>NC_140308.1:7500-2407500 GCF_964211825.1 Aythya ferina
TTAACATGTGTATTTAAGGCCTGACAAATACAGTCTTCAAAGGATCCAAAAGCAGGCTGAAAGATATGTGGTGTTAAAGGCTCCTTTGGCCATTCTATCACACAATACTGGACCGTTTTTTATTTACTTTTTCCTTTTCTGGGGCCCCTCTCATTCCAATTTCTAACCGTTATTCCTAATGGACTTTCTGGTGGTATGTCTGGTAATTTGCTCCCTTTCTTCTGGTCCCTGGTCTTCGATTTTGTCTGACCCATCTAGGAATGTTACTGTGGCAATTCCCACAGCCCTTGGTTACCTTAATAAGAGTGTCTTACAGAGGATTTAAGATCTATCACCCACCCACAAATCCTATAGGAATCCCTTCGTTCCTTCACTGGCCAAGTCCCTAGCAGGAGATTGGAACCGTGGTTAGAAGACCTCCACAATCGCTTCGGAACTGAATTCCGTCTCAGTCACACTCTTACACACACAGGCAACCGAAACCCACCCAACAGAACAGTATACGCTTTAAACGCTTATGACTCCATTGTCTTCATTCAGATCTTCACACACAGAATTACGGGCAAAATATAGTGCTGCAGCCAGCAAGGGAACTGAAAAAAAATCAAAAACTTTGCTTACCTTTATTCAGGTTCAAGATGCCATTAGTCCCGACCTGACTCGAACAGCAGCCACCAAATGGTGGGGCGCCTCTCCTAGATAAAGTAAGAATTCAGGAACCAAAGCCCTCCCGGACAAGCCCCCAGTTGTCATACATGACTGGGTCCCAAATTGGATTGCAATTAAATTTTACAATTTATTAAATGAATAGAGGTAAACAAGCAGTTGTGCGCAAACAGATATACTGTGACAGCTGCCCTTCAGCACGTGCCCAGAGGCAGACTGGATGTCTTTGCCAAAACAGTCCGGACAATATATTAGTACACCCATGCACTGCCACGTTAGCTGTCATTGCTAACTGCCAGGCAGGACAGCTCCAGACCAAACACATACACACACAGGCACGCCACAAACACTAAAACAAAACACACAACACAAGGCACAAGAAAAAGTGACCCCCCAGAGGGAAGCCCTATGGCAACAGCAAGTCAGAGCAGGTGCTCTGCAGCAGACCCCAGGAGAGACTCAACAATCAGTCGCATCGCACCCGAAGGCTGCCGCACACTCTGAGAAACCAAACCTACTAGTCCTGAGCAGCTCCCTACCTCCTCCTGCCAACCACGCTCAGCACACACACTATTTGCCCCTCAAAAAAACAAAACCTTAGAACATACACACACACAAAAAAAAACCATCTGAGATCCATAAATGCCAAAAAGACATGCACGCACAGCAGCCCCTGCAGAGGTAATCACAGACTTACCCTTTGCAGAGGAAAGAGCAGACTCTGATAGAACCCTGCTCAGGCTCTTGGTAACGCTGCATCTAAACTGCCAAGCCACATGTAGCATGAAATGAAGCTGGTTTTAGTCCCCTGGAAAATTACACAAGTAGGTTTATACATCTAGAGATTAAAATATAGCTCAAAAAACAGAAGCGTATCCCACCATCGCAAAGAACAGTGAGCCAGCAACCTCTACTAAATATCCCTCTCTTAAGTGAATTCCAAGGACTTAGAAATCCAGAAATCCATAGACTCCAGCCTGCCTAGAGAACCCTGCAACTGACTGAAGGAAAACAAAGCACTGCCCCCAAAGAGCAGCCCAGGCAGAAGGAGCTCTCTGATGCCATGCCTGGGGCTCATATACCATTTGGCCCTGCCCAGCACCCAAACCCAATCACATTGTAAAGGGGAGGGACAAAGCACAAGGAAGTAGGAGCAGAGCAGGAGCAGCAGATTTTCATTTTCTTTTTTTTTTTTTTTTTTTTAAATCTGCTTTACCTGAACAACATGCAGAGGACAAGAGACCTGGGGTGTTTCTAGAAGCAACAATCCCCATGCTTTTGCTGCAGCTTTTAATATTAAAAGGACAACACAACCAGTCAAGTAACTGGAACTTTTTCAAATGGAATTACGTCAAACAGGTTCATCATCACTTGCAAAAACAGAGAACCAGCATTCACTAGCATGCCAGAGCTAATACCCACCTCCTGCACAACGCTCACTACTACTAATGCAACATATCATTGTGCAATACCTCTCTGTTCCTGGTTCCTTTAACTCACCTGCTCAGTAGCTCCAACTGAGAAATGTGCCTGGGCAGCACCGCGCTGAAATGTGCCCGAACAGACTTATTCTTCAGTGATGAAGAAGGTGACCCTGCTCAGTCTCTTGGCAGTACTGCACTTATGCGGTCAAGAAACCGTACCCACGGTTTCCCAAAAACAACGTACCTGGCAACCCCTCATAAACATACCTCAAATATGTGAATTCCATGCACATAAAGCCTAGAAGGCTTTATGGTCTAAAGACTCGACAGACAGCAAACACACAGGCAAAAGCTCCAGAAATATAACAAACCGCCCCTAACCCTGAGAAAGACCACTGCTTATATGCCCAATGCTGCCATTTTCAGATACATGCTCACACAGGGCGCTTCGATGATACATTTCTCCTAAACCCTGCTCCATCACTTTGCCACCAAGGTTGTGACTTTGATAAGATTTGACATAGAGGCAAAGACTCACAAAAAGCCCTGTAATTCTGCAAAAATCATAAGGGACCCAGAAACACAAAGCAAACACACAAAATAACATCGCCATACTATCCGTAAAACTGCTGTAATAACTACTCACCTGAGGAAGAGCTGCGTGCAATACAGGCACCTACTACTTAGATTGCTTTACTATGACAGATCCTACCAGTTGCCACCTCGAAAAGATATGCGTACTGGTTTCTACTTGAAAATGCATCAGTCCATAGACTCTGACCCACCTAAAGAACCCTGCAACTGACTGAAGGAAAAACAAAGCACTTACCCCAAAGAGCAGCCCAGGCAGAAGAAGCTCTCTGATGGCACACCTGCAACTCAGTTACTATTAGGTCCCACCTGGAACCTGAAGCCAATCACATGGGAAAGTGCAGGGGGAAAGCACAAAAAAAGCAGAAAGAAGAGGAACAGCAGCTGTGGTTTTATTACCTTATTTATATGGCTTAGCTCAACAGCATGCAGAGTGCAGACATGAGAACTGGGGTGTTTCTAGAAGCTACAATCTGTTGTCGACGGAAGAAAGACACAGACGCTCAATATGAGTGAACAGTGAACTTCAACTTTAATGGATAGCTCAGTCGCCTTTTATCTAGTTCGAACATAATCAACTCATACATATTGCAAAAACTAAGCTCAGGATTGGCTAACACTTTCCTATCTTGTCAGTTAGTTCCTCCCTCTTTTAGCTACTGTCCCGCCTTAGAGACTTTCCCAACCACACAAGGGCATCGTGTCCTTGGGCCTGATTGGTTCTCAACCGGCTGCGCACGTGCTCAGGCTCATATGAGTTGAGTACGGTACCTCCCCTAGCCCATGACCTCCTAACTGCTCAACATCCACATGTCCTACCTCACTTAACCATTCCTCCACAATTCCCCCATTTTTATTTTGTGCTACAAATACCTTCTCTGTGAGTTGCTCTAGGTTCTTAGTTAGGCAGTTAAAGGTTACATATGCAGCAATTATAATCAATATAATTATAAGTAGAAAGCAAAGTCCCTCTTTAACTAACAAAACCCATCCACCCATGTTCCCAAAAACAGATTTAAGCCAACCTTCAAACCAACTATCTTGTACTACAATTTTTTGTGTATGATCCCTTAACCATTTCAACTGGTCGTGAATTGACTGACCATGGTCGGAAAGATTAAAGCAACACATTCCTTCTACATCTTCACACCCATGTCCCTGAGCCAAGAACAAGAAATCAATAGCGGCCCTATTTTGCAGCACAGCGTGCCTTAGGCTTTCCGTGTCTTGCGACATTTCAGAAAGAACTTGTGTGGTTACATTTGACTGTTTAACAGCCCAACAAGCAAGCTTATTAATGCTAGCCAAAGCGTGTGCAGTTCCTACAGTCAGAAAAAGATCCATTAAGCAGAGTAGTATGGGCAGAGTATGGTGCTAACATTTCACTCAGTTCCTTTGGATCCCCTATCGGGACCCCAAACAAGCATGTTCTGAAAGGGTACATAACATAACACAACTATACAACTTAACCCTAATAACACTACAATTACTGTAAGCACTTAACGGTAACACAATTAATAGTAAGTAACACAACTTAGTAGTAACACACTTAAACCTAATCACTTGATGGTGATCAAAGGCTGTTCTTGATAGTCGTCGAGGTGTCACAGCCCACGTCATTGTCAGAATGATTATCAGGAACCCCTTCCTGGTCGTCTTCGGCATGTGCAGATTCTAAAGCTGCTTCAGTCCACTTTGCAGAGATCCACTGGGTACCTGTTTCTGGCACCACTTCAAAATCTCTATAACATTTTTGCAAGTAACCCTTTAACCACATTTATCACAATACTACATGCAATGATGATTGACACCATAGTGAACAAAATCCTTAATCCCTCTTTGACTAATCCCAGTAACCATCTATGCATTGTTTCAAACAAATCAGTGAACCATTGATTGAAAGGATTGATACCATATTTACTCTTTCTCACATGCTCTTTCAAGAAAGTAATGGATTTGTGAATTGACTCATTACGATCAAAAAGTTTTAAACAGTATGTTCCCTTAAGTTTCTCCAAGTGGCTACTTCACACAATGACTCCATACTTGTGAAACATGATTTTGCTCGACCAGTACTAATTTCCTATGATTTCAGCCTGCACTATGGCAATAAATGCGCTCTCACTAACACAGTACACAGCACACTCACACACCCAGAGCACACTCACACACCCAGAGGCCTCTGGCACATCTCACTCTCAATCATACCACAACCTCAATCATATCACAAGAATATAATTTAGAATGATAAGCAAACAAACAAGTATTGTCTCTCATTGTGTTCCTCGTGAAGTGACTTGCAACACTTTGTTTTAAAACCTTACCCTTACACAAATACTTTCAACACAAAATACCTGGACATTTAAGAATAACACATACAATTATTAACACTCCAGTTAGTATCCCTTTTTCATTGCAAGGTAAACCTCTTATAAAAAGAATGCCAGAGAGAAGCAGCACAGCCGCCGCCGCTTCTATGGTTACGTCAGACAGGCTGCAGGGTCCTGATGTCCATCCCTCTGCTCTGTGCCGACTCGCCACACGGTGAGGGTCAGCTGCCGTTCGATTCCGCAGAACTCCGAGCGCAGCGCTGCTCGTGGCGGTGACTGAGGTGGGGGGGAGGCTCCCACTGCCCCGTAGCCCCCTGAGGCAGCGTTATCGTTCTCACTGAAGGCAGCAGTGGGCAATCCCCAGCTCCAACACTTCCCGGCAATCCCCATCGCTCTGTAGCAGCAGTAGCGACTCTCTGCTCAGCCTGATGTATAACTAAGGCATTAGTGACTGCTCTCCAAGGCTTCAATAATTTTTTAGCAGCCTTATTTTCATTAATAACTTCAAACAATTTGTCCCCAAATTTACGCCACTCTGTTTGTTCAAAAACTGTATCAGGATTGATAAAACAACCCTGCGCTACTCCATATACTAATAATCCTGGTAAATCCTTTTTGCAGTCTATATCTAAAGTGCTCCGCTTTTCTAAAAAGCATTCGAGCAAAGCATACGCCGCTTGTCTCTCCATACCTTTATATACGTCGGTTGCAGCCTTTGCAAAGACCTCGGCAGCGCTTCTCCAGCGGGACCCTTTATAGGCTCATCCCGGGTGCAGGGACTCCCTTCCACCTTCCGAGCTGCGGGTGCAGGGACTCCAAGTTTTCGTCCCTTTCACCTTTCAGACCTCGGCGACGCGTGACCGGCGGGATCCTCTCCCGGGTGCGGGGACTCCACGTCCCTTTCACCTTCCCAACGCAGGTGAGGGGATTCTTGTCCCTTCCACCTCCTGGGCTGCGTTGCAGGACCGGATCTTCCCTTATTCCATCCAACTGTGGCCCAGGATCACCGCCAGCAGTGTCCAAATCCCGTTCAGATCGGTCCCTGTTCAGGCACTATTTGTTGTCGACAGAAGGAAGACACAGACGCTCAATATGAGTGAACAGTGAACTTCAACTTTAATGGATAGCTCAGTCGCCTTTTATCTAGTTCGAACAGAATCAACTCATACATATTGCAAGACTAAGCTCAGGATTGGCTAACACTTTCCTATCTTGTCAGTTAGTTCCTTCCTCTTTTAGCTACCGTCCCGCCTTAGGGACTTTCCCAACCACACAAGGGCATCGTGTCCTTGGGCCTGATTGGTTCTCAACCGGCTGCGCACGTGCCCAGGCTCATATGAGTTGAGTACGGTACCTCCCTAGCCCATGACCTCCTAACTGCTCAACATCCACATGTCCTACCTCACTTAACCATTCCTCCACAATAATCCCCATGCTTTTGCTACAGCTTTGAATATTAAAAGGACAAAATGACTAAGCAAGTAGCTGAATTTTTTTTTTTCATCTGGAATTAGCTCAAGCTTTTATTTACATAGAAAGAAAAGTCTAGGAGCAGAACTGATTACATGCCAAAGAAGAATTCAATTCCATTCCACTCACAGGAAAAATCACTTACTTCAGTAAGCTGAGAACCAAAAGGCTATGCCGATGTGTTAAAACACATTACAGGACACTGGGTCCAGGCCCTCCGCTGCACCCACTTAAAACCCATCCCTACACTCACCAAGGTACAACCCCAAACCAAACACAGACGCAGCATTTCAGCTTCAACACAGTTTTGGGAACTGGTAGAAAGGACACCTCATCCTCAGCAAGGTGTGCTCAGGCTACACAGGACAGGGCTTTGGGCACCTCTTTGCCTACCAAAGAAGACAGCCATCAGCACCTGCTTTGTTCCGATCCTAAAGACTAACATCACAGCCCACATTGCCTGGGACACCTGATAAACAGAAGAGAAAGCAGCCATACCGTTTTCAAGCTGTCCCTGCATGTGTTGCTCCTTGATGATCTGCAACCTCTTCTCAAATCCTCAACTGCTTCTGTGGAGAGCCTGCCATGGCACCTGCAAAGCAAGATGGATACCCTTCGCAGTCACCTTGTGCTACTTGGCAGTTCTGCTCCAATCCAGCTCACAAACAGCCTGCCCTTCTCGTGCTGCTCTTTAGAGTGCAGCTTAGCCCCTCTGAGCCTGTGCGACACACCTGTGAAACAAAAAGAAAAGCATAGGCCTAAGCAGCATCCAAAGCCACAGCACAGCTAGGACAGTTACTCTCATCTGCTCCCTTACCTCGGCCCCCTCACCTGCCCTCGAGGCAGATGCTTCCATCTGCTCTCTTAAGCCAGCTACAACACACCTCTGAAATATAAACAGGATTTTTACTGTATTTTGTGTAGTTAACTAACTGCAGTGACAACTGCACCTGTAAAGTACCTGCTACACCTGTTCATCGCTCACCTTGGCGAAAGCAGCTATGCTCAAGTCCCACGTTGTACACTGTGTTGCAGCTTTAACAAATGAAAACGGTCACAATATAATCATTCAGCGGCCAGCATTAGAACCCATCCCTCAACAACAGCAGGGACCCCATTTACAAATTATCGTTTCAATACAGCAGCCCCCTTACCTCAGCACCTCAGAAGTAGATCAAGCCTGTCACTGAGCTGCCTACCCAGTGCTGAACAGTTCCAGAAGGAGCTCTTTCCTGTGACAGGTTCTAAAGGTTTACACTCTACTGGGGACAGGAAAGAAATAAGAATAAACATTTCAAAACCCCATATCTGTAACCTTTCAAGATTCAACAGACCTCCTCAAGCACACCGTTCAAGCACTTATGTGAGCAGCTGCTCACAAGCAGATATACTCTCCCACCTCCACATCTGCCAAACACCACAGAGATGACTGTGCCAGCTGCCCTTCAGTACGTGCCCAGAGGCAGACCGGATGCCTTTGCCAAAACACTCCAGACAATGTATTAGTACACCCATGCACTGCCACATTAATCACTAACTGCCAGGCAGGACAGCTCCAGACCAAACACATACACACACAGGCACGCCACAAACACTACAAACAAAACACACAACACAAGGCGCAAGAAAAGGTGACCCCCCAGAGGGAAGCTCTATGGCAACAGCAAGTCAGAATAGGTGCTCTGCACCAGACCCAAGGAGAGATTCAAATGTCACGACACGCGACTGGAAGCAACTGCCAGAACTGGGATGATGGAGGCCTAAAAAGCCTGCCTTCAAGACAACAGACCAGAAGGATGGGGACTGAAAACCCCATAAGACGACGCTTAGGAATTCAATTCCCAACAAGAGCTCCTGATGCAGCCCAGATGACTTCTGCAAGAGTGAGGATGGAAACAGACGCGATCTCAAACAGAATATGATGCACGAGACCTGAAACAGACCTGCTCTTTAAGCAGTGACTGCAACACAAGAAGTGCTCAGATCAGAGTCATGATGACAAAACATGCATTGAGGCCCTTCAGCACCACTACCAAGTCGCCTGTCTAGTCAGTCCAGTGTAAAAAGCTAGGAGGATATCAAGACCCGAGAAGCACAGAACAGACATCGCAGAAGCAACACAAGACAGACAAACAGAAGGAAACTGTCCTGCCTGGCGCACGCACTCACGCTACAAAATAATCCCGCTTCTTCTATTAGCCTGGTGACCCAGCCACAAGCAGCCTGAACGTGACCCAGCCTGAACCACCCTCACCATGGCACCAAGTCTAGTCAGCCAGCAGGCACCATGCTCCTCTGGCTCCCAGCTCCCATTAGCCACCCCAGATATGCAAATACCAGGTGCCCCCCAACTTAGCTCGCAGGTTGCTGCATGGTAAATTCCCTCCGCCTCAAGAAACGCACAGGCACTGATCGTCATCTTAGTCAATTGCCAGGCTCATCATCAGCTGCAAAAACAGAGTACCAGCATTCACTAGCATGCCGGTCATGATGCCCACCTTCTCCACAATGCTGACTACTGCTGATGCAACATACAACTATGCTCACCTGTTCCTCTCCAAATCCAAGCTCCAACAGTGCAACCAGTATCATCCACACCACCTGGGAAAACAAAGGGATTAAATGATCGTTGCATTCACAACAAGTCAGCCAATGGTGGTTTTTTTTTGTTGTTGTTTTTGTTTTTGTTGTTTTTTGTGTGTGTGTTTCCTGTATTTATTTATTTTTTAGTCTGCTTTAGCTCAACAGCATGCAGAGTGCAAACAAGAAAACTGGGGTGTATCTAGAAGCAACAATCCCCACGCTTTTGCTGTAGCTTTGAATATTAAAAGGACAATACGACCCAGCAAGTAACTGGAACTTTCTTACCTGGAATTAGCTCAAACTTTTTTTCACATTGAAAGAAAAATCTAGGAGCAGAACATATTATACACCAACAAAATTAATTGCATTTCATCCCCAGAAAAAAAATCACATACTCTCATCCCTTCCTGTACCTCAGCCGCTTGCCTGCCCCACGTGGCACATGCTTCCATCTGTTCCCTTTACTCACTTATAGCACCTCTAAAAGGCAAACTGGAATTTTACTCTATTGGATGTAGGAAAATAACTGCAGTGACAACCGCACCCCAAAAACAACAGTTACCTCTGCTCATCACGCACCAGAGTCACTGCAGAGGCAGCTCGGGTCAAGATGTCCTGCACTGTGTACTGCACACTGCATTTCAGCCTCAACAAAGGAGAAAGACAGGCAGAAGATAAACATTCAGCGGACAGCAGTAGCACCCATCCCTCAACAACAAAAGGGACCCCATCTTTAGTTTTAACCTTTCAAAACAGCAGGCCACTTGCCTCTGTACCTGCAAATTAGGTCCAAGCTTGAAAGGAGCGGCCAGCATCACCCACACCACCTGGGAACACAAAAGGACAAAATGACCACTCTTCTTGCGAGCACACACCTGCCACACTGCTCCTCTATCCCAAACAGCCTCACCTCGGACCCTCACAGGGAAACACCTGAGCGTCTTCCCTTCACTTCAGATAAGGGATGACCAGGCTGACAACACTCACCTTCCCTCAGAGCTTCGTGACACGAGGATTTCCCTTCCCTGTCCACGACTGCACAAAGCACCTGTAGAGACAAGAGAAACGCACACTCTGAGGTACCTCAGAGCTACAGCGTACCTGCTGCAATACCTCTCTCTTCCCAGCTCCAGTGCTTCAGCTGCTCACCAGCTCTGAGATTCTTCGCTCACAGCGCCACAGCAAACTCTGCCTGGGCCACACAACACACACTACACAAGCTACAATGGCTAAGACACACAAGCTGGAACATTCCCACCCAACAATCAGTCGCATCGCATAGGAAGGCTGCCGCACACTCTGAGAAACCAAACCTACTAGTCCTGAGCAGCTCCCTACCTCCTCCTGCCAACCACGCTCAGCGCACACACTATTTGCCCCTCAAAAAATCAAAACCTTAGAACATACACACACAAAAAAAAAACATCTGAGGTCCATAAATGCCAAAAAGACGTGCACGCACAGTGGCCCCGGCAGAGGTAATCACAGACTTACCCATTGCAGAGGAAAGAGCAGACTCTGATACAACCCTGATCAGGCTCTTGGTAATGCTGCATCTACACTGCCAAGCCACATGTAGCATGAAATGAAGCTGGCTTTACTTCTCTGGAAAATTACACAAGTAGGTTTATACATCTAGAGATTAAAATATAACTCAAAAACAGAAGAGCATCCCACCATCAAAAAAAAAAAAAAAAAAAAAGAGCCAGCAACCTCTACTAAATATTCCTCTGTTAAGTGAATTCCAAGCACTTAGAAATCCAGAAATCCATAGACTCCAGCCTGCCTAGAGAACCCTGCAACTGACTGAAGGAAAACAAAACACTTACCCCAAAGAGCAGCCCAGGCAGAAGGAGCTCTCTGATGTCATGCCTGGGGCTCATATACCATTTAGCCCTGCCCAATATCCAAACCCTATCACCTGGAAAAGGGGAGGGACAAAGCACAAGGAAGTAGGAGCAGAGCAGGAGCAGCAGTAGCTGTTTTTTTTTTTGTTTTGGTTTGGTTTTTTTTTTGTTTATTTGTGTGGTTTTTTTTTAAATCTGCTTTACCTGAACATCATGCAGAGAACAGACAAGAGACCTGGTGTGTTTCTAGAAGCAACAATCCCCATGCTTTTGCTACAGCTTTTAATATTGAAATAACAACGCGACCAGTCAAGTAACTGGAACTTTTTCAAATGGAATTACGTCAAACACGTTCATTATCACTTGCAAAAACAGAGAACCAGCAATCACTAGCATGCCAGAGTGTTGTCGACAGAAGGAAGACAGGGACACTCAATATGAGTGATCAGCAAGCTTCGATTTATTGGATAGCTCAGACGCCTTTTATTCCTTAACATATAATTAGCTCATACATATTACAAAAGTTAAGCTCATGATTGGTCCCCCTACGTCCTTATCTTATCAGCTTCTTCCTCATCCTTTCGACCGAAATAACACAGTTGGTACTTTCCCAAACCGCCAACGGATATTGTGTCCTTGTGTGTGATTGGCTCAAACAAGTTGTGTGCGATGTTTGTCCAACTTGTGAAGATTCAGCTGTTTTATGTCTACGTGACCTATCTCAGTTAACCATCCCTCTACAATTCCCCCATTTTTATTTTGGACTACTAATACCTTTTCTGTGACTTGTTCAAGCTTCTTAGTTAAGCAACCAAAAATTATTCGCGCAGCTATTTTTATCAATATAACTATAAGCAGAAAGCGAAATCCCTCTTTGATTAGACTCACTAACCAGTTAGACAGACCCCCAAAGATGGACTGCAACGAATTGTCAAGCCAACTAGGTTGTACTGTAATTTTCTTTGTGTGCTCCATCAACCATTTCAACTGGTCATGAATCGATCGACCATGATCTGAAAGATTGAAACAACACATTCCTTCAAAATCTTCACATCCATGTCCTTGCGCTAAAAGCAAAAAATCAATTGCAGCCTTATTTTGTAACACAACATGCCTAAGACTATCCATATCTTGTGCCATTTCAGTAATAATTTCAGTTGTTACATTTGATTGCTTAACAGCCCAACAAGCAAGCTTATTAATGCTAGCCAAAGCATGTGCAGTTCCCACTGCTGGAACTAATGAAGCAAATATTCTCTCAGCAGCGCCCCATAATTCTACACCATCGTCACAGTCAGAACCTAAAGTCTTAAGAGCTCGTTTGGATCTCTGCGACAAGCTCTGGTTCCGGAGACTGTGTAAGTCCGGGGCAAACAATGTGAGTCGCCCTAGATAACATGGACTCCCAAACGCGTTGGCAGGTATTCCTTGCCATGCACGATTGCCGCAAATCAAAAACATGCCAGGTGGCAGAGCCTTTGCAGTGTCATTATTCCACATCGGATTGTTATTAGATTTTGCTTCAGCTCCCAAAGCCCCCAGTCCTTGACTCCATACTTGTGAAATATGATTTTGCTCGACCGATCGCAACTAGTCCTGCTAGTTGCTTACAATCGACTCCCCGTTTTTCTAAAAAGCACTGTAATGAATCTAGGGCTACTTCGTCCTTCATTTTCCTATGATTTTTTTGCCGGCACTAATTTCCTATGATTTCAGCCTGCACTATGGCAACCTGCACTATGGCAATAAGCACGCTCTCACTAACACAGTACATAGCACACTCGCACACACACAGCACAATTGCACACCCAGAGGCCTCTGGCACATCTCAATCTCAATCATACCACAACCTCAATCATACCACAAGAATATAATTTAGAATGATAAGCAAACAATACATGCAGCCAATATAATTTAGAATCATAACCAAACAAACAAGTATTGCCTCTCATTGTGTTCCTCGTGAAGTGACTTGCAACACTTTGTTTTAAAACCTTACCCTTACACAAATACTTTCAACACAAAATACCTGGACATTTAAGAATAACACATACAATTATTAACACTCCAGTTAGTATCCCTCCAGCAGCTGAAAACATACTGTTTGTCTGCAGCTTCAGGAGATCTTTGCTCCTGTGGTGAGCAGCTGAGAGTGGAGTCCCCTCCGAGCAAAAACGCTCAGGGTGCACCTAGGGGCGTCCACGCCGCAGCCAATCCCCGCAGCCGAGCAGTGTCTCCTCAAGTCTGCCAGTGGTCATTTGGCAGTGTAATCTGCATCTCTGCATTCCTGTCCCGCAATAGAGCTAAGTCGTCATTACTAATCCATAGAATGTGGCAACCCCACGCAATCTTATCCAGAAACATAGTTATAACACCAATCTGGGGACGAATAGTCTTTTTTGCATTGCAAGATAAACCTCTTATAAAATGAATGCCAGAGAGAAGCAGCACAGCCGCCGCTGCTTCCATGGTTACGTCAGACAGTCTGCAGGGTCCTGATGTCCACCCCTCTGCTCTGTGCCGACTCGCCACACAGTGAGGGTCCGCTGTCATTGTCCACTGATGCCTCTGGTCTACTGTAGCAACCCAATCTCGGATGTCCCGCATCGCACCGCGATTACTTCAATTTCCCAAGTCCCTCCGCAATTCCTTTTTCTGCGTCCCTCCGCAATTCCTTTTTACAGTCTATACCCTGCGTGCTCCGCTTTTCTAAAAAGCACTTGAACAGATCATACGTCACTTGCCTCTCCATACCTTTGTTTATGTCAGCACTGTTGCAGCCTTTGCAAGACCTCGGCGACGCGTGGCCGGCGGGACCCTCTACAGGTGCTCCCGGGTGCAAGGATTTAGCATTTTCATCCCTTCCACCTCCTGAGCTGCATTGCAGGACCTGTTTCCTTCCCTTATTCCGTCGATCCGTGGCTTGCAGGTTCACCGCCAGCGGGGTCCGTGTTCAGGCGCCATTTGTTGTCGACGGAAGGAAGACAGGGACACTCAATATGAGTGATCAGCAAGCTTCGATTTATTGGATAGCTCAGACACCTTTTATTCCTTTACATATAATTAGCTCATACATATTACAAAAGTTAAGCTCATGATTGGTCCCCCTACGTCCTTATCTTATCAGCTTCTTCCTCATCCTTTCGACCGAAATAACACAGTTGGTACTTTCCCAAACCGCCAAAGGATATTGTGTCCTTGTGTCTGATTGCCTCAGACAAGTTGTGTGCGATGTTTGTTCAACTTGTGAAGATTCAGCTGTTTTATGTCTACGTGACCTATCTCAGTTAACCATCCCTCTACACCAGAGCTAATACCCACCTCCTGCACAATACTTGCTACTACTAATGCAACATACAGTTGTGCAATACCTCTCTGTTCCCAGCTCCTTTATCTCACCTGCTCAGTAGCTCCAACTGAGAAAATGGGCCCGGGCGGCGCCGCGCCGAAATGGGCCCGGGCGGCGCCGCGCCGAAATGGGCCCGGGCGGCGCCGCGCCGAAATGGGCCCGGGCGGCGCCGCGCCGAAATGGGCCCGGGCGGCGCCGCGCCGAAATGGGCCCGGGCGGCGCCGCGCCGAAATGGGCCCGGGCGGCGCCGCGCCGAAATGGGCCCGGGCGGCGCCGCGCCGAAATGGGCCCGGGCGGCGCCGCGCCGAAATGGGCCCGGGCGGCGCCGCGCCGAAATGGGCCCGGGCGGCGCCGCGCCGAAATGGGCCCGGGCGGCGCCGCGCCGAAATGGGCCCGGGCGGCGCCGCGCCGAAATGGGCCCGGGCGGCGCCGCGCCGAAATGGGCCCGGGCGGCGCCGCGCCGAAATGGGCCCGGGCGGCGCCGCGCCGAAATGGGCCCGGGCGGCGCCGCGCCGAAATGGGCCCGGGCGGCGCCGCGCCGAAATGGGCCCGGGCGGCGCCGCGCCGAAATGGGCCCGGGCGGCGCCGCGCCGAAATGGGCCCGGGCGGCGCCGCGCCGAAATGGGCCCGGGCGGCGCCGCGCCGAAATGGGCCCGGGCGGCGCCGCGCCGAAATGGGCCCGGGCGGCGCCGCGCCGAAATGGGCCCGGGCGGCGCCGCGCCGAAATGGGCCCGGGCGGCGCCGCGCCGAAATGGGCCCGGGCGGCGCCGCGCCGAAATGGGCCCGGGCGGCGCCGCGCCGAAATGGGCCCGGGCGGCGCCGCGCCGAAATGGGCCCGGGCGGCGCCGCGCCGAAATGGGCCCGGGCGGCGCCGCGCCGAAATGGGCCCGGGCGGCGCCGCGCCGAAATGGGCCCGGGCGGCGCCGCGCCGAAATGGGCCCGGGCGGCGCCGCGCCGAAATGGGCCCGGGCGGCGCCGCGCCGAAATGGGCCCGGGCGGCGCCGCGCCGAAATGGGCCCGGGCGGCGCCGCGCCGAAATGGGCCCGGGCGGCGCCGCGCCGAAATGGGCCCGGGCGGCGCCGCGCCGAAATGGGCCCGAACAGACATTCTCTAGAGATGAAGGAGGTGACCCTGCTCACTCTCTAAGCACTACTACACTTATGTGGTCAAGGAACCCTACCCCACGGTTTCCCAAAAACAACGTGCCTTTTCTTTTTCTTCATATCTTATATTTACGTAGAAAGAAAAATCTAGGAGCAGAACTGATTATAAGCCAAAAAAAAAAAAAAAATCGATTCCGTCCCACTCACAGGAAAAATCACTTACTTCAGTAGGCTGAGATCCAAAAGGCTATGCTGATGGGTCAAAACACACTACAGGACACTGGGGCCAGGCCCTCCGCTGCACCCACTTAAAACCCATCCCTACACTCACCAAGGTACAACCCCAAACCAAACACAGACGCAGCATTTCAGATTCAACACAGTTTTGGGAACTGCTGGAAAGCAAGCTTCATCCTCAGCGAGGACTGCTCAGGCTACACAGGACAGGGCTTCGGGCACCTCTTTGCCTACCAAAGAAGGCCGCCATCAGCACCTGCTTTGTTCCGATCCTAAAGACTAACATCACAGCCCACATTGCCTGGGACACCTGATAAACAGAAGAGAAAGCAGCCATACCGTTTTCAAGCCATCCCTGCACGTGTCGCGCCTTGATGATCTGCAACCTCTTCTCAAATCCTCAACCGCTTCTGTGGAGAGCCTGCCATGGCACCTGCAAAGCAAGATGGATACCCTTCGCAGTCACCTTGTGCTACTTGGCAGTTCTACTCCAATCCAGCTCACAAACAGCCCGCCCTTCTCGTGCTGCTCTTCAGAGTGCAGCTTGGCCCCTCTGAACCTGTGCGAGACACCTGTGAAAGAAAAAGAAAAGCATAGGCTGAAGCAGCATCCAAAGACACAGCACAGCTAGGACACTTACTCTCATCTGCTCCCTTACCTCGGCCCCCTCACCTGCCCTCGAGGAAGATGCTTCCATCTGCTCTCTTAAGCCAGCTACAACACACCTCTGAAATATAAACAGGATTTTTACTGTATTTTGTGTAGTTAACTAACTGCAGTGACAACTGCACCTGTAAAGTACCTGCTACACCTGTTCATCGCTCACCTTGCCGAAAGCAGCTCTGCTCAAGTTCCGTGTTGTACACTGTGTTTCAGTTTTAGCAAATGAAAACAGATACAAGACAATCATTCAGCTGCCAGCATTAGCACCCATACCTCCACAACAAAAGGGACCCCGTTTACAACATTATCATTTCAAAACAGCAGCCCCCTTGCCTCAGCACCTCAGAAGTACATCAAGCCAGTCACCGAGTTGTCTACAGAGTGCTGAACAGTTCCAGAAGGAGCTCTTTCCTGTGACAGGTTCCTCCTAGGCTTTACACTCTACTGGGGACAGGAAAGAAATAAGAATAAACATTTCAAAACCCCTTATCTGTAAGCTTTCAAGATTCGACAGACCTCCTCAAGCACACCGTTCAAGCACTTATGCGAGCAGCTGCTCACAAGCAGATATACTCTCCCAAATCCACATCTGCCAACCACCAGAGATGACTGTGCCAGCTGCCCTTCAGTACGTGCCCAGAGGCAGACTGGATGTCTTTGCCAAAACAGTCCAGACAATGTATTAGCACACCCATGCACTGCCACATTAGCTGTCATCACTAACTGCCAGGCAGGACAGCTCCAGAACAAACACATACACACACAGGCACGCCACAAACACTACAAACAAAACACACAACACAAGGCGCAAGAAAAAGTGACCCCCCAGAGGGAAGCCCTACGGCAACAGCAAGTCAGAACAGGTGCTCTGCAGCAGACCCAAGGAGAGACTCAAGTGTCACAACATGCGACTGGAAGCAACTGCCAGAACAGGGATGATGGAGGCCTAAAAAGCCTGCCTTTAAGACAAGACACCAGAAGGATGGGGACTGAAAACCCCATAAGAAGACGCTTAGGAATTCAATTCCCAAGCAAGAGCTCCTGATGCAGCCCAGATGACTTCAGCAAGAGTGAGGATGGAAATAGACGTGATCTCAAACCGAATATGATGCACAAGACCTGAAACAGATCTGCACTTCAAGCAGCAACTTAAAGACAAGAAGTGCTCGTATCAGCCCTACGATGATGAAACAAGCATTTAGGGCCTTTGGTGTGGCTACAAAGTTGCACGTCTTGTCTGTCCAGTGGAAGAAGGCAATGAGAATATCAAGACCTGAGGAGCACGTAACATGATGATCATATCAGGAAATGTTTGATACAAAAACTATTAATCGCATAGTAGAAGTGATCCCCTTAAGCTCCCACTGCAACAGAAGCGTTGCTCAGCTCCCAGTTCAACATCAGCATTATTCTGAGGAGGTTGAGTGTTGAATACGCTCAGGATGGCTTCCCCAGGGCCTGCTGAGCAACAAGAACAACAACACAGTACAGCACAGACAACACAGATGACAAGCTGGGACTGCCCTGCCTGGCACGCGCTCACGCTGTACGTGACAGAACTCCCCACACATAATCTCTCTGCCTGACCTGATCAATCCTGAAAGGCCCCACCCAAAGCAATGACTTAAAAGCACAGACCCTCGCCCTATGGGTGCATTCACAACCCCAACTCAAACATAGCATTTCCCCCCCACCCCCACCGACACCCCAACTTAGCTTGGGAATGCTGGGAGGCTGGTTCCATCCTCACCAAGGAAGACTCATAAAGGCTAGCCAGGACATTGCTTCAGGCACAAGGCTCTTCTTCACCTGCAGAAATAAAGTGTCATCATGCGCCAGCACACCAGCCAAATTTCTTCCAGTGAAACAACCTCCTCAGAAACAAAACAGTAGACAACTGACCTGCTCCGCTACTGAAATCTGATAGACACCCTTTAAACAACTCCCCACCTCCCTCTGCCAACCACTCCTCAACACACAGTATTTCCCCCTGGACTTAATTCTCAGGGCTCAGAATCCACCCTCAATGTGGACCACAGAGGCCAGCCAGGATGTTCCCAGTACCTTCTTCGTAACAGGAAAAGAGGAGTCACCCAGAGGTGCACCAATAGACTGCTACACCAAAAACAATACCCGTTTTCCAACTTTTCTCCACTCACCTTCCCGATCCAGGCTTCAAGCTTCCATTCACTGTGCTGAGCCAAGGTCACGGGGCTTAGACCAAGAAGAACAGAAACCTGACAATCCACAGAACAGTCTATACCCACTCCTTTCCTCCCCTACTGCAACAGCCAAGAAGCCCCAGAGCCACGTGGCCCAACCCAGTACCACCGCTTCACTCACCTAAAATCCAAAGGAGATGCATCGCGCTCCCAGCTCCTCTTGTGCTCCGAGCAGCTCCAGCATTTCAGGAACTAGAACCGCTGACATCTGGCACATCTCAGAAATGTGGCAGGAGATGTACTCTGCTGTCGCAAGGCGCTTGCAAAGTCGGCCCGACAGGTGAAGCAGAATAACACAGTCCACCGACCAACTCGGGGCTCCCACTGCTGTCCACTCACCCTCATGCTTTGTTCAAGTTCCCATGCCTATGCCCTGAGCTACAAGAAACAAAGAGAGAAGGTCACAACCACGATGGATACGCAAACAGTGCAGCTCCTAGCAGAGGACTCAAACACAGAGACCAGAGCCAGACAAAAAAAAAAAAAAACTCAAGTCCACAAATGCCACAAGGCCATGAATGCATAGCAGCCCCAGCAGGGCTAATGACAGACATACCCTTTGCAGATGGAAAAGGTGACCCTTCTCAGTCTCTTGGTAATGCTGCACCTACGTGGTCAAGCCTCTTGTAGCATGTAATCAAGCTGGTTTTAGTCCTCTGGAGAGTTACACAAGTGGGTTGATTCATCTAGAGATTAAAATACAGATCAAACAGAGGAGCATAAGCCACCATCCCAAAAACAGTGAGCCAGCAGCCTCTACTTAATATCCCTCTATTAAGTGAATTCCAAGCACTTAGAAATCCTGAAATCCATAGACTCCAGCCTTCCTAAAGAACCATGCAACTGACTGAAGGAAAAACAAAACACTTACCCCAAAGAGCAGCCCAGGCAGAATGAACTCTGATGGCATACCCGGGGCTCATATACCTTTTGGTCCCACCCAGCACCCAAACCAAATCACCTGGAAAGGGGAGGGGCAAAGCACAAGAAAGTAGAAAGAGGAGGAGAAGCAGCTGTGGTTTATTTACTTATTTGTAAGGCTTACCTCAACAGCATGCAGAATGCAGACAAGAGAACTGGGGTGTTTCTAGAAGCAACAATCCCCACGCTTTCGCTGCAGCTTTGAGTGTTAGAAGGACGATATGACTAAGCAAGTAACTGAAGCTTTTTCAGCTGGAATTAGCTCAAACTTTTACTTACGTAGAAAGAAAAATCTAGGAGCAGAACAGATTATACACCAACAAAATCAATTCCGTTCCACTCACAGGAAAAATCACTTACTTCAGTAGGCTATCTGAGAACTAAAAGGCTATGCTCATGGGTCAAAACACACTACAGGACACTGGGGCCAGGCCCTCCGCTGCACCCACTTAAAACCCATCCCTACACTCACCAAGGTACAACCCCAACCCAAACACAGACGCAGCATTTCAGCTTCAACACAGTTTTCGGAACTGCTGGAAAGCAGGCTTCATCCTCAGCAAGGCGTGCTCAGGCTGCACAAGAGGGGGCTTCAGGCACCTCTTTGCCTACTGAAGAAGACCACCATCAGGAACTGCCACACCAGACAACCGTTTTCATCTACAACACCTTTCTCAGGAACCACACAGCATTCCAGTGACCTGCTTTCCTCCTACTCTAAAGGATATCTCAGCCCACCTTGTCTGTGGCACCTCATAAACTGGAGAGAAAGCAACTGTAGCAGCAAAAGCCACAACACCCTTTGGACAGTTACTCTCATCCTCTCCCGTACCTCAGCCGCTGGCCTTCCCCACATGGCAGATGCTTCCATCTGTTCTCTTTACTCACTTATAGCACCTCTAAAAGGCAAACTGGATTTTTACTCTATTGGATGTAAGAAAATAACTGCAGTGACAACCGCACCCCAAAAATAACAGCTACTTCTGCTCATCACGCACCAGCCACTCCAGAGGCACCTTGGGTCATGACGTCCTGGACTGCACACTGCCTTTCAGCCTGAACAAAGGAAAACACAGTCACAAGATAATCATTCAGATGCCAGCATTAGCACCTATCCCTCAACAACACAAAGGGACCCCGTTTACAATATTATCAGTGACCAGAGTCACTGCAGAGGCAGCTCGGGTCAAGACGTCCTGCACTGCGCACTGCGTTTCAGCCTGAACAAAAGGAAAAACACAGGCAGAAGATAAACATTCAGCTGACAGCAGTAGCACCCATCCCTCAACAATAAAAGGGACCCCATCTTGAGTTTTATCCTTTCAAAACAGCAGGCCACTTGCCTCTGTACCTGCAAATTAGGTCCAAGCTTGAAAGGAGCGGCCAGCATCACCCACACCACCTGGGAACACAAAAGGACACAATGACCACTGTGCTTGCAAGAAACCACCTGCCACACTGCTCCTCTATCCCACACAGCCTCACCTCGGACCCTCACAGGGAAACACCTGAGCGTCTTCCCTTTGCTTCGGATAAGGGATGACCAGGCTGACAACACTCACCTTCCCTCAGTGCTTCGTGACGTGAGGATTTCCCTTCCCTGTCCACGACTGCACAAAGCACCTGTAGAGACGAGAGAAAAGCACACTCTGAGGCACCTCACAACCACAGCGTACCTGCTGCAATACCTCTCTCTTCCCAGTTCCTTTACTTCAGTTGCTCAACAGCTCTAACTCAGATTCTTCGCTCACAGCGCCACAGCAAATTCTGCCCGGGCCACACAACATACGCTACACAAGCTACATTGCTTAGGACACACAAGCTGGAACATTCCCACCCAACAATCAGTCGCATTGCACAGGATGGATGCCGCATACTCCTAGAAACCAAACCTACCAGTCCTGAGCAGCTCCCAACCTCCACCTGCCTACCACGTTCAGCACACTAACTGTTTACCCCTCAGAAAACCAGAAACTTAGAACATACACACACAAAAAAAAAAACAACTCCACAAACGCCAAAAAGACATGCACACACAGCAACCCCGGCAGGAGTAATCACAGACTTACCCTTTGCAGATGAAAAAGGTGACTCTGATACAACCCTGCTCAGTCTCTTGGTAATGCTGCATCTACGCTGCCAAGCCACATGTAGCATGTAATCAAGCTGGTGTAAATCTCCAGGGAACTACAACAAGTGGTTTTAAACATGTAGAGATAAAAATATATCTAAAAAACAGGAGAATATGCGGCCATCCTAAAAAAAAGTGAGCCAGCAGCCTCCACTAAATATCCCTCTAATTCAAGCACTTAGAGATCTAGAATTCCAAACACTTAGAAATCCAGAAATCCATAGACTCCAGCCTGCCTAGAGAACCCTGTAACTGACTGAAGGAAACACAAAGCACTGCCCCCAAAGAGCAGCCCAGGCAGAAGGAGCACTCTGATGCCATGCCTGGGGCTCATATACCTTTTGGCCCCGCCCAACACCCAAACCAAATCACCTGGGAAAGGGGAGGGGCAAAGCACAAGAAAGTAGAAATAGAGCAAGAAAAGTAGCTGTTTTTCTTTTTGTTTCTTTTTTAAAATAAACTTTATCTCAAAAGCATGCAGAGAGCAGACCAAATATTTGCAGTGATTCTAGAAGCAAAAATCGCCTTTGGCTTATTCTGCAGGTTTTAATATTGAATTGACAATATCACCAAGCTAATAACTGAAACTTTTTGAACTGGAATTAGTTTAAACAGGCTCATCCCCATCTGTAAACACAGAGAACCAGCATTCACTACCATGCAAGCCCTAATACCCATTTCCTGCACAACGCACACTACAACTAATGCAACATACCATTGTGCAATACTTCTCTGTTCCCGGTTCCTTTACCTCACCTGCTCAGTAGCTCCACCTGAGTAATGGGCCCGGGCGGCGCCGCGCCGAAATGGGCCCGGGCGGCGCCGCGCCGAAATGGGCCCGGGCGGCGCCGCGCCGAAATGGGCCCGGGCGGCGCCGCGCCGAAATGGGCCCGGGCGGCGCCGCGCCGAAATGGGCCCGGGCGGCGCCGCGCCGAAATGGGCCCGGGCGGCGCCGCGCCGAAATGGGCCCGGGCGGCGCCGCGCCGAAATGGGCCCGGGCGGCGCCGCGCCGAAATGGGCCCGGGCGGCGCCGCGCCGAAATGGGCCCGGGCGGCGCCGCGCCGAAATGGGCCCGGGCGGCGCCGCGCCGAAATGGGCCCGGGCGGCGCCGCGCCGAAATGGGCCCGGGCGGCGCCGCGCCGAAATGGGCCCGGGCGGCGCCGCGCCGAAATGGGCCCGGGCGGCGCCGCGCCGAAATGGGCCCGGGCGGCGCCGCGCCGAAATGGGCCCGGGCGGCGCCGCGCCGAAATGGGCCCGGGCGGCGCCGCGCCGAAATGGGCCCGGGCGGCGCCGCGCCGAAATGGGCCCGGGCGGCGCCGCGCCGAAATGGGCCCGGGCGGCGCCGCGCCGAAATGGGCCCGGGCGGCGCCGCGCCGAAATGGGCCCGGGCGGCGCCGCGCCGAAATGGGCCCGGGCGGCGCCGCGCCGAAATGGGCCCGGGCGGCGCCGCGCCGAAATGGGCCCGGGCGGCGCCGCGCCGAAATGGGCCCGGGCGGCGCCGCGCCGAAATGGGCCCGGGCGGCGCCGCGCCGAAATGGGCCCGGGCGGCGCCGCGCCGAAATGGGCCCGGGCGGCGCCGCGCCGAAATGGGCCCGGGCGGCGCCGCGCCGAAATGGGCCCGGGCGGCGCCGCGCCGAAATGGGCCCGGGCGGCGCCGCGCCGAAATGGGCCCGGGCGGCGCCGCGCCGAAATGGGCCCGGGCGGCGCCGCGCCGAAATGGGCCCGGGCGGCGCCGCGCCGAAATGGGCCCGAACAGACTTATTCTTCAGTGATGAAGAAGGTGACCCTGCTCAGTCTCTTGGCAGTATTGCACTTACGCGGTCAAGGAACCACGCTCAACTGTTTCCCAAATACATCTACCTAGCAACACCTCATAAACATACTTCTAATATGTCAATTCAAGGACATCAAGACTAGAAGGCTGCAAGGTCTAAAGACTCAACAGACAGCAAAACCACAGGCAAAAGCTCCAGAAATACAATAAACTGTCCCTAAACCTGAAACAGAATACCCCTTACATGCCCACTGCTGCCATTTTCAGATACACGCTCACACAAGGAGCTTCAATGATACATTTCTCCTAAACCCTGCTCCATCACTTTGCCACCAAGGTTGTGACTTTGATAAGATTTGACATAGAGGCAAAGTCTCAAAAAGCCCCGTAATTCTGCAAAAATCATAAGGGACCCAGAACCACAAAGCAAACACACAAAGTAACATCACCATACTATCCGTAACACTGATATAACTACTACTCACCTGAGGAAGAGCTGCATGCAATACAGGCACCTACTACTAGATTGCTTTACAATGACAGATCCTACCAGTTGCCACCTCAAAAAGATAGGAGTACTGGTTTCTACTTGAAAACGCATCAGTCCATAGACTGACCCACCTAAAGAACCCTCCAAACAACTGAAGGAAAACCAAAGCACTTACCCTAAAGTGCAGCCCAGGCAGAAGGAGCTCTCTCATGGCATACCTGCAACTCAGTTACCATTAGGTCCCACCTGGAACCTGAAGCCAATCACCTGGGAAAGTGCAGGGGGAAAGCACAAAAAAGCAGAAAGAGGAGGAGCAGCAGCTGTGGTTTTATTACCTTCTTTATATGGCTTAGCTCAACAGCATGCAGAGCACAGACAAGAGAACTGGGGTGTTTCTAGAAACAAAAATCCCCATGCTTTTGCTGCAGCTTTGAATATTGAAAGGAAAATACAAACAAGCAAGTAACTCTTTTTTTTTTTTTTTCCACCTGGAATTACCTCAATCTTTCATTTACAAAGAAAAATCTAGGAGCAGAACAGATTACATGCCAAAAGAAGAATTCAATTCCATTCCACTCGCAGGAGAAATCACTTACTTCAGTAGGCTGAGAACCAAAAGGTTATGCTGATGTGTTAAAACACACTACAGGACACTGGGGCCAGGCCCTCCGCTGCACCCACTTAAAACCCATCCCTACACTCACCAAGGTGCAACCCCAACCCGAACACAGACGCAGCATTTCAGCCTCAACACAGTTTTGAAAACTGCTGGAAAGCAAGCTTCATCCTCAGCGAGGACTGCTCAGGCTACACAGGACAGGGCTGCGGGCAACTCTTTGCCTACCAAAGAAGACCGCCATCAGCACCTGCTTTGTTCCAATCCTAAAGACTAACATCACAGCCCACGTTGCCTGGGACACCTGATAAACAGAAGAGAAAGCAGCCATACCGTTTTCAAGCTGTCCCTGCACGTGTCGCTCCTCGATGATCTGCAACCTCTTCTCAAATCCTCAACCGCTTCTGTGGAGAGCCTGCCATGGCACCTGCAAAGCAAGATGGATACCCTTCGCAGTCACCTCGTGCTACTTGGCAGTTCTGCTCCAATCCAGCTCACAAACAGCCCGCCCTTCCCGTGCTGCTCTTCAGAGTGCAGCTTGGCCCCACTCAGCCTGTGCGACACACCTGTGAAACAAAAAGAAAAGCATAGGCTGAAGCAGCATCCAAAGACACAGCACAGCTAGGACAGTTACTCTCATCTGCTCCCTAACCTCTGCCCCCTCACCTGCCCTCGAGGAAGATGCTTCCATCTGCTCTCTTAGGCCAGCTACAACACACCTCTGAAATATAAACAGGATTTTTACTGTACTTTGTGCAGTTAAGTAACTGCAGTGACAACTGCACCACTAAAGTAACTGCTAGATCTGCTCATCGCTCACCTTGCTAGAAGAAGCTGTGGTCAAGTCCTGTGTTGTACACTGTGTTTCAGCTTTAGCAAATGAAAACGGTCACAAGATAATCATTCAGCTGCCAGCATTAGCACCCATCCCTCAACAACAGAAGGGACCCCATTTACAAATTGTTTCAAAACAGCAGCCCCCTTACCTCAGCACCTCAGAAGTAGATCAAGCCAGTCACCAAGCTGCCTACCGAGTGCTGGACAGTTCCAGAAGGAGCTCTTTCCTGTGAGCAGTCCCTAGTAAGGTACACACTCTACTGGGGACAGGAAAGATATAAAAGTTTCAACACCCCTTATCTGTAAGCTTTCAAGATTCAACAGTG
The DNA here is from genome assembly GCF_964211825.1 of Aythya ferina. Lineage (NCBI taxonomy): Eukaryota > Metazoa > Chordata > Aves > Anseriformes > Anatidae > Aythya > Aythya ferina. The sequence continues at coordinate 33,081 of NC_140308.1, forward strand.
CACCGTTCAAGCATTATGGGAGCAGCTGCTCGCAAGCAGCTCAACTCTGCCAAATCCACATCTACCAACCTCCAGAGATGACTGTGCCAGCTGCCCTTCAGTACGCGCCCAGAGGCAGACCGGATGTCTTTGCCAATACAGTCCGGACAATGTATTAGTACACCCGTGCACTGCCACGTTAGCTGTCATCACTAACTGCCAGGCAGGACAGCTTCAGTACTTTGTGCAGTTAAGTAACTGCAGTGACAACTGCACCACTAAAGTAACTGCTAGATCTGCTCATCGCTCACCTTGCTAAAAGAAGCTGCGGTCAAGTCCTGTGTTGTACACTGTGTTTCAGCTTTAGCAAATGAAAACGGTCACAAGATAATCGTTCAGCTGCCAGCATTAGCACCCATCCCTCAACAACACAAAGGGACCCCGTTTACAATATTATCATTTCAAAACAGAAGCCCCTTGCCTCAGCACCTCAGAAGTACATCAAGCCAGTCACCGAGCTGCCTACGGAGCGCTGAACAGTTCCGGAAGGAGCTCTTTCCTGCGACAGGTTCCTCCAAAGGTTTACACTGTACTGGGGACAGGATAGAAATAAAAATAAAACTTTCAAAAACCCATATCTGTAAGCTTTCAAGATTCAACAGACCTCCTCAACCACACCGTTCAAGCACTATGCAAACAGCTCCTCACCAGCAGATATACTCTCCCCCCCCCCCCAACATCTGACAAACAACACTGAGATGACTGTGCCAGCTGCCTTTCAGTACGTGCCCAGATGCAGACCGGATGTCTTCGCCAAAACACTCCAGACAATGTATTAGCACACCCATGCACTGCCACGTTAGCTGTCATCACTAACTGCCAGGCAGGACAGCTCCAGAACAAACACATACACACACAGGCACGCCACAAACACTACAAAACACACAACACAAGGCGCAAGAAAAAGTGACCCCCGGAGGGAAGCCCTATGGCAACAGCAAGTCACAACAGGTGCTCTGCAGCAGACCCAAGGAGAGACTCAAATGTCACGACACGCGACTGGAAGCAACTGCCAGAACTGGGATGATGGAGGCCTAAAAAGCCTGCCTTCAAGGCAAGAGACCAGAAGGATGGGGACTGAAAACCCCATAAGACGACGCTTAGGAATTCAATTCCCAAGCAGGAGCTCCTGATGCGGCCCAGATGACTTCTGCAAGAGTGAGGATGGAAACAGACGCGATCTCAAACCGAATATGATGCACGAGACCTGAAACAGAACTGCATTTCAAGCAGTGACTGCAAGACAAGAAGTGCTCGGATCAGAGCCACGATGACAAAACAAGCACTGAGGCCCTTCAGCACCGCTACCAAGTCCCCTGTCTGGTCAGTCCAGTGTAAAAAGCTAGAAGGATATCAAGACCCGAGAAGCACAGAACAGACATTGCAGAAGCAACACTACAGGACAGACGAGCAGAAGGAAACTGTCCTGCCTGGCGCACGCACTCACGCTACAAAATAATCCCGCTTCTTCTATTAGCCTGGTGACCCAGCCACAAGCAGCCTGAACGTGACCCAGCCTGAACCACCCTCACCGTGGCACCAAGTCTAGTCAGCCAGCAGGCACCATGCTCCTCTGGCTCCCAGCTCCCATTAGCCACCCCAGATATGCAAATACCAGGTGCCCCCCAACTTAGCTCTCAGGTTGCTGCATGGTAAATTCCCTCCGCCTCAAGAAACGCACAGGCACTGATCGTCATCTTAGTCAATTGCCAGGCTCATCATCAGCTGCAAAAACAGAGTACCAGCATTCACTAGCATGCCGGTCATGATGCCCACCTTCTCCACAATGCTGACTACTGCTGATGCAACATACAACTATGCTCACCTGTTCCTCTCCAAATCCAAGCTCCAACAGTGCAACCAGTATCATCCACACCACCTGGGAAAACAAAGGGATTAAATGATCGTTGCATTCACAACAAGTCAGCCAATGGTGGTTTTTTTTTTGTTGTTGTTTTTGTTGTTTTTTGTGTGTGTGTTTCCTGTATTTATTTATTTTTTAGTCTGCTTTAGCTCAACGGCATGCAGAGTGCAGACAAGAAAACTGGGGTGTTTCTAGAAGCAACAATCCCCACGCTTTTGCTGTAGCTTTGAATATTAAAAGGACAATACGACCCAGCAAGTAACTGGAACTTTCTTACCTGGAATTAGCTCAAACTTTTCTTCACATTGAAAGAAAAATCTAGGAGCAGAACACATTATACACCAACAAAATTGAGTCCATTTCATCCCCAGAAAAAAATCACATACTCTCATCCCCTCCTGTACCTCAGCCGCTTGCCTACCCCACGTGGCACACGCTTCCATCTGTTCTCTTTACCCACTTATAGCACCTCTAAAAGGCAAACTGGAATTTTACTCTATTGGCTGTAGGAAAATAACTGCAGTGACAACCGCGCCCCAAACTGAGCCAGCAGCCCCTACTAAACGTCCCTCTACTAAGTGAATTCCAAGCACTTAAAATCCAGAAATCCATAGACTCCAGACTGCCTAAACAACCCTGCAACGGACAGAAGGAAAAACAAAGCACTGCCCCCAAAGAGCAGCCCAGGCAGAAGGAGCTCTCTGATGGCATGCCTGGGGCTCATATAGCATTTAGCCCCGCCCAGCACCCAAACCCAATCACCTGGGAAAGGGGAGGGGCAAAGCACATGAAAGTAGGAAGAGAGCAAAAGAAGCAGCTGTGTTTTGTTTTGTTTTCCTTTGTTTTTTAAAATCTGTTTTATCTCAAAAACATTCAGAGAGCAGACAAGAGACCTGTGGTGTTTCTGGAAGCAAAAATCCCCTTTTGCTTTTGCTGCAGCTTTTAATGTTGAACTGATAGCGGCACCAAGCAAGTAACTGAAACTTCTTCAACTGGAATTAGTTTAAACACGCTCACCGTCATCTGCAAACACAGAGAACCAGCATTCACTAGCCCTAACCCCAACCCACACCCTAAACTCTAACCCTAGCCCCAGCCCTAGTCCCTAAGCCCAACCCTGGTTCCCGAGAACTTCATTTCCAGGCATGCTCTGGGCGCTCAACATGGCCTCCCGGAGGTCCGGAGTCCCAGAACTACATTTCCCGGCATGCTCCGGGCACCCAACATGGCCTCCCGGAAGTTCGGAGTCCCAGAACTACATCTCCCGGCATGCTCTGGGCAGTCAACACGGCCTACCGGAAGCCTGGTGCCGGAAAACTACACCTACCAGAATTCCCTGGACAGCCAGCACGACCAATCAGAGGCCGAGTTTTCGAGAACTACATTTAACCGCACTCACTGTAACCCTAGCCCTTCCCGCCCTTACACAAAAAAGCCTCAAGCCCTATCCCTAAACATCCTCGAAATCCCTACGGACCTAACCCAAAATATTTACCACACTAAACCCCTGAAGTCCTATGCCTAAAACCCCTAACCCAATAAATTAAGACGCTCAAATCCCAAACCCGCAAAATTGAGATGCTCAAATCCCAAACCCAAAAAAATAGGACGCTCAAATCCCAAACCCCCTTCCAAAAAAGAAAAAGAAAAATCAATAAAAAAAAATCAAAAAAAACAAAAACAACAAAAGGGGTAGATCTGGTGGCATCTGCCCTGTAACCCTGCAAAAATCACAAGGGACCTAGAACAACAAAGCAAACGCACAAAATAACATTGACATCCTATCCATAAATGTGCTATAACAATTAATCACCTCCAAAGAGCTTCAAGCAATAAATGCACATACTACTAGATCGGTTTCCTCTAAAAGATCGTACCAGACCCTGACCCACCAAAAGAACCCTGCATGTAGCTAACAGAAGCATCAACAAAGCACTGACCCCAAAGAGCAGCCCGGGCAGAAGGAGCTCTGATGCCGTGCCTGGGGCTCCTATACCATTTGGCCCCGCCCAGCACCCAAACCCAATCACCTGGGAAAGAGGAGGGGGCAAACCACAAGAAAGAGCAGGAGCAGCAGCAGCTGTGTTCTTTTATTTATTTATTTGTTTGGTTTTTTTTGTGCCTATCCCTAGTTTACAGCATGCAGAGTGCAGACAAAAGAACTGGGGTGTTTCTAGAAGCAAAATTTACCATATTTATGCCTCACCTTTGAACATAGAAAGGACAATACAACCAAGAAAGTAAATGAAATATTTTCCACGGGAATTAGCTCAAACTTTAGTGTTAGGTCAGAGGTTGGACTCAATGATCTTGAGGTCTCTTCCAACCTAGAAGATCTGTGATTCTGTGTGATTTACATATGAAGAAAAATCTAGGAGCGTAGGAAATTACACATCAAAAAAAACAACGACGTAATAAGCAACGCGCATGCACGGCCCCACGGCCGCCTGCAGTACTCGTTTTCCACCAGCAGGAGGCGGCAGAGGGCGCCCCGGGCCCCACCGCGCATGCGCCCCCTTCGGCCGCCTGCAGTACTCGTTCTCCACCAGCAGGTGGCGGCAGAGGGCGCCCCGGAGTCACTGCGCATGCGCGCCCCCCGGCCGTGTGCAATACCCGATTAAAACCAGCAGGTGGCGGCAGAGGGCGCCCGCCGGCGCCACCGCGCATGCGCGCCCCCCGGCCGCCTGCAGTACCCCTTTCCCATCAGCAGGTGGCGGCAGAGGGCGCCCGCGGGCGTCACCGCGCATGCGCGGCCCCCGGCCGCCTGCAGTACCCGAATAACACCAGCAGGAGGCGGCAGAGGGCGCCACCGGACCCCACCGCGCATGCGTGCGCCCCGGCCGCCTGCAGTACTCATTTTCCACCAGCAGGTGGCGGCAGAGGGCGCCCGCCGGCGTCACGGCGCATGCGCGGCCCCCGGGCGCCTGCAGTACCCGAATAACACCAGCAGGTGGCGGTAGAGGGCGCACGCGGGCATCACTGCGCATGCGCGCCCCCAGGCTGCCTGCAGTATCCCTTTACCACCAGCAGGTGGCAGCAGGGGGCGCCACCGGACCCCACCGCGCATGCGCGCCCCCCGGCCGCCTACAGTACCCCTTTCCCACCAGCAGGTGGCGGCAGAGGGCGCCCGCGGGCGTCACGGCGCATGCGCGCCCCCCGGCCGCCTGCAGTACCCCTTTCCCACCAGCAGGTGGCGGCAGAGGGCGCCCGCGGGCGTCACGGCGCATGCGCGCCCCCCGGCCGCCTGCAGTACCCGATTAAAACCAGCAGGTGGCGGCAGAGGGCGCCCGCGTGTGCCAACGCGCATGCGCGCCCCCCGGCCGCCTGCAGTATTCGTCTTGCACCAGCAGGTGGCGGCAGAGGGCGCCACCGGACCCCACGGCGCATGCGCGTCCCCCGGCCGCCTGTAGTACTCGCTTCCCACCAGCAGGTGGCGGCAGAGGGCGCCCGCGGGCGTCACCGCGCGTTGCGCGCCCCCCGGCCGCCTGCAGTACTCGTTTTCCACCAGCAGATGGCGGCAGAGGGTGCCCGCGGGCGTCATTGCGCATTCGTGGCGCCCGGCAGCCTGCAGTACTCGAATATCACCAGCAGGTGGCGGCAGAGGGCGCACGCGGGTGTCACCGCGCATGCGCGCCCCCCGGCCGCCTGCAGTACCCGAGTAACAGCAGCAGGTGGCGGCAGAGGGCGCCCGCCGGCGCCACCGCGCATGCGCGCCCCTCGGCCGCCTGCAGTACCCCTTTCCCACCAGCAGGTGGCGGCAGAGGGCGCCCGCGGGAGGCCTTGTCGGGCGGATCACAGCTCGCCTACTGTGCCATTCGGAGCTTGTGGCTGTATTTTTTCCAACGTATTTGCTACCCACACCCCGCGGGGCAGCTTGTCTTACAAAGAATTCTCTCTGTTAATATTCTCTTTAAGGCGGGCACGAAGCATCCACTGCTCTTCTAAGCAAGCAACCTTCCTTCTGTGCTCCCTTCGGGATGCAGGACTACGTGCACTGAGATTTATTCCACTCATTTTTCTTCGCCTTTTCATTGGCACAGTCTCCAAGGACGCCTGGCTTTCTTCTCACAGACTCGCGTCCGTTTCAGCGTAAGGCATCTTTTCCCTCCGCCGCTCTAATCCAAATTCAAATTATCCAGATAAAACAATAGCGAGGTAAGAGAGAACTGTCTGAGTTAAAGTCACCATCTTTCTGTAACTAATTTAGCAGACAGCTGTACCACAGAGGAGGAGGTTTAGATGCTAACCAGGTCACAGGCCCTGCTCAGGCACATCACGGTCAAGTGAGTGCCCCCGGAATCACTAAAGAAACTTAAATAAGAATCTACTAGAAGAAAGCTGTCTCCTCTTACCACCGCCTGTTTAAGAGATAGTGTAGTACAGGCAGTTCTACACGCATAAAACCACATACACACAGTATACCTGACCCAAGTAAATTCCCTCTTAGAAGTCCACCATTAAGCAAAAGAGGCGTATTGTGGTGACATACAGCTGCCGTGTAATGATCCTGAAGGGATGAATCGCCCTATGTATTCCAAGGTACTACTGTGGTTTGGTTTTTTTTTGTTTGTTTTTTTTTTCTTCCCCCCCCAAGTACGTTCAACGGTACAGATAAGTACGTTCCCGCTAAGAAAAAGAGTTCAGAATTGTTTATAACGAGTTTGTTCCACGTGTCACTTTCTCACTTAACGTAGTAATAAAGATACGCTGCTGCTTTTGGATTTAATTTCCTTCTTGAATCTCACTGGTGTAATTCCAATGGTCAAACAACCTCTTCCAGAAAGAACAGCCCACTGCTTCACAGGAGAAGGAAAAGATGTCTCACACACGCTGGCTAGTACTAAAAAGAGTAATAGGAAGAGAAGTTCAGGCCATCAACGTAAGTATGTTTCCCTGCCTCTTCTGCTGGCTGGTCAAGTGGAATCCTCAGGACAGCCCCAGTACCTTGTGAAGAGCTTCTTAACGCCAGCACAACTTCAACCTGTCTTTTAAAAGAAAGCTGTTAAAGGAGCAGGAGACTGTTTTTAAATGAGAACAACCGAAAATAAAATTATCTGAAGAGCCACTTACTACTGGCATATTACCGTTTAAAAGGAAAATATTAATTACGTGCAGGTGCTCCAGTCTTCGTTGCATTTTCTGTGATTCACAACATTACCTTTGAACAAAAGAGTAAGAGGAACGGAAGGGAGGATATTAACTCGGGTAACCAAGGATTTGGTAAGCTGGAACTTGGTGTCTTTAACACTTTAGCCTTGGAGCAAAAATGTACACCCTGTACAGGCTGAGCTGACTGATGAGGCAGGTGCTCCAGGGTACGTGCTACCGGGAGGTAAGTAACAAACACATTCCGCAGCTATTACCAGAAGTGGGGTTTCAGGATATGCAGACTGGTTTCACAAAAAATATTAGCGGTCTGTTGGTGACAGACAATTCGAGGAATTCAGCGCTGCCCATTACAGACTCCTCAGATCAGCACTTAACGAGAATTAATAAAACGGTTTATTTATATATATATATATATATATATACACACACACACCCACCTATGTTCAAAAAAACGTATGCAGTTAAAATATCAAATTAGTGATCCGGTAACAACACTGTTCAAAACCAATCTCTTTTGTATGAACATTAAAATAAATGCACACTTTTAAAAGCATTTCTTTTTAGTGCTTCCAAAGCACAGCGTGTGCCAAGGCAAGGCCACCTGAAGAATCTCCGTCCTCCTCACGGGATGAAAGAGAACTGAAGTCAGGGACCTGGGAAGCCTCAGGTGCGCTTTCATAATGTCTGCAGATAAAAACAGAAGAGAGTCTGAGGTAGATTGTTTAGTAACCACCAAGTGGTAACAGTCACAGGGCTGTCTTTAGCTTTCATTAACACAACAGCAGTTTCTTTACTCTCGATCTATGCTGAATCTCAAGTTTAAAGGCATGGCTAGCAGTTCTCGGGAACAAGACCCTCGTCTCTGTGCTGGCAACATGCAATATTACCAGTGCAGGTGTTTCTGGGAGTTTTGTTTGTTTGTTTGTTTGTTTGTTTTATTGGGGGGGGGGGGGACGACACAACAGATGGGATCTCTCCACAATGCAGACACTGTGTGCATTTGACAGTGCCCCATTTTAGTGCGATCCACTGCCTATTGCACGTAAAACGGCTAATGACAGTATTCAAGTGAGTAAATTCTCACCACCTGCAGGAGGGGCAATGGTTATTTTTTTCAGCCTGTTGAGCAAAGAGCACCCTCCACAGGAAAAAAGCCACACCTTTCATAGCACGTCCTTAAGGTTACAGCCCAGCTTCTGCCGATAGAGGTTCGTAAAGTTAAAGCTCTGCTGCTTCTTCTCAGACTGACAGTAAAATCACTTGACTGCCAGGATGGCAAGGACAACAGCTACATCCTCTTCCACTCTTCTGTGGCACAGCAAACTCATTCCTGGTCCATATTCCTCTGGCTGGTACACTATTATCTACTGTTCACCTGATTAACTCTGTTGGGTAGGCTGTTGAACTCTAGTTCCTCTAGTATTCTCTCTAAGTGTTGTATTAAGACACGATTTTTAAACCTAGGGAAGAGAAAGGAAGTAATTTCATTTTTTCTTCCAAAAATAGCAGTTAAATAACTCAGTATTATTTTGCCACGACAAACAGTATTAGCAGAGGCTCTCTGTTTCCAGCATGCGCCAGCACGCCCTGCGGGCCACTTCCGCTCTCGGTTCTCAGCCCGGTACAGAGCTAGCCCGGCGCGGCTCCCGCTCCAGAAGAGGGCGCCGCCATTTTGCCGCGGGCAGGGGCCCTGCGGCGCCGCCCCGCTTCCCCTGCTTAGGCGAGGCGGTTGGCTCTGCGCATGCCCGGAAGCAGAGGAGCAGGCACGGCTTCCCGAAGCAGCGCTGATGTGCAAGTTAAAAAAAAAAAAAAAAAAAAGATGCCACTGACAGCTTTCTGCGTTTACACCACTTCGGGCAGAGGTTGCCTCTTTGTTGCCTTTTTTTTAGCGGTGGTTTGTTGTTTTTTTTTTTAAGAAGGTCCGGGTATGCTCGGTCCTCTCTTAACAAAGCTTGTAGCAGGTGGTATCTTCCTACCTTTTCCGGCCTAAGGAAAAATTAGCACTACCCTAAAGGTAACAGGACTTGCTCTTTACATGTTTGGAAGCAAGCTAAATGTGTTTCTAAGTGCTTTCTGCCAAATACAAGCTACCAGAAAACTTAACCACAGAACAATTAATTTTGTCTGCAGAATAAAATTCTGCAGTGCTGAGGCACACGCGCTTTCTTTTATCCCAGTCTTCTTGGGAGTACCAAAATCTGTTGGAGGCAAATTGATGCTAGACAGGTAAACTCCAGAAGGGGGTATATGTCATACTTACGAAACACCTTGCACTTGCATCCAAGGTCCAAGCTGCCAGTGTGCTCTTTGGCCGATGACTGCCACCCGAGCCGCCCCTAGGAGTTACGGTCCTTTTGGAAGGCGTTTAAGAAGTCAGTGCAACTTTTTCCTCAAAGCACGAACACCTCCACGACTTTAAAGCATACTCCTAAGCATTTTCATTAAAACATATTCAAAACTAAGAAGTAACAAAAAGTATGGGTGTTTAGAAAATGGGTGTGGGTTAGCTGCCCCAGACAGCCCTGAGCCCCTGGCAGACCCTTGCTTGCTTCCCCTCCCAAGGTGGGGAACGAGAATCAGAAAGGTGCAAGCAAGGAAAGCCACGTGTTGAGGTTAAGACAGCTTAATGGGCACAGAAAAAGCATCACACACAAGCAAAGTAAGGAGTCCAATGTCCACTCCAACCCCCCATCTTTGCCCCAGCTTTTACTGCTGAGCATGCCACACACTATGGTCAGCCTGGCTGCATGCCCTCTGACATACAGTTAAGAAACAAAAAAACCTCAGGATCTGAGAAGGCAGTGGGTGTCCTCAGAGAGGGCATGGAACAAATAGCAACACAGTACAAGCTGGAAAGGATGCTGCTGCACAAATGTGAAAGACCTGCAGGACCTCAGGAGGGTCCTGAGCAGAACACGCAGGTCCTTGGGAAGTGTGTGTGTGTGGGGGGGGGGGGGGGCACGACTAGGATGTCTAAGCAGAGGAGAAAATAAGTGTTGTGGGCCTCACGTGTGTGCAAGGAGGGTTCCTGAGATGTAGCCCTGGGGGTACCTCCCTACACGGTGGGCATCCCACTGTCCTTCAGGCCCAGCAGCCAGCTCTGGTCACATCTCACAGCATCCTCCTTCCTTTTTGCAGTGTCCAATGGTGGAAAATGAAGAAAGAAGAGTCCCAGCATGGAGCTGTGAGGCAAAAAGAGTGGAGGAGGTAGCCAGAGACAGGCAGCCTGGGCAAAGGGACACCCTACCACTGGGACTGCGGTCACATCAGAGCATGTCCATTTTGCATTGGGTGCCCTCCCTGTAAGCACAGCTGGCTTTTAATACAGATGTATTGTATTAAAAAAGACACCTTACGTTTCTCAGTGACCTTCAATAATAATACCTGTTGTGTGGAAGAAAGGGGATAATGATGTAAATTGCATTTGTGGAATCAAGCATGTGCCTACTCTGTCACAGCATTAAAACGCACAATTAGGACACCATTATATTCCACATATTTCCACAGAGACTCCCCACAAAGTTTCTTTACCTCTTTTCTTTTTTTTTTTTTCCATCCCAAGAATAGAGCTCTCTGCCAACTTCCATTCAAATATCTGACTACAAAATCTGACATTCCAGTAAAAGCTCTAAGAAATCTATCAGTATGTGAAACTACTGCTTAAGCCTTTTAAAACAGAACGACTGCTGTTATCCCAGCACTTGAAGAACATTTATGTTGAAATTAAAAGCATCAAAGGAAGCCTAAAAAATACACAACTGCACAACTTTAGAACAAAAGAAAAAAGTCAAGTGATTCTAGGTAAAAAAGTGAAATCAGTTTCTACTTTGTTCCCTATACACAAATTAAAGACAGAAATTCTTGAGTATTTAAAACACAGAACTAGATGTAAACTATTATCAAGGATCACTTATTAAACTTCTTTAATACAAAGTATTTAAATTATATTTTTAAAACAATGATGAGAACAGCCCAGTTCTGTTGTAAATTTGCAATCGCAAAAGTACCTTGCTGCATTTCTTGTGTTTTTGTTGTTGTTTGTTTCGTAGTGTACAAAACTCAGGAGGAAAAAAAAAAAAAAAAAAACTGCTTACACTACTTGGAAAACCATCAGACAGGAAGCTAATTAAACTCATCAGACAGGGATTTTCAAATTACTTATGTACTGCACAATAGATAAATACTCCCCACCACTCACCCCCATCTTTCAAAGTAACGTCTTAGTTCTTTGGATTAAATGATGACCAGCTGAATTGGTTTTGTCTTCTTGGCAACACTAAATCCAGTGACAGATCTCTTTGTTCTTTTTCTGAATCCACTAGCTGATAGCCAAGCATGTTTATAGCACCTTTGCAAACTTCCTGTATTTTCTTAATTTTCTGGAATGAAAGAACATTTCTCCAGGCCTGGGAAACATTGACTGCATCTCGAGACGTGATTTTGAAGGCTTCCTTTTTTTTTCCTGGCCCCTGTCCATGTGTGATGTTATAGACCCAACTTTTGAGTGTGGGCGTCAAACTAAGATCTGCAAATTTATACATTTCTGAGATTTCTGATAATGGATCTCTCACCAGATCTTCAAAACGGATCATCAGATAGCGATCTTTAAGGAAACTAGGTGGTTTTAGAGTAGCTGTTTCATAAATCTGAACATGACTTCTACAAATCTCTTGCATTACTTTGTATTTGCTATCTTCCACTTTAGTGCCATTGGTACTCAGAACAATTCCATTGTCACGGGCTAATGCTTTGACTGATTGTTCTCGTGACTTGACAACTGCCCTGGGGTCACGGACCAGGTGAATGATTTTGAGGTTCAGGGATGGATCAGTGAGAAGTGGGTAGAGGACCTTCAAGTCAAAAAAACGAACCTCCTTGATGACAACATGGCTGTAAGTTTTACAGGCTTCCTCCACCTTGGTGAATGGGTACCGTCCACATAGAGTCTTGCATGCCATTTCACTGGTTATGTCAGTACGTTGAAAGGAGTCACAAGCAGGAGCTGAACATAGAGCTCGACTCACTGCCCACTGGAAAAGATCAGATAAGTTTCTTTTCCAAGGCATGTAAGCATCAAACACAGACATGTCACACAGAAAGACCGACCTGACTAGGTCCCGCACTGCCATGTGCAAGACCTTCGCACTGTTCTGATACATCGTAACCCACACGTGCCAGGCAGGCTCCATCAGGTAGAAGACACTGGGGTGCTGGCTGAAAAGCTGACCAACAAAAGAAGATCCTGACCGCCAGGAGGAGAGAATGAGGATGTGGACTTGAGACGGTTTCTCCTCAGACTGAAGCATGAAGCTACTGTACCGGGCATACATGAAGACTAAGAATCCAGTCTGAACCATAACAAAAAGTATAACAATTGTGCTAGAGATCCGAATCCTTGCCATTCTCACTGAGGAAAAGCAATTAAAAAAGCTGAAAAAGAGAAGGAAAATGCTGGTGAGCTGTTGATGCTATGGCATAACAATGATAAAACTTACACAATACAAACTCTTGCATTAGTAAGACCTTTCTTTAAATGTTCATATACATAATTCAGCACTATTAGGTTCCTTTGTCAGTGGTATTTGGAGGAGAACATCTGCAGATGGATGGGTGTTGAAAACAGAAAGAAAGAAATGCACTACAGCAAGATCACAGTAGAAGTAAGTTTGTAGTGAAGGTTTGAAGTAGTGAAGAAACCTTGTGTTGAGGCTGCTCAACTGCTGGAAAAAAAAATAATAAAAAATATAAAATGGTCTCAGCTTGGATTCTGGGAAATGCTGCCAAGGAAAAAGAAAATCTTAGTCACTCCACTCCACTGTATTTCAATCTCAGTCTAACAAGGGTTTTTATTGCTAGATGGGAACATTAGCAACTGCAGGTACTGAAATTAAAATAATCTTCTCGTTAACTCTAAGTGTTGCGCCCTGTGGTGACAGTAGGACACTAAACCAACTGATGATAGTGCACAACATCCTGTTTTTCAAAATTACAGGAGATGGGTGTAAACTTGCAACCTCAAACAGCTTCTGGCTATAAATGTTGTACGGGACAAGCAGTGGATGCATGCCTTTTGTATGGAGTGCATATTCCCCATGAGTGATTAAGGAACTATCCATTTTTGAGTTAGAATTAGCTACATGCACTCCTCACAACTTTTTCCTAGAGATTTTTGGCACCTGACTTTGTACTCTCACTTTTGCAGATTCCACTTGAAAGCAGTTAGTACGTTAACAGGCTGGGTTTTAGGGAAACATGAATTCTCAGGTATGAAGACCGTATCAAGGCTTTTATGTGGAAGTATTTACTATCTAACTGCATTTAAACGTATTTTTTTTTCTTGTTACAATGAATGGCAGATATACCGAAACACTCTGGACTGTTGAAAACAAATAATGCAGACTAGCAAATACAGATGCAAAACCATTTGAGGTAATACATGAGCTAAGTTCTTAGTGCTAGCATTATAAAACATGAAAAAGACTATTTACTAGTACTGAAAGCTGAAATAAATGGTTAATTAAAAGAGATGGTAAAAACAGGCAGTTTCAGCTCTTTCCACTGCCCAAATGTCTCATCAGGATATAAACGCTATCTTAAATGAACACAGTTTTGCTACTAAACTTTTGTTTTTAAGCCAAGGAAAAGAGCAGAAATATTTTTTTTTCTCCCAAACTCCCGTCTTTCACTTGCATGACATACTCTTTATATTCACCTACTCAGCTAAAAATGCCTTTTCACTCTTTTATTATGTTCCCTTCTTCATCACATAATATCATTCTGTAGCTACGCAAAAGCATTTATATATCTCTAAAACCATGGATATCCCCAATTTTGTTACGCTGCCCATTGAGGCATTTTGTCCAGTGACTCCACATTTGCATCAATGCTGCACCAATATCCATGACACATGCCTGCAACAGCACCTCTGAAGATGAAACCCAAGGCCCATTAAGCCTCCCTTGCATAGTTCCTAATGCTTATCAGACACTCTGCTAAGCCACTTCAGTCTGCTAGCTTGGAAGAGAACTAATCACTCATTTTTTTTAACCTAGCTCTTTAGTGTCTAAGCAATGCAACACTGTACATAACAGTACTGGAGCTGGCACAAGGAAGGGGGGAAAAAAGGCATAGTTACGAAAGGAGGAGCCTGATCATGGCTGCCAACAAAATACATCTCGAGCCATTCACTCAGATATTTATGTTATCAATGATTAGACCTTTTGAACATCTAGTGCATAATTGTGTCATCAAATTATTTACATATACTTTTCAGGTGGAGTTATACTAGGCCTCCCTTATGATCGGGTCCCTCAAGCCTCCTGGGTCACTACTCACTTTACGGAACCACACAGCTAATTGCCAAGCTTACAAAGTACAAATGAACAGTGAAAGGTATAAGCTCACACAGCTTCTGTGAAACAAAACAAAACAAAACAAAACAAAACAAAACAAAACAAAACAAACACGTGTTTTTCATTAAGCTACTGCAAGTCTTTTGCCCCGTCAAAACGGTGATTAAAGGACCATGGTTAGTATCACTGAATGGTTGGGGTTGGAAGGGACTTCGGGAGGTCTTCTGGTCAAACTCCTGCTCAAGCAGGGACACTCAGAACAGGCTGCCCGGGACTATGTCCAGGATGAATATGAACCAAGGGCTGAAAGGGAGCACAACAGCAGCTGGACTTCCTGTCCATTACTGCAACTTCAGATACCTTCTCGGTGACCAGATCCTTTAGCAAGCACCTTCTCATTCGCTCATGAGACCAGAATGAACAGAAGTGGCAATGGTGCTGCAAGAAGTAGAAAATCTGATTGATAAGGACATCAAGTTGCCTCACACCATTCACGTCTCTGCAAAATTTGAAGTATCACAATAGTTGGTATCACAATATACACTTTTATACATAAAGATGCTGCTAGGCATAAATTATTTTAATAACAGTTACAATTGTATTAACAGAGCACTTTTCAGACCTAAAATGGTACCAAAATATGGAGAAGGGAAGAAATAATTTGTGCAGAGGATGATCGTTTAACTCATGCTTTTAAGGACTTATCACATGAGGGATTTGTCACATGAGACAAGTAATATTGTAATCAAGCAAACATCTTTGCAGTCTGGGAACAGCATTACTGTTGAGTGAACTTCCTTTATGTACAGAATTCAACCTGAAAATGAACAAAAATTAATTTTAGAGTTAAAAAAAAAAAAAGAAAAAAAATCCTCCTATTATATTATACTAAAGACAGAAAGAGAGCAGCGCATATGGGCTCTCTGACCTGGGGCAAAAGACTGGCATGAAAGACTCTCTCAGAACAAAAAGATCTGGGTTTGTTGCAGGAAAACTGAAAATTTGGGCTAGAATAAAGCAAAGAACTGAAAACAGCTGAGGGAAGAATTACAAGTACCTGCTCCCACAAAATAAGTTCTGAGCAACTGAATCATAGCTGTCTTTGCCAAAGTCTTCCCCAGCCATTTTGTGTCTAAGAACATTTCAAGCACACTTGCTTTTAAAACAGCTTGTATGTATGAAGTATTTTTTTAAAGCCAAAGTCTTTATAGATTACAAAGAAATAAGTTTAACTTCCACAAAATGCAAAAATACAAATTTGAATGAATATCCAATAATGTATTATATCCTGTGGCTTTTAATAG
Source organism: Aythya ferina (assembly GCF_964211825.1). NCBI lineage: Eukaryota > Metazoa > Chordata > Aves > Anseriformes > Anatidae > Aythya > Aythya ferina. The sequence continues at coordinate 48,749 of NC_140308.1, forward strand.
CAGAAAATTATTTTGTCCTGTATGACTGTCATACACTAAATGCTGACTTTCAGACCAAACATTAGAGTTGAATGTACGTAAGATTTATGTACTTATAATTCACCACGGTACACCTCAGAACTGACTGTGAAAATGATCATACTAGTAAGTGTCATGCCTTTTATAGAATTAATAGGAAAATGTTTGTGCATGGCTTGATAAACAGAGCAAAGATCACTTGGAGGTCTATGTTTTATGGAGGTGTTACTCATTACATACTTCAGATGTAAGACATTACACCGATGTGTATAAGAGAAAACAAACCAAAACAAAATCACCACCACCAGAATTGCTTCTGTGAGCTTACATTAGAAACAATTTTGCTGCTTGAAACAGTGAAAATGCATGAACATTACAAAACAGATCCGAGAACAAAGCACAACATTACAGTAATTCTTCCTATAAATCACACGGCTGACAAAACATTGCTTAACAATGGTATTCCATAACTGGAAATGGAACATCTTCACAAGACAAAAGCTTGCTGTATTGTCAACAATGTGTGGTAAAAAAAAAAAATAATAACAATAATAATAATAATTTAAAAAGCTTAGAGGGTGTCTTCTATAACCACTAGTACTTCAAAAAGAGTTAAAAGTATTTCCAATAGTTGTTGATTGCTAAATCATTGAATGGATTGCCTGTTTGATTATTTTAACCTAACAGTGAAAGTACAACAACAGAAATAATTAAACTACATTAAAGGAACCATAATCAGATGTTTTAAATTCTGACATTATATTATCATTTTAGCTGACGGTGCTATTTCTGCTTTTGAAAACAGCGTTTCTTTTACAATTTAGTGGTAAAAGACATGGAAGAGTCACTCCCAGGTAACCATCAAGCTTAAATACTTCATAATGTAATGTAATACTTCATAATGTAATGAAACATACCACAGATTTCATGATATAACTATAAAAGTTTTATATATGTGTGTGTGTATATATATATATGTATATATGTATATAAGATGTTTTTTTTTTGGCCAAAACGGTTTGGAGTTACATAAAGTTGTACACCCTGAACAAACGGCAGTGTCAAGGCATAGCCCTACAACACCTACTTTTCCATGCTGAGGATCACAAGGTGTCTTCAGCTGCTAGAAAACAAGACTGCGACTGAGCAGACCTCGTGTCTTCAGATCTGCGTTGGGAATACCGACTGTTTCTAAGGATGGCAAAACTGGGGCCGTGGGGACACCTACGGTGACCGATCGTTCCCCCGCCGCGGGCTTTGCCAGCACCAGGGCGGCGGCGGCCCGGAGCGGCCGGGGACGCGAGGGCAGAGGCGCGCTGCGCAGAGCCCCACGGAAGCAACCGTTCCAGGTAAGAAACTATGACAAGGTCGTTCCTCCTACACGCCGCTTTCACCTACACACAGAGGCTGGACACTGCAGAAAAGTGGGAAGGGACTTCCCGGAACGGCAGGAAATGCTCTCTACAGCACCTGATTTAACAGTCTAATTCCGGCAAAAACACCTTGACTCGGATCAGCCATATTCTCTAGGAAAGTAAAGGACAGGATGGAAAAAAAAAAAAAAAAAAAGCACATTTTCAGCAGCGTCCCCTTGATCGCAACCGACCGCACCGCGGCACCGCGCGGAGCCCCGCCGCCAAGCCACCGGCCGCCCAGTCCTGCAGCGCGAGCGGCTGAAAGAGAGCGCTCCGCTTCGCCGGGCCGCGGGCGCTGCCGGCGGACGGCGAGGAAGGGCCCGTCCTCGCCGCGGACCCCCCGCCCGCCCGGCTCGCCGGCCGTACCTCCCTGCGGGACGCCCCCCGCCCCCGCCGGCCCGGCCGTACCTCCCCGCCGCCTCCCGGCACCGCGAGCATCCGCGCTCCCCACGGAGACAATGGGCCTCTTTCAGACGTGGCCAAGGCGCCGCGGCAGCGGGAGGAGCCCGGGAAGGCGCCGATCCGCCCCGCGCTGGAGCATCCCCGGCAGGGACCCGCCTGACAGGGGCCGCCCGCCCCGCCCCCGGCCGCCCAAGCGGGACCGGCGCGGCAGGGGGCAGCGGGCCGGGCACGCCCCCGCTGCCCGCAGCCGTCCGCTCGCAGGGTCCGGGGAGCCCCACCGCAGCCGCTCCGCTGCCACGCTGCCAGCCCGGGCCGTGCCCCCGCACACCCCACGGCGCTCTCGAGGGGCCCGGGCCCGCCGGGTTCGACGCCCGCAGCCCAGCCGCGGTGCCGTTAGCGGCCTGGCGCGAGCCCTGCACCGGAGCCGGGTTGTGCCGCCCGCCGCAGGCCGCTCGGCTCCTTAAACGAGCGCGGAGGCGTTTTCAATCTGGCAGCGCCCCTGAGGCATGCTCTTAATACTCGCGCCCCCAGACATTTCCAAACCCGCTTTTATCTTTTATTGTGAGACTTTTAACCCACTACTTACTTTTTCTCCTAACGAGACACTTCCAGAAAGCAAACTTATTTTAGCATGCCTCTCAGTCTGTCCTCAGTGAACGAGGTTTAGATTGCTCTCTGACAAGTGCATACACGGTAGTTCTGTGCAGTAGCATGGTGTTGGACTGCAGTGGAATTTTTATTTACTGCTGCTTAGCAAGCTAAAGGAAAAGTTCTTACAGCCAGCCTTCCAAGAAAAGGAGCTTCAGGAAGTCTCAATACTAGCTGTTATGGATCCACATGCAGGTATATTTTTTCTTGTACTCTCCTGTGGTAGCCATATAATCTCATCAAAAACAAAGGACTACCTGTTTTAGGGGGGGGTTGTTTAACTGTCCAAAGTTAACCATTTCAGTCCGAAAATGTTCCCACAGAGATGCATGAATTAACATATTTTAAAAAGGAAAAATTACATAATGTCATAGCAACATAGAGCAAGGAGAGAACGTACTCAGAACATACATACCTAGTTCTATCTTTCAAAGTAAAAAGTGTGTACAGATAATAAAAGCAGGTACTGATTTTTGAACTGGGTTTCTTTAAAGTTTTCTCAGGCATTTCCTCAGGACTGATGCTGTTTGCAGGACAACCCTGGAGACAACGGCAGAACTGATGATATTGGAGTTGTAGTGAACACCTGATTCTGGAACACAAACATTTTAATCCTACCGAAGACCCAGAGAAAGATAAGGAGAATGCTGACATATTGGATCCAGGCAAATTTAATGATTTCCCAAAATCCTGGCTGATATTTAAAGAGAGTCAAGGAGTGTTAATGGAGAAACTTCTCATACAACCACTGCAGTAACTAAACAAGAGAATCAGAGGTGGAAAGGCACCAAATTGGTTAGACATCAGTTTGTGTGGCAACCGCAAAGCTGCTGAGTCACAGAAATCTCAAAAAGCATTTTACCACAGAAATGCTGTGCAAAATACCTATCCTAGAAGATGTTCAAATCAATTCTGTGCAAAATGTCTATTTTGTCCCTGCTTCACCAGAAAGCAGATATTGGTAATACTCAGGCAGGTAAATAAACCTTGTGAGAGATGTGCTATATACATTTTCTTCGAAACATGGGCCAGTTCTTGTCTGAGAAACCGAGTAAAGAACATAAATCATTCTTTTGGAGCAAAAAGTTTTCAGGACTGTCTGTATAGGTAACAGATTTGCCACATCCACTTCAGGGGTTATTATTGGCTGAACCAACCTTGTATACAGATTTCTGATTTGCTTTAGGTCGGAAAGTGTAGTATCATGCTTTGCCAGTAGCAAACATTACTTCTCTTCTGTATCCACAACAAAGTGGGACTGCAGGACCAAAGCAAGGCTTACTAATGAGATTCACTATGAATTGCTCAGAAACCACCTTAAAAGGTCATTTTAGTAAGGGTGAAGAGCAGCAGGGGTTCCCAGTAAAGACAGAAAACAGTTATGTAAGCAGAACCATCTGGAAGTTGCACACACGGAGTTACGGGTAAACAAGTATTCAGCTAACGCTGCAACTATAGCATATGCTCAGCAAACAAAGGAAAAGTTTAGCAAGAAGTCTAGGAGAAAGCAGTGTTCATTTGGCCTGTATATGAAGGCTCGAATAATGCTATCCAATTATGTTTCAGTTAATGCAGTTTTCTAAGGATATAGGATAACTTCCTCTGGGTAATGAATAGTAGCATTAATGATGAATGGTGTATCTGCTGCTCTTCCAGTCATCCAAACAGGGTTGGGATCTGAAAAAACTGTCGTCACTAAAATGGGGAAAGAAAACATCCAAGTTAATGGGGTTTTCAGTCTTAATACAGAATTTAAATCCTCTAAGAGCAACTACCAATATGCTAACTACTGCTGTGCTGCAATTAGCAGCTGTACAGTCAGGCTTACCATTTCTATCTCGATATGCTGCAATGATGTTTGTTAGATCATAGTCAGCTGCAAAAGGACTTGTGCCATTGACCACAGACACCTGTTGACACAAGGAGATATTTACGTTACTTGTCCACTCTTCAAGAAAGTAATCCTACTGAGTTTGTTAAGCAAAGTAACCATGTCTTGAAAGGAAAGCACACAGATGTCACACTAAACATCTTGGCAAAAGATTCTCTTCTACCCTTCAGCCTTACAAATAAATGTTTAAGAGTTCAGAAGTTCTACGGTCCGCTCTGTGCAAACATAGAATCATAGAATATCCTGAGCTGGAAGGGATCCACAAAGATCATCAAGTCCAACTCAAGTCCATCAAGTCCCCAGAGGACCACCCAAAAAATCAGACCAAGTGTCTGAGCATTGTCCAAATGCTTCTTGAACTGAGGCAGGCTTGGTTCTGTTACACATTCCCTGGGGAGCCTGTTCCTGTGCCTGACCACCCCCTCAGTAAAGAACCTTTTCCTGATACCCAGCCTGAACTGCCCCCCCGTTGCAGCTTCAAGCCATTTCCTTGGGTCCCTCGGGTATGAATAACTAGAGTGTCACCTATGGTGCTAGTAAGGGAGGAAATTAATGGAGAAAAGACAAAAATAATAATAATAATAATAATAATAATAAAGAAGTCCTCACATTGTATCTGGTATCCAGTCCACAGTGGTTAAGTAATTGCCTCTGGTTCAGTTTCAGGTCTCCATTCATATAGAGCTGAGATCCTGGTACAGGAGAAAAAAACTGAAGAAAAGCCATGCTCTGCATCACAAGCGTTGACATTCTCTGAAACAGTGAACATGAGAAAAGAAAAATCAGGAAAAGCAAACAAAACCACAAACAGTTTTCTAACTCTTTGTATCTATAAATCCTCTGCATAGATTTTATTTTATTGATGCCCAGGTTTCAGATCATCACATTATTCTAAAGAAGGGAGGACCAAGTGAGAAATATGAAAATAAACTAGTATAGTTCTTGATTAACTAACTTTGATTTTAAAAGTTCCGTACATAATTCAGCAGAGTCCAACAGTTTGTGGCTAATGTCAAAAAAAAAAAAAAAGACTTTCCATAACATGTTAAAAGCAGCCAGATAATTAAACATATTCATTGAAGGTAAACTTTAAAATATTCAGACATCAAAACCAATACCCTGCAATAAGGGCTTGATAAGGAAATTCCTCTGCCCTCATCTGCCATTCAATCTGAAAGAAAATTTCAAATTTACTGTAAAACAAAGGCATTGTGACTACTGGAACTTTCCACATGATATTAATGACTAAACTAATACTTCAGCACATAAATTTAGGACTGTAAAGGCTTTTACTCTGGATCTCAGGGGTTTAAGATTATTAATTTTTTTTAGCTCAGCTGAAAGTTTAGGTTAGCTAAACTTGTCTACCTGCAGCCAGCAAGAGTCCCTCAGACAAGCTAAAGTAAAAGTTCCTCATCTGTTTGGCTACATCAAACTCTATTCTATACATTATTGCTGCCTTCGGATGCATCCATGGCTTCTCTGTGCAGCGGTGTTTTATCCACTCTTCTAGCTATTAATCCCACTAACACCTGAGAGAGAGACAATGGCAGCAGAAGCGTTCTTGTCTCCCTGAGACACCTTTTTGTCCCCTCTCAGCTATGAGGTATGGATGATCCTGGCAAATTATTATCATTGTTTCAAAAGCTCTTAAACAAACAAAACCTATGGAGTTTCAGGATGCCGCAGCAGCCTGTCCCTCCAACCTCTACTACTGTAGATCTATCCTCTATGCTGCACCACAACCCAATAGGAGGACGTACAGCTTCAAAAACAACAACAAAAAATAACCACAGAACAACAACAAAACACACACCAACCACCATACCAGTGGAACAAACTGAAACTAGGAATGACCCAGTAGAGAAGGAAATCAAATATATTAGCAAAATAAATCTTTTGAATAGGAATTTCAAATGCATAAAGATTCTTTCTTGCTTTGCATAACCACTGCTGGAATATTATATTGGGCCTATATGTCACAATGAATAAAATGAAAAATGCTCACATAGAGTTGGTAGGAAAAGATTAGAATCAGCTGAACACCAACTACATGCTCGGTAGATTGTAGCGGAAGCTCCAGTTTAAAATGTAACTGATCCATTTTGCCATCTTGATTTTTGTCTTCCTCCCTAGTCTAAAAGAAGCAGTAAGAATGGTTTTGCTTGTTTGCTTAAGAACTTCCTGTTAAAAAGAAATACAAAGAATAGTTATTGTCTAGGAGATCTCCACACCTGCAACATATTCATAAAAAGGAATCAAATGATTCCATAGGAAAAACAATAAAAATCTAATTTAAAGACATGAGACTAGAGACAAGCAAGAAACCTAAATTTTGTTTGTAACACTATGCCCTGGGTGCTCCCCAGGGAGGGAAAGTTCATCAGGCCCTATAAGAACTCTTCTGCCCTATGCCATTCCAGCAATCTTCCCTGTATACTGGCATTGGTACGCATGATGGATCTTCTGCCACATCTTGCGCGAATGCACAGCTTCTGCCTTCTGCCCTTGCAGCTTGCTTCCTATCAGCTTCTGTGTGCCTTGTACAATCCCTGGCTGGGAGCCAAGACTTGCTATGCTTCTGTGCGACAAATGCACAGTTCTTCAGCTATCTGCAAACATAACAGGGAGGCGTAACAGAGCTTTCACAGATAAGTAACGGCTACTGTTGAATCCCAGAAGAAACATTTGCTTGCAGAGTAGAGACTTCAGGCTTTTGAAAGCACATACCTGCATTAAAAACCATGAGTTACCAGTGAACCCCTGCAAGCTTCTGAGTGCAATAAATCATACAGAGAGGGAAAAAAGAAAAAAGGAAAAAGACAAAAGAAAAAAAAAAAAAAAAAGAAAAAAGAGCTGATTAAAAACTACCCGTCCCGAGAGACTCGTACCGTGAGGTGCAAAACACGAGGCTGCTGCTGCTCCTCGAAGGCAGCGGTGCGCGCCCACCCACTCGCTCACAGGCACCACCAACGCGACCCGCGTCCCCGCCAGCACCGCCCGGTACGCCTACCGACAGAAACGGGACTCGCAATCTGTCCTCCTGGAGCCGGTTGAACGCTGGGAACGTGCTCCACGCCAAGAAGCTGCCCGGGCCGGGCCCGGTGGTGGCCACGAAAAGCACCTCGTACCGGAACCGCACAGTGGGCTGCTCACGGTACGCGCCCTGCTTCAGCCAGAAACCTGCGGGCAGACACAGCGCGGGGCCTCAGCGCCGGGCCGGGCCGGGCCGCGCGGGGCCGAGCGGCGCTCACCGTGGCTGCGGTAGGCCACTAGCAGCGGCGGCACGTAGGTGAACACGGCGATGAGCAGCAGCGCTAGCGCAGCGGCGGAGCAGAGCCCGGCCCGGTAGCGAGTGTAGAACGCGGGGTGCGAGAAGAGCTCCACGCCCGCCATCGGGCGCCCGCCCGCCCGCAGCCCTCGCCCTCACCGCGGCAACGGCGAGGCGCCGGACTGACGGGACGCAGCGCCTATCAGCGCGCCGGGGCGCCGAGGAGGAACGGGCGCAGCAGCCAATGAGCATTGGGGTCGCGCGCTCCGGGACGGCTCGTTGCAGCCGGCGACAGGAGCGGGACGCGGGCGAGGGCGCTTGCCACGGCACCGGGACCCCCGGGACCCCCGGGACCCGGGACGCGACCTCCAGCGCCCCGGGAACGCCTCGGAACTCGGCGTTCAGACTGCTCCGGCCGCCAGCGCTGGGCCGGAAGCGCTGCGTTTCGGGCGGTTGCTAGGAAACCGACCGGAAGTCCCGCCTGCCGAGCCGCGGCTGTTGTTGTTGTGACAGGGACCGTGACAGGGACCGTGACAGCGACAGGCCCCGCCGCCCGCCACGAGTCCCTGTCCGCCCGCACTCGGGCCTCGCCGCCGCCGGCTCCGCTTCCTGCCCGGCCCGCGCCATGAAGTGGATGTTCAAGGAGGACCACGCGCTGGGTAAGGGCGGGCCCGGGCCCGGTGCTGCCCGCCGGCGGCCCTGCGCCGCCCCGTCTCCTGCGTCGCCATCTACCCCGGGCCTCCCGACTCGGTACGCCCTGGGCAGCCCCCGAGCCGGTCGTCGCGGCTCTGGGCGGACAGCCCCCTGCGGCCCTCGCCGAAGGCTGGCGCGGTAACCGGGGACGGTCTCCCCGAGTAGCTGGGGTCTCGTCGCAGGGAGGCAGGACGGCCGCAGCCCCCACCGGCTCCCATGTCTGCAGCGCTGCTGGCTCTGCCTAGGACACCGGTGATAGATACTGTTACCATCCCAATGACTAATTACGAGTTTTGTTCACAGAGCACAGATGCGTCGAGTCAGCAAAAATCCGAGCCAAATACCCTGACCGTGTCCCGGTGAGTAACCAAGCCATCTTCATTCCGGTACTTAGAGGCGAAGATGGATAAGCTGTTCCCATCCTGCCTTCTCTTCTTTGACCAGATCCTACTACGTAAATTCATCTTTCGTGTATTCATCTTCCATTTTGTGACATAGATGTTTTAAAGAGGCTCCAAACACATTTAACTAATTCAGCATTCCCTCCTCTACCCCTACACGTATTCTCAAGTAAGCAACAGTGCCTGACTTTCTGAATGCTCACCACGTGTCTATGGTTTATGAGTGTCCTGGTTTCTTCTAATAGCAATTATATTCTCAGTAAAGACCCTATGCTTTCAGTCTCTTGAAGATTTTATTCTGTGCCAGGGAGAGAATAAATTATTACACCTTGACAGTCATCCATCATGGCTAGATGAGTTTTGTAATTTTCCCCTTATTTAATATCCACCTGTAAGCAATCTGATCTTGAACCTACCTCATGTAAACTCTGTTGTTTGAAAAGCCATTGCAAGTGGTGACTTTTCCTTTCTGCATTAATACTTGCTGCCTGCTAAATAGCAAATAACTTTTCTTCACTCTGTAACCCCCTTTATCATGTTTCAGTCAGTGAAATGACCATACTTCATGCTCTTGTGTAACATCTAGCAACACATTCACATTCTCAACTAATATACTTGAGAGTAAAATTTCCACATTCCATCTGATCACATGCCAATTAGTGACATTCCTGTCTGACCTCTACGTAAGTACCTTAGCCAGTAGACAGCACAGACCAGAGATAAGACCTCTAACCATTTTGCCTTTCCCTCTTTCTGAATCAAACCTAGTCACAGCATCTTCTCCAGTTGTAGTCTGGCAAGCTCATCCAATCCTTGCTATTTTCCACTTGGCCAACTACCTAATACAGACTGTAGCATGCTAATAACCATATATCTTTACAGGTATACTTTTGCGCATTTCCAGAATATCTTTCACGACCCTAGAGGAAAAAGAGAGACATTGGAACTCATAGTATGAGTCAGAATTACGTGATACTTTATCGAGAACGGATAGCAATGTGTAAATAGATACAAGAATTAAACCTCAAAGTCCATTGTGATGCTTTGTCTAGGAAAATAAAAAAAAATCTGCATGATGTTTCAGATTGAGACACCTAACTTTTACAAAGTAGTTGGTATCAAATATACATTCTTTTGCATTTAGTGATCAAAAGTGTTTTTCAGACTTAATGCATGTTTTCTTCTTTCCAGTCTGTAGTCTGCATCCAGAATGATGTAGGTCAGAGGGTTCTGACCTTCAGAGCAGTTCTCAGCTGCTGTCTCTGGCTCCATGGATTTGTAGATATTTCAGTAGCTCAAACATCTTAAGCTGTATTGAGATACCATATGAATAGCCCCTGTCCTAGCCTGGACCCTTTAGAAATAAAATGGGAGTTGAAAAGACACTCATGCTTCTTAAGCACTGCTATTTTAAATTTGCCTGGGCATCACATGATCCAAGGGTTAGAGGTATCTGCAAGTTTTACTAGAAGCAGTTCACCAATAGCCTTGACTTCCAATTACGACAGCTTCTGCATTGTAAAGCTAAAATGCCTGGTAGATTATTGCAATCTCTTTTTTTAAAGTATCAGATGTTAAAGCTTGAATGCTCCTTTCAGTCTGGTCTTGGTCTTCTTCACCCTTCCCATGTACTAAATTGCAAGGGCCACCTACTGTACCATCCTGTTTCTGTAGACAGCACCAAATAAAAGAACCCTCTCCAGATCATAGTGTATTTTGTAAATTTACTCGAGCCTTAACTGTATGCTGTAGCAATGAGGAGTGCAGAGCTAAGCAACGGAGGCACAGCAACCTCTTGTCAGCCCTGTTTCCCCACATACTGCATTCTTCAGGTCCTTTCCATAAGTTATACTTAATTCACCTTCCTCCCATATGTTGCTTTTTGCTTTGTTTGTGACCACCTTGCTGTCTTGCCTTCCTGTGGTCAATTTCTTAACTTCCTAACATATGAAGTAAGATAGTGTAATGTCAGTTCAGTGTAACACAGGAGAATAGCATCAGTGAGACAACAATAATAAGGAAGAACAAACTGTATGCTCAGAACTGTATGCTCAGTTACGCATATTCAGAATAAAACTTTTTTTTTTTTTTTCTGCTGTCCAGTGAAAAATATCAGTATGTTACTGCAAACCTGAGTCTGTAGACATTCTAAAATGGTGATTAACATAGGCATCTTTTTTTCCAAGTCTGTGTATCCCATCTGGCTCTTATTCATATATAACTCATACATAGCTAAAACCAACATTTCATTAGTATGGCTTCCCTGTCATCCTGTAACTTCATCCAACTGATGCTGTAATCGTATTGTTGATAATATCATACGTAACATATACTGCTGGATCATTTCTCAGTTTAAGTTTAGTATGTCAGAAGCATACAGACAAGATCACATCACAGCACATTTCTGCTAATCTGGTGGAGCACTCAACTGGCTTCATTGGCAGACTAACTGGTACTCCAGGGCACGCTGCAGGCATTCCTTTCTCTGCCTAGACTCATCATACAGCCTGGCTAAAATGCCTAGTGCCTAACTGTGGGAGGTGAATAATTATTGCCAGATTAATTATGCAAACCCAGACAGTGTGGATGACAATTCAAAAGCTGTGCAGCAAAACACTTTTTAAAAAAAAAAACAAACCATGGGATCTATGGCAAACTAGAACCTTACATTATACAATTTACACTGCAACTCTATCAGAATTTTGACTACATTCAGATATAACGTGGTCTCTTCAGCTCTGCACTAAGTTATCTACAGTATGGCTGCTGCTCTACTTAGCATGACAGTTTCTGAGATCCTGGTACATGTGTGATGATATTGGTACATATTCTGTGATGGTGCAGTACACTGCACAGATAAATACAAAATACTTAAAAAATAGTGAATCAAGTTATGCTTTACATAGAAGCCTAAGAGACATTTTGGCATCTTAGGATTGTGAACAGCAGGTGAAGTCAAAAACATTAGATTCTAGACTAGGCTGGTGGTTCTCCCTCTTACCTTAGTACTGATTTTTTTGTTTGTTTTTTGCTTTAGTGTTGATGACTTTTTTATTTTATTTTTTTTTGCCCTTTTGCTATATTCCATATCAAGGCAATCAGTTCTGTCATGTGTTAGGAATGACTTGGGGCTTTGTTCAGAGGAGACAGTTAAGTTTGATGGGTAGAAGTGGTGTGTATGTATTAAACCTTTACTTCTTGGTTTGCGGATTACTATTTTATCATATAACATTTTAAAAGAGCATAGGGAATGCTCCTTGCAGACTACAGTTCTATGTAACACAAAATTTCAATCAATGACTGCCACTTTCTGTGTATGAGATAGTGACAAAGACAAAATAAGCAGCATATGTACAAAGTGAGTGAGTGGACTTCACAATCACAGAATCATTAAGGTCGGAAGAGACTTTCAAGACCACCACCCTACTGCCAATATCACCTATTAACCTATGTCCCTAAACACCAGGTCCAACCTTTCCTTGAACACCCCCAGGGACGGTGACGCCACCACTTCCCTGGACAACCCATTCCAATGCCTGACTACGCTTTCTGAGAAGAAATGTCTCTAAATTTCCAACCTAAACCGTCCCTGGCGCAACTTCAGGCCATTCCTTCTAGTCCTATTGCTAGTTACCTGTGAGAAGAGGCTGACCCCCAGCTCCCTAAACCTTCCTTTCAGGCAGTTGTAGAGAGCAGTAAGGTCTCCCCTGAGCCTCCTCTTCTCCAAACTAAACAATCCCACATCCCTTCAGCTGCTCCTCACAGGGCTTGTGTTCCAGACCCGTCAGCAGCTTTGTAGCCCTTCTCTGGACATGTTCCAGGACCTTGATGTCCTTGTACTGAGGAGCCCAAAACTGAACACAGTACTCGAGGTGCAGCCTCACCAGAGCTGAATGCAAGGGGACAATCACGTACCTGGTCTTGCTGGCTACTCTATTCCTGATACTAGCTAGGATGCCCTTGGCCTTCTTGGCCACCTGGGCACACTGCCAACTCATGTTCAGGTGAGCATCTATCATTGTCCCTAGATCCTTTTCTGCTGCACAGCTTTCCAGCCACTCTGCCCCAAGCCTGTAGCGCTGCATGCGGTTGTTGTGGCCAAAGTGCAGAACCTGGCACTGAGCCATGTTGAATACCTCATCCCATTGGCCTCTGCCTATTGACTCATCCCGTCCAGGTCCCTCTGCAGGGCCTTCCTACCCTCTGGCAGATCGACACTTCCCCCTAACTTGGTGTCACCTGCAAACTTCCTGAGGGTGCACTCAATTCCCTCATCCAAATCATCAACAAAGATATTAAAGAGGATGGGCCCCAACACTGACCACAAGAGATCACTCCTGGTGACCATTCTCCCGCTGGATTTCACTCCATTCACCACCACTGTCTGGGCATGGACATCCAGCCAGTTTTTAACCCAGCAAAGAGTATACCTGTACAAGCCATAGGCTGCCAGCTTCTCCAGAATACTGTGGGAGACTGTGTCAAAGGCCTTGCCGAAGTCTAGGTAGACTACATCAAGATGCTTTTCCTCATCCACCAGCTGGGTCACCTGGTCATACAAGGAGATGAGGTTGGTCATGCAGGACATGCCTTTCATGAACCCATGCTGACTAGGCCTGATCCTCCGGTGGTCCCACCTACATTGTGTGATTGCATTCGAGATGACCTGTTCCATCACCTTTCCGGGCACCGAGGTCAGGCCTGTAGTTCCCTGGGTCCTCCGTATCACTTTCCACTGCTGATTTACCAGTACTGCAGTCTTGTTGATTTTTTCATGACTCCAATACATTTGGAAGGAATATGTGAGACCAGAGGAGGGCCACGAGGTTGTATCAGAGGGCTGAAGCATCTCTCCTGTGAAGACAGGCTGGGAGAGCTGGATTTGTTCAGCCTGCAGAACAGAAGTCTCTGGGGGGACCCTATAGCAGCCCTCCAGTGGCTGCAGGAAAGCTGGGGAAGGACTCTCTGTCAAGCAGTGCAGTAACAGCACAAGGAGTAACATCTCTAAACTAAAAAGAGGATAGATTTTGGTTAGAGCAGGTGATTTATCAAAGCCTTCTGTTCATAGAAAAGCCTCACTTTCACGCTTATATTTTACAGGTCATAGTGGAGAAGGTCTCAGGATCTCAGATTGTTGATATTGACAAGAGGAAGTACTTAGTTCCATCTGACATCACTGTGGCCCAGTTCATGTGGATCATCAGGAAGAGGATTCAGCTGCCCTCCGAGAAGGCAATATTCCTCTTTGTAGATAAGACTGTCCCGCAGTCTAGGTAAGAGGCTGTTCACTTGGTATTCAGAACCATATCAGAGGGACATTAACTCCTTTTGAGGCTTATTTGGTGATTTTTAGAAGGCACATATTTACAATTTAAATCTCACTGCTTCCCTCCCCCCCTCATATGTGATAAATATCTTGTTTCTCAAGCTAGGCTTAAAGGAAAGGTGACTACAAAATGTATTATCAATACTTTCATGGCAAGAGGGTAAGCTCTGGCATTATATCTTTGGTTGAACGTAGGAACAACACTGATATCATCAATGGCAAATAATCCTCAGTATAACAAAAAGGTTGCATGTTAAGTGCTCAAAAGCAAACACCATAAATTATTCTGAAAAAAACATTAACCTACCTCTGTCAGTTCACAAAGAAATGACACTATATTTTTTTTTATATAAGCATGAAATGCAAAATGACTGTAGAAAGGTTTTTCACATTGCTTGTGTATTGGAATAAGTTGCAATGGTTGCCTGCTACATACAGAATAATATATAGAAGCAGCAGCTACTTACTATACAAGCTATTTTAATATTTGAAGGAATAGCATGTAACATTATGTGGCTTAGATGCAGCATTTTTCTTACTAACCCTTACCTTTGTAACAGTACTCCCAGGTAACTTGTCCAGACTCAGCTAGAAATATTTTTATTTAATTCATGATACACAATAGGGACCTGTGAACCTTTTTCTATGCTCTCTCTTCTGGGAGCATTAGGAATGCATTAGTGCCATCTTCTTAGTGCTATACAACTGCTAGCAACAAACAGGAAAGGAAAAGAAACAGCACATTATCTAATCTCACATTAATGATGAGATCTCTCATCTCTGCTGGAAATACAGGGCGCTGAAGCTTCAAGCTAATGGAAAAATGTAAACTTTTGTTAGCAGATAAAAATCTTATTGATCAATGGCTACTTCTCTTGTAGGACAAATTTATTGCATAGACCACTAACTCTTGCCATTCTTCTCTCCTCATCCAGAAGTTTATCTACTATTTTCCAATTTCCTTCTATTTCTAGTATTGCCTGCAACTCTCTCCAGGTCCTCTCATGTGGCATCCCTTTCTTATGGGTAAAAACCCATGACTGTTTTCCCCATCACTCACATTCAGTCTGCATCTTCCAGTTCACTAGTTTTTTCTCAAACAATCTTGGGAAGTCAAAGGTGAGCAGAAGCAGCACCACTTGTGCACCTGACTGAAGTCAACTGCCTGTTTCATCTGTGGTTCACAGATAGTTGGAACAATTTACTGGCCAAGTAATTGCTTGGTTCTGTTACTGTTTTTCACAGTAAAGCATCCCACTAAAGACTACTTAAACTGTGAAGGGCCACATGCCTATCCTGTTAAAAAAAAAAATAGTCCAGACATTCAAAATTTTATCCACTGAAAAAAACACTAGCTTTTAGCTAGCATGGAATTTATTGCCCACACATTTTAGTAATAGCACTATTTTAAGTCATCACTTTTTAACAATACAGAAGACAAAGCTTTAACTCCTCCAAACAACCTGGACCTCGGAGAAACAGTCCAAGCAGCATAAGTTTGGTGAACTTAAGACCATCTGAACATTCAAGACTACAGTATATGGAGAGAGAAATTAGGTTCTTCACACAAGCAGCAAGGTTTCAGTTCAGCTGCATTGAAGGATGATGCTACCAGGCTCTTAATCTTGCTATTAGTCCCAGCATCAATAACATACAATTCAGAAATTGAAATACATCCAGTGAGTAATTCCTAATAAAAATAAGGAAGCATTTTCATAGATGTACTTATTAGGTACACAAGAAACAGAAATCTAGGTGTCCTGCAGGGAGCCCAGGATCATTTTGTGAAATCAGGAGTCAACTTTTTTTTTTTTTGTGTGTGTGTGTGTGTTTTAATTTATACATAAGACTTAATTTTAGCTTTTATTAATCTTTATGTGAGATTCTGTTACCATTTGCAACTGTCGTGATCCAAGCAAGCTGTTTCATTTTTCCCTCTTCAAGCTTAACTATGGGACAACTTTATGAGAAGGAGAAGGATGAAGATGGATTCTTGTATGTTGCCTACAGTGGAGAGAACACATTTGGTTTCTGAATGTTGGGTCTTGGCTACTATACCATCCTGCTGTGTATCTTGTAAATAGCTGATCATTTTCTGTTCTGACATCCACGTAGGTTTCTTCTATATACATGTATTTGTAACTTGATTTATTTCCTAATGTATCTATAGGTCTTGTTTTATTAGACTGTTAAATTATAAAAAAAAAAAAAAAAAAAAAGTGTGTTTTTTTCTCATGGCTGTGGATTTGCAGAGCCTCACTTCTTTAGGGGATGCATTTAATGGCATTGATTAAATAATAAAGCAAAGTAGTGGAGCTACTAGAACATGAAAAGAATGCACATTTATTCTGTTTTAAGGAGTTAATTTATGAAAAATAAAAACATTGAATTAGTATTGGGAACACTGGATTTGCTAGGTTATCCTAAGCAGTAGCAAGATGCTGATCATGTTGAATCAAGGAAGTATGTTCTCCTTTCTCAAATAACAAAGTACAATAAAAATTCCTACCACAAACAGACAGTGATGTTATTTGTTTACTTTCACTTTGGCCACAGTTATATATCATTCACTAGATAGCATACAACTGCTTACATTATTTACTAGATATTGTACTGCTTCTCAGCATTTGGGATGCTGCTGATGATAGAAGGAATAAACAAAAAGCTATCTGTTAGTTCTTAAGACCAAAAGATTCAGCACTATTACATGTAATCAGGAGTTTAAAAGCCAGGCCAGCGCACAGCCTATAAGCGGAGGAATAAATACTGTTGGGTTTTGGAATGCAGGACCTAGGTGAAAAAAAGTATAGCACATAAGGAAAGGGCATCTTGAAGAAGGAACGATACAAATAGAAAACCAGAGAGCTGAAGAACAGGAAGGAAGAATTTGTCCATGAAGTTGTGGCCAAGAGAGAAATAACTGGTAAGGAGTTCAGATTAAAACAGTTGCATGAGCAGCTTTAAAAAAAAAATAACAGTAGTGGTTGTGTTACAGTTAGTTACATAAATATACATGTATTTTCCAACCAAAAATTTGGTAGGTATTGTAAGGAATTTACAGAACCAAGTATGTGAAAAAATAGCTTTAATTTGCTTGAAATGGACAGCTAGACTTAGAAATGCTGCATGCAAGATAAAGAGTTCAAGATCTGTTCCTATACTTTATGAGCACTTTCGCTCAAGCATGTGGCACGGCACAGCAAAAACAGAAAGGTTTGCCATAAAACCAAAAAAGCTGTTACTCATGAGGCTCTCAACTTCCTTCCAATTTGGCTTACCATAGCTACATGACTACCTCTACTTAAGAGGCAGAGGCAAGCTTGTGGCTCTGAACTACAAGACTGCATAAACAAACAAAACCACATGTAAGTGCATAGTACTGGAGTTCATGCTCTGATATGAAAAGACAACACCGGGTTGGAAGAGTAGCATTGCTCCGGAGTTTGTGAATCAGCAAGGAATCACTAATTACGGTTTAGGTTCTTAATAAAAGTATCACTTGATTTTCATGCTAAATGGTGTAGAAGAGTTTATTTTTTACAGTGTTTCCAGACACATTGGAAATGTTACCACTCTGTAAGCTTAAATCAAATTCATATTAGACTAAAATTCTCATGAAGCCACCTTATGCATGGAATTGTGTTCAGCACTACAGGTTTTAGAGGTGCTGGCAGAATGACTCCACATTTGAAGAGATAGGAGCTTATGAAACACTGATACTACAGTATTATTTGGACTTGTCAGAGTAGCAGTGCTGTATGTGCTTAATACATCTGAGAATGTGCAGTTAATTTCAGTATGCCTTTCATTATTTGAAATAGTACTGCAATGTATAGCAATGCCTTAGTTAACATTCCGTCCGTTTCTTTCCAGAATGCGTTCCGTCCCTTTCTATGGACTTACTATTACCATTTACTCCAAAACATTTTGATTCAAATTTAGAGTGGTTGCAGCTGTGATTTTTAATACATTTTTCTGCTGAAAAATGTTTTCTTTGAGCTGAAATGTCACAGTTTGTCTACAGTATTAAGTTTGGTGGTTATCTTTTTTTGCTAGCTGTTAATAAGAAAACATACCTTAGCCCTCACAACTGCACAAGAAAACTAATTACATGCTAGCACAAATATATCTAACCAAAACAAGGAAAAATGAGGTTTTATTGCCAATGTTATGATTCATGTGACTTTTGGAATACCCCTCATAAGCCTCTAAAAACAAACATAATTACTCTCTTAACTTCTCTGTAATTTTTAATTAGTTTGGTTTTAGAAGCCCAGGTACCCAAGTAATCCCAGAGAATGCAGAGATAAAGGCTCTAACATATACGTTCCTTTACATCTGCAAATGTACTTGAAATGTCAAGAAAAAGATTTTCTTTTGAACTGCATACCTCTCCTTTAGAGAGGACAGTGTGTCTTGTAAATTGATTAAAAGCAGTTTGTCTAGAACACTGGGTCCCATATAGTCTTTTCTGTTAACCCTTAAGGACTGAGAAGGCATTTCAGTCTATACACTGAATGAATCACAGAAGCACAGAATTGTAGGGGTTGGAAGGGACCTCAAGAGACCATTGGGTCCAACCCCCTTGCCAAAGCAGGTTCCCTCGAGCAGGCGTCCAGACGGGTCTCATATATCTCCAGAGAAGGAGACTCCACAACCTCCCTGGGCAGCCTGTTCTAGTGCTCCTTCATCCTCACTGTGAAGAAATTCTTTTGTATGTTGGTGTGGAACTTCCTGGGCTCCATTTTGTGGCCATTGACCTTTGTCCTGTCTCCACAAACTACCGAGAAGTTGGCCAAATCCCTCTTTGTCCCACACTTAAGATATTTGTAAACATTAAAAAGATCCCCTCTCAGTCTTCTTTTCTCAAGGCTGAACAGACCCAGGTCTCTCAGCCTTTCCTCACAGGGGGGAAACCCTATAGCCCATAGGCCCTGTATCATCTTAGTGGCCCTCTACTGGACTCTTTCCAGGAGATCCCTGTCTTTTTTGTACCGGGGAGCCCAGAACTGGACACAGTACTCCATGTGAGGCCTGACTAGGGCACAGTAGAGGGGAAGGATCACAACCCTTGACCTGCTGGCCACGCTCCTTTTAATGCACACCAGGATCCCATTGGCTTTCTTGGTCACCAGGGCTCACTGCTGGCTCATGGTCAACCTGTCGTCCACCAGGACCCCCAGGTCCTTCTCCTAAGAGCCTGTACTTCTCCCTTCTCCCCCAGCCTGTACTGATCCATGTGGTTGTTCCTTTCCAGGTGCAGGACTCCAAATTTGGTCCTGTTAAACCTCATTTGGTTTCTTCCTGCCCATCTCTGCAGCCTATCCAGGTCTCGCTGAATGGCAGCACAGCCTTCTGGCGTGTCAGCCACTCCTCCCAGCTTTTTATCATCGGCGTACTTGCTGAGGGTGGACACTATTCCCTCATCAAGGTCATCGATGAAAATGTTGAACAAGACCAGACCCAGCATCAACCCCTGAGGAACACCAGTAGTCATAGGTCTCCAGACGGACTCTGTGCTGCCAATCACCACCCTCTGAGCGCTTCTGAATAATGAAGAAATTGAATAAACATCTCACTATTCTTACAGTAACATTTCTATATAGCCTTAAGCTTACTTGAAGCGTCATCTAAAGAAACAAACACTAGTTGAATTTAGATGGTCTTTCCTCAAAAATTATTTCGCGTAAACCACCACTGCTGCAATGCGCTTGTAATGATGCTATCAGATTCTCAGGATAGTTACACTCTAAGGAAGAACCTTTCAACTGCATTTGGTTGCCAATTTTACTCTTAACACCTTTCTTTCCTTCTTACTGACAGTAGCTTTTCGTAAGTAACTCACTCAAATGTTTTCCTGCTTATACCTCAAGCATTTCCTCCAGGCATGGTTTCATAACCATCTAGTAGTTTCTAACCATCAGAAGGAAGCCTGGCTCCACCCACAGCAGCACAGCCCTAGCTCTTCCTTTGCTCTTGTGCTCACTAGGTTAATTGCAAAGCTGTGAACAACTAGCACAAAGCTACCTTGTTCTGGCGTCACAGTTTGTTTCTCCACAGACAATTATTTGAACCATCTTCCATTTACTTTGAACGTATTATGAACAGTAAGGGCTCCAGTCAGCATGAGGTGAGCAGTAAAGGCACACTGCAAAGATGAGAACTTTGCTTTTTCAGGGAGAGAGAGATGCTACCACACAGTCTCAAGAAATTTTAGCTTCAAGCTCAAACGGCTGATAGTTTAATTTAGACCTGGACAAGTACTTGTTCCTATGCTCTGCTTTTGACTTCCTTTAAAATGAGCGGGCTGTCTGCCCAACCTTCTTATTGTGATTGAGAATAGAATAACTTCTGCAACAGCAAAGCTGTTAAAGGCATCCCATACAAATTAGGGATTACAGTTTCTTTGTTCTAGCAAATAGGAACAATCAGTCCCTGTACTAGCTTGGGATAGCCAAGCATGTATCTGGGTGATAAAAAGACACTCTGTAGAGCATTTTACACATGCCTTGGAAATCCTGCTGCCCTCATAAACTCTGCTGTTCCAATTACCAATTGTTTGCTCATCCTTGTTAACCATCAGTTTAAATGAATTTACATCATGTAACTGCTTATCTCACAACTAGTCTGATGCCAAGACTGCAGAACAACTAAGCTTTATGTAATCCATTTTAATATTGCAGCTGAGCAGGTACTGGAAACATTCCAGTCTGGTCGGCAGGTTCACTTCAGACCTTGTTGACGATTAATGAAGGGAAACTGGGCATGTTAAGGAGCAGTTTCTGCAAGATTTCAAGGAAGGACAGAGGCAAATTTCAGGAGCCTGGAAATTTACCGGTTATCTTTTTAGTTAAACTACAGGACTCTGCCCTTGGGATGCTATTTGCTCAGTGATGGTAACTGCTACCATTTGTCTTTAGCAGTTCACCCAGTGGCCTATCTGCAATGGCAGCTGGCCATCTTCCAGCCTCCAATGACTTAACGCAAGTCACCGTTCTCCATAATCCTCTGCCCTTTACAAACACATGTAATGTCTTCCCCATCACCAATTCAACTGGTCTTTCTGAATGTCAGCGCTGGAGTTAAGCGGATAGGCTTACGCACACACAATTCAAGTTTGTTGTTATTCCCACAATAAATAGATCTTCTGTAACACGATCTCTGCTATCAACTGTTCAGTCCCCTATGCAGCTCTGTAGGTTGGCTGTAAAAGCTGTTTTGAGAAATTCTGTACCCATTTTTCAAATCCAAAATAACAGTAAGATACCAAACAACAGAAATCTCAAATAACTAAAGAATTCTTAAAATCCAAATTAAACACTTTCTTTCATTCTGCCATTACATTGTCCGAATATTTTAGGAATAGTAGGTTATAGCAGAAAAAGTACAGAAAGGGAGCATGCTCAGTAGCAGTGACACAGTCCTGAAATTACTCACAGAAGGTAATAATTGGGACAGAAAGCTTGAGGATGATTACCCATTGTTCCCCTCCCTCCCCCCAGCTAGCAATGTGGATTGTTTTGTCATGCAGATGTTATTGGTAATAAAACATAAAGGCAAAGATTGCAAAGACTGTGTTTTCACCTTTGCCAGGCTATTAATGAACACTTGGCCAGGAAACACTGACATAAATGCTTACGGCATCCCTGCTTTTAATGAACCACGTATCACTGGAGAAAAAGAAAAAACAGACCCTGAACCAAGCAAGCAAGCAACCAAAAACAACCAATAAAAACCCAGTGTTGAACAAGATCGAACCAAGTAATTCAGGAGATTTCTTTCCTGTCCACAGAAGCACATCAACTGTGAAGGGGTTTCTGGCAAAGTCCTGAAATTAAGAGATACACAGGATAACAAACAGTATTATTTGACAGTCTTCTTCCCGGCACTCTTAATTCTGCTTTGGCTACTTTTAGTAATAGAAAGTTATACGGATTACTTCCAGGAAAAGACCCTTGAACAAAACTACTATTTCCAGTTAGGAGCAAAAAATTCTGTGGGGAGACAGAAAATTCTTGCAAGCACCAAACAAGAAGAGCCAAGAGTTATAAAAATAATACTTACTATACATTAGGGTTGTCCCAGCAACACAAAAGCAATCACAACATTATGAAGAGTAGAAGGAAAACCAGCACCAAAGTTTTAAAAAGACAGCCCTTCTTCCATACTACTGTTTCAATTTCAGTTGACATTACTTCCATTTCAACAGACTATGGCTGATAAATCATATCCTCAGAAAAACGATGATTCGCATCACTGCTTCCTTACTTTTGAAGGCACATTGTTTCATACAGTTCAGAACTAAATATGCAGTGATTCTTCTCTACAGATAAATAAAGGGGGGAGGGGAGTGCAGGGCAGGGTGCAAATCAACCAAAACAAAGAGATCTCTGATTTTACTTTCCTTTTCAGTCTTATCTACTTATAGCACAGGAACTAGAGGACATCTTTACTGGCCCTTGAGTAGCATAGGTATCTGCTGGGTTTCAGGGCATTTTGATGTATTTACAGTTGCTTTTATTCTCATGTGAACTCCAGGTATTCCTGGGCATTCTTGACCCAGCCCAGCAGCGCTTGGCTGCGCAGCACTTTCCAAGCTTCTTGATAACTTGATGCAGCTTCCTTGTAGTCCCAGTATGTTCTTAGGGTCTTCATCCTGACAGAAAGTGCACAACAACAACAAATTGTCTATTATTCTATTGGATGTATTGTAAGACAATGAAAAAAACAATCAAGCATTTAAGAATATGATGATGTCCCTATGAGCTCTTCCACACTAAGTGAAATTCTCTTGTGCTTCTAAGGGAGACTTGGAGAGGCGCAGGTGCTGAGGAAGTCAGTGTTTCTAGACATCGTTAGCAGTCTCATGAAAGAAGAAAACAGTAACTTGTCTGCCACGCTTCATACGTGCTCTCCAGCAACAGAAGTATCCGTGCCTGACTGTGTGACAATAGGTTATGGAAAACCCATGCTAGCAAAAAACGTAGGACCAAAGCAGAAAAAGTGGCTAGAGATGGGTGCTTTGAATTGGGTTGAAGTAGCTTTGTTTTGCTGGAAGAACAGATGTGATTGCTGGCCAGAAGGGAAGGGAATAGGGAAGAAGAGTATTTCTTTTTTAACATGGAGTTATGGGGAAGAATGAGACTATTTTTTTTCCTTTTATCTTCTCCCTAAAGCGTAAGAGGCTCAGTTTTGGTATTCTGCCCCTCTTCATTATGTAGCACCTGCTCCCCACAATCTCAGGAAAACCACCAGTCTCTCTGCTGAATGCGTGATACCATTGGTTTTCAAAACAGGGAAATACAGGTCAACAGTATCTGAACACATAGGAGAGAGAAAGCACAAACACCTCTAAAACAATTTCATATAACTTAATTCTTTTCCAGCCTCTTTCTTCTCCCTTTACCAGTGTCAAACCACATGAGATGCACAATGTTTAAACATCAATCCAATATGAAGGGAAATTCACAGGCAACATGACATTCCTCAATAAAGAGGAAGAGCCAAACTGCTCCAGGGATCCTAATCTAAAAAGTCTGAGAACCATTGCACTAGGTTACAGAACAAACTTTCATGCTTAAAGGCACCACAGTCATCACCACCACCCAACACTGCAGAATAGCAGACCCTAAGAAGCTATAATTCAGCCATTCAGCATTCTATTATAAACGTATTTCTAGAACACTGACATGCACAGCAAACCATGAGATAGTAACTATACAGAAGAACCAAGGTTCAGACAATGCAAGAGCAAAGAACCTGCCTACTCAACTGCTGAACATGGGAGAGTTATAGAATCTCAGAATCATTTGGGTTGGAAGGGATCTTAAAGATTATATAGTTTTGACTCCCCTACCATGGACCCACTAGACCAGGTTGCACAAAGCACCATCCAACCCAGCCTCAAACAGTTGCAGGGATGGGGCATCCACAACTTTTCTTTTAGATACTCTTACAAACCTGCCTGCACTCTTTGTCACAGCCAATTCATTTTGCTTTCTTTACCTCTTTCACATTATTCAAACTCTGCAACTAACCACTGAGCTGTTTTTGAAAGTTCTGTGGAAAGGCCCACTGCAACTCTACTCCACCTGCTCAATGGAACAGGCATAGAATCCCAGTACCAATGGTAGATGCTATAGGAGCATCACTAAAGAGGTAAAAGACCACCAATTATCTGCATAAGCAGTGTTCAGGAAACAGCACACATCCTAGTTGGATGGTGGACCTTAACCAGCTCCCTCAAATCTCTAGTGTAGGCTAGCTGTTCCTCTCCCAGGTACTCCAGCATGATCCTCAGAGATATGGTGCAAGCCACCTGCACCTCCACTCCACTACAAGACAACTCTTGAAGGAGCAAAGTGTATGCTTATACTCAAATTTGATGACCGATTCAGTCTTTGGGAAGAAACTTTTATGCTACCATACTTTCTATACTTGAAGTACTTCTGACACATTTAAGATTTTGACGTTATCTTTCTTCACTGTAAATGCATCTAATGACATATATTTGTTCTTCACCATAGAAGAGCTAATATCAGATGCTGTTTACATCTTCAAAACACAGCTACTTTTACTTATTTGTTTGCATTAGGATGGTTGTAAATCAGAAAGAAACCTACAGAACACAGATTTTTGGACTGGCTCAGTCTTGTAAAAAAGGCGAAACACATGTTTTCCTTGGATTTGCTAGGGATGATGGCACTATACACATATACATAGATTCTTCCATCAGCCACAGAGCCAAGAGAAAGACTGATGCCTAGCCATTTATTTCATCCTTGCTAAATGTTGCTTTTTTCCTGAATTTGCTGGCAAATCAATGGCTTTTAAATGTATATCCAGCAGTCTGATCCAGTTTAACTAAAATACGTAAGGAATTTTCCCAACTTAGATTATTTCAACAGAGTTCTGTTATGAAACTTTTATAGTAGACAGTAAGGGAAAACATAGCTAGCACGAAAGCAGGATATGCAGTGAGAAGTAGCTCAGTATTTCCAATTCACTTTAGCAGTTACAAGACCACATATAACTGCAGCCTCCTGAGATCTCATTCTCCAGGCGGGCAACATTGCAACAGGACTGAACAGCAGATGTAACAGAAAGCTGCATTTTAAACAGTTTCATCAAAGAGTGGCCCAAATGAAACAGATTTTTTTAATTCATGCTCAACTTCTGCCTTGGGCTTATGAGAAATTTTTAATATATATACACACATGGAAAGAATGCTTTCAAATTCAAAGTACATTACAACTGCCAAAAGAGCCACATGATTTGTCTGTATCTCTAGTATGTTTGGGACGTTAAGACTCCAAGAATTTGTAATGAAGAACCTGTGACTTTTTTGGAGGGGAGGGAGGAAGGGGCAGAAATGAACGCTTGTCTGCTGACCCAGGCAGTCCTGTAAATAATATGATCTCTAGCCTATCCAGGTCTGACTGTCTACATTCCTTTTATGTTTCCCTTTACTATTCCAATCTTAACACTAGACTACAGTACAGGAGAGAAGCAGAGTGGTTCCAATGCGTGCCAGAGGCATGAGAGGTGAGCCATTAGTGTCACACACTTGGAAAAAGCATTACACCAGCACCACTACGCTTAAAAAGGATCATACATTCATCCACGTGCAAAACTGAGCTGAAGCAGGGCAGCTTATGAAGAAAAACAATGCACTGCTGCACACTGTCAGGCATTGACCAAAACATTACTCTTATGGGGAAAAAAAAAAAAAAAAGAATCACATCTAAGAGGATAAAAGCTTATAGATGTTCAATATATAAAAATAAGCGGTGAACCCCTAATGCTAGGCTGCCAGGAAACCATACTTTGCCTGATTCTCATAGCATCTTAAACATGAAACCAAGAGAATGTTCTGTTCTTTAGGCATTTTAATCTTAGCCATCTAAAAGTCCTTGTACCCTTAGTACACATACTCTTCTGTAGAACAGCCTACCCCCCTCTCCCCAGTGAGGCTTCTCCGGAACCGGAATCACCCATACATAATGCAGTCTGAATGGGAAGGAGAAAGAAAACACAGTATTAAATGTAGTCAGGACCCATCACAGTTAAGAGAAAAGGTGATCAGCCATCCATTTAACAAGCCCAGCAAGAAACTCAGGCTAGGTTTTTGTTGCAAAGTATCACTTAGATTCACAAAAAGGGTTGTGCAGCTAGCCACACCCTGCACAGACTGCAGTGCCTGCTGACTCTGTAGGGTGGACGCCACAAAAGAAGGCTTTCAGTTTCCCAGGTTATGAACATTATGAACAAGGTATGAAGAACAAGATTCTGCCAGCAGAAAAAACAAACAACAATCCAAAAAAAATGTCTTTGCCATACTACCACCAAGTATTTTGAAATAATAATAACTATAGAGGTTTTCACATAACAATTCAGATTAGCAATGGCACAACAGAACCCAAAACTGCATTGTATCCCTCCCTTAACAATGAGCACAGAAAACATGAAATTGATGCAGCACGTGAGATGTAACCAGTAAGAAGACTGAATAAAACAGCTGACTGGCAGCAATAGTTATTTGTTTTGGTTTTAAAGGATTTATGTACCAGTAACTTCAATCATTAAAACAAAACAACATGTGAGAGGGTGTCAAGCAGAAAAGAATGAAGTGTGGCAGGTGGAGGTAAGCAGTTGTCTAAGATGTTAATGTTTGTTTATAGTCCAGTTAGAGAGATGGGCAAGTAAGGCACAGAAGACAGATCAGAATTATCAGAAATGAAGAAAACGGGATAGCGCAAGAGAACGCTATCTGATTCTTGGTGAAGAAGTAGATAATACCAGTCAAACATCTCATTGTTTTCAGCTGAAAGTAAACCAACCTAAGACCTAAAAGAAGCAACTGCTAAATGTTACGCTTCGCATGTTAGTTGTACTACATCACCACAATTTCCTAAACATGCTTTTTAAGAGGAGCCAGCAATCTTCTACTTTGAGTATGCTCTCAACCTGTTCCAACTGAACAGTGCCTGCACCGATTCTGAAGAGGTGTCAAGAATGAAGGAGAAATGAAGGGACAGAAAGCAGGAGAAGCATGTCTACATACAGGAAAGAAGAAAATAAAAGAACATTACTACATTATTTTCACATCAAGCTTTAACTGTCCCAGTATCCTAAGTGGACAACAGGAGGTGAGAAAAGGGCTAAATAAAGGAAGATTCTTGTCCTAATACACCCCAAAACTAACAAGACAAGCTCTAGTAAAGATGAGATTCCCTTGGGTGAGCAGAACAGATGGGAGCCAAGAGACCAAAAAGTGGACCAGAAAAGGCAGGGAAGGAATGTAGGGGCAAAGAGAGAAAAATAAATGGTGTGACAGCATAGCACAGGAGCCAACCATCTATAAGAGGAGATAAGCTACATTTGCGTAGGAGGAAAAAAAATGGGTAAGAGTTGAATACACAGGAGTTCAGAGGAAGAAATTCCACACTTTCAAATTGTTTATCTGAAGTCTACTTGAATTCAGACTACAAGGAATACAGAGGAAGAAAACAGAATATTGTGCAGAAAGGGTAAGGGAAGGAGGAGGAAGCAAAGCAACTTTTTATTTTGATTTTTAATTGAAGAGTAGGAAAAAGGGAAGACTTCAAAAGGAAAACAACTGAACAGGCTGACTGGCGAGCTAGCATCTCTGCTGTATAAACTGAGTTTGTGCAGCCTAAAAATGATGCCACATCTGCAAGTCAGCTGGAGTTGGTGAGGAGAAGCCCAGAGAGAAAAATGGTAGAGGACAAAAAAGTCAAAGGAAATTACAAAGCTACTTAAGTCTAGAAAAAGCCTGAGGTAAGGTGACTTTGCATAAGCAGCATACAATCAGCACAATGAGTCAACTACTCAACAATGAATTATTTCATGCTCTATTCTGAGGAAATTACAGTGACTGAACAAGTTAGAAGCCATTCCCTCTCAAAAGAGTTGGTAATTTTATATTTGAAACTGAATTAAGAATGCCCATCAGTAGCTACAAGCAGTTAAATTAGCTCAACATCTGCTATGATTTCATCTTAGAGGTGGAAAGATCATACCTTGAAATAAGACTAAAATAAAATAAACCTACCAAAGCAACAGATCTGGCACATTCTGCATCACTCAGAATAATCTCTAAGCCAAACTGAGATGTATGTTTCTCTATCCATGAAGCTATAACTCCTAATCATCAGGTACAGCAAGGTGAAATACCACCAAACGTGTAACGTGATAATCATCCAGTCTCATATACAATCTCCAGCCTAAAAATCCCAACTTGTTTCTAATGGTGTAAATTAAATCCCCAAGAATGGCTTCCTCAGACAAAAGCTTCTTTCTGTTCTTTCCAGAAAGTCTCCATCTACGTAACGCACACATAGTGGAAACAGCCCTGCAGTCTCACCTTGCTAGCTCTTACTCCATCATACACTTAACTGAAAGAAAATTCTAGCCTAGACTTGTTTTAAAAAAAAGAGTAGCTTTCTGACAAGACAGAAAGTTGAACAGACTTACAAGGGGTCCAGAAGACATCTATTGCAAGAGCAGGACATGTCTCTGTGATCAGGAAAATTTACTCTTTCCAAAAGCAGCAATTCTTCACAGCAAAAGCCTTAACTCCAAACAAACAAAACACCTGCAACTTCTGTCTCTCATTAATGAGCTATTTCTGCAATGAGGCAAAACACCAAAACCAGAAAGACTCTTCCTAACCCATCAAGGATATGCTGTATTCTTTAAGTATCCAATTTTAACAATGGAGTTATCTCAAGTGAGACTCATTGGAAAGTTCTAGTATCAACACATTATTCTTGAGTTTCATGAGGATAACTTTTTATTCACATAAATATTATGAAAATTTCTTTACCGGAGAGTGTCTGGTAGATTCTCTTGTGAAATACTTGTCACCAGCTTTTGAAATGCATGGAAGAGTTCCACTTTACAGATCTTGGATCTGATGGAAAAAATATATCAGAAATGCACTTCCTCTTGATGCTTACAGTAATACATTCCAGCTGAACGTTTTTGCTCCACCATTTAACTTTTCATACCCCACCTGAGCTGCCCATTGTTTTTCTTTTTTTAAACCTTAATTTTAAATGTTATGTTGACAAAGAGCTGTATTGCCCCTATTGTCCCAGCTAGCACCATCAGTTTGCAGAGGGGACATTTTAATATTGCCACATTGTTATAAGACTGCACCATCAATTTGCTCCCAATTATAGCACAGGCTGAAGCAGAGGGACTAGTCCCAGAAATGATCACACGAGTATAGAAGGACTTGAAGAGCTTGTTCAAACTGGAAAATTTGTATTATTCAGAAAAAAATAAAAGAACCAGAAGAAACATCTGTGACAGTGCTGCCCTTGTTGCAACAGTGACAAGGATGCATTCAGCAACAGATGGAGGGCAGTTAAATACAAATAGATTCATCAAAAAGTAAAGTAAAAGTTTGAAAGGTCTTAAGGATACCACAGGCATCTCTGTCAGCTTTCAGCTTTAAGCCTTTCTCTTCTCCCAGAAGTCAGACAACCATATCAGGTGTTCCATGAAACATGGATGGGGCTTTTAAAACAAACTAATTTTTCTATGGAATTAAATTCTTATTACACGATTATATTCATGATGACTAATTCAATTCAGTCTTCCAACACATGCAAGCTAACTCTCCAGAATTATTAAAAGAAAATGTGCTTTCTATTTTGCTTTAGGTTAAGAACCCCAAAACTGGCATGCAAAGGTACTCTAAAATTTTCACGTTAATCTGTCAAAAGTTCATATTGTAGTTTTTGGTGTTTTAGTTAATTAAGCAAAAGCACATACCAGAAGACTACTTACAAACTACTTTTAGTCAGTCAACTTTATCTTCCATGAGATTTAGTGTTATCTAATATGTTCCACCGAGAAAAACCAAACAACCCTCCTCCCCTCCTCCCACATCCCCCCCAATCACCTAAAGGCTCCTTGAAGGGGGGAAAAAAAAGAGAACAGAAATACAAGTCTTGTTTAGTATCGAACAACCCCCCCTACATTAAGGCTACAAATTCCTTATATGGACCTTTTACCACAAAAGCTGTTAACAAAGAGCTGACTCTCTTACAGAAAAAGAAATCTGTAAAAAAGGTCATGCAACACATTCATTTCCTTCAGTCTTCAATTCAAAAGGTACAAAGTAAAAATTTTCCCACCTTTGCCAACAAATAAGCTGTCTTTTAAGGAATACTGATCATAATCCCCCACTACTATTATTGACAATGTTCTCCTTTATAAACAGTGACATGCAAGAAACAGGATAAACTTGTTTGCCCTCATTCAGCTCCTCTCACCTTCTCTCCCTTACACAATGACTATTCCTTTATCCACACTACCTTTCCCCACTCAGAGAATTTCTGCTCTGACAATGCCACCACACACCGCAGTGACCTAAGAGACAGGCATGTATGCTAAAACATAAGATATGTGCATCCATGTGTCACAATACTCTCACCTGCTCTGATGGCTCCCAATCCCCTTTTTTGTTGTTCCCTGCCGGAAACCATCTGAGGTGACATCCAGAGGTTGTTCAGGAACTGCACTCCAACTGATAGCTGAGGAAGAAAGGATTTATTAAAAGAACAGAAACTCATCTAAAAACAATAAGAAAAAATAAGAAAAATAAGAAAAAATACACACACTCTTCAGCTCTTTTGAGAACCCATGCCTCTTTAAACATTTAGCCTACAGCTCCATAACTTTCCCATTTTTTAGAGGGATTCTCTCCTTGGTGTATCCAGTCTAGACAAAGAGTGAATAATTCCCAAGTCAGATGGCATAATTTTGTATCAGGCTGTAAAACACACCCCCATACTACTGGTACCAGTCAACCTGTGTTTTCCTTATTATGATATTGTGCATCCTCTAAATAGTTCTTTGTACATTTCGTAACTGACACAAAGATATTTGTAGACATTACCTGAAAAATGTTACTAGCCAACAGTCAAACAAAAATACTTTGTTGGAAGAGTTGTTAAATGCTAACAACCTTATCTTTTACCCCCATCTGGATACGTAATTACAATATTAGACTGTACATGTATACTTCTTGATGCTATAACTCAGCATGCAATTACCTTACAAATTTATAAATAACTAGCAAAGCATCTGAAGAGGCTCGTCACCAGAAACAAAAGCGATTGACATGCCCAGTCTGTACCTACATAGCCTAACAACAATACTATTAAGTTCTACTGTCTTGAGATCATTTCTGCTCCCTTCATTCTCATTTCTGTCTTCCAAGCACGTGAAAGAGTTGCAACAAATTTAGACTTAATTCTGATTTTCCTCTGCTCATGAAAAACTCAATCTAGCATAATATATGCAAAACTGTTTCATAAAGTATCATTTACCATCTTCTAACAGAATGACTTGAGTAACTGTATAAAGGTAAAGAGTAAATAGAAAAGTAGAAGTAATTTTTATTTAGTATATTTGGTCACAGTTTGCTTCAGATGTTTTTTGTTAAGTGAATTCACAGCATTTTCAACAATATATTTTGCTTCCTATCTCATGGTATCAAAATCTTTTCCCTACTGGCACCTGTAAATTGTATACAATTTAATGAATCTGTGAATTTAATTAAAGAGACATTTGTTTCTATTTTATCATCAGGTCTATTCTAAGAGAATAACTTCCAATTAAGCCAGAAAAATATACAACAGCAGAAGGTAACCACACCTAAGTCCTGAGAAAATGCTTACCCGTACACATACAGTAGTGCTTCCTCCCCCCCAAAGGAGACCACATTGCTGAATTGCCACATTGCTAAATTATATGACTTGCAAATTCATTCCTCAGCATGACAGAAAATGTAATGTACAAAAACTTTGTATCAATTAAACCTTTATACTACACTACTCTGTATTCCTTCCGTATTCAAAGAGTTCTGAAGAGATTATAATCATAACTCAGCATGGCATATCTTCTGTTCATTACCAAGGATAACACAAAACTAACTTAAACAAGAATTCTTTTGATTCTTCTTGCCCTCAGAACTTTTGTCTTGGCTGTTTATTTTCTACCTTTGTTTAGA
Source organism: Aythya ferina (assembly GCF_964211825.1). Lineage (NCBI taxonomy): Eukaryota > Metazoa > Chordata > Aves > Anseriformes > Anatidae > Aythya > Aythya ferina. Next base: position 80,863 of record NC_140308.1, read on the forward strand.
TTATAAATTCCTAATGGTATTGACTTAGTTTTTATTCAGTCTGAAAAGTGTTTACAGGAAAATAGAGGCAGATTGCAAATACTATTAAGTTCTGTTCTGAAATTAATATCTTGATGTAAGTCATACTTTGCCTCTAGCACTGGCAATGAATGATGTTACGTTTTAGGGAACATCAAAGTCACATAATTTATATTATGATTTCTGCACACAGTTACACAACTAGTCCAAATTAACTCACCCGCGCTACAGGGAACAAGTTTTGTTTTGCTGTTAGTTTGAACTTCCTGGACTGCCTGACGGCTATGTTCAAATCGAAGTTCTGATTGCAGCAGTTTAACCTCCTGAGTGAGAAAACCATCTGGTAAAAATGAGACATGCTGACACCTACAGTAAATAATGGAAAAATGCACGTGATTTAAAGTCTCATCTTCCAGGACAAGCAGATTCCATGCAATTTCCCTACATAATCAAAAGCATGTTACATTTTAAAAGTGAACTGAACGTGAGTTGTAAGAGATGCAAGGAGATATGGAGACATTTTCCCCTTCTAAACAGTATTTGTTTAGGCTATAAAACAAACAAAACCACAAAGCCACAGAGTTTAGTAAGACCTTGTCTTTCCTAGAAAAAGGACAACAAACTGATTTTAAAACGGGTCTAATCAAAACCTACTACAACTCCATAGAAGATAGGCAGAATAAAAACTGCAATATAATTCTGAAATCATAACAGAAAAAAATAATCAGAATGTATTTACACAGTCAACCATACTACATGAATGTTTTTATGGACCTAGGGGTTCAGAACTAAAGACCAGAAAGACACAAAATATACCTAAAGTTTCATGTATAATCTCAGCTTTGTTACCTTCAATTATTGTAACACTCTGAATGATATTAGGAACATACAGGGAGGAAAAAACAGCATCTGTTTATTCACGGTACTTATATGAAGCAAGAATGAATTAAAACTGAGGTTTGCATTGTCAGACGTAATAGGCTGAAAAAGTGCCTGACTTTGCAACCTAGAACTGATGAGGCTGGTCAAACTGACAACTACTGCTAATGCAACCAAGTGTTGACCTGAAATCATGACTTTCTTATCTGGTTGCCAAACACTGTTCATCTTCATAAACCTAAATAGACTCAATCACTGCAATTTCTGTGTTAGGTCCAGAATTCAGTTTCCATGAGTTGCACAGCACATCTGAGAGCACATAAACTCTGAGAAGTATTGTTCTAAAGTTTTGACTAACCTCTACTGAGAATAGACAGACAATACAGTGATTTTAAAATTTTCCATGAGATGCAATTGCATGCATATGCAATAACCCAGATATTAGTCTTCTAGAAAATCTGAAGTTTGGATTCAAGCTCAGTAAGACTTTAACAGAAGAAAAAAGTTTTTACTACAGCTCCCTTCAAGTAATGTTTTAAATAATACATCTTTTACCCTAATAATTGCTGGAAGTAATTACGGTCTGAAATCAGTGAGAGATTAATAAGAACTAATAAGTTAAATCCAGGTTAAGTTCTAAAAGGTTTTGTAAGAACAACCAGAAAGACATCCTTTCCACCGTTACCCTTTGTAAGGGTATACTGTTGCAGTGCATATATAAAGGGTACATATGTAATATTAACAGCAAGCTATTTCTGAGTGACATGCTCCAACTGCAGAGAGATGTGTAACGTGACAACCACGAGTTACTTACCTGAAAGCAAAAGCAGCTAGTCAGACAGTATTTTTATAACCTTTAAATATATGGTTTCTTGAAGACAACAGCACATTTACAAAAATGAAATTAATTACACAGTGAGTAGTCACATAGCAGAGACATAAGGATGTTCTGCTTCCAGGACTAAATAACGAAACAGTGAAAACAGAAACTAACAAACAAAAATCTTAAGTACGTTATTTTAAAGTCAGTGAGGGAAACATTGGAAAGCAACAAAAATCCACTACCTTCCTAACTCACCCTATTTATGAAAACGTGCAAGAAGTCTACCTCAGTATTCATCTGGAACCTTTTTAGGCAGATTACCTTCGGGATGGACATATTTGGGAGCTTAATTTAATTTAAGGAATGTTTTGTTCAGCCATTTGCAATTTTGGGAACTCTATTATTCAGTTATTTCCAAGAAATAAAAGCTGCTTTTGCTGAGCAACTCATTTCTGTAAAAGAGAATTTAAGGATATTCAGAATGGTTTCGTGGCATAAAGACAAATAAATAAATAAAAAGCTCCTATTTGAGGAAAAAAAAATATTGAAGAAGTTCAAGAAAGTTCAATTTTGCTGAAAAATTCCTTAAACACACCTCCTTTCAGGTTTCATTTTCTGCTGGAAGGCTTCTAGAAAAGCTCTGGTGGGTTACAGCCTCTCACTGCTCCATCAGGGGACAACCAAGTGGATCCTGAATCTAATGCAAATTCTTCAGTACATTTTCAAGTCTGATCATCATCAGCAGTAGTCATCTTTCTCCATACTGTACAGGCCTACTTTCTCAAAATGTGAATTTGCAGAAATCCACACTTTGCAAAGTATGACTTTGGTGCTAAGTCCTGATAGTTGTATGACAGTGACTTCTACAACTCAGCTTCCATACAAGCTAGCTGATTCCTGCTCTAAGGAACCTGCTTTGGCAGGGGGGTTGGACCTGATGATCTTTCAAGGTCCCTTCCAACCCATTCAATTCTGTGATTTCCAAAGAGAGAACTTACCTTTCAATAATTGCTCTCCGCATAGCTTCTTGGCTATATGGACACTTCCCCACTATAATTGCTGACAAATACACTGGATATTGAAGGAAATGCATCAGAAGAGCTCCTTGACACCCCAACACATTCCAGCGAGCCAGTTTATCACTGCAGGACATAGAGCATGTTCTGACCCCGCGACCTGGCTTCACTCGTAATAATCCTACACGGTGATACCCTATCCCAGGTACTCTGGCATCATCCAGCTCTCCAGGTACACATTTTGCTCCAGTTCTATAAACATCTACTGCCTTCAGTCTGCTTAAGCCAGTCTCTTTAGCTGCTTGCATTTGTGCAGAACACTCACAACTCTTTGGATTAGCGTTGCCTTCTGGTTTCACAAATACTTGCTGAACAGGCAGATCTTCAGTGATCATGGAAAACCAACCACCATCATTATGTTTCATTCTCTTGATTATATGATTACTTGACATTTTCTCCAATTTCTTTTTATCTTCAAAACCCAAATGATCATGGTTACTACTACACTGTGCTGACTGTCCAGCTGCATCAGCTCCATTCATTGACTTAGAAAGCTGGTTCTCTGGTTCACTAATTGGAATAATAGAAGCATCTCCACCTACAGCAAAAGAAATAGCATCAAAATTAGCAACATGTCTGGTGATTGAAACACATCACTCCTGTAATATTATGGTTACTACTAGCTTTTACAGATTTGCACCCAGGAAAATGTAGTCACAGGAAGACACTCTTCAAACATTGTTTGTTTCTGGTTTTGTTTGTTCTCCCAGCTCTCCCCCTACCGCCCTCCTCAACCAAATAGTCTTTTCTGTGACAGAATAAAAGGTTGCATTCCATTCCATAATAAGTTTTGGGTTGAGGGGACAGTATTGTTGTTTTTTTGTTGTTGTTTTTGGTTTTTTTCAGGAACTGTAGAAAGTGACAGTGCTTTTTCACTGAAAGCTCAGCCCAAGAAGACAACATTTAAAGCAGAGTAACCAGGAAATACACACTACTTCAGACATTCTCATTTCTGGAAAAGAAAATTGTAATCATTACTATTCAAAGAGCAAGCAAAGCATTCCACTATATAATGACCTGAATATCCAGTTTAATGACTGCTCGTGGATTACATTCAGTGAGATAAAATGCCAAATGTATTGGTGAAGCACCAGTCAAGTACATCTCAGGGAACATGCCGATGACATGAGCTACTTCCCCACTCACTCCAGAAAGACCAAAGAGAGGCATAAACTTTTCTGTCCCTTGCAAGTAAGAGCCATTAAATTAGTTCACTTCAACATACTCACATGGGGTATGACTAGAGAAGAAAACAAATATGATATTTGGTTTGAGTTTCCATTTCCCTGTTTCAGTTCCTGGAATAAAGATGCTGCATTGCTGGTAGGAAACGGCCAGGCACATCTGATGGAGAAGATACCTGTTAGACAGAAAGTTTCCAAGAATCATTTACTTCACTTTTGATGCATGGGAAAACAACAAAACTTAGATTCCCACTCCTGCTTATTTGCCCCTGAAGAAGTAATTTGATGAGCCAAGCAATCAGTTATGCTTCTACAGACAACTCTCAACATAAACACAAATGCATCACCAGAACCTTAATAACAGACCTCAAAGGGTTATGTTCAGAAGAGTTAACTATATTTTCACGTTGTATATCTGATGTCTACTCCTCCCATTCTTTTTTTTTTTTTAAAAAAAAAACCTGCACAGCCAGTCATCTGATTTGACAGCTGTTTTTTCTACATCAAAGAGTAGAAAATGAAAACTTGCTTCTGCCACCTAAGTTTCCTGAAACAGCTTATCCTATGCAAACGTAAGATTTGGTATATGGGAAACAGCGAGAAGGCTACCCTTGGCAGCAAACTGTAAGACCAGTATTGACATCACAGGAAATCACATCCTACTTCTTTGTGGAGTCCCTGCAGTAATGAGGAAAAAACAAACTTTTGTACAAGAGTCTTAAACACAATCCAGACATTTAAAAAAAAAAAACACAGAAGGTTAAACTTCTAAAGGGAAAAAAAAAAAAGATATAATATTATCTCTTTCTCCGTTACATTCTCATCACTGAAGCTGCAAAATCTATTTCAGCCATAGGTCAGAAGCACATCACAAAAACAACCCTCAGGTGGCACTGGGTAAGAGCACAAGAACTTCCTGTCTCACCTCTGGAAGCTTCTCTTGGCTACAGTTTCAGCATGACTGTCATTCAGAATGTCTCCTAATACAACGAACAAATGAAAACGTTATACATAATTATTGAAAAGGAGACAAACAAAACAGAATTTGACAGACCACATGGTTCTGTAGATTTGCTAAAATTTGAATGTTTAACATTGGTATGAGGTTATTCCAAGACATTTAAATTTCCAGTCACAACAAAAGGAGGTCAAAACCCTGTAACAATGAAGGATAAGTCCTTCACTCTGCCACAAGTCAGAGACTCATATAAACATCAGATTTTAAAACTTCTATTATCTGAAATCCTTTGAGTTGAATAAGCTGTCTTCCTTCAAAACTTTCCTTAAGTTTGTTCTTAATAGTAAATCATGATATTCTCAGCATACACATAACATCCAATAGTTTTCAAGTGTTAACCTTTCAGTCAAAGTTTCTTGTTGCACTACTCCCTATGATTTAAATTACTTTTTTTTTTTTTTTTTTGTAAATATTTCTGGCATTTATCAGGTTTACACAGTGAATCTTTAAGCTTCCTGGAATGTCCACCTATTGCTGTATCTGAAAGAACAGGACCTGTAAATCAGCTATTATTTCAGGAATAAAACATCACATGATTGAACAGCTCCTTAGGCAACACTGCAGAACTCCAGAAGGCTTTTCACAAACTTTTTCTACATCCACAATCATTCCTACAGTTCTCCTTTGAAGTCCTTTCCAGATCAACGATAACCCTTTCTGCTAAGAGAAAGAATGAAAATAGAGAAAATAATGCTACTGATATAAATAAATGCACCCTTTTACCCTACAGTTTAAGGTAGTTTCTCATGGCAGTAGTGCATGCTACTAGGTCTTTATAAACATTAATTACTTTTTTCAATTCTTGTGAATTTTAATTAGCAACAGCATCTGCAATATATTCCACACAACTATTATCCTTTTTCCACAGCAGATTAAGGAGAAGCTACTCCAGAACTTTTTGCCATCATAAAAATCAACCCTTCAACAATTCTTTTTCTGCCTCTAAAATTCTTGATAGAAGACAATGATCTGCCTCTGAGTTATGTAGAAAAGTATCTGCTACATGAATCTTCATTTTTTCTCGAAAATGGGTAAATTATTTCTTAGTGCTTCTACCTTCCTATCTCTCAGTGATGCAACTTTGTCGGGGTAACAACAGATAGGAGGATTATCATCAAAATCTCAAAAGTTACATGAATAATTTTACTTTCTGTTTTTCTGACATATTAAAGACTAAAGGGTTCATCACGAAACAAGGCCTAATTAATCTGACGTTACAGCATCTTTTTTCTAGGTGTTTTTCTAAGATTTAATGAAAACAAAATGTGCCAAAGAGCTCAGCAGGCTAATTTGCAGATCATTCTTAGGGCCTTTAAAAGGAAACATGGATTTTCTACCTTCCTATCTTTTGGAGCAGTAGCCATCTCTAATGAGAAATTGTATGTCCTTAATGTGTAGATCAACTGCTTATTTCTGGGAAATTCTTAAGGATATTTAGGAATCTGACAATTTTCTGCAATATTTAATGCTATCCTCTTTCTACGCTTCTAAAAATACGTCAGGTCAATTTACAGATGTACCTCACATTTCCTATAAACAAAGGAAAATGTCTGCGATATCTGGAAAATATCTGTGAATCTTCATATTTGTCTTTAAAATGAGTAAATGATTTCCTTGCACTTACCTTCCCATCCCATTTACTGCCACTATACATTTATATGATACACTGAATTCTAATATCTTCTGTGTTGTAAAGCACAAAACCTTTTTTTAAAAAAAAAAAATATTTTTTTTTTTAAGAACAACCTTTTTCAACACTATCACTTTTTTTTTTTTTTATCATTGCAACTAACTGTTACTTCCCACAATAGGACAGGATTTTGAATTTTCACAAAATGATATCAATACTTGAATCACATCTAAACCATAGTAAATTTCCCATGCTTTTATTATAAAAAGTTTGTTACCATAATTTCATTAACATGACTTAATTTAAAAATTGCAATTTCAGCAAATATTTAGGGCAGCCATTTTGGCTGCCTAAACATGTCTTCTTGCCAGGGGTGAGGACTGCCTCACATTTTTTGCTTCAATTCAGAAGACTAAGCTCAACCTCTTGGACATTCTTCATTGATTATATGACGTCAGAATGAAGGAAGCAAGGACAGCCAATCCGTTCTTAGATTTTAAACCACACTTACCAGTTTTTCTCATTTTGTTTTGGCCAATACATTTTGTTCCAGTTCCCATAGCAACAACCTCCTTTGTTACTGAAAATGAAGACATTAAATGAACAAGCTATTTACAGAAGTATTGCTCTTATGCAGTTATTCTATTAAGACAACACACAGAACATCACATAGGAGGCCAGGTTCAGAGAGGCAGGCAGTGAGACATCCTAGACAGGAAATTACCAGCTGTAGAACCAACATAGCAGGTACAACCACCAGTGCTCTGGAAAGTCTATGATCCCAAAGCAGGGGTGCTAATGCTGACTTGATATGCTAGGCAACAAGCACTTCACTTGTGTGAACACTAGCAGAGGATTCCTCATATGCATAAGAAATAACTACAGGATACAATCTGCATGAAAACATGGAAGTTTGCAATCATCTTCTTTTCCTTTATTGGCACCAACGCAAATACACAGTGCACTAACACAGTCTGTTAAAAAAGGGTGAAGTGAGACCTTTCCAGGATTCTTATGACTAGCTAAATACACTTATGCAGGCATTTACTTCAGATGTTCAGGTCCTGCCCAGACTTTCACCGCTTACTGAACAGCAAAACACAGGCCTTTCACCTTCTTAATTACAGTCTAGAAAGAACAGCATTCCACTACCGTCTTTTCAGACAGAAGCCATAAAAGCTTACAAAGAATAAAGAATGTGGGGATAGAGAGAAATGGGACAGGAAGGGGTACTTTGTTCTGTTTGTTTTTAAGGTATCTTTGAAAGCAAAGGAAAAAGCAACAAAGAAAGCCACCACTGCTTAGCTAGCAAAACAACTCATTCTTACCCTGCAGATTCCCTAGTCTAGCAGGAACCTCTCTTCGGGCTGCAGACTCCACTTTGACGACAGCTGCCAGTGAAGTCCATTCCCTGTTTGGATCTGGTTTTCCCTGCTTAGGGAGTCTGGTCCTATAATGCTCATAACATAGTTCAGCAATTTCATCAGCTGACCACATGGCTCCTGGTGCACGTCCAGTTTCTAAGCAGAATTTGATTCCATCACGCTAATTCATATCCCATACCCTTTCAGACCCTCCCACCCTGTGGCATATGGCACCTTCCTGTATCAGACCCCAATGCCCAAGGACCGCCTGCACCACCCCTTTCAAGTTTATAGGCACTACGTTATATGGAGTAAAGATTTGCGGGCTTCCCCTCCCTCCAAATCGCCAGGAATAGGAAAAAACAAAAAAACAAAACAAAACAAAACAAAACAAAACAAAACAATGCTGGAACCCGAACAGCCCAGGAACAGGCGAGGTGGCCGGATCCCCGACGTTCCCGCTGCACAGCGGCCCCCAGTGTTCACCACACCACCCTCCCGGCGCAGTTCCTGCGTCACCGCTGACGTGCCTGGCACCACCGCGCTCGCCCCGGGGCCTCCGAGCCCCCGCCACGCCTCAGCAACCGAGGAGCGCGGGGCTCCGCAGCCGGCGCCACGTCCGACCCGCAGCGGCGCCCCGGCGAAACCTGCAGCGGCCTCAGAGCCCGCTCCCGCCCGGCGCTGCTGCCCCCACCCCCCGCGCACGCGCGGCCGCAGGCTCCGCCCCCGGAGCGCGTGGGCATCGGGGAAGAGGGAGCTCCCGCGCCGGCGCACACAGAGACACAGGGGCACTCGCGCGGCACAGAGCTGCATTTATTGACGACCACCCCGGGCGTCACACGGAGGTGCCTTCGGCAGGCTGCTCGGGCTGCGCCTCCTTCCTCTTGTCCTCCGGCTTCATGGCGGGGAAGAGCAGCACCTCCTGCAAAGAGCGACACCCTCAGAGCGCGCCAGGCCCCCGGCCCGCAGAGCGCCGCGGCGCGGAAGTCTCGCGAAAGCGCGGCTCGGCTCGGCCCCGCCCCGGCACGCGGCCGGGAGCGGCGCTCGGCGGCTCGGGCGGCTTCCGGGGGCGGGGCGACGCCCGCGGCCTCCCGCGCTCCGCTCGGCGGGACCGCGCGGCAGCTCTCCAGCCGCCCGCAGCAGGCGCCGCCGCTCCCGTTTACCTTGATGTTACTGGAATCCGTAAGGAACATGGCGAAGCGATCGATTCCCATGCCCCAGCCAGCTGTAGGAGGGAGGCCGTACTCCAGTGCGGTGCAGAAGTTTTCGTCAATAAACATGGCTTCATCGTCGCCTGCAGCCTTTGCCTAAATGAGAAAACAAGCGATAAAAGGCAGGGTCGTACAGAGCTAGACGCTACCGGTTCTACTAGTTGCCATCAGAAATGAGTATGTTTGTAGCAGCCGTGTAACTGATAAAACCAAAGCTTTATGCAGCCACAAAAGTGAGTAACAAACGAGGGAAGTTTAATCACCCAGAAAAAGAAAGCTGTGGAAGCTGGCTGTACAGGTGCTTCCAAATCAACTCTAAGCTCAACTTCTTTGTGACCCAGAAGCTTCTTTTCTAGACAAACGTTCAGCCTTTTTGCTTCAGTAAAAGCAATCTCCAGAGACGCATGGCAGCAGACCACCGTGGAATAAATTGCTTTCAAAAGCTTCTCGGGTTCTTTATCACTTCCAAGTACCCCTTTAACGTTTGCAGAAACAACTAAGAACCAGAATCATTTGAATCACCAGCAATTGCTCCATGAAACAAAATTAAACAGTTGCTTTTCCCCCCCCCATGTGGAAAGATTATAATCCCTGACACTGAGGAAGTAATTAACACTTCTTACAAAAATTGGCCCTATCAGCCTCCAAGTGCTAAAGGTGATGATGATGATAAAAATGCAGACCAGTCAAGCCCCTCAAATGTACAACACGTCAGTGTTGAAACAACTAACGTTTTGGTATACATAGTTTCAAGAAACACTCTCCCAAAGTATTAAACTTTTCTGCTTGAGTCTGAAATCCTGAAATGTGAACTGCCACCCTTAGACTCAATTTCCCCCTTAAGCCTTCAGGCAAATTTTAATTTAAAACAAAGAATCACAGGTCTGCAGAGACTAGGCATAATCAGACAACAGCAGCAAACAAACATACAGCAGACCCAAGGAGAAAGAAATCTTTAATAATATTCACACTGACAACATTTTGAAATTTACTAACAAGTAAGTTAGTTAACATATTTTCCTGTTTTTGATAACTGTTTAATCCTCTCAGGTAATGTGAGGCCATCAGAAACAGTAGAAATAACAGGAATTCTCTGCAGACCACACCATCTGACCTCAATCATGTATGCACACACGCATCCATGTGAGTGTATACATAATTAATAACAAAGCCAGTTTGAGTCCCTCCTTTCCCAGACTTATGTAGAGACACCTAGTGCTATCAATTTCCAGGCATAATAATTTCCAGTTTGCAGCTCTATTCTGTGAAACAATTTAAAAGAGCTCAGAGTTCTGAAAATTAGACTCAACATTCAAACTTTTATTGGACACAGAAACTTATTTAAGAAACTGGAAATATGATGTTGTATGATTACATGAAGGCTTAATTGTGGAAAAATAACTCACTTTCACTCCAAGTAACAAAGAGAAAATACCCTGCACATCTGCTTTTTTTCAGATAAGTACATCAGGTAGAAAAAAAAAAGCATGCTATTCCAAAACCTGGCAGTGCTACTATAAACTAATCAACAGAAGAGTTTAGACATGTTTACCTTAGAGCAAGGTTCCTTTAAAAGGAAGTAAGTTTTAATGAAAGGGTTTCACTTGAGTGAGGAACACTCACTCAAAGTATTAACAACCCTTTTCAGCTGTAGGGACTAGTGACAGATTTGGAATTAGGCATAGAAAATACTCTTTACTTATGTGCCTAAATCATTGATTCACTATCAGCAAACACCCTACCTTGGCCTGATCCTCAAAAAGCTGCCGCTGCCGGAAAGGATCATTAAGTTCTGTGTATGCATTGCACACTTCCTTCTTCATCACAAAGAGTTCAAAACGTTCTGTTAGTCCCCGATGAGTGCGATGCCTACATCAAAAGAGGCAAACCAACCACACCTTAAAATAAATAGCTTTACAAAAACAATAGATCACATACATGACGTCAAGAAGTCTACCCACATTTAGCAGTAACAGCTGTCAAAACTTTAAACTACTCGGTATGAGCACACCTGTTCTCTGGATGCTAGGCTTCACAGTTCAAGAACCTACCTGGATTGGTGTAAAAATAGAGGATTAAGGAGTTACATACTGTCTCATACTCTTACCATTTGGCTAGAGGACTCATGATCTGAGGGTGATCACAGATGAATGTTGGGTTGATACAAGTGACTTCCAGAAATTCACCAACTAACTGGGAAAACAAAAGCAAAAGTTGTGTAGAGTACAGTAACGCTTTCCAGCACTGCCTTTCCCAAACATCTTAATTCCTTCTCTTCAGTACTGAAGAATGTACCATGAAACTGAGAAGTTTCTCAACTAATAATGCTTAATCACGGCAATGTTCTCACTAATAGAGCACATACGTCCTAGCTGGATAAGAAACAGTGACATAGCTGTGTTGTTTTTTTTTTCCTGATGCTTTTTTTATTGGCCTTTGTTATGATGTGCAAATGAAATTACGTTACTATTTTTGTTAACAGGTTCTATAAGGCAACATGCTGGGTACAAAGGAAAAGACTTAATACAGTTGATAAAAGAACTATATGGGAAGCCTACCAGTTTGATAAGATACATACAAACAAACAGATCTCTTGAAAAAAAAAAAAATTGACATAAGGATAAAGCAGATTTTTTAGGGGCACAGGAAACGAGTTTTCAACCTAAAATTCTCTAGATCTCATATTAAGCAGGTATCAGTCAACTACGTTTTAGTGTAGACAACAGGATTTTGATAAAACAAGTTTTATCACTGTCATAAAGAAATAGCTTTAGCCTATGTCAGTGTATTTTGTCACATGCAGCTAAACTTGTTCTGAAGAGACTTCTATTGATACAGACAGATCCTGAAATATGTTAGGACTATCAAAAAATCACTGTTACTTACTCTGTCAAGAAGCCTTGCTGTTGTCCTGGGAGGTGGACACTCAACATTTCTTGCCACACAAAGGTCATCAAAGAACCTGCGAGTTTCTAAAAACAGTTGTAGACAAAAAATTAGAAAAGCCATCCAGGCAGCCACATCTTTTCTTCCTGCATACTTCAAAAGGTTTTATAGTGGTTCTTTAAATCTCTATAGTAGAAAACATTAACAGTAGAAATCATCATGGAAAATATTACCTCAAATGTCAGTTTCAAACACTACGAAAATATTTTTTTTGGCTTCGTATTTTTGTTTTTTATCAGTTTACACTAAAATCTAAGTTATTTCGCATTTCGGAAAATCAGAAAATAGTTACATACAATCCTGCATCACAATTGTCAGATATTATTATTTAAACAAACAAACAAAAAAAAAAGCACTAAAAAGCGTATGAACTTATTTCCTTACAAATTATGATTTCAAGAATAAAATAGCAGACACACATACTTTGAAGAATGCCCAAAATAATCTTACTCCTAACCTATGATCACAGGCATGGAGACTCAATTGCACAAAAGACAGAAGAAATAAGAAATAAAAAGCTGTGTTTCTTTAACAGATCAAGTTCTCCTCAGATTACGTCTTCTGAGTATACAGCATTATATATACTCCACAAAGGAAGAGGTGAAAGAGTCAGAACTTGCTAAAAACTGCATGGCACGAAGGCTTCACTTCATTCTGGACTCTCATGTAACAGACAAATTGAGAGCAAATCAATCCCATGTACTGACACCACTTCAAAAAAGTAGCTGACAGACTGCAGGCTGAGGACTTCAAATCTTTGCTCTCTGTGTGTTAAGTAAGAATAATAGGACATGCATAAACACCGTCTAACCTTCAGTTTCAAAGGACTCAGCTGATGGAAATTTCACTCCTAGAACCTTTTCCAATTCATCCACCATGCTAATGCGTCGGAAAGGAAGGGTAAAATCTATCTCGTATGCCTGTCCATCTTGACCATCTGGATGGTAAGTGATCTTGTAGCTTCCAGTAATATGTTTCACCATCCCTACAAGAGTATAGAAGGGAGTATACAACATAATATACAGTTCTTTCTGGGGATTCTTATTCTTTTTTAATTAATATTGCATATGTCACCTGAAAGCAGCTTCTCTGTAATTTCCATCAAGTCATGGTAGTCTGCATAAGCCATGTAGAATTCACAAGTTGTGAACTCAGGGTTGTGAGTCAAATCAATTCCTTCATTCCGGAACTGACGCCCAATTTCATATACTCTGTCCAAGCCTCCAACCACCACCATCTAAACAAAAGGAAATTCTAGTAAATACCAACATTTTCAAAGAACTGAAAAGAGCTCATACAAACATAACTGCAACATGACCTGAAAAATCTGATTCAAGATCCATTTTGTTTCCACTAATCCACTGTTCTTCAGGAATAATCCTAATTTATTTATTTATTTTAAATAATGAGATGTGCCCTTGCCGCTAAGAAGGCTAATAGTGCTCTTGGCTGCACTAACAAAGTATTGCCAGTGGGTCAAGGGAGGTGATCCTTCCTTTCCACTCAGCCCTAGTGAGGCAACACCTGGAGTACTGTGTCCAGTTCCAGACCCCTGTGCAACAGAGACATAGTCACACTGGAGAGAGTCCAGTGAAGGGCCACTAAGATGAGTTCAGGAACACTTCCGCAATGAGGAAAGGCTGAGAAAGACGGGACTGTCTAGGCTAGACAAGGCTCCAGGGGAAATCTTATCAATATATATAAATAACTGAAGAAAGGATGTGAAGATGGAGCCAGGCTCACTTCAGTGGTGCCCATTGACAAGAAAAGAAGCAGTAAGTACAAACTGGAATACAGGAGGCTCCATCTGAATATCAGGTAGCTTTTGTATCGTACGGTTGACTGAGCACTGGCACAGTCTGCCCAGAGAGGTTGTTAAATCGCCTCTTTGTAGATATTCAGAAGCTCTCTGGATACGGTCCTGGGCAACTTGCTCCGAATGGCCCTGCTTGAATTGGGTGTTTGGACAGATGACCTCCAGAGGCCCCTTCCAACCTCAACCATTCTGTGATTCTGTGAGATCACAACAGGCTGGAGAATATAGGATTAACCATGTGGGGCTTGTATTTTACCTTGTGGTAAAGCTCCGGAGCAATTCTCATATATAAATTCATATCAAGCTCATTATGGTATGTGATAAAAGGTCTTGCCATGGCTCCACCTGGAATTATATTCATCATAGGAGTTTCAATCTGTAAAATAGTAACAAAACAACAGATTTTAACATTGACATAAATATTTCCAGGCTCCTCCTCAATACCTACCGTGCTTTCATCTTTTGGGTATTTCTGTTTCCACAGCAGAACTCCGTGAAACAAGAAAACCAACCAACCACAGCTAGCTCTGATGAAAAAAATCTCTGCATTTCACTTAGTCTTTGACATTCCAGCATATGAAAACAATTCTGTAGTAAAGGCCATTTCTCCCATGAAGTCAATAATAATACAAAGAATATACACTATCAACTACGAGAGAAAGAGACTTACACGTAAGTTCAACATCAAATTCAGGGAAAGAAGAACCTGACAGGCAAGTACAAAAATAAAGACGACCTTTGTAAAAATGGAATGACAGAATGATTTACAAATCAAACCTCAGCCCCGTACTCAGAGTACAGGTGAAAGTGGCAAAACAGTACAAGCAGCTGCTCCTCTATAAGTCTGCCCAAGTGATAAGAATGATTTTCTAATTGATTCTGTGGGAGATACGCTATTTAATCTGCTGTGCTGACCTACAGGCTTGGCTTACACATCAGCATAAAGAACTTCAGGATGCCAGCTACATCTCCTCATACCTCACTACCAACAAGAATTAATCTCCTGTTAATAACCTCAAATCATGAAAACAAGTATTTCATAATTCACGACAGAACTGTTTATAGCAGTGCAGAAGAGGAACTACAGCGAGACTCAGGGCTTCTGGGAAAGAACAAAGATCAGGGCAAAACCAGAAGTTGACGTGTGATAACGACAGAACAAGAACGCAGCTAGAACTTGAAAAAGAGGAGGAACATCCTAAGATATGTATTAATATAGGTCTCTAAGTATTTTGGGTTTCTCCAAACACATCTGCACTATATATCAGACTGAGCTTCAGAGAACAGAAAGCAGTGAGCATGCCAGACAATACCGGAATCAGAAACGCAGTTTAACTTTGGAGCATTGAACTGACTGCAAAGAAGCCCTGACAGTAACCTGAAGAGCACGGTACAATACCTATGACAGTTCAGATGTATTTTTCTCAAAATCAAGCGAGTATCTGCCCGTGGTATGACACTAAATCATGCCATATGGACCCTAATGACTCAGCATTGACTCATGCATCTTTAGGTTGCTGACGATTCCCTGACTCTTCTGCCTTTTATTTTGTTCATGTATTTACACTTCGCATAAATTGAGAAGGACTCTCATGGTTCTCTTTCATCAAATTATTGTCAAAATAGTATAATTTGTAAGTACTAGATTAAAAGCAAAAAAAAAAAAAAAAAAAATCAAAGAAAGATTTTAAAGCCTTTACACGGCAAGACAGAGATGACATAGCACAGGTTCAGACTGCTTCATCCTTCCTCTGCTCTCAAAAAACTCCAGTGGCAGATTTTGCAGATTCGGCTGATAAACTCTTAATGGAACTATATTATGTCAAAATGCCATTGCAAAGATGTCATTTCTACCTTACACTACCGAAATAAGAAAAAGACAACAGCAGTTTGAAGTTCTACCTTCGTAAATGTTTTCTGAATCACAGGCTACCAACTGAGCAATAGTCTTAACTTTAAAAAGAGGGAAAATAAAACAGCTCCTGTTACCTGAAACTGATAAACACACCGTGTTGAGGTAATTGCTCTCACTCTATTAATATTTCGCATGTGAGCCTGAATATACAGTATCCCTGAAGCTGAGAAGCCCCAAACACATTGAGTATGCAGACAGAAACAAACAATAAAGCCTTACCTCTAAGAAGCCCAATTCATCTAGAAAGCTCCGGATATATGTCACAATCTTTGCACGGGTTATAAATTTTTGCCTCACATAATCATTAAGAATTAAATCCAAGTATCTCTGACGATATCTAGTTTCCTGAAAAGAACAAATATTTTTAGAACAAGCTAGACAAAATGTACTGCCAAAGAAAAGAAGTACCAAAACAAGATGAATGGCTCTTTGTTCACTGATACCATCAGCAGATCTGAACGGATGACCTGTCAAATCACCTCCAAGAGTCACAGGTACGGCAGGTACCTTACCTTATCTTTAAGGCCAAAGTGAAGATGAGGCAACATGTGCAGGCATGGAGATAACAGAGTTATTTCGTAAGGAATAATACTCAGTTCCCCTTTCTTTGTTTTCCCAGGATTTCCTTCTACACCAATAATGTCCCCACGACGCAGCTTGTTGTTAATACAGAAATATTCTTCCTCAGATTTGTAAAGTCTGTAATTACAAAAAAAAAAAAAAAAAGAGTAAGTAGTTTTGCTTGAAGTTCAACATTCCAACTGTCCTGCAAGTCTCTCCTCAGGCCAAATTCTTAAAAACAAGAATCCTTCTAATAAGGAAGCCATACATAACAGCCTAAGCAAAACGCTACCTGCCTACCTAAGACAATCCCTAGCCAAACAGCTTAGCTAAGGCAATGAAATAACTGGATGCCCAAATACACATTTCTAAGTCCTAGAGAACAGTTCAATTTAGAATGCTACTGGGAATATTTCTACTTACCTGGAATTTGCCATGACCTGCAACTTGACTCCTTCACCACGAAGATCATAGAAAATCAGTTTCCCTCCAGAGGCACGCTTTGCGTGGATTCGACCTAAATACCAAAAGCATGCAGAACACTGAGAAACATGTCCCTAACAGAAGGACACAAGGGCAAAAGCTACAATATTACCACCACCCGTAAAAAAGACCATCAGTTCTGAACTGATCACTAAATGTGGAAGAGAAGCAGTTAAAATCTTAAAACTAACATGACTACACAAAAGTTCACGTGAGCTTTGAGTCCTGAAGCCAAAATCACAATCTAATGTTATACTTGTAAGGTAAGTTGCAACAATCCACTCAGTCTGAAAGCCTGTCCTAAATAGTATAATGCTGCTACAGACTTAGCTTCATGACTAAGAGGATCAGCAAAATTTGAAAACAGACCACCCCATCTCTAAAACCAGCTAGGACTTAGCTCTGAAAATCAACAGGCCATCCTTCTGTATTCCAGATTAGCTTTTACCTGCCACTCTCACTGTAATGTCTGTCAGGTGATCTCCTGGCTGCAAGTGACTGTATTTCTCTATAAAATCTGAGAGAGATAAGTCTACGTGGAACTTGTGGGGATAAGGATCTTCATTGGTGCCCTGCAGCTGCTGGATTGCATGGCTACGGATCTTGTAATATTGCTGTAACAATAAACAAGCAAGACCGAATGATTTTATTAGAATCTTAAAGCATTTTACAAGTTAAAACACTGCTACCCTGACTTAGGAATATGTGTCTCCTCTCCCCCCCCCCTTTTAACCATTTAGTTCATTCTGAATAAAAATCAAATGTAGATCAACAATATTTATTCTCAAAACAGTAATAAGCACATGTCCAGATTCTCACATTTGGATCCAAGTTTTCCTCATCAGCACCAATGTTATTCTCAGAGTCAGAAGTCAAGGAAGGCTTATTTGAATGCTTTTCACTTTGCTCTTTCTGCTTTGCCTCTTTTTCAGCTATTTTTCTTTCAGCCTTCAAACGCCTCTTCAGCTCACTGTAAAACAGAAGGAAAACAGATGCAGCAGGTACTTTGCTACTTGTATGGGGAAGCACTTTGCCAGATTCTGCCAAAACCTTACTGTAAAAATAGCCCCGTCATTTCCCTTACTGTGCCCTAAAGTCAAAATAATACTTAAGTGTGTTTAAGTGTTTCCTTCTCTGAAGGCTTTTAGTTCATTCCTTAAGAGATACGAATACTCAGGGAAAACTAAAGCTGAATTAAGTATTGCGTAGACAGACCTTGAGGATGCATTCCCTGGGAGCCCAAGGATCCTCTGCAGGCCCCCTTATACGAGCCTTCATAGAAGCAGAGCTACCCCACGCGGCAAGTAAGTGAAATGAGCTAAAAGTCAGGTTAAAGTCACCGGTTAAAGTCAGGCTCTGCTTCAGACTCCCGCTGCCGCCTTCGCGGCCCGCTCCCCGTGGAGCGCAGGGCCCCACAGCCCCCGGCCCCGCCGGCCGGAACTTCATGAGGAAAGAGGCGGGCCCGGCCAGATCGCAAAGCACCGACCTGCTTCGGTCATGAAGCGCCTGGCGCCATCGGAGCGCGGGCGCGGCCTTCCAGGCCCAGCCGCGGAGCCGCGCAGCTGCAGGCCTCAGCATGGCGCGCTCCAACGGATCACCTGGCGGCACACGCCGGACGTTCGCTCAGCTCAGCTCAGCTCAGCTCAGCTCAGCTCAGCTCAGCTCAGCATCGCCTCAGTTGCCCTGCCCGCCCACCCTCACTTTTTACTGAGGCGCGGCTCAGCGTCCCCCACGTCGCAACCCCGCTCCGCTGCGGCCGCCATCTTCGCTCCTCCCGCGGCCCTTCCGGTGCCGCGGCGCCTGCGCGTCGGCGGGCAGCGATGGCGGCGCGCGGGAAAGCGGAGGCAGGGCGCTCGCGCCAGCTGTTCCTGTGGGATGACGGGAGGCCGATGCGCTTCTACGTGCGGCCCGGGCTGACCAAGCTGCGCCTGGCGCCCCTGCTGCTGGCGGGCGGCGGGCGGCTGTGCCGCATCCAGGAGCCGGACGCCGTGCTCCTGGCGCAGCCCGGCGAGCAGGCGCCCGGCGGGGCCGTCTCCGCCGAGTACGTGACGGAGTGCATAAAGCGCAACCAGCGCCTGCCGCTGGAGCCCTTCCGGCTGCCCGCTGCGCCGCCCCCGCCGCCCGCCGCCTCGCCGCGCGGCCGCCTCGCCTTCACGGAGGCGGAGGACGCGGCGCTGCTGCAGGCCGTGCGCGGGCGGGGCGAGAGGCGGGTGGGCGGCAGGGCGCTGTGGAAGGAGCTGGAGCGGGCCGGCCTGACGCGGCACTCCTGGCAGGCCATGCGCGACCGCTACCTGCGGCACTTGAGGCCGCTGCGCGGGGGTGAGCAGGGGGCGGCCGATGGGGCCCGGGGGGAGCGGCGGCGGCGGCCCGGGCCCGGCAGCCATCGCCCGTCTCTTCCCGCAGAGCCCAAGCAGACGGAGGAGGAGCGCGCACGAGGCATGGGCATTTTCGAGGCAGCGAATCGGGAGTTTGAAAGCGACGAGGTGAGCGTTGGCAGCCGGCGGCGGGGCCGCAGCCGCTGCTGAGCCGCTGAGGGCGAGCTGCGCGCGGCAGCCCTGGCTGCCACGGAGCGGCTTTCCCATGCTGTAGCTCAGTTAAATTCTTGGTTTGCTTTGCACCGTGATACCCCTTATGCTATGGCGAAATGGGAGCTTCGTGTGAGTTGTGAACTATGTGGCTTGCGATGAGCAGCATCTCACTGCGGCACGTGCAATAGGGCCCGTTTGTGTAACTTGATTCTCTGCCCAAAGTTCGGCTGAGGAGGTTATCGTGACTGTTAAATGCTATGATGTGTCAAGAGCTGTATTGGCAGCTTTTACCTTGGGCATAAAATGTTCGCGCGGTTGCATTACTGTTTATCTTTGCTTTTTGTACTTAGGTTGTTGAAATGGGGAGGTTCAGGCTGGATATTGGGAAAAGGTTTTTCACCCAGAGGGTGGTCGGGCACTGGAACAGGCTCCCTAGGGAAGTGGTCACAGCACTGAATCTGCCGGAGTTCAAGAAGCGTGTGGAAAACACTCAGACACGTGGTCTGATTTTTGGGGGGCTGGTCTTGTAGGAACCCAGAAGTTGGACTCGATGATCCTTGTGGGTCTCTTCCAACTCAGATAGTCTATGATCCTTTGAAATACTCCCTTACACGTCTTGCTTTTCTGTGATCTTGTATATCCTTGTTAACATATATTGCTTCACTTCAGTCAGTGAATTTTGATGTGTCCAGTAATTAGAGAGTGTTTTTATACGTTATAGAAAGTCATGGTGGAAGATACTGATCACAGGGTAGCAGTAGTAACAGAAGCTTGCTGGGAAATATACCTAACTGATGATTTCTCTTACTTTTAGTCAGAAAGTGACACCTCAGATGCTTTAGAAGAACTTCCTACACAAGTTGGAGGGGGAAAGCCTCCAGGTGAAACGGCATCTGGTTTGAAGACTGGGATGGAGGACTGTGCTTTCCCTGGCACTCAGTTACAAAGGGAAGACAGACCAAGAAGCACTTGCTCTTCTTCCAGAGTGGTGGGAGAAGTAGTGAAAACTATGCGGCACTTCATGGAAAGGTTTAACGTGGACCTGTTCACTGTTACACAGGCCTTTCTGAAAAACACTGGTGAAGTGGAGACTACATCATACTTTCTGCAGACAGGGCAGCGTTTGGATGGATACCCTGTGTGGAGCAGAGAGGACGATTTAGAATTGCAAAAGGATGATGAGCATGTTAGAAGTAAATTGATAGCAAAATTTGGAGCTGAAAACGTAGCAAAACGAGTAGCATTTAGGAAAAGTTAGAAAAGTAGATGGAAATGACTGTTCTGTTACAGTGGCAAGAAGTTAATCAAAGCAAGGTCATTTCAGAAATGCAGATGTGATGGAGAATGTTATATTGTTCTAAAGTTTCAGAAATGCTTTAAAATAACTTTTATAAATGTCTGATTTTGTGTTTTTTTTTGTGTTTTTTTTTTGTTTGTTTTTTTGTTTTTTTTTTTAATGCAGAGCATACTGAACATTTAAAAGTAGAAAATGATGAAGAGAGAAATCCTATCCAGTATTAAGTTTTCTTAGTGAAAGTTTGCTTTAGACTATATATTTACTATATAAGCCATCTGACAGTTTGGCCTGTACTTTACTGTATGTAGTGGATTTTGAATGAGGTTGGCTCCAAAGTGAGACAGACTCTCATTAAATACTGAAACCGCTGTCTTACTATATTAGTACATGATATCAACCTCCTTTCTGTTACGTGTATCACTTCAGAATGCTGTGGATGATCATCTAGGAACGTACTCTGCCAGCTGTTGTCACTACCTTATGTTTTTGTTAATGGACCTTGATTAGTAGCTGACATGCAGAAACGATACCAGTGAAAATGTAACCCTCCAAAACAAGGGTTAAGAGCATGTTAGAAAATGTGTTTGAGGTGCTCAGTCTTATAAATAAATGCTGAGATCTGGGAACGACCAAAAAGTTCACCAGGACATTATAATACTGTCTCATGGTTACAGAGACCTCAGTTAAAACCTCAAGCAAGTGTGCAGTCATCTCAATTTTTGTTAACAACTTTCAACAGGTATTTTCCAGTACTAATATTGCAGGATTTGTTTAATAACATTAAATTTACCATCTGTCCTTGTGATTTCAAAAAAATATTAGTTCTCCCCCAGTTACAGGTTGAAGAGTGCCAAGTCTTCAGTCTAGGCAAAGTAGCGCTTCTGCTTAGACTGACCATGTAGTCTAGTTTGAAAAAGTAGACCAGCTTTCGGGGTCATATGCTGTAGTTCTGTCTAGCTGTATCCATCTCAGACTTGAAGTTAAAAATCTTTTAGTTGTGTAATGTCTGAGCAAGATAGAAAATAATGTCTGATATATGGTCATAATCTGAAAAAACTTAGTACGTACAGCTTGAAATTGTGTTCTGGTCTCCATTATTATTTGAACAATCAGCTGGGCACTAGTCATTTATAACTCCTGTTAATCTGGAATTAGGTCATCCTTTTAGTGAAGTAAAATGGGGTTATAAAAGCAAAGGTTGATTATTTTTTAAAAAAATAATACTTTTTTTTTTTTAAGAGTCATTCACAGGGTTGTTGCTTGCTGCACTGTGGTACTCCATAAAATTAAGTTGAATTAGGGAATTGCTAGTTATAAGGCAAATTCAAATTATTGAAAGTCAACGATAACTTCGTATAATGAGATTTCTATTTCAGAAAACCAATGTACTGAAACATCCATTGACTTGTAATATTGACAACTGTTATCCAAATAAATACCAAAACTTTTAGACTGTGCAGTGTTCTACTAGACAGGTCATTTCCTGCTGAAACAGTTAGAATGGTTTGGTACATTCGTGCTGCTCTGACTGGTTCGTTGGGACTTGTGGGGAAGACCAGACAAGCACTTAACAAGAAACTGCAAGATAACATAGTAAATAAGGAGTAAGATTTAACAACAACAGAAACTTTTACATCTGGATTCAAAAATCTGATCAGTGCTGATAGCCAAGTTCAAGAGCATGAGACCCTCCTGCAGCCAAAAACTCCCAATTCCAGCTTATGTGGTGTACCTCAGCAGCACCATAGGGTCAGAATTCAATGAAATCATCTTGTGTAACCTAAACTACTCAAGCTCAAAGTGAGAGGTAGAACACCTCAAATGGCTGCAGCAAAAGAAGTTCTGGTGTAAGACTTACCTGTATCTTTTATAATTACTATTTTTACCTGCTTTGTGACATTTCTTGAGAATGAGCTTGTCTTTTTCTGGGCAATTAGTCAGACCTTCAGTGCTGATTTCTGAGTCAGTATATTGTGCTTTTACCTTTGCAAAACCATTCAAAGAAATTGTCTAATACTGAAAACATTTCCATATGCACTTAGTGGTCTCTTTAGGTATGGGATCTGGATAAGAAGACAAAGAGTATAGTTTATTCAAGGTGGCACTCTTTCATCTGTTCTAAACTCGTGAAAAGCACCGCTTATCCACAGATACATTCTTTCCTGTGCAAGCACATAGGTCTAGGTCTCTTAATTGCTTATTTCCATCTCCTTATCCTGGAGATGTCACTATATCACACAGTTCTGGTTCAGAGCATTCTGGCTCTGCCTTCTCTTGTGATAAAAAAATAATTTCTCTGTTTTGTTTTACTAAGGACACAGTTACTGTCCTTTGGCTATGAGACACGTTGTCTTTCCACATTCATATTGGAGGCCCTGTGCTATTATATTAAGAACATTTTCTGTAGCCCAAGGAAGTATACATGCATCTTCCTTGTATAACTACCTGAAGCAGCTATATTTGTAAACGTGGAAGAATGAGCAGAGTGGCAATGCAAGTGCCAGAACTTTGAGTTAAAGACAAACTTAAAGGCAGATAGTATTCGGTCTGCAATCCATTATCTGAATTTGGGTATTTCCTATTTGCTTCCTTTCAGAATTAGACAGCATTCGTCAGTATCAATGCATTCTGGCCATTCATAATTGAATTGACAATGAAGAACTGATTGCATGCACTAGGTTGGAAAGCAACAGACAGGAATACCCAAGAGTTAGTTTCTAAACATCTCTTTGACTAGTGGCTTTGCCATCCTACACTTTATTGGTATAAAAGCTGTTTACTCTTTTGAACTTGTAGAACATATACTTGATATTTGTTTCTAAACAGACTACAACAATCTTTATTTATGCATGTGCCAAAGGATGTAGCCATAGTTTTATCAGTCATACTGTCTTGAAAGTTTGCCCATATCATCTTATGGGCTGCTGGCCAGCTGTTCTACCAGCTCCCTTGCTGGTAGGGCAGCTAACTTCTACTTACCCCTTCCTGCTCCACAGTTGGTCCCGCAACTCCCTTCTTAACTCTGCAGGATGGTCTCTTACCATCCTGCAGAGTTAAGAGCTGCGCAGGATATGGCCATGCCTGCCCCAGTGGAGGTGACGACAGAGCTGCTTCTGGTCTGGGAAGCCATCCCTCTTCTCTAGATTTCTACTCTTGGTGGTCCCAGAGTTCTTAACTTGGGATGGCTCATTAGTTTGTTCCATAATTGCAGTCTATTTAGCAGCTACTTTGTTTTGCCTCCACCCCATGCCATCACATGCTCTGCTTCCATCTCCCCCCCTTGTCTCTGCCCTGTTCTTCTCACAGTTTCCAAGGCCTTTGCCATTAGTCCAGCTATGCTACTGGGGCTTGCTGTCCAAACAACACTCCCTCCTATCCTCCTCCCCAAGGTTCACTCTTCATTCCTGATTTGCCTGCATGCTTCCCACCACACCTCTCCTCTGCCCATCCCTGACACAGCTAATCATGGCAACCCTCCCCCCACATAAATAAATAAATAAATAAATGAGAGAGAAAGATTTCTCTGAGCCTCATTAATCCACCAGGTTGCCATGTCAGCCTATTGCATCTCAGAAGCCAAACCAGGTGATTTTGCCGTGAACAGATTAACAGTTTACAGGGTCCCTTGCATTGCCTTATCTGAGGAGAAGCTGTGACAGTGGTCATACAAACTTCAAAACAGGCTAGCCTGCAAAAATTGTCACATGATGAGGTCCTTTGCAATTCTTAGTACCAGTCTGACAGAAGTTCATAACACAAAGACTTATTGAGCATTACTAATGTCTTTCATTTAAAACATTTTTTTTAAAAGAAAACAATCCACATAAACCAAGGTCCCAGAGGACTTTTTGAACAAGTAGCTCTGAATGTACTATTAAACTGACACACGTTGAAAGGACTCTGCAATTTACACATGAAATGGGATGTTTAGAGGAAGATGTTTGTGGGCATTTCATTCCCTAGGCGTACTAACAAGCTTTTCTCCTTGTCTTACAGAACACTGTTAAAAATATGCCAAAATAGTTTTGTTGTTCAGGTTTAAGCTACATATTCCCAATGGAGACAGAAGAATGGCATCTCCAATAGGGATGGGAGGTGGTGCAGAATGGCACAGTATACTAAGCATAAGTTTATTTCCTGTCTTAGAGCACAATAATGTGTTGAAACAAATTCAATAGAATAGCTTCCTGTTCTCCTCTCAGCTTTTTCAATCCACTGCTATGAACCTATGTTGTCAGTTCCAGTATTTATACCAATGGAATCTGTGTCCTTACCTTGTCTTTACAGTCTCAGCATGAGCATGAATTCTTCTCAGTCACACATGTGGGCTGTGAGAATTCCCAGGGCAAGAACTGTTCCTAGTTGTGAAAGCTGGATACAGAATTATTTCAGCTGAAAAATAAATGGATTCACGTAGTCCCAGTAATGTATTCCCATACAAAAACCTAAGAATTTCCACTTTCAGCTATAGATGGTTTATTCAAATTTCCTATTCCACAGTAAGTGAACACAGACATTTTGCCAACATTACCACCAGTGCTGGATGCTCAGGCATGGAAATGGAACAAAAGAAAGACTGAACTTGAAAACTTAGCCATTCTGAAAAAAGGATCTTCCCAGAAAACAACGTCTGGTTATCTTTGTGCCTCTTTTGGCATTGTATGTCCTGAGTGGCAGCATGACAAAGAATGTTCTCTTTATTCAGCTTCTGTTTGTCTCTTCTTCCTCTACAGTGCAGTTGCTTCATGTGATTTCACTAGTACTTAGCTGCAGTCTGTGGGAGATCAAGCTCTGATATCTGCTCCCAACATACATACTTCCTCTTTCACATATACCCTGGACTTAATTTGGAAAAACAGACTTGCATTACTCCATCCTGTGTTGTGGCCTTGAAGAGTGAGCCTGTGCTGCTGGGAAAGCTGCCATGAGTGCAGTCAGGGCTCCTGTGTCACTCACCACATGCACACACACAGATGCCCCTCTGCCCTCTTTTGCACTGGTAAACAGTTCTCCACCTTGCAGCCTTCAGAGAGGAGATACAACAAGCAGCTTCTCTGCCTTTTGAATTTGTTACTTGGAGGAGTTCTGGCCAAACAAAAGATCCAGCAGCAGGTTTTTCTGTTCTTCTTTGGAATGAACTATCCGGTAGCCCAGTAAGTCCATTGCGTCCTTGCACACATTTTGCACTTTTTCTATTTTCTGGAAGGGAAGGGTCTTCCTCCAGGCCTCAGATACGCTCAGCGCATCTCTGGATTCGATCTCAAAGGCCTGTCCTCCTTGCCCCTTCCCATGGGTAATGTTGTGCACCCATTTCTGAAGTTCTGGTGTGAAATGGAGTTCTGCAAACCTGTACATCTGAGCAGCCTTTGCTAGTGGGTCTCTGACAATGTCTTCATAACGAACCAGCAGGTAACGGTCTTTCAGGAAGCTGTGAATAGCCTGCCTGCCTGCCTTGTAAATCTCAACATGGCTTTTGCAGATTTCTTGCATAGCATTGTAGGGTCCCATTTCTCCCTTCATCTTCTGGGACCCCAGAACAATGTCACTGTCACGTTTCAGGTCTACCGCTGTATTCTCTCGGGACCTGAACACAGCTCGAGGATCCCGGACCAAGTGAATGACTTTGAGGTTCAGGGATGGATCAGTGAAAAGGGAGTAGAGGACTTTCAGGTCAAAGAACCGAACTTCCTTGATGACAACATGGCTGTAGGTTTTACAGGCTTCCTCCACTTTACTGAATGGGTACTTGCCACAGACTGTCCTGCAATTTCTTGCAGTGATTATGTCATTGCGACTGAATGAGTCGCAGGCAGGGGGAGAGCACAAGGCTCGGCTTGTCTCCCACTGAAATAAATCAGACATTTTCTTCTGGCTTGACATGTAGGCATCAAACACAGACATGTCACACAGAAAGACTGATCTGACTAGGTCCCGCACTGCCATCTGTAAGACTTTGGCACTGTTCTGGTACATAGCAACCCACACATGCCATGCAGGCTCCATCAGGTAGAAGACACTGGGGTGCTGGCTGAAGATCTGTCCAGTGAAGGAAGATCCTGACCGCCAGGAGGAGAGAATGAGGATGTGGACTGGAGAAGGCTTTTCTTCCATGGGGGCATTGCTGCAGGTTAGGAAGTTGAAGTGAATCACGAAGGACAGAACTGCCAGAATCAGGAGTACCAGCACCCATCTAGATTTCATCATGGTTGCAAGGGACCTGCAGAGACAGACAGAGGAAGTTCAGCATCACAGGGTCACGAAGAAGGCACTTGTAGTGAGTTGTGCTCCTACCAATCCCACTGTAGGCTCAGGGTTTTGGAAAGCTGCCACACTACCACGATACTGTGAAAACCACAGCACAAGATAGCCTTCCACAGCCAGATCACACAGACGGAGAGAGAGACAGGCTTCCAGAAGAAGCCCACTGATTTTTTTTTCTTTTTGGTTATACAAATGCCCTGTGGAGTTTAGTTCCGATAAGAAGCTGATTTGGATAGACATTTGGAACAAGCCTAGTAACAGCTGCAAACAAAGACCATTGTGAAATTAAGTCATATATTAGCTTCTTCCATTCAAATAAATACAGTAGTGTTTACCAAAAACCCTGGCTTCCAAATGAACTTTGATAATATCACTTTCATCTGACACCATTAACATCTTTATTGTAACTCACAGAGAAGTCCTTGGACTGCAGCCAGGCAATCTTAATTCAGAAAAACACGTTGAGCATGCCTTAAGACACCCAGGCAGATATAAAGCCACAGTAATCATTATTCTCTGAAAATCTACATCTGAATAGTCTGAGTAAAAGTGAATGGGTTTGTTTTTGTTGGGAAGCAAGGGTATGCTTTTATGTCCAGGGTAGGACAGCTGGATGTTGTAGATATGCAGACTATCCTTGTGACTGCTCTTGTTTGCCTGAGGAACAGCCTCATGTGAGGCAACAGACTCAACAGGGAATTTCTTCATGCACACAGTAAGCAGTAATGATTTATGCCATGACCAGTCTGCCCCAAAGGGAGAGGAGAAAAACTGAAACAAACTGTGTGTGTCTGGTGATGTGGAATAGAGGAGCAGCAAAGAGAGGTAAAAGTTCTATCAGACATTTCCTAATATGAAATAAATACTAATTGAATACACTTACATGTATTTTTCACTGCAACATCTCTTGCTTATGGCAGCTGGGATGGTTAAGGTCTTAAGGTTAACCACATTTTTTTTCCCCTACAGCAAACATCCAGAGTCACAGGCAGAGTGAATTGGTTCACTTCACATTGCAAAAGTGAAATATGAAAGCCCTCACAGAGCTGCAGAGCAGATAGCCATGAATGACTGAAAAAAGCTCAACTGCAGTACAGAAAAGGCACACTTATTGTCAGCTGGCAGCAAGATGAGCTAGGATTTGGCCGAGAGCATAACAAAAAAGAATCATGATGTGCCAAGGATGAAGAACAGGAACTACTGAAAAAGACAAAATCCAGTGTCATCATGTTAGGTCTTCCTATAGCACATGCAAGAGAGGACAAAGAACTGGAATCTGCCTGCATTGCGCAGCTGTTAAAAGCAAACAATCCCCCCAACAAACAAAACAGAGTAGTAACCTTTTGTATTTCACTTATTTGTCAGGCTTTAGGTACGGGGGGGGGGGGGGGGGGCGGGGGGGGGGGGAGAAGGGGGGTGTCTACAGGAGTGGCCTCTATGAGGAGTCCAGAAGCTGCCCCAGGCTAGCTGAGAGCCAGCTCCAGCTGGCTTAAAAAAGGGATCCACCACTGGCCAGAACTAAGCCAATGAGCAATGCTGGTTGCACCTGTGAGAGCACAGTTAAGAAGGGAAGAGGAAAAAAAAAAATGCTGCACAACAGCAGCTGGGAGAGAGGAATGAGAAAATGTAGAGAGAAACAATCGTGTGAGGACACCCAGGTCAGTGCAGAAGGAGACCAGGAGGTGCTCCAGGTGCTGGGGCAGAAGTTCCCCAGCAGCCTGTGGAGAAGCCCATGGTGGAGCAGGCTGCCCCTTGCAGCCCACGGGATACCACGGCAGAGCAGATCTCCACAGGCTGCAGCCTGTGGAGAGGAGTCCACAAAGGAGCAGGTGATCTGGGGGGAGCTGCCGTATGTGGGAGACCCATAATGGGGCAGTTCCCGAAGAGCTGCTGCCTGTGGGAAGCCCACGCAGAATGAATTCGGAAAGGACGGCATCCCGTGGGAGGGACCCCACATGGAGCAGGGGCAGAGGGTGACCATGAAGGAGCAGTGGAGGTGAAGCATTATGGACTGACTGCAGCCCCCATTCCCCTGTGGCGATTGAGGGGAGGAGGTTGAAGAGGGTGGACAGGAGGGAAGGTGCTTTTAGTTTGCATTCAGTTTTTCACTGCTCTAGTCTGTTAGTAATAGGTAATAAATTAGTTTAATCTCCCTACATTGAATCTGTTTTGCCCATGACAGCAATAGGTGAGTAATCTCCCTGTCCTTATCTCAACCCTTGAGCCATTTTTCATCATATTTTCTCCCCTAGATCCTTTGAGGAGTGGAAGCAAGAGAGTTCTGTGGTGGAGTTTCGCTAGCCATCCATATGAAACCACTACAGCTTTTATGAAAACACACAGAGACCTTGGGAAAGCTCGATGCTAGCAAAGGGAGAGAGTCACAGAAAGCAGCAAGCAGCTCCAGGGACACATACCCACCAAATACACTGTGAGAATGGGTGGCATGTCTCCAAATTACAGGGTTGCTGCACCTATCTATGTCTGAGGGAGGTGACAGTACAGCACAATATACTTCACATCATGCGGACTGCGGCATGGCACTCTACCATAAAAGTATGGGGGAGCTCTCCAGAGCTGCACTGGTGTAGCAAAGAGTATTGGGTGCCCAGAAAGCCCCTGACATGGGTCTTTGGTGGCAGTGATGCTTGCTCATTGTTTTATCATATTTATCCTCAATTTGGCCTGGTTAGCTTTTGCAGAGTTAGAAGTAGCATTTGCCAATTCAGAGAACACATGGCATGACTGAAACTAGTTGGAAATATGGAGAAGACAGTCTGGAGAAGCAGGAAATACCCTCTAAGCCAGACCAACAGCTTCTGTCTGCGCAAGGAAACATATAGCACTTTAATGACAGCCGTATGTCTATAGCACTTTTCAAAAATTATCCCCAGTTCAGGCTGGTAAGCACAAGCAGAAAACAGAGTTCTGGGCACCAGAATATCCACACCAGCTACCAAGAAATAGTTGAAAAATCTTACCTTAACATGTCCTCTTGAAGCACCACCAGACCTGCTTCAAGCAAGGCTTCCCTCCTGCACATACACTTGCTGTGGTATGTACTCCTCCAGGCAGCCTTACAAACACCTGTGCATTCGTGTACAGGCACTTAGCCTTTCACACCAGGATCTCTTATACACTAATGTACTCAGATCTTACCTATATCTGTTCTTGTACCTTTTATTTATGTCCTAGCTCTGACTACCATGCCCGCCTACTTTGACCTGCTTTAAATTAGAAAACTCCACCCTCCACTAGTGGCAAAGCATGAGAATGGCAGTTTGTTGAAGGGGCACAAATGACCGAACACTACTAGTAAGTGAGAAGGGCCAGGAAATTCACAAAGGCAACTGAGAATTTATTTTGTTGAGACCTTTTGCAGGCCCTGAAATAGCCTGCTGTTCTTAAAAAGAGGAACATGGATTTCTGTGGAGTGTCAGAATGAAAGATGAATGGCAAACCTCATTGCAGGGGGGACTGTCTTGCCCACTGGGAGTGGTGGTAGGGCATATTTGCCTACTAATGCTCTGTCTGTGTGCCACGTTGCTAGTAGATGCATCTCATGTACTGCAGTCTTACTGATTCCTTTCTGCCTGTGCTCTGCTTGAGCTACTCTGAAGGCTGGAAATCATCTGAATAGAGAAACTCTGGGAGGATCAGCAGGACTTGTCGTATTAATGATTCACTGCCAGAACTGCTTCACTGATTCACTGCTGTGACAGACAAGGTGGTGAAGAAGAGCAGAACTGGACTCACTCAAGGGCAACGCGTGGTATTCTGCAACTATGAAGAGACAGTCCCTTTGGGTTATTCCTATTCCAAGTGTCATCATTTTTGTCACACCTTCTTGTGAGGTGTTGACCTCCTGACGCCATCCAATGTCCCAGGGGATCTCACCGTGCTGCTCTGAGGACTAGTCAAGTGTAAGAGACAGCAAAAGCAAAAAATCTGGGCCCTTCCAGCAGGAGGGACACCCAGGAGGGGAAGGTCATGTTCCCTTTCACTTGCTGCATTACAAACACAGATGGTCAAGCCCTGCTAACCCTGGGTTGGGAAACAAGGCGAGGAGCTGGCAGTGGTCCAGGTAGAGCCCTGTGGAGAGAACCAAGCCATGTTCTGTGCAGCCTGGATTTCAGTTATGTGTTCCTATACCTTCCACGGACACCACCTGTAGGATTGATTTATCTCTATGTCAGAGTTACAAAGCCGGTTTGTATGATCACACCACTGACTAGCTCTTCCTGAAGCCTAATTTCTCCCTGCCAACATTTGCATGAACAGAGATATATGGAAATCCTGTTCCACCTGTATATCGTTTGCCCAGGACATGCTGGTCCTTTGGCACCAGTATTCAGGCTTTGTGACAGCCACTGAGCACTGCTGTACAGTCCTCTAGTCATAGGGTTCAACAGACTTTTTCAGTTGCACAGATCCCAAGTACGAGCTGCTTGGCTGAACTTTCCGGACGGCAGCTTCTGTGTCATGAGCAGTTTTACAGAGGGGAAAAACGTACTCCTCTTTGGAAACGAGGCTTGGGAAGGCACACTGTTCTAGCACACTGCCCCCCAAGAGACCTGCACATTGTGAAAAGTGAAGCAGGAATCCTCTGGCTCTTGAACAATGGACATGCCTCTCCCTGTATGTCTGACTGATAAGCTTTAAGTGACAGATAAAGCAAAGCAGAAGCATGTGACAGTCATCATACACGTATGCTTGACAGCAATTAGCCCCGTGCCACTCAGCCTTGAATGCCTTCCTTGTGCCTCACGCAATGGCTGACTAGATTTCTGTTTTCTACCCTGTTCCTTGATTAGAAGTGTTTTCTAGGGACTCAGAAACCAGTGAGCTCTGTGAGCCATTTCATATTCCCTGAAGAAGAGAGCAATGCACGGTGTGCATGCACACACAGGCACAACCAACCCAGGGCAGCAGCAATGGGAAAAGACTGAGGAGTAATGTCAAAGGCATGATCTGCCGTATTACAACTGTACTTGGTAATACCATCAGTTTGTATCAGGAGAGACAACGAGCCATATCTCCCTATTCACAGTCTTTATTGCAATATAGCTTTCACATGCCCCGTAGAACACAATTTGTCTTATACCATGTTGAGATCTAAAGCAGCTCATGGGAATGCTGCTGGAGTCTCCATCTCCTTCCACCAATTGCAAAAGGAACCATTGTGAGTAAGTCAGAGGAGGAATATTAAAAAAGAAAAATATATATATATAGTTTTAAGTTTTCTTACACAGTAAGAAAAAAAAATATTAAACTGTTGGATTAATTTCACTGGTCATCTTATGCCTTTTTTATGTATATGGACTATCTAAAAACAGAAATCAGCACATGCACTGTAACTTGGAGTAGAACAGCTTGTCTAGAGTTGAGAGGAACAACAGTGATAACAGTACAGCTGAGGCACGCCTAGTTCACAGAAGAGTGCAGAAGGGTCTGTGCTAGCAGCAGCTACTTCATAAAATCCTAGAACCACTAAGGTTGGAAAAGACCCATAAGATCGTCAAGTCCAACCAGCACCTAACACTACCAAGTCTACAACAAAACCGTGTCCCTAAGTGCTACATCCACACATCCCTTAAACACCTCCAGAGATGGCGACTCCACCACCTCCCTGGACAGCCTGTTCCAATGCCCAACATCTCTTTCTGTGAAGAAATTCTTTCTGACATCCAATCTAAACCTCCTCTGGCACAACTGGAGGCTAATTCCTTGTATCCTATCACTTGTTTTCAGAGAAAAGAGACCAACACCCACCTTGCAACAACCTTCTTTCAGGTAGTTGTAGACAGCAATGAGTTCTCCACTCAGCCTCTCCTCCCCAGCCTCCTTTAGTTCCAGGCTAAACAGCCTCAGTTCCCTCAGCCACTCCTCATAGGTCTTGTTTTCCAGTCCCTTCACCAGTTTCATTGCTCTTCTCTGAATGTGTTCCAGCAACTCAGTATCATTCTTGTAGCAAAGGGCACAAAATTGAACTTGTAGATGACTTCTGTCAGGCGTTCATGAAATATGTAGTTCAGATGTGTTGACAGCACCCATTTGCTCTGGTGAGGCTACAGGGGACAGTGATCCAAGAGGCCTGTACTGCCTGGACAAATGAGGTTATGTGCCAACCCTCACATACAAACAAGCTTCACAAGACCACCTTCCCCTGGGATCCTTTTCCCCATACCCCTCCCAAATGATGCTCAAGTCTCACCTGAGCTCCCCAGCAGGCTTCACCATAGTTTGCCAGGGCCTCCCTGATGCCTCCATGCAATTTCCCAGGGCAGACCCCTCTGGATACAGGCGTACAGGGTGCCTGCACACTGGTGGATGGCAGGGTGGTTCAGGCAGGCTCTCATAGCCAAGGGCCATAGGCCTATGGTGGGAGGCACTCAGTGACTGTTCAGACAGCAGTCCCATGGAGGGGAAGTCAGGGCTGCTGGAGGAGACAGTGAGTGAGGTGATGGCCAGGGTCCAGGCTGCATCCACACTCCTAAAGCACCTGGAAGAGCTGATGGCTTCACTGCTGTCAGGTGTGATTGAGCCCAACCCACCTGCAATGCCACAGTTTGTTTTGCTGGGCTGGGCTCTGCTGCCAGACTCTTTGGAAGCTGAGGATGAGAACATTTCATTTCATTTCTTCATCTGCCCAAGAGCTGAGAAGTTCTTTCCTTTCCCAAGAAAGCACTAGGTTGTCTTACTGCCTAGGTCTCTGTTTGAAGTCATGTTCCTCCTAAACATGACCAGCCCAGACAGTGCAGAAAAGAGCAGAAGCACATTGTAAGCCTAACCCAGGAAATAAAGCTCATGCTCACCAGCTAAGACAGGCAGTATGGTTGTGCATCAGCTATAAACATACTGGGAGGATTCTACCAAAGCACTGCCAATCTTGTCTGGGTATCTGAGGAAGAGCAGCTCGAGATATTTGTTTTAGTTTTCTCCTTGGTCTCACTGCTGAAGGGGCCTTCATTGGCACAAAGAACCTGCGGATGCCAGCTTAGGCTTGTTTGAATGGCTGGCAGAGTGCTACAAGCTACACCCTCATCATGAAGCAAAGCATCTGTGATTATGATGCCTGGAGAATGATTCCATCATATTTGTGTTTTAATGTTAGTTTGCTATCACAACAGGAAAAACTTAAGTGTGGTCAATTGGCAGTGGTATGTTTGCAAAAGATAGCAATAGAGGAAGTGGCCTTGACAGACCTAAGTGTCTTGAGATCTGTAAGGTATTTACATAAGGTATGTCTCTGGCTGCTGGTCAAATGACATTGGGCTTAGAGGAAACAGAACACTGTTAATCACTGTAGATTATTTGCATGTTAACAGAAATCTCTGGAGGGACTCTTAAGGGAAAGGTGTCCACGAAGGGAGAGGGATTTGAAAGGAGCAGCTTTCTCTAAAAAATGAGACCTATTCATAAGTAATAACAGCATAACAATGCAGCAGCATCATGCTGTAAAGTCCACCTGGCCCAACAGACCCCTTGCACACCATCCTATTAATCATTTATCAATCTTTGTCTTAAACAGCTCAGGTTATTTGGTTTCATTTTGAGGTCCAAAGGACCCAAATCTCTTAAGTGTCATATCATTAACTCACAGCCCCAGCACGATTCTCTTTTTGTTCTAGGATTGCTTTGTTTGAAAGGAAAGGATGTAGCCTGGACATTCAGCTGATGTGTACCTTTTCATATAGTATTTTCCTCAAAAAGACACCTTCCCTCTAATGGAGTACTGGTACCCAGATTTTGTCCTGGACAGGACAGGAGAAGGCAATCAGATGTCCACAGAGCCTGGTGTGAGGTCTGGGAGCACGGAATGCAGAGCTAGCTCACTTGTCCCATGGAAAGAGGATGCAGGATCAACCTGTGGGTCTCACCTCTGCAGTAAGACAGGTGAACAGAGCTGGAGGTGACAGCATGAGGCATTTTGCATATCGCTGCTCTGTGAAGAGAGATGTCTCCCCAGGACCCTGACTACAGCAGCCAGTATCACAGAATCACAGAATCACAGAATTTTTCTAGGTTGGAAGAGACCTCAAGATCATCGAGTCCAACCTCTGACCTAATGCTAACAGTCCCCACTAAACCATTTCCCTAAGCTCTACATCTAAACGTCTTTTGAAGACTTCCAGGGATGGTGACTCCACCACTTCCCTGGGCAGCCTGTTCCAATGCCTCACAACCCTTTCAGTGAAGAAGTTCTTCCTAACATCTAACCTAAAACTCCCCTGGCTCAACTTAAGCCCATTCCCCCTCGTCCTGTCACCAGGCACGTGGGAGAACAGGCCAACCCCCACCTCGCTACAGCCTCCCTTGAGGTACCCATAGAGAGCGATAAGGTCGCCCCTGAGCCTCCTCTTCTCCAGGCTGAACAAGCCCAGCTCCCTCAGCCGCTCCTCGTAGGACTTGTTCTCCAGGCCCCTCACCAGCTTCGTCACCCTTCTCTGGACCCGCTCAAGCATCTCCATGTCCTTCTTGTAGCGAGGGGCCCAAAACTGGACACAGTACTCGAGGTGCGGCCTCACCAGAGCTGAGTACAGGGGGACGATCACCTCCCTATCCCTGCTGGTCACACTGTTCCTGATACAAGCCAGGATGCCGTTGGCCTTCTTGGCCACCTGAGCACACTGCTGGCTCATATTCAGCCGACTATCCACCATCACTCCCAGGTCCTTCTCTGCCTGGCAGCTCTCCAACCATTCCTCTCCCAGCCTGTAGCTCTGCTTGGGGTTATTGCGCCCCAGGTGCAGGACCCGGCACTTGGCCTTGTTGAACTTCATGCAGTTGACCTCAGCCCATCGGTCCAGCCTATCCAGATCCTAAATGCCCACCATACATCCTGTATGATGGGCATTACCTTCTTGTGACTGTACAGGCACTGCCTTCTCTTTCCATGGAACAAGCAGGCACCTGGCCACCAGTTCCTTCTTACTTTATGAGACTTATGCACTCAATCATCAGCAACCTGGGCAAGGTGGCACATCACACACACACGATGCAAGCATCTCACAGGGATACCACCCTCTCCTTCACTACTGTGGCAGGAAACACTCAGCTACCTCAGCCTTGAACAGCTGGGGATTGGCACCCGGCACTGCCCACACACCAGCACCCATTGCTCTGCTGGCAGGGAGCTGTGAGAGCCAACCCACAGTGGCAGGTGGGGCTGGCTGTGAGGAGGGGTCCAGCCACTTCAGGGAGCCTCTGGTGTCACTGGGATGGTGTGGCTGGCTCCAGCCTGTGCCGGGCTTGCTGGGCCCATCCTGCTGAACACCACTGAGGTGCAAATGGCTCTTTCTGTGCCCCTGCTGATGGCTGGGCAGGCCCCAGCTGGACAGCTGTAGGGACAGAGGTGACCATGGGGTACCACCAGACAAGCAAGGGTGACTCAGCCAGCAGCCTGGACCTGACCTGGTACAGTAGGAGCACACCATGGGGTCTGCCATCTCAGAACATTTATTAATAATAAAAAAAAAAAGTCACAATAACTTACTCCCTTTGTTGCACAAAGGGCTTGGTATAAAGAGCTCTGACCTCCTAAGTTAAAACAGGTAAGAGGTGGGTGAGTGTCTCTTGTCCTCTGAGACCACGACCATCTCCTGCCCCAGAGGGGGAGTGCAGGCAGCACGGGAGCTACTGGCCACACAGGGCCATAGGCTGCGGGTCCTGGTGCAGAATCAGCCATGTGCCCCTGCCTGCAGCTTGTTCATGGGCAGCACAGACCACTGTGGTGGGGTGAAGATACTGAGTATATGGAGACCACAGACACCAGATGCCAGAGAGTGTGGGAGCTGCAGTGGAAAAGAGAAGTGTCTGCTTCTTTCCATGAGCTTAGGGGGTCTGTGAAGAAAAAAAAAAAAAAAAAAAAGAAAAAAGAAAAAGAAAAAAAGCAAAGCAGCAGGACAGCAGCTGCCTACAGGCAGGGGGTTGTGGGGCTGGCTGGACACAGCTCTGCCTGCTGCCTCACACAAGATCTAGCCAGGCAGAGGCAGGAGGCTGGCTGTGGCTACTTGTCACACTCCAAATCCTGGGCCCCCTCAGCACCCTGGTAGTGCATCTCGCAGAACTCCTGGATGCGACTGCAGGCCTCTAAGATCATCTCCTCAGGTACAGTGATCACCACACGGAAGAAATTTGGGTACTCAAAGCACTGAAATGATAAAGGATAAAACTGACAGATTATCTGGGATAATGCTGGTGTCTCAGAGCCCTGCCTTGGGGCCACATGTGTAGTAAGAAATGAAAATGGTCAGTGTAGGACATTGACTGAGGACAGTAAGGCCAGGCTCTTGCTCCCTTAGACTGGCTGTTCCATTTCAAATAGGTCTCCCAGCTCCATCTGGGAAACTTCTCAGTGCAGACATAATGCTGTAGGGGTCACAGACCAAAGGACTGCATGGATTGTGTAAGACCTAGGGATACCTCTCTCCTCCTCAAAGGCTTACAGAAGGCTAGGGCTGGAGAAAGTCTGGGGCCTGTCTGGATTCAGTGTAGAAAGTGGAGTAGGAAGGAGATAGGCAGAGGGACAGACTACAGGCTGAGAATTATGCCCTGTGCCTACAGGCTTGGGAGACTATAAATGGGGCATACAAAGGAAGATAGGTGGGAGCAGTCCTGAGTCTCTGAGAGAGTGGCTTCAGCAAGGAGGTATGGAGGTACGTTCATTCCAGGGATACAGCTCTGCCAACATCAGAAATACAGAGCAAATTTGGAGCTGGAAAGGTCCTGAGAGCTTGACCAAGAGCTGTTAGTAAGCCAGATATCTCCAGTCCCCGTCCTTCCACACTGCACTTAGAGCATGACAGTGCATGGACATTGCATACAGAATTTCCAAGCTGTCCCCAGAATTTAGGGTTGCAGTTTGCTATTTGCTTCTATCCTTGTGCTTAGGCCCCATACGCCCATGGGACTCTCAATGTCATGCTTACTGTGGCCGGCAGGCAGAACACAGACTGCTCCGAGATGAGCCGCTCAGTGAACTCCACGTCATTTTCAAACTCAGGGAAATGCTCCATCTCAATTTCAACCTGCAGCAGAAGGATGGAACGTGGCAACTGAAGGCACCAAAACTATCTGCAGTGTCCCCTGCTTACCCACAATGCCCAACAGTTTCCCAGCCAAGTGCAGCTGCCTGCCCTCAGGGATTTTTGCTCATTATTTGGGCTGGCTGGAATGCAAGACAAACAAATATATATAAGTGAACACTGGGGATTTTTTAAGTAAAGTAAAACAAACTGCCCAAAGCTGGAATTTCTGTTAAGGGCAGCTTTAGTCAAAAGCTGAATAACACAGGTACAGGAACCCATTAGAAATGAGAAGGGATAAATCCAGATAAGGAAGAAGTGTGACAAAAGTCTATCCAATATCTATTAGTAATTTTGTCATCCAAGAAATCTGTAATGTAAGAAAGCGATAGAAGACAAATTAATTAGTTTTAAGATAAGAAAAAAAAAAAAAAAAAAGATAATGTCTGGAATGCTAAGAAGAAAGGAAGTTCTGGAAGAGCCAGTGGAAGAAAAATTTTACTAGGTGATTTCTTTTGGAATAAGTGTTCAAATACTGGAGAAGTACAAGAGGAATGGATGACTCTTAGAACTATGACTCTACACAAACATCATAAAAAGAATGACCTGTGTGGCTCTGGGTAAGGTTGTAAACAAGGTCTACTGATAAAGATTTTTTTGTTGAACTTGGATGAGACTGACATTGCAGTATTTTCCACTTCTGGATCCATCTTTTTTTATTTTTATTTTTATTTTTCCTCAAAGCTGTGGAAAAACCCAAAACATGAGACCAAACGAAGATACGTGTAGAAATGTACTAAACCTGAGACTTAAGTATTTAAGTTGAGCTTGTTGAGATGAAAAAGGAAACTTCAGTACACCATAAAGAGTTAAAAAAAAAAAAAAAAAAGCCATGTAGGAGGAAGGCTACACCTTTAACAGCAGGTATGACTTGTGATATAGAGGCTTTCCATTGGCAGCTGGCTTCAAATCCAGATAAAAACAATATTGTTTTGCAATGTATAACTCACTGAGTGCTCTGCAGGTACAAGCAGGTTAAATGTACCAGCCTCTACTGTGTGAGTAGTAGGCAACATATGGTAGTTTTCTAAAATGACCAAGGGATGGTTCCACTGTTCTGAGCAATGTGAAGATGCATGGTAGTGGGGACCTGGTGCTAAGCACTAATTTGAAGCCATTGACAGCTACAGCAGAGAGACCTAGGGTGATCAATGTTGGTCAGAAAACAGCATTTCACTCTCCTCACTTACCATGAGGTACATGGCTCCAGCAGGCCGTACAGGCTGGAGGCCTGGGATAGCCGATAGGGCAGCATAACAAAGGTCAGCGTTGGACTGAAAAGCAGAAAGAAGAAAGTTCAAAAACAGGAGAAATTCCAGGAAGCTGATCAGCAAATGGAAGCCAAGCTCTGGATCAGGACTATAAACAAGTTTGCCCACTGCAAATAAAGGGGCAAGGAATGCAAACAACATGGGTGATCATGGCCTTGAGTACACTGAGCTGAGCTCAGCAAGTCAGGGATGAATGCCTTACCGCTTGGGTGCGGTTTTAGCTGCAGGGCTGGGCTTCCTGAAACTTGTCATAGCCAGTATTCCTGCCATGAGGATAGGCTAGAAAGATGTTGATTTCCCCCACCCCAAACAACACATGAACAAACTGATGTCCTGTGACAGCCTTTTTACCTTAAGGATGCTGAGGGTGTTGTGGTAGAACTCAGGAGGCGTCTGGTGCAAGATACGCTCCAGTGCTCCTTGGACAATTGTACATGGTCCTAGGATCCTCTGACTCAGTCTAAGAAGGCCATCCCTGATCTGAAAGAAGCATGATGATATTTGCAACTCAGTGTGCTTTTTTGAAGAAAAGAGGCAGTTCCAAGGCCTGTTGTCTGCATTTCTACAGCTGTTAATGTTGCTCTCTTCAGCATACAGAGTACTTAGGAATATTTGCTTGATTACATTACAGGTATCTGCAGACTATTTACAGTGTCATTCTCTGGTCTCCAGTTAGGAATTGTAATGCCAGCAGAAACACCATTCTGATCTTCCCACTCAGAACATGCTTGATTATAGCTAATATTCTTGCTAAATAGAGACAGAGCTGCTCCAAAAGCCTCTTTGCATGTCTGTTAGGTTTTGGTCCACAATCCACACTTTCAAAGCTAGCTAGGAAAAAACAACATTAGCTCTTCTGCTCACTCAATTGCTGCTCTCTTCTCTCTCTTCCCATGAAGAAAGCCCTCTAGGTCAAAGGATCACTGCAGTAGGTGGTTGCTCTTGTAACACAGATGAAGCGATAGATAACACACTGGCTACAATGCATGCTGCTTTGGTCCCACTTTAAAGGGAAAACAGATTAGAGCACACTGCCCCCACATACTGGATAAACCATGCAATGCTATCAGTATGCAGGAGCTGTTTGAGAGAAGGCAGCAGAAACAAGTGAGACGGGTGAAAGGCAATATATGGGAGCAGATGGACTAAGGAATGGACATGAGCAGCCAGCATGTGCAGAAAAACATGTGAGCAACTCACATGAAGGCAAAAGAGGCCTGTATCGGTCAAAGCCCTGGTGATTCACACACTGAACACATCACAAGTTTGTTGCCAAGGCAGTGACACTTGGAAATTCTCACCTCGTTACCGAAGATGTCTCTCCTGTCATGGATTAGGATCCAGCCCATCCGCCAGCCAGGGACAAGCCACCGCTTTGCCAAGCCACCACAGGACAAGATGGGCACATTGGTGCTGAGAGTTGCAATGGGTTCATATTTGCAGTCAGCAAACACCTGTGATAGGAGGCTTTGTTATGGTTGTTCCCATCTCTCATTGTGAAAACAGGGGCTTGTGCACAAGGCACAATAAGAAAGGGGGCAGTAAAGTGATAGGAAATGATGGTGAAAGCTTCAAGGGTATGAAGACAGTAAGTGCATTCACATGGGAGTGAGATATTTGGAAAGAAAAAAATGAGCTGGACATGAGAGGTACTCTCAGAACTGCACTTTACAGGACTGGGAGCTCCAGGTGTGGACTCACACACAGTACAGGGGAGTGAAGCTGTCGCTCACCTCGAGTGCTCACTGCCCTGGGGCTGAAGGGAAAGTGCATCAGAAAGGACAGGTAACATGCGGATGCAAAGGTCTGCAGTGGACACTCACCATGTCTCCGTAGATTTCATCAGCAAGGATGGGAACACACTGTCTTGATGCCACTGCGAGAGAGAGGACATTCAGCTTGGTTATCCTGCATCCTCCATAAGAGGAGACTTGTCCTTTTCTACAGGGCCTGGCAGGGCTCCCTCAGAGCCCTCTGTACCAGGACAGTAGGTCCCTATCTTCCTTCTACAGCAAGGAGTTCATTTGGAGAGCCTTGTCCTGGCTGAGCCTGCTTCTGCTCTAACTTGTAGGTGTAGGTAGTACAGCCCCCTGCACTGACAGGCCAGTGCTCAGGAGCTGTAATGCTCCCTGTGATCGCACTCCTGTGGAGCAAGAGTGGGGAAATGAGCAGTCCAAGTCACACAGGGCATTTGAGAAAGACCAAGACACACACTCTACATGTTCTTGCTTACAAAAGGCAAACCCTTCACACTGAGCAAACCCTGCTTCATGGTCTGCAGTCAGTTATGGGGAAAGAGGCAACCCCCAGGACCACAGCACTGCTTCCCTACAGTGCTGTCACATAGCAGGGCAGCCACCACAGCCCTGCAGAAACAGTGATTGAGGCACACGCACTGTGGGCAGACACTAGACTGTACTCATACTCCAGCTACATGCAAGCAGTCTCACCTGCCAGGATCTTCTGGAGGTGGCTTTTGCTGAACACAGAACCACAGGGGTTTGATGGGTTGTTCACAATCAGGCAAGCTGTTTTCTCATCCACCAGGGACTCCAAGTGCTTCAAATCAATTTCCCAGGACTTCTCTGGCTAATGAAGGGAAGAAGAGGGGAAGCACAGTGGAAGAATCATACATGCTGCACAGAGGCATGACAAGGTGCCCAGGGGTGCTCAGTTCATCTTTAAGCCACTTCCCAGTCAGAGACAAAGTGTTTTTGTTTATTTATTTATTTTAAGAAGGAGAGGCAGAGGTGTCACAGCTGCCCTTTCCAGAC
The DNA here is from genome assembly GCF_964211825.1 of Aythya ferina. NCBI lineage: Eukaryota > Metazoa > Chordata > Aves > Anseriformes > Anatidae > Aythya > Aythya ferina. The sequence continues at coordinate 123,005 of NC_140308.1, forward strand.
CTGTCACTTACCAAGAGGTTGTAAAGTTTAACTTCAATTCCCATGGACAGTGCCAGAGTCTTGTAGAGGGAGAAGCCAGGCCGTGGCACCAGGATGTTCTGGCCTGGGTTAGCCAGCACTGCCAAGGCAAGCTCTATCGCCTGGCTGCAGCCACTTGTTAAGATGACGTCCTGCAAACAGCACACAGGAGTGAGTGGAAAGCACAGCCACTCAGAGGATTTCCAGCCACACAAGAGTGCCCAGGCTCTGCCAAGGGAGAGCTTTTCAACCAAAAAGACTAGTGTGGAGCCTGACTGAAGGCAGGTAACCTCCAACAACTGGAGAGCTCAGCCTCCTCCAAAGAGAAGGGTCCAGGGCAAGGGATGGGAGCAGCAGGCCAGTGTAGGACAAGGCCATGAGGTACCCTTCTGTGCCACATTTAGACAGGAGAGGGACAGAGCTGGGGCAAGGTCCCCATGCTGCATGGGCTAGACACAGACAGCAGCACCCTGCCTGCACTGTAGTGGGAATTCCTCAGCTGGGCACCAGTACCTGGGCCTCCAGTGGTGCCTCTGGACAGTTGTAATATGCAGCCACTGCTTCCCGGCAGGACTGGTAGCCTGGGGAGAGAAGAACAAGACATGGTAGGAAGGCTTTTACAGAACATTTCAGTTTTCTTGCCAGGAAAAGGCTCGTAGCTGCCTGTCTAGCCAGGGCAAGCCCATTAGTGACATTGTCCAAAGGTGGGAGAGACCATCCTGCCTCAGGCCAGGTGCAATGCAGCTCCATGTCTGGAGCAGGTGTGTCAAACGCAAGAAAGTCTCTGGGAACTATCAAACATGGAACTCTCTGGAGCTGGCTAGAGAGTAGTTAGGGAGCTGTTACGCCCCAGCAGAAAGCCAAATGCTGTTACATGACCTTCACTGCTCAGTGGTGCCACATGGGCAGCCCTCCTTGTACCAGGTCCCTCACTGTCACCACGTGGAGAGTGTCCTGTGAGGCAGGAGTGATCTATGCTCTGTGTATGCTGTTTGTATTAACTGCAAACAAGGCTCATGTTCTCTTCAAAGGCAGGGAATGCAAAGGAAGTCCTGGTCAGGGCATAACAGAAGTAAATTGGCTGCAATCCATGTCAGGGAGACACAGACCTTTGGCCTTCTGGATTTCTGAAACTCTGCCTGCTCAAATGGCATGGGAAACAAACACAGCTATTGTGAGGCACTGGACCTTGTTGGTGTTTCAGGGAAAGCACACATATAATGTCTACTCAAACAGATCATGCAGGAAAGGGCACTAATGGCATCTTGGGGGATATATGTTCGTGTGCTCCTGTGACTACTGGTGAGGGCAGCTGCAGGGTGCTACTGTGGACATCTGTAGGCTCTACATACCTGCTATAGGGTAGGACCTCACATGTGCCTTCATCCCACTCTCATAGGAGTAGCTCTGTCAACTTACCAACAGATGGAGCATAGCCATTGTAACGTCCTGAGTCCAAAACCTCTTTCACAGCCCGTGTGACCTCATCATTTGTGGGAAGATTTCCAAAGACCGTTGGGTCTCCTTTTCAAAGATTGAAAAATAGTAAAAATCAATGGAGGGGAAAAAAATCTTCTCACTGGTCTGTGGCAGGCACAGAGATGTGTGGTAAACTTCCATATCCCTGTGTGGTTCCACAAGCTTTGTGCTTCAGAGCCCTGCAGTCTGCTAGCCCCCATAGCCCACCCCACTGCTCAGAGTCAATAGCACTGTGCTCACCTAAAGACAAGGAAATCATAGCTTTCTTTGGGTTGGGCTCCACCTTCATGCTGTCTACAATGGCTCGGACAGGATTGAAAGTCTTCTTTGACATTTCAGAAGCCCTGACAGCCCATCTTGGCTTCCGGCCCTTCACCTTCCCCAGTGACATGCTGTTTCCATTGGTCTTGAGATGAACATCCAGCAGAGGGGCATGATCTCCAGGGCCGTTCACTTGGATCAAGTACGAGTCCATCCTGAAAACTGTTAGTAGTAGATGGATTTCCTCAGCTTAGTTAACATATGCCAGACAAAAACTCTGCCTACCTGGGAGAGTGTCTATGACTCTCCAAAAGCAAAACTTCTGGAAGCTGCAGAATTTACCTATTACCTATGGACAAATCAGTCACCAACAGCAAGTAGAGCTGTTCTTGGGGCCAGGATGGAGTGAAACTGAACACGTAAATGAGTACAACGGAGTGGGAAAGACAAAAGCAACACTCTGGAGTAGCCACACTACTTCTTTGCATGGATGCACTTGCTGTGCTGTGGAGGAGCAGCCCTCGCTAAATCCATCAGCCAGGAGTTAGCAGCACACCGCAGTCATTGTGTGGCTTCAGATTCAGTGTTCCACTGACAGGAGGGCCAGCTGTTGTGTTGTGTCCCCCCACCAGACCTCAAGCAGTAACTACAAGGATCAGCCCACTGTGTGTGTGTGTCACATCCAGTCCACAGAGTACTAATATCAAACTTTAGATATCAGAAAAGTAGCTCTGATCTCATGTTATCAGGATATACTTGACAGTGATAAGGTATTAGCTACAGACAGTTGTCTCTGTCAGCAGAGCAACAGGGAGCAACAGTCCCATGCAATGCTCTAGATTAAAGGGCTGTCCTTAGAAAATGGAGCAAGACTGGTAGGGCCAAGAGGGAAATCTGGGTAGTGACACCATACTAGGCAAAGGGCCTGTAGCCCTGCCTGAGGCTGAGTAACAAGCAAGGCACAGCAGAGGAACAGCTGCTTTTTAGACCTCAAAAAGCATGCATGAAAGTGGCTTACACACCTGAGCATGTATACCCAAAACACAAGCCAGTCCCAGACAGCAAATTCCTTACTTAAGAACTAGAGCTGACTCAGGAGTTTCTACCTCCAGAAGGGTAGAGAGAAGGCATGCAGATACCTCTAGAGCCACCAAGCCCTTTCTCACAGACACCAGCACAGTGTCTCATAATCTTGCCATCAGCAGCTCATGCTCTGTCTCTGTACAGACTATTTCTCTGCTCCACTGAGAGTATTCACTGAACTGTAGCCCTTTCCTGATGGCAGTTGCATAGCCTGTGCACTGTTAGATGCCATGCTCTCAGATACTCAGGGCACAACAGAAAAGGGAGCTGGCTCCCTTGTCCTTGCTGCAGACACTGATCTGGAGGGATTATATTATTAACTGGTTCTGGCAAGAGTTGCAACCTGAACAAATATCTCATTGCTTCAGTGAGGTTTGAACCCAGAGATGCCCCATGCTGCTACAGTTACCCTACCAGCAGTGCTTCCTTAACTTATTTAAAGTGACTGAGATTATCCTAACAGGGTGGTGGTGACAAAGAAAGAGTTCAGGTTTCCTGCTGTTAACACCTTCTGGGTCTCCTTTGCACCAAAAGAAAGGTAGACGAAGAACTACACAGCAGGGCTGCACAAAAACTGAGCAGAGAAATGAGCAATATATCTCATTTCAACATTAGGGCTGAGTCCCAGTGCATGGTGCAAAACCCAGCAGAGTCACACCATGGTTCTGATGTGACTGGGAATTACATATGCAGGCAGAACAGATGCCTTCAGCATAGGCAGCGAGGGAAAAACCCACTACTCCCCCTGAAAGAAGCAAGGTACCAGACAATACTTTACCTGCTACAGCACAGACAGGGAGGCACCAACAAGCTTAGAGGTCCAGTCCCTACTTTTCATCCAGGACAAATCCTCTCAAGAAGAAATTCCAGCAAATTCTTGCTCATGAAATAAGCCCCCAAACTGGGCGTTGGGTCAGAAGCCGTTAGCCATTGGCTCACAGAAAGGGCTGCTCTCTCCACCCAGAAGTGCCCTCTCCTCCCCACTGTAACTTCATTCATTTCAAACACCTGAAACATGCCTGCACATTAACTCTTTCTGGGGGTAGCCTACAGAGGGACACAATTTTGCTTCTTGGAGGCCCTGGGCTACCACTCTTCTGCATCACTTCCCTCTGTCCTCAAAGGGGAAGAATCCCACAAAGCAGACCACAGTATTCCAAGCCCTAGCATCTTGTAATGAACCAAGAGAGAAGTGTTGGACCCTGAAGCCTCCAGACAGAATTAGTATGTCCTGCTTGCCTCAAAGGCCCTGGACACCCAGTGTACCAGCTGAGAAAGTACAGTTTATGGCATCACTTATACACAGGGGACATCTTTGTCCATAGGCTGAAAGGAAGCAGACCCTTCCATAGCAGGCATCTGTGAGGCACCAGGAGCTGAAAAGTTAAAGGAAGCTCAAGTTGCTTTTATTGTTATTGTTGTTTGGTTTTGTTATTGTTGGAAGGCCCAAACAAACTCTTCATGAGGGCAAATAACACATATGATGCAATTAATTCTCCACTGATAGTACTGCAAAGCACAGATGACACCATTCCCAGAAGGCCCTTTTTTCCTTAGAGATGTAAATCTGTGCTTTGTCCTTTGCCTGCTACAGGCCTGGGGTAAGTAAGAGGCATCTGCTCCCTCCCTGTCTTCCAAGGGCTGCTCCCTGCCACCCTGGCAGCAAATGGCTGGAGATCAAAAAGTTGGTCAGGGACAAGACGCATCCTGCTAATCCCCTGGCAAATGGACTGCTGATACTATTGCAGAGGCCAGCGGTCACTGTGATTTTGTCTGTTCATACCCACTCTGCTCCTGTGTGTGTGTGTGTGAATGGGCGTTCAGCACATGCCCACTGCTCCACCAGCAATAAGGCTGCACCTTCCCAGGTGCTAACTGTGTGTGTCCTCTCCAGCCCAGCGCTGGGGCTGGGCGATGCTGCTGGGGAGTCATGACCTGCTATTGGCCACAGTGCTGCAATGGGGGTGATGGGGGCCAGGGACTCTGGTGCTGGAGACAAGCTAGGAGATGGTGGGTTGCAGCCAGTGGGTCTGGGCAGAGACCCTAGACCCAGGCTGGCTGGCAGGCCTCCCACAGTAGCCATGCTGGGGGCTTTGGCCATGGAATAGTGCCTTTCAAAAACATTTGACAGAGAAATGTCTTCTGTGGAAGCTGGCTGGATTCTCTTCTGTCAAGAGCCTCACAGTTCTGGATTGTTTCTTCTCTCCTTTTTGCTGAACCCTGACATGAGCAACATTCAGAAGCTCAGTCATGCCCTCTCCAAGCACCTATGGGTACCTTTCTTGCTTCCCCCAGCCAGCCCCATCTCTTACCATGTTGCAGCCCTAACAGAGTTAAAAGTGGTGTCAGGAAGCTTCAAGGACGCTGCTGCCTGTTCTGCCTAGCAACAACCCTGAAGATGATGCAACTGGAGCTCTACCTGACATCCTGCACACTGCAGTGGAGTTCAGGGGAGGGCATGATGGAAGCCTGCTGCCAAGAGAGAAAAAAAAAATGTGGCTCTGGAGGCAGAGGTAGACTCAGTTATGTAAGGATGAAAACCTGGCCAGATAGGAGAGAGACACAGTGCAATGGGATCAGTGGGTTTCTGCTGCTGTTGCTATGCCCTTCTCCTCTCTCTGTATGACTCCAGTCCTTTTCTAGATGATCCAATATCATGCAGCCCCCCTACCCCCACCCCTTGTGCTATGTGGAACAAAGGAACAAAGCATGAGCACACAGCTCAGCACTTCATGTTCCAAGTGCAAGGTCCTGCATCTGGGCCAGGGCAACCCTAAGCACAAATACAGGCTGGGTGCAGAATGTACCGAGGGCAGCCCTGAGGAGAAGGACCTCTTGCAGCACAGAAAGCCAACTGTATTCAAGGCTGCATCAAAAGTGGTGTAGCCAGCAGGTCGAGGGAGGTGGCTCTCCCCCTCTGTTCTGCTCTCATGAGACCCTATCTGGAGTGCTGTGTTCAGCTCTGGGGCCCCCAGCACAAGAAGGACATGGACCTGTTGAAACAAGTCCAGAGGAGGGCCACAAAGATGACCAAGGGTCTGGAGTTCCTCTTCTATGAAGACAGGCTGAGGGTGTTGGTGTTGTTCAACCTGGAGAAGGCTCCAGGTAGACATTATAGAGGCATTCCAGTACCTAAAGTGGGCTATAGAAAAACTAGAAAGTGACTCTATCTGGCAGTGCAGTGACAGGACAAGGGGGAATGGCTTTAAACTAAAAGAGGGTAGATTTGGATTAGACATTATGAATAAATTCTTTGCTCTGAAAGTGATGAGGCACTGGAACGGGTTGCCCAGAGAAGCTGTGGATGCCCCATACCTGGAAGTGTTTAAGGCCAGACTGGATGGGGCTTTGAGCAATCTGGCCTACTGGGGGGTGTCCCTGCCCATGGCAGGGGGTGTGGAAGGCGTGGGGTGGGGGTAATTAAATGATCTTTAATACTTCTTCCAACCCAAATCATTCTGTAAGACTTTGATTCTGATTCTCCAAATACAGGGACGCCTGCCCTTGTACAGTGCAGCAAAAGAGGTGGCCACACTCTGTAGGATGCATTACTACCAGTAAGGCAGTTTGTTGCCCTCTCTACCCCTCCAGCCACTTGCTAGCCCCTACCATCTGTTCCTCTTTCTCAGCTGCTCTCCCCTGCAGGTCTTTTGTTGCATACTTCTTCATCTCCCTCTTCTGTAGTTTCAGCAATTGGCCTTTGTCTCTTCCCAGTGGAAGAAGAAACTTGGTAATGGCTTCAATGTTTCTTTGGTACTACCTTGTTCTGATTGCCCAGAGGTCTGTTTCTGTGAAGAGAGTCCAAATCTAGATGGGCAAGCAGTTGCTTCTTCCTGGACCAGCCAGAGTTACGAAGGAGGACTGAGAAACAGCTGCTTGACTAAGGCATGAACTCAAGCATCACTGCACTGACAAACCTGTGTCTGCATCAGGCTGCAGGCACTTCATACACCAGTAGAGTTTTGTGCATGTGCTCTGCACTCTTTTTTCAGGGTATACAGCTCCAGGGACAGACACTTAACCAGTACTCTGCACAAAAATTAACTGGCATCAATTACAAATCACTTCAGTAATTATTTCCTCTTGCTTTGCTTTTCTTTTCATCAATTTCTGTCCAGTCTTTTCTGACACTGGCATAACCCTAACCATTCAGGGGTGGTCTCCGCAAGTATTTGTGTAGCCTAATCTCTGTTTAGTCATTTCCAGCTAAATCTGCTTTTAATAACCAAGTATGTGATTTTTCCTTGTTAATCTCTCACTTAGATAAGCAAATAGCCCTGGAGACTCCTTGGTTCTGGTGAATTTTGCGACTGTTTATTGATTCCTAATATTTACATATATCTGTAATATCTACAACACTGCAGAAGCTCTCCTGAAATGCAAGGGACAACCCTTGTCTGTTACAGGTCAGGTCACATGAGCACTCTGAAAACTGCACAAATTCGTAGTTAAATCTGCCTTGTGCATAGACAGAACTGTTTTGCCAAACTTGCATATATCCACATATATTAAACCATCACAATGGTTGTGCCTCCAGCAATCTTAACTGTCCAGCATTCAGCTGAAATTGAGCACAGCATTTCTTTGCAGAATCAGGGCAGAAAATTAGCTAAAAACCAAAAACAACCAACCAACCAACCAAAAAAGCCCACCACAAACTCAACCTCCCCACAAAACAAACAACAACAACAACAAAACAGCTAGGTTATACAAAGCTGTGCAAATATTTAGGAGCCAGAAAGACAGCAGAATCCACAAAGAGTGACTCAAAGCCAGTAACTAGTAACTCCAAAATATATAGTACCTACTTTACCTACCTGCCTGTAATTAGGATGAATTTTGATTTGACCTCAGAAATATAAATCTGAAAAGTATGAAAGGCAAATTGCACAGTCTAGCTAGAGACACCGCATTCTGGAAAAGTAGCCTGTGTACAGCAAACGTTTTGCGGGGTGCTCTGGTGCCCTTGTGAGCTGAACTCTGGAAAGGGGAGCAGCGGCTTCTGGGGCCTGTGTGATCTCTGCACTTCTTTTGAAAGTGGATCAAGGTGACTCACACTGTGCATGCACATGGGGCATTTCAGTGGGGACAGCGATACTCTGGGTAGTCATTCACATTGAGGCTCTTTGTAGAGTTCTCTTATGCAGGCCTTGGTCCAGGCTGGAAACAGGTGCCTTAATACACCTGCCTTAATGAGTGTTAGCTCCCACCATAGCAATTCCTCTCTGTTAAGAAAATTAGAGAGTGTAAAGACCAAATGCTTTCATGTCCATAAGGTCTTGTGGACCTCTTGTAATACCAATGTCTGCAACTGCAGTGCCACAGCTTGATGCTGGCTGTGCTGCGCAATCTGAATTTCTCTTCCTAGCCACTGATCACTGTAGCACTGGGGAAGGGAAAGAGTCCAACAATCATGAGGGACTGTGCACTGCTCAGCCTTGGCCTTGAATCCATGTGCAGGACACTTGCAAGTATGCTGAGAAAAGCAGACCTTCCCCCAGGTTCATCGAGCATTGGCAGCACTGATGAACTACAGGCCCGGCAGCCACAATGAAGGACTTGCAAGTCCTCTTACAGCTGCTGCGAAGAATGCTCCACACAGCGTAAGTGCTATTGGCTCCAGCGTGCAGGCACTGCAAAGAGAAACACCTTGCCAAGCCTTCCTTTTTGCTTACGTCCAGGCAAATGTTGTGTAAGTGTTTGAGTTATGACTTCAGATACTCGTGCTGTTGCATGGTTTGTTGAGGCAACTGCACCCTGGACGGCCTTGAAGCCAAGAGGGCAGTGACCAGCCAATGGGAACGGGGTGGAAAGGGGCATGGTGGCCCTGCAGGGCAAGGGGACACCTTGAGCTTGCAGTGAGTGGGGTGGGCAGCACCAGCCACCTCACTTTCTTACAGCACGGGCAGGTCAACACCTCTCATGACTGAATTTGAGCCCCGGTGATGGAGGCCTGCCACCTGCCAATGGATCTGCTCCAGTGACAGCTGCTCTTCTCCTTAGGAAGAGGTGGAGGCAGTGTGTGGGGAGTAGGGGGTGGGGGGAAGCATTTTTTTTTTTTGTGTGTGTGTGTGTGTGTGTACATACCTAAATCACATCTCTTTTATGTCACATTGAGAACATTGCTTCCTGAACAGCAAACAGGGAGACCAAAACACTCCCCTTCTCTTGACAGATTTTTTTACAAGGTTGCAAGTTAAGATGCCTCCCTATTAACAAGCTTGAAAGTTGTGAATAGACACCTGTTCGTGCAAATGAAAATACTGTGCTCCATCTTTTTTCATAGGTTATCTTTCTAGAGCTTTCTTTTGCTCTAGAAAAGAGCAGGGGGGAGGGGAGGGAGGGGGGAGAAGAATTTCTTCACATGTCCTACATGTGACATTTCTGTTTATACACCCCAGTGATGTTAGTTTTTTTCGCAACAGGATGACATTGTGGACTTGAGTTCAGTCTGTGATTCACAAACACCTCCAGTTCTTTTCTGCAGCACTGCTGCATCGTCATCATCGTGCTGAGCTCATTGTTCCTGTGACTATTTATTTATGTGGGACAGTTGATAAACCTGTTTGTGGTGTTCAGCAGCCATTGTGCTGCAGGTCCCACCTGCCTCACGCTGGAGAAATATGAGGCAGCTCACAACTCACCCTTTCTGCTTCACCCTCCAAGTTCCCAGGGAGGGCACTGAACCAGGTCAGAGCTCTTCATCCGTGGCGAGCCAGGCCAGGCCCTTCCCACCCCTTAGCGCAGCAATGACATCAGGGTCAGCCAGAAACAGAATTGGAAAAAAAAAAAAAAAAAAGGAGGGGGGGAGGAGGAGGGAGGAAAGAGGGGGCAGGGTTAGGGAGAGGGAGAGAGAGGGAGGCCAAAGAAGAGATAAACATTAATAGTGGTACCCTGAGTTTCCTGTAGCTCTCTTCTGTTGGTGGCTACCCATTGCAGTGAGAGTAGGAATCCAAAAGATGATGCTGACCAGGCTCAGCTGGTTTACCAGCTGTGATAATTTGAGCATGATGCAAAGCATTTTGTTAACAATTCTCAATATAGCAACATAAATGGAATAAGATTGACTCAGTTTTGCAATGCCCTGAAGTTTGTACCTCACTTGCTGGCAGCAAACACTCTAGTAAAACACTGATGCACCACCAGATCAACAGTATTTCCCAGCTCTATCTTTCTTGGAACAAGTAATTCCAGCACATCACAAAGTCTAAAGACAATTTTGACTCAGGTTGCTGGATGACCAGCACAACACTGCATAAGAAACACTTATTCCATCCCTTCTTATTACCCATAACTTGGTTGTTCATATCCCTTTCACAGCAGTTAACAGCTCTACTAGGAAAAATAGCATTGCCCATAATCCTAAAATTATAGAAAGGGTTGCTAATGACTTTTAAGCTCATCCTGTTTACGGCAGCAAGGAGGTCTTAGTTCTAATACATGAACATGAGTGATGAGACACGATCACACCAAAAGGCATGTGGCACGTGCAACAGTCTCACTGATGAGCATCTGCAGTCTCCAGAGCTTTTGTTCTAGGCTCTGCAACAGCTCCTCATTTCCTAACTTTACATCATCCTACAACTCTTTTCCCCCATCTGAAATGGGGTTGAACAAGAAGTTATTTTGTTTTGCTTCTCTCTTATCTCCAAACTAGGTAACTTTTAAGGCAAGTTTGCAGATACCCTGTCCTTCATGGAATAGGGTGAAATGGAGAGGATGGTCAGTGCTGAGTCTGCAGTACTCCAGTTTACAGGCTTCTCGCATTATTGGGCTACAGTCTTGCTGCTGCACATCACCAGGAAAGGCAAAGGGCAAGGCAGACAGTCATTTTTCCATGATTTAAAGCACCGATGTACTCAAGTCTCGAATGCTGTGTACAGGTCTGATTACACCGAGGGTGTAGGGGAGCAAGAAGCGTCCAGAGAAGGGCAGCTACTACCGCAGCGCACGGTGCAGCTGCTGTACCAGGAGAAACGCAAAGGGCTGCGACTTCTGTTTAGAAAGGGGACAGAGGGGCGGGACAGAGGCCTGAGGTGGCAGACGAACCGAGGGCAGGACGCCTTCACCAGCGGCCGCAGCGCAGGAAAAGCGGAAACTCGTGGAAAACTGCGGGCTCGGCTGGCAAGAGGCGCAAGACGGCGCCTTCCGCGCGGCGGGTGGGGTTCGGGGCCGCGCCGCCACCAAGGGCTGCGGGGAGCCTCGGCGGGACGGGGCCGGGGGAGCCGCGCCGAGCCCCGGGCGCGGCGGGCGCCTCCCCCAGGCTGCGGCCCGGCCCCGCGCTCCGCCCGCGGCCCCCGGCGGGGCCGCGCCGAGCCATGGCGGAGAGGAGCGGCGCTCGCGTCCCGCGGGCGGGAGGCACCGGGGCGGGCGGGCGGTGAGGGGCGGCCGCGGGGGGCCCGGCGGGGGACGGGGCGGGACGGGGCGGCCGCGAGGGGTGGGAGGGGGGGTGGGAGGGGGCCGGCTCCCCCCCCCCCTCACGCCTCTGTCTCTCCTCAGCGCCGTGCCCGGAGCGGGGCCGCAGGGACCGCCGGGGAGCCGCGCCGCCGCGCCGGGGCCGCTGGAGTGCCGCCGCTGCCGGTACCTGTGCACGGCCAGGGGTGAGCGGGGCCGGGGGCGCGGCGGGAGCCGCTTCTGGCCCAGGCGGAGCAGCCGGCCCGTCCCGGCCCGGCGGGGGGCTGCTCCCGAGCGCGGGGCCGCCCCCGGCCCGGCCCCAGCGCGGTGCCCTTCCCCTTGCAGCCTGCTGCCAGGTGGTGGGAGCGCTGCTCGCCGCGCTGCTCCTGGTCTGCGGCTCCGTGTCCTACGGCTCGACGGGAGGCTACACGGGCGTCGCCAGCCTGGGGGGCATCCACTACTACCAGTACGGCGGGGCGTACAGCGGCTTCAGCGGAGCGGACGGGGAGAAGGCCCGGCAGCTTGACCAGCGTTTCCACCTCCTCAAGCTGCCAATTGCGAGGGCAGCGATGGCCGTGGGAGGGTCTTTAACGGTCTTCTCCTGCCTTCTCATTTTGTTTGGCGTCTTACGGGTACCGTGGCATTTTCCAGCATGGCTCCTGCTTGAATGCACCCTGGACGCAGCGGTAGGCATTGGCTTGGTGCCTGCTCTGTACTATTTCTTCCATCATCTGCTGGAGGTTTACAATTCGTCGGTGTGCAAAGAGAGAGAGCAGCTCTACCAAAGCAAAGGCTATCAGGGCTTTCGGTGCAGCCTACATGGGGCAGAGATTGCTGCTGGCCTCTTAGGCTGCACAGCTGTCATGGCCTACCTGCTTAGTGCTGGCCTGGCTGTCAAGGGGTACAGAACAGTTCGCAAACTGAAACAGAAGCCAGTACAAGTCTATGAGCTTTAGAATTATTCCTCTGCTCTAGTAATGCTCAGGATTTTTGCCAGCCTTCTTACTGAGGTGAAACAGCACATTTTTCTTGCTTGTTAACAGTGTATCCTTAATGCTACAACAGAACACACACAGAAACAGTATAGTTCCAAATACAGTGAAGCCAAGCTATTCAAACTTGGCTTTGCATTGTTGAATTATTAGTGGACGCATTGTCCCGTGGATTGTCTTCATCTGGCTGCTCTCTTAGTAGAGAATGGCTGTTGTTGACTCTAGCAAGCTGCCTGCTTTACAGGTAGTGCTTCTACCCCCTCTCTCAAGGTGGCTTGTTCTCCAATGAGATCTTGCTACAAGCAGCTGGCAAGTCACCATAAATAACAAAACAGGAACAAATAGATTAATCAGAACAAGTTAGATAAATATAAACATCAGGTGCATATCTGTTTTCTCACAATTGCACATCTGAATGACCATTCTCACCTCTTATACTGGTCAGCCACTGAAATTGGAAGAGAGCCTTCAATTACAGCTTTGATGATACTCCGAGTCCGGTTATCTCAGATGTGCTCCAACAATGTATTTTCTCTTAGCCACTGCTAAAACCATTTTTTTCTTTAGCACATTTGGTATTGAATGCTTCAAGGCTATGCAGTCAGGGAGCATACTGTGCTACTCTTCTGGAGAAATCTTTGCTTATAAATGTAGATCATTGAAAGAGAGGTTTACTTAACTAGGCTCTAGGTTTCTTGCTCAGTCTCATCTAGTACTTTGTGTACTAGGACATCACTTACGGGAAAATGTAGTACCCAGCACCTTCCTAAAAATAAGATAGCTGATGTTGATAATCTCCCAGCAGGTATCAGGTAGCACAGCTGGTATCTGTCATGGACACACAAGATTGAGGGAACTGGGCTTGTTTAGCTTGGAGAAGAGAAGACTGGGGAGACCTTACTGTGGCCTTCCAGTACTTGAAAGGAGCATATAAACAGGAAGGGAAGCTCCTGTTTTCATTTGTAGATAGTGATAGGACAAGGGGGAATGGTTTTAAGCTAAGACAGGGGAGATTTAGGTTAGAAATTAGGAGAAAGTTTTTCACTGAGGGCTGTGAGGCACTGGCACAGGCTGCCCAGGGAGGTTGTGGATGCCTCATCCCTGGAAGCATTCAACACCAGACGGGATGCAGCTCTGGGCAGCCTGCTCTAGTGGTTGGCAACCCTGCCCAGAGCAGGGGGGTCGAAACTAGATGATCTTTAAGGTCCTTTTCAACCCAGGCCATTCTATGACTCCTGCTAGTGAACAGCTTTCCATAGCTGAAACTTCTACAAAGGACCTGTGACTTTCCACTGAGCTCTTAAACAGAGCTCTTAAAGCTAGCAATAAGGCTGGTGGTTGTGGCAGCTAATTATTGCTTCATATAGGTCTCTTGGCACTAATAGGGCAGTTTGAATACGGCATTTATATTGCCATCAGAGAATCCTTAAATAACCTTACAGAACAGTGAATATACTCAGCCTAATTTGTGACGTCTTCTTTTCAAACTCTCTTGGTGAGGGCACCCTTTTGTACGGAATGATCTTCTATAAAAGCAAAACTGTTATGTACAAGTTGACTCCCCGAGTTGGGCTCATCAGGGAACAGCTTTAAAAGCTCAGAGAGGTGGTTTAAGACATGCATTGTTTTCAAAACATTCCTAATGTGTAAGCTGGGAAAATGACAAGATTCTGATCTTGTATTATTTGTAAGCACATAACGATGAAATGTACTCTTAAAAAACTGTCGTTGTTTGGTTGTGTTTTTATGGATTTAACAGGGGAAAGAAAACTAGCACCAGATTCAGATAATCATGCCTCAGAATGAGATGTCATTTCAGAGCAGTGCCCACAATGTGCATTATTTATATGAATCTGGAACCACCACTGGTCTCACAGACCAACTCTGCCCATATAGGAAAACCAAAAATTAAGAGTCCACACTACACCGGAATTGTGTGCTTCGTCATGGATGTATCCACAGGTTAACTGGCACTAAATCTTCACAGCTTCTGAAACTATGGAACACTGCTGGAACCAGAGATACAAAAGTAAAACATTCTAAACAGTAACACTCCAGGTACTTCTGGGTTTCTTTGATTTCTCCATTCTTTTAGTAGCCAGATGCATTGACTGTTTCAATGCAGGGATTTATGTGAACAGTCCACTGTGGTCCTATTGCTGATTTTGTTTTTCTTGCTGCAGTTACTTTTAAAGAGCCGTACAGTACTATTTACAGCAAGTTCACAGGCAGGATTCCTCTGGTAGGTTACAGAGAGCTGCCTAATATTTGGTATTATGAATTCCACCCTCACAGTGTTCCGCAAGTAACTTTTGTATGGAAGGCTGATGAGTGGAAGCACCACATAGCTCAGCAAGGGGGACCCTACAGCATGACTGTGGCTAGCCACAACTATGGGGGCATAGTTGCATTTAGCACATGTTCCCTCCAGTGCAGTAACAGAATCAAAATATATAATTAGACAAAAGTAAAAATCTTTATTGCTAAATCAGCTGAAAAGTTGATGCAAAAATATTCTTCCTTCCTGAACTGCTCTATACATCCAAGTAAAGAATCAACAGAATAGTGTTTTCCAGCAATGTTATTTGCCTCTCCAAAGCAATACACACACAGGCCGCTGTGCTGAAGGTGCATTCATTGAACAATCTACTCCCATGTACAATAAGAGGAATAATTACAGCTGCATGCCAGAGTGAGATACATAAAATGTTTTCCTTATTAAAACAAAAAGCATGAAAAAGATTATTTTATAGGCAGTGTGCGTGCTGCAAACATTTTTTAACGTGCTGAGTCATGAGTAAAGTTTAAAAAAATGGTAACATTTTAAAATGGAATAAATGGGGAAAAAATACACTTGAGTCTTCAGGCTACAAGGGAAGAGCAGACAATGGCTGCACAAAAACTGAAGAGGTGAACCTATAGCCTGTAAAATGGCCCTTTGGCAAGTGAGGTGAAAGCCATCACCATTCAGGAATGTAGAAACCTCCTGAAGTCCCAGGGCTTTAGCTGTGGCTTTAACATCCTGTATACTAGAAGAATTTCAGGCCTCAAAGCAGCCTTTCCCTGAGTCAGGGAAATAATTACTCCTTCTTGGATTTTACTCTCACCCATCCAGCTGAGGATTTTGATCAGATTCCAACAATCTGTGGTGCTGCTTCTACGAGGCCCGATTCAGGTACTGGGAGCAACTCTGAGGCTATCCCTTGCCCTTAATACTCAAATTCTGACCAGGTGCCACTGAATATAACCTTTATTGGTTCCTTTTGCTGAAGCCTTTCTGGACAGGACAGGGCAGACAGGTCAGTGTCTTCAATGCAACTGTTCTGATTGGCCATCATGCTCATTAGGGCCAGAACTATTGAAAAGAGATACGCTAACTCACCAGCCTAACTTGGCTATGGCCACCTGGAACACTGTAGGTCTGGCATTGGTCAGTAGTGACAAGAGAGCCTGATGACCCCAAGTCGAGAACCTCTACCGGAAAGCCTGTAAAGAACGAGAGGTTCTTAGTGATATGGCTCAGTGGAGATGATGCCATCTCCAAGAGCCGAATATGAAGTTCAAGGAAGAGACCTGGGAAAACACTTTCTATCCTCAGCTATGAGTCCTTCACTAGATTTTCTTTTTTCTTTTTTTTTTTTTTTTTTTTTTTTGTATGTGTTCCACCTATAGCAGTGCTCCTCAGAAGCCTGAAATGTAAGTTGATGTTATAAATATGAAGATGACAAAGGAGAAGTCTCTAGAGAGGCTGGAAAACAAAAGGGGTTAAGTGCTAGGGATTCAGACTGGCAAGGATACACTGGATTTTCTACAACAGTGCAAGAAAGAGTCCTGATTTGCATTAACATCTACCGCTCTCTTAAGTGCAAGGTTTGTCACAGTCTTATTCAGAAAGAAGAGTGTATTTCTGCATCAATCCCACACTGAACAGAGACTGCTTTGCAGCCTACTCAGCTAACAGACACTTTTGGCCTGGGCACACGTATTTGGTGACATTACCACCAGTGAAGGAATTAAAAGTTACTGTCAAATATATTGGGATGAACCTTTTCTGCATACTTAAAATGAAGAGAACCTGAAAGAGACTTGGGTTTGTCTGTTATTTCTATGCCTGGAGGATTCAAAACGTTGTTTCTACGATTCCAAGAGTAAGCGTTTCTCTCCAAGTGAGGCAGACATTTTAAACAGAGTCAAAACTCAGGTGAGTTTAAACTTTGGAAAAAAAGTGGGGTTGTTTCATGATTACATTGTAACTACCACAAGGTATACCATAAGAAGTTGCTCTCATGCATGGTAAAAACACATTTTTTTCCCTTAGTGAGAAGAAATTCAAGGAGCTCTGAAATCTAAGTAAAACTCTATTAGATTTTGTCAAAAGATCTCTACTGTCAAAATCGCACAAGTTGTCTGCACAGTATTTCCTTCCAATCAGGGCCTGAAATTGATAAAAAAAAAAAATATACAACTCAAGCCCCTCAGAGCTCCTGAGAAGAAACTTTCACATTTTTTCCATAAATACAATAAAGAAGAAAAGGCACTAACCCACATTATAGCCAGGATTATTGCACCACTGACATGACAGGGGAAGCTGCTGTCCAGCTCTCTGCCAGCTAGGGAAGACAGATCTGCACACGATGGGGGCTGCGGTCTTTTCACAGCACTTACATGAGATGATGACATAAGCAGCCAACTTACACCCTGCGCCAAAAATCTTAATGGAACCACCATGCCTCTGCCAACTGTAGACTGGGCAGTTCACTGTTAGTGGGACTGTTTAAACATCTCTTCCCCACTGCTGACAAAGTTGTTTTTAAGGTGAAAATTTGTTCCTTTTCCATTGAAAACTAAGCAGAAACAAAGATGCTTTCACCTTGCTTGTGGCCAAATTGGGCACATACCACGTAACAGAGGTTGTTCTGGATTTGCACTGACTCCTACTTTTAGCTGCAAGCAAAGATGCTGTGGCTGATAATAAAGACAGTGCAGTTTATGTTGGTGGGAAAGAACATTGAACGCTTCCCCAGCATATGGAGACCAGCCCAACTGCTTGCTTGGCTAAGAGCAACACGCCACTGCTTACACCTTGGCTTCCTCTTAGACTGAATACCTCACTAAAACAAGCAGGAGTTCATGGTTTCATGATGTGTCCTCTGGATATAGGAAGCCTCTACTGTGAAGCATTTGTGATGGAAGTGGACAAGTTGCTGAGCTGTGTCTGTGCTCTGCAGCTAGAAGCACTAGCTCTACATGTTACCTCAATCACTAAGTCCAGAGCTGATCTTTTCCATGCCCCATGTAAAATGCATCAGTAGACAACCACTTATCACCCAGCTTTGTGTTTTTTCATTCTGCATAGGCTGATCCTATTATAATCCTCACTCTACCTGTACTGGTGCTCATCAGAACACCAGGACCCTGAGTCCTCTAGTGCCCTAACAAATACCCACTGGGAAAAGTTCCCCCCACCTGCTGTGGACGGGGATACTGGAGTGCTCTCTCCCCTGGCCCTAAGTAGTAAAGTGCTGGGCTGAAGGGGAACAGAACAGCTTAAGTGCAATCAGTAAAAGTGCTTGCAATTCATGTAGGAAACCGTTCTTGGGTCAGCTTCATTGCAACTGGCTGTATTCTTTCAAGGAACAATGAAGTCAGGTGCTGCCAGGAGGACCTATGTCAGAAATATTCACAGGACTCCAAACGCTGCATACTGTCCCCTCAGCAGCTAACCCCCCTACCTCCCTGCCCCTCTCCCCCTCCCCCCACCCCCCAGCATATTCCAGCTCCTTTCCAGCAGAGCTGGCAGAACCTCAGGGTTCAAGGAGTAAGAGGCAGGTGCTGGAACACCTGCCTTCTTACTAGTGTTTGCACAATTTCTGGACAGTCCCCAACACAGAGCTCAGCTGCTGATCTGAATACTCACAGAACAACAGACTACAGCAAAAAGTGGACAGCCCAAACCTTAGCACTACCAATTCTCCCTCCATTCCATTAAGGAAGCAGCAGACGCCTGTACTCTTTGCAGATCCCAGCACTCTTTGAAGAGCAAGACAGCCCTTACAGGACAAAGCTTCCTGGGACAAACAATGTGGGGAGCAGTACTTGAGGGGCTACAAAGCTGTGTCAAACTCATCTGGCAGAGCCACTGCAGATTCCTCTTTCCGCTCCTGATCTGCTCCATTCTCCTGGTGTTGCTTCATTTGTTCCTTCACTTCCTCCTCCAGATCAGGTGGCACCACAAATTGATCCTCTGGCTCCATCTGGGATGGAGCAGCAAAATAGCCTGTCTTCTTCTTGGGTGCCTCTGTGGCTACTTCGATGAGGTTAAGGCTCTCTTCCAAGGGCACTATGGAGCCATTGGAAAGCTTCTTTCCATAGAGACAGCATGTGGAAGGAGATTTCTGCAGTTCACACTTTTCCTTGATTGCTCCCTGTGCAGTGCCACTGTTTACACTGTTCTGTCTCTGAATGAGGAGGACAAGCCCAGAGTCATCCTCTGGCCCTGGAGCAGAGGAGCTGTACTCTAAGGCAGGAGGGTCAAACTCCAGGCCCTTTCCTTTACAGCAGTGGATGTCCACCTCAACCTCCACTTTACTGCCATTTGTCATCACACCTTCCACAGGCTGTTCATCATCACTATCTAGGCCATTGTCAGACTGATTACTAGAGAAGGTGGCACTGGAAGGTTGGCGCTGAAAGATACTTAAGGGGGGCAAAGGATGTAGACTACAACGTCGCTCTTGTCGTGGTAGCAAGCTGCCATCAAGACCAACAGCATTGTGCTCATCTGAAGCAGTAGAGCCCACCTCACTGCTAACCTCAGAAGCAGACAGTTCACTACTGAACTCTGAAGCAATTCCGCTGCTAGATGAAGGTGTGGCTGGTTTGGTGGTGGTGGAACTAAATCCCCCAGGGCCTGGAAGAGTGATGCCATGCATCTCACATGTGCAGCTGTCCTCACTGATGTTCAGACACACCACCATTGCACCTACATTGTCCTGGCAACCATAGCTTTGGGCTAAAGTGCAGAGTTTCTTTGCAGCAGCTAGTGGGTCATGTAGATGGCGCACAGCTGAGACAGCCTCTGTGTAAGAAAGGTATTCCCAGAGAGCTTTGTTCCCTAGAAGTAGCAGCTCATCTTGTACAGTCAGTGGAATGGAGCTGACATGTGGCTTGGGCAGGATCCAAGGATGCAAGTATGTGCACCCTAGCATCCGAGTACAGCAAGTCACACCATTGACCTTATTGTCCTGCAGACAAGAGAAACAAAACAGTAACATTAGATCCACTATTAGATCATTTGGAGAGTCTTGCCCCTGCCCATAAACTGGTTCAGAGCATTGAGAAATGCTAGTATACAGGTACAGTCAGTTACAGTACAGAAGAAAGGGATTAAAGGAATTTAGGTCCAGGAACCACAGCCAAGACTTCCCTGCTGTTTTTAAATTAATTTCGGTGTTCTTAATTTCTGTTGTTAGATGTTGCTGCTAATGATGATTATTAAAAACCATCAGAGAACACATGCAGGAAATCTCTTCAGACAATAATTTCACTTACATTTTTCAGAATCCACACATCAGACAGTTTTTAAATCATTTAATATGCTACATTCATTCCAGTTACTGTTAGTCAGTATGCTAAGGAATATAGCATCTCACAGAACTGTAACACATTAGCAGGGACAATACTTTCATCAGACAACTCCATAAGCATTATTATTATTATTATTATTATTATTATTATTTTTTTTTTTTTTTTTTTTTTTTTTAAGATCCACTGTTCATAAAGCTAACATGACTGGCACTGATTTCTCAGTTTTTTTGACTACAGATTTTCCAGTTCTTTGGAACTTCCCTGTTTTTTCCAAGTTTTTTGAAAGTTACCATTTAGAGAATTTTTCCCAAATTGTTTTAATACGTTTGAATAAAAATACAAATAATAATAAAAAACACAAATAGAAATACATTTCTGCCTTTTTTGTGTAAAATTTTCACCTGTTCCTACTTGATGTCTACATTCAGCATATCTCAATAGCCACTTAGCCTATACCTTCACTGAATAAAACATGGAATAAATCCAGAGAGAGATACTTGAGTCATGGTTTCCAAGAAACACAAGACGGACTAGATTATTTTGTGAATTTTGAAACAACATGACCTCCCAGGCCCTGCTCTGGTCCCCAGTGTCTTTTCTCCACACTCACCCAAGTCATAAACAGCGCTGTATACCACTCTCTCCACATCTCAATTTAGCTCCACATCTATTTTCTTTCTTTCCACCTCTCCCCAACTCATTCTTGGCATTTTGTACCTGTAATTCTCAGGCCATGATGGGTATTTAGAACATGTCATTCTGAACAGCTAATTATCAAGAGAAACAGGTCAGGAAGGAACAGATAAGCCATCTGAGCATCTTCATGCCACCCTCTCCCCTGCAGCATTGTGCAGGCAGTAGAGCTCAGAATGGCATGTACCTGAACCAAGCTTTTACTGACAGGTGAAAGCTGAAGTCTAAACCAACCTCTGTTATAATGGCTTTTTGCTCTTTGATTCTCTTAGCATCTTCTGAACATTGCTCAAGGCTGAAGACTTTGGAGAGGAGCAGAGGTTTTCCACTTCGGCAAAGAATGGCTTGGCATGTCCCAACATTGGCCACCGTCAGAGAAAAGTTGCTGGCTGGATCAGACATATCATGACGAATATAGCAAAGGACAGCAGAGGAACCCAGCTTCTGTCCAGCCATGCCCAGCTTCCTGTTGGAGGAGAAGGTGTAGGAAGGCTCCAGACTCCATGACAGGCATTCTGGAGTGTGGCCTCACCCCACCTAGCACATTAACCGATGCACCTATGCAGGTCCCACCAGGACCAGCTTGCTCACTGTCCTACCTGTGGGAGACCAAGAAGGTGTTGGACATGAACATCGTGTCCGACTGCTGTACCTCCTCCAGGAGCACATCAGCCATGGTGCACTGCAGTAGACGTGGCAGCTCCTCATTCTTATCACCATCAAACATGCCATACACAGCCTCCACTCCTTCTGCAAAGCTTCCCATTGCCAGCGTTGACACACACAGCCTGTTAGAAAACCATACGGGCAAAGCTGATCTGCCTCGAAGGATTGTATGATCCCCAAAACCACGGCCATCAGGCACCTTGTCACGAGCACTGTTCTCACAGGGCATCAAAGCCACTGACCCTACATCCACTACATCCACTGCCCCATGAGATGTACAGCTGTTGCTTATTACTGACACTCTCAAATCCTCCTTGAACATGCTGAGGAGAGGACAAGGGACACAGTTTGCAAGAGAAAGCCAAAGCACCTCTGCTAGAGTGGGAAACAAAGCCTAAAGGTCCCAGAATAAGCATGACAAACAAGGAAAAGGACAGCACTGAGGCTTAGAGTTAGCAAGAATGAGCAAGAAATGGAGAGAGAGATGGATGAATTGTTCAGCATAACAGCAATGCACTCCACTTAGCACCCCGAGGAGACAAAGTGTCAGGGTTCAGACCACAATACTTACTTATTTCTTTGGCCAGCCATCTCAGCTATTCCATGACTCCAGAAGGTGGAAGTGAGTGCTGAGTCAGTTGTGAGGGAGGGCTTAGCATCAATCTTCAGAGTGGTAATGTGACTACGGAGAGAGAAGAAAAAAAATCACTTCTAGATGCCACGCTGAACAGCTTGTGGCCAACGGACCATGGACAGTCTAGAATTTTAGAGAGCAGCCTGTTGAAAGAACTGCACCAAGAAGTGCTTGACCTTCTGCAGATGTCTGACTATTTATGCCAGATACAGGTGGGAGAACCTCATACCACTTGAAAAATTCTTTGTTCGTTCTGACAGTTTGAACCCAGCCCTTTCCTTTACCACAGCTTCAGCTGCCTAAGCAGGGAACGTTATACCATTATGCAGTGCTATGATACATACATTACTATTCCATTTCCTCTCCTGGGAAGGGTTACCCTTCCCTGTGCCTGTCACTAGTGGCTTAGCATCTCCATGACTCACCTGAAGATGTCCAGTGTCTTGTGTTCTAGAACCAGGTTTGTGTTTCCAGTCAGGTCCAACTCTTGCAAGGTAGCTGGCAGTGCCTCAGGAATGAGGATTTCAGTTAACTCATTGCAACTCAAGTCCACAATCTGCAGTATCAAAAAAACAAAAACAAAAAACAAACACAACGACAAAGAAAATATTCTGTTCTCTTGTGATCAGTTACTCCACTGCTCCTTCCTAACATGATATATATATTCCTGCTACTGGTTGTATCTCTCAAACAGGTCATGAAAATGGAGCTGACCTATCAGTAGAAGAATGATTTATAATCATCAAATGCTCATAACCTGCAATAGCCAGGACTCTAATACAGAAAGAATGGGTCACACTAAAGATAAGGCCTATACATACAAGTTCACCTAGATAAATAATACATCCTGCTGTCTCAAACAGTACACAAGAAATACACCAAGACAGAGACAGTTCACCTCTTTCATCTTCGCTATCTGTCTTCGGTCAGTTATGAGAGGGAACAGATCTAGAATGTGTATCTCGTTCCCTCTTCACAAGCTAATTGAGAAAAATGCTGGGATCTCCAGTTCCTCTTCTAGCAGCTACTCTTCATTCTCCCACCCAAACTTCTTCTCCTTACCTGCTCCATAAGAATACCTGAATATGGGGCAAATGCAGGATCTCTGGAAAGATACTGATTTCATTTGAGTGTGCAATAAGAGTATGAAGCAGCTTGCAGTTTGCCACTGTTGTGGGAATTGTTTTCAGTTTGTTGCCACTCAGATTCAGCTCTTCCAAATGCTCCAGCTTACTGAGTTTGCTGAAAGGGAAACAAAAGAATACCATATCTTTTAGGCCAAAAGAATACCATATATTTTGTCACTTTTTAAACCCACAGACATAGTATCCATACACACTGCCCTTTAAAATCTACATTTCTAATTCATTGATTCGAAACCATGTATCTGCCAAGAGTCCAAAGATACTGTACTTAAAATTCAGGGTCCCCAGATGCCCAGCTTGGATTTACACCAGACAGATCCCTTCCCCTGACTTCTACAGCACTAAAGCAGAAGACTGTAAAGTCTTAATTTGAAAACTGTCAGAGAAAACCTAAGCTGTGTCAGTGTACTTTGTAGGAATAAACAGATTTACAAGACAGTGGTTCCATTGCCTAACCAGTATCAGGGAAAATCATAGCAAAGCTTGCATTGATGCAATCAATATTGCATTAATTGTGCTGATGTAAAAAAATAAAAGTGATAATATAACAGATTTTTATTTTTTTTAAATGAGACTACAAATTAAACTGACAGAGAAGTCTACAAGTTTAGCACTAACCCTACACTACACTTCAAAGATACATTTGATACCCTAAGACTGAATTGCAGAAGATACTGAAAAGTAATCATTAAATAAGAATTCAGTGTTAGTCCTACTATTAGGGTCTTGGCAGGGAGCCACATTTGAATCAATGACAGTCAATGAATCAGTGATTAAAAGGAATATATGCACACATGAAATTAAGCCTAGAAGAATTTGCAGATAAAAAACATAGTGGAATTTCAGTTTCAACATATAGTAATATGAGCTATTTGGTAACTTAAGATTACCTTAAAAGCATGTGATTTAAATTAGCTAAGTAATGCTATGCACATAGAAACTTCTACAAGTTGCAATAAGACAGGAAATAGTCTTCAGAATCCTCAGGGGACTCAGATGCTGGCAGACTAAACTATCTTTGCTTATGATTTTTAATAAAGCATTGTCCAAGTTCTGCTGTCTGTATAGCCAGAAAAAACATCAGAATTTGGAAAAGGTTCAAAGGATCCTTCCCTATATTCTAAGAAATTAAAAAGGCTGAGTATACTTACAATTTTGTAGGAACACATGGGAGTCTCTAGCCTCATAACTTTCTATAGTAAGCACGGATTTCTCACTATTTCAACACCAAATTGTGAGCCTAGTGCATGAATTAACTCTTGCCTCCATCGGGCAAGAGTTCAGACAAGTCTGGTTAGGGACCTTTTGGCAAGACTGAGAAGCGAAAATATGCAGCACAACAAGCTGCATGCCAGTAACACTGAAGTTGTGAAGAAATAATGCCTCCATCCCCACACACACATCCACCACAACTAAGAGGGTAGGAACCACTGCAGCCAGCAGTACTGTGTGCCAGCTCCCCCTTAACGTTATTCCTATGTGCACACATGGGGATGGCAGGTCTCTGCCATCAAGCCAAAGGGATAACATCTTGCTTCGACAGCAACTGAAGCACAAAGTAAATGCTCACCTGGAGGATGCTGACTGCCCATCTTGCCCACCAGCCTTATGTATTTACCTTGCAGGGAATGCCTGTAAGTTGTTGTTTGCCAGATGCAGGATCCGTAGACTTGTGTGTCCCGCCAAGACAGGGATGCATTCATCTGTGAGGTTGTTACTGGTCAAGTAAAGCAGCTGCAGCATGCTCAGACTCTCCTCCCCTGTACATGCAGAGGGCAAGGACTCCAGGTTGTTTGCAGATACATTCAGGTACCTGAGGCTAACCACAGCAAGTGCAAAAAACCAGACTTCATCTAAACCACTCTATTAACAGCAGGAAAAACAGCTATGTAATTGCCTATGCAGACAAAGCAACAACACTATGCAACTCAGAAAACACAGCTAACATCCCTACTCACATTAAGATTTATGAGTCTACAAATGACTTACTAGCTACGTAACATTGCAGATGCACATAGCATTTTACAGTAAACAGTGGGTACTGAAGAGCTGATGGAGAGAGCAGGTAACATTGGTGGAAGCAGACTACATAAACTCTTGCTTAGAGTCTTTTAAGAAGGGTTGACTCATGTCTGAACAGACAAACAGTAAGGGTCACTGTTGCTGTTCTCCCATGACCTGATGTGTTTTCTGTTATAACGTCTGAAAATCTGTGTGTCTTGTCTTCTTTGCACCTGAATTCATGCACTACTTTTAAAGACAGAGCTCTCCATGCAGTAACAGGATCTTAGAAACAGCTGAAACTGAAGTTAATACACTGGTTGACTGCCAGGTTAGGCAAATATCTGTTTTCCTGTAACTAAACAGTAACATGGACTGATCCCTTCACATCAGCTTGATGATTTCTCTCATGGCACCTAAATTAACTCCTCATAAAGCACACTCATTATCTCCTATGCAAATGGCAACAAAGCCCATAGCACCTCACAAGGACAGTCATGCAGATACCATTAATGGCCTTCACAGCTTCAAAGGTTAACACAGTCAGAAGATGCATGTTACTGTCACTCACTTCAGAGCCTTGACAAAGAGCATCTCAGGGAGTTCAGTCAACAGGTTGTGCTGAAGATCCAGCACCTCCAGTGGAATGTGTTCTAGAAGAGGTGGGAGACTCTGCAGATTATTGTGCCCCACCATCAACTTCCGAAGGCTCAAGCTGCTGAGGATCCTATAAAGACACAATTTACTATGACAGCTTGGTTCACTCCACTTCACATCCACATAATGGGAAAATGGAATATTTAATCAGTTGTAAAATGCAAACAATGACAAAGCAGAAAAACATATGTAGCAAGATAATTCAGTCAATTTGTGCTCAGAGGTATATCTGCATTTCCCTCTACGCTACTACAGATCTGTAATTTGTGACACGAGTTTATCTGTGTGCATACACCTAACATTCTCTCAGGTACATGAAAAAGAAGAGAAAAATCACAAAGGATGAGTTTAAATTCCCATTTAAACTTGTAGGCAGAAATAAGTGACAACTTAGATTCAGGCCTTTAAGAGGCTGCTAAGTACTCCTGTAGTATTTCTGAGGCTGTTGTCACATTTACTTCAATAATCACTACAATTCTGGAGAAGGGCTTCTATCCTCACTAACTGCAAAGAAAATTGAAAAAAAAATCAGAAAGGGCACCTGAACACATCTGAACATAGCCTAGAACCACCCTGCCCATTTGGGTGAGGTTTTAATTTGGAACTATATCCTTATGGATCTGTACAGAACGGCTTAAAAACATTAAATGCTCACAACTGTTTCAGGAAAGATACTTATCCTAACATCCAACCTAACCTCCCCCAGAGTAACTTAAGACTCTTCTCTCTCATCTTACCATTTGGTGCTTATGAGAAAAGCCCAATCCCCTCCTTGCTATAGCCTCCTTTAATGTAATTGTAAAGTGTGATAATGTCTCCCCTGAGCCTCCTCCTTTTCTCCAAGCTAAACACCCCCAGTTCCCTCAGCTGTTCCTCATAAGACTTGTTTTTCTGGACACCTCACCAGCCTCATTGCCTTTCTCTGGACACACTCCAGCACCTCTATGTCTTTCTTGTAGTTAGGGACCCAAAACTGAACACAGTATTTGAGACGTGGCCTCACCAGTGAGGAGTACAGAGCAACAATCACTTCCCTAGTCCCACTGGCCACACTATTTCTGACACAAGTCAGGATGCTGTTGGCCTTCTTGGCCAGTTGAGCACACTGCTGGCTCTCATTCAGCCAGATATCACCCAACACCCCCAGGTCCCTTTCCACCAAGCAGCTTTCCAGCCACTCTTCCCCCAGCCCGTAGCATTGCATGAGGTTGTTGTGTCCCAAGTGCAGGACGTGGCACTTGGCCTTGTAGAACTTCATACAGTTGGCCTTGGTCCATTGGCCCAGCCTATCCAGATCCCTCTGGAGAGCCCTCCTACCCTTGAAGATCAACATTTGTGTCTAACTTGGTGTCATCTGAAAACTTATGGAGGGTGCACCCAATCCCCTCATCCATATCACTGATGAAGTAGTTTGCTTACCTTGATGGGAGTTCCACAAGGAGGTTGTAGCTCATATCCAAAACTTCCAGTTTCTTCGCTTCACAGGCCCAGTCTGGGACACACTGCAGCTGATTGCTGTCAAAAGGAGAAAAAGCTAGACACGAGCACTCCATATGGAATATGCCCTGTTTGAGTATGCCCTGCACAGCACTAGTGACAGCCAAACAAAAAAAAAAAGTAGAAAACGAACAATATCTGAGCTAGTCATGAGGAATTTATCTCATGGCCAACTGCATAATGCAAATTGAGCTGGTGCATGACTGGTAGAAAATACTGTTGCAAGGCTCTGATGATAAGGCTTTTGTTTGTTGAAAGCACTGACATAGAACTAGCCACCTTACGCTACCTTGCTATTGCGCTTCAACCCAAAACTGAAGCAAAATGTCATCAGATCCTCTGGGCATCCTATTTTATGGGTCCAACAATGCTGCTCTTGTGTGGATGTAAGCAATAAAGCCAACAGTGATGATCACCAGCATCCAAATGTTTGCACAACAGCTTCCCACCATTTGGCCCAGTAAACTGCCACAGGTTCAGTGATCCCTATTTGGCTTGTTTTGCTGATTACAGCCTACAGCTGAAGGACAGCTAATCACCAAGACACGTCAAACCGGTTCAGAGGGGCTTCTGGCCTGGGACACATTCAGTGTTGGGTTTTCCCGTTCTATTGTGAAGATGAAGTGCCTTTTCTCAATTGCTCTCAACTCTTTCAAAAGCTTAAAAGCTCCAGAAAATTTCTGCAGAAAACAACAAAGTGTTCAGATACATGCTTTATATTCTGTACTGTACAGTCACTTACTGGACGAGTTCTAGACATGTCAGTTGACCAGGAACTGGATAAACATTGACAGAAGTAAGACCTGAAGAAATAAAGCAAACAATTATGACTGCAGAGGGGAAAACATCAAAGAAGCACACAGACTAGCTAGCAAGTGAGACTCTCAGCCTTACTCTGCACATACTCAATGTCTCTACTATCCTTCTTAAGAAAGAGTTCACACTTCATACATCTTCTCACTATTCCATTCTCCATCTGCCACACGGGGCACCAGAACAAGGGAGAACAGTACTTCTTTGTGGACTCACAAGCAGTTGTTACTGGAATACAAAGTCCTTGAACAGCAACTCAGCAGTATAACCTCTCCCTGTTACAAAGCCAACGCACATACATCCAGAATGTGATCCCTATGAGCTGACCTCACAAGACCCATCATGTATGGTCTCACTACTGTAAAAATAATTGTACACGTTTCTTTTTGTGGGAGACAGCAAAGGGCTGCTTCTTTTACTCCCAAGGCTTGAAGGAGGAAGGCTGATGAAGAAGGTAAACAGACGTACAGTTGTTGTTGGCATAAAGGGCACGGAGGGAAAAGCCACTCAGCGTCAACTCTTTTAGCTTATTCCGTTCACAGTGCAGCTGCTCCAGGCTGCCCAATGAGCTGAGATCCAGGTCTGTCAGACGATTGTCTCGTAAATCCATGTAAGTCACAGATTTATTCCCCTCTGGAGTGTCATCCACTGCTCTCTTCAGGTTGTTCAGCCTAAACATTCAGAAATAAGAGGTACAAAGTCAGAAAATAGGACACTGAACACTGTATGTGAGTAAGAAGAGAGAAAAGGGGAGAACTGGTGAAGGCTAACCCCAAAGTACAGTGAGATATATGAGGAGCAATGGTGGATTTCAGGCAGTGAATATGATGAAAAATGGTTCCTATGTCTGCACTGCTAGATGAAACCATTCTACTAAATTTCCCAGAATTTAAGAGATTCTGAAGACTACAGTTTAGAAATTTGAAGCCAGGCCAATGGACAGTTACTTAGTACTGACAGAGCAAGCTAATACAGAGACCAGATAATAGGCCGCCTTGCCATAGACAGAAAATTCTTTGTCCCTCTCTGAGAGCTCTGCAGCTGGCAGCCTCAGGAATCAGGAATACATGTATACCCCTAATATACCTCTAGAGGAAAAAATGCGACAAAACAAAAAAAGGCTAAGAGAGATCAAAGCTAAGCTCATGGTAACAGCATATGAAAAAAAGGAAACTAGAGTACTAAGTCACATTTCTTGTATCCCTGCCCGTGGCAAGGGGGTTGGAACTAAAGTCCCTTTAGGTCTTTTAAGGTCCCTTCCAACACAAAGCATTCTGTGATTCCATGACTGAGTTGCTTCAGGCATTGCTCAGTTAGCCTAGTTTCTCTAAGTGAATCCTGCACACCCTCAGAAACAGAACTCCCTAAAAGTTAAAGAATCAGTAAGAGGTGAAAAAAACAGAACACCCAAATTATTGCAACATGTACCAGAATTTACGCAGCTCTTCTGCTGTAAAGAGAAAGCAGTAATCTGGTTTGTGTGTCTATTTGTAAGTGCAAGTTTACCCCTTACCTCAGGTCCACACTTTTGATGTGACTCATACGGTTCAGCACTGCAAGGTCCAGGGTCTCTAGCAAATTCCCTGCCAGTGCTAGTTTATCTAAAAAAGTTAGTTTCTCAAAAATTGCTGGTAGCTCACGGAAGTTATTGAAGGAAAGCCCAAGACAGCTGAGCTGCTGCAGACTTCCCAGCTCTTCTGGTAAGGATGTGAGGAAATTCCCATCTAGCCAGAAGCTCTGGAGACTGCAGCAGTGGAAAAAAAAAAGAAAGTAGTTCAGCAAAGAGTACTGAATGTCACATTTTGCATTTTCAGTGAATTCACCTGCATAACTGCAAGGTCTCAGTGTGGTTATTTTTAATGGTATTTATGGATACAGTTTTTATTCCTGTATCCGTAAAGTCACTGGAGTAATATTATCACTCAAGTAATAGTCTTGGAACTGCATATACACAACACCAAATAGTTCCTAAATTATTTTGGAGGTAAACTTCTAGTTATGACAATTTTTTATAAACAAAATAAAAATCACTACTTGTGTTGTAAATAAAGGATATTTAGTTAATCATTTGGTTTTCTACAAATTAAGAACTCATTTAGCATGCTGGACAATCTTTAAAAAACCTATGACAAAGTAAAAATTAAAAAGACAGCAGTAACACAACAGACCTCTCAAAGCCCATCACTTAGTAACAGAAACAATAAAGTCTACAACATCCAATCACTGAAGTCTCATATCACTATTGTGGCACTCAGTTATGGCACTTATGGCACAGTTTAATCACAATTCCTACCACACTAAAGCATTGATAACAGATTTTTAAATTCTAATCTCCCCAGCAGCCATTCAGAAAATAGTATTTCCAGGGTAGCTTTCTGTTACAAAATAAATTGCTTTGAAGTTTGTATGACTCTTGAGACTCGAGCCTCCAAAACACAATTCTTTTCTTATGACCACATTCCAACAAAGAACTTTCTCAATGGTGCTTATCAGTAGTAAAAATGCAGCTTGGGGCCATGAGAAGTTCTTATAAAGAAGAAGGGCTGAAGGGGTCAAGAAGATAACTGGACCAATAACTAAGTTGTAATCCTCTGAAAACTTTAAGTCGGCGTGTGGATTACAGTTTGTGTACAGCCAAAAGTCCGCTCTGGAAATGCCTTACGTACACCCATTGTAGCTGCAGATATTCTTTTTTTTTTTTTCTTTTTAAAAAAAGATAAAAGCTGGAGGAAGAACAGGCCACAACGAACCAATAGCTCAACACCAACACTTATCCATTGCAAAACCAAAAGAAGTAATAGCTTTGCAATTAAATTTATCTAAGCTTAAGCTTTGGTGTATCCTGAGTATTCACAGACAAAACTGGAGAAGTTTTCCTCCAGCGAATATTTTAAGATAAATTTTTCAGAGGGGATCGCCTAACTACTTTCATGTTAAAAACTTCCTAACACAAAAAACAATCAATTTTGTAAAAAGCTATCAAAACACATGCACCATACACTAGTGTTAGAAAAAGCACTAGTCCTCTGTGAGAAATTACCACTGAAAAGTTTTAAACAATAAATTAAAACTTTAACAAAAACTGCATCTGTATAGAAAATGATAAATACAAATATTAAACAGAACTTTGGAAAGTCACAGTCCTCTGCAGCCGCAGAAAAACATGCATTGACATATTTGAGAAACAATAATCACAAACTGTCTTCAGACAATGCTTCATTTGCATGTTTCCTCATCTTTTCTACATCAGCATTTGAAACTGTTTTACACTAGTGATTAAGGAAGTGTAGCTGAGACTGTTCTTATACCTTAAACTTGTGTACAGTTAAAAAAATCTGCTATCCCTTTTGTGTAAAACACTTATAAATACTTCAGTGATATAACCGGCATGTTCTTGCTTATATAAATGAGGTCTCAGAATTCTGACAGGTGTGTATATTTTTATGTAGTTCTACAAAGCCTGGTTGATCTTTACAGATATTCACTGCAGTAATTTGTGGTTTCCGGAAATGTCCTTGACAGCATAATCTTTAGAAACTTCTAACTGCTCTTATGTAAACATTTTTTTTTTTTTTAATGTTTAACCAATAAGGGAACACCATAACAGTAAAGAGAACAGAAAAGGCTTCACTGGGAATATATTCATAGGCTTAGAAGCCTTCAAGTCCATTGCAGTTCAGCAAGGTGGCACTTGTGGTTCAAGGCATGGTAGCTGACTGTTAAGTGTCCTCCAAGGCCACTTCAAAACAGACAAAATCCATTAGTCTCCACTATTACAAAACTGATTTACCACAGTGTGTTTTAGTTAGTAGAATAGACAGGAAGTCATCACAAATAATGAGCAGTAACTTGCTATATACCAGTAACTTTTTAAAAGACAAATGTATAAAAGTATTGTGATATCTTTATTTGGAAGGAAAAACGAGCCTTATTGCCGGTCTTAGTTCTCAACCCTCTACTGGACTTGTATGTACCATTCAGTCTTCAGGGAAGAACTGGCTGACCAGCACTCATACTTTCGTAAGTAGCACCTTTACGTCAGCTGTGCTCAACTGAAACATTAAGAAAGTTTATGACAAGGGAAAGAAAAATACACAGAAAAGAACTATACACTCACTTCAGTAGTTTGCCAATCTGTGTTGGCAAGCAATGTAGTCCATTACAGGAGACATTAAGCTCTGTCAGAGTAGAGATCTCACACAGTGATAGAGGAAACTCTCCAAGTCTATTATGAGACAGGTTCAGGCTCTTCAACTGAGAAAACCTAGTGGCAAGGATATCAGTTAATTTGCAAATCTCCATGCTCTCAAAGCAAAAACTTACAGTCACAAGGTGTCTTTGTACACTGATGATAGTCATCTAAGTCATTACATCAGTTTCTACGCAAGTTTGATTTTAAGTCACTGATACTTTATATCTCAGTGGTAACACTGAAAGTGATCAAATACATTTTTACTGCAGAAACAGACAAGAACCTTTTACCTTGATTCCTGGCAGACCTTCTATGAGTAACTGTTACTAAATTAGGGACAACTAAAAATCCTCAGTTCAATAAATTTACCTTGCAAGAATTATTTGGAGTACCAATCTACCATTGTGAAGCTGGGGAAGACAAGACTAAAACAAACTGTGACTAGTCTGAGAATAGATCAGAAGAGGGGGATACCCTTTCAAGCTAGGCACAACAGAAGGCCTAGTAGAGCTGTAAAAGGGAAAGGCAAGAACACTCTGAAAGCATCATAAGATGACGACATTATACTTCCATACCATCACATCTGCTACTCTCTTACAAGTTGAGAAAGTAAAGCTGGAGTCTCACAGGCCCTCTGCCCATTTCAAATGAACATTAACATTCAGAACTTACTGAGAAGGCTTTTTCAGA
The DNA here is from genome assembly GCF_964211825.1 of Aythya ferina. Taxonomy (NCBI): domain Eukaryota; kingdom Metazoa; phylum Chordata; class Aves; order Anseriformes; family Anatidae; genus Aythya; species Aythya ferina. Next base: position 155,807 of record NC_140308.1, read on the forward strand.
TCTCCGCTTCTTCCTACAGACTCTTACCCACAACAACAGCACTACATTTTTCCTCACCTTTTATTTTATACCCCAAAATGCTCTCAGTTTAGCAAGCAGCCTTATATTAGTATTGCATCCTGTCTATACAACCAGTGTGTCCCTCTACTAGACTCATCTGAGATAACATTTAACACAAAGAATTTGTGGAAGGGAGTTCACAAATACCATAAACTTCTGTAAGCTTTTATCTGCCTGCATTGCCCAGCTCTGCTTCCTAGTTCCTTCATTTGTTAGAGCTTCCTGAAGATCAATCTTTTAACATCCCATAAGAACAGGCAATACACTCCCTTTCCTTCATCCCTGGATGCACATGTGCAGAACTCCAAATGTAGACGAAAAATAATTCTTTGCAGACCTGCAAAGGGAGTCAAGACTCCCTGCTCCACATGATCTCATAAAATTGTGTCGTAGGTTGAGGTAGATGATGTCTTGACTGTAGAAGAGGTACTCAGGTACTTCCTCAAGGCTGTAGCATGAAAGATCAACCATGCTAAGTCGCATAGACACAACCTGAAAAGAAAAAGGAAGAGTTGCAGCTGTGCAACAATTCTTCTATGGCAGTCTAATGGTCTTAAAAAAACAAAGAATGTAAATTGTTTACTACTTGCAAGAAAATGAAAGAATGCTCTTGTATCCACCAAACACAGGTAGAGCCCATGCAGGAAATCAAGTCCATGGAGTATGAACTTATGTCATTTGCTGCTACTGTCTCTGCAAGCCCCATAACAAGGAGGCACTTCTTGATATCAACAAGAACATACACAAAACTCTGCTTTGTAGGTACAACGGATGCTCACTAAAAGCTGGACTGTAAGAGAACCAACCTAATAGAGAAAAACATACCTCTAGTTGAGATAATTGCTGAGAAAGCATAGTCTCCGAGTGCCTTCCAAAGATACAAATTGCAAAAAGGAATCAGCTGACCTTCCAGTTTTGTCTTTTGGTGCTTACAGAACCTCTTTTTGGCCTACCTGCTTCTTCTGACTTATTGTTTGCTTGTTCCGGGTATAATATTGGAAAACTTCTGCTATGATGAAAAGGCTTCATACATTATACTTTTGCAACATTTCATAAAGCATCTGCAAATATCAGATCTCCTTTAATTAAATGTTTTTGAGGCTTTATATGCTTAATTCCAGATTTTATGACGAATTTTATCCTGCAACTCATTTCATATTTCATAGTATTATATATACGAGGTCAAAGTGCGGGCCAGCACTGTGCTATCACCAGCTAATTGTACTTCCACGTGGAATACAGACGCAGCTCTAAACAAGCTACGCTTCCATTGCTGATCTATGATCTCTGTGCTAGTTAACTCAAACCTATCAGAGTGCTATTCCAGGCCACAGGTCAGAGTCAGATATGGCAGCAGAAGCATTTAATAGGTTTTTATGGTTTTAGGGTTTGTTCTAGTGACACGTGATAAGCTATTCTCAGTAGGTGTGGGGGGTTAAAAAATGCAGAACTACTAGTCAACATTGTTGAACAGGCAGAGCCCCAAGAAAATGCTAAAAGAAAGTCTCTGTAGTTGTGAGTACCTAAGAGATGAAGAAAGCTGGAAAGCATCCCAGGCACTTTCTCCAGAACCCAAGTATAATGTCTGCCTGCAGACCAAGCACGTATCACAAATGCCATCTTACCCTCAGTACCCACCACCCCAAAGTACTGCAGTCTCTAGGCCCTCACCGTGGATGCCTGTCGGTGCCACCGCTGGCACTCTGCCAGCGTTTCAAAGGAGACATGGTATGTTTGAGCTTGTGCTCCAGCAGATGTGAAAGCAAGAGTGTACTGCCGACGTTTCATTTCTTCCACCTGCAAAGGGAGAAATGAAAACACAGCAGTCTGCCTAAACTCCAGCATTACAGTGGATCTGAAGTCTAGAGTACAGAGTACCAGTAACATTGTCTCTTGCTGAAAACTGTTGTGAGAAACACAGGAGTAAATCCTTCTTAATGTCTTTCTGCTGAAGTAGATCCCATAAATAATCATCTCCAGAATGGCTATTCATAACAAAGGCTACTAACATGAATTCATAAGCGGTGTCTCTTCAAGCATTTTATTAGCCTCAGGACTACCTATGCAAAGCAAGTAGAAAAGGGTTGTGTAATTGTCTCTGCACCTGATAATACAGTAATACAGCCTAGATTAACCTCTTGTGTATAATACCCATCATTATAATCCTTTCTTCCTTTCTAATCTACAGGAAGCTACCAAATACAAAAACGTCTTACCTTCCCTCCAACAAGAGGCAAGATGTGCATCTTCCCTGTGTGGCTATCTTTCACAGAGGATACAATGAGGCAGGTACCACAGAGAATTACTAAGCGTTCAGCCCATTTGTGCAACTGGGTCTTTCCTTTGCGTACATTATAGATTCCAGAGAGCAGGATGCGATCTAACTGTTCTACTTGACATGGCTTTTCTGAAGAAAAAGGGGACATTTGTGTTTACTTTCCATTTGTTCCTCATTCTCAGCTGTGAGTTCAAATAGAAACACAGCAGTAACAAGCATTATAAAAGGTGAGCAAAGACAAGACACACAGTTATACTTAAAACAAAAATCTCATGCAGAAGACAAGCAACTTAGGGCAGTAATGTCTGAAAAGCACTCCCTTTATGACTTTCAGCACAATGTTACCACGTAGTGCATTTTTAATCTACAGCTAATTACTGTCCTTGGCAAACTTACGCACTTGCCAAACATCTTTCTTTGAGATGCAGTAAAAAAGCGATTACAAACTCATTGAGTCAGCACCATCAAATAGGTGGCTTCTACTGTCCTTTAAAGGGAGGCTTGGGAAAATCAACTACAGAAGAACGGCAGTTATTTCCTGAAGATGATTTAAGTGAAAGGACTAGAGCACTGGCTGACTATAGCTGTGCTACGAGCACTGCTAGCCGTGGAGCACTAAACCATAGAAAAACACCAAAGAGCATGTATCTGAAGTACAGGAAAAAAGTCTTGGGACTAGCAGTAAAAGCAGGCCCGAAAAATGTGAAAAATATAAATGCCTCTTGTTGGTCCTTCTCCTGAAGGAAACGGGACTTTGTAAACATCACCAGAAATTAGGAAGATGGAAAAGATGAACCTGCATGCTAACTGACTATTTACCATTCAGAGATTATCATTTTCTGAGATTTTTCTCTTTTTGAATACAGAATGCTAGCTGCTTTGGACTTCCACTCTGAATCCCAGCTATTTCACAACTATAGATACGTGTATGAATGGTCTTAATCTCTACGGATAAGGGAATTCCCTGTCACTCTGCAGCTCCTAAGCTTGGCAACTCTAATTAAATACCTCAGGAATTGCACAAGCCCAGCTATAGCAACACAAGGAATCAAGAGAATTCCCCCACAGAGAGAGTGTGCTTGACACTCACGCACAATTCACACTTGTCACATCTGACATAGATGGACAGCCTGATGGCCCTGGAGAGCTTCTTCCATTCGAACTGTTGCTGAGGCATGTAAAAACCCCTCTCTGGGTCACTGACCTCTATGCTCCAAGTGACTTCCATTGAAGTGAAGACACACACCCCCACTCCTTCTCCCAGCCAATCTAACCTGTTCTTTCCCCTCATAAAACTCTTGGGTCCCTATGAGCATCTCAACAACCAGACTTCAGGAAGCATGCTTCCTTCCTACTGCTGATCAATGTAAGATTTCAATTAAAAGGTTCTACCACTTGTAGTCTCACCACTCCACCTGGGCATAAGGAACCCCCATGCACAAGGAAAAGAAACAACCACAATGGACCACATAAGAAAAGCAGACAAATGCAGAAACACACCAGAGAAATCCAAGCCACATCACCACAGTGTGAAGGAAATATGAAAGCTACTCAGTGCTCTAAGTAATGTTTCTCTGCCTGAAATGCATTACTCCTTTCCCTGTTCTCAGCTGCAGGCTTTGCAGAATTACCACATAATCCTCCATAGCATTTCCTCTCTTTGTTTCCTCCCCTACCTTTAAGAACTGCTTTCTTAGCATCTGCTTTTAACTTTGTTAAAACAGGCCTCTTGAATACTCTTCAACCATTATGCTTTCTCCTTTACCATCTCTTTCTAGGCAGGACTATCCTCCCATGCTGACAGAGGCTACTCATTTCCATTTTTTACCTACTTGTTTCCATGATGCTGAGTCACTGTTTCTGAATTTTCTGCAGTTCCTGTTCGATATACCCAAACTGCATTCCTCATTTTTCCTCTCAAAAGTTCTCTGCAGCCCTGTTCCTGATGACTTTATTTTAAACATAAAACAATCAAACGATGGCCAGTAGCTTAGTCAGCCTACCCAGCTGTGCGATGGAAAAGAAACTTTCTATTAAAACCTCTTGACTTTTCTCTGAAATGCAAAAAATAAGCAGCTATAACATGGAAAGTAATAAAATTATTAACTTCCTTACCCCTTATTTCTTTTATTTTCCTCTCCAGCGAATTCATTTTCTGACTGCTAGCACTGTGCACTAACTGGCCTATGACTATTGTTCTGTCATACCTTATGCACATGATATCCTGCCCAAACTGACTCAGTAGGCCACTCAGAAGTCTCACTTCTGCAATGAAACGCACTGGGGTTTTGATGGCAACTTGCATTTTTATTAACCAGCTGGCACTCTCACTCATTTTTTTTTACAGGCTGTGGAAGTATTTGGCCAAGACCTTCCTCACCCATATCCATATACACTTTGAAAATAGGCTGCAGTAGAAATGGCATACCTAGACTAAAATGCAGTGTTTCTGATCGCATTAGGAGTTCTAAGACATTCACTATGACATAAAAAACTATGGGCAACACAGCAATCCTGTGTCTTCCTATGGAGCTGTCTTTTCTCCAAGCCACAGACAGGGGCAAGAGAAGGACAAAAAAACCCTTTGCCTTTTCTACTAATTTTGAAAACTCATTATTTTAAGAAATGCTTTCTGATACTTTGGGTTCCATCTCATAGTTAAAGCTATGGGAACAGTGACACTGTGCACACATACAAGTTCTTACCACTATAAAAGCGGATCATACAGCTGAGATCAGAGTTTGCTGCCTCTTCCTGCATTCTGACAGGATCATCGAAACCCAGCCCAGCCAAGTAGTCATACACAATCTGAAGGGGTTTTTCTGTGGGCTCCAGCCTCCTGTCAAAACATACAAGAAAGTAGTTTAAGAGCTTGAACAAGTTTAAATATGTCTCATTGCAGCTAGAGTGCAAGGAATACTGACAGTGGTTGCTCTGCATCTCTCAAAAGGTCTGGCAAGCACACACACATGGGGTCCGTGCTTCCTGCTTGTTAAGCGACAATTGAGAACTGCAGCACTCGAAGAATTGTATTGCAGAAGGGAAATGGAGAGGAAAAACAACAGGTAAAAGCCATACAACACACAGTGATAGTTCCCTTTCCATGATTTAAGGAGTACCAGGAAGAAACAATGACAAGAAACAATACCAGAAATAATGCACAAAAACCAGACCCTAAATAATAATGAAAACCCTATTTATAATGACTAAAAGATTTAAAAGAACTGTACTTAAGTTTCTGTTCCAAATGCAGCTGGGAAAAAAGCACAAGAGAAACCTCCAGAAGAATCACTTCTCATAAGACAGAAAAAAATTCCCATTCTCTTTAGCTCTCATCAAATCAAGATTTTCATGTTTTGTCAAATTAACTTAAATGGTACATTTAAAGAAAAAGACATTTTTAGAACTGCAACAGATCATATAAAAGACTCAGGGACTAATATGGTTAAATAGGAATAAAAGATTTCTACCCAAACATCACGTTTAATATATTCAAAACTAAAAAGACATTTTCTGATCCTCTAATCTCACTGCTTCCAGAGACCGAATTATTTTCCAAAATAAAATAAAATAAAATATTAAAAAGAATTCCAGCTAAATTAGAAGTTTAACTTTAAGGAAGAAAAAAAAATAGAGAATGGTTTGGGTTGGAAAGGACCTTTAGGATCATGTAGTTCCAGCCCCCCTGCCATGGGCAGGGACACCTTCCACCAGACCAGTTTCTCAAAGCCCCATCCAGCCTGGCTTTGAACAATTCCAGGGATGGGGCATTCCTTGGGCAGCCTTTTCCAGTGCCTCACCACCCTCTGAATGAAGAATTTCTTCCTTAAATATTAATGTAAAAGATTAAGCACTGAAAATCTAAGATGGGAGTTAAAATAAATTTATTTACTAAAAAACAAAACAAAACAAAACTATCCTTGCTTCTAATCTATATGTGCCTAACTTCAGGCAACAGCCACTAGACCTTTACTTGCCTATCCTTTAAGCAGGTACATGCAAACCACAGTACATTTCAAACTTTCTCTTCAAGTTTTGTTTTGAAGCGTATCAACATTCTGGAAGTGCTAGCATCATGACTGTTCACTGTATCCATGCACTGACTACTTGGTAGCATAAAGACTCAACAGTATTTATATTCCCGGATCAAACCTGCTCTCACCTGTGTGGCACATTCATTCATACCTTTCAATCCACATGTCCTCTTGAATTGCGCTTTTTATGAGTTACAGCCCCCTTCCTCTACTCTTCAGTAATTAGCAAATTTGGCTTTTACATAAATATTTCCAGTGATATAGAAAAGCAATCTGCCCCAGAGAATACTGTATATTAAACCACCTATATCAACCTGTAGCACTGACTTCACAGTATTCATCACTCCCTGACTCCCTTCCTGAATTTTTGCCATCCTTTTTGTCAAGGATTATTAACAGAGCAACTGAAAAGCATACATCTACTTTTCTTTATTCATACACCAATCCTCCATTCAAAAAACCCACCCTTACACTGAATAACAATTTCTAATTTGTAAGGAATCAGCCAATGGGTTTCAGTGGTCTGTGCACTGCTTTTCTATCAACGATATCAGAATATCATGCAGTGCAACAAATGACTAATGCCTTTGACGACCATGACTGAAATTTCAAAGCATCAACTTTTTGTCCAAAACAACAAAGTTCCTAGCCTAAAAAAACAATGGGGTTGACATGCAGCTGATTCATAAATTACTACCACTAGATGTTTGCTAAGCCTAGCTAGGGTAAATTTATATATATTTTTTTAAACATGGAAATATATCTACTTCTTATCCAAAAGGCTGTACATGAAATATTCCCCCTGGAAGAAGTCTTTTGAAATAATCTGGGGAGGTTATAAGCAAGGACCAGATCCTATGCTATTCAGATACTATCCTATTTCCAAAACAAAATGGAAAATAGCTTCCAGTTTGCAGTCAAGAACGGAAATTCAAGCAGTGCAGCATCAGCAGCACTCACCTGTACCATCTACACCATTCATTTGCACCTCCACCAACCATTCAGATACTGGTTATAGTTTTGGAACTCCTAGAAAAAGATGCCAATCCAGCTAAGGTAGAGAGCTCTTTGTACAATCAGCATGAAAAGCTCATTTCGTGAAAAGCTTTTTCTTTCCCTGTTTTGCAAGATGGACATGGGACAAGAGATTGGTTCAAAACAGTGCAATACTATCAGTGCTTCTCTCTTTGCATATTTCTTCCATTCAAATACAAGCTCTCAGTCTTTTTCAGGACCTTCAGTTGAGATCCAGAAGCTTAGAGAGCAAAGGACTCTCTAAGTATGTACCTAAGGTTTAAGTTATCACTTACTTTTTATGCTACAGAAACAGCAGCGAACATGACACCAAACTTTAAAAAGAACTTTCCAATGTATTCTTAAAAATGACAAACCTGTGTATCTGTCTCCTGTAACAGGCAAGGGACTAGAAACTGGAATAAATAATAGGTTGCACCAAACAATTCAGACTTTCAACACACCAAACCCTGATGTATTCTATAACTTTAATTGCAGAAATCAAGAGGAATATGAGAGATTTGACTGGATCTCCAAATACCTAGCCTAAGTGTCCCTTGACTACTCTCAGATTCCAATTCTTCTGCTACTAAAGCCTTGTGCTTGACAGAAAGCAGCTTTTTCAGCACGTGACCCATGGCTTAGGAACTGTAAATGCTTGAATATCATTCATGAACAGTTCAAGTAGTCTGCATCTAGATTTCCTACTGTTACACCAAGAAAAAAAATTAAAAATCCACTGAAACACTAGTTTGGTTGCTGAACAAACTGAAGTGTTTAGAAGCATGTATTGTACAATATAATACTTGCACATCAGAATTCAAGAAGAACCTTAATACAGCAAAGGGTTAAGCACTTTTCATAAAACAATAATATTCAAATTAAATCACAGTTTTACAGTGCTTAACACTCTGAGGTACAGTACTGTGGTTTACCATCTTGAAAAAGGAGGATACTCTATGCTGGCACACTTGCCCCCAAGATAAGATCTGTTTTTTCATTGCTTTTATTCTTCTTATCTTTCACATCAGCAAGAATTACCGCTGCAGGGATCTTGTAGGATTTCAAAATGTTAGTTTGAAAAAAAAACACACCCTACTTTTCCTTCTTGACCATATGAATCAAGCTGATATGTTTCCAGAAATACCTTCACTTCTGTTTATTTTCTAAACAAAACAAACATACAAAAAGAACATTTGCAGTAATACCTTCTCAAGCCTAATAACTATACCAACATCTCTCTCTCGACATAAAACCTTAACTATCTGAAACTCAGTCAAAAGTTTACGCAGCATTACTGCAACTTCTAAGTTTGGTCGCTACTGACTGAAAGGCAAGAGCCTTGCCAAGAAATTAAGCCTTCTGAATTCTTCAATTTGTCTGCAAAAATCTACAAGCTATTCCAATTTCATTACCTGGCAGAAGTATGCAAGATAACAGGAAAAAAAATACCTGAAAAGCCATGTGCACACAAGATAAATGACTTGCCCCTCAGTGCAGGGAGTGTGGCTTGGTGAGACACCTCAAGTGTGAGGGCAGAGTCGTTCTTATGGCACTAGCCATACACCGTGCCCGATGAGCACTAGCACAGAGTCCAGACATTTGCTGGTAACACCCACAGGTGCCGCAAAGGGCTTTGCAAATAAAGCAATGAACAAAACAGCTCGTTGCCTACTGACCACATTCAAATCAGGATATAAAGCAATCCATTGAATACCTCTGGGGACACTCTGGTGTCCTGACTGAACTGATCACTGGTCCAAGTTCTTGTTAAGAGCCATGTAATTTACTTAAAAAAAATAAATAATAAAAAATAGCAAAAGTCTGGAAAGCAGGAAACAGAATACCAAAACAAGTATTTGGAACAAGTGGCTGTAATGGCAATTTCTATAAAAAATTTCTATGCTATCACAACCAAGGCCAACAGGTTCTGAATACAACTGTTAGAGCTTGAGAAAGAAAAGTATGTTTTCCCTTTGAGAAACAAGTAACATGATATGCAACTTAAATTGGCACTGCACATTAGAAATGTGCAAAACATCTCATGAGCTGTGCAACAAACACTGAATACTAACACACATGGAGAAAACCATGGCAGTCAAAGCAGCTGCAATTTGACACAAACAGCCCACTATATCCACATCAGTATCACACAGCAGGTACTAGCCACTTCCACTAAGTCAGAGAAGCAGCTCTACTGAGTGACAGTGTAACGAGTAATGAAAGAGAAAAGACAAAAAATCAGCAGGTCTCACATGCAGCTCTTCTTCATGAGCAAAAATCAAGTTTTCAAATCGTCATAGTTTATATTTTTGTTGTGAGGGGTAAGCATACCAAAAAAAAAAGTAATAAAGCTATTTTTATTTAATCCTCTCCTCTGCAGGAAGGTCTAATTTCTGAATAGAAAAGAATGCTAACAAAGAAAGATTCCAGCTAGATCTCTAAAGATTCTTGAAGCACACTATGGAGGAGAGAAGAATGTTCTGACAGAAACTGACTTCCCTGTACACATACTTAAAAGAGAAATGCAGAAATATCACGAGGACACCACAATATTTAAAGTGAAAAAGTTTTCTGTTATTCTTCCACTTACTGACCAGTCTGTGTTCAGTCTTCTGAGTCAGGTGCCAAATCAACCTTTGCCACTATCTGGTTTGGAGAGAAAGTCACCTATTGATACTTAAAAGGGTGAGGAATTCAGTTGTTTAGGAGACAAGTGTATCAATGGTAAAATGCAAACGGATGCTTAACTGAGTAATCTGTGCTCACAAACACATTATTAAAGTAGTCAACAAACTTTGTTCAAGGCAAGGATTATCTCAAGACGGCACGGGGATATCTTGAGCATTCTGTCATCTTCCTGTGGAAATGCAAGCAGGTGCCATCTGTGACTGCTTCCTGTTACTAACAGAGATGGTTACTGAAGCAATACCGGTAACTCCCATTTCAGGGAAGAGAATTTCTTCGTGGAAAGGGTGGTTAGGCATTGCAACAGGCTGCCCAGGGCAGTGGTGGAGTCGCCATCCCTGGAGGTGTTTAAGAGACACGTGGATGAGGCGCATAGGGACATGGTTTAACTGTGGAGCTGCAGTGTTAGGTGCATGGTTGGACTCAATGATCTAAAAGGTTGTTTCTAACCTAAACAATTCTATGACTCTGAGAACATCCCCCCCCCGAGTGGTAAGTAGTTCAAAGTAGTTCAGGAATCTCTTCTGTAGCAAAGACGTCTCTAGAATTACAAAAGCAACAGACACACAGTAATCAAGAGCTTTCCAAGAATCTGAAGACAAAACTTGAGTAAGTGCATGATACAGCAAGATGCAATAAACTAACAAGAAAACATTTACAACTTGGTACTTGCTTCCAGAACTCATGTCGGAACAAATTTACCAAAACATTGCAAAGCCTGACACAAGTCAAAGACAGGCACTGCTACCTAGCATGAGAAGAGACATGAGAATTCAAACACATAAGCCATTTCAAGAGCTCAAAAAAGTCAAAACATCCCTCCCTGAACAAACCTCCAAGAGTTACCTAGTCTTCTTTGAGATCTGCAATAAAGGGTCTTTTTTTCTGAATGTTCGGAAGTTTGCTTGCTGCTATAGTACAAAACAAAACAATTTCCTTATAAATACTTCAAGCAATTAATTTTCAGCTACCTCCATGACTGCAATGAAGTATCTGCATATCCTCATACCACATTTATAATTAACCTTTCCCTAGTTCCTAAAGACCAGGCTGAGCAAAGCAAAAAGGTCCAAATAACTTTTTTCAAGTGTCCTTTTTAACAGTGTCATAGACTCACAGAATGGTTTGGGTTGGAAGCCCTCCTGTTGTGTGTGAGGTTCCCCTCCCTCCTACCCCACCACGGGCAGGGACCCCTCCCACCAGCCCAGGCTTCTCCCAGCCCCATCCAGCCTGGCCTTGGGCACTGCCAGGGATGGGGCGTCCACAGCTGCTCTGAGCAGCCTGTGCCAGTGTTTCCCCACCCTCATCATGATGAATTTATGCCTTATATCTAACCTAAACCTACCCTTTTTTAGTTTAAAATCGTTACCCCTTGTTCTATCTCTACAGTCCCTGATAAAGAGTCCCTCCCCAGCTACATCTATGCCTATCTTTAATAGTTATATACCTGGGAACTCTTATGAAAAAAAAAAGAACCACCACACACACATACACAAAGACTAATGTATAAATCTTACATGAGTGACTGTTAAAGCACTTTACATGTTTCACTGGCTCAGAATAACTGCGCACAGCCTCCTAAATTGCTCAAGTTTTCTTGACACTGAAGCGTCCCTAAAACAGAACATAAAGGTGGAGCATACAAACAGCAACCTGTACCTACAAAATGAGGTCATGTTTCTGGTTGGAGCAGCCGCCAAACCCTCCCAGCTACAACACCTATGGCTTGACTAAGGGAGATGTAAGCAGCTCACCACTACTTTGTTTTTATGAATTACGTTACTCAAGGCTGTATCTGACACCTACCATCTCCGTCCTGCATTTATACTACTTACGTACACAGAGAAGAGGGCCCCGCAAGACTAAAACAAATATTTCTTGATACCAACCTATCCTCTCTCAGCCCTCACCTGACCAGGTCTCCGTGAAGCTGCAAGAAGAGGTTTTTTCTCTCTTCTCCATCACATATCTCGGAGGCGGGGGTGTCCACCGTACAGAGGACCAGGCGTAAGTCAGAGGAAGCACAAGACGCGGAATCTCGTCCGTAAACGTACACGCAGCCTCGTCCAGCATCCTCCCTCAGCCAGTCCCTCTCGCGGGAGCCAAAGCGAGTCCTGTTCAAGCAGCTCCTGCTCCCGTTGCGCTTCACGTTTCTCTGCAAGGAACCGCGGCGTCAGCAGCCGCCTCCGAACCGGCGCCCGGCCGCCCCCCGTGCCCGGCGGCGGCAGCCGGCCGCTCCGAGCCGACCTCCCCCCGCGGCCGGGCGGCACGGCGAGGCCCGGCCCGAGGCCCGGCCAGACCCCCGGCTCCCGCCCCGCCGGGCCCCCGCCCCGCGAGCCTCGGCACCCCGCGGGCCCCGGCCACTGAGGGGCCGCCGCCCCCGTCCCGACAGCCCCGGCAAGGTCGAGGCGGGCATCGCCCCGGGGCGCGGCGCGGCGCTGCCGCCGCCCCCCAGCCCGCCGAGCTGCCGGGAAGGGCCGGCGGAACGGGGCGGCCCCCGCGCGGCGCAGGCCCCGGCCCCGGCCCCGGCCCCGGCCCCGGCCCCCTCCTCACCTTCAGCACCCGGATGCCGCCGCGGGGCCCTGCCCGGCCCCCCCGTGCGCCGCCGCCGCCGCCACCACCCCCGCCCGCCGCCGCCGCCGCCTCGTCCTCCTCGGGCTCCGGCTCCGGCCCCTCCCTGGGCCCGGGCCCCGTCCCGGCCTCCCCCATCGCCCGCCGGACGCCGAGACCTCGGACGGCGGCGGCGGCCCCAGCCCCGCTCGGCGCAGGCCCCGCCCCGGAAGCGCGCGGCCTTCCGCCGCCGGCGGGCGCGGCCTCGGCGGCAGCGCGGGTCTGCCCCGGGCCGGGCCGGGTCCCCCGCGTGGAGCCGCTGCCCGCCTGGCCCCCGTCGCGCCTTCAGCCGCGGCCGCCCCTCGCCAGCGCTCGGCTCGGAGCAGCCCGCGGCCCGCCCGGTGAGCGCCGGCGGTGCCGGGCTCCAGCGCGCTGCTGCCCGCGGCACCGGCACCAGCTCGGCGCCGTGCCCGTGCCCGCTGCTGTTCCGGAGCTCGCTCCGGGCACTGTCCGCGTCCCCGCCGCCGGGCTTAGCGCTGCGCCGCGTCGCGCTTCCTTCAAGCTCCCCGCCTGCCCAGCGCTCTGCTCGCGGCCCCCTCGGGGGCGTTAAAGAGCCCCCGCGAGGCGCGAGAGGCGTCCCTGCCCCCGGCGGCTCGCCCCCCGCCAGGACCGGGCCCACAGCCGCTGAGCTGCTGCCGCCGCACGAACCGCGCCTGGGTGCTCGGCGGGAGCCGGGGAGCTCTCCTGGTCAGAAACCGGGAGCCGACCGGCAGCCTGGCTTAGCGGGAGGGGTACGGGCGCTCGCCAGCGCACAGCTACACCTGGCAACACAGAGGAGCGCGGAGGAAAAATGCGATTGTGTTAAATACCGCGTTTTCTAAGAAACGCTCCTGTGACTAGAAAACACGAGGAGGAACCTTATAGAACGCTGGTTTATTACTTTAATGGATAATGAGATTACACTCCTTGTCTCTCCGAGGTACACGGAGTACAAAAGGGGACTTCTCCATCACTAAGGGAGTCATAATTAATGCCAAATGCGAGCTGCAGGCAGCAGGGGAAAAATAAATTCTTACATTCAGATCTCATCACACCTGGACAGAGAGTGGTGATGGTGATTGAAAAAACTCTTTCAGGCTATTTGACCTGCAATGGTTTAAGAATTTTTAGGGTTGTCTACACTCATTTTACTCTCCAAAATTTCCTGAAAGCTTTTTAAACTCTACTCTTGATTATTTCATGTCATCTGACCTCATCATGGCCAAACAAAAAGCAGTGAAGCCTGTCCCACTGTACTTGCAAAAAGCAACAAGGCACCGTTTTAAATCATGGAATATTGACTTATTTTATTAGTCACTTCATAATTTGTTTCAACCAAAAGACAATACACACAGCAGAAGTCTAATGCATCCCATGTAAGTGTTTACATCCGTTATGCTCCTCACTCACCTAAGCATTTATTTAAATTTTTCAAATCTCAAAAATAGGTCTGCAGAAGTTAAAATGCCACCAGGCCCCCTGCTTAAATGGCATGTTTTTATTTTTAATTTGGTGGGGGGTTGTGGTGTTTGTTTGTTTTTTGTTTTGTTTTATGCTATCAAAGACGTGGGATGTGGCTCTATGTAAAATGTAAATTACAGCATCAGGAAAGGAAAATATATAGGAATAGAGTGAAAGTTCAGAGGGAAGCAGTCCAGCAACTCCTTCCCTCACAGCCCCCACGTAGAAAATGAACATATAGAAAGCACAACCAGCAGGTCTAAAAAAGCCATCTTTGCTGCTCCATCTTGCAGCCAGTACCAGCCCCAGGGAAAGGACTGGACTGTCACTTTTCCCATCTGTTTCAGCATCTTCTGAGTTAAATACCCAAGGTACTGTATAGGTGGCAGCTCCCTCACTGCTATTGCTTCAAAAAAGTTGTTCAAGGCCATACTTTGTCCCATCAAAAAGCGGACTGAGTTAAATTTTCCCACATCCTCTCTCCCTTCAGGCCCATCACGGCCACTATTCCTTCTGTCCTTTCTTGGCTCAAAATACATTAACTTGAAGAAAAACAAACAAACAAAAAAGACATTCAAATGCTCCCAGCTCTAAAGCCTGTAATGCCAATATTAGTAAGATTAGCCATGAAATCTGTATCTAGCTCCCTTTATATTCCCCTTATATCGAAATAAGGAAACTGTTGACAAGACCTACAAGAACTGTTGCATTCCTCTGGTGGAAAAAGGGCTCGCTGCCCTCAGAGTGCTTTATGAGGCAGTTGAGTACTCTCCAGTAAGAAAGAGCAACAGCACAGAAGTTAAGAGGTGCATCTAGGGTCAAGGAGCAAGCAATGATATCATGTATTGCAGACAGAGAAACCTGTGAAACCTGGCCTTCTTTCTGGGGTATATCAATACTTCCTTCCATCCCTTAGGAAAGGGAAGGAAGAGCGCTCCGAGAACAACAGGAATGTTCAGCTACTATAATGGAGTACTTTATAGCCAAGGGATGTCTTCAAGAAAAATGCCTTTCAGGTACATGCACCACCTCCTAGAGCTTGACTCAGAAATATGACAACATATTCTCCAAAAACACAAGCACTTATGTGGAAAGGCAGCTGAAGGATACAAGAACTGAGAATTTACCCAAAAAGCTTACCAGAGACCAACAACAAAATCCACCTATTCTAGGGGACAGAAAACAAGTCTAAGAGGGACAAGTTGCTCCCAGTTATGCTGTGACAAACTGGCCAGGTGAGAGACCACTTATGTCCTTCACTCCATCTAAGCTTCCTGCAGCAGTGCTCTTCTCAGCAAAAAGGAATGGAAATTGAGGTGTACCAACTTTCAGTACAAGTGACCCTTGTACAATTCTGAGAACGGGAGAGCTCATGGGGCTTTCAGAAACTAAGGTAAAGACTTTCTATTAGTTTGCTATCTGGGACATCCTCAGAGCTCACTAGAGCCTACATTGAACACGTTCAGCCTTGCACACTCAGGAGTTTGAGCCAGTCAGGTGTTGAACAGTCACAAGTGCAATAAAAGCAGAAGTAAATGCTCAGCACCCAGAAAAAGGATATTGATTCAACCATTTTCTACAAGATTGCCTGTTTCGTGATGCTTTAGCTAGAAGCAAAGTACTATCTTTGCACTGATAGCTCAGCCCAAGACTCTGCCACAACCCTCAGTCAATTTTAAGGAAATCATACATCATCCTTGCTAGATTTTATAAACCTATGGTGATGCCTCTTTCAATAGAGCAAAACTCTTTGCTAAACCAAAGGCCCAAACCAGTCTTCCTATTAAGGCAGCAAAAATGCCTTCCAAGAGAAACTAAACTTACTCCATATACCAACAATTAAAGTCAGAGAAACAGTCAGTCCTACATCATGTTACCTACTGTGTTAAAACCAAAACGAACCGAATGACCTTTCTTGGCCTCCCACTACAGATTCAAGGGCAGACTAGGTCTTTAATTTTCCCTAAGTGCACTGTGAATCACTCATGCGGTATTTCTGGCAAGGACTGGAACCTAGTGTTATTACTTTTGCAGACACAAAGGGCTGGGTTTAAGCTTGCTGTCAGAGCACTGAACGATCATCATGTTTAAAGCCCTGTAACAGAAAATCAAGCAGATATGCCTGCTATCTGTTTCTTTTAAGAAAGCTTTGTGGTTGGAAGCTGGGGTACCTTCAACTTACTAGCATACTAATGAATGAAGACCTATCATTCCCTCTTCATCCCCTGATTGTGCTGAACACCTGCATAGTTTTGTCACACTGTGCCTTACATCCTATACATTGCCTCCAGTAGAATTCATAGAACTCTTACTCCCTCAACAACAGTTTACACTAGGAAACATAACCAAATACATCTTTCTTTATGCTTAGAAGAGTACTGGACCTCACATCTTTGGTTCCAAGTACTCAAAAAAAAAAAAAAAAAGGCTTTCATTCAAAAAAAAAAATAAAAAAGCTAAGTTCCTTTCAGTCTGAACCTGAACTAACACAGATTTCTCTGGAAGGGGAGCAAGGAACCAACTACGAGGATCAATTAAGTAACAAAATGGGAGAAGGTCTCTTTAAACCGCATGGTCTTTATTTCAGTGCCAATGTTACAGATACAACACAAATATCCCAGTCAGAAGTAAATCAAATGGAATCCAGGGGGTCTACAACAGGCTCTGGAAATTAATCTGGGGAGAAGGTCTGGAATAACTGGGAAGAACAACTCTGCAGCATAGTCTCTGATGTGTCTCCCAGCAGGCAATAGGACCTTTGCTCAAAGACTGATCCACAAAATTGAATACATCTTTTCTATCCATAAACCACAACTGATGGGTCAAAAGGCTTTGGAATTAACCGTGGTAGAAAACCAGCTGTTCCTTATATCTCTGCATCTCTCAGACATCACCACACTTTCTGGGGAAGCTACAGAAGACTGTGAATCTGCATGGTTGCAGCCACTGATGGAAAGAAAGAAAATTCAAGTGTAAGGTCTTCATTTCCAAGTACAGCACCAAAGCAATTTTATCAGCTTTCACTGGCACCTCTTTTCCTGCACTGTCCCAGATTTGCAGATGAAGTCCCAAGGCCTGACTTGCTCTTAGTATGTATCACATAACTAAGAGGTATGTGTAAAAGTAATGCACTGAATAGGCCACAAAAAGCCTCCAGCCCCTTCAGACACGGGATACAAGAAGAACGAGGCAGGTTACCCTAATATCCTCCAAGTCCCCATTCTGAGCCCCAGATGAAAGTGCCTGAAGATAATCCAGCTAGTAACAAAAACACACCATGCCCTCCCCAGGGGAAAAAAAGACAGCAGAAAGAAGGGGCAGCTGTTCACTTGCTGCAGAGACAGAGTTTCCCTGCAAGAAATTCCAGACTTCTCTTCCAACCAGGCTGTGTTTCTGGGGTGGGGGGAGAGGGATGGGAAGGGAGGGAATGTTGCTTCTGGCTGTGAATGCATGTGTGAGGGAGTGCAGAGTAGCCTCCACAAGCCACCAGCCTCATCAGCGGAGGAGAGGAGATTAGTCTTAACAGATATGCTTCAAAGTCAGCAATCACTTCAGGAAAATTCCTCCTCATCAGCAGGTCTCATCTGTTCCCCATGCCCATGGTGCAGTTTGGGGGATTGCCAAGGATCACAACCTTCTTCCCAGAGTTCTTTTGATTGGGTGGGGAGAGAATAAGAATGGTGCCAGAGCCTCACTGCCAAGACTGAGGGGGGAAGTTGTTGACTTCTGCTAGATCCTGCATTGCTGAGCCCTTGTGATTATATGTCAACTTGATCCGCATACGTAGTTGTTGCTACAAGAGAAAAAAAAAAAAATAGGTCTCCATTAAAGGTCAGCAAATCTCCCCAACTCTAGCTCCCCATCCCATATCCCCTATGAAGACAAAACAAAGCCAACAAAAACGTGATGGAAGGATGTGCTGGGTAGGCTATGACACTTCAGATAAATGCTTAATCTAGTAGGATGTTTCTTGTTCACTGTAGTTCTCAGATCAGGCACAAGTTTTCTCAGAAAGACTGTAGCACATCTTCCACCCACATCTATCTCTGCACTGGCCCTGCTCTCACAAACACTGAGGTCCTTAAACACAACAGTAACTGTCTTACAGTCTTAATTAACAAGACAAGAAAGCAAGAGGCAGACCTGGCCTCTGCTGCACTGCACAAGGAGAGGTATCATTCCCCATGCTAGCTGTTCATTCAGAGAAGAAGTGGTCTGGAAACTTCAAGTATTAAATAGGTCAGTAGCACTGAATGAAACAGTCTAAGAAAGACTGCAGAAAGCATCTCTAAGAACATTTCTTCCTGCTGTGGGTAAATGATCGAACAGCTCAGAAGTTGTCTGGCTGTCATCCAGATACTAGGCAGCCTTTAGTAAAAGGCCAGAGCTCCAGCCAGGTTCTTTGTTCTCCTCACAACTACAAAAAACAGTTTGCCAAAAACCCTAAAAAGAAAAGCAAGAAGTTGGCTTTTTCTGTCTCTTTTATCCATACCAGACAAAACCTACAGTGAAATATGCAAAAAGAATAGCAGAGAGAGGAAAGGAGGATAAAAACTGTTTCAACCAGCCTCAGGATAAAGGAAACGATCACTAATAAACACCAATTTTATACCAGTATATCAATATAATTAGTATCAATTTGTTTTATTTGGTACTGTTCTGGGTAACTGGCCTTTCCGCTGTAGGAGTATAATCATGGTCATCCACCATCTTCACTATTAGTCAGTGCAGCATAATGACTGGCCATTTCAAGGTGAACATACTTTTTTTTTTTTTTTTCCTCACAGCACTGAGAAGACGAACAGCTACCTCCTAAATAATAAAACTCGGACTGTTTCCCTCAGAACATTCCAGGCAACTTACACCATCTTGTGGACAGGATTCTTGCAAAGCTAGATATTGCTACTGACTTCAAGTACATAGGACAGTAAGAGATGCATGAATGCCTGACATGGAAGAGTTAGGAAACAGCGCAGAGGGCAGTGAAATACTCGCTTACATCTCTGTATTCTCAAATATAGGAGTTCTGATGTTTCAGCAAAAAAGCATATTTCAAACTTGTGTGGCCCATCTGAGATGGATGTATTGTGACTTTTGTCACTTCAGAGGAAAGCTCTGAAAACCTCCCAAGTTCTGAAAATACCTTTCATGTCATCTCTAGCACTACTGAGATTCAGATACATGGAAATTTGTATCAGATTTATGAGACAGAATAGTTACTCTTGTGCTTTACTATAGGCAGAAGGGAGCACACTGCTACATAAAAATGAGGGGAGACCATGGGAACCATAAAAACTGCACTGGAAGACAGTCATTTCAGTGAAATCTTTGACTCTTTTTTCTTTTTAACATAAACATCAGTCTAGCAGTAATACTTAACATCTAGAGCAGTACATAAGTGTTAAAAAACTGTATACAGCAGGAAGATCTCAAGGGTGTCCCACAAAAGATGATTTTTATAAAAAAAAGCTTTTATTACTTTCTTTCTGATGCCATCTGAATACTTGCAAAGCCTCTTAAGGAGGACCCGTGGGCCACACCCCTCCCTCCCAAGTCTGTTTTCTCCCAGTCTTGAAAGCCTCTCTCTGAAGGCTGTAGAGCAAATGGAATTATGTTTAATCACAGCTAAAGACCTTCCCCCTCAACCATTTAAAAATATACTCATCACATATTAAATGAGGTCTCCAAAAAAAAAAAAGACAATTTTTGAAAAAAATTTGTGTCTAACAATTTTTTAGTGTAACAGACTTCATTCAAGAAGTACCTCTGCAGACAGCAAGAAGGAATGTTAAATATATTTGTATGGCAAGATGCTTCCCTTTCAGACTTCGTTTTTACAACACAAACACCAGGCTCTGCTCCTCTAGAGAAACTATCCGGAAACTTGTTTAACAACCACACTGATGCAAAAGACATCCACAAAGTCAAAAGAATAGCAAAGCGCTAAGTCTGTTTTAAAGTATAAGCAAAGAGGTCAAACCTGTGTCCACAGCCTTCTGACTTTTTCATAACCCTAACCAAAATGATTGTCATTGCAACCCTACCTTATCAGAAACGCAGCCTAACCAGACAACTAAATGCACAACTCCATGACAATGTCTTTAACTGTTCTCAGAATCACTCACCTTTTGTGGATTCAGGACTTTAATGACCTGTGTGATGGTCCCCGAGTTAAATGCAGGGATGACACTGCTGCTGGGAGACAGGAGCTGCAGCTGGAATGTCTGAAGAAAGGGCAAAGAGAAAAGTTGATGCTTAATCAAATAAGTCAAGTCAAATAATGAGTTCTTCAATTCCCTATCTGTAAAGAACAAAATGCTGGCCCACCTGCTTTCTACATAAAGAAGATCCAGGTGACATGAATATTAGGGGATGAGGACTTACTGCAGTGTATCAAGATCAACAGTGAAGCACTGTTTCAAACATGGCACTCAAGGAGTAGCTGAGGCTGCTCAGCACATTTCTAACTTCAGGAGGCCCACTCTCTCCCTAATGCCTGCCTACGACAGGAATAAAACTTACCCAAACTGAAGTTAGAACAGTATTAATTCCCAGAAGTGAAATTCCCCAAAATGGATGCATTTTCCCAAACTTGGATATTTCAATTACAGCCTGCTTAAATTGTCTGCTCAACTACAAACTAGGCAGTTTTTGTCCCCTGCATTTTGGGCTGTAGCTAAATCCAAGGACAGACATTTCACTGCTTGTAGGAAGATAGTTACTAATTACTATATGGGAACTCGTTTCAACTTTTATAAGCAGCTAAAAGCTTCAAAGAATTGTTTTCATGTATTGATTACTGCAAAGAACGTGGTGTATTTCTTAGAAACTAAGAATAAAGGGAAATACTAGTTTTGATCTTTTTTTATTGACCCAACAATTTCCTGGGTGTGGTTTATCAATCTTCCTAGAAAATAATGAAAATATAGAAAATATAAAGCATACATAATCTAATCTAACAGAAACCCATATTCCACTCTATTTATAACCCTTAATTTCAGACTAGAAAGGAGATGACCAAATTGAGCACTAGGAGAACCTATAAGCAACTCAGCTTTTAAATTCTTTTTTTTAAACCATGCTGCATGCTTCTGTCTACATGGAAGTAGAGATCAGGAAGTACTTGCAGGTGGCCCTCTACCTGTTGATGTAGTTGCCCTAAGTGGTTCTACCTTTGGTACTGCAGCTTGGAAAACAAAATCTGTCATATCCAGTTCTGTACTGTTGGAGGCCTGTATCGTGATTACAGTGACACTGGGGTTGGTGTTTGACCTCTCAAAGGTGAAGTCAATCTTCAGGCCATTCTTGTTGTATGCAGTAATTGAGGGGATTCCTGCAGAAAAAAAATAACGATCAGGAGACTTGCAGAATTTAGAGACCATTCTCAGCATCACAGAATTCATCTCCATTACACCCAGACACAAACTCTTCTGAAGATTTAACACGCTCCCTCCTGCTCCAGTGTCTTTGTTACACTTCACAATGAAATCTTTTCGTTTCTATCCCTAGCTTCCTCTTCTGCCGTGGAACCTTCAGCAAAGTATTTACATGCCCCTAACCTGCAGCAATATCATTGAAGAGAGGCTGTGATGGCAGTCCATCAAGCAGGAATGGAGGCTGTGATATCTGGGGTGCAGGTGCAGGTACCGGAGAACCTACAAGAAATGTTGGAAAAATACTAAGTTTAGCTGTCACAAAATGAAGAGTAATTATTCCTTCTCCAAGTTATCAACTGAGGCATATCATATTTCCATATAGGAGGCTCTACAAATAGCTATTTATGTTGTCATTTGCTCCTTCTCTGCTTATATCCAATGAAGACTGGCTCATCCTGATCTAGCATGCATTCAAACAGAGTAATTTCTCTCATCTTCTTATCCTCTCTGGAAAGGTTCACACCCTTCCCAGGCTGGAATGTTAAAAACAAACAAACACAAAAACACGAGCTCCATCATCTAACCATTAAGAGTCAACCTATGATGTCATTCTCTGATTCCCACCTATATGCAAATATGGATCCTGACAAGAATAATCATGAAGACAGGGACTTAGAGTGATGAACTAACCAGCCTTTGCACCTTCGGCAATCATCCTGACATCCCACCTCAGGACTGGGAATGTAGACTTTCAAGAGATACAGCTTGCTTACCTGTTAGGTTGAGGTCTCCCAGTAGGTCAAGGAGCTCCCCACCAGCAGAGGCTGGCTTGCTTGCAGGTACAGTGGGGATTACAGGTGTTATATCACTTCCCCCCAACAAATCCAACAAATCATTTGCCTAATGAAAAAAAAATAAAATAGTTATATACCCATCTTTCTGCTACTTTTCCTTACAAATGCAATGGATTCCACTTGTTCTCAGATTAAAGACAAGACCTACTGACTGATCAGAGAGGTTCTTAGTTTGGCTATGTTCCCAAGCCCTGTGAGAGATCTAGCTTCCTTGCTCTTGGGGCCACGGTGATTAGTGAAGGATGGAGTTCATGGACAGTAAGACAGGTTGGGTGATACATATGGCTTTACCCCACTATGCTCTTGCACTCCCCACAATAACCTCTTCCACACATTTGTTCTTGGCACTAGAACCATGAGAATAGAGTTGTGATGAGATTCATCACCAGGCCAGAACTAGCAAAGAGACAGGAACAGGGAAGGAGATGGTCTCAGCTTACTGTTGAAAGAGCAGTGGCTAGTACTGTGGTCTGACAGGCAGTGGAAACTTATCCTAGATCAGTTTCCATTACCTGGCTACCAGGCTGCAATCCAGAAGGTGGAGGTTTGGTTTCCAGTACCGCCGGCTCTGTCTCTCCATTGGTCTGTACAATCTCAGTAGGGCCATTTGTGGTGACTTTCTCCATTACCGGCATTCTCTCAAGCAGGGCTGGCCTGAAAGAAGCTGACATAGTTACACTGTGCCATCTTCCTGGATCCCAATCCAAACACTCAAACATTCAAGAGAAGATATACAGGACAACCTGCCTTTTCTGCTGTCAAGGCACTGTAAGATTAGATGTTATCCTGAGGTGGTTGGAAGTAATTCCTGACATTCTGTGCCACTGTAAACACATTAGCTGTCAGTTGAAAACCAAACAAACCCTCCTGCCTCCTGTTTTCTGCTATCACTAGACACAGTTTTAATTATTGGGCTAGGATAACAAGCCAAAGATTAAAGAACTGAGCAATGGTGGATCGACTACAGACACGGGACATTTCACTCTTCTGTTCTGTATCCAACTGAGTCAAAAGGTCAGCTGATTGACTTACCTTTGCACCAGAGTTAACCACTCAGAATAGGTAAAGCTGGAAAAGCAAACCACCATGCTCTCGTTTAGCCAAGTTCAAGTTTCAAAAGACTTTTAAGTTCAGTCCTCTAGAGCACCCTCCTGAAAGGGTACAGAAACTCAAGAAGAGGCATAGGATCCAGAATCCTGACATCAAAACTAAGTAGCAGCGGAAGTCATACAGGGAAAACTGGTCTATAATACAGGAAAGGCCCTTACCCTTGAGAATCAAGTCACAAAGCCTGCATGAAATGAGTAAGTCCCACTGTCTATTCATTTTTGGGGCTGAAAAAGTGTCCCAGTGCCAATAATCCCAACAATGGGCCAAGTTTTTGACCATGAACAAAGTTTTAACGAGCAGAAACTATTAAACACCGACCTTTACACTGTAATGAACACTAGAATGTGTGTGTGTGTGTGGGGGGGGAACACTAATGCTCTCTTATAAAACTGAGCAAAGTTCACACATTTTTCTGAAGCACAAAGCTTCCCAAAACTATGAACACCATATTCTGCTATTGCCAGTTGATCTCCAGATATTGTTATCTGCAGTGGTTATCTCAGATCAAAAGCTCTCATATTAGATTTTTTCCTAACACATTCATAATGCCTCATGTGAAGGCGTAGGCAGTTCACTAACATGACTCTTCCAAGAGCACAATCTTAGTTGCTGCACAAATCCCATGGGAAGAGATAAGAGGAAATCATATGGATGTTGTATCCTACACACAGAGGATAGGATAGTGCCCATGAAAAAAACTGACTGTGAAAAGCCTTTGAAACAAGGTTTGGAAGCCCCTATAAACTCATGCAATATTTAGCCCAGTGGCACCCATTTTTTCCTCTGTTCTTATCTAGATTTGAGAATGGATACTCTCCATTCTGAAAGCTAACTTCTTCTACCACACTAGAACAACATGGCAGTTCTGATGCTTCCAAATCAGGCAAACAATAAAGATCAGACCTATTTTCAAAATAGCATTTAATCTAAATGGCATCTTATCAAGGATGGATGAACTTAACTCCCAGATCTTCAATCTTATGTTCTTCATGGAATAGCCAGTACAGTGCTCCTATGTATCAACAATAATTTGTTGCACATAGCAGATTAACGACTATTCCGTGAAGAATTACAGCTTTAGTTATTGCAACAGAGTGTTTTTCTGAGACAGCTAAAACCAACCACTTGAGTAAAACTATGATGAATGGGAAACTCTCAATGATAACATACAAGGAAATCAGCATGCCCAAGAATTGTAAAACAAGCATGCTGAGTGGTATAGAGAAGATTATGACTTTTCAGGCAGAACTTGATATTTTAAACAGACACTACAAGAAAATAGTACATTAAGAAGATGTTCTGAAAAACTGAAAAGCATTTTCAGAACTACCTCAATTTCAGAGCACTGCTTAGGAGGAAAGGTCTATAGATATCTGTATGTTTATTCTAAAGGCACTTTAAAATCAATTTGAACTTAAAGATTGGTATTGCTAGTATGGCAAAAGCTATCTGCAGTCACTCACTTAGATAGCAAATTTAATATTCAACATCTGAAAGTGAACATTAACCAAGTCCAAGCTCAGAGCTGGTCAAGCATTTTGGGATGGAAAGAGTGATCTCAAAACAATCTCCCAAGATATGCTATGTTCTTAAAACATTCAATAGTCCTACAGAGATCAGGGAGGAATTATAGCTTCTTTATACTCCTACCAGGATCACAAGATAAAGCTCTACATACTACGCAGAAGATCAGAGCAGATTATTAGCCTTTTCAATCACTGAAACTCATCAACACTTACCTCATGTGATCATATTTTTTGAAAAGTGCATTATATTCCACTGCCCGCTGCTGTAGCTCCACATCAATGCTGCTGCCATAAATGGAAACTACCTTCTTAATGCGACTGTGGGGAGAGGCAAAAAAAAAAAAAAACAAACAAAAACAAACACACCACACTATGGAATTTGTAACAGTGAGGAAGGAATTAGCATGTGTCATCCAGAAGACCTTATTCGACTCCCTGCTCAACAGCTGTCCTGTATTAGTGATTTGAAACAGTAGTCACTGCTGTTTTCCTGGAGTACCTATGCAACTTCAGTTTTTGAACTGTTGTTGTCCCTCTCCAACGTAGTCAACAGGTAGTTAATACACCACCATAAGAATATCATACCAAAACTGAACAACTCACAGTCAAACCATCAGTAGGAAACAAGGCTATTTCTCTCTCCATCAGGAAAAAAAAATAATAAAAAAAAACAACTGGAAAGAACAGTCCACTTAAAGGGCTTTCTTTCACATTAATGAATTTTCAAGCAAGAGTAACATGACTCAAAAGTCCCCACACAGTAGACACATCCACAAACAGATAAAACAGCACAAATTAGTGGAAGTCTTCCAGACTGCAAGCAAAGGAGGACCGTAAAAGCCAGTAAGAAGACTCTTAACCATGGAAGTAGAACATGTCCAAGGAATACTTCTACTGAAGACAACTGATGCCAGCATATGTGCAACAAACCCCTGTGCAGAACAACACCAATAAGAACTCACTTGACAGTGCAGGTGAATCTTGTGGAAAGCTTCATGATGGCAGTGAGAGCATAGCCTCGCGTAACAGATGCAGACATATTAGATATCAGAATGCTTTCTAAAATATCAAGAACTTCATCTTCTGTTACCTGAAAAGGTAGAAAAAGTTTAGGCTGAGTCAGACAGAAGCTTTGCAGCAAACCTTTCAGAGTATATACTGTAAAAAACTTGTTTCTTGCTTAACAGGTGTTTCCTGTCTCCTCAGTAACTTTGTGAACCCACAGCATATATGCACAATGAATGAAACAGATGCATCCAGATGAATATCTTATACTACAGTTTTAAGATAAAATTCCTGTTCCACATATTGAAAAGAAGATTTATCACCACAATACACAGCTAAATCCCTGGCAGATACTGTGCAAGCTAGATGAGCACCAAAAGTACACTGCTCTGCCCAGTGTATCTATGCTCCCCATAGACAAAGCTGGCTATGCTTATATTGCCCATGCCTGTAGCATGCAAACAAGTTCCCTATCAAGGGTCCATCGTAGACACCACAAATAAGTAACTGTTGCAAGCATTCCCCTCAGATATCAAGCCAGCATCAAGCAGGTCCAGCCTCAGCCATGTACACACTTGCTCTCTCAGGCTATACCTGTATTGGCTCCTCTTCTTCACACTGACCAGACACCAGAAGATCTCCATACTCTCCTATGCACCAGGAGGCCACCTGCACCAGGGGCTGCTGTTGGAAGAAAAATCATACACCTAGATAAATGCATTCTGGTGTAAAGTAAACCACCACCATCTCCCAGAGCAAGCTTAGCCCTCCTTCCAGCTAAAAACAAATTTCCCATAGCATAAGAAACGTGGAATTCTTGTTCAAATTGAATATTCATACGAGAAAAATAGAAGAACAGGAACATTTAGAAGACATGCCTCTTCTGCAGTCCGTCCCTTGGAACTAGACAGCATGATGCTGACTTACCTTGATACGCTTAGTAAATATACTTATTGCAGAATAACAGGTAAACCAAAGTTGCTTGTATTGGGTATTACCTGGGAGTAATCACCAAGGATGGCTTTGTAGAGTCTCTGCACAGTGTAGGCATGCATCTCCACACTATTAGTTATTAGCTGAATCAAGTTGGGGACAGCATCATCACGAACATAACTTCCTGCCTGCAAGAACGTATTCAAGAGGAAAATAGAAGCTGTTAGGTTTCACTATTTGACTTCTCAGTAACAGCCAGCATCAACAGTTATCCTTCACAAAGCCTGATTGCACACAGATAAAAATCCACATCCTCATCCTCAGGTACTTTATGGTTGATTTTGAGCAGGCTCAGCTGGATAAAAGTACAGGACAGTACATTCTCCTAACTCACTCAGCTATAGCTAGAAAAAGACATACTGTAAATATCCTGGAACTGTCTGTTGAGGATAGGATGTGGACATAAGAATCCTGTGCTATTTCTATACGACAGAAGTAACAGAACACACACAAGAAAACGCCTTCCATTTAGCAGACAAGATACTTTGGGAGCAAAAAGCAGTTTTTTCAATCACTTCCTCAAAGCTAGACGCTATACCAAATTAGCACGGGACTCAGGGA
The DNA here is from genome assembly GCF_964211825.1 of Aythya ferina. Taxonomy (NCBI): domain Eukaryota; kingdom Metazoa; phylum Chordata; class Aves; order Anseriformes; family Anatidae; genus Aythya; species Aythya ferina. The sequence goes on from NC_140308.1 coordinate 183,356, forward strand.
CTTGTTTATCTCTTCAGTTAGGTGATAGGAATATGGAGATCAGATTGAAAAGCCCACTTCAGGGACAGAAAAGTAACTGAGGCAATGCATAAATCACATAGCTTTGCTGCTGAAGGAGAGATGTACATTGCTCAAAACCTGCCTGTTTAGACAGTACTCTGGAACTGAAAACAAATCGTGCAAAAAGAAGGAAATTAAGTGAGCTCAATTAGGTCAATTAAGTTAAAACCCAGCTAGCAAAACCAGGAGCTGATGACATTGTTCTGTGTTAATTCTCCTAAGTCTGGTAAACCGGATAGGATATTTATTTGTAAGAGTCTGCCTGAGTAGTCTTGTGAATATACCTTTAACTTTATAAATGGTTTCCCAACCAGTCACAGGAAGGAGTCCTCCGAGAGAAAAACTTACAACCAACTTTTAAATGGAAATCAACTCTCCGTTCAGAGCAATCCACATTTCTCAGTTTCAGGATGGCACAACAGCACATTGAGAAGTGAGTCTGGCTACTGAACTCGTCAAATCTGAACACTCACACTAATGAAGTAAGTCTTTTCCCACTTCTTCACATCAGAGAACACGCTGCCTACTCAAGTTACACTCTCTTCCCCTCGTTTGCCAAAATACTACTCCGTTCCACCTCAACTGTGGTGTTTATACAGAAATTCACATAGTAAAAAAGTAACAATCAAACACTAAGGAAAAAAAGCTAGAAAGCTGTTATAGTTCTATTAAAAAGCTTTGATAAACTCAACTTGGAATAATTTCAATAAATTGTTTCAACTCTCTCTCTTTGCAAGTCACTTAGTGCTGTGTTTACTCTCTTGAAAGGATTGTGTATTGGAATGACAGCACAAGAATTACCCTGACTTAGAAGCTCATGCACTTACTTTGGTTGATACAAACTCTGCTACACAGTCTTCTTGCACGTTTCAGAAATCATACATTTTCTAAAATTTTAATTCTAAAGATGAAATAGTCATATTTACTTTCTGACTAGCTGCCTTAGGTCACTATTATATAAGTGCACTTCTTTTGCATATTGTAACATTTATTATCTCTCAGCCTTTATAGCCGTCTCCCACTCTGTGATAGCTTCCTACAGAATTCAAGATTTCTTTCTTTTAAAAAAGTCACACAAAAGACAGGCAATTTCACTTACCGTTGTTAAGACTCTCATGATTGTGTCTATGTGCCAGCGTTTGGAAGGAGCATATCTGACAAAATTAGAAAAAGAATCAGAGCAATAACCCCTAGCCTTCAATACCAGCAAGAACCCACAGTTAACACAACCTCCCCTTTTGGTCACCTCCTGGCTTACTGCTTCCTAGAAAAAAAATCACATTCTTTGACTTTCTGTATTAATGCTGACACTGGAAATGCTGAGTAAACATGCAAGTCTGTAGAATATAGCACAGCTATAACTTGCATACACAATACTTCAAAGCAAAGTCAGGCTGATGATTATAATGGCTCTACGTTAGTAAGATTATTTCATTTGTACATCTAATTGGGGAAAGTGGGTGTGGAGGTGTGTGGAAGGGTGTCAACATAATGCCTTTTCCAAAGAATAGTAGAAATCAATATGCTAGACTGGTTTAATGATATGACAACTGCCCACAAGGGAACATTACCATTCCCTGAAGCACTGGTGTGTTCTGTTCCTCATAGGAGGTAAAAACTAATAAACTACACACAGGTCAGCAAATGGGCAAATGGAGAAGATATGATCAACACATTCTTTTAAGGGGTGGGGAAGGGGATAAATAACACAAAAAATGCTCATAATTCTGAAGAAAAAAAAGACAAAATAATGGCAAGCAAATTAACCCCATACTTTTCTGCTGCAAGAAATATTCCAGATGCACAGTCTGCCTTGAACTCTGGCTCACAGGAATCTAGGAAATACAGCAACTCCTTCATCATTCCGCGAACGTTGTTCCCATTAACAAGAGCAAAACTCAGTTCCATTGCACGCCTACGGCAAGGGACAAAAAACAAAGTATATTCAACCCGGAGAAGTAAACAAATCCAGATACTCAAATGAACTTACCTTTTAATTGAGATAGCAATCTTTATTAATCCTGTGAGAAGAGCCTCCCATATGTACCAGTATTTTCTTGTTCGTGGGCAGACAAGAAATACCCACCAGAGAAACCTATAAATGCATGGAGTGGGGCAGGTGGAGTCCCCCTAAGATGTCCTAAAAGGCTAGGAATATTTTTCAACATAGTCCATCAGCACTAAGGTTGATGGTCCAAGTATTTGTAGTTATATACTTGTCATCTCTGACATAATTGCAATGAGAAAGTAATACAAGCTACAATCTTTCTCCAGCTTCAGGGATATTAAACACAGAAGGAACCTTTTTTGTTCTCCATCAATTAGACATTCAAATACATTAGAGCTTATAAGCTTTACTGTATCTTGTCAGATGAACTATATAAGACTTTTAGAACCCCAAATTACCCTGGTGCTCTTTTTGGAATTTTCTTTTCATTCCTTCCCTGCCACAAGTTGACATCGCAATTAAACAGAGTACTGTCTCTTTGATTTTCCTTCAGTTTGTACTTAACTCCAGTGTTAAGCTTGCCAACCTGCCACTACACTGACACAGCCATTTTTTTTTCTGATCAGCTAAGATTTTCACAATGTTAATGAATCATCAACACCTTACACCAGGCACAATGGTAGTGGGCATTAGCTACCTGATTTGCTCTCAAAAAATCTGAAACATCTAGCTAGCACTGCTTCTCAGCATCTTCCTATTGTTGCAGAAAGCATGATTTCTACAGTATTGTGACCTGTGAATGCGTTACCTTGTTTTTTACCCAACTAATATCTGGGGACCTAGAGAATATAAACGTCTCTTCATAGAATAGCTCTGGTTGGAAGGGACCTTAACTATCATCTAGTTCCAACCCCCCCGTCACGTGAAGTGATGACACACACTAAATCAGGTTGCCCAGTGCCTCATCCACCTTGTCCTTGTTCTCACCTTAATTCTGAACACTTAACTAAATCATTACAGCTTATCATCAAGGGTTTTGGCTGTTTGAAAACATTACTGGAATTGTTTTCATTCTTCCAATTAATTCTTAACTCCTTACATGTAACCCAGCTGGGTTGCACATTTTCCACATTAATATTTTATCTTTTCAGCCACATTATAGCATATATGACAATACTGCAGGTGCACAGAAGCAGTTTGCAATCTTAACACCTGGCATTTATCTAAATGCATATTGTTCACATTACAGGTCTCATTTCTGTCACAAAATTCCTAATCATGCAATTTGATCTGATTAAGCAGACAGACAAAAAAGCCTTGACTTAAATGGTAAAGCCATTCTAAACTACACTACATAGACCAAAGATGCACTGCAATGGTTAAAAGATGATGAGAACAGGCCATGCTTCAGATGTCAACCAAAACCAGGTATCATGTCTTTCTCTCAAGTCTCAGAACCTAAAGCTTTCTACTAGGGAACTCTGATATCCAGTCAATATATTGCTTCAATGAGAGCAGTGCATTGTCAGCAGCATGAGTGTCAGCATGGCAACATCACACTCTGCCGATGGATCACTCAAAGGCTTCATCCTCCAATAGCACTCAGACATGAAGCTCTATTGTTTGTGGCACACCCGTGTTTTCCTAAATGGTACCAGTTAAATACTTTTGTGGCCTCACACTGCTCTGGCACCAAACAACAACAGCCTGAGTTTGCCTTTTGAGATAGCATACAATCGTAAAACAAGATTACATGATACCCATAGCAGTTAAAACTAAGCATCAGAAGAAAGACAGTTTCAATTTGTTTCCTATTCTACATATATCTAAGTAAGCAGCGCTGTTAAACATCTAGACCTGATTCAAAGAGGCATAAATTTGAAAAATGCCTTTCAGCATAAGCATGTATAGCATATCTAATCAGTTTGACAAGGTGTAGAGAAGAAGATAAGCAACTCTGAAAGAAACAAAATACATTTATGATGTAACAAGAGGTTAATGAAATTTTGGCCTGCAGCAGAGCTTCCACATGACGCAAAAGGGATGCAGCAGTCCCTATCACTAACTTGCTTTACGCTGCACTGAGCTCAGATGACCAGCTACAGAAAGAGTAATAGAGAAGAGATTACTGGAAAAAAAAAAAAAAAAAAAAAGAACAAACAATGAAGAAGCTGAAATACTTGATTTAGAAAATTAAGCGCAGTTCTCTACATAGTAGTCTGGCAGAAGTGAGATCAAGTGATTCAAGACTACTACAAATATCTGAGAGAAACAGAAAGTTACTATCACAAGTAAAAGGAACATAACTGAAGTAATGAGAGTAAACAGGAAGACGTTTAGACTGAGTATCAGGAAAAAAAAGTCTACTTGTAGTGACATGTATCAGGTTGCAAGCTCTCCCATAGTTCAGAGAAGTAACAATATATCACTATTTAAATGGCACACAAACACCAAGAATGTACAAACAGGACACAGCATATAAGCAAACCATTTGTACAATATAGTAATTCTAAATTCTAGCATTGTCTAATTAAATTTAATCTAGAAAATTATTTGGATGGCTTAACTCTGCTTCAGGACAACGTGATACTGCCTGCTTGTCTTGGAAAGAAAAGTTAACACCAAGAATGTCAGAATAATTTTGACTAGGATCATACTTTATGGAGGCTTTGATTCTTACGAACACACCATCCGATCTCTGTTGATTTTATTTTGGAAAGATTCAGGCAAACAGAATCTCCCCTCCTCCCCTTGCCCAAGATGCATAAAATATAAAAGCAGCTTATCAAAGAAAGTCACTGCACATCTTCATTATCTTTGTTACCTTAATTGAAGCATGAACCATACTATGCATTAATACTAGTCTCATTTATAAGTTCCTTGTAAGTTCCCCAATTTTACTGTCATTTTCCTCTATGTCCTGCTCATATTCCACAGGCTGTCTATTTCACTGACATTTCATTTACCTTTTAATGGAGACGTCCAGATCCTTCAGGCAGTCCACAATTGTGCTTCTGTGTCGCTGTACTGCATTATGGTCTGTCTGCACAGTTTTCAACAATGATGTCAAAGCTACATATCTGGGATAAGAGCATAAAGTAAAAAAAAAAAAAAAAAAAAAAAAAAAAAAAGCAAGCTTTTAATTTCTATGCACAAAACCACCCACCCCCAATTTAATCCTATTTTGCAACAGAACAGGGCTCTCTTGTACTCCTCAGTAAAAAATGAGGATCTTCCAGGGGACTGTCTGGCATGTCTCCATAGAAGAGTTACCATACAAAACTGTAACTAACGTGCCTGACAACATCCTGCTGCTTTGACAAGCACTCATCCCAATTGCTGGGCTCATGTTAGTTGCCCAGTCCTCATAGAAGATTTTGAAAAGACGAGGCAAATAAATGTTAGACCTCCACAGATAACACAAAAAGTACCACACAAATTCTCAAGGTTAGAGACTTCTACCTATGTCATGATTTGCAGTCAAAATGCCTAGAGATAGGACTTCGTTCTGGCATTGCAGCAATTCCATGTCCAGTGACCAAAGCACAAATACTTCCTGACTGCATACTGTTGGCAACAAGAAAAAACTCGCTGCCTAACCTGTAAAATCTATACTGCCCACACCAATTTGAATGTCATTGAAGACCAGCTGGGGAAAGACAGGAGATTTACAGAATACCGGAAAAAACACACTCAGGTAGATTAAGAAATCGTGTTAAGAATTAGATTGTACACCCAGATTCATCAACTAAGAGCAGAGCCATAGTTAAGACTTTGACAGAGAAAATGTGCCAAAAAAATAGTTAGTTAGCCATATTAACCCCGCTAACACTTCCAAACACACTCTAATGAAAAGCTCTACTTCAGCATAGTCTTTGTGTAATTGCTTATCACACATTTTAAGCTGGATGTAGATGGAACACACTTCATATAACTTACCTAATATTTTTGTCGTTGTTTAATAAGAAACGGCCTAGGATGTTAATGGCTAACACCTGCAGAAAGAGTTAGGGAAAGTCAGTGATCAAAAAGGCTGGTCATCTTCATTGCATCAAGATGATTTTAAAGGCAACATGTCAAAGTTAGTACTATACTTCCTGGCCAAAAGCATAACAAAGAACTCTGGAGCCTGACTAATCAGAGGGAAAGCCAAGACAAACACAGCACAGGCTCTATGGTGTACTCAAGGAGAAAATCTGCAGGAGTTGTTTTTTTTTTTTTTTTTCTTTCTCTCTAAAAAAAAAAAAAAAAAAAAAAAAAAAAAAAAAAAAAAGCACCACTTACTGAAGAGGTTACAGTCTTATCTACAGACATCTGTGGAGCTATCTTTGGGTGAAATGACTTTGCCTCATGGGTCCTCTACAGAAATTTAATTCTAATACAAGCTTAGACAAAAAGGCCATGGCAAAGGCAACTTACTCTCAGTCCACTCTCAGATTTTATGTCCATAATAGTCAGTACAGTTTCATAGAGAATGGCATTTCCCACATTTTTACTTGTTTCCGTATTAGTAGCAACCTGGAATAAAGAAATAAAAAAGTGACTCCACTGCAAACAACGTGGATCCCCTTTGATGTTCTGCAGAACAGGCAGTGAAGTTGAGCAATCCCTTGCAAACACACACCACACCTATTAACGCATGCATCTGGCAACAAAATTCACCCCAGCACGGCAGCAGCTGTATCCTCACCAGTGTTGCTGAATCCAAGTTATTAACAAATTAAAAGAGAAAGTTAAGCTGATCAACTTTGCAAACCTCACCTGTGCAAGTATATCATTCATGGCTTCACTAGAATCATCATCGTTTCGCCCTAGAATCCTTAGTAACCGCAGGATTCGCACCTATATGGTAAAATGAAGCAAAGAGAATATCACTGAAAGAAGTGTTTTACATGAGGAGTGTGAAATACCATGCTACTAAGTTCTACATCTACAGGTTTCTCAAAGACTTCAGCCCTGGGCAGCCTATTCCAATGCTGTGCAACCCTTTCAGCGGTTCTATCCTCAGTAAGATCTTTATGAACAGGCTAATGCTGTGCTCACGCTAGTCAGTACATATACCCAATGCCAACTGGGCACAGCCCTGCAAGACCAACACTTGTTTCTTCTCCCTTTTGCCATAATTTAGCACAAAACGATAGGCCTATTTAAACTAATTCAGATGTCTTTCACTGTGGTAGATGAAGAGCATTTGCAGAGTCAGCTCTAACATAAGGACACAGCCTTAAAAATCAACACTGCTGCCCTCTGGTAACTACCTTGTCATACCTAGGTCTGAAAACACAGTGCCAGAATTAAAGCTATCAATTGCTGCTTGCATCAGTTCTTACCTGCAAAAAGGGGTCACTGATCCCAGACACATCATGCTCTGGTGAATAGCCAGACATGATAAGGTTCTTCAGAATACGAACTAATTGGGGAACAAGCTGAGAAGAAAAGAGTTGTCAGAAAATGGACCTACTAAGTTTCTCCTCCCCCCCCCCCCCCCCCCCCCCCCCCCCCGCATTTGAAGTATAGGCCTAAGAATAAATCTCTCATTTGAAAGCAAGTCAGTCTACAGATTCTTCCTCAAAGTCCAGCCTGCACATTTATAAATTATGTTACACAGCTTCAGTATGGAATGACTCAAAGCGGTAAAGCTGGAACCCGAGCACCATATTGCATCTTCAAAACACTAAAATCCACCAGACCTTGACAGGCAACACCTAAAGGGAAATATCAATTTAAGGAACTCTCCACTTCACAAAATGGGGAACCGCCACTTATTAAAATAGTGTTATTCCAAGACTCTCTTTGGGGGCTTTACTACGTTAGATCCCGATTCATTTTAGTGCACACGTCCATGTAGTAAGCACCATCTATTTCCACGGAGCATCAAACATAGCCAAGAGATTTGATCTTTCCAGGTACTGCTAACATTACAGTAAAATATTAAGGATTTTTTCAAGTTTGATACTCCATGCAATTTAGCCTCTAGAAGGAAAAGCTTTGTGATCTGCTTCCTCTACAAAACTTCCAAATAGTAGAGAGTGGATTTCCCTCCAGCCTTCCCTCAGAGCTCTACTCTAGTTCTTCCTCACAATTAGCTTCAGGATCAATTCTCCTTTTCACCCCAAACTTCTCAACAAAAGCTGCAATACTAAACTGACCAAATTGTTTGCTTCACTGATGTTAGAAGAGTTCTGCATCATAGCAGATTAAACTGATTGATGCACAAAAATCATATTGACTTCCACTGTTCATATTAGAAGTTTCTCCAGCACTGTGAGGGCTAAAACAAAACAAAAAAAAAAACACACCAAACAAAACACACCAAAACACACCAAACTTGCAGAATCAGCTCAGATTCCTCAGATGTTGATGACACTGGTCTTCCAGTAGCCATCTATCCCAGAGGAATAAGTAATCTTTCAAAACCCGTACACAGCTTTGAAGAAATGTTATCTATTTGCAAAAGTTTGGATCATCTCACTCCTTCCTAGGAACTTCCAACTATAGTTGCACCTCATCCGTCAGGGTAATTCTAAGGAACTGTAACAGCTATGCTCTCTGGTATCACACCCACATCCAGCAAGTAATCAGTTGAAGGCAGAACATGGCAAATAAGCCAATGGTTAAAACATATCAGCTATAACAAAATTACTATTTATCCACAAAAAAATTCACAGTGGCTATGAATAACAACGTGGTCTCAGGGATGAAACCAGCCCATTGCTAACAAGTTCTATGAAAAACCTTAAGGTTGAATAAGAGAACCTGATTTTGGATTAAACCCTGAGAGAAACCTCTCCTGGTCGATTACAGATGCAGAGCTCTACCAATTTTATTCCTTCCATAGTTTATTCTACCCCCTTCAGTGCTGATATTAAAATAATGCAGACACTTGCTGGAGATGTGACAAAATAGACAGGTGTTACAGTGACTGCACTAAGCAGATTTTTCGTTCCTGAAGCATAGCTAGCATCGGGAAAGCATCGTTCTCTCTCAACTCCATGCACGCACGACAGCTACATTTTATCAAAAAGTCCCCTAAAAAAAACATCCCGGCAATTAATTCATCCTTCAGGCGTGACAAATTTTCCCATCCTTGAGGTTGGTTGCTCCTGCACGCATGTGAAACTCAATGCAATCCCAAACTTGTAGCAGACTAAATTTCTACTGTATCAGAGATTACTTATTTTAATGTTAATCACTTTTGACAACATCAAATAAAAATGGCGCTTCAGACTTGGGACAGTACTTGCTAAAAGCACAACGCTATTTGTGGAGTACAACAGCTACGTATGGACATAAAAAAAGGGCAATGTTTTGAGGAGTTAAGTCCTGTACTTTTGTGGTGAAGTGCAAGAAGAAAGGCAGCTCAGTTCCCCTGTTCTCTTTTTATTCCAACCTTTGCTCTTCAGGAACTATGTACTCCTCTGAAAACATGGATTTCACAATACACACAAAAGGAACCATGAATTTCTTATTATCTGCCTAAGAGAAAACCAAAGGATGCTGCAACATCTTCCCTCATGACAAAGTAAAAGGCAAGTGGAGTGATCTGCTAGAGCACACCTAGGAACCCTGATTAACATTTGCTTCTAATGAGAATGTTATCAGGACTGAGGACAGGACAAACAATGGAAAACGTTACAGCCATGGAGATCGGTTGAGGGCCCCTCACCAATCTTCTGCAGTCAAATTACACAGATTAAAAATCAGTGACGGAACTGCACCTATTCTTTGCAGCACAGTAAGCCTCTCCTGCTCCATTTTGTGCAAAGGAATTACCCAAACCTGCCCTATGGCAGACACAAAGCCCAGTTTATGGTGAGAACGCCCACTGGTGTGTGTGCATGTGTAGAAAAATTTACCTAGGAATCTTCAAATGAGGGCTTAAGGAAAGCAAGCTTGTGTTTGGAGAAGGCCACAACTGAGATTCAGGGCTGCCATGGGTATGGAAGTTTAGTGACAAGACAAGACCAGCACGCAAAAAGCATTAGACAAATACAACTGATCTAAGCATGTGGCATCAATCACAGATGTGGCATTAACAGGTATTGCCTCACAAGAGGCAAACATCTACAGATTCAATGCAAGCATGCACCACCCACAAGATATAACTCTTACCTTTTCATTCTAACACACATCAGGATTCCAAACAGACAAAAGGGACAAAACAGACGAAGCAGGCATTAGAGACAGATTAATGTTATACCATTCGCAGCATAAACAACCAAAGAGATAGCTAGAAAAGGGTGTACCTCATACCTATATTCTGTGGACTCAGCTCTTCTTTTACCACTAAGACTATCATTTTAATTGAGCAGTTAGTAGCAGGGATAGCTACCTTCAAAATGTTCCTAGCCCCACTTTCGCTTTCAATCCTGCTCTGTTGTATAGACCTGGAGCAAGGGAAGATGCATCAAAGGATGCACTGTTTGAAATCCCTTACGATATAGGCAAACCAAGGAAGTAAACTGGGCACGCAGATAAATAACCTCCCTTGAGACACTTCTGAAGAGCAATTGGACAGTTCCGCTTATCAACTTCATTCAATTTCTACTTTGACCACAACTCAGAATGACAAAATCAATGAAATTTTCAGATGTCATTTCATTGTTATTCTTTATTATGGCAATAATATTGCATAGCAAAGCAATGTAAGGAAGTTTGTGCTAGGAAGACAAAAAGAAGTAAACATTCCTAATCAGAGCAGGAGGAATGATGTTGACTCTCAAAACCCTCAAGTAAAAACGGAAAATGATGTAATACAGCATGCACCAGAGATGAGGTATCTACAGAACTAGAGCTTTCATCGGTATTTTTGACCTAGGCTTCTAAGACTGTGTAGCAGTGGTTAAGACATTCAAGTGTCTAAGCCTTAGTTTTTCTTCTTTGCTTCTTTGTGTTTAATACATGTGCAATTCCTGATGACACTATGAAATTAGCTACAAAGAGTTAAAAAAAAAACAAAAAAAACAAAAAAAAAAAACACTAGCAGAGTATCAGTCAAAGGAGAGACTGTAACTAACTTCAGTGTGAGTTTCATACTGCAAGTTCTTAAGAGCAATGTTTTATAACTTACCCCCTTCTTGAAGGGGACTAGTGCTAGACACCCAAAATTCCCAGCATTTTTCTTATTATTTTGATAACAAGCAGACAATACCATCAATTTCTTCACCTAAATTGTTTTAGGGGTTTTATTTTAAAAATGTGCACATTGCATTCACTTTGGAAATTAATAAGAAATACTTCTCAAAAACAAAAAGCCACGAACATTAATTCTGCAATGTCATCAAATTCACACTTACCTTTCTAAAGTGTGCAAGCATGTCTGGACTTCTCTCACACATCTCTGTGAGGAGGACTACTGATGTGTGTAGAACACCTAAAAATCAGGAAAAAAAGAAAATCTGTGTTTTACAATTTCATTGGCTCCAGACAAGTGACAAAAATAAAGAAATGACAAATGATATAAAACATCCTCCTCTTAAATCTAACACATGTCCCCAAAAGATACTTGAACTTGCAGCTGTGACCAAGAGAAAGTTAATAGCAATGTGCTTGTCTTACAGCAGCAGCTAAGGGTCAAAAGAGGACAAGCTGTCCTTGCACACTGTTTACAGAAACCTGCATATTAAAAATACTGTTAGATAGTAACAAACAGGCTAACAAAAGATCTGAGATGGGCAAAAACATTTTGATTGCATTCATTGTACGTGTTGGGTTCCTCATGTTTCCTGATTTCTTCTTCTGATTTGGGTACTCTAGCCGGGCTTATGTGATCTCAACTAGGCCTTTTCCTTAGAAAGTCTTCAAAACTCAGTCTGGGAGACATGAAAAAAGCTAAAACAGAAACAACAACAACAACAGAAACAAACAAAAAACAGAAAAAAATACACACACTTTGAAGTCCCTTTAGGCAGTGTGCTGGATAAAAGTCATAAGCTTTTCCACTCTACCCACTCTGAAGTCAAAAAAAGTGAAAGTGTTCTTTCATCACCTATGCTGTGTAAAGTCCTGCTAATTATCAGTCATATGTCCCTGCCTTTTGAACAACATATGCTTTCGCTGCATACCAGGGGGAAGAAACAAATTAAAAATACACCTCAAAAGTTCCCTCCAAACAAAAGGCTTCAGTAGCAAGTGTGGCACCTGCAAAGAATGGCATAGCCTTGCTAAGCAGGCTCAGACATTACCATGGTTCTTCTCATTCAGCAAGTTTTTGGTGGCTGGCAGGAACATCTCCATAAGTTCAGGCACCTTTCTGATAACATGAACAGCACACAATGCTGCCTGTATAGGAAAAACAGTTCAGTTAGTACATAGTATAATGACAAAGACACATTTTGGGAACATCTAGCAAAGCAGCAATTATCACAAATTTCATCATATACATAGGCTTGGAAAGTTTACACTGTGTTTTTCCATCTCTCTGCAAGTGATACTGAACAGCATTACAGAAAAGAGTTCAATAAAATTTTCACAGTTGAGGAGGAAACAAAACCAGCACTGAGCTGCAATGTAATACTTGCACTAGAAATACTTCATTTGTAAGTTATTTGTTTCAGAAGCTGTATTAACTGCAAAGCAGCCCGGTATTAATAAGGCTACTTCAGTCTGTCTTAATGTTATGAAGTTTTTTTTTTTTTTTTTGCAATTGGTTGATAATCAAGTGCACCTGCTGCCTCTTCCCAAAATACAGCATTCTCTCCTAAAATCTCATTGCTGCCCCTGCCCTCCCCTCCAAGACATAATAATGAAATAAATTTAAAAGAACAAGGCTGATCACATTTTGCAGATGTTTTGTCGCACTTGCTAAGGAAGTTAGACATTTTCTAATTGTTTGCCCATTTCAAGTCCTTAATCTGTCATCTCTGAGCTAATCTCCAGTAGTACCTAATAGGTTCAAATCTTCAGATATTAGTCTGCACTATTAACAATATACTTATTAATGATGGACTTATCTGAGAACATACTGAAATAAAACTTATGACTAGAAGTCTAGGGTTAATGCCTGTGAACAGGCAGGCACTCACATGATAATCAATAACCTTAAGGTAAAGAGTATGAAATTAGAAACAAATGCCTCATCTGTTGGAGGCTTGACTTCTAGAGGCTTATACATTCCTGCTATGCAGAGACAGATTTGGCCTCTACCTATCTCACACACTGGAAAATACTCAGCCAGAGCTACAAGCTGTCTAGTATTCCGGTTATAAGCAAAGTACTCCATCAAACTTGAATTTTAATCTGTAACAAAGTATTCAAATGTACCTTCTTCCTAAGATAGGAGTTGGAAGTTTTGAGGAGCTTTTCCACCTCTCCCGCAAGGTCTCTGCACATTTCTGAGGAGCCCATGCAGCCAAGGGTGCAGAGTGCCAGCCCCTGCACGTATTGCGTGCTATGATTAAGGTCACTGTAAGGGAGAATAATAATAAAAAAAAGTCAATCAGCACGCAGAGAGCCTGAATATGGAAAAAAGGGCATCAGCTTACACTCATTTAGACATCTGCACACACGAAAAAGGCCTCCAAATTCTCAGCTACTTGGGAGTACGAGTAAGGAGCAACATAAGCTTGGAGTGCATGTACCATAGGGTTTTCTATTAGTTATAGGTAGAATTCTCAAAGGTAGATTCTAGTAAAAATATCATGTGGACATCCACTGCTTGAGCTGAGAAGAGGGAAGATGACACAGTATTGTCTTCTACAATAAATAAACACTTCTACAGTAAATAAAAAACTCTGTAGTTTGCAATTTGCGAACAGAAAAGAACCTAATATCAAGCACAGCCATGCAGTGACTTCGCAGGCTGTTCCAGTTTAACCGTGTTCTTGGACAGGCTTCAGCTTCTGTTTTTTGTTTATACTCACACTTATGTAGTTTCTGTGCCTTAAGTTTTTTGTGTAGTTTTCCTTGCATGTAATGTCTTTTAATTTTAACTGCCCTTCTCCTCCCTCCCTTTTATTTGACTATTAGGACTAACGAATGAGTTGTAAAGCTTCACATGGATCTGGTCACAAAGTAAAACCTTAAAGGGTAAGAAACAAAACATATGCCCATAAAATGCTAAGCTTAGCATAAATTCTTATTTCATATTATACTAAGACTTATACACTGAGCACAAACACTAAATCAGAAAAAACAGGATCCACATTTACAAACCAATGTATAAAAAGTCATGTAAAATATCCTCCACCCTGAGCTAGGAAAAAAACAACACACAAAAACAAAAAATATCATTACTCACACAGTTTATAAATAATCTATATAGTAATTTTGTTTAATAATCCTAACTCTTCATATGCCAATGGAAGATGCAAAATGTAGTCAATAAACGAAGCCACGTTTCAGTATGCACTATTTATGAGGTCATCCACCAATGTCATACCAAGTACAAGACAATGTGGCTTCCACATGGAAATCCCAACAGCTTTTAAAACTGCCTTCTAACCACTTTTCCATCAAACTACTTGGTATTCATGTCACCACAGCACCCAGGATTCATTCACAAATGACGACAAATGAAGAAAGTAAAAATAAGTTCCCTGGTTTGAGAAGCAATTTGGGGATTGCATGATGGGAGAGCAGGGGAAGGGAGTGGTACGTAACCAAAAGTGCACAACATGCAGAAAAGCAAGAGAGCATTCTGTTCCTAACGTCAAGTTATGGCAACATGCAGATGCAAAAGCAGATAACATGCCATTAAACACATTGATTTTTGTTTCCTTCCTTTAACAAGTTTTTGGCAGCTATATATGCTTGTGCGTATAGCAAGGATGTGCTTCAAAGGTGCCCACTTATTTGCATTGAAAATCTAGGTCTTGCTATAAGACAGTGATAAAAGCAAGACAAATAATGATAGTTATGGAAGCCAAAGAAGAAAGCGACAGACAACCCACTGACGTGGTGCAAAACTGTCTGTCAGTGTCATTGAGCTCCACTCTGGCCCATTTCAAACTCACTGCACCCTTACTACACATTTATTTCAACATAAACGATCAAAAAATGCGTTAACCACAATCAAGAAAGGTGTTAACCTAGCAACCAAGTTCTAATGGAAGAGTCTCACAAGTACAACATTCCACTGAAAAAAATATTTGACCAAATGTCTCTTTCCTGGACACTAGTAGATTCTCAGGCCCACAGCTTTGTCAAGTTTATTTTCAAGTACTTTGAGGCCACAGCCTAATTGATCAATCTCATCAATGCTTTACTTGCTACTACCTGAGAGGATTATGTTCTAAAAGTAAACTATAAATACAGGCACACCACACACAACCAAGTACACATTTGGATAAATCAGCTAGACCCCAGTTGTTCCACTCCTGCCCCCATTCATCCTGAAAAGCAGTATCTGTCACTGGAAATACATCAACTCTCATTTACTAAACGATAAAAAAAAAAAAAAAAAAAGCAATCCTGCTTTAGTAATATCTTGCTGAGAGAAAAAAAAATAAAATAAAAAACCACAACAATCCTTACTTTCCATCCCCTCTTGCCTAATTTCAGCAAGACACCAAGTAAACAGCACATTCCAAGTTGCTGCCTTGCTTGCAAGGAAAATAGGAAAATCATTCATCAGCACTGTTAGGTCAACCCAAAAGAAAAGGCAGCATACACAGCCTTGATCTTTGAAGTACAAAAAAAGAAAACAAACAACAACTCTTCAGAATTCATTAAGTAAACAGAACAACATGGCTGCAGAAACAGATATGATTTTGTAACACTGGATGGCCAGTCTTGTACATAATGTTTTAGTAGCATTATAAAAAAATCAAATCAGTATATAAGAGCTGTGGGGACCTTCAGTTATGCTACACTACTAGCTGTTTGTCTGACTCTTTCCTACTGCAAACTGGGAGATAATTAATTAAGTTTACAGACATGGAAGAGACTTCTTTAAAACACGAGGTTGTGTGCACTGGCCAAACAGCTTATTGTGATTACATATTCCAAATCTTACTTGTTTTAAGATGACCTCAAGAGTAACATGTATTACCATTCTAAAACGGTAGCTACATCAAGTATGGTTTGCCGTATGTACCTCTTCACGACCAAGGCAAGTTTGTATTCTCTTCCCTCTAAGGAACCTAGAGGGAATCATCCAATTCAGTACAATACTAGAACAATCTTTTACAGTCAACAGTACACAATAGATTGAAGGCACCAGTTTTGTAACACAAGGGACAAAAACTAAGTACTCAAAATATCAGGAGTGTACTTTCAGATTCTGAAGCCTCAAAGCATGTGTTGATGGAGAGAGAGCTGGTACCCTTACTTCTTGATGCAATTGGTCATAAGAAGATGGACATCCTGTCTCTCATCCAGCAGCAACATGGCACCTAAATACCCAATGCGCTTGTCTGTGAATTTCTGAGAGGCAATGAGCTTGAGGCACTCCAACTGGAAGAAAAAAAAAAAATGAAAAAGAATTAGCTTAAACTACTACTCAGCTAGAGGAGAAAGTTTGATGTTTACCGATTTAGGTCTCTGATAATACATTTTAAAAATTACATTTTATTCTCATTTTGGTGATATGGAAAACAAACAAAAAAAAGGTTGAATGACTTCCCAGCAAGGCAGCAACAAAGTCAGTAGCAGGTCCTGTATCTTGAAGTAGCCAGACATTAATGACCTTCCATGACCTCAGATATACCAGACAAGTGGGGTCAGAGCACAAAAGTGAAAAATAACACGTTTAGAGACAAGAAATCCATCAATTAAAGAAATATAAATATAAATAAATAATTAAAAACAAAACAATAAACTTCTGGAAATCCAGAGGATGGTTCATGTTTCATATGCAGTGGAAATTTTTAGCACTTCAATGGATATATCTGCCCACCAGAGAGAGGATCAATGCTCCGTTAAGCTGTCAAAAACAAATTTGATGATAAGCTGTAACTAAGTAGCTAGCTAGGTAAACCTTGGATACAGTCAGAGATAGTTCAGTTTTTATGCTGTTCCATAACCACTATCTGAACCCCTAAGGTTTAACTAAAATCATGCATTGCAGTCCTACAAGCTTCCCTTTTGCCACATAGAAATATGCCACCTGTGTTCAAAAGCATAAAGGAGATTCCTTAGATAACATGCAAAACTGTCATGCAATAATAATAACATGCAAAGTTGAGTAAAACCATCACGCTAGCTGAAGTCAAGATGTCTGGCTTCATCTTTAAGACACACATGGGTCTAACAGTCTGTGCCTCTCCTGTTTTTCATCAAAACATATTTCCTACTCATTTATCCCGTCACTCTCAGAAACTTCCTGTCTATAATGCTGGACTATCTACAAGATGCTACTGCTGGAACAGCATCTGCCTTCAACATCTCCCCTGCCCAGTCAAACTTCTTGCTATTGAGAAAGAACGGAGATCATATACTCCACCTACACAACATCAGTACTTTGAAAGATTCCTTCCAGTTATAAGCACCGAGGACATGTTCTCGGCCTTGGGCCCTATAACTTCCTGAAAGTGCAAATTACAAACTGTATGAGAAACAAGGCTATAGAATGGATGATTCTGTCCCCAGAACAGTCGGCATAAATGTTTGAGATGTAGCAACACCAGCAATAAAAAATATAACCTGTCTCCACTGAGACCAAAGAGGTAATTTACCATTACCAACAAAGCAGAAATTGAAGAATCACTAATCGTCCACACACAGGATTAAATAATTGAGTAACAATGCAAAATAATTAAAATAAAATTTAAATATACTCCTAAAAACTGACAGTGTAAAAATTATTGATGATGCTTATCTGTATTTTTATTATTATTGGAGCTCTTAGTTTCTTAACATTGTTGACAGGAAGTTTCTCTCTTAGACCAGGGAACCCTGCCATGTGTAATACTAAGAACAGGATAATTCACTTGCTCTGACACAACAACTCTTTATTCTGTGGGAAGAATCCAATGATATATAGTAAGAGAACTCATCTTAAACTCAAAGCGCAGCCCAGGCTTGCTCTTTAACAATTTGAAATTTGATTTCTGTGGTTTGAGTCCATTGCATTAGTGAGAGACATGGATCAGTCAATCCAATCGCGAATGTGTAGACTGAGAACATGAAGGTACTTTAAGGACTACAGCAATCTGCAATTTGACTGCCTTCTTACTTAGTCTAACCTAGGCCTTCCATCGAGCTATGACTAACAGGATGCTTACCAACTTCTAAGAAAAATGGACTATGCCCCAAAGACTAAGCAAAGTTCAACCTGAAGAACATTTTTGAACAATAGTTCAAGAATTCCATCTTCCTGTCTCGCTTTTTCAAAATCTGACTGAGAAACCATGTCAAAAATAAGCCAAGAGAGTAGGAAAGCCCATACTGGTTTTCTCCAAGTCACTTCAGTAAGATGGGAATAAGGAACACCAGTTTCTTATTTCTGGCAACAGACCAGCTATTATCTTCCTAGAACAGATTATTTTAGAAGTAGAACAGTACAGAAACACCTTGGAAGCATCTGGTAATTTCCAGAGACAGAATTTTGACATGCCATTTTGAACCCATCTACAAATAGCCATACTGGACTATGGTTTAAGAACTACTGCTCTGCAGAAACATGGGCAATGAGAAGCGCACAGCATGGCAAAGTCAGACCAACCCTAAGTTCCTTAACAAAATACGTAAGAACAGGTTCCAAACAGCAAAAGTCTGTAACAGTCAAAACTAACTAACACAGATTCAAAATGTGAGTGAAAACAAACATCAAAACATCTCAAAGCAAAACTGCAGCTAGGAATACTCCAATTTAGTCCATGTACCCAAAATACATAAAGCATTCCGGTCTAGGCACATAGCACAGCAAGCATCAAAGACTAACCTACCTGTCCGAAATGTGCAGGGTATCCCAGCATGTGCATATACAGCAGCTTTGCCACATTTCTGCATCGGTACGTGTTATCTTCCTCTCGGAAGGATGATCGGATAGCAGCACACTCCTTTTGAATCATCTCACGCTCTTCTGCCTGGGTTCTTGCTGTCCGGATGGTCCGGATCAGCTCCCGCAGTCTGATGGGGGCTGGCATCCTCTGGGAGGAGAAAGAAAGATATCCGTAAGCCTTCTTCTACTGTATCTGATGACTTAATAATTGTCTCATAGTTTAACATAAGGTTTTCCTTCTTCCCCTACAATTATATAAACAAAAGAATTAAGAAAATACAGGCTGCTTCAGCAGTATGGTTAAAAGTAAACTTGAAAAACATAAGAATTTATGGCACCTTCCAGGAACATACATTCTCGCAATGTTTTGAACTAGCTATCAAGTGAACATAAAAATGACTTCTGATCTGAAACAGGCAGAAATGGTATGCAAGGTATGCTCCCATGTTCACATCTTCTTACTCTCCCCAAGGATGTCAGGCTCAGAGGATTAATCACAAAAATTGTGACAACTTGGGACAGAAATTCTCTACAAAAAGCAATGCTATTTATTAACTTGCACAAGATTTCAGATAGGTGTTTCAAATAGCCAGGCTTCAAAAGTCCTATGGACTCGCACACTTAATACTTTGAGTGGTGGAATGCAGCAGAAAAAGCTGATGGAAGAGCAATCCTATCGGTGTGGATGTATTTCGGAATCAAGTTGACACTGTCCCTTTATTAGGCAACAGCCAGAACAATACTTTCTAAAACAAGCCTGTCACTGTATGAAGGAGACTGCAGGAGACAGACATATTCTACATGAACTTCAAGTAGTTTCATTTCACCATATGCAATAGTGATGGTGCCATCTGACCTAGAGAACAATTTATTCTCTTGAATGTTCTTCAAGACAAGAATTACTTTCAAATGAAAGTCAAACTTTAAAACTATGTTCAATGGTGCTGCACCTTTCAGAGGTAGCTATGCCATCATATTTATTTGCATAAAATGTCATCTAATTTGTTCTCTCTTATTTTCCCCTAGTGATGTGTAACACTTGGTTTGAGGTTGTGGTTGCTACAAAGTGCTCAGCTGGTGTTTTTCATGTACTGGTTTAATAAAGCCCCAAATCTCTTTCCTGGGTGGCAACACTCTTGTTAGAGTCCATCATTTTTAAGCCTGGATTCACCTCCTACCCCCATCCTCACTCCTCAATATACCTCTCAGATATTTTGACATGCCATGCTTTTGTTAGAAAACCAGGGAGAAAGTAATAAAAAATAAAAGCACTACTGCAGGCACATTCCTCTGCAGTCTACAGGTAGTAGTTTCATAATTGTGAAGATGACTTATGAGCAGGCTTATGCTGAAAGAGGTGCTCAATTCCACTCCTTCCATCCTTCTACCAGCAGCTTTCCTGGGACATGGCATGCCAGATAAGGCAACTTGTGCATCTAAAACAGCTTGTTATTTTCCTTTCAACAGAAGCGGTCTTTGAACAAAACAGTTTGACTTGTGCTGACACAAGGCAATGGGAACACACAGCAATGGGAGATCTGAGATGGAGCAGGGAAGAGATGAAACGTTCCCTCCTGCAGTAAGCAACACAACTGAAGCACAGACCCATGATGAGGCTTTAGATCTTAAACTCCCGTTCCTGAGAATACAGGCAATGGCTAGTACAGGTTACAATCACGGGCGTTTTGCTTGTTAGCTTTAAGTAGAGACTTCTTTGCAAACTTTCCGAAACCCTATCATATGGTCTGCAAACAAAATTAAGCTTGGTATTACTTTACCTTGATATCACAGGTCCTGTTGCTTTCACATTACATTTGAAGGGCTTATAAATTGCGCAACACTGGTTTGCCCTGCCTGTGACTTGTTACCGGCAGTGCTGTTTTCTTGCCTGTGCCCAACCAACACCTGTGGTAGGCACATCTGTGGAGGGCTTCAGCACATCGCTGTCAGTCTGGCTCTTTATGTCAAAGTAAAACAACAGACAGCCAGAATCACTTAAGTCAATGGAACAGCACCGAGTAAAGATACCACACTTCCAAAGCAGACCTTTATAAGAACCTTTATTTTGAATCCTTCACCAATCTAAGGCAGGACTTCATACCTCTCTGAAGCAGCAGAGAAAATGAAATCAAACAGTGGCAATCTGGTATGATGTCACTCTGTCATCATCCATTCACTGAAAGAAATGTATAACCTGTACTTACAAATGCCCTCACGTAAACAATCAACATACCACACTGTAAAGATTATTTTTCCTCCCCACATCACAACAGCAGTAAAAGAATGAACCAGCATTTCAGAAAGCAAAGCAATGAAGAATAAGAGTTTTACTCAGATTATAGCCAATTAAAAGGTTACCTCCTTTTCTCATCTGATTGTGTCATACTAATATGCTGTTAGTACAGACACAGTCCAATCCGAGCTGTTTCCTAAGAGCAATTCTCTCTCTCACACACATCCTGCCTGATAAGGAGAGAGTGATTGAGAAGTGCTCGCAAGGAGGACAGCATGAAGGGCAAAAGACAAAGCTACAATTAATTTTCCAACATTAAGAACTTCTGTATTTATGCCACAACTTCACAACCATACTCCTTTTTTAATCAATAATTTAGCATTTTTTAAATATATCGTTCAATTTTTTCCATAAAAAGAAAAAAAGTTTTTTTCACACTCCCATCTACAAAAAATTCTCTCTCTCACAAGAGAGAATCACTTCACACTCTTACTCTTTGGGGGTTGAGCTACTTTTTTGTGCGCGCTTTTTTTTTTTTTTTTTAAACATTTCAATGCATAGTAATTGCCATGTGATGTAACAGGTCGGCCTCCTCCTCCCTCCCCATAAGAAAGGCTTTTCTTGCTACCAAGAAATTCTCACAACAGACATTTTGTTTTCCACCCTCAACTGTAAATCTAAGATTCTTTTGCATGCCAATAAACTGGAAATCTCATCTAAGTTTCAGAAGTTTCTGGCAAGTGCATACAGCAGTTACTGCAGTCGTGAAGAGATTTAGGACATGAGAATACTTAAATTCAGAAGTATTCCAGAACAGATTAATATTTACCATTATCAACTATTTCAAAGCCTATTATAATGCTAACCTTCAATGTGACACACCTTGGGTAATTCCTGCTGAATTTCTACTAAGCATGACCGTATACACGACACAGTGTGCATACACCCAAACAGTTTAAGCAACATGGTGAAGCTTACTAACAGGCTGCACAATCAAATATGTGTTGTCCTCTATTGATGCAGAACAGGGCATGAAGGAGAGATGGCAGAGAACAAGAGCCAACCGTGCCAGGTAAGTCATGAAACAGATCTAACCCAGTTTCCTGTCTCAGTGCGGGAAGCAGCAGGTGCGTAAGGGAGGTAACAGAGAGAGGGCGTCTCCTCAACATCTTAATAACTGATGGGAGAAGCAGCGCATCTCCTCAGTATCTCATTAACTGCTGAACGAAAGAAATAGGGATGTCTAAGCAGCAACTTTAATGTCCTGCCCGTTCATCTCTCCCAGCACTCAAAGATGAGCAACACATGCCCCTTGGTCAGCAAGTAAAGATCCATAGCTTGCAGGGCCAGAAAAGCTAATCATCCTAAATCCAAGTCCTCTGAACCAACAAACCAAGTTTTGTGCAGGTATCATAAGACTGACAAAATGTCATTCAGATTCAGTTTCTGTCCCTTCTCCCCAGACTCATTTAGCTTTTTGAGGACCATACATGCTTTTGTACTCAGAATGGTGACCCAGTAAGTCACCAACAATTTCTGTACAATCCCAAATTCCTCTGGATAACTCCTATCCAAGGGACAGGCTGTAACTTAATAGTTAAGCCCACAATGCTAGGACTTGAATGTAGTAAGAAGCATGACTGCAAAACATTAGAACATATTTTGCAGGCTTGATGGAAAAAAAAATAATCAGAAGAGCTAGAATGAAGCAACAAGGTTACATGGATATTCCCCCAGGATGGAAAACACCTAATTCACACAAGATAGCAACTACTTCGCATGATATATATCTAATCAGCATGCACTCTCAGGCACACAGGTAAGGAGACAAAAGAAACACAACACAGAGAGAGAGAGAGAGAGAGAGAGAGAGAAAGGATTGCTCTGGCTCCCTTTTTTTGTTCC
Organism: Aythya ferina; assembly: GCF_964211825.1. Lineage (NCBI taxonomy): Eukaryota > Metazoa > Chordata > Aves > Anseriformes > Anatidae > Aythya > Aythya ferina. The sequence goes on from NC_140308.1 coordinate 206,384, forward strand.
TTTCAAGAAGTGTACATAAACGTCCTCTCCCTTTAGTCAAATCACCTCCGAGCATTATTTGTATATTAGTTTTCCAGGATTGTGAGAGGTTGCAGAACAATAGGAAACAAACATTTTTCCACATACACGCTGCCAAGCAATCCGGGACTAGAACCTGAGCATAGTGACAAGCAATAACAGCTAGGTAGGCATGGGGCCTCCTGGGCTCCATGGTTACATAGCTAGCACTCGAGGAAGCAGCAGCATAATAGAAAGCACAAAGAGTCAAAAAGGACTCCAACAAGCCTCCCAAATCGATTTATTGCTAAATAGTTTTGATTTCCCTGATCATATGTAGTATGGATGACACGCAGCATAACCATACCATGGCCCTGCCAAGGCAGTGGAACCTTACAGCATCAAAATTCCACTGGGACTTGACATACAGATTTCACTAAAGGAAGGAAGTAGGGGCATACGTTAGTAACCTGTTTATTGATGAGAGCTAAAACAAAAAGAATACTGACAATTTACAAAATCAAAATATAAATAGGATTAAACAATATAACTTAGAAGAACTAAAACACGTAAGAAGCAATCTACCAATTTTGACTATATCATTTTTCTTGAAATTAAAATCTTGAAATTCACACTATGAACCATGCAAAGGGTTAAGGTAAATCAGCTTGAGGTGACAACTACGAAGCTATCAAATAAACTGCCATGAACAATGAGATTTTACAGAGCTCTATATTACAAAAATGCATTTTATTGCACTAGATGACTAACAGAGAGGAAACCATATCATGTGGTAACAGCAAACCTGAAGTATAATTTTAGCTGGTTAAACACAGCTTAGAACTTCCTTCAGAGTAGCAGGTCTTGTTTTTCAGGATTAGCTAACATTTTTCCCCTGGTACTGGAACATGTTTTTATTCTTTCATATCAACATAAATGACAATGCAATTTTTAAAAGCAATCTCATTTTTCCTCTTTTTTTTTTTCTTTTTTTTTTTTTTTTTTACAGTAGCAGTACTCTTTGGCCATTTCTTTGCTACCTACAGGCTCAAGAAATCAGGGCTGGTCCCTGAATACCTGGAAAAAAACCTAGCAGTTAAGTTCACAATATCTGGTATGATCAACAAAATGTTTCTACCTCATCAAGTCTGCTTTATCCTTATTTTAAAGGCATTAGTCTTTAGTATAGCCTACTACCAAGAAAAAGTTAGACGCTTAACTCAATTAGCTCCAATGGTTAGGTGGTTGGTGCCTAGATTCCTTGAAACATTTTTTTTCCTGCTCTCTGCATCTTATAAAAGGTATTAACTCAGGGATTCTCCTCCTTCTCCAACTCATGAGTTCTTCCCCTGAACAAACTAATGAAGAAGGTATTCTTTCTTCATGCAACTTATTCTTAGTATATTATCCAAAAGCAAAAAGAAATTGTTAACCAGGAAAACAAAAATCATACTGTATTAAAAACATTTAGTTTTAGTCTAAATTATATCTCTAAACAGCTATTTTCTCCCATCTCGTAGTCTTTTACTAGTTAAGTTTTTGTTGTGTAAAATTTGAAGATTTTATTTAACAAGCCATTATTCCAAAAGTATTTAAGTATAAAACCTCGATAAAAACCTCCCTGAGAATACAGTAACATTAAAATACAACTGTTCACCAAATAACCTTTTATATTTGCAAGCAGCACACGATACAACCGAAGTCCCACATGTAAAATGCTCGAGTGCTTCAGTCAAGCTACATTCAGCTATCAGGAACTGCAGCATAAAGATTTAGGGTACTTAAACATGCAATTGAGTTGAGACCTGCTCCAGTGTAATCCATTCAGAAATGTTAGCCTATGTCTTAAAAACAAAAACAAAACACACCACACTCCACCACTTAAGAGCGTATTTAGGACAAAATATCAGACATGTTTTTAAATTCCGTTGTTATTTCACCTTGAATTCTGGAAACAAAGACATTAAACCCATTGAGGCTCATTGAATTATTTATAGAATGGCTCTACTGTTTGGGGAAAATAGCCTAAATTTTCAATTCAAATAAGGTGCATACAATTTACAGGAAAATCTATAACTGAGTATTTCTGAGCTTGGTTCATCCTAAACAGCAGCCCAAGACTGTAGAAGCATACATTTTCAAACGGCTCTAAAAAATTCATAATAAGTTGCTCTGTCCCAACTCATCTATAAGCAATCACACTCCTAAAAACAAAAAAAAAAACAAACACACAACCCCCTCAAACCAAACAGCTTTTAGGAAGTTACATCATTAAAGCCTGACACAACTCCAACTGAAATCAGTAACAGAATTCCCCTTCTTGCTTCAGTAGAACTGCATCAAGCCTCCTGAACACAAAAAGAAAGCATAAGATATATCTAGACTGTATGAAGGGAATAACTGCAATGGTTATCCACAAAATCCCGATAGCCTGAACTCCACAGCACTACGAGCAGGCTTCACACTACTACAAGATACTTAAAACAAAAAAGCACACACACACACTGACAGTAAAAACAGAATTAAACACTACAAGTAGAGATCAAGCTGGGAGAGGGGGTTGATTGCTGTATAGTTTAGTGTTATCAATATTTATATGGAAAACATTAAAACACCTAACCAAGCAGCACTGTCAACATCACTAAGGGCAAAGGCAACACGAGAGTTAAGAGATAAGCAGCCAACCATACAACATTTAAAGGGGAAAATAATCTCTCTTGAGAAAAAGCTATTTAATAAAATGGAGGGAACTAATAAGTCAAAAATAAGCAACATCGGGAAAGCAGTAATAAATTAAGGCAGAGGGTGGTTTGATACAATATGATAACACAAGGCATCAGCATTACTTTGCACTGTAGAAAGATAGCTTGGAGAAAAAAAAAATCAAGTATGCAAAATATGCCTTAAAAACAAGAGCTTAAATGCAGTTTGAGGGGGCAGTGACTGTTCTATGTCCAGGTGCATTTAAAGAACAGGAAGCGTATTGTGAGTGTAACAGAGGCGGGGGGCAGGAGAGGACAGTGACAGAAGAGACCTACACTTTGAAAGGATCCTATAACTCACCAGGCTGAACACAGCACTACTTCTCTTGTTTCCTGCACCTACAGCCAACAACAGAATTTAGTAAGACTAGGAAAACACTTCCGATGAAGCTCCCATTCCTGCACAATGGTACATATACACCAACCCGCACAATTCCTGAACTGGCTTAAAAGGATGCACTGAGCTTTCTACCATTACAAATATTAGCCTCTAACACTTAACGAATAGAAAATGTTTTCTTAAGGACAGAATTAACGAAGCATTGGAAGAAGAGTTAAATCATCTACATAGCTGATGAGCATGATAGACAAGATTTTTTATTTCAGATTTCTGTTTTCATCCTTCCATCACCTCTGACCTACATATGCTACACCTTTGTATTTCTTAGCTGCTTCTAGATTCTTGTTTTTATCTTTAAGCAATCTGGTTATTTTATTTCCTTGCAGAGTTAAAATAAAAAAAAAAAAAAAAAAAAAACATACCTGCTTGCTACTACCTTGCGACAAAAACACACATCTTGCTTTGTCTTGGTATAAAGCCTAATGAAAAATGATACACCACGTTTTTTCCATTCATTAATACAACTTTGCAGCAGGTAACTTTGGCCGTGTCCTAGAAGTTCTTATCTTGTATTTTACCTACAGCATCTCTTCCAAACATCAGACAGAGGCTAACCTTACTACTAGTAGCAATATTAGCAGAGATTTGCTTGCACTCACCTTCTTTTTTTGAGTAACACCCTCATCATATATTCACTTACTGACTCCAAAGCTCTCATCAAATAAAGAAATGCTACTACCACAATAGACCAGATTGTTTTCCTCAGAAAACACCTGAGTATCATCTAGAACAAATTAATATCACTTTCAGTCAGAAGAGTTTGCCCTTTTGGTAAACCAAAAAAATCAAACAGTCTGTCTCTGAAACAGTCTCAAGTTATACACACTGCCAACTCAAAAATAAAAATATTAATGCAAAAGAGGCACTTTACTGAATATGAGCAACTTCAGAAGCAATTAAAATTTTTATTAGCCTTTATACTTTGAAAGGCAACTTTCCAAATCCGAACTGCATTAATTAGTGCACAGTCTGTCTGCATGCCTGAGAACAGACATCTTCAGTTCCTCTGCTGCTGTTGACAACCGTTTTATTCCACAAATAAACTTGCTGATCTCATTAGCTTACAACGATGAGAATTCAGAAGTCTGTATGCAAAGAAGCTATCAAGAATCGGAACATTAACCTCCTTGACTCATTGGCCAGGACACTGCAAACAAGCCTACTGAAGGACCTCTCTACTCTTATCACAGCGCCATTAGAAAAGAAGGTCAGATTTGCAGTCATGGGAACAAAGGAAGAGCCTGCTCCTCTATCAAAAAAGGAGGGAACCTGAGAGCTGACTCCCTCACGACGCAGACTTTCTTTCCCCTTCTCAACTCACGGGAATTTAAATACCTTCCCCTCCTTCTCTCATCATGGAAGAAACGAGGGGATCACACTGCAATCTGTCTCAAAAAGTCTCTTGCCTTTATTCAGCTCTCACATATCCAATAAAGTTTTCAAATCACGTGCCAAAAAACAAAGTATGCAAAAGGGAAAAAAAAAATGGTAGCAAAACGGCACATGCAGATAAACAAAGGAAAAAACAGTGAGTATAGTTTAGAGAAAGGATGAAAAAAAAAAAAAGGGCATAAAAAAAAACACAGATATACACTATTAAGTAGAATAAGAACCTGAGGAAAAAAAAAAAATGAAAAAAAACTAAACAACTCAATGTGTAATTTTAAATGCAAGATGCAAGGAGTTCTATGCAGCAAAAAATATGTGTATATTTTACTTTGTTTAAGCTATTATGCGTCAAATGCACTTTCAGGTATTGCACCAGAAATGCCACCCCTCCAAAGGGGTTCCCCTGGAACCCCATGCCTTTCCATTCAGGCTTCAAGCATCGGAAACTAAAGTAGGCATTTAAAAGCATCGCTTACCACATAACAAAACATACAAACGTTTCATTCACAAACTTTCAAAACAATGCCTACCATTAGAAAAAGTCATAGTTTGTCTCACAGTTTGCGAGACGAGAAAAAGAGAGAACTCCAGCCTCGAGAATGGGACTTGAAACTGTCCTCGGGCTGATTTCTGAGTAACGGTAGACAACTCTAACGCAGACCCAAAGCTGAAATTTACCGAAAACGCTTTTGGCTGGAAACCAAAGACTTCTGCCTCCAGGAAAATCCACGCATCCGCGCAACAGCGCGCAGACCCCGTAAGAATCACGGCCTCCCCGTAACGCTGCGGGCAGCTGCGCAGCACAGGCAATGAAACGCCAAGGCAAGGCGGATGCAAACGCACAAACCACTTGTCGGACGCCGAGGCCCCCCGGCGCCAACGAGGCGAGGCAACGCTTCCTCCTGCCACCACTCCGGCGGCGGGCCCTGCGCTCCCCGCGGGTCACCGGGCCCCCGGAGCAGGGCCGGGGCGGCGGGCACAGCCCTGCCGGCCGCGTCTCGCCAGCGGCCGAAGGCCCGAGCCCGCCGCAGACGCGCCCCTCGGCCGCGGGAGCTGGCCCCGAGGGCCCGGGGCCGGAGCGGAGCAGGGCCGGCAGCGCCGGGCAGGGACAGGGGCCGCGGGCGGGCGGGCGGCCGGGCCCCGCGCCGGAGGAGGCGGCGGGATGGCAGCGGGCGGCCTCCTCCCGCGGGCGGCCCCGGGAGGCCGCGGAGCGACCCGGGGGCAGCGCCGCGAGGCCCGGCGGCGGCACGCGCGGTGCCCGGGCTGCCGCGGGGCGCGGCGAGGAGGGGCGCGGGGCGGGCGGCGCGGCCCCACTCACCGGGCCGGTGCCTGCAGCGGAGGAAGCGGCAGCGGCAGGAGCCGGGCATTCAAAATGGCGGCGGCGCGGCCTCAGCACCGATACGGCAGGCGGAGGGATCCGCGCGCCGGCACGCTCCCCTCGGCCTCCCGGCCGCGACCGGCGCCAGGCTGGGGACGCGGCCGCGGCCTCCGCGGCGGGAAAGGCGCCGGGGCGGCACGAGACGGGCGGCGGCGGGGCGGAGGGAAGGCGTCCCGCACTACTTTCCTCGGCGGAAGCGCACGCGTGCCGGACCCGCGAGCGGCGCTGCGTTGCGCCGTGGCAGTCACTGATGACGTCACGCGGGGGGCGGGCCCCGCGCCGAGCGCTGCCCCGAGGTGCGGCCGGGCGGGTCGCGCCGCCCGCAGACTGGGTTCCGCGGCGCCTCGCCGCACGGGGGGGAGGGGGGTGGGGGGCGGTTGCCGGGGCCGCCCGCGGCGGGAGCGGGTGGGGCCGGGGGCCCGGGCAGCTGCCGGCGGCTCGCCCCCCGCGGGCCCAGGTTACCGAAGCCGCGCGCGGCGGCCGGAGGGGCGGGGAGGGGCGGGGAGGAGCGCTCCGAGCCGGCCGGGGCACGGCCCGCTGGAGCCGGCCCGGGGTGGCGGCGGGGCCCGGGAGCGGCTTGGGCCCGGCTGCCGCCTGCTCTGGGTTCGGCGGGGATCGGCCGCAGGGCGCCCGGTGAGGAGCCGCCGGCTCCCCGCAGCCGAGGCCGGGCAGGGGGCGCCCAGCCGCTGCCCCCCGCAGCAGCGAGGTCGCCTCGGCAGCGCCCGCTCCGCTCTGGGGCCGCCCGCAGCTCCCGGCCCCGCGCAGGGCTCCCCCGCCCCGCCTCGCCTCCAGCCGTCGCCGCGGCAACGGGCGCTGCGGGCGGCCCCGGCGCTGAGGCGCTTCCGGCGCGCGGCCTCCCCCCGTCATCGCTGCGCGCCGCGGCGCGGGGCGGGGCCGGGCCGGGCCGGGCCGGAGGCGGCCGCGGGGCCGATGGGGGTCGCGGAGCAGGAGCCGGGCGATGGCGGCGGGTGAGGCGCGGCGGGCGCCGGGCGGGCCGGCGGAGGCGGGGCGCGGCCGCGGCGCCTCGGGCCCGGCGGGGCGGAGCGGGGCAGGGCGCGGGGCGGCCGGGGCCGGGGCCGGGGCCGCCGAGCGGGGCGGGGGCTCGCGGCTCCGGGGCCCGGGGCCCGGGTCTGGCCCCGTCCCCGCGGCTCGGGGCTCCCCCCGCGCGGCCCCGGCCCCCGGGCTCACGGCTCCCTCTGTTCCCGGTGCAGGTGAGGCGGCGGCGGCCGGCGGCGGGGATCCGGGAGCCGGCGTGCGGCAGCCCCTGCGGGCGCCCCCATGAACGAGCGTCGCGGCCGCGGCTGCCGGGACTCCGCGGGGCGCCATGAGAGCGGGCCACGAGCGCAGCCAGGAGCGCCTCCCGCCCAAGAAGCGGGAGCTGCCGGCCGCCAGCAGCGGCACGGAGGCGGCGCGGGTGGGGGGCGCCCAGGCCTCGGGCGAGGGCCCCGAGTGGGCCCGGACGGCGGGGCCGGGCCCCGCGGCCCTGCGCTACGGCCCCGGGGAGGCCGCGGAGGCGGTGGCGGGGCTGACGGTGGACCAGTACGGGATGCTCTACAAGGTGGCGGTGCCGCCCGCCACCTTCTCCCCCACGGCCCTGCACCCCGTGGTGAACGTGAGCCCCCTGACCCCGGCCTTCAACGTGACCTCGCCGATAATCCAGCACCCGGGGGTGCCCTACCCGCCCATCCACTACGCGCAGATCCCGCCGACGTCCCTGCAGCTCATCGGCTCGCATTACACGGTGCCCTACGCTGTCCCTCCCGGCTTCCTGCCTAGTCCTCTCCTGTCTCCTTCCACCAACCTCGCCGCCTCTCACGTCCCCCACTTTGTGCCATATGCCTCTCTCTTCACGGAAGAAGCCGCTCCTTCCCCCCAGACTACCTCTCCTACCCACACCTTCAACAAATCTGCTTCTGCGGTCTCTCCCTCGGGCCAGATGCAGCACCATGCTGGGACCCAGCCACTAGATACTACGCTAGGTAGAATTCCTGTTTATTATCAGATGTCCCGCCTCCCACCAGGGTACTCGGCATATGAGACGCCCACAGCAGGTGGAAGCCCAGATTCTTCTCAGCAAGACAGTCAGCTGAGTTCAGAGGTAGCTGCTGCCAACGGTGGACAGAGACATCTGGAGCACAACGTGGTGAGGAGGACCAGTGAGGCTGTGGACTCTGGCAGCAGTAAAGCCGAAGACTGTCTGCCAGGGGCTGCAGTGGGATGTGTGGTTGATGGACAGTTTCTTTCAGGTTACCAGACGTTGAGAACAGAGGTCTCTGTGCCAGCTCACAGAAACACCCCAGACACTGACCTGGAGGTCCAGAGGGTGGTAGGGGTGTTGGCATCTCAGGATTATCATGTTCTGGCAGCCCAGAGGAAAGATGACCCAAGCCCTTTAAACCTTTGCCATAGTATCTCTGATCAGCAGGGGGAGTCAAAGGACATTTTGAGGAACACGGTGGAAAGGGCCGCTGCTGGGAAGAGCCAGTCCAGGAGTCCGTATGTTGTATCCCCTGAAGAGATGGTTAGACAAAGACAATTAACCAAAGGAATGGTGATAGCCAACGGCAAGCCAGTACTGGTTCCCGTTGGATCTGAGCCCATCAGGTCTTCTGCTTCAGAAACCCTGGTAAGGCAGAGTCCAGACGTGCAGGCTCGAGGAAGTGTGCTTGAAAAGGACCCGGCACAGCTGCAGCCACCCAGCTCCTCACACTTGCCCTCCCACTTCATGAAAGGAGCCATCATCCAGCTGGCTACAGGAGAGCTGAAGCGGGTAGAGGACCTGCAGACTCAAGACTTTGTTCGCAGTGCAGAGGTGAGCGGGGGCCTGAAGATCGATTCCAGCACCGTGGTGGATATTCAGGAAAGCCAGTGGCCTGGCCTTGTCATGTTGCATTTTGTGGTTGGGGAGCAACAAAGTAAAGTGAGCATCGATGTGCCCCCAGAGCATCCCTTCTTTGTCTATGGCCAGGGCTGGTCCTCCTGTAGCCCGGGGCGGACTGCTCAGCTCTTTGCTTTGCCCTGTCACAGGCTGCAAGTGGGCGATGTCTGCATATCAATCAGTTTACAGAGCATGAATGGCAACTCTGCTTCTCAGGCTAACTACCCTCTCACAGATCAGTTGATATCTACTAGGGAGAGATCTGAAAGAACTGCTCAGGGGTCCAGAGAACCGTCTGACAGAGCTGCTGAAAGGAAGAGCCAGCCAGAAAGGGAAAGTGCAGCTCAGAGCTCTCACGCAGAACCCTCTCAGCCTGAGACTGTCACTCAGCACAGCTGGGCAGCCCCAGGCTTCCAAAGATACAGCACGCAGGCAGAGGAGCCTCGGCCCTCTCTGCTCCGTCCCTCTTTCATTCCCCAGGAGGTCAAGCTGTCTATCGAAGGGCGTTCTAATGCAGGGAAGTGATCCCTTTGAGGCTGTGAGCTAGGGCATGCCCTCCGGGTGAGCCTCACCTTCACTGGGTGGAGAAATTGCACACGCTTTGTGGCAGGTTCACCAGCAAGGCTGCCCTGCAGAACTGGATTAATTCCAGTTCAGTGGCTGACCAGTTCCTCTTGGGGAATCGAGAGGACTCCAGTGCCTCAGGGAGCAGCAACAGGCTAGCCGAGGTAGAGAAAAGGGACGTGCTCACGAGCTTGTGATGAGAACATCTGGAGGCTGGGGCTTTCTTGCACCTCCCTGAACAACTGACACCCTGCAGGGCAGGGTCTAAGTAAGCATTCAGGAAAGGTGGAGAGATGGGAAGGGCAGACGTGGCTTAAGGTAGAAAGTAAAATTGCTGAAGATATTATTCCTCCTTTTTCATGATGGGGAGAGATGGGTCCCCACTGGAGTTTAGGGGGCTCTACTCCCAGTATCCCCTTTCTTCACACATGCACTTTAAAAGGACCGTTCACCGATGGAGCTCTTGAGGGCAGGACGCAGATGCTTCTCTGATGGTTCTGTTTAATGTCTCTTCCACTGAATCCAACTGCTCTTTCTTCTTGCAAAGAATGTACAGAGATTTCCATGAATCACAGAAACTCAAGAGGAAGGACCAAAAGGATGGGTTTGGGTACAGGTGAATAGGGAACTTGAGCACTTGGGATGGGGCACGGGATGGGAGATGTCAGTTTCCTGCTTTGAAATATTTCTGTTGTCACCTAATTATTGTAATATTAGTCACCAAATCAAATATTCCTTCCCACGTTAATAACCTTAAAAACAAAATCTCTTGGGCTTAAGGCTTTTAAGGCTTAGCCTGTGGGTGAATGGGGCTAGGTTTTGTTTTGTTTGGTTTTTGTTTTTTTTGAAAGCTGGAGTCAGATATATTTAGCATTCTCTAGTGAGGGATGGAAACACATCCTTCGACTGTGAGAAGACCGAGACTATTTTGTAATTACATCAGAAGAAAACTTTACGGATGGCTAATTATTCCCTGCAGGCAGTTTTCTGAATAAACTCTAAAGAAACAAGCGTTTGTGCATGTGCAGGCAAAGTACAAAGCTTCAGCTAATTACAGTTCCATGAGTAATGTAGGGACTCTAGGGATTGCAGCATCGTAGCGCATTTCTGGGTGTTTTTCTGTTAGTTGTTCTAACGCAGAACTTTGGAGTTCCTCTGTAGAACAACACAGTAATATCAAGAGTAGCCTTCTTCACAGTGAAATCTAACAAATGTGTATTAATACCTCGTTATGGTAAATAACACTCCATTCGAGTGAAGGCTCCTGCAGTTACACTAATTTGCCCTCTCTGATGGTGTGTTATGACACTGGCTTTTGTCAAGGGTAAGAGCCTTTACTGACTTAACGTGGATTTGAGTATTCCCTGTATTACGGTGCCCATCACTCTGCTAGGACCAGGCTTTTGAGGATTTCTTCTCAGCGTGCCGATCCCTGCTAGAGTCCTGATGATGCTCCTGATGTTAGTGTACCATTTTCTGTCTCCCTTGTCTCATCTTCCTGAAGTTTTCTGCCAGGCATGCTGGACTGCTAGGGCTCTGCTTCTCTCTTTCCCCGAATGGCTTGTGTGTCAGCACTTCTCGATGATGTGGCTGCCCTCCTGGTCAGCTTCTGCGGTGCTGGTGTCTCAGGGTTGGTCTGAATACTCTTCAGAAACGTGTCCTGTAACCAACTGGCTTCAGTTGGCTGTGTGGCAGGGGCTTTGTGCATACGTGTTCTGCAAGCGAGAGAGTCTCCAGAAGGGTTCTTCCATCCAGGCCATTGATTATGATTTCCTAGCAAATCGCTAGCCATTTCTGTTGCCTTTGACATGCCTGCGCCAGGAGAACAATTTATTTTCAGGCCTTAGTTAAGATATGCTTTGTTCATGCCTTCAGTGTTTGTGCCTCATGAGGGTTTCTCCAGGGTGAGGATGCTGCCCGTGTCACACGTAGCTTCCCCAGAATCACAAAATGCTTGTGGTCTCATCACCTGCATGTGGAAATGCACAAGGTCACAGTGACACTGTCGTGTGAAGATTCTGCCTCCTTCGACGTGGCAGCTGTGGGGTGCTGCCTTTTCGTGGCACAGGAACATCCTTGCCTGGGCCCAGGTGCGCGGCCTCATTCCCACGTGTGTTCCGCAGTCGCTGTTCATCGGACTCTCCTGCACAAAGGCCTTGCCTGATGCTGGTTAGTGCTTAATGCTCAGGATAGCCAGGGTCTGTGGCCAAGAGCAGAAGACAGAGGAGCCCGGCTTCTCTTGCCTGTTCTTTGTGTGGCGCATGCAGAGGGACTGAGAGCTGTGGCAGGCAGCTGAGGAAGGGATCTTGCAGAGGTTTGGCCAGTGAGTGCGGAAGGGACGTTGTGTGCTCAGAGTGTTTGTGCAGCTGGACGGTGCAGAGCCCCGGTGTGCCCATTCAGACATGGAAGTCTCTGTCTTAGAGGGTTTGGAGAGCCTGCCTCATGTCCCGTGTGTCGCTGTACTCACTGCTTCTAGGTCTTGGCCGCGTGGGGCGGTGGTCTGAAAAGGCTGGTGTATGAAGCAAGATGCCGCGGGGCTAGACCAGCTCTGCCTGGGGCAGCTGGGGGTTGGGCGGGTGCTCGTCCTGGTGTTTCCTTGGCTGCTGGCTTGGCCATGCATCTGCTGAGTGGTTCTGTGGTCCGTGGAAGAGGCCAGGGTGTGTTTGTCCTTGGGGCTTCTGTCCAGGCTCCCTGTGAGTCCCACTGTTGAGCATGGTTCAGCTGCCAGCTCTTCTGTTCTCTGGAAGCAACGGTTTGGAGCACATCTCATGGAGGAGGCATTGTGAGTAATTTGGGCATCTGGCCGCTTGCCCCAGGGACTGTGGGTAGGAGGGGAGTACCGGAGACCCTCTAGCCCAGCAAACAGCACTCATAATCACTGGAATCTTTCTTTACTGGGTTGGACTGTGTTGCTCAGCTCCAGTGGTGGCTGTTGGGTTGAGTGTTCAGGCTCTCTCGAGACAGGGAGTGTGCGAGACAGGTTCTGCTGTGGGCAGGAAGGCTGTGAAAGAGCCCACAGAGGAGGCATTTATTTCTTAGGTTTACATGGATAGGGGGAGATAAAGCCAGGAAGACGTTATGGAATGAGCTGGTTATCCAGGCCTTTCTGCTGGCAGAGATGTGACAGGCTTCTCAGAAATACACTGTTTTCCTGCTGCTATTGTGAAGGGAGGGAGAGCTGCGGTCTGTCCTACCTGAAGGAGGAGGCGTCCTGGCCTTGGTCTTACCCAGCTCGCACGGAGGCTGTGGGAAGAGTCTGTAGGTTGCAATAATGGGTGTCTGTAGCCATCTGTCCCATCTCATGAAACATTCCTCGGGTCAGCTGCCCATCAGAGGCCAGGCCTGCTCCCAGGCCGTGTGTACACTGTTCCCCCAGGAACACAAGACTTGCTCCAGGTGACGAGCGCTCATCACTACCAGACTATGCAGAGGAAGCTCTGTCTGGAAAGGAGGAAAGCTGCAGGAGCGCCTCTGCCTCTCCTTTCCAGCAGGTGCGCAAGTATAATGCACTTTTCACATTAAGTGTCCCCATCCCTCCTGTCCCCACCCCACACTTGAAGTCACTTTCCCCAGTAGAGAACTAACGATCCTTGTTACTCAGAAAAATATTTTAAATGAAACTACAGCAGCTTGAGTAGCCCAAATGCTAGTTCCTGCCCACAGCAGTCCATGTGCCTTTCCCTAGCGTCACTCACAACTGCTCTTTGCCTTTCAGGCTGTCCCGGGCCTGAAACTTTACAGAAGCTGCTCAGATGGCTACGAATGCACATTCTGTACAGAGTTTGGCCCAGGGTATGTTCCATGTAGGGCTTAAAATGCCGATGGTCAAGACTCCTCCATGGTCTTCACATCTGTCCATGGAGGACAGGACTTGTCCCGACGTCCCAGGCTGCTGCCACCCCACCCTGCAAACGCGCCGTGCACGTTCTGGTCGCTTTTCGCTTTCGTGGCACCTTAGAGCCAGGGGAGGGTCTGCGCATGCTAAGCAGAGCAAGGCATGTGGCACTGGGGGAACTGGCTGGGCTGCCCTGAGGCAAGGAGGTCTTTGTAGATAAGTGCTGATCCCTCAACTATAATCCCAGTTATGTAATGGCTGTATTAACATGTAACCGACCGCATTGTATCTAAAGCCTTAGAACTAGTCAGGTGCTCCCCTCCAACCTTGCTCCCACCCCATTCCTCCTACCTGATCTTTAACAAAGCATTAATAATTCTAAGGATAATCTCTATTTTGTTGTGCTTTTTTTGTAACTGTTTTAAATAAATCAATTTGTACTGTATATTTGTACTTTTGGTGAGATCCTTTTTCCTGTTTTACCATTTTAAGTCTGTACTTGGCTACACACAGATTGTATTTTTATTGTTAATGCTCTTATGAATATTGCATTTAACTCGTTGACTCTGTAAACACAGTATATATCTATATCTATATATATCTATATATAAACCAATAGCTTTTCCTTTGGTGTTTGAGACTTTTTGCTCGTCTGTGGCATCAGTGATCATTTGAACGGGGGTTCTCTGGTCTTACACAGTGATCTGGAAACTGACAAACACAAGGTAAAGGCAGACAGATAGCTTGTAAGCTTTAAGTCTGCATTCAAATACTTTCGCTTTTCTGTGATCTCCTTGAACCCCTTTGATACAATGGTTTTGTTAGTAAATATTGCTTGGAATAATCATAAGGTGCCAGGGAGGTTGTGGTAAAAGCAACCTCAAAAAAGTGTACAGTTAGCACAGCAAAGCTATGTCTCTGCTGGCCAAGCAAAACACACAATGTAGGGTAACAGCAATTGCTGCAAAGAGCAAACTGTTGGCTTGAGTGTGAAAATGAACAGAGGTAAGAATAAAAGTGAGATCAGCTCACAGAACAAAAGAGGATATGGAGAAGGTAACATAGAACTGAATAGATCCTTGCCAGACCTGGTGCCTTTTCCCAAAGAGAGCAAGGCAAGGATGGCTCCTGAAAATCCAGATGAGAAGATAAAACAACTTCTCTAAGCTGAGGAAACAAGCTGTTACAGTGGCATGTTAAAGAGTGTAGGGTTCAAAAGATTAAAAGCTTTTTGTAGTGAGTGCCCACAAGACTGTCTATAAGGTTAGTTTCATGTCATGAAAAAATGCAGCATGGTGCACTTCAAAGGCAACTATTTTAAGCAGTTAAGTAGGACTTCAAAAGAGTTGCGGCAAAAGTTTTTCAAGCTAACTAGAGGGAAAAAATCAAGTTTCTAAGTCACTGAAAAATGACTGGCTCTGTCCTCTCTGCAGCTCCCTTCAGGTATTTCCAGGCATGGGCAAGATCCCCCTAACCATTCTTTTCTCCAGGCTGAGCAATCCCAGCTCTTGCAGCCTCTCCTCAGAGGACAGATGTTGCAGTCCCTTTGGGGCCCTTTGCTAAACTCTCTACAGCATGTCTGTGTCTCTCTCACTTGCAAACCTGAAATGCTGTTTAAGTGAAAATTACCTTGTTAATCAACTGGCAAGCTGCTCCTTGTTTGCTTACCTCGGTCAGCCTTTCTGTTATTGTCTATATGAGGTATCTTAGAACAGGAATTACTTCCTCTTAGTTTTTCCAAGTACACTACGGCAAACAAGCACATAGAAATAGTGTTAAAGGGTGTGCGCAGCCATTTGCAGGAAGATGGCATCCTTTTTTGCTTCAATTTTTATGGACACAAGCAGTGAGGTATGTATTCCTGGAGGAGCATGGGACTATCAAAGTCCCCAGCTCCATTACTTACGCTGCTGTAAATAAGTTCCTTTTTCAGTGAGGCAGGCTTTTCACCTGTAGCAAAACTGCAGCAGCCTAAACCCATCCATGCTGCAAGGGTCCAAGAACAGGACAAAGTACAAAAGGTAAAGAAGGGGACTAAATAAATGTGAAACATTAATTTATTTTCCCACTGTTCACAAGCTGTGGCTGACCCCCACAGCAGCCTGTATCCTCAGAATCTGCTTCCACCAGGGC
Organism: Aythya ferina; assembly: GCF_964211825.1. NCBI lineage: Eukaryota > Metazoa > Chordata > Aves > Anseriformes > Anatidae > Aythya > Aythya ferina. The sequence goes on from NC_140308.1 coordinate 221,720, forward strand.
TACTTTGGCAGACATCTCTCAGCTCTGTTCTCCTCCTGTGTTCAGGAGAAAGTCGGAACCATCTGTGGGGGAGAGCTAGCCAGGGACCCACAACAGCCTCCTGAGCATAGAAGCCTGCTAGTTTGCCTGCGACAGACGCAGCAGTGGCGGTAGTCTTTGGCCGCAGCTCAATGCAGTGTACTGTTGCTCTGCTCCTCAAAGGTCATTTTGCCCAGCAGTTGGCTCTCCAGCTCTACGTTGCTCACTGGCAGCTGGAAGAAGTTCATTTCAGCTGCCAAAGCTGCCATGGCAGAGGGGTCCTGGCCAAACTGTGCCCGAAGCATCATGTCCATTTTCTCCAGGCGCCGCTTCAGCCTCTTGGCCTCGCGTTCCCGGATGAGCCGGGCCTGCCGTTTCTCTGGGGTCTCGTTTGCACGTTTCAATCGCATGGCTTCCCGGTCTCGCTGCAGCCGTCGCGCCCGCTGTTCATCTGTCTCTTGCATGCGCTGCAGGCGCTTAGCTTCTCGATCCCGCATCCGTCTCACTTCCCGCTCCTCGGGAGTCTCGTTGTCCCGCCGGCTCTTCTTGGCTGTGCGCTCCCGCTCCAGACGCTGCAGCCGCACTTCCAGGGGCTCGTTCTGCCGACGAAGCGCCCACTTTCGCATGCCAGGTGTCTGTGCCTCCAGCAGCTTGCGATACGCAGCGCAGTTGTTGCACACTAGGAGGATGCTCGCAGGATACACAGGGGTGTGAAAGGCAACGTCCTTCCCCTCGACACTGGAGGGGCCCTCAGTTTGGGGTGCGGGCAGGCGATCTGCACTGAGCACTTCTGGCAGCTTCTCACTGGAAAGCAGAAAGTGCAGAGTGTCAGAGACTTGGTGCTGACAGGAGGGACCTCATCTCGGACTGACAGGGAGGCTGCAGTGAACAGTACCCCTAATAGTGCCCATGACAGAGGCCTGTGCTAAACCATCCCTGCCCACAAACACATCTGAATACCTAAAACCAATCAACAGCATAGACAGGGGTAGGAACAGGGTTAGCCCAGAGCAGTACCTGAGTTGGAAGAGTGCAAGGGCAGGAATTAACCAGCAAGCTGCTACTCCCCATCATCTCTGGATTTCTCCATTCCCTGTTCCCCTAGTCAGTGAATAATCTTCCACCAGGGAGGACACAAATAAGGAACATTTTGGTTTCTGCCTGTAGTCTTGCTTTGGAAATGAGGAACTCATCTGGGCAGCACAGACCCTGTCTGATGGACTGATCAGCAAGGAGAGCAACGATTGTTCTGTGACAAGAGTCTCAGTGCTCTGAAGAATCCTACTTCTTCACAGAGCTAAGAAACACCCTTTTAGCAGCACAGCTCGTGGAGATTTTTGCAGGTAATGTGGAGCTGCAAGGAGGAAGGGATCCAGGAAATCTCAGTCATTGTGGGTGTTCACAGCTGGCCTTTAGTAGGGCATAGACATGATTCCTGTGTCACTTAAGGCAACCCACCTAATCTTTTCTGTGGGTACCCTAGCCCACTCACCAGCCAGGGCGACCCTGACCTGTTGAATGTGGCGTGGCTGGTGAAACGTGCTCCACACACTGCACAGTTTGACAGCTGGTCCTCTGAGTGGATCAGGAGATGTCGCCCAAGGGATCCTGGTGAGCTGAGGGCTCTGCCACATACAGGACACATGTAGCTCTTGGCGCTCACCACAGCTGCAGTGTGCTGCAAAACAACCACTAGGTTGTTAGTTACAAACTGCCCAGCTCCCTGCCCAGTTTGAGGTGTGCTAACAAAATATGGCAAACCATTTAGTTCAGCCTCTTGGAAAAGGATCATTTAACCACTAAAACCTCTGGCTTACAGCTCCTAGACTAAGTGCAAGACATTTGGGATGTCACAGATCAAATACCTTCCTGCAGTTCAACAGCAGTGCAAGAGAAACAAGTAGAGCCAGAACGCTCAGATCATACGACCTGCCCCTTGTTTTCAGAAAGGCATCTAAGCAGCTGGTGTTGCTAGAAAAAGCATGACTGCACCAGCAGTAGGCAGGATGCTGGGGAGGGAAAGCTCACTATGATGGTAGCTACAGACAGTCAGCTGGTGCAGATAAGTGGTCAGTTCAGCTCTCTTTCATTCCTTCTGTTACAGACTTTGATGTGCTGGGAGGAGAGTACTGACAAAAATCCTGTAAGATCCCGGCATAGATTTCCCGCAGTACTGGAATTGTTTCAGAGGAAGAACTGCTGTTTTCATGGATAGGAACCGTGATAAAGGGACAGAATAAAGAACCAAACGATCAAGAGGAGGGTTCCTTATTTCACTGAGTGATGTAAAAATTGCTTCTGTGTTTGATCTGAAAGAACTGTCTTGTCTCAGCCTGCAACTGCTTGTAGTGACTGCCTGGGGATGGAGCTGTGCTCTCCAGCTGTGCAGACTGGTGCCTTGCTGATTCTTTCACCCAGGACTCCCTGTGGATTATCTGCTATAAACTTCAGTCACATCCTAGATAGGAGGATCAGTTCAGCTCTGTGACTGCAAAAATCAGAACAAAGCCGTCCCATGCCCTTGCCCAGGCCTGTTCCTGAATTTGGGACAGCTGAGCAGCTTAAGGCCAGAGACATCCCCCCATTTGGAACCAACCCCTACCTGGTACACGTGCGCAATGAGCTGCTCTCTGCTTCCACATTCCAGCTGGCAGAGGGGACACTGGGACAATCCCAGCATGGGGTCAGCATTCAAACTCTCGGTAACCTAAGGGGAGGGAAAGACACCTTGGTGTAGGGCACACAGGTCTTCACACAGCCACCCCACCCTCCCTTAGTATCTAGTCAACACCTGCACACAGGCCTTGCCCAAATCAAGTGCTGTGCCCAGTCCTGCTGGGGCTGGTTTGCTGTTCTCCATCTAAAACTTCCTTTATGTATCCTCCGAGCAAAACTCCTGCTGCCTCCAGAAGCAAGAGAAGCCTTGTGGCCCACACTCGCACCCATAATCTTGCCAGCACAGTGCCTCTGGTAGGCAAGGTCTGCTCTGCAGCAGAAGGGAAGGGGAGATCAGTCAGAGAAAGGTGCCAGCACTGAAGGAGGTGGACAGACCACGTAAGCATCTCAGCAAGGCAGGAGAATAGCAGTTCGTCTCCTGTTCCTGGCAACCCAAGAACACCTCACACCATTTCCACTATTTCCTCCAGCCAGGAGATACTGTTTGGAGGAAGCCAGAGTGGGGACAAGGGAAGAAATCACCCCGAGGAGAAAAGATGTGTTTTCACCCAGCGCCCTCTCTTCTTCCTGGGAACTTGAGGTGAGTGCAGTGCCAATATACACTTGCCTCATTTTCTCTCATCAGTGGGGTTCCAGCTGCAGGTTTTTCCACATTCTCTAACTCTTTCTTCACTTTTATCATTGAACCATCCTCTTCAGAAGTGTGGGAAGAGACTTCATCCTGGGTGGTTTCATCATCATCACTGCCACCTGAAACATACAGAGCAGTTACTCCAAGTGTCAGGGCCCTGAGGGCACTAATAAACCTTAATTGTCTTGACAAGCCTCATCTGGGGCCATCTGCTCACACCCACTGACCAGATGCTTCGTTTAAACTTCAGTCCCCAGAGTACTGCATGGAGCTCCTGGGTCTGTCCTGTTAGCCAGCCTTGCTTGGCAATCTGTGGGCAGAGCCCGTTGCTGTCAGCACCCCGCTCTGTGGGGTGCACCCTGCTGGTGAGCTGGTTGCCCAACCTGCGCTGTGGTGGCTCCGGGCCCACCTACCCTTAGGGAGCAGTCCCACTCTTGTTGGCTGATGCGGAGTCCTGCACAAGAGCCAAGGGCTAACCCAGAGGAGATGAGTAAGATGGTCCCCAGAGGACCCCCGCAAGCTGTGCAGCACCTAACCTCAGCCCTCGGAAGAGTCTCTCCAGTCCACTACCTTGCAATTACTGGAAGGGGCAGAACTCACTGCTGCTGGAGTCATGGTCTTGCAGTGGATGAATGGCTGGCCTTTGGTCCCCAAGAGGTCCAGGAAAGCTGTTTTTCATCATGGCTTGGCGGGCTTGCTCCTCCAGCCCTGCAAAGACTTGCTCCCCTGGCAGCCACAAGGACAAAGAGTCAGACTAGTGTCGTTCCATTGATTTTACCACAAAAGCTTACCAGAAATGCATCAGGCGTGAGGTGGCTCACCTGCACTGCGCGGAACCTCTGAAGTCACCTTTCTGAAAGCATTTAAGTAACCGCTCTGCTTGCTGACCCCATGACACCAGCATTCTGTACCTGCTGATGCAAGTGTAGTCCCTATGTCTAGATCAGTCTTGCTAAGGGAAATGTTGGATGTCAGGCTGGTCTCTAAATCCTGTTTATATACTGCTCTGGTGACATGTAAAAAAGCCTGCAAGACTCCACATACCTGCCATATGTGCCCAGGTGACTTCCTCTTCTACCAGACAAACTATCTGCCAATAGAACTGCAGCACAGCTGGAGGTGGGGGGGAAGCCACACGGGGATGATAACAGTATCCCAAATCACGCATAGTGTTATTGGGCTCTTCTAAGTCATTACGTCCTATTCCCTGCTATTGCAGGCAGGGTGATGGTACTGTGACAGATCAGGATATTTAGAAAGCAATTCAATCACGTTAGGATCTGGGAAAACACAGACATTAGTGCTTGTATGATTCCCAAATTAGGTTAAACTGATTTTTAAATACAGGCTCTCTTTTTCTCTCTGTATCCTCCTTGCAGTGTAACAGCATGGCAAACTAAATCTGCATGCTTGCCTTAATTGTGGTCTTCCAGAGTTTAATCAAAACTTCAATTAATATCCTAACTTTTCTCCGCTGACAGGATCCGTGTATAGTATTTGCCATGTTTCCTTATCATGCGCTTCCACTGAAACATTCTCAACATTAGCTCAATTACCATGCAGCGTGTTTGTGAATTTCTTTAGTTATTAGAAAGTTCCTTCATAGCTAGGTAGTAATTAACCAAATAAAATGCTGGCTCTCCTACGTTATTTCTAGGTATTTGGAGAGAGCAAATTGGTGGGGAGAGAGAAGGATCATTAGCTGAATGCCCTGTGCTATGTCCACTGCAGCATACTGGCGGCCCAGTAGTTAGAACATCACCACCTGGATCACCAGGCAACAGCCCAAACCATGGCATGTCCTGGACATTCTACAGACGTTGGCTGTCGCCAGAGCAGCATCAAGTTGCTACTCTGCAGCACCTGCTTCCTGCCTGCGGTCCGCTGGGCTCCTCTACAGGGTGAGCAAGCACCCACCCATTCACGTTGAATTCCCTTTCCTCTCTGCACTGTTCAGTGGTTCTTTTCTCTCATCCATTCTACAGACAAAATGCTTCAGCAGACTGAGGATTTGTAGAGAGATATTTGATACTGATATTTTTTATATCATTTTTCATAATTTACACTTCTCCTTCAGGACATAATTATTTTTTTTCTCTTGAGAAATTTGCAGAGAAATAATCTCTTCCTGAGTGCCTGGCATCTTATCTGTTTTCCACAGTGGTGCTAAAACCAAGGGCTGTCCCTTGTGTGCTGTCACCACCTTCTCTCCCAGGAGGACTGGGGACAAGCTGCCCCTCCAGAAGCAGCTGGTGCTCAGAGCTCATCTTCTTCCACTTACGTGACGGCTAACTTGCTTCACTAACTTGCCTTGCCCAGATAAAATAAATCTCAGCGATACTTTATATACTCAAAACAGAAAATTAAGGGAGTGAACCCAGAAAGCTGAGATGCTTGTTTAGGTGCTTGTCTGCTGCATTGGCAGATGCTGATAATTAGTACCTCAACTCAGCATGAGAACAGGCAACAGCAAACACATTGAGAGAAAGTGATTACTTGAGCTCCTCTGAAAGAAAACTTCCTACAGCAGTGTCTGCTAGGGAAAGCTTCCAGTTCCGTAAAGTCAACATTAATATTTACATTAAAATAAACAAATGACTTTGTTTCATATGTAGTTATAACTTGTTTTTATCAGTGGGTGAGCTGTGAGCACTTGGGACAAGGTGCTAGAGTTCCCAAAGGGCTAGCTTTTGGATTAAATTTATCAGCTTGTTTGTAACTCCCAGGAACTACTCAAAGCACAAATGCAGAAATAGTATGGAAGATGCAGTGCATTTTTAACATAAAACAAAGAAGCCAAAGAGTAGCTTTTGGAACCAAATTGCACCTTTTAGTATAGGGCCACAACTGGCATCAGTGTAATCAGGGAATTTAATTCTTGATCCACTGAGAGAACACCAGTCCTGTTCTAAGGAGGGGTGTATTCCCACATACTAAACTGTTTCAGCCAGCTTAGCCCCATGTTCATACTCACACTGCCTTTCTGGTGCTTACCTCAAAATTTCCGGCATTGCGTTAAAGAGCAATAATTTACGGAAGACTTCAAAGACCTTCAGAAGTTTCACGGAGACTGAGGGAGAGGAGTTTGAGTTCCCACCATCCCCATGGAGGTTTCCAAAAGCATTTGAAGGCTTTTTTCATTCTTTCTCAGAAACACGAGAAAGGTTTCTGTAGAGAGGACTTGAGAACACAATCCACGTTGGCTGAAGAGAGGTGCAGGAGAGCACCCTAAATCTATCTGCCACGGAAAGCAGCAGGCACTATGGTGAATACTGGGACATGTGCCCACGTTGGAATGCATCCCAGTGCTGAATGGTTTTCATAACCTGGAGCGCTGCTTTTATGTCTGGACCACATTGGTGGGACTGAGATACAAACTGTACGAACAGCGGACACTACAGAATTATGGTGCCTCTCCAAGAAGCAGATCTCCACAAACCACCAGGTTAAGAGCCCAGAGACAAGAGCATTGGAAGTCAAAGTATGCTGAAATGAGGAAACCCATGGTATGCAGGACAGATGTGAAATTATGGTGGAGGATGTGCTACCCATGACAATTGTGAAACAAGACTCCAAACATTACCACGACTACTAGTGGAAGCAGTTACACGTTTGTTTCCTTTTCCCTTTCTCCTTCCAGATGGCTTTCGTTTCTACTGAGCAGCAGCCCAGAGATTAATGGCAGAAAAGTTCCTGCTCAGACACACAGACCACATTGGCAGGCTGCAATGTCACGATTTTAAAAATCTGTGATCTTTAGAGGAGACGACTGAGGGGACTCTTCCTATCAGTAACACTAACACCAATCACAACAACCAACAGAGCGATCATGTCTGCCAGTGGCCTTTCTGTACAGTGCACTCAGAACCAAGCTAACACTGACTCAGTACAGTGCAGAGAACTTTCAGCTTACAGCCAGAAACACAAATGGTTAGCCAAACCAGTGCTGTTAGCACTCAACATCTTGTGCATTCTCCACTAGCCTGTATCTAAAAGGCATCATGGGATTAGGGAAAAAAAAAACAAACCAACTTTTAAAAACTCTTTCACTTATACAAAATTTCTTATTATACTAATATGGTCTCAAAAGGAACTTAGAGAAGAGTGTTTAGTTCATCTACTGATAGACTAAGTCCTACTTCAGTGAAACTTTAGAGCTGTAAGGTTTGACAGGTACAGGGTTATGTTTTTATTGTTTCCGCACACACACGCTCACATACAGACACTTATTCCCCCACCTCCAACCCCTTTTGAATACATTTGCATTTATGTGGAAAGGGAGTAAGACAGGCAACAGCTTTAGGATCACCACTATCAGTGAAGGACGTTGTGCTCAATATTGAATTCACAGACTCTTCTCCAGAATTTTCTTTATTAAATACAAAAAGGGCTGCAGGCTGACCACAACACCAGAACAAATCACTGTATTTGTTTTACAAACAGCTAGAGATGTAGGACAGTGAAAAACTCATACAAATGCCTCTGCTTTGCATTCCAGTTCTCCTCTCCATAATCTTGTAAGTGAGTGGGATGCCAGGAGAGCAGCTGTGGAGGTAGGGGGGCAGCCCTGGGGTACTGCGTAACAGGGGCAGTTATGACTGCTAGGACCTGGTGGTGCCCCAACTTTGCAGCAGCCAGAAATGATTTTTTCCTGAGCCCTTTCCTTCTTGAACTGTATGAATGCAGGATAACTCTCAGGTGTTCTGGAAAATAAACACACAAACAAACAACCTCACCCCCAGATCCACAAAACAAAAATAAAAAGAAACCGCATCGTTCCCCTGTCTTCCTTCCTAAACAGAAAAGTCTCTCAGAGATGAGCCACTTTACTCCCTCCTTGTACATCAATTTAAAGTCCCTGTTCATGTAGGTCTTCTCTGTGTTCCTTTCCTGGACCTGAAATTTGCAAGTCTGTCCACCACTGTGGATCTAGTCCACCTGCCCCATCGCTATTTGGGTTGTCCATATTGCTGTAGTGGTTACTGAAATGAAAAACAACAATTGAAAGAGTTAATATAAGCGCAGCCCACAGAGCCCTTTAAGAACCAAGGATTTTGATGCAAGTAACAATTTTTGCTCAGTTTTGAATGCTGGGTGCTATTTCTTGCAAGATACTTTCTTTTCAAACTTGGAATATTATAGACAGCAGAATTCAAGAAATACTGAAGAGTACAGAGTGTGTGTGTATCAGAGGGAGAAGGAAGGAGACAGAGGATTAATGGGACACTGGGACCATGCTAAATACAGCTAGGAAATGTCCATTAATTTGATTTTAAAAGGCTATTCTGAAGAGATCTAAAATAAGCACCACTTGCAAAGGGTAGAAGCCATAGAAAGAGAAGCAGCTCATGGGACAGCAGGGAGGGAAAATAAAAGCACGCTAATACCTGAAGCAGAATTCTTGGCAAGCTCAAGAACAGTGGAGTAACCCATAACAGATGGAGTGACAGTGCAGCAATGGATGGGCTTGAAGGCAAGATCAGATGATTAATTGCTTAGAAAGATTTTATACTTTTACACTTTTGAGTCTGGGAGAAAATAAAGACAGAAACGGACGAATGAAGATATCTCCACAGGAACAATGTGACTGTATTGCATTTTTCAGTTCAGTGCGAAATGGGCAATGCAATAAGTATATTCCAGTATTACAGTTTTATTTCTTACCACATTGTCAGGTGAGAATGTTTTTCATGCACCATGTGGCAAAACAAAATTAAATTGTTAAGAGCCAATTATGTGCTGCAGCCCTGCCAAAGGGAAACAACTACAATGAAAGCTGTAGATGGACGGGCCATCACACACAACGCTACGTTTACGATAACAGTAATTTTACTGTTGTTTATCTACTATTTTGAATTTCTTTACATATCAACTTCTATTTAAAACGATTTGATCTGTAACAACACAACTTCCCAGCCAGTCACTCTGCATGCCGAAGTGCTTCTGTGCTAAGTGGGGTCAGCAGTCCCTGTTGTGAGAGGAAGGTCAAACAAGGGCCATGCCAAGCCTGGAAAGTAACCCTGGAAAGAGGTGGCATTGAGCAAGCCAGGGAGAGGAGACTGTAGCTGTTGCTTGCCCAAATGAATCTGAGAAGGAAGATAACATGGAGCAGCCAAGCAAGGAAGAAGTGGGCACCATCCTCCCATGAATTTGTCCAGTTAGATATTCACAGTAGCATTTATGCGAATCCAAAAAGCACTTCCCCAGCCCCACAGCCTGCCAAATCAGATCCCAATTGCAGACAACTGCATAAAAAGCTGCATACCTGCTGTCCCTTTTATTCCTCTCCTCCCAAACATTTCAGTCCCTGTGAAGAAGTCTCAGTAACGTGCCTGCTATGTCTCAGCCTGATTCCTCATTCTGCTGGCTCACCCAGTTCTTGGAGATGATGTTCTCTCCGATTTTCCTCGTCATTCACCAGCGCACTGGCATTTCTGGGCCCTCCAGATACACAGCAGGCTAGGTAGACAGAGAAGTCCCAACGATTTGGTGGTGTTCATCATAAGACACACAAGATTTCCATCCCAAGGAGGAGACATCACCATTGTAATTTTCTTGTATCTTTCAGTCCCTTTATTTTCTTGTGATCCTACTCGCTGCTTGTGATGACTCCTACTGAATGGTTTGTCTGTAGCTTACGCATTGCACGTAAAAGTGGTGAACCGGTCCCAAGTTTCCTCTCTCTATGGCCTATCTCACGCCCGTCAGTAGCCTTTTTGCCAGGTGGTTTCCCCAAGACTAAGGCTGGTGATCACTTGTATTGCAGATTAAAAAGCAACGTGCAATGTAAAAATGCAACAACTGAACTCCATAGCATGTATAGTCCTGTACACAGCAGTACAAGCTTCTGGAGGACATAACTGTTGTGCAGTGGAGTACAGAAGAGAAAACAGCCCACCTGAACGCCATGGAAGCTCCACCTACACCTTTAGAGCTGTCATACCCCTTGGTCCCCACGGCCGAGGGACCATAACTCTACACCAGAGGTGGCAACATACATGCAAGCTTTCTACAAGTCTAATCTAACCAGCAAGAGTAGCATCTGGGCGCTCTCAGAAGCAAATGTGTGTGGACAGAAGTGTTACTGGCATTGTAGGAGAAAACACGGGTCGTCTAAAGTTTCTCTAACTCCAAGCAGACAAACCAGTCAATTCCAAGCAGACAAACCAAAGCTATACTCTGCCCACTGTGGAACCTAGCACACAGAAGCAGGAATGGGAGAGCACGACTCAGCACAGCTACCAAAAGTTACCTCTACATCGCCCTCACGCTAGCCAGCAAGGAGCTTTTTCAGCTCTCCCACATCCACCTCTTGTTGCCTATGGGGCCTTCAAATCCCACACAGAGGTAATTCTCCCCACTACACTCAGTGAGCGTGCGGAGTGTTAGGTTACATCATGATGTGTTTTCTTCTAGCAGAGAACAGCATGCATAGATTTCTGTTGCCATATCCATACATAAAGGCACCACAGAGAAACACACAGAAACGTGCAAGCCAGCAGCATCAGCAAAGTAAGGCAGTTGCTAGGGCTGCAGCACTCAGCTCTCTGTCCCACAGTCATGACAGTTACCACAGCTTAGCAATAACCTAGGCCCCCTCATCTCATCAGCCTTGCTCTCACATGTCTACAGAAGTGGGAATTTGTTCTCCTCATTCCGGCTCAGATTCCAAACACGTCTCCAGCTACAAAGCTGAGTAGTTTCAAGGGTATAGCTTCAGACCCTCAACTTCCCTCTGCTGTAGTCAGTCAAACAACAGCTGTAGATGGGCAGATTCCCCTTTGCAGCTGAACATCCCCACAGCTGTCTCCGAGTGCTGCTAACATCTCTCTGTAGCCTGCCCACAAGAAGTGCTGATGTTCAGCATCTTCAGTCCGTTCACTATTCAACAAATGCCAGGTTCTTGACAATGCTGGAGAAACAGCCTTGTCCTCTCAGCTCTGAGAGGACAAGTATGATCTGACAGATAGCATTTATCTGTCCATTGATTGACTTAACCACTGCCTATTCCCTGAAAGGATAGAGCAAATGGCTTTATTTGCATTAGCTGGTAGGAAATTGAGGTACAGCGAGATTAAGTGACACGTCCATGCCAATCTGTTTAGTCTGTGGTAGAACAAAGATCAGAAGCTGGGATTCCCAGGCTTTCAGCTGCACACAGACCACCCTACCTGGAACTTCCTTTCCCAAGACTGGCCAGAGCCCCAGATTCACATTTCTTAGTATACTACCTTGCACTTGTGACAGTGCGAACGCAAAGCAGAACTGCAGGCCCTGTGCATACACTCACCTGCACACCTTTACAGTGTCAATTGTTTGGTCAAGCCTATCCCTGTCCTGCCGTGTCAGGACTCAGCCAGTTTCCCTGATGCACAGAGCTCAATTTCTCTTCTTACAGGCCGTAAGAGAAACCGTGAGTAACCATTCCCGCACAGACTGCACCTCTTTTCACCATTCCCCACCTCCCCTTCTCATTCCACAACAATCTGTCTGGGGCAGGGATCCCACGATGCTGCGTAACATAATACTCACAGTGAACTTTGTTAGGAGTGGTCTGTTTCCGACGGGACATGTTTCCCTGACCTGGGAGCACAGAGCGTTCGTTCCCTCAGCAGAGGGCTCACCTGAGAAGAGAAGAGCCTGTCACACACACCACTGGAACCTTCTGAGTCTCTGGCCAAACACAGCTGGGCACCTCAGGGTCACTCCCCATCCTTTTGCCTACAGGGCTCATTCTGCATCACCACAACCACGGCGCCGGCACCCAACACGACCCACAAGCGTTTCACAAACCACCATGCATGGGCAGCCCCACCCATCGCAAGCAAAGTTCCGAGCAACCTCGTACCTGGCGTACCAGCAGCCGAGAAGGCCCCGCTTCAGGAGCAACCGCGCGCTCGGCCTAAATCCCTGCCTCCCTCCCGTCTGCTCCCACGGCAGGTCAGGCATAAACCTAATCACAGCCACCACCAAACCGACCCAGAGAGAGGAGGAGGGGACAGCCGGAGGGGCCAGGCGCCAGGCACACAAAGGCACCGACCGCCTGGCGGATGCAGCTCCAGGCACGGAGGCAGCCACTGCTGGGCTGGCACAGGCAGCCCCAGGACAGGGCAGGCCACAGCCCCGCCGGCACCCCGCGAGCAGGCTGGCCTCACGGCCAGAGCTGAGACCGCCCGCGAGCAGGCAGGGAAAGGGGAGCGGCCGGGCAGGGGGCCCGCAGCCAGCCGCTGCCCCTCGGCCCCGGGGCGGGGACACGCCAGCACCCCGCAGGCTTCACCGGGGAAACATCGGCCCCTCCGACCGGCGGGGAAGGAGTCGGTGCCAACAGCGCCCGCGGGCAGACGGGCAAAAGGACTGGAGACGTTCACCACAGACAGACAGACGGGCAGACGGACACAGGGACGCTGTCAGCCGCTGACAGGCAGACGCGGGGATGCTGCCGGCCTCTGACAGACGGACTCGGGGCTGCCGGCACCCCCCGGACAGACGGGCAGGCAGCGGCCCCGGCCCCGCGAACGGAGCCCTGCCCGCGCCCCCAGGATGCGGAGGACGCGCGGGGGAACCCGGCACGACGGCCCGGCCGGACAGACCGACCGACAGACTGACAGACAGACCGACCGACACACCGCCCGCCCGGCCCCCGCCCCGCGCCCCCCGGGCCCCGGCCCCGCCTTACCCGCGCCGCGGAGCCGCGGACAGACAAAGGGCCGCGGACGGACGGACCGGCAAGATGGCGGCGCCGCCAGAGCGCGCGGCGCGGGCACGGCCCCGGGGAGCCCCCGGCCCGGCCCCGGCCCCGGCCCCGGCCCGGCCGCGCCCTCCCCGCCGCCGCTCCCCGGGCCCCGGCCCCTCGCCCGCCCGAGCTCTCACCTGCTTCTCATGGGCGCGCCTCGGCCAGCGGGCGCCGGACGCCCGGGAGCGCCCCGCCGCGCGCCGCTCCTCGCGGGGCCGCCTCGGGGAGCCGCCGCCCGGCCGGGGACCGCTCGCCCCGCGCCGCCACAGCCCCGGCACCGCGCGGCCGCGGGCAGCGCCGCCCGGCGGGAAGCCGCCGCGGGAGGTGCCGCCCCCCGCCCCGCTCCCCTCCTCGCCGCCCCGGGCGGGCACGGCACCGGGCCCCCCCCTCGCCGCTCGGCCGGGCCGGCTGCCGCGGCCGCCGCTGCCAGCGAGCTCTCGCCGCCCCGGCCCCCGCCCGGCGCTCGGCGGGGAGCTGCGCCGCCGCCCCCGGCCCGGCCCGGCCCCTCCCTCCCGCGGGCGCCGCCAGGCCCCGGCGGTCCCGGCCCCCCGCGGGCGGCTGTGCGGGGCGGCGCGGCGCTGCCCCCCGTGCGGCCGCCGCTTCCCGCGGAGGCGGGGCTGGCGGCGCGGGGCCGGCCGGCGGAACGCGGCGCTGCCGGAACCTCCGCGCCGGGGGGCGGGGCCCGGCGGGCGTGCCTCGAGGTGACGCGAAGGCACCGCCCCTCGAGGGTGTCCCTCCGCCCCGCGATGTAGTCCCTCGGCGCTGCGATTTCCTCCTGTGCCGCCGCCGCTTCTCGCCCCGGGTTCCGCCGCAGCAGTGCGGAGGGCGGCTCGCGCGGCCTCTCCGTAGCCACCGCGCCCGCTCGGTCGTGCCCGGGGTACGAGGCCGGCTGCGGGGAGTGCCGGCCCCGCGGATCGCTCCGCGCGGCGAGGGGGGCGCTGTGGCCGACCGCCATTTTGGGTGCGTGCGGGCTGCGCGGCGGCACGGCGGTGAGCGGCGGGAGGGGGTCCCGGCGGGGCGGGGGGGGGGCCGTGCTGACGGGGCGGAGGGGGCCTCGTCCCGAGAGCCTGCGGGCCGGGCTGGGCGATGGGCCCGGGGCGTGCGCTGCCGTGAGGCGTCCCCGCAGCGGGGCCTGGCGGCGGGGCGGGGCGGAGGGGGGTCTCTCTTCTCTCCTTCTCTCTCCTGGTCTCTGCCGCCGCGAGCGGGGCCGGTGCCGTTCGGCAGGGCCATCGGGCAGCCGCGCCGGGCCCCGCTGGCCGAGCAGCGCCCCGAGAAAGCGCCCCGGCGGCGTCCCGGGATGCCCGAGGGAAGGCCGGGCCGGGCGGAGGCAGGGCAGAGCGCTGCCCGCCTGCAGGCCGGGGCGATGCGGGCTGGAGCAGCCCTTCAGCAGCCCTTCAGCAGCCTGTCAGCAGCCCGGCGGTAGCGGGAAGGGTTTTGGAACAGGCGCTTACTCGTACAGAGACGGGGCGGCTTGTGCCGAGGCTGCTGCTTGGAGCTGCGGAGTTACTGCGGGGCTGGAGGCTCAGGTTACGGAAGGGCAAAACTTTCCATGGCATCAGACAAGCTCACACCTTTTTCTGTATCGGTGTTCTTTGGGTTTCGTTGGTTCCGTGTATCGCTGATAATCGTACTGGTGTGCGAAGAGATCAGCTAAATAGACTCGGTGCACGCTAGGAAGCAGTAAACTGTATACAAGCCACTTGTGACGTACAAAAACATTATCGCTATCCAGAAGTCTGCTCTGTCGTGCCCCTCGGGTACAAGCCAAGGTCTTTCAATGCGAAAACCCTTAAGGAAGATTTTTCTGACAAACATTTCTTGTCGTAACAAAGTGCTGTAGTAAAGTTTCTTATGAGTTAGTTTTCTGTACAACTGATTAGTTCAGCTGGCTCACGAGAGACTGGAGAAACGCCAGAGCAAGGGTTGGGAAACAGGAGGAGTGTGGGGAGAACACAGAGCTTCCTCCTGACGGTAGGACTGTCAGCTTGGTTCACAGCCTTAGTTTACACAGTTCTCAGGCTAATTGCATGCTGTTCTATGGCTTGCACGTTAATATGACAGAGATGGGCAATTGCAGTTGACCTGTGTGCTTCTTTAAAAATGCTGTTTCCTTGTTGGAGGGAGGGACAGGATCTGACTGTGTGATTGTTGTGCTGGCATCTCCAGGCATTGGTGTACTTGTCTCGCTTTTCAAAGTAAATGAGTGAAAGCATGTCTTCTGCTATTTATGCTGTTTAATACTTACTGCTACTGATGATGTGATATATATATAATTAATTAATATATATTTATATTAATAATTAGTATATATTTATATTAATAATTAATATATATATATTAATTTGCATTTCAAAGAAATCTAGGATAGGGAACCTCAAAATGCTGTGTAGCTCGCCTTACTGAGTTGAACTCACATTTTTCTTCCCAGACTATTGCTGTTGGGTGTTAATCTAACATAGAATCACAGTTCTTAAAATTTTACCGTATGCTGGTGGCTAGCGTTAGCTATCCAAATTGAATATACTCAGGCCTTCAAAGTTACGTTTTAGGGTATGTTTTCTAGCCCTGTACCTTTTTATGGAGTAGGCACTTTTTTTTATCATCTCCCATCTCTTTCTGGGGTTGAGGTGCAGTCTGTCAGAAGGGGAATATTCAGGAAGTTTCTGTTTGCTGTTGGCCTTGGTTTGGTGCAATGTTGTAAGGTGGGAAAGGGAACGGTGGTGCTGTAGGCCCAGTCATCTGTAAATAAGCAGATTCAGGAATAGCAGGTAGCTGTTCATTTGGACACGTAGGATAGAATTGTTAAGTGCAATGACGGTGGAGTCCAACTCCCTGACCACTTCAGGGCTAACCAAAAGTTAAAGCATATTATTGACGGCGTTGTCCAAATGCCTCCTGAACGCTGACAAGCACGGAGCATCAGTCGCCTTTCTAGGAACCAGCATTTGCCTTCATTGAATTTAATGTTTTTCTGAGTAAAGCAGTAACCAGTGTTCTTCTGGTGTGACCATCGGTTGCTGGTGCTGATGACCTTCTCGTCTTCTCCCACAGAACCTGTTCATCATGTTGGGCTCTGGATTCAAAGCTGAACGCCTGCGAGTTAACCTACGCCTTGTCATCAATCGCCTCAAACTGCTGGAGAAGAAGAAGAGTGAGTATTTGAGGGGGTAGGTGTGACCCAGGATGCTTTTGGGGCTCAGGAGACTTGAGAAGATGATTTTTCTGGGGTCGGGGGAGTTTCACGGGCCAAGGATGGAGTAGCCTTCTGCTCTTCCTTGCTGGACCCAGGCCTTGTGTTCTGCCCTGGTGTGTGGGTCCCCAGAGGAACAGGTTGGCTGTGGTGCGGCCTCCATCCAGCTCCCTGGCAGGTGTCAGAGTGCAGCTGACAAGGTGTGCGGGGTCACAGCTATGGGCTGTGTGTGAGGGATGGTCCACTTTGCCCAGAGGACCATCTCCTGGGCCTTCTGTGCCTGTAGCGCAGTGAGGAATTTCCTGTGCATGTCTCTCCCCACCTGGGATGCTCTGCCCTGATCAGATGTAGATAAGAGATTTACCCCATGGTCTTGATCGACTCTGCAAGGTAACTGAAGGTGTAGAAGTGTCTCTAACAGGCAAAAGCCCACTGCCCTTTCTCCTGTGAGTTGGTATGCGTGGACTGAGACACAAAGGCTCCATTAAGCCGTGGCTGCGTGTCTTGCACTGCAGAGGCTCAATGGAGAGAGAGAAGCTGGTAATGGATATGTGTGGTGGGGGCTGCGGGGGGATTTGGAGGCAGCAACCTCTGGCAGCACAGTGACTGGCTTTGGGATATGTGTTGTAGCTGAGCTGGCCCAGAAGGCAAGGAAGGAGATTGCAGATTATCTGGCAGCTGGGAAAGATGAGCGTGCCAGGATTCGTGTGGAACATATCATCCGTGAAGATTACCTCGTGGAGGCCATGGAGATCCTGGAGCTGTACTGCGATCTGCTGCTAGCCCGCTTTGGCTTGATTCAGTCCATGAAGTAAGCTCTGGACTAGAGGGTGTGCTGTGGGAGAGGGTCCAGGCCCCTTGGGCTCAGGGTGGGGAACTGCTGGGGGCACACCTGGGATACAGAATGGCACCCGTGTTTGTCCCGGTGTCCTAGGGCCTCCAGAGGCCTTTTCTTCCCCAGATGGGGAAGTCTCTGGAGCTTGGAATGGAGGTCGGGGACTTAAAGGCTGAGCAGGTTGAGGGCTGCAAAGACTTCTGTTGTCCTTAGGGAGCTGGATTCTGGCCTGGCAGAAGCGGTCTCTACACTGATTTGGGCTGCACCACGGCTCCAGTCAGAAGTGGCTGAGTTAAAGATTGTGAGTAGGGTTGTTTGAGAGGTGTTAGCAGGGTGGGGGTAACACTGTGAGAAACTGATGGAAGCTTTCTCCCGGGACTCTGCCTTTAAGGCAAAGGACGTAACCTTACCAGCTCTGCAGGTGGAGACCCCGGCCCAGGTTTCATTTCTACAAGGAACCGTGGAGCCTCAGGGACAGTTGAGGCTGATGAGCTGGGCTCTCTTGGTGCCAGAAATGAGAGCAAATAGAGGCAGGGAGGGCTGTGGGGCTGCAGGAAACGTGGAACGTGTGGCTGGGGAAAGCAAGGCTGTGCATGTTCCCAGAGTTCCTCTCCTGCTGCAGGTCGCTGACCAGCTGTGTGCCAAATACAGCAAGGAGTACGGGAAGCTGTGCCGGACAAACCAGATCGGAACAGTTAATGACAGGGTAATGAACTGGTAGAACAGCTACAGCCAGCTTCAGCTGGCAGAACAGATCTGTCTGCTGTGGCTTTCTGCCACTTATTCCTGTGGCCAGTGGCTGATGCCTGCGGCTCGCTGCAGGGTGGGGTGGGACAGCTGCGCTGCTGGGGCTTGCTGGCCTTGAAGCACAGGAGCGTGGTGCTGAGGTGCCTGGCAGGTGGGGTCTGCCTGTGCTGCCTGTGGGCAGAGAGGCTCAGAGCGTGGGGAGCCCTGCCCTGTGGCTGCCAGCAGGCTCCCCTGTGGCAGTGCTGTGCTGGGAGGAAAGGCTCCTCAGCGCTGCGCTGTGCTCCCCACGGCAGGTGGCCCTGGCTGGGACAGAGCCCGGCTGTGTTGTGCTGCCCCGTTCCTCATGAGCATCTCTGCACCCTTGTGTTCCAGCTGATGCACAAGCTGAGTGTGGAGGCACCACCCAAGATTCTGGTGGAGAGATACCTCATTGAGATTGCCAAGAACTACAATGTGCCCTACGAGCCTGACTCGGTGGTGATGGTGAGTGAGGCACTGCAGGTCTGTAGCTCTCTTCTGTGTTACTGTGATGGAATTTTCCCATTAGTACTTGGGTGGGTATTCAGAGCACCAGTCTGAAGCTTTGCACCAAACTTGGTGGTAGCTGTGCTTTGATGCCTTCTGTACAGTCCTAGCATACTAGCATAGCAGGATCCCTGCTACTTCCCATACTGTGGCATATGGCTGTTGTCATGCTGCAGTCTGGTCTCTCTTCTGACTTCCATTAATGCAGTTGCTGTCCATTCTGTCCTTCTGGCTTTGTCCCATCTTGTCCAGAGACAAAACCTGCATCTAATGCTGTTCAGAGGGTTGTGATCAGAAAAGAGATTCTTCTTCCCTCCCCAGGCTGAAGCCCCTACAGGCGTGGCGGCAGATCTGATTGACGTGGGATTCACAGATGATGTGAAGAAGGGCGGCCATGGAGGGGGAGGAGGTGGTGGATTTACTGCCCCACTGGTTGGTCTTGATGGATTAGTGCCTGTGCCAGTGCCGATGCCTATGCCCATGCCGTCACCAAATCCACCCTTCTCCTATCCACCTCCAAAGGGACCGGTAAGTGGCTTTGGTTTGAGCTTGCCTTTCTTCTGTGGAGGACTGGTTGTGATGCTTAGCCCTGTCCCTGCCGATTGGGAAGTATCTGTACCTGACAGCGTGATGTGTCAGAAGGCCATCTTGTAACTGTGAAACTGCGTGAGATGGAAATTGTTGGCAGCACAGCTGAAGCTTCTCATTGCTTCTTGACTGTGGAGATTCCTCCCACTGTTCTCCAGCCAGCCCTCTGCATTCAGGGACCAGAGGAGTCCAGACCTAACTCCTGAGGCAGTCTTCTGACTGTCAGGCTTTTGTTGTGGGGTTGGAGCAGCACTTTGAACTTGGTAGGCTGGTAGCGTGCCAAGGTTCAGTCAAGGAAATCAAGTGAGTTTTATGGGATGGGAACAGCAAAGGAAAATGCAGAAGTGCCTTGCCTTTAGACCCAAGTTGGGAGGGGACTAGGCCAGCGGCTCTGAGATGATTTGCTGTGGGAATGGAAGGCAGAAGCCGGAAAGAGCACCTTTCTTGGCTGTTAACAGGATATCTGGGGAGTGGCAAAACAGCGGGTTGGCTTGATATCTTAATAAAGACCCAGCAATGTGGTGTTTTTCATGGAAAATCTGGGCCAAGTACTGTTAGCAGGCTGAAGACCCAGGCATAAATAATCTGAGGACTTGCTCTAAGTCTAGACCTTTGAGGCACTGTTGTTTTACAAGTAAGGGTAATACATACAAAGCCTTCGGTGAGCCATAGAGAGTTCCTTCCCATTCTGTGGTGTTGCACTCAGGAGAGATGGCTCAAGAATGCTTAAGGCAGAGTGTTCCACATTTTTATTATCTGGTATTTATAATACTGCATGGGATGAAGTGTTTACTCGTGATGGTTCTTTAGAATAACTTGTAGTGCTGTTCAGTGGCTGCAGGTGACTGTGTCTGATTAATACTTGAGAATCTGTTCCTAGTGAGCATAATCTATGTCAAGTTGGATACTTACCTTAAACTACCACTTTCTCTGACTCCCGTAGCAGCTGTAGATGTATTGTGTCCCATGGTGGCTCTCAGGTGACTTGGCTGGCGCGTGACTGTTCAATTTCTCTCTGTACAGGAGAACTTCAGTGGCCTGCCGGTGGGGACCTACCAGCCTTTTACTAACATTCATCCGCCACCAATTCCAGCAAACCCACCAACATACGAATCTGTAAGTGCCTGAGCTGAATCACCCACCGCTGTGGGCAGCAGAGGGAAACTTGAGAGGAGGGCAGTGGAAGCCATTCATTAAGCACGTTGCTATCGACCTTTGGAGCTTTTGGGGTGGTGCTCGGCATTGCTTTGGGTGTGGTGAATAGCTGGGTGTGTGTGATGAGAAAGAGTCTTGTGAGAAGTTCCTCATTCCTCTGTGTATTTTAACTGCAGAGGAAAGCCAAGGTTTATTTTTACTGCGTTGTTAAAACGATGATAAACAGTTGATGAGCAGAGACCCTGGATCCTATTTTTGTAACGTGACAGGTTTATCGCTTTCAGTCTGTCTCATTATGGCGTTTGAACTAATACATAGGTAGTCTGGATGAAAATTTTGGCTGACCCAGCTGAAGAACATTTAAGCACTCTTCCTTTCCCAGACTTTTCTAAGTCCTCGGGGAGAAAAAAGGGGAGTCTGGAGTTTGCTTTCCATGCTTGGTTTTGTTGCAGTTCATGATCACATCTTTTTTTTTTTTTTGGTGACATGTTTGTCTCTGCGATGCCATGAATAGCAACAAGTATAGCCCAACAGTTGTGCGTACCTTTGAGTCCAGGAGATGCAGGCACAGGTACAGCAGCTGTCAGCTAGGTGCAGATAGATGGCACTGACTGCAGCCCAGCAGGAAGGAGGAGTTCTTCCAGCAAAACTGACCATGCTGTGGGCCTTTGTCCTAGCGGGTTCAAGACTTCTGAAGAGATCGTTTCTTACGTTGCTGCTGATCGCAAGGGCTTATCTATTGCTTGTGAAAGGAAGCAGTTGCTGTGCTTACGTGGATGAAGAGGGCAGTCTTCTCCAGCTTTTGTCCTTGATAAATATGTTTAGACCTGGTAGTAGATGTGCTGCTTATCTAGTACCAAATTATGGCCAATTAAGCTGCTTTGATTGACAAGGAGGGACAGGGAAATGGAAGCACTGCCCCCTTTTCTTGGGAAGAGATACAGATTCTTCGGAGTGTGCTGGAAGCAAGGGTTTATCTGTCTTCTTGGGGAGGTGTGGCATATGCATTGCTGTGCATGAGTGTGGCTGCTTTTGCACGAGTTGTGCCTGTACAGCTGGGGGATTCTGTGCCTGCTGGGAAAGAATGATAGTAACTGAGAGCCTGTTTCAGATTGACGAGCCTAACGCTGACAAGGATGCTTCTTCTGCACCGGTGGCTGGTGAGTATGCCAAGAGGCATGGGGTGGTTTGGGGCTGTGAGTAAGGCTGGGATATCCTAGCATCCCTGGGAGTGAACTTTAATTATAGGGAATAATGTGTGGAACTGGACTCAAATCCTGCTTTCAAAATGTGTTGGGAGAAGCCTATGGCAGAAGTGGAGAGTATTCTCAAACACATTGGATCTGGGAAACTCAACAACTAGAGTCTGACTTTGGCGTCAGTACTAGGCCTTCAGCTTATCTCATCAGTTTGCAGAATAAAATGAGCAAGCAACAGATTAAAATGATAATATACTTTTATATAACAGTTTTTGCAGGAACAGAAATAAAGAAGTAAGCCCTGAGAGGTAGATACGCTTGTATTAGTGTCAGCGTTGAGGCCGCATGCAGTGCAGCAGGGCTAGCAGGAGGAGTTGGTATCTCTGTCCCTCTGCCTACATGCTTCTGAGATGCTTCATGTATCGTAATTGGGTCACAATTTCTTCAGCTTTGTACAGCGTGCTTCTGTTCTGTATGCTTTGAAAGCACTTATAATCTGTAGCAGATAAGGGCAGAGTAGGTTTTAAAGTAAGTAAACCCTTGCCAGCTCCAGCAAGGATTTGTGACAGTAATGGAGTCCTTCGGAAAGTGGTGGTGTATGAATGATGGAGGTAGGCCTGCTGTTGCACTGGGATTGGTACACTTCAGTTTGACATCTGGGTGATAGGAGCACATGATACCTACGTGTCCCTTTAGGGGGTGTTGGAATGGAGAAAACTGGGACTTGAATCCCCATGGTGCAGCCCATCTTCTGCAGTTGAGTACATCTGTAGGGTGGGGTCACCAGTCCAGGTCTGTCACGGCTGCAGCTCCTTGCAGCCTTATAAACCTTTTCCCCACTGAGCCTAAGTGCAGTTGGAGCTGTGTGACCACTGGTCATTGGTGCTGCCTTTTTGATTGCAGGATCTTCTTGCGTGTGTTTCTGTGTCTCTTTTGTGTCTCTTTTTGGCCTAATGAGTGTGATTACGAGTGAGGTGAAATGATACTCCTTTTATTCTAAATAGGGCCTGGACCCAAGTCAGAACCTTCTCCAAAACCAAGAGCTGGACCTCCTAATACCATTGATAATTTTGTGTTGCCTGAGTTACCTTCCGTGCCGGACACACTGCCAACAGCATCTGCTGGCACCAATTCTTCTGCCTCTGAAGACATTGACTTTGATGATCTTTCTCGGAGATTTGAGGAGCTAAAGAAGAAAACCTAAGACTGAGTGGGCTCTAACTCCTGTGAGAAGGGCAGGAGCTGTGATTAACTTCTCTCTAAAACACTCCCCCCTGAAATCGGTTTCCTATATTAACCTCAAACGAACACTCCTTTTTGAGCTCTCTTCCTGCTGTACTTAAACCAAATGCTGCAGCTTTCCCAGTCGTTGCTCCAGGAGTTGAACTGTGGGGAGCCTTGTGAGACTGAAGCAGGGAACGGTTTGCACCAGTTCGGGTAGCTATAGAGGAAACCCGTGTTGGACGTTGTGGCTGCCACTCCCGGCCGGCCGCAGCAGCTGTGCTGCCTTCCCCAGAGAGGGGTGATGAAGGTTGAAAGATCACCGGGCTTCCTTGTGTGTGTGTGTGGGCTCCAGGGCAGTGTCAGCCTCGAGGTGCCCTGCGCTGCCTTATGGTGCGTGTGGAGAGGGGGATTTTCTTGATTTTTTTTTTTTTTTTTTTTTTTTTTTTTTTTTTTTTAAGTCCCTTGGGTAAGATTTAACTACTGGGGGCCGAGGCAGGCAGCACCCTTGCGAGGAGCGATGCCCTTCCCCTGCAGCACCTGTGCGGCCCCGGCGGGATGTGGCGGGGGGCGGGCGGCGGGGCCCGGGGGGGCCGCTCCCAGCTGGCCGCGGGGGCGGGGCGGGGGCGGGGCTGCCGGTAGAGGGGGCGGGGCTTCCCGGGGGCTCCTGCGCCCGGCCCCTCCGCGTCTCTATTGGCTGGGTCTCCTCGGGCTCCGCCAATCCCTGGGCCGGGCTCCCGGAAGTTCCGCTGCACACCTCGGGCCGGGCAAGATGGCGGCGCCGCTACGCGTGAGCGGCCGGGACCGGGCGGGGGGCGGCGGGAGCGGGACGGGGGGCCCGGTACCGGGCTCGGGGCCGGTCCCGGTCCCGGTGCCGGTGCCCGCCCCGGTGCTGACGGCCTCACGCAGCGGCGCCTGCGGGCGCTGGCGGCGGCGCTGGGCGGCTGCGGGCTGCTGCTGGGCTCGGCGCTGGCGGCGGGCGACGAGCGGCTACAGGCGGCGGCGCTGCCCGCGCTGCGCAGCCTCCCCCCGGAGACCGCGCACGGCCTGGCCCTGAGGGCCGCCGCCTGCGGGCTGCTGCCGGCTGCGCGCCCCGACGGCCCCGCGCTGGTACGGCTCTGCGGCGGGACGGGGGGGGGGAGCCGGCGGGGCTTCGGGGGCGGCCTCGGGGGGGGCGGGGGGAGGTGGCGGGGCCGGGTACCCGCGGGGAGGCTCCCGGTGCGGGGCAGGGGCCGGGGGCGAGGCCCCGGGCCGGGCCGCTGTCCCCAGGCGGCGCTGCCCCGCAGGAGGTGCGCGTCCTCGGGCGGCGGTTCTGCAACCCGCTGGGCCTGGCGGCTGGCTTCGACAAGCACGGCGAGGCCGTGGACGGGCTGTACAAGGTGGGCTTCGGCTTCGTGGAGGTGGGCACCGTCACGCCCGAGCCCCAGGAGGGGAACCCCAAGCCCAGGGTTTTCCGGCTGCTGGAGGACGAGGCGGTCATTAACAGGTGGGGACGCGCAAGGTGTCCGGCCGGGTGCTGACGGGACGGGCTGGCGGTGTGGGGAGGCATTCGGGTGGCCCCAGCGCCGTCCTCTGCTCTGAGGTTGCAGCTGTACTGGGTGCACTGAGTGGAGCTGTGGAGCCTTCCTCACAATTCTGTGTCCCGTGTGGTGCACCAGCCTGGCCCTGAACCTTGTCTTTTCTGTTCCAGGTATGGATTCAACAGTCACGGCCACGCTGCAGTGGAACGCAGGCTGCGGGCCCGCCAGGAGACACAGCGCAAGCTCACTGATGGTGAGACAAGCTTGTAAACCTTTGCTCTGGGGGTTGGCAGGGTGGATTTGGGGGTCTTCCAGCTAGCTGCAGGTCAGGGAAGGCGTACAATGCCAGTGCCTTGGAGCAGTGTCCAGGAGCTGGCCAAGGCAACGTGTACTTGGACAGTAAGAGCTCTCAAGGCTCTGACCAAGCACCTTTCTTGTGCCCGTTCCTTTGCAGTAGAGGCTCTGCTTGCTGCTTGGGGATGGATGCATCAGCTGAGACTAGCCAAAGTCAACAGGGCCCCATCTGGGTCGTTTCCATAGGCAGCCTGTACTGGGTGGCCCAGCTGGAGGCTGCAGTGCTGGGAGGTGCTAACCATGCCAGCCACAGTGATGCTCCTGGGGCTGCAGGACAGTCTCAGGTCCCAGCCCCATCAAACTCTTGGATTGTTTATCCCCACATTGCTTTTAGCTAGTATGGGACCTCCCTTGTCGGGTCCTCTGGCCCCTCGGATGGTGGTTGGTCCTGCTGCACTGGCTCAGATGTGTCTGTGTTCTAGCGGGGATGCCTCTCGGAGTCAACCTGGGCAAGAACAAGAGCTCTGCAGATGCTGTAGCTGACTACGTGGCTGGGGTCCGAGTGCTGGGCCCCTTGGCGGACTACCTGGTTGTGAATGTGTCCAGCCCAAACACCCCAGGGCTGCGGGACTTGCAGGGCAAGGCTGAGCTGCGGGACCTGCTGACCAAGGTGGGTGACCCCGCGTGGGGAGGAGTGTGGTTCCCTGGGGCAGTGGGCAGAGCCACCAAGATGTCCCCTGCTCGGCCACTGATCCCATGGGCTGGCGCTGGGTGCTCCAGGGCACTGTACTCCAGCAAAGGGCAGGTGAACAGCGAGGCACTGCCCTCTGCTCTGCTCCTGCAAGGAGCATCCCATGACATCAGGAGTTACCGCAGTCCTGCCTCTGCCCCACAACTGTGCGTGTTCTGTGCCCCAGGCCATGTTGCTGGGTGCCTGTCCCATGGGTGGTGCAGTGTGGGGACAACAGGGTCTGTCCCTGTGGCTGCGGGTGCACACGGTCCCCCTGGCCCGGAGCAGGAGGTGCGTGTCCCCCACACACTGCCACGTGTCCCTGTGTGTACCCCGCAGGTGCTGGCAGAGAGGGACACGCTGCCCTGCAAGCACAAACCAGCTGTGCTGGTGAAGATTGCCCCAGACCTTACTCTGCAGGACAAGCAGGACATAGCCAGCGTCGTGTGCGAGGTGAGGGGACGGGGGCGGCACAACGGCAGTGGGAAGGGGAGGCTGCTGAGGAGCTGGGCTTGTGCACCCCCTGCCTGGCCTCAGCATGGGGCAGGATGCTGGTGATCCTGACGAGCGACCTCTGAAGGGACAGGCAGACGAGCAGCTCTGGCTGGCTGTAGTCAGTGTTCGAGTAGCTGCATGCATCCCAGCAGACCCCAGGGACTGTGCAGTCAGTGGTGGCTGCTTTGTCTCTGGGCACAATGCTGGGGGGAGTCCCGGCTGGCCTGGCAGCTCACGGATGAGGCTCAGGGGCTGCTCGCAGCAGATGGGTCCTCACATGGCTGCGTCCCTCAGCTAGGTGTGGACGGCCTGATTGTCACCAACACTACCGTCAGTAGGCCCCAGGGCCTACAGAGCATGCAGCGCCTGGAGCCTGGGGGCCTCAGTGGGAAGCCCCTGCGGGAGCTCTCCACGCAGACAGTGAGGGAGATGTACGCCCTCACCCAAGGTAGGGGCAGGGCGGGACTGGGGGCGTGTGCTGGCCTCGCCCCGCTCACCTGCCCCCCTGCCTGCCCGCAGGCCAGGTGCCCATCATCGGCGTGGGTGGGGTGAGCAGCGGCCGTGACGCCCTGGAGAAGATCCGAGCTGGAGCCTCGCTCGTGCAGCTGTACACGGCGCTCGTGTACCAAGGGCCGCTGGTGGTGGGGGCGGTGAAGCGTGAGCTGGAGGAGCTGCTGAGGTGAGAGAGGGGCTGGCCGCCTCCCTGGGGCCTTGGAGGCTCTGGGCAGCTGCGTGCTGGTGCAGCGGGGCTGTGCCAGCCAGGCCATCACGCGCTGTTTCTGATCAGGGAGCAGGGCTTCAAGAGTGTCATGGAGGCAGTTGGAGCAGATCACCGGCGCTGACGCATCGCAGGACCGAGGTCTGGCCAGGAGGAAGCGTGGCAAAGCAGGGACGGCCGTGATGCTTCTAGCGTGGGCAGGCTGGGACCAAGACAAGGTCCTGCTCTGGGCCCTTGGGAAGGGCTAGCGCTACATGGAGCTGGGGCTGCACTGGTGGGAAGCAGGGGAAGGGACCTCCATGCTGCCACAGCTGCTCAGGGCTTTCCTGTGGGCTGGTTCCCCAGCTGTGCGGTGATGGGTGTCCCTTTTGCCAGGGACCCTGCAGCCAGCTTGTGCTGCTGGCTCTGGGTCCTCCTGCAGTGCAGTCTCCAGAGCAGGGTCCATCCTCCCTGCCCCGCTCTGCACACCGTGCTGTTACAAACCCGTGCTCCCCAGGTCCTGCCTGAGTGTCAATAAACGTTTGGCTCACCTGGTCCTGTGTCCTGCTCTGGGGATGCCCTTCGGGCTGGTCAGACTCCAGGGGATGGCTCTCCTCAGCTGAGGGGGATCCTTGCTCTCTGTTCTCCCCCGTGCCTCTCTTGCTGGTCGTTGAGGCCCTCCCACGCAGCCCTGTGCCCGATCGGTGCCCTCAGGAGGAGGCAGGAGCTGTTTCCTCCTGTTGGAGCTTGGAGACAGCCCCGGTTGCGCCCTGTCACTTGTTAGGGAAGAGCCCTGCTTACTCGCAGTGCTGGAGGCTGTGGGTTGTTTGCTCTGGGGCCTCCTGGCAGCAGCTGCTGCTTAACCCCGGGCTGCCGGCAGCCGGCTCTCCCCTTGCTGAGCAAGGCCCGTGCCCCGCGGTTTCCGGGGGGGCGCTTTTTCGGGTGGCGCCGTTGCCGCGCCCCCGCCCGCTCTCTTCCGGCCGCGCCTCCGAGAGCACGTGACGTCACCCCGCGCCCCGCCGGAAGTCCGCCGGGGGCGCTCTGTGCCGCGGCCGCGGGGCTCTGTGGTTGCCGGTCCGCCCGCGGGGTGCCGCCGCCGCGGCCGTGGTGCGCGGGGCCGGGACCGGGGCGAGGTCGCGGTCGCTGAGCGCCCGGGGGCGGGGCGGGCTCGGGCCGCGGCCCCCAGGCCCCATGGGGCGCGGCGCGGGGCGGTAGCGGCGATGGCGGAGGCGGAGGCGGGCGAGCGGTCGCTGCACCGGCTGGCCGGGACGGGCCCCGAGGCCGGGCCGGGCGGGCTGGTGCTGCGGGGGCGCAGCGCCGCGGCCGAGCAGCACGTCTTCAAGGCGCCGGCGCCGCGGGCCTCGCTGCTGGGCCTGGACGTGCTGGCGGCGCAGAAGCGGCGGGAGCGCGAGGAGGAGGCGGCGGCCGGCGGGAAGCGGTCCCGGGTGTGCTCCTACAGGGACTGGGAGGACGGCCGCGACGAGGCGGGCAGCCCCGAGGAGGACGACGAGGAGGAGGAGGAGGGCGGCCGGAGCGCCCGGAGCGGCCGCAAGGACAGGTGAGCGCCCTGAGGCCTCCGCGGCAGCACGGCCCCTGCCAGGGCACCGGCCGCGTGTGGGAGCGCAGCGCCTCGGGGCTGTGAGCTCCGTGCGGCCGGCAGGGCTGCGGGTGTCTCCAGGGACCTGAGGGGGCCCAGAACAGCTCCCGGGCTGGTGCCATCCCTGAGGCGTGATGGCCGGGAGTGTTTTTAGGTGCTGTCAGGCCCTCAAGCACCAGGTGTCCTGTCCGTGTCGTTGCCTGCCCCCTGACACCTGGAAGCAGCAGCCTCCTTAGAAGTGCTCCTGTCTGAAAACAGCGGCAGGCACACTGGGCTGCCAGCAAAGGGTGGAGCGAGCGTTCCCAACCATAGGCTTCTGCTATTGCGGGGACTAGGACTAGAGTTACGGGAGACAAGTGCAAGGCTAGCTGTTCCTCAGTTCTGTAACCTTTCTTTCTGCTCTGCCTTTCAAGGCATTATCGTTCCGTGCATGTGGAAACACCTTCCTACACAGGAGGCGTCAGCGAGGAGTTTTGGGAACGCAGTCGGCAGCGGGAAAGAGACCGCCGTGAGCATGGTGTCTTTGCGTCCTCCAAGGAGGAAAAGGAACGGAAGAAGGAGCGCAGCAGGGATCGGAACCACGATCGTAAACGAGACCGCGGTAACAGTTTGAGATATTTGTGACTCTTCTTGCTTAGAGATGTGGGGCTTGTTCCTTAGCCTCTTTGTTGCCCTTGACTGGTGCTCAGGGTGTTTTCTAGGGTAGGCTTGGGAAGCCTCTTTGTGCACAGGGCATCTGATCGTACTTTCCCTCTCCAGAGGAGCGGGACAGAAGTCATCACAGCAGCAGGTCAGAGAGAGACGGCTCATCGGAACGGAGCAGCAGGAGAAGCGAACCAGAGAGTCCCAGGCATCGTCCTAAAGGTAGGAATGGGACTCGGCAGAGTTCTCACGTAAAACCTAATGGGAAAGGGCGTGTTTTTTTTGGGAATCCTGCTGTTTTTGTCAGGATGAACGTGAGTAACAAATCTGGTGTTTTTAAGGCCTGCGGTTAGACCAGGCATAAAACTCCTGGCTCTTCCTGGATGTAGGACTGGGAGTGATCTGCCAGCTGTGTGCAAAGATCTGGCTGATCCCTGCCCAGTGAGTTTCATTCTGGGTCTGTGAGATACAGATGTGTTCCTCTGGCAATTTTCCTTGGAGTCGGTGTGTCAGCTCCTTCTCTTAGAGGGACAGCAGATGGGTGCCCTCTGTGCTCTGCAGTAGAAGGTGGAAAGTGGCTGCAGGTGCCTAAGGTCACGGTGTGAACACTGGTGGTCAGTCATCATCTCCTCTTGTAGATGCAGCCACGCCGTCTCGCTCCAGCTGGGAGGAAGATGACAGTGGTTACAGCAGTTCCCGCCGCTCACAGTGGGAATCTCCGTCTCCCACACCTTCCTATCGGGACTCAGAGCGCAGCCACCGGGCATCATCCTTGCGGGACACAGATCGGAGGGACCGGGACAGGTATCGGCAGCTGGGGGTGTGGCTGCGAGCCAGCGCTCTGCAAGAAAGGGCAGGAGGGTGTGTGTCAGATTAGCACCGTGCTGTAGGCACTGATCCCTTCCTTGTGCTGTTCCCACAGGTCTGTAAGAAGCAGGTGCTCGGACAAGACGCCGCTGCCCACACCGTCGTACAAGTATAACGAGTGGGCTGATGACCGGAGACACCTGGGGGCCACACCACGGCTGTCCAGGGGCAGAGGTGAGGAGTCTGCAGAGGACTGCCGAGGCTGGGCGGTGGCCAAGTCCTCTTCCCCTGTGCAGCACAAGGGCAGGTTTTGTGGGATTCCCTCCACAAGCGACAGCCTGGCGGGGCTGGGGGCCCGCTGACCAGCTTGCCTTCTGCAGGGCGGCGTGAGGACGGGGAGGAAGGCATCGCCTTCGAGACAGAGGAGGAACGGCAGCAGTGGGAGGACGACCAGCGGGTAGGAGCCTGGGGAGCTGGGCGCCCGGTGAACGCCGGGCTCCGGGCTGCCGCCGCTGGCCCCAGGGCACCGGGAGAGCCGTGCCGCGGGGCCGCTGGCGGCGGGCGGGCTCCCCCCGGCGGCCATTCGGGGAGCGGCGGGGGGCCCGGCACAGCCCGAGCAGGCAGCGGAGCTCAGCGCTGCGCCTCCCCTCCCAGCAAGCTGACCGGGACTGGTACATGATGGACGAGGGCTACGACGAGTTTCACAACCCCTTGGCCTACTCTTCCGAGGAGTATGTGAAGAAGAGGGAGCAGCACTTGCACAAGCAGAAGCAGAAGCGCATCTCTGCACAGCGGCGGCAGATCAATGAGGTGGGGGCGTGGTGCAGAGCTGGCTGCTCTGAATGTGTGCAGACCTGCTTGCTGGTGGGGTGGGCTGAGCCCTTGCCCTCAGAGAAAAGAAGGCAGTCTTTGTCCTGGCCCAGGCTGAATGAGCTCACAGGGAAACTTTTATATTCCCTTGGAAAGTGCAGCCGTGCATCTCCTGCATGGGGCAAAATTCAGTTAGTGACTGCAGTTGGTCACAGCGTCCCAGGCTGCTGGAACCCAGGGGGCTGTGCTCCTGCTGTACAGAGGCAGAAGCCATGTTACTGGGGCTGTCTGATGTTGCTCCAGATGCTCAGGGCTGCCGATCTCAGCATAAGAGCAGGGTTGTCTCCAGGCTTCTGGCTTTCAGTGTGTAGCTGGGGCGTTGTGGACAGTTTGCCCTCTGTTTTCTTGGAGACCGTTCTGTTAACCACGTACTTTGTGTGGCCAGTCTGTGTTTCCTGTATCCTGCTGCTTCTAGTTAGTTGTTTTTGTTTGGTTGGTTGGTTTTTTTGTTTGTTTGTTTGTTTTTTCCATGTGCTTGTTTTTGGGTTCCCTGGGCTAGAACTTTCAGTGTTAGTTGTTATACATGTTCCAGGCTTACTTAGTTTCATCTGTGGGGCTCTAGACTTTTTCCCTTTTGGGGGAAGGAAGACCAGCAGACGCAGCCCTAGATCATTTCAGTACTTGAAGCCATGCGGCATAACCGTGGTGTGTATTGCAAATCAGCTACAGGTTTGCCTTTAGCAGCTTCCTGCTTTTAGCTTTCACTTTTATGCCATCATGACTTGGTCACAGTCCTGTAGTGCTTTGCAGCAAGCCGTGTTGCCTTATTTATTGCCTTGCAGTTGCTTTGAGTTGTGTATACTGTGGGGTAGGTGTAAAGGAGTCTCTTGATTGTTCTTGAGTTTTAGGTGATGGAAAGTAATAGCTAAAGTCCTTTGATATTTCGTTTCCTGCAGGACAACGAGCGATGGGAGACAAATCGCATGCTGACCAGTGGTGTAGTTCATCGGATTGAAGTGGATGAAGATTTTGAAGAGGATAATTCAGCCAAAGTGCATCTGCTGGTGCATAACCTGGTGCCTCCATTCCTAGATGGGAGGATAGTCTTCACCAAGCAGGTAGGGGCTGTGGTTGAAGGTTCTAATGGCAGGGAGCCTCACAGGTGTGAGCTGTCTGTATTGAAGCAATGCCTTTTTCCTCTAGCCAGAGCCAGTCATCCCTGTTAAAGATGCCACTTCTGATTTGGCCATCATAGCTCGGAAAGGCAGCCAGCTGGTGCGCAAGCATAGGGAGCAGAAGGAGCGTAAGAGGGTATGCTACGACCTTTTGTCCTACTGCCCCGCTGTTCGTGACTTTGTGTAATGTAGGGCTTCACAGCCTTTGTTGGGGCTGTGTAGAACACAGGCCTTGGTGGCGGTGATAAGATGTCCACCGTGTGTTTGTGACCCGGGATATCCTGGTAGCCCAGTTCATTGCATTGTCTCATAAGCAGCTGTAGTGGTGTGATTTCCTCAGACACTGCCTGGGACGTAAATTGTGCACTTGTGCAGAGAAGTTTGATCCAAATGACATTTGGATCGTGAAAGAAGAGAACGGGTGAAAGAATACAGGGTAGCTCAGATGGACAACATTTAGTGTGGGTGGCAGCAGGGGAGATCTTGTATCAACAAAAGAGTTTTGAGGAGGAGCATGCAGTAAGGTAGTGTATTAGTCTTTGTGGGTGCGTGCCTAATAGAAAGACTTTCTATAAAGCTTATGTGATAGTGGTGGGTAAAACACAGATACATTGTAAACAGAAACTGAGCTGGATTTGAGGCAGGTATACTACGAGTGGAATGAAAGCAGAAGCTGACCTCCTGATACAAGAGGTGAAAGAAAACAGAAAGTTGGGAGTACCTGAGGGTACCTGTTGAGAGCAGGAAGATTATCTCTGGTTCACATTTGTGTAGATGTAAGTGCAAATTTAATGGAACTGTCAGCAGCTGGAACCATTGTCTTAGGAGGCTGTTGGTCATCCTGTGCTTGAAGTGTCTGTATCCGGACCAGTGTCTAAAAGGTCTGTCACAGTTCAGTTGGAAGAGGGAGACCTGATGTAGGAATGGGATGTGTGTTCTCTCTCGTAGCACTAAGGAAATGTGAAGCTAAAATGCTTTCCTAGCCTTACAAGTAGGAGTGCAGAAGAATGATTTTTGCAGTCCCAACTGTGGCACTTACACTGCTCTCTGCCTTCCCAGGCTCAGCATAAACACTGGGAGCTGGCAGGCACAAAACTGGGAGACATTATGGGAATCAAGAAAGAGGAGGAGAAGGATGAGATGGTGACAGAAGATGGCAAAGTGGATTACAAGTAATCCTTCCTTTGAATTGCTCCTGTTCAGCTGGTGATGGGGCCATAGGTGTAGCAAAGTGTGTGGAGAGACAGTTTTAAGGTTTCTGGTGTTTCCTTAGGACTGAGCAGAAGTTTGCTGAACACATGAAAGAAAAAAGTGAAGCAAGGAGTGAGTTTGCCAAGAAGAAATCAATCCTGGAGCAGAGACAATATCTGCCCATCTTTGCTGTGCAGCAGGAGTTGCTCTCCATCCTCAGGTATGGTTGTTAGGCAGTTGGTCGTAGTGCAACCCTGTGGCACTGGCTTACATCACTGGAACCCAAGTGAGAATTTTTCCTCGATAGAGGACCTGTTTGAAGTTGTACCCTCAGAAGAAAAAAAAAATAAAAATAAAATTGCTTTGTCTGGTTGATGGCAGTTCTCCTGCTAAAGCAGGACAACTCTTGGGTGGCCAACCAGAGCTGCAAACGAAAAAGTCTTTCTTTGTGGTGTACGAAGAAATACTCTTTCCCTTTCTTCAGGGACAACAGCATTGTGATTGTGGTAGGGGAGACGGGTAGTGGGAAGACAACTCAGCTGACGCAGTACCTCCATGAGGACGGCTACACAGACTACGGCATGATTGGCTGCACCCAGCCCCGCAGAGTGGCAGCCATGTCCGTTGCCAAGCGGGTCAGCGAAGAGATGGGAGTGCGTCTGGGAGAGGAGGTGAGTCTGGCAGCACGTGCGAGGGTGCAGCCTGTTGGCAGTGAGTGCACAGGGCTGGTGAAGACTTGCTGATATCTCTGCCCTCCCAGGTGGGCTATGCCATCCGCTTTGAGGACTGCACATCAGAGAACACGATAATCAAATACATGACAGATGGGATCCTCCTTCGTGAGTCACTGCGAGAGGCTGACCTGGACAACTACAGTGCTATCATCATGGATGAGGCGCATGAGCGCTCACTCAACACTGATGTGCTCTTTGGCCTGTTACGGGAGGTGTGTGCAAGTTGGGCTACAGGAAGATTCTAAGACAGTGGCATAGGGCGCGTGAACTGGTCCTTGGGCAGAATATCGGCAGAGGTGTTGCTTCTCTCCCAGGCCTGGGAAAGGGAAATGAAGAGGCTCCCACATCTCTGACTGCACTTGCTGCTCAAACATCCTGATCCTTGGTTCTGAGGGTTTAAATGTGCCTTAGTGTGTTGCCAGAGGCTTGCTGGCTAACTAAGAAGCTCTAGGTACAGAGATGCTTGCAGGTATAAGGCTTTCTTGGCTGGTGTCAGACTATCTTTATAACTGGACGGGCTATATAGCATATGCCTTCCCTGGCATTAGTGGTGAGTGCCTCTAGAGTATGGTGGAAGCTCCATCCTGTCCTGTTGTCTCAGTAGTGGTGGAAGTAGCCTGGACCCATGCACAAATGCCACTTGTCTATTCTTCCTTTCATATATTTTCTAGGTGGTAGCACGACGCTCTGATCTGAAGCTTGTTGTCACCTCTGCCAC
The DNA here is from genome assembly GCF_964211825.1 of Aythya ferina. Taxonomy (NCBI): domain Eukaryota; kingdom Metazoa; phylum Chordata; class Aves; order Anseriformes; family Anatidae; genus Aythya; species Aythya ferina. The sequence continues at coordinate 255,648 of NC_140308.1, forward strand.
CATGGATGCAGATAAGTTTGCCTCCTTCTTCGGGAACGTTCCCATTTTCCACATTCCTGGGCGCACTTTTCCTGTTGATATTCTTTTCAGCAAGGTAAGGTCAATGTGAGAGAGTTTGCAGTGTGAGGGGGGGTTGTGGCTTGGGTGTACCTCACTCTGCAGTGGACAGAGAGGAAAGCAGTGGGGTACCCATGCTGTGATGCAGCCTTACACACAGGATGGGGCAGGTGAGATTATTGGTGTCTGTAATTCGGGCTGTGTCTTTCAGACCCCACAAGAGGATTATGTGGAGGCTGCTGTGAAACAAGCCCTGCAGGTCCATTTGTCTGGTGCTCCTGGCGACATCCTTGTCTTCATGCCTGGCCAGGAGGACATTGAGGTGAGCTGGATGGAAGGGCAGGCACTGTCCCACCCATTTTTTGTTTCAATCTTATGTTAATACTCCTCTTTGTGTCTAGGTAACCTCAGAGCAAATTGTGGAGCACCTCGAGGAACTGGAGAAGGCGCCTGCTCTTGCTGTACTGCCCATCTATTCTCAGCTGCCATCAGACTTACAGGCCAAGATCTTCCAGAAGGTGCTGATGCGTACTCTCTGATGGGACTGGGCAGATGGGAGATTAGTGTAGGGAAGACTCTATTTGGCATGAGCAAGAGGTGCAGAGATGCCTTTTGTATTGCACATAGAATGGTGACGGAAAGCATGTGCCCCCTTCAACTTCCAGTCACTCAGTCACTCCTGTCTGGGTTCTGGGTTCTTCCTCAGTGGTGTAGAAGCTGTTGCCCAACAAACTGACTGGTGCGTGGTGTTCTTGCAGGCTCCAGATGGGGTGAGGAAGTGCATTGTTGCTACTAACATTGCAGAGACTTCACTGACAGTGGATGGCATCATGTTTGTGATTGATTCTGGCTACTGCAAGTTGAAGGTATGCAAAGGTTTCCTGGACTGTTCATGTCTGTCATCTCTGCGGTTGGGTTGATGGAGTTCTTTGCCAGTGACCCAGCCTTCCCCTTGCTTCAGTCTGTTTTTCTTGTGCCCTGCAGGTTTTCAATCCCCGTATAGGCATGGATGCGCTGCAGATCTATCCCATCAGTCAAGCCAATGCCAATCAGAGGGCAGGCCGAGCTGGCAGAACGGGCCCAGGTCACTGCTTCAGGTAGGCACATCACTGGTGTTCCTATTCCTGCCATACTGCAGCTTGGCATCTGGATATAGATATATATATATATTATTTTTTTTTTTCTTCACTGGAGAACTGTTCATTGTCTTGAACTGGTTGTGGAGATGATCTTACCTTGCCAATCTTTACCTGTGGCTGTTCCGCATTGCTGAGCCAGCTGCTTTGATGTTCTCAGGACGATAGCCAAGCTAAAGGCAGCCATCTCAAGGCTTTGCTTTAAGACTGGTCCGCGACCAGGGAAAGACTGTACATGAGGGGGGTGTACCTCGTGCTGCACTCCAGGCACTTGTGTGCTGGGGAGGCTGCACTGTGGCCTTGGGAGAGCTTCTTCCTTGGGGCTCTGCTCGTTGGCCTGGCTGAGTGCAGAGCTGCTGCCTTGTGCAGGGCCTGGCTGGGTTGGGAACTGCTGCTCATTCAGAGAGGGATGCAGTGGCCTGAAGGGGAGGGACATGCTCTTGGGATCTGCTCCCCAGGCTCTACACCCAGAGCGCCTACAAGAATGAGCTGCTAACAACCACGGTGCCCGAGATCCAGCGCACCAACCTTGCCAATGTAGTGCTTTTGCTCAAGTCCCTGGGTGTGCAGGACCTGCTGCAGTTCCACTTCATGGATCCACCACCTGAGGACAACATGCTGAACTCCATGTACCAGCTGTGGATCCTGGGAGCCCTGGATAACACAGGTACTGGCTGCTGGGGCAGGCTGCCAACCCATGGGACTCTGAGGACCTGTCCAGTTGCTCTATGGATCCTTACGGTATTCCTGCAGGTGGTCTGACATCAACAGGACGTCTCATGGTGGAGTTCCCACTGGATCCTGCACTCTCCAAAATGCTTATTGTTTCCTGTGACATGGGCTGCAGCTCTGAGATCCTGCTCATTGTCTCCATGTTGTCTGTGCCTGCCATCTTCTATCGGCCTAAGGTACCTGTTTGCTCTTCCAGCAGCTTAGGGCCTTTACCTATCCTCTGGCTAACCTGTGTTCTTTGCATACTCTTCAGGGTCGAGAGGAAGAGAGTGACCAAGTGCGGGAGAAGTTTGCTGTCCCAGAGAGCGATCACTTGACTTACCTGAATGTTTATCTGCAGTGGAAAAACAACAACTACTCTACTCTGTGGTGCAACCAGCACTTCATTCATGCCAAGGCCATGCGGAAGGTGAGGCTGTGGCAAAGAGGTTGGGGGAGGGAGCCTTACATAAGAGAGGGATCTGACTGCTGCACATCTTTGCAGGTGCGGGAGGTACGTGCCCAGCTCAAGGACATTATGGTGCAGCAGCGGATGAGCCTAGCATCCTGTGGTACTGACTGGGATGTTGTCAGGAAGTGCATCTGTGCTGCGTATTTCCATCAAGCTGCAAAGCTGAAGGTAAGAGGGGCCTGTACCTGTCTGGGGGATGAGAGGCCCCTGCTGGGAACTGATGTATTAACCACACTTCTCCGTGCAGGGCATTGGGGAGTACGTGAACATCCGCACAGGCATGCCCTGTCACCTGCATCCCACGAGCTCTCTGTTTGGCATGGGCTACACACCAGACTACATTGTGTATCATGAGCTGGTCATGACCACCAAGGTAAACTTGAGCTGAGGGCTAGCAGGAAGGGTAAAGAGTGCTTTGAGGGAGGTGAGAGGGCTTTGCTGTGATGGTAGGATCTATTGGAGGGTGTAATTCTCAGCCTTTCACATGTCTACTGCCCGCACATGTCTCCGTCGCCTGTAGGGCCTTGTTTTTCTCTTTTGTGATACATTTTCCTGGCATATGTGGGACATCTTTGTAGTCTCACCAAGTCCTGCCCATAGCAGCTTCTGAGGCCTGGAGGAATTGTCTGGAAGGAGTAAAGTCCTAACTTTGGAACTGCCATCAGCAAGTGGAGGAGGGTGGGAGCTGCCATGGTTCTGGCAATGGCGTCCAGATGCTGGGTGTCATCCCTACCCTGGTCTTTCCTTCTTTCACTGCAGGAATACATGCAGTGTGTCACTGCTGTGGATGGAGAGTGGCTGGCAGAGCTGGGACCCATGTTCTACAGTATCAAACATGCTGGCAAGTCGCGCCAGGTGAGTCTCCTGCTCAGGCCCAGCTGACAGACAGACAGCAGGCTACTACACTGGAAAGGAATGTTGCCTGAGTGGGGTCCCTGCTACACACAGCTCCATGGCATACGGCATACCTGTTCCTGGGTGGGGGTCTGTTTTTCTGTTTGTTTTTGTTTTTGAATGTGGAGGGATCAGACTTGCGGGCCTGCAGAGAGTCCTGCCAGTCCCTGATCTGCTGCTGCTTTGCCCCAGGAAAACCGCCGCCGTGCCAAGGAGGAAGTGTCTGCCATGGAAGAAGAGATGGCTCTGGCTGAGGAGCAGTTGCGTGCCCGCCGGGAGGAGCAGGAGCGCCGTAACCCGCTGGGCAGCGCAAGGTGGGTGCTGGCACTAGCTGGCCATCAGTTGCCTGCTTAAGAGCAGTAGTGAGCTGCGTGGAGGATTCCAACTTCTTCACAGGTGCTCCTGGTGCAGGGAAAAATTGTATTCTCCACTAATAATTGTATTCTCCACTAATCACTCTTGTCCTTTACTGGCAGATCTACTAAAATCTACACACCTGGGCGGAAGGAGCAGGGGGAGCCCCTGACACCACGACGCACCCCAGCCCGCTTTGGCCTCTGAGAAAAGAATGCCCATTGCTACGAGGCTTAAAGATTTTCAAGAGCAGCTGAGTCTTAGGAGTGCTCAGCTTCTCTGACTGCTGTGAGGCTTGCTACAGCTTGTAGCCCTGGAAGGTTTTGGTGCTTGGCACTACTTTTGCTACAGAACAGAAAGAATTTTATTTGTTTAAAGATTGTCAGTCTTTAACCTTTTTTTTTTGTTTTGTTTTGCGTCACTTCTTGTCCTGGAGCTGAGTTCTGGGTAGAGGCAGCCCTGCAGAGTTGTGCGTGGCTCGTGCAGTCAAGTTGCTGCCCTGTACAGCCGGGGACAAGGCACAGAATTACACTGGCTTAGAGGGCAAAGACAGCCTGCGCCTGGCACAGACCTGGCCTGGAATACTGCAAAGGCAGTTTGTCCGTGACCAGAGCTCTGGGCAAGTAACTGGTGCCCAGCTGTCCCTGTACACAAGGGAGGGTTGGTTCAGCACTGGTTTGGGCCAGGAATTCTGCTCACCTTTATCTGCTCACCCTTGTGGTGCTGCTCATGTGTTCTGACCCTGAGGTACTTGTTTTCTACCTGCAAGCTGCCCAGTGTGTCCTGAAGATGCCTGGAAGAAAGAAAAGCAGGGGAGATGAGGTGAGGCAGTAGTTGTTCATTTGTCCTATAAACCCCTGTGGGCAGCGTGAACTGCTCAGACCCAGTCCCTGTGTTCATCACTTACTCCTTGTTGCCTGTCAGCTCTGCAGCGTGGTTGATTTGCTGCTGGGTCTTGTGCCCTCGTTTCTCACTTGACTGCCTGAAAATGAGGTGTAAGCTGAGTGAGTTGGTGTGAGAAGACAGGTACCTGCCTCTCTCTGCTTGGCTAGGGCTTCTTACTCACATCTGCTCTTTCGCACACTGGCTGATGTTGACCAGCAGCAGCTCCCTCTCCTGGTGCGGCTTGCTGCTGTTAGACCATCCCAGGGTGTGGGAAGTGCACAGGGTTACTACCTGAAAAAAACAACACCCTGTGCTGTGAGTGACCCCACATGACTGCTCTGCTCAGCCTGTATGTGCCTAGGGCAGAAGGAAGGTGCAGGAACAAGGCTGTGCTGGGGCAGCAGCCTTCGGGGCTGAGCCACAGGTCAGGAGTAGTTGCCTGTGTTTTGGGAGAGCTGTCAGGATCAGAGAAACAACATTGCTCCAGCACTACTGGCTATAAACTGTGGTGAGGTGTTAGTTTTATGCTGGGGGCTCATTTCTAGCAACCCAACAAAGACGGCTACTTAAGAACATGATGTTCAGCCCTACTGCTGCTTACAGAGCCACAGCTTCCTCCCACGTTGGCCTGGGCTCTGCAGTGAGCCATCCCCTGGCACGTCCTCTCCACCTCTGCCATGCCTGTGGGCCAGGGTCTGTCCTCTGGTGTCAGGGGCTCAGCCTGCTGCACTCCTGCTGTCCTCGAGCTGTGGTGCTGCGCGGTCCTGTCCTGCAGCTGCTCCATGGCCTTGCTGAGCTCTTCCTTGAGGAAAGCCAGCTCCACCTTGCAAACAACCAGCTCCTCTTCCCGCAGAGCCAGAGCTTGCTGACTGTCCTGGTGCAACTGCTGCCAGTGCTGGGCTTGGCTGCTCAGCTCCTGCAGCCTCTGCTGGAGGGAGTGGGCCTGTGGGAGGCAGAGGGGGGCAGTGGGAGACATGCAGGATGAGCACAGGTGCCAGGTGGAAGGCTTAAGGCTTAGGGCATGCTTACCTGCTGCTTGCTCTGCTCCTGGGCCTCCTGGAGCTTCCTCAGTTCCAAGTGGAGCTGCTGCATCTGTTCCTTATAGGCTGCAATCTTTTCCTCCTGCTTGACTTTCTTCTGCTGGGCTTGGGCCAGCTCAGCCTGTAGGGTTGCCACATCCTGTACCTGCAGGCGAAGTGGTGGGGCTGGGAGCGTGGCTGGCCAAGCTTGGGCTCCTCCCCGGGGTTAGTCCTGCTAAGGAGCAGGGAAGTGCTCTCTGCAGCTCTGTCCCTTTGCAGCGCTGCCTGGTGGCTGGCTGTGTCTAGGGCTGTGCTTTTTGTGCCCTTACCTGTTGCAGCAGCTCTGCCTCGTGCTTTCTGCTGGAGGCTACCTCCTGCTGCAGGTCTTGGATGGTCTCCTTGGCCCCGCTAAGCTGCTGCAGGCCTTGCTGCTCCCGGGCCCGGGTGGCTCCCAGCTCTTCCTGCAGCTGAGCCAGGCTGCGCTGCAGGCCCTGGCTTCGATCCTCCCGCACCCTCAGCTGCAGCAAAGGCAAAGCATTAGTGGGTGCTGTGCTTTCCTTCCCCCTGCTGACCCCTCGCTGCTGCACAGGCTGCGTTGCAGGGCTCCTATTTATTCTCTTTCTAGAAGGCTGCTTGTCCAGTCCTTTGCCTGGTGCAGCTCTTGGTGGAGCTTTTCTTTCCCCTCCTGCTGACAGCAAAGCTCTTCCTCCAGTTCCCACAGCGTGGCAGCTTGTGCCTGGCACTGGACATGTACTGGGTTGTCTGTGGGGCCAGGCTGATCCAGGGACACGGTTGCAGGTTTTGCCTGCTGCCTACCTGCTCCCTTAGGGCGTGGAGCTGCTCCTGGCTCCTCTGCAGCTTCTCTTTGGCACGGGCCGTGGCATGCATGTGTTGCGTTGCCTGCTCAAGGGTCACCTGCTGTTTCCACTGCCACTGGCTCAGCTCTGTCTGAAGCCACGCTGCCAGTGCCCTGCAGGCAAGGGCCCAGCTCCAGCTTTGGTAGCCCCAGGGCCCCTTCCCTCTATGGAAAGGGCAGGGGCAGGGCTGGGGCTGTGCCGGGGGCAGCCGGCCACCAGGCCTGCGTACCTGCTCTGTGCCAGCTCTGCCTCGCTGCTGGCTGCTTGCTCCTGCAGTGCCCGCAGCTCATCCTCCGCCCGGCGGCTGGCCTCGTGCTGCGTGCCCTTCCCTGGGCTCAGGCACGACTGCTCCTCTGCACGCTGCTGCTGACTCTGGGCTGCCCGGGACAGGGGCAGGCTGGCATTGCCACCCTGGGCCCCTCCCTGAGCTTCCAGTGGAAGCAGAGCAGAGCACACAGCCCTGCAGTGTGGCTTTGGGACATTTGCTCTCCACAGGGTTCCTGTGCCCCCCTGGGCTGCTTCCCCCCAACTCGGAGACCCTGTTGTGCTATGGGCACTGCTTCTTCACCGTTCCAGAGTTGCCCTGTAACCCTGCAGCCAGCGATGTTCCAAGTGCACAGGGAGCCTCGTGCCCACAGGCTCTCAGCCTTTCCCTGCCATTGTCCCAGGAGGGACTACGTGCCGCTGTAGGCTATGGACATGCAGGTACTGCTGGGGAGGCCCGCACTGCCTGCTGCCTCCTGTCTTCCTGCTGTGCCACCTCATCCTCCAGTGGCACATTGGCTGACCCTTTTGGGTACCTGGAGTCCCCTTGCTGCTGCTCTCTGCCACCACTGGCAAGCCCTGGGCTGCCTGATAGAGGTAGCCGGAGCAGGCAGCCCTGGGGTACAGGCCACAGGCTGCAGCCCTTACACGTCCCAGCCCCGTGGCCCTGGGTGTCCCTCTCCTCCCTCACCCCACCTTCCTTGGCAGCGCTGTGCTCAGCCCGCAGCGTGTCCTGTGCCCGGCACTGGAGTGTCTCAGCGGTCCGCTTCTGCCTGCACTGCTTTGCCTCTGCCTCCAGCACCACCTGCAGGAGCAGCACAGCCTGCTGCTGTCTGCCAGCTCCCAGCCAGCCCCAGGTGCTGGTGCTGTGGGTGCTGGGCCACCAGCACAGACCTGCTCCAGCAGTTCCACGTGCCCTTTGGGAAGCCCACGGCTGGTGTCAGCGTTGTCATGGGAGCCTGCGTAGGTGACCTCTGTCTGCACGGCCTCATCCTTCTGGCCCTGCGGAGAGGTGCAGCATCGGTGTGTGGCCAGGTGTAGGACTGCCCCAGGCCACCTGTGCTCTGCCTGTAGAGGGGCTGGGGCTGCAGAGGCAGCTGGTTTGGGGCAGCCTGCAAGCAATGGGCTCCTGGAACACCTTTGGCAGAGGGACGTGGCCGGACCCAGAAGTGGGGCAGAACAGCTGCAGACTCCTGGCCCTCAGGTCACTCATACAGCCCCCTGCTGCCCTTCCTGCTGCAGTGGTGACTGATGGACACCCAGCAGCCCCAGGGAAGGCATCCCTGTAGTCCCTGATCTGCAGCGGGGTGTGGGCCTGTGAGGAGGGCAGTGAGCCCAACTCCGTGTCTCCCGAGCTGTGGGCTGCAAGGTGCCACCAACGCTAGGATGGCTGGAGCCACCACTGGAAGGGTGTCAGGGGGACCATGGTGGACTGCAGGCCCCCAGCTCTGCTCCACTGGGTTGCAGTAACAATGCCTGCCTTGTTTTGGGGCTGGGTGGGCTGATCACTGCCTGTTTGCACAGGCAAGGCTGTCGGGCAGGGATGGTGCCTCAGCTGCATGGAGCAGGCTGCAGGGAACATGTGGCTGAGGGCAACCTGGCCCACAGCCGCTGCACCCAGTGGTGGTACCTTGCCTATCACCTCCTGGTAGTGCTGCATCAGAAAGACCAAGTCCTGGTGTTTCTGCTCCACCACGCACTCTTGCTGCTGTAGCTGGACCAGCCGCTTGCAGTTCCTGCCCCTGCAGAAGTCCAGGTCCAGTTGCAGCGCCTGTAAGGAGGCCAGCACGTGTGCTGGCTCCAGCTCCTGCTGCTCTGTGTCCTGGCATGCCTGGGGCTCTCCTTGCCGGGGCTCTGGCACCTCTGCTTGCCTCTGGCCCTAGGACACAGCACAAGCAGCAGCTGTCTGTCTCACTGCTGTGGCTGGTACCTAGTAGCCAGCTCTTTCTGCAGCTCCTGCCAGGCACTGGGTTTGAATGACTGTATGGGTGGCCCAGGTTGTGGTTAGAGAGCAGCAAGGAACTGGATTAATGACTGGTGGGTGCAGACCTCCTCCCCTCCCAAGCAACAACCTGTGTGTGTTCAGGCAGCCCCCAAAGGGCTCTCAGACACCTGAGCATCCTACCATTGCAGCAGTGATGCCACTGCGACGTGTGGCTGCTGTGGGAAATGGAGGCACCAGGACCAGAGCAGCTGCAGCAGGCCTGGATGCCCGCCCCAAGCCCTTGTGCTGCCCCCAGCCCCTATGGATGCGCTCTGTGCTGGTAGGGGCTGGCCAGGGCCTCCTGCACTGCCCATCCACCAGCCTGTGCCGTGCACCTCGTGCCTGAGGTGGGCACAGGGCCCTGCACAACTCACCTGGGCCTGGCAGCGCTCCATCTCCTGCTGACACTGCTGGGTGGAGCTGCTCAGCTCTGCCATCGCCGCCTCTGCTCCTGGCAGCCCTCCCCAGGGCCTCTCAGGCTGTTCCAGGGGTGCAGGAACCTCCCTGGATGTGCCATGTTTTGGTCACTCTCGCTGCTGGAAGGCCAGAACAGGGGCTGGGCCTTTCCCTCTGGCTCTGAACAACCCACGGCCCCGGGGAGGGGCAGCCAGGGACACCACCCAGCCCTGCCTGTGCAGCCCTGCCATTGCTGCCTGGCGTTGGTGCTTCCCATCTCAGGAGCGCCTGGTGCCAGTGGGAGATGCTGAGCAGGGGGCTCCTGTGAAAGCACGGCACTGCCGATGGCCTGGAGCCATGTGAGGGCCCCTGGCCCCCCTCTGGCAACAGCAGGTCCCTCTCTGGGGAGCAGGGCCCCCCCAGTGCCCACAGCCCTCACCTCAGCTTTTGCGCGCCATGCTCCCCCTCAGCTGTGCTGCGTCCCTGGCACGTCATCATGCTCTGCCCTGGTGCAGCGCAGCCCTGGGCCAGTTCTTGAGACAATGCCTGGAACCAGAACCTGGTGACCCCGGACTCTACTCAGGTGTCCTTCAGGGAACTCCTGGTGCTCGTGTGCTCAGTACTGGCACACGTGCTGAGCCATGCAGCACCCTCGTGCTGTCCTCACCAGCCTCATGTTTTCTTGCGCCCTCTTGTCTGTGTGCCGTCCTTGTGCCATGCTCCAGACCCATTGTTGGCCCCAGGGAACACTGCAGCCCATGGCCAGAGGGCCAGCAGCAGCACCGAGCTCGGTGCCGTGCCCCTGGGGCAGCTATCCCTGGCCTGCTGGGCCTGTCTGCGACTCCCTGAGCTGCCCCGCGGAGCCGCGTCCAGCTGCTGGAGGAGGTATCGACCGAGGCTGCTGCTCTGTGTTTCTCGCAGTCCAGAAGGGTAAAAATAACAGGAACAAGTTGTCGGAAATGAAATTTCAATTTCTCCACGCCCTTCCCTGTCCGTGCGGCTTCCCGGCACAGATCAATAGTGTTTAGACAGCCAAGGAGATTTTTTTTTCCCCTCTCAAAGCACCAGATCAATAGTTGGAAAAAAAAAAAAACACCACCAAGCTCTCTGCTTGCGTGTGCTGCAGTAACTGAGCACATTGGGCCCTGGGCAGCCCTGGCAGCACGGTGGCTGCGGTGGGGGCAGGTGGCCACGGTGGGGGCCCCTCTGCTCTGCACAGCACAAATGGTCTGGGGCCGGCGAGCCCACCGCAGCGGCATGCCGCAGTGGGGACAGAGCCCACGGCCCTGGGGGAGGCTGAGCACACCCCAGTGGCTGCTCGGGGATGGAACTGAGCCTGGCTTCGAGCCCAGCCGCTGCTGGGGAAGCCAACAGTAAACCAAACCCATGGGCACGCATTTAATGCCAGCCTGCTGGGGAGAGGTGGGTGGCTGTCACCAGGGGGGACCGATGCTGGCAGCAGGAGTCAGTGTCGGCTCTGGGCACGCAGCAACCTCTGGCCAATTTCCTGGGTGCAGGAGACCTGTCCCAAACGGAGTGCCCACAGGTCCCCCTGTGGCAGTGGGATGTATGGGTATTAATTCATCAAGCCGCTGAAGGACCGCATATTGACAGTGCCCGGGCAGCAAGAGGGGCAGTGCTAGTGCAGGGTGGGTAAGTGCGTGGCTACACAGGTGTATGAAAAGCAGTCCACAGAGGCAAACTGTGGGTGCTGGTGTGGGTGGGAGTGAAATCAAGGGCTGGTGAAATCATGGGCCTGTGGTGCCCGAGCACATCAAATATCGTGGGACTGATTAGTCGAGGGCTGCAGTGGGGGCAAGGGGGTGGGAAGTGCCCTGACAAAGGGCTGAGAGTGAGCGAGCGGTGGGCCGACCCTTCCTGCCAGGTGCCCTGGTGCAGCCGTGAGGCAATGCCTGGGGAACAAACTTGCCACTGGCCTTGGCTGCCCATGCCATGGGGCTCCCTGTGACCACCCCCCCGTTGCTGATGCTCAGTGCTGTTTCACGAATAAGTATTTTAGCTGGAAATTTCCAAGGCCAAGCTGGGCCCAGAAGGTGAACTCAGATGTACCATAAGAGGAATCGTCGGTTGCCATGACGACCTGCTCCGCAGGGTTGGAGCCACAGGCGGTGGGAGTGGGCGCAGAACCGATGGTGGCGTGGGCAGGGCCACTTAACCCCCACTGCTGCCAGCTGCGTGCAGTGCAGCTGAATTCAGCCCTAGTTTCTGCCAGTGCAAGGGAACAGAATCCCCCGGCAGATTTTAATCTTGCTCAGGCAGTGGCAGCCAGAGCACAGAACCTACGCGTATGTTCTTCCTTGGCGCTCCATCACTGCGCTATTGCTGCTTTAATTAGCGTGGGCTGCCCTCCCCTGGCTGCAGCCTGCTGAAGGCACTGCAGGCCAGAGCCAACCCCATGGTGGCAGCGGAGCCTGGAGGAGCCCATGCCACTCTGCCCACTGCAGCACAGCTCTGCCTGGCACATGGCAGCGCAGCTTGGCACAGCACTGATGTCCTGCAGCTGTGTGCACCCAGATCTGCTGCCTGTGGCACCACGGCCCACCTGCAGCCTCCACGCTGGGCCTTTGCCACCTCCTCCCTGGCTACCGCCAGCAGCAGCCCTGGCTGTGCCACCAGCCTGTGCCCACTGTGAGCCAGCTGCTGCACGCACGCACTGTGATGGTCCATGCTGCCGCGCCGTGCGCTGTGCTGTGCCACGCTGTGCCACGCTGCCCTCACCTCCAGAGGTCGTGCCACTGGTCCTGCTGCCCTGCGGCTGGCTGCTGCAGGCAGGCATAGCGGGGCAAGGGCACAGCCCTGTTCCAGCTCTGTCCTGGCAAGCCTGGGGGGCAGCCCCACAAACCTGACCCACATCAGCCTGCTCTTGCTTGCCTGCTGCTGGGGGAGCGTGGGGCCAAGCTGGACCCTGTTGGGTGAGCCGGCACCTCGCACCGGGCGGCGCTGGGGGTGGGAGCTGTCTCACTTTAATTACTGCCGTAATGTTATTCTTTTCAGTGCCACGTTAATTGAAATTAAACAGCTGCCACGTTCTGGCTGGGACAAAAGTGAATCCATTTTCATTCCTCTCTGGTTTAATGAAGACTGACGTGCTGTGAGAAAACAAAGGCGATCCAGCTGCTGCCTCTCGTCGGCACACGCACCGGCAATTACCAGAGACCCTGCAAGCTGGCGTGGATGCCCCGCAGTGCCCCACGGCTGCTGCTCCGCACAGCCCAGCCCTGCGCCCTGGGGTGCTCCTGCCCCAGGGGCTCGGCGGGGGAATGTCATGGGGGACACTGGCACAGAGGGCTCGAGGGAAAACCACAGCATGCCCAGGTGCCGAGTCCTGGCTTTGATCCTGTCCATTAAGAAGTGTCCTGGCCATGGGCCTGTGCCCCAGCACTGCCCCTCAGCCCTCCTATGCTGCTGGGGTCGTTCCTTCTCTGTGGGTTTGGCCACCTTCAGCTGCCCAACACTGAATATCACAAGCAGCCCCATACAGCCCGAACATCTAAGCTGAGGTAGCAGTGCTGAGGATGGTGTCTCCTCCCAGCTTTAAGCCTTTTTCTTTTTTAGGACTAGGAGCTTGCTTGTGATGCCATTCAGTACTTTAAAATATGCAAAATGAGGCGCTGGTGCAAACCTCATTAACACCCGCCTCCAACATCATTAAGATGTTTCCAAGAAAATTAATTGAGAGACTCATTAAAAATAAATTAAGAAAAATGTGTTGCAGAGCGCCTGCTCTGAGCTCGTAAATCACGGCTCAAAGCTCCAGGCCGCTGCACAGGCAATTAACGCCAGCCGATTTGTTTTATCCTGACTGCAAAAATTAGAAAGCAGACGTGGAGATTAGATTAGGGACGTCTGTCAAGCGGAACTTGGAGTGAATATTTTAGGATACAAAATGGAAATCAGTAAAACAAAGCTGAGACTTCATTCAGAGGAGCTGGCAGGCAGAGGTGGGGGCAGGAGGAGGGAGGTTGAGATGTTTTCTGTTTGGGGAGTGACACCAGCACTGTGTTTAGACATACTTCCATCTCACACTCCTGCCACCAGGCAGTTTTCCACTTCCATCTGCACAACGCCAGTCCTGCAGCAGTGTGCTCAGGCACCGACTGCCCTGCTCCAGCGGCATGAGCTCATGTTGAGAGCCTGCTTTGAAGTTGCTGTGTATTACACAGCCTGAACCAACATGTCGCCTATGTATGTGCTGATTACACACTTGGATTAGCAAACACAGTACAGCTGGGTGAGACCAGTGCTTGGGACTTAGTCAGCTTTGTGGCATTAGTACCCCTTTGTCCATCTCTAGCGCCTTCCATCAGAGGATCTCAAACTGCTTTATATTCATGAGCTGAACTGCATAGCCCTTCTGCAAAATGAGCAAGTGTTATTATCCCCATTTTGCACAGGAAAGCCAAGGCACAGATAAGGTCTTGCTTGTTTCTATGTGAGTGCATAAAAGCCTTGTGCAGTTAATATAGGTGCAGTGGCAGGCATGGCTTTTGCACATCCCAGTAGCGTGCTGAACACACTGACAGCCATTTGAGCAGCTGAACATCCAGCCATGAACACAGGCGGAGTCAGCCGTGGTACGCACAAGAGGGCAGTTTGCAAACATCTGCACAGACAGTTAAATAAACATACAGGTCGGAGTGTCCTGCCTGCAATCCTCTACATAACAGGAACAGATCCGGAGTGACCTGGAAATGTGGCCCCAGCGCAGATGCCATCCCTTCCCTCCGTACAGCCCCGGCACACCGGGGAGCCCACGGACCTGGTCTGCAGGCTGAGGGGCTCTGCGTGGCACCGCCGGATGGCTGGCTTCTCAAACAGCCAACAGATGTGGGGTTGGATGTGCTTTCCTAGCAGCCATCGTAAGTGGCCAGTGTTTAGAAAGCAATGACCATGCCTTTGCACTTTGGAAAGTAGAAAAATCTCCTGGACAGGGAGGACTTTAAATCATTCTTTTCTTTGTTGTTTTATCACACTATGTCTAGACATGTCCAGCGCCTGTGTCCTGAGGTCCAGCTCCAAAATACACCTGGTGGTTTCAGGCGGTATTTTATAAGGAGGCCTGTCCAGGTATGCAAAATACTTAATAGCCTAGAAATCTCCTGCATTTTAACCTGCCTTTCTCTCGCAGCCCCTTCTTTACTGTACCTGCCACAAACTGGAGGGAATGCTGCCCTTATGCCATTGCTATTACATTAATTCAGTTAGATTTCAGAATTTACTGCCTATGCTAATAGTATCATCTCCCCTTTCTCCCCTGAATTCTGTCTGGTTTTGACCAATACATCTTCTCGCACCAGTGTGGGGCATGCCCACTACGGGAATGCATTTTTTTGCCAGCGTAGAATTTCCCCTGGAAGAACCTTTTTGAGTGGCTGCCTTCCCACCACAATTCATGCAGATGCTTTTCTCCATCCCATCCCAAACACTGCCTCCCTCTCTCCTTGTGGTTTCCTGGACTGCATGGTCACTGTACCAGCTCCCAGTATACCGTGACTGAGGAAATGGAAAGGAAAAAGCAGTTTAGAGCAAAACCAGATGGTATCACTTTAATATGAGCAAACTCCTGGAGCATGCAAAGAAGCACAGGGGATGGTGAATTCCTCCTGCAGCTGAGAGGCAGCCATGTCAGAGCAGACAGCAGTACTTTTACCTACTATGTGGATGAAAACAAAGAAATGAATGATTAGAAAGTAATGACAAATTCATGCCCACACGGACTGGTGGGAGGACCACCACAGAAGTTCTGGATGCCGGGACTAAGGAGTAAAGAGGATTGCTGAGCCAGTGGCAGACATCTTGCAGGAGCTGCGGCCCCTCAGCGGCTACGGGAGCCGAGGTGCTCGCGGTGCTGGGCAGTGCCAAGAGCCGCAGGCGTCGCCTCGGCACGCAAGGCTGGAGAGGTGCTGTGGAGAGGAGAGCAAGGGGCAATTGACTCACGTCTGCATGCAGTCCGTAACGTGAAGAACCGAGCTGGTAACAGAAAGCTCTTAGATCTAGCAGGCAAAAGCACATCTCAATCTAATGACTGTAAGCTGAAGCAGGCCAAATGTAAACTGGAAATAAAGCATATACATTAATAGTTAAATCTTGGCAGAGTTAACCGAATGCTGAAGGAGCTGTGCCATCATTGGCCATTTAAAAACATGGTTTGGACAGCTTGTTTCCTTTGCTGGTTTACCCATGTACTGATCCCAAAGTAGGAATTAGTTCTGGTCCTGCAGTGGGGTGGGAGACTCCACGTCAGTTCTTCACTGCCTGCTGCAGTGCCCTGGGGGCTCAGGCATACTGCTGGGTTTGTGCTTGAAGGGACAATACAAGTGACAGAAGTGCTGAAGGAGATCTTGGGCTGAAAGCTTTATCCAGGGTTCCAGCCCTGGTCGGGGGGCTGTTCCCGGGAAGCAGGTGAGCTGAGGTTACCTGCGCACCGGTGTTTGGCAGGCTGAGGAAGTCACCAACAGGATAACATCATACTCGGGCTCAGCTCCTCCTTGAAACACTTCTGTTTGCAGCTAAAATTTTCCATGCCAAGCCTTTTCCTGAAGATGCATTTACTTCAAATCTTTGATTAACCAACTACTTCTGAGTTATGGAATGAGTGGAAAAATACTTGCATGTTAGAAATTACTAGTGTTAAAAATAACTCTAACCACAGGAAAAATAGCTACATATTTTTAAGCTTAACCAGGCTTTCGTCCTCATGTGGCCTAACTTTTTCCCCGGAAACAAACATTTGCAAACACAATAGCAATGCTTTTGAGTATGCTCAGATGGTATAGGCTGGGCCTAGGGAAGGGAAGGGAAGGGAAGGGAAGGGAAGGGAAGGGAAGGGAAGGGAAGGGAAGGGAAGGGAAGGGAAGGGAAGGGAAGGGAAGGGAAGGGAAGGGAAGGGAAGGGAAGGGAAGGGAAGGGAAGGGAAGGGAAGGGAAGGGAAGGGAAGGGAAGGGAAGGGAAGGGAAGGGAAGGGAAGGGAAGGGAAGGGAAGGGAAGGGAAGGGAAGGGAAGGGACCAAGGCAACTGCAGTCTAATTCTACCACCCCCCTCAACCTTGCCGTGAGGTGATCTGTAGATGTCATTTCTACAATACAAAAAGGCTGAAAAAGGGGCTGTGAGGTCACAGGAGACCTAAAAAAGAGTGGAGGCTTATTGGTGGGGGGAGCCAAAAGGAAGCAGCAGTCCATTGTGAGGGTTAGCAGACACACGGCAGAAGGAGGAAAAATAAAATAAATAAATAAATAAATATTTTTTTTTAAAAAGGAAGGTCTGATAAAGATGGCAGGGAGGTCCCCGATGGGGAGAGGTTGGCTGGAGAGGACATGGGGCCAACGAGGCACGAAGCCGGCAGGGGCCAGGGGCCACCAGGGCAGGAGGACGGGGGTGCAGCGGGGGCAGGGGGCGCAGGGGGCCGGGGGGGGTCGAGGGGGCCGGGGCAGGGGGCGCCGTGCCGGGGGCGCTGTGCCGGGGGCGCGGTCCGCCCCCCCCGTCGGTACCGGCGGCGCCCGGCAGGGGTCGCCCTCGCCCCGCGCTACCGCGGCCCCGCCATGGCGGTGGCCCCTCCCCGCGGCGGCCGGGGCGCGGCGCTGCGGAGGCCCCGCGGAACCTTTGTTCTCCGGAGCCCCCGCGGCCCCCGCGGCCCCCCCCGCCCGGCCTTGCCCAGCGCTGCGGCGGGCGGGAGGAGGGGGCCCCGCAGCGGCCACGGAGGGCGGGAGGCGGCTGCGGGGCCGGGGGCCGGGGCCCGGGGGGGGGCCGCAGCGCTCGGCAACGCGGCGGCGGCGCAGGTTCCGTGAGCGGTCCCGGCCGTTCGGCAGCGCGGCTCCGGCACCGCGGACGCGCTCGGGCCCCGAGGCCGCGGCGGGCGCTGCCCGTCCCGGGGGCGCAGAGGCGCCGCAGAGGCCGGCGGGCGGCGGGGGGGAGGGGGGGGGGGGTCCGGGCCCGCCCGCCCGCCCGCGGAGCCGCTGCAGCACCCGGCTGGGTTCGTGACAGGGAAACCGGGAGCGGGGGCTGCGCTTGCGGAATTCTGATGAGCCTTAAAGGTTATTTCTCTGCATTTCTAGCGATAATTTCCAATTCTCTGTGTTGGTAGGAAGCCGGTACCTCAGGGCTAATCGCATTTGGGTACTGTCTAGGGCACAGGCTGTATGTTTGGCTGGTGAGGAATATCAACAAACATAAATTATCGGCAGCGTGGTCAGAGTCTACAGGGGAGAAATAACAAACAGGAGAGTCCTGCATGGCTTTGCATTCTACAATGAAAATGATCTCATTATCCCTTCCAGGGACTCAGCCAGCTACTTGAAAAATACTTATTAAAAAAAAAAAAAAAAAACACAAACAAAAAAACCCCCCACACATTGCAGCTCCTGGGAGAGGGTCCCCTCCAGGGCAGGGAAAAATGAAAAATAGAGACTAGGAGGAAACAGCTGCAGTGGCAGAAATAGGTGGGAACCTGGCCTGCTGCGTTTCCAGTACCTGCCAAGAGCCCAAGCCAAATCCTGGAGCAGACAGAAGCGCTCTGTGCCTCCTTCATCCCTCCAGCCCCCGCCTTCCCCTGTGCAGCCGGTGGGGAGGGCTGTATGGGCAGCTGGTGGTGCACAGGGGGCACCCACCCGTCCCAGTCACACGTGGCCAACCGTGGATGTTCCTATTGCCCAAACACCTTGTACTGCTTCTTACCCCTGGCACAAGGCAGCAGGTTCTGCCCGGGAGCTTCGCTGAGAGTGCACAGGCCTCTGCCTCCTCCTCTGTCTTTCCAGCTCCCTGGTGGGGACAGGCCCAGTGTCACAGAAGCAGTGTCACTGCAGTTGGCAGGGGCCTCTTGGTATCTTGTAGTCCAATGCCCCTGCCCAGCTTTGTCAATTTCCTCCTGAACCAGCAGCAATGGCAATGGCAGGTAGGAAAAGATAAGGGGAAAATGGGGTTTAGGAGAGACAGAAAGAGGGAGCTGTGTAAGTAGAAAAGGCTCTGGTGGTTGGGGACCACGGGGAAACTGAAAAAGAGGGGAAGGTGGGTACTGGATTGCAGAAATGGGCAGAAAGAGGATCCTCATGACTTTCTTTTCCTTATGGTTAACCTTCATTCTGGCCAAAAAAAAAGAAATGAGTATTCTAAGATACAGAAAAGATGAAACATCAAAACCAGGAGAAACAAAGTTGAGAACGTACCACAGTTTTATAAACTTTCTTTAGCCCTATTGTCACAGCAATAATCAGAGACAAAAATTCAGTAAGAGTGATGCAAAGGGATTGACGGCCAAGGGAGGAAGTAGTGCATTTACCATCTCGATGTCTTCAAGTCCAGCTGAATGCACTTCTGAAACTGCCTTTGTCAAACAAGTTATTGAATGCAGCAGTAACATGGTGAAATTTTCTTGACTGCTGTTACTGAAGGTCAGACTCCCGATCCCTTCCTGCTCAGTCTGTGAATCCACAGAAAGAAAACACGAGGAAGCACTAAGAGAACCTGCCATTATTTGTGTTCATTGATAGTGACTTGACTTCAGCATTTATCTGCATTCGTTGGTTAGGTGTGCTTGTGCTGAATGGTGAAAGGTTGGTGACAGCCAACCGGCTGAGCTCTTGAGCAATTGAGTCAACCTCTCTTCAGCACTGAATCCTGCAGTCATCAGCTGAAGTGCACAGGCCAGCCTTTGTGCCACGTGGGGCTTTGAGAAGTCTCGTGGCCTGCGTAGCAGTAGCCTTTGTGCTTGGTATGGGGAGTGAAGGTGCTATCTCAGAAGGAATCCTTGCAACAGGAGTGAAAGGCTGACCACATTTAACAGGTGCAGAGTGTTTGTTTAGGGACACTCACTGTCCAAGTGCAGGGCAAATGTGGGCAATTCCTGGCTCTTCTGCTTGACCTGAACTTGAGCTTTGTTTCAGCAAGGAGAAGGCTTCTGTGCTCTTCCCACAATGCTATATGGCCTCTCAGGTGGTGCTGGTACTTGAGAGCAGACGCCTGGAAAAGGACAGGTCTGCACTGTTGTGAGACTTAACTGATCTTAACTCATCATTTCTTGGTTTTCAGATGTTTAGCAGCTGTCCCTGATCTTGAAGGCACGAGACACAGCCAGGTAATCTTAACCCTGCTAAAGTTCTGGGGCAGCACTTTCTTTATTACAAGGTTTCACTTGCAGCTCCAGGTGCTGTAGCTCTACTCCTTCCTCAAGAATGAGGGCTTGGGGCTACACTAGATAAAAACAGATATAGACGGATAGAGATGGTTCTATGGAAATGTTTGCTCAGTGCCCAGGAGCAATCCAAAGGCAAACTTACTGTTAAGAATTATTATGAAAATAATGGAGAGCAGATCATAGTTATGCCACTGAATAGATCCATAGTGGAAACTGCATTGTGATTACCATATGCAGTTCTGGTCTGCCTCTCAAGAAAAATAAGAGTTGGAAGGGTTTCAGAGAAGAGCAACAAGCAAGATCAAATACAAAGAATATCTTCCATATGAGGAAAAAGTAGAAAGTCTCTTTAGCCTGAAGAAGAGACAGCTGAAGGGAAGTATGACGGAGGATTATAAAATCAAGTTTGGCACACAGAGGTTGACTGCAGTATGAGTTCTTGTTGTCCCTTCCATGTAAGAGCCAGCAGCACCCCATAAATTAGCAGGTAACAACTACAAAACAAACAGCATTTTTGTATGCCCTATGTTGTGTCAAACTGCTTGACAAAGGATCCAAAGGGTCTCCAAAGTTCATATGCATTCAGAAAGAGATTAAATACTGTCCACTTCAAAAAAAAAATCCAGTTGCAATGATTAAATACAAGACCTCAGTTTTGCTTCTGAAGCCTCCGAGCTGCAGATTGTTGGAAGCTTGCAGAGCAGTACTGCAATAGCTATGCCCTCTTCTTACATTGCCCAAGATAATAGCTCTTGACCACAATCAGAGACAACAGTAGGCTAGACAGACTCAGCTGACTGCAAAGTCATAAGTTGTTCTTATTTCCCTTCAGTGCTCCAGGATCATTTGCAAGGACTGACCCTGACAGTATGACCTGTCTCAGTATGTCTGTTCTCCATTTCATAGAATCATAGAATGGCTTGGGTTGGAAGGGACCTTTAAGATCATGTAACTCCAATCCCCCTGCCATGGACAAGGATGCCGCCCACTAGATAAGGTTGGCCAAGGCCCCATCCAGCTTGGCCTTGAAAAGACAATGGGCCTTGGTCCATTTCTAAGTCCATTTCTAGTCTTTTTCTAAGGACATGTATCCAAGAAGTCCAAAATATTGCAGTGGTGTGCTGGTGACCCTACCTCTGCACTGCCATGTCAGGATACAGCTCAGCCTTCACAGACTAGTCCGCTTTTAAACAAAGCTCACTCCTAGCAGTGGCAGAGCTGGCTGACAGCGGCAGAGCTGGCTTCCATGACAGTGGAAGTTTGTATGTCCCAGCAAACAATTTGCCGTGGCATCAGCCAGCCAATGTCAGCACTAAAACCTGCTCTTTGTTCTCATGGTGAGCCTGATGCTGGGGCCGACAGCACTTGTACCTCTGCCCTCAGCACAAGTGGTAGGTGCAGGCCCTACCTACAATAAGCTGCAGGGAGCAAGATGGAGCAAAGGGGATTCCTGGTCAGTGCGAAACTGCATAGTTGTTTCTGCAGCACACAGAACTGGCCTCTGCCTGATTTCTGTCACATTTCTCATCTTCATATGGAATTTGTCTGGGTAGTTACCATGCCCACAAGGGACCTTCAAATGAATGAAATGAATGACTTTTTCATGCTACAGGATATGATTCCAAATACCCCAGTGCATATGTACTAGCTGGATTCCAAGAATCAATTACCAAATTGCACTGTCTCATTCTAAAGCAAGCTACCAGTAGAGAAACTGAAAACAAGATTTTTGTAGCTATACTGAAATGTCACAGTTGATTTTAAGCCTCTCAGACAGTATAATATTGAATGCAAGTTCCTGCTGAGGGCTATCGACTTCAGTATGTGCCAAGCTGCAGGGAACACCCTGTGCCATGCCTGCATGTGTCAGAGTGCTTTCCTCCACCAGCAGTGTGACTTAGATCAGAGACCAGCTTCCTGGGATTTCCCATCATCAGCCTTTAAGATTGCCATCCAGAAGAAGGGATCTGTGCAGCCACAAGATGAAATGCACTAGGAAACAGCATCATCTTCAAAACATGCAAAGGGATTAGCAGTGTGAAAACAGCAACATGTTACCCTCTGTTCGGGGTGGAGGCATGCTGCCTGCTGGGGCCTTGGGAATGGAGGAGGCTAGCCCTTCAGATGTCACTCTTCCAGGTCAGGTGTGCTTGTAAGTACACACTCTGTCAGAGTAAGTGCACAGTCTTGTATTGTAAATCCTAAACACACTTTCTCAAAGCACCTGCTGTCATGCTGCCATGGTGCTAGGGAATGTCTTTATGGTGGAATGGAAGGATATACCTTAAATATTTGTAATTAAGAACACTGGTGTTTTGGTACTGTAGTACCACAGCAATCCAGAGATTATTCACAACCCTTGTACATTATAGCAGCAGGCAGTATTCAGTGTTTTGGCAACACTGATGCATGCCATACAATGTCTGAATAAAAAGCATAATTTGTGGTAATGCAAATCATATTGTCCCCAGTCTGCTCTGTACTTTTGTCCCTTCTCATGCCTGCCTTCTTCAACAACTGCTCCAGAGTGTCAGACTTCCATAAAACACCCCAATACATGGAATTGATGGAGCACATCGTAGATTTTTTCAAAGCATCCAGATGTGTGCCTCTTTGTTTTGTAAAGCCCTTTCCTACAGCTCTCCCAGCTGCCAACACAAGGAATACGAGACTGAGAATCTAAGATAATTTCCCTTGGCAACATGTAGAAGACTTGATCAGCAGACAATATGGGCAGGCCACCAGAGCAGCTCTTGGAGGTAATCTGCTTGGTACTATTCCTTTTGTTATCTCATGAAGTGCCTTTGTTTTGCCACACACTTCCTATTCTGCTGCACACAGCTCTCTGCAGTGGTCTAGCAGTTGCAAATCCTCCATATTATCATACAGTGATTCCCCTACATCGTTCTTTTTGTGTACCTTCCACTGCAAAAAAAAGAAGAGGCCAATACTAAGCTGCAATGGATGTTCATCCAGCATTTCCTTTTCCCTTCCCTGTTAGATCATCCTGTTTAATGGTAATCAGTCAAAGATCATATTAGAAGCATGACTTTAACAAGGGCAGCTCTGTCCAGGCCTCTTCCACACAGTAACCTAGAACTCAAGTGAGTAGAAGAGGTCTTTGCTCTAGTTTGGAAATCCTCCCGTGTTTCTGGAGTTTGTTAGTACAGTGTCAAAATTATGGACTACAACACTTTCCATTCCTTTATTTCACTCTGAATTAAAGACCATCTACTGAAGACTCACTTCAAAAAACGGCCAGACACTTTCTAATATTGAGCAAAATGTCTGAAGAATAAATTGCTCCTATCAGAAATAAAGCATTTTAGTTCTGCCACAAGCAGGGAGATCTGCACTGTAAGTCTCTCCAAAGGCAACTCCATCTTTCCTGCTTTCCTCTCATTTTCTTTTGATGCACAAAGCCTGCATACTGCAGTGATGTGATTGGATTCAGCTTTGGAGCAGTGTAATTGTAAATATTCATTGGAATCCAAGCTAGTTTTCCCAAGTCTCTCTTAAAGACTGCAGCTATACAAACAGCTGTGGCTCTGCATTAACCTCACAGCCTGGAGGCTGCCTATTTCTCCGTAGCCCCAAGACTGCTCCTTCAGAGGCTACATGGAGAGAAATCAGCCTTGCAAACCATTTTAGTCAATGCTTTATAATTTCCTTTATTTCCTATAATATCTGTGTTGTAGAACTGGCTCTTAGGCCCAGGTACCTGTTGGGGTTCCTCTCCAGTGTCTACACAGATGACAGAATTCACCTTCCCATGTCACTCACAGTTCCCACTGGCTATTTTGGCTGTCTATGTCTAGCCCCTTTAAGCTACCAGCAGAGTTGGGATGTCTATGTCTTCTATGTCTATGTGAGCTGCCCTGTATTCTGGTATACGGTATATGTGTGCTCATTCCACCATCCTGCTGAGGACCTATGGTCCAAGTGGGTGCTCCTAAGTACTAACATGGCTGCTATTCCATAGACAGGGTGA
The DNA here is from genome assembly GCF_964211825.1 of Aythya ferina. Classification (NCBI taxonomy): domain Eukaryota; kingdom Metazoa; phylum Chordata; class Aves; order Anseriformes; family Anatidae; genus Aythya; species Aythya ferina. The sequence goes on from NC_140308.1 coordinate 278,815, forward strand.
GGCTGTGTAGGTAGGCAACATCCCACTAAGAATTGTACCCTTGCTAGGTACTGAGAAAAAAGCAGATAAGTCAACTGCTGATATCCAGGCAATTCTACTTCTCCAGCTATTCAGTACCATGACTGCACTCAAACACTGGGTAGGCAAAGGGCAGTAGGCTCCTGTAGCTACCAAGGAACTGAGGTGAGACCTTTCCATCAGTCAGACCCACACCTCCATGTTGCCTGGACCAGCCACTGCACAGCAAAACTAAATAGCATCTAACTGACCTTGCTCTCCAGGTGGTCTCTGACTGATAGCCATGTCCTGCACAACTTATTTGCAAAGCAGCACATGTAGGAAACTGCACACAGCTATTTTACTGAGAATGGAAATTGAATCCAAAAGTTCTGATAGCAAATAGCAAATCTACACTCCCATCTCTTCTTCATCTACTCTTATGTTTACCACCAAGGGTGGAACTGCAGCGCTCAGGCCAAAGCCCAAGGCACAGCAGCACATGTCATACAGATGGTGGTATCAGGGCCTTCATCACCCACTGACATCCTCCAGGCTCTGCTTGCTCTCTTCAGCATATGTTAAAGCACATGTTCTGACTACTGAGTAACTTGTGACCAGATATGTAGGTAGTAAAAGGGGCAACATCCAGCTTTCTTTCCACATGCAGGTTCCTGAGTGCTACTGCACAAACCAGGCACCCGCCAGTGCAGCTGAAACAGTGCAGATTGCTGGATATATCACTGAAGAGAACAACTTAGAGACTGTCAACTGTGCAGTTCTGGCAGGCAGGCCTGATCTTTACCTGCTTCATTCAGGACTCTGGCACCACTTCTCAGCCAGCTGCACTGAGGCCTCTGCTCACCCTGCAGAGCACATCTTTACCCAGGAGTGTCCCAGACAGTGACAGTGAGCTGTTCTGGAACGTGTGAAGGAGCACCGAGTGATCAGCCCAGCACATTCAGGTGAGTGCTAAGGGTCCTGTATGAGGAACTGGGTGGATCTAATTACTTGTCCTTCCAGAGGGCTGGAAGGAGACCGACTCCGTGCATACAGAATCCCCCAGCTTCTTACTGAGGACAGAGAAGAGAACCCTGTTCCATGAGAAGAGTGTTGAAGGAACATCACTAACAGGGAAGACACATAAAAATGAATTTACAGGGAAACCAGTAGTGTGTGTACTCCTCAGCAAGTCTCCTGTGACAAAGTTTGCAGGAGCATAACAACGAGGTGCCAAGAAAGAGGGAAGAGTATTCCCACAAACCAACACTGATACCCAGCACAGGAACATGGACAGCACAGCTGGAGATGTTACACCATCTGAAGCACAAAGCTGGGGCTGAGTCTTGTGAAGATCAGGTGAAGCACAGTTGGAAATGAGCACTCTTCCAAGACTTGAGCACAGTTACTTTGTTAGAAAGGAGAATCACACTGGTAAATGGTATGTTGTTATCACATGAGTGCTGAACAGTGGGACTCTGAAGAAGGCAGAGTTGAGTTTCAAGGTTTGAGCAAGATTAGTTTTAGGAAATGTGCAAGGCTGGCATGAACCTTGAGAGGCTGATAGCCCATCCTCCTGTTATAAGACGGGAACCTACAAGTGCCCTGTCTTTTGTTTCTGTCCTTTAAGATCTCTCGTGATGCAGAATCCTCTGGCCCCTGGCAGTCTGTTCATGTGCTTTGCTCTCCTCCCCACTAGAAGCTGTTCCTAACCTGAATATTTCTTGGTGCAGGATACACCCATTAATTCTTGTGCATGCCTTCATGGACATGGAGAACAGATGGCTTTGTTCCTCTTTCCAAGAGTTTCTGACATGCAGCTGGTGTGATTTTCCTCAGTAATGCTGGAGAAAAAAAAAATCATCCAGATCAGAAACAACAAAAGAAAAGCCGTCTGGTGGAACTCACTGCTGCACAAAGAGACAGCAGCTATGAGTGCCCTGTGAGAAAACAGATAAAGTAATGAGGCCTTTCTACAGATAACAGCTCCCAGAGTCAAAACAGCTTTGCAGAGAGCAATGCCCTGTCCTGAGCATGAGCCAATCTCTAAATCAGCCTCTGGAGCAAGCTGCTTCAAGCCACCTGCTGTAAATTTCCTGCACCTTTCTCTAAGGCTGCTAATGTTGGCTCTGTTAAAGATGTCTTTGTCTAGGCCACATCAGCCTAGACAAACACTGCAGCAGATCTCCTCTACTCTTCACACATGCCCGCGATGCTTTGGCAGGGAGGAACTTGGACCATACCATGAGCTCTAGGTCTGACACGTGACAGGTCTTACAGAGCAATACATGATGCTCCTGTTGCACCAAATCACTCCAGTACACGTGATGGACCAAAGCAGATGCTTCAGCTGCATACATAAAGACTGGGCTCAGACCAGTCAGGCCTTTGGCTGCTGAGATTTCCCTGCCTGCCATGAGTCTGGATGTTCTCCTAGATGTCTTACCAGCAGGTCAGTTTCTTGTAGCTCAGCCTAGAGATAATACATCACTACATCTCTCTTTCATGGTTAATATTGAAGGACAGGTGCTATGTCTTGCAGCCTCATCTGTTCCTCCTGCTTGTGCCTTTCTGACTCCTGAGAGAGGCTCCTCAAGATGGAGGTCAGCTTCTCAATTTGCTGAAAGATCAGCTCATGACAGAAAACAAGCAGCAGCTCTGCCCAGCAGTCTGTCTGCACATAGTGATGCCAAGCTGTGCTGTGACTGACCCTCAGGGTTGTATGAGATAGTCACGCAGATCAGCTACACTGCAATGTCATACCCCCAAACCTGACCCAAGATGCTGAATGTAGGCCAGATCAACTGACCTGTGGGTGCTAGAAACTAAAGCGCCTTCTCTCACCATTATGCCAGCCTCTGTCCAGGCACTCTCTTCCATCTGCAGCATAAAGCCATGACTCCTTTTGTGGCTTTCAGGGAGGGAATGTGCCAGTGAACTCTCCAGCCTTTGCAACTCTGCAGAACCTGACACCCAGCCTGGAGCACCAGCAGGGCTTCTGGCATGGCTGCACCAGCCTTCCTAGCATGCGCTGGGAGCACAGTCCTTCACCGGCAGCTCCATTTTCCAAAGCAGCAAGCATGGTGTTCTTTGGGGCTCCTGCTACAATGATTTATCCAGGTCATTGTGAGGACAGCTGGCTAACTGAGGTTAACAGCTTTCTCAGTTTCATTTCAAAAAGACATTAGCATGGGGGCTATGTTAAACAATGATGTGCCAAATCCTGATTCATTCACCAGGAGAGCTCATGATCAGGTGGGGGACTTGGCTGACAGGCAGGGCTGTGCTGCTAGCCTTTCTTTAAAGGGCAGGACCATAACTCATGCTCCCAGTGCTAAATTACACCTGACACTCCAGGCTGCGGACTCCTGATATGTGCAGCCTGCTACAGGCATCCTGGGACTGCCAGCCCTGGGAGCACAAAGCCCCCAAATCAGCAGATTTATCAGCAACTATGACTGGCTCAAAACCTCACCTCAGCAGCACATGCAGAAGGACAGGCCTGGCTTACAGGCTGCTGGCCTTTCCCAGGTTCCTGTTTCCCCTACGTGGCCCTGTTCTGGAGAGACATCTTCTCTCTGTGCTGTCCCATGGCCACCTGCTCCTGTCCCCAAGGCCACTGCCTCTAGAGGCTCTTGAACTTCCAGTTCTGGTCTCCAGTCCCTTGAGTTGCCTGCCTCCTGCTCACTTATTTTACTGTTAGCTTGTGCCAGCAGCCCCAGGCCTGTTCCTGCTCTTCACACTCTGTAAAGTGTATTGTACTCTGCCAGCTGGAAGAGCAACCAGCTCCTGAGGTCAGCCACTTAGCTCCACCTTAGAGTGCTAACATGCCAGCTGCTGAGGTTCCCTGTTAACATGCAGTGACTTTCCTGAGTATGTGTAGGTCCTGTCTCCCCTCCTTACTGTCTGACCAGTAATAATCAGCCTGGACAGTGAGAGGGGGCCAGTTAGGCCACTGTCTGGAGCAGCTACCTCTGCTCTAAGTCCAGTTTGATCTGCAGGGTCCCAGGATGGTAAGAATGATGGTGGCAATGGGTTCACAATGCCAACTTATTCCAGTCTACATTGCTCTTCACAGAAAAAAGAAAAGAGAGCATTCTTGACTTAATGTGCTTAAGACCTGAAATAGAGTAGATGTAAGGACTGTAGCAGTAAGGACAACACAGAACAGTGCATGCCATTGTCTTGTTTTTCTGTAGCTTTCTACCTATCTGTTTCAGGTACTGTTCACCCTGGTATATGAATCAGAATGGAAATCAAGAGAACATTTTGCAGTCTAACAAGTATGGTGCTTGCAGTTTTAGTTCCTCTGTACACTGTGATGGTCAGATGCACTTTATTCTTCCTTTTCCTCTCTGGCAGTATATACTGAGTCAGATTGAAGGGACTGTGCAGTTTCAAAAGCATGTAGGAAATGACATGAAATAATTTTCACTCACCTTTTCCCTTTCTTTCCCTCTTCTACTGTTTGGATTTAGATCTATTTAATGTGTTGTTCACTCCACCTCTGCAGCGTGCTGCAGCTATATCCATGCTGCAGCCTCCTGGATCTGGGGATGGCAGTGATCTTCCACAGGCTCCTTCTCTTCAGGACAAAATCCCACAAGCTCTCTTCCCCTTCTCTCACCTTTGGGCTGGTTCACTGTGCTGTTCTTTTCCAGGCTCCACTGGGAAGTATTCCAGTGGGAAGTACTGCACTGGAAGAGATGGGAGCAAGGTGATTAAAGACCACAGCGGAAAAGCAGCAAGAGGAAAGGATCATGAAATATTCTGCAGCCTTGGACTGATGTGCAGCCACACAAAGTCAAATGCATAAGGAAAAAACACCAACAGATTTAAATTGCTGTTGCAGAGGACAAAAGCATTCCCAGAGAGTGCTTAATGGTCTGTGTATGACCAACAGGGCTAGTGCCATCTTGCTGTCTTCCCTCCCACAAACTCTCAGGGATGTTATCAACCTCACATGAATGATGCCATTGCACCAGAGATGTGTCTGTCATCTGGCACAAGAGCAGAGGAGGAAGTGCTGGAGTGTGTGGGGGAAATACTGAGGAGTGAGATCTGAGAAACTGTGGGGAAAGGAAAGTGATTCATACACAAGCAACCAGAGGAGTTCCTCACTGAGCTTCCTTGGACCACCAGGGCTATGGAGGTAGAAAAGTGCTCCTGGAATGGGACAGTAGCTCTTGGCACAAGTTGTGGGGGACATGGAGACAAGGGAAAAAGTTTGGCACCACTGAAGAAGATGGGAGAAGAGATCAGCAAGGTGTAAGCTGGCATGATAAGAAGGGCTGTTTTGTTTTCAAACTCTGGTGCTCCCTGAATCTACACAAATAACAGAACTGAAAGCAACAGAAGAAATTAAAGATATGGTGAAGGGTGACAAGAGGTGAATTAATGTTGGGATGGTTTCCCTACTAACAACAACAAAAAGTACTGGGGCCCTTCTGTCTGGGATAAGGATGACGGAAAGAAAACATGAGAGGTCTGTAAAATTGCAAGTGTCACAGAGAAAGTGACTAAGGAATGATTGGTCATGGTCTCTTCCAAAAAAACAACAGAAAATGTCAGGTGACAGGTTCATAAGAAACAAAAAGAAGTGGTTCTGCATCTTGTGCATGGTTAAACAGTGGAGCTTGCTGCTATGAGACATTGCAGAAGCCAGATAAAATCAGAGTTACAAAAATAATTTGATAAATTATGGATGAAAATTCCTCAGTGGCTGTTAAACACAAAGACTCCAGCTTGGGCTTAGGAACGCCTTAACCAGAGAGGTGGGAGAGCATCTTGGGGCAATATCAACCCTTCCCCTTTTTTGTCTCTTTCTGAGGCATGTGTATAAAGTGCTGTCAGACACAGAGCTAGGTGGAGCACTGTTCTGACCCCGAACAGGGTTAGAATTTTATGTAACAGGACTTAATGTACTGTAATTGGGAATTTCGTAGGATAAAGTTTAGAGCTGGTGTGTTGTATCTGTCACTTTCGCACCCAAACCAAGCAGCTAGACTTGTCTGAACTCAGCATCTTCAAATCGAAGGGATGGGGGGGGTAGGATGGGGTGCGGTGGGATGAGAAGGGAGTAAGACAGAGTAACTATAAGGAGCAACAGAAGTGTGATTCCTGCCCTATCATGCTCTCCCCACACAAATCAATACACGGTCACCCATACACATATGCAGAACAAAATGCAGGCACACACTGATGCACTCACGGATTCATTTGTCCTCTGCCATTCATGTACACAAGCAGAGAAAAGCAAGCAAACTGCCAGCAACCAGCCTTCTCTAGTGGGCAATCTGAAACCAGGCTTGCAACATGCAATTCTGCCCACATGCTGTGCTGTCTCTTCACACACACATATACACTTGGAGAACAAAGGATGACTTGGCAGTACAAGGAACAGTATCTAGTTCTGTTCCTTCAAATGCTACGAACATATCTCATTATCACCAAATTAAGGAAAGCAAAATGTTTCCACTTTAAACAACAAGGGGAAAAAACCCACCCAGATTCTAAAATGCTGCCCTCATTCTGGACAGACCAGCTGTGCTGAGTTCATTCCTGCTATCCAGCATGCTGGGATCTGATAGTATCAGGACTACCTGGCGGCAGATTTAGTCTTCCAGAACACTGGGAATATTTCACTACCAAGTTTAAAAATAGACATAATTTTTCTGGATTATGAGGTGCTGAAAGAGATTAGAAGCAGGTACCATGGATGACAGATGCAGGTTAAGCAAGTAATCCTACAGTGTGCAGCAGCAGTAGCTGCACAGATTTTCATGATCTGCTCTCTTCACATCCAAGAACGTGTTTGCCTTGTAGATCTGAATCACAGCTTGTTGTCAAAATCCATTCATGACTATACGTGCCCGAGTGGACAGCAGGCAGATAAACCCGTGGCTGAGGAGACATGCGAATGGCGCACACCCCCAAGCCAGATTCATGTGCAGAAGGAATACGCTGTCTGAGCTGTTTGACTCCTGGCAGCTTCTGAAATGCAGGGACTGGAGGAGAGAGCTCTATCAGAGCAGGGGACCAAACAGACATGGCACAGTGAGGACTGGCACAAACACTGCCCAGCAGGCCCTCTGTCAGGTCCACAGAGCAATGAGGGCACTCCCATTGCAAATGTCTGCATGTCCTGGAGCAAATTTAGGGTTTCATCCATGTCATCATAGCTGAACAGCTCTGAACAAGCCTTTTCTCCTGGCTGACTACATGTCGCTGTTACCACCAGCCAGGACAGCACTGTCCTGGGAGGCACGGTCTCCCCCTCCTCTTCTGTACCAGCCGCCCTCTTTCCTTCTCTCTGAGGAGATCAGCAATAGGATCAACATCCAGGACTTCTGCACATAACAGCAGTCACACCCTCAAATCAAGTGCAGTCCAAGCACCTATTTACAGCCAGCAGAGCTGCAGCCAGTCTCCCCGGTTCCCCAGACTTTCCCCTCCTCTCTGTGAGTTGACAGACTCCACTTTTGCATCATTAGCCCTTCCTTATGCTGTCATTTAAATGAAAACAGCGCATTACCACCATCGTTGTGAATGCATTAAATAAAGTTCCCAGCCTGGCCCACCAAGCTAGACTGTGCTGGCATCTTCCCCTACCTGCTTCTGAGCTTCCTCTTGCAGCTGGTGGCTGGCCTCTAGGTCCTGGCTGAGCTGCTGGATCCGGCTGCATTTCTGCTCCAGTTCTGCCTGCCTCTCCCTCTGCTTGGTCTGCAGTTGATAGATCCTCTGCTCTTGAGCATCCAGCTATTGACCCGCCCAGGGAAAGAAAGAAAAAATGGAAAAAAAAATCAATTAATACTAAACGGCTTAACAAAACCCTGAACAGCACAGGCCTGATGCTGCTGGGGGTGGGGATTGTCGGGAGGAGACACCCCCCATGCACAATAGCTGCAAAAACCTGATGTTCTGGGGACAGGAAGCCAATATGGTAGGTGTGATCTGACGCCCGCTGCGGCAGCAGTGGTGTCCCTGGGTTGGGGAAGGCTGGGAGACAGCTGCATGGGGTGCTTCAGCTCACAGAGGGGGTGTCAGACAGGCTGGGCCAGGGGGGCAAAGGGCAGCCAAGCAAAGCCAGTTATTGTAACTGCTGGCTGAATAACCAGCTCCTGATGCGGCTGCATGCTGCAGCTCTGCCGTGTGCTGAGGACCCCACCAGGTGCTTCCCGGGTGAGGTGAAGGGGAAGGGAGCGTGGTGCCTGCAGCTAGGGTAGGGAACAGCAGCAGGCTCTGAGGGCTTGGCATTTTCACTTCTTGGCATCCCAGCTACACACAGTTTACACAGGGAGGGAGCAGGAAAGGATCATGAATGTCAACCAAAGAGCAATTAGCGTGACAAGACTCAAGTATTGATCTGCTAGAACTGATGGGGCTGCTGCAACCCTGCGGTGGAGCGGTTCCCCCGCCACTGGCCCTGGTGCCTCTGCCATGGACATCTCCGAGATGCTGTTCACCCACTCCAGGCACAGCCAGAGTGTGCAGATGCATGGGTTGATAGCATGGGCTCTGCATGGCTCCTGCCCCACTTGTGATGGGGAAGCAAGAGAAAACACTGGCCACATAGCCCCAGAATTGGTCCGCTTGGTGTTTTAAATTCAGCACTAAGAAGCAGCGCTGCTGGCAGGGGCTGCACCATGCCTGGCCATAACAAAGGGTTCTATGTACAGTAAAATGACCATTGCAGGTGAAAAGAACATACTGCTTTCACTGGTCATGGATGACCGGGAGCAGCCTTGCTTTACGGGGAAATGGACACTCCATAGTTACCCGACCACACTAACGAGATAATGTGCAGGGCACAACCACCACAGACATCTTGCATCAGACATCAGACTGGACTGAGAGCAGTGCCTGTGCCACCATGCAGCAGTGCAGGGACAAGGCTGAACACACACAGAACAGATTTCCAGCAGAGATCTAGCGTATCCTTCCTCCCCTATCAACAGGTCCCATATAAGCTATATATGAGTAAAACCATGCAAGTCTCTTCCTAGGGCCAGGAAGAAGAGAGGACCCGAGAGCCCCACAGGCTCTGTATTGGCCAAGTCTCTGTGTCCTTGCCTCTTGCCCAGACCTGTTGCCCCTGCCCCGTCCCTTGGCTCACCACTGAAAGCAACCCAAGGCTTCTACTGTTGAGCGCAGACACAGCTCACTGGTTTTGAAACCCAGGACAGAAAGTGCAAAACAATGGGCGAGGAGGAGCATCCGAAGCTAGCATCATGGCTAGCCTGGCCAGCCCTGCAGGACTGGTGTTGCACTGAGCAGGCATCACCTCAGTTGTCATCACCACGACTTTGATGCACGTGACCACAAACCCTGCCATGGCATTACCACCTCTGCTCCCTGCAGCGTGCCTGCCCTCGGCTGCTTTGTGCATGGGGTGTGCGGGGAGCTCTCCTAAAGAAACATCTTCTGGAAACTTCCCTGTTAAGGGGCACGTGTCTGTCTGTTCTGTGGCCAGACTGCTGCCCCCAGCCCGCTCCAGGCCCACCTGCCTGCCTGCACCCTGTGGAGCAACCGAGCACGGTGGTGCCCTGCCAGCACCATGGACGTCCTGCAACATATGCAGCCAGTCAGGGGCCTAATTAATGTTCACTAACTGTCTTACTAAACCTAGAGAGAATTTCGATATTAATTAAATGCTAACTGATTAGTAAAACATATTTACTGAAGACTGTCACCCAGCTGTCAACATTCAATATATACATTAATAATCAATTTGCACGTAATTAACATAAAATGACTTTAATGTCTACATTAAAGTTGTATTGAAGACATTGTTATCAGCACAGTAGCCTGCATTCCTCCAAGCCATGTTCTGGATGCATGTAAACCATTCAAACCCATATTGAAAAAGGTTATAGCTGTCCAGTGTGATGCACACCGGAAAAAAAAGGAAAACATTTAAATTTGGAGTGGATGTAAGTGTGAGCTCATGTGCTTACATGCCTGTATGCTGCTATAGTAAGGAACATCTTTGTGTTGCAGCCTGGTGGCTGGTGGCAAGGCCAGGGGCCTCCCCTCTGCACCGATGGGACAGGCGGTGGTGTGAGCAGGGCAGCTCGTGGAGCAGGATCTGTCCCTTGGCAGGTAGACAGGCACCCACCGGCAGGCAGCTTCAGACGGCTCGGGGTCACAAAGCTGTGTCTGCACGGCTGGTCTGCGATGGGCTGGAGACGGAGAGGAACTGACGCCTCCTCAGCATGCAGGACAAACGCACCTGCCAGATGCAAGGCAGGCGAGTGGGTTTGGGAGGCAGAATAACTCTAGAATGCTCAGTGCTATGTGGCTCCCTACCTGCTTCTCAGCAATAGAAAAGCCTGCGCAAGGGATGTCATATGGCTTCATAAAGCAGCGTCTGCCTTTGGGTCTGAGTTAGCCAAGAGGATGCATCCTGCTCAAAGCCGTGCTGCCTGTCTGTGTTCACCTCCTTCACCTGTGTGCCGCTCGGAGACGAACCCACCTTTCCTTCATCCTCATGAAGCGATTCACTTGCAGCAGGAAAGAAGGTGGCATGTTTAGGGTGAACATCCCCCACCCCCACCCCTCTTCCTCTCATTTAAGTGGAATCAATTGTGCCATTTCTGCTTTGCTTTTCAAAAGCAATTACTTTCATGTCATTTCTACAGACATTCACGGAGAGCGAGAGAGTGAGGGCTTGATTATCCCCCCTCCCATCCCCATCCTGTGGCTTCCGCAGTGGCGGTGAAGTATTAAATTAAATGAGGTGTCTATGGAGCGGCGATGGTTTCAGGTCAGAGGCGCTATGGAAAGCTGTATGCTGCACTGCTCCTGTATATGTAAATGGATATATTAAAACCACTGATGTCAACTTGCAGCACTCATCTCCTCTGCTCTCGGGTGATCAAAGCTGATTGCAGAGGCAATTACTGCAAAGGAAAAGAAAATCACGGCCTCCTGCTCATCCCTGAGCTACCGGAGTTTAATTGCTTAGTGTAGCTGAAGCTGCCTCTCCATCTCCCTGGTGTGCACACGCACACATGTGGGAGCAGTGCGTGCCATGAAACACAGACAGGAATGGACATTTTTGGGGATGGGCAATGAGAAGCACCCCAAGCAGGGGAAGACCACAACATGAAAAATAATGATGCTTAAAAATGAATTAAACCACTACAGCAGGCAGGGCTGTATCTTAGCAAGCCGCTAGATCGATAACACTGGGAGAAAATCAGGGCAGCATAATACATGCCCATAAGCCAGCCTTTCTTTCTCTGCTCTTTGGTCCTAGATTCACAGTAAGACTTCTTCAGCCTTTTACAGGCAGTAGGTAATCAGGCTCCCAAATCCTTGCGACAGATCAAAATCAAGACCCCTGTCTTACAGCTGGAATGACCTGAAAGAAAGGTATCAGTGCCTGCCCTGAGAAGTCCCAACTCTTCACCTATCCTTGCCTTTGTTTTTTACAAGCACTTCCACGTGAGTACCAGCAAAGGCAGAGGACACTTTAAGCATGGTGCTCAACCAAGCCACAGCCAGCAGGACCCCAGGAGCCACCCTGAGCTGTTCAGCCTCGCCGTGCGCGGCTGTGGCTAACTCGGTGCTAGCTGGATGTCAGCTGCAGAAGACCGACCTCATGTGCTCCTCATCTAAACACCTTCTGTCAGGGCAGTGTGGAGAGCTGGGTCAGCCAGGTTTCTGCCTCCCTGTTGCTGCAAACCAGCATCCATTTGTATGCCCGTGTCTGAGCGAGTGACTGTGGGACCTGAGCAGTGTGAACAGGCCCTGCCTTGCCCTGCTATCTCCATTATTGATAGAAAAGCTGGTGTGGACCAGTTTCTGATATTGTACTGTTTTCTAGCAGGACTCTCACCCAGCCCAGATACTCCCCTGGTAAACACCCATGCGCCCCCATTAGCTGTCTCACGCAGACGAGGCCTGCAATGGGCGAGGTAAAGGGGCTTGAGACATGCAAGGGGCTAGCAAAGGATTGAGTCACGCAGCCCTTCGGGCAGCAGGCAGCCCATGCACACATGAGGTCACTCAGGACTGTGAACATATACAAATCTTGTCCACATGCAATGTCCACACCAGGGAAGAGGTGATGGTTTGGGCATGTTAGTAAGCACATGCTAGTAAACACATGTTAAAACTCTGCCTTGTGCCTGAATAGGTGCTGACAGCTGTGCTGCTGCTGGGTAAGCATTTATAAAAGTGCTGTGCTGGCCTGGCCATATGGAGGTTTTCTGTACAGCAATATTGGATTAAATCACTACAGCACCTGATGAAACAGTAAGGCAGCACCTGAAGAGAAGTCTCACTCCCCACTCAGCCAACATGACGCTTGTTGGAGGATGAGGAAAGCCAGTGGCATTGGGGAGCCTGGCTTGCTCCTGCGGAGCCTGGCATGCTGTTTGGAGGGAGCAAGCCACTTGAGCAGCAGAGAAAGCAACTGTCTTTTTTTTTTTTTTTTTTTTTTTTTTTTTTCAGGAGGCGAAGAGACCTTGTTGGGAGGAGCACAAACTGAGATGAAGCCTGGGCAGTCCTGCTCAGACTGGGCTCCTGCTGCGGACCAGCCCTTTCTTCCCAAGCCCTCCTCCCAGTGGCTGGGCAGTGGGCACAGTGCTAGCAGCTGGTGCAGGTGCTGTGTCTCCCAGTGGGACCTCAGGCTGCCACCCTGAGAGGCATGGGCACAGCTCCCCTGGCTGGAAGGCACCCAGGACATCTGCAGAGAGATGTCAAAAAGATGACAAAAGTATAACTGCTAAGTTAGTTTGTTGTCTGAATTATTAACCCCTGAGGGTTTCACTTTTGCACTTTACTCCTGCAGCACTGGAAGGTGAAGTAGATTTAAAAAAAAAAAAAAAAACACAAAGAAAGCCTGGGACTCTGCTCTTCCTCCTTGATTCTATGGCTGGAGCTTCAAAAAAGCCCCAGGAAAATCATGAAACCCAGAAGTAAATCTTGTGATCTGCTCACACTGCAGGAATACTGGGAGCCTTCAGCAGTGCCTGCCCAGGGCCCTCCCTGCCTGCCAGGTGGGCTCTGCCACATGTCCTCTTCTCTTCCTTGTGAATCTGTATTTTCAGCCCAAGGATGCAATCCTTCTTCTTTGCCTTCTTTTTTTTTTTTTTTTTTTTTTTTTATGAGCTGCCTGTCTCTTTTTGTTTAGCTGAGAGTGCTCAGAGCCCTTCCCCCACCTCTTTTTCCACTGCTGCTGCTGGTTTTATTCAATTCAACACTTGAGGGAACTGCAGATGAAATGTCTCTGAATCTAAATTGCCAGCAATAGATCTAACAGCCTTCTTTGCTCTCCCCCACCCAAACTCTCCTCAGACAGAATGCTTGAGCACATTGTCTCTGCCTTACTTGGCTTCGGCTGCAAAATACCAGCACCATCAGAGAAACCGAGGATCAGGAGCTTGCCACTCACAAGGTCTCTTGCCAAAGTAAATAACAGCATGCACGAAGGAGAGCACAGCACCTGCCGTAACAGGAAGGATGCAAAGACTGGTGAGGCAGAGGTGAACTGCTTCCAGAAAAGCAGCTTGAGCCCAAGAAATCCCTGCAAGCACTTGTAATATTCTGCTCATGGCTATGTATGCGGGGCACTGCTGACAATGACAGTATATGCATTTTGCAGAGCACAGGCACTTGCTATGGCCTCCTGGGTCTCCTGCAAGCAGACAACTTATACTCTAAGCAGGCTGATGCAGCCAGTCTCAATGCCACACATGGACATCCAAACTAAAACCATGCCCACTCCCATGTCTGGAGGGGTAGCAGGCAGCAGGCTCTCACAGCACGCATTTCTTTACAAGGCACCACCCAGACCTTGGGGGTGCAAATCCCAATCCTACCTCTGCAAGCACAGCGAAGGGAGTGCTGCTGCAACTGTGGGTGCTGAGCCAGCAGCCGAAGGGAGAGGCCATCCAGTTAGCAGATAATGGCTCTGGCAGCTGCCTGATGAGATGCGAACACGTTTTTCTTTTGGGTGGGAAATGGAGGGGAACCATCTCACTTTCGGCAGGGCCTATGTACCTAAGCATTCACATGCTTAGTATGGGGCACACGATGCCATGCAGCCAAATGGCATATGAAAGGACAGGAAATGCACACTTTTTGTTAGAAAGGAATATAGTGCAGTTCTTGCAACAAGCAGAGTACGCCTGTCCCAGCTGCACCCCACTGCCAAGCTCCCAGGGCTGCTCCCACAGCGCAGTGCTCAAGCTGGCTGTGTCTGATGACTTGGCACCTAGGGCCTTGGGATTGAACCTGCAGTGCAGGGGTACTTGGGGGCTTGTATCCACCAGGGATGGATGTTTCTTCTCTAGTGCCTCAAGGAGGAGCCACACCTGTGAGCCTGTGAGCTCAGGAAAGCTGCCCCACCTCTGCTGCTGCTTTCATCACATTCATCCTTTCATGAGGGGGTAGGGTGGCACTCAGGGCACAGCCAGAGCCTGAGGCAGGTGAGCATATCCTGAGAGTGGGGCACAGGACAGAGAAGCTCTTTCCCTGTGAATTCCTGCAGCCTCTGGACATATCGCCAACAGCACTGGCATCAGCTGTAGTTTCTGAGAGAGGAAATGTTATGTGATGGTGCCCTTGCCCCACCACTGCCCACCTCCCCAGGCTTCACCCACAACCTCTGCAGTAATGTGTGGCACATGGGGTGGTGGAAATGGCATCAAGTTCTTTGTTAAGGGAGATCTGTGGGCCCCTTCTGTTTCCATCTGAATGGCCTTTCATTTTGTCCAGTTCAATGTTTGCTGATTGTTCATGCTGTCTGGAGAAGCTTTGATTAAACCTCTTAATTTTCGGCTAAGCTTTTTCTTTCCACAGGGCAAGCCCTTGACCTAAGAGCATAGAAAAGTGGTCAAAAGGAAAAATAACAAGGCAAAGAGGAAGGAGGAGTAAAAGCTGGGAGATGCAGAGGAATTAAAAGCTTGAAGGAGTCATGACACTCAGGCAGAGACTCCTGCGGTGGTTCTGCCAAACAGCCACCTCCACAGAGTTCTGAATCCCTGCAAGACCAAACGCTGTGGTTCCCCACTGCAGCTGCCCACCCTACTGGTGCTGCTCCACTTGGTTCCGTGATGTCCCTAAGTCTGCCCCATGGCAGAGAGGGGGAGAGCTGGAAACCAGTGCTTCCAGTTTCCTTGCAGGGCTGCAGAGGCACTGAGCTCTTCCACCACCGTGTGCTACCTACAGACGCTGCAGGGCTCACACTGGCAACCCTCCTGCCACACCTGCACCCTGCTCAGCAGGAAGGTGTGTATGGGATGCTTCATCATTTCAAACCATACCAAGAGGACCGGCAGAGCAGAAATACGAACAGAGAAAGCAGCAGCCCTTTGCAGACAAGTACCGGTCTAGGTAACTATGCCAGACAGGGTTTGGCAAGCTCAAGCTCCCTTCTTGTTTTCATGACATCCAGAGGGCTCTGCCTGGTGATATCTAATATATTCCCTGGGCCTTGGAAATGGACAGGATACAGAACTGCAGTTACAGTCACACAAACACACAGATAAATGTCATCACCTTCGGAGCTGGGCAAATTAAATGCTTTTTTAACCCTTTGGCTGCAGAAAGAAATATTAAAATGAAGGCAGAATATTACTGAAACAATAAATATTTTCTGAATGTAGAGACAGAAAATGAAATGATAAGTACACAAGGTATGAAATATTTCACTAATCTCAAATGTCTGTTAATCCTGAAACCTAAAGAGAACAGTTTAAAAGTATCAACTTTACAATTTCAGTATTATTTTAAGAAAGACTAGTTTGTGTTCATTCCACAACTGTGAATGACACCCATTTCCACTGAGATATTAAAAAAGACAACTGACCTCTATGCCACTCCCCAGCTCCTCCAGTTTTAACTTAAATTCATTCATAATGCACAGATGGTCAGTATAAAAATCTCTCTCATAATGAAAGCATATGTTGAGAACAAAAGCAAATAAATGAGGTATAAAAATAAACATACCAAGATGCGCCATGCTGACTGCATTATAGATTTTCATATTTAATTAAAAGAAAATCTGCCTTTGGGTATCTGTCATAAGAACAGAGTCCTGCTGTGGAATTCAAGGCCTATCTTTATCTGCAGTAAAGCCAGTCGCTGTGGTCTCTGTGCTCCCAGATGGGGCCTGGTCTAGACATTACCATCATTTGGTTTCGGTGAGGACCAATGTCTCTTCCCTGCAGTGGAGGGGCCCTGGCAGCTTGCAGCTGATCCACACATTGGGGCCCCATGGGGCACCAGAAGCATGACCCTGTTCTTGCAACAGATATCTGGAGTTACTCTTCTGTTTCAGAATGGTAAACTCAAGAAATGTGTTACTGTGTTCATCTCCAAACAGGACTGCCTGGCACAACAAACACCCCTCTGCCTGCCTCTGCCCTCCTGGCTTAGGCTGAGAGACTCTCAGGGTTTGACTCAGTACTGAGAAGAGATGTTTGTGGAGGGCAGTAGTGGTAAGAACTAGCTTCAGCACAGAGAATCTGAGATTCACCTGAAAACGAGGGTGGAAGCAGAGCACAGGAGTTATGATCAGGAAGAAATGGTGCATTTCATTCTGCAGTTATTTATAAAGCTCATTGTAGATCTATCTCCCACAGATTAGCAATTCATAGTACTAAAAGTTGCATAATTAGATTTGAAAAAGTGTTTGTAGCAAAAAACATAAATCCCTGTCCCCAGGTACAGCTGCGGGAGCTGCACAGGTGCCAGTGTTCACATGCTGGCTGGCCTGGGGCTGGCCACTCAGCTGTGCTGGCCTGGCAGTGTATTGGTCTGGCACAAATTTCCACAGAAATCTCGTTTGTTATCTGAAATGAGCTCACTTGTCACGAGATATTTTATACAGCATGGCTACTGTGGATCTAGGCATTTTTAAACACGTCATGAGGAATAATCAGAGAGTCCTGCTTGGTGTTACATGCTAGAAGGGATCTGCCGGGGAAACACTGCATGAGTGAAAAGGAGCAGAATAAGGATCATAAGGCAATGGATGAGTACCATCAAGACATGATCACTCTGACAGATCTCTGAATTCCCTCCTCAATAGAAAATTCAAGGTTCTGTGATGAAACAAGTAGATCTATAAGTCGACAGCTCAGCCTATATAAATCTTTCCTGCCTGACACTCCTACATTCTGACACACTATATGAACTTGAAGGGTGTAGACATGTTCATCCCACTGCTCATCTCCTCTTACTGCAGGATTCCTCATCTCCAAGCTGCATATTATGTGATGACACATGAAATATGAGTTATTGGGCACACACTAAAGTGACAGACTTATTGAGAAGGGCTAGTACTAATGTGGACCCATACAAACAGAAGCTAATGATATTGCACTGTTGTGAAAAAATAAAATGTTATATTGGATGAATGAACAGGTTGTAGCCCGCACAGCATGTGATGTCACCCTCGTGCTTGATCCCCAACTGAAACATGGTACCCAGTGTGGGGCAGTGCACTTCAAAGGATTAGTGCAGCAGCTGGATGTAGTGGGTTTACGTGGCAAGGTTTTGGTAGCATGGAGCCATAGGGGTGGTTTCTGTGAGAAAGATCTAGAAGCTGCCCCATGTTTGGGAAGGGCCCCATTGTTTTCCAGATCCGAGCCAATAAGCGATGTTGTTTTGCGCCTCTGTGAGAGCATATTTAAGACAGGGAAAAAACGCTGCGCCACACAGCAGCCGGGAGAGTCAAGGGAGTGGGAGAACAGCCTTGCACCAAGGTCAGTGTAGAAGGAGGGGGAGAGGTGCTCCAGGCGCCGGAGCAGAAGTCCCCTGCGGCCTGTGGTGAGGACCATGGTGAAGCAGGATGTCCCCCTGCAGCCCATGGAGTACCACGGTGGAGCAGGGTTCCACGCTGCAGCCCGTGGAGGAGACCACGGTGGAGCAGGTGGCCCTGCACTGATGGAGGCTGCCGCCTGTGGAAGACCCCTGCCGGAGCAGATTCCGGGCCGGACCTGTAGCCCGTGGAGAGGAGCCCACGCAGGAGCAGGTGATCTGGCAGGAGCTGCTGCCCGTAGGGGAGCCAGGTTGGAGCAGTTTTCTCCTGAGGGATGGACCCCGTGGTACGGACCCATATCTGGAGCAGTTCTGGAAGAGCTGCTGCCTGTGGGAAGCCCACGCCGGATCAGTTCATCAAGGACTGCATCCCGTGGGTGGGACCCCACAGCACAGGGGACGAGAGTGACCGAGAAGGAGCGGCAGAGAAGAAGTGCTGTAGACTGACCATAACCCCCATTCCCCGTTCCCCTGCGCCGCTCGGGGGGAGGAGGTGGAGCTCGGCTGCCCACTCGAGCGGAACCACGACAGTCTTTTTTGGCGCCCAACGTGGGGCTCAAGGAATTTGAGATAAGGATGATAGTTAGTAGAAGTAACGGGCAAAAATATGTGCAGGATGATTGTTAGGAATGTACAAGTTGTGAAGAATTTAAGAAAGCAGTAACTGTGATATGTTAGTGTGGTGAAGGGACGAGGGGTGGTGTGTGTGTAAAATGTCCACCTTGTCGGTGCTGTGATGATGTTATGTTTATTTTGGTGTGGTGAATTCTTTTTCTTTTTGATGTAAGTGAAGTTTGTGAAGGTTGTTGTGATAATTGTAAAGTGAGAGTATGTTGTGAGTAGTCTTAAATATGTTTTTAACAGAGGCGAGGGGTGGAATGTAGTGGGTTTACGTGGCAAGGTTTTGGTAGCATGGAGCCATAGGGGTGGTTTCTGTGAGAAAGATCTAGAAGCTGCCCCATGTTTGGGAAGGGCCCCATTGTTTTCCAGATCCGAGCCAATAAGCGATGTTGTTTTGCGCCTCTGTGAGAGCATATTTAAGACAGGGAAAAAACGCTGCGCCACACAGCAGCCGGGAGAGTCAAGGGAGTGGGAGAACAGCCTTGCACCAAGGTCAGTGTAGAAGGAGGGGGAGAGGTGCTCCAGGCGCCGGAGCAGAAGTCCCCTGCGGCCTGTGGTGAGGACCATGGTGAAGCAGGATGTCCCCCTGCAGCCCATGGAGTACCACGGTGGAGCAGGGTTCCACGCTGCAGCCCGTGGAGGAGACCACGGTGGAGCAGGTGGCCCTGCACTGATGGAGGCTGCCGCCTGTGGAAGACCCCTGCCGGAGCAGATTCCGGGCCGGACCTGTAGCCCGTGGAGAGGAGCCCACGCAGGAGCAGGTGATCTGGCAGGAGCTGCTGCCCGTAGGGGAGCCAGGTTGGAGCAGTTTTCTCCTGAGGGATGGACCCCGTGGTACGGACCCATATCTGGAGCAGTTCTGGAAGAGCTGCTGCCTGTGGGAAGCCCACGCCGGATCAGTTCATCAAGGACTGCATCCCGTGGGTGGGACCCCACAGCACAGGGGACGAGAGTGACCGAGAAGGAGCGGCAGAGAAGAAGTGCTGTAGACTGACCATAACCCCCATTCCCCGTTCCCCTGCGCCGCTCGGGGGGAGGAGGTGGAGCTCGGCTGCCCACTCGAGCGGAACCACGACAGTCTTTTTTGGCGCCCAACGTGGGGCTCGAACCCACGACCCTGGGATTAAGAGTCCCATGCTCTACCGACTGAGCTAGCCGGGCTTTATTACCAGGTTAATAAATTTAACATTACCAGAGGTGAATGGTGCAAATGAACTGAGATCTGGAAACATGAACCCTAAGGGAGGAGGTGAAGGAATTCACAGAATCACAGAATTTTCTAGGTTGGAAGAGACCTCAAGGTCATCGAGTCCAACCTCCAACCTAACGCTAACAGCCCTCCACTAAACCATATCCCTAAGCTCTACATCTAAGTGTCTTTTGAAGACTTCCAGGGATGGTGACTCCACCACTTCCCTGGGCAGCCTGTTCCAATGCCTCACAACCCTTTCAGTGAAGAAGTTCTTCCTAACATCTAACCTAAAACTCCCCTGGCTCAACTTAAGCCCATTCCCCCTCGTCCTGTCACCAGGCACGTGGGAGAACAGGCCAACCCCCACCTCGCTACAGCCTCCCTTGAGGTACCTATAGAGAGCGATAAGGTCGCCCCTGAGCCTCCTCTTCTCCAGGCTGAACAAGCCCAGCTCCCTCAGCCGCTCCTCGTAGGACTTGTTCTCCAGGCCCCTCACCAGCTTTGTCGCCCTTCTCTGCACCCGCTCAAGCACCTCGATGTCCTTCTTGTAGCGAGGGGCCCAAAACTGAACACAGTACTCGAGGTGCGGCCTCACCAGAGCTGAGTACAGGGGGACGATCACCTCCCTAGCCCTGCTGGTCACGCTGTTCCTGATACAAGCCAGGATGCCGTTGGCCTTCTTGGCCACCTGAGCACACTGCTGGCTCATATTCAGCCGACAAATTCATTTGGTTAGGTTGAAGAAAGAACAACTGAGGGAATTTCCTCTTCAAATAAATAAAAACATGACTCCTGCAAACAGTGAGATCACAATACTTTCCCCATGCCAGCAACAGAAAGCACAAATAGTCATGGTCTTAAATTATATTTGGTAAGAGATTAGGAAAAGTTTTTTAGAGGAAATAATATTTAGACCTGGAATTCATTGTTTCAGGCTGCAGATTCATGAGATCTCCATCCTCAGAAGCCTTCACTACTAGATTATACACCACACCTGTCAGGTCTGGCACACTTGAGGATATGAGGATGGATAGGTAACAGTTCTTCATGTCTTTCTTGTACCCCTGCTTTTCTGTTACCCTACAGCCATGCAAGAAGAACTTGCTTTATAAATTGGTGCAGCAGAGGCAATTGTTGAAATGTCTCATGCTCCTAACAGCTAAGCCCTGGTGAAGGAGGGCAGGAGCTATCTGCTTACAGAAGTGAAACAGCTGGTGCTTCCCTAACAGTGTCTTTTGCAAGGAGCTGTGTATCAGAACTAAATCAAATGCCTAAGTGCAGACCAAAGAGTGTCTTTTCTGACAGTTCAGAGGGTATGTGAGCCAGGCAGGTTAAGCCTGGTTTCTGCTACAATAAGCTTACAGGTGATGTCACTGGCGTGTGAGATGACTTCCAGCATCACAGATGCACAAATGTCTTCTCTAATTAGAGATGCCATTTTAAAATGCTCAGGACAGTGTATTTGGGGTTACTGAGGATTATTATTCCACGAGAGGAAGTCTTTTGGACTGCAAAGAATAGCTACAAGATGAGAAACATGACTGTAGCTCTCTATAAGCAGGGTACTGTGAGACTAAAATCACAGGTATTATATTTCCAATATTTTTGTCTACTTTGTCTGCTGCACGCGCAAAGAATGCATATAACCTTAACTGATACTGCAAGCACAAAAAAACCTAGTGTGCTGCAGTGGAAACTACAGCACAGGGGGAAAGAAACACAGAATCACAGAATGTTTGAGGTTGGAAGGGACCTCCAGAGATCATCTGGTCCAACCCCCCTGCTCAAGCAGGGTCACCTAGAGCAGGGCTTCTCACCTGAAGAACAGGTTCCAGTGCAACACCCAGAATATTAGAGAGTTCATTGGTTTCTAGAGCCTCCTACTGCATTTCAAAAGGATTATACAGGCTGTTTGGAACCTGTGTGACACAGTTATAGGTGTCTCACTCCTAGATTTGCAGAAACTTAGATGTCTCAATTTGTAGTTCTTTTTTAGGCTCTTCCAGGTTGATGAGGACAGGACATGTTTGTCACTATGGAAGACTGTGAAATATGTCCAGCAGTAGGTCCCCAATTTATAACAGAAGTTTTAGGTTTTGAAGACAGAAAACTTGGATTTTTTTTTCCTCCAGCAAAAAAAAAAAACAACACCCTGGTATTTATTTCATCTCTCAGATAAAGGTTTGGAAAAAACTGTCAGCAATAAACTGATACAAATCAGAAAGAAATGCATAACTTTGGCAGGGTGAGATGGACGTCACACATCAGTCTAGTTTGCGTACAGAACTCAGGAAATTTGGGTTTATGAAATCTTTACATTTAACACTGGAATGCTGTCTCATTTTCCCTTCACCACAAGCAAAGACCTTAAGAAAATAACTGCTCATGCCAAGGTCCTGGTAGTTATGGTCATGTTGCTACCATGTTCCAATCCAGAATGATTTCTGTTGGAAGATCTCTGACAAAAAACAACTCAGTTGCTAAATGTCTTCATTAAGAACATCAACAAAAAAGGCCTCCATAAAACAGCTGCTTTTTATATCGGTACCAATGCCATGAAACAGTCCCGATGTACACAATGTATCTCCACTGAAGCAGCTGTGAACTTGTCTGCTCCGCTGACCGACTGTGTGGCTGCAGGCAAGTCATTCTGTGACCTTGTGCTGAGAAACTGAATAACAAGCAGGAACTTCACTGGAAAACCTTCAAGAAATTTGTTATCAATTGATCTTGAGATTTCCCGAGGAAACAAATTCCTCAGCTCTTCTCCAAGGAAGCATTTGAAACATAAATATGAGGAAAGTGGAAGATTTGATACACATGGCTATATCATCCCTGCAGTTCATGGGAAAGCCTGTAAAGTCAGGCTGATTTATGATCACTGGAGACCACGAATATTCAGAAAAAAAACAAAGGTGAGGGCTGTGGCTTTTGAAGTTAGTGCCAATGCATTCATGGTTTGCTGTAGGAACAATTGGAGAATACCTGGCAATACTGAGGACCTCGTGGTATCTGGATAAAAAATACAAAGTGTTGATAACCATAGGAAGAAAAACCTGCTCTGAGAACATGCTTGCAGAGCCCCACATCACCTACTTCCATGGCTGTGGCTTTAGCAAGGAGACAAAACTCGTCTCCATCCTCCTGGCCAGATGCTGTGAGCTATTTCCCAGAGACTGCCCACCACATCCCAGACTCTCGGCTGAGCCACTTGCCTCTGCAGCTCAGCAGAAGCCCTCATGAAGACCACTCTTCTGAGTAGACAGGGTACCCAAGCACGCAGTACCACTTACTAAACACTCCTTTGAACTCCTGCTTGTGTACCTGAGAGAAATCATTTGTCGTGAGAATGACTTGCTGCTGAGATAACGTGACTCAAGCTTAAGAAAACAGATGGGACCTGGAAACTGTGGAAGCAGACCACAGGAAAAAAGTGTCAGGGAAACCAAATACAGCAAACAAAGGAGGCCAGTCTTACTGTGGTTCAAAAATACCCCATCAAACACCTGGGCCTAGGAGAGTGCCCAGTATGAGGGGGCCAGCACAGCACCTGTGGCAGGTCCGGGCTGCACCTGGGGTGTGCCGTTTGTCAGCGCAGCAGGAGCAGTGTCCTGCAGCAGCAGCTCTGCAGGCATGGGGCTGGCACCCGAGCACCGCCGGGAAGGGCTCCCCAGAACCTCTCCAGTCCTCGCTGATGGGAGGTTTAGAGGCGAGATGGGAAAATAGCACACAGAAAAAAAAAAGAGGAACTAGGAGGAAAACCTTAACCTTGCTCTGCAAATCATAATAGCCTTGTCAAAATAAAAGTCAGAGCTAAATCCTCCTGCTGCACACCTTCCCACTCTGGAAACTGTTCAAGCACAGACATTTTCTATTAGCTGCAAACTCTGCATGCATAAGGGAGAGACTCTGGCATAATATCTGCACAATAGCACCTCCATGCAAACACTATAGCAGTAATGGGAAATTTTAATGATGTAAAGCAGCAAGGTCACACGATGTGTCCAGGCAGCCCTTGGA
The DNA here is from genome assembly GCF_964211825.1 of Aythya ferina. Taxonomy (NCBI): domain Eukaryota; kingdom Metazoa; phylum Chordata; class Aves; order Anseriformes; family Anatidae; genus Aythya; species Aythya ferina. Next base: position 302,420 of record NC_140308.1, read on the forward strand.
AAGGCACAGTCTCTCCAGATATTACAGAGGAAAGCTCAGAATTGCTCTTGGTTCATTAGGCTTTGCCTGAGGGGTTTTCTTCCACTATTAACTACAAACAAGGTTCAGGTTCTTGTTACTCAGTTTCGTGAATGCAATGCAAAAAGGTGAAGGGGAAGGTTTACAAAGAGTCATTTGTAAATATGCTAAGACAATTCAGATGCATTTTAAAATCCATCAGACATCCCAGGTAGTAAGTCACCTTAAACAAGAACATTGAAAAAGCTCTGTCAATACAGCAACATCCTTTTCAGCATAGAATTTTTTACATCAACATTGGCAAAGAGTCTGTGCATAAATTACACATAGCAGAACATACAGTGCAATTTCCTCCCCTCTAGGCACTGACACTATGTTTCCCTGCAGCCTGCCTGTTTCTCCCAGCTTTATGACCCCAATGAGATGAGTTCTCACTGTTTTTTTCCTTGTTACATTTTGATATTTCAAAGCATGGCCTGCTTCTCACTCCCATCTCCCCGCTCCACATTATTAATGAATTGGAAAGCAGACATCATTAGTTTTTGGAGACCATTTCTTTTAAAATTTACAGAACCCTTCATCTGAATCCCTAGAGCCAGTCTGCTGTTCTCATCTTAGAATCTTATTAGCATCATATCTCCTGGATCCTGCCATGCAAACTGCATTGCTATGCACTTTCTAGCACTTGACCCTTTTGCGGACGGAATTAATTTCCTCTTTGAAGATAGAGCAGCATGCTGTTGTGCTTGTTAAAGAAAGAAAACTCAAGCTAGAAGATGGGATACAAGCAGAGGATATTCTCACTTAAATATAGGCCACTACAAGATTTTCTATAGGGAGGTTGAGAAAGATTGGTCAAGAGAAATAACAAACTGATGACGCTTTATTACTAGAAACATCTTCCAAAAGAGCATGCAAATAAGCTGATTGACAATACTCACTGGGAATTTCTGTTTTTATAGTATTTTTTTTTTTTTCCAGCAGCATTGTCTTTGTCTGAAACCCTTTACATCCTCCACCTATTTCTGTGTGCAAAATACCCTGAGACTTTTGGTTGTTGAATTAATGTGCATACTACAAAGAACCAGAATTCGCTTTCTGCTTGGGGCAATGAAAAGGTGCTGAAGCCATTTTTGAAGTGTATACAGAAAAATAGCCCTTGTAAAAACAGGTATTTCTATACAAGAATAAAATGTCTATCACCCTGAATGCATTGATGCCATTACAACTATCCCTTCAAAATGCACAACATTCTTACACGTGGAGTAAACTAGAAAATGTAAAGTGTTTCTTGCTCAGTTTGCTATTTCTAGTTCCATGGCTTGCTGTCTACTGGATAATTTTCCTCACCAGCATTGTTTTTACAATTTTATTTCTGATGTGCAGTTTAAGCAGTAAAGTTTACGATTACTGTTGAAGAAACCGTTAGCATGAAGACTTTATCCCTTTCATAAGCTCATCAGGAATACACTAATAAAGAACTGTAGAAGTTTATTTTTAAGTAACTTGCAAAAATGTTAAGCCAAAGAACACAGAATAACAGAACAAAGCTTAAACCTTCTCTACCAGCAAAGCTACTAGATTCAGGAATTGGAAAGGGTCCTGGATAGCTCAAACATCAGGAGGTGGGCTGGGTCACTGGTTCAAGCTATGAGCTGACGATTGCTATTTCACATGGTTGTGCCATGCTCCAAGTGAAAAGAGCTGGGAGATGTCCAGCTAGTTTCAACCACACCAGGGAGCCACAGCTCCTGGGCAGTTTTCCTAAAGTCTAAAGAAAGAGGACAACTTTCAAAGCTTGGCTGGGGACTGAAAGCAGGGCAACTCATTCCGAGACCTCTGCACACACCAGCCTTGTTCACCAAAGCCAGCCCACAGGTCAGCCCTGGACATGGTCTTTTCTGTGAAGCTTGGACCTCATTTAACTCACACAATGGCCAAAACTTTACAATTACCTCCAGGCATCTCTTTCTAGCACAGCAGAATACACATCAGAGAAACTAACTAGCTCCTTTATGAAGAGCTATACTCAGCAACGCAGTTGCCTTTCTGTCTTACTCACTGTGATCTGGAACATCAGTGTTCTCAGGAAAGCAAACTTCCTCATTAAAGGATGGCAAGATACCCCGAGGCGTGCAAAAACCCAAGTGTTTTTTACAGGCCTAAGTAATACTGAGCCAATGAGTACCACGTCCATCAGCTTATCCTTTACATGTCTTCCAAAAGAGCATGAGGAGAATTGCTGGAGAACTATGACTCACTCTTTTCTTCTTGTTTACTACCTGCCTTCTGAAAATGTGGGGGATGTTTGTGCAGAATTCATCAGGAAAATGGTGTTAACAGCAGCAGCACAAGTGCCAGACACAGACTGGCAGAGAGCTTATGAATAGTACAATGAATGATCTATAGCAAAAGCCATGGGCAAGAGCTAGCCATTAGTCTGGGGCTTAGTAATGCACTCTTCAAGTACATTACTCACCAATCCATCAGGCAACCTGCTAAAGAACTGAGAGATTCCAGCACTTTTAAATCTGTAACGCAATGGCTGGCAGACTGCACTACATGCCCTAGGTTACAAGGGCATGGAGAAAGACAATTCATTTTGTGTCATAGCCAGTATTTCTTCTTCTCCTTTTCTGTGTGTACTTAAGAAATGGACCTTCTATTATCTGTAGATTAATAGCCAGGAGAATGCTCTGGTGTCTCTGCTAACATTAACTACTGAGGAAGGCTTTCAAAGAATGCCTCACCCTTGCAGTTTTCATTAGCTGGACTAAGTGTGGAAGCATGCACAAGAAAAGGTTTCATTTCTTAATTTAAAAATAGTGCCTAGAATAGAACTTTTTTAAGAAAAAATGCTACAATTAGAAGATACTAATAGAACATTGGATATGGTATACTTTAGGTTGTCAGTATAATTTGGGCCCTTCTGTATAAGCATATGATAGACTCCAGCTAATGACCATATACTATCCTGGACTCATCCATTCACAAGTTGGACAATATACACAGAAAAGTTAATCAGTCAATATTTCCTTTTATCTCTCACATCTTTGGCCACTGTCTGTCATTCATTAACACTTCCAGGTTTCCACAACAGTTGGGTGAGAAGTCCCACAGACTGCAACCGTCTCTGCTATACATTTGGTCCATTCAGAAAGCAATAATCAATCCATGACCTAACTGCTGCAGCATATAATCAGAGAGTAAGATTGTAAGGCATATGCACAAAAAGGCTGGACTGAATCATGAATGCCCAATTGCAGTCTGGGAATGCAGGCAGGGTGTGGTACTACTGTGCTCGTATGAGAATAGAGTACACACGCAGGGAATGGAGACACGCATTGCCAACAGGACGGGAGGTTAAGAAATTTTTAAGTTAAGGCTAAATCTAAAGGCAAAGTGCAGCACCTTGCTAAAATATTCTGGCAAAAATTTTGAGGTCTTTACACTGAAGCACAGATGCTTTTGAGTTTTTCAAGAAAATATCTGTAAGGTGGCCCTCCAGTCTTGAACAAGCCATGCACTTTTTCTTTTTTTTTTCTATTAAACTCATTTTTTGAAGAAATGTTCTTTTTTTTTTTTTTTTTTTTTTTTTTTCCCAAGAAATCAAACCAAAAAATAATTCCAAGACAAAAACAGAACATAGAAAATATAATTTTAAAGTGGGTAAAGAAGTGGCAAGCCATCAAAAAGGGACTCTTTTAATAGAAAAGACTCTAATACTAACTTTATAGGACAACATAAGGTAATATTACATTCAAGTTAAACATCGTAGCTTCAACATTAAAGTTTAAATGGTAAATTGACTTTGAATACTAAGGTTTAAGCACATGCACACTGATTTGGAGACCAGAAGACCACTAATAAATTGCCAGTGACAGTGGAGAAAAATGGAGAAGAAGAAAAAAAAGCTACAACATTGGAGGGTGAGAAGGGAAGACAAGAGACAGGAAACTGGAAGAATGAATGAGAAATGGAAAAAGGATGCAATGAAAGGCATATAAGCATGGCAGAATTGAAAACAAAGCCTTGTATAAGGTAAAAACAGCATCACTTGCAAATCAGTTTAAAATTATTTAATCTAACTGTTGCAAAATCTAGAGCAAACTCTTTGATTTGGGTTCAGAGTAACTTAATTTGGTAATTAATCAATGAATGTCTCCTTTAAATGAAGATAAGAATGTTTAGACAGGATTTTACACCATGAATTAAATAATTCATTTTTAAAAACAATTCACATTTAAATATGGATGATTCTTCAAAGAAGCATCAAAGACAAGGGAAAAAAACACAGAGAATGCAGAAATTGCTTAGTTATACAAATATACAGAGAAAATCTAAGATTAAACCATTGCAAAATTCCAAAGGATTTTTTGGGATCTTTTCTGAAGGGGCAGACTGTTGCTCTGCAGAGAGGGAGGTCTGAGCAGCCCCTGTTTTGGTGACTTAGTTCCCTGCACCTACTGAATATGTTGATATTGGCACTTTCTGGGTGTTTGCATGCATGTCTGAGAAGCACAACTGGACATTCACACCTTGTGCTTCGGTGTTTACTTAGAGTGCTTACAGTTGTTCTTTGCTTTATTTTAAAAGGTCTTAAAATACTCTAGTGTAGTACAATTCAGTAGTTATTTCAGCATTTTGTGGGAGAAAATTCTGAAGCCTTGGTCTATTTTTTTTCTGCAACCTTCTGCTGTGCTTGGCTGGGTCTCTACCTGTGCAGTGTGCAGGTGGAGCTGGCCAACAACCCTCGAGCAGTGTCTGAGCGTGTGGAAGCTGCACCAGATGCTGCACACTGTCCATGCAACTGGAATCCACACTTTCTTGCCTGAATTCTGTTAGCACATTTCCTGGTCACTTCCTGCATTTAAAACACCCTTCAGTATATTCACTGATGGCTTCTACAGTTTCACAGTGAAAAGAACTCACTTGAGGGTGCAAATGGCTACCATACAGTGAATCAACCTAATGTAAGAGACTGTGCAGACCAGCATACTTCAGGAAAGAAACAATCCACTCTTGCTTGGTAGTCAAATGTGCTTCTGTTGGATCCTGCTACAGTATGAATTACTCAAGTCACTTTGAAGAAGAGCATTTCAATCCTGCTTGTAATGGCACAACACTCTGCTTCCCCTCCAGTCCCAAGCTCCCTCATTCTGCAAGAGCTTCGTCACCCTATCCTCCTTGTTCCCACGAGGACTGCCCCACCTGGACTCTTACCAAAGAACCTCACCTGCAGTTCTATCACAGAATCACACAGAATCACAGAATGGCTGAGGTTGGAAGGGAGCTCTCGAGACATCTGGTCCAGAGAAGGAGACTCCACAGCCTCTCCGGGCAGCCTGTTCCAGTGCTCTGCCACCCTCTCAGTAAAAAAGTGTTTTCTGATATTCAGCCAGACTTCCCGTGTTTCGGTTTGTGCCTGTTGCCTCCTATCCTGTTGCTGGGCACCACTGGAAAGAGTCCTCTACCACCTCCACTTCAGACATGTCACTGCTGAGGTGCCAGCAGTGCAGGCCACTTGTCATCACACAGAGTTTCTTGCAGGATGAGGCTTTCCATGCTCTGCTCAAGGAGCTGAGCACAGGAACAGCTACACTGCTCTGAAGCTTACAGCCTAAGCTCAGGGTCACTTTTCTGTAAGCACAAGGCAAGAAGTGACCAAGTCAAAGAGCCTCTGAGATGAGCAGGTGTGTTTGCCTCTCCCATAGCTCTTCCCAGAAGATGCATGTGCTGCAGCGCACACAGGGCACCAGCGCCCCTCCTTCAGCCCTGGAGAGCACCACAGAGGTACCCCCAGGCTGGGATGACACAAAAGAACTAATCAGTTTTCTGGGAGCTACATTACTGTTGCCTGCTTTGATCTGAGCTATGGGGCTTCAAAGCCCAAAAGAGATGCCTTTGGCTCTCTTGACCCTCTTCAAGAAGATGTTCAGCTGCCTGTGCCTCAGAATGCTCCACATTCTGAGACTGGAGAACCATGAAGGAACCTAGCACACATGCTGTGCATTGGAAATAGGAGACAAAGCAATAGCTGTTTCTCCATGTTATAATACATTAATGTTTGCAGCATGCAAATCATACCCAGGGATGTAATTGCCACCTTTTGAATTGCTTCTGTTTCCTGTTTCTCTGTTCTTGCCCCTTGCTCTTTCTACTTGTTTCCAAACAAAAGAGTCAAAACTGTTTTTTTTTTCCTTTATTTTTTTGGTTTATTTATTTTTTTCAAAAGAGTGACTCAAGGCATCATTGAACCAAATTATCACAAGAAGATAACTGGTATTCAGTAATCAGCCACAAAGTTATGCGGGTTTCCACTGCTGTGACAGAAATGAGAAGGGAAGGACATAAAACTAAATGGCAGCAGCAGGTATTCACCGTGACGGTTTCCACGTGCATGAACTTACACACACACAGAACAAACACAACTCTGCTGTGCCTATGGGGAACTCTCACCCTCAGGCTAACCCTAAAGCAAGCATTAACCTACTTATTGCACCCTTAGGCAGTTTGCTGGGTGAGAAAGCTGACTATCTGGGAAGGAAGGTGAGTGGATCTCAGCACATCCTAAGTACAATATCCTCTTCTACCACTGAAGAACAACAACTGCATGGTGAAGGCCCAGTCTGAATTACCTTTATCAAATCTATTGTTCTGCCCATCTCACATGGTGAGTAGGGAACAGGGAGGTGACCATTTGCCCAGCTCACAAAGCACCCTCAAATTTCAGCTGCTCTTGAAAGAGAACACCACCTGCCAGTGTGGGAAAACTGCCAAGGGCTCTGTTGTTGAACCCATGCTCATTCAGGCTTTGCAGATAAAGCAGCATTTGTCCCTTCAGAAGACTTATCCTGCATCCTGCTTTCCCTTGCTTACCACTGAACTCAGAAAACCTGCCACTGACCTGACTGTCACCTTGCATCTTCAGGAGCTGACATCAGTGTTTTCATGCAGCCATACAACCACAGAAGCAGTAGGTATTGCTGCCAGTTTTAGCACCAGTCATCACAGTGTTACCACTGAAACACATACATGCCGATGCTGGAGCAGACTGTGCTAGTCATTGTTGACCTGGAAACAGCACCATGATGAGAGTCAATGGAAAAGACAGAGAAAACCAAATCACTGAACTAGCAAAGAAAATAGGCATCACTGAAACAAGGCACCAGGACAGGCAAAAGAGTGACAGATAGTATATGGCCCTGGGTATAGAGCCAGAGACAACAAAGTGAGCAGGCAAATAAGGTGGGTGGACAGGTGAGCAAAGGGGAGAGCACCAGCTGAGAGCATGTCAGTCAATTACAGTAGGAATGTTTTTAAATCTATGGCTGGCCTTTGCTGAAGAGCTTTCACCTGTACTTGTGGCACCGACAGCTAGTAATGTTTCTGGACTTTTTACATTTGGGAATACGTGTTTAGAACAGGAAAACATGTTTGCAATGAAGAAAAACCTCTAATCACTCCAAGAGTCTAAGCTAAGAGTCTAACCTTACAAAATCCCTTCCTTTGATTAATGGAGCAAAATGTAAATATAAAGCTGAATTTTATTGTGCTACAGTATTTAATCACTTCATTGCCAATCAGAGTTGTGTATCACAAATACAGATCAGTTCCAGTGACTACTGTAGACAGACCACCAGAGGTCACAAACAGGACCTTCTGATATTCAGGACCTTAACATCAGGCTGAACCCTGATGAAGAACCAGGATCCCTTCCAACCTGAGCCATTCTATGATTCTATTATATGATCCTACAAAAGATCCTGATTTTCATATGGGACTTCAGCACCCTGCTTTGTTTCTTTCAAGATACCATTCACACAGAAACACTCCATTTCCTTTGCACTGCACAGACAATATCTGCCTGTAGCATCTTTGATATTTTTTAACCACTCTATACAGAATCATACTGTACAGAGCCATCTCACTGAATCTTTGGCTCCATTTTAACCCAGGTCCAGGGGTCTGACTGCCATCCTAGCTTTATCTAGACTATAAACAACGGAACTGCACATTACAGCCTATCTGACTGTTTTTCATTGTATATACTTTCTCTGCCCTACAAGTGATCAACTTGCTTCCTTTTAAAGCCTGCAGTCAGCTTTAATCTACTTAGTTGGGATTAATGAGAGATTTGTTAAAGATTTAAAGATTTTACACACTTTGCTTACAACTGTTGTTATCCTACAACCATCAGGCAATAAGTCCCATGCAGACAAGCTGTTTTTTATGTCAGGCACATCCATCAGGTGTGCCAAGGCTGGTAATGCAACACTGACAGCTGATGCTTGTTGCTGGCAAACTGATGCCTTCATGGAACTGTTCAGAAAGCAGTGCTCAGACTTTTGCCTGCACCTCATCTTTCTTGTGAAAAAGTGAAAAAGGCCAGGATGAAGCTGGCAGCTCTGAACATGGGTTGCTACATTGGCATCAATAGCTCAAGCTGTCAAGGAACAACACTTGCAGGAGTGGAAAATGAAAAGTGTCCACGCAACCCAGGCTGGCATTGGCTGATGTTGCATGCCTTATTCAGGATCGGTGAGGAAGGAACTGGAGCTCCAGGTGACCATCTATTACTGTATTCTAATGGCTTAAACCAGCATTCATATTTGAGGAATGGAAGGTGGCAAGAGAGATGTGATTCTTTAAAACAAGGATTCTATGTTGAATGTAGGAACTCTTCTTGGTGGAAATTATAATGGCAAATAATGTCAGTCAGCACATGGTTAAACCATGCTGCTGGGGAGGCCCCCACATTCAGAGAAGCCTCAGCTCACAAGTCTATTGCAGATCTCTGAATGAGCACATGAATAAAGGGGATTGGTGTGATACAGTGTGCTGAACTTCCAGTGAGACCCAGCACCAAAAGCTCTTAGAGAACCTCCACTGTTATGGGCCGAGAGGGAGATCTCCTGTGCATTATTAAGTGACTGAAGGACAGAAGGAAAAAACACAGTATGACTGCATGGTCAGTGTTCATGGCAAAGGAGGTGGCCAGTGGTCTTTGTGCCTGTCAGGATGTTCTGTGATAAAGTGTTCTGCTTGTCCTAAGAGATGAGATGCCAAAAGTCCCACATGCAAAAAACAACCTCCTGCCTGGAACAGCCACGGCTAGCGAAAAATCCTACAGGTATGCTATGCAACCTCTCTCCTTCACGATTCTGCAATTTAGACATTACTGTTGGGAAAACCCCAAGGGGTACTCTTTGGATAGAAAAGATGAGAATTATCACTGAAGTCCCTCACTGCAAACTCCTCAATTAACAAAAATGCAATAAAGTCCATTAAGTCCTTGCTTAATCCTGGCTTTATGTAGACAAGACTATTACAACAGTCTTTTTCCCTGTGATGACTTTGAAGTACAAAAGTCAAGAGGAAAATGATGATGGGCTACTAAATGGAGAACTGTATGCCACTTGTCCAACAGTTACTTTCCATATTAATTTTTACAGTATGTAATTTGGAAATCCGTGGTTAGAGATACATACCCTTCATATTTCTCATCCTTCACACTAGAAATATACTTTCTCCATGACTGGTTGAGTTTTGCACCAATGCCAACAAAAAACATTTTAAAGTAAGTAAAGCTGGGAGCTGGACTTGATGATACTTGAGGGTCCCTTATCAGGATGCAAACATGGCAGTCCAAATAAGTCCCTCTCAAAGAAGACTAGATGACTTCAATACAGACATAATAAGCACTCATATTAATGTGCTAAAGAGCAAATTGCCTAAACAATGCCAGGTCAGGAAGACATTTCAACAGCACAATAGGTGCCATTTTGTATGACTCTGCCAGTCAGCTTGATTGGTGTTTCAGATGGCTTACCTCCCTCAGGGTACAGAAGGCAAGAATTGCAGAGAAAGGCCTGGGTAAGTCTCAAGGAGAGGGCTGCAGGGAATCATTCAAATGTAGCAGGTAGGAAACCAGAGGCCAAGCACTGGAAGACACGGGAAGAAAACACAAGTTTGTCAGGTGCACTCTGTTCAGCTGGCAAAAAACACCACCTCAATAATAAAACAGACAATAAATGAGTAATACTGTGTGAAGGATTCGCCATGCTACAGACCATTGTTATATGATCTACAAAGGCCAGAAAATCTTTGGTAAATGTGGAAGTGTCAGTGCATATACCAGATGAGTTGTCATTCTCCCACCTGAAAGATCCTTTTTCATCCCGAAACACTGGAAGGGAGAGAGTGCCCTAGCAGGCAGCTCTCTCTGGGGACAGCAGAGCAGGGCAGGTCGGGATGGTGTGCCAGGTTTCAAGGGCAGTTCCGTGCATTGGGAGAGAGCAGGTGTGGTAGGGAAACATGAATTGTGCAGTGTGCCCCAAGAAGGGGTAGAGAGCTCCATTGCTGCTCCTGTGCCCGCAGTGTTGATACTCTCCTTGTGCCACATGGGTTAGAACCAGTGGTAGGCAAGGAACACCAGAGCCAGCAACCCATACAGATGAGAGCACAGTCAGCCCTCCAGAAGGAGCTGTGGGCTTTCCCCAAACAGAGATGGAATTCCAGCACCTGCAAGTTGTTATACAGCCACCGGGGTTCTCCTCCCACCTTGTGACCTCAGGCCTCAGTGCCAGCCAGTCCCTGCAAGAACGGCCATTGCAGGCACCACTGGAGAACAACTCTAAAATCCTGGTGTGGGATCCTCTGACCTTGCACCAAATGCCCTAACAAGCAAACAGATCATTTCCTCTCCTTTCCAATTAAAGTAACTTTTGTGATGAATAAAGCAGGGACTCTTACTTGGAGGTATAAGCGCCCCTGACAGTGCCACCCAGGACACTGCCCAGGGCCGCCACGCTGTTCCCTTCCACTGCCCTTGGCCCTCCACATAGCTGTAACTCCACGTCTCCTCACAGAGCGCCTGCCTCCTGCTGCCCTCGGCAGACACACCAGGTATTTCTAGTGATCCAGCCCTTTGCTGTGGACAAGCTGCATGTCAAACTCAGCTACTTATATGCTTATTTCAACAGTGAGGACCAGCTCTGGAGGACAGTCATCCCCACAGTGCAAAAGGAGGGCACCAAAGTGGCACAGTCATGAGCGAAACATACTTTGGAGTCTGGATGGGCTGGTGCTTCTCACCTTGCCTGTCACGACAGAAGACAAGCCAGTTTTGTTCTCTCTATACTGAATGCAGAGTCTCCACTTACATTCCCACACTAGAAATCCTACAGTCACAGTTAAGAGCACAGTTTAGGAAATCATTACATTGTGTTGGAGAAGTTTTATATAACACACACTGTCAGAATCAAGACCAGTACTCTCCATGCATATACAACTATTAAATAAAGCATAGGAAAACGTACATTATTTTGAATCAGATTGCAAATTAAAGATTCATCAGTTTATATAACTAACACAATAAAAAATGTTTTGAAACAAAATAGAGAAACACATGTGTTTTTACAACCCAAAACACAGATTCTCATGAAAAGCAAACCATACTTTCCTGCCCCAAAGCCATTTCAGGATGTCCCAGAGCTGAGATCAGAACTAAGGAAGGCTGCCACTGAGCTGCCCCAGCCCTGGGACTCACCACCCTGTTGCCACCCACGCGATAATGCCTGGGACCGGGCAGCCTGTGATTCGCATGCTCCAAAGACGCCGCAGTTGCAGTCACACTGCAGCTTTCCACGTGCCAGGGTTTGTTATTATTTACCTCTCCCTGTGCAGACAGCTCAGAGCAGCAGCGTCCCCCTATGAAATGAGAGCCTACCTGCATTCTCCTGGTGCTCCTGAGATCTTCAACCATGCAGAACGAAAAAAAACAACCCACAATCTTGGCCCCTATCCTGCATTTCCAGAGTATTCCAGAGACCTTTTCATTGCTGAAACCAGACGCTGCCTGCTCTATGCAGGAAGCCTGAGGTCTCTCCCAGCAGCATTGCCACCCCTGCACTGACCTTGCTGCTCTTTGGAAGGTCAGGCACAGGTCTCCAACTCAAGGCATGAGTTGCGGCGCGTTTTGGATGAGCAGCAATCCCCCCATGCACGTCAGAGGCAGGCGTCCACGCACTCTGCGTGCTGTGCCCACACAGACAGCATGCCTGAAAGGTACAGTCTCTCCTGCTGGTAGCAGCCACAGAGCCATCCAGAGTGAATCACGGACCAAGCCAGCCTGCCCAGAGCTGCCTGGCTGCGGAGGAGTCCCGGCTCTGGTGCACTAGTCGGTCGCCTTCTGGAGAAGTTTGGAGTTGAGCAGGTGGGGGCTTGGCGGGGTGAGAAACAGAAAACAAGATGAGGGGAAACGCGTGGAAAGGGGGGCTTGTTTCTCATTAATGAGCATTTCAGCTGCTGGTCTGAAGGAAGACTTTGAAAAGAAAGCACAGAGCCCTCCTGGCAGGGCAGTGAGCCCAGCTGCCCTCCCCACGTCTCACTTTTTATAAATTCTGGGAAACACTTTTAGACAGACACTGGCACTCATAAATTATACAAGTCATTTGCATATTCCAGTCATGAGGCATTATGCAAATGTGACCTGATTTGCATAATGGATTCCTCTTGTCGCTTCACTTGCTTCATGCTTTTAAAAAACAAAATGAAATAAAATGAAAGCGCAAGAAGGTGAAAGCGGCAAGTTCCCAGCACTGCCACATCTCCTCCCAACTGCACTGTCATTCACCCTCACTTGCAGCAGAGATTGGGGCGAGGGAGAGCGAACGCAAAAAAACAAAGCCCTCACATGGTTTATTTCTCTTGTAATTACAATGAACTAACTTTCCCGTGGTTGAGATTCCTCACCCCAAGCGACATATCTGAGCCAATTAAGGAAACAAAAAAACGCCCGGGAAAACAGGATAAATGGAGAAAAGACAGCAGTCCTCAAACTCCCCACCTCGCCATCTCCAGGTTGCTTGGGATGGGGAGCCCTGCGGTGCGAAATCCAGCCAGGGCTGGCCGCCGGCGTGTTACCGCGAGCCTTTGGGGGGAAAGCCTTGCTGCTTCGACTTGGGCAGAGCCTGCATTCCTGCCGGGAGGGTGGCGGGAGTGCAGAGGGGAGGGATTGTTTGGATTGTTTATCGCAAACCACGATGGTGACATATTGGGAAGGACGAGGCGGGAGCGTGCTGGCTCCCTCCGCCGTGGGCAGGCAGCCTCCCTCAGCCCGCCGTGGTTTTGCTGCGGGCGCTTCCCTGCCCCCCTGCACCGGCACGGGCGGCAGAGCCGTGCCAGGCGGCTGGCGGCTGTACCCTGTGGGAAAAGTTAACTGTAATTCTTCAGCTTTTAAAATCAATTAACCCGTGTGTTAATTAACGTCAAGTCGACGGGAGGAGGAGGAGGAGGGGAGAGAGGGAGGGAGGAGGGAGGAAAAAAAAGCTGCAAGGGCGGATGGCAGAAGAGTTGGCACAGTGCCATCCATTCAGTGGCAACGCCACAGTTCCGTGTGATAACGGCGGCGGGTATATGTTACGGGGGCCCTGTGCGCGGGCCAGACAGTGCGGTAACGCTAAGGGAGATTATCCAGACCCCCAGGAGCAAACAGCGAGCAGCGACCGAAGGCGCGAGTGCCAGGATTACAGACGAGGTTCTTCCGCTGCAAGCCCTTCCTCGGACGCGCGCAGCTACTGGGGAGCGGGGCTCCCCCACCAGCACGGCACGACCCTGACTTCCAGCACTTTTTCCCCCCTTTAAACGTCATTCTGCCGCAGTGGAGCCAGCACAACGGATGCTTTCACACCCTGTGAGACAAAGGCCGTCGTCTCCGCCATGACACCGTTCTGTTCCAAGCCGAGGCCGGCATCTTGGAGTCTTTAAAAATAGAGGGAAAAAGGAAACGCGAACAATAAAAACAGCAAAAGAAAAAACCTCAACAACAAACCCCTTGTGCCCGTTCTCCATGCCAGGGGCAACATGGGCATCTGTCGCAGCAGAAGGCGTTTGTGTGGGGCTTTCTTTTTTTTTTTTTTTTTTCTTTTTTTCTTTTTTTCGCAAGCTGTTGGCGCGTTTGCCATTCAGGTTCATTTACAATTAACTCCAAAAAAAAAAACCAACAACCACACCCAGCCCAGTCAACAACAACAAACAAAAGGGAGTAGCCGACATCGAGAGAGAAATGCCATAAGAAGCTGCAAGAATGCTGGCTACGGATGATGCCATTTGCCATTCGGACAACCTCAGGGAAAGATGCCAATTCTGCAGCTCGGGAGAGACTCCGAGAAAGGAGCATGAAGGTCTCCAAACAGCATGCCGAAGGAAGGGAGGAATACCGCTCTTATAGGGCAGGATCACAGCTGCATACAGCCTCTGCTGGGAGGAGAGGGAATGTTTATAGATGGAGCGAGAGATGCCTGTGTATGCACATACGCACACACAGAAGTGTGTGTATGGACACACATACACATATGCACACAATGCCTCAGATGATTGCAGATTAGATGTGCGAGTGTGTGTGTGTGCTAGGTATGTGTGTATACCTCTGTGTATACACACATACGTGTGTGGATATATATATTTGTGTGCACGCATGTAATATACATATACACACGCAGAGGGATGTATGTTTGTGTGCTTGGGTGAGACACATTTAGACACACACACATACACACACACACACACGCACTTATACAATGTGAGTATACATCCCACTTTTTGACCTAGGTATACACAGAAGACAAAATAAAAATCATACTCCAGCAGCAAGCAGGCAGTCAGAGATTTATCTACATTCACTGCTATCACCAGGGAGATGAATGGGGCCGATCTGAAGCCCTTTGCAAGATCCACTATGGGAGTGAAGGAGGAGGAGGGATGCCACACAGACATGCACAAACTTGAAGACAGAGAGATTTGGAAGGTGCTACTTGTGAAACCCAGGTGGCACTCCGGAGGGGTGAGCGAGGGAAAGAGCCACACACACTCTGCAGGGTCCGGAGGGCTTGAGGCTTTTGGAAGAGGGCGTCAAGGGACAGCTGGCTACTTACGTTGTCTGCGTTGCTGAGGATCCTGCAAGGTGTTCTGTTGGCACCGGGCGCTGAGCCAGGGAAGGGCACTGGAAACAAAAGGGAGAGACAAAAAAATAAAGTCATACAACAGGAATATTAATTGCCTCTCTTGCGGATTTTACAAAACACACAAAATGTTTTCTTTTTGCTTTTTTTTTTTTTTTTTTTTTTTGTGGATTGGCGCGCTTCCCTTCTGCATGGAAAATACTAGCATGGGATTTACAGCCCAGCTACAGGGCTCGGGATTAACAGCGCTGGCATCTTTTGGGCATATTTTTTCTTTTAATGAATGAGCTTTCGCTGTTAATGAGGAATAATCGTTTGGCTAATGAGCTTTGAAACATTAAGAGAAAAGAGGTTTTTTTTTCCCGTTAATCGCCCTGGTGCGACCGCATGGATGGATTACAAAAGACAGCAGTAGGAACGCAGTACAAAGGGGGGGAAACGTCTCCTGGAGTGGGATAAATGCAGAGATGGGTGATGCGTCCCTGCATCTCTCCTTCCTTCTCTCTCTCTCTCTCTCTCTGCCAACTGCTATGGGTTTCCATAACTCCGCAATCAAAGTGGATGTTCGGGAAAGATTATTATAGTCAAACAGTGAAGCGTCGGCTGTTAATGTCTCCAGTGTTTAATCATCATACAGTAGAATGGTTTTATGCATATTTCATTTGCATATCATTAAACTGCGTTAGCGCGGGACGTTCAGAGCTGGAGAGGTACAAAGTTGGGGGGGAGAGAGGGAGAGCGAGAAAGAGACAGAGAGAGAAAGGTCCCTATGATGCCTATCTTCAAAAGCCAGGGACTTGTTCCATGATCTGTCTTCTACATTTACTAAAATCATGATGACTTGGAAACCTTTGAAGTTGGATATAACCTTGGATTCTTCTAATTCCAGCAGAGTGATGTATTAGAAAGGGGGAAATGATGCTGCGCTAGACATTTAAAGGAATATAAGCTCCAGTGGAATGGAAATAGGAGCTCTTTGGGGAACGAACTGGCAGAGCCAGCCACAGCTTCGACAAACACCACACTTCTTGGTTAATATTAGTAAAGGATGCCAGAGTAAAACAAAAGAAATGAAGACAACATATACATTGAGATGGGGATTATATTTCTCTACTCTTTCTCTCTTTTTTTTTTTTTTTTTTTTTTAAGGTAAAAAGAAGGATGGAACCAGCGGTAATTTACAAACTAATTAGTGAACAGTTGCCTCTTTCTGTGTTTGTTTTTCTTCTCTCTTTATTTTGGAGAGGGGTGTTGTCACTGCTGAGGTGATTAATCAATTATTTGGTAGCTCAGATCCTTCTCCACTGGCACTGATCAGGACGAGAAGGTGGTGGTTGCGGGGGGAGGAACACAGTGGGCTCTTTGTAGATCTTATACATGCACAACATATTAATTGGGGTCTTTATAAAGCTCCCTCAATAGACTGTTTCTTTCGTGGTAAAACAGCAGCTGGTTAGCCACCGTTGGCGACTCTTCAAATATCACTTTTGCTGGGGGCAGTTCTTTTGCTGTTTGCTGTTTTGCTTTATTTTCTTTCCCAGTGGAAGGGGGCTATGTGTGCAATGCTACCACTACCCACTGGTTTTGAATGGCAGACAGACAGACAATATAGATATCAAGACAATCTCTTGAGCTGAATGCAGAACTTTGCTTCAAAATGAAATGCTGTTTTATATTCGAATTCTCCTTCTCCTCCCTCCCCCACTTTTCTTCTCCTCCAAGTCTTTGTCTTGGTTATGAATATTCAGATGAGCTGTGATGTGATTACACTGTACAATTACTTGTGTCCATGGTGGTGGCAAAGGCACTGAGGAAAGACAGAGCCAGACAAGCTTGGAGCTCATTTGGGGTTTGTTTTCTGTATTTTTTTCCCCCATCTCTGTAGCGCTGCGGCACATGCAGATGTCGCTGTTGTTCTTTATAAAGCCCTAATGATATGCGAAAGCATAACGACCCCATTTGGGTGCACAGCATCAACGAAATATTATTGGGGGGGGGATCCTGACTGAAGGAATGTCCACATAAATTATTTTTATTCAAATGAGTTGAAGGAGGTGGTGGAGAGGCAGAGGAAGTCACATGAATACATGCATAATGTTAATATGCAGAAAGGTTATCGCCAAGGAGAAGAGTGTTTTCTGCACAGTGCTTGGGACAAACAGGCTCATTAGGGAATAGCACAGCCCACTGCGTGATTTACTTATTTATCATTACTCATACTTAAGCCAGGGCACAAGGCGCACTCACTGCCTGGAGACTCTCTGAGGGCTGGGAGCTGGATGCCGAGACAATTCTGTGTTTCCATTCAGAAATCTCAGTGAAGTGCGTGGTAGGAGGGGAACGGAAGAGGAACTGGAGGGTGAATGTGTTAAGTTCCACAGATCTGCAAAGGAGGGGCCCGATGACAGCCTTGAAGGTGGAACGACAGCACAGCAGTGTGTGTTGGTGTTTAGACGCTGCTGCTGGTTAATGCCAGGCTCACATGTGCTTCTCAGGGGACAGCAGCTCCGATGCAGTGGGTCTCTGCCCTGCTGGCTCTGTGTCTGCAGCGTGGCGAAGCCGGGCAAGGCAGGGCTCCTCCTGGCTGCTTGTGCCACCAGAGAGCTGGCAGCAGGGTAGGAGCTACTTCAGCCGCTTCTTTCTCAAAACAGTGAATGTTATCACCGGATAAAATGTGATACAAAAATGTGTGCATGTTGGAACGGGACTTCTTGGCTACTCTGCTCTGCTATGAATGCTCTTCTGGATCAGGGGCATGCACCTACATATGTGAAGAAAGGGTTAACAAAGAATGGGCAGCACCAAACAGCAACACCCTACTTCCTTCATTGTTTGACATTAGATTTAGGAGGGTCTTTCTTGTGTGCTTGCCTCACACAGATCCCAAATGGCTTTGCCTACACAGCAAACTACCTTCTGGTGTGGACAAGGCTCAGGTTGATGCCAGGTCTTCAGGGAGGGAGCATGACTCTTCTCTACACCCAGAAAGAGAGCAGGCAGGACAGAGAGGAAAGGCAATGCAGATGGGACCTTTCTGGGAGGAGTTGTCCTCTTCTCCCTTCCTGTGGGCACACACAGACCTTACCAGTGACTCCAGGAACAATACTGAGCAGATCCCCAGCTGTCAGGCTGGGGTGGTTCTCCTGCCTCTAAAAAGTATGCTGTCTGACACAGACAAGGATACAGTATGAGCATCTGCCCAATGGAGGCTGTGGACCTCTGAGCAAGCAGCAACCAGGTCTCCTTTAGGAAGGCTCCACCACGAAGGGAGCACTAAGAGCCCCAAACAGATCATGTGCCAGTTAGCATCTGTCTAAAACTAACGGGTAGAGGATGCAGAGGCCCACAGCAAAGAGGGATGTTGCTGCCCAGTGCTGCTTAAAGATTCATAACCACGGGCCCACCTAGCTGTTCTCTGCATCTTGTTCCTTCCTGCATGTCAACAGATGCATTTGTCATACACATGCACACATGCAAAGCCACCTGGGAGACTGAGTACAAGGCAACAGCCTGCCAGTTCTGATCAAAAATAGGACACCAGTACCACCTCTAGGCAAGAATCCAGGCTCTCTCTGCTCGCAGTTTCAAAAAGTGCAAAGATTCATGGCACAAGAGATAGCCTGATCATCAATCCGACTCTGAGGTTAGATGTGAATATTCCATCCATGACCACACAACATTATCGAAGGCTCAGAGAAGACACGTTGTCATCCTGACAAAATGCAGCAGGTATGCCAGCCAGCCTAGAATACAGTGATCAGCTCAAAGCCTGTCTGCTGTAAGGAACCGAGCAGCTGTGACGAGCTGAAGTGACCTGAGCAGATCACTGCCACCCCATCCACCCTATCCAACTGCTTTCTGATCCCAGAACAGTGGCACTTGTGACCTAGACCTTGCAGAATAGCAACCGAGAAGATGCCGCGCCATGCCACCCCGTCGCTCTGGTCTCCAGCCTTGCGACAGCTTTATACAGAGGCTCTCTGTCAAAAATGGTGCCTGGCAACATGGAAGGACAAAAACAAAGACAAGGCAACACTGTCCTTGTCATTGTTCCAGGTACATGAATCATTCCCCAGACCTGGTTCTGCTCTGGCAGGGAGGCTCAGCACAACAGGAACCTTAGTCCTGGACAGCGCCTTCGCAGACTCTGAGCCTTCCTCATTAGGGAAGGGGAAGGTCAGGGCTGAAAGGACAGAAGGCTAAAGACAAATGTGCCATGAGGGGGAGGGTATGAAAAAAAAAAAACAAAAAGCAGGCTCTGAAGTACAGAATTCGTGGCGCAGTCTCAGTCTCGATTTCCTTACTCCAACCTCATGGAGGGGGGCATTCAACACCACCACTGGAGGGGGGCCAGAAGGAAGAGAGACTGGGAGCAACCTGCTACTGCCAGCCCGCTGCCTGCTCCCAGGTAAGAGGAAACCCCAGGGAGGAGGGAGTCGAGCAGCTCAGGAGCAAAAGCCTACAGTCACTCTTCCTGCAAGTGCTCCCCAGGGGGGAGCCTGCATTGGACCATACCTGCAACAGGCCCACGTGTGAAGCAGAGGAGGTGGTGATGCAGCCTGCAGTGAGCAAAAACAACGCTCACTCAGTGATACCCATCATGATCTGCATAGTAGTGAGCATGCTCTCACGTGGCTTCTGTAAGGGTGTTCTGGCCTGTCCAGGCTACCGCTGCTCTTTGACATGCATAGCTGTGAAATATCGCCACTACTGTCCCAAACGATTTCTGATTACAAGTCTGTGACCATTTTGAAGTGAATCTCCCCATGAAGGCTTTAGGAAGGGGCAGTTGTTATAACACTACAGGAACCACTGCTCTGCTTGTCATTTCACCAAATACCCTGAAGAAATTGCTATTTAGAAAAGGAAATTCAAGCATTTATGGGACATATTGATATTCAAAAAAAGAATTGTTTTGCAAATAGTAACACTGCTGAAGAGGGGAAAGAAATGCATCAGTCATTTGATATTACATATAAGCAGTTTATTAAAGAATTAAATATTTATAGACTATAAAGCAAGCAGGGCGATGAGTTGCAAACAGCTTGCTGAGAAGTATGTTATAAACAATGAGTCTGTCAGTGACTAATAAAGTATGGAGAACACAAATGTTTTATAAAATCACGAAGCCAGCTATGAATCTCTAAAGCCGTGATGCTACAAGACCCACCAAGGTTCCTGTTGCAATGCAAGCCTGGAGCCAATATGGGAGGGACAATATCTGATCTGTGGAGCACAGACACATGCTGAGCACTCGTGGGAACGCACATGGTTCAATGCCTTAGAGAGATTTAATTTTTCACATTGTTTTAAACACAGATCTATTAATAGGAAGTGCAGGAATTTTCAAAGAGTTCATAGCACTTCCCTCTCCATTTTTTCACTGCATCTACTCTTCCATTTCCAATAACATTATAGTTTGTGATTCAGACTCAAATCCCACTGCAAAGCCTATTCCTTCCCTCCCGAACATAAAAGATGTAGATACCCCAGGCATCAGCTCTCCTTTTCTGAACAACGACAGACACATCACGTTTATAGAGGTTGTACAAGAGAAACAAATAGTTTGTAGCCCAGAAGGACAGGACCTTTTTGTTGGCAGGCATTAGAGGAAATTCTGATTGACAATAAAAGTGTGCATTGTTTTCTATGTGGAAAGGACAGCTCTCGTTTTTCAATAGAATATAGACATCAGTCACGTTAATTTTGGGGCGCCGTACTGTTTTATCACTAGTGGAGATGTAATTAAAGCCTCTCCAGCTTTTTTTTTTTTTTTTTTTTTTTTTTGAAGCCAGCTCAAGGCCTAGAAATTATTTCTAATGTAGAATGCACTGATACCTTGTCAAAGCTGATTCCTATAGTTGTTCCCAAAACTTCAAGTGGGGTAAAATGGCTGAAGCTCCTGAGTAGTCACAGCATTCATGACCCTTTACAGTTCACTGTCTGCGAGCCAGCAGGACTGAGACCCACTTGAAAAATCCCAGTCTTCACAAATCCCCCTCCTCTGACAGTCACTGTAGTAAATATTCTTCCAAGGCAGCAAGCCAAAGTGTTGTCTGCTGAGACGATGAGGGGAGGATCTGTACAGAGATAGGAGACAGAACATAGCTGCTGCCTCCTTGCTCTCAAATTAAGCCCCTATGAAGATCCATATTAAATTAACACAGGAATAAGCAGGCAAAGAACTAACTGGGGTTGGTGAGGACTGATTTCATTTAAGCTGTAGAGAGAAACCTCATTTTGCCACCTGTTCTTTCTCCACTTAGACAAGGTGGTAGACTATAATCCTCTGAAACATAATTGAAACATACTTTTTTACTGTTAAAAACCTTTAATTGTTCAAGCTTATTTGCCAGGGAAGGTATATCAGACTAAGTTTTGTTTTAAATAGAAACCTTTGCTGTCTTGCATGGAAATAATTACAATGTAGTTTGGGTCTCATCAGACTTTCAGGCTGACGAAGTATACAGAAAAACACAGTCCAATGAAAGGCACAAACCCCATTGGTTCCAGATGTCTTGTTTGAGTGGTCCCTCACTGGAGAGCACAGAGCCTACCGCCATCAGGGCTCCCTACAGGCAGGTATGGTACCTTCCAGAGGGCACTATCACCAGCGTGAGGGAACAGCACTGCAAGAATCCTAAAGCACGGTGCCCAAACCAACACAAGATCAGTTGAACTTCAGAGTTCTTTTCACCATACTGCATTCTCCCTTCTCTCTGCAGCTCTCATCATCTCTCTTCACGTGCCACCGTACTCTCATCTCTCACCAGCCCACCATGACATTTTTTGCCCCCTCAAAGGGGGGTGATTTTACCTTCTGTTACTTCATCACCCTTCTTACCCACAAACCTAAAATCATGGAATATGCAACGTACTTGACTTGGGGTGATATGTAGCAAGGATCTTGCCTCCCTTTCACAAGCTGTTAGTGGGATACAAAGGTCTATTCTTGACCTGTTCTCATCTCTTTTGTTGAAGAATTCAATACTATGCTTATGTCCTTCTAGTTCAACCCCACTAGGCCAACAGGACACATCACTTCATGACATAACTCACTGACCCAGGCTTTGACACACTTTTCTGTTCCATACTCCCTGTTTTATTTTTCTTTCTCTCCTTCAGCTGTCTTTATTTCCCATTTCCAGGACCCAGACAAAGCACACTCCAGCACTCATAACTCCAGATATTCTTCTCCATTCCTGACTTTCCTCTTTCTACCCAGGTGTTTTGGTGGATTTTATGTTGCTTGAAAAACTAGCTCTGCTGAACCTAAAGATCCTTACTTCCACTTGTCTTCTGTAGCTTCATTACTTCCAGAGGCTGTGGAGTTGCAGGAGAAAACTGCCCTGGGAGAGGGTTAAAATTTTCTCAAAACCCACAAATTTTCTCAAAACACTGCTTCCCATTTGGCAGCTCTGAATGTATCTTATTCAAAGTATATATTAGACCATTCTCATAGATTCAGGTTTTAAATATAGCAAATATACATGTGCTTCATATATTGTGTTATATATGCTCCCCATGTACATTGAGAAGGGTTTATTTTACTTTAATGGACTCGTTTAAGCAATATTTGTCATCCAGAAGCCTGCGAGTGAGACTATTGCTTAGCACATTCCTTCTGCCTGCCCCGTGAGATATATGGCTAGAGGATGCTCCTGAAGCACCTGGCACGTGTCCCACAGAGCCATTGACTCCCAGCAGAGCACATGGAAGCAAGTGCTCTGTTTGCTGAAGTGATGTATGGCTGTCATCTCACCTGTTAGCTTTAACACCACAATCCTTGATCACTGAAAATAGTTTAGAGTTTATCTTGCAGTTCCTCCATCCCAAAGCAGTGAATCTTGAACATGTTGCACCCTTCATCCAAAGTCAGGCTGGCATTTCACTATGGGTTTAATCTATTATACCAAAGGAGGAGGGGGGGGACATCCTGCCTTCCTCCTCCTGCGTGTTCCTGCCATCTCCCCTGTGACACTAACCCGCATCAGTTCTCACCCAGGCTACCTCTCTTCTCAATCTCATGCTGCAGCTGAAGGAGCACCAATACCAGCACAAGGTAGCTGAAGGATCAAAAGTTAAAGGCTAGGAAGGAAAGATGAGAGGGATGGAATTTTTCTGCTTATCGTGGAAGGTTATCTATGTTTAAATAGCTCCAGAAACTGCACCCTTAGGTTCTGAAGAAGGGCTCTATAGCAAAGACTGTGAATATTTAAGTGTTTACATAATGAGGACAGAAATCAACTAACTTGAACAATTCACAACTACAAGACAATACTGTCCACAACACCTGATTAGATCTTGGATGGAATTACTGCAAAGGCACTTGTGCTTTATGATATGAAAGTTCTTTGTTTATTCTGAAACAAGAAAATTAGAAAGAACATTTGGCAGTGGACAGACTACCTTATAACTACCCACGGAAGAATTTTTCTGCATCTTGTTGAAAAGATCATGACTAAGTAAATTTTCATCTTTACTGGGGACTTTGAGAAACTCCAGCAGAGCTTCAGCTAGTCTTGTTTGGAAATTAAACCCTAGCTGGTTCCGGGGAGTAGAGGCTCATGTGCAGTGGGACAGGGCTCTGGATGCCTATCATCATGGAGAACATCTGAGACCCTCTTTTAACAGACAGTAACTCAGTAAGCATCACTGAATTTGTCTTTGGTAACAAACACAGTGCTATTATATAAAACCTTCCAAATTGAAAATGACCAATGTGCTTTTTGGAGCTATCAAAGATACGTCACCTGTACTTGCTAGAAAGAAGAGAGATTTTTAAAAGCTGCTGTTAAAGCCCACTATCCCCTCCTCCCTTTTAAACCAAAGAAAAGCATATAAAAGACAGGAAAAACAGGTAGCTCAGATAATCTGTATCTTCAGTCTCTGAAAAAGTCTTACCAAACTTATGCTATGGTTTGATATGCCATTGTTTCACTTAGCCACTGAAGTTTTAAAGGTTTCTATGTCTAGGGTTATGCCAGACTCATGAAATACAAAGCAAAGAAATATGAGGGGTAAAGCAAAGATAAGGTGAGAGAAAATATTTAAAGCTTTAGCTGCCCCCATGTACTAACAGTAACTTCCTCTTCCTTTTGGCTACAGAGAACAGGGAACAGTAATGCAATAGTAAATGCAGGATTCTAGTCAAGGACTATGGGTGGCCATATGAAAATGCTTCTTCCTCACCTAACTGCCAGAGAAGAAATTCCTAGAAAACAGTTGCCAATTCTCCCTGCAACATACACATTTAAAAATATTCTTTGGAATTGTAATTATATCTTTGCTTATTATAGAAATAATCCAGCTGCCCAAATGCCTTGTCTTAGTACAAACAATTCTTTCAACTTAAAGATGCCCAGATTTTACTAGGGTTTTTTGTCTCAAGCCTTGGTTTATTTTACATGTAGTCCAATATACAAGGTCAAACTAGGCTTGTGCTACTCTGCCCTTGTCACAGAACAAAGAAAGGCGTTAGCATAATTAATATGTCTCAGCTTACAGTGATAGTCATTAGAAGTTAGTGCAACTTGCCTCAGACTGTTGAGAGTCATGCCATAGGCCACATAATCTCAGTACTCTTGGGACAAAACATACAAAGGCCTAAAACTGGCCTCTCCCTGCAACCTTGCAAAAAGATGTCTCTGAGCTCTCTGAAAATACATAGTACGAAAGAATAATCTAAGGGTGGAAAGGACCTCCAGAGGTCACCTTGTTTAACCCTCTCCTCAAAGCAGGTCTAATCAGATCAGGTTACTCAGGAACTTGTCAGTATACCTTCAGCTTTGTTCCTGAAGATGCCAATAAAAATCTACATATAAAAAAATCACAACATGAACGATTACTCTTAACTGGAAAAAGCAAGTCTGCTAACACTTAAAGACAGATGGACCAGAGAGCCTGCAAAAGAACCCCAGGGGTCTACAGACTACAGGTTCAGAGCAGCTAATCTAACCTACCTGCTATTTAAATCATTAATTCTTAAACACAGAAAACAGATTATTCCTTTCCCCTTGGCAGAAGCTTCTTCATATTTGAAAGATGTCATATCAACCTCCTCTACTGCTATTATAAAATTTGAACGTAAGAGCCAATAGAACAAGACAGAAAACAGTTTGGCATGCTGCCTTTTGTACTTTTGCTGATTCATCTTTTTAGAAGTATCACACAAGCAACCATTCTAGAAGTAATATTGCATTAGCACCAAAAGCTTTCCAGTGTTGATTCCTGGCTTCCATTTACTTTCATAAATAAATGCAGAGGATCAGGTTGTTATATTATTATCAAACACCATGGAAGACTGGTCCAAAATAGCACTTCCCATCTAGCAAAGGGCTCCCACAGTTTCATTCATGCCTAAGAAATAATCCATTCTGTTTGTACAAGCATGCTGAAATGACTTGCTCTTGAGAGGTGAGATGGATTCCTAAAGAGTCTGACCCTTTGTGATTCATAGTCAACAGATGCTCTTGAACAAAGGCAGGTCAGGTGGTAATCCCCTCTATTTTGTCTGTAGCAAAAAAGAAACACGAGACACATCAAGAGTTTGCATTGAATTTCTGTAGCAAGTACTTTCCTATCTCCAGTAGGATAGCAGCTTGTGAAGTTGAGCACAGGTTCATATCTGAGAATGGAGAAAGCAGACATCAGACTGCAGTACAGTTATGTCTGGCCTGGTTTTAACAACTTGCAAAAAGGTATTTTCCTTCAGTATCAAGTAACTAAGCAAGCAGTACATTGCCTTTGAAGACACAGTCTTGTACATCTACTAAAGGTCAAAAGGCTTGGCTCTTACTTGGAACTCTGTTGCATGCTTTCTTTATGACCTGGATCTATCACCTGAGGGTTTACGGAAGAACAAAGAACTTGAGTAAAATTGGAGCATTTGTCAGCCACATAATGGAAATTCTTGAAGGTATATTATTTACTATGTTTAGAAAATAAAAGAAACGGTGGAAAGAGTTATAAATAAGCAAAATAACACTAAATCATCCCAGAATGAAGAATAAATGACTAGCCAGTAGATACTGTCAGGAACTCAGCAAGCCTAAGGAAACAGAGATACACTTTCAACTATCCCAAAACCAATGCCTGTGCACCCTAGAGGGAACCTACTGCTCATAGCATTGGGGCTTGTGGACTTGCCCTACGCAGCATCTTGCCTGCCACTGCTGGAGACTGAATACTGGAATAGATGGAACATGCAGGGCATTTCTGTTGTTCCTGTTTTTAAAAGTGACTGATATGGCTGAGCTGTTCAAAAGATTACCCTTCCTAAATTCTTATCTAACTTATTTTTAGTGCCAAAGCAACATAATACAGAACTGTGTTTTAAAGCTGTAACTCAAAAAGGTAAGCCTACAAGTGCATAAAACTGGCTCCTCTATTAGTATCATGACAGGCAAAATTCTCATTACTACCCAGTATGTCTCCCATCTCTACAGTTAGCATCTTTAGTTGACAAATTATATACGTTTAATTTTTTTTGGTTGGTTTCAGTTCTTAATTTTATAAAATACATGCATGTTCTTTGCAAATTCTATTCCTTTTTCATAATAGCTTTAGGATTAGAGTAGGTAGACATATCTTGAAAATTAGCAGGTAGATAAAGCATTTACATTTATGTACAATATATTGGGATTCAGCTAGGGCAGAAGGATACATTGCAATTTGAGTATGTGTAGATGAGGAGAAGGGTGCTTTGAAACAGGCTTGTTCCTTTCATGCTCTAAATGGAAGCAAATGGCATTGAATATCCCAACCGGATATAAAGAACTTGTCTACTGAGTATAGCACAAAGTCTCTATAGGAACCTGGAATGCTGTAAAAGATAGGCTGAGGTGCTACATTACATTTAAAACACTGAGGATTTTAAAAACATACAGTTCCATACAACTCTACTGCATGGTGTCTTCATTTTTCACTGCTGCACACTTGCATGTACATTCTCTCTCCTGGTAGCTATTCTCTTCTAGTTCAGGGTAGAAGAGAGAAAGCAATTTCTTTTCTTAAGGTCCACCAATAAAAACAGCCAACCACAGAAATACCAACAGGATTAATATTAAAGCAGGGAAGATAAATACTCAAAGCTCAGAATGATGAAGACAAGCTGTGTGCATACATTACTATCCCTTCACATAAATCTCAATTATTTCCTCAAGTCCTCAGCCTTATTCCCTGCTTGTGCTGGATGGCTGGCAAGGAACAAACCCATGTTCCACATCTGAGTGCCAATTCTGTCCGCAATGAGACAGCTGTAAGCCAGGGTGACAGAACAGGCAAGGAGAGCAGTGCAGCCCTTCTCCTGCACCTTGGATGTCAATGAGCATTTTGCCAGCAACTATAATGGGAACAAGACTGGTCCAAGATGGGATCAGTAAACACATAATTAGGTTCTGAATGAATGGGAACTCCTTCATATATAGGAATATATATTTGGACTGCAAAGTTAACTGCAACCATAGTGTATTTTAACATGTTTTCCATTATACACAACAATGTGAAGGTAGATGAAAAGTCTATGCATTAGCCTAATTCATCATGCATTTTCAGCTGCATCCTCTGCACAGTGCCTATTAATTCTTCAGCCAATACTTACTGTAATATGCCCAGACTTCAGGAACGTAAAACAAACAAGCAAAAAGAGAAACACACAAAGAAAACCAAGCCAGTAGTGAATAGTTTCATCCTCCACTCCATTGTGGAATAACATATTCCTTCCCACCAAAATTAGTTCATGGCCTCAACTCAGTAAAATCCAGTTACAGGCCAAAAAATGGACTTTCTACAAGAGTATCAAATCTCAATTCCAAATTCAGAATTGTATATTTAAAACACAGTTTATGTTCTCCTTTAATACATTCCAACAGTAACAGCTCTGGCTTCATCTCGAACTCCAAACAAGAAAGAAAGACGAAGTACACAGTATGCTTTGTGTGAAGTGAAAATTTAAGTTTGTAGCAGTTTGCACATTTAGTATACTGTAATCGCTTCTAAGCAGGTTGGTTCTTGCTGGAATTCACTTATTTTTATTTCTGCTATAGCAAACATAGAAGGTCTGGGTAAATGCTCTGTGCCTCCTTCCAACTTCTGCAGAGTATCTGGAAATGTAGAGAGAGCAGAGCATCTGCAGTGGTAGATGGTTTAACCCTGGTAAGCAACTGAGCACCACACAGCTGCTTGCTGACTCCCCATCCCACCCCAGCTGGATGGGGGGACAAGATTCAGAAGGGCAAAAATTAGAAAACCTGTAGGTTGAGATAAAGACAGTTTAATAGGGAAAGGAAAGGAAAAAAGTGGTACAGAATACAACTGCTCACCACCAGCTCACCAATGCCCAGCCAGACTCTGAACAGCAACAGTTCCACTGGCTAACTCCCCCATTTTATTGTTCAGCATAACACCATATGGTAACAGATATCCCTTTGGCCAGTTGGGATCATCTGTCCTGGTTCTGTCCCTCCCGGCTTCTTGCGCACCCCCAGCCTCCTCACTGGCAGGGCAGCATGAGAAGCTGAAAAGTCCTTGATTCTGAGTAAGCATTGCTCTGCAACACCTAAAACATCAGTACATTATCAGCACTATTTGCATTACAAATCCAAAACATAACACCATATCTACCATATTATGAAGTAAATTAATATCTACCATATTATGAAGTAAATAATATTATTAATGTAAATAATATTATTAATAATATGGTAGATATTATTAATATCTACCATATTATGAAGTAAATTAACTCTCAACCAAACAAGGACATCCTCCAAACCTCCTGCAACTACAAGTACAGAAGCCCTAATTAAAGTTGCAGGCTGGGACCAGACACTTCAGCTCCATCTCACTGGAAACAATGACAGAAACCCAGTAAAGGAGATAGATATTTGCTTAATGAAAAAGTCTTGTTCTCAAACTCCACACACTACACAGCTAAACTGAAGCACACTTCCAGTGAGAAAATGTGCAACACCCCAAACACCACACTGCTTTTAAAGGAGAATGAACGCAAGCCCTCTTTATACACATCTCTCTCTTCTTCCCCTTGCTGCTATTTATGTTTCACTCCATTTCACATCTTGCCTTGAGGAACAATATTATCTCCATGGGTGCTGGAGATAGCTGAGGGGATTTGCACAGTCCAAGGGCTCCAGACCTTGGTTAGCAGTGACCCCGTGGCCAACCTGCCCAGGCGCTGCTGCCCAGCAGGGCTGCTGCTAGGGCAGACCGCGCAGCGTGCCGTCGGCCGCCGGGCAGCCAGATCCGCGCTGGGAAGTGGCGCAGGCTCCGGGCTGGCTCCGCAGGCCAGCTCCTCTGCCCGCCGACAGCCAGCTTGGGAGCACGGGACAGGGCACGGTCCGGCTGCCCCCGTCTCTGTCCCAGGCTGTGTCCCGTCGGTTCCTGCCCCTGCTTCACACTGCCGGGCGCTGCTGGGCCTCCTGCTGCTGCTGTGCCTTGTGCCTCACACACCCCAGCCCGCCCCACGCTCTCGCACAAGGCCTCGTCGCTCCTGTGAGGCTGCCCTCAGCAAGCACTGCCAGCCATCTCCCACCAGCAGGTCTGTCTTTCTGATCCCTTTCCTGAGTATTTTCAGCTTCCCTGGGCTGCCATGTTATGGGTCCATTAGGTTACAAACAAACTTTTACTGAACACAAGCAGGGCACACACATAGAGAGCTCCATAAAGCCAATGGGCAGTACGGTAAACAACACACTTCATCTGCACGCTGCCTTCAGCTTGTCCTCCTTTGGAAAATTCCCTCTGCATAAAATTTTCCCCACTCCTACTGATCACTGTTTTAAATTAAAAGTTATTTTAAAGGATGTGATTTTAATGAGTACAAGGCTCAGACCAGAAATACTGTATTTCTTTCTCCTGAGTGATGAAGTATGCACTTGGACTCTCTGCATTGATTTCTAATCTGCCATTTCATGCTCTGCCAGTGAGCCCTGTAAAGCAGGCTCATTCAGCTGTCCCATGAAGGTTTCTGTAAGTAAGAATAGTTAAGGCTAGTTAGGGCAAAAGGGAGGAACTGGCTATCAGAGTCACAACCCTTAATCAGCCTACAGCTCTTCATCATAACAGACTGGAGTAATAATAACAACAATAACAAGAGAAAATCTGTATGGACTTTCATAAAGAAGGAACTCAAAGTGGAGTTCTGCTCCTCAGGAAGCACACAGCCCCTCCTCCCTTTCCCAGGGAGGGCAGAATGATAGAGAGGCAGGAAATTAAAATGGCAAGGATCTTCTGATAAGAAATGCAAATTCATGGGGGCCATCATGAGTAGACCCATACACAGGTACACTCCTGAGTACACACAGATTTTGTCTTACTCACCACATGCACCAGAGCCATGGCTGGATAGCAAGCCTATTCTTGTCTCCCAAGAACCTGTGTTCCAGAATGTCCTTCAGTACAGGCATACTGCGTTTGCCAACTAGTGCAGCAATTATACTCCCTTTGATCAAAACTTGTTTTAGATTTCCGTTGAGAAATGTCTATAATTAAAGTGACAAAGATCTCCCTTTCCCACATGCAAAGGAGACTTTTATTATTTGCTTCTATAAGGCAAAGTCTGGGTTTTTCATTTCAGGCACCTTTGGTTCAGAGATCAAGAATCATATTCTCCTTTTCTTAAATAAAGACACATCAGCAATTTAATTTCCATGTATTCTGATGAGCCACGTCAGGTGCACACACCACCTTATCTGGGCCTGGCTGTCTGCAGTGCCATCAGTGCAGATGCTCTTACCCAGCTCTCAGCCACCCTCACACCACCCACCACTATCATTTTTGTGGAGCCAGAAATATTCTTTAGATTCATCCACTGCTGTAAAGTCAGAGCTGTAAAGTCAGATCTTTTCCTTCTTTAAATGTGACTAGCTATTTACTCCCTAACAATTCTGCTTCAGAGCTGATTTAGCATTTTTATTGGAATGTGAAAGCTCTTAAAAGAAGAAAAAAATCTAATCAGGCAGAAGAGATAGAAAACTTGCTGAATTTTTTCTCCCCCCTTTGCACCCCTTCAATCCTATCAAAAGCACATCTTCCATTCATTGCTTCCCGATGTCATTATGACAAGCGGCTACAAATCAATAGCAGAAGCAAAGGCAGGCCTAGCCCGCACTCACCAAGTGATAAAGATTCACTCTCAACCCCGATTTGCTAATAGCACATAATAGCAGCCATTGGCGCCCCGCATTAAATCATACATTTCACTCTGCGTTTATTATGGGATTTTTAAAACTCCTCACCAAATTGGATTTTCTCGACGGTCTCTAATTTCCACATTTATCATTTAAAATTAAACTCCTCTGTGGGGAGGGGGTTGGGAAAAGGGGAAGGAAGAGAGAAGTCGTGCAGTTCTGTATTTTCCTCTTTCTTTTTTATGAAAACCCATAAATAATCCCAGGTATCATTGCCATCAGCCCTGAAGTTTTATATATATAAAATACCAGAACTTAGGATAGAATGGTTTTAGGACTCTGCTTACCTTCATGCAGCTCTGCAAAAGAAGAGGAAATTAAAGAGGAACCAATAAAGAAACAGATTTTAAGTAGGAAATCCAATAAACAACATAGACAATGTAAGCTGGTATCAAAAGTGTTAAGGAAAATTACTGTGGGTTTCTTCAGCTGCAAGAGCTAAGTAGCAAGGATAAGATGGACCAAAAAGACTTAAACAAACAAACAAACAAAACCTTATTATCTCTTCCAATTTGCAGGAAATTAATTTGAGAAATGAAGTGAAAACTTACTTAAGAACAAACTCATCTTCTAAAGCAGATTTTTCTTAAAACTAATTCCCTTGTGACGAGGACCAATAAAGACAGGTGATATTCCTGAAACCACTGTTCTTTGAAATTTATTATTTCATCCCATTCATCCTACAGGCATTATCACGTATAAGCCTACTGGTCAGAGAGTTATGTTTAACGGTGTCTGTAGGAGCATACACAAGTTTTTAAGAGAGAGACTTCAGCATGAGGCAAAGATGGCTTGTGTTTTGGTAACCACTGGCCACACAGACAGTGGAGTCTGAATGTCCCAGTTACACCCACTGGAACCAATCAACTGGAGTTTTCATAGCTCAGGTCAGTATAAGCCAATGGTATTTCCTAGGGAAGTTCAGCTTCTAGCGAAGGCACATGTGCAGATGCTGGTTAGTCATCTGATTACACCTGATCATTTTAAGTAAATGAAAGTATTGTGTTTCCTTTAGATGATGCTCCAACTGAGAAGAACCACCTATTTGGAGGACCAAAATTTATTTCAACCTTGTAAAGCTGACAAAAAAAAAAGATGTCATAATAATGGCAAAAGTGAGTTAAAAAAATACGCCCAAGGTGCTTTGGCTCGAGGAAGGTACAGATAAGGTACTGGTGGTTTTGAAGAGAGGACAGGGTCACTAAAGGCATTGTCTGACAGAATGGTGTAATGTGGGACCATAAGCAACATCAAGGTGAAGAAACCACGCATACAGCTTTGGGTGTTTTTCTTGACGCTTTGTTTGGTATATTCAAGAAATGATTACTGTGGCTAGTGGCAGAAGAGGTGTTAGAGTACTTTGCTGAGCTTCTCCAGACACTCTTTGAAGCTAGGTCTGAGAGGTGCTGACTGCATGCAGAGACCGGGACTTCAAGCTTTTCAGCCCTTCCCTTGTCCAAAGCGACTTCCAACCTAGAAATTCTGTGATTCTGTGACTTCTTTACCTACTCAGCAGAGCAAGAGTGATTTTGCAGCTGTACAGAAATAGTGCAACAGACTGTTTTTCAGACGTGGAGACTTGGAGATCATCATTCAATTGGTGCTTTGGTTCTGAAGCATAAAGCCAGTTTTCAATACTACATGTAAATAAGCCCGTTTACTGAACCCCAGAAAAGAAAAAATATGACTACTTACAACTTTCTACTGTAGAGGAGCCAAAGTAAAACAGTATGAGAGAGATATAGAACCCCTCTGCTGCTCTGGAGAGAGGATGAAAGGGATGCAAACATGCCTGCAACCTGAATGGAATCTACTGCTTATGATTCCAGTTTGAAGTACACAAGAAACACAGACACTATGAGAAATTTTGATGGGCGGACTCTCAAAGAACTTCCTGCTTTATGAGATGATATGAATGATACAAATCCTGGGGTTTTAGTAAACAGAGATCTGTATCAGAACAGAAATTATCAGGTAACATTTTCTGTCTTCCCCCCAGTCTGCTCACATTACAACAGTTGCAGAGTTCAGCAACCGTGTGTCACAGTTACTGATCTTAGACCAAGCACAGCTCTGCTCACTTTGAGAGTATCAAAGCCCATGTTTTTCCACCTGTGTCAGCCCTGAAAGAAGCATCCAGATCCCAGACTATTTGAAGCACTTTACATTAAGAAAGGAATTTGAGTTTAACATGAACAAAGGTAAGAAGGTAAGTGACTTCTAAAATAGGTGATGTGATAATGGCATGGTGAATTAGGCTTTCACTTATCCAACTATGAGATGCAAACTCAATCAACCCACTATCTAATATCCAGTTAGTAAAGGCACCCTAATTCATAAACTATGTAGTTTAAGAGCTCTAGAGATAAAATTCCTTATAAGGCATTACCAGTTCAGCTGCTGCGCATCATCAACCATATCACAAGCAACACTCCCAACAACTTTTAGCCTTTTTGCAGCTGCATCGAATCCCAGCTGAATGCAGGAGCTGCTTTTGTTTACTTTAAAATTATCTTCTCTTAATACTTTTGATGA
Organism: Aythya ferina; assembly: GCF_964211825.1. NCBI lineage: Eukaryota > Metazoa > Chordata > Aves > Anseriformes > Anatidae > Aythya > Aythya ferina. Next base: position 336,144 of record NC_140308.1, read on the forward strand.
TAGTCACAAAATTCCAGATCCTCTCCTTTTAACTGTTCTGTTACCTAAGCATCAGCTATACTACCAGGGGTTGGAAAGTGGAAATGCTCCTGAGAACTAGTCACCTCTTACAAAGTAAAAGAACATCATAGCATGATTTTTCCCTCCTTGAAAGTGCTGATAACTTTCAAGGAATACAGTGGTTACTGGTTTAGAACCTGAGTATTGGCTACCACTCAACTTAAGAAGCCACAATTGAATCTCTGGTATCTTCACAGGAACAAATGTCAGAACATGAGTCTGGCAAATGCAAAACCAAATCACAACGTTCTTTCACAAGAGACATCTGTTTAAAGTTAGAACATCAGTAAGAGTTAATTTAGGCACAGAACAGAGGGAAAGAACGAAATGTTTTAGGTGAAGAGCTTTTTTTTTTAAAACAAACAAACAAACAAACAAACAAACAAAAAAACTTCAGACATCCCATACAGTAAACAGCAGAGACAGACATCTCCCTTCACATTAAATAATTTGAAGGATATGCTGGGGTCCCTTTTTTTTTTTTTTTTTTCTCTCTTTGTCTACTTTTTCTGTGGCATTGCCTATTCAGATTGAGGCTTTCTGTTACCATTTCATTACTTTTCAGTTCCATGTCAACATTCAGACATATGAACAGTCCCCAGGTATTGGTCTCTCTGGAAGACAGCTTTGAATATATATCCTTCCAATGCCTCCCATGGATAGCCGTACTGTTTCTTACTGCTCTAGAGTCTGAAACATCCTGTGGGTTTATTGATTCACCTAACCACGTTAGTGATTCACACTAACGCCACTGATCTTTAGCTTTTGCATTCTTCCTGACTAGTGCATCAAAAGTGGAAGTATGCAACACATTACTCTCCAACTGATCTGCAAGGTTTTAATACCACATAGTCCAAGTTCCCCCACAGCCACCATCTTTTCTTTAGCTGCAGCTGAGAGAAAAGCATCCTGAACTCAGTAACCTGAATTATAAGAGTAATTCTGCAGCTCTTGAATAGACCATGCACAATGACTTCACAAAATGGTTGCTTCCATCCTGGTCAGAGATCGACTTCCTGTGCAGGGAAATTGCCTACCAAGGACAACTGAGCCAAGAACTATCCTGCACATTCTGATCTCTGCCACTGCAGGAATACAGATTGGCAGTTACTTGTAAACACCTCAGATAAGGAGGAGTTCTTGAAATGGACAGCAAGGTCTACAGGATACCCAGAAGTAAAATGATTCAGAAAAGCAATGACACAGAAACATGGTTTCAACAGTTCTGATGGTTAGGAAATCATACCCTGGGTTAGCACTTTTGTGGTAAGAATATGACAATAAAAACGGAATCTCATTTCCATGTTATAATTAGTAGAACTTGGATATTCATCTACAGAGAGGCTAAGCAAATCTATCTCCGCATGTGTAAACAACAGCATGGACACGGTCACCTTTCAGCTTGAAGAGGGCTGTTGTTCAACTGGGTCTAAACTCTACCTGACCCACTTTTGCACAGATTTTTGCAGTTCCTGCTGGAGTAAACATTGATCACAAACATTTTCTCCACAGGAATTATTTCCCCTATGAAACTTCCCAAACTAGAGTCAGTACATTTCGTTTTAAACTACTTTGTTGAGACACTTCACATTAAGAAATATTTACTACAGTATTTCATGCATGTTTTGCAGTAATAAAACAAACTTTTACATGAGCTACCTGTATGAACCAAAAAAAAAGTTTATGGCATTAATTGGCACTGCAACAAATCCTGCATTATAATCAGTCACAGCTACCATGGAATGGCAAGTGATCTATGTCCAAGCCCTGTACTGCCATGTTCATACATCCCAGATGATCAACATCAGGCTGCACAGGGATGTCTTGGACTCTTTTCTGTTGGCACTAAGACACATCATAAAAGAAACTGAATAATCACTGGGCTGGTGTTACAGCCCAAGGGTCAAAGTAGTATCTGGAACATAAAATGGTGACGTTCAAGCCATTACTCCAATGAACACTGAACGACTTCCAGAAATGATGTGGCTGGCATTAAAACAGACTGCAAGAAGTTTGTTCAGGATAGCCAGCTCACTGATAGCCATGGCACTCGTGCAGGATGTGCAAGGCAGCAGCACCAGCCCAAGGCTGGAAGCAGGCAGGCATAGGCTCTGGCAACACAGAGGAGAGGCAAGCCAAGGCAGCACTTGGGTTCTTTTAAATCTTCTTTGCATGATGCCTCTTCTCCATCCCCCCACTTCCCAAAAGAAACTCCCTCCCTCTGCTCCTCAGGTGCACACTTGTCACTGCATAAGGCTTCTTCAAAGGTGCCCAACATCACCAGAGTGTTTTCTCAAACCTGGTCCTGGAAAAAGGTCCTCCAAAGGTCCTGAAAACATACAGGAAATGCAAAGCTGTTGTGTAGGCACATAGATTTTACAATAGAAAATAAAACATAGCTAAAAATATCAGAATCTTAATGCTTTCAAAGCCAAAAAGCAAGGAGCCTTTTCAAAATAACTCATGACTTAAAAAAGCTTAGGGTCAGCAAAAATGTAGGATGGTGAAAGCTCCCCAAAGTTTGCTCTTATACTTATTTTACCACAGTGAGTAAAGGGTTTAGCTAAAACAAATAAAATAGAATTCCCACAAGTTGCCTTCTTATGCTCCCGCTTATGGTATCAGTGGGACATGATGCAGCAGCCAACTCTGCCAGTGTCCCCTTTGGGAGAAACAGAAAAGATTAAAGAACACAGAAGTTGTAATATGCTTTTATTTTCCTACCTCATTTGAGTGAGTGGTGACAAAGTATTTCCTCGTACCTTATGAAAAGAAAAATTCTGAAGCAAGTCTATCATTAGCCACATGGCCTCAAAAACTTGATAAATCGGTACACAGTGGGATCTATACCAGGTGTTCTAGGCCAGCAAGCAGAGTCTGAGACCAAATGTCATCGAAAACATTGGTGGCACAGAGGACTGAGTTTAACTTTCACACAGTGGCACGCTCTGTGATACTCATTAGCTTCTAACATTTCTGTTCATGATCTCAAGAACTGGAATTTAAAACACAAATAATCAACCACCCAGAGGCTGAGAGGATGCTAAGATTCTGTATCCTCTTCTGTGGAAGAAGGACAGCTGAGAGACTTAAACTAGCACACCTTGGCTCTAGTTAAACCAAGAATTAGACGGAGGGCATTTTCAGCAACATGTCCTCGGTGTTATAATTTGTTTCTTTCATTCTGTCAGTGCTCAAACTTGTTGACCTTCCAATCATACTTGCCCTTTCTATCCTCATCTTCGCTTTCAGGGAGGATAGTGGTTTTATTACAGGGCAATTGGGAGTGTTCTTAGTATAGTCATTTGTCTGAGGCAGTTACTGCATTACTGTTACTGATCAAACAGTAACAGGGAGCCAGGACTCAGGTTAAGTGGCATTCCTACTTTTGGAATGCTGAAGGCCAAACAGAGGCACATTATCAGAGCTACGAAAAAATGCCTGCAAATTGAAAGAACTCTGTGTACTGACTGCCTGCAGGTTCCAGCTGGGACAAGTCTCAATATTAAATGCATTTATACTAAATGTAAAGAAACTAAAGCAACGTTTATGCTTTCTGAGTAACATGAGAAGGCAAACAATGTAAGGAACGGGTCTAAAGTGTGTAAGTAGCTGCTGAAGTGATAGCTCCTGCGATGCATAAATGTAAATTGATTCACTGCTGTCTTCCTAATATAAAACTCTTATATTAAGCTCCCAAACAGCTAAAAGACAGAACTACTTTAAAAACACTTATTCAAATAAGCCAGACTCACTTCTGACCAGTACAAATTTTAGATTTTATCTAGAACATTTATTTGTTTTTAATTCGGTGAAAAAGGTACCAGACAATAAGGATCACCTGTATTTCCACATCATGCATTGCAAGAAAAAAGGTATGAAAGATCTCATCCAAACACTGTGTCACTGTGCTAATGCTATGCCCAAATAAGCTCTGTCAAGCAGAAGAGTATATTAGTACAGGTTGAACACTCCAATAATACCACTGCATGGCTTTCAATCACCTTAAAGAGCATGCATGCTTGCTCAAGTCCTCCTGCAATATACCTGGTAGACAAGAGCACACAGGAGCTATTCTCACGCTGTAACAATAGACAGATAGAAATGAAGACCCATACCTTTAAATTTCTTAAGCATTAAATCTGTGATGCAGTCCTGCAATTATATCAAGTTATTCTGCCAACATGAATCTCAGAGATACATATCCAAACCAGCAAAGCTGATTAGTAGTGTGGGAGCTCCCTGCATGCTCCTTCAAAACACAATTAAAAAGAGTTTTATTCAGAGTAACACAGGGGTTATAGGGTCAGAAGAGTTTCCATTTCAAAAGGCAGCAGGATACAAACTAGCAGGAAGGGGAAAGTAAATTACCCAGATTTTGTGCTAGAAATAGCATGGGTTTCGAAGGGAATTGAAGCTGGGCTTCAATTTTTTACCAAAATTATCTTACCATTTCTAAAGAAAGCAAAATAAAATAAATCAGTGCAAAGATAAACCCTTTTATGTTGAGACAGTGAATAACTATAGTCCCACCTACAAGTGCAGATTCTGCCATCTTGCCTTGGGCTTCCCCATCAATTCCCACAAAGAACAGATAATAATCCTTTTGACTTTCTAAATTTTAAAATTTGTTTGTTCACATGCTTAAACAGACATTGGTGTTAACAAGAGTCTAACCATCTGGACCTTCTAACCATCTACCTTCTGGACGAGGGCATCGAGTGCACCCTCAGTAAGTTCGCAGATGACACCAAGTTAGGTGCGTGTGTCGATCTGCTTGAGGGTAGGAAAGCTCTGCAGGAGGATCTGGATAGGCTGGACCGATGGGCTGAGGTCAACTGCATGAAGTTTAACAAGGCCAAGTGCCGGGTCCTGCACCTGGGGCGCAATAACCCCAAGCAGAGCTACAGGCTGGGAGAGGAATGGTTGGAAAGCTGCCAGGCAGAGAAGGACCTGGGAGTGATGGTGGACAGTCGGCTGAATATGAGCCAGCAGTGTGCTCAGGTGGCCAAGAAGGCCAACGGCATCCTGGCTTGTATTAGGAACAGCGTGACCAGCAGGGATAGGGAGGTGATCGTCCCCCTGTACTCAGCTCTGGTGAGGCCGCACCTCGAGTACTGTGTTCAGTTTTGGGCCCCTCGCTACAAGAAGGACATCGAGGTGCTTGAGCGGGTGCAGAGAAGGGCGACGAAGCTGGTGAGGGGCCTGGAGAACAAGTCCTACGAGGAGCGGCTGAGGGAGCTGGGATTGTTCAGCCTGGAGAAGAGGAGGCTCAGGGGTGACCTTATTGCTCTTTACAGATACCTTAAAGGAGGCTGTAGAGAGGTGGGGGTTGGCCTGTTCTCCCACGTGCCTGGTGACAGGACGAGGGGGAATGGGCTTAAGTTGAGCCAGGGGAGTTTTAGGTTAGATGTTAGGAAGAACTTCTTTACAGAAAGGGTTGTGAGGCATTGGAACAGGCTGCCCAGGGAAGTGGTGGAGTCACCATCCCTGGAAGTCTTCAAAAGACGCTTAGATGTACAGCTTAGGAATATGGTTTAGTGGAGGGCTGTTAGCGTTAGGTTGGAGGTTGGACTCGATGACCTTGAGGTCTCTTCCAACCTAGAAAATTCTGTGATTCTGTGATTCTGTGATTCATCTTATTGTGAATGCTTCCATAGGACTGAAAGGAATCTGAACCTGGAAATATGAGAACATATATGAAGTTAACGGACTCATGCCCAATTTGCTAAGAACTCTGTTGTCCTGTCTTGCATGCAGCTGTTCTCTTGTGTGGTCAGCTTCAGCTCCAAGTGTTTTCTTACTGTTGTGCTCTGTAAAAGAACCACACCTTTCTTAAACCAGCTTACACCAATTTCTGCAATGCACCTCAGACTAGTTCTTACTGGTCTATGAAATCCTAGTTTAAAAGGAACATCCCACATTCAGAGTAACTTGGTGGATGCTAGCTAAGAGACAAGCAGTAATATTTAGCAGGAAGTAATCCTGTAGTGAATATCTTACTTGCCTTTTTTATATATATATAGATATAGATAAATTATTTCATGAGATTAATACATAAAACTTTGTACCAGCTTTTAAGCTACTCACTTCAACTTAAAGAAAGGTTTCATTTCAGTAACACCAATAAGCCTCAACTCAAACCACAAGAAGCACGGTATTCTTGGATAAGGTCGCAAAATACAGTGCCTGTGTCTTTTTCCTTAGCCTTGCCATTTCAGCATGCCAGAGACACATATTCAGATTCTCAACTACTTACTGGTGCCTGTATGAGACCTGGCCAAGTTGCAACAGAACAGACTAGCTGAGCTTAAGTGATAGCCTTTGTTCTTAACTTCTTGGAATTTGTCAGGCGCAGTGAGACAAACCGGACTTTGTATTTAATTTCACAAAACCTTCCCCCCAACTCCTGTCCTGCAGCCTACAACTATTGCTTTTCCCACGCTTACTTCCTGAGCTCTGGCCCATGGGAAAGAGAACAAGAGGCAAGATGTTTACAAGCCACTAACTTGTCAGAAACTGCACACTTCCAAAGGTTTAGTAGCAGTGTTCCTTCTCTCTGTCTTACTGATATTGGAGATCCTCAAAAGTTTTGATTTTTAATCGTACCAAATCAGCTTATTTTTCAGACCAACTAATGGAGACACGCACATCCAGTGGCTGCCTGTAGGGCCACACAATGTTTTTCACCCAAAGAACAGAGGCCATCATAAATAACACTAAAACCTTTGTGAAGATGACTGTCCTCTCCACAGCTTACAGCCTAGAGGCTTCATTATTGCATTGACCATAATTCAATTCATCCCTTCCTAAAAGGTCTATTTCTGCAACCAACCCCCACCCTTGAAAATACGTTCAACTAATAATTTCCGATTAATGCAGTCAATTACTAACTCTCCCCCAGCCCCTTACTATCACCTGATTGGGCTAGAATGGAAAGGAAGCCGCATCTAACCAGGGAGGAATAGAAGTAGGGGTAAAATAGCAATAAAAAGTAATTACATAAAAATGCTAAACATATTACATCTGTTAGTTTTCTTAGCCCAGTGGGCTTGACAATTCCAGGTTTTTGCCATTGTCCACGCTCAGACAGACAAGAATAAGAGAAACAGGGAAAGGATCTTTCAATAAGATTATTAAATCAGTGCATGAAAAATAAGTCGTCATTACATTGCAAAAAAGGGAGAGAGAAACTCACTGAAATTTCTTTCTGCAGATTTGCCTTTGTGATCTGCAAGGTGCTGTTCTCCTGCTTACACTCTGTTACCCTGGCAACGTACTCCTGTAAAATAAAGATTATTAAAGCGCATATGATTATTTGGCCGCACAGTGAATGAGGCAGCCGCTTCTGAAATTCCTTATCAGAGAAATTCAATTTTAGGCCAAATTGTGTTTTCACTGCCTCTCAGCTTCTCCCTCCCCCCTGCAATACCAATAAAACCATCATCTCCCCAGCTGTACATGATATTTTGTCACTAACTCTTTCATGCCTTTCCTTTCCTATTCCAGGTTTTATTTTTATTCTGTCAAAGCAGAATGCTTTTCCCAATTTGTAGACTATTTTCTTCTTTACATTTTTCTTTTTTTTTTTTTTTTTTCCCCCCTGTCAGCTTCAGCTTTTTCTTCCTTGTGCATGCACCTAGCATCAGTCAGCAACCTCATTGTGCTCTACAACAGCAGCAGTGAGAAAAGACAATCCTTCTCCAGTCCATACTGGGTATGCTAGTGTCAGGTCTGTGGCTGGAGGAGCTCGAAAGATGAGGATGGAGTTCAGAGGGGTTGTCTGAAGTGTCAGAAATACACCACTGCCCTTTCTACCCACACACGTCCTCAGGGATCCAAATCTGCTTTAGAGGTCTTGGCTGCCTCTGCCTGCAGTTTGTCTCAAAGGCATCTTTGGAGAGCTGGTGGCCAGCCCATGGAAATTTGTGACTAATGTTTTTTTTCGCATCAGTTACTAGCAACAGAGCTCTGTTCCAAACCACTGCCGAAGGTCCAGGAGCCCTCAGCTCCCCACAAACGAAACCAGCAGGCCGCCTTCGCAAGGCGCTACGTTTGCACGGCTTCGGCAGCGAGCGTTCCTCAGCATCGGACAGATCACAGACAAAGAGCCCTCCCTAACTACTTCCCAGGCACGTACGCCGCCAAACACAAAGCGCCGTGCGCAGACACCGCTGCGACGTTATTTCGACGCCCTGCGCGGGTTACAAAGCAAACGCGGGGGCGGCGCCCGGGGGCGACCCCCGCCGCCGGCCGGAGCCGGGCCCAGGCCCCTGCCCGCAGCGCGGGGCCGGGCGGCGCAGCAGGGGGCGCTGCCGCCCCGCCGCCGGGGAGCGCCGCGGGCCCCGCGGAGCCGCCCGCGCCGCGCGGCCGGGGCCAGGCCCAGGGCGCCCGGGGCCAGCGAGGCCTCGGTGCTCGGGGAAGGCGAGGGGCGGGCGGCCCGGCCCGCCGCCGGCAGCCTCCCAGCGCCACCGAGAAGGGAGGCGAGAGCACGGCTGGATGAAAGGCGATGAAGTGCAAGTCTCTCGTTTGAGAGGCCGCACAAATTAACTCCGAATTACTGTCAGAGACGGGGAGAGAACGGACGCTGGAAGGCACCGGACTTGTTGCTGCACTCCATCTTGCTTTAGCGTGGCACCTCTCCCGTAGCATCTCCTGAAAGCTATCTCCCCTTTCACAGCACCGCGGCGTTTAGTGTCTTTTATTTCTCTCCTGCAGTTTAATTAAAAAACAATGAACCGTTTAAGTAGATGAATGAAAAATAGAAAACTGAATTCCTCTGTTGAAACGCCAGATCTGTGTTTTGTTAGCACGGGGGGAGTGCAGAGGAGCACGAGGAACCGGCTCCAGTCCCTTGGCTCCCTGCGAAGCTGGGGGCTAAAATTAACATGAAGGTAAATGCATCTGATTCACTATGCACAAGGGACTCTGCTTCTTCAGGTAGTATTAAAAAATTACATCGACTCCTGAAAGGAAATGAAATTGCTTCTTTTAATATTGAAGCTGTAATTGTTCCTATTTTTCCTCAATGTTTAATAACTGTGAGCCTAAGCAACTAACAGTCTTTGTGCAACTATTACCGGGCAACTACACCGCAGCTGGGATGATAAAAAATTTCTGAAGGCAGTACAGTAAAGATGAAAGTGATTCTTAGAGCTAACATTTTCTTTACTTTTTAAAGATGGTACAGAGAGGAGGCACAATTACCCCAGATTTAGAAGATCTGAATTCAAGCCATGACCTACTGAAGCTTCCCATATCTCAGCTTCTCCTCCCCATCTTAAAACGAGGGGGATAGCTATTGCCTACCTTGCAGATAATTGCAAGGATAAATACCTCAGAGGCTGAGAGTTAGCTGATAAAACAGAAAAATGCCTAATATTGTCAACACAATGTACCCCAAATGTGGCCTCCAGTTTTGTTATATTTGGCAGAAGATAACTATGATCAATAATAAGAAGAGGACAGAATGTTACAGAATTTCTAGGTTGGAAGAGACCTCAAGATCATCGAGTCCAACCTCTGACCTAACGCTAACAGTCCCCACTAAACCATATCCCTAAGCTCTACATCTAAACATCTTTTAAAGACTTCCAGGGATGGTGACTCCACCACTTACAGGAAAGGAGACCAAAAGGCAACAAGTAGATTTCAACAGAAATAACATACAAAGATCCCAGTTCTATAAAGCTAATGATTTAAAATAGGTAATACAGTAATACAAGCATGCAGAAAAAGCTTAATAACAGTTATAAAGACCAGACCAGAGGTCTCATCTTGGGTCTGATGGTGGACAAAAGCAGGAATCTTACAAGGAGTACAGGCAATAGGACAACATATATGATACATTCCCCAGGTGCTTTTAAAGGCTTCCTCTGTTGCTCACAATTTCCCAAACCAGGGATGGTATCTCCATACACTAAAATGATGGGGAAGTCAAAAAAAAAGAGTGAAAAGCATTATAAGAGGTAGAACAATTACATACAATTTATTAAAAGAGTGAAAACTAATGTTCTTATCTAATATCCCTGCAAGAAGTTGACATGACCCCAAAATAATATTTCATTGGGTATCTCCACTGCATAGGTACAATGGAAAAAGGATGCTGAGAACCCATCTAGAAGCATACAGTGCTAGTACTACTGTCTGGTCTCTCTTACAAAAGAGGGCAGTCTTCCAAACTAAAAACACTGGACATACAACATTGCTGACTTACACTTTTGGCCTTTTCAAATTGTTTTCCTTCTCTCAGTGACACATAACACTACTTCCTTGGCTCACATTGTTTCAGAGAACTGGTAAAAATACCACTTCTCTGTCAACAGGCTTTCCAGTACGCTGGAGTTCCAGAATGAGTGATAGAATTAAATAGCTTACAGTCAAGAAAACCACTTTTAACAGGGTATTCAGAACATAAACTGTACTACTTGTATTTCTGAGATGAAATAAATTCAACTTATAAAACTACAATGGGATACAAAATCAGCTACAAAGCTGATACAGATTACAGTTTTTTGGTGCTAGTGTACCTGTGGATCACCTGAAGCAAATTATATTAACAGTTATTTAGGAACTGGAGTTAAGAAAAAGTCTCCTATAGATTAAGGAAACTATACCATGGAAATAAGAGAATCTGTAAAGGATTTAGGGAAAATGGACAAACAGTTGACTGTAAAGTCCCTGAGTGCCTATGTTTCTAGTGTCTGAACTTTTAAAAGGACACTGGAAAATTGGAGACAGTGCAGAGAAGACCCATAAAAATCATTTCAGAACTGGAATAACTGCCTCAGAATGAGAGACTTAAGGAGCTCAATCTGTTTAGTTTATTAAAAAGATCAAGAGATGGCTTGATTACGATGTATAAGTACCTTCAAAGGGAGAAAATACCAGGTCCTAAAGGGCTCTTTAATCTAACTGAGAAAGGCATAACAAGAACCAATTGCTGGAAGCTGAAGCCAGACCAGTTTAAATTAGAAATAAGGCACAGAGTTTTATAGTGAGAATGATTAGACATTAAAAAAGCTACCCTATCAAAGGAAGGAGTATTATTCATCTTTTAATATCTTCAAATCAAGACAGGATGCCTTTCAGTAAAGTAAGCTTGAGTTTTAAAAAAATGGCTTAATACAAGGGTAACTGAGTGATAGTTAATGACTTATCATAGATAAGGAAAGCCCTAGCATCTTAATTTGGATTGAAGGCTTGAAATTTGGCAGCATATAGCTTTGGCAACAGGTACATGCCATTTGCACTGTGTAAGAAAAACTGCCTACATCTGGCTATATTATTAGCCTCAGAGAAATATCAGATTGCATATGCCAATCAGAGATCTGATAGTTTAAAAATTGATATCACTTCTCATTATTTAGTACATTCCATCTCCTGAGAAGGCCACATGCTGACCAGACCCATAGCAATATCACTATAAACAAGCCTGCTGAAGCCCAGGGCCACAAGTATGAAACCATAAATGTAAATTAAATTTCTGCATGATCACATGGGTTGGCTGTAGCTACCAGCTATAGTTAAAAATACAATGCCAGCCATTGGATATGGAACTGGCTGCATTTTATTCCCTTTGCTGGGGATGGATGTTCCAGGACTCCCATTTGCCTGAACTTTCAAACTAATTCTAAGACCAAGTTGCTTGTGAGCAGTACTAGGTTCCTTCCAGTAACTGAGCATAACCTGTTAATAAGTTTTTAGACTTCCAACCAAGCCACTTTTCTCAAGAATGCTACTGTTACCCTTGACTGGGCATACACATTGCTACAACAGTCTAAAATGTTTAATCCATCCTGGTGTAACCACCCAGCAGCTGTTTTTCTCAAAGCTAGAACCATATCACTAACTTCATTTCATAGCATCAGGGACAAAATTCACTAACAACTTGTGCTAGCGTACTAATTGGTTCATGCAAACCAGGAATAAATAATTCTTGAGATGTTCAGGCTGTTGTCTGGGGTAGCAACAGATCAGTCAGTGGTAATGACAGAGGTATATTTGAATATTCTCTGTTGAAGTAAGCTTAATCCTCTTGTACTTTGCCAACAGCCCTCAGACAGCTAACAGGTTAGGTGAAGAAAAATGCATTTATCAGTAAAGATATACCGTGACAGATCTAGATATTCCATGCTTAAACATCCAGGTATTGGAAAGGAGGGTGTTAGCAAGCATAACTACACATCCATTGCTAATAACCAGCAAAGAAATACAAGAAACCAGAAAAACAAAGTACGGTAGTGTGTTATTTAAGTATAGAAGAGTTGCAGATTTAAAGAAGGCTCAAATATACCCTAGTATAGATGAGGAAGAGTTCTTGCACTTACATGATGATATAAGGAGTACAGAACTTCCCAGGAGCACTGTTTTTTTTTTTTTTTTTTTTTTTATAAACATTTTCTATCTTTTCATTGTAATCCCTCTCAAAAGGTTAACAGTCTTCAGGATTCTCATTATAGAAGTAAGATATAACAGCCTGGTCCCTCTGAAGTTCCCCTTGCAGTCAATTACCCAGACACAGGAATATGGATGCTTCAGCTTTGGGTCTAAGGCACACTACTGCAATTTCTAGCACTCTTGTGAAGACACGCAGAATGCATACACTACTGAAAGTGGGGATGTTTGACAAGTGTTCCTTATACCAATGTGGAAACAGGTGTCTTGATGAACAAGAGGTACAAATCAATTTCTATCTTCACAGCAAGATGTTTACTGGCAGAATCATTGTGCTGAATGTGAACTTCACAATCAAAGCATCAGCTTTCCTAAGTGTAGACTGGGTGTCTGTTCCCCTTCATTCCTCTTTGGATACCTACTATCAGAGATTTGCTCCCTGTATGGCAAAGGACTGTATCCTGTTGGCTCCAGTGTCTACTGAGAGCATACCTCTTTTTGAAAAAGGACTTAGTGAGCAAATGCCTACAAAATGAATGGAGTAGAAAGATTTCAAGAAGGCACGGTGAAGCAGGACATCCCCAGTTTTGGTATACAAGCCTGATGCATCCATTACTGATTGGCACTTCTGGCAATTGTGAATTATCACAGTGAGTGAATAAAGAAGGAGATAGCATAGAAGAGAGCGAGACGTTGGTGGCATTTGAATGTGCCTTCTAGCACGAGTCTCAGACATAATCCACATACAAAGATGACAAATCCACTAATACAGTCTCCATTGAGGGCAATACAAGACATTTGCCCAAATGAAAAAGAACAGAGCTGCCTCACCCAGCTCACCCCAAAAAGCAGGCAGGAACATTCATTCCCAAGTCTCTGAAGTGGTTTGGGATACCCTAGAATTAAACTGAGAAAGCCAATAAGAAGGCAGATCTGTCACAACAGATTGCATGTCCATGAACACCTGAGTCAAGATGAACTTCTCCCATAAATAGCAATGCTAGAGGTAAGATATGCTGCTTGAGAGCAGTCCAGAGAGATCTTCTGAGGATCCAAGTTATTGAGAAGAAGAAATGTTGATGAGAAGGCCAAGGTGAGATAAGAGAAGCCAAGACATATTTCCATCACTTTTAGTGATGGAAATAGAATGATATTATCAAACACTTTTTCCCTCACAGCACTTAGTCATGGGGTCTTTGGTGAAAGTTTGGCGAAAGCCCTAGATTGCCTCAACTATATGTAGAATTGCACTGCAAAAGTCAACCTTGTCAAATAGTTGTTATACTTCATCTGTTCTCAGTTTCATAAGAGATTTTCAGGAAGTTTTAATTAGGCTTAAAATCGCTTCTGTTTAATGGGGCTGCATTTGGAAGTGCTGCCAGGTATGAGACACCTAAGAGAACCATAAGATTTTAATGTCTACAGCAGAACTCTCAAAGACAGTCCACTGAGAAAATAAGCATTGTCATGGACAAAAATGAAGGCAACACAATATAATTACATGCTAAGAAAACTGCAGCAAGAAGGATCAGTACCAATGTTTTTACTGAGGTCTGTATTGGGGCACTTACTGTTCCAGTCTCATCTCCTTGTGATGACTAAATTCCTTCTTTGAGAAGCATGGAGGAGTTACTTCCAGGAATGGTAAAAAGAAATTCTTGCATGGTAGCAGTGAGTGCAGGGATCCGGAGAAATGCATCTGTATCCATGTTGTCTGATAAGAATCTAAATAAAACCTGCTGTCATGACAATAGGACTGACCCAAGAGCCTGTGATGAAGCCAACTGTGGGGAGAGAGAGAAGGGCTCAATAAATACTCAGAATTTCTTTTGTGCTGAGCATGATATAAGATATGGAGCTGTGCCAAAGAAACACTTGGTGCTAGATGCCAAACCATCAGTCTGCTTCAGCTTTGGCAGCACCTGACTCCTGAAAGCAAGTTGCTGAAGGTGAAAAAGAATGGGACCAGTTCCAAGTCTACCACTTAGGCTTATCACCAGACAACCAGAGCCAGAGTTTTCCGAAGCAGTGCCAGGCATCCAGACTCAACACTTGAGCTTCTCAAGAAAGCCTTGAAGTCTGGGAGGCCTCCATGCAAGTAACTGGTGTACTGGGTCTGGCTGGGATGGAGTTAACTTTCCCTGCAGCAGCCCATACAGTGCTGTGCTCTGCACGTGTCGCTAGAACAGCACTGGTATCATACCAGTGTTGTGTCTACTGCTGAGCAATACTGGCGCATACAAATACTGGAGTGAGTGCGGTTGTGGTGTTCAGTGGCCTAGCAAGGTAAAACCACCACAACTGGGAGCTAGAAAGTAGAATGGGATCAAGACCTTCTGTCCCCAGTTTCTCTGCAGATTGGTTCTAGGGACACTTACCAGGTGAAGGGGCATATGAAAATAATAGCATTATTTTATGAAGTCTCATTGCTACAAGATTTAGATGCAACTTCAGTTGAGAGAGAATCTCACGGTTAGCATGACCAAGACACACTTAATGACTGCACTCTAGAATTCTCACACCAAGACAGAATCTGCGCTTCAACAAAGTTAGGAGAAAACTTTGAAATAGATATTAGTTGTGCCATGGTTTTACCATAGTCTGAAACATTTGTTAGGCATATGACAATTCAATTTTCAGGGCTAAACTATTTTACATCTTCTAATCCAATTTCAGTTAACTCAGTCAATGAATGGCCCTTCTACCGTTTACTTCACACTCCTATCATGATAGGCCTTATTAAAACTTGATAATTAAGGATATTACCTGATATCTGAGATATATTTTGCTTCTTGCATTATGATCATAATACATTTCATTTGCATTCCTTAGGCCCTGTCCAAAGCAATTCTTCTCCATGGTTTCTGCTTATGCTCTTCAGATGCTTGTGGACAAGTATAACACTCTTCATGTATTTTGCCAAGATAAATATATCTAATTCTTCACATATTTCCACATAAACCATTACTTCCAGCCCTTAAACACAGCTTTACTCAGGAAAATGACTTTAGAAATGATGTTGCCAAGATCCACGGTTACTAATCTCACAGCAACTGTTCCATTATTTTTTCTAACTGCCAGTGCTTTGTACTAGCAAATTATACACATATATATATATATTTTTTTCTGTGCACTCTTAAGTAGCAGCATGAAGAAAATCTTAGGTTTGTAGTATCAAACATACATTTTCTTTATTCACACTCTTTAGCTCCTTGTGAATTTACTTTTGCTATCTTCCATACAAAAATTAATACAAAAATCATTGAGAAATTTGCATACACACAATGTCACTATTTGTCACCTCTGACCTGTACATGTCAAACAACAATTGTTGATTAGAAACTACTGGTAAGAACCAGTATTTTATTTTTGGTATCACACCTAGTATATATCAAGTGTTTAAAAAAATTCTTCTTGTGAGTGCAAAACTCATAATCTTTAATGAAATGCAAGCAAGCTGATATTTTCAGTGGGTTTCACATGACTGTGATTGAGCAGGCTTAATTGTGTTGAAGATACAGTAACAGAATAAATCCAGCCTGGCCAATCCTAACTTACAGAAACAAGACACCTTAAACATGTTATTTTACTTCAAGTAGATAAACTCATCAAAATTTTACTGAAAATTTTACTTGTGTTATTAACACAGAGCACTTATCAAATGTTGATGCAAAAAGCCCAAAGGAGCATGTGTAAACTGGCTTCTTCAGACAAAATCAAGACGACGACCTGAAGTAATTTAATATGGACACTAGGAGAAAAATTTACTAGAAACACTCTTCCAATGATGAACATATTCAACTGACAAAAGTCACATATGCACTTGGAAAGGAACAAAAGAACATAAAAGAAATGCCATACAGACTATGAAGACGACTATCAGAAGACTCAGCAAGACAAAATAAGTATCAGACAAACTGCATACCTTCATTTCAGTTTTGTCATAAATACCAGGACCTTAGTATGTTTGGAAAAGAACATGAGAGGAATTTTTAAGAGGAACATATTTAACTGAATATTTTCATATTTGATGTTAATATATTGGATATTTTCAACACACCCAGTACATCAATTCACAGACCTACAGTGTTTATTAACTAATTTAAGAAGAAAATCAAACCCCAAAGTGTGCAAATTTAAGTGAATTACAAAGCTTTAAAAAACACTTGAAGTTCTTTAAGATTCCTAGTAACTAGTCACCATTCTACTTGCTGCTGAGCACTGACTAGTGATAGTTTGTATGCTTCAGCAGGCATCTAACTGGTAATGCTAATATATATAAACACACAAAAAAGCTAGTTAGTGACTCCTCCTGAGGAATACATTTTAAATAAGCTTTTCTAAGATTAAAAAAATAAAAGAAAGTAAATAAAAACTAAAAGTGCACCCACCAAAGCTGAGATGTGTGCAAACAAAGAATACGGTCCTCCAAGAAGTGCACTATTATTTCCCATAGTAAGATCTGTACATTGAAAGCAATGCTAATATGAAAAAACATCAAAGTTGCAGTTTATTACGCCTCAATGATCTCCAGAGTAAATTTGCTTAGTGTGCAAACTGAAAGATGATTTTCTCACCTTCTAGCTATGAAAAGCTGAAACTAATTTTGTGTTCTCTGGCCACTCATGATACAGTCTCTACAATCAAAACATAATTAACAACATTGCTGTTGCTACTGATGAATAAGCTAGAAAAGTATCTACCGCCCTCTTACCTAACACTAATTTTGCAAGGAGAAAAGGGAGAGTGAAAGGCAAGAACAAAAGTGTTTTGAGGTCAAAATAGCAATTGCCAGATCATTCAATAAGGTAGCCACTTTCTAAGTGTGATTAGTTATAGTTAGAAAAAGAACTTCACTAAGGAAAAACAAAGGTCCCATCCACCTTTCAAACTTTCCTGGTTTTAAACTTGACAAATAGATAGCATTCTCTCTTATTATTGACTCAGTCTTGTTCTGAAAGGCAAATGTTATGATTGTGGCACTGAATACAGCTTCCATAGCAATAATGGCACAGAATATATTTTAAAAATAAGGTTAAGGCAAAGAGAATTGATGATGCTATTACTAACATCTACAAGAGTCTATGAGCAAACAGACGAAAAGGGAGACCAACAAGTAGAAACAGCTTTGAAAATATTCCCTACTCATGCTCAGACTTTAAATTAATAGCAGCTAAAACAAATTATAGAACCCTTCCCCATTTTTCTTAACATTTCTTCCTCAGTTTTGTTTATGAATTCAACCTCTTCTGTCCTCCCAAAATTTGAAAAACAAAGCACAAACAAAGGAAGATACATTCTCCTCCTCTCCTCTAGAATAGCACAAGCTATTCACAACATCAGGTCAATAACAATGAAACTAGGAGAAAGCTTTTCAATATTAATTTTTTTTTAAGCTAGTCCAATTAAAGATAACACCTTCAAACTCCCTTAAGCTGCATTTTCCAGGGATTTTAAAACATTGGATGCAAAACGCTGATGATGGAAGAAGCTGAAAGCTAGCTGCCAAGCTTTGCCAGGATTAAAAACTTTGTCCCTAGGGAATTGGCTAGCAATTGGCCACATGATCCAATGTTACACCAACCTTTGTCCTATTCCAAGGGCTTCCTTTAATCCAATTTTTTAGATACAGCTTGATATTATTATCCCAGATCTCATTACCACATTGCAGAAGAACAGACTTTAAGTCCTGAATCAAGAAAGAAATACAGACTACAAAACAATCAATTCCGATATTGGCTAAACCAAAGAACTCTACTAACAGAAACTCATCCTTACTTGGAGTGAAGGGTGGACAAGAGTGATGGAAAAGTGTCCATATACTATCAAAAAAAAAAAAAAAAGAAAAAGTCCAGAGTTCCTCTCCTGCTCCAGGCTTTTTAGGCATGGTTTGTACTTCCATGTGAAAGAAACAGGGCCAGTGTCAAGACCATATTCAGAGACATATGCATTTCTATTGCAGCTGCAGACAATGTGCCACAAAAAAGCTTACTAATAGGTGCTCCACTTTCAGTAGTCTCTGTTAAGCAATTATTTGTTGTCCCCAGGTTATTACATTTACATTTCTAACTGTTAAAACGTTGTCTAGAGCTATATTCCGCATCTTCAATTTGAGGGGCAAGCTCAATATTTTCTCTTCCTGAATAATTAGAGTTGTAATCTAATTTAGCAGGAAAGCAGAAAACAAGATAAAAATCTCAACACATTAGTAACTGTGCATACTATTTCTCAGACTTACCATTCTACACAGTGATTTCTCAGAGTCACAGGCTACAGAAAGTGTTGCACAAAAATGCATTAATATTTCTATCTCTTGATTTTTAGGACTACTATATTATGATAAATCTTGATTATGATTCTATGGAAAGTATCAAAAGACTGTTACAACATCCATCATCAAAAGAGATGTCTGAGCCCTAAAAAGTTGAAGTCTTGAAGACAAAAACAGAAATACATTAATTTTCTCATTTAGATGAAATTCAAACAAAATCTTAAATTAAAAAACAAAGCCAGGGCTGAAGTTGGGCCCTGAGACTGCAAAACTTGATAGAATGTAGAATGAAGGGCAGGAAAAAGTTCAAAGAAGTATTCTAGCTGGTAATTCAAACCAGACTTAGCATATGAAAGGGCATTCTTCATGTAGACTTAATGGTGAGAGAAATCATGGATTTACTAAAATCTCTTTAGTGATGTTTCGTGACATACAGTATATATAACATGTTGCATAAGACTTAAAACCACTGACAATATTAGTCAAGCTATTAAAGCTAGAACAAAGTATGAAAGGCATGCAGCAGAAATAAAAGTTCACTGAAACTCTTGGAGAGAACTGTTTGGATGTTGCATCTGCACCTCAGTGAGGGAGGGAACAGAAGAAAGGTCTAGTTCTCCCAGTGTAGTAAAGGGACCTCCTATTCCTAAAACTCTTTTTCCTTTGAGCAGAAATACCATCACTAGCTTGAGACAGGAGAAAAGACACTCCTTTCATTCCAAAGACAAAATACAGATTCAGAGTGCCCCCAGGAACACTCAAATGCTCAACCGTTCCCATAGACTATAAGACAGGTATCAATTATTTTTCTGAATATCTATCCTTCTAGACCCCATTTCACGCTTCCTGAATCAGAGATTTTTACTTATTAGTCCTTAATGAATTATTTGTCGTTTTTAGTCACTGTTGAACCCATGTAAACTTGTAGCATCCACAACTGCAGAGTTCTGCAGCTTAATCACACAGCATGAAGAACCACCTCCTTATGTTTGAACCTCACACCTTGTTTTATTTGATGTTCCCTAGGTCTTACAACAGCATAAGTGTGTAATCATTTCCTATTCATCTTCCCCATGCAACTAACAGATTATACTTCGCCATCATTCCCTTCTCTACACCCTCAGTCACCCATAGGTGTTCTAGGCCCAGAAGTGTCACGTTCTTAAATTCAAGGGACAAATCTTACACAACAGCTCGGAAACTACAAGTTTGGTGCAGCAGTAACCATTGATCGTAGTGACAGTGAAAGGATACCTCAGGGTTAAGTACATTCTGCTAATGAATATTTATAATCTAACTCAAAACCAATGGAGGTTGCTAGCAAAAAGACTGATAAATCTTAGATGGTTTGCCAACTGAGATTGAAGCAATGCCAAAAAATATGCTTGCTTATCCAATATATCTAAAACAGTTCAGTACTTTTTTTTTCCCCCCAGAAAAAAAGATGCTCTGGAGTTGTTTCCCTTCTTTGAAAGAGTAGCAAAATGCAAGAGTCACAAAGCAAAAATTATGCACAGGTATGCAGAGCTCCTCAATAGCACCCTTAAAAAAAATCTTTAAAAAGTCCCCCCCCCTTTTCTTTTTTTTTTTTTTTTTTTTACATAAATACACACAGAAGACCAAAGTAAGGAATTTTGGATCTTAATAACCTGAAGTCAAGGAAGAAAATACATAACCTTACACTTTCCACAGGAGTATTATTCAGTTTTCACTTTAGTGACTCAGCAGCAACTTTGAAAGTCTCAAATACCTGTCAGTATATATCGAAACACTTAATCTTTGCAACCAAATCTATAAGCATGCTACAACTCCACTAGCCATTTGTCCAGTTAAAAGAGTGACTTTAAAATTGTATCCTCATTTGGGACTGTACTCAAACAATGCAGCATAGATTTTCACAGATGCTCAGTAAAGCTATGGATCAGAAGTGCTGTAACCTGGAACTTTCCACACCAGCAGTGTCATACAAGGCTAGATGGAAGACACAGATTTCTAGAGATCAAATGGGGATGCCTCCCTCATAACTGAAATTGTGCTGTGGACCAGATTATCCCATTAGTCCTCCCATGTGGGAAAATGTACATTCCTCCCCCCCCATAAGAAGAACAAAGACCATTGATTTTTCTGTTTATAGAGAAGGAAAGGAACAAAACAACTCATGCAAAACCCTCAGTCTTAAATAAGGGATTTTTAGATAAGCGCTTTTTTCCCCCTAGAAACAGTTGCATCTCAGACTATGAAGCCTGAATATTCTCTAACTCATGCCTGTGTCAGTGCAGTGACTTCAGTGGCAGTCTCAGTTATAGAAACTTCTTTTCTGGAGGAGGATGTCTGGCATTGAACACTGACCATCAGAACTGGCTGTTTAACTGACAGAGGCCACAAACCTTTAATATATTATCTGATTTATACTGCTATTCATATCTATCAAACTATTTACAGTAAGGAAAAAAGTATTTTGGTAGTTTCTTGGATGCACAGAGAGTCTCTGTAGCATCCTGACTAACAACAAATATATTTTACCATAATTGAAGCAACTATTTGGTGCAAGTATGAAAGGAATTGCTGAACAGTTTTCTCAGTTACTGTGCGAGAGACCTGATAAAGCAGCAGATTTTGTAAAACATGCATTTAGAGAGCCTGCAAAGAAGTACAGCTTCAGATAAGTAACTTTTTTTTTTTTGGCAATTCATCTCATAACGCTGAGCATGATGCCAAAAGTCATTGCAATAGTACATTAGGTCCTGTAGGATTCATCTCTGGAAGTGGACAACAGGTGTACCACGTGGTAGCATTCTATGCTTACGCAGAAGAAAAAATTCACCATTTCCCAACACCTGCTTTGAGATGAGGACTACTATACTGCAAAATATTCTACTACTGAAACAGCTGTGTAACCCAGGATATTTAAGGATTACTTGCACCAAGTTTTAATTTAGGTTAATTTAATTCCGCATTAATTTGGGGAACTTGATCTATTTGCAAAGGGTGGCACAGACATGCCACGAGTGTTTACTCCAGGATAAAAATATTTTGTTTAGTCTGAATACGACTCTCTAGCAGCTTACTAGATTTATCTGGATCGTTTGCAAAGTTTATTGAAAAGTACACATAATAAACTCAGCAAAAAAATCCTCATACAAGACTACTGTTCACTAAACAGAAATGCCAATATTCTACATGCTAACAGCCCCAACTGAAGCAGTTTATTTAAACAGGAGGAATTAACTTCAGGGCAGCTGGTCTCCTGAATGTCAATAGGCAGTAACTCAGACTTTTTTTTTGGTGTTATAGTTCAGGAAAATGAATCTTTGAAAGCAGAAGGCAGAATGAAATTGAACACACTAGCCATTAATGGATGGATTCTAATACCAATTATTGAAGGTAATTCTAATATTTGTCTTTCAGAATATGGACTTCTCACAGAAGTTGTACAGTTGTACAAGTATACCAGCAGTCACAAAAAGATTATAGGTAAGCTTTTTTTTTTTTCCACCTCTTTTAAATAAGCATGAAAACCAGATGTAAAAGAGCAACTCCTGATCCTCAGTTACCTGCCTCCTATAAAACAAATGAAAAATAACCTCCCCTCAAAGCCACGTCCACAGATCTGTGAGGATCTGTAAGCTGGAAGAAAGTTGCTTCAAAGCCTGAAGAGTATAATGATTAAGAGAAGCTAGACAGGAAGAGTACACAGCCATTTTTCATTCAGTTAACATACCATCCACCTTGAAATTAAAGGCTCCAAACCTTTACAAAAAGATAATTCTATACAGATTTTGCCACTGCATTGCAAAGCAAATACTTGTGTTAACTCAGCCTTATGACTTGAAGTCATGGTCCTATGCCCCAGATTGGAAATGGAATAGTCATAACACTGCATTTTCTTCTTCTGTGTCAGTACCAAGGGAATATTACAAGATCTCAAGCATTATAATTTTTGGTACTGTAGACTTTCCTTAATATTTTCATATTCAGCCTGATGCATCTCAGCATTATGACACAATGAAAGGGACAAGGACTAACCCAACAAGCAAGGCTGTCTTCAGTCCACAACAAAGGACTGAAATTGCTTTTTTGGAAAAAAAAAAAAAAAAAAAAAAGGAACCAAGTCAAAACAAATAGAAAAAATATTGGCAAGTGATTTTCTTATGAGCACTTAAAGTACAGGTTGAGCAGTTGTGCAACCTTATTTTGCAATTGCAGAAGTAAGTTTGAGTTGATATTTGTATTTGGCTAAAATAAAACTATATATTTAAAGGATAAATACAAGAATTGCTCTACATTGCAACATATTAAAGAGATATTACCTCAATAAATAACATTTATTAAAATTAAAAGATAATTGATGTTCAAACAAAACCCCAAAGCAAACAAAACTAGAAGGAAAAGCATTAGTGTGTTAGAACTGCTTTCCTGCATGAAGTACAGGAAAAACTTGTGCCTGTTTTACTGATCTGTTAGTGTTGAAATCTCAAGAAACAGTTTTGGATAAATTCAAATAAATTTACTTCCTCTTTCGCCAAACAAGCCCAAGCAGTAAAAAAAAAAAAAAAAAAAAAAAAAAGCTGAATTACTTGAGATAAGTATTTGAGACTAACCATAACATTAGGTGGGAAAAAGATTTCAGTTATCAATTTTGATTTTGAGTTTGGAATTGTATCAAGTGCTCTTCTTCTACTTTTGGATATAAAAAATGAATAGAAGTGATTTTTTTGCATGAACAATCTTTCCAAAAAGCTACAATTGTTTTGGCAGATTACACACACACTATTCATCTATGTGGAATACTCTCCCATTAAGTGGGACAAATAGAGATTCTACTGTAAATTCCTTCAGAGGAATTGCAGAGTAAGCATTCATGTCATAGCCACAATGGGAGATAAGTATCTGATCTGAAATTTCAGCACTGTGGTGGTTAAAACAGTGAGAGAAAAACAACATTGTTTTGCACTTAGAAACCTGTTTCTAATCAGCTGAGCTACTCCTATGGGGTCAAATAAAAATGATTAGCTTATTAAAAGCATAGCTTTGCTATTTAATAAGCAAAAATGATTGAAAATTCTGTTCCAGATCCTGATAATTTTAGTGTTTCTAGTTAAGCCTGCAAAATTGCATTCATTATTAGTGTCTAGATTCATTAACAATTCAATTTATAGATATTAATGCTTATAATGCATGCTTCGCTTGCCAAAACTTGAAGAGAAATTGTTTCAATTAGCTTTCATGGATCATGAATCCTACCGGCTGGGTATTTTTAGACAAAAGATACAAACACATCCCCAAGCAATGCTAATGCACAGCTGGGATTCGTATGTAAGGTCAGCTAACAGTTTAAAAGGAAAAACAGTAAATGAGTTTTACACAGAAGAGTTAGACAGGAACAGAACCAATCAAATATTTGTAAGTCATACTACTCTAATAGAAGTCAGGATTCTGCTTTTTCTGCTGTATTTTTAGAAAGTCAGTCCAGGAATATACAAACAAGTTACTAGGTTAAAGAATTTTTTCAGCATGTGACTAAGACATATTAGATATACATACAGGCCCAAGGCAAATTGTTCCATTCTCATTTTCATGCAAACTATACAATTAAAATCAGGAAAGATGCAGATGTAACCAAGAACAGTATTTTACTCAACTCTGTTCTTCTTTCCATAGTCACTTACAGTCAAGCAGAGGCAACTAAAACCTAAACATTTTTTCACTATGCATGCAAAATAAAGGAGCCACAAGATGAATACTCTGAATAA
Source organism: Aythya ferina (assembly GCF_964211825.1). Lineage (NCBI taxonomy): Eukaryota > Metazoa > Chordata > Aves > Anseriformes > Anatidae > Aythya > Aythya ferina. The sequence continues at coordinate 360,624 of NC_140308.1, forward strand.
AATATTCAGTAGTTGAGCTGACTGGGTTGGCAGTTCAAGAATATTATGACCAGTGCTACGACCACGTGAACAGAAGGCTTGGAAGCAGGAAAGCCTTCTTCCAGTTATGCCACACCAGGAAGAGTTGAGCTCTACCAAACACTCAGATCTTGCTCAATTCATTGAAGCACTGTGCATGAACCAAGGAAAGTATGCAGCCTCAGGATAGAGATTACCGATTTTATCTGAGCACTTAAAGGAAAAGCACCCAGAATTGCTTACATCCAAATGCTGGACTTTATTAATATAAAAAAATTACTATAAAAATTGGCTTTTACTATTGCCAGTAAACCACTAACCTTCCTTCTCCTCTTCTAACGCTATTAAACACCAGCTGGAAATGGCTGAGATTTTAAATGCAGCTGCTATATAGAAGGTATCACAAGGTACATCAGATGTCTCTGAAGTCAGGGCAAATCCTTGAAGACAAACAGCAGATCTGTTGTTCCTTCTTCCTGAATACATGGTTACATGGCATGAGGACTTCAGTCAAGTAAAAGCCCACAGTCCATTAACTGCTATACAGCACCATAACTTCTGATTCTTGAAGGTCTGCTTCTGAAATTAGGCTATCTTCCAATCCTTACAGATATTAAGCCCTCTGTGATTATTTATAGAACTTAACATGCAAATACAATGAAAAGCTGGCTTGGCTTTTAGTTTTCATTTTGGTGGTTCATATCCATTTCTGTAGGCAATGTCTCTCAAAACACTGTAGGTATTTCCAGTTCACCCTTTCAGCAATGGAGGAAGAAGGAAAAAAAAAAAGGCCTTTGAAATATAAACAGTGTAGCTAAGGAACAATCTGCTTTTGACTCAGTCTTCCTTTGACTCATGCCCATGTTATTTGTCTCCAAAACAGGTTTATGAAAGATGTATTCAGGATCAGAAAAGATTCAAAGAAAATTAGTATTTCTGCAAACAGATAACTTTGGTTTGTCTCTCTCCTCTCTGTGAAAAAGGTTAATTAAATTCTAGGAATATTGAAAATAATCAGTATTTTATCCAAGCAGCCTGAAAACCATTCCTCCATAAAGCTGGTCTTCATTTCAAAAGTGTTTAGACTATACAGATCAAATCATTTCTTTTGAGATAGTTTATTTTGTTTAGGGAGCAGTACTCTGTAGAATATCACCCTAATGGTTGACTGCAAAGGAGTCTCAATCATTTTCCTGCTAGGCTTGAGCAAGTCTAACCCACCTTCATTTGTAGGGCAGTATGTCAGGCCCACAATAAATTTTTCCCCAGTGAAGTGGGAGCATCTGCTTCACTGGAATTTTTCTGCAGAGACAAGCAATTAAGAAAAACATTGAGAAGACTAACAACACAGAAGTTAGCTGGAGCTCAGTCTACATGCCAAGACTGTTAACAGCTTGCCCACAGCTCAAGACAGCTTCAGGGCCACCTGTCTTACAAATATGCCTTTACTATTAAAAAAAATAGTGTAGTTAGGACTTGAGTAAAGGTAACCTTATTATAACTCAAGAGAAAGCAAAAGCAAATAATCTGTCTTCTGCAGTTGAGCTTCACCATAAATTTGCCAGTGCATTAATAGATTATGGATCACACTCACTCTTAGTTTGAACCATACCGCTACTGAAGCTTTGCAAGGTACAAAAAGCTGCCATAGTGAAAATCAAGATCTTCTCACAGATTCAAAAACAAAGGTTGGATGTCGTCTTTTGGACGTGGTTTAATAGGTGATATTGGTAGTTGGGGGATGATTGGATCAGATTATCTTGGAGGTCTCTTCCAACCTTAATAATTCTATGATTCTAAAGTATAATCTAAACCACTGTGTTTAATGATCTGATGTCTGTCCTCATCAACATCAAGGAAAAAAGGAATAAGCCCACAAACCTGAACTTGTACTACCCATGTTCACAAATTCATTACTTTACAACTATAGCTTGAATGGTCTGTAAAAAAGTCAACTAATTTAATAAGCAAACTGCCTCAAAAATACATCAGAAATGAAATGATAGTGCTAGCCTTCCTGCCAACAGCTGTGGTCAGCAATGAAATCATTAGCAATACCACATTACTATTCGAGACCATAATTCATTTGGTTTAGAAAGTCCACAGAGGCCTGACTTGCTTTGCCATGAAAAACTGAGAGCAAGCAGATTCCAATTACGAGAAGATCCTGTTCTTTACCTCCCCCACTTCCTACACACATGCTTTCATACATCTTTTACCAACCTCTAAAAAGTCTGATTATTTGACTATGCGCCCAATCTATCACCCAAAGACCTCTCTCCCATGTTCATCCCTACGTTGGCAAACCTCTAAGTATTTTCAGATTGATGAAGACAATGGTACAACTAAATAGATGTGTAGGCTACACTGATTATAAATAATTAGGTTGTGTTCCTCTGTGGCACAGGCTTTGCTAAACTTAGCACATCCTGCAGGGTATTTGGCTCATCTGATACTGTCCTTTTAGAGGCAAAGTCAGCATGCCTAGTAGCCAGGAAGACGTGAACCACTGTTGGAAAGCAGAAGCTTGCATGGAAAAAGTACTCAGGTCTGAACCAGCACAAATCAAAAGGCAAAGTACAGCAAAAAAGAAGAAATTAATCACTTGAAGTCAGTTAGCTAGTTTTCAGAAAGAAATACCTGAAGATGCAGATGCATCTTTAAACATACATACATTTATATATATAGCTGGCCTTTAGACCTTCACTGTTTGCACATATCACATGAACCAATGACAGTGTCATGTAGGAACATCTAGTCAAAATAGAATGTCAGGAGTTACCTAATTACAGAACAGCTGAGGTCTCTCACCTGTTGTTCTGTCGCATTCAGACCTGGTAACTGCTCTGTAATTGTGCACTGTTGCCCTCTTTGAATCACACTACAGCATCAAGTTTTCAGAAATCCTCAGGTTACATGTACACATATGAACAAGTACATAAAAATAACAGAAGGCATTATGGCATTTCAGTGTTGGTAGATTATCAACCTCTGATCTTTGGATGATTACTAAAAGGAGGTAGAAAAGTCAAAGAAAAGCAAGAGTATTAGCAGACTTAACTTGAATAATCAGGGTTTTGCAGATGTGTTCTGTTCTAAAAATTGAATGCACAATCAGAAAAAGGGCTAAGAGACTGTTCATTATTACAGAGATTTTTACTTTTGTACTGTACACTTTGTAAGGACAACAGTACTCCCCAGATTTTGTCTTTGTTCTCTTAAATGCAGTAAGACAGTCACTTCTAAATTTTGATTTTAATCAAAATACATGTTTTTTTATTCTTTGTTAATATAAGAAGAACATTTTAATTGTATTCTTAAAGACTAATACTTAGACAGGAGAACATGGTACACCTGTAGCATACAGATTGGAAAAATACACGATGGCATGTAGCTCCTTTCTCCAGAGAACGTTTATGCAAGAAAAAAGCAATAAAGAAGAACAAGCTGCTTTTCAGAGTCAGACACTGAATCTATCCATGATGGATAGTTTTCTAAAAGCAGACATTTACATTTTCAGGTGCTCCTTTAAATATGAACTATTTTTTCTTATATGCTTAAAGATCTAAAAAATATGAATTAAAAATATTAATTAGCAAAGTGAAAAGAGCAGAGCTCTGGAAAAGTGTCAAGGATCAAGAAAACATGGAACACTTAATTTGGACAAATAGAGGAGAGTTTGATGGAATAGAATCATGGAATCTGAAGATAATTAACACAAAAGCATTCATAAAAATACATTTCTTTCAGTCATTTCAAAGAACATCTCCAAACCACAGTTTTATTTAAATGTGGTAAAACAACAAACTATTTACCATTAGTTTAGTTAGTTGGAAGATCCTGCTTGAAGTCACATACTTTATTTTTAATTTTTAATTTGTTTTTCTTTCATTTTCTCAGGGAATGTTTGTTATTTTTTTGTTGTTGTCATTGTTCTTAATTACATCCCTGATACACAGGACATTTCCTACCAAAGGAAACACAGTAGGAGAGTTAGTTTCCTAACAAAGGAAGCAAACTTGCAAGTTCTCCAACACGTCTCCCTTATCTTCTATATCCCCTTATAGCAGATTATTAAGGATCTAAAGATCTAAAATAATTCTAGATAGTAAGATATTCATTGCAGGGCTAAATCTCATTTTTCCACCTTTACGAGAAATTCTTATCTGTATTTCCTATCCCTATTTGCAAGCACACCAGCATGAGCAGATACAGTCAAACCTAGCATCTTATGATATTGATGTCTCATATTTAGAGTTTTGTATAACACCACTCTGTAGCTGACCTGGAAACTAATTGGATAAGCACACTCAGAAAGGAAAAGAACTCTGTACTGTTAGATGATGTTTAGATACAGCATTTTAACTTGTGCATGTGTTTTTAGGTTTTGCATGTCCACTGAGAACACTGAAAAAAATGCATAGACAAGGAAGCCAATTTCACGTGTTGTTTTGTGTTTTAAAATGAACTTATTCCCTGAGCAAGCCTAGATAATAAGATCATTAAAGGCAAAGGTGTGTGCAAATGCTCCCAAATAAGCAAAAGAAGTGTATGGAGAATTCCCTGAAGTCCTATGTGAAGAAAACCAGGGTGTGTCAAATTGAACTCATAATTGGGCCATCGTGTTCTGACTTTGCCTCAGTTTCCAGATGTTCTTCAGATGGCCTCAAGATGTTAGTAAATCTACAGCTCTTTTCAATTGTCTAGCCCTGAAGTGAGTAACTGAACTGGGGTCTACATATGAAAGCAACTATACAATTCCGTTTGTCTTATTTTGAGCAGATGGGAAACCAGCACACATCCCATAGCTGTTAAGTACCCAGAAGCAGAATAAAAACTAACAAAAATAAATTAGGAACTTATGTTACAAGCAGCTTGTCCTGCTCCCTTAGAAATCCTTGCATAAGCTTCTTCCAATCTATCAGCATTATCCCGGGCTTGTCTAGTTCTCATGCAATCTCACATTGTCACCAACTAAACACTTCCCTTTCACCAGCCAGTTCACAAAAAATGAGGCAAAGCTGAAAGCTATTGGCATGTAAAACACACTAATGTATTCAACAATAAAAGAGGAGCAATATTGCATGAAAGGGGGTTAAACCAAATGACTAAGTGCCCCAAACTACTCTGTCTAATGAGTAAAGTCATTGAGGGACAACATCTACTCCAAGTACTATAGATGCAACAAAACTATTGATCAATCTACAGAAAACCTGTGAAGTTACACATGCATGCACTTTATCTTCCCCCATCACTGCAAAGTGATCAGCAAGAGCTACCACAAGAAAACAAAATACAAGTCATCCCCACTGAATAGAGAATACAGAACTAGCTTGCAAGCTGTAGCCTGAAAATCTTCCAGTACCTGCAAAACACCAACAAACTAAAGTGCTGTGACACTTGAAAGGAGTGATCAGAGCTGGAAGGTGTTTCTGTGATGCCTACCTCACACAGAAAGGGTACTAATTTGTGTTCTCCAAAACCACACTTCATAGTATCAGACTTTAGACTGATTTCTGCAGCTTGACATGAGACATTTCACAAGCAGTGAGTCCCTTATATCTCAGGACACAAGTTTCTGCTCAGGGTGTCCACAGATTTAACATCTCCAAAAAAATACAGGTATCCAGAATTTTTCACTTCTATCTGTACTCATCTCCAACACACGATAGCTTAATGGTTAAGAATAAGAAAGACATTTATAGAGAGTCAGAAGGATCAGATTTCCAGTGACAGAGCTAGAAACAAGATTAAAAGTAATTAAGAATTGCATATAATATGCTTAAAACAAAAAGATTACCTTCAGTTTACCTCCTCAAGAATTCCTACTGTGCTTTGCTAGCTACAAGCTGTAAACTGAGTCCAGAGATTCACCCCATCTTCCACATGACCACTTCAGACCACAAGTGTTTAAAGCTCACTGGGACAGTGACATCCCTTGCCCTCTCCAATCCAGACATCTTTTCTCATCCACCACATTTTAAATTTAGTTCTCGTTTGTTTTCTTAATCCAGTAAGAATGGAGCGTTTACGATTTACCTCTTCTTATGTCACAATTAGTATTTATATTAGCCAAAAAATCAGAACAACTGTGACATTCAAGACACAGATGCAAGTACTTACCTTCAGTATTCAGAAGATTCCTGAGTATTGAATTTCTCCTCCCAGCTCACTTTCTAAGGGAAGACAGTCTCCTGTATTGCAGCTTCAATCATCTCTTCCTTCCACAGACACCTAGGACAGTTTAAAAATATTTCTTAGACTTGAAATATTACACAGCAATTTAATATTTTTCCTATTTTGTTTTCTTAGGGAAAGCAGTTGTAAGCTTTATACCAATAACACAGAACATTGGTAATGAGGAACTTATGCATGTAACTTTTCCGCTACCAACACCACCTTTGTCAGTTTTAGATGATCTTAGCATCAGAACATCACATTTCATTATGTTAATTATCCTATCTTGCAGTTGCTAGATCACATTACCTTTGTTCACTGCAGAGAAAACAAATGGCCCAATTCCAGACATTCTCCAGTTCTGTAACAATAGCTATTTAAAATAGTAGTGAAGTTTTACATTCCCTTCCTCATCTTTATCTCATTGTGGTTGTTCTGCAGAGAAGATAAACTCTGCATTTTTACATTTAGCCACACATACAAGCTCAGTCAGAAAAGGCCTGTATTAAAATCGTGTTAGTGACCCTGAAGTGTCTGAACACAGGGTGGGGGTGGAGGATTGGGGCAAAACCTCAAATATCCAATTTTCACCTGGACAATGCAGGGCAACACACTTCAACATGTCAATAAGTTTACAGAATCAAACATTAGAAGTTGAGAAACACTCCAAGGTTCCCTGTACTACCCCAGTTAATTTTCTTTGGTCATTTACACAACACTGCTGTGCAAGACTTCTGTCTCATTCAGCTCACAGCGCTAAGACAAAAGGTTTTCTAATGCATAAAGCATTGGGCTAGAAACCTCAGAAAAGCATACTTTATAACTGCTATGTCACAATCCCTTGTAAAAAATTAGTTGAAACCATAATGTATATAAAGGAATTAATTAAATTTAAACTGTACCAGAACCTCAATATTGTGCTAATAAGTTATCAATTCTTTGAGGAAAAACAAATATTTTTACATTTCAAATCAGGATACAAAAAAAAGCTTAAAAACAAAGAAAACCCTACTTTTTGATAATCAAAGTAAACTTTGATCATTAAATTGTTTATACAAAAATGATTCATAACAAAGTTGATTTTTCTTTCAAAAACAGAGCATGGGCAGTGATGATTTCTCTTTCTGTCTTCATTTCCTCCTGCCACACTAAACACTTGTGTGATTCAATAAAATGAAATTATTTTTGGTAAAGAGCATTTACCACCAAAAACTTGAACATCTTTCATGCTTTCTAAACTCAGTGGTTGGTTTTAAAGCCTTCGAACTTTTGCCTCTGATCCTATGGCTACACATTTCCCTCCCACCCTTTTAAAACCCCACCACCTATTTAACGCTATTAAGTACAGCTGACTTCACTTTTGCATCTTATTTTTTGCAGGAGCAGACAGGAGGACAGTGGTTACAGTAATAAGGTTTATATGGTGAGAGGATGATGGAAAACAGAGATGGATTAGGCACAGAGGAAGGACATGGAAGGACATAAGCTGGACTGGTAGAAGGAAATGTTAGTCAGCACAAAGGTAACTAACACTCCTCATTTTCACTATCAGCAAAGTACTTTGCCCATTTCTTCCCCAAATGCTTCGTGCTTTTCCATTGCATTGCCCTTTATGCAAAAACTTCCTCAGGCTGATCTTTAGACTATGTCACTTTCCCTTTTCAAGGATCTTCAGTGCATACTGCTACAATAATGATGACAGGAATCAGCTGAAGGGCAACTAGCAGAAATTGTTATTTGGCACACTTTTACAAAAGAACAACAGCAAATGCACACAAAAATTAGCAAATACATTAATTCAAGATGTCAGATATCTGGCAAAACAATCAGGCTCAGTTTATGGAAAAGGCAATGGGACTACAAGTGCCCCATGTCACACCAGAGTCTCAGTGCTAAGACTTCGTCTCTTAAACCAAATTACTGTGCTCCACCCAAGAGATCACTTTTTGGTATACAAAACCAAGTACAAGCCCATGCAACACTACATGCTTGGGGCAGAGTGGCTCAAAAGCTGCTACCCAGAAAAAAAGGGATCTGGGGGTGTTGGTTGACGCTCACCTGAACATGAGCCAGCAGTGTGTCCAGGTGGCCAAGAAGGCCAACGGCATCCTGGCTTGTGTCAGGAGTAGTGCAACCAGCAGGAGCAGGGAGGTGATCATCCCCCTGTGCTCTGCTCTGGTGAGGCCACACCTCGAGTGCTGTGTTCAGCTTTGGGCCCCTCAGTACATGAAACACATTGAGGTCCTGGAACATGTCCAGAGAAGGGCTACAAAGCTGATGAAGGGTCTAGAACACAAGCCCTGTGAGGAGCGGCTGAGGGCACTGGGGTTGTTGGGTCTGGAGAAGAGGAGGCTCAGGGCAGACCTCATTGCCCTCTGCAACTTCCTGAAAGGAAGGTGTGGGGAGCTGAGGCTCAGCCTCTCCACGCAGATAACTAGAAATAGGACAAGAGGGAATGGCCTCAAGTTGCGCCAGGGAAGGTTTAAGTGGGAAATTAGGAGAAATTTCTTCTCAGAAAGCATAGTCAGCCATTGGAACAGGTTGCTGAGGGATGTGGTAGAGTCACCATCCCTGGTGCTTAGGGATATGGTTTAGTGGGTGACACTGGTGATGGGGAGTGGTTGGACCAGATGATCTTGGGGGTCTTTTCCAACCCTAATGATTCTCTGATTCTAATACGACAAGCTGCATCAGCTTCACTGGAAAGATGAGCTGCACCTGGTCCAACTATTTATCTCCTCACACCACAAGAAGACAAAAAATGGCCTTCCTCTAGTTATTTAGAAAGGCTCAACTGCTACTCTCCCACCCCACAGACAAAAATAAAAACAAAAAAAGAGTATTCTCAGCAGTTGTTAACAGCATGAGATGTCTGAAAAGAAAGCAACTTCATACCTCCTTGGGATTCCAGACCAAGAGACAAAGCATAGGTGTTGAAAATAGATGGGAAAAGGAGGAAGAGGAGGATTCTGAAGGTCAAGAGAATCAGATAAACTGTCACGAGAAGGAAAAGTTCTGAGTATCTCATGAGCACCATAACTTCATGTCTGATCCTCTGTTTTTTCCTCCTGTGGTAAGCTTGGCAGGCCCCTTCCATCACGGAGATCTTTTGTGCATTTTGGAAAAAAACAGAGTGGGATAATCCAAACAGAAATGCTCCAAGTATCCCAAACAGGAAAGGGTCAATTTTAGAATTCTTAAGCAGCTGAATATTAAGCCTATTTTCAATATTTTATTTTTATTTTATTCTAAACTAAGGAAAAAATTCACTTAATAGATTCCTATCTCAGAAAATCATTGATCCTGACATGATCAGAAATCCAATTTTTACCTTGTCTCAAAGGCTGGAAATTTGCAGCTTGCAGTAAATAATAAAAACTGTGTACATGAATTACTGCTTAGTTTAAAAAAACAAAACCAAACCAAAGCCACCTCCCCACCCCCCAAAAAAAATAAAAGGCCCAACAACCCTCTGTCTGCCCTTCTACTCTCACAAACCCACACCCATGCTCAAGAGGCAGGCTCCTTGCTGGTATTTGAACTTAGTAAAAGGAAGCCACTTCCTCATTAAGACATACCCAACTATGGTAATAATATGGAGAGCCAAAAGTAGTAACAGATTTATTATTACCACAGTGTGGAAATAATTTTTTTTTTCTGTTACTCAATCCAGTTAATTATCCATGCAAAGTAAAGTTATTCCTGGCAGCCACAGAGACAAAACTAACTTCAATAACTCTGGGAGTAGAACAGTTGTTACGCAGGAGAAGAAACTAAATAGTTCAGTAAATTAGCCCAAACAAGATACACAGTGGGATTGGTCCCTAGTGATTCAAAATACCAAACTCAATCCTTTTAGGCTTATTGTACTTTTTATTTAATAGTGACATATCTGATCTGGGGATGCATCATATCCCAAAGACAGTACAAAGATGCATTTTTTTTTTCCAGAGAGTACCCTGAGGGTAACAGGAAGGATTACTGAAAGCTTCAAGCCATTCAGGTCCCACAAGTATCCCTGAGATCTGGACTTTCACTTAAGCAACAAAGCACAACCAGCAAGGAATTTGTGGTGGTTGCTGAATATTTGGACTGGTATTACAAAGCACAGCACTAAATGGTTCAATAGCCCAACATTTTCCTGGAAAAGCAGAGTATGATTTTACTGAGGTGAGGACCACGCTCAGATTGCAGCATCTCCTCGATACTACCAGCCTCAGCACAGCTGAGCCCAAAATACCCACAGCTCCCCCTTGTCCTAGGACAGGGCACTCTTCTTGTCCTAGCAGGTGTCCCCACAGTCAGGTTTTGCCTCAGAAAAAAACAGTACCTATGACAAATGGAAGAAGGAGAAATCCCACCAAACCCCCCAAACCTACAAAAAGAGCACACAAAGCAATGGCTGAAAGCACAAAAACCAAGTGTTTGTTTTGACTGTCCACAGGCACTGTGATTATATAAACAATGAACAACAGGAACACAAATGAACACTATGGGAAAAGAAACCCCTCACATTTTTTCACTGTAGTAAAGTACAGACCACCAAGAACAGTTTGACTCAAATACCCAGCACTAGTTCCCACACGAGAGCTGTTATTGTTGGCTTCAACACCCAAGTCCAACAAGAACAGTAAGAACATGCATTCTGCTAGTGTTTGAATAACCCTTGCCAACAAATTGATCCCACAGCAGCAAGGCTGTAGGAGATGGTTGCAAAAAATTAAATGAGAGGTGGGGAAGGGGGGAGGCACACACAGCACTCCTCTTTTAGCATAACTCTTCAGTGGGAGCTCTTTATTTGCTTATTTTAATTTTTTTTTTTTTTCCTCTTAAAGAAAAAAAGGAAAGGGCATTGGTTAGCATCTGTAATTTACATCCAAGGGAGACACAACTGCCAGAGAAATACAGATTCCACAGATGTTAACCCATAGGACAGCCCAAATTAAGCAAATCTCTAAATAAGGTCTGGGAGGCACTTTCTGAAGAAAAGCAGCATTTTTCCAAAGTAGGCAATTACAGCTGTCAGCTTAACCCCAGTCCAGCAGACAACCTTCTATATTTACCTGGTTACCCTACAATAAATCCATCCCTTCTATAGGTAAAAAGGATAAACTGATAATTGAGACAGGGAAAAAATCTCTGGTGCTTTTTGTGTTTGACTTCAGTTCTCTGTCAGAGATAATGTTTTAAAATACCAAAATGTGCTCAACTAAAACCAGAAAACCAAGCTCCTCACCAGCCCACAAAACTAATTCCTTGCAGCAGTCGAGCAGACAAGGCTCCCAATGCATCCATCGGCTGACAGCCTGGGTTGCAGTCGAGCTGACAGAGCCGCAGTGCTCCAAGGGCTTGAGCTTGTAGTTCCGCACTGCATCGTAATGTCACCACTATCTCAGAACCAGCTTCGGCATGTCCTGCACAATGGGGTTATAATCCACACCTCTGGATCAGTTTCATTGTCACTTTTCAAACTGCCAAGGAAGCAAATCTGCAGAAAACATACATGGAATTGTAATTTAATTCTTACATGAACATTTCTTCTCTAGGAAATAGATATGGCTTCCTTCTCCAGAAACTAGTCATAGCATCAAAGACAGTACTGACTTTCGGTCATTCTTTTTGGGTGTATCTTCATTCTTTTCTACCCCTCAAGCACATTCACCTGTTTGGTACATTAGCTCATGAGGCCCATGCATATACCCTGTGCCACAAATGCAAAGAAAACAGAACAGAGTGAATGATTAAAAATATACTAAGTTTATAATTTTGTTTTAAATTGGTATGCCCCAGTATAGCCTATTCCCTGAAGAGATTTCACCCTTTCAAACTTTTCAGTCCTTTACAGGCTCTTAATATTAAATGGGACTCTGTATCTTTAATTGTTGAAATGATTTTCCATCTCGCACAAGTAAACCTTTTCCATAGTACAGTCTCTTTTTAAGTTATAAATAAAACACCCAACTATTTTCTTTTTCCCACAGACGAGAACATTAAAACATTGACATTTTAATCTGTTCTATACAAGAGTGAGTTGTGTCAGCACACTGCTTCCAGCTACAACAACAGAAAAACCCAAGTTTAATTAAAGACAGAGTAGAGAAGCTGCATTGTGGTGTCTGAACCACAAAGCTGCACTGCACAGTCTCTTGCGCACTCATGATCTTTGGGATCAGTTTCCTCTTGGATAACTGCTTGGCAGACAAGAGATGACTGAAAGGAAAGGGAAAGGAAGACAAGAAACAAACATCTTTCTGCAGCGGGGGAATCAGAAAGGTGAGACCATATCCTGAGATTCATAAGCATTACAAATTTAATCCAGAAAACAGTGAAAGCGTGGCACAGACACCCTTATCACAAAAACATACCAGAAGTCAATCACATTCACATCAGCCTTGCCATTTCAATGCTAGGACTCCTGCTGATCTGTGCTTTAAGGCTGAACTGATACACATTTCTGCTGACAAGTTCCACTGAGGTTCTCTTTTTAAGAACGAAACTACAAAATTCTGTGTTTCTACTCCCAGATAAGCAGCAGAATATGCAAGAGACCCTGCCTGCAAGGCGGCACCCAAGCACTTCCAGTGGACATCCTCCAACAATTCGCCAGCCCAGCTGCCTTGGGTACAGATGCCTTGTCCTGTGATGGAGAAGGAATCCTGATGAGAACAAAGCAGTTCCCTTGCCATCTCCTGCCTCAGGTTGCCACTGCCCATGCTCATTGCTGTAAAGGCAATGTGTAAGGGGAGGCTGAGGCAAGCAGGGCTGTCCAGCACAAAGAAGAGGATAGCTGTCAAGCTATTTCTGTCTTTGACTACCTAGAGGGCAGTTACAGAGAAGAGTGAGCCAGACTCTTCCTTCAAGCAGCTTAGAGAAAGGACTAGAAGAAACAAAAGCTATTGTCCAGGAAATATGATGTATATACAAAGAAAAGTTTTACCATACTGAGCGTGGTCACAGTGGAACAAGTTGCAGAGGTAGGCTGTGCAGCCTTCAGCTGTGGAGATACTGAAAAGCCACAAGGATGCCCCGAGATGTCTGATGTAACCTCGGAAGCCTTGCTCCGAGCAGACACATCCTCCAAAGGAACTTTCCACCAAAAGGATTTTAAGATTGTATAACAAGTCTGCCTCTCATGCACCTGCCACTATGAGGAAAATGGAAGCAGGTAGTCAATGAGCAAGTAAACTCCAATAACAAATGATGCATGACACTACAAATTGAGAAAATATGCCTTTAAGACTCACATACCATCTGCATTTAGACTGCACATGCTAGTATTTCCCAGTTATTGTAGCATCAGAATTCTTCACAGGCACTTAAAATGACTTTTATCATAGACCATGGCCTTAAGCAGCCCTAGGGCACTTATATTTCCAAGTCAAAAGTCTCACTTCAGTGTTAAAGTTTTAACACAAGTATAAAAAATAATTCAGACTTCTTAAATTGTTAGCTACACAATGCTTGAAACCTTTGGAAATTAAAAACAAAACAGTATCTGAGAGCTGCATCTGATATCTTTTTCTGACCTATACTTGGCATCTTTCAATAGCCATCAGTTGGATGATAACTTCTCCTTCCAAACTGCAAATGCATTCAGACTACAGTTTTTCCTTGCCCAATCAGGAAGGCACAAACATTGAGCCATTTAATACGGTTTCATTATGTTACCTAAAAAGAGGTGTTATTTCATATTTAATACATGCATATGTTAAAAACACTACAAACAAGAATATCAAGAGCAAGATGGACCATTTTCTGCACCACTCTAAAAGTGGGACTCATCCTTTCTAGTGACTTAATTGTGTTAGCATTTCACATCCAAATTCCCTTTCCAAGTACCTAGACTTCTTAGCAACATGCCCATTTACTTTTTACCATGTCAGTTTGCAACATTGCCACTTACTGGAAGAGATTCAGTCTCTAGGAATATTCTCAAATGTTTGATCGCATGCTCTTAAAACTTCAGTTCTAAAGCAGAAGGACAACAGTTTAGGCTGGTTGGTGTCCCTGAAGGAGACGAAGTGAACAATAGTGGTATGAATAGCAACAAAATGGAAAGTGGATATGAAACTGAAAAACAGGCAAAACCAGGAGAAAAAGCATAGTAAGACTGTTCTTTACTACAAGGATCAGTATCTAAGTGTTTGCAAAACTCCATGACAGTCTATTTTCAATTAAATGAAGCTATATTCTGAAAATAAACCTGGAGTGTAACACATACAACTAAAACTGTACTACAAGCCACAGGCAAGTTATTTGTCTTCCCAACTTCAGAAGAGAAGTTTTTCAGCTGGCAGGCTGAATAAATAAAAATATAAATAAAGATGTACAAGGGGGAGGAAACAAATATCAATTCACCTCAAAATTTTATGGTTGGTAAGCAAAATTGTTTCCAGCGCTCTTTCCAACAGAATAGGAAATATATGTATATCAATGAAAATATGGCCAGTTGCTCAACAATAAAACCATCACCACCACAAAACAACAGCCACCCAACCCCAGAACAAAAAAACACTACAACCCAGCTCTCATGAAGACACCTAGAGAACAGCCAAATTTTCAAACTTGGCATGCTGGAGGCAAGTTGATTGCCAAGCTTCTTTGAAAATGTGGCCCAGTTTTGTTCCCAGGCCTTTGAAGATACAGCCACGTGGACTGCAATCCTGTCTGACAATAATGCCTTTTCTGTTTGTGCATGTACCAACTACCAAAAATGCACCTGTGTCATGCAAAAAGGAACATTAAACCTCATCTTGCAGGGGATCTATGTTGAGAGCGTGGAAGTTTGCTTATACACATGCTCTCCGTAAATGAGCTTGTTTCACTGTATTTCCATTTTCAAGCATGTCTATAATTTGTGTCAACTTCACAATTTTTCCTGCAGAAAACCACCCTGATATAAAACTGAGATTTTTGAAAGTTAGATTGTGAAGGAATCTCCAAAAATGCTTTCCCCACCTTCTTCTCAAGAGAAAGAAAATCCTGAGAAAGTCAGTGATTCCAAGTAGAGACTTCAGAAGTCTCCTTTCAGACGATCAAAAGGAGGATTTTCCAACCCTGCAGCTGTAGTTCATTAGATCCGCCATGGACCGTGAAAGCCACTTGCCAATAGTGTCGAAAGACTATTACTCATTTCAATCTCTGTGAAGAGGACAGCTCTCTGACAAAGCATTAGTGAAAAACACAGAGTTTGGGGCTCTGACTGGAACAGCTAAGCACACAGATGGAAAGTTCAGTACTGAACATGAAGCTGAATTTCAAAAGGCAGATTGCTGTCCCAGCAATTTACTTTTAGAGATCGGAGCTCCCATCTAGATTAAAGAGGGGAAAATAGAGGGGAAATATTTTGGAAATAAAAATAAGATGGCATTGGGGATAATAATCATACCATACAACCTGGCAGAAACATATTCCTGAATAGCAAGTTTTCTGCACCTCTTAGGGTCTTGCTAATATCTGCAACTGACAGAAAAAGGACATAAAAAATAAAAAGACAGGTCAAATCATCTAAGAATTTCTCACAATCCAGTAGTGAAATTAATCAGAACTATTAAGAAATTTCTCTGAAATACATAAAAAAAAAATAAGGCAGAAATAACAAGGGAGCCTAGAAAACACTAGTTTTGTCACTTTCATGAATTAAATTGCTGCATAAATAATCACAAGAGTAAGATCTCCCAAACATCTCTTAAACATAATACATACCTGGATCAGCTTGGCCCACTTAAGCATTTGGCTACCAGATACTACAGTTGTGGGTGCAGTATCAGAACGCAAACACATATTCCCCTTTTAGTTGGTTACAATAACGTAACCCTTTCTAATACTTTTCTGAGTTTTCCATTTCTCTTTTAGTGCTTACAGTAGCACTCCAGACATTTTCATAACAGACTCCTCAGTTCCAGGCAGTATTATGCCTGTGGTCAGACATCACACAGCGAGTTGTACATCTCTTTCAGAAGGTAAGTATGCCTGATGTCCAGGTCATTACTACCATAGACCATACCTATAAATATTCCAACAGCCATCCCTGAGTACATAAAATCTAGTATCCTGTATGCAATAGTGGCTAGGAAGAGTTGCCAGAAATCCAGCATTCGAACTAGAGATCAGATGACAATCTCTCCATTAGAGTCTGTTAATCAAACAAACACCCCACCCAAAGCCTCTAGATATTAGTATAAAATCTAAAGCAACAAGAAACGCTTAACAGAAAGCATTCTCTACTCATCCCTGTGAATCAATAATCCACTTCATACAGTTCACTTGTATTCAATTTTGAAAACTATGTTTTTACAGATTACCAGAAAGAACTCAAATAATTTTCATTCCTAATATACACCTTACTTTAGAGAAGAAAGTTTACAGAAAGTTGTAATAAATCATGATGCATACACAGCAAACAGCAAAATCTAATCAAATTACATAAGAAAATATTTTCTCAGGATTCCAGAAAAGTGGCAGATTATATTTTACAGGGGACATGTATTGCAACATAAGCAATATTGTGCTCATAATGAAGTTGACTTTTCCACAGTGTTTTTCTCTCATTTAAATATGTTCTCTGAAAAGGACTGACAGCATGGCCAAAGAGACAGTATTTTTGCAGCTTAGATAAGCATCAGTTTCCTCTGCGTGGGAAAGTATTTTAGGAAAAACCTTTGAAGAGTCTGATGTCACAAAAGCTACCTTAAATGACCTTGTATACACTTTATTAAAAAGCCAAACTCCATAGTACAGAAATGAGTAGCAAGCAATGATTGCTGTTACTGTACAACTGCATATCAAAGAGAATCCTTTCCAAGAGGATGCCAGAAAAAAAGGCATTCAATAGTGAATTTTATGAGAGAAGGATAAAAAAACAGGTAGTTCAACAGATTCCTGAAATCCCAGTAGTGGTCAATAAATCGACTTCTGCTTCACATTATATGAAGAGGCTGTACTTAGCAAATCACTCTGTAAGCTGCCTCAATAACAGCACTCCTGCTATCAAGTTTACTTGCAGTGATTCCAACAAAGAAATTAATTTCTTAGATGACAAGAAAAGGTTATCTAGAATGGGGAAGACACAGGAGACAAAAATTTCCACTAATAAAACAAATATCAGACTCTGAACTGAATTCGAAGTGTGGTTTTTTTTTTTTTCCCTCACTGAAAGATTTGAAATCCCTACAGCCCAAACACTAGAGCTACAAAGAAAACATCCCACAAACTGCAGTTCTAAAAATACAAGAAAAGCATAACGAACTAGCTCTTTTTTTTCCCCCACTGTGTGATTCACTAAGGCATCCCCTGCATACTATTCCTCAGGCAAGGCCCATAACAAGAAAATATACCTATACTGCAATCAAAGCTCTAGACTTAAAAACAAGCCTCACTTAGAGCTACTGCTTGATTTACTCCTCCTCAATAAGTTTAGTACAACATAAGGAAAGCCCTACACGAAGAACATTCCAGATTTTAGCATATGCCCTTATCACAACTTGCAACATAAAGGTGTTTCTCAAGACTATAGCAAATAAGAAAACACACACCATCCTAGTCTCATCTTACTAGTTTTATTGAGCTGCTTATTCCCGAGAGACATTCAACAGGTATCCATCACCCATCTTATTTTCCATTTGAGTTACCACATTTATTTTTCATAAACCTTTCCACAAAGGGACACCATTTTGCACTGTGACACCCTTTATTCCTCTTACTATATCACTCAACCTTCAGTTATTGTTCTCCTCAGGCTTGTCTTAAGAAAATAAGAAAATAAAATTTTGATCTATGAGCAAAACTACTTGTGTTTTATATGCATCTCCAAGGGAAGTATACTATAAACATAGAATCTGTCAAACACTGATGTTTTCTTAAGTCATACTAAAAAGTGGACTACCTACCTGCATTGCCAAGAGATAGACTCCCATTGAGTTCTCAAAGCAATTAAATTATTCTGAGAACTATATGATCTAGATATTGGTATCAAACAATTAGCCTCTATGCTAGATGGATTGATTACACTTTGTTTGCATGATCAATTTCTATAGATTTAGTTTTAGCCATAAAGATTAACATCAAAATATTAATCTAACAAACCAAAGCAACGTAGTCCATCTGAAATAACTCATGGAAATTTAGGCCCTCAGCTTCTATCCTACCTTTGACTAGCCACAGATGCCAAAAACAATGACAAGGCCTTCAAGATCAAAATGGAAAACTTAATGCTGTCTATTTGTCCTGTTAAACTGGGGAAATCTAGGAAGCCTCATACTGATAAGGAAAAATGCAAACTTAAGTCCCACAGGAAGTTACATGACTCTGCTAGATTATTTACAAATTGAGTAACTTGAACTGGGTCAAATAGGAAAGAATTAGAGATCTAGGTTTCAATTTCCATGATTAGACAAAAAGAACTTGTCTGAAGAGCTGTTTGGATCATTAATACTCATTTTTCATGTCTTGGAAAACACAATAAATTTGAGAGGTCAGGGAGAAACAGTTACTTTTCTTAAAGGAGATCTGGTGATTTGAGTAACTATAATCTGGTCTGTCTGACACTGTTTTCAGAGTAACAGAATGACCAATGCAGGCTCTACGTAAGAAAGAACTGGAGAGAGTAATTCATGTCATAATAGTAATGACATGAATTTTCATGAGAAACATTCTTGGACTAGCTTGATTTTTTAATTATAAGTTTATTGTTAATTAATAGCACAGATATAACATTTTTGTAAGGTGGTTGACTTGATGAAAAATGACATTTGATTAAGAAACTCAAAATCAACATGACACATCAAGTGGGTTAGAGACTGATAGCCCTCAGAATGTAATTGCAGATGAGGCTAAACACTAAATAAGTGTTTCCAGTTTGTATCAATTAAATATGAAAACAAAAAGAGAACGGTTTTTTTATCCCACCTTCAAGAGCTTGACCCTATATTATTCAGCAGTTTTGTCAATGCACGAAGGAAAAGTATAAGACTATTGCCGAACAAATTTACAGATTATGGAGTAATAAAAACAAGGATCAATGACTGAAAGCCATTTAGTTTGCCTGGTAAAGAAGAGTCAAGCAAAGATCATAGTTTTTAATATAGCTAAATGTAAGAAAACATGTCTAAGCTAAACTTACTGGCTGGTAGCCTATCCTGAAAGCAGGTATTCTAAAAGGTCATTGTAGAAAAACATTCAAAGGCAGCTTCACTGAGATACTGTGGGTAAACAGGACTATGGCGATAATTTTACTTCCAAATATCCTCCAAAGCTAAAATTACACAAGTGAGGCTTAGTCAGAAAACAGCACACAACAGCTGGCAGCGGGTAGGACCCCTTGCTGCAGAGAAGATGAGAAAGGACCTGGCAGGCTGGCATGGGGAATAATCAACAACATGAGTCCAGCAGGCTCTCTGCTCTCTTACTTCTCTACAGAAGTAAGGGTTTGGGCTTCTCCCACCCAACCAGAACATTACCTTGGACAAAACTCAAGGACCTGGAGGACAACTGGGAAGCCATTATGATGAGCATCTTGACTCTCGTCATACACATATGCAATCTCTTCTGCTTCTTCCCTTTGTACGTTGCCTTTGCAGATAACGCACTGTATTAACATTGCCTTTTCCTGAAATAATTATTAAAAAGTTGTACTTAAGCGGAGCTACTTACATATGGTACAACTAAACATTTTGCCTTCTTCAAAGGAAGAAAATTTCCACCATAAAGTTGTACAGCTTTTTTGGTCCAATGTACAGAAATACCACTTAATGCTATGCTGTTCTCCACCTGTTACAAAGCCTAAATAACACTCACATCCCACCCAGCTGCTGACAATCCCATATCAGGAATGAAACATACCAATTGCATCCAGAACGTGCATTTATTTGGTTTGATCATAAACATATAGAGAGAAAGAAAAAAAGCCTCAGAAGACTTGCCTAGTATCTCTCCATATCAGTACCATGCTCTTTCAGCTGAACCATCCATCTTTATATATAACGTATTTAATATATCACACACCAGCTCAACAACTGAGGATTTGAAACAATGACAGAAGGAGCATATGAAATTCACAAGAACACATAAGGACTATGATAAAGCTGAGGCATTGCATCCATGGCTCCAGATTCCCAAGCTATGACTTCAACACTCCTATTTAAACCAGATCCACCACAAATTCCCAGAACACAGGTCAGACGCACAGAGGGGATTCCTCAAGTTCCCACCCGGCAGTAGTTGTCAATAGCAGATACAGCTGAACCACGCTAACTGACCAGCTGTAGTTTTAGCCATCTTCAAACCAGGTACAGCATTACTTTAGTTGTGATTAAACACTAGCTCCAATACTTTCTGTAGCATAAATCTCCCTTTAGTGCTATTAAGAAGCTCTTGTTTTACCACAACAGAACCATCTAGGCATCTCCAAATCAAGTTCCTCTGAATACAGCCAACCTGCCTGCGAGCTGGGATCCAGCTCCAATGAAGACATTTGTGGTTTTCCTATCTACCACCTGCCTCCCTCCGACATCAATATACAGCTTCAAAGTCCAAAGGGACACTCAAACAAAGCTGGAGGGACAGACAGGAATCAATGGCAAAACAAAACCAAATAGCTTTCAAATGATTTTTGACTTTTTAAAAGTGGAGAGTTCTTATTTTTAGACTGCATACAAGTAGCTCAAGGTGCTTTTTCTTTCGTCCCCATGACAGTAGTTAAGTGAATACACCTGCCTCGCCTTGCTCCCTTCTGATGGTAAACAGAAGGTCTTGCATTTAAGTTACAACATGGAATACTTCAGAGCAGCCCTCTGCCAAAATGGCACATTTCTGAGGGATGCAAAGGTATTCAATAAAAAGCTTTTAAAGGCATATTTTTAAACTTGCAGCAGGAAAGCTTTTCTGTGTCAAGACAGTAATTCTTTTAACAGCATTGATCAAAATGTCATTCTTTTATGAGTGTACAATACCTTTTAATGGCATACAACAAGCCATTAGGGTTATACACCTCCGTACAGCAGACAGCTTACTGGAAAAATGGGAACACTGGCCAAGATACAGTCACTAGCCTTTATGTTTCTAATAAGGTAGTTCCTTTCATTTGCCCCAGCTCTATTTCACCCTAATACCCACAAGTAAAATGATCCAAAAATTAAGTCAAACTTCTTATCACTTCCACTAAACTGTTCTTTCTGCTGTAACCCACATATTTTCCCCTAAGAAATACCTGTTAAAAACACAGGGAATATTCTGGCTTTCTAGAACTGGATTCTCTCAACAAGGTCATATCCACTGCTTTCTTTTCCTCACCAGTGATCCTACTTATCCCCACATCAGCACTGACTGAGGAATCAAAGGCGGTTGAATTCCACATGATAGTTTTGATTTTCAGAAAGAGGAAAAAGAAACCACGCACCCTTTCCTTACACTCTGAGGCTTGGGACAGACTCTGTCTACAAATCATCCAGTTCTTTTCAAGTGCACCAACACTTCAGAACGGGTAAAAGCACAGGTGATTGCATTTGCTCTGCTTGAATGGAAGGCATGCACAGACTCCAGATGCATTCAGCAGCACTTTATAGACTTATTTTAGTTACAAATATCAACAGGAAAGTGAATGATTTCTGTCAACCCACCTTCAGTGGTTTTTACATTAAGAGTAGAATATTTACAGGATTTAATTGGTAATGTTAATTGAGCAGTGCCAGCACCAGAAGTACTTCATTTCACCCTCTGAAATACAAGTGGATAACATCAAGACTTCTCGGCTACTTTTGAAAGCATACCTGAGGGGCTGGTATAAGCAAATGAAAAGCAATTTCAAAGTTAAACAAGGAAAATTGATGAGAAATAGAAAACAAGAAATGTAAGGCTATATAGAGCAAAAGCTGGTGTGATTTTAATTTCAGTTAGGAAAAATTTAAGGGGCTACTTGTCCCTCTCTAACCTATTCAGTTCAGAAGTGGGACAGTGGCTGTTGTGCCTGTGACTTCCAGTTATCAGACTATCATGCTGAGGTCTTTGCTGTGACAGCAGCCACGTGTACAACTCAAAATCAAAGCTAGATTTTCACACAATCTTTAAACAAACTGAGAACAATTTATGCTACGTAAGATGCCATTATCTCCGACAATACCACAAGGCCAACTGTGTTTATATCTGCCCTGCATTCATTATTAAACAGAGTCAAGCACAAGGAGGTCTCCCCGGAGAACTACCGGGTCACCCACAGAGAGCACGGCTCTGCCGGATGGCTCCGCGATGGTGCGGACAAAAGCCCCGCGGGACCGACAGGCGAGCTGCCCGCGCTGCGCTCCGCTAGCGGGCTCAGCACGCTGCGGCGGAGGGCACCTTACGAGCCACGGTGCAAAGCACAATGCGAACACAGCGAGTGCCGCGGGACCGGGACGCGGGCGGGAGCAGGGCAGCCAGCCCCGGGAAACCCCCGGGGCAGTGAGGGAGCCTCGGCCCCGCGGAGCCCCCAGCAGCGCCGTGGCCGCAGCCCCGCGGCGTGCAGGAGCGGAGAGAGACCGGGAGGGAGCCAGCCGCGGGCACGGAGCGGCCGGAGCGCTGCAGGGAACGCAGCTCGCTCCTCACCGGCACAGCGGGGCTCGGCGCTGCTCCGCCACCGCTGCGGCCTGGGGGGGGCGGACACGACCCCGGGCACCGAACGGGCCCCTCGCGAAGATGCCGGCTGCGCGCCGCGGGGTCAGCCCCTCGGCTGCCCGTAACCCCGGGAGCAGCCCCGGGCACCGCCGGGACCCGGCCCCGCGGCCGCCACCGCTCGAACGGGCGCGCCAAGCGCCCCTCGCAGCCCGCCCCCTACTGACGGCGGCGCTACCCAATCCCTGCGAGGGAGGCGCGAAACCCCGCCCCGAGGCGCCGGACAGCCAATCAACACCCGCCAAGGGCGGGGACGGTGCCGGCTGCGACCACCCCCTCTCCTTCCCGCGCGCGAGGCCCCACGAGCCCGAAGGGTCCCGGAGGCGTTGATGAACGTGAGTGTTGCCCAACCGGAGCTCGGCATCGGGCCCGTGCGTGTGGGCGATTGGACAGCAGAGGGAAGGGGCGGGGCTGCAAAAAACCGCAATGGAAGCGCGTGGAGCGTCCGTTGCCATGGCGACGGCCGGGCCGGGCCCCGCGCCCGGGCCTGGAGGGGCGGCTCCGGCGGTGCCCGCGACCGAGCCGGGCTGGGCTGATCCGGGCCGTGCTGGGCTGATCCCAGCCGCACCGTGCCGGGCCGTACCGTACCGGGCCGTGCCGGGCCGGGCCGTACCGTACCGGGCCGTGCCGCATCTCCTTGAGAGCGTTGGGGCCACGGGGTGTGGAACAGGTGCGGGCTGGGAAGGCAGCGCCTGCTCCGAGCTGCAGGAGCTGCTGCTGCCTCGGAGCCGGACACCGATCAGTTCTGCACAGGGGAAGTGTCCGGCCCCAGGAGAAGCCGCTGGCTCGCCCGCCTGGAAGCGCAGCTAGCCCCAGAACCGTGAAGATGGCACTAACGCAGGCGAAGAGCAAGCCAAGCTCTGGAGCTGGAAGCCTGCACGATTCAGACAGCTGTTTATGAGACCACATGGAAAACCCAGTACCTTAGGAAAAAAAAAAAAAAAAAGTAATTTACAGACAAATGCTAAATCATAGGAAGCAAATGAGCTGCAAGGCTGTCCTGGCACTCTTGGTAGAGAAGCAGAGAATGAATCAAGCTTGCAGGAATCCTAAGGGCATAAATAATGACAATGCAGTTCCTTCCAGCCATAGATCCTTGTTAGAAGGATGACATTTTGCTTGGCTGGGGGAGTACTTGCAATGATGGAACTGAGAAACTGAGTGAGAAAAAAAGCATTGGTCTGTGATCTTTATCGAGAAAAAAAACAACGGAAATTCACTTCCGTTTCCTTCACTGGAACTGATGTATGACAGCAAAACGAGAGAATGCCTGGAACTTTGTCTTCTGTTTGAAGAGAAATTAAGAAAAACAAACATTTTTGTAATAAAAATGTAATATCCTTTTTTGGACTTTCTAATCAAAACTGCTTTATAAACTATGTGCGCATGCATACTAACCCTGCACTAATCACACTAGCCTCAGGCATACGAGATGCTTATGAAATAACAGGGCAGCTCCTACTGCACAAAAACTTCTTATTTATTTATTACTTTGTCTAGCTCATCAGAAGAAAGCCCTGAGCTCAATGTACCATCACCACCATTGCATGAAAAACAAACAAAAAAAAAACATAAAAAGGAGCTCAACTATAAAATGTTCTTGTACCCAAGTATATGAATCACATACAAGATTGTATGCCTAGGAT
Source organism: Aythya ferina (assembly GCF_964211825.1). Lineage (NCBI taxonomy): Eukaryota > Metazoa > Chordata > Aves > Anseriformes > Anatidae > Aythya > Aythya ferina. Next base: position 385,106 of record NC_140308.1, read on the forward strand.
AACATTGTACTGGGCATGGAAGTCCAGTTCCTGATTCTTTTTACAGACTAGGATATCATTTTAATGTGTGAAATCCAGTGAGGTGCAAAGAAAAGAGTACTGTGGGAATTACAGCACCCCTATGGCTGCTGTTGGGCACTGGTCGTTACAATAAAATTTCATAATAATGTCCACTGCACTGCAGTTCTTTTTGTATCACTTGTAACTTTCCAACAACTTCGTAACCAAAACTTTCCTATCTTGAAAAATATCTTCAGAAAGTTTTTCTTTTGATATTCCTTCAGCTGAAATATACAGGGGTCAAAAACTTGAAATTAGGCACAGCATTGATCCTCACTGAAAAGTAAAACATTCCTTTACATAGTTTGGCTTTGATTTGCCATTCATGAGTGTATGAAATTCAGACTGTTTTTAATAAGCTGATTACGACAGTCAGGGACATCTGCTGCTATTTGTAGCTGATGTAGCTAATGCCTCAGTCAGGAAAAATCCTTTTCTTTCTCCTTCAAGGACACATTAATTTGACCAAGTCTGCAGAAATGCACCATGGGCGTGTCCTGTTCTGGTCACCTAGTGCCTGATGTCAAACCTGCAGTGTCCAAGCATGGGTGTAAGGAAGCCCACCAGAGACCGACTCCCAGTTTATTTTATTGCGACTAATAGACTTAGACCCATCGCAGTTTGGAATCAAGCCAAGGCCTGAAGCTGGAATTGCTTCCTAGTAAGTGATTTGCTCCAGTCAATGAATCGAGAGAAGACTTCCATCTGTGTCCTCATAGACCTACAGTCTTGACAATGTTAATAAAATAGACCCTTACCAAGGAGAAGTGGCAGGAGGCCAGGACAATGCATCAAAACTATCTTTCCTGGAGAGCGTGGTCCAACAGGTTGCCAACGGGCGTTGCACCTCTACCTGCCTGCCAGCCGCGCCTCTGACAGTCCTGCAGCGACCGCAGCAAGCTGCCAGATGAACTTGTGAGCTGGTGACACAGTTCCACGTGCCAGCAGTAATCCGACCATGCACAGTGCTGGCTATTCGCCACACAGTGCATGACTCCACTGCCACAGGGTGCCCTCACTGAGGCATAACAAGCTGGTGGAGCTCATTTGTGGCATGTGCTCACAGCTGCAACAGCTTCACACATATGGACTGCAACAACGTGGGCCCATAGCTGGAAACACACAGCACTGCAAGGCATGCGAGGCTGGTCCCGCGTGGTGGCCAGAAGAGCAGTGAGTCCACAGGCGGGTAGTGCAAGGGAGCACTTAGGCCAGGTCAGGAGAGGGCATGCTTTGAGCACTTCTCCCCCCATCCCATCCATCTACCCCTAGTGCTCCAGGATGTTTCCAGACATCCCTTCAAACTCCATTAGAAAATACTTCATTACAAAAATAGCAGAGCTCCACAGCTGAACACTCAAGATGAGAAATGCTATGAAGTCAAGACTGTACGCGCAGCCCTTAACTGTACTCCTTGCATGTCTGCACCATAACAAGAGGAGCGATCCCTCAGCTCACACACAATAGTTTGTAGTCTTTTTAATCTTTTCTATAACTTCGTTCATAAGACACCTTATAGTGCTGTCTGCCATGCAATGTAGCCCAGACAAAGGGCCCATTAAAGCAATTTATATGAGAAATATGTTGTAAATCACAGACAGACAACATGCAACTCGTGAAGTAACAGAACAGAATAATAGTGAGGATAAGCTAATACAGTCAGGATTTTAGAATTACACTACCGTGTTAACCACTGTAACGGTAGTAACAACAGCACTTATGTTTCAGTGGTACAACTCTCTGAAAATTAAAGAAGAAGAAAAAAATGAAAAAGAAATAAATGTAAAACAGCTCCCCAAAGGTAATAAAGTTAAACGGTTTGTTTCTGACAGCATACTGTTATTTTATATCAATGCAAGGAGATATTTTTTCCTCCAGGTTTGACTGTTGCTTGCGTGTTGGCAGCATGTAGGGTCCCGGTCATGGGTCTGGCTTCCATTGCATTCCATGGGGTGCCAGCAAGCAGAGAGGTTGCTGCTGAGGGCAGTGAGCCCTCATGCTGTGAGCTGAGCATGAACTGAGCTGTGTTTGGGGTGAGATTGAAAGTTGTAATTTCAAACATTGAAATGATCTTGTCAGTTTCCTTCTGCTTTCTGGGGAGCAGTGGAATAAAGAAGAAAGTTTGCTGTGATTCCTGTGAGGTGTGAGACAGTAACTAATTACTAGAGAAGATGAGATGCAGCCCTGTGATTCCCTGGAATATCTGCTAAACCTCAGGACAGTTTGTATATGTTTGAGCCCCTCCTCTACAAAGAAAAGATAAACAGAATGAAAGACAGCAAGCAAGCAAGCAGCAGCTCTGAGTAGTAACTGGTCTCAGAGTTAATCCAGAACCTGGTAAATAAAGCTGCAGACAGTTAATAAATTAGATGAATAAAGCCTAGAAATAATATTTTACAGTAGGATTAGTTCATCTAGAGGGTACCTGGTGAACTCATAGGAAGTGTGGGGAGAGACGTAAAGAAGACACTAAATTACCTTCAGCTTTTTAAATTATTTCTGCGGATCCTATTACAGGCGAGAAAGAAGAAATGGCTGCAGAACAAATCATATGAATTCCTGTATCCAGCAGTCCGACAGTCCCTTAAAAAAAAAGAGAGAGAGAGAGAGCAAACGCAAGCGTGTGGTAGAAGCAATAAAAGATGCATTTGTGCCCCATTTATCACCATGTCATCTTCAGACGCATGCAGATATTGCTTAGCAGAGTGGGGGACAGGTAAGGATTACCACAGCCCCATAAGCTCTGCTGGGGAGCCTCCCTTGGCCCTGTTACTGCCCAGCTCATTGGAGGCAGGACAGGACCGGGAGGGCCAGTACAGTGCAAATGGCACCAGCCAAGGCATGCTTTTGCATGCCTTTTTTACAAAAAATTGCAAGCCCTGAGCTGCAGAATGCCCATATCATCTCACCTGCTGGAGCAGCCATTGAAGAGGCAGCAAGGTGAGAACGCTCTTGCAGCAGGTGCCGTGTGCAGGCAAACACAGGGAATCAAGAGGAGGACTAAAGTGTTTTATATCAAGTCCTCAAGACTAATTGCTTCAGCAAATATAGCAGAGCTTGGAGACCTTCCTCCTGCTTCTCATCTTTGTGCTTTGGCTGGCAGGGCCTGGCACCCCTTCACATACCTGACCCTGCTATGGAGCAGCAGGCAGGGTGGACACAGCACATGATTATAATTGTGTGCTGTGGCCATAAGTGCGGGGAGGGTTGCTTGAAAACTGAATGTATTCTTGGGCGTCAGTAGCTGTTGCCTGGACTTAGCCACAGGAACGAGCTCTCCTTGACCAGCAGCCGGCCTGATCTGACAGCCCCAAGCACTGATACTGGGCTGGAGATACAGCCACTGGGTTAGTCCCAAAGCGTAAAGGAGGGCAGCACACATGCCTAAGCTGTTAGCTAACACACCACTACTCACACCGAAGCATGCAATGAGTGCATTTTAATCCCAAAATACCAGACGTAAAGGCTCAGCCACCATAGACTCAAACTTGCCTGCAGGACACCACTGGTCTCTGGAAAGCCATGGAGAGGGCAAGGGGGTGCAAAGCCACTGTGATAGCATCCAGAAGAAGGCCCTACTCTTCTGCACCAGTTCTTCAAGTCTTTGTGTTTCCAGTAAAGGTCTGTGTACATTTCCAGACTGTGCTGCTAGTACCTCATGGTATTTTAGTGCCTCATGGTATTTTTTTTTTTTTTATGAGAGTGATTTACTGCACCTGAGAATTATATTATTTCTCAATGTCATGTCCTGCTTCATGGGACATTGATGCTCTGCCTTGTTCCTTCAGTGATCTCTCAGGTCTTCAGCAGTTTAACTGTATGTCCAGTGCAATAGACAAAGTGATCCACCTTCACCTGCATCTCTTACACCCCCACACTCCCACAATTGCCTTTGGAAAATAATTACAGCACGGAAGCTGATCCTGTTAGATTAAGACAAATTAAGAATCTAATATATAGGTTTGCTGTCAGGTTCTCAGGGTCAGGGGTCGATACAGTATATTGCAATGAGGCTATAGGTTACTCCTGCCCCAATATTTTATCATAATAAACCAAATGGGGATGAAACACCCAGCAGTAGCCCATAAATCTATTAGCTGTGAACTGTCAATGTCCCATATACCAGGGTAATTTGTTAATTCAGAGCTGGGTCTCTTTTTTCACTAGACCTTGTAAACTCCTTTCTGAAACATCAATAAACCATCTGCTTTGACTTGTTAATCAAACGACTTTATTCAGTCCAAAGCAATTTTTTCCTAATAAAAACAGAGTATTTATCTCCATGGCTATAAAAGAGGATTGTTTTCAACTGTTCACTTATAGTTAAGAAGCACATTTAGTTTGGATTGATTTCCAATGCTTCGGTCATATCTTGTCACTTCCCATTTCTTACACACAGCATCTCAGTTTAGCTCCTTAGCAGGGAAAGCACAACCTGATCCAGTGCTGGGAGTGGCACTGGAGGAACATCGGCCAGCAGCAAAAAAGGTCATGGAAATCAAACTTTAAAAAGCTAAACACATGCAGCAGTCCATAGCAATGCCACCTGCAGTGCTCCCAGTCCCCTCTGGCTTTCAAGTTGACCTCAGCTTTCTCCCAGTCTCTAAGCAGACTTCCCTGCAGCCACACCCTCTGGTCCCTCTGTGCAGGGGTATTCCTATCTCCTCCCCAGCCAGCCCAGGATTTTACTCAGGAAAACCTCCCCGAGCCTCCCATGCCCTCTTGGTGCAAGTACTGCCAATGTTCTCCCAGCAAAAACAAGGCAAGAGCCCCGCCGGTCACATCTCTGCAGCAGCTGGTGGGGAGCGGTGCTGCAAAAGGGCAGGGTGCCGAGGTCTGTGGTGTGTGTGAAGAGCTGCACCCTGGCAGCAGCACCAGGAGGCCACCGGCAGCGCTCACATCTGAATTCACGCCTTCATTCCCCTCTCTGGAAGCATGGGGGTGGGGATGGGAATAGGGGAAATCCATTAGGATGCTGTTACCAAAGCATGCAATTCCCTGGTGCAGCTCAGAGGGGGGACGATGGGCAGTGGACGTGGGAACAAGGAGAGGATGCATTAGAGAAGGAAAGCACGTGTTTGGTCTGGCCAGTTGTTTTCTTTCCTCCAGCAGTGTGTCACATCTGCAGCATGAGCTGATGAGTTTGAGCAGCACTCCAGCACCCTGCAGCACAGTGCTCACACAGCCAGATGAGGGCCACAGCCAGCCCAGCCCCGAGCCTCCCCTGCAGCGGGATGGTGCTGGTTCCTGAGCCCTTCTGGGCACCAACACAACGTGGACCAGCCTTGCTGTGTCCACAGGGCTCAGGGAACCCTTTGCAGCAAACCTTCAGGTCCACCGTGGTGAATGGAAGGCATTTCACACAGCAGTGGCCATAATACACAGGCTGAATCCTGGACCCTCCTTGGGCATCCCTGTGCTCATGCTTCAGGGCTGAGACAGGCACGAAAGGGCAGCATCCTGCCCCATCCTTGCACCGGTGCCCAGCTGGCACAGAAGGACATGGACAGGCCCCAGGAGTGCCAGGGGCATGAGAGTTTCTTGTCAGCACACATTACTCAGGCACAGGTCCAAGGACTGTTGCTGGTCCCCCAGACCACCGACGTGAGTCAGGCTGGGACACAGAGCCCTGTGTCTGCAGCAGCAGCTCCCTCTGTTCTTTCTGCTGTGCTCAGCACAACTGAGCCGTCTCCCTCTTCCTCCTCTCCCCTGTGCCGCCTGCTCACCCCTTGGCCGCCCTGGGAAGCAGAACCTCCCTCGCGTGAATGGTGCCTGCGCCAGGAGGGGAGCCCCAGGAGGAGGCCTGGGAGGCCGCAGGGACTGCCAGCCCCGTGCTGCCCGCGGGGGCACCAGCACGGCCGGAGGGGACCTGCACTCAGCGAGGGCTTTTCTTGGGAGTTGCTATGCACAGAGGCTGCACGCCGCTCAGAGAGGAAAACACCAAGATTTGCTTTGGGCAGAAAACAGTGCAAGCTGGCAGCTGATTTTCTGAGCATAGTTTCTGGGGTTTTCTCTCCAGCAAGTCCGGCAGGAATGGCCTCATGGTGCTTCTCTGCCGCCCTCGCCAAGGAGCCCACCAGCTCCCTGCAGCCTGCCTCTCCCGGCAGCTCCAAGGAAGCGGTGGGAAGCCCTCTCCCTGAGCCTAACCAGAGCCCTCCCTGTCAAGCGCCTTCCGCTGCAGACTGAGAAGTCGCAGATCTTCCGCCCGACGCCTCCCTCGCCAGTGCCTTGTACTGAGCATGGGAGGCATTTTCTGTGAGTGCGGGGTCAGAGCAGCGGCCCTGGCCAGGTGCACAGCCTGCCTCTGCCACTGGGGCAGCCTCGTCCCCTCGCCCGGCCAGGCCCGCACGCACTGTCCCGGGGTGCGGGCTGTCCCTCTGTGCGCCTCGCCACTGCGCCGTGCCGGAACCACCGTGGAACCACTACAGCTGCCTGGCCTGGCCCTCACTCAGGACCACACAGCACCGGTACCCAGGTGCCACCCGCCAACGTGCCACCCAAGGCATGAAGGTGTCCTCGTGGCGTGGCACCAGGGCCACCACACTGCCAGGGGCTCCCACGCAGCCACAGCTGTCCCACAACCCGGAGCACTGCGTGGCCCCGGGGATGCCAGCACTGACACCCATGGCCCTGTCAGCAGGAGGAACACGGAATTTGCAGCAAGCTGCCAGAGGAGAGGGAAGGCAGGCCATCGCCATGGCTGGCTCACCCGGGGCGGGGGCGGCTGAGGGCGCTGGGCTCCCTGCAGCGCGCTGGGTCATGGCTGAGGCTCCGCACCAGCCGCATGCTCTCTCCGGGTTGTGCAAATCAGGAGCCCCCCAGCTCCAATCGGAGCACCCCGTGGGGGGGAAGGGGCAGAGAAACAAAGTCATTTATATAATGTGTCTCCCTGCTGAGCCCCTAATGGCTGGCGCTTTTGTTCTGCAGTGGCTGCCTGTCTGTGATGGGCAGGAAGCCGCAGTCTCCCTTTGTTCCACGGCCTTATTCAGCAATTTAGATCCATCATAAAAATCAAATATGCATGTTGCAATCGCCTTGCGTACAACAGCTTCAATTTTCGCCTTCTTTAATTTGAACTCCATGGGAGAAAGAGGCAGAGTCAGGGAGCAAGGGGCAGCAGGAGATGCGCTTTGTGTTTTTGTTCAGCGGACTGTCAAAATAAGGAGTAATGAAAATACAGAATTTTTATCTTTTCCTTGTTACTTATGAAACTACATAGAAGTCTTTAATAAAGCTCCTTAGTAGAAAGATGGCCTGTTTGGGGAGCAGCCTGCATGTCCCCCATTCCGGGCACGATGAGCTCAGCGGGGCTGGCAGGCTGTGATTGTGGCTGGGGCTGGTGACAAAGCTGCCAGGACACACGTGGCCGAGTCATTGTGCCATGTCTCTCTGCTCTCAGGGACATTTTCTCTTTCCACAATAACAAGATACTCTTCCATTGCTGAAAGCAAACTTAAATCTTTTTTAAAAATCGCCAGCACCTCCAAGCACTGCTTTGCTAGGTGCTGGTGATTTTGCTTCCACAGCACCGGCAAGGGTGGCTGTGTATCAAGGCGCTCGCCTGGCCCCATCCTAGAGGAGTGCGTACCCATGCTGGTGGCAGGCTCTGGCACAGGGCTGGGACCGACCTCCCCAGGGCCCAGCAGCAGCTGGAGAGGACAGGCTGCTTTGCCTGGACGCAGGCTGGAGGGAACCCCATTGCCACGGCTGACTGGGCATGGTGACGTCTGGCAGTGTTGCAGTGCTGGAGTTGGCACTGGTGGCTCAGGGGGCTGGAAGGTGTGCACTGAGTGCATGACTGTGTGGGCTTGTGCATGTGTGTGCCTGGCCAGGCCGGCAGCAGTTTGGTAGTGAATCCCTTCCCCCATGCTGAGAAAAGGCCCTTTTTTGCTGTGACAATTCAATATAATTGAAAGTTTGCTTAGGAAAGAGAGTCTTTTTAACTGAACATGCTCACAGCTGAATCGATATGAATTATACGGCACAGAAGATGCCTAGGGTATTAAAACATTAATTAAGTAACATCATGCTACCATCTAACCAACAGCACAATACCATTTATAGGTACCGCTATCTTTTCTCTGGGGCGCAGTGTGAAGTCTCTCTTCCATCACAGCAGAGGCCGTGGGAGAGCTGGAGCTCCGCCGGCAGCAGCTCCTCCACAGCTTGGGCTCCCTCGGGGGGGCTGCATCTGCCCGCGGCCAGTAGAGACGGGGGCACAGCCGGGTGCCCCCAGCCCAGGCTTTGCCTCTAGTTTCTGCGCTGTGCCCGCGCCCCACTGGTGGTAGGGGAAGGCGGCCTTGTCCCACCAGGGACCAAGCATGGATACAGCAGGGACGAGCTGCTGGGGCCAGTGCTGTGCAGCCTGGCGGGGAGCCACGTCCTCGGCCAGGGATGGTGGCAGCACCTCGGCACTGAGCTGCCCCGGGAGAGCCCGTGCAGCCGTCAGATTAGCTCACCGCATCAGCCTGGGGAAGTAATGCACCGATTCTGCAATATACCAAAATAGAAAGTCATTGGAGTGAAATCAGTGTCTTCACCACATCCCCTCTGGCAGAGCGTTAATTAAAATGACTCTCTAGTGCTTTAGATCATCAGGTGTACATTGTTAACGAGCTTGGAGGAGAGAATGGGCTCCACATTTGTAGTTTAAGTACTGATGGAGTTAACCCTTCACCACTGCTGGCACAGCCTGAGCCTGGTGGCAGTTTCTCAGAGCATCTGTCTGCATTAGACAAGCCAGCTTTCTTAGCAGACTTCACATGTCATTTAGCAAAGAGGTTAATGCAGGACCCTGCTCAGTTCGGCAGGGACCTGGCTGCAGAAGTGACATGGCCAGATCTGCTGCTCTTGGGAGAGACAGGGGGTGTCCATGCTGCTCGTGGGCTGCTGTGACAGTGAGGGCTGCAGGGCCAGTCCCTCTCTGTCCATCCGTGTCCTCTCTCTCCCCCGCCCCCCCAATGCTCCTGTGATGCACCGGGCGCTGGGCTCCTGCAGCAAAGGCAGAAGGGCAGGCACTTCCTCATGGTCTCACTGGGAGTTGGCAGGGTTTGGGGGTTTCTTTTGGTCTTGCTTGAGTCCCTGGGATCAGCCTCTTTGTGTCCAAGACACATCTACAAATGCAGCCCTTCTGTCACTTGGTGGCACTGAGCTTTGTCCTTGCTGCCTCACCTGGAGCCTGGGCCTGTGGTGGGGACTGCCCGGGCCGCTTCCCCGGCACAGCTGAGCCCTGTACAGATGGCAAAGTCCCCTCTTCTCCTCTGCGAATAACAGCAAACCGCAAGCTGTACTGGAAGGTGGAAGCATCCTCCAGACAGCAACTCTGCTCAAAACACATCTGCAATATTTTTGTCTTGAGCAGACAAGTGATCATTGTTCTGCTTTTATTATTATTATTATTATTTTTCTTTGGGCCTGTAAGAGTGTACTAGAAAGAGCTAAGTCTCTTTCTTGTCTTTAAGGTGATGGCAGTGAAAGGTTATTAAAAAAAATCACTCCCAGTCTCCTCTTACCAGAATCACAGCATGGAAAAACCTTTTTATTTCTGTCAGAGGTTTGCACAATTTCAGCTGATGCACTACTCTAAACAGATAGGCACTTGCAGCGGTTTTTAGTTTGCGGCTTGTGCAGCTACTAGCCATTTACACCTTTCTGAGCATTAGAGAGATGCTTTCTCAAGCATAGCTGTTTTTAACTGGAATTCAACCTAGGAATAAATAGCAATGTTACATAATAAACTTACAAAACTGCAGGTCTCTGTACAACACTGAAGTCATTAACGCGGTACAGTGCAAACACCAGTGGAAGGGTAGTGCTGGTGACCCCGTTCCTGCTGCAGTCCCATCTGTTTGTAGAAAATGCAGAATGGATTTTTTCCATTAGAAAACAACAGCAACAAAACAAAACAAAAACCCCACAACAAATCAGCCAGGAGGCCATCCAGATCCTCACCTCACAGCAGAGGGGAAATGCAAGACCCAAGCCTGGGACAGGAGCAGGCAGCCCGGTGGCAGGGAGGAGCAGGCCCTGTGCCAGCGGCTTGGCTGCTGCCCGCAGGGATGGGAAACTGTGGCTGAGTCAGGGGGCTCAGCTTTCCCTTGGGCAGGGAGGAGAGGAGGAACCTCTGCACCTGAACACACCCCCTCTGCTCAGTGTCTGCTCTTTGAAGTTGTTGGTTTGCAGCCATATCGCTGCTAAATGCCTGGGCTCAATGCTTTTGTACCTGGGCTCTGAGCCAGGCGATAAATCCCAATAAATTCAGCCTGGCTGTACCACACCAGACCTGCTCTTCCCAAAACATGCTTAGTTTTTTTTTTTTTTTTTTTTTTTTTTTTTTTTTTTTTTTTTTTTTTAACAAATATGAAGCTAGCTAATATGCACACTTCATAACTTGATTTGTGGAATAGATATGTAGCCTGCCAGACTGTGTCTCCTGAAGTACTGCAGCTCCATATGCCAGAAACGTAGGCTATCCTCAAAGAGCCCTGCGCACTTACTAGTGGAAAACCCAGCCAAGCTCTTCTATAGACCTTCTGAAGAGAAATTATTTGACAAGGAAAAATGTGCAAGCAACATTGAGCCATTACACAAAGCTACAAAAGCCCCAAAAGCTGCCCACTACACAGTCAGTATGATTTTGTTGCTGTTGATGGCTTTGGGGTGCTGAGCTGAAGGGCGCATTTGAGTGCACTTGCTCTTGCTCTCTCAGAGCCTGGAGGAGCGGCACCTCCTGCTCCCAGGGCTGCGTGCTTGGGCTAAGTCCTGGATGACTTGGTTAGGTTAGACTGTACTGCTAGGAGTCACTGGGGGCTTGGCAATTTTGACCTGCTTTATTTCATAATTCATGTATTTTTGGAGCCTGAATCTGTATTATTTATTTTTATTTTTTTCCATTTTCTTTTTCATGAAGGCACATCAGCAACCCTATTATTGAACTTAGTGGCTTGCAAGTCAATGTGCTGTCCTCATTAATTAAAGAACACTCCCATGTCCTCAATAGCTGCAAGATTTCCTCCCTGCAACCTCCTTGCTCTGGCTGAGCTGCAGCTCCGGGCTCCCGCTCCCCCAGGCAGAGGAAGCCCCTCGCTGCAAAGGCAGCAGCAGACCATCCAAGGACACCCACACTAAACACACTTCTCATCCCACCTGTTTTTTTTTTTTTTTTTTAATTATTTATTGCTGCAGTTATAAATTAGAGATGAATGGTAGCCCCTGAGGCTCTCTCTTGGATGTGGCCCTTACTAATGAATTTCAAACATTTTCTGCTGCAAGGGGCAAATTTTGGTAAAAAAAAATGTGCTTTTAACAGTCGGCAGTTTCAAAAGTGTTTGTCCCTGCTCAAGCTCTGCTCTGGAGATAGAGGTACCACAAGCAAAGGTAGGAGCAGTGAATCAGCTACTCACCTTTCTTACCTTCGTCTCCTTTTGGTTTAATCGGTAGAAGACAGATGGTGATTCTAGTTCACTTCTAGTCTACAGGTTTCAAGATGACCTCAGCTCCTATGGGCATCATGCTTTCCCTTTAACCATTAATTACAGCAGTATGCCCAGAATTCTTACACAATCATTTAGTAAAATTGAATGCACTTATAATGTCTTTTTCATACACAATGCATCCCAAAGCCATAATATGAATTGCACTATTTGGCTCATTACTTCCACGTTCGCATTAATTCATAGCATCAGCCCAAGCACTTCCACACTGGCGGGCCCTCGGACACCCAGGTGCTTCGGGGAGAAAGCGGATGCGCGTGTGCCTGTGCGTGTACCGGCACGGCACGAGGGCTTGTGCACACGTACACGCGGCTCCGTGCGAGCACCCGCCTGTCGGCGTGGGTGCGCGGCCTCAGGTGGACGCACGAGTCCCGCCGTGCCGCGCGCCGCTCACCCACCCGACGCAGACCCTGCACCGCACAAGCGGGGACATTGGAGACGAGAGCTTTTGCTCATTTTTTTTTTTTTTTTTAATGTATCACAATGAGCAGGAAACATACGTGATGAAATATTTCCAAAGGAGTATATTCAATTACCATCTACAGTCAACTCAACTATGACAACAAAGTCTTTTGTGACAAATCTTTTTAAAGTTTTGAAAGTTCCATGTGGTTTCTGTTTCTGTTAGTCTCCATGTATTTTGGTACAGTTCGAGATCAGCATTGTTACAGTAACAAAAAAAGCTAACAAGACTACATTATAGAAAAACACCAAGAACATCATTTTTGGTTTCACTTGCTCTATTTTTTGTACATTGCAAAGGCTGTTCATATCCCTCTTCACCTCATTTATGCTTTCTGTTCTACCCAAACTCGCCCCCCAGAAATAAAAACAAAAAAAATAGTCAAAGCTTTGTGATTCACAGTGGGCAGTATCTCAGCGCCAATAAACCAACCAACCAACCAACCAGCCAACCAACCAACCAACCAACCAACCCAATTTCTGCTTCTATTTAAAAGTTTTTTTTTTTTTTTTCTAAAGCAAAATATATTTCCACGAACACCGAGTGTGCTGGCCGTGCCGGTGCCTCCCTCGCCAGCTCCCGCCCCGCCTGCCCAGCGGGCGCGGGTGGCCCCAACACGCCTTACGCCTTACTTTATTCTCAGTTGTATGAAACTTTGGCCATCTTCACCACTTAAAAAAGCTTTTTATTAAAAATAAAACAGAAACCCGCTCAATGCTAAGTTTAAAATCTTTTCCTCATGCCCTGCTTGCCCCGCTCTGCCCAGCCCCTGGCCTTCCGACCTTAGCTGACAAGGGCAGATCTCAAAAAGGCTCCGCGGGGCCGCCCCTGCTCCCACCATGGCTCTGCGGGCGCGGGGCTGGGACGCGGGGTCCCATGGGGCCGCCGGGCGGGGGGCGTCCAGTCCCAGCCGTCGGCCTCGGGCAGCCGGGAACGGCGCATCCCGCGGCCATCCCACCCCATAGCGCGGGGACTGCGAGAGGAGGAGGCAACCTCGCACTGGAAGTCTCTAGAAACATTTACAAAAAATACAAGGAAATGAATTTATAAAACCTTTTAGTGGGTGGGAAGGAGGAGGGGGAAGAAGGAGAGGGAAATTGCACTATGACCAAGCAATATAATTAAAAAAAACAAAAACAAAACAAAACCAACAAAACAAAAGGATTTCAAAGAGACCTCGCAGAATTTGACAGATAAAGCTAGTGTTAAATTGTTAACTTGTATCACATAATCAAAAAACAGAACAAACAGAAAAATTTCTATATGATACAGACAGAGTAACATACAACAGTTAAATGGCAAAAAATATATATATATATATATTTCATAGAATTACAAACAAGATAAAATAATGGAAAAACAAAACTGTACAACTTTAGAATTTAAAAAATGTTCATCTCAAACACGGGGAGAAATACAAGAACTTTTGTTAAAAGAAAACAGTTTGTTAAAACAGCAAACGCATTTTGTGTACTTGTTTTCATTTTTGACACCTTATGCTACAACTGGATACTGGTAGGAATATTAGATGGTATTCTCTTTAGTATCGTCTACTTAAAAAACAATTAAAAAAGGAATTTGCACTGTGCATTAGCCTAGTTAGAAATATGTACAACAGTTCAGGATCTAGTCTTTCATCAAACTAAAACCAAAAATCTGTAAAAATAAAAGAGTCCCGCTAAAAAATGAAACCCACGTTCGTCTCTCAGGATGCTCCAGTCTCTTGCAGAGTCGATGAGCGGCTTCAGCCCTGGGAGGAGAAGCCCGAAGGCGGCGGGAGGAACCTGCGTTCACAGTCTTCGAAGTTCCCTTTGAAGCAGGAGGAGGATGAGGATGACAGGGAGAAGGCTCTCACACTTTCGGGGAAGAGGAAACGGGGGGGAAAGGAGACCGTTTCTGTTGACATTTGGCTACGGAAGTGAAAGCAAGCATCTATTTGTCTCCAGAATCTACATTTTAGCAGCACAAAGTTTTCCTTTCAAAGTCCAGACCACAAAAGACGTGTGAGTGCGTGCGTGCGTGTGTGCGTGTATGTCGGCGTGTTTTCCACAAACAGGAGCACAGAGATCAACGTAAGCACAAACGCCTCACAGAGAGCCTCTTTCTGTGCATCGCTAGCTGCGTCTCTGGGCACTCACTGCTCAGGCTGCCTAGCACAGGGACACAACTTCAGAACTGAAACCTGCCTTTTGGTATGCTGGATTTTCATTAAGAGTTGTCTCTCTGCTTGCAGAAGAAGCACAGATAACAACCTGGGTACTTTTTTTATTCTTTATTTAAACTTAGACTTGTTTGTTTAAATCAGAAACAAATTCTCAAGTAAAAAGAATCCTTTTTGCTCATTCTGCACCAGTGGTGAAAGGGTATGTCTTTGGATTTTATTTAAAGCATGAATTTTCTTTAGAGAAAAAAAATGTAACAAAAACTTTTTTTTTTTTTTTTTCAAAAGAAGGAACAGAGTGCAGCCTAATTACACAAACAGAAACAAATGCTTATAGTTAGGAACAGAGTCTTTGAAGCATTTACAAAATGAGGAAAAGAAGAGGAAAAAAAAAACAAAAACAGGAAAAATGGAAAATAAGAAAGAGATAAGTGCACAAGGGTAACAGACATAGGTAAATTGTATGTATACGCCTTAAAAAGTTTCAAACCCCCAACAAAAAATATTCTGCAAGGGATCCTACTGACCCCCCAAAACCCTTTGAACTTCTTTCTTTAGTTTTTATAAAATAATTATGCAACCACCCTCTAAGAAATGAAGGTAGCAACCATAAGTGGAAGATTACAGGATGGGGAAAACGGGGAGTAAAGGTACAAAGGGGAGAAAAGCTTAGGCGAGTCAATGGATTGCAATCTATCTGGCTAGGAATGAACAAGACAACATCAAATGAGAAGCCGTCAGCTGGACCATACAAAAGCTAAATGTACACAAAAGGGTTTTTTCTTTTAAATCTACCATACTGCTTCAGTTCATTTCCAATGCAACAATCTACTCAACACCAAAAATGGTCATATCTATCATAAATACAGAAAGTCAGTTGTTTTAAAACTTATTTTTTTAAGCTCCGAGTCCTCAACACTCTTTGTGGTTTATTTTTTTCTGAAAAGTGGGAGTGCTTAACTTTTCCCCTTGAAATTGGCTTCAGCAGAAAAGCTACCCTTAGAATCCCCGAAAAGCTAAAGCAGTTCACATTGATTTTCTCTTGAATACTTTCTGCCCATTTTAAATTAACAAAAAAACAAACAAACGAACAAAAAAAAAAAAAAAGAAAACAAAAACAAAAAACCCAACCTTTTCTGGAACGAAAACAAAACAAAACAAAAAACCCAAAAACAAACAAAAGAAATTATATATATATATATAAAACAATGATTCTGAAAACAGAACAAAGTGTGAGCGATTGACCTGAGAATAAAAAGACATTACATTTCTTTTTTCTTTTAGCAAGCCATTGGTATCTGAATGCTAAGATAGCAAGAAATTTAAAACTGTAACAAGGTGGGCTGCTTTCCCATACAGTGCATGCCGGCCTCTGCTGTGCTATCGACGTGGGGCGTTATTGAAAAGGGGCAATATACAAGGGGCTTAAGCTCCGAAGACAGTAAGGAGGCAGCACGGGCTTTCGTCTCCCAGACCAACAGTACCTTCGAAAGGACAAATGTAACAGATTTTTTTTTTTTTAAGTTTTATTTTATTAAAAGGAAAGGAAAAAAGAAATGTAAAACCCACCGGCATCGTTATATGGGAAAACAACCCACGCTTTTTCTTTTTTCTTTTTTCTTTTTTTGGTTAGAAGCTTTGGAATTGCAGTTAGTCTATTTTTGAAATTGGTTTGTTATTAACTTTTTTATTTAAATTTTCATTGTTCATCTTCAAAGCTTACAATCTGAAGGTGTCCATTCCTACGCTAGCTAGACCACTGTCCTTAGGGCAGCCGGGGTCCCGGGGCCCCTCCGCCGGGCTCGCCGGTCCATCTGACTTTTGGCTAAGATCCGTGTCAGACTCCTCCGAATAGTCGTCTGTTGGCATCGAGGGCTGAACCCCTGAGGTGCTGCATGAACTTGAGGTAACCGTTGAAGATGAGGAGAGAGGAGGGAAAGGCGGCGGCGGCGGCTTCCCCGGCGGGGCGCGGGGGGCTGCCGGGGGCCAGGGCTTTCTGGAGGCGTGGGGGGAAGCCGGGGGAGGCCGGGGGGGCGGGGGGCTGTCGTTTGAGTGAGCGGCCGACTGCGAGGTAGATGCGGTGCTGGGGTCGGGGGGGCAGGCAGAGTGAGGTAATAGACTGGGGTGCTCTTTGGCGTTTCTTGCTGCTCTTGTGATTGTTCGGTGTTTGTGCGGGGCTGACTCGAGATGCTGACTGAGGGCTTCGTCCCCACACACCGTGCTCTCGCACGCCACGCACTGGTACGAGCCGCTGCCCTGGCCGCTGCCGGTGGGCACGTGAAGCACCATCTCTTGCAGGTTCGCCATGGACTGGCCGAAGAAGCAGAGGGACTTCAGGTGGTCGCTGGCCGCCTCCTGGTCGCCGAAGCCCGCCTGGCACTTGCGGCAGACCAGCTTGTACTGCACCTTCGGGACGATGAAGGGGTCGCAGAGGGAGTCCGCGCCCTTGCCTTCCGCTTCGGGCTCTTCTGGGGGTTTGGGCAGGAGGGGGGACACCTCGCGGGGTGCATTCTTCTGCTCTTCTTGCTTGGGGGGTTCTTTGGCAGGGTCTTTGTCCGGGGTGGCAGCCCCCGTGGGGACGGGGGTTTGGCTTCCTTTGGGCTGCTGCGCTTTCTGCTGCTGCTGCTGCTGCTGCTGCTGCTGCTGCTGCTGCTGCTGCGCTTGCCGCTGCTGCTGCTGCAATGCCTCCTGCAGACTCTGCTGGTATTGCTGGTACTGCTGCAGCAGGGAGCCAGGGGACAGCCCCAGCAGCGCCTGCGACAGTGCAGGGCTGTAGGGGAAGAGCCCCTCCATCCCGTACATGGGCTGCAGGTACCCGCTCTGCAGGGCGCCAGGGATCTGCGGGGCGTAGTAGGGGGAAAACCCGGGGACGAAGTAGGGCAGGAACTGGCTCGTCAGCAAGGTGGTGGGGTCCGAATTCAGGGCGGCCTGCAGTGCCTGCAGCTGGGCAGGCTCCACTGCATACTCCATGGCAGGCAGCGGGGCCGAGAGGGCACCTGCCGGCGCCTCCCCCTTCTCCTTCTTGGGCCCCGGCAGGGGGTCCCCCTTCCCCTTGGGTGCCTTTTCCTTCTCTTTTGCCTTCTCGCTCTCCTTCTCCTTGCGCTGCGGCGGGGGCGGCTGCTGCTGCTGCGGCTGTGGGGTTGTTGCCGGCGGCTGCTGCGGGGCCACGGCCGCCGTGGCTTGTGCCGGAGTGGGCGAGCTCAGAGCGGCCGGGGGCTGCTTATTTGGTAATCCAGAGGTGGGGAGTCCGGGCGAAGGGACGCTTGTGCTGGGTAGGCCCATCAGGTTGGGTTTGGGAGAAGTTAAAGCTGCAAGAGGGAGGAGAGAGAGGTGAGGAGTCAGTGCAGGGCAGATGGCAAGCACGAAGCAGGGTGACCCCAGGACACCCCACGAGTGCCCCTGCACACCCTTCTCCACGCAGGGGCAGTGACTGTGGCAGGGACAGTGACACCAGCCCCGTGCTGCGCGGCTCATGTTGGGGCGCCAGCCCCGCTTCCCATCAGCCCAGTCACCCAGTCACCCCCCGGTGCCCGTCAGCCCTGTCACCCATGGCCACGCAGTGCTGGCTGCCCATGACGCTTCAGGTGAGATGGTGTTATCATCTGCCATTTCACGTAAGCTAGTTAGTGCTGGATTATGAAAATACTTAAAATGTATGCGAAGGAGTGGGGCAGGGGAAATGGAAAGGAGGAAGGTGGGGAATGCCAGAGGGGTGCAGAAAAGGGATGTGTTCCTCATCCTGTTCTCTCCTAGTTTATCAGCTTGCTCTTCCCCAGGGAAGAGCTGCAGCTGCCAACTTCTGTGTGCTCCTAATGCTTGGCAAAATCGACTGCTCTCTAGTTGGAAAACACTGGATAAGGAGATGTCCTACGAAGAGCTACCATGGATAAAGCCTGATGTGCCCCTCAATATTCCAGATCCTTGCACTGCCTCTTATCGGGCGAGGACAGACGGACAGACATCTGCCATGACCCACCAGTGGCGAGCTGCTGAGGAGCTCCCGCGGCTCAGGGCAAGAGCAGCCGGCAGCCACGGGGCTGTTTTCCCCCTGCAGATGGCAGAGGGACACCCGAGTGACCTCAGGGCTGGGGCAGCTGAGGGCATTTGGTGAGGGAACAAAGCGGATGTGTGGGAAGGCTGATGAGGAGCCTGAGGTGGCTCAAGGATAGAAGGAGCTTTGGAGAAGGGCTGCTGGGTGAGAGCTGGTGCTGAGAGTGGAGGCACCCGGGGCAGGGGGCTGGCGTGTGGGAACCCAGGTGGCTCCTGGAGAAGCAGCTGGGCTTCCCCGGCAAGCTGCCTCTCTGGGTGCCCACTTTCCCTTCCTGTGGCTGGAAGCAAGGCAGCCCAAACACGTCTCTCTTGTGATGCACAGATGCAGGGTGACAGCAAATCAGAAAATACTGCCATTTCGAAAATGAGTCAGTTATTCACAACCTGCTCTAGGTGGCCCTGCTTGAGCAGGGTGTTTGGACCAGGTGACCTCCAGAGGTTCTTTTCAACCTAATTTATTCTGTGATTCTGTAAACCAAAGAGAGAAAACCTCCACGTATCACAGACAGCTGAACAGATGCAAATGTACTGAAGAAACTACTCAACACAAACAATGCACCTGGCTTTCTTGTGTAAGTTCAGCCAGACTTTCTGGCTGTTGTCCCCTGTACAGTGGAGTTATCCCAGTCCCCTGGACTCGTTCTCTTTAGATCAAACTTCATTCCTTTCCTGGAATGTAGCTCATTCAGTAACTATGGGTGTCACTGAATTTGTACTGCTCAGAATACAGCAAAGGAACAACCTTCTTGCAGCATCATATTTTGAGTAGCAGTTGGCAGCAAAGTGGGGCACAGCAGTCTCCAAATCCTGGCTGCACTACTCCCTAGTATAAATGGTTCATTTGGCTATGGTGTTGCATTCACCCCCTGGCTTTGTTTGGAGACCTGCATGCAGAGCTGGACAAAACTGATGTGGCTCTGCAGAGGACAGACTGGTAAAGGAAGCGAGCAGCAGGGCTTGAGGAAGAGGCAGGATAAGAGCCCTGGAGAATTCAGTGATGACTGAAGCAAAGCCCTTCTGAGACCTGCAACTGCTCTTGATGCTGTATTGAGACAATAGTGATTTGTAAAGGTATGAAGTGAGCCTCGACGCAGCAGCCTTATAGATTTCAGATAAGGGGATATTATGGATAGATGCCATTGAAACTGATGTTCCCTAGTTGAACAGTCCCTGAGAGGTTCAAGCACAGGAGCAGCAGCTAATTCATAACATTCCTGGATGCACAGCCTTATCTGTTTCGACAGGCTTTGAGCTGAGATGGCCTGACCTTTGGAGCTTTATCTAAAGGCCACAAATAGTCTGTTTGACTTTCTAAATAGCTTAGTCCTGCCTAGACAGTCACTGATTACTCTTAACATTCATAGTATGTAGCCCCATCTCCCCAAGACACATACTGATCTTTGGAGAAAAATAAAGGCAACATATGTATTGAAGCACAAAAAAGTAATTTTAGATCTTGTTATAAACTTGGGGTACTAAGTAAAGAGCATAGAGCTGATCTGTGATAGGCTGACAATGTAATTTGCCAAAGAAATAATTTTGGCTTACTTCTGGCCACTGAACCAAGATCTGTTGGAAAGAAATAGCATGAAAAAGTCCTGGCACACAAAGATCCCCATCAGGCACATGCCTAAGACTACACTCAAGGAGCAGGAATGGGCAGCAGCCCCAGACAGAAGAACATCTCACAGCAACTGTTTTTAAAGATGGCTTAATTACAACAGACTATCCTACACCCATTGTCAGGAACTATTTTATCTACTCGGGGTGGGGTGGGGGTGGAAGGAATTCTTTAACTATGCAAAAAAGCCTTGCAGAGGCCCTAACTCCTAATAGAAAACTTTTCTAGATAAACTTACTCTGATCTCTTCTGCTTCTGACATGAACATCAGCAACCACACTACAATGTAATCCCCATGCTGCTCCAGGGGAGAGAAGGATCTTGACTCCAAGAGTACGGATCATATTTGGAAAGACCAGAACCCAACTCTTGTCCATTTGCCAGCAGAAGATACTTCAGAGATGAATAGTTGTGGAGAAAAAGGTGAACAGAGACATTTCCCAGGGGATAGAAGGATGCCTGATTTGAGTCATGGGTCCTTAATGCTCTCTTTAGGATATTATACCCAATGTCATTGTAACAACATACTAACTTCAGGTTCTAGTGATGTGATTTATTCTGAACAACTCTGCAAACAGCCTCCCTTGCAAATGTCAGATAAGCTGTTCCAAGTTCCACCTAACCGCTCAAGCCAGCTATTTTTTTTACTAAGATTTTGATTTGCTTATCCAAAGATTTACCTCCTGCATGACAAATGAAGAAGGCAATTCGATTAATATGACACTATCATGTTACCTGGCAGCATCAGCACTCAGTTCTTCAATCTGTTGAAAAAAGAACTTACAAAATGGCCTGCTGACAAAAAGCATCAAAAAGTCTTTTTGAAGACTGCTATCACTCCAGTTTCTGAATAAGAAGCCAGGAAGATGCTTAGATAATATTTATACTTTATACCAAGGATTATAACTTATCATTAGCCAATTAGTTCAGTACACTAAGAGAAAGTTACTGTTTCTGGACACAGCCTGATGGTGTTACAGCAGTATCAGTGCAGTATAGAAAACAAAGGTGCATACTGGCATATGCTGTAGCAGGACCAGGCACGATGGCATTTTCCATCTGAGACAGACTCAGCCTGTTGCTGAGACAGGACACTAGAATCAGTTCTTGGGATATCTTTGCAAATGCAGAGTGGCCCTGGTGAGATGCAACTTGAATAGGTATCATCAAGTAAACAGAGAAGTCTGCCAACTGAAAGCAGGTCTGCTAGAGAACATCAATTAGCTCTGTCACGAGTTGCAATTCAGATGCAAGCATATCCTTGGGATGCCACAGATGCAGCAGGGGTGAAATAATCCTTGAATCAACTTTTCTAGGTCTAGTGTACTGAATAGTACCTTCTACTGATAGTATTTGCTATACATTGTATACTTTCCAGCCCGCCATCAGGTACAAGGGAAAAGAGCATCCAATATGTGGAATTAGGCCATCCAAAGGACTAGGCCAAATTTCATTGTTATGTAGTATTGTTAAGAAATATCCTATTAAAACACAAATTAGATTTATCCTACAACTACGCTGTTTTTGGTTGGGAAGGTATTTTCAGACAGTTCCCAGCTCATGGCTCAAAAACAACCCACCACCCCATCAGGATTTGTCCTGGAGGCCACTATAAGGGCGTTACATAAAGATGCTCCAGATTCTGTCACCACTACTACCAGGCACATTACATTTTCCCTGGAAACAGTTCAGAATTACTGAAAACTTGTGATGGCATTGCATAAACTGAATTTAATATCAAAAGGAAAGATATAATGAACAATGCATTCAGTACATTAGTCCTTTTCATGTTCTATTTGATAAATCCTCTATTTTCCATTTCCTTGAAAGTGCATCTGAATTTTAAGTCTGTGCTAGCATAACATAGATATGCAACATTGCTTTATTTCAGATTTTGCTAGAAAAATGAATTCAGGAATTAAAGATAAAACACCCAATGCCTATTTGCTCTCAAGTAAACATGCTTAACTAAAGGGCCAAGTATCCTATTACTGGTCACTCTGAAGGGAACATCCACTTGTGCTAAAGATGCATCAGGTTAAGCTGTGTTTCTGGGTAGTGTGATAACATCCATACCCACCTGTGTTGGATGGAGTGAAGCCTGGTAAGGATGGGCTGTTGAGGCCTGGGAGCAAGACTGGAGGGATGCCCTGTAGTGCTGGGTACGCAGCAGGAAGGTTAAGAGCTTGCAGAGGGGTGTTATCAAACATGCCCTGCTGTTGAGCTGCCAGACCAAGAACCTCATTGGCTTTTTTGATCCGGTCCAGCTCCTGCTGAGCCATCAACTGACGTACAGTAGCAGGGTCAAAATACTCCTTTTCCTTATCCAACTGGCTTCCAATGGTTTCTTTAACTTTGGAGATATGCTGTTGAGAGAAGATATGGTCACGTACAGACAGTCGAGCGCTGTACTTGATGCCACACAAAGTGCACTCTGTTTTGGGTCCCTCATAACTTGTTTGGTTTATACCAAAATGCTTGGCCATGCTGAGTTTGGACTTCTTCTCCTTTGCCCGAGCATTTTGGAACCAGACCTGAACAACTCTCTTTGGCAGTCCAATGTCATTGCCCAAGACCTCACACTCCAGCATGGTAGGTGTCCTGTAGTCATTAAAGCACGACTTAAGAACTTTTAGCTGGAGATTAGTCATCTGAGTGCGAAAGCGTTTCTGTCCGGGCCGATCCCCACTCTCCCCAGACTTGCTGGCTGAACCACTTGCACCAGGGCTGGGTGAGCAGGGATCTGCAAGGCTGGAAGTTTCACTATAGTCCACAGTACCTTCATTATCGTACTCTTTGCTGTAAAAGCTGGGAGCTGGGCTGACCAGGCCAGAAGACAGACGATCTTCATATTCAGACATTGCTATCATGGCAGCTTTTGTGAGACCTTCACTGGGTCCTGATGCAGATTTGGTTTCAGTTGCAATCCCTGTTGCGCTATCGTTGTCTGCATTCCCTTCATCTCCTGTTGTAGTGTCTGTGATTGCAGTGTTGACAGAAGAGCAGTCATCATTGTCCAGCTTTGTCTGGTCAAAGCTCAGGTTGACCGAGGACATGGAGGGACTCTCAAAGTCTTCTATCCCTTCCACCTTGATGGAGGATGGACTCAGCAGAGTCCGAGGTGACAGTTCCATGCTCTTGTTCACTGGGGAGAGAGGAACACTCTGACCATCACTACTAGTTGGTGGCATGTGGGAAAAGCTTGCTCCATCAAAGATGTCTCCCTTCATCTGGAGTCCCCCATCGCAATCTAAGAGCATAGCAGACAACGTCAAGTTGTATCCGGCTCTCTTGGCCTCATGCCAGTGGCGGGATCGGATGTGAGCTTCCAGAGCTGTCTTTGCTTTAAAGAGAGCCCGGCAGAATGGACAACGTCTATGGGCTTGGGCAGGCCCTACAGCTCTGAACTGTCCCTTCCTTTCCCGCGCACGGGTGTTCTGAAACCAAACTTGCACAACACGTTTCTTCAAGCCCACTTCATGTGCAATGTGATCCAACATTTTCCGTGTTGGGTTGGAGTCTAGCAAGTATTTCTGATAAAGAATTTCCAGCTGCTCTGGGGTAATTGTTGTCCTTAGACGTTTATCCCTTTGAGGTTCTTCTCCTCCAGTCCCACTGTCATTTTCTCCAGGGCTTGCGCTGGCCTTTTCCTCCAGCTTTCTCTTCAGTGTGTTCATTGTGGATGTTGGAGTTGATGGAGAAGTAGCGGAGCTTGCTGGAATCTGTGGTAATGTACCCGATAGCAGCTGGCTCGCAAGTAGTGGATTACTGGGATCAAAAAGCATGAAAGGCATATCCAGCGTTCTGTCCAGGAACGGGGGGTGAATAAACTGGTTTTGTGCACTCAGAAAATGAAGCTGCTGATGCTCCTGCCAATGCTCAAAGGAAGGAAATGCCAGCTTACACTGGTCACACTGGTATGGGATTAGCTGAGGAGGTAGGTTTGCCAGCTGTTGAGGGGTGGATGTGTGGATGGGTTTGAGGGAGAGATGTGACAGCTGAGATGGACTTGGGCTTGACTGTGACAAAGAACACTGAGGGGGCTGAGGAGGGGGAGGTGGCTGTTGTAATGAAGAGGGGGAGGATAACTGTGAAATCTTTTGGTGTGCTGAATTTGTCTTTTGTTCTCCTTGGTCCTGTTGCTGCTGAGACTCTTGCTTTGGTTGCACTTGCTTCTCTTGAGTTTGGTTTTGCTGTGTACTTGGAGGTTCAGACTGCTTTGGTTTCTCATCTGTAGCTTCTACTTTAGAGCTATAGGTGGAGGAATCGTCTGCCTCTGCTGTGAGCTGCAGAAAAGCTGAGGAGGTTGCATTAGCTGAAGATGTAGGTGTGCTGTAAGCTTGTGAGGGCATTGGTGTGCTGCAGGAGGAACTGGTTGGAGTCAAGAGCTCCATTGCATCCATAGAGTCTTCATTCTGGCTATCATCCTGTCCGTCTTCATCCTCATCTTTGTAACAAAGCTTTTTCTGGTGTTTAATGAGATCAAAAATGCGCTGAAAAACTAGGCTGCACTTTTTACATTGGTAGTTCAAGTTGCTTGTTCTAATGTATCTGTCATTTGTGAGCTCCCGCCGTTCTCCATCTTTGCCTTCTCCCTGATTCTCATAGTTTTTCCTAGCTTTTTGACGGGCATTCTGGAACCACACCACTATGACACGTGTTGGCAGGTTCAGCAAGTTAGAAAGCTGCTCAAATTCATCATCCTTTGGATAAGCATTGGCATCAAAGAAGTCCTGCAGGACTCTGAGTTGGTAGTCAGTAAAGCGTGTCCGGGAGGATCGCTTGCTTCCCCAGTACTCCTGCTTTTGAGGTTCTGGAGAAGGAGGCCGTGAGTCTATCTTCAGCTCTTCCAGGCTGGTAATGGGAGGATTACTGAAATTGTATGGGGAATCCTTGTTGCGCTGGCGTTCTTTGAAAAGAGTGTTTCTAAACCAGTGCTTGATCACTTTCTGGGGTAACCCAGATTTGTCCGCCATCTCTTTGATCTGTTCCTCACTTGGGGAATTGTTAATATCAAAATACTGCCGAAGAACTCTGAGTTGGTCATCAGTGATTCGTGTCCGTGGCCTCTTGTTCTGCTGCTGCTGGAGAAGGCTGGGGTTGAGCTGATGCTGGTATAACTGGGCCAAGTCTGCAGGCAGAGGGTCTACAGGACCAAGCTGGGGCGGCAGCTGAGCAGGTAATGTTTGTAGTGGCATGGTTTGCATCATAAGTGGTGAAAAGATGGGGAGCTCCATTGGCATGGAGAGCTGAGTGAGTGGCACAGATGGCTGGGCTGGTGCAATCGTAGGAGAGGTAATTGGTGGGGCAGAAGTAGGAATGGTAGGAGTAGAAGCTGGCTGAGGAGGTGCTGGAGGGAGTGGAGGTGGGGGCGGTGGAGGTGGTGGTGGTGGCTCTGGGGTCTGAGGCCGCAGCGGGTACAGTTTGTCATAGTGTTCTCTGTACTGTTTGGCAAATCTCTCTAACTGCTTAAAGGGAAAGTAATGTTGGTGAACATGCTCTTGGTGGCTCTTCAGGATGAGGATATTTGAAAAGAACTTGCCACATGTATCACACTCTAGCTTTTCCAAGTTCTCACCTTGCTCTGTCTTCCCATTTTTCTTCTGCACCTTCTGCTTGTTTTCATTATACTGAATTACAAGCTCAAAGCCAAAATTTTCTAGCAAGGCTTTTGTGGCATTCCCTCTTGCATCAGATGCAATACGTGGAGGCAGTAAAGAGGGCTCCGAATTGCTGCCTGGTACAAAGTCCTTCTTGTCTTTGGGCTTTAAGTTATCAGGCAAAGACTCCTTAGATGCTGCATTATTGTCTCCCCTCTCTGCACTTTCCCTTTCCCGTGGGGTTTCTTTTTCTTTCTCCTTCACTACAGATTTATTCTTCTTCTCTGGGTGCTGGCTCTGCTGTATAAGGACATGAGGTTGTGACAAGGACAGCTGACCTTGCTGCTGTTGTAAGAGCTGTGGATGGCTCTGCTGAGGGAGCTGAACTTGGGCCTTCAGGTCCTCCAGCAAACTCGGACCTGTGCCAGTCAGTGTTAGAGCACCACTGGTGACAGGCAAGCTAACTTCTGGATTGAGCTGGAACTCGGCACTGGGGATGTAGAAAGGAAACAAAAGATGCTGCTGTTGTTGAAGCTGCAGAAGGGTCTCAGTGGTCATTGGAAAGTGCGGCAAAAGTGCTGGGTTGAATAGCTGAGATTGCAGGAGAGCAGCTTGTTGCTGCAGTTCTTGTTGCAGGTGGGCCTGGACTTGAGCCTGGGCCTGTGCCAAGGTCTGAGCTTGTTGCTGCTGCTGTTGCTGCTGCTGCTGCTGCTGCTGCTGCTGCTGCTGTTGCTGCTGCTGCTGCTGCTGCTGCCTGGATGCAATCATGTCTGCCAGCTTCTTTCGGTTTACCTCTTTGGGCTCAGAAGGGGAGGAGATATTAGTGCTAACAGGGTTACCTATGGGAGCAATTCCCAAGCTGTCGCTGGATACCTGGTTGAGCAGGCTGGGAATGGGAGTTGTGCCCGAATTACTTGTGTTGGTAGTTGTGAAAGTATTATTGTTGCTAGTGCTCACTGGGCTTGGTGTGGATGAACCCAAAGAGAGACTGCTGCTGCTGCTATTGCCAGCTCCGTTACTACTGCCACTGCCCCCAGCTGCCTCTAGCTTGGCAGCGCGAGCCTTGGTTTGGTGCAGGACAGACCTCATGTGGATCTCCAAGGTAGAGCTCTGGCTGTAGGCCACGTTACAGGTGTTACACTTAAAGGGTTTGTTGTCTGGGCTGCTAGTAGGTTCAGGCTGCCCAGTAGCAGACTCTTGGAGGGCTCTTTTCAGTTTATGCAGATGAGAAACTGAATTGTAATGGACCAGGAGAATGTTCTTTTGCGTGAAAGATTCCTTGCAGACTGTGCATTTGTAAGGGCGAGATGGATCTAAGAATTTCTCCATAGTGAAGTTAGGGCCCTTCCTGAAGGGTAAGGCTCGTTTTGGTTCTGAGCCAGAGTCCTCTTGTACCGACCCCGAATCACTACCTGTTGGGCTCTGCTTATCTTCCAAGTCGCTCTCTTCCTCCTTATCTTCCTCAACTATTATAGTGTGGTCTTCTGCTAGCGAAGGATCGCCCATAGCAAGAAGGTCCCCGTTGACCAAAAGACCACCATACAGCTGCTGAATGTCGGCCTCACTCAGCTCCAGATGGCTGGTTTCCAAGTGCTTCTTCAAGGCCTGGAAGGTTCGGAAGCTGCGCTGGCAGAGGCAGCACATGGTGGCCGCTCGGATAACATGGTACTGCGAGTGGAGCTGCAGCTTCTCGATGGTTTTGAATGCCAGGCTGCACTGGTTGCAACGGTACTTGTAGACGTGGCGATCAGACACTGGCAGCTGCGGCCGCTTTGCATGAACTTCATTGAAATGTGTCTGCAGGGCTGCTGAGCTCTTGAACACCTGGTTGCACCCCTTCTTCCAGCAGAGGAAACCGGAGTCGTCCCGAGCAGAGCTCTGATCAGCTGCAACAGGTTTGGGATCGCTGCTGTGCTCAGCACCTTCTGATGGCAAAACACTCTTTCCTGAGTCCTCAGAGATCTCTGTGAAAACAAAATCACAACAAAACTGGAAATTACACCAGTGCACAAGGGCTGATCAACACCAATTTTTGCCCCAACTAGGTCAGTTTTTTCTCTCTGCAAGACAAATAGGTATTTCCAACATTTCTCCTCTACCTTCACTCATTTATTTTAATACCAGCCCATTAACCCTCATCATGGCCCATTACATAAACCTACACAATTTACTTTCTTGTTCACTTTGAGTATCTGAGAATCATTCACACATACACATTCCCTTACTACATTTCTCACCTTTAATTCTCCCTTTTAAGCAAAGGCTGTCCAGCCACCTATCTGTCTTTGCTGTTTTTCTTTGATATCCTGCCTAATTTCCAGCAAGATTTCTCCAAATGAACGTAATATTTGAGTCTTGGTCCCAACAAAGCTAAAAACAGGAATGAAATTCAGGTCCTGCTAGCAGCAGCTCAAAGGAAGTTGTTTGAGGGAGGAAGGGAGAAGAAAGAACAAGCACTCAGTGCACTGCCACTTTTCCGGGGCCTAACAGCACAGTTCTGCCAGAAGAGTGTGGTAAGGGTGGAGGCCAAAGAGGGGATCCCAGTGTCCAGTAAAGCACTACCTTTCCTGCCTATGCCAGTGCTGTCCCACCAGCATCACTACCTAGGGGCTGTCTGCCTGAAAGGAAGCAATGGTTGTCTTTGTTACCACATTCCCTACAGACTTTCCAGGAGGGCACGGAAGGAAGACCAACATTGTTTCCCTGCTGAGTTTAAGATCAGACTCTTCTGCTCGTGCAGAATGACGTTCTTGGGATGTTCTCACATCACACTACAAAGCCAGGACTAAATAGCCATTGATTTACATCCATGCCTTCATAACACAGCATGGCAATGAACAAGGCAGAGGAGGTTTGGGCTGGATAAGCACTGCAGCAACTGAAACCTCCCCAGTGTACGTACTTGAGCTATGATGGCAGCAGAGGTGTTAGTACAGTCTGTGGCCAGCAGCAGCAACCCTTGTGGTTTCTCTACCAATTCTCTAAGCCCTCTTACCATGTCTCTTTTTTGCTGCTCCCATCTGGTCTTCTCCTTTGCAAGGAGAATTTCCACAATTTCCACGTGAATTGCAATGGTGTGAGAGCTGTGCTCATCAGCTCTGAACTGCGCTGCTCTGCCCCCCTGCAGGGACACCAGGGGCACTGTTTGTGGTGCAGGTAAGGGAAGACTGCTCTGCCGTGTGCTGGCCAACTGTGGTCCTCAGGACATAGCTGGGTATGTGGAGATTGCCCATGAGATGTCCCTAGACGCAGTCCCCAGCCAGGTGACAGGAGCTGGGGGACTGGTGGGACCTCACTGACCCGCACTCACCAGGCTGCTTCCCCAGCTCCTCGGTGGTGGAGTTCCCATCTTTCTCTGGAGTGGCTGCTGGCAGAAACATGCTGCTGGGCATCATCACCTCAGGTGTTGTCACCTGGAGACGGGAAAGTAGGGATGTAGGGAAAAGAAAAGCACAAGGAAATATTTTTAACATCTTCAGTAGCAAAATTAGACACCAGTATTGTAAAGTCAGAGGCGTCACTTTTCATAGCTCACTGAAGACTCATGTTTATTAGACAAAGCTCACATCAGTCAAAAGTGTTTCTACAGTTACATTCTGGACATAATTAGCAGTGCACACTTGAAGAATAATCTTATTATTAATATTTTTCCTTTATGTAGAATTCAGACTTTGATCACTGACAATGTTTTGTCATGGGCTGTGAAACTTCTTGTGCAACCAATTAGGTAGATAAGTTGAAAGGCCCACCTTAAGCTGCTGAAAACATAATAAGGCCCCTAATTAAATCATACCTCGTAAAGTACACTGTAATCTTGAACTAGGGAGCATTGCAGCACTGTTTTCAAAGTGTATCGATGCAGGAAAAGGAGGGGCATGAGAAAGAAAAGTACAAATAAGGAGAGAGGTGACAAAGGAAAGGATGAATAAGGAAAGACTAAAAAGACAGCAAATTGTCTGTGAAATGAAAAGCTATTAGTAACCCTTTCCTTGCTCTGACTGCTGTGTTTCCTTCGCCTCTCTTCAAGTGTTTGTCTAGAACCTGCACCATCATTACCACTGCAGTACTTGAGTACCAACATTTTTGAAGAGCTGGAGATTTTGTGTGCTTCAGCTAGAGATGCTCCTTGAAAGAGTCAAATGCTTACACTCATCTTTTTCTGGAAAACCACGTTTCTTTGAGTTTATCCAGTCATACACACCAAGTACAAACCACCTAGCTAGCAGGCTGTGTGTGGCTGTTATCGGATGTGGGACAAGGAACGCCCTTCTCACCTTCATGGTCAGTATCTCACAACAACTGAAAAGCTGCCCCACAGTCGTTGTCTCAGACAAACCCGTGTCACTGTGACCATTCGTGCTGTATTCAAGTGCATGGTGCCAGAACTGGTTATGTGCCTGTGGCAAGCAAAGGCACCTCCACAGCTCCGCCTGCTCCCCTGCTGCTGGCGCTCAAGGAGCGTGCCCTCTCACCAGCGTGATGGCACTTGGAGAAACAGAAACCAACACTGACTTGCAATGCTTACAGTGCTTGTGCTCCCAACCTCTGACTGCTGGAAGAGTGACACAGAAACAAGCACTCCTAGACAGGTATGTTAAAACAAGCCTCTCTGTCCTTCTGCCAGACACTAAGAGGGCATCTGAACCGTGGATTTCAGAAGAGTGTGAGTGAGGCTGTTACCTGCACGCATGATAGCTTGCTTTCTGCAAAGTCAGGGACCACGACTCTGGCCAAACTGCATGAGATATTAACAAATCCATGGTGAAGCTGCAGCTGAAACCCTGTAAGCCTCTGTGCAGGACATGAAACCTTCTTTATCGACACACATGTCAAATCCAAACTGACACAGACTAGACCTTGGTTTAAGTGAATGAA
The DNA here is from genome assembly GCF_964211825.1 of Aythya ferina. NCBI lineage: Eukaryota > Metazoa > Chordata > Aves > Anseriformes > Anatidae > Aythya > Aythya ferina. The sequence goes on from NC_140308.1 coordinate 415,428, forward strand.
AGCAAAAGCAGCTCAGAAACAAAGGTTCACATGAGTGGCTGCAGACATCCAAACTGTACCAAAGGGAGATGCTGAGCTACCTTGGTTTACGTGGAGGGCAGGTGCACGAAGGTAAGCACCGAGTCCTACAGACGTCTGCAGGAGAGGCAGCTGACACTGATAAATCACGAGGAAGGAAGCTGAGCACAGCAAATTCGTTCCACCTTCTACTTTAACCAGGAGCATCTGACGGCTATGGGTGGTCAGGAGATGAGAAAGGTCACTGGTTCATTCACAGTTGTGGGGCTCTGAGGAGGGGGCCGGGCAGGGATGCTGAGGAGGAAAGGCATGAAGGAACTGTCCCTCTCAGCCTTGTCAGCAGGGAGAGTGCTTTCCTAGGATCTTTAGGAATTATGAAAAATAAATGACGAGAAATTAAAAAAAACCCCAACAGAGTAGAAAAAGAATAAAATTATCTAACACCTCAGCTGCACATCATTATAGAAAACTGTGGTCTTTTTATACGCATTACAGTAAGGCAGCCATCCCCACTACCAGACTCAGTACGACGGATCAGTAATTGTTTTCATACACTTTAATTAGAAAAACTCAGATGGCTATGAATAATAATGGAAAAGAGAGACTTTTGCACTTGAAAGGTTGAAGTCAATCAAGTGTGAATGACGGCAAAAAAGAAAAAAAAAAGACACCAATTCATCAGGCCTCTGTTGTCTCGCCGCGTCTTTAATCATAATTCCTGATTGGGATTCAAGAAGGCAGTAAGCAGCGGTTCTTTGTCTGCCTTCACCTTCCGTCAATTAACTCTCCCCGAAATATAATCATCAACCTCACATGCTCCTCTGCATCTTAATCTGGGTCTCCAAACCAGTAAGTCCTGCCCTATATGTGTTTAAGTAATTACCTTTATCTACCTGCATCTCCACAGCCACAGTTCTCAACCTACTTCTACCCCTCCCCTCCACAAAACGAAAAAAAACCCTATGACTGTGGTACATTAAGTTGCTACAGACACAAAATCCCAAAAGGCAAAAAGAAAAAGGCTTGGAGAAAAGTATGGGAAACTAGAAATTCTGGGTATGGATATAGGGCAACAGCAGGCAGTCCAGACAGCCATACAGGGCTAGCCCTGTGAAGCACAACCTTGAAAATAGGGCAACTGATCTGGACCCTGCTTTCATTCTGTACCCATTCAGCACCACGCAGGTTTCTCCTGGAAGTGCTGCCCCTCTCTTCCATGCCACTTCCTGGGCAGGATGACTGTTTCTTCATCCTCACGGTCCACCAACCAAGCAGAGAGCAGAGACAAAGAACAGAGAAAATGGGCTGCTCATCTCAAATTGTTTTGCATTTATACTGAATTCCAGACTCCCAGCTTTGAACTATTTGCCCTTTTACACTGCAAACCTGTTGGAGTATATACCTTGTATATGCTTCCTTGTATCTGCAGAAAATGCCTCGCATCTTGTTGCTGCTTTTAATATAAACAAATAACAGGAGTACTGAGGCAACAGGAAGGTTTAGGAGGGCATGGTCACCTGACAGATAAACGAGGAGTGGTGCTATAAAACACAGCATTTTGTACTTCAGATATATTTAAACGGCATTAACTGTTCTGGTGATAGAGAGGAACGTGTTTACCTTGAGCACTGTCTGTGTTAGCTCGTACAGTCGTTAAGTGCTCTCTACCTCCCTCTCACCTGAGCAGGCAATACCTGGGATGTAATCCTGGCACCCATCCTTGACTGCTCTAAGCCTGCATCTCTGGGCTTAAATTTCTCTTCAACACCAACTGTTTCACAACAGCAACAAGTCAGCCAATTTGAACTGTTACTAAAAAAACAATCCTACAAATGTAACTGAGACGAATGTGATTTGTCTTCTTCCTTTCCACCTGTACATGCTCTTTTTGCTCCGTTTAATATTAAACTGTATTCCCTTCGCAGCTGCAGCCATGATATTCTGGTCCACAAGCCACCAGCAAGGCTTTTCAGCTTTCCCTCGCAGCCAGGTGTTATAATCCACGTCCACGCACGGCCCCGCAGTGCTCGTCCTGCACCACCTGCTCGTGCAGCCCCCGTCTCGCCCAGGCCGAGCAGTGCGACCGCACGGAATGCAAGCGGTCCCCTCGGACTGCATCACTCCTTCATCTTTCTGACCAAATGAAACTGAGGGATGGGGAAGGATCAGTGGCTCACCCTTATCTGCTCTTTCTGACAGCCCAGTGACTGGATACAGATATAATGATTGGGTCCTGTTTATCAGTACTTGGACAGCTGGAGGGGGTACCCCCAGGAAGGCGCGGAAGCCCTGACGCTGAGCAAGCATTTGCTCTGAGCGCTGCCTCTGACAGCAGCACAGAACCAACCAAGTCCCTGCCCCATTCGCCGCACCAGGGAACCCGTCCCCCCTCCCAAAACATCTCTCTGCAGCTTGCACTGGGCTTGGGAGTGCTGGCCCGAGGACTTTGCTGCAGAGAAGGCAGTTATCTGCCTCAGAGGGTGGATGGCTGCTGGAACAAACATCTGTGCCTCCAAGAACCCCACCCTTCAGATGAAATTCAGGTCCCTTTGAGAAGATAAAGTTCCTTGGGAAAAGAGATCTACCTACATGCTTAGAAACCTCAAATCGATGTCCTGTTCTTTAAATAATGAAGTCCAGTGACTTTTCACAAAAAACAAAACAAAACAAAAAACCAACAAGGATGGACACACTGTGTCTCCTTCCTCCTGATCTCATGAACACCTTCAGCAGACGGCATATGCTCTGACACGTACCATCAGCAGAAGACCTACCTGTCACTGGTTTGGGGAACAAAATGCAAGTTCATTCCTCACAGGTGGCAACTGCCAGCAGTGACAAGCATGCCTCCTGCTACGACCGCATCTACGGTATTTTTAAGACAATGAACTGCAGAGCAGCTTAGCGGCACGGGCCTGAGGCTCAGAGCTGCATCACTCCTGCACTGGCCCCAGCAGCGTGACACAGGCATATTCTTGTCACGTCCAAAAAATTAATCTTTGGATGGCGTGAATAACCAGCTCCCTTTACACACTGGATCTGCCTTCTCTTACTTTCCTCAGGACAAAGTGAGACAATATGTGGACAGTCCATGTGGTTCCTCTGTAAATGGCCCAAGAGTGCTGAAATCGTGTGGCTTTGAAAAGAAAATCTCCAGAAGGGGTCTGAGGAGATACATTACTATCCCTACGTCCATGCAACCTAGGGGGAAATACACATGCGATGCAAGGTTCCCGAACCAGACAAAGGAGGTAATTTCCATTACAAAGAGAGAGAGAGGGTGCTGGAGTGAAAAGCTTCATTAGACTCAGAGAGGCAAAGCGATGGCAGTATACCAAGGTCACTTCTAATTTAGACCATCTAATTGGCAAACATGGCTCCAAATGGCTATCATCTCACAGGGCTCAGAATTAATGAAGCCCGATTATTTTCATTACCTTCATCCGAGATGGAGAATGAGACACAGAGTGAGAGGGAAAGGGGGGAGTAAGAGGGGGCGAGAAGGAGGGAGAGAGAAAAATTGAATGACAGCAGAAGGGAGAGCAATAAGAAAAGACAATAGGAAAGAGGAAAAAATGTACAGATAGCACGAGGGAGAAGTGGGGATGGCAGGGATGGGAAAGAATTACTCTTAAAGCAAGGGAGAAAAGAAGAAGATGAAAAGGCAGCCGAGAAGACGCCTTAAACCGAGGAAGAGAAAACTGACAACAGAAATGATGAGAGAGGAATGTGCAGAACGATAAAGGAGGCAGGGGGAGGAGGGAGCGCTCCCGCCACCGGAGGCTCTTGGGAAGCCGTCCCTTCTCCTGGTTTGAGCCCATCAGTCTTGTCAATCGACTATGCAGGCGAACTGCACTTCACCCTCATTAAGGGGCTCTCTGCTGAAGCGGCGCGGGCCCAGGACTAGCGAAGAGGCTGCTACGTGGGAAGATGGCGATCGGACCTGTTCGGAGCGGCTGCAACGCCACATAAACAAACTTGGCCACGTTTGTTCGCCAGCCCTGTGAATCGGCAGCAGCAGGAGATGGGGAGGGACAGGCGAGAGCAGCCTGCAGCACGGTGCCAAGCAGCAGCCCCTGCCCCACCAGGGCCTTCCCTGGCCCCCTGCCTCGTGGGGGATCGCCGGAGCCCTGCCGGGCCCTGCCCCAGTGGCAGGGCTGGCGGGAGGACCCCGAGCTGCGGCTGCTCCCCATGGGACAGCCATCGGGGCTGCTTGTTGATATGAAAAGGAAGGGGCACGAACCACACAGATATGAGATGCTGAGCATAAGCAAGCAGCCGTTTCCATGGCAACAGACATATTAGACACTGCAGGTTCCTGAAAGGCGTCTGATAAGGTATTATTAACTGGAGCCTCCTCCAAATGCCGAGTGCAAAGACACTGTGTTGAAAGGGACCTGGCTCCCATTTACTGGGCTCCAATTCACTCTCAGTGGCACCAAGACCCAATTCCCATGTCAGGCTGAGACAAGAATCTAGAATACGCAAAATTAGGAACGTTTGATGCCGCCACATTCTGCACAAGCTGTACTGATCTCACCAAATATTTGTCATGTAATACAAAGAAGAGCCATCTTCTTGCCCCACACACAACTTGATTTGAGGCAGGAGAGGCAGTCTTCCTACCCCGACATAACTTTGGGTACCAAAGCAAACAGCTACCCAGGGCCGAGGGCAGTGGCAAGATGGAATAAAAAAGGAACAAGCGAGATGGTGAGCTCCACGGATAAGCCAAACTCCACATTTCTCAATAGATGTTCTGCATGCTGCAGCAGCAGCAGGAGGTCCCACTCCAGCACAGAAGATGCAATGACCTAAGAAAACTGTCCTTCATACTATAGCAGTTGTTTTGGTCATGTCCTCTGGGAGGTGCCCCTAAGCTCCTGAACAAGTGACTTCTGTCAGTCTCTCTGTACCCGGGAGGACATACATCTGTGTAGGTGAAGTGGTTGCTCTAGTTCAACCACACCAGTTTCTGGACTGTGAGCTCTGCAGACAGCCTGACTCAAACAAACCATCTGCATACCAGTACAGTGCATACCCTTAAGCAAACTGGTTGCGTGTGCTGGCATGGGAAAGGGGATCAGCTTCTTTTTACTGCTTTTATAAGGTCAGAATGCCTTCCATCAATTTAGTAAGAAGCTAACAAGATTTGATCGAATTCTCAGAAGCTACTTGCACACTTAAGCACCATCAGTTAAAACAGAGGTAGGTCTCAGAGGCCCGGGCCTTTGTGACAGGACAGTTACTTAACCTAGATGCACGTAGTCGGCCAGCAGAGCAGAGCTTCACCCGTACTCGAGCCTATGAGTATGGCCAGCTTTTAAGTGTTAGTGAGCTGCTGTTGCTCTTTTCTCCTAAAATCTCTTTATATTTTGTTATTCAGAGAGTGATGGGATCTGTCAGCTTGGCTGGATTTTTACATGTTTTCAGCTGTTGTGCCTACTTGGGTACACAAAGCTCTTCCTGGCAGTTGCAAGTGCTTGGTCAGACAGTGGTCACTGCAACCTTTGGCATCCATCTTTGGCTGCATCTTCGGCTCCTGCAGAGCACGACAGGCCAAAGACAAAGGGAAGAAAAATGAAAGGACAGGTAACTCATAAAGCAAAGAGGGAAGATGAAAAGCACAAAGGTGTTTAAGAAGGAGACACAAGAGGACTGGAAGGGTGATAGAAAGAGAAGAGCAAAGAACAGTAACAGAAAAGCTGGGTAACACTGCATGTGCTTGCTCAGACGATGCTACAGAAGGGGAGCTGACAAGAAAATGAGTAGTGTGACAAACATTATTGTCTTCCATGATCAGGAATCAGCAAAGAAGGGAAAAACAGGCAGAAATGGGGTTCAGGAAAAAAATAATCACAAAGAGGAAGAACTGTCAGGAATTAAAATAAACACTTCTTATACTTGGCAACAAGTTCTTAAATGCAGACACAACCTTGCCTTGAAGATTATAACAACAACAACAAAAAAAGTGTAGAAAACTGACAATACATCTGATTTGTGAATTTAGAAGGGTTTTTGAAAATGTGCCTTATTAATTCTACCTGTATCTTAGACTGACACTAACAAATGGAAAGGCACACTCATGTGAAACCCATGAAAAAGGAATTCATGAAAGAGACATTTTGGGACTCAAAATATTATTTACTGGAGCAAGCACATCAGTGCTGGAGAATGTGGTAAGCCTTTTATGAGCACGTCTGTGTCGTGATGGTATTTACAGGTCCTACAGAAGAGGTTTGGCAATTATTCATACTATCCCATGTGTGCACCAGTACCTGAGAGAGATCCTCAGTCAGCAGTGCTGAGGTAAAACAAGCCAGAGCACAAAACCAGTTCTCACAAATGGCAACTTGAACACTGCACTGCAGATTTACTACTGTTCACCAAGTACTAGCTCTTAAGCCAAATTTTGGTCTCTCAGAGACAGCAATGAAGAAGGATTCCCAAGCTAGATGCTAAAATAATGACACAGGGCAACAAAAGCTTCATGCAAACATGTTAGTGCTGAACCACAATGTGTTGTCTGAAGTTTCCGCTCCATGTCAGAAGCTGCACTAGCAGTAACAATCACAACCTCCCCCAGGCACAATGTTGTTTGACAAACTTCTAGAAGTGGAGTTGTTACAGATTTTGAGATCTATATGAAGACAGTTAACTTTATTCAGTGATCTTTCACTCCACACTTCGGTGGCGTAACGTCCTACTTCAGAGAATTTTAACTGCGTATTCTTAAATTTTAATTTAAAACCAGGTATTTCAAAACATTTTAAAGATGGCACTTGAAACAGTAGCTGTAATATTCAACAATACCCCAAGGTTTCACCTTCCTTAGGTCAGCATTGATGCATCCCTTGCTTGTTACCCTGAAAGAAGTGACTTGTTACAGAACAAAAGCATTGCCATTTTGGATGGAGTGATTTCTCACTGGAATAACAGATTCAGTCTATCTCATGTGACCGTAACAATGATCCTCATTAAGTGAACAAAGTGCAGAACATGGGCTGCACAACAGGACTATCTCCCCAGCACAATGTGAAAGTGCCAAGGGAAGCTACTCTATTGGTTCTTAAAATCATATTTTAAGCAGAAACCTGATACCTAATTTCCTGTAATGTTACCTTAATCACCCTGGCTGTCCTCAGAAGTGCTAATCAACAAATGAGCACCTTCTTTCTCTGCAACTGGACCAGCACAGCACATCAGCTGCTGCATCTCCCAGAAGCTTCTGTGCAAAATGCAGTCCCATGCAACGATGTCAGTAGCTAAAGGAAATCATGTTTATTTCAATCTCTTCACAAGGAAATTACTCAGCACTCCATTATTGCCAGTTTCCACAGTGCTCACGCACAGACAAGCTAAACTCTGGAGATGAAATGTGCAGGGATGGGAAAAAAATAAATGACAGAGTGCAGACAGATGAGGGAGCTGCCCACAGCGGCCCACTACAGCGAACTTAGCCTGCGCAGGTCAGGCCATGCCTTCACTCCTCATATTTCCTAGGAAGGCAGCAGACACGCTTCACTACGCAGCGACTTACCGTCATGATGAGCTTCTCAACGCAGTCAGGGGACACACTGTGCAGATGAGTGAGGTGCAGCTGCAGATGGATCTTGTTGTTCAGCATGTCCTGGCAGAGCGGGCAGCGGAGCATGGGCTGCACTGAGTGCTGGGTCATGGCGTGCACCCGCAGCCGATTCACATCGGTGTTACTGTACTTGCAGTATGGGCACTGGTACATCTGCAGAACAAGACAAGGAATTGTGCAATTGTTACGGCAGCTGCTTTCCTCCTTCCATTAGAGTTCAAGAATTTGATGCCTTCTCCTACAGCCAGTTACCACCTTTCACCCTCCTTCTTTTCTTTTATTCTTTGCTTTTGGCACATACAAAACAAATCGCCTACTTGTAGATGCACAAAAAGCTGTGTTCTTGCTTCTTACCTGCTCTGATTTGGTCTCCTCTGAAGTTTTTGACCATTTAAAGGAGAGAGGTGACTCAGAGCTGCTGGGAAATGATATTCGTTTAGAGGATGCTGGAGGCTCCGTCAGCTCCTTCTCTGCCTGGCTGGCTGGTGCTGCAACAAAAAGAGATTTACATCAGGACATCCCCAAAGAGGCTTAAGTTGGATGAAGACAGCATTTCCACTTACACTGCTTCTGTTTCTTGAAACACATGCCACAGAGCTGGGGGAAAACGAGTATGTGCACTAACTTATATCCTACAAAGCTTGCCTGGACAAAAAAAATTCCTTCTTGATTATCTTCCACAGAAAGGGAACTGTGTAATTTACAGCTAGAAGCAGAGAAATCACAGCTACTTATGTGGGTTGCTTACAGCCTGTTAGGCACAGAAGAGATTTTTCCCGTGTTTACATCTGACACACAAATGCTTGACCAGATGTGAAGGCTGATGTGTCATTTCCATGAACAGTCAGACAGATGAGACAAAGCAAAATTCACGCTCCTAGCTCTGAACACCTGAAGTTTTGCACATAAACAGTCTGGGGAGTGTTTGCTGTGGCTGTCGACACAATGGCCTTGCAGTCCATGGTGGACGTGGTGGCATGTTGTCCCAGAAGGACAGCACTGGCTAGCTCGGCCCATGCACTCGTCTGAAGGTACTCCCTAGCGAGCAGTCCCCGCGGCAGACCGCCAGCAGGACCCAGCCTGCAGCCAGGGCGGGCACAGGATCCGGACAACGACATGCTGCAACCAGCTGAGGAAAGGCCACTGGATTTGAGCAAAACAAAAAGAGGCAAAGGAGCCCAGAAGTCAACATAAAAACACTTTGCAAGTTGAGGCACTCCGAGAACACACATCCCTGACCTTTACCCCTCCCCCGAACCCTGGTAGCCTGGAGTACATAAATTTGTGGGACATCTATTATTTAAAAACTGTAAGGACAAGTATATTATACACAGCCCCCGTCTCCTCCTCCCTGAACACACATTCATAACAGTACTTTAATCTGTCTCGAATCGACTTCAAACCCATTTCGCCCTTAATGGGAGTTATTCATTTTCACTTGAAAGGTAATATATGACAGCTGGATATTTAATATGATGGATTGGCTGCCGATTAACAAGGCACTGTAGCATTCTTAGACCAGTCCCCCCATACTCTTCTCCCTTTCTCTTATTCTCTTTGTGAACTCACTGGTATCTGCACCTTGTTTCAGAAGATGCAGCCTGAGTAAAATCCTGTTAAACTGCTTCCTTCCCAAAGATCCTTCCATTTTCTGACACAAGATTTATTTCAGAAGGTACCACATCACAGTAAGAAATACACATTCACATTTCTAACCTTCTCCCCTGCCAGACCTCACCTCTAAACGTTCAGTCAAATAGAAGCAAACTAACTTCCAGGAAACAAAAGACAGGTACTGCACATAGATAACAACATTGTTAGAGGGAGGCAGGGAGAGGAGGAGCTCTAGTAATACTCAATTTCTCCTAGAAGACTTGGCCATGCCAAAGCCTGCTTAGCAGTGATTTCCTTCCCTGGAGTTCTGTGGTGCCGCATGCTTGGTATTTCATCCCTGCCTTGTTACACAGCCACCATGCAGCCGCAAAATCTGGGCAAAGTCTGAAACCAAAAGCACAGGACCCCGCTGTGCTGCCAATTCTGTTAAAAAGTCCAAACCTTGGGTTTCTTTGTGTAAAACAAGCCTGTGATGCCAGGACTTATGGATGCTGTAACGCAGATCCTACTCTGCTCTCTGTGCAGAATGATAGGCTTCCATTCAGGTCAAATCTGCTGGCTGAGCCCGAAACCTTCAAGGGGCCGAGCACTGAAAAGTCACTGAAAATGTCTACAGGACCCAAACTGGCCTTCTTTGCTTCCTACTAATAAAAATATCCTTGGAGTGTGAAAAACACAGCACCGCCCCAAACCCGTCAAGGAAGGCAGAGGCCATTGCCACAAGCCAGCTCCGTGTCTGGCTGTGGACCACCCTGCTTTACATGCCCTGCCTGAGCTCTGCATGATATGAGTGGCCCCAGTAAGGCGGTCTGCTGCTGCTGCTGCTGCTGCTGCTGACCTCGTCCGCTCCTGGGGGGACCTCGAACAGGGACGCGCCAGCCCCCACCAGCCAGCTGGGTGTTGGGACCAGCACACGGAGACCCGGGGTCTGCCGGCACGCAGCCATGGGAGCTCTGCTCCTGCCCCACATCAGGCTGGTACTAGAGCACTTGTGTCTCCTATGTGCTATGGGCATGTCTCTGTGAGCTTTTTATACGTCAAATGCCACTTCAAACCCTTGGGTGCCAACTGCTCTGCAGAAGTACCAACGAGTGCTGCAATGAGCCGTGCTAGCACCAACAGCTCTGCAGCAGCGGCAGGGGACACAAGGGAGGACAAGGGATGACAGGAGAAATCTCTGGTAATGTATATGGGTAACCTTTCCAAATAAAGGATGAAAACACTCCCAGTTTTGGAAATGGAGCGAGAACCACTAGAAAACTACAAAACTGCATTAAAAAAAAAATCTGACCTCCTAAGGCTCAAGCTCTGACAACTTACAAAACCTCTGGTGGCCCCATCAGTGCTAGGACCTGTGTAGTGCACAGCAAGGTACAAGGAGCTCAGGGAGCCCCTTGTCCTTATTCTGTGCCACCAGCTTCATTGTGCACCATTTCTAGCAACTCACTGATGCGATGTTTTCAGGTGCAGTCACTAAATTTAGTAACCCAACTGCAGACAATTACCCTGTAGTTACTGAACACTACCTATAACCTCTAAAATCATGACTGTATTTTCCTATTTCCTTCCTGCTGGGAAACAGCCTGCTTAGAATTAGGGAAAAGTAAAAGGCAGTTAAAATTTACTTTTATTTTCTGTCTCCAAAGTGCCCACTTTTACTAAGTGCACTTCATCCATCCCATAACTTTAATCCTTCAAAATCAGAATTATAAATGATTGTCCAGCCCCCAGAAAAACTGTTTTGTTGTAGTGTTCTGAAAAACACATACTGAATATTCCTTCTAAGTATGATTTTTTGAGTTGACAGCTCAAATGGGAATTTTAACTCCGAGACCATAGTTTACTGTTGATAAACAGCCAAATACACTAAGTGACACATTCAGTCCACATCACAGATCAGAGGAATTAAGAACTCTCTTCTATCTGGAGAAACGAGGACACGCTGCTCCCATCCGCTCTGCAGACGCGCTGCGGCTGCCTGCCAGCTCGCCGGCAGCTGTGTGGGGCCTTTGCACCCCTGCCTGCAGTGGACTGGATGGACCAAATGTCCCGGACTGAGGATGTCAAAAAAGCTTTGCCTCCAACTGCAGCTCAGCACTGGAGAAGGTGGAGCACGGTGTCTGTGCCCTAATTGTGTGAGATGAGGCTTACAGGTAAAGGCCTTGCAGCAAAGGAGGAATTTGTGCTTAAAGTACGATGCGTGACAATTTACCAACTAGTACTTTTATTATTTTGACTCTTTGAGTGGATTTAGCTCAGACTGGCTGACCTCAGAAGAAAATCTGCATTTCTCAACAAATGCACTTGAAAGCCAAGTGCAACAGGACAGTGCTGCTGCAAGCACGCTGCCCCACCGGGGTACTTCACGGAGCCTACTCTTCCCATGCTTCCTCAGGAACCTCTGCTTTTCAGCAGAGGAAGAGAAAACCTCCCAGGTGTTATTTCATAGATGAAATGGGATCCTTTCTTTTGCAAGGTCCAGAGGTAAAAATGTAAGTGTCCCAAAAAGCTGACTGCTCTCGATCCTGGTGGACAGGGAGTCACCACCCCCAACACCCAGCCATCAGATTCTTTCAGCTAAAGTACCACTGACAGCCCCTTCATCTAAACTTCCATCTCCCAACCCAGCAACATAATGGAGAAGCCAATTAAATGATTATTAATTCATGCTGCTTTCCGTAAGCCAGAGGTTCTCATCTCCCTGCATTCCGTAAACCAGCCTGCCACTTGCCCTAGAAATTTACAGTGGGGTTTCTGCTATCTCCATTGATTTAAAAAGCAACACCCTCCCCCACATCCAGCCTACTGAAAAATCTCTCCTCCTACTAAGTTCAGCAGCCAGTCTGGGAAAAAGTTTTCAACTGGACTGGGGAGCTGTGTTTTCACCGACTGATGGAAAATAAAATTCCATATTTGGTGGCGCCTCCCTCCCCAGAGCTCTCCCTGACGTTTTCTTGGAGCTCCTACTCAGCATCACGAGCCTCTGGGCCAGACAGACCTGCCTCCCGCGTCTGGACACCCCCGTGGCTGGAAATGCCACAGTGACAAGCGTCGCCACGGCACAGGCCTCGCCGAGGCGCATCCTTAAAACGGCTCTTGCTTTCCTCTGGGAACTCTGAGAACAGAGAGGATTATTTTATCTGTTCTATGCTCGCACGGCCTTCACCTTCTTATCTGTGTAGAACGAGCGATGGGAAGGCCAGGCCCTGCGGTCCGGACCTATCTCCACAGCATGACGAGCGGCAGCTCAGGAGCCTGGAGTGAAGCTGCACCACGTTTCAGGCTCAGCCTTCCCCTCAGACAGCTGCTATCCAGCAGAAACACAACTGGCATTAATACGGCAAGAATAAATATGAGAAAGTAACTCCACCGAGAGACTCCAGTGACACAAAAGCTGTGAGAGCACAGCTCAGGCTTCCCAGAAACAGCATTTTGGTGTATAACACTGCTACAGTGCTGCCTGTTTGTTACTTCTTGTGTTAATAATATATGGTTGAATGTTTCTCTCTGAAACGCTGTCTGTTTACATTCTTTATTCCCTGAAGGTACCATTCGTTCTAATAAGATGTTGTAGCCATACTAACAGGACTCTATATTGCCTGTTGCTCTACAGTATTTTTTCAAATCTGTGTTTGATAAATAACGTGATTGTATGATAGACAGAAGTAAATACACAGAGATTTGCAAGCACACTTTTGTACCCAGACCTTTATTGTTGCCTTTCAGAAGTATGGCCCTGAAAATGGCCAAGTAATTTGTTTTTCTAATGCTGTGTCATACCTTGCAGCTTGCAGTAAGCTTGAACAACTGAATTATTATAAAATATTCATATGACAGTACCCAGGAGCCCAAGCCACCACAGAACTCCTCAGCACAAACACGGAGCACCCAGAAAACATGGTGCAAGGTGCCAAGCAGCACAAGCACACATGGAGGGGACGTGGAGACAACACCTTGTCTGCCATCCCAACCACCACAGACCTTCCCCACTGCCCTGCAGATCAGCAGAGAAGCTCTTGCTCCCCTTGGCATCACACCCGGAGGCTCCTGAAGGACCTGCTCTGTAAGCTGCTCTACAAGGTGCTAGCCTGTGAGCAAAGAACAAAGGCGATGGAGGAGAGAAAGTGGTCTGCACCAGCTGGGTGAGAGAGAGTGGAGCACCGACACAAATAGCCAAGTTATGGATCAGTCCCAAAGGTTACAGGGAACCTGACTGTGACCCAGGGAGTGGGAACGCAACCACCAGCATCACTGCCATGCCAGCCCCTTGGGACAGGACTCAGGTGCCCACAGACACCCACATGGTAATGACCAGAGCAGTGGCTGACTTGGACACACCAGCAGCAAAATGCTCCAGCAAACGTACCAGAAAGAAAAGACCTGGCCCAGAGCTCTGCAGGATTGACAGTTCCCTCTGCCATTCTGAGTTTCACAGACACTTGCAGGAGAAAAGACGTAGATCGTAGGAAATCACCCTAACTCACGCACAGCAAGACCCCACATTTGCAAAGTGGTACCCTAAAACACTGAACTTTTTCTTCCAGGAACGATGTCGAAGACTACATGCTTAGAACTGTGGGAAATCATGTTTGTTTGTTTGTTTTAAATTACAAAGGAAACAAGAGATAATCTTTTATATTTACTGATTTTTATGGTTCTTGAACCAGCTATCAATCTGTGTGAATATTACTGTCCAATTGAACTGAATAAATATTCCAACTAACCTACCATGTGAGTCCATATCAACTAATTTAATAAAATCAATGTGTTGAGCTTGGGAAATGGTACAAACAACAGTAATTTTAGTAACTCCTTAAACGCAGCAAGGAAGGGATGAACAGTACTGTCAGGCAGCACAGTTACTGCGGCGAGCAGGAACTACCAGCGAGGAAAGAGTGTGAATGCAGAGTGGAGGCTCCAGTGACGCAGGCACAGACTCCACTTGCTGAAGAACCAAAAGTATCTGAAAACAGCAACGCAAAGTGGGAAGGAGAAAGAGGAGGCACAGACAGCCCTGTTTATGGCAGTGCTTTGAAAGGCTCCTCTACGACACAGCAGCTTCGGAAAACAGCAGAACCATTCACACATCAGCACTGCTGAGATGGCCCCTCACAGCTCCCTCATCTGTGCTCAGATCCAAGGAAGTGTGGGCTGTCGCATGAGCAGGTTTTCCTATCTTCTGTCACTGCTGGGAAAGGAGCAACCATGCTTTGCAGTGGTAAACACACGTGGAGGTGCTTTCAGGATTAACAACTGGCAAAGGCAGCTGTGAGCCTGCAGGGCCCAGCTCACTTTTAGGGTCAAGATGCACCATTTGTCCCAGCTAGAAGCCACTCTCTGTTCCACTAGCACCAGATTGGTAATTTTGCTGCTTGTTATTTTTTAAGTAGCCATACTTTGCTAGTATAAACACAAAGAGAAAGATCAAAAGAGGCACAAAAATGATAACGCTGATTGCGAGGTAGAATGAAAGATGCCACGCAGGTGGCAAAGCACAGCAGCTCCCGGCTCGGCCATCCCCTGCAGCAAGGTGTGAACGCTGCGTGGTGGAGCAAGACCGGGGCACAGCCAGGGCGGAGGCGCACAAGGCAGCCGAGCCATAGAGGCTCCACCGGGGCTGGGCACCCGGTTTGCCCCTTTCCTCCTTCCCTGGGTGTTTCTGCTCAAGCTCTGCTACCTGTGGCTCAGCTCACCCAGCGCTCAGAGGCATGTGGCTGGGGTGTGCAGTGCCAGCGAGGTGGGTGCCCCTGCACGCACCCTGCTGTGCCATGCCATGCCTTCTTGTGCCGTGCTGTGCCCTTCTGCGCCTTTCTGTGCCGTGCCTCTCTGTGCTGGGCTATGCCAGGATGGCACAAGGGACGTGCGGGGGCTGAGCTGGCTCCAGCTGCCAGGCCTTGCAGAGCATCCCTGCGCCTGGCCCCGCGGCAGGGCCAGACGTGCCCTCAGGGTGCTCCTGTCTGTAATGTGGGCAACTGACCTGCCAGAAATATGGGGCACTGCTGGTGCCATGGAGCAGAGCCACCACTGAGCCATCACCTCGCCTCTGCTTCCATAAAAAGATTAGAAAAACAGCATCTGCTGGCACTGCTAGAGCCAAGGGCTGCCCAGGTCTGAACCCTATGCACGTGCCTCGGGGACAGTTTCCAAACGTGCCCCGACACTGAGACACCAGGCCTGGACACTTTTCCTCAGTTTGAGCTAGCACCCAGGAGCCATTTGTGCTTCGTAAATCCTCAGGAAAAATCACAATTACTTCGAGTCTCTCCATCCCCATTTTAGGTTTCCTGTGCACATAAGCTAGGGTCGAGAGACACTCCATCACGTCCCCCTGCTCCGTCCCCCCGGCTCTCTTCCTTTTCTTTGCCCTGGTCCTACTGAACATTCCAGCCATTAAGTGATCAAAAACAGCCATATATTAAAAAAAAAACAACAAACCAAACACCCCCCCCAAAGAGTATGGGGGGGAGGGGCTGTAATATATTTCCGTCAGGATGTGCCTGACCTGTTTTTTTCAATTTCAGTAATTAGAAAGGCAGTGGGCCTGTAGGAATTATTCATAAACTGCAGGAGCTGTGCAGTATACATTTATGTTAAACATGTCAAATCCGATTGAAATCATGCCTGCCAGCACCATACTCCATAAACACACTTTTCTGCAACAATTTCCCAGCTCTCGGCAGCCCATTAATACCTCCTTTAATAGCAATCTACCACGGATTCGAATCAGGGACGCTCCATTGCACTAATTGCTCTGTGTTAGGTGAGCATCATGGATTTAAAAAAAAAAATCATTAAAAAAAATAAAAGCCCTTCAGGCTAGTCCTCCAGAAATATTTCATTTCAATCCATATTTTAAGTAGAGTTTGTTTCTTGTTTATCTGAGAAAAAAAAAACCTGATATTCTACATCTATACAAATGAGAGTGCATTAAGAAAGTCTCTTTCATAGCTGGGTCACTGCAGATTGAAGTGCGTCTCGCTAGTTAAAAAATACATATAAGCCTCACCCTAAACCTTAAAAGTCTCACACTCATCTACACTGGTCTGATTCAGGCTTCAGCTAGAAATCGATGCATTGAATACTAATCATTTACTTTTTGACTTTAAAATGGAGTCAGGAATAGCCATGATTTCTTTCATCTTTGCTGGCTTGCTTGCAATAAATTGCATGTTAGTCATGATGAGATAATTTCAAAAGCTCAGACACTACAAAGAGCATCCCTCTGCTCCAGCACGGAGGTGGGCAGGTTCCTTGAGCAGAAGGAGGAAAGCAGCCTGAGGAGCGAGGGGCTGCACTGCACTGCGCTAAGAAACTGCTTAATCCCACTACCGGAGAGAGAGCAAAGAGAGAGCAAACAGGTCTGTCCAGAAACAGGAAACATAAGCCATTTTTTCTATATGGAGTACTTCAGGAGGCACATAACAGTTTCAGTTTCCATGAAGCGCTGCTGCTGCCTGTTTCAACTTCAAGGGAACACAGGCAGCATGTGCACTCCTCAATTCAATCTGCACTGCACTCTGGCCAACTCTTTCAGGAGCTACGGAGATGTATGTGAGAAGCTAGTAAAACGAATTCTTATTTGAGATGGCGTTTTCCTCATGTATAATTTAATGGAAAATATTACCTAAAAATGTTTTTGCTTAAGAATATTCTGTTCTAAAATAAGTACAAAAATGAATTGATGAATTTATTTTGCAGCTGAAACATTTTGGCAAATTTACAATGAAAGCAGAGGTTTTTCCTTTCAGTGCAAACACCAATACCAGTACAGCCTGCCACATACATATGTATGCACTGTAAAGCAGTCAAACAAACCTGACTCATCACTCGCTCGTCCGTGCCAAAGGAACTTGGGCAGACATACAAACCATTTTGTTAGAGATCTCACTGAAAAAGTGGAAAAATGACCATGCTTGTACGCAGTTAGGAAACTGAGGCACAAAAGGTGAGTAAATTGCTGAGGAACGTAATGATCAAATTGCTGCACGATGAACAGAAAACAGGTCTATCAACCTCCACTTCAACACACTGCTCATTGGCTTTGAGCCTGCACTCCTTTCTCACCTATCTCCCACTTCCACAGAACTGCAGTGCTCAAAGGCACCTCAAAAGGTCAGCCAGCCCATCCAAAGCAGGATAAACTGTGCCTGCTTCATTCCTGACAGCAGCTCGTCTAATCTTCTTGAAAGACCTCTGAGGAACCTTCGCAGAAAATCTACTCCAGTGCTTCACAAACTGTACCAGATTTTTTTAAAGTATTATCTAACCTCAACCTTTCTCCCTTCAATGTAAGGCCATTACTTTTTGTTGTCTATATTCTGAACACGGAGAACAAATTATTTCCTTCCTTTCAGAAGCATTTTATGCACAAGAAGACTTATCTAGTACTCCCCTTTGGTCTTGTCTTTTTGGGTCAAATAAGCCTGTTTATTCCACTTTCTCCTCACAGATGATGTTATGCAGACTATGGTCTTAATTCATGCTGTTCAGGTTTTCTGAAATTGCTCCTCAACTTTCTTGACACCCCCAAGCTCAGAAGTGGGCACAGTCCTCCAGAGGAAGCTTTCCAGCGCTGATGAAGTGCACCTATTCTGTAATATTTTTATCTATGGCATAATACTTGAGCTTCTTTTTGAGAATGTCCTGAACAGCAGTTCCAGACTCCTTCCTAAGCAGAAGACAGAAGATGCTGACTGCACCAAGGCCTTCTTCACACAGAAGGAAATTGGGTCGTGTTGACATGATTTGCTCTTGACAAATCTGTGTCGACTGTTACTCATCTCATTATCTTCCAGTCAGTACTTACAAACAGTTGTTTGGTCAATTCCCAGGAAAATCTGGGGCAAATGAAGCTGGCAGGTGTGCGGTTCCCCAGCCACTCCTCTATTTAAAGATAAGTACCGTGTCTGTCCCCTCACGGTACCTCCCCCGTTTTCTGTGAATTCACAGGAGAGAGCAGCTGACAGATCTGGGGTTGTTTTAGTCGCTTCCTCAAAACACTTGAACATGAAGCAGCAGGTCACTGGTATGAAAACATTTATCTGAAGTAAAAAACACTTTGCAACCTCTTCCTTCGCAGCTGGAGGACAAGCTCTCCCCGCAGCATCACCAACACGGCTGCTCGGGTCCCTCACGCAGTCGGCCCATTTAGTCAGACTGAACCCAAAGGAGGAGGCATGTGCTTCAGTTTTCTTGACATCATGGTTGATAGCCTCCCAGCTGCTGAGCTGCAGACTAACTCCTTCCTTGCAGTCTCTTCTTACAGCAAGGCAGCATTTGAGTGCTTCCTTGATATTCCTATTTTCCTCCCTGGTTACATCTCAATGTGTGCCACAGCATTTTGATATTCCTGTACATGTGGACACTGTTCTGTGGTTGTCATGACTAACCTGACCTAGTTTCTGTTCCCTTTCATGTCTGAGGTCCACGAGGACAGGACAACATGGCCATGTGCTACCGGAGCTTGAAAGCAGAAAGAATGCAAGGCTGAGGTGTGGTAGCTGTTTTCAAAACCACTGTACATAAACAATTTCAGAAATTCTTTTGCTTTCAATTTCAGGGATAGCGTTGGTATGTATTTGAAAGCAGGACCTGAATTCAACAAAACCATGTGCATGAACCTTGCTGAGGCTGTACACTTTGGACTTGCAATAGCTCTGGACACTGTCCAGAGCTCTGTAGGCTTACATACACATCAGCTGAGGCTACATTTTCCATTGTGTTAAGCTGTCCATTTCTTATCTGCCATTTGACTGACAAACACCAAAAATGAGTTATAAATTTCACAGGCAGAAGGAAGAAATAAGACATTCACATATAGATTTTCCGGACGAAGTGGTGTTTATAAAATAAGTTTTCATTTTTCCTTACATGATTTTCACATGTAAGAATAATCCTTTCACATAGATCAGTTTTTGCAAGTGCTTCAGATTTGGACTAAGAGCCCTACTTACCCTGTAAGAGATTTAATAAACATATGAGGCTTGCTTCTTTCTGTGACACTTCACAAAGTGTGCTTTTACTTAGAATTACACAATCCCACACAACAAAAAACTAAAAATCACCTACAGCCAAGTAAAGTTTGCATCTCTGGGTTGAAGAATGGATCTGTGGTGGGGAACGACAGAAAGAGCAAACTCAGTGAGCGCCATCTAGACTGAGAACCTGAGCTTCAACAAGTATTAAGGCACAGCCTGCTCTCTTCACCAGTTTTGACACATCTTCTAACGCTCAAGATTAAAAGTGTATTAAGGTGAAATAGCACGTTTCATTCTTCTGAAGACTGTGCAAGCTGAAGTGTCTGGCTGTGGCTCGCTAAGAAGCAACCACAAACATGGCAAGAGAACGCTGACAGGAAGAAGGGTCTCTGTGCAGGTTAAGAGAGGCCTTGTACCAAACATCAGAAGTCTGCAACCCTACTTGGCTACAATGCTGAAAAAGAAAAGAGCAGTCAGAACCACTCAGTCCTGGGTCAACCAAAATGACTACTGCCACCTGTGCTTCTATTTCTGCACCTATGCTGAAACAGCCAGAAAGTATCAGCTAGGGAGGAGAATGGCCCTCACCAGAGGAGGACAACCTTGAAGCCTCTTTTTGCTCAAAGGCAAGAATATTAAAAATAATCTTCCCTTTGCTCCTGCAAGATAGCAACTATCTTCTGGGAAAGACAGAGTAACCGAGTATCTTAAAATGGAAGTGAAATGTTTGCCAGGATTTTGCAAAGGGAAACCTTTCAGATTTCTCTACAACAACATAAGGATTATTCAGCATCTGCAATTTCAGTTTCAGGTTGTCATGATTCCAGCAGAAAACAAGCAGTTGGCAGAGCATAAGCACAGAGTCTTTGCTCGTCTTTTCAGCATCAAAACCTTGCTACCGGAGCTAGGACTATGATGGAGAAGCAGGCAAACAATACCTCAAGTCTTAACAACAGGGTGGGGTTTCATGACATACATTTAGTCCAGCCTAAGCACTGTGCTGCCAACAGGGGCAGTCCCTTTCTTCCTGCTCCACTCCCAGCTGCAGGTTCCCCCTGCCCGTTTCAGCTCCAGCACCACGTGGGTACAGGCGAGCTCTGACCCTTGAGCCCAGGGCTGGCAGTGGGGATGCACGAGCATGGCTCGAACTCCCTGAGTGTGTCACGGAGCTACGCCCCAAGGCTTCGCAGGGGGCAGCATGTATGTCATGCTGACAGCACTAAGCAGCACGGTCATTTAAGGGAAGATTCCTTTTAGACTACTGCTCTACAACTTCCCATCTTCTTTTCCTGGATTGAAAGTGAAAGAGGGACCAAAACCCACCTGTCCATTTACTCTGGTCCTTGTCTCCCCCGCTCTCTTGCTCCTTGGCAGGCTCTTCAGCATCAACGGCTGTTTCATTGGGCCCTTCCACATCTTCAATGGCTTCTTCTGAGAAACAAGAAGCAGAAAGAGTAACATAAAAAAGAAAGTCAAAACGGAAGAGCAATTAACTGCCATTGAGGAACAGAACAACAGCCAAAGCTGGAGCACAAGCGTTGAGCTGCAGGGATTGATGTCACCCAGCATTCTCGCGATGACTACCTACTAGCTGGTTAAGAGGGAAACTACGGATGAAAAAACTGAGAGATGAAGTGAAGATCCTGACCTACCTCTGCCACTTATACCGATATCCCCTGGAGTGTAAGGTACAGCAAAATAATTGCCAGGTGCAGGAAGGATCTACCCAGCCACGCTATGGATTAGGGAACTGTTGAGGTCTGACTGGTGCCTCCAGCACCTTCAGACTCATCCTTCCCCCTCATCCCCAGCTCAAGCTCTTTGGACCAAATAGCACAGCAC
The DNA here is from genome assembly GCF_964211825.1 of Aythya ferina. Lineage (NCBI taxonomy): Eukaryota > Metazoa > Chordata > Aves > Anseriformes > Anatidae > Aythya > Aythya ferina. Next base: position 436,467 of record NC_140308.1, read on the forward strand.
AGTGCTGAACCTGACCACTGAGACCCCCACAACCACTGCAAAAGCAACACGACGCACTTCTGCTCAGACACAGCAAGGAGCAGCAGACATGGCCCTGACACAAGGCACGGGAAGAAGATGCTGAGGTGTCTTATTTTCATCCCAGCCACAGGAAGGGTTTGAGCACGCATGTGCTATCAGTACTGGCGCAAAAGCATGAAGGAAAAAAATATACTCAGTGCTGAAGTGAAGTGCTGAAAGCTTGGAACAAAACACAAAGTGCCACTGCCCCAGCCGTGAACAAAAGCACTGGTGTGCTGCGGCTGCATGGGGCATGTCGACACGGCTCGGTGCAGCTCCACGCACAGGCACCCTCGTTAGGTAGGATACTGGGAGTGAGACAGCTGTAGCTGCCAGACCTCTCACACCAGGGTATAACGACTACATTATCATGTCATATCTTGGGTATTTATGTATAGTGCAAGCAGCTCGACAGCTACCATGTAATTGACGGGGGCTACATCAACAGTGGGAAGAAAGGGTACTTTTAAGTCATTATATCCTCTTTTAGGCAGGACAGTTCATAATTTTAACTTGCATTATCTGGTCATGCTATATCCAAGGCTACTGTAAGGTTTTATCTGAACTACGTAACTAGTTAAAGCACTCCTCCGCCCCCCCCAAGCCTCCTCTTAACAAAGACAGGGCTAGAAATCGGTTTAAAACATATATTAGGAGACTGCAGATACTCAGCAGTGCACTTGGAGAATGTGGAAACTTAAACGAAGGAGGAACTTGAAAAGCATCAGAGATCAGCAGTGATTTATACTCTACCCCTTTCACTTTTTAAACAGCTAAAAGCTCCTGAGAGCTGCAGGGACCCCAATGGTCTTCTGCTGGGGAAGCAGGACCCCAGAGTAAGGAGTGTGACGGGTGGCAGCTCTAGGGAGACATCTAACACGCAGAAAAATGCAAATTATCGGTGCAGAGGTGAGGTGAGCAGTCTACCTCATGAGACGAAATCAAGTTTGCTGGAGATAAGGGCTGTGAAGCCATCAGCTGCATTCCCATTTCGGAAGGTAACATTCCAACCCCCCCCTGCAGAAAGCCAGCCCCCAGCCCCACCTCGCCGCCCCCCGAGCGCTGGGCGCAGGGCGATGCCGCTCGTTTGGCTGCGGCAGCCGCCCCCGCTGCAAAACCTTGGTCCCGAGCCCCGGCCCGGCTCAGTCCCCCCGGTGTCCCCGGCCCTCCGGGACAACAAAGGGCGCCCGGCGCGGCGGCACTGCCGGCTGCGACCCGGAGGTGTCAGCATCGGCATGGCAGCACGGGGCCGGCGCTGCCTGCCCGGCTCCGGCGCTGTCTGGGCTCTAACCCGAGCATGTGGAAATAATACACGTCTTCCAGCAAACTGTCTGGTTCGAGGGAAATGAAATAGGACATTCAAAGGCAGTTACACCATCTGTCTTTATACCATCATCATCATCAGCGAGGGGAAAAAATAGCTCCTTGGAATGGATGGAAGCCCGGGCTGATGGTAACCGGAAAAATGTGAGCTATGAATACCAATAAAGATAGAAAATGATTAAAAAACAAGGCTACAAATGGCGAATCCTCCTGCCCTGCTCGGTGTGCAGCCCCCTCGCCCACAGGCACAGCCTGCCGGACCCGCCAGCCACCAGCAACCTGCACCGAGCGCTCGCCGAGCCCGTGGTCCTGCCAGGGATGCAACCTGCCCCCTTGGCCCAAACACCTCTGCTCTGGGCAGGTGGGCTGCAAGAAAGCACGTGCATGCTCCCAAAGCTTTTCCTCCCCTCTCTGGTCTAAGCACATCTTTTCTGAAGAGTGTTTTTTTAAAGCAGAACGGGAAGGGAACAGAGCACAAGATGAACCTGCCCCGGGAGGTTTGTTCAGGCTCCGTATCAGGAGGGAAAGCTCTGCGCACCACTGCCTTGGCTGCTCGCTGCCAGGCCCTCGCTGAGGACAACCACGATCCTCCTCTCTTGCTCCTGACCCTGGCCCAGCCGGGGGTCCTGCAGCCAGCAGCTGCCTGGCGCGGAGCCTTGGGGCAGGGGCAGCGTTAACTGCTGGCTGCCTCGTGATGCTCTTCCAGCAGCCGTTTCGATGGCTGGATGCAGTTTTGCTCGCTGTGCTCAGCCTAACTTGTCTCGCAGCCCTCAGTGTGTGAACTGGCTCCAGGGATGGTCGGCATAGAGTCCTGCACCACACCACTCAGCCTCCAGGAGACTGCACACCACGTACGAGCGTGTGATCTGATCTGACCCAGCTTTTAACGATGAGATCCTCCGACACTGGAAATAAAGTGCAGCAGGACTCGTGCTCCTGAAAGATCTGTGCCCACACAACCACGGTGTCCCCCGATGGCAGCTCTGCAGCTGCTGAGTTCAGCAGCAGCTCCAGCACCAGGGCTATGAGCAGGCAGTGGGTCTGGGCAGCAAACACGTGTGAACTGCACCTGCAACTTTGGGGTGTATTTCTGAGAGGACAAGGCCAGCAGCACCTCTGGCAGGGAAAGGTCTGTTTTTCTCCTTGATCCGCTGTGCATGCAGCACAGAGTTTTTGAGCTCCATTTTCGTGTTTTAATCATCTGCAAATCCACACAGCACGTTGTTCCCATGCTGCATTCAAGCAGAGCTTGAGTCTTTTACCTATGTCTGAAGAGCCCCATAGGACACTCCTTCAGATGAGCAGCAAGAGTACCTCGTGGCCGAATGGTCAGCAAGACATGGAAATTTATTTCCAAATAACTGTGATTCTTTTGTTACTGTCTGACCACACCAGCCTGAGCCTGTAAACACTGCTTGTTAGGACTGATTCACCTTGCAGCTTGACTCTGTTTTGCTTAAGGAGATTGATAAGGACTCCACAGTCACTTGGTGATTAAAGAAGTACTCAACTCATAGTACATCCTACAAAACATCCCAAGTATGTCCTACAAAGCATCCCAGACTGAGCTGGTACCCAGGGGGTGCGATATCCCTGCAGCATTTCAGAAGCCTGCTGGAGTCTCTGCCTGTCAAAGACTCTGACCAGGACCTTGAGCCCGGTGGGGGCACCGAACGCAGAGGGGTGCAGGTCCTTCGTGAAGGATGCTTTGTACGAGGCAATGGGGCTGACTCCTGACCTGGAAGGGGCTCTGGAAGGCCAGAGATGCTATACCAGCCCATGCACAGAGGATGTAGGGCCCAGATTGGTATCCCAGGTTTCCATAAACTCCAGCTATGCATGATTTATGAGTTCATGGAGGGTAAGTGGGCTTCATCCTCTGCGAGCAACTCACCAGGACAGGCTCAAGAGCTGTTGCTATGGGATTTGCATGAGGGGGATCGTGTCGCATTGAAATACAAATGTTACAACCTGGCCATGGGTCACCGTGCCGGTGTCATCCGCAAGGCACGTGATGCTTTATTCATAAATTTTCTGAAAGGAATTTTCCAGCCCTCCAGCATCGGTCAACACCAAGAGTGAGCGTCCGTAAGTACAGGGCACCTGGAGGGCTGAGGAGGCTGTTCTTCCATCGTACAGAACCTACCCCATGCAAATTCCTAGGAAGAGTCTTTTCTTCCTTTGTGAATAAATCATTTTAGACAGTGGCATTTCCTTTTAATTTAAAATTAAACCAGTCACTAAGGGAAGGAGGGGAGAGCGAAGAAGAGGGGGAGAGGAGTCTGGAAAATCATGGGCATCTTCTGACGTCTGTGAATGCTGGGATCTCTGAGCTCGGTCAGGCACTGAGAACGCTGCCAGGTCCCTGCACACCACCACACGGGATCGCCGCGCCGCACTCCTGCCCCCTTCCAAGCTGAGGAAGTTTGAGGGTGTGGAGAACTCGGCAAATGCTGACCCGGTCCCAGCCAGGCTGAACAGCCTGAGACCTCCCACCTCCCCCTCTCTCTGCCGTGTCTTCCTTAACAACCCCAGATCTCTTATCTAAGGGGATAAGGGGCATGTCAGGGGTGGCAGAAACACAGGGATGGGAGAGAAAGGGCGCGCATTTGCCTCCCCACCCTCCGGCAGGCTCAAGAGCTGAGAAACATTAGCTGTCACGAACCACAATCAAATCAGGTTTGAAATATTTAGCAGTGGCTTGGAAAATGCGGTGGTGCAGCTCTGACAGGCGAGATGTGCAGACACCCATTTTCCATTATAATGGAAATATCAAGCCTGTTCTGAATATGTATAACCTAGAAAAATGTATTGATTTTTCATTCGGCATTAAAAAAATGAAATACCCTGCAGCTGTCAAAAGCCTTTTGTTAAAAGCTCATCTTTCCTGGAATGAGGTTTACCAGAAACAAGTTTTAATTGTACACAGGGTCTCTCCTTTGAAACAAAAAGAATTTCTGATGCTCCTCTTTCTGGGACAAGAGACCAAAAAAGAAAGGCAGGACTGAGACCTGGCTGATTTTTGCAAGCCGATCCTGGCAGGGAGCGGTGACAGCGATGGCCTGCACACAGCCGGCGCTACAGCCACCCGTGTGCAGCGTTCCCCTGCTGTGGGGAGGTCGCAGCAACGCATCCCAGGGCAGTCCAGGCATGGTTCAGGGGTCCAGCTACTCTAAACCTATTTCAACGTGAGGTCCAAGAGCCCAGGGAGATGTGCTGTGGTCCAGGTCCTTCTGGAGATGTGTCAGGAGCCCCTAGGGTGGATGCCCTCTGCCTGCACTCTGGGAAGCCCACGAGGAGCTCGGCTCCAGGGCACAGCGCCTGCTCTTCTAACAGCCCCTGCTCTTCTAACAGTGCCTTTTGCTCAGCTGCCCCCAGGCTGTGACCACGCAGGATTTTGGCACCAGTGCTGAGAGGGCTGCCCACTCCCGGCTGAAGTGGCTGTGGTGCTGTGCAACTGGGGAGGGGGCTGGGGGGCATCGGTCCTGTGCTGCACCCAGTCCATGCACTGGGGGTGGAGAGCAAATACAGATCCTGGAACAGAAGGCACACGAACTGGGACACAAGGACGCACGATTCCCTGGAGCCTGGCTGACTGGCTGCTTCAGCACTGAGCGAGCGAGGTGACGGCTCCCTTGCTTAAACAGACACTGGCTACAGACGTCCTGTGGCGTGCTCAGGAGGAGGCTGGTGCTACCCCATGGCCACAGCCAAACCTGGGCTTCAGCCGTGGTGCACACATCCATCTACACTCCTGCTGGGTGCCTCAAACACCTAGGGGGTTTCTGAGCTAAGCCACTACTCTAATCCCACATCGAGCAGCACTGTTCCTGTACAGGGCATGCAAAACCACCCAGTCCAGAGGAGAAAAAAGCAGCTTGTCTTTTGTTTTTCTCCCTCACCTGCACTTGTGAACACTTGCTCTGCTAGGGGACTTGTTTGGTGCACGCTGCCGCAGGTGGGCAGAGGAGGTATGTGTGCCTCTGACGGTGCCAGTGACCTGAGATGGGAACGCCGAGCTGCTGAACCCCACTGCTGTCTGCCCTCTAATTTGTTAAAATCTGAAAGAGTTCTGCCTCAGAACAGTATTGTGAAAGAAAGATAAACTGGCTTGGGTTAGGACACAGAACATCACCCTGGAAACAATTAAGGTTATTTGTTCGCAACCAGCCCAACAGAAAAAAAAAAAAAACAAAAAACAAACCTCAAAACATTTCCACCTCTGCCTGACTTGCAGACTATTTGCATGTGAAGACAAGACAATCCCATCCACATGGAAATGTAGGTAAATCCACGTTCAGGTTTTTCTGCTCTCTTGTATTTCTCACTGTGCTCAACTCATCTAGGGAACATCTCCTAAGGTAACCTTGGCTACCATGCAGTTACTGCCCTTGCAGCTCAGATTCGAGATACATACGTATATATACAAATATATATACACACACACGTGTGTGTGCACAAATACACTCTGTGCTGTCTCCTAACCGGATTGTTCTACAGAAACCTGTTTATTTCCTGAAACGAAAAGCAAGACCCCAAGCAGTGAAAAGAAAGAACCAGGCACAGATCATGAGAAGAATGCCATGCTGCTCCAGTCCTGATTCAAAAAGGTGGGTGAGTCCCATCATCTGACAAAAGGCTGCAGAAAAACAATAAACCTACACGTACATGCGTACCTTGGATTAATGACACTTACTTCCAAGATGGCCCTGTTTGAGAGGACGGTCTGAGTGTACCTATGCTGCTTTCACTGACAAAAAGGAAAATAGTGACAATGAACATGTCCCAGGCTGATAAAGCCATCCTCAAGTGTCCACCTTCTAAAGGCAGGGAATGTTTAGCTGGCCTTTGTGCAGTTAACTGTAGAGACAAGTGCTCAGATGAGTAAAACAAGAAAGTCAACAGCAAAAATAATAAAAAGTTGAGAACTTTTAGCTTCTATTCCTTTGTTTTCTTATCCAAAGAACAAAATTCAGAATTTTTGGCCAGTTTCCATGAACAAATCTGAAAAATCCCACAACAGCATCCAGGTCACCGAGTATCTCCCAGACAAGCTCCTTGCTCAAACAAAATAAGACGATCCTCTGCCAGATGCTGACAGCTTCTTCTTAAATACAGATGCTTTTACTAATATGGTTATTACTTTTGTATTCAGCCACTTTATCTGATTTACCAGCTCTAGTCAGAGGCCCCATCTCCAAACACTCTGGGCACTGCTCAGAGGGCTCATTCAGCTGAGAAGTGACCACAGTCAGGGTACAGCGGGGAGGATTGATAAAATCATGCAACCTTTTGCTTTGTGATTTTGGTAACAAGACGTAGCAGCACTAAGCGAAAGAATAATGTTATGAAAACAGCTAATTATAAGAAAAAAACAATTTCTATCTTACAAAAGAAGCCAGTATTAATGAAACTTGCCACTGTCTTCTATAAAGAAAAATGAAAATAGGACACCAAACAAAAAGACGAAGCATACTGATGCAACACACAGTTACTGCGGTCAGCTTTATGAGCGTAGGAGTTGAAGGGAATCTGGATCTCAGACATGCAGGGAATGAGCTTGGGAAAGGCCCTGATTGCTCTGGAAACCTTCACGTGCCTGGCAAAACAGGCTGAGCTTTACCATGCAAAAAACACAGTATGGAAAAATAGCTCTGTGCAAACACGGTCAGCTTTCAGATGAGAGCAAATGAGGTGGGATGGTCCCAGCTCACAGTCACTACCCCCGGGCTGTGTTTGTCCAGCAAAGAATGACTGAGCCACAGATCTGGGCGATACTTCAGGCACACTCAGGGCTCCTCGCAGTGCTGATTCCTCAGTTTACCTTCCAAAGGATTACACAGCACAGTGACTGTAACTGGAGGCACCTCTGGAGGAAGTTCTCATCTCCACATGAAGAGATCAAAGTCCAAGAACCCGTTCCCTGAGCCTGCACCAATTTCTGTCTGTGCATGAGAACGAGGGTGTCCATATTTTTTGTAAACTGGTCTGGATTTTAAGTCAGCAGAACCCAATAGGGATTTGCCCCCTTGAATATCATCAGAACTAGAAAGGTTGCTGCTATTTTCACACATGAAATGTAAAAAAAAAGGCAAATTCCTTGAGCATGTTTGTAGTGGAGCGTGATGTGATTGTGTTGTCATTTATGGGAAATAATCGCAAGCCCATCTCTCCCTTTCCCCCCATTTTCCAGTCCAAATAACCATGAAAAATTACACTTCAATGTCAGGAGGACAACAAAGGAGGGGCTTTCTCCTGCGGCTTGACGGCTTTCCACCCTCCCAGCCCCCAGCCCTCCCCCCCCCCGGCTTCTTTGGACAAAAACTACCTTCAATTCTATTTCATTTTAAATGTGATCTAACAAATGCATGTTGACAAGTTCCTTTCTTTTTTTCTTTTAAACAGCATTTTGCACAGTTTAACCTAGCTCCAAACCGGAATCAGCTGGTAAGGAGACTCATGCAAAAACAGAAACACAGATCAAACAGCAAAACAAAAGAAAACCCATCTCCAGCTTCAGGTCTGCAGGGGAAGGACAGCTCGGCCTCCAAGATGGAGACGTGCAGGAGGAGGGCCAGAAAACAAAGGGAAGGGACCAGCGGGGTGAAAGAGCCTGGAGGAGATGTGGTGGCAGAGTGGTGATAAGGCAGGACTGTGGCAGAGGGTGCTGGAGGACGGGGAGCAGAGCGCCCAGTGCGGTTTTAGTGAACGAAGGGACCCGTGCCAGCCCTGGCCACTGCCTCTCTGCCCCGTGACCTCACCAGGACCAGACGTGTTGGGCACTGCCCAGAGCTGCCTCCCTGGCGGGCCCGTAGCTGGAACATCAGTGCTGGGCTGCCCTCATCGGTGATTTGGCCTCCAAAGAAACCTGCTCTGCATGAGAGGCCCTGCACTGTCGCCCATTTCTCATCCTCCCTCGTGTACCACCTCCTGCCTCGCACCTCCTGCCCTCTTCACCATCCCCGTCCCAGCTCCCTCTGCCCAAGACGCAGGAGCTGTCAGTGTGGGAAACCACGGCTTCCCAGAGGTGAGACAGGGGGATGCCAACGCTTCTGAACTGCTCTGGGCTGGCCACAAACTCGGTTCTGCATCACCGCCTGGGCCCAGCTGAGCTGCACTGGGAACTGGCTTTACTGACCTGCTGCAACTGTTGGAAGACCAACGTATGCTTTCAGAAAGGCCAAGACACTGCAGGAAATTCACGTTCCATGTTTCAGAGAAAAACAGCTCTGCATCCACCGCATCCTCAGCTGACAACATGAACGCAGTGAGTTGTCTAACGGGATGTTTTACCAAGGTGCTTTGTTGCGAGTATTAATAACCTCACTCTTACAGAAACTTTTAGGATTCACAAATAAAAGCTGCATTAAAGTTGAGCTCACATTAAAGCTAACTTCAGCAACTCTGGGACAAGTAACATCTTAGGAATACTGTAACCTGTAACAAAAAATAGCTATAATTAATTCATGCTTAGCATTATGGTTTGGATATGCACAGGAAGTGCTCCCAACAACCTTAACGCTGCCCTGTAACACCATCATGAAACATACTGGGATCAAACAGTAAAATGACCTTTTTCTGATTTTTGTTTTGTTTTGTTTTTAAATATATGACTCCTACAACTCCCGCTCTGGTCGCACTCTCCACAGTACCGCTCCAAGGAAAAGTTAATTAATTTGTTGCTGACCTTTTTTCTCCCCCTTCCTCAAGCGTTTCCTGACCTCAGCATGTTTGGAGTTCTTTTGAGCTTAGCGAAAAACTTAGGAAACCCATAATTACAGTGCCTTGGTTCAGAGACAATTAATGTGTTGTCCTGCAACACATGATAATACCCTAAGTTATGGACATACACCCTGCTGTAACTCCATCTTTGTGTGGTGTGCCTGAATTTTCATGCTTTTTAATTAAAGATGAAAGAAAGCCCAGAACTTCTGTATTTTTAATAATGAAAAATCATCCTTATTACAATATAAAACATCCACATTGTTCTCCCTCATGCAGCTTCCCTGGGTGAGGGTCCTTGCTCCCCAGCGAGGAAAGGTTTTCCATTACAAAGAACGGGAAAAAGTGATCAACAATTTCGAGCATTTCTTTCAGGATGGTGGCACAGAGTGAATCTGAAGACATGGGGAGCCCGAAGTGTGCGCTCTACCTGTAAAACACTTGGGACAAACATGAGGACCCAAATTTCCATGAGTCTGATTTCTAAGTTAGTGTGAGCACCTGCATCTGTGATCAGATTTACTTCTATTTGCTCAAAGAAATTCATCTCACATTCCAAGACTCGTCCCAGTTGTTCTGGGGAGGGCCTATTATACTAGCTATATATAATGAAGTGGAGAAAACCCACACCTAAAGTGCAAAACTCGGTTCATTCTTGTCTAGATCACAGCCCCTTTGGCTGCAGCGCCGTGTAACCAGGCTTTTCCTGGAGCTTATTTCCAGGAACTAACAATATGTTTCAATACAGAGAATCATAAATGGCCATAAATAATAGGTGCATGGGGTCTTTCAGGATCAAAAGAGGATCAATTTTACATTTTTCATCGGGAGCGGCCTGTAAGAGAGGCTCAAGGACAAAATTTGCCAGTGGAATATGACGAGGCAAGGTGAGACGTTCAGCTGGGTTCTGTTTCATCTCATGCTGGGAGACCCGACACGAGAAAGTAACAGGATCCAGGGACAGGACCCCTGGCCCCAGGAAACAAGGCAAAACCCAAGTCCCTCAACTCTCTAGCTCTAAAATGGAAATAGTATTTGTCTGTCCTCCAGAGGTGCCAAGAAGATAAACTTGATAGCATTCAAGGACCAGACACTTCAGTACCAGGGGCCGTGGCACAGCACATGCAGATGCAATTGCAGAGCATCAGCATTTTCATCTGGGGGAAAATAATCCCTGCACAGATACATCTGTGCTGGAGGAGGCTGCGAACACTGAAGCAGGCAGCAAGGCTGGCCAGTGCACACGCTGCAGGAGCAGGACTGGGTGCGGAGGGAAGGAGCCGCGTGCCGCGGGGCAGAGCCTGCTGGCTGCGCATGGCCTGATGCTGAGCACAAACCACACACCGGGGGCTCACCCCCACCCCAGCCCTCGCTGGCTCCTTGCAGGAGATGGTAACTTCATGGAGAGCCACCCCAAAGCCTTGCGGCACTGCAACACGACCAAAGCCTGCTGAAGACCCTGACGGGTCCAGCTACAACAGTCGAAGCACGTGCTGTAGCTGGAACCTGCTGCTGCCCACGGGCAGAGCTCGCCTGAGCACCGGGGTCAGGAACAAACCAGGTTACTTTCTGCTAAAGCAGATGAGAAGTGCAGCTGTGCTGCAGAGAAGAGGGGTGGTGGCAAGCTCTTAAATCGCCCCTGTTTCTGCAGGGAGCCTCATGGGCTTTTAAGCGGGTTTCAAAGCGAACAGTTCAGGACTGTCCCCTGAGGCCCATGAGAAGGACAAGCAGACGTACCCAGCCGGTGTGGAGAGAGCCAACATTACTGCCAGCCAGCTCAGGGATCACCACCACATGCCACCTCCACAGGTTAGCCAGATGCAAAAAATCAGCCCAATGTGAAGTTGAATGCCAAAGCCTCTTGGTGCGAATAGCTGTGGTCCCACCCCTCTGCTGCAGGAGAGGAGCCATGGCAGGAACACAGCCCCGCAGAGGCAGGCTTTTGCCTTCAGCCCCTCCACTTCGCCTGCAGCCATCCTCTCCTTGCCTTTTCCCATCCTCTGTCTCTCTGAGCCAATTCCCATCCTAGTATCCATTCAGCTTTCTGCCCAGCCAGATTTCGCACAAGCAGAGCAGCACAGAAAGGACACCAGTGCCAGCCTGCTGGAGAGGACAGGGCTCAGCACAGAGACGGAACTGAGAAGCTCTGAGTACTGTTTGTGATGCGGCCCAAACCACTTCACAGAAATATGCTCCTCAGGATTCAGTTCTGCTCTTGGTAAAATGCTGTAAGATGTCCCCAGCACCTGCACTTGGTAATTTATAGACAGAACATGCTAGCGAGGACTGAAATATCTCTGTCCTGATACGTGTGTCCATGCAGGCCCCCCACATGAAGCCTAGAACAGACAGCTGCACTTGTGATCCATATGGTAAATCATTATATTCTTCTCCCCTACATGTACCAGTTACACTCGACGGAATCCTGGCGTATTTCTGGTGACTCCTGACCTTGCTGTCACGTTGACAGTTTCCCGTGAAGCAGGACCAAACTATCTGGATCGGTGCAAAAAGGGAAGAAGATAACGGAGATGAGCTCTCATATGCACAACAAGCACCTTCTGACGCACACAGGCAGTGACGACCCAGAAAACGCAGTTTCACAGCCCCGGAGTCGTGTATGAGGACACTCTCGAGGAACGCCATGTCACCCAACAAGGCAGAGATGACCACGTCCGAAGACTGAGCTGCCCCTTCCCTAGGTTTGGGCTAGTGGCACGAACAGAATGTCAGTAATTGCTTTTCCACTTTTACTAATAAGCTTTCAGCAGCAGCAGATTTCAGCTTCCTGGAGCCAACAGGCCCTTTTTCTCCACCTCTCTTGGCTTCAAGTAATTGAAAGCGACTGCAATCTCAGCCCTGGCTCTCCAGTATTCAGCTGTACCAGGGAGGTCACAGTGTCAAGTGAAGCCTTTCCATTCACCTCCGTACCACCGGCACTGCATTAACGGCAGCAGCCTGCTCCACAGCCCAGAGGAATGTGCAAAATTACAGGGGCTGCTAACAGCCACGGAAACCCTACCACAGCTTATCTGCAGTAGGGAGGGAGGGCTACCGGCTATGGCTCTGCATAAGGGGCCAGGAAGTTGCATCTGTGAAGCCCAGGTGACTCCTTGACTTTAAAAATTAAAACAGGACTGCTTTTACTTTTTTTTTTTTTTTTTTTTTGGTAAAGAAACTACATGTTCATACTTCGTATTTTTGCAGCAAGCAAAACACTTTCCCCTGTGCCCATGTCCTCTGTCACACAACTGGGGAAGATCATCCACTCACCACCAGATCTAAGAGAGATGGATGTTACGTGGCTGCTCTAACTTGTAAGTGGAGCACAGGGGCTGAGTAAAAGGGAAGAGCTCCGAAGGAGACCCCGAAGGTGCTCCTAGGGGCCTGGCCTGCAGGCCAGCCGCGTGGCAGAGCAGTGCCTGTTCAGCCAGCCGGGAGGAAGCAGCACCTCAGCTGCCCGGGACTCTGCTCAGCCCCTGCACCCCTGAGCTCGGCTCTCCAGAGCTAACGAGGGAGCACCAGGTGCTCCGGGGATTCGCAGTGTTCCTGAAACCTGGACGAAGGCGCACGTACAGGTGGTGGCTCCAGCAGAGGCCTGTGATAAGAATTTATTTCTTTCAATTATGAGCTCTTGTCCCCAGTCTCAGTTCATCAGCGAGGCGCAGCCGAGTCAATGAAAGCTTTGTAATGCAGTAATCAGATGCACAGCGACTTCCTGGAACCGCCGGCTGCGCGCAAGCAGCCAGTGCTGCTCTCGAAACAAGCAGCAACTTTTGGAAGCGGGTTCCCAACCCCGCCACCCTTCTGCTCCCAATCCACAGCTCCTGTTTTTATGGCCAATGCAGATGCAGTTTCACTGCGAGGGCTGAGGCGTCGCCTCCACTGCACGTGACGGGCACACTTGGCCAGGAGTGGCTGGGCAAAGCAGCGCTCATCCACACGCTTTGTTTCTGCTGCCCACACACATCCCTCTTTAAAGGAAGGCTGCCAACGGCGCTCACGTATTATAGAATTATTATGTAACGTGAAATTATGTCTATCATTATTACATGTATTATGAAATACACACATATTTTCAGATGAAATTTTTGCGTTTAATTTTTTAATGGAGTTTGATCTGAAAGATTTGTTTCCTTCAGCCCAGCACCATTCTCAAATACTTGTGAATATCTCAGGTGGACAGAGAAGGAATCTGACTATTGCCATCAAAAAGCAGACACTGAACAAAAAGTCAGAAAAAATATCACTGTCGAGATCTCTCCTGTCCTCAGAGAAAAACAAAGTCCTGCTTTTGGAAGCCTTTATCTAAGATAGGCGTGACAGGCTGTGCATCACAGGAGGGAAGGGATGAAGCTGGACACGAGCCGTGAAGTCCCCGAGTCTGCACATGGTGCAGGCACAGCAGCCTCGCCATTCCTGTGTGATGCTGCTGCTGCCGGGCTCTGCTTGGTTGCTTTAAAATAAACAAACAAAAGCTCTTCCCTTAATTCCTCTTCCGCAGTGAACCACAGGAAAAGGGTGTCAGTTCGAACAGCACTGTGACTCCGCTCCAGCACAAGCTCCCCTTTCCCTGGCATCGCTGCCACCGCCGCCCGCACGAAGCAGTTGCTGAACTTCCCAGAGCATTAACCTCTCCCAGAGAGCGGCGCGGGGGATGCTCTCCCACTGCAGGCTGCTCAAGAGCTCTATTGATCCAACACACACTTGGTGCCTTCAAAGTTGTTTATGATCAATATGCAAATTGCCCATGGCATTGATCTGGTATTAATTTTCAATTAGGGAATCCACAAGGGGTCTCCCAGGGTCAATACCTAACAATGCAAGGTAACTCCGCAGTGGAACAGTGGGACTGATGCTGCCAGGCGCCAGGGCTGCTCCTGCAGCGCCTGCCCCCGATCTGTCCAGATGCCCTCACACGTCGCCACCTCCCAGATGGGGACAAACGCCCGAGAGGCCTCCTGACATCCCTGCTCCGACCCACACCAGGGAACAGCCATGGCCCAGACTCGCGGAGGCACTCGCAGGCATTTTGCAACCTATCACACAGCTCAGCACCTCGCCACCGCTGAGCTACCGAAGGCAGCGCTGCAGGCAGAGGGCTGCCCTCAGAACCCCAGGCTGGGGGAGTTGTTTGATAACAATTCACACCCCTTATCCGACAGGACAGCACAGCCCCGCATCCTCTGCTCTTTCCCCGGTGCACTGCTGTCCCTCGTGGTGGAGAAAGGGGAAGACCTGAGAGTGCCCAGCAGCTCCTGGAGGCCCCGCTCACACAAACCGCTCCTCCACAGGGATCCTGCCATAAACCAGGTCACTTCCACACTTGTGACATGAGGAGCAATGCAGATAAACAACTGGTGGTTATCAACTTAAGGCAACCCCACTGCAAGCATTTTTAGACAACAGCCTTCGATACACTCATTGTGTTTTCTGCACTAATGCAATTATTAATGTGGATGGTGCAGAGAAAGCATAACACAATAGTGCTTAGAACAGCTCCTGCAAGCTAGACAGAAGAGTTCAGGGTCTAGGCAGAGCACGCAAGCAGCTTTCCAATGAAAGAGTGCAGGTAAACAAACATCATGTTTTGTTGTCTGAACACTAAGTAATCCTGCACATCTCTGGAAAATGTGCTAGTAATGGCAAAGATCCTCATACGCACTACACAAAGGTTAAAAAAAAAAAAGAGAAGGAAAAAAAATAATTGAAATTGCCTCATAAATCTTGAGAAATGTGTCCCTTCCCAGAAAAAGGGACCCATCCCATCAGCCATCCTCTCAACTTTCTTCCTCTCAAGACAGCCCAGAGGAAGCCATCTGCTTCTCTCAATCCCACAATCGCACCGAAGACGCGCTGCCCTCTTCGCACCGGATGGCCGGTCTGCGCACACCCACTGCTCTGCCACTCACTGTGCTAACCAGCACATTAGCTACCCAGGCTAATTGGTTTATGGATAACATTAATTACCATGTTGCTCATTAATGGATGAAATCTTTATTGGTTCCATTGATCAGCGGGACTTGTTAGCCGGCCTCCTAACCAATGGCGGATGTAACAAGCTCTCTTATTGGCATATCAATTAATGCAATCAATTTCTGGCCAGCGGCTGCCATTCGCTTCCCTGCTTGTTAGACTGTGGAAGACAGAGTCATGTCAAGTAAGCATTTATTTAAAGGGTTTCTAATTCTTCTTGAGCTGACTTCCCAGCAGGCTTTCTGCCACACAAGGGTTTTCTGCCTCCAGAGACCTTCCCCTTTCCTCCTGTTGCAGAATCAGATCTATAACAGTCACTGCAAACTAAATCATTTCTGTAAAAATATTTATCAAGTTACGCAAGTAGGACAGCTAGAGGTGTCAGATTAAGAAGTTGGACCTGTACAACTGTCCCAATTTAACACATCAGGGAGGTAGGAGTACAAACCCACTCCCAAAAGACATGCGAGGGGTTCAAGAGCCATGTCAGAAAGCCTCCCTGCACGAAGATTGATTTTAATTACAGGGTCAGTTCATCACAGTTAGCACGGTTTGTCAGAGAACAATAAGCTTGTAAGATCCCTCCCTGCCCTATGCCGCCTTCCAGAGCGAACCTGGATGACTTAGCATCTTCACACAGTTTTGTCACAGGGGTCCATAGGTACCAACATCCCCGTCAGCCCTCTCCATCTTCCAAGGCCAGAACATGTTTGGGAAGAGCTTGAATACATTGCACTTCGGTTTAGTTTTCCTCTGCTGGTGGGAGGCCACACTTTGCAGCGATCTTAGCTAATTTCAGCATCTGGCTGCCAAATTTTTAGCTGTCACAACTGGACAGCCAGGGGTCATGTATGCCCCAGCACATGATGAGATCCTGTAGCCCAGGAGGCTGATGCTGCTCTGAGATGTGTGCTTGCTGCCAGAGAAGATACCAGTGTGCCTGAAGATGTGTCACATCAACCCTCTTGATGCAGGAGGTTTTTGTTTTTCTTTGGAGCAGGCGTTTGCACTGTAGCAGTGAGTCTGGTAAATGGTCCTGCAGCTACAGCGCGGGACGGAAATGTCAGCATGCTGCCCGGCACCGCTGGCCTTTGTCCCCCTCCCCAGCTGCTGACCTCCTTGGTTCTGCCTATGCAGCTGCTCAAACGAAGGAAACCCAGCGGCTAATGGATCTGCAGGACATCGCAGGTGAAACAAACACATTTTTCCTATAGAATTAGACTTGGTAATTAGACTGTGGAAATCACTGTCACAGGATGCTGCTGTGGCCAAGAATTCAGCAATATTCACAAAAGGGATTAGATAATTAAGGTTAATGAGGATATGTAAAGATGTAATTGCTAAATCTAACAGACGAATTTGGAAAAAATATAAATGTACAAGCTTTAGGGCATATATGAACCACCTCCTCGCTGTGAGGGCTTACGTGGGCACTGGCGTGGCAGCAGGCCAGCTGGTAGATGATAGCAGGCAGCTCTTCTCTCTGCCCCTGCTCTTCCAGCACCTCCTGCTCCCCTCCAAGCCAGGCGTGCACTACTCAGCGCCCACCTGCTCTGACTGTCCCAAAGCATCTGGGCTTGTATTGCTCCAAGCGACAGCTTGTGACCTGAGGGGACGAGGCCACGGGCGATGCAGTGAGTGCTCTGTGGCATTGCCGTGCTTGTGCCCTGCAGGCAGGGTGCAGGCAGCACCACAGGGAGCTTGGTGTGGGGACGTGAGATGTGAGACATCGGCTGCGGCTGGGGAGCGCAGGGATGGGGCTGAGGAGCAGCAGGAGGAGATGCAGCCGGTCTTTTCCCACACTGTGCCTCCAGGACCTGAGGTCTGGGGCCATGTCCCTGAGCCTGGCTCCAAAGGCCACCTCTTGCCCCAGCCATGTTTGCAGCAAGTTAATTCAGATGTATAAAACATTACAACAGCGTAACGTTCCAAATTCTTCTATACAGCAGAATGTGGAAGAAGTGCTGTGTGAGACTGGCCTGGGTAGCTGGGGGAAGAAGGGGCCCTAGTGCAGGGCTGAGCCTGTCCTCCAGCTCAGGTGAGAAACCACGGAGCAAAACCACGGCGGGGTGGCAACACAGCGAGCAGCCCCTTGCTCTCAGGGCTGCCGAGGTGGCCAAGCCCGTCCCTCCCTGCCCGTCCCTTCCCCTTCCTCCCTGCTCCACTCGCTGCCCTGAGCCGAGCCCTCTCTGCCTCCTGTACCTGGCCCAGCACCACCGCCCTGGCCCGGGACACAGGTGGGCCACAGCCCCCTGCCACCACCAGCAGTGGAAGAGGATTTTCAGAATGCTTTACATAGGAAATTGCATGTTTAGAAGCTGTATCCTGCAGAGGTGGGATTTGACTTGTTTTCTTTCTGAAAAGCCCCAGAACAGAAGGGAGATCCTGGGGCAGGCATCCCGAGGTGCCGCAGCCCCGACACACCACGGCTCAGCTCGGACACCCTGCCCCAGGAACCCGCACCTGGCAGCGGTCGTACGCACAGAACAGAAAGTCAATCTCAGATGAATGAAGATCTCATCTCCTTCAGGCAAACCACTTGTCAACAGCACTGTTCTCCAGGGCTGGCGTTTCCTCTTTCTTGGGAATGCCGCACGTTACATGCAACAACCACACGCGAGTATTGAAACAAAAACCAACTGTCGCCGTGAAAAGATGAATAAAAACCTAAATCAGCTGCATGTACACAAGGGACACCCAGGAGCCGCTTGCCACGCACGGGGGCGTTTTGCTGCGCCAACCTCTTCCAGTCCTTCTGCAGCAGTCCTGCCCTCCTCCCCCCGGCAATCCCTGCGCCCCGTCCTCGCCCAGGTGGCTGTGTAGGAAGGATCTTCCCCGCCAAACACAATAATAAATCAAACCTTATCGGAGCTGAACTATACATCTACGAAGACTCCGATAATTTCCAGCCATGGGAATAACACCACAAAAGTACTTTTTAAACTAATTACTCAGATTCCGAAGTGCTGCCCTAATGAGCCTTCCTTCTGCCCAGAACTTACTAAGAGAAAAAAAACTACCTTCAGCGCAGTAATTACTGCTTTCCCCTTCAAACTTCTAACTGGAGATCAATGCTGCATTTTAAGACTCATTGATTTACAATTAGCCTGGCTTTCCTGCTAAAGTGTTTTTAAAGCAAGAGTTTACTTTTATTTTATTTTGAAATCTCAAAGATCTGGTTCTTGGATTTTACACCCTCATGAGAGGTGTGCTGGGAACTAAAAGAGGAAGGCACACATCTGAACAGAGAAAGGAAAACAGGATTTTTGTTAGGTTAAGACTAGAAAGAAAGAAGAGAGACACTTAGATATTTAAGGAATAAAGATGAAAAAAGAAAGGCAGAGGGAGAGAACCAAAGCTACGAGAAAAGAAGGAAAGTAGAAAAAAGGAAATGCAAACGCAAAGAGAAGGAAAAATGAACTGCAGGCTAGGACAGCAAAGCCACTGTCAAGCGGATCAGAAAGCACTTACTGCCTCTGCTGTTTATTAGCATCCTTGGGAAAAAAAAAAAAAAAAGCATCAGCTTTGTGCATCTCTGCAAAACAAAGCGCTAGTTAAAAATAGTGTGTACAGCAGGGACAGTGTGCTAACATGAGGGTCCTGGCAGCTCTTGCATTTGTACAATCTGTCCCACGAGGAGAGCAGAAGTAAGTGAAGCAATTAAGAATTCCATGCTGATTGCTTCAAACATGTTTCTGTATGCCATAAAGATAATAGCATCACGGATACATCCGCCTCCTCTCTCCCTGCCTCTTCCCATCCCAGTAACTTCTAATTCACATCCCTTCGCTTGTAATCCTGGCTCTGGAGGAGATGCCTCGAGGGTGCTCAGCCACCAGAATGGGCCTGCAGAGCCAGGGGAGCCTCCGTCCTTGGGAGATGTTTAAAACCTGGGTGGACACTGCCCTGGCCACGGTGCGATGGCTGGCCCAGCTCCGAGCAGAGGAGCTGGACCTGGCCAACCTGCACGCTTCCACGGAGCGGTGATTCCCCAGCTCTGCTCCTCAGCCTCACGGGAGAACTTGGCACGGAATTGGTTTTGTGTCATTTCAATAGGAAATGAGCTATGCTGGACAATCCACCTCAGTGCTCCTCATCCCTCCTTCTCCTAGTTCTTCCTCCAAAATAAATATTTGGAAGGCCTTCTAGGATTAGCATAAGCAGCAACATGACAGGAGCCAAACTGAGAAGCAGAAAAGCAAAGAAAATTGCCTACAAGGGTTTACAATTTTGGAGCTGCCATAGCGCTCTAGCCTGCCATTTCATTTGCTCCTCTCATAAATTTTGTTCTTTACTACTGTTGGGTCCCTGGAGTCAGTGGCAGATGATGATCCTAGAGTGATGAAAGCAAAAAAAGAAAATAGAAAAGCCACTAACATCTCTCCTTTTTTATATTTTATATTACAGAAAGCTGCTTAGCCCCATTTCAAAGACTAATATGAAAAAAGTGCAATTAAATCCTCGAAAAACTGACAGATCAGCAAAACAAAACCACCCGGAGGAGAGCACGATTGAGCCTCATTAAGAAAGAGTTCAGTCTGTTTTTAAAACCTTTCTTAACACTTAGCTGGGTACCTCTCAGCAGCAACCGCTCCCAATGCGCCTGGCATAATTAGTGTCAGAACGGAAAGGAAAAAAATCAACCTAGGAAACAGAAATTAAAACACCAGATTTAAGTGAGAGAAAAAGGTTCAGCTGCAGCGAAACCATCTAAATTCTAACAATAACCCCTCCTTTCCGTCTGCGGCAAAGAGCTACAGTTCCACTACGTGCATAGACAAATACACGCCAATTAAAGAGAAAAGTGGCTAGGGCAAATTTGTGCTGTAAAATTTCTATCGCTAACCACTCCCAGTCCCCAAACAATATCTGCATGGCAGTCACATCCACCCACGAGGTCAGGTTAATGACAGATGGACAGTAAATTACACTGACCTCGACAGCAATTATAACTATCACAGTTGACAATAAGGAAATTGAGATACAGGGACAAATTCTGTGCACTTTCAGTGGCCGGATCCTTTTGCAGGCTGTGCATGCAGACACTCACACACGTACCCTACATGTTAAATCGCCAGCCTATAACAAGGAGCCGTACAGCCGAGATCTATTATTTTGCGGTGGGGGTGGGGAAGAAACGCATGGGAGATAGAAAAGATGGCAGAGAGATGAAGCCATTTTATTAAATCAGGCAAATTCTAATTTATTCTGGGGAGATGGAGGAGAGAAAATGGATTCACTCTCAGCATGCTCCCTCTGTACCGTCTGATCCAATCCCCTCCGCCTCGCCAGAGGGGGAGGGGGCGGCAGACTTCTGCGATTCTCCCACAATCTGAGAAAAAGATTAAAAAATAAGGTGATTTTCCTTTCAGGATTTGCAGCAGCCATGGGAAAAAAAGCTTTTCCTGGGAACGTGAGGCACCGAGCCCTGCTGCCAGCCGTGCCGGGGAGCGCGCAGGGGCTCAGGGGCTTGCTTCTGGGGGGCGTCAGATCAGCAGCACGAGGTCTGAGGCGTGCCACAGCTCCTCCACGGCACGAGCAAGCACATGTAGGCGCAAGCACCGTAGGGGACGCCTGGGTGGGAAGATGCCCTGTGGCCCTCCTGCTCTCTCCACCACGCTTGGTGTGTACCAAAGCACACACCTCAGCGTGTTTGGGGCGAGCACCACTGTTTCTCATCGCTGGGTAAGAGAGGCTGGGGTACAAGCGTCAGGCGGGCAGTGCTGAGGAGGTCCCCGGGACCCAGCTGTGCCAGACCCGCACGTAGTGCAGAGCGCGGCTGTGCCACCGCCACCGCTCCACGCGGCGTCAGCACCGCGCCACCACGGCTCGCAGCAGAAACCGTGCTCCGACACCACCACGAACACAGAGCTGAATCCTGCTGCCACCCCAGCTGGCGCCTCGGCAGCAGAGCAGCCACTAGCACGGCTGGGCAGCAGCGGCTGGAAGCCATGGGCTTGTGCACGGCTCGTGGCTGAGCGACTGAGGTTATCTGAAATGACACGCAGAACCTGGAGGCCATCACGAAGCTCGCATGCTGGGGAGATTGTCGTGACAGCCAGGTGTGAACAGCTCGTTCAGAGATGTTCCCAAGCAGAGGAGCTATGTGAGCTCCATGTTTTATGGAGGGGGGGTGACACACAGCTGCCCAACGAGCAGGACGAGCCCAACAGCCCCCGCCCCTGAGAACAACAACATTTGTCCAAGCCCAGAACAGAGCAAGTGCTGCACAAGCACACGGACCCGATGTCCAAGCGTCAAAGAGCCACAACAACATCGCAACTGCAGAAGCAACAGGAGGAGACACCCATGGTCCTCACCCCCAGTCTCTACCCAGGCTAAGCAAACCCCCACGCTTTGCTCACTCACAAACAACCCGCGGCCGTGCAGTTCACAATCCACTGCTACTGCAAGAAGCAGGCTGCACCAGCAGAGGAGGCAGCCTGCGCCTGGTGCCGAGGGACCTCACCCTCCTCCCTGCTCACCGCGTGCCCCTGCCCAGCCCCAGCAGCCCCCCAGAGCTCCGCACCGACCTCAGTGGCGAGGCCGACTCCTTGCCCCCGCTGCTGGTGTGCCCGGGTCGCGGCCACCCAGCCCTTCCCAACAAAGCAGCCCCGGCCCCTCTCCCACCCGCCCGCAGGAGCCTTCCCTGTGCTGGGCAGTGTGAAAGGAGAGGCAGCGGGGCAGAACTAATCCCTGTGCCGGCAGCGAGCTCCCCACCCTGCGCTGCCGGAGAGGCCCCGAGCCCGGCTCCCTGCCCCGTGAAGGGGAACCGGGAGCGTGGGGAGCGGGAGCGTGGGGCCGGCCGCGGGGCCGGGGAAACGCAGCTTGGCAAAGGACCGAAGGCGCGAGGGAGCAGGGCTGAGCGGCGGTACCGCGAGCACGAATTCCTAATAGGAGAAATTCCTGTTTTGCATCCAGCTCCAGTGCGGGCAGTGAAGCTGATTTTATGACTTATTTATTTATTTCGTCTTTGATGAACAGAAGGTTAATATAAGAACAACTCCTTGGCAAACCTTTAAGGGTAATTCAAGCGACACTGATGTGAATCAATGTTCCCTTTGTGAACGCATTACTTGGCAGAAACTGGCTTTTTGTAACCCCCTTAAACCTAGCTGGCAAAACAAAAAGAAAAAAAAAAACGTCCTTCAAACAAAAGGATGAGGTGAAAATAAAGAGAGAGTCGACTGCACTTTATTCTCTTTCATAGAAGCAAATGGATTTGGTGCTTTTTATACATTAATCAATCAATATCACTGACTGTACATCAGCAGCGCAGCCAAGTTATGAATGACCTTTCTGGCAAAGAGGACACTTTTAATGCTCATAAGACTGCTCATAGCTTAGCAACTTTCCGAATTTATGCCTGCATGATTACCCCTTGGAGGCAGGCGCCCGTTAGCGCTGCACTAGATATGACAAGGTTAGTCCTTGCCAATTTGTGCAGAAGAAAGGAAACTGTTGACTGCGTGCGCGCGCTTCATTTATGCAGTTGGCTGCTGCCTTCTGGAAGGCAAAGGACAGCCTGGCATCACCTGGGCTGCCGTGTTCCTCCAGACCAGGAGCCTCAGCTGGGGCCCAAAGCTGGCTTTGGACCAGCAGGTGAGAGTCTTCTTACCCAAAATACTCGTGAAAGAGAGGACAGGAGCTGAGCCCCGCACCGGCTCTCCTGGAGGCAGGAAGCAGACCCGGCGCATGTTTCTGCAGCTGCTGAGAGGCACAGGGCGCGTGCCGGGGCTGGAGGCCAGAGCTTGCACAACGTCCCCCGTCTGTCACTGCCCCTACAGGGCTGGAGCTGCTCTGTGCAGAGGCAGAGCACGGCCGTACGCTGTCACCGTAACAATGGACTCTGGGCAGCAGCGCCCAATCTCTCAATTCCTCATTACATTATTTAAAAGAAAACAAAAAAGGATCCAGGCCTCAGACTGCCAAGGGGTCACCACGTCCCTGTAGCCTGTGTCCCTGCCCTGGCAGGCGCACAGCAGAAGCTGGGGTACAGCCACACGTGAGGTCTCCATTTCACACTTCTGACCTGCAGGAGTTTTCAGAGTCGTGCCTGCCCCCAGCCAGCTCCGCAAGCTCCCCACCTGCCCCCAGCACCACATTCCTCCTCCCTACAGCTGAGAGGGAGCATGGGGCTGTTGCCACACCGCTGCAAGAAATGGAGGGGAAGCAGAGGAACTGATCAACTTCTCATTTCAGAACTACCCTTATTTTTTAAACAGCATTCTGGCTTTCTACTCAACTTTTAACATTTATTTTTGCTCTTCATGCAACATTGCCATCCTTTTCTTGTTTCTTGCTGCAACTTGTACCATTTGGAGCAACCTTCCATTTGACAGGTGCTTAGCACACATCTTATTTCATATTAATTACCTTCTGGGGCTAGAAGTTGATTTTCTCCTTTGTTGCAGCTCTCAATCGTTCCAACAGCACCCCGCTTTGAGGGGCTTGAAGCTCTGTCTAATGCAAGATGAGACAAACCCACACGGCATCGTTCAGACAGCATGCCCCTGACGTTCAGCTGTTTCCTGCCCTTTCATTTCTTTCCTACTGCTGCCATTTTAGAATGATCCCGGCGATTCTGGTGAAACCTCTCTTTCCCTTCCCTCCCTTTCCCCAGCATCTGGAATCGGCAGCACCTCGGCCCTGCAGCCCTGGGCTTTAGGTAAGAGTCACCCAGAGGCACTGCCCAGGGACAGCAGGGGCAGTGGCCGTGCACTGCACCCACCTCACGGCCACCTCGGGGGTCACCACCGAGCGGAGGTGGCCCAGGGCTCGGCCACGTGCGGGGGCACAGCCGACAAGAGCAGCCTGACCCCAGCCCTGCCGCGGCGCCGACCCCGCTCTGCTGGGCCTGAGGCTGCGGGGGACGCTGCCTGCAGGGGCAGGTCCCTGGTGGGCCTGAGCAAATGCCCCCAGGACTCACCCCCCCCGTGAGTTCACACCTGCCTTACGCTTGTTTTAGGGCATTTTCTGCATCTTCCCGTCCATTAACTAGAAGCTCTCATCTCTCTGCACTCTCCACCTTCCCCACATCGCTGTCTGCTCACAGCACTGCTTGAGTCCTGGGAAGAGGGAGCGTCTGGGGAAGGGGTACTGGGGGCACGATTTGTCTCCCACCCCCCGAATCTCATCAGTCCCATGGTGGCCAGGGATGAGCTGGCGAAGGGCTCCAGTGCCCGGGCGCAGCAGGGAGAGGTCTGCTCGCTTCCAACTACCCACGTCTACTTCCTTGTGCTCGGCATCCCGGCTGCGACCTCTAACCCCCTTCAAGGCTGGAACAAAATAGACCCCGAACAATCCTCCACACCACACACACAAAAGGGAAGGAAAAAAAGAAAAGGAGAAAAGTGAGTAGGTGATGTGGAAAGGAGAGGTGGCTGCACAAGTGAAGTGGAACGGACAGGCACTGTGCGCTGCCAGATTGCCTGCCTGCCTGCAAAGGCCAAAATTAATGCCATTGTTTTGCCACAAAGGAGGCAGCAAAGTAGCAGCGGAGGCCAGAGAACAATCCTAAACACCAAGCCCTAATTCACCCTTCGTAACAATAAAAAGGAGGATGGAAAAGGCCAGAATGCTTCAGCGTAATTGGTAACCAAATGAGAGCGTAGTTCCCAGAAAAGGAGCAGAAGCTTCTACTCTGCATGAATGCCAGCAAATCAGAAAAGCAAAGAAAAATGCTCTTAAGTCACGCTCAGTCCATCCCCACTTTCTGTCCAGGGCCACTCTGTCATCTGAGCTTGGCAGTGAGCAATAGCAGGGGCAGATCGGGGGCCCCGCACACACCATTTCAGAAGAAAGAGGAGATTTAAGGGCTCGGGGTCCCAGCACACGAGCAGGAAGGCAGGCAGTGGCGATGCATCAGTGCATCGTGCCAACTGAGGAGGAGGCCAGGCACCCCTGCAGCCGCAGCTAAGGAGATGGACATCTGACGTGCTCTGTGTGAAAGAAACAACACGTCAGGACACACGTGGAATGGGATGGAAAAACTCAACGCTGTCATTTAATGAAGTGGCCTCAGATGAATGAAAAGGATGAAAGAGGGGTATGAAGAGGCATCTACACAGAAGAGGAGAAGATTCGGGCTGCTTGTTCTGCCAAGAAAACAAAGCAGCCTTGACAGGAGCATCCAAGGAAGGCTGGTTCAAAGGAGCTGGACCAATACCGCTCCTCTCGTCTTCCATTCCGTGGAGGACTGATAATGAACATGGAAAAAACGCAAATTTGGATCAAATATGGATAACACTTTCTCATACAACTCCCAATTAACCTTAGGAACTTGTGGCCTGAAGAAATCATTGAGGTCAAAACAAAATACACGACAAGGGCATCAAGATGTATAAAAATAAAGACATAAAAAAGCAAACTATTTGGAAGAAACACAAACCTCCTTGCTTAAGGGCAAGAACTAAGTGTCAATAGGTAGACCACCTTTCTTTGAGTTAGGCTATTACTTGTTTATGGGCCCCCAAATTTCCTTCTGAAGCAGCTAGAGCTAGACTTTGGTGTTGGCAGACAAGTTATTAAGCAATCTCAAGATTTTAATGGAAAAACAAACAAATAAATAAATGCACTAGCACCAGTTCTGGGGACCTTAGTGCCATTCCAGGAGGATCAACAGGCCTTACAGAAGGAAAAGGAACCAAGTATATTTGAGAAATCTACGCAGACACAGGATGGCCAGCAAGCACACAGGAGTGTCCCCCTGACGCGCGTGCCAAGGTACACCCAATGGCACTGCCTGTGCTGGGGCAGCGAGGCCAGGGCTTATTCTAGCCCTGTGCCAGCTGCTGTAAATCCTCGTTTCACAAATCTTCCCCCGATAAGGTACACAATCTCATTTTGCCTACAGCTCTTAAAGAAAAACAAAATCAATTTCAGTAACCAAGCTCTGTATCTCTCGCAATTAAGCCTATACTCCTAAAAAATGAGCTGCAGGATGAGAAGACTCTCCATGTTCATAACGCCTCATCTGAACAAAGATCTCACAGCACTTCTTCATTGAGATCAGACGCTGTCCTCCAGTCCTGCCAGTTAGATAAGGACCAGCAGACCTGTTGCTCCTGCAGCAGAATGAAGAATGAGAGAAGCAGCACAGGGAGAAGAGAAGCAGAAGGGAAAGGAATTGATGCTCTGCAGAGAATATTCTTTGGGGGCGGGGGGAAGTGGAGTATGTTCTCTTCCAGCATTCAGCTGGGCTCTGTGCATTTGCACTGTCCTTTTTAAATGGTTCTCTTGTACAGGGAAATGAAGCCTGCACCATACTCCCAAATCAGCATGTTTAACAGCAACAAGCTTCAAATTCACCTTTCAAGCAGGATGGCACACGAGTGTGCTGATGTGAGGGTCTGGAAAGGCTCTTTCACGCTTGCTTTCTCTCGTGGAATTGCTTCAGCTGACCAGTTGTGACAGAAGACTGCTCTGGCTAGGACAAGAAATGGTTCGCCTGGGAGTACTCTCCTTGAGTGTTTGGCACTTGGAAGGGCAAGTTTCTGCCTCAGAAGATCTAAACGAAAGACCATTAGAAGGGACTCCACCTCTCCTGTCCAGCTTTCAAAAAGCACACGGCAAAGCTCAAGGAATTCAGTTTCACAACCGCTTTGAAGAGTAAGCAGATATTCTCGTTCCCTGGATGAAACCCTAAATGGAGAAGTGACATTCTTCCATCAATTTATGCCAGAACCCTGACATTGTTCAGATTTCTGGAGTCTCAGTCCCATCTTTTAACATCTGTGAGAACTGTTAAAACAAATTAGCAACATTTTTATAATCTCTAAATGAAAAATGTTTAAAACATCGAGGACTAATACAATGCTAATGTGTGCTTAGTGTCTTTTCTAATCCAAGGCCCGGAGGTTGCTTCTGGACCCTGGGCCACATCCTTCAGAGGTTCGTGCAGTGACCTGTCCGTTGTGATTTGCACTACACACCTGGCCAGGAGTTCTCACTGACGGCAAGAAGCCAATGGAACCCGGTCTCCTGGAAAACCCAAAGGCAGATTTGGATCCAACCCATGGTGCAAAAGCACCACAGGAGGAGGAATGAAGGGATCTTGCTCTGCAATTTCCACTTTGATGAAAAGATGGAGCTGGAGACCAGAAATCCAGCGCAAACGTACTGTGTGATGAACAGAAACTATTCCATAGAAGCATCCTGTGCATCCATTCTAACCACACAGTTTCATCTTTCACAGGAAGCGTGGATTTGCTCTCTCCAGCACGCACTGCCATGGCCCGGGGACATCTGTTAGTGCCCCCGTCAGTCTCAGGGAGAGCTCGACATTTAGACTGGCTCAGATACTCTTTTAAGAAAAACTGACATCCTTTACATATAAAAGTGCATCGTTTTCAGGAAAAAGGGCTTAGGAAAAATTACAGAATTACAGCTACACTGAAGGAGACTCCGTCCAGCCCGCACATATACTCCTTGAGAAACAGAAACCGTCCCACATCCTCTTTCCTTGTTCTTCCTGCGCTGCAATAAAAACTTAGTAAATAAGCTTGGCACTTCTACCTAGCAGTGTCCTGCCAAAATGCGATGTATGAGCTACCAGTTACTGAGCGAGGCTCTCAGGGACAGGCCTGGGGCCCCCTCAAGTTGGCAAGCTCCTGCCCACCGCCTCCTGATGCCCTGCTGCTGCTTGCTCTAAAAAGAAAACTGCAGGACGTGGCTGGTTCTGAACGGCTTTGGCACCAGCATCACAGAGGCTTCAACCCAGTTCCTGACCCTGAACCTCCAAAGAACAGCAGCAGTCTCAGAACACGGTCATGAGTCTGCACAAGACATCTGGCTTCAAGCACAACTTTCATTTTTTGGCCCATCACAGCAAACAGCCAGGAAGGTTCATTACTGACGACATGTGCAGATGGGCAGGAAACAGCCACGTGGATGGGGCTACTGGAAACTCGACCACCTTAAAGCGGTGCTGCCGTGCAAATCCCATCCCACGGAAACCATCTCAGCCTCTGACACTACTTAAGGGTGCGTCTGCACGACTGAGGGGAGACGAAATGGCTGAGTACCACACTCCCAAACCTGCCAGTACTCTTCAGAAGTCATTAGGTGAGGCTCCACGCTGCTGACACCAGAGACCAAAATTAAGTGTGGGTGGAACACTGTCAGCTGCAGCAAACCCTGCAGTACCATCTGGCAGGCTAGGGTCCTGCTCCCATTTCCTACCTCTGCTCCTGGCACGGGCCCAGCACGCTTCTGTGCTGGGGCTGCACAAGCGGGGAGGCGGCAGGAGGCCAGGAAGGCCGGTCTGGTCGCTGAGCCTCGCAGGACACTCGGACGCCGTAATGGGGCACGGCTGCGCCTCCACACGGGGAGCAGAGCAAAACCCAGGAAGCATGTGCAGCGCTGACGGGAGAGCCTGGAGGTTTGCTCTGCCTCGCACGGAGTCAGGCAAGGCAGTTGGTTTGAAACAGAGTTCTTGTTCTGTGTCAGTAATTACGTCCAGTAATCAGCAACTGCCAAGCCCAGCTGCTGGACCTTGCCATACCGCAGCTCCTCGGCGAGGACTCGAACACAAAGCCTGACGGGCAGAGCCTTCCCTCGTGCAGCCCCTCCTCACCCTAGCACACTGTTTACTTATAAGCAAGTTGAACATCCTCATTTCCTTTTAACAGAAAGCCTCTCTCCAACTGAACATGACTAAGAATTTTTCTTTCTGCCACTGCCCCAACCTAATGCGTTATTGGGCAAATTAGCAGGACAGAGGCACCAAGGAACCAGCGATATCATGTGCTCCAGCTTTCCTTTTCCCCTCGCAACTTGAATGTCAAGGCAGGGAGCTCCGTTAGACACCCTACCTGACGAAGTGCAAGGGTTGAACAGAAGCAGCATGGCTGTGCAGAAGAGACGTTAACCATGAGCTGAATTTGATGAATCCCGTGTTGCTCACACTGATGTCTAACCCTTCTCCAACACATCGTGGGACAGGGTTGTGCTACCTACAACCATTCAACCTGTAACGTTTTCATGGGTTTACTGATTTACTCCAAAAAAAAAGGAGTTCTTCACTCTTGAATTGAACCAGCACCACTGCAACAACCACCTGTAAGTCCCCAGGACAGAAGTTCCCTATTCTAAAAGTGAGAGAGGGGAAAAGGGTGAAGAAGAAGAGAAGCAGAAGGTGCAGCTGGTGCCAGCAGCAGGGCTTTTGGTGACCAGGAGCGAGATGGCAGGTTCAGGACACAGCTCGTCTGTCCCAGAGGAAACAGCTGTTGGCCTGAACTCAGGAGAGAATCTGCTGACAACCTGGCTTCAGTCTGGCTCCAGAGTTTGTTTTGATGGGGAGAAAACTGAAGAGCAGAGGAGGGACCGAGATCTTCCCAGCACTTTACTACAGCATCTGGTGATGTTTTTCCCTTTACTTTTCTTAAGTGGAAAGGGCTTTAAGATGCAGCTGAACAAGAAAAACATTCTGGAACAAGTCAGCCGTCAGAGCTTCCTCTCTTTCTGCTTAATGAAAGCCATGAGCTCCCAATGACAAGTGTCTGCTGGAGCTAGATGGGGAGTTTATGAGATTCCTGCCACGTTTCAGTGATATTACAGCATGCCTTTGGTCTGCCTTCCCCAGCCCAGCTATCTAACCACTTCCTTCCCGCCAGGCGCCTCCCATTAGAGAGTTTCATTAAGCGAATGCTTGGGGGTTTGTGTAGATTTCTGTTACCCCCCCCCAATGCATTACCAGGGGCACATGAAAAAGTCATGATAAACTTTAATAAAAACAAAATTAAAATGATTAAACCTTTCATATCCTTTAGAGATTATCTATACGCTGCTGGTTGGTCAAAACAGAGCTAGGGCACAACTGCTTTTTACTTTAAACTCAAAACCAACCCAAAAAATAAATAACAAAGGAAATCTGCCTCTGCCAGATATTAAAGGGGAACAAACTTTATGCCTGTGTTCTCTGACGCCAGACCAGACCTCAACAGTCCCATGATGTCCCATGAGCACAAAGACAGAAAGATGCCACTGGAACAGCATTCAGAATTTGGGCAGGGGAATGCACAGAAGCAGGGAACGGTTATAAATTATGCTACAGAATAACGCCAAGACAGAGAAGTCCAATCCGGCTTCCAAAGGGACTTACTTTCTTATACACGTGGCTCTATCCTCACATTGTTAGACCTTCCAAGAGAACTGTCTGCAGCAATCCTGACCTTTGGCTGCCAGTAGTATATTTTTTGAATTTTGATAACCATTAAAGTGACACAAAACTAAAGCAGAACTGTAAGTTTCAACCTTACTCTCTGTCCATAACGGAGAGAGCTTGCTACCTGCCTGGTCTCCGAACACACACACTCTAGAGAAGAGACCCAGCACAGAAACACGGTGACTCCCATGAGGAACTTGCTGGAAAAGGTAGAAGTTCCTTAAGCCATTCAATCCACAAAAAAAAGTTAAAAAATTCCAAGGTTCATCAGAACAACAAAGGGGAAAGCAACAAGCTGTCCTCCCGTTTTAAATGAACGCACATGACATGAGATCTTGGAAAACAAGATGATAATCCTGCATGTGGGGGTATTTGGTGGGGTTGGCACAGAGATCAGAAATGCTTCAGTAAAGGAGAATTGCAAATTTAATCAGCTTAACATACATATCGCCAAGAGCTGTTTTCCTCTCTCTTGCTATTTCACGTATGTTATTGCACCGTGGGTGAATGTTTTCTCAAAACAGGACAATAGCTTGTCTTACTCCCTGTGTCTGAGGACGAGATGACAGAAACGGATTTCCTCTTCAGACAACAAAGCCATTGCACACCCTCACTGTAGGAAACAGCCCCCAGCCTAGAAAGCTGGGTGCACGCGACCAGGCACCCAGTGGCCTTTCTGGCCTGCTCTCAAGTACCTGCTGAGACCGGGCTGCTCACGGAGCACTCCTCTGATGCTTTATACACCAATGATTTGGTTGCATTTACATGCAACACTTCAGAAACAAAGCCTGAGCAGGCTGCTGCCTTCAGGGGTTTACAGATAACATATTGGGAAAAGACAATATTGGGTTGCAGGGGGAGAGAGAGTGAGGTAAAAAGCCTGAGAGAAGCTAATGAAGCTGGGCAGCATTTGATGTTTGCACACAGGAGCTGAGATTGTCATGTTGGTTGGCAGATTATTAAATGTGTCAATCAAGGACAAGCCTGGAAATGGCAAGGGGAACCACATGAAATGAGTTCAAACACCAGGGAGGAATCCAGTTTTGAGGAGGAGAGGGAGGCTGGTAGCGGCGTGAGACAGGAGGACTCCTCCAGTGATAAGGGAGGAAGGCAGCGGAGGAGATGGCACGCAAAACTTCATTTTGGAACTCTTGCTTGCAGTAGATGGGAAGTCTGATACCAAGTTCCTCAACACGCACATTGCACATTGCTCTTCCCTAGCCCACTGCAGGGGCTGTCGTGCTGCCAGGAAGGGCTGCACCGTCAGATGTTCCGACCAGGTGAACCTGTGAGGCACCAGCAGAGCCGAGCCGTGGCGTGCGTTTGGCTGCGTGCACACTGCAGGATTCATTCTGCATGCTGTACTCTGGCAGACACTCTACATGTAATCTGCTTTGGGAAGTTTTTAATTGCTGTGCGCAATTATGTCCGATGGAAAAGAGGAGAGAGGCTTATAAAAACAAACTCATTATTCCTTTCTGAAACCCTCCATTACCTCCATCAGATGGAGGAGAGCAACACGCATGTTTCTCCAGCATCAGTAATGACCACAGCTTGTTTACTTGAGACCAAGTGCAGGACATCACATATTAATAAACCTGGGTTATTTCAAGCAGGGAGAAATATCATCAGGCATTACCAATTTTAATTTCCAAAGTCTTAAAGTTCTACTGGAAGTATGGAGACTACAATTGTGGAAATCCACTCCAAAGGAGCAAGTCACATCCCTGTTGTAACATGTAACATTTATAATTACTCCAGCTCTATGACTGTGAATGAGAAATGCCTCATGTGTTTGCCACTCTTCAAGGTGAGAAAATAAGAGGAGGGCTCCCCTCACCAAAGATTTCCATGGAAGATCTCCTTCCTCTTTCTCCACAATTTGCTTCACTTCATTTTACAGATGAGCTGATCACAATTCCTAAGTACAGGGCATGGCCACTAAGGAAAGTAAAGGGAGGAACTAAAGAGCTTGAGTAAGAGAGGGGGAAATTCAAAGAGCAGTGGCTTTGGCCTCGAGGACGAGGGTAACATTTTGTTCTGAGTCATAAATTTATACAGGGAAACGTGGCTCACATCAAGACTCCCTTCTGCTAAATAGAAACTTTTTGTCTAAGAGAAGCCTCTTCATACTGCAAACCGCATCCTGAGTCTTTCAATAACAAATCTGCTCCCGATCACGTGGGAACTTGCTTCCGTTCCCATTTACCACCACCTCCCTCCCAGTGACAATGCCTTCATATCCTTGGTGCAGTTACAGAAACCGCTTTTAGGAAAGCGGAGCATTAGCAAAGTCTTTCACACGTCTCAGAGTAAAAACAGAGGAGCAAGAAACATATGCATCCAGCAGTCTGCAACCACCACAGACAAAACCACGCTGAGCCTGGTAACTACTATTTTAAACCACATGGGATTTTCTCATCTGGCAACAGCTTTAGCTATGTTTATTTACATACTTGGTTCATTAGAAATTCACATCCTCATCTCAGTTTGCAGCCTTTTGGAAGGCTCAGTATTGAAATACGAGCAACACGTGAAGGGACAGTGCACCCACCTCTGCTCATGGGACAGGGGAAGGCAAAAAGCAGGAGCAGTGGGGTACCCCCATCTCCCAGGAGCTCTGCACACAGCCGTACAGTAATTCCTCTAGATAATTGCAATCAACCTGATCAGGGTGGGGAGAGCGGCCAGTTCCTTGCTGTTTGCTGCATAGTGAGCACCGTGGACATTCCTGCAAGACCAGGATGGGCAAGGGAAGACACACAGGCAGCGATCCTCCTGCTGACACCACGCTCCAGCCCCTTTCCTGTCCAAACAAAAGGCCCTTTGAATGCGCTTGGCTGAGTCCAGCAACTGCTTCCAGAGAGCCTGCCCTCGTTCTTCACATGCAAGGACGCCTAACAATGACTTTGTGTGTTGGAAGAAGATGCTACTCAGGATTTGGCAGAGATTAGTAGAATTGCTGAAGCAGTATGTCCAACATAAGGGATGCTTCTCAGCAGTGCAATGAGGAGACTGCAGCATGCCCTTATATAAGCCCAGGAAAATAATTTTTCAAAAACTACAAATGGTATCTCTGGCTGACGTAGCCTCATCATCAGGGGAACACTCCCATGTCCAAAAGGACAAAAGTTCTCCAGAAGCACATGGTGCTAGGAAAAGCCATCTACAACCCCACTGAATAGAAGATACTCTTTTACCTTTGCAAAATAGTCTACGGGATAACTCACAGCGTTGAGATATGGTCAGCTTTTCCCACTAAATATTACATGGCTTCTACAAGTTATCCTATTTCTACTGCAAAACTCTGTGATGGCCTCCAGCACAACTGTAAAGATCACAAAATTTGACTTTTTTGGAGCTTACTTGCCATGTTTTATTTATTTATTTTTAAGAATTTTCACCAGTCACATAGATTATGTCCAGACTGCGGTATTCAAAATACCTTGAAAACCGAGAAAGGTGCACCGTTTTTCCATGCTGCACTCTGCTCTTTCCTTGGACAACATGCTTACCTTCCAATGTTGGTTGGCACCTCAGGGCAGGAACCTCTCCTCCACGTGCACACCTCCTGCCATCCTAGCCACAGAGGAACTGCAGAGCTTGCTTTTACTAAAACTCCTTGTCCGTGCCGTATTATTATCTGCATTTAAATCTACTAAAATCTCTGTTTCTCTTTAGAGATTCAAAGAGGACGATCAAAACAAAATTCCTGGACAAGAGACTACACCATCTCTTGACTAAGCTTCATCCGCCCCTTCTGGTTCTAGTTATTCTGCTAAACCCAAGCACAAGGTGCTGCCACCTGAGGGGCCTCAGCTCAGGTCAAGCTCGATGCAAGCAGCAGGACTTTCTCCTGACTTCAGGAGTGAGGCTGACCCTGTCCCACGCAGCTTGAGGAAGCACCCGTCCTGGGTTAGGAACGGACACCCGACAGACCCCTGACAGACCCCCGACAGAGCGCTGCCCTACACAGCGCGAAGAGCGGGCAAACCCTGCTCTGCTCCTCCCACAGAGGACAGCGATGGGAAGAGAGAGCACAGGGAGATGGAGGAACAGGTAAAAGAGGAAACATTAATTATGAGCAGCACTTGCCTAAAGAGAAACAGGCCCAGCTACTGGGGCTGTAACAAATCCACGTCTCATGTAAAGAGCAATGCGAAGGGGTGAGCTGGCTGTGCGCGGGAGGCGAAGCAGCAGTCCCGCTCCGGGCTGGCTGCTCCACACACGGTTGCCTGAGCTATAAAATGGGCTGCCTGTGCTTGACGCCTTCTAGAAGGAAACACTTTCAAAGCCAGAATGAAAATTTGCTGCAGGTTGTTTCATTCTTTTATTTCTATCATTATCTAATGAGTCATAAGTGCATTCATCCCTACATCTTGAGAAGCTTTTTTTTTTTTTTATTATGTTTTTTCCAAACCCCCCCATCATTAAAAATCAATTAGCTTATGGGTAACGTTATACAGATGCTTCTGCAGCTAGGGGCTGACATCTGCAGTGGCAGCAGCCCAGATACTACAGCAATAGACGTCCAAAAATACCCCATAGAGGAAAACAAACTCCCACCCCTAAAGCTGTATTCATTCTGATCAACAAAACAGCCGAACGTCCAGCCTGGGCCCACCTCCCTGTCTCCTGCATAATTAGCACACTTCTCAGAGCAAGCAGAAAAGTTTAATTGTCTTTAATTATTGAGTTCAAGGAGGACTGGGTTTTTTGCTTGATGTCCATATAATTTCCCTGCCAATGACTTCATCATCCCTTTACTGGAAGTGAAGTGTAGCTTCTAAAGCTCTTTTCCATAAAGGACACAAAAGTTTCAGTGAAGGCTGTGCTGCTGGCACAAGCAAAGAGACAAAGGTCCTTGTGTCTACAAGGCTGCCGCTTAGACTGCTGCATGTGTTTTTCTGAGGGGTGGGAGGGAATGAGTTGCAACTAATGTGCAATCAAGAACCATCACAATTACAAATGTAAATGAACAGGCAATTGGCACTGACCTTTGCAGATTGTTAGAGGACTAATTAAGGTATGATCAGACACTCTCTTCCAACAGATTGAGATGCTTCTATACAAGCAAATATCTACGTACCACCCCAGAGACAGCAATGCTTTTCCCTACACACTTGCACACGCCAGCACGTTAAGTACACACAGACACACGTTTAACCCTGGCACCTTGTCCCTGCCACAGGGCAAAGGAGGACAGAGTGGGAAGGGGAACAACGCCACTCGACTTACTTGGTCCACGCAGTCCCATTTACGAAAGGCTACAACGAAAGGGCTAAGCTACCTTTTATTGCTGTAACCAACAGCTTTATGTAAAGTTAGAGATGAGGAGACTGGCAAAAGTTGGAAGAATTTAGGGGAAGAAGAAAAGCGGTAAAGGATCTTTCAGCACTTCTAGCAAAGCCACAGAGATCTCCAGCACCAGAGGTCACGATGCTGGCTGCCACGTGCTCACTTCAGCAGGGGAATGCCAGCACCTCGCCGTGGGTCGCAGCTTGCCTGGGGCCTCCCTTGGAAGCAGCCGGCTGGAGCCCATCACCTCCTGGGAACTCGGGACCCCGTGCACCACCACCCTACCTGCCCGCCTTCTCTTAGTCGCAGCAGACCGAAGCACCAGGAGCGGGACGAGGCTGCACAGCACTGCCACGGCCACGCAGCACCTGCACGGAAGGGCACAGAAGGGAGCTGCTCTGCCACGAGCATCGTGCGGGGACATGGCCGAGGCCCTGGGCAGGGCTGGGCCACCATCTGCAAGGAGGTTTTGCAGAAGTCAGATGAGCTGCAAGGAGTAAAATGCTTTAAGAGTCCACAGCAAGATCAGTGGTAACAAAAGGGGACTTGCTGTGGAAAAAATGAAAGCTGCTACTACTGTATGTGTAGGGGAAACGAATTCTAAACAAATATAATTAACTAGAAGGGGAGAGAGAATCACAACGATGATTACCAGGGAGTAATAGCAGGCATCAAAACAAACTACTACACTTGTAATGCAGCAAACCAGGAAAAAAGTCACTCTCCCTGCGGGCCCCATCGACAGCGAAGTGTCACAGATCAGAAAAGCACATTCTACTCAAGGCGTCTGAAACACAGGAAAGATTTTCTCGTGTTATCAGTTATCACAAGAGACTTCTCATCAAAAAGCACTGAGGAAAGTCTGCCTAGCCCACAGAAAAGAGGATAAAAAACATAAGAGGGATACAGTAGAGACAGCATCGTATTATACAAGAGGAATAAGTGCAGAGAGCAAGCTGCAAACAGAGCTGCAGCCCTGCTCGGGGAGGAAGAGCATGTCCTGCTCTGACAGCATCGTGCCCAGCAGGGATGGGAGCGAAGCCCCCCCAGCGGCACACTGCTCTTCTGAGCGGCTGCACTACATGTGCCATGTGCGTGGTGGCCAAATACATGGACAAACTTCAAACCGAGACAAAGCAAACCCATCAGGAAAGCGTAGGTACGTGTCTGCTCCTGCTCTCCATCACTGCGGCAGAATAACCACAGCCAGCTAAACAATAAGTAACAGCAGCATTTTACAGCACTGCAAGGTTGAAAGTTGTAGGAAAAAGAAAAAAAAAAAAAAAAAAAAGGAAGGATCAGCCCGTTCGGAGCAGATCTTTTTGTGCTTGAAGAAACTGCACCAAATAAACCCAATCTGAGAAACCAGGTGTGGCCTGCACCAGGCCAGTGTCGCTTGCAGTGAGCAGCGTGCCGAGCGCCTCGGGTGTGCCAGCAGTGACCCCGCTTCATGCCCTGGCCTCTGGCCTCTTCTTGCTGCCTTTTTGTAATTCATTTTTGTTAAAAAAAAAAAAAAACAACACAACAGGCTTAAAGGAAATTATCTCAAGCCATTTGAAAAAGTGAAGTATTTTCCAATCCAAAGATTCCCTTTTAGTGATCAGTCAAGACTTTTAGTTAAAAAAAAAAAAACAAAACAACAAACTCTTAAAATGGTTGACAAACTCTTCTCAGCTAGTCAGCTTCTGCAGTCTCAGTATCTGCAATGCCATAATCCTGGCAGACATATGGAGGGGGGGGGGAAATTTCTGAAGTAAAAAGCAAGTATAAACAGAGAGTTTCAAGAGTGTTCTGTGTGTCACAAAAGGGCACAGATGGTGTCTCCTCTCTATTCCTTTTAAGAAACTCCCAAACCATACAATACTGGTCAATATGTTTTTTTTTTTTTAAGTGGAGCATCATGGAGAAGCAGAACTGCTGTAAGAGCTGCAGTCCCCTCCAGCACGGTGCAGCAACTACAGCGCGCTGTCCCTGTCACTGCGACCTTTGGGAACGCGTATTCCATGCACTTAACTCCACTGGGCCTCCGAGTTCATGGACCGGTCACTTTTTTCCATGAGACTGAATTTAATTTCTAATAGAAAAAACATCCGGGTTCCTTGTCTCTCACTATGGCTATTAATTGCAGAACACCAGTTCCTCAGAACACCCTTCTGTAAGAAAAGGCCACTTCCACAGCAGTCATGGATCAGCCTGGCTTCAGCTCAGAGGGCGGTTGTGATGACTTCCATTTGCATCCCCCCACTCCAGCACCATACCTGACACACGTGCCAGCCTTCTTGGGCAGGCTCTCCTCCTCCCTCCAAAGAGGACTTTGTGAGATCTTGACTTTTCCTAACATAAAAAGCTTCTGAATCCTTTAAATGATTAAACAAAATGTAATTTCTGTTTTGCTCACACTAACTATCCCCATTAGGGCACATTTTCTGTTAGATTCACAGCTCTCTTTCCCCACTCTATGTCCCTTCTCCATGAGCAAGTGCTTGCCCCATGCCATGTCTCCACTTGTCAAGAGGAGATGCAGAAAACTGGCAAACCCATTTGCCACATCTGCCCCTTCTTTCACTCACTCCTCTCAACCAGCTCCTCAAGATCCATTGTGACTGACAGACTAAAAATCAACAAACAAGCTGGGACAGGAATGCAGTGGTGCTCAAGACGTCACCTGACACAATGAAAAATATCTACAGAAATTATAGTTCACTGATTTGTTAGAATTGTCCGTATGTTGCTGTATCTTTAGACACATAATATTCCACAGTTTAAAACAATAACCTGAACATACACTTCTCTACATGTCAAACTTGCATTTAACCCTACTGGAACTGAGAAAATTATCTGCGAGTATGAAATGAAGCATGTCTATAACTAGGCAGTGCTTCAGAGCCACCAACCATAAGCCCAATGATGCAGAGCAATCCCTGACACTGTAGGTACAATGGGGGTCCTGTCATGCTTCAGGACATGTTCTATAACATATTATTAATGAAGCATCAACCCCACAACAGGGAGGAGAAACAAGAAAGTTGCCGAGCTCGCCAAGAAACTCTGCAGACAACCTAATGCTGCTAGCCAAATACTGACACACACGGGCTGGGAGCCCAATGCTGTTCGTGCAAGAGAAGCAGCACTCACCAGCATCAGCAGCTGGACACTTGCGGATGGTGAAGATCTGTCCCAAGTCTTCCTCTTCCTCGGGGAGACCCTTCTGGAGGCGTTGCAGCTTACGCAGGCTTTCACTCCGTTGGTGTTTCATGGAGCGTACGTGCTGGATAAGGTTCAGCTTGGCCTTGGTGGAGTAGTTACAGAGGACACAGTGATAATAGCAGCTTTCACCCTCAACCCCGCTCTCATGATGCTGAAGGTGCTGTGAAGAACAAAGTAGAGAGATGTGAATTTCCTGCATCATCTCCAATCTCTCTGGGTTAGTCCACTGCAAATTGCTAAAAGCAACCTGGGAATTAGGTAAGAAACCACTTTTTGAAAAAGAAACAGTGAGATCAAGACTGTTTATTCTCAAGACACCACACACTCTCCCACTTAAAAAGCGAGAAAAACATAACACACTGAATTGAGCACAGGAAAAAAAAAATGAGATAGGCAAGATCATCTTCAGTGAAAGAAGATACAAGATCCAGCATTAACAACTATTCACAACATACACATGGCTAATCCTTTCATATTTAAAGCTTATCCTGGGAGGGCATCCAACCTCACGTCAAACAGATAAAGTTAAATTTAATAAATCCTCACTGGAAACCAAGAAGGATAAAATAACAGCAATTTTAGAATGCAATGAACCCATTACACAGAGAGGTCCTGAAAACAGTGTATGGAAGCAGAGCACGGAGCGTGTGCCATCCTACCACCTGGCGCTCTGCTCCCTGGAGTTTTGGTTTCACTCCCTCAAATCTGGAAGCAAGCAGCAGTCTGGCCCAGAAGACAGTCCTGACAGCAACCCAGACTGAAAAACCAACGGTAAGCACACAGCTGGCAGTCACCACAGGAGGTCAGCGCTTGGGAAAACCACTTGTCACCCTCCAAAACTGTGCAATCACAGCCAATACAGCTAATTTGAGAGTATGACGCCCTGATTGTTTGACAAAAATCTATCAATTGCTTAGCACAGTGGTCCACACTGCTATGGAAATGAGTTAACTATTTTATGTTACGGATCCCAAGGATGCAGCAATTATTTCTCAAAACCACAGGGAAGAATTCACTGCGTACAGCTACGCTGGCAGCCAGAGCACAGCCGCTCCCCCTCAGTTTGGGTACTGCCACGGCTGTTCCCAGAGATTGCCCAGTAGCATTCCCGACTCCCACAGTAAGGGCTTGTTGCAATGAGAAGAGAAATGGATACCAAAGTCAAACGACATGAAAGACTCCTCAGTGACCGCCGTTTGGTGTTTCCACCACATACCTGTGTTACAGCTCTGAAATAATCCACGTCAGCTCTTACCATCCAACCTCAAGACCTTTCCGTCTCCTGAGTCACCTCATGACACTCTTTCCTCACCACACGCTTCACTCAAGGCACATAAGTAGGGTGATTTGGATATGATCTCCAGGCTTGTCAATCAAAAATATTGTCTACGTGCAGCCAGGACCTTCTGGTAAAATTTCTGAAGCGTATTATCTCAGCTACAGCTAAGATAAGACTAGAGACGTATTACCCAGCTCTGTATGCTTAGCTAACACGGAGGAAGGAGAGCCCTCTGAGTCTAGGAATGATTAAAAATAGGATAGGCGCTGATGCTGAGGCTTCTGATTGGAAGTGCGAGGGAAGAGAATAAATGTATTCTAGATCTGGCTAATTAGACTAGCCTCTTTGGGGATCACGATGTATTTAATTAAATTCACTGTAATATTTGAAGAATCCACCAGGGCACTAATCCCACTGGTGCCCTCAAAAGATTTTTTTGCTGTTTTCCCTCATAAGAACTACTTCTTCCTCTTATTTCTATTGTTTGCATGCATTACCCTCTTCCTGAGCCAGAAACAGAGCAATGGCTTAAGACATAAAAAGCCAAGGTTAGAGAGACAGTCACAAAAGCTACACGACTGGCTCGCCTGGCCCAGCTTAACCAGCCTTGTTCTACTCCGTTAGATCCAATTTCTGCAATAAAATCTCCCCACTGTCCCATCTTCCCGTGGGTTGGAGCTTCTGCTCCAGCAGACACACTACCTCTGCTTCCTTCCTTCAGCTGAGACACACATCGGGGAAGCCCTAGTCCTACCGACAGCACATTGAGGCTTGGAAAGTGCGAAAGAGCTCAGGAGTAGCTCTTCTGCAAGAAGGCACGGGAAACCCCTGGTGAGCAATTACAGAAAAATCTGGTCACAGGGTCAAGGAAATAGCAAGGACGTGGTCTCTGTGGGAACCAGAAGCACAGCCTGAACTGCTCTGGTTTAAAGGACGATTTTAGGAAAACATTTATTTTAAACAGTTTAATAGATGTGTCTCATTTTCTGTTCTTCTTTTGCTCCCACTCCACGGATATGAGCTACGTCCAGGAGCCTCTTATGCTGGAGTAGTGGAGACACAGAGATGCCAAAACCACCAAGACCACAATGTGTACGGCACATCTACCTCAGGATCTGCATCTGTCTTTCAGCAGAGGCCAGAGTGAGCCCAGACACAGGAGGAAGTACTTGCTGCAAGCTACTGGAAATGATGAAACACCAGCCAGTAAGCGTACCAGTATGATGGGCAATAACCGATCTTCCCCATTGTGAGAATTTACCCGTACCTCAGAAAACAAGTTCAAAATATGAAACCAGGACTTCGTTAGAAGACAAATCAACTTGAAAATCAAAGAAATACATTGTTCCTAGGAAAACCAACCAACTTCTGTCAGAGAACATTGATTTCTGCAAGTCTGAGTGGGGTCTTCACCCCCCTCCCTTTCAGTGATAGGAAACTTCCAACATCTGGTTCTTCACGCATGGCATGCAAAATATTGATCAGGTTTAGTCAAAGCTCCACTTTAAATCAGAAACAGACAGAAGAACGCTCTGATGGAAACCATACGGCTCACAAGTAAAGCTTCCCAGGGGGACAAGGGCTGTTCGTACACTGACTGCAGCGCACCGCCGCACCGCTCACAACACCTATCCCGACACACAAATCATACCAAATCCGGCCCATCTTCCATTGGGGAAATGCTCGGATCTCCGTGCAAAGCTGTGCTCTCACAAAGAAGGATTTTACTCAAAGACCCAATTTCTTTCCTTTGCCATAATCTTACCTTGTTTCCCCCCAAACCTTTACCACAGACCCTGCCCTGAGGAGTACCAGTTCCCGCGGCCACGCGCCTGCCAGCAGCCAGGACGGCTCCAGCCCTGCCCCGAACCAGCACCACGTTAGCGTTTCGGACCGGCTGAGGAAGTACTGCCTAACCACCCCACCTTCCCTGCTTTCTGGGCTTGGCTTGAAAAAGCAGCCTAGTCAGAGGAT
This sequence comes from Aythya ferina, assembly GCF_964211825.1. Taxonomy (NCBI): domain Eukaryota; kingdom Metazoa; phylum Chordata; class Aves; order Anseriformes; family Anatidae; genus Aythya; species Aythya ferina. The sequence continues at coordinate 478,472 of NC_140308.1, forward strand.
TTGGACATGAAGACAGCTTAACAAATTTGTGCTTATCTGGGAGGCGGCTACACACACACACACACACACACACAGATCGGAGCGCAGGGCTGCCAACAGCCCGCCAGCACGGGGGCTGGCTCAGGAAGCAGAGAAGCAGGAGAAGGGGCAGAGCAGGGCAGGAGACACCTGCGCGAGCACGCGGGCACTGGGACGTGTGACCAACGCCGGACTGATGGGCTGCCTCTCCAGCCCCTGCTTGCTAACATCTGGCTTGGAATTGTTTTCTTCTCATAAACAATAGCATGATAAGTGCTCGTAGCATATGACTATGGAAATCCATTTTTTAAACAAACTAAGGAATGATGCTATATTCCATTTTTCTTCCTCTCCACCTCCATCTTCCATATACCCCAAATTTTGTTTACTTTATCATTTATCTTTTCCCCATCTAGCACTTTTTCACCCACAGTATGTTTCAATGATCGTGGAATTTAATGAAACAGCTGCGTTAATCTGTCTGGCTGCAGGCAGCCCTTCTCACCCCCACGCCATGTATTTGGACTAACTTTTCAGAGACGAGACCATTTTAACAAGAACTAAGGATTCATGTGGCTACCACCACACAAGTAATAAACTCTCCCGCTGGATACCTTTGTAGGTGTTTTCTGTATGTAATGCTTACTACTTTGTCCAATTTCTAAAAACTTTTGTACGTACTTTAAATTTAAAGAGAAGTCAAATCCATGCCTGCTTGAAAGCTCTTCTGCATCAAGGTGATTACAGCCACCATGTAAAGGGCTCAATTCCTATGGCAGCGTGAACACATGAAGCTTGTGAACACACGAACGTGAACTGCATCAGAAATCAAATTGTCTCTTCCCCCCCATGTAGCATTCCTCTTACCACTGAACTCGGGACGACAACTATTCTGCTTGCATGGGTAAAATTAATAATGATTTAACAGAATTGACAGATGTGACAGATGCAAGCGAGGAAGATGGAGCCAAAAAACTGCTGAGGGGTGACAAAAGCTGTGGAAGGGAGCACTGCCATGGACTTGCACCGCTCCTACGTCTTCCTGCAAGCACCCACGGCCAGCAGAACCAGTCACCAGCCAGGGCCAGCAGCACCCCCGACAAACCTGCAGTAGCCACTAGGCATGCAGAACCAGGGAAGCACTGCAGAGATTACGGGAGATACTGAACCACATGTGGTTCCTGTGAAAGCCACCACTGGCAAACACCCCTGTGTTCAGGAGGAGTTGCTGGAGGCACGCCAGCACTATGAGCATATCCTCATATCCTCAGCAGAGAAGGATATTGTGGGACACTCTTCCCCAGGGTAGGCAGACATGGGTAATTAGTAACGGGCTTGGGAGGAAGCGTGTCATACGCCAGCAAGAACCAAGCCTAGGACGATGCACTCCCAGGGAGCTGGGTGAGAGATGAGCCTTACACCAGAGCTAGAGGTGAGGCTACAGGTCACCAGGGGAAGGGACCAGACCCTGCAGCAGACCTCAGAAGCGTCTCTCGGCCCCCATGTGCCTCTGATGTGCTGCATGAGATAAATCACACATTCCTAGAAGAGAAGGATCTGAATTTTTAATGAAAGTCATGTGGAAGCAGCTGTCTGATCCTGGTCTGTTCCAAGTACTCCATAAAAGTCAGAGCTGACCCATCCGTCTTGCTCTCCTTTCACACCTGCAGGCCTGGCTGGAATTTCCTGGAGCCGAGGGAGGCGCTGGGGAGGACGCGCGGCAGCGAGCACACATGCTGGCGAGGCGCTGAACAGGCGGGCGAGCACACAACTGCCCCCCGGCCCAGATGTTGTGAAAGGAGGAAAAAATTGATTCTCCATGCAGCAGGTTCAAAAGATGAACTTGTGATCTTTTGTACTTCAACGTCCTGCAATTGTTTACTGCTTCTGAAGAAGTAATGTTACAAAACCTTTCGCTCCTTCCAGCCTCTCCAGCTCCTTGCGTAACAGCTCCCTTCTAGCAGCTTGCAAACGCTGTGAAGTGCAGACTCTTGTGGCCACAAGTTTTTGCAGTCTAGCCTGCGGTAACTTGAGCGGCCCTAATGGTGAGCATCACTCCTCTCCGCCCCTAAAGCTTTGCAGTGTCACCCAAGTCCTTAAGAACACCACCACAAGATGAGGACAAGGAGATTTTGCGCAACAAAACTGGATTTTGATTTACTTTTTGGTTTCTGATCTTTATTTTCCTTTTCAAAAGTCTAGAAACGTAGTACTCTCTCCTGCCAAAGAGGCCAAGATACTTGATGCAAGTCCCTGAATCACACAGTAAGGCTTCAAGAATACCACCGAAAGCCCCAGCTAACAACCAGTCCCTACCTCCTGAATATTTATTTTCACATTCAGAAACAACAAACAACTTTCCTCAGGAAGGATCCCAGCAGCAATGCACAGGGCAGTTTAGCAGAGACCTGGCATACTTAGGGAAATGTCAGTAATATCGCCAAGGGCAACCAACAAAAAAAAAATAATTATCAGTATCTGTAAGTGACAGCTGATGACCCTTGCACCATGGAAGAGCTGTCCCGGTCCGAGCCAGGCAGGTGGTGCAGGCCAGAGATGCTCTCCCCAGTGGCCGTGAGGCTGGTGCTTGCCATTCTGAAGTGCTTTGGGGTTCCCCCGCAAACAGCCCCAAAAACCATCCAGCAAATTGGGTTTGCTCCACCAGCCCTTGAAGTCTCATTAAAAGCCAAATATTGCTCAGCTTAAAGATGGAGAGCTCAGCATGGATTTTACTGAACGTTAAATCAACCAGCAAGCGTAGCCAGCAAACTCTGTGGCACTTTAACTTTAAATAATGCAATAATTATTGAATTTCCTTTTTATAACTGAAGTGCTGGAATGTAAACAATGGGGCTGTAATTGCAGGAAGGGGGGATCAATAGAGGCAATCGTTTTCAGCCATGTTAATTGTAAATACAATTGCTCCAAGATGTCAGCCTCGTTCTTCTCGCTCCCAGAATCATCCTAACGGATGACAGAGTCCAACTTTCCCATTACAGCTGTTCGTTCCTTTAAGAGGTTCTCAATCAGGTCTGATCAATCTGTCAAGATAATGCATGGAGTAAGTAAGACTCTTCCAAACACAAGCTCCCAATCAATAGCCCGGACCTGCTTAATGAGGAGGGGCTAAAGCCCAGAGGGAGGTAACAGTCCCAGCTCCTGCTCATCTCTGGCAGCTAACTTCTTCACAGGGCCTTGCTAAGCTGATCAGCTCTTAACGAGGACATTGTTTATGCAGGCTGTGATGAGCAGAATCCCCACATACTCACAGTCCCCCAGGGTCGGTGGACAAAAAAATGACACAGATTAACAGAAAACAAGAGCCAAGAAAGGTTGAACTCGCATTCACAGCACTCCCCCCACCCCTTTTAACTGTGCAACAGACTTGAAAGTACTAATTAATCATTCGTTAGAAGAGATCCCAAAAGATGAAAATCTGCATAAGACCACTGGAAATACAAAGGCTTCATCACTAAGATTTCTCCTGTATGCTTGAAGCAAGACAAGTCCACATGGGCAGCCGTGCCAGCCATCCCCTTTCACTGCGGCACAGACACCAGCACACTGGAGGAACCGTGATGGTACATCACCTGAAAACCTCTCAGCGAGGCGGGGAGATGTGAGTGGAGCAAAGGTAACAGCCAAAGATGCCGTTTTCTGTCTGTGTGTAATTCTGGTAGCACACATGTACCCCTCTGTACCGCTGGGCAGTACGCTTCTTGCTCACTAAGCAGACGCCTTAGCAGCCGAGAAAAGGATCAAAGAGAAATGTCTGTCGGTGTTGCACCACCACAACACTTTCTTGTCTCCCATACTGCCTTACCAGAGCTGCCGTCACAAGAGCTCTACTCCTGGACAGTTGCAACTTCCTCAAATTTTCCAGATCCCCAAAATCTACACAGCTCTCCCCAGGGAGGCACAGGCTATATGTGGAGATGAATAGGGGAGTGTGTGCATTGATCTTGCTAATTATAGTGATAAAAATAAAGTGCAGTTGAGAGTACATTTCCTATCAGCTGTTCTAGAAAGTGCTGCCCTCAACCTTGCGTGCTCCTGCTCCAGCCTGAGCTCTCCAGGCTCCCACTGCAGGGCCCGGAACAGTCCTGGGTGCCTGCAAGGGGATTTACTGCTATTCACTCTGGCAAACATGGTCCCAATAAATTTCACATGAGACACACTTCCCTGTTACAAATGAGGAGTGCCAAACCCAAGTGGAGCTTTACTTGGTAGTTTCTGCAGGGCAGCGCAGTGGTTTGGTGATGGTGGGGTTCCTCTGGAGTGCTGCAAGCTAACCAACATCTGGATCAGTGACATTTTGCTCCTCAGGAAACTACCATTTTGTCCTTTCATATGTTCCATGGATGCTGTCATCCTTGGGGAAATATGACAGAAAAGCCGTGCTTTGTTTTTAAAAGCAGTGCCTGGAAAGTATTGTATGGACAGCAACAGGATGAAGTTACAAAGACAGCAACAAAATTTTTGCCATGACAGAGTCATATCACTAAGCAGTAGGTCAATCTTCTGGTCAGGGCTTTTCTCAGTCCTGGAGACAACTAAGAGCTGAGGAATTCAGGAAGCCTTCTCTCTTCCAATGGTTGGAAAAGAAACAGGAAAAGAATAGTTAACGTGAAGACAAGAGAGTAACCAAAAGCAGGCTCAAATATCCCATTACCGACAGTTTTTCTTTAACATATTTTGTACATATACTTGAAAATAATGAGATCAGCGCAAGTTGTTAAGTTGTGAACAGTCAGGTGAACTGGAGCAGCCTGTGAATATGGAAAAGCATCGGATAAAAAGCAAATTATAAAATCAAAAGAGCTGGAAAGAAATCTGAAAAGTCAGCAGGATAAAAATCTGTTGTCCATATTGTAATTATATGGCTGTTGAGTGATTGAAAAAGGCTTTCTGCAACACAGAAAAAGACTGGGACTATCCGTACAGGTGATGTATAATTTCCTCCAACAGTGATAGGAATGATCCATGTGTTACCCTGTGAGGGACCTCCGAGGAGACGCCATGCACTACGAAGGCACAGCCACAACACGCGCTTGGTGTTGTGTTGACAGGGCTGGCTCAGAGATAAAGCAAGTATCCAAAACCCTCTGTATGTGTGGAGACTGTTTTGAGAAGATAAAAATTAAACTAAAATAGCATTTTCCCCCATATTAAGTCTTTGGGGAAGAAACCACCACTTAACTGAAATAATGTTATTTCAGCAGTGGAACTTGTGCTTTAACATCACTTGAAACTTCAAGTTTCTTGCTAAGCCAAGAACTGCTGCTGGAGGGACATGGATATTGCTTTGATACCATTTGCTGCAGGTATACTTGATTTTTCACTAAAAATAGTAAACTCAGAAGTCAGATACGTTGGCATAGTTGATTAATTCTTTACTTTGAAGATATAATAATTAGTTACGAAAAGGAATTCCAGAACAAGTAGGAGCCCACATGCTATTCTTGAAAACAAGTTTCAGCTCCCATGTTTGATTTTACTTCTCAGACCCCTCCAGCAGCAGGTGCAGTATTCTTCCTCTTCGCTTTCAGCCCTCCTTGCTCTTTCTGTTAAAAGAAAAGCTCCCTGGTCCCCCACAGAAAGAGCCACTTTACCCTGCAGGGAAAAGCCCCTATCGAGAGCACAGCTCAGAGAGCACTCCTTTCTTCAAAGCCATTATCCACCATTCCAAGGCTTTCAAGAATTCTGTACATTTTTGACACCTTGCTTGTCACCTGAAGGACAAGGCTGAAGACCGTTCGCACCCTGTGAGCTGCTCACCACAGCCAGCCCAAAGCTGAGGCACTGGCAACGTGCTGGGGAGCGCCGCAAGGACACTCATGCCCAGGGGGATGTGGCCCCAATGGCAATTTGCTCCAATTTCATTGAGAACCCCAGGCGTTGGCATGCGGAGGGAGGGACAAGACGTGGGATGCTCCCCAGGAAGCCCTCACCAGTCCTTTCAAGCTCTGGTGCAGCCCCAGCCACCCAGGGATGGTGCAGCCAGTCCATGGAGCGTGCCAGCGGCCGCGTCCTCCTGCAGAGCCACGGGGCACAGGAGGGCGATGCTGGCAGCGCTCCCGCGGACATGCGCACTGCAAGGGACCATTGTAATAATACTCCAAAAACCATATGGGAAATTGAACCAGCCACAGAAAACCACACTGAGTTCACGTTATTTAATAAAATACTACAGACACAGATTAACTTCCCTCGCCCGGTATTTATTGTTTCATCTATCTCTAGAGAAGTTACAAGCGTTATGATAGACTGAAGATTTCCTTGTTTTCATATAGCTTCTTTATAACTTCCTACAGCAATGTACCACATTGAATCCCAACAGATAACCATACAATAACAACAATACACAAGACAATTTTTTAATCCTCTCCATAAATCGAAGAATATCAATATCAAAGAGATGGATGACACAACCTCCCTTCACACAGGCCAACGAGAATGCATTTCGGAACAACAGACCAAGCTCATCCTTCGTCACCAGTCCTTGCAGAGAAACACTCGTGAGAAATGCTTTTCACTATTTCCAGTCAACAGGAGAACTTTGTGCAACCTTGGCCAATGAAAGCCTGAACTCTGTCCTCCTGCCTCGTCACAGCACCCCTGCAACGCAGCAGTGCACACCCCTAGGCACAAAGCCATCAGCCCTTCCAGAACTCCATCTGCTGCAGTACGTCCTCAACGTCATCAGGAGCACTGTGGCCTGTCAGTACTTAAAGGGGTCTCATAAAAAGGATGGAGAAGGACTCTTCGCTCGGATAGATAATGATAGGACAAGGGGGAACGGTCTTAAACTAAAAGAGGACATTTAGATTAGACATTAGGAGGAAATTCTTCACTGTAAGGTAACAAGGCACTGGAACAGGTTGCAGATGCCTCATCCCTGGAGATATTCAAGGCCAGGTTGGATGGGGCCTTGGCCAACCTGATCTAGTGGGTGGCACCCCTACCTATGGCAGGGGGGTTGGAGTTAGATGATCTTTAAGGTCCCTTCCAACTCAAGCCGCTCAATGATCATCACACCAACCTTTGTTCTGCTCCCTTCTCCAGCATCCCACACAGCACCCACCTTCCCTTTATCCAATGCCTCTGTGGAGCTTACAGGATCAGCTCAGGATACACAAGAACCCTGGACAAATACAATGCACTGTTTGCACTTCTGGGACTCCTCCCATATTGCCCAAAGGAAGGTGCACTAAATGAGTGTGACAGAACAGAAGTGGAAAGAGGAGATATATAATAATTCCAAGAGATGAGAGCTGGGCCTTGAAGGTGAAATGAAAACTAGCAGAGCAAGATAAAACCAGTGAAGCCCTCCCAGTAGAGCAGCCCTTCTTCAGAGGTATAGACCACAGGGCTGGGCACCAAGCTGGGCATCTAAAATTACAACCTTTGATGCAGTTCTTGTGCTTCAGTATACCCAAAACACAAGGATAAGAGCACCATCTGATTTCAGACAAGCACTGTGAAGGTAAGTTCATTAAGTGTCTGTGAAACATACAAACAGAACACAGAACACCACAGAAATGCCCATGAGAAAATAAATAATTCTTCATTCAGTGAAAGCTTTGGATTGTATTAGACAAAGCCTGGGGCAATGTAATGAAAGAGGAAGATAAAAAGAAATGGAATAATTACTCATTCACAGAATGAGGCAAGAATCCTACTGGAAAAATATGTATGGAAATACTTATAATTAAAAACTATCGTAATGCCTGCACACAAAGGGATGAATTAAGGCAACCTGAAGTATAATTTTCTATGTTTAAGATGGCTGTGAGTAGTTCCATGAACTGAATGGACACTAATGTGTCACAAGAACTGCGTATATAAATTCAGGCAATTGTTCATGGCCCATACCACTGAGCAAACACTCTGCAAGGAAAGCCACCAAACCAAGTACTGTTGGTGAGAAGCCTTCCAGCTGCAGCTCGTCCCATATTTACCTGGAATATCTGCAACAGACAATGGTTACCAGCACATTCTCAGGTCTGGTTTCCACCAGAAAGGACACGTCAATGGCCCATAACAATTCACAGCAGCAGAACTGTTTGGCTCATGAATTACATACATGTCTCCCAAGCAGTTTGTAATCCAAAAGTGGGTTAAGTTCTGCTGCTCTAGCTTCACCTACAACAGGCTCTCAGCTTGCACAAGCGCCAGGAGTAGGGGTAATGTTTTTCCCATAACCCCAACTGACACTGGTACAGTAAGTGAAAACCCAGCCTAGGACGCCCTGAGCAGCTGGGGCTGTACAGCCTCGCATCCTTGCTGCAGACTTCTCCAAGCTCCTCAGTGGAAAAGGTCAACATTTTGCACCAGCAGTAGTTTTTTTTTTTTTTTTTTTTTTTTTGTTTGTTTGTTTTTTTTTTCCTCCCCTAAATCCCTTCATCATGAGCCAACACCCAGAAGAGACACCATCCTTAACAGAAGGGCAGAACCTAAACAACCTGCATTTCATGGCCACAAAACTAACAGTGAGGGTGACTGTACAGAGCTAGGGAGCAGCCTGTGGATTTCTGACAGACTTAGTGCTGGCACAACCTCTTAGCACCACACGGACAGGAAACTGAACCTGAAATAAGAGACAGCCGAAGATACCTGCTGCCCCTTTCCTTGCTCTCAGTCTTCGTTTCTGAACAGTATAAGCCCATGCAAAGCAGCTGAAGCATGTGAGGAGAGCAGGAACTGGGAGTGAGGGCTCATGATCAGAGCAGCCCGCTTGATCTTGCTCTTCTTCACGCCCACGTGAGCTGCAGATCCCAAACACCAGCTCAGACTGTCCAAAGGACAAAAAAGCTTCGTGCAGCTCTGAAAAAAAAGGTTGCTGGCTGCAAATTCAGTTCAAACTACTCAATATGCTCCAGTCTTGAGGATGAATATAAAACAACCCAAAGTTTCCTTCAAATCATTAGAAATGCCCCATGTGACACTCTTTTCCTTTCCCCATTGTTTTTCTTTATCAGTTTCATGATAGCATGACAAAACACCACAAAAGCTCCCAGCAAAAGCTTTGCCAGCATAAAGGTAAGGGCTTATCTGCCATTAAAACATTACAGGCATATGATGCGTTTAAACCTCAGACGTGCATCCTGCACTATTGAATTGCTGAGACAATTGAGAAACACACAGGCAAGGCTTCGAGCCTAGTGCAGCCCAAGGGAGTGGTGGACTCCAATACTCAGCAAACTTGGATCTCAGGTTGAATGAACAACGCACATTCGTGCCTCATTCCTAGTTTTATGCTCTCAGTATAGGACAGAGCCAAGTAAGCCTTACGGTGAGATTTCGGTTCAATCTTTTTACCTCGTTCAAGAGAAATTAAACAACAATATGATCATAGTTGGCAAGCACCTGTACAAGAAACTTCCCATAGTAAAGGTTTCTTTTATCTTTAGGAAAAACCAAAGCAAAATTCAGTGCTCATAACCTGAAGCTAAGTAAGTGCAGACATGAAGTGGTGCGAGCATTTTGAACAAGGTCAGTAGTTAACTCATCAAACAAAAGGATACACCAAGTTCTCCTTTACCTAGGGCTTTTTAATGCGAGATTTTAGAACTGAAAACAAGTTTGAGACTTCATTCAGAAAATAAAAGGTAAGATACCACAGCTTCACTTCACGGACTGTAATGGTCCTGCCATTTTTTATTTTTATTTTTTAAAACAAAGCAACTCCACCCCACAGGAACACACACAGAAATCACAGCCTTAAAGGATTTCAGCCCTGGAAAAATGACCATTGCTTTGCTATCTATCCTACAACTCTCACACAATGTTGGGCATGACCAAAAATGAGGAGGCATTTCTGTGCCTGAACATATTTAGATTTCCACTAAGACTGAACCTCTACCTTCCTGAGTTTATACAGCGCTTTTTTTTGGTGTAACTGTAACACTGATTTGTGTGTAAAATTCCCTACCTGTGTCTAAAACTTAATTCCTTTGTCGTATACTTCTACAGAAGGATCTACCTGAGGTGAAAATTGCTCTGAATATTGGTTCCAACAATTCCCTTTAAGAGAGGCTACAAAAATGGAAAATATGGAGCTTGTGGAAGAACACTGAAGAATAAAACCTGAGATGATAAATGCCTCTGCTCTTTGGTGCTCTCTTTGTTCAAGTGTATCTGCATCCACTTGTATTTGCTCTATACAGGTAAAAAAGCTCCCAGGAAAAGCAAGGTGCACGATTTATTGGTTTTAAGAATTCTGGATCTGCAATCCACAGTGTGTAGCCTGTGAAGACATACACAGGGTAACCGGAAAACACTAGGAAGGCAGCACTGAGCAGCATTAAGAGCACTTACTGACTACTGCAATTCAGAAATAAAACGGAAGCAGCAAAACCTTTTGGAGGAACAGTGTCCACTCACAGCAGAGGAGAAGCACAAAGAAATGGCAGATTTCTAAAATCCTATTCAATAAATTGCAATTGTAACTTCATTTACTTCAGTAGCCCTAAGATTCTCATTTCCAGTACCATGTGGGATTAACTTTTTTGCAAAGATACTTGCTCAAGGCTGGTACATTCTATTAAGAGGCTGGTATGCTGCTTTTGCAGCTTGGCTGATCTACTTGCCCAGCCCAGAGACAGACATTTTAATAGGTCTTGCTGGGCAATACAGTGGATACACCAGAAAATCCAGGTGAGTCAAAAATCAACAATAACAATAGTTTTGTGAGAAGGTATGAAAACAAGCAAAGCAGGGTTCCTACCCTGTGGGACAACGGGAAACACGCACAGGCAGACAGAAGCTGTCTGTAACAGACCCTGTGACTTGAGAAACACCATCTAGAGGGCTCCAAAGTCTTGACTCTCTCCCACCTATGGTCAGTGCCAGCTCAGCAAGTGGTTCTGGGACACCTGAGCTCCCCCAGAGGACTTGCAGCAGTGCACATGTGTCCGTGTCTGCTCAATTTCAAGGAATGCAGCTGGTGGCCAATGGCCAAAAATGCTCACAAGTACCATCTTTCTTTATGCTTCCTCCTCTGGGCATTGATCCCAGGCTCACCAACAGGTACCACACTCCGTGGCCACCTGTGCAAGTACAGACAGCACCATCCCAACGTGCCATGACCGTATGCAGCACCCCTGGAGCTGTGAACCAATTCCACAAACGCTGCAGGCATCACAGCTCGCATTGGCAGTTCTTGCGCTGGGGCACCCTCAGGCTTTTTGCTGGAGAGGCAGCAAGTCACACCTGAGTGCAGGGAGCTGTTGGTTGCTCCATGAGAGCTCCGTCCTCTTCACTCCTCTGCTTGCCCTGTCTAGGGATCCTCCTTCCCCTGGCACATGCATGGAAAAACAACTACTTTGAGCCAGTTTCAAAAAAGAAAGGACAGCTGACCTCTTAAATCAGGATCTTCTCTGCAGCACCTGCTGGGGAAGGTCAGGACAGGCAGAGGGGGACAAGGCAGCAAGGAGACCCTGCAGGGTACCAGGCAAGGGACAGACCTGCCCGCCTGCAGTGTGACCCAGGGGCAGCAGAGGAACCTGGCCGCAGCCTCACCCCAGCCTCACCCACACGAGCCCTTCCTGCCTCTGCCTTCCTCCCAGCCCCGCGCTGCTCCCTGCTGAGCGAAACACCTCCTGCCAAGTATTCGGTGTGACTGCACAGCTGCTCCCTGACCAGCCATCGCCCTCCCGCTCCTGATGGCAGAGCCGATCCACACCCTGGCACTGGGACACGGGGACTGCCTGGTGCCAAGGCCGAGCATGGCACCAGCAAGGCGCTGGCGGCCTGCAGCCGGCCCTTGGACACCGGCACGACTCCAGCAGCAGGCGCAGAGAAGCAGCTGCCCCTCGCAGGGACGGGGAAGGAGGCTGCCCAGCCCGAGGAGGGCAGCAGGCCCAGCACCGCCACCGTGAGAGCCCGGCTGGGGCCGCGGAGGCCGCCCACACGCTCAGCACCTCAGGGTGCCCTGCCGGGCCCTGGGGCGGCCGCTGCCACGCGCACCTCGAGCTCGGGCTGCGGAGCTGCCAGACGCGGTGCCAGCGCGCCGGCTGCGAGAGACGAGCATTGTGCTCCTTCCCCACCAAAAACCCCGAGGCCTCCTGCGTGTACGCTAACCACAATCCTTTGAGAGGCTCGTGTATTTACAAACTGAGGCATGTTGAAATCAAAGGGGATACCATATGACATAATTCACATTAAAATGTCAACAGGCTGACAATTTATAGAGCCAATCCACCGAAGGTGGGGAGAACTAAGACGCGGTAATTGTTTAATTCCCGCTTAAACCAACAGCAGCTTTACCTTCAAAGGCGGTACAATGTGCAGGCCTTTCAGGCGCGCTGTCAGCCAAGCGATGCCAGCAGCTGGCGCCCGGCCAGGCATTAGATAACGGCTTTAACTATTTATAGGCACTTCTCACCGGCAGCGAGAGGGCGCGGGGCCGGGGAAGGCAGGATGCTGCTCTGAGAAACGCAGCTCCGTCCTGGCCACAGCAAATATTTGCCTTCGCGGCAAGGACAACCTGTTTTTCCACGAACGCAGCAGACTTTTGCTCGGGCGCAGCTCGGAGCCCGGCCGCACATGCCCGAGGCGCGGCTCCGCTCCCCGGGGGCGGACAATGCCCGGCACCGCGGGCAGGGACTCACTGAGCGCTGCTGACACGGTGCCTGGCACAGAGTGGCCCTGACCCCGACCGAGACCTGCAAACACCGCTGCAGCAGAACAATGGAGGAGTGAATTGCCCCAGCCATAAATTAGTTTAGGGCATGTGTGAACTTTTTACCCCAGGTAGATCTTAGCGGCTTTGCCCACGGTCCGCATATTGTGCTGTCTTGTGAGACAATACTTCTGGGCCACCTTGACTTGCTCGCAGCCCTTGCCCACAGTCAGGCTGCTGGTGACAACTTGTAGCCTGTAGTAATGCACAAGGAAGGCACGAGAGAGAAACATGCTCTAGCAGGAAAAATCTTACCTGAGCAAACCACAGCCAATAAATTTTCTATAAATGCCAGCTAATGCTGTCCCTTTGAGAGCAATGGAAAGGGACTGCATGGACTCCAGAGTCCTCTGCACAGACTTGCTGTCTGTACATAAACAGTAACACCTCATTCTCTCTTCTACCTCATTAACTGAAACGCATTAAAACAAGTGTGCATTGGGAGCAGAAAATGAGACTGTTAAACCAAGCTGATATAATCCTCATCAGCTGTGGGAAATGAGAACACATCCATTACGCTGAATCAAGTACGCCAACTGTGATTTACCGATAATGTTAAGACCCCAGAAAGATGCTCTTCCCCCTCGAATGTCTCCTTTCATACTACACAGCTCTATCCAGTCTTTAAGGCTGTGTCACTTGTTATATTCAAAGCAGTGTGTGCATATTCAGATTCCAGCAGCCACCCTTTGAGTACAGTGCTGTTGGCCGTTGTCCAGCACTGCAGACAGCTTTGTACAAGCCTTTTGTCCCCAGAAGGTATGTTCTCACTGTACCAGCAGAGCTGGGGGCTGCCCACTTCTTAAAAGTGGAAGAAAATGCCAAGTCAGAAGAGCATACACCCAGAAAATGGGACATTTAAGGATCACGATCTCAAATCAGATTACTGTTCAAGTACAGTGTGGCAGTATTTAACAACAACATACTTTACCTAGGGTTGACAGATATGCAGTTTGAGCATTCACAACTTGCCTTAGTGTTACCAGCCTTCAGAACAGCGTGAAGCACAGCGAACAGCTGGGCATCACCAGTGCCAACAGCACCATGCTCCAAGCATCCCCAAATTCTCCACTTTGGTGATCAAATGCAGCAGGAGATCAAACTGAGGGAGTGTCAGAAGAGGCGACAAGAGCTGTCACGCAGTGACAACTGACCCTCAGCTCCACTGGAGGGTAACAAACTGTTCCCTTCTCCTGGTGGACAACCCTGTACGCATTCACTGCCCGTACAAGAAGACACTTGGCTCGGGATGTTGGAGAAATGTTCATTTATTCTTTCCCCAGGGAGACAGAGTAAGGGAACCCTCCTGACGGCACAGGAGCTGCTGGCTGCAGGACCAGACAGACCACATTGCTCACCCGACAGTCAAGCAGCTTCAGGCACTACAGGGCTGCAGTGGATTTGAACTGCTGACCTCAAGGAGAGGCTCAGGTTTCCAAATTCTGTTTTCCTCCAGTCAGACTGCACTCCCGGTACACCAGGCAGGGGTCTCTCCTCCCTGGCGTCTCCACCTCTCTCCCATACATTTAGAGCAGGAATGTAAACAATCGCTTTAATACTTGCAACTGCTATTTCAGATTTTTCAAAACAAACCTAAGTACGGAACGGCATTTCACTCTGGGTGCAGTCTGTTTTGAGTGAAGTCTAGACTGAGCTCTCCAGGACGAGTTTCTCGATACAAACCTTGGGGAACTCACAGCACGCACCGGGTTCTGAAGCGGCAGTCTCCAACAGCCTGTGCAGGCATTTTGAACAGGGTCCATGAAGTCTGTTTAACCAGCATGATGTGTGCAACAGAATCACAAAGAAACAGGCATTTAAAGTGACATCTGTTGGATTAATTAGCTGTGTAATTAGCCTCCCCTCTGTGGAAATAGGCTTTGTTACTGCTGCCTGAAACTTCCCCAGGTGATTTTCTTTGTAACTATCGTTCTCCAAGCATAGGAGGAGTGGGTGAGACAGGGCTGCAATGCACGTTCAGAAAAAGAGGTAGAAATAAAGTCTAGAGGCCATTAGGCAGCTGAAGGGAAATAAGTGACAGCAGGTCAGAGCACCATAACCACCAAACAAAGGTGCTGAAATCCAAACAAATCACGTCCATCAATACTTGCAAATTCTGTAACCATGCGTGGCCCTGCAGAAGGGATGAAATGAATGGATAAAATGCAAATTTTTACATTCTCTCAAATCAGATAGAGCATCTTGGCCTCTGCCTCTTGCATCAGCTCTCCACTCTCCCCACAGCTCCAGCGTGGGAGACCCCAAGCTGACAATAGAAGAGTCAAATCAGGCCCACAAAAAGCTGTGTGACAAGACAGTAACCACATCTCTACCCAAGCCATTGCAACCTGTTCTGCAGCACAGAAAAATTCTGATGTTTAGAGCAATGAGGCAACCAGGATCCTGGGATTAACTGCACTTCATTGATGATTCAATGGCCAATAAGTATCTCCTTAAAAATCCATGTCCCTGTTTTAAATGCAGAACCAGAAGGAAAAAAAAACAAAAACAAAAACCACGCATTTTTGGTGTCAGGACAAAAGCAGTATAGCAGTTGAGGTGTAAGACAACTCTGACATAAATCAAACTAGTACTGAAACAAATATTTTTACTGCAAGTTGATCACATCAGCTTTACCATGTTGTACCATAACATCCAGACTGTTAATTCCTTGCGGCTTCTGGCGATGGAAAGGATTCAAAATACAGCTGAGAGAAGGCAGTTTTAGAAAGCAATGATACAGCACTCTGTAAAAAATCAACTGACTCCAATGCCTGCTTATTATCTTTACTCTGCACAGGCACGTCAAGTCCCTCCCAGAGCCATGCGAGCAGGAGTCCACTCCTTGCAATGAGTCACCACGCTGGCTTACTGTGTCCAGGCACAGGGACCTGCAAACTCGGTGGAGGAACAAACCGACGTGAGGTTTTAAAGAAACACGCACTGAATGCTGCTGCCATCTCCCAGGTGCTGCCAGCACCATTCAGGCAGTGCCTGGGGCATGGCAGGGCCCACGCAGCCGCGTGCTCCAGCAGCGACAGGCTCGTGCTCTGCCCCGCAGCTCTGCAGCGTGGGGAGCAGTCCTTGGCAGGGAGGCAATGTAACCTGGAGACAGGTATCTTCAAACAGCTGCAATAAGGTTTACCAGAGCTTGTCCAACTGTACCCGAAGGCACAACTTTCAAAGAACCTGTTGCACAAGCATAACTTATTGCCTAATTTGAATTGCAGAACTTGATTGCACATAATGCAGTGCAAGACCAGAGTCTTTAAGGACTGGCAAGTACGAGAAAAAAACACCACGGTATTAAGTTATGCATTATGCATACATTATTTATTGTAATCTAATCAATTTCCTGGAGATAGCAAACCTAGAACCTCCCATATCACTTGCACTGTAATTTTTGGAAGTTTAGCTGTTCGAAAATTTTACTCAAAAATAGCTCAGTTATCTGGGAGAGCAGAAGACAGAGCACCTTGTAACCTGGTAGCGCTAATGCAGCCCAACAGAAACCATGACTCCAGCCCACATCACGTTGAACAGGCTGGGGAAAGCACTCGATAGGTCCTCCCCAGCTTGCCAATCAACCCATTCCTCGAGATGGGCATTAACAAGCAGACATCCATTATTTAACAAAGCGTGTCATCAAAAAGCCTGCAGCTGCACTTAGTTACCTGGCAAGGTCTGCTACCCGCCGCACTGGAAGCCTGATGCCCCTCTACCCCTGAAGTGGGAAAAGGAATTAACAGCACCTCCTGGTCTCCAGCGCACACCACCCACAGCAGAAACCCAGCTGGGGGTACAGGACTCGGTAACCACCTGAATGCACTTCTTCAGCAGACCCTGGCAAGCACGAGCTTACAGCCCTGCCACACAACCCCACGTGCCAGCCTCAGCCTTGTACAAATCACTTGCCCAGCTCCCCGACCCACTCGCTCCAGCACTATCACGCCCAGGCTGTTCCAGTCCCATCCTCTTGTCTTTGACCGCCTGCATCAGGTGTATGCAGGGACACCAGGCTGAGGCCCCACCAAACAGGCTCAGTCCCTGTCTCAGACCAATCTCAGCCCAGCTGTTCTGACTGAAACTCCTCTTCACAGCGCTACATCTGCAGGCAGGAGAGCAAGCAGACGTTTCTGCATCAGCCTGTACTCACAGTGGCTAATTGCCTGGAAAAGTAAAATAAAAAGCAGGTCTTTTGGATCCAGACCAGGATCTCTAAACACACATTCACCCTCCATGCTCTCCTCTGCAGAGAAGCAACCTCCCACAACAGTGCAGGAGGGACAGCAGGCTCCCCAACAGCTTACACCTCCACCCAAGGCCTCCTAGAGCTTCTGTCAGCAAATCAGAGCAATGGCCACAACCACCTTATCCTCCATCCTCCCACCATCTGAAAATCTGTACTGACAAACACCATCCAATGGGGGAGAAATTCCTGCCTGGGGTGTGCAAAATTTAAATATCCATCCATGTGCTCTACAGCTACTGGGATAAAAAACAAACAAACAAAAAAAAAAACACACACAAAACCCACAAATGCAGATAAAACTGGCATCACGCATGAAAAAAGGTCATGCAAGGTGCACATTTCAGCCTCATCAGAATCTAGTGAAATGAGGGCTGAGGTCCAGGACAACTTCACAAGACCGATCTTACTGCCCAGCGCCCTGCCTCATCCCAGCACACCCCAGTCTTGGTGAGCCAGAGAGGAACCAAGCTGAGCTATCTGCAGTTGTTCACAAGCAACTGCTACAAAGCCATAAAAAATATCTCAAATTTACACAGATTATGGTAACAGCTTGTCAAGATGGTCTCTGGTATTTTTTTTTTAATCCATTTTCACAAATGTTTTGAATTCTAAATCTTGTTTCACAGAGAGCTTTTGGCTACCTATTTCAGTTAACTCCTAACACTGCTACACCAAGCACCTGCTCCTGGCTCCTGTTCCAGTTGCAGTATCTCTCTCTCTCTCTCAGTTGTTGCTGTTATAAGGTCATTTCTTCACTAGGCACATGGCACAGTACTTACTGGAAAACTGTTGAAAGAAGAATGTAAGCGTCTGAAGTCCACGAACAAAGCATTCAGCAGGCAGTGCTTTGCATTTTCAATAATTCAGATTTCAATTAGATTTCAGAAAAACCGCAATCCCATGAGGGAGGCTACTGGAAGGGTTAAATGGACTTGACTGTTTTTTGTATTAAAATACTCAGCGAACCCAGTAGGATATTAAAACAGAACTGGATCATCGGGGTTCATTCCTCCTGTGGAAGCAGCCAGTTCTGTGTAGAAGCCCAGCACAGTTTGCATTTCTCTGAACGGGAGGCAGGCACCAGGCAGAGCCGCCGAGACGCACGCTCCGGCTCAGCTGCCCACCCCTCGCGGGGCAACCAAGGCTCCGGGCTGATCTCCAGGAGCTCAGCCAGGCTGGCCCGGCTCCAGAGCCCCCCTCAGCTCTGAGATCCACCATCTGTGCAGGCCGGGCTGCAGCTCAGAAAGTTTGTCAGGCTACGAGCTCAGCAAGGCTCAAAGTCCATTCCAGACTTCAGCACGCTGTAGTCCTCAGAACTGTTTCGATTCACAAGCTTATCTTTCATCATGAGTTTATCCCAGACTAGAGGATGGCAGATTTGAATTAAAGGTTTCAGAGACCAGCTTTAAAAACAACTTTGTGGGGAGACTTTTAAATGGATATTCACTTGTGAAGCTACCATTGGAATTTTAAGTTAGACCTTGCAGGAAATCAGTTAAAAGTCTCTTATAATTTGTAATTTAAACAGGCTTCTGGCAAAATCCATGTTACTCATGAGTGTAATTCAGAGCTGTGATGCTGCATCTGTAGTTCAAAAGATAAACTTGCAAAAACGAACCCAAAACACACAGAAGTCAGACAGAGAGTAAATCAAAGGTTAATACATCTCTAAATCCTCTGTAACACGCACGATAGACTCTTTGTGGGCAGCTTTACCCTAAGAACCTTAAAATGCAGAGACTGAAGGAAGTTTTTGATAAAAATCAAAACCCAAACACGTTTCCTTTTGCCTATGTTAAATCATTTCAGTATTTCAAAGCTGAATCACGCGAACTACACACAGCTCTGGCAATGCTGAGAGGAGCTCTCCTGCAGGACCCCTAGGTGAGGCTGCAGCCTGGGCTGGTTCCAGGGTCTGAAAGCAAAGCCACCACTTGATGGCAACAGCCATGGATTAAAGTTTTCTGTACTGTGTGTGACGACAGATCTCTGCCAGCAGGTGTAGAAGGATGGGCATATGTAGACAGTTTTCCAAACTTCTGGTAGGCTGATTAAAATGCATGAGGAAATAAAGAGGAGAAACACAAACTGCTTTCCACTTCAGTCTCTCGTATTATTTAGCCAAAAGCCAAGTACTCCTTTTATTCGCTTCTTATTGATGCCATTAATTTTCTGAAATTTTTCTCTACAAAATTCAAAAACCTATGATAATTCTTTATAAAACTCCTTACCTGATAAAATGTAGAGCTTTTATACACTGATGCCCTACAGGAAACATCTACTGTCAGCCACACGGTGAGATGAGATGACTCTCAGCTTTACTATACTGCAGAACATTGGCATGCTTAACTTGCATTAATTCCAAAAGGAACAGCAACCACATTTTAATTAACTAGCAATTTCTGATACCTAAAGCATTTATCTTATGTAAAGGAAGACACACAAAACCCCAAAGATGACAAACAGTATTAACAAAATACGAAGTCAGGGACAAGCAGCAAGCGGTCATGATGTGGATGCTGGTGGGCAGGAGTATTTATAACAACGTAACAGCAGCCATAATGGGTGATGTCAAGGATTGATCCATCCAAAATCCATTCAGAGAGCAGCCACTAGCAGTGGAATTTCTAAAAGGAAGAAGGGCAGATATAAAGCAATCCTTTCCCAGTGCATAATCAAAGTTTCCAGCTACCAGCTATTTGAGAATTCACTGAGCCAGAGTTTGCATCTCAATTACCGTTTAATGAGCACCAATGTACCAACCCCTCATGTATCTGTCCAGTTCCTTTTTCAATCTACCTGCACATCTGCTCTCTACAACATCCCACGGCAATGAAATTCACATGTAAATGAAGTGCTGTACAAAAAGCTGTTGTTGTCCCCCCCCTCTATTTTAAACCTGTTGCTTATCATACCAGATGTTCCTTATTTTTGTGCTAGGACAGTACAGTGAGCAACTGCTGCCTATTCACCTCCTCCGCTCCCTTCTGGATTTGTGCATCAGGCTAATCCCAAAGTCTATTTATTGCCTTCACAGAAGTCATTCTATCCAGGTATTATCTCTATTATCTCTGCTGCTTTCTCTGGGCTTTTTCTAAAAAAAAAAAAAAAAACAAACACAAAAACCAGGGGGGAGTAATGTTTTTTTTTAAGCTCATCTCAGGAAAAATATTCAATGATCAGGAAAACCAAGGATTTATACAGTTCCCATGTTTTATCCTTGCCTTTGTGCTTGCTACTGACCATTGAGAATGTTTTCAAAGAGAGTGGGGATGACTCCACCTCTCACTTATAAGCAGGAAGATCAGTTTTAGCATCGTGGGGGAGCAGGGACAGAAACACAGACATACAGGGACAGAAACACAGACATACATGTTAGGGCTGTCTACCCCCATTCCTCTAACACTGTGCCACCAAATTTCATCTGTCATTTCCTCTGAAAGCACTTAGCAATGGAAACTTCTCTTGCAACTGCCATCCAGCTTAACACTGAAGTGGTCTTGAAGTGATCTACACTTTTTTTTTTCCTTCTTCTTAAACTTATAGCAGATTTTTAAGCTTGCTTTTTAAACCATTTCTAGATCACTTGCAAACAAAAACCACACGTTTTTCTAGCCTTTCTTCTCCGTGGTGAAAGTAAGTTTTTGTTTTACCTTTTGTTTCATATCCTTATCTAGCTATCCATTCATGGATCTCTTCTCCCAGTGACAATACCTGCACCTTTGTTTAAGAGCTATTTAATGAGAACCTTGGCAAACATGCTGGAAAACCCCCTGGCCTGCACGAACCACACCAACCCCATCTATGGGCTGGCTGACTCTTTCAAATAACTGAGAGAACTTCCTCTTCCAAATGCCTGTTTCTTCCCTTTCTAATCCATATGCCTACTAAGACTTTTATTACACTTTTTATCCACTTGTTTACTCAGTGCTTTGCAGTTTCTGGCACATATTACTGCCCAAAGTCTGTATTTTGCAAGCAGGCTCCTGCAGAACTCTTGAGTGAAGAGCCGTGGTAACCCCAGTGACTTGCTCCTGCACTGGCACCTCCACCTGAGACCGCTGCCCAGATTTATCTTACGTAAAGAGACATCCTTGAATTCTTCTCTGTGAAATATGGGCAAAAGTATCACTCCTTCCCCACCCTGTACTATGGTTGTCCTCTTTTCCTTTTCTACACATCCCCTCCTTTTTTTATTTAATCATGTTAGGCTTTGGGGACTTTTCCTTTTTTTTTTTTCTTCCTATTTTCAAGTTTTTCTCATGGGTAGCACACATTTAATTCAAATACCTAATGTGGACTCAAGTAAATCCCCTATGACCTACGCACACTGCACCCTTTTAATTTCTCCTTAGCAGTAGCTCACCCATTTTCATGTAGTTTTTACTTCAAAGCTTGATATGGTTACAGTAGATGGTCTTTTTGCTTATTTTTATTACATAAGGACACTGAATTTGAATGCATTATCACCGCTGCTATTCAGTAACTGCCTCTTACACAATATTCCACATATCACTTGAGAATTAAACCTTTTTGGAGTTCTGCTTACTAGAGTCAAGTAAGTTAATGTGCACTGTCACCTTAGCTCCTGTCACACTTATGTGTTCTGCACTCTCACACTGGAGTGTCCTTGGAATTACCATCCTCTCCACCAGCTTTCTCAAGTGCCTATTTGATCAGTATCTTCATTTATGACAAAAAGTCCCTCCATAGCTCTTTAATTTACACCACATAGAACGTAAACTTTTGGTTTTGGCCTGCCTCATATGCTGAGCTTAACTGGATCTGTAGAAGCTTGCCTCCCCAGTGCCAGCACAGCTCAGCACCTTGCTGCAGCTGCTCCTGCTCAGCCTCTGCTCGCAGAAGATGCGAACACTGCTGCGGCACCCACGGGAGAGGCAGGAGGAGACGCTCAGTAGGAGCTGCAGTGGAAAGCAGCTCCACCATCTTCGGCTGGGTTTGCAGCTGCACCTTGTGCTCTCACAAGGTTCACTGGCCATCTTCATTTCTTTCCAGGTCAGCGCAGAGCCAGAAAGTTTCATTATTGCTGGTATCTTGAGTACTGATATTAAGGAGTCTTTCTCCTACATGCTCTGCCTCTCCTACTTAACAAAGAAGCTCTGTGTAGGGTAACATGTTGCCCAAACCCCCTCCTTCAGACCCCACAGTCCCTAAAAAAGTTACTTAGCACTTGGAAAGACAGAAAAATGAAGACGCTAAACGAACTCACTGAGTGCACTCATGTGGCAGTCTGGCCAGCAATGCGTTTCTTCAGTAGTTCTTTGTTTGAACTTCTGATTGAGTTACAGGTTTTGAACTAGCTTCTCAGGAAGTTGTAGGAAATATCCAAACTTGGCTCTTGCTCTAGCAGATTAATCCCTCCTGGAAATTCCACCTGTGCAATAGATGTTGGGAACTGGTGCCTGACCTCTTCCAGATGTGGGGCACGCTGCTGTGCTCCAAGCCTGGCCTTGTGCTGACGAGGAGCCAAGACTTCGCTTCTGCTACAGCAGCCCTGCACTTGTCAAGAGTTTGCACAATCCCCACCTCTCTGATTACAGCTGCTGACACAACCCAGCCCCAGTCGCATACGATACTCATCTGGCTGTCCCAGCTAGGACATGAAGGGCCTTCAAATCTGTCATCTACCTCAAAGCAGCACAACCGCGTCTTGACATCTCAGAAATTTAAACTCACATTTACCGTGGCGCTCCTGCTTTCCTGGTAGTTTCTCTGAGAAAATAAAAAATATAAACCACACACAGGAGGTAAGAAATCATGTTCAGAGGCACACGTACGGCACTCCCCCAAGTAAGTGCCAGATAAACAACAGAATTTCCTATTTAGTCCCAGGATTTAGGGGAACAAGAGGATAAAGGATTACCAGATCCTTCCAGTTCCTCACTGTAAGCATGGACCCCACAGTTGCATCGCTGCCCCCTCGTCGCTGCCCGGGGAGAAGGACTGTTGCAAGCTATTACGATGTGCAGGACGAAGATGGCAGCAGAAGACCAAACCTCCTCCTCTGGCACTGGAAGCATTGCAGGAGGCAACTAAAAGGTTCACCAGACTATGGGCTAACAGCGTCTCCAGACCACATTTCTGGCAACAAGTAGCACCAATGGAAGAGGTTCTTGGGCAATGCAAGCAGCCAATAACATGTAATTTAAGAGGAAAATGGCAAAAAAGCAGAATAAGGAGGATTGTGTGTGATAAGCCTAGTGCGCTCTCTCACCCAGCAGCATCTGGAGAGGATTTTCTCCAGCAGGCAGGGAAGAACTCGATTACATCCAGTTAACTGTGCTCTAAACTGATTATGCATGTGCCAGGCTAATGGATTACATTAGCAAGAGGAAAAATAACATCCAATCAATCTCAATTTACTGCAGACCACACCAAGGCCTGAGAGAAGAGAAACCATTCTGTGAACCACCCCCACTCCCACTGCATCTTTTCAGCTATCAAAAGAGACACAGCATTACAATCACTCTGAAGACTGCAAGAATTGCACCGAGGCCTCAGCAAACAGCTCGCTTTATCCATAGAAAGGTTTTTCCATGAAGTCACGGATTCCAGCAATGCTGGTGTGAGACACTGCGAATCCCACCTTTTGCTGTCCCCTACCCCAGCAGGCAAGTGAGCAGCCACGCAGAGCAACATGAGCTACACTTCACGATAAAATAGTCTGTGGTTTATCAAAACAAAGAAAATCCCATACTGTGCATTTCACAGGCTTTATGCAGACACACTAGAAAGCTAATATGTGGACTGCACAACAGACTTCACTTCTTTGAAATGTGTTTTTTTTCTTTTTTTTTGGTCTAGTGTCTCACTGCTTTTGTGTCAGAAGCAAAGCAGTACTGTAGCAACTCTGAGACCTCCCCAGGCCTCTTATGAACCTGAAAACTGACAATTCCTCTTCACCCGAGGAAAGCATTTCAGGAATCTTTATTACATAGATTTATGGCTGGCCCCCAAAATCCGATTTAAAAATTTTTTTTTTTTTTTTTTTGAATTCCAGTTGAAGTGCTTCAATTGTTTCTTCCCCAGTTCCCCAGTAGAAACCACTAGAAATGAAGGGGTCCAGACCTAGAATTTTTAGTATTTTTAAGAGAACAATGTTAAGTGTTAAAACTCATAATAGAGCTTTCAAATACCTCTTTTGTACCCCAAATTCAGTATCACTGAGAAGATTTGATTCCTCGGCTGGCTTTTTAAAGCCTCGGTGGGATACTCATGACCCCAATTTCCAAGCTGATTTTATTTTCTCAGGTCTCCTGCATACCTGAGAGCAGAGGCATAAAGGGAGGTGTGATCACTTTTAGAGCCAGACTGCTGCGCTATGTTGATTCTCAGCTGATGATGGTAACAGCGATCGTCACAGAAACCTTGGTCTCAACAACTAACTCACTAGAAATGTTTTCTGCTGTTCTTCTGACCAGTCCCCTACCAACTCCAGGCAAGTCCAACAACCACATTTCTAGACAAACCTGCTGTAATGCTCCTGGTCACATCTTACCCCTCTGAATTTGCTGGAACGGTGCATTCCTAGGAAAAATCCAGGAGTATTGAAATCTAATGCACCTGCACCGTGACGTGGGTGGGATATTGTACAGCGTGATGTCAAGTTTTAAAGTCCCATTACTTAAAGAAAAACAATTGAAAAACAATTAGGAAGTAAAAAATATGATCTGCTTGTATATGTACCTTCATACATAAAGGAAATCTCAGTCAATTTGGGGAAAATCAGGGAAAAAAAGGATGAGGATAGAAAGAATATAAAAAAATGAGAGAAACAAGAGGGCAATGAGTGGGATAGCATGTGTGAATGCAAGGTATGCGGCTGCCTAGATTTATGGCAATTCGTACCTGATTGTTCATACTAAAGCCATTATGGGATGATTAGAGAAAAAGGTGAAGCTTTAAGTCCAGTGAAAATCAATAGAAACGTCTGGAGCAATTCTGCTGTGCGAGTGAAAGGACTATTTACTGCATCCGGAGCTCCTCTTGGGTTACAGCCCAGAGGGTTCAAGCAAGCAAGGGGAGAGGGGCTGTGAACAAGAGAAGTACGTCAGGAAAAAGAAGATGGCGATAAAGACACAAAATGAGGCCAAAACAAACAAACCAACAACTAAGAAAGGAAAACAAGATGGCAGTCACAGGCCAAATGTTACCACGGAGGAAACCCTGCAATGCCTCCTAACTCTGGCCATAGCATGGCCAATACATGCACGCACACACAGGTTTCTCTGTCCACCTTCTTCCAGCTTCAAGCAAGCAGCAGCAAGCACATCCACTTTGCTCGCAGATCCCAGCATTAACATACACAGAGCATTAGAGCACAGTGATGGCAGCCCACTTCTTCCTTCCCTCCCTGTTCCCTCCACCCAGCCCTCTCAGAGCCAGAATAACTCATTTCGCTGAGAGCAGCAAAGGCCTTCAAGTTCTCCTCAAGAATCTCATACAGCTTAACGACCCACCTTACGGAACAGAGCCGACAGAGGCTAATACTGTCTTGCACAATATTTTCAACAGTGATTGTTATTCCTTGTGTGTAGAAGTTTAACACATACACAATACTTATAAGACCTACAAGCCCCCATGTAAAGTGCCTTGAAATGAACAGTCAATGGCCTAAGGCTTTAAAACCCACAGCTGCTATGAGAACACGAGCTGAGGAGCTGTATCATGCAAGTGAGACTGGGTCCCGTTGAGAGATCTGAGCAGCTTGTCTCCAAAGGATCACAACCCGCTGTGGATCAAAATAGATTTTCCTTTGTTCCAGCACTTGGGCAACGAAAGATGAAGCAAAGCCAACCCTTACCTTATAGAGCTTCAGGCTGGCCTCATGCCTCGAGTTCACCGTGTGAAGACGCAGCTTCTCTAGACTGTTGGTGTAGTAGTCACAAGCGTTGCATTTCAGATGTACTGGATTCCCAATGGCCACACACTTCAGCCTCCACTCGTTGGCCTTCCCACCCTCCTTGATATGTGCTACCAGCTGGTATTTCTGCACATGCTTGTCCGTCTTACAGTGGAGCTGGAAGTTTGCCTTGAGCTGCGTGTTGTAGCGGCACAACTTGCACTGGTATGAGTCTCCCATCACTGCCTTCCACTCGTCTTCAGGGAGGCTACGCTCCACGTTCATGTGGAGGCCCAGCATGTCCAAATTATCTGTAGTGAACTTGTTGCACACAGCACACTGGAAGAGCTTCAGGGATGGGTCATTTGTTTGCGTGAAACTCTCACCCAAGTTCATTAGCTCCTCAGACACCAGCTGTCCACCACCTAACCGCATGTCCAGGGGGATCTCTCCACCCACTGCATGAAGGAAAAAGGGGAAAAAAAGAGGTCAGAAAATCTAAATTCTTTAGTTGCCAGAAGAGAAGCATAGAATGGAAATCTGCTCAATGCAATTCTTGCATCCACCAACTCCACAGCAAAAGCCAAGCACAGCCGTCCCTTCATTTATTCCTCTTCTGCTAGCCAGTACCATATCTGACAAAAACAAAAAAGCAATAGCAGCCAGCATGTAAGGCTGGGAAAGGACTGCAGTAGCCCTTGCTACCTACCTTGTAAATGCCAAACTCTGAAAGAGAAGCATCCAACCCTCTGCCCATGAAAGGTGACATTAAAAAAAACCTGCTTTCAGAAACAGTTCCTGAGGAGGACAAATTCCTTAGCATTGCACTGCAAGTCTCTGTGGCCATATCAAGAACAGGATAATGGGTTTTCCTGTGTTTTTCTTGCCTACCTGAAGAAGCAAACGTTACCTCATGCAGTACCTAAGCACTATCTCAACATGATCTTGGCCACAAGTTCAAGCAATATGAGTATTACGTAGGTAAGTCACCACGCTGCGGTCAGAAACGGGCAATGTGCAGAACATGGCACATACAAAACCAGACTGAAAGGTGCCACTCCTGCAGTATTAGAACTGTTCTCTCATCCAACAGTTCAAAAATGGAAGACAGTCTTCTAAAACCAATGTTGATAAATGCTTTGAACGCACAAGAAAAAGACAACCATTATTAATAATGTGAGTGCAAGAACATGTCAAGGAAAGCCAGCAGGATGCTTGCTGTCTTTAAGCATCATAGATCTCCTCTTCAAACCAAGAGCTGAACTCTCTTCAGTTACAGTAAATGAGTACAGCAAGCTCTGATTTACATCAGATTACTTTGAAGATAAGGACAGAGACTTTTTTTAACATTAACTTTTTATGTCAAAGCACAGAGACCAACCACCAGCCTTTTCTTAGGACCTTTGCTCCACTTTGCTCTCTTTTCCCATAAGCGAAGACACTTGTGCTCTCATCCTGCAGCCTTTTGGTATTTTACCTTGATCTTATGTCATAGCTTGGCGTAAAAGTCTTATTTTATCAAAGGAACCTTCAGGTCAGCAGTTACTCAGCCAATCAAAAAGTTTCCTATATTTCAATCTGTTTGCTGAGAAACAGCTAATAGTGGGAGGACACTCCAAGTTCAGGCAGATACCCTAACTCCATATTGACCTTTCTGAAAGCACGTCACCACAGCTGGTGCAGGCTGCAGCTTTAGGCAGTATATATGCTACTATCTTTCCTGCAGAAATACAATACCGTGATGTCCATTACAGTCATAAGCAGGAAGAACTACAGCTTACAAGAAAACCTGACTGCTGAGTTTGTTAGAGGGTACCTTGTGCTCACACAGGGAAGAAGTGGCTGGACAAAGAAAAGTCCCATTCATGTGGAACAAGCCCCAGTGCCAGAAACCTGCCCTTCGGCCAAAGCAGTCATGATCCTTGTTCTCAGTCGACTCTATCCCTGCCTGCCACAGCAGAATTACACCCTGCACACAGTTACTCCTGCATACCTGCTCACCAAACACACGAAGAGGAGGAACAGACCACTTGCCTTCTATAGTCCACATCTCTGAATCACAGTAATTTTCCTAAGCATTCTGCTTAAGACATATCCTGAAATCTTCTCTGTGAATCAGCCTACTCTAAACACATCATACAGTGAAAACATGAAAGCAGTATCTTCTGATATATTAATAGTCTACTCAAACCCAGTTTTGGACTGAAGTGTAAAAATGGAAAAAATCTGTTTCACTTCTAACAAAGTCCATAGTGTGTGTATGAGTTAAATGAGCTGAGCTTATGTCAAGTGCTTTTTGACATGGGGAAGGGCCTCCCTCCGTGATCTTCAGCTTGAGATCTGTAACCATCAAGTGTACTATTCACAAATCACTTTCCAGGCAAGCTCGTATACAGTCAAGGCCTTGTCTTGCACTTTAAGAGACTTCAGTTAAAATACTCTCAAATTCTTTCATGCCAATCTCCCTGTACTTCAGCAAGGAGACGCTATGAGCTACAAAAGGGGTGCATTCCAAGAAACCACCCACAGATGACTCCTTAACTTTACATGCTACCACGAGCTACATTGCAAATGGCTGTCAGTTACATCTGTTGGCAACTCAGTGCTACTGAAAATATACTGGAAAAGATTATGTCCTTGACCTCCCAAAGATGCAAGCTGGGACACCAAAGAAAAAATTAAGATAATTAATTTATAGTCACTTGAGTTCCTCCATTTTCATTTTTTTAGTATCTTGTGTTGTTGTTCTCTCATATGACTTTCACGTCCTTCTGGACTAATAAGCTGTACTATGAATAGCTGAAGGAAAGGAGAACATGCATGAGACCAACGAACCAGTAACGTAGCGCATCAGTAATAATAGCATCAATGGATGGACAAGGTTAGAGAGGGCAGAGTGCAGCCAAAGAAATTAGCTCAGAGGGAAGCAGGTAAAGTGGCAGATTTCTTTTCACATACTTTCTGTAGGCACTATGAAAAATCCGCAGCAGTAACAAAAGAATGTAGAAACAAAAGTCATTTCAGCTTTCAGCTGCCATGCCCTAAGTGCTGTGTGGGACTCTGTGATGAAAGCTGAAATACAACAGTGCTGCAGCGGCTGCCACCAGTCTCGCGCAACGTAAGCAGCACTTTGGAAGAACTTAACTGGAAACCACCCCTACCCCATTCTAACTCTTGGGCTAAATTGTGTGGGGATAGGGTGTGCTCCCCACAGTGCCAAGACAAACATGATGAATGCTTGTTTTCAGGAAAAACACATTTGGTAATTTATTTCAAAGTGCTTTTGTCATTTGATGAGCGAAATAATCTTCTTTCTCTATAGCCATTCTTCAGATTAATGACTCTCATCCGGTCAAGCCTCAAATCTTGTATATCATGCTGGCATCAGAGGAACATTTCAGGTCAGCTTCTTCAGCAGAGGAACATATCCCCTTCTACCCAATTCATCACAACTCTCAAAACACTTACCTTTTCTTCTCAGGGCAACACAACTTGTAAGACACCAACTCAATCTCTGCCTCTGAGAGCACTAGCTGCTGAGCGGACAAGCCTCACAAAGCCACCCACCACACAGTACTTGCATCCCTTACCGAAACAAGAGAAAATCATCAGGAAACCCTTGGAAAGCATCCTTTCTATAGTAATGAGGAACATTTAATGCACGTTAGCTGTAATCTGTATCTACTGCTTTATTACCTCCTTACCAGAACTTTTAGAAAACATACCGAGGAGCGACATACTTTCCCCAGATGAGAGAAACTGTCGTGAGGGAATGCAGAAGACAAGT
Organism: Aythya ferina; assembly: GCF_964211825.1. Classification (NCBI taxonomy): domain Eukaryota; kingdom Metazoa; phylum Chordata; class Aves; order Anseriformes; family Anatidae; genus Aythya; species Aythya ferina. The sequence continues at coordinate 508,077 of NC_140308.1, forward strand.
CTCTACCGTGCAGACTCCATCCTTGACCATCACACACAGGCAATTCACTGCACTGCAGCGCACAGCGAGCCGCAGAGACAGAACAAAGAGTTTGGCACGCAGCACGCAGCCCACACATGAAGGTTTTATGGTAACACAAACACAATCCCTCCCTCACACGCAGGAACAGGGGAAAACCCTTCAACCTCACCTAGAGATGGAGTCATCGTTGCCATGGGGTTGGTGGGATCAAGCTGGAATCCACCCATCATGAACTGTGCATCTGACGAAGTGCTATCCATCTTCAGGTTGGGAAGGTTCATATTCTGTGCCAGGTAGTACTGGTAGAGCTCGGCCTCGGCAGGGGACGGCAGGCTACCGAGGCCCAGGTGCCGGTTGTGTTGGATTTGGGACATATTTTGCTGAAGCAGCATCATATTGTGCATGTGCTTCTCACTGGTCATGTGAATACGAAGGTTTCTAGCTACGTTGGTCTCATAGTCGCACACCTCGCACCGCCACGTGGGTTTGGTTTTTGGTTTGGTGGGGGAGGGGGCCCCACAGGTGCTACCAATGTTGGCGGCTGCAGCGGCCGCGGCTGCTGCAGCCGCTGCTGCCGCCCCAGCGGTGTGGCTGAAGACTTGCTCTCCCCCTCCGTTCTGCAGGTTTTGCATGTTGTTGAGATGCTTGTCAGACTGCATATGAATACTGAGGTTGCCTTTGGTAGTAGTGGAGTAGTTACAGACCTCGCAGCGGAAGGGCTTGTAACCACAGGTGTAGCTCTCACCCCGTGCCAGCCGTGGGTGCGGCTGCCCACTTTTGCAGTAGACACAGGAGCCACCCGGCTCAGGATGTTTCTCCTTCATGTGCGCCTCAAGCGTCTGCTGGTACTTGTAGTGCCAATTGCACTTGGGACACTTGAGTGTCTTACATGAGTTGCGAGAATGCATCATAGTCATGTGGCCACCCAGCGACCGCGAGGAGCCCAGGACCGTGTCACACTTTGGGCACTCCACGCCGCTCCCCGAGGGGCACTCCCCACCCCCAAGTTCACAGAGGGGGCCAGCATGCTGGTGATGGGAGATGTAGCTCCCGTCCTCGCCCTCTGTGCTCTCATTTGGTTCTGGTGCTGTGGCATTGTCTTTATTGGCACTTTCATCGATAAAGTCCAGCCTCCTGCTGCCCTCTGCCACGTTGGCTCCACCGCCCTCATTGTTAAAGCTTAAGTGATTCCTCCTGTTTGCACCATCAAAGACAAAGGAAGAAGCAGAATTAGAACTAGTAGAAGCTGTGCCCCGCGACAGGGTCTGGAGCACGTTAGGCATTAAGGGAGAGTTAGAAATGCTTTGGTTTGAGAGAGCAAGGTCCTTTTTGCTGCTGCTGCTGCTGCCGCCTGCCACAGCCCCAGAGTCCTCCTGGGGCCTGTCCTCCAGTTCGTCCTCCAACTCGCTTGGAAACAGTCCTTTGCAACCCTCATCATCCTCATCTTCTTCCTCTTCCTCCTCCTCCTCTTCCTCTTCCTCCTCCTCCACCTCCTCCTCTTCTTCCTCTTCTACCTCTTCAACTGGCTCTGCCTTCTCTGAAAGGCTGTCCTGGTCGCCCCCTTCTTGCTTCTCCCCCTCTGCCACCCCAGGGTCCTTCCCCTCTGAGGATTTGGTGGGACTGGAAGCCAGCGGGCCCAGGGGGACTGAGGTAATTGGAGTCTTCAGAGCCGAGCTGGTCAGCCCACCCAGGTTGAGGAGCGTACCAGGGGCCAGGACACCTGACGGCGGCGGCTCCGCTCCGCCGGCTGGCCCAGCCTGGAGGGCCTGCTCGCCTTCCATACGAATGCCACTGAATTTACCATAAAAACTGTGTCCAGGGCCTATGAGGTTAGCTGTGGAAACAAGAGGGTGCTGAAAGGTTTTGTTTTTTGGTTCCAGAAAGCTGACAAGGGGTTCCTTGTCTTTGCCTATCCCTTGGATGATAGCGGAGATGTTCTTATTGCTAAGAATTTTCCGCTCCTCCTCACTCAGAGTCATTCGGTGGTCGTGCACCGCATGGGTCACGAATGAGCGGACATACCCAAAGGAGAGCTTGCACAAGAAACACATCAGGATGGGCTTCCTCTTCCCGTAGAGCACAAAGCCATCGAATTTGGACAGGTCCACATTGTTGGGAACATCTTTGGATACGCAGGAGCTTTTGGCAGAACCATCGCTGTTCAGGTAATCCTTGTTGCTTTTGTGTCGCACATCGAAGACGCGGAAGCTGTGCAGGACGGGGCTGATGCCCGCCAGGGCTGAGGTATTCGGGAAGGCCTGGTCTGAGCCCTCAAACCACTTCCCGAAGGATGAGGCTATGTGGAAGGTGTTGATGATCTGTGGGTAGACGGGGGCGGCGGCGGAGGGCTCTCCCTGCTTGGAGAGAGAGTTCGGGAGCAGCGAGGGGAGAGCCCCGCTGCCACTGCCACAAGCGCCCCCGCTCTGCACCAGCTGGCTGAGGCTCTCCACGATGTAGGCCGAGCCATCCGGCTGGTAGACGATCTCACCGGCCAGGTTCTCCACGTCGCTCTCCTCGTCCCCGTCCTCGCTGCTCTCGCTCCCGCTCTCCCCCCTCAGAGGCGGGGGCGGGCGGGTGCCGGCGCAGCGGTGCTCCATGTAGCTCTGGAGGCCAGCGAAGGAGGCCGCGCACTGGCCGCAGCTCACCTCCTTGCCGGCGGGCTCGGTGCCGGGGCCGGCCGCGGCGCTGCTCTCGGGGACGCGCTCAGGGAAAGGGACCCTCAGGCTGTCCAGGGGTCCGCGGCTCTCCGCCGCGGGCTGCTCCATGCTGCCGGCCGTGTCCGGGAGGTGGGTGCTGTTGAGATCAGTCCATTGCTGGTGCTGAGGGATGCCGCACCCATTGTCCTTCCCGGGGATGACGGGCGAGTCACAGCCTTCCATGGCAGGGCCGGCACGGAGCGCTCATTGCACCCGGTACAGCTGGGACCTGCAGGCAGGGAGAGAGGGAAAAACAGGTGAGTCAGAGAGAAGACCACACGGCTCCCATATAAAGACCGTGCACCGCAAACACCCTGGGGATCCCGCTCTTTGGGATCAGCAGGGATGGCATGAGAACTGGTTTCCCGAAACAGGCTCTAGGAACAGAAGACCCAACCGAGGATGCTGCGCTGGGAGTACAACCACAGGAAACGAGCAGCAGCAACCAAAAGGTGCTCGCCCCCTTCCACTTTCCCCGAGTTACCGAGGGGAGCAGGGAAGGCAAGAGGCTCATCAGAGAAAGCTGGAGGGTGGGGAAAACCTCCCCCTTCACCCTCTCTGAAGGGGGACAGGAAGATCATAGGAACTGCATTGACACCCCCAAATCTTTAGATCTCCTGAAAGACCTTCAAAAAATAAAAATAAAAAAGATTAATAGAAAAGCTTTTGAGAGAAGCAGAGTTCAGAAGCTACAAAAGAACACTGTCAGAACTTCAAAACTTTGTAAAAATTGTGCTCCCATGTCTGTGGCTTCCTAAGTCAGATGCAGTTATGTCCAGGCGGTTCCCCTCTGTTAGCTGTTCTGGGAGCACAGCAAGCACCCTGGGTTCAGCCTCACACATGCACCTCTGTAGTAGATCATGAGACCCAGAGCAAGAATTTTGGAGTCACAGCTTTTAGTATGCACAGGAGATTTATTTGCTGTTTTCTGGACAGAGTTTAAAAGGAGAGACGTCAGGAGAAAAACCAAACAGGAAATTCCAGATCTGACAAGGGTCCATCCTGGGGATCGGAAAGTGGTCAGCTCAACATGCTTCAGGAAGCTCCCAGAGATCCTGCAGGACACAGCCTGAGCACAAACTGCTTCCCTTCAGCCCCCAAACACAAATAGACGATACAGATACAGGTCCTGGAGGAGAAGGATGGACACCCCTCCCACTATTTCTGTTCCACCAAGTATGAGACCCAGAGAACTCGCACCAACAGCCAAGCAGTCGGTGAGCACAGGCTGCTGAACATGGCCAACATCCACAGCTCCCAGGTTCGCTGCAGCCTGGTGTTCTCTCTTATGCTGCAATCCTAATGGAGTCTGTTAGGCAAAATGAGCCTTCCTAGAGGTTACAGACCTATGAGCTTAGGTCCCCAAAATGGTACTGTTATGAGCTAGAGCACAGATCAGTAAGAGATTGCCAGTTCAGCTGCAAACCTAGTAAGAATTTGCGTGTAAAGACACATCTCTATAGTCATCTTCCTATAGAGAAATGCTGAGCAAGCCAAATGGGAAGAAACACCCTCAGAAATTAAAACCCTGCTACCTCAGCTGCAATAGTGATGTTCAACCTTTGAACAGATTTCCTTCTGCATACAGATAAAAGCATACAACAAAAAACAACTCAGGGTCAAAACTCTAAAAGCAGAGGAGAACCCCACATTGTTAGGGTCAACAAAACACTGGTACTCTAGATCTGTGGTTATCAATGCCATGGAGGAATTTCTACATAGAGTTCTATCTTCTACCAACTAAATGCAAATGCAAGCATGCTTGTGTACATGCAAACAGATGTGATTTTTTTTGTTTTTTTTTTAGCTCTTGTTTTGAGAAGTCCATTCACATTAACAGCCTGCTACCGCCCTTTGTCTCTTTCAGAGACTATTAGTGTTTTGACAACCTAAAATGCTACCTAAACATTAAATACTATAATTAGAGTTTGAAAGTTTTTCCAGTACTTTCTAGATTGATCTGAGTCCATTAGACACAGCAGACTCCTGAGAGCTCCTTTAGAGCAGTGTACCTGTAACACAGGCACACCTTGCATCCAACTGCGCCAGCACCTTGCTGCTGCACAGATGCTAGCACCAGAAAGCCCTCCAGCATTCAGAGGGAGGCGTCTTCTGTTTTTTCCTCACCCCAGCATCAGGGATAACACTCCGCAGCACCCAAACACTATTCCTGCATTGTGGGAATCAGAAGTGGAATCATCAGACAAAAGCAAGTCTGACTTTCTTCTTCGCACTGCTGACCACCAGATTTGGATTCTGGACATCCCCACCTGAAGGTACCTGGGCAGTTTTCCATTCTATTTTAGTTCAGGTGAAACCTGAGAAAAACTATTTACTGCTACCTATGAGGTCAGAAAGTAGCAGTTTTCAAAGCAAGCACAGAGCAGCTGCCTACGCAGGGACACACGCACAATGGTTTTATGATCCGAAGCGTTTGTACACATGGCTTTGTAGCATTTCCAGTTCCTGCTTTCCTTGGACCTTATGCCATGCACTGCTATCTGGGTGGTTGCATTGGGAATAAATAGCAGCTTGATCTGCAATAGAAATAACCTGATGCATGGAATGGAGTAAGAAAGAGGAATACCCTGATTCTGTTGACAAAAGGCTCAGGCATCCTAGACACCCTTTTGCTTACCTTTAGCTAAAGTGTTTTAACAGTGCCTTGTAACGGCTCTTGCTTACTAGCTCTCTCCCACTAAACATTTGTCTTTAGCTATGCATTTTCTTCAAATTGATCCCAGATTCTTCTGTAATGAGGTTACATATCCATCTTTCCACAATGTGACATATCCTCTCCTCCTAACTGCTACCTTTGTATTGACAACTGTGATCCAAATCAAACTGAAACATTCATATTGGGTGAAAACTGAGTAAATGAGGAACTCCATAAGCCTTCTATTTCTGCCAAGAAAAGTTCTGGGAATATCTGTGCAGACTTCAAAATACGATGTGGAACAAGAGTGCCCCAATTTCAAAACACCTTGACAAAAAGCATTCAGTTTGCCAGCCTGGACAAAAATTCCCTGGCATTAAATAATTTAAAATCTGAAAATCAAATAAATAAAAAAATCATCATTAAGAAGACAGTAAAATAGCAAAGCACAGCTAGCTCCCCAGGAACCGTGCACAGACAACACGCACCATGAATGTGAGCATCTCCATTATCAACAACTCTTGATTGGCAGGAAGATGCCTGACTGACAATTGGGCCAAAAGGGTTAGCAGGGCTGATGGGGCGGGAGGGTTAACAGCCTGATTGTAAAATCAATGTAATAAATGCTTGGTAAGTTACAGGAACATGCGGGAAGAGAAGGCCGCGATTGATAAAGGACTGCGGCTTTGATGCTGCACTGGGGACTTGTTTATTGACAAGAAAGCCAATCTCTTCTCCGAGCCAGGCCAGGCCAGGCAAACCTGCAAGCGCTTACCAATTAATTGGTGGGCTTTTCTGCCTTGGGTTGCTTTAACATGTCTCCCCCACTCCAAGTTAACCAGCTCAGGAGGTGCTGCTCTGAAGGAATCCTTCCTCTGTTTGCTCGGCACATGGCCCTGTTGGGGCAGGCGGAAAGCGCCTCAGAGCACGGCCTGCCTGCCCTGCACAGCCCCCAGGCACGTGCCAAGCCCCTTCCAAACCCAGCATCATCTCCAGAGCTATTCCTAAAGAACGATGCTGAAGGAGGAAAAGGCGCGGATTTGTTTCCATACACACACGAACTGTAGGTATCATCCCTTTAAACTGAAAAGGGTGATTTCCTTGTTAACGCAAAGCAGACTTTATGCTGGAGTACAATGTAGGCCACTACCAGGGGCCCTGCATCTTCCTCTGAGGCCATCCCTAAATGACCCAGAGGGGACACGCAGAGCTGGCAAGGACAGACCAACCCCTGCGCGCTCCACACCTCCCCATCCTCTCCCCGGCCCCCCGCCCTCTTTGCTCTGTTTATCAGCCAGTCAATAAGAAAAGGTAGTTCTTACTTAAGGAGGCAGAAGTCAACTCGTCAGGTCGATCAGCACTCTGTCTGTAAACATGGTTTCCCGTAAAATCAATGAACTCCAGTTACAGAGAGAACAGCCTGAGCGCCAGAGCCTCCCCGTGCCCCCGCGGCAGGGAAGGGCTCTCCCTCGGTTCCTTCTCCAGCCTCGTGTCCCGAGCTGCTCCACGCAGCTTGCAGCCACCCACAGCTCCCATGGCTGTGCTTGCTGTGCCTCCCGCAGGCAGCCCACCCAGCCCCACAGCATCGCTGCACCTCGCACCCTTTGGAGCAGGTTTGGGACCCAGTGGGACAGCTCTCCCAGGCACCGGCGGGCAGGGAGTTCCTACCAGGGCAGGAGCAGCGGCCACAGCGGCCCAGAGCTGAACCACAGCTGGAGGGCCCGGCGTGCCCAGAAGCACTGCGCTGGGCCCCACATTTTCATTGGGAGTTTCTACCAACCACGGCTGCTCCGTCTGCAGCCGTGCTCTGTCCAGGGCACAAGTGAAGTCGACCCCCGCTGCTCCCCGTCACCTCCTTGCAGCTCCTGTCCCACCCTCCACACCTGCAGAACTGCCACCTTACAGCAACGCTTCCACCGCCGAGGAGGGGGCCGCAGCTCGCGGGGCAGCCCCCAGCCCGCACCGCCGCGCATCTTCCTCCCCAGCGCGGCAGCAGCACGGGGAAGGGAGAGCGGGAGGGAGGAGGGGGCTCCTGCTGTTGCCCAGGCTTCCCGAGAATTAAATATGAACAGCCGTGCTGTGTAATTTTAAATTGTTAATTAGCACAGGGTTAATTAGGCGGCCCTTTCACAAGAGGCTGTTTGGCAGTAAACCAAGACTGGAAGCAATGAGGAAGGAGGAAAACAAAAGGAGAAAGAGACAGTGAGAAACTGTTCCCTCAGCTAATGACCCACATGGCACCATGAAAAAAGGGTGCTGAGGACAGGGAAAAGATACAAGCAGATGCATTACATCCACGGCCATTACCCTGGAAGATACCCAGCCAGGCACCCCACCCCCTGCCTATTCCCACAGCCCACACGGTGCGGAGAAGTGCTCAACCTTGTAATGAGCAGGGTCTGCTCCTTCAGAGCATCCTGGCAAGCAGCAGAGCCTCACAAATTCCAGCCAGCTTTTGATTTTTAAGCTTTATGCCATGGCTCCACAGGAGACATGGCTTATGCAAACGCTTACAGTCAGCAACTGGACCCGAGTGCTTCCTGTTGCAGAGAACTGCACAACGGCCTCTAAACTTTGCAAACACACACCTACCTGTTGTGCCAACAGACGCTCTATAAATCAATACCATAAACACAGGCTGAGAGACTACCCTAGATTAGCTCTAGCACAGGTGCTGGTGATTCGCAGGGGGAGAGGAACAGGTCAGAGGCAAGAGGACAAAGAAAGCGCAGGGACTGAGAGTGGCCTTAGAAGCTCTGCGCACACCCCTCCTTACTGGCTCATCGTGGCATTTTAAGATGTCTCAGAAGGGCACGGCATGGCAAGATGCTAATGGCCAGGTCAGCCAAGAAGCTCCTGGCTCAGGAATGGCACGGGATGGCACTCGTTTCAGCCTAAAAAAATAAGGATGGACATACTACTGAGTAGCCAAATAACTGTGTAATCCCTAAGTCCAGGTACGCTCAAAGCTCAGTGCTCCTGGGAACAGAAAGCCTGGGAGGGGGGAGAAGGCAGTTACCCAATCCGTCTGGAGTGGTGACACAACGAACACGGAGCATCAAAGCCTCCTGCGTCACTTCCCAGCACCTGGCGTGCTACAAAGCACTCTCGTAACACTTAGGAAATTGCATGTGGAAAAACACGATAAAAATCACTACCTAGAATCAAGAATCCAAAAACTAAGGAAAAACAGAATTTATATTGTTGCCTAAGCAACTTTAATTTTTCTCCTCTATACATATGCATTACGACACTGCCTTTAATTACACGATCACGCACTGCCTCACTTAGTAAGGAGAAGGGTCACATACAGGGGTAAAACAAAGTTGCGTGAGCATGTTGTCACTTTGCAAGATTTATACAGTAGCTGTTATCACACAAATACGTGGAAACTCACTTCCTAGAATAGAAAGATCATTTTCAATTTCCTAAGCAACAAGGGCTGGATATTCGAGCTTGGTGGCAACACAGAGATAGCTTCAGTTCCCAGCTTCAACAAAACGCGTTACGTTCCAACATACAGAAGATACGTGTGCCAGCTCTTTCCCATTCGTTGAGGTACCAGAAAGGTTGGAAGGTGTTATTACTATGCAGGGGAATGTTGACGAGTCTGCTACATTACTTGAAATATTAGGATAAAATGGTATAAATGAGCCAAAAATTACATACAACAGTGAATGTGGATTCATGGCTTGAAGAATGATTTCTAGCTATGGTTTTCTGTCCACATTTTACAATGTCTGCGCTCTGAGATTCTTCTTAAGCAATTCCTAACAAAAGGACTGAAAATAAGGATATTTATTTGCTGAGTTCAACGCTTCAAAAAAGAAGTTTTAAGCTCATTTCCCTTTTTCACATATTAAGGTGCATCTTGCATGTTTCCAAGCAAGACAAAGTTGTGTTTTGGCATACACCTCATCACACGGGAGTTACCTCATCAACAAATGAGTTTTGCCGAATATTCACAACCAGGTGCCAGCCCTGCCAAATCCTGAACAAACTCTCTATCCAGCCTTCTTCCTCACCTGAGGTTTGGGTTTACCAACCAGAAGCTCTCAAGCTGCTTTGAACCTCCTGGTGTTTCTCTGCAGACCCTGCTCAGCACTGCTGTTTCTGTCTGGACACACGTCCATGCCCACGCACCAGGAAGCCAGCAGACGTGCCCCTTGGTGGAAGAAGGGTCCAACCAACATTGCCCCACAGGTTCAAATACCTGTTGACAAGAGTCCTGGAGCTGCAAGTACTCACGAACCAGCTCACTATCCTGCCAAAGCCCAGAGCTCACATGCTTCTGCAGAAGTCCCTGTGAACACCACACGTTCTCCCTTCTAACCAGCTGGTCCTGAAGGGCACAAGGTCCCCAGAAAGGATGAGGCAGGACGCGGCGGTCTACAGAAAGGCAAGATTCATCAGGCACCTCTAAAGGACAGGATGGTCTTCTCCCTGCAGGAAGACAACCACATGGCGGGCTTGCCTTTGGCAGCCGACAGAGCTCCAGGACTGGCGTGCTGACAACACAAACAGGCGCTGCTCTGCGCACGCTCGTTAACGCGGCAGAGAATACAAGCGCTCTCTTACACACAGGCTCACATGCATAAGCACAGCAAGTTCCTCAGATCTTCACAGGATCATTAGCATAAACAGCTTTTCAAGCAGCAGGAAGCAAAGGAAATGCTGAACAAAACAGGACTGAAAGCTGTAGGGCTCAAGCACTTGGCATGAGACTAAGAGAAAGGGTCTCCTTGAGAAGGTGAACCTTCTGCATTATCCACATTTTTTCCTCTGTCCTTCACACCAGCTAAAGTTGAGCCAATGAGGGAAATGCAAGGTTCAGGGAGCTTTTCAGAAAACATTTTATGAACTATTATTCCAAGTTTGCTGATCCCTTTGAGCCAGCTACTGTACTACACACAAAAATATTTATATAATCACCAACCCACTGCCATTGAGAGCAGAGTAATCCAGATGAGTGCCAGAGGGTTTTAAGTGAGCAGCTGGGGAAAAGAGCGTTTATTCCTCCAGAGGCACTCTTTGGAGTGGAAGTATTTTGCATTGGAGGTAGACTAGCTTAAGTCCCATTTCTCTGCAAAACAAAGTCAAACACTTGCTTAGTTTATAAGTGACATGTTATTGTCATGCTCCCAGGACACGGAGCTTGTTTTCCATGTCCTGCACAAACCTCGCCTCTCCTGTGTTGTTCATGACAAAAGTTTCAGATTGTGTTCCCACATTGGTTTGTTTTAAAACATTGCACATTCCTTGATTCTTCAGTTGTGCAATTTACCCCTTTGCTCTAAAACCCCAGCGTTTCTTGTCAAATGTCATTTCCAGACTATGTTGCTGAATAAATAGCTACACTTGCATCTGGTTCACATATTCAGTGCAGTGTTGTTGACCTAACTCCAAAATTAACCAAAGAGCTATCGGGGACAAGCCGCTTCACTCAGTTGCACGGACTCCAGTTCCCCAAATCCCATACTTAGGGAAAGTGGTCTCACTGCTCCTTTTGCTGCAGTCTGAAACTTGCCCTATTTTGCCCCTCCTTCACCTTTATCCTAGTAACCTGTCCCAGCTCCTCTGCAGCCACCTGTCCCTCACCACGAAGCACACTTACACCCAGCAAGACCACACACCCGGTAACACCTACACTCATCCAATCCACACAGATACCCTGAATTAAAACTTGAGCTTTAAACACTAACTTTGATAGTTTGTACGCATTTAAATCACCAGATCTCTGCCACAGCGCAGCACGTATAGTAAGACCGCAGGATGCAAACCAGAGCAGCAACTCCTGAAAGTGAGAAATTCCAGCTGGCTTCTGTGGCTTTGCTGATGGTTCATCCTCTCCCCTCCTTCCAGTTACTCGACGTGCTGGGCAGTCCCACCCAGTAAGAAACTGGAGGCATTTGCACTGCTGTACGGAGAGCTAACTCTTATAAACCACCACAGCCAAGCTACAACCAGACCCTCAACAGGACTTCAAAAGCAGGCAGAGCCAGCCTCAGATGGTCCGGCCTGGAAAGCCAACGCTGCGCTGTTAGACAGCACCCTCCCAGCAATGCTCCTCGCAGCACACAGCCTGCAGACTCTCATGCCTGGGAAGAAGCCTGCCAGCGCTCCTTCCTTTCTGCTCTTTTACCCAAACAACATATGTGTTCCAGACTAGTGTCAAGGGCCAAACAGAGGGTAAGAGTTAGATTCATAAGTCATGCCGATCTTCTCTGCCAGGGCTCAGATCCAGTCCTTGTTAGGAAACAGACGCGCTGCCTGGTCCCGGGCTCGGTCACTCCTTCCCACCCCTCGGGGAAGCCTGTGCTTTGCACCAGCAGAGCACGCTCAGAGACAGGAGCTCAGCATTCGGTCATTCAGGAACCATCCCGCTCGCTACCCCGACAAACACCGCCGCTGCCTGACGTGTTCGCACTGACTCACGCTGGTGTTGCGAAGCCCAGTTGCAAAGGTCACAAGCACACGTGCTCGGATGCGCTGCCAGCGTTTTGGCACGGAGCACGTTTTACAGTGCTGGAACGAGACCTTCAGAAATAAATAAATAGAGAGGCCCAAAACAGGTGAAGAAATCTTTCAGTTTGCTTGGGAAAGCTTCTTGGATAGTTATGCCAACTTTTAGCAGATCAGAGAGGTCCAGGAGGTCCCAGGTTCCCACAAAGAGCATCTGCACACTCATCTGCTTACAAAACACACTGCCCTGTTCTAGACTCCAGGTACAGCATGAGGATTTTCTTTATCTGGTCAAAATAAACCCTTCTGATTGCAGCAACCAACGGGCGTCAATAACTACACGCTGCTCAACGGGCTCAAAGTCTCAAGTTCATGCTCTCCAGGTCCACAGAATGCAGCCACTCTATCAGCAGCTACATCCCTGTAACACTTCAGAACAAACACATCTCTTGTGAAAGTTTAACTGTCTCACAAGGGAGAACTGACACGGACTCAGATAAATACAAGCTCCAAAGCACATGCCCGGCGGGTCTGTACAGACTCCCAAACCCAGGCCCATGGGCACCACGGCACACCTCCGTAGGACCAGGCATCCTCAGAGCTGTCGCTTCAGGGGTGGGGAAGGAACTTGCTACACGTGCTTCAAGACCTCCAGGACTGAAAGCGTTACGCTGATGCTTGCCCTCTTGCTAATTGTGGGTTTTATTTTTATTTCCTATTACCCTCTTGCACGCCTGATGAGATTATCTTACCGGAACTGACACAGCTGGAGGCTGTAGCCATACATGGAGCCTCTCAGGAGGCAATGCAATTTTATTTTCATTGATCAGAAATCAGCAGGGCAGTAAATGATGGGAAATTCCATTAGGAGAAATGCTGGGCCATGAGACTCAACTATCTAGGTACACCCAAATCCCACAAAGTCCTGTCTTAAAGTCCCATCTGGATCCTGACACAGTCATCTTTCTTCCTCCCAAAATGGAGTAAGCAACTAACCCGATATTCTTAATCGCTGACTGCTCTGCTGGAAGCTGAGGCAATGCTGTCAAAACACCCCCAAGGGTTCACTTAGCTGAAACAAAGTCTTTGGTACACACAGCAGCATTTAGCTCTCCCAGCTCAGCCTTGCTGGCTGCTGCAGGATCAATGGAGTTTTACGAGCAAACGTCCTATTCCACAGCCACCAGATAGCATGTGCTGTCAGAGGTCAGGCGGGTACGAGATGTGACAGCACACCCATGAATTACCCAGCCCTCAGGTAGTCCCAGCAGACCCAGAAGCAGCCGAGGGCATGCCCAGCACACGCTCCCATCTCAGTCCCGTTCTGAGCCCAGGACCTGGCACAGCGTTACAGCCTCACTGCAGAAAGTGCAGCCTTTCTTCTTCAAGGACAGCCCCCACAGCGCGTGCACTGCTTTGGTGAAACCCCTTCCAACAAAGCACGACAAAATTCCATTACAGGCCCACGCTGATCTGAGCCCAAACCACGAATCACATTTCAATCCTTCTATTTTAAAATACCGCGTATGCAGATCTTTTGTATTTAATTTCACATTCCCGCATTAAAATCCTACCATCAAGCATCTCCAAATAAAAGCTCTTTTTGACCCTGTCCACTGTTAAACATCTGCAAACATCGAGGTTGAAACCCAAGTCTTTTGCCTCCTGCAGCAGGCCGGCCAACCCCACCAGGAGAGCACGGGTTAACAGAAGCTGACCGCAGCACAGTTGTTAAGGTAATCAATACCAGTGAGATACTAAAGCAGCATAAGCCACATTATTGATTGCCAAGCAGATGATAAAACTGTTTATTATGATAATTGCAGGGTGCCTGCAAGATGCTTCTAGCGCTGTCTTGAGCTTTTTACAAAAATAAGCATTGCCAGGTCTTAATCTTCTGTCTGAGGACCTCCTGGACCCTGGTAAAAGTCCTCCACATTCTGCTATTCCGGAGCACTAACCCTGAGCCACCTTCACCTCCAAGCTCCTGCTCGGATGGAGAAGGTCACCTTGCTAGAGGTAGTCCCTGAACTATTTATCACGCGCACACCCTGCATCGTGATACCACTCTTACAGGCACAGACCTGTGCTCACCTTTCTCTTGAGCAACCCCTTCCAGGGAAGGAACAGAAATACCAAAACCTCTAACTTCAGTTCTCAATCCTCCCTCTGATCAGCTAAAAATCATAACTCCTAAATTTCCCACTTCAAAAAATTTTCTCCAGTATTTCAATAACTTCTTTCTTTAGACTTCCCAGTTTATCTACCTACTTTTTAAGAAGTTTAACAGAATTCTTCCCTCGGGGGCTGAAATTATTGTGCAATACATTAAGAATTTTTTTTAGATAACTGAACTCCAGATATATTCAATTTGGGAGATTCACCCCTATGTAACACCGGGCATATGTGCATGCAGGCCATACCACAAGGGGGATGGCAGCAGCTCGGCACCAGGTGTCTGCAAGGTGAGCAACTTATCTACCTGGAAAAAGTAAGACAACACTACAAGTACCAAAAAGCTTCTCCTGAACCAAACACAGTAACATGCACCAATTAGCCTACAGCAAATAAGCAAAATGCAAACTGCCAGACTGCATCTCCTCTGACAAAAGCATCTCTTACTTCAACAACAGGAGCAGGAATGGAAACTATAACATAACTGGGCTCCATGCTAACGCTGCTATCAAATCACAGCTGAAAATGAGTTTTAACAAGGACTGAAGCTCCAGGGTTCTGTCAGCAGCTCTACGGGAACTAATTATGAAGCACAGGTCCCATTATCTCCCAGTATGGACAAGGCTCTGACAGCTTCATTTAGGTATTAACCCGAAGGACCATATGCTACGGGCTGCACGCGGTACTTGGTGCAGCACCCCACTATTCTGTTTAGCTGCTTTCAGGCAAGCTGGGTCACTTTCTCTAAGTAAGCCGAGTCTATATTTGCTAAATAAACATCATGCCAGTCAAGGCAGTCTTACTACGGACTGGCCTCAACCTGTATCACACCCCCGATGGTGCTTCTGGACAACGTTCTAGCCCTTCCTTCCTCCTCCTCACATCTCCCACCACCACCGGGATGACCTCCCTGCTCCCTAGCACCTCCCTGCCCCAGGCCCCCTGTTCCCTGGTGCCTCTCCCCAGCCCTTCCCTCCCCGCTCCCGTCTTTGTAAAGGCTGCCACAAGCACAGGCAGAGAAGGATACACGGACTGTGGAAAGCCACGTTCTTCAGCATGAAAACCAGGACATCATACAACCCTCCCACCCTACTACTGCTAAAGCACCCTTTTGTCTAGGCTGGTCTTTCCCATGCACATCTGTATCCTCAGGAACTGGTGAGGAAGGTATTTTACTTCTCCAGCTTGCTTGCAGAGCAGGCAAAAGGTTAATGGTGGAATTGACAATGTGATCAAACTGGCACTTCAATGAGCAAACAGGTCACAGCACACAGACACTGCTTTAGAGACTGGAGACCTGGCCAAGAGCTTCTAAAATTTGTCCCCGCTCACCCCCAAGCACCGCTGCTAGGCCGCAGAACCTCACAAAACTCATCACAGAGGTCTCAGGGGGCTGAGGCTGCTCTTTCTTATCAGCAATCCTGAAGATAAGCAGGACCAAAACAATCCTTTATAATTAGAGTCTAATGAACTGGAGTAGATATCCCTCCCCATCATTTCTATAAGGGCCAGCCACTACTATTCCCTTTCCCCCCAGGGCCAGAAGGAGCCGAAGAGTCGACTTGCAGCCAGCACCAAGCACCAGTGTGTCAGGCTCCCCAGGACAAGGCATTCTTTGTTTTTCTTCGGAAATCCACTATCATTTACAGCCAACCCCAGCTTCACACCAGCCCACAGCTGCAAGCCTTCTGAGAGCTGACTTCTCCATCTGAAGTACTAGCACGCAGCTCAACTCTACACATAATGCGTCTTGTTTTATCGACACTTCGCCACAGAGCAAGCCAAACCCCCCCCCTTCACACAGCATTTGGCAAATGGCATGGCACGGCACGATCCACAGAGCCAGAGCCCTGCAGGTCCGCCCCGGGAAACATGCTGAGCACCACTGACCGTATTCACCAAGACACATGGCAGAAGCACTTCCCCGAAGGCTTGCTTGGATTTTTATTTCCTCTGTTCTAGAACAATATTCTGTAAAACAGTTCTTGTTTTGTGAACAACTTTGTTCTGCTCCTCCATGCAATCAGAGGAATTAGGGGACACTCTAACAATGGACGGAGCATCTGCACAGCTTAAAGGCAAGGTGGGACAAGTAACAAGTATGTCCCCTGTCACCTACTGAGAGCTCTACAAAAGATATCAACTTTCACACCCTTTCTGGCAGTGAGAAAAGGCTGTCCTGCAGCACACGGGGACAAGCCAGATGACAGTCCTGAAGGTGACTACAGAACAGCAGCCCTTCCCTCAGACACCCACCATCTCCCTCTACAGCCTGGAAAGGTCACCATATCCACAAAAACCAGGCAATGGGGGAAACAGATCTATTTTCTAAAGACAAACCAAAAAACTAACAGCAGCCAAAAAGGGTCAATAAAATTCCATGTAGTCTTCTCTACCTCCTGTCTCGTTAATACCTCTGTGCTCAGAATTCGGGACTGTGAGGTGCTCAGCTGACTGCCACGGATCGGGCAATGCTTGCCCCTTGTTGCTTTCAACGTTATTTATTGCTCATGCTGTGACAGCACCAGAAGACTCCAGTGGTGCCGGGCTACCTGCGCTCAGAAGCAGCCCTCCTGCCTGCCGTGCCCCAGGCTCGGGGAGCTCGCAGCCCCCTCGGCACCCATCCTGCCACGGCTGGTACCGAGAGGAGCAGCTCCGCCAGCCCCAAGGGCTTCTTCTGCACCTCCCGACTGACCCAGCGCCACCCCCTTGCTGCAGCCTGCAGGACCCGCAGCCCTTCCTGGCCTGCCTGCAAGCACAGCACCACAGACCCAAGCTCGTGCTCCAGCTTCAGAGGAGCCAGGGACAGCAGAGGGGTGTCCCAGCACCACTTACTTCTCTTGAAAACATCTGTTTTCATTATCACTATTGCTTTTAATTAGCGCTTTACAGCAGCCTTAAGCCCTCACAGCTGGAGGAAAGTTCTGCTCCTAAATGAACAATTAAAAGGTGCACTAGGGGAATTTCTTTCTCATCTTCAGAAATGCCTTTCTCAGCAGAGCTAAAAGGCAAGTCACCCGGTTAAACGAACCTCCCTTGAAGGGGGATCTCGAGGCCATGCTCAAAGCCTGCGGGTCACCCTGGGATTCCCACCGCCTGAGCGGGCTGCTGAAGTCGGGAACTCAAAACACTGAACTTCAGCATTGCTAATGAAGGGGTCTTAACGCTGCTGCCCTGCATCACTCACTGAGTGGCCTCCTCTTCCTCACCTGGTCACAGTAATTGCCCTGAGGAAGTCAAAGATTTCAATGCCCATCTCACCTGTGGAAGGCCCCTGTCAATTTAATTTACTCAGAGTTCAGGCCAAGTACAAACTGTAATGACAGAGCCCTATTAAATGCATAAGAAAATAGGTCCATATGAAGCACAGTTACCAGAAATGTGGTCTCCAGATCAAGTGTTTCTTTGTGAAACCTGAAATGAGAACATCCACAAAAAGCCCCAACAGGCTGCCTTGGCCATTTTTAAGAAAGCAAAAGGATGGAGAAGGTGAAGGAAGGCATCAGAAGGACACCACAGCAAAGGGCTGTCCTAGGGGCACCACGATGTCCCCATCCCCAGCATTCATACACAACAGGGTATCAAGAGATGAGCTGTGCAGGAAAGCATAGAGATCAAGCTTTAGTTAGAAACAAGCCATGAAGGGCCAACATTTTTCAGTCAATGTTGATGAAAGTAAGGGTTTGGCCGTACCTAATATCCTGCTCTCCTGTTCAGTTGGGACTGGTATTGCAACACCACACTGTCCTAAAACACATGAGACTTGGGTGCTCTTTTAAGAACCTTCACCTGAACCTTCAGCACTCCACTCCCATGCCAGGAGGGCAGAATAAAAAAAATATATATATACAAAATATGAAGAAATAATAAAAGGTGACAAAGATGCTTCTCCCTTATCTTCCACAAATCCAGTCCCTGTCTCAGATTACTAACTAATTTTACAGGACTTCATGTACACAATAAAGTCCAAAGGTCTAACGCATGTAAAGTGAACAGGTAAAGAACTAACGAAGTTACCAAAACAAAGAACAGCTTTCATTTTGTTATTACAATTGTACTGAATGCTGAATCTAAGAGGTACGTTTTGTTCCTTCCCTCAGATTCTGTGTCTTGGTAAGCTCCACTGAAGCAAAAGCTACCCAACACCACTACATTTATGGCAATTTAGCTTTGTGTTTGGAATACAAGACATCCATTAGACAGGGTATTCCAGACCCATATTGACAATCCCACACTTTACAGAATGAGAAGGTTTAAAATGCCAGCGTAATCATTTCCACTCAGATCTGTAATGCTGTTCCCCTTTGCATTTTCTTCCTTGCACTCTTCTCTCCTCCCCCTTCATGATTCTTTTCTGCGTACTAAGTTAATTTCTGTGTCAGTGAAATTCTGATAGATGGTGAAAAGAAACTTTACTTATTTAAACTTTGTTTCCACCTCCTGTTTTGGAAAGCTTACTTAGCCTGCACCGGAGGGATATTATCTGTTTGCAGCCTGCAGTAATGGACAAGAGACAGCACAAGAAATCCTGTGGGCTTGTTTTGAAACCAGAAGCACACGGGAGCCAGAGGCAGACTCAGCATGAAGCCCATCGCGCACCCCTCAGCACCGCACCAGGTCTCACACGTCCTGCACCACCCCACCCCGGGTGAGTACCAGCTCCAAGCCTCCTGCCCTCCCTCCCCAGGCATGCTGTGGGCCACCTACTCTCAAGAACATCGTTTCTTTCCATCCAGCACTTGCAATCCAGTAAGAATATGCACACTGCTGTTTTCATTGCCTGAAACTGGTGAAGGCTCGGATGCTGCAGAGCTTGACACCAGCTGCTCCATCCTGCTCTTCCAAAGCTCCTGCGTGCCGGCAGCTAAACACGTCTCAGTCCTGCCAAACACGGGTGTACTTCCACGCTACCCCACTGCTGCCAGCTGCAGAGCCACGGGGAGCCCAGCGAGTGCTCAAGTGCAAGGATCCCCCTGTGACCCGCTCCGACCCCCTGCCTTGTGCTCAGGGACTCCCCAGCTTTCCTCACGCTGCATTTCCAACACCTCTCCCTGGAGAACTGAATGCTTCCAGTGTCCAACGAGCCCAGATACCGATCAGACCACAACGCATCAAGGGGGAAAAAAGGAAACACAAAACAATTAATTCTTGGCTTCTTGTTTTAGCTCCAGGGAAGGGAAGGTGCACGGCAGAGCGCGAGGAGACTGAAACACGCGGAGGCTGGGACGTGCTCCAAGAGCCCCAAGGCGACAGCGCTGGCTCCCAAACCTGGGAACGCAGGGCTCCTCTCCAGCAGGTGAGGGCTCAGTCAGGCTCCTGGGGGAGAAGGAACAAAAAAACTTTTTAGGCAGCGTTTCCTTTGACTTTTCTGTGCCCAGGCCAAATGGCAACAAGCCCCTTACAGAGAGGATGAAGTTCGCTATAAAATAAATCCAGCCTCTGCTACTGAGCTTGAACGCAGCCTCCTCCACACCTCCCTTCCAGGCGGGCAATGCTTTCTGCGTGAGACAACTTTAAAAAAGAGCCTCACGACTGCATGGTTTTATTCTATTTTTGGTGGGTTTTGTCATTCATCCAGATGATTTTTTTCCCCTCTGATAAGATTAAAACGTGGTCTGTGCGCACCGAGACCTACCTACACCATGTGCTACCAGGGTCAGAAACACCACTGCGGCAGCCGGAGCACAGCACAGGTGTTCACCCAGGATGATACTAAATGCCTGGCCTGCCTTTCGAATTAAATCCTGGCAGTGAATCTACAGGCTCACTGTCCAGCACAGAAACGTCTCAGTGATCTCACAGACTTCAGACACTGAAAACACTTAAATCATTGCTTTTACTGCAACAAAAATTCCTTGTACGATGAACATTTTAAGGATGAAGCTCTCAGCAGCTTTCTAGGAGGCTTCAGGGGAAGACGTGCATCCGCAGCAGCCATACCTTAGCTGGAGCGATGGGAGGAAAAGCTTAAGAAAACAAAAATAAGGAAAACAAGTAAAGGGATGCGCACTAAGCTTGACCCTGCAGGAAGTGAACTGCTAGTCACAAAGGAAAACTCCCAAACACGTGTGGTGGAGCGGACAGTGGATTACCTGGGCTCCCCTTTAAAACCAGTCCCAGTGATGGAAACCCCTCCACAGGATCTACAAAGCACCCAGACCAGCACAGTTTAGACTAAAGCCAGAACTCCCCAACACAGCGTGTAGCCACCTAAGGAAATCCATGCAGCACAGCACGCAGAGATGTTTCTGGTTAACGACAAAGTCAACTGCGAACTGGAATAGAAGTGAAGTGTCAACAAAGTACAAATAATTTATTCCTTGAGAAATTCTTTAAAGCGTGAGAAAAAATAAGAAAAACTGCAGATAAAAAAACAGGTGGGAAGGAAAAAACCTGTTCAACAACTGAACTAATCTATACACTGATATAAACAAAGGAAGGAGGTGGAAGAGAATGACCCGAGAAATCCCCCACTTCTACATCAATCTGAACAGGAGGCTTAAAATCCAGTCTCCGTTTCTAAAGATAGCTTTTTTCTCTCTCTTTGTCAAGGTTCAAAATAGAGAGAACAATGAAACTCTTGCATAAATCATACTCAACCGCTAGCTGTGTCACTGTGCTGCAGGGATAATGCAAGATCACTATATACGTACAGTGACCATGATCAACACTTCTGAAGTTGGCAGAAGTCAGACAGGTCACCTTCACTGAAAGAAAAAATCTCAGCCATAAAATAGTCTGGAACACCGTGCACCTTTTCAAGACTTGTAACTTCATTATTACAAGTCAATGAAGATGCATTTGCTTTCCAACAGCTTCCCCAAGAAAACTGAGGGCACTCCGGTCCACTTTAACCGCATGGTGCCCAAGCTGAGAGCAGCATTAACCTGTTGTGAGAATTTGCACGTTTGATTTTATTTCCTCAACCTCAGAATTCCAGGGCTCTGCCATTAATATTTTGACACACTTGCTCCAGGCCAGACATATGCGTCAGCAACAATTACACAAGAAAACTCTCAATTATCCCTTGAGCTATCAGCACATGAGGGCTAGGAGAGACCGGGCTTCCTCTTAAACCTTTTGTAACAGAACGTGCTGCAGAGCGAAATCCTTCTGCAGGGCTGAGGGCATCTGTCAGCACACAGTGAGGCAGTGACAAAAAGCACGGCAAGGGGAAGAGGAGTTTTTGTCCTCCCACCTGGAAGATGGGAGCCAAATCGCTGGGAGGCTCACGGCCAGAACCAGAACGAGCCCCTGCCTCACCCCTTCCCCGGGGCACCTAACCTCACAGCGACCTTGGCCTTCCCATCCTCATCTCTGCAGCTCTAGGGGACTGGAGGGTTTTCAGCCACCAAATGAAGCACGCCTGTTCAAAGGATGACCTGAGGACAGCCATCCACCAGGAGAGCTCCCGTGGAACACGCTGCCCTGCAATTCTTTCTCAGGAACACCTCCCAGCTCCCGCACCTTCCTAGCAGAAGCAGAAAGGAATAACTACCTCCAAACTCACTCATCCCGGAGAAGCCCTGCCCAGCGCTCAAGTCCTGTGGCTGCCTCCCGGACCCATCCAACAACAGAGAAGCTTGTAAGCCATCTCTTTTCTTCCCCTGGCAGGGTGAATAGTCACAGCACGTGCTCCAGAGCCAAAGCAGTCCTGTAACACTGGGACCAAGAGGGCAATACTTCAACGAGCCCTTTCAGAGACAGGCAGGAGTCCATGAGTATTTAGCAATATTTGCTTGATCTCGCAGTCAAGAAGGTCCAAATCCCAAACCTAGGGATTGCTAAGAAGCCC
The DNA here is from genome assembly GCF_964211825.1 of Aythya ferina. Lineage (NCBI taxonomy): Eukaryota > Metazoa > Chordata > Aves > Anseriformes > Anatidae > Aythya > Aythya ferina. The sequence continues at coordinate 529,882 of NC_140308.1, forward strand.
CACCTGGGAAGCTTCATCTAATCACGCAGGACATCTCCTTTGCATGACTTCCTTCTGCTGCTCTCTCCTTGCACTTCTCTCCTCTCTAGCCGCAAGGCAGATGTACCGGCTTCACAAGTCAGACAAAGAAGGAATTAATTTACAAAACAACTGTTTAATTTACAAACTCTCTTCCTCACCACATCTCTTCCCTACCAGGCAGGGCGAATCAGCAGGCATCTTGCCATGTACCTGCAGGTCAGGTTTTAGCTACTTGGGTAAGTGAGGATAAGGAGCAAGCCTTCAGAGAGCAAGGCTAAAGGAATCGTATCATCCAGTCAGCCTCCTGCATATCAAAGGCCAAATGACCGTGACTCTTCGTCAGAGTTATTCCCTGAGATGATCAGTTTTGATATACAGACCTGCAGCACCTTCTGACCGTCCGTCTCATCCTGTCCAAACGTCCTTCCCTTTTTCCTCAGTTTGATTCAGGTCCTTCCCTTTCAGTGATACCACGAGCCAAAACATAGCAAGAGTCAGCTGGAGCCCAGCCAGCCGTGCGTTTGATCTTCCTTGAGCTCCAAGGGGACATAAAAACAGCATTCAAGCCTTTGAAACCAGTCCAACCCATGACAGCAGCGTTTGGTGGACCACACAGCTCATCTCTTGCCACAGATGATGCCAAGACCTTTTCCTGGGCTCTCTGCAATCTGGAAATGCACTTTGGATCTAGGCACCCACCAATACACCATCTTTTCAGGCCTCGGCAGAATCTTCTCCTCACCCCCTAACTGTTAAAGGGGTGCGATTAAGTTATAAATTTTGTACAAATAAAATTTCCTTAAGTCTGTTACCAAAATCATTTCCTGATGCAGACCAAGAGGCAACAGGCACAAACCGAAACACGGGAAGTCTGGCTGAATAGCAGAAAACCCTTTTTTACTGGGACGGTGACAGAGCACTGGGGCAGGCTGCCCAGGGAGGCTGTGGAGTCTCCTCTTCTGGAGATATTCAAAACCCACCTGGACGCGATCCTGGGCAACGTGACTGCAGTGACCCTGCTTGGCAGGGGGGCTGGGCCAGACGTCTCCAGAGCTCCCTTCCAACCTCAGCCATTCTGTGATTCTGTGACCCTGTATTACTATAGGTAATACCATGGATAATGCTCCATCCTACTTTAAAAAGTCTCTGGTAGCAACAGTTGTTGGAAAAACAACACATCACAAAGTGGGAATGATAAGAAAAATGAAAACTAAGACTGCACAACAACCCCTTTTTCCCCCAAGGACTACAGTTACAGAAAAAAAAAAATCAGCTTGTCAGTATTTTGCATTTGGAGATGCTCAGTATCCATAAAATACATGCGAACTGAGACCTTTGGGGATCCTTGACTAGCCAGTTATTTGGGTAAAGAAGCACACCTTTCTCTTCCCTCTGTTCATCCCATGCACAGCATCTTCCACCACTCCCACCAGGGCTGGAGGAAGTTCCCCGAGTTTGCACAGACAGAAATAACAAGAACCACCCGAAGACCTCTACCACCCGTTGAACAGTTTCTCTTCACAGCAGGTACACGAGATGCCAAGTTAGATGCTCTGACAGCTGAGTTGCAGACCAGTTCCCTTTGCTAAAGGAGGGAGATGCAGCGGCAGCCACTGCCCTCAGCTCGAGCTGTGAGATGCACGAGGCCTTTGCAGGCAGTCTGAGCACAGCCCAAAAGCTGACGTGATGGCTCTGAAATCCCCAGAGGGCCAAAGACGTAAGGGAATTTCCTGGGTGTCATCATACAGCAACAGTAATTGCAAGAAATTGCATTTCTTACCCTCTGGCCTTCTTTTGAAGCTACTCACCAGTGCACCAAAGGAACAACCAAAAATCAGAATCCAAGGGTCTCCTGGGTCTCACCTTCGTGTCTTCAGGCAGGGAAAACTTGGGGCTAACTGTACTAGTCATAAAATCAGACCAGCTTTCTGGTAGCAGCCTGAATCAAAGACAACCCTTGGGCCAGTCCTGAGTCTAAGATCCTCTGACGAGGAAGAAGCTGATGTATTGTGGGCTGTGAAATCACTGGCACTGGGGTCCAGGGCAACAGCGATTGATTTCCTTTTTGATCATAAGCTGCAACTGCCAGAATGACCAGTCAAAACCACAACTCGGTCTATGTACCGAGCACTGCTGGTGTCGAGATGCCATACAAGTCAGAAGCTGGCATGGGTACACAGCAACCAGCTTGGAAAGATCAAGGAGCCCTAGAGCACAAGGAAGCTGCTGAAGATCCACCTCTGAGAGATGCGACACGGGATAGGTGCTGAACGTGCCTTAAGAAATTCTTGGGATAAAACTACTTTTGTCCTGGCCACTTGCTGCTTTTAACTTGCTCCTTCAGCAGCACGTTTGGGAGATCCCTCCAGAGGACATTGGCTTTACCAGGATTTGCGTTATTTCACATGTTTCAAATAAGATAGGTGATTACAATTAAGTTTCAATATTACACTTATGTATTTAATGCTTACTGTCTTGCTCAGAGGAAAGTAGGGAGAAAAGTGAAATTTCGCTTTCACTTTTAAGCACACAGTGCTGAAGTTACAGCCACTTGCCAGCAGAACCTCAAGGTCTGCTGCAGCACCAAGCCTCTTGAGAGCCCCCAAGATCAGCACAAAAAATGTGACCTTGGTGCTAAACTGGCCAGTATTGCTCTGAATTGTCTCCTCTAGAATTCTATGGTAGCAGCATTTGAAGATTTAGGGGTCTTGCACAAAGATCTAGGGACAAATATGCACAAACCCTGGAAACCACTAACAGCATCCTTCCAGGCACGGCGAGGTGCATCCGCAGGAGCACCCACACAGCCTGGAGCTCAGGAGGGAAGGGCTGGGTCCTCACCCTTCCTGACCCTCAGCTCATTGCAGCAAACCAAAGAAACACTGAGCCTGCAGCAGCTCCACCACGCGATGGCCATTCCTCTGCTAGGCCTGTCCGCAGGCAGCACAGGAGACTGAACTCTTCCCCCCGCCTTTTAGGGCTGTGTCCAGCCTAAGCGAGTGACTCCGACAGGTCCACAGCAGTCGGATGGCAATAACTCCCAACACACAGTAAACACCTCCCAACAACTGTCCCCAAAATATTGACAGATCATGAGCCAAAAAAAGCCCTAACAAATAGCACAGGTCCAAGATTACCCCACGTTTCTTCAGGAAGGCTGAACTCAGAGAGGAGAGCAGCAGCACCTCTCAGGGACACGGGCACGTCGCCTTCAATTCCAGTAACCACACAGCAGGGTTATTCATCAGATTCCCAGCTAACCAACATGATTCATGCTTCCCTCAAATCCAGCAAGTTACCTAAGCCTCAAAACACGCCTGCCACAAAATTAAGGAACTTGTGTGGCTCCTTTCGCTCCAGAGACAGACCTTCTGCTGTTCAGGAGGTGGGGAGGTACAAAGGAACCGTCCCCAAAGCAGCAGCACCCAGCACCACGGAGCTACAGCTGAGACAACTGAAAACAACCTCAGAATCAAGCCCAAAAAATCACTCCACATTCACTGGCCTCACAGCAAGGCCTGTGGGGAAAAATGTATTTTTTTTTTTCGTGACTGCAAGAGGGAGGAAAGATGTTCCTCCCCATCAGGTGACTTAATAATGAAAGCTTGCTATTTAGAAACAGAGGTATTAAACAGAACACATTATGCCACAGACTGCACATCTTCAGCCGATTCTCCAAGCAACAGCAAAGCTCACATCCAGATCCTATGGCAAAAGCAGATCGTGGTATGGGATTTACCACGGACTCGAAGGAACCCCTGGGCCTTGTAGCTTGCTGGGAGAGAATGGGCTGCAAAGCTTACACCAAAGGAAAGAGGAACTACTGCTGAACTAACTATGTGTTTGCATTCCTTGGGCTCTTGAGCTCCCAAGGACTGTTCTCCCGTTCTTCAGCAGATTCCAGAAATTCAGTGGTACTGGAACGTTAACGCAGAGCAAACCCCCAAACTTGCATCTCTTAAGTTCTTTCCTAGCGTATGCCTCAGGGTAACAGCAGCACACGGAGCTGCTCTCCTCCTGCTAGGTAAGAACACGTCAGTTCATTTCACCCAGCACCTTAGCAGAGTGTGCTAAGAAATAAACTCCTTTAGGAACTGAATCCAGGTACACCTGCAGTGTCGCAGCATCCTTTCAGGGTATCCCCACCCGCAAGCAATTCCTTCTGTACGCCCTCAGCTGTGTGGAGCTCCCCAGACCCTACAAAACCCTCGCATTTTCTCTGATAGCAGCAGACCCACAGCTGCAACCCTGGGGGAGCTGTGGGAATAGAAGTGGCTGCTCCCCAGCCTACACCTTGGGTGGGGAAGAAGGATGCAGAGCGGCCCTGCCTGTGCTCACCCCAACCAGAGGATGAGTTATGTACCTGTACTTGATCTCAGGTCACTCAGCTCCACAGGGCTTTAATTTGCAGCCCAGAGACTTTGTGCTGCTGCTCTTCAGACCTTCCTTTCCAGAGGACACAAACTTGTCAGCACGAGGCACCGCTGCTCACAGAAGTATTTCTTTTCAAAGCAGCCCGGGCCAGGTCAGGTACAGATGGAAACCCTTTCCTGGCAGCCCCCAGGTGTCAGGTAGGGCCCTTCCTAAGCATGCAAACTGCTGCAGGTGGCCTTCACCTGCTGCCCCGTGCCAGGTGTTGGAGGTGACGAGCTCTGGCCAAGCAGAGGGAACACAACTGCTCAGGCACATCCCCTCGGGTCCACCCGTACCACCCAACACAAGGACGCTGCAGGGAGCCGCCAGCACGTGCAGGAACGCTGCTGGCAGGGAAGGGATCTCAGTAACAAACAAAGCTGTAAGTATTCTGAAAGGAAGAATAATTAAAGAGGCAGCAATACAGAGAAATCAGGATAAAAGATAAGGCAGGTTTATCCAAGACGCACTGTGCACATTAACACAGTATCTTTCTTTAAAGAAATAACTGCTCCTTATTCAATACTGTACTGTGGGGAACTCAACTGAAGAAGAGGGGGAGAAGCTAAAATTTAAGACATAAAACTAGATCTAGAGAGGACAACAAGATGATTTAAAGAAAATACTGCCCGGGGTGGAAGTTATTGGGAATGGTCTTGGGAATCATCTTTCTAACCAACTTCACTGATGGCCTTGCTGCAACAGCGAGCAGAGTGATATTTGTTGATCAAATTAAATTGGGAAGCACAACCAATGCAGTGGACGACCAAAATATTACACAAGAAGTTATGATTTGAGCACCAAAATATCAGGAAAGGAACTAAACACAATAGTGTAATGGGGAAAAAATTAGTTTCTGCAATAAATTCAGGGTTTACCAATAAAGAATTATAAAGGAGGAGACAGACTTGTGCCAGGCAGGACGGAAGAATAAACAACGCAACGCAGCTGTGAAAATGGCAAGGTCTGATCCGAGTCTGCTCTTTGGGGTGTTCCTAAAGGAAAGGGAGCAATAGATGGCATCCTAAGGGCACTGCAAACCTCAGCTGGAATTGCATGTACAAGTGTGGCCACATCACAGAAAAAACAACTTAGGCCTCACCAGACGCAGAAGCAGCGAGCAGTGGCCACGGGGACGGATGTTCGCAGCACGACCGCGGCGCAGGACAGCACAAACCCACGGGGTCTGAACCGTCCCGGCTGGAAGCCGGCGTGTGCGTGCACGGGAACGTGAGCAGCGGCAAGGCGGCCGAGCTCAGGAACTCTTCCAATGGAAGCAGCAGGGCTGCAAACCACGTCCGAGCGAGGAAGTTGTTACATCAATATTTAGAAAGAAACGCCTGCACCAGCAGCAGAAGGGAGACAGTCTTAATGACCCAGCATTAATGTTTCCAACAAGAGGTAACTCAGGCAACCTAAATATACATAAGATCTGTTCTGGCAGATTTACATTTCCACTCTAGATACCTTTTAGTAAACACTGACTGAGCAGCTTTCAGCCTTAGACGCTTCTGCTCAAGAAAATTACTAGGTTCCTGCGGACACAGCCAGACGGGGCTCAGAGCTGCACTGCAGAGGCATCCTGAAGAAGCACGCAGCGAGGAGGCTGCACTACAACCAGCGGCATGTATGAGCCCCCTTACACTGTGCCTAACGCAGTCCTGTTGTCCTGTATATTTAACAAGTAAATATTTCTCTGTTTCATTTAAGTTGAGCTTCTGGGAGACATCAGGCCAGCAGTCATCGTGCAAGCCTCAGGCCACGCTAACGCAAGTGCAATAACAGTTTATTGGTTTATAAGTTAACTTTCCTACTTTCCCCTGTTTATTTCTTTTGCTGGAAGATAAGTCAACAGGCCAAAGTGATTGTGTCGTTTATTATGCAATTGTTTGTCAGTTAATATTTGTGTTCCAGTGAGGCAAGGACCAGATAACTGATGCCTCAGCAGCTCTGCAGGCCCGCAGAGGTACGTCCATGCAGGTCACGAAGCGGCTGTGACCCCCTCAAAAACCTTCCAGCCTGCACCCAGGTGACAGCCACACTGCCCCGACCCCTGCACGCATTCACACTGCTCCTGCCGGGTACCTGCCACCGCTTACGTTCCTGCACCCACAGGACAGCACACACATGCAGACAGGCTTTCTAAACTTAACTCTGCTTCTCCCTGTTCCAGCCTCTCCTACTATAATGTGAGAGTAATGGTGACAATCTCTTCTGGCAGCGAGCTGAACTGAAAGGATTAATCTGTTACACTGCTGTAAAATACTTCGGTAATTAAGAGGAGCAACTGCTGAACAAGATTAGCAACAGACTAAACCAAAACATAATAAGCAATGGGGACCTCTGCTAAAGCAGGCACCGCGGTGTTAACCTGCCAGCCTGGCCATCAGCATCCTAAAGTATGCTCCTGTTCCCTCACCCTCTCCACCGATGTTCAAAAGGCATCCGATGTTATTTCTTTTACATCCTGCACTCCCCTCCACCACATGCCACTGCTGCTCTTCCTTACGTGGCACCAAATCCATTTTTGTGTTGCTTTTTGCTGGACACCTCACTTACTCAAGTTCATGAAGGAAGCCAGCCCTGCTGAAAGGCTTTGCTGATGCTGAGCAGACAGGTCCCCGGGGCTCCCCAGCTCGGCTCCCCAGCCGCGTTGTCTCCTAGCTCTGGTTACAGCCATCAGACACGGCAGCAAGTCTCCAGCACGGGCGCTGCTGCAGCTCAGGACCGCGCACGGGAACACGTGCCTCGGGACGAGGGTCAGGCTGGGGGGGGGGAGAGGGGAACAGGCACACTGCGTCTGGGGCTGGCTGGCAGGGGAGATGCGTTCAGAGAAGACAGCAGGTCAATACCTGACTGGCAGCCAAGGACACGACATGATTTACCGCGTGCTGGGACCACAGGCAGCCCGCGCTGCCGCAGGAGGAAACACGCACAGCGCAGACACCGGGCAACCTGGAAAACCCTACCTAGTGGCGTTCCCCATCTCAGCCCTGTCCTCGGCAGAAGTTTAAAGGAAGGGACAGAGTCACCTTGTGTCCCCCTGCATCCCAGCAGGCTGCCGCCAATCCCTGTCCTCGAAGGGGGCTGCGTGACAGCCACGCGCCGGCTGCTTTGCGCTTGTAGCTCCGCGAGCCTTTGGGAACAGCTTGTGCCACACCAACAGCAGAGGTGCCCTCCTGCACGGCAGGCTGCAAGCAGCTGCTGCCCCGGGTCCCAGAGCACTCCGGTTCCTCTCCACCCTGCCAGCCAAGGCAGCTGCAAGCACAGAGCAACGAATATATTTAAAACATGACCTGCTAGATGACCTAAATTTTATTTCTGCAAAATGTAAATTGTAGCTCCAAGTGTCTTCCTCAGGCATCACATTTGCTTTGATTCTTTTTATATTTAGGACACGGGTTTCCTACCCAGTTGGTAGTTTGGGCAAACAAATGAAATGCGCAGGGAACTGCACCAAAGAGCAACACCACAGCTAATGGGAAGGTTTAGTTTTCTTTTTTTTATTTTTATTTAGGGGGGGGGGGGGTGTGGGGGGGAGCACTGTTTAGAACTGCGTGCCAGGTAACACATTAAGACAGCAAGAGCCACAATTGGAAAACTGAGAGAGTTTCATTGCCCCACTGCATTAGTGGCTGAGAGAGCTATCCACTTATGTCTTTAAGTCCTCAAAACCAGGATCACTGCAGAACTGCAACACCAGGACCTGATATCCCACAGCAGAATACACCATCAGGTAACAAAGCCAAGATACAGACTCCCCATTTTCTCTGTCCCCTTTCTAGCTGTCTTGTATCATCATTCTTAGTTTTGTTTCCATCCTGTCCTTACTCCTCCAGGTGTTAGTCTCCATTTTAGGGAGCTGACTCTTCAGAGAAATATCCTGGAAGTTGTTTTTCTCAAAAGTATTTGGCAGCAAATGGTCCTAAGTGTTTCTTACAAGGTACGTATGGATGCAAGAAAAACCATCAGAGCTTGTCTGCACTAGTCCCAGGAAAACAGAGCAGCAGAACAGGAGGAATCCATCTGTTCTGACCCAAAGGTCTTCGATGCTTCAAGTTGTCAGGCTTTGAGATGGAAGGGCCAGGACACTCTAATTCCCCTTCAGCACTCCCCTTTTTCACAGAATACATGCATGAAAATGAAATGAATATGCACGAAGTTAATCCCATCTCCTTTCCAGCGTAAAAGTTTCCCTTCACCCCATAGGAAGTTGTTCTACACCCGCCGGTCACAGCAGAACAAGGCACACGAGAAGGGGGCACGAACTGGTCCTCTGCTCTCCCCCACGGGTGGGTGTGCTTGGAAAAGCATCAGCTCTGCTCATTCCCTCACACCTGCATCTCTGAAGTCAAGGCAAGGAGCAGGTGTTAAGGAGAGCCCAACAGTGGTTTAGCAGGAGCTGCACCTCTGGGAATGGATTCGATGTCAAGTGTCAGCAAGTAAATTGCTATTGGCTTCTCAATAAGCAGCAGTAGTGAGCTAAGTGTTTCCCTGTGTTGTGCAGGCTCTCTCCGACTCAATACAGCAGTATTGACAGCACAATCACAGGGTAATCCAGGCTCCACTAATATCTCAGCACTTCCTCATTGAAAATACACTTTCCACTTGGACATCAGCCCATTAGTGCAGGCTCGAATCATAAGCATCTCCTCCGACCCGCCAGGATGCGGAACGGCACAGCCCCCAGCTGCTCCCTGAAGCACAGTCGAAAGAACCACAGAAAAGGGGCTCTTTTTCCAATGAGAAGTCACCAGTGCAAAAAGGATGAAAGGTAATCAAAAAGTCTTTATAACTCAAATCTCTGTAGCTTCTGAAAAAAAAAAGAAAAAAAAAAAGGAAAGGCATTTCCTTGCTGGACAACAGAAGCTCATTCAGGGAATTAACTCTTCTCTTGCCCCTTACCCTCCATCTGTCATCCTTCCTTCCTATCTTATCTCTGAACTCAGACCATGGATTCCTCCAGGCAAGAGCCTCTCCTCTCATTCACTGGAAACCAGAGGCCTGCTCCAGCGCTGCAGAAATACCTACACCCAACTTCCACACTACGGGGCACAGACGCTCCAGGGGTCGGTCCCATTCCTCTGCCGGCAGGGACACCACCGTGCTGAAGTGCCCGGGCACTTGGAGGGCATCCACCTGGAGGAAGCCTCTCGGGCTCTCCCACAGCTGCTGTCACACCACACCACAACCCTTTTTATCCATCTTCTGTCACTCCTGTGTCTTCCCGTGTGCTTCTCTAATGTAAACACTGAGCTTCCCTGCAATGACTTCATGAAGTGCTCTCACCAAAAATTATTTTTTTCCACTTGTTTTGGGCTGTATAACAGAAATCAACAGGTCCCAAATGCATTGAGGTATTTTATTTTGTCCTAATGTAGTGCTGTCACCCATAAACCTCAACACAGCAAGAAGGGGAAAAGTGGCCCTATTTTACAAGTTGTAGCTGTGTTCCAAGTTCAATGTCATTGAGAAAGTGGGGCTCAAAGCGTCAAAAAATGTCAGTCAACTTCACCAGCTACATCTGTAGAGAATTTTGTATCTTACAATGCGTACATCTCCTAAATGGAAGCATCATAGTGCACAGTGTTTCCAAAAAGGTTATGATGGCTTTCTAAGAATACAAGCCATAGTTCTAACTGGTAATTGGACACAGAGGTTGGTTGCAAGGCAGAAGTCTTAAACAGAACCACCAGAAAATACAGATTTTCTTTAAGACAGCTGCTCTAGAGCTGTAGGCAACACACAGGGCCCTGGAGGTTCACCAGAGAGCTTTTGGGACATTCTGGCGTGAGCAGCCACTGCTAAACACATGTATGTCAGGAAAAACAGATCTTAAACATTTGTGCTGTAGCTTCTTGGTTGCCTTACTAGTGAACTTACTGGTTACTTTAGCCGTGCAGATCACCTTGAATTAAGTAACAGAAATGTCAGTTTGCTCATCTGCAACAACGCGAACACAAGAGCAGAAAGTGAAAACCCCCAGGGGTGCTCCAGGAGGTCCCCTCGGGCTGGACCGACCACCCGGGAGCTTGCCCTGGCGGCACGTGAAGGCGGCAGCGGCGCGGCCCCGCCAGCAGCACGCACGGCCTCAGCCGCTGCCCTACATCCAGCCGGCACGGGCACACGGCCCCGCGCTCCCGCATTCAGAAGTTGCATTCATGTGGAAAGCTGGTGCCTCACAGCACACAGCAAAGGAACGGGACTGCAGAATGGGCTGATACATTCAGTTTAGCTTTAATCTATTTTGGTAACAATAACAGCAAAAACAGGAGGACAGACACTTCGGGGAAGGCCAGCCACACAGCCACACACCCAGGGCCTCCTGCCACCCCCTACAACTTCTCCTAAGGACAGTCCCACAGTGATTTCACTGCCACTGCTGCCATGTAAACCAAGCTAATCCAAGTACACTTTTTCATCCTGCAACCACATCCTGTGATGCCTGGCACAATGCCAGGCCTTTAACCAAACTGATTCACTTCCCTTATCTCTGAGCACCCATGCGTAGCATCTTACTCCTCGCCAAAACTGTACCAGCGGCAGAAGAGCCACAAGCTCTGAAACGCGGAGCGCTCCCAGCTGCAGCACACCTCACACCCCAGCCTCCAGGCAGCGCAGCACTGCCCTGCTGTATGCAGTGCACTTCAGCGAGGAGCCAGCAGAAGCGTCCGGAGAACCCCTCCAGCGCCCAGCACAGAAACCTGCCAGGATTACAAGGCAAGGTCAGGGAGCCTTCTGCTGCCAGCGGGGAAGGTTACTGTGCCTGGAGTCAGATGAAGAGCAGAGATCCGGCTAGGAAAAGGTTAATGCTGTTCCAGCCTGCGATCTGATAAATGGCTCTGCAGAAAGCAGGTTCTCTCACTTTGAGATATGATGTCACTAACCTTTATTGATCCACAATCAGAGAACTTTGCTTATCTCTCTCCTGTGATATGCTGCCCTCCTGTACTCAACTAGTGTTTAATACACTGCTGGGCATCTTGCACTCTTTATAGCTCACACCACACCTCCGCTAGGACGCCGGGGACAATATTTTACAGGCTGTGCCAGCCTGGCTACCTTGAGGTTACATCGTGGAAAGAAGACGCAAACGGTGCAGACAAGGCCCAGCACGGCCCGTACAGCCTAGCGCACCGTGGTGGGTCCTCAGTCTGAACCTGCGGTGAGTATCGTGCCCCTGGAAGTTACTGTTCCTGGGGGAGTGTTTATTTTTACTCAACTTTTACCATTTTACAACATTGATGCTTTCCTTTTAGCCTTAACTTCCTTTTAATATTCAAGGTGAAACATTAAGTTCGGTGACTAATAGAAGAACTGTAAATCAGCCATTTATTACTGCATGGCAGCGGAGCATTTACCATAAGGCTGTATGCACCAAGTACAATGTTTAGCTTCAAATATACCAGTGATTCCTGGAGACCAGCTGAACAGTCAGGCAGGAAAATCTGTAAATTAAACAATTAGATCAGTCACGCGTAGAGACGAACAGAGAGGAGCCTCAGAGAACCTCACAGTGGCAGGTAATTCTATATGGCGTTCTTCTGCTAGATAATGCACAAAGAGATGTCTATGAGCTACTCGTGTTCATTTCTAGGTTTTTAATTAGGCGCAGCATCACAGGACAAAAGCCTGTGCCTCGCTGGGGGCAGAGCAGTGAACACCTCTGCAGCAGGGGCAGTGCAGCAGGATGGGGAAGCAGCCGCAGAGCACCTGGAGAGCAGAGCCCGGCCCCAGCCCAGCTGCAGGTGGCTTGGACGCTGCACATGCAAAGAGCTCGGAAACCCAGAGATTTCAGAAAGGAGGGCGAGCACAAGTCAAAAGGACAGGCGTGAATAAAACAGATGTATTCAAATGTAACAAGGGATAGAAAGAAGTAAATCAGGTGCTCCTACCTTATGCTACCAAAATCAAAGCGACACCTGCTAACAGTGAAAGGCAACGCTCGGCCACATTAGGAAACACCATGCTGCCAGCCACCGCTGCAGCCAAGAGGCAACAGAGGCTTGAGAACATACGGGAGGTTAGATTTGTAGTAAGACACTGTCAAGGTTGGTTCTGAAGGTTATGCAAACCTTTCTGTTTCAATGAATAATTGGTCCTGTAAAACTTTGGAAAAGAACAGTGATACATTTTCCAATATATAGATAATTGTTATAAACAGCTATGACCTATTTTAGTCTTTATCCACCAAGACAAAAAAAAATAAAAAAGCGCTATCTCATATCACCTCAGAACAAGCATTAGGTTAGGAGTTAAGGTTTTCCCTCCAACTACAAGTGATGAAGCATGGGCACAAGCTGTCTAGGCTTTAAGGAGAGGTAGCCTTGTTCTGAGCAAAATCACTCTTTTGCTAATGCAAAAGTTCCATTCAAAACCTGTGTTTTAGGACTCTATAAATATACTGCTACACAGGTTGGAAAAGAAGAAAATAAGGAAGAAATATACACTTCACGCAGATCAAATTACTACAAATTACCGTTCTGATCCAGTCTGGTGATTCTTATAGTTTCAGACATGCACTGAACTTTCTTTTTTTAATTAAAGGTCTTTTGAACCACATGCTTCTTGAAATAGTAAATTACAGCCTTCATCAATTTGTGGAAATAAATTAGGAATGCTGTCTGACGGACCAGCCTGGACAAAAAGCATAAAAATCCCAAACTTAGGTTTCCTGCAAGTCAAAAATTAGAGGTTTGGGACTGTAACCTGTTCATAGTCTTGCTCAGTCGTTAAGTTCACATACAGAGCACTAAATATTTCAGGATTCAAAGAAGGAGAAATGTGAGGGCTGGCTGCTGAATCATGCTCTGTTCCTTTAACAGCTGCAACAAAATCACCACAGACCAACCAGAAAAATGTTTCAGCTGATCCCGATCCTAAAAGCAAACCCAGATAAACACAGAGATGCTGCTAATGAATAGTTTTCATCCTAGTGCTGTCTCTCCCTGTCAAATGCCACGTAATATTCATGATGGAAGTCATCCTGGGTTGTTCCTCTGCTCCACTGAGAGGTGCAGAAAGTAGTTACCAGCCTTTTTGAGCAGAAACATGCAGAAAAGCAAGCGGAATTCCTCGTCAATGACTTGTACTGCTTAAGATGAGTGAGGAGTTACCTGCTGGACTAAGCTGTGAAAACTTGTGGGTGGCACTCGACCTTGGGACTCCCACGGAGGCAGCGTGGCACGAGCAGCTGGCTGGGAGCTGGGCCCTGGGGGAGGGTCCCAGGAGGCAGCAGGAGGCAGGGAGATGCTCCCACCAGGCCTGGAAGAGGAGACACTGCACCACACGGGCACTGACGGCCTGGGCACGGGCCCATGGATGCACAACCCAAAGGCCAGAGCCAGCCTGTGCATCCCACACCTCCAGGAGCAGGGATTAGCACCCCCTGAGACAGAGCGAGCATGCACTACCTCCAAGTACATCAACCAATTACCTTAAAACAATTACATCAGCACAGGGGGTGCTGAAATGCCCTTTTCTGTATTGACCACAACGACACGAGTCAGCACTATGAACCCCTTCGCTATTTCAGGCCATCCACTAGCGAGGTACCTGAGTGTCAACAAGCTGCTGAAACAAAGTTTGCATCTTCAATTAAAGACTGGGCTGTGGAGGGGGTAAGAAAAAAAAAAAAAACAAAAAACAAACAAAAAAAAAACCAACACCCTAAAAACTTATTTGGAAACAGCAGAGAAACCTTGTACCAACCTGACCTCGCATAGGGAATCAGCATCATCAGGGTGAACAGGATTCAAATATCTCAAATCTTACACAATGAACTGAGTCAGCTTCAACTTGTGTCTTCTTTTTTGAGGATCTGCTCAATACTGAAGATTTTCTTCAGCTTTCCTATTGTCACCGTTTCAGTAATTTATACACCTCTTTAACCAGGGGAGGAAACCTCATGCCTGAAAACCTGGTACTCTAACTTCACCATTGCTGCTCGTATTACACGTTAAGCTACCAGAAATTTAAAGAAAGCACTCAGACAGTCTGACTGCTCAGATGGTTCCTCCATACACACACAGAGGGGGGGAAAAAAAAAAAAAAAAAAAAAAAGCTTTTGGGGTAAATATATCCAACTGCAGCTCAGCATCTCCACTCCATTACGGATAGATCATGAGACTCAGCAAATCCCTGCCAAGACAGCAGTACTTGGAATAGTTACAATTTTTAATGTACATCCTCTGCGATAACTTCACAACATCAGGGAAAATACAATTCAATACAGCTAGCACAGAGGTGGCCATCTAAATAACTTAATTTCTGGAGGATATGTCTTTCAAACACGAGCATGCTCCCGGGCAGTCTGAAGGAGCTGTCTCGTACCAGTCTCGGCCACTAATTCCTGCCGAGATATTTCTGGAAACTGGATCTGCCACGAAACGGGCACTGCAGGACGCACAGCAGCAGAGAAGTTACCGACCAAAGCACTCTGCACAAACTTCAGAACAAAATTATAATACTACGGGTATACGCTCCACCAGCTCCACAGCGTTACTACAGCGAGTACCTTCACTTGACTGGATTTAATGAAAGCATCACTACTATTATATATTTTAAACCTCTTCACTTCTTAAATTACGCAACCACCGATTTCGCCACCAGCTCCTGGTGCTCTGCTCTGGCCGCTGGGTCACCCCGCGAGCCCTCTCAGGAGCCCGGCTGCCTCCAGCCCTGCGAGCCCCACGCTGCTCCCACTGCCTCTGCCCCACCTGCAAACTCGGTCCTGGAAAGCCTCGATGTGAGATGCGACCGTGCTGCTCTCCTTTGGGGATGGTTCGGCAGGAGCCAGGGCTCTGCCCCAAAAGGCAGAGCAGGAAAGGGAGGGCTTTTTCTTTTCTTTATTTAAAAGGTGCTGCTGGAGGTAGAAACACATGAAAGTCTGTGTAGGACAAGGGAAGGAATTATCCCTCCCATTGATTTTCGCTCTGGGGTATTAGAAAGAACACAGCATTTATCTGGAGATTTCTTCCCAAAGCTAACTACGGACTTTCAAACGTAAATGAGACTTGAAAGGGGCTTATCGGGCAAGCGATCTGCTGAAACCATCATCGCTGAAAGTGGGAGCCCCGGCGGGGAGCTCTATGATGCCATTGTTCCTCTCCGGACATCTGAAAGCTGCCATTATTGTCCCCAGCTTCAAACACACAGCCAGGAGGGCACAGCCGAGGGACAAGAGACCCGAGAACCGCAGGGATAGCGAGGTTTTCCCACATCCCTTCCCGAAATCATCTCCTCAGCCTCCCTTCCTCTCCTGGAAGGTTCCCTCTGGCAGAGCCGAGGCTGCCCTTGACCTGAGCACCGACTGCATCGTGGCTTGCAGGCGCTGGCCACCCAAGCTCCGTGCCATGCGAGGGGTTATCGAGCACCGGGGCAGAGCACCCCAACGTGCGGCCTGGAGACAGGGGCTCACCGCGTCCCTAAACCGCCTCCATCCTCACACAGCTTCTGCTCTGCCCTGGTGTAAGGGCAGAAGGCGCAGGGAAGTCCTCCTGCAGTGCTCCCACCCGCAGCCCCGCGCGGCCACCCCGATTCCTGCCCGCGCCGAGCCCCGCGCCGGCTCGCCGGGAAAGCCTGGGAAGCCTGGTCTGCCGCCCGCTGCCTCTGCCAGGTAGCTGGGAGGTTGTAATTGGTGAGGCAGGAGATTAGAAATATCGGCAGCCTCTAAGTAAGACTTTAATTTACTGGCAGATCAATAGCGCTAGGGTTATATTGGCAAAGTGTCTACAACTCTATTGACTCACGCAATTCCTCTTATCAATTTATCAGAAATCTGGAAGCCAGAAGATATTGTTTGAAGAAAAAAGGCAGCAGGAGTTTGAACACTTAGCATAGGCCGCCCAATCAGGCTCTCAGCACTAAGCATTTTACAGCAGATGTATCTACGGCAAAGGAGGCTAATATATGATATGATTAAGAGCTAACTTGCTTCCTCACATGCCATGCAGCCTTTTCAAGTCGCTTCTTACCTCAGACCTTTGCGCTGAGAGCACCACTAGGACAGAAACAGTCCAACCAGCCCAAAGAAAACAAGAAAAAAAACGTATTTTACACTGCAATACCCTAAATTCAGATCTCCTGTCTGGACCATACCCAGTCCGAACAACATTTCCTATAGAATGAGCTTTATGAAGTTAAAAGACCCCTACAGTGCTGTGAAATTGCTCACAGGGGGGTCAGAAAAATCATCATTTCCACAAACATACAGAAAATGAGAAAGGGGGAGATTTTCCCCCCAAACCTTAGCTCCCACTCTCAAAGAGTTGGATGCACAGGGACCATTTCCTTACCTCAGTTACCACCCGGCAGCCTTGGCACAGACAACCTGCATCGCCGCGGGTAGGGGCCACGCTGCTGTGCTGGGGCATGGGGAAGGAGCCAGCAGAACCACCGCCTGCCCTCTCTGCTAAGCACCTCGGCAACCCCACAAATCTCCTTAACTGTTGTTTTGTGAGGCAGGACACAAACAGTACCAAAGCAGTAACTGCACCAAGAGGAGCGCTCAGCGCTCACGGCCATGGCTGGGGCCCTCCCGGAGCCCCCCCAGCCACACCGGCTGCCCCAGGCCATGGTGCCCGCAGACACCGCGCCAGGGCTGGATCCTTCCAGGGGCACCCGGACGCTCGCCCTCAGCAGAGCAGCAGCATGCTGCACCAGGCAGCACCGCCTGCTGAAATTAACCCAAATTAAACTTTGAGGTCCATCACCAGCGGGTGGGAACACATCCCTTCCCACCTCCAAGCTGAAGGCGATGAGCGAAGCGTTCAGGGTGAGACCTCTTCTTCCTGCTCGTCCCCCTGGCCTCTCCCCTGAGCAGGGGTCACAAAAGCCACCTCCTGAAGGACAACATCCCGCAACTTCACTGGACAGGGCCGCCCTTGCTCCTAGGGAGTTACAAACTGGGTGTTTAGCATCAGAATGGAGCAGGAACGCGAGAGACGCTGGGGGCCTTCCTCATCCCCATTCACAATCACACTCGAGTCTTTAACAGGGGAAACCTGATGCCAGGAGGACAGTAGCTGAACTATTTATATTTGCTTAACGCTCCTGTAAACAAATGAAAGCTATGAGGTGCTACCAAGACCCTCTGCAGAGCTCTGCACACGTTTGGGAAGGAAGCAGCTCACACTGCAAGGCTACGGAGAGCGCCAGCCCCCAGCTCTGCTGCCGCCCCCACGGCATCCCCCTGTGGCGTTGCGGCTGGAGGCAGCCCAGGGCAAGGCCAGGCACTGTGGGGCACGAAGGATGGCTCTGGTGGTGCTCACACTACTCCTGTCTGCAGCCAGCCCCCCAAAAAACGGGGAGCACTCCTGGGCCCGATTTGGGACAGACGGCATAGGCAGGGAAACATGAGTCCTTCCCAGCCACATCCATCCATCCCAAAGAACGTGAAGGGAAGTGGGAGAGGCTGCCCCTGCAGCTCCACCACAGTGGTTCTGGGCATTCTTCAGAAGGATGCTCCAGCCCTGCTGGCCAGGACTTGGTTGAAGGACCAGCTTAGCAGACACCTGTCTCAGGAGAGGAACCCGAGAGGCTGGGGCTGTGCACCCAACCTTGGCCAACCAGCAGGACGGTGCGTGAAGACAGCGCTGGACCCACACCACATCTGAATGGAACAGGGCCTCGGTGGAGTCCTCCACTCCCACTAAGAGTGTGCAAGACTACAAATGAAACAAAAATCTGAATTGCCTTGGAATTCACACTCAGAAAGAAAGTCCCCAGGTGCCACCTTTGCTGGCCAGCGCTCCGCTCAGCGCCCTCCAGGCCCCTCAGCCCCATCGGCAGCAGAGGCCATGCAGCACCCCGGCAGCACACAGGGGCTGGACGTGTCTTAGCAAGACACCAGCTCAGCTGTAAATAAAGTTTCAACTTGATTGGAGACTGTCCCAACTGCTTAATGGCCCTCCTCTTTTTAAATGCAGATTTGAACTCTTCACCCAGGGTCAGGCAGCTGGAGCCCGGCCGGCCCCAGCAGGGCCCAGGCGCCAGAGCCACTCTGCCCCAGCGGCGCGCAGGGTGCGGGGAGGCCCCGGGTGGCTGCCGGCAGTGCCAGAAGGCTCCCCCATGCCTGCAGCTCTGCTGGGGAAACTCACACCTCCAGGGCAAGAGAGACTGGGCCAGGCTGTCCCGACCTCGGCACAGTCAGGAGGTGCTTGGCAGAAAGCAGAGAGTTAAGGAGAGTCTCCTGGGAGACCCACCCCTGAGCTGGAAGGGGCCATTTCACCGCGGGCTCCACAGCGGGTTCTCACAGCCACAGCTAAAGCAGACTGCTACAGCCCAGAGCACAACCCAGCGCCTCCAGCTGGTGGTATGGAGACAGCCAGCCCCCGAGACCGGTAATGCTCAAAGCTGCTACTCAGGGAAGGGCATCACCTGCTTTCCCAGGGAGAAGACGTGATGTCCAGCTGCTCATTAAGTTAAACAGGTATTTACGTCTTACCTCTGTTAGGGAAGTATTTGGAAAAGATTTTAAAAAGAGCAGTGCTGTTACAGTAACGGCACGTGAATTCTGGTTCTGCAGGTGACAACGGCCACGTCGCTCACGGTGCCACCAGGTACGAACTGGTGCCAGGGCAGCGCCAGTGCTGGCAGTGGGCACAGCCGAGGCCCTGCGCGGCCTCCCCTGGCCCCGGCATGGCATTGTGCCACCCAGACCCCACACAGAGCAGCAGGCAGCTGCCACGCACCACTCCTATCGCCTCGCGGGATCAGAGGCCTCCGCTCAGAAGTCGCCACTTTTCTTATTCCAGACCCAAAGCATCTCCACGTGCGGCCCACTGAGCACCAAGGCTGGCAGACAGGACAGACACGTGGGCAGCCCGAGGCAGGCACAGAGAGCACCAGGGATGCTCGACTCTTCTAAAGCTTGGGAGCCCATGGGCACCGTCCCAGCTATTGCCCAGCTGCAAACCCTTTCTGCTCCTCTTTCCAGCCCATCTGAGGCAGGTGGCCACAAGACACAGGACAGAGCGAAGCCACCAGCTCAGCGTTATACCAAGCGCTGCACAGCCTTCTGAGCCACGCCAGCAGGGGAAAGCCCTGTCCTGGGGCAAACAATCACTGCTACCTGTGTTCCTGTGACAGCTCTCCTGCAGGAAGCACACATTCTGCACAGAAAAGTCTAGAAACAACAAGGAGAGGAAGAGGGGCAGGAGGAAGGCATCTGTCTGTCAAAGCCTCCATGAGCACTGCTACAAAAAGCAGCAGTGACTTGCTACAGTGGATGAGCTTTAAAAAAAACACCCATGACAAGTGTGGTAGGAGAGTTTTGTACACCAGGAATAATTGCCTCTCCTGGAGCTTTAATCATCAGGGTTGCTACGAGAAACTGACTTTTCTCCCCTTGGATTAATCAAAACCATGTTATTCAGCATGGCAGCAGGACAGGTCTGCAATTCCACGTCCCTTTGCCTTGCAGGATGTGAAATGGAAAAGTAAAAGTAAAGGCAGGGGAAAAACACATCATCTCGGTCTAAAACCCAGCCAATGACGAACACCACTGGGTTAAGAGGTTCTTCAATGCAGAAGGGTGTTACAGCAGGAAACCAAAATAAAATACCAGAACTCTTTTGTTTAGTAGCCATAAGGTGATGGTGAAAATATGTGGCAGTCAGGGCTTCAGAAACAGGGTGAAAGACTCCTGACCAGCCAGCCACCACTTCTAGTCACTTTTGTATCAGGCTGCAGAGCTCCATCCCTGGGAACATGCCCCTCTTCTTGCTGACTCCAACGCTGGAGAAGTTACTCTATCACACCACAAACTCACTCTTCCACAATCCCACGATAAAACAAGGCTCTAAACATTAGCACAGTGGAAGAGACTGAAGAGAGACAACCTAGGGACAAAAGCTTACCAATTTCTGCTGCTGACTTCCCAGTGGCCTCACACTTCGTTTCCTTCCCAGTATCTAGGTGGGACCTCAGATTGTCATATTCCACTTAAGGCGTTTTATTGCCCAAAGAACTTACAAGCTAACTAGCATGCAAATAAAACATACAAAAATCAGTAAATAGAGCCGAGAGCCTAAAACACAGAGCCTCGTGCACGGGCTGTCACCACGCAGAGCCCAGGGACATCAGCCCCTGCCCCTGCCTCTGCACAGGGGGAGCCATGGCAGCGGTCAGAGGCTGCAGCACTCAGGCTCCTCCACCTTGCCCCTGCTGCTGAGAAGCCAGGGCCCTACCTTTCAGGGCGAACACAAAGGCTTAACAACACCGACAAATGTTCTGACACAGTAACTGAAAAAGGCCTGGCTTGCAGGCAGAAAGGAGGAAGGGAGGGATGAGCAAGCAGAGCAAGAAGCAGCAGCAGCACAGGACACTCACAGAACCACCCAGGCCCCGCAGCCCCTGTGCTCCTCAGTGGGGTGTCCACAGCCCCCTGCCCTGGCCGTGGGGCGCTGTGCTGTACCCCCCTCCTCCCTCCGGCCCTGAGCACGGTGAGCAGCTCATCGACGTGCAGCTCTGGGAAAAGCAAACACCTGCACAGACCGCAAGAAGCGAGACGGAATGAGAGACTACAAGGAGCAAAACCTCGAGTCTGACCTAGCACACAGACACGCTGTTCCCGGGAAGAGGAAATGCCTGCCTGCCCCTCCCCAAAAGTGAAAACCGAACTCCACGCTGATGTCAAAGGCCAGCGGTTTCCACTCCATCCTTGTCATGTCCAGGTCACCAGACAGGCCTTCGGAGCCTCTTGTCTGGCGAGAGTCATTCATCCGACTGCAGCTATCGCTCTCCACCTCCACATTCAAAAGCAAACACTCCGCCCGTCCAGGGAGGGAGGCTGCCTTGGTTTTCCCCATCCGCACAGCCACAGCCACCAGGGCCAGCCGGCAAAATGCTCACCGTGTGCCTGTGGCATGGAGCTCACCCACGCTGTGGAGGCCGTGGATCAGGGGCAGACCCCAGGGAGCAGCCGTGGGGCCAGGCCCAGGCTCCACGCACCCAGGGCCTGCACCCAGGGCCGGACACTGCTCCCGGCGTCGCCCGCGGCAGGGTGGCACCCGGCAGCCACGTGCAGTGCTGCTGGGGGAGCGGGGGGCAGGTCAGACACCCGAAATGGGGAGAATAAAGACCCTTTGCTAAAGCTCCAGGAAGCAAAGAGAAAAAACGCTAATTAACTCAGCAGCAAGTTGTTAGTATTTGCATATAAATGCAGCCACAAATCATTACAAACAAGCTAGGACAAGCCGGGCCCATTAGCATATACAAATCCAGCCCGGACAGCCGCGCGAGGTGGGTCGGAGCAGAGGCAGGCTGCCAGCCTCCTCCTGGGGGGCAGAGGGGCCTTATCTCGGTGAACACTCCCATTACCAGCAGCAACAGAAGCCACAGGGATAAGGTTTCTTTCCATATTAGAAAACAAAACAAAACACAACCACACACGTTAAAAAAAAAAAAATGGCAACAAAGGAATGGGATAAATTCTCCAGTCTCACCTCAGAGCCAAGTAACAGCACCCCTCAGCAGCCGGGGCCGGACACGTCTGGGTGTCACCTCTTGGGTCGAGCCACAGCAGTCTCGGCCCAGGGAGCATAAAGGTGGGCAAAGGGCATTTAGGGGAACCTGGAGATCCATCAGCTCGATTCCCTGAGATGCTGTGCACCTGCAGGAGCCTTCCTCCAGGGAAGATGCAGAAGGCGGCACAAATCATTAATAACAAATCCCACACCTGAGACACCAGAAGAATGTCCCAAAGCCAGAAACAGTAAAAATGACCTGCAGCTCCGCAAGCTCACCCTTCCAAACGCCAGAACAAAAGCGGTTTGCTTTATCACACTGCCTTTCGGTGCAGCTTCCCTCCCTGCTCCCGAAACTCCTGGCACTTCTGGGGCGCCCGCAGCACTGCAGCTGTGCTCAGCCCACGTCCTCCCCAGCCCCTGGTGAGGAGCAGGACAGTCTGATCTCTTTGCATTTGCCCACTGCCTAACAATTCACTTGTTACCACAGAAAGAGACTCGCTATTGTAAGAAATTCACTATTTTTCCTCTCACAAAAAGCCAAAGCCTACAACTCCACTGTTTTGGGGGGCGTTCTGCTCATTCTTCCCCCCCCTCCAACTAGCATCTTAGCATTTAAAAGAAAACTCAAGCAATTACCAGTTTACATCAAGGCTTAAAAGAAAAAAAATCCACTTTCTAATTTTAAACAGGAAACTCTCCCTGGCAAGATCCCAAGAACCCTTCCACAGTGACTTTTATTAAATGCAAGTTTCTCGTCACTGTAACTCGCAGCGGTCTGTCAGCTCTAACAAAGCAAACCAGCAATGTCCTGGTCTGCAGGCTGTCCTGGGACTGCCCACGTCTCCCCCATGGATTACACGAAGCCCCCCATAAATGGGAACCATCCATTAAACTATGCCCAGGCAGGCATTTTCAGAACAGTGTTTAGAAATTCATTACCTCCTTATCTGCAGTCAGTGAGCATGCCTGGTTTCTTAGAGAGGCTGCAGCATGACACAACTAAACAGGAGCCAAGTTTGAACAATCAAGCAAGATAGAAAGGATGAGCTTCTCCACCACAACAGATAATACATGCCTACATGTTTATAAGAGTATTAAAGTTGAAATATTCTAGACTATTTTTTTTCCCACCTGAATATAAAGAAATCACAACAGCTTCTAACAGCAGCTCCTACTCTCGTGTCCTTCACCACCTGATTTAGAAACCATCCTTCTTGTTCAACCTCTCGAGTATGTGTTTGCAGGAGTAATGAGTCCTGACTTGGAAGCCAGTTGTTAAGCTCACATTTTCACTCTGGGGTATAAAGTTTTTCTTCACTAATGACTCTGTACAGAATAAACCACTAAGAAATCTTCAATCTGTAGCAACAATCAGAATCTGATGGCTTTATACAGGAATTACTCTTTAATGACCAGGAAAATGGGCATCTATATAAAGATGTCCATTACTGTTGGAGGACAAAGCTGAAGTGATGTGAAACTGAGCTGAATGTTGTACCGATGTAGCTAAATCACTATAGCAACTGATGGAGGTAAATTAGTGCAACACCCTACACGGACGTTCAATCATCAGCCAAAGGAGGACGCGATAAAGCACTGCACACAAGCAAGCGTGTCCACGGGCTGGGGTTGCATCTGTTTATCCCCATCTGAAACGTTTCAACAAACCTGGTAAAATTTTCTCACTCGGGCCTGCCTTATCACACAAGTTCAGCTCTGAGTCAATAAAAAGAGAGCCCTTTGCTGCTGCAGGTAGCAGAAAAGCATCAGAGGTCCCAACGGGCTCAAGTCCAACATCACATTTGCACAAGCAGTACCCAGCACTGTCGGGTGCGTGGCACTACACCCGGCTCCACGCAGGCGGACGCCTCGCCTCGAGCGAGCTCCCCGTCAGCCTTTGGTATTCAGATGTGTATTGCTGCAGCCGAAACACGCTTGACTTACAAAGACAACAGGAATACTATGCAAACACAGCTGACATCCAGGAGCAAAATCCAGTCCCCATACAACCTGCCATCAGGGAGAAGAACATGACATGTGCCGGTCGAGGCAGCTCTCGGCTTCCACTGGCGGCCTGCACGTCCCCCTGCCACCCCCTCCACTACATGTAATTATGTTCCAGGGTGCTGCAGAGATGTGTAAGACTGCTTCTAAGCGCTATCTTGCAATTGTTTAAATAAAAACAAAATCAGTTTTAAAATCTGCAGCAAATATTTGTTTTATAACTGCAAAGAACACTAAAGAGAAGAGTGAAGGGTTCAAAAACGACTGGGACTATCAGAATCCTGCAGATTGGAAGTCTCTAGGTCAGTCTGGCTGGAGAGACAGGAAAGAGGACACGGAGATACTCAGTTAATGAACGCCTTGGAGAACCGGAGATAGCTCCTTCAGAGCAACACCGACCACTGCTACTGCAAAAGACCAGAGGGAAGCAAAGACTTCATTTTATTTATGTATTTAAGGGGACCAAACCAGAAGTAATCTAGGCTAAACAGCCGCTCTGACATGCCTGCCTTTGGCAGGAGTGGGAGGTAGTGACAGAAATCAGTGGGGCACAAAACCTGCAGCAGAGGTTTGCAACAGCACAGCTGGAGCTGCACAGGTGCAAAACACAGCACTGCCCGTGGGCAAGAGCTCAGCCTGCAAACAGCCCAGCTGCACGCGTGCTCCGGAGGGAAAGTTGCTGGAGAAACTCATGATTAGAGGCAGGAAACCCCACACAGCCGAGTGCGGAAGAATTGCCACTGCAGATTTTAGCAATTCCTGTCTGCAGCCACAAGCAGAGCTGCTGGCTCCCAGCAGCCAGGGCCCCAGATGGGGAAGAACCTTCGGAGGGGCTCGGCTCCCCCTTCCCAGAGAGCTGCTGCAGGGAGAGTCCTGCAAGGCTACGCAGAAATCCTCTGAGCTACACTGCACTGCACTCCTGAAAGGAGAAGAGACAAAGAAATAAAAGGAGACAAAGAAATACAGATCACTAAAAGCAGCGCCTTCCTCTACAGCAGCCCCGCACCAGATGCATATTCAGGCCCTGTTTCAACGCACACTTTAAGCTCACACGGTAGCAAAAGGAACGGCCCCTGCCACCACTCGAGGGGAAGGGCACTCTGCTCTGCTTCTACGCTACCCCCACTGCATTTCAGCACAGCAGTTTCTGCAGTGACACCGTATCACACGATTATTTCAAATTAAAGGGAAGCTGAAGAAAAAAAACAAAAACTGAGGAAGCTTTTTTTTTTTCTCCTCTCCTTTGGCAGAGTTTTTCTTACCCAGGTCTCTTCCCTAAACTACTTCCCTATGCCACGGCACCAATGTCCTGTGCCAGCAAAAAGAAAAAGCATTCAAGGCAAGACTGCTCTAAGCAGCAGCACTGGCTTCAAACAGATGCAAAAACTATGGCCTCTGTAACACTTCTTGCCTCTGACTCCTCTTACCCCTGCATAATAACACAGCCAGCGCTCAGCCCTGCGAGAGATCTCCTTGCCAAGTCTGTGTATACATGAGTAAATGACAAATTCATGCATGCGAATGCAGCTTGATTTTCTCACCATGGTATAAGCCTGCTCGCGGACATTCTTATTTTGGTTTGAAATCAACTAGCTTTGGTACAGCTTATAACTGTTTCCAATTCAATTAAGCCAAACTAAAATAAACCATTCTTGAACTGAAAATAATGTCCATGGGGCATTCTAATGTGTAAGTATTTCCTTTGAAAAAATAATAATAAATCAACGCAAACTTCTCTAAGTAGGAAGGTTTGCTAGTAAGATGAGCATATTTGCTATGAAAATCTTTGAAACAGTCAGAATTAGCAACCAAGCACAGTTTTTCACAAGACACTTTTAGAGCTGAATTGTATTGTTTATTTAAGACAGTTAAAAGGATATCACCAGCGTGAAATGAAGTCAACTTCAAAGTCACACAGTTTCAAGTCCTAAACATGCCACAGCAATCTCGTTTTAAGAAAACACATGCTCTATTTTTGTTGTGTTTCTCTTCCTCTGCTGTGCAGGAGGCTCACACAAGGAAGAAGGAACCTTCAAACAAAACAAAACACATTTACACTCAACACAATGAAACTGCTAAAGAACAAAACCTCTGTCCTCTCTGTTTGCTACCCAAAGTAGCTGCTTCCACCAAGACAAGCCCTTTTGTACCACAATCTGCTCTAGTGAACGATCTGCACCGTATGCCTCTGAGTCCTATTTTATATCTAGTTGTCAAGAAGGCATGAGCAATCCCCAAAAGTAGTGACGAATAGCAACTTTGCAGCTAAAATCGACCCTGGGATTCCCATGTTTTATCCCTTGTGTCCCAGCCTTACACCTCCACCCAGGCTTCAGGGAAGCCACAACATTATCCTGGGCTGGGGCTGGTGAGCTTCCACAGAGGGACAGGATCACCAGGACCCACCCACGGAGCCCCCAAGAGCCAGCCCCTGCTCCCACCAGGGTCCTGAACCCAAACCCCGTCGGCCTCAGCAGAAGCCCAGGGAAGCCAGAGCCCAAAGCTGAAGGCACAGAACAAATCCTGCAGCAAACAGGAACTTTGCTCCCGAGCCCTACTCTGCCAGTTGGTCTCTGTCGAGGTGGCACTTCCCTGCCTGCCTCACAGCTGTGACTGCAGAACGCGCTCCCTGCTTTGAGTGAGCCGCTGCTGGCTTGTGCCTAGCAGGTCCAAACCCTCTGCAAAGCTCCAAGAGGCAGCCAGCTCCTTCTGCACAGGCCGAGGCAGGCGGTAAGGAGGGAGGTGGCTGCTCACGTTCTTTGCTTTCTGTAATGAGCCGCGCACTCGGATATTTCTTCCGTGGCCTCAGCAATTCAACAGGCTGTGCCCTGCACCGTCCCTCCCCTTCTCACCAGAAGAGGCCTGAACGTGCTTTTGACAGAGGACTGAACACGGCAGACAGCTGTATCAGTGCTGAAGACCAGCAACAGAGAAACCACATAATCCACAATCTCCAGAGCATAGCCACGGCTTCTTGCAGAATCTCATCAAAAGCATCTCACTAATCGTCGCTGCTTCGGGGGCCTGGTACCCAGAAGCACGGCGGGGCTGTGAAAAAGACGGCTGAAGGAAGAAAAAACAGAGTCCTGACATCCAGGTCCTGCCTCAAGTAACCAGACCGTGTTTTACCAGATGGATGGAAACCTCTTCTGCAGACAGCATCCATCACCGCGCAGTGACGTTACCCAGAGAAGCACCAGCGAACGAACAGTCGGCTGGGACGCTCCCAGCCGCGTCACCAACTGCACTAGGACCTCGCAGGGGGCTTCTGGCAACCAGGTCCATGGCCCCAGCACAGCTGGGACATCTCAAGGGAGAGCGAGTTACGTTCCCCCTGCCTGCACGCTGACCCCAGCCAGCCCGCGCTCCGCAGCACAGAGCTAAGCCTCCCTCCTCGGCTTGTTTGGAGCAATTCCCCAGGCACTTTCAGAATTTTGCTCCGCTGCTTAAACATCTGCAGTTTCAGGTGGAACCGCTGCAAGCCTGCCATGAAGGGAGCTTTTCACGCAGGGCTGCTCTGGCACCAGACCCACCTGGGGAATTTCCAGGATCTCATGCAAACCTCCAGGACTTCCATTCTGCTCAAAATAACAAGAAAACAGGGGAGAGACTGCTTAAAATAAGACAGCCAAGGAAAAACTCTGTGGCAGCTCTTTCAGGCACTCCTGCCAATGGCCAAGCAAACGGTTTCTGAAACAGCAGCAGGCACGGGGTGGTGAGGCGCCCTCCCTGGGGCCAGGCATCCTCGGCCAGCACGCAGCACACGTCCCACTCCACGCACAACTGTGCAGCACGTGGAGGGCACAGAGCCTGCAGCACTGCCCGGCGCACCCTGCCTGCCCTCCTCCAGCACCAGCAGGCCCCACAGGCACTTCTCCCCCTTCCCTACCCCACGGCCACCAACACGGCCCAGCTGCCGGCCCGCACCTCCACGCAGCTCTCCTGCGGGACAGGAGCCAGCAGGACTCCCGTACGAGCTCATCCTGAGGAGCACGAGTTTGGGAAGTTCACCTGCCATGATTTCACGCATCGCACTGCTGAGACTTGGAGCCTCCAGAACAACAAACGCTGACACACCAGTGCGGTGTGCTCCAGACAGCCACAGAAACAGGAAGGCTGAGGAGATCCTACCAAACACCAGCGCCCACTCCTCCAGCACCAGAGCACAGGTTTGAGGCACGACCCAGCTTCATGGAGGCCCCTCCAGGAGAACCCCTCTGCCCCCAGGCCCACTCCTCAGCCCCTCGGGTGCTCCTGAGCCCCCAGCCCAGGCTCCTGCTTCCTCTCCCCATCCCACTGGAGGCGGGTGCGTCATGGAGCTGACGGAAAACCCGGCTCAGGTGGGGAGATTCACGCAGACGCAACCCCTACGCAAGGCAAGGTCAACAAAACCAGGACTCCAGGCATCTGCTCGTAGCGAGCCTACAGAATACGGCCTGCAACAAATGCAAGCAGTAACTGCGCCCACTGCAAGGCAGGGAAACAGGACGCCTGCCGAGAAGCCCGGAGGTACGGCCACGCACGAGGGGCAGGTAACGTGCGGCTCTGGCTGCACGAGGAGCTGCCACCACGAGACATCACCACAGCTGTCACCCCAGCTGGCCACCCTCCTCTTCTGAGATGCCAGGACAAAATCCCGCAGCACATTCAAGGCATGGGGAAACAAGCAGGTCTACAGAATGAATTAATTTTCTACGTATAACGTGGACAAAGGAGGAAAGGACGTCTTTCTCCAGGACCTCCTACACAATCACAGCTAGAGCCCTGCAGCTCCAGGTAGGAAGATATTTATGTATGTACCTGAAAGCAGCAGGAGCAAAGCACAACAGCTTGTGAATTGTCTGGAAGAAGAAAAAAAGGGGGGGGGAGAAAGTAACAGAACAAAATTTAAGGATGTAACAATGCTTCGGGAATTTAAGATACATTATGATTTTTCATAACAAACCCCCACTTACAGTCTCTGCATGTGAACCAAGTATTATCCCATTTCATACTCCAGCTGAGGCAAACATTTGGTGGCTTGCCCAAAGCCAGCGTCAGAACTAAAACGGATCCTCTGACTTCCAAACAAGCTCACAGTGTTAAGCTGCTTTTAACTGTGCAAAGATGAAAAACAGCCAGAAGAAAGGAACTTGGAAAGGAAATATGCAAAACTAAAAGGGACAAAATTAACAGGAGAAAACAAAAGAGGACAAATTTAGGCTCAGACATCTGTAGGAGCTTTCGAGGAGCGAACGCACCAACGCTGCAGGCCTGTCTCCACCAGGAAAGGCTGGGATTCCCTTTCCTCAAAACCGAAGGCGAAAAAGCCGACTGCAGCATCCTGCAGGAGCCAGCAGCGCCCCGAGCCCTGTGAGTTGAGGGCGAGGATCCATCAGGCTCCTTTCACCTCCGGCGGCTGCGGCAGGGCCAAACAACGCCCAGGCCGCTCGTCCGTGCCCCTCGTCCCCACCGCTGCTCCAAGGACGGGAAAATCCCCTCTCCCTTCCCCCAGTGCCGGAGCAGCTCTGCCCAGTGGCACGGGCGTCCGGCTCCAGCTCCCAAGGGCCACCGCCGAAGCGCTCTTCCCGCTGCTGGCTCCTCCTAATAGCTTTATGTAAATCACACTCGACTCTCGCAATTTGCCAGTGTGCATTACACTGGGGGGGCCGGGGGGCGCTTCGCGTTAGACATCAACAAAGCAGAAGGTTAATTTGAAACTCACAGCCCCGCTGCTGCGCGCTCGGCTCTCCCTCGCCCTCCCTCCCCGCTCTCCTTTCTGTGCAAAGCCTGACATCTACAGTTCTGTCTGGCACAGTCAGGGGCTGCTCATCGGAAATGCACGCAAGGACACGGGCACGGCGGCCAGGCGCTCCGGCTCCAAAGGGGTGTGCTGGCTCCCGGGCCAGGCAGGCACAAAGCAGCCCCAGGCCAGAGCAAGGGCCACCCGGCACCGCTCCTCGGAGGGCTCTGAAGAACCACGGCGCTGTGCGGTGCCACCACGCAAGCTCATCTGCGCCCAGCTCCCACCACCACATATCGACATCTAACGCTGTCGAACGGAGAAAACCTAAGGAGAGCGACGGCCTCATCGCGTCGTCTCAGCAGCTGGATGCAGGAACTTAGCAGCACCCCAGCGCCTCAGGGGCAACCCTTCTGCTCTGCTTCTGGAGGGGTCCCAGCTTCTGCAACACAAGAGGTACAGGTGAAACACACGAGCTGCTGTGCACAGCCTGCATTCAAAACGCCTTCAACCTGCAGGAACAGCTCTGAGCGGCGAGCCCTGTAACCCACAAGCCTATGACACCAAGGAGCTCTGTGCTCCAAGCACGCCCCCCCACTCGGTCTCCTGAGCCAGCCTCCAGGCCTTCTAGCACACTTTCCAATTACGCAACATCTCACCAAAAATACCTTGATGAAGGATCCCAAACAATACACACCTGACCTCAACCCTCATCCCAAACAATATGCACCTGACCTCAACTCAACCGGCTGCACCTGCGCGTCCTGCTCGGCTCCCCCTTCTTTGGGGTCAGGGAGCCCAAAAGCGATCAGCCCATCCCCAGCCACCACAACCACTCAGGAAACCTGGCAATCCCACCTAGTGTGATCAAGCACCTCACCACGACGTTACTGTGAGCATTGAAATGCACGCTCTGAAATCCACGGCGAGCATTGTACTGCTTGTGCAAGGCAGTGGAGAGAGGAGGGTTAAAACCCCCGCCACCGACCCCAGCCGCCCGGCCACGCTGGAGCCAGGCGAGCACGGCCGCGAGCCCGACGCCAGCCCCAGGCGTGTCGGGTGCCTCGCTCGCAGCGCAGCGGGGTCCTGCGGTGGCCCCGAGGTGCTGCGGGGACGCTGCGGGGTCAGGAGCCGCTCCTGGAGCGTCACTGCTCCCCCCAGGCAGGGACTGGCTCTCCGCAGGTTTGCTTGTGCCATCAAAATAAACATTTACTGAGAGCTAACGTGTTGCAGGCCGCGAAGGCTCAACTTTCCCAGATACGGGGTGGGGGAGGCTGGGAGAAAAGCTCTTACCAGAGCTGCTAAATGCATCGGCTGCTCCAGCATCAGCTCCCATCAAAGGCACCAGAATAACTCGGCCCTTACGAGACTTCAGATCTAAAAGCCAGGGATTGCACCTTCCTACTCCGCAGCAGTGTGAACCGTACGATTCAAATCGCTGGGAAATGTTTGTTTTCTGGGGATAGGGGCGATATCACTGCTGCTCCGCTTTGCCTTTTATTATCGAGAGGCATGTTTGGCACTTGTGACATAATGAAATTACAATCAACAGCCAAGTATCTTCCTCGCGGCAGCAAACCCACGGGCGAAGCAGGGCTGCTGGCGGCGGAGGAGAGCCCTGGGCAGAGGCCGTCCAGCGGCCTCCGAGCCAGCGCCTCCGCTGCAGGCGGCTCCGTGCTGCTGCCGGGCAGGGCCGCACCGCGCCGCACCGCAGGCCTCCTGCCCCGGCCGGGAGCCGTTTCAGATGGGAACCAACTTTTAACAATATTTATGCTCCGTCTCTGAAAATACACAGAGCGCGCACCTGGCGCGGAGCACCGCCGCTCGCCAGCCGGCGGTTGCTGTGGAGATGAACACCCACCTCCCCGCGCCGACAGACGGACACGTCCGTCCAGCAGGGCAGATGCTGCCCAGCCCCAGCAGGACCCACAACATCTGGGGCAGGACGAGGAGGAGGAGGAGGAGGAGGAACACCAGCAGAAGCTGGTGCCTGGCCCGCTGCCGGCCCCACCGGGCAGGCTGGGAGCAGACACAGGCACCCGCGTCTAGAGCAGGCGAGCGAGGAGCCCCAGCTTCCCAGCCACCAGGGAAGCCCTCCTCATCCACCTTTTTTTTTTTTTTTTTTTTTTTTAACTAGCTGGAATTTATCTGTTTCTCCAATCCCTGCCTACACACAAAACCGACCTCGGGAGCAAATAAAAATGCATGAATTGCAGATCAGAGACAAAGCAGGAGGCGGGACGGCGGCCGGGCTCCCTCCTGCCCTCACCTCACCCCTCGGCGCGAGGCGGTTATATTTAGGTACGCGCCACGGTCTGCGGTGCCGAGGCCCCCCTCGGGCACGACGCAGAATGCAGATTTTCCAGACAACAGACCACAACAGCTCCGTCAAAACCATTAGGGGCGGCTGCGCCCAGGCCTGCGCACAGCTGTCCCGATTCCCACTCCGCTGTGGCCCTCGACAGCTCCACCGCCACGCGCTGGGCCCTGCCGGCCCCGGGCAGCTCCGCTCGGCCGCAGCGCTGCTCTCGCCAGGCCGCTCTTTTCCTCCAGCACACGGAGGTGTAAACCTCCCGCAAGGGCCATGACACCGCTCCAGCGGGGTGGGGGGCTGGGAGGGGACACCCCACTGCAGGAAAACAAAGGGAGAGCGAACGGGAGCAGCCCCGCAGGCTTCCCACGCCGTGGCCCCCAGCGACGGTCGGTCACGGCACCGCACCAGAGGGGCCCCAGGCGCGACAGCAGCACGCGGAGAGGGCACGGGGCAGGAGCCCACGGCATCCGCGTGCCAGCTCGGCCAGGGCAGCCCCACCGCCGCACAAAGGCCAAACCTCGGGCGTGCTCCGGCGGAGGAGAGCAGCAGCCGTGACACGCTTGGCCTCTCTGAAATCGTACTCATCTCTCCCGTGCAAAGATACCTTCGACTTCAAACACCGCACCCGGCCCGGTATTCATGCAACCACCGCCAGCGGCCACGAGAAGATGGTTGCCGAACGGCTCCCGCTGCAGCGAGCAGGGCTGGCACCGACGGGAGGGAACGCTCGCTCGGGGGAGCGAGGCGCCAGCAAAACGCGGTGTTTGAATGAAGTCCACGCAAAAGCCTGCTGTTTGTTTTTCAGCTTGACCACGCAACAATTTTATTGTTGTTATCACTATCGCTATTTGGGAAAGCGGAGGGAAGCGCTGACAGGGAGCCAGCCGCAGCCGGCCACGCGTCCGTCGGCCGGGGCTTCTGCATCCCCGCTGCCCCTCGCCTCCCGCACGGCGCCGCGGGGCTCCCGCAGCGGCACGGGGGCGGCCGGCGGGTCCCGGTTGCTGTCGGGGCTGTCGCCGTCGGGCCCTGCCGTGACAGCGGCCGTGACAAGGCCGCGCCGAGGTGCCCGGCCCCGCGGAGCCCCGCGCCCCGGGAACAAAAGGCGGGGGCACGGAGCGGGGCTGCAGCCGCTGCCCGGTGCCCGCCGCGCCCCGGCCGAGAGGGACCGGCGGGGCGGGGGACACGGCCGGCGGGCGAGCCCCGCGCCCGGCAGCGGAGCCCCTCGTCCCTCTCCCCTCTCCCGTGCCTTTTGTTCGCTTTTGTTCCCGGCCCGAGGCCGCCCGCGGAGCGGCACCGGGCCCGAGGGCAGCCCCGGGGGCCGGGCCCCGCGGGGCAGCAGCGGGGGCAGCCCCGGCCCTGCCCGCCCCGCTCGGGACGCGCCGCCTCGACGCCGCCCGGGGCCCCGCTCCGCGGCCGCCCCGCGCCCCCGGGCCCGTCCCGGCGCAGGTGGCGGCCCCCGCCCGGCCCGGCCCGGCCCCGCCGCAGCCCCCGGCCGGACGGGGCGCGCCGCCGCCGCCGCCGGGCCCGCGCCAAGTTGGCCGGGGCGCGCGCGGCGGGGGCGGCGGGGGGCGCGCGGCCGGGGCGCGGGGAGCGGCCGGAGCGGGGCGCGGGGCGCGGGGCGCGGGCGCGGCGCACCCAGCGGCACGGACAAGGCGGCGGCGGCGGCGGCGCGCTCCCGGCCGGCCGCGGCCCCGCAGCCCCGGCGCTGCGCTCGGTAATACCCCGGGACTGTAAATCTATAACCGCTGCAATGATTTAGTGATTAAAAACACGATAACATATTGTGTAACTGCAAACCACAGAATCCCTGCCAACTCTCCTCCGAGATACAGGAACAAAAATACAGAAAATGTGTTGCTCGCAGCGGTCTTCCTAAACTCGGCTGAAAGATTTTAATAATAATGATGATGGAAAGAAAACCAGCCCTTGACATCAGAAAAGGGCCGGATACAATGCGAAGCTGGAAAAAAAAATAATTTAAAAGACAGAGTTTTAAATACGATTCTTGCTCTAACAAATTACAATCTAAACATGCCTCTCTTTTCTCTTTTTAAGTTTGTCGTAACTGGAATAACTGGTCTTGTGTGATGTCTTGCATATTCAAAGTGCTTTGTAATAGGATACGGAGACCAAACCTTATTTGCCTAAACTCAATGGGTTTTATTTTTTCCCCTTTCTCCCCCCCCATTTCTTTTCCTTTTATTCCCCCCCCCCCCTTCTTCTCCCCCAGAAGGGGAGGGGGGCCAAAAGGAAAAGCAAGCTTTAAGCTGTAAAGAAAATACCTGAAAGGGGAGGCTGCGACTCGTAACATGGCGAGGAAAGCCAAATATTATATATATTTTTTTAAAGGCAGCTGTGGGAGTTTTGGCCTCTAAGCAGCCAACTTGACCCCATTCTCTCTATTCTCTTATTTCCCCCGTCGCAGGATTCCTGCACCTTCAGTCAGATTCGAACTCAATGTGACCCTAAGGAGGGAGTCACCGAGCCTCCAGAAAATTGCTCCATATTAAACAGGAGTGAGGAGAGGAGAAAGACAGACAGACAGACGAGGAAGACACGCGCATACATTGCACGGCCACGCAGTACTGGACGTACCCAGGAGCAGCTTCAAGCACAGCTTGAAAGAGAAACAGACCTTTCTCAGAGTCAAAAAAAAAAAAAAGAGGGGGGGGGGACACAGAAAAAAGAGCGGGGGGAAGGAGTTTAGCAATTTCAGAAAAAAAAAAGAAAACCCCAAACCCAATTTATAAATAATTCACACTTTAAAAAAACATGTGTACGTGCTACATGCATACGCATATACACACACACGTACGTGTCCCCCCACACAAGCACATACTCTCCTCTGAGGTTTAGTTTCAGAAGAGTACGGCTCGCCTTCCCTCCGAAGGCGAGGAGAGCAGTTTATTCAGAGGAATCAATAGGAAAGAGCATTTGCAAATATTTAGATAAGCGCTGTGCGCTTCGGCATTAAGTAATTAAAAACTGAAACTGAGAAAGGGGGGATTGGCCTACAGTGGCGTTTGCTGCCTTCACCTCTCCCATCCCCCTAGCCGCATTCTTTCCAAAACTGAGCCTGCCCGCCGAAAATAAAAATAATAATTACTCTCATTTGCAATTCTATTCCGGAGCACGTCCCGGGGACGGGGCCACGCGGCCGGCGGGGTCCGTGCGCGGGGCCGGCCGCTCGGCCCGGGGCGGCTCGGCTGGGCTCGGCTCGGCTCGGCGGAGTTCCTCGCCCCTTTGTTTTCCGCGGCCCCGGCTGCGCGGAGCCCCGCGCGCGCCCGGTCCCGCCGGGGCGGGGGGTCCCGGCGGGCGGCAGCGCCGCCTCCGCCCCGCGGCCTCGCCGGCCCCGCGCCCGGCCGCGTCCCCCCGCGGGCCGCCGGCCCCCGCCGCCCGCCGCCCCATCGATTATGCAGATGGCGCGGGTCGCCGCCCGGCTCCGCTCCGCTCCGCGCCGCTCCGCGCCGCCCGGCGGCCCCGCGGCCGCACAAAGCCGGGCAGCGCCGCTCGGCCGCCGGCTCTCGGCCGCCGGGCGGGGCGGGGGCTCCGCGGGCGCGCAGCGGCCCCCGCGGCGCCGGCACCTGCGCGTCCCCGGCGGCGGCGGCGGGGCTCCGGGCCGGCGAGCGGCACAAAGTTTGCTGGGGGATCCGGGGCGGTGGGTGGGAGCGGGAGGGAGGGGGGGGCCGGACCAGCCCCATGCAAAGCAGCCCGGGCGCCCCGAGCAGGAGGAGCCCGCGCGGGGGACAGGGCAGAAAAGTTGCCACTTACGCGGTCGCTGCTCCGGCGGCGGCGGCGCTTTTAATCCCGGGCGGCGGCGCGGGGGCTACAGATCCCATGCAGGCTGCGGCGGCTGCGGCGGCAGGAGCGCGCTCCGCGGAGGGGCCCGGGGCAGCAGCAGCGGGAGCCGGGGGCAGCAGCCGGAGCCGAGCGGGAGCCGCCGCCGCCGCCGCCGCTGCCCAGCAGCAGCATCGTTGTCGGGGAGTTTGCAGCCCCCCGGAGAGAGGGGGCCGCGGGCGGCGGCAGCAGCAGCGGCGGCGGCGGGCGGCTCGGGTCGGGTCGGGGCGGAGCGGCGCGGCGCGGAGCGGAGCGGGCGGCGGGGCTGGCGGTCGCCGGAGCAGGAAGCGCCCGGACTCAGATCTGATGATTGGGAAGAAAAAAAACTCTTTGGATCTTTATTCTGCTAATTAGTTTCCTGCAAAAAATGGCTGATTAGTGCAGTGCGCATGTGCCTCATTACCCAGGCACGACGGGAAGGGCTAATTAGCCACCTTCTGGATCAATAAGATTCAGCCCAGGCGGCGGGGGAGGGAGCGAGCGAGCAGGAGCGGGCGGGGGGAGCGCGGCGGCGGCGGCGCCGCACCGAAACTTGGGGCAAGCGGCCGGCCCCCAGCCCGCGGCGGGGGGGCTCCGCGCTGCTCCGCGCCGCTCCGCGCAGCGCCGCGCCGGGGCCGGGGAGGGGGCGCGCGGCCGGCCCCGCTCCGCTCCGCACCGCTCCGCTCCGCACCGCGCCGCCGGCCGGGCGCTCGGCGGGGCCACCTGCCCCCG
Organism: Aythya ferina; assembly: GCF_964211825.1. Taxonomy (NCBI): domain Eukaryota; kingdom Metazoa; phylum Chordata; class Aves; order Anseriformes; family Anatidae; genus Aythya; species Aythya ferina. Next base: position 566,375 of record NC_140308.1, read on the forward strand.
CGCCCCGGGCGGGGCCGCGCCGCCCCGCGCAGGGCAGGGCAGGGCAGGGCAGGGCGAGGACGACCCCCGCCGCCGCCGCCGAAGTTTCCCCGGGAGGAGCCGGGAAAGTTGCGGCCGGCGGCGAGCGCAACTTTGTGCCCGCGCCCCGGCCCCGGCCCCGGCCCCCGCGGCGCCCCCGGCGCGGGGCGGGCGCGGAGGAGCGGCCCCGCGCATCCCCCGGTGCGGGGCGGCCCCGGGCCGCGCTCCCCGCAAACTTTGCGGCCGCCTCTCGGAGCGGGACAGCTGATCGATACGGCCGCGGGCAGCCGCGCTGGGAGCCGGGCTACAGGTTTCACCAGCCATCGCTGGCAACAGCTTTGTCATTTTCTAAAAATAAGAAGCTAAAAGTTATTGTAGAAGAAGGGGCTTTTTTTGTCCCCTGCACAATATGCCTTTTGTGAGTTTAATGCCATTCTGGGGCTCTCTATAGCCCCGGACAATGGGGAACTCCAGGAGGCGGCTGTGCCTCTGCCTTTTTTCTTTCTTGCTTTCTCCTTTCTCCCCCCACCCCCTCCTCTTCCACCCCCCCCTCTTTTTTTTTTTTTTTTTTTCCCTTTTTTTTAGGAAAGGATGCAACATTCCTCCAGTCCCAACAGAATCTCTGGTTTGATTAAATAAATACTTCTCTGGTGTTACGGTAACATTTTTTTTTTCCCCTTTCTGTTTGCAGACATTTCTAGTTATTATTTACATTTTTAAAAAATTTTTATTTCCAGCAGCTTTTCCCTCTCCAAGCCAACCTTGGTGAAAAATGTAGATGACTGCTGGGAATGGGGGATTTGAATTTTAGGAACTGAACCAGTAAAGAGCTTCGATCCAGGATTCAGGAATATGTTTTCTTCATCTTCCTATAAGAGACTGTTTTGTTACTGGCAGAAATGCAGCTGAATTAAATCATCTCTTTTGAAAACCTAAAGAAGCTTTTCAAATTGTATTTTTTTCTTTTTTCTTCTTCCTTTTTTTTTTTCTTCCTTTTAAATGGTAACCTAAATAATTAACTTCCCGGTTTGTTTCATAGCGTTGAACAAGGAATGCGGTTGCGGTCAGTTTTTCCATTTTGGAGAACCTTAATGTAGATGTATTTTATACTGAAAGGTAATAAACTGCATGTTTGTTAGTATTTCTAATGAAATGTATCAAGCTTTCCATATTTCTTAGCCTGGTGGTGGTCATTTGAAATTTTGACAAGTCCCTTTAGTGGGATGGGGGGGTAAATGAAGAGGAGAGCTTACCAGAAATTGAAGAAAGGCTGTACTAGTTGATACGTTACTGGAAGTGTCTTGCATTTGGAAGATTTAAGAATCAAGGTTTAATATGTGCCACGGTTATTTGAATATTATAAATGCAGCACTGACTGTGTACGGTTACAATGCGCATGCTGTGTATGAGGTCTTATGGCTTGTTAAATGAATAGACTCCAATGCATTGCTTGTTTGTCTTTAAAAGCTGCCCTTAAAAATCTGTCTGTTCCTGCTCAAAATGTGTGCGTCCAGCTTTATGGAGGAGTAACTGTAATATTATTTTCCCTTCAAAAAAAAAAAAAGACAAACCCCAACCCAGCAAGCCCTGAGGCAAGTAGAATTTCTCAGGGCTGCTTGGTGCGCTATCTATAAAGGTGCATGTAATTTGTAACTGTTGTTCTTACTGAATATGGAACAAACGTGTTTTGACGATGAAATTGAGGCAAGAATAAAGTAACCCTTGTCTTTTAGTAGTTGGTATAACTTACAAGAAGCGCATATATTCACTAGAGGCTGTAGATCCAGTGGACCCGTCTGAGAATGGGTGCTGCCTCTGTACACTCTTTGCAGAGGAAAGAAAAAGTAAACATGTGGAGAAGGTGGCGAGCAAATCTAGTAACTTTGATCCTCCAGAAATAGGCACCTTAGCAGTAACACGTGCAAATGCAGAGTCTGGTAGTCATGTACGTTTTCTTTGCATTTGCGTCGCAAATTCTAGTTTTGTGTTGCTGTCCTTTAATTTCCCATGACAACATATGGATTCCATAAACGCAAACATGCCGAAGTGCGTCTGTCTGGGTAGTTAACACAAACCAAACATCCCTCTTTTCGGCAATCCTGCTGTTCCTCTGGCTGTGCTGCGCTGTGCCCTCCTGTGACAGTCTCTCGCCGCTCCTGCATTCTTGTCCTTTTATGCTCCCACGGTGATCCCGAGTGCCCCAAAAGGGAGGAGGGCAGCGGTCGCCGGGGTCAGAGGCGCCGGGAGCGCGGCTGCACCCAGGAGCGGGAGGGTTGCGCGGGAAGAGGGGAGCGCACCGCGTCCCCACACCCCTCCTGGGTGCTGGGTCCAGCCAGAGCAGCCTCTGCTGCCGGGTCAAGTCCTAGGGCATCTCGCTCCCCTCCTGGTAAGGGCAGAAGATGAGGCAGCGACTGCTGCCACAGCTGCGAAGAGAAATGCAGCCAGATGAAGCGGACGACAAAGATTTTGCCCCTCGTCCTGACCACAGGCATTCAGAGGCTGGGAAATGGAAGAGTTCCCATTTTTACTGGGGTGCAAAAAGAGGTGGCGGGGTGTGTGTGTGTCTGTGCGCGCAAAGAAGGAAGCGAGCAAGCAGTAACTGGAGCGCCAGCCAGACAACTGTACAAATAGCAAAATAAGTCGAAGGAATTAAGGAGTAATTTGTACAGTAATCATTAGGTAAAACATTCAAACACATATGTGCGCACAGTTCTCCTCTAGAAAATTAACTTCCATTAAGACTTCTTTGTTCTAGGTAAGACAAACCAGTTTCTAAAATACAGGGAGCCTACCCTTGCTTTAATTGGAAATCTTGGTGTGACCTTATCTGTAATACTACGGATGCCTCTTTCTATATATGTAGCTTTACATATCCTTGGATTGGATCTTTGGTTCAAATGCCTTTTACTGTGCTTAGAAAAAATCTCTCAGTATCAGATTTGCAGGAAAAATAAGACAGATTTTTCCCATGAGAAACTTGTTAAAGACACTTGAATTATTAAATTAACCCTATTTTTTCTCTTGCAGCATATGTGACATATTTGTACACAGAATCATATAGTTTCATTTATATGTTACTTTGAACAAATGAAACTAATACCAGTGTTTTAAGGGAAATTCTACTATTTGTTAATTAAGAGGAACAATTTTAATGCAAAATGTTCAGCTTCTGAAGCAGTACATATGGCTTTCTGGACATAACTTTAAAAAAAAAAAAAAAGCTGTTTTCTTTGACATGTAGCATAGGGGTAAGCGGCCTCAGGTTCCCGTGGCTCTGCGAGGAGCCCAAGTCCTCCTGTAGAAACACGCTTGGGCTGTTGAGCATCTTAGGAGAAGATCTATCCCGAGGCAAGAGTGGGCCAGATTTGCAGGCGGCTGTGGTGAAAGCAGTTGACTACTGTGAATTTGGGGGGAGCCACAACCATATCACATTCCTCAGTCACCAGCCTGGCTGCATGCCGCCTGTTTCCACTCAGCAATATGTGGGAATTGGACCAAAACCTTAAGGTGCAAGAGGCCTGCTCACTGAACTGACATTAGGGGTGAATGTATGGATGTGGGATGTGTATAGTAGGGAAGAAGTTCCAGGCTATCTTTTTAAATTCAGGCTTTAAAAATTATTGTGGAAAAAAAAAATCCTGGTTAGAAAAAGAAATCTCCATAATATCATCCACTTGCAGAGCCTTGTGCTTCTTGGAAATATGTCTAAAGAATTAGAACAAAGCGTAGAAGGCTGGAGTCCTTGAAGGAGCTCCAAATGATAAAGTCTGCCATTCATTTTAAACACAGCGTGCATTGTGAAAACACAGGTCAATTTGAAGGCATTTGTCAGATTTCCAGTTCCCTCTGCTCCTTTGCAATGGAAATTTGCAATCAAATCCCTGCACTGGAGTTGGGGTGTCTGGCTTTATCAGTTATTCATACTCAAAGCATTGTCCAGGTAAGCTTTCCTTTTTATTCAGAAAGTTTGCATGAAGTTTCATACAAGAAGGGGGAAGGCTAACATGGATTAAACCGGAGCAGATGCATTTATTTAGGAGTTTGGAAAGGGGTGAAAGTGCAGATGATGAGAAGCGACTGATCGCAAAGGGCTGCGTAAGCTGCAGAAGTGATCTGATACCATTTCAAGGTGCCCAGCAAGAGGCATGGGAAGGGATATTCCAACAGCAGCACGTTTGTTGTTGGGAGGCAGAAATGCTTAGAAACAGAGGGCTGGAGAGACGCACTGCTGAGCAATTCCAGCCAGATAACGTGCCTTTTTTCTGGCAGCGTGTCTGTGTTGTTCAGTGGGCAGGGGGCTGACTCCTTCATTGCTGAGAGAGAGGTGTGGATGTGCTAGAGGGGGCTGCGTGTATTTCCCTAGAAGAAATATGCACGGTAGGATTTTGGAGAGATTTGAACTTGAGGGGGGAAATATTCAGAGGAACGCTTGTTCTTTTGTCTTCAATATATTTCCTTTTTTTTTTTTTTTTTTTTGTTTACTATATTATTAAAAGAAATCTGTCCATCCATTTTGTAATCACTGCACTTAGCATAGCCACTGGGAGTGGTGGGACAGTGCTGGGCTGTTCCAGCGACCTCAGACCCTCTGGCTGGGTTGCTGTAGTCAGGCTCAGTGCATAGCCCTTAAGTCAACTAGCAGATTTTTAATACGAATTTGCTTTTTCACAGGCCTAAACACAAGACAAGTAGATGTGTTTGTGATGGAAATGAGCACTTGGAATACATCTATATGTTCTTTTTTTTTTTAAGAAATGAAGAAAAAAGTCTTGGCATTTAATTAGGACTCACTAACCTGATAAATATTGAACATCATTTCTTTGTGAGCTGCTCTGTGTGCTCCGAGTACTCTATGGATGTGTTCCACAATTGCACTTGTTTAATGCCTGTATCACCTCATGCTTATTGTATTTATGTTGTCATCAATGTCAGATTTTAATTAAACAATTAAATCACTGTCACAGTAATTTCCCTAGAAAACTATTTCAAATGAAAAATCCCACAATAAATGTTTGGGAACCATCTTAAAAGGGAAGAGAGGGAAATAAGTTACAAAGTAAAATTACAATTCCCACCAAATTAGAAAAGAAAATGAAATTGTTTTCAGCACTGAGAAGAGTTCTGTTTTACAGGGCAGTTTTAACAAAATTCAGAGCATGTCAATACGGTGACTAAAAGCACATGCCTGCCTTGAGGCCAGCCTGGGTCTTCTGAGCTGGGACTGTGGCAGAGCGACCCTCGCCCACGGTTCCTGCAGCCCTACAGTCATCCCCCTCCATGGGCCAGAAACACGCCACAGCATCACACGTCTAACACCTTTCACCCTAAGTCACGTACCAAGAACACCTCAGAAAATATTCCAGCTGCCTTCTTCCCCACCAAATTATTTTAGAATTAAGATGGAGATTTGCAGAAAAGCCTGCATCAAATTCTTTGGTCAGTTAAGCACCAGTACCAGCTGTACTTAAAACAGAGTAACCATGGACTCAAAGCCTGTCTTTTAAGCAGTGAGAAACCTGATCTGATGTAGCATCTTTGCTACAGCTAACCCAGTAGTTCATCTTTAGCTCTCTATATATGTATATACGTTCTTATTTCCTCTAAGACCTGAGTTTTCACAAAAGGTGGAAAGAAGAAGGGAGCGTGTACTTCGCATAAAATAAATCACAAATATGAGATGCAAAATTCATCAGACAAGGTATCTGAAAGAATCATGTTCTCAAACGTACATTCAGAATATTACCTGTATTTAACATAAGCACATTTGACATTTGCAGCACAGCCTCAGACGTGAGGCATGCTTATTTAAATTCGGATTCCAGCATGTGATTTCAGTCAGTGATGTACCCTGCAGCTAACCCTGACCCTCCCCTATTAGCCTGTATAGCTGCTTTGATTTGTGCCCTCTGAGGGCTGGGATCTGGGAACCAAACACCAGGGAGCTGCAGCAGCGGCTAAAGGAGGCTCCGCTCCTCCCTCTGCAATTCAGCGAGCTGCTCCTTACTCAGCCCTGCACCCAGGCAGAGAGAGGACAGACCCAGGGCTGGAAGGATTGCCTCCCCTGTCGTGTCGTCCCCGCTCCCTCCCCCGGCACCCAAATCAGGATGGGAATCCCAGTCAGTATTTCTTTTATGTCTATGCTGCATTTTTATTGGAATGCAGCTTTGCAGATCGGTTATGCCTGGGATGCGTGTGGTTTCTATCAGCCCTGAAGTGTTTTACAGCTGGAGCTGATTTGGGGGGCACATCTAGCCTGTCCATTTGCAGCAGCCAGGTCTGATGTTTGTCTGCTGCTGTCTCTCTAATTTTTTTCTGTGTTGCCTCTATCAAAAGGTGAGATTAACTGTTTTGCACTTGGGGTGGGGGGGAGGTGGACAGACACGGTGACACCAGGCCCATCCCTCCCTCCTCCTCATTTTAGCTTGCTTCTTGCAAAAGCAATTCACTAGCAGAGCCTCTTTCTTCCGCCGGCCAGAACGAGCATGCAAGAACCGCAGAGATACCTGGTGCGGCGCGCAGAACAAAGGGGCCGGTTGTGGACAGCACGCTATGGCAGCCCCCAGCCCAGCCGCCTGACTCCTGTTTAAGTCTGGGGCATGCAGCCTTTAACCAGAAGGCAGGCAGTGAATGCCAGCCAGGCAAGGAATTTGCTTTATCGGGCAATAGCTGCACCAGAGCCTCCACTGACCGCTCCGGGCACGGCCAGGGCAGAGTGGAGCCTCCCTCGGACCCAGCCAGCAGCATCCTGCTTTTGTCAACAAGGGGCTGCCATTCAAAGTAACTTTGCTGAACATAACCAGACAAATACATATTTTTGTACTCTGTAAAGGAAAGGGGAAAACTGATGGGGTTGCACAGAGCCCTCCTCCAGTCAGGAGAGGCTGTGCTGGAGGAAAGTATTGCTCATAATGACACTTAAGCCCAGACACTTGAATGCTAAAGGTTAAACTTACATTCTTCAAGAAAGGGCTCCTTGCCAGCTTGAACTGTGTTGTGTGTTCACTATTGCCTCCTCCTCCTCTTCATCCACTCTCAATCCACTTTTGGTATTTGTTGAAATAACTGAGGCTATTTTTTTTCTTTTTTTTCCTAATGTATGTTCTCTATGGCAGTCCTCAGCCTTGTGTCTGTCACAGGGCTAAAAAAAAAAAAAATAAAAAAAAAAAATCAGTCTAGTGCCAGTAAAAAAAGTAAAGTTGCGTTTTTTTGTTGTTGTTTTTTTTTTTTTTTTTTTTTTTTCCTTCTTCTTAGCTGACAACAACTATATTCACTTCAAAAAAGACCAGTCTCAGTATATTTTCTATCCTCTGGTATCTCACAGTCCATAGAACTCCATCCTCTAATTCCTGTGCTTAGCTTAATAAGCAGAACGCATATTCTGAAAGTAAGGCTAAAAAGTTAATATGGATTTAAAATACAAATTAAAAGGCTGATATAAATATAATAAACAATAGAGCAGAGAAAGAACTTTTGGAGACATTAATCACCAGGGCTGGAGATGAAACTATTGGCAATGCTTCCAAACGTTCAAGCAAAAAAAGGACAAAAAGGGAAATGCCCACATAGGAGCAGCACTTTAAGATGAATTTCAGCATAATATGAAGAAGCACACATGCTGCTCGGATGCTACATTTAGATCTTAATGATCAGAGAGCACCTTCTCCATATACTTTCATGCTTTTCCCCAGGGATATTTCCCATTAAAAAAAAAAAAAAAAGAATGGAAATAACATTACAGTTGTGTATGGCTTCTGAAGCAGCCCCATTTACACAGCATCATGTAGGCTTTCCAGAGAGAGCCACTCCTGGGTGAAAGAAGGTTCCCTACTCAGCAGCTGCTGAGGTGGCAGGTAGAGAAGACCCTGGCTGGAAGGCTGGGTCAATCACTTTGAGGAGGAGCGTGGAGAAGAGCCAGAGCAGAGCAAGCTTTAGGAGGCAAACACCATTTTTATTTGGGTTCACCGATGATAAAAGGCTGGTGATGTTCATTTTTCCTACTTCCTGCAGCAAGGGAACAGGGGGTGCGCAGTGCTCTGCATCCCTTTAAACAACTGCTCACTGCAGTGTATTTCTTGGCACGGCCCTAATTGTATCTGCTGGTCCCAGTGGAAGTTCACACTTTTTAATATCTCTTCTTGCTCCTGCAACTGCTGCCACCAGTCAGCAATTGCAAACAGGAAGCAGTGACTCAGCACAGCCACAACCAGCACACGGACAGTGGCCCAGGGGGACGGCCAAGTCCTGCCAAACGCCGCCGACGGACGAGGGGCCAGCCCCACACTTCGTCTCCGGCAGTGGGCCGCAAGCGTGGTTACTTTGCAGCCTGACCCACGAAGGCGTCTGGAGACAGAGCTCCAGGCTCGGCACTCCAGCTTGCACCCAAACCTGGGGACAGGAAGGCCCCGTGACACTCGGGGCCTGGGCGCAGTGGCAGAGTCTGCCCATGGCTGGGGACCGATGGCTTCAAGCCCCGGGGACCATCACAGCGGCAGACCCCGGGCTGTCGCCTGCACCGGGAGGACTGGGACCACCGGTGCCTGGTCGCCCCTCTGTGCTGCAGCGAGCAGGTTTTCCCCGGGAGGGCCCAGGCAGGGGCAGGAGGAGGGGAGCCCGCGGCCAGGAAACGCCAGCGTGGCCCCGCTGGGGCAGCGGCAGAGCCAGGCACCGCGCCTCGCGCACCGCGGGCGGCGGAAGGTCTATTCCGAGCCTGGTCTCATCTGCGTCCGAACTGTATTTAGCAGTGAGTTTACTCCAGACTGAGCCTGCGTGAGTAAGTGTGTATGTAAGGGCTGAGGATTGGCTGCGGCAGGCGGAGGGCTTGCTGAAAGGCTCGTTAAGGAAGCACTACTGACCATGCAATCCAATTACATAATGCTTCAAAAAATAACCGTGCTGGGAGCCTCGTCTGGGCAGCGCGTTTCGGCAACAGAAAGAGGTATCAAATATCTGTCTTCCAACCCAAGGCTGATAGGATATTTGTGCCACAATCTGACACTGCGCTTCAGCTGTAAACTGCTCGAAAGAGGAAACTTGCTTCCAGGGGAAATGTCTGCTGTTCCCTTTCAAGGCAGTGCTGCACCCTGCAGACCGACGTTATTTGAGTCCTTGTAAAATTACCACTAATCTCCGCACTCAGAATGCCTTGCATTTTATGGGTACTTGCTATGACGGCAGCTTTGTTTTGTGGGGGTAAAGGAAAGTGCTGAGCGGGCACCTGGCCATCAGCAGTAGCTGTGACAGTGTTTTCCCAGCTTTCTGCTCTTGCAGTTTCTCTCTGCCACTCCAGACAGGACACATGTGTGGATGATGCACAGGATCACACTACCATGCCTGGAAAATTCCTGAAAAAGTACTCCATCATGCCTGGAAAAGATATGGCCCCTGTCCCAGAGAAGAACCTGCACGGTGCCGCGCATTTTGTCTGCTGAGGTCAATGAAAGAGGGGCAAGCCCAGGACTTGAGGCCAGGCTTCCTGCCTCAGGAGGCGGCTTAGACCACGCGTTATATTTTTGATGAGCAGAGATTTAGAAAACCCTGTCTCCAAGCAGCACTGGTAGTTTTTATTGTAGTTACTAATTTAACTGCCAGACTGCTCTGAAAGGCGTCACAGAAAAGGCACATTTCTAGTGAATGAGGAAAGAGCCAACTAAGAATATTCTTGGCCCTTTACAGAGTTTCTATACCTGAACTTCTGTTGTTCAGTTGCTGGGAACACTTCACACGACGTAAGTGAGCTTCTATGCTTGCAATAAATGCCTCGATTTTAACCTGTTCCCAGCTCAGGGCACAGCAGGGTTCCCTGCTCAGTGAGGTGCGTTAGCTGCGGCGCCCACCTCCGCCATCCCAGCCACTGGGCTCCTGCTGCCAAAACGGGGATGAAGCAGCTCTGCTGTAGCCACCCCATCAACAACCTCTGCCTGCTTGTTCTGCCAGCACCGTCTCACAACGTGGGCACTACATTTTAAAACCATGCTACACGAGAGTCCTGGCTTTGCTTCCTTGCACAATTGCCAGCTTTGCCCCGAGCACCCCGCTCCAGGCCAGGAAAGCTGCCTGTGATGACGGCTGTGGCGAGGAAAGGGTGGAGGCCGAGCTCCAGCCCGGCTGCACGCTCCATCCGCTGCCTTCCTCCCGTCTATTTCTAGACTGTTTACCTGGCAGGCGCACACGACCGGCCCAGAAGGAAGCGCTGACATCACCCCACCGCCGTGCCCCGCTGCCCGCAGCTTTCAGCCCCCTCCAGCGGGACCTCCTGGGGCCGGGCCCCTCTCGCAGGGCCTGGGGCTCGGCGCTGTGTCCTTGTGCGGCTCGCAGACACGTTGCCCGCCCGGCATGACGCCGTCTGACACCGCTTTTCCCTCTGCAGGGCCGTGACGGGCGGCCACCACGCTCAGGCAGGGACTCAACCCACGGCAAACCCCACACCGTCACCCGGCAGAAGCACTGCTGGTGGTGGGTAAAGAATGCGTCTTTAAGTGCTAACATACCATTCACCTGGTGCTACAGACTTAAGAATATCACTGCTTTTCCCCCCCAGCTCCAGCAGCTCTCCAAACCCCCTCCACACCGACGCCAGCCCTCCCCGCCAGCAGCACCAGACAACCTCTGCTGTCCCGGGGCGCTCGCCGTCCCCTCCCCACCCACCTCGCTGCCACGTCGGCCTGTGTCGGTGAGCAGAGCCGCACACGGCCGTGCCGAGCAGGCGCCCTCGCGGCCTCTCGGCACCGTGGCCAGGCCGAGGCGGGGGCAGGTGCTGGGCCCCGCCGGGGCTGTTTATCCCGGGCAGCCGGCGGCCGGACTCCGGCCTTGAGCTGCTCTGTGGAAGCTTTCTTGGTGCACTTGGGCACGGAGCCAAAGTATGCAGCTTGAAGGAAATGTTTAATAAAGACGCAGGAGCCTCAAACTGTTTATTTTTCCTCGCAGAAAGGTGGAGGGATGATGTCCCTGGAAAGGAACTCCTGAGGCAGGCGGAGGCTGGCGGCCGGGCCGGAGCGCTGCCGTGGCGTCTGCGGGACCGAGAGCAGCCTCCAGCCTCTCCCTCCCCTCACAGCTCCGGCCTGCAGGGTCATAAACCGTGGGGGAAAAGGCAGCCTATTAGTAACTCTATTAAGTCTCCATTAGTTAGGTGTGAACTCATTACCCTAATATACTTGGAGGTAGGATTCCACTGGCAGGACATTAGCACTCTAATAAGCACATTTACCACTCGGCACTGGACTCAGCGAGAGGAGGGAAGCACCTCAAAGGCTGGAGCAAACGCAGAGGCTCTGTTCCCCCAGCGTTTGCCCCACGGAGGCTGTGTTCCCCTCGCATGGGACAGCCCGACCCTACACAGGAATGGCCTCTGGGCTCCCAAATCCTCCTCAAGCCCTTTTCTTCCTGTGACAACTATGGGGGGAGTCACCAAAAAACACGCTGCCCCTCACATCTGTTCATCTTACAAGTAACTGCATGTCCAGAGGAAAGCAAACGGGAGGTGGCCAAATGATGTGTGATGGGAGGAACAGAGAATGGCTGTGGGCAACGGTGAGGACTGGGGACAGAGGATGAATAGCGAACACTACTGGGAATCTGAGGCATTTAACCAAAAAGAAAACGATAACCACGGCACGAGCATGCCATGGCTTGTCCACTCATCTACTTGCTTCTTGCAGTGCTCTTTCGCCTTTGTCTGACTTGGCATTTTTGGCATGTTTGCTCTTTGTGACGGGAACTGTCTTCTGTTGCCTGAAAAGCCATGCACATTGTGAGGATGTTATAGCAATTGAAGTAACAAGCTTATAGGAAATCAATTAATTAATAATAGATAGGATGCAGGAGCAGGGCTTCAAATGAGATGTTGAGTTAGCATAATAAAAAAATAACCATATGTAGAAAACCGGTATATTTCTCCAGGCCACTGTGAGCATTTTGAGTAAAGGCTGCAGCACTGAGGCTGGAAAAGCTTCAGCATGCTGTAGGCCAGCTGTCATTGGGGTTTCTGGAAGCTTCTTGTGTGTTAGCATCATTTTAATTAAAATATTGGTAAACTGGTGTACAGCAATGGCCTTGCTGTATTTTAAATATGAAAGATTTTGTGTTTGAGAAAAGAAAGATGCAAACAAAACAAAAGGGGGTACAAAAGCACAGTATTTTGTCTCTTGGAGACAGCAAAAAATGAATCTGAATCTTACGGCCATTAAAAGAAGCATTCTACTGCTCCCCCACATTGCTACCCAATGCCTACGTTCTGCCAAAGCTCTTCTCAGACTCTGCAGAAGACAGAGACTCTGCACCATCTTCCCTGTATACTTAGTCATACTTTAAGGCTGTACAGAAGCACTGTACACTCAGAACTCTTCACAAACTACTTTTGAAGCCCATTTGTTCTTAAATATGGCCAAACTGCACACAATCCCTGAAAAACAGAAGTCCAAGATCACATAAGTATGATTTTAAAAATTATTTCAGGAGGAAGCATGATCTTGTTTCTAAGCGCTTTGGCCAAAAAAAAAAAAAAAAAAAAAAAAAAAAAAAAAAAAAAAAGTATAAAATTAATGGTATTAGGTACCTAAAAATATTCTTGAGGATCTGGGAGTTGGAATAAGGGCCTGGCTTCTATTCCTAGCCATGCCACAGACTTGCTGGCTGTACTGAAGGACCAGCCAGAGCAGTACACACGGCACACTAAAAGTGCCCAAGACAAAGGTATACGAGAATGGTCTTCAAAACTCTCCTCCGCTCTTTGTCCTATTTGCCTGGCCTGTAAAATGGGAATAACACTGACTTGAGGGATCAGAGCATAAAAGACACGATTGCGTAAATTCTCTTGATGTGTTTCCAGACACACAGACAACATCCATATGGGGTGCCATGAAATCTTACCAATTTACAGTGCATCACTGATCGTCCTCACTTACCCCTTTCTTTCTTTCTTAATTCCAATGAATTAAGTCAAAAGACTCAAAATATCAGCAGCTCCAAAGAATTATGACTAAGATCAACCTCCTAGGAAAAAGAAGTGCCTTCTCCCTCTCAGCGAACACAGCACCTCCTAGCAATGGCTTACTGGTCAGTGGCAACTTTTCTGCTGTAAGAAGAACTTTAAAATCCAGTATCCTGCAACATTCAGGATTAAAAGTATGTCTTTATTTCACTGAACAGGATAGCTATGCATCCTCCCAATGGGATCCAACAGTTGCTTTTAGCCCTGGAAAATCTCACCCTGTGTAGTTCTCCTCTAAACTAAGGTACCTGTTTCTATGTGAAATACAATACAGAAATGGATTGAAAAAAAAAAGGTGAAAGTTTCTAAAATTTGAACAACTCATAATTGTAGGACACAATGATACAATAAGAGCTCATTAGCAAACACCTGAGCTGAACTTACTGGTAGCTTTTCTACTAATCAAAAAGGTACATCCTGAAGTTTATTTGACAGGATCTCATATCCCTGAAATTCCCTATGTGTCTCAGACATGAAATAACTTCTGGCATAGTCATTTAAACTATTAAACAGAAGATTCAAAATAGCACACTTCAGTAACAAATGGGAAAGTTCATGCCCCAGAGTTGCTCTTTCAGACTGATTAGTTTGTAATCTCACCTCGTCTCTTGAAAGTTTTCTTTAGTTCAAAGGCTAATGGCTGTTTTGGTGCAGAGAGGGGGAAGATGAGGAAGAAAGATGGCAATGAGATGGGACAAAATCCTGAGGAATAAAGTTCTGTAAAGATCCCAGACCCTGCAAGTTTTTTTCATCAGTAACAATACTCCAAGAGAAACACAAAGGCAATGAAAACCTCTGATCACTCTGCAGAAGGGAAGAGAAGATACTGACGTTTCCATGTGGTACTCTGTCTGATGAAATCAAGTATTCAAATGACTTCTGTTTACATAGTATTTTGAGAAATAATGCTAATTTGCAGAATTGGCATCTGGGGTACAAGTATATGTACCCTGGGAGAGCACTTACAGAGCCTTTGTGAAGCTAAGTAATAAACACTTTGTCTTCACCACACTATTTATGGGTTGCTTGGGGGCATCCTGCTCTCTTTCTGCCCTACCTGGGCATAAAATTATTGTAGAACTAGGTTTTAATAAGGCCAACAGTAAATCTGAATGACCACACATGCACAGCTATTCCTGCTCCCCTGATCTCCAGCATTAATTATAAAGTGGAACTGTTTATACAAGTACATACCACTTTCCTGACTTCTTTCTTGTTTATGTCTAAACCTTTATGGACATAAAACTTTGGAATTTGCTGTTGGAATAAAACTGCAATTGAAACTGCAGTAACTGTGCTAGAAAACAACTTTGCTATTGCTGCCCCGATTCTGTGGTCACGGTGGGTTTGCTTCTCCCCTGGAACCCTCTCCTGCTTGGTGGTGTTGTTTCAGGTCACCTCCTCGCTGTCCCATCTGGACGGCTCATTAGAAACTCGAGCTCTGGATGGCTCAGAGCAAATGCTCCAGTTTTTCCTCCCGTCTCCTCTGCTTTTCTCTTCACTCTGCACCACTTCTCAGCCCACTACGAGCTTCCTTGAATCCTGGCTGGGGGGTGATTTGCAGTACCTCTGCTGTAAGGCTGTGGTTAAATTTGTCACTCCTTTTATGATGTATTAAAATGGCAGTCTCTTTGTTCCTCTGCATAAAACACTTGTCCATGCCCTCAAACCCTCCCTCTCTCACTCAGAACTTTCCTGAGAGAGAAATTTTTCTTCTGCAATAAGTTATTACAAAAACAAGAGACTTCCATCTGATGGAATGCACATGTGCATATACCAAACTAAAGTAACTCAGGCTCCATAAGCCCTAAATTATTCCTTGTTGCATTGGCCTGACCACTTGTTTAGTTGGGCTGTCACATTATAAATTAATATGTTTGCTGTTTGGGGCTGAGAACTCTTTTTTTCCTATTTGTTCAGTAAAACAGATCCTGTATACCGTGGGCACTATATAAAAATAATAAGTTATTGTAGAACACAGGTAAGGTATTATTTTTGTCTTTCCTTCCCTTTGTTTTATCCCCTCCATCCTTTGCCCTTCCTCTGATCAATTAATCTTCCATTTACTTTCTATTTGCGTCTGCAGGTTTTACTCTAATACGTATTACTCCAATATTCCAACCATGCCACCTGCTACAAAAGTTCAAGCACAGAGGATTTACTAAAGTGAAGGAGAGGGAATCAGCAAAAACTCCAGAGGAGAAGAAGAAACAGTGAGTAAATTAAGAAAAAGGAGTGGATTCTCTACCTGATACTGTCTCTTCCACTGACTTGGATGCCTTGTAATTTCTGTCAGACTCTTTCTTTACTCTTTTCATGCAACATAGAAACACAGAGACTTTGTAGCCAGTGGAATTACATGGACCTCTCCACCTAGACTAGTTTTCAGTGAATTAGTAAGTGTTTGACCCAATCTCCTTTGTAGGTTAAAATATCTTTAAATTCTGCTGGGCTTTGTTGAGGTGGGAATGAATAAACTCTCTCTTAATTTTTGTGTCCGGCTACTGGAAGGCTCTACGTTACGTCTGTTCAAATCCCTTTCCTCCATGGCAAGGTTATCCTACCTTGGATAGGAGAAGGAGAAAGGAAAATTAAAATTGGGACTGTGTTTGGCCTCTTACAACTTCAAAATCTTCCCCCTGTTTGTACATTCCACTTTCCTGGACACACTTCTGACCTCAGTTTTAACATGTACCCCCCACAAAAGCACCCTTATAATAATGATGAATGATTAACTAAGTTATCACTTAGCACATCATATTTTACAAGTCACACAATCTTAACTAATACAAGATCAGCATGTTTTACTTTTTGTTATTTTTTAAAAAATAAGAAAAGTATCATTTTAATATTTGTTAAAAAGCTAAATATCGCAGCCTTGCACAGTTATTGGGAAGAGATGCTGTGCAAATAAACCCACCATGAGCTGTTTCTTCCCGAATGTCTGAGCACTGGCCTGCAGGATGCTCTGATGATCAAGGGCCACACTGTACAGGGCTGCCCATATGCCTGTGGTTGTTGCAGCTCCAGACCTGTCTCTAGAAAAGCTTCTCTTTTTCTGGCACATGCATTGCCCAGGCTCTCATCTTTCTTCCTTTTCCCTTCACGTTAAACACTATGATGTAACCAGGACACAACTCTAATTAGAATTTACAAACATTAATCAAATGTTTTGACATGAAAACTGGCCCTAAGCCTCAGGAGGAAACAAGACGTGCGTATCCTCGTGGATTTCCTTGTGCTCCTGAACTCTGCGTGCAGCGCCTTTCACATCTGGGATCAGTTGGTGGTTACCAAGAAGGATTTCACCAGAGCCGTGTGTGTGAGCCAGCCTTTGGACCTGCCGGGGATTTCAGAGCATCGGCACCCCCAGGCAGTTTTAGTGGGTGAGGTTTGGTTGTGTGGAAGTGAAGGTTTCCTGCTTCCAGCACCTTATTTCCAACCTTCCTGTTCCACGTGGCCATACATTAGTGACGGACAGTGCTAGCAGATGGCAAAGTTCGAGTCGGGCTAATTAAACATACTGAGCTAATAACCTTCCATTTTGGGACTGGTATAATTCATAATTTAATGTATTGCTGCTGAGACATTAACCTTTCAACAACTGGCACGGTGCCCACAGCAGCCTTAGTGCTGACCATCTTTCAGGAAAATGAGTATTATTGTTAAAACAGGTATAAATCATTCATGGCTTCAGCTTTTGTGTCAAACTGTACATGAAAATAAGTAGTAGGCTGGGTAATTTATTTACCTTTTGGTGGTTATTCTTATGATTTCATGATCATATTCCGTGATTCATAAACATTGGCCAAGTGCCATTTTGTTCTCGCTTTACCTTTCCTATATTGCAGAGGTTGTTCTGATTTTCATCTTTAACAGACTGATGCAGAATTATTTGAACTAAACACAAATACCCATTTCAAGGAGGAAAAACTTATTTTAAGCTAATTCCACAATATCCAATGACTAACAACTTGTAACATTTCTGTGTTTTGCTAAAAAAAATAAAATAATGTATCTTTGAAGACTTGTGTATAAACACAGATTAAAAGACCTCTTAAAAATAAAGCCGACAGCATATACCACAATATGAATAATCTTTGATTGAAAGTGACATAGGGGACTGGAAATAGAAGAATGTAAAAAGTTGAAAAGGACTCAACAGTCCTGCAAAACTATAAGACCAACACACAAGGCTGAGTTTGGGGAATATCACAGACTCTGGAGATCCTTAGCACTGACTTCTGGGACACTGCTGACTGATCACATCACCTTTTGTTTCACAAACTACCTCTGCATTGACCTTTCTTTTTCAGTGAAAGGAGAATCAGAGATAACAGACACCTGTACCGCAGAGCTGGCCTGGTGATTCACTAGTATTAAGGGCCTCTCATACAGCTCCATGAATTCCAGCTCTTGCTAACGTGGTCACCAGGTAGAAATTGCTGTGATGAGCTTATCACAGGTTCATTATCTGCACCCTGTACGGCAAAGGTTTTCAAACATTTTGGACTTAAAGACTATTTTCAGTTCTCAATATTTATCACATATTGGCATGTACACTAATCAATGCTAACTGAAAACATTACAGAGCTGAAATAAACTAAGTGCAAAGTAAATGAGAATGAGGTCCTAAACTTGTATTTCAGGTACAGACTGACCACCATTTGGGATGATAATAGTGCGAGGTGAGACCATCTAACTTTTAGATGGTGATACATCTGAAGAGATCCCAAAATATTCAGCGCATCCCAGCCACCATTACCAGACAGACCCACTGGAAACAAATCCAGTCTAACTTGTGCAGCAAACTTTGTCACGGTACACAGGTGCAGAACAGGGAAGATCAGATCAGAAGGAGCTGCTTACTGCATGTACCGGTCTCACCAATATTTCAACCCCTTCCCCCCACCCCATATCTGGGAAATTGTCATTTACCTCTTGAAGGTATGAAACAGCACCCTGAAAGCTAAGACTCGTAATTGCATCAGCCAGTTCTCAGATATCAAATATAGTACTGGCAGGAAAAAAAAAAAAAAAAAAAAAAAAAAAGACTTCCCTTTGTTCTTCTTAACCTTAATTGGAGGAGTGAGTACGTAGTGCTTTTTGAAAGGAAACTTCCTGAAAAATTTCGGGCTGGGGATGGTTTTCAGAAAAACACTTCTCCAAGACATATTTCACCAACTGTCTGTCTTTTTTTATTTTTTATTTCCAGCTAAAGCTGATTATTTTTTTTTTCTCATTTGCAGTGTCCTCTAAACAAAAACAAAGCAAAACAAAACAAAACAAAAACCTCAATATAACAACCTACGTTATACCTGACAGTAACATTTATACAGCAGTTTCAAGTCATACTTGGGAAAATCTGGCACTACAAAACTGGCACTTTTTGTTTGTTTGTTTGTTTGTTTGTTTTTTTAGGGGGGGTTCAACTAGATGGTCTTTAAGGTCCCTTCCAACCCAAACCATCTTATGATCCTAATTGCACCTCCTGCAGGATGGACAACAGCAAGTGAAGTCTTCTCACTGAAAGGACTTAAGCAAATCCCCTCTCTCTGCCCTCAAAACCTCAACCCAAACAATTAAATCCAACTTCTGTCTAGAAACTTGCTTTGATCCTTCAAGCTAACAAAAGATAATGTGAAAACACACTTCAGACTCCTTGTACTAAAGGAAGTTTTCCAAAAGTAGATGATTTTGCCCATTTAGACCTACTGGGGTGTGTGTGCAGTATTAGAGCCCAGGCTGGACTGCAGGCCAGGACTGAAGGTCCCTGATGGAGCAGTGAGTCTAATGTTTTCCCCAGGCTTTGCTCCATCTGCAGCATGACAGCCTGTCCCTCACTTTTCTCAGCAGCTAATCAATGAAAATTTAAGTTTTTAACTGTAGTGTGAAACTTGAACATTTGTTTCCCAAATTCTTCTGCTGTTTCTGCAGAGCCAAAATAGGACAGGAGTAGCTGGAGTTTCTTCTCATTTTTAGCCAGACTGCAATTGTTCATATGAATGTAACAGTTTCTCACCTTTTACTCACATATTCACTCAGAATCGGAACAGCAGCTCAGGCTGTGAATTCCCTCAGTTTTGGTATGCCACGATCTGTGCACTGAGCAGCCAGGCAGCTCACACGCACTCAGGGGCTGGGAACAGAGCTGTGCTACTGACTGACAAAAATAGTCCGAGAGCAACGAGCACAGATCTTACGTGAATCCATGGCTGTAGAATTTGCATTTTACTATATTGATGTTCAGAAATCACATTTTGAGTAAAAAACAATAATACAACCTTTTTTGTTGCTGTTGAAGATGCAGACACAACCTTGATTACACGAACAGTGCACAAACGGATGTCTGCTGAGCCGGCGCCCCCACACCATGGGTTTGGAGGAGCATGGTTGAACCAGCAACAACTGGACCAAAACCCCAGCAGCTCCTCTTCCACAGACTGTAAAACATCCCCGCATTTCACTCCCTCTGCTGGCCCCATTTTATACACTGAAGTTTTGCAAGACCTTAAACGCGTGTAAGGCCAGGTACATCTGAATGTTCACCGCAGTTTTCAGGATCCTCAGCCTGCTCAGCTCTCCCCTCCTTGCCAACACCACGGATGGTAGGGGACAGGAGCCCTCCCAGCTCCTGCTCCAGGCCCTGGTGTCCCATGCTCCATGCTGGGGCGTGGAGGCACCACCAGCCCCCTGGTTTGAAGCCGGGGTGCGAAGTGCACAGCTCCGGCCTCGCTGCGGTGTTCCCAGCTCCAAAAGGGAGCAGCCCCTCACCCCGACAGCTCGGTAACTGCTGACTGCAAAGGCACCTGTGTATATACATGCAACCCATGTCTGAGTGTCGTGACAAGCCATATGAATGCTGCCAACGTGCATTTACTTTATGTGTCTTCCAGAGAAAAACACAGCCTATTAAAATATGTGCCCTGGACGCCGCTCTGCAGTGTGCTCCTGGAGTTTCACACTTCCACACGTTATTTTATTGATCATTCCCAGTAACATGACACACTCCAGTGAGTGGCCATGCCTGCTGTCTCTCCTAGGAGCAATTACAGAAAACTTCTGCTCAGTCCTTACAGCGACACCTCTCCTTCTCACCGTTTACTCACTATTATTTTTACTTCTGCGGTGATGACCACAGAACAGGACAAACACTTGTTTGGAGCTGGTCAGAAGAGGCACGGCTGGAAGATGAATGCCGCCTGCCAGCAGTGCAGCAGTTTTTGGCACTGCCAGCTTCTGCAGCTGTGTCTTCTGGCCACCCAGTGTCGGCTTCACCCTGCTCGCATCAGGCCTCAGCCAAGCACGGCCAGCTCGGGGGGACGCGCGAGGACGCGTGCCACAGGCGTGCTGCAGCAGGTGGAGCTACCACTACCCACGGTCACTGGAGGACTTGTAGGAGCCAGTAATGCAAAAAAAAAGTGATTCACTTTATACTCCACTCGCAAGGCACAGCCAGCCACTACACAGAGGTCAGCCTGCTCGTACTGTGGTGAACTGGAAATCCCCTAGTGCTGCTGACCAGTCACAAATTTAAAAATGGACAACCCCTGCATGTGATTTTTTTTTTTTCTTCTTGGCTTCTTGCATGGCACTAGTATTTGCTTTCTTGCTATAGTTCCTGTTGAAGAGGAAACGTGTGACAGCTCTCTTCTCTACATGCAGACATATATGCTGTGATGGGAAATGGCCTTCAAATGCAATATTAAAAAAAAAAAAGTGGAAAAAAAAAAAAACAAAACACAACTGCCAACTTTAACTCTGTAATATTTTCTAGAAACACACTTCTTCGGTTTCAAATAATACAAAAGTTAACAACCTACGGGCACATGTTAGTGGTGCAATTGCTCTGTGTAAGGGCTGCAAAGGCAATGCTTCAGCCAGGCTGCGAGGAGTGTTAGCCCTCCTGGGCAATACCCACAGGTGCAGCTGTGCTACGCAGCTGTATTCTTGTGCTTTTTTATTTTATGTATTTATTTATTTATTTTCCAGTAGCCACATGACTTTCTACGGCAAGAATTATTTAATGTGTAGTTCCTGTCTGAAATGTCCCATAGAAAATTTTCAAAACAAGTTTCAAACTAACCAAGTACCTCCAGCTTCTGCATTTAGGCAGATATTATTGTTACTTTACAAATGGAAAAAATGAGGTAATTGTTTTAAGGGGGGACAGATGCTGCAAGTATGCTGGCACCTGACATCCTCAGTGATTGCCTAAAGCTAGGAAGAAGCATTGAAAAAAAAACAAAACAACAGGTATGAAGGAGGCTGTATGTTTGGGTGTGATTCCCCCCCAAACCATGAGTCCCTTTTGGCATACACATTCACCCTGCCACAAAAACTAGCCTTATGCCTCAGTGTTTAAATTCAAACGCTCGCATGCGGATATTTTAGATTTCAGATTTTCTGTATTTCTTCTTCAGCAAGATACTAGGCTGCATACCCCAAAGCCAAAGCAAAAGTTACTGTCTACACTGTGGTTATAAGGGAGTTAAAGTTCAGGTTTCTAATTGCTCTCTTGAGGCCTTATTACTTGTTGATTAGGTCCTTTTGGGAACAGCATCAAACCTATAATAATAAACACTCATTTCACTGGAAAGTTTGTAACAGCCCTGCGGGCCTTATGCCTCTGTAAACTGGCACAGGTATAAAACAACCAGAAAAGGTGGTTTGCTTGCTGTAAAGTTGGGAACTTCTCTAAGAGAGGCTTTCAGGACTGGATGCATCTGATCTACAGGCTTCTCAGACTGATTAAGAACTGCATATTTCACCTCTGGCAAAGGCTCCTGCTTTTCTGAATGTTCCTCTCCGCCTTCCAAGCCCACACATTAAGGGGTTCTGATTCAGGCTTTTTCTTGTGGAGCAAAACATAAACGTGCAAAATGTGTGCAGGCAGCCTGAGCAAAGCTCTGCTGGGGACCGTGCTGTGCCTTCTCTGCAGCCACCTGACAGCTCTCCAAACTTCAGGGTGGGCTCCTTCTCCCTCAAAAGGATGGTGGAAAAAAAAAAAAAAAGAAACAGCCTCAGTTTGGATCAGCTGTCTGATGGAGTCAATACTTGTGTCCGCTGAGCAGAGAAGCTGTGGCGTCCCCATGGAGCACGTGGGGATTGCAGAGCCGTGGTCCCGGGGTGCCTGGTGGCAACAGAAGAGGGTCCTGCAGTAAGAAGCTGTGCCGGGACAGTCAGGAGATGCTTACTGACCAGCTGGGCATCCCATCCCCATTTCTAACCAGCACTCAAGTTCTCAGTTTTCAGAAACTCCTAACTAAAAGAATGTGAAGTGTAAATTTCAGTCTAGGTCTTCTGAAAGTATTTGGATAGCACCATTTTTACAGGCTGAATTTCAGAAGAAACAGGGAAAATAGCACGGCCTCACACGCTCTCAGGCAGGAGAGAAGTTGCTGTCAAATCTCTGATCTCTGCGAGCCTCTGAAGTAGGGCACCGGGTCTCCTTGAAATCCGTCCGTAATGAATTAGCCTGAAGTAAAAGTAGGTGTTTATCTCAAGTCGTTGCCTCAAATAGCTGGCTACCTGTTGGAAGAAGGGTCTGATCGATGCAAACTAAGGCAGCCATGCGTGAGCTGTTACACAGTGGTTAGTATTGATCAGAGCTAACGGCTGCCGATAGGAATGCGGAGCAGACTGACAGGCGGAGAAGAGGGAAGGAGGAAACAGCCTTCGCCGGTGGCAGCCGTACAGAGGAAAGCCGATAAAAAGTCAATTCCACTTAACGGAATGGCTGCTAACTAAATATTTTTGGGGCCAGAGCCTTCCCAGATAGCAGCTGGAGCATCTCCGTTCCGGAACTGAGACATCAAGCGAGTGTGGCATCGACAGCGGAGATAAGAGAGGCTCGTGACGGCCGGCGGAGCAGCAGAGCCTGACGGGCCTGCGCGCCAGCCCCGCGACGGGGCCTGCCACCACCAGCACCACCAGCAGCAGCAGCAGCTCGCCATGGCAGGGACAGGGAGCGGCACGGGGAGACGAGAAGGTTCAGGGAAAAACCACTGTGGTACGGAAACACTGACTTCCCAAGAGAGAAGGTAATGATTTAATTCAGCTCCTTTCATCTGCGATCGCTGCAAGGATTGGTGCAGGAGCTACCTGTCGGACAGAGACGCAGCACAACTCTTCGAGCCCCAGCCCTGGAGATGCTTCACAAAACAGCCCGAGACCAGCGACCACCACAGAGCCTATTTCGAAGTCTCAAGTGTTTGGGTATTGTGAGAGGTATGGCTCACCAAAAGCAGCTTCAAAAAGCTGCCCACGTGCTTTGGGGGCTGGCTTCAGTGTCAGTACTGCTTCTGCCTGCAGCTGCTGAATGGCGTGGTCGTGTTCATGATCCTGTTTTCCTGTCCAGGGGCATCTCTGTGCCAGGAAGGATGTGAGAAATGAAATTATGTACATAACCATTTCTAAATGATGCACCACATCATGAATTTTTTCTATGTGAAAGGTGCTTAGACACATGACAACGTTGCCCCACGTCAGGAGGAACCGAGGAGCTCTGTGTATTGCTGTCTGCTTCCATCCTCAGCCCAGCAGGTCAGATTTGGGCTGCCTTCCTCTCCGAACTGCTTGCACTACTGCTGCTTTGGGGTCTGGTACGTTGTAGGGTCACATGTTCTAAGAGGACACAAAGCAATCAAGAATTGTTTTTCCTGGGCCCAATGCTCAGTGTTTAGGCTATGTTTCAGGCCAACTTTTAGTGGACTGGATCAATGCTTAAGGCACCTAATATAAAGTAATTCTCCAACAGTTTGATTAATAGTGTCGTAGTCATAGCTTCAGTTCAGGTTCAACCTTTTTAACGTTTCATTATTTTACAAAGTAATAAATCAGGACAGTGGGAAAAGACAGATGTAGGACTGTCCCTGTCTATCCATCTCTTCAGGAAGACAATGGGTCACAGGATAATTGTTTCCAAGGTTGGGGCAGCTGATATTAGAAAATCTGCTAAAATGCAGTTTGTAACAGAGCTGGCAGTACCCTGAGGAAGAAAAAAGGAAGCTGAAATGTGGTTAGTGTGTCCTACAGAGCTGACAAGGCAGGGAGTAGGTTGGGGCTCCAGGGGAGCCAACCAAGACGAGATGTCCCCTTGCAGAATGCAGAAAGGCAGCTGTGCTAACCCTGCCAGCTGTCCTGGAGCACAGGGGAATGCTGCCTTTTCCATGGAGCACATGAGACCATTTGTACCCCTTCAGGACCAGCGGTGGCTGACACAAAGGTCCCTGCTGAGGCCAGTATCATGATGATGAAATTATAGGAGACTACTTCTTAGAGAAAGAAAAGTCAAGCCACGTAGGTTCAGTGCAAATTTGAAGAGAAAAAAGTAGACTCTTTGCACTTCGGTTTCTGCAAAGTGATGTAGATGATACAGAATGGAAGAAAGTACAGAGCTGTTTGAATGAGATTAAAAATATAAAAGAAATGAGTGTTCAGATTCAATCTCTGATGAAGCTGATGGAAAGACTGCAGTTATATGAAGTTAAACAGGATGGAGAAAGACTGAAAGTGATGAATTGGAGCTTGCTTTGTTAGGAAGGAGGGTAGAGAAAGGACAAGAGATCTGAAGGTATAAAATGGCCAAATAAAAGACTAGAAAGAGTGTTACGGCAATGTATTTTATATGGACTTAAAAGCGTGGGATGACAAAAAAAAACAAACAACAACAACACCTGACTACAGGAACCTGGGCAAGAGATGATGTAGTCTTGGAAAAGAGATTTTGTTGTTTGAACAGAGACTAATCAAATCATTAAAAAATTGTGAAGGGTAAAGAATTTGGGGGAAAAAGTGGAATTCAGGTTTGGTCATATCAAGTTAGAAACTCCATGGAAAAGTAACACAAATCTAACGGATGTACTTTGCTTCTCATATCAACTGATCTGTTATGTGAAATACAAATTTAGGGATAGCACATATAGATGAAAAGAAATTCATGTGCAGCACAGTGAAAAGCCAGACTAATGTTTGGAATTCTGGCCCTACATGTACAGCTTGCTTCTCATACTGCCGAGCAAAGCAAGTTTTATATAGAACAAACATTGCACTGTTTTCCATCATACTTTAACAAGATTTAAATTTACTTTTAAATTTTATCTAGTTCTGTGAAGGAGCCTGACAGTCGTATTGTATAGGCATTTAGCAATTATTCACTATTGTAATTTACAGACTGTTAAAAGAGGAGTAAGTCATAAATGAGGGACCTGATTATCAAAATATTGTCATCAACTGGTCTCTTCTTATGAGTATATTTGTATTTGTGCATATTGCTATTTTAGGTATTTATAAAACAAAACTATTGCCCTCATTTCTATTACCGTTAATTTAAATGCATTTGATTTACATGCAGCGTTTGCAGTCTGAACTGCCTGGGCTACAAACATTGTAAGAGCACACATTTACATTCAGAAACCCTACAATTTGTACATAAATGCTTTTTAAAGAGAATGTTTTGAAACCTTATATTTTTATACTAAAATAAATAAAAGTTAAATGTGAGATTTCAGCCACTTGCTGTTAGTGAACCTTTAATTACATAGTGGAGGCACTGGCAGAGCTAGATGACTGTCTTCAGTATACACATAACACTTGCTGGACAAACAGCAAAATGATATAGAGAAGAAACCAGTTCTATATTTCCATATGTTTTCTGCAAAATAGTATGCAATTCAAAACTGGATTGAAATCCACATACTAAGGCTCAGCCTATTTTATTCTGCTTTCTTACGAAGCTGCATCCCTATACTGCGTTATATTGTTATGTTTTAAAGCCGACACAGTACAGGAAAAACTAATGAAATCTATTAGACTTACAGTACAAAAGAAGAGAGATTTCTAAGAAATACTGCACAAAAAAGCACAGATTAAAAAAAAAAAAAAAAATGGAAGCAGCAGAGAACAGCAACTATGTGCCACAAAAGATAAATACAAAAAGCTCTGCTCTCTCTTATAAGACACCCACAGTCCTCCATCTGTCATCTCAACCCTTCCTCTCCCAACTGTTCTTAAATTAAATGAATGCTTCTAATGGGAGATTTTCTCATGAAAGCTTATGAGAATTCATCCAAAGACAAATTAAAACAATGCAGTGTAATCATGCAATTCACCTCTCTAACAGGTTGCCTGGATTCAATGTTCACATTTAGAAAATAAATAAAAAAAGCAAACACAAAAACAATAAGACACCCAAATACAGAAAAAAAAAGGGGGGGGGGAACACAAACAAAAATTAAAGAGCAAATCTTTCATTGACTGAAGCTGATATAGATGCAGGTTGATATCTGCAACCATTCTTACAGTTGTATAACTGAGACTAAAGGTTATATCTTATATAAAACCACTGTACACATCTGATTTAATGATTTTATTCTTCATAGGCATTGCAGTTAGAATATTTCTAAAAGGATCAGCAATGTTAAAAGAGTGGTTTTTTTTTCTTCATGTAAATAAAACTAGCTTATGCTACTAACTCTAAAGTGTTTTTAAAACATTTTCCTACTTATCACATACTGTTTCGGTTGCTTTTTAGCAACTTATTTAGGTTGAATAACATGCTGAGACTTTCTATTTTCACTTTTGTTTCTAGTTAGCTTAATTTTGGGGTTGTCGTACAGTAATATAACTCTTCAGTGTTTGGGTCGAATTAATTTAATTTCTACCACTTGTACTCTAGATAGCCATAGTAGCAAAACTGCAGTGAAATATTTATATTAAAACCAGGTATAAGGGAGCATACTTGTAAAAGAAACAGACCTTAAATTTGGACATAATCACCTGACAGTTCTTCTTTAATAGCAGGTCTTAGTTTCCTCTATATTTCACAGTTTTGCTGTTTGAATTCACAGCAGGTAGTTTGATACCAAATGGGTTATTTTCTTAGCTAATAGTCACACTAAATTTAGATCTAGCCACACAAACAAACTTAAAAGAAGACAGACCATCTGTGCCACACAGAGAAGTTCCCAGCACCAGGAAAAGTCTGAGGCTGCAAACCCGGTGGCTGAAGGACACGCTGTCAGGGCACTGCTCCTCGTGGCCGTCAGCCCCACAAAGGCCACGGTAACCTCAGCCTGGGCGATGCTGAGCAGGGTCCTCACCTGCTGGGAGGACAGGATCGACCTGACGGCCTCAGAACGGCTGCTGCAGCTCCGGCTGGGTAAGCCAAGGACTACATCGTCAGTCACCTTCGCTCTAGCCCTCTGTTTTGCTACTGCAGTTGCTTTCTTTCCTGTTCTCTCTCAACGCCTGAGTGCAATGCTCAGTCAAATTAAGTCTCCTTGGATTTCCTTTGCTGTTCAGTTCAATCTCTCCTGCTCCTTTCTTGTTCTCTCACTCTCTTTGCATGATTTCTGCACTCGCCGTCTTCATTACTGAAGTCACTCAGACTGCCCGAGTTCACCCTGAAAGGTAACTAAAATCCTCCCCAGATTCTCCTGTCTCTGTTACTTTCTGCATGTGCTCTTTAACAGTTTCTTTTACCGAAGTCCCTCACTGTTGTACTTAACCACCATGAGTGACAGAAATCCAATGCTGACCACTTCATTATCTGCCGACCTTGTCCCCCTGGCCTCCTGGCCCTCTATCTCTCTTGGGCAGTCTGCCCTACGTCACAAGTCCTTGTTAAAGGTCAGGACCCCAAACCATCAGAATTGGTCGTGTTGTTTTACTGTATCACCAGAGAAATCAGGCCTGTCGGATCTCATTAAAGCCCTATTTATGGGTGGAACACCACTCCTGGAGTGGGATGAGATGCTACCTTTGAAACGCAATCTTCACCAGATCAGATCAGTATAGCACAGGGATTATATTCCACCAGTCAATCTCTCATAATCACTCCCACTCTTATTGGCATGGCTACTGCTGTCTCTGCATGAGAAAGGAAATCCTCTTAAACAAATACTCTCCGCGGGAATAAGGCTTCACTTCCCCATTAAAAGGCACGGGATCAGGTGGACAGGTGACCACACGGACTAGCGTGAAGAAGCCCGATCAATAGGCACAGCGCGTTGCGTCGCTACTCGCGTAGCAGCTAACCATAGAGACGCTTCATCCTTAATATAGCACAAACGATGGAAATGTGTTAACCGAGCCTTTCAACACTCCTTTGAAATAAACAGGGAACTATCACCACGGCTCTGCGGCAGGGAAGTGACGTGACTTCCTGAGTATGACAGAGCAAACTAACGACAGCTCTGAAATTACAGTTGTTGCCAGCCTCATAAGAACTCCTTTAAATCACAACTTGTATTAGCTTCTTATCTGGCATGAGCATTACAAAGGGAGAGAACATTTCTCTTTAGGCTTATGCCACAGTTTTAAGACATAACCCATGGTAATGTGACTTTGCACTAAGGAATTTGCAGAGAATGATGTCAGGTACAGAAATGGGTAAGTTAGATGGTAAATAACATTATGCTTCTTATGTCGATTCAATGTTTTAAATAGAATTTCAGAGTGGCTGTATGTTGAATAAGGCAAAAAATGATGCAAAAGCATTCTATGAATTCTGAAGACAATGAGAAATCTCAGCGGCCTAAATGAGAGCAAGTCAAAAAGTAAGCACAGAGAGCAGACTGTCAAACCCCATGGGAATAGAATTTAGAATCAGATCACCTCTGGACAGGGCAAAGAAATCTCTGTACAACATGACAGGATGGAGAAAGGCAGCACATTAAAGTCTCCAACTGGAGATGTTTCACTTACTTATTAAAAACAACAATAAAAAAAAAAAAAAAGCCTAAAAAAGGGGAAATACTAAGAAATCCACCTCTAGACAGAAAAATAGGGAAGATCATAGGAGGTCTAACAGATAGACCTAAAACCAAAGCACGTAGATTCGATGTAATTTATTAGAGTTTCAAGAGAAGGCAATAACTGTACAGAACCACAGAGTGATCCACAAGGTGATTTATCAAGAGCTCAAAAACCTGAGAATATGGTCCTGATCACAAGGGAAGGCTACACCTACTTTGCATAATTCTGAGCCAGGCAGGTGTATTTGCATTTTTAAGAGTGTGTGCGTAGGACAAGGATATAATATGTATGAGAGGTGCAATACCAAATAGCCTTAACTAAAACCAGCATACAATTTACTTCAGATTCCCAGGGAGGCTTTGGGAACTGAGAGAATAACTTACCACATGTAAGAAAAAGCCAGAAGATCTGTTTTCTACATAGGTCACTAATTCTGATGTTTTTGCATCAGTTTGGGTCACCTGGGTCATAAAATATCACCTTTCCATTTTGCAGAGTTTCTTCTAAGCCATTCTTCTAAGAGCTTCTTTAATCTGTTCTTAACTAGAAACAGTGGGGCTATCTCAGTTGGTTTCCTTTTAAATTTTCATGCCCATTTACAGACACTTACAAAAAAGAGGTATGATTTTCAGTAGGAAAGGAAAAGCTGAATTAGGTTAAAGCATGTTTTAATTTAATTTAATATAGTTTTTGCTAATACTAAAAGTATACATATATTATATCTGACATTGTTTAAGATTTCATTACTTGCTTAATTAGCAACGCCAATGAGAGTGAGCTATTCTTGATAATGGCGAACATGTTTCTTTTGAAACATGAAGAAGAGGTATCTTTCTATCCCAGAAGAAAAACAACACAAGATGTTCGCTGCAGCTCCCTTTATCTGTGAAGCTGCAGTGAATTTGCTGCTTGACTGCAACACTGAAACTATCTGTCAAGTCTACAGCAGAAAGGGAGTTTGAAAGGCAAACGCGATCTGTGATCAATATCCTAACAAATCCAAAGGAAGCCCCAGTTCCCGAAGGGTTAATCCAGAGAAGAAAAGGCATCCGAATGTTTAGTGAGCTAATGTGTTTATTGACGGGCAGGCCTTTAAGTCCTCAACAGGGAAAAGCACAGACAAGTGAAGTGGAAGTTAGAGTCAGCCGGGCTGCTTTGTGTGGATCGTCACCGTTAGGTTTTGCGGCTGTTTTGCAGTTGGGGTTGCTCGGGGCGCCCTCACGCAGGGTGCTGGGGCTGGGTCTCACCAGCACATCGCTCTGGGACCGGCACCCAGGCTTGCCAGCCCTGGGCACGCCATGGCCACCGGTCCCGGTGTAAAGGCCTAGGATTCCTTCAGCACATATCGGGCACCTTTTAGCATCTTCTGCCTGAAGACAGTGTAACTGCCAACCTAAATTCTGCACTCAAAACCCAGACACTTTGCTGGGACATTCCGTCGCTGGCTCGCTGCTGAGAGCTCATCCCGGGCTGGTGCCTCGACAGCACAAGGGTTTGCGTGCGCTGCGGTGCCGGCATCGCTGCCCACCCGCCCGCGTGGCCGCTCCTGCCCAGCGCCGCGCACAGCAACTGCATCAGACCACCTTAACGCCCCGCGTCCACCGCCCGTGGGCTGCGCGGTCAATGCCAGGGTCAGGGGTCGGTGTCCCGCCTGCTAATAGAGTGTAAGCTAACATTGTCTTCAAATTGCTGGAGTAAAAAGACAATGCCCACCTCCTGCTGATGGCCTTACCCTGGGGGAGGGGGGTATTGGCTTTATTGGAAAACTGCCAGTCTCAGAGGTGATGGAAGTGGCTGATAGCAGCTAAAGACTGTTTGATTGTTGCTGGAGAACTGGTCGGAAACCATCTGAAAGGCAGTTCATTGACTGACCCCACGAGCTGCTTATTGACGGCCGGGTTTTCCTCACTTGATGAATCTCTCCAGCTCCGCGTGCAGCTCAGCCTCGCTCAGTGAGAAAGCAGCTAGCCAGCCTGGGAGCCTGCTGGTGCGCGGCCAGCTCTGGGCTGGCTTTGACAGTACCAAAAATTCCCAGTGACCAGCTCACGAGCTGCTGCAATGGCAATCACCACCTAACCATGGGACAGCCAGACCCTAAGGAGCAGCGCAAGCACCCCATGGTCAGACCAAGTGCAAGGGAACTGTGCAATACATATGGCACCTTCTGCAGTGGCACCATTTGAAATTGCTTCAAAAACCAAACCAAAACAAAAAACAACAAAAAACAACAAAAACAACAACAACAACAACAACAAAAAACACATGAGAAATTACAAAAACAGGAGGTGAAAGACACTGCCAGAATTTAGGGTACCAGGAATATCCGAGTTCTGATAAATGTAGGGTTTTTGATCTATAGGATGCACCTAACTCAAGACAGGACTGAAAGGAAGACTCAGCAGATCTCTCTTGATGACAAACACGATGCCAGTGCCATAGCTGCTACCATACAGATACAATGACGGTACATTCATTACAGTTTTTAAGACCTACCGTACTGAGAAAGTATTGTAACTGAGCTAGATATATCATTTAAGAGATTATACGAAGAAAATTAAATTAATGGTCCATCCAGCCAATATCCTATCATCAGCAGTAACCAGTAACAGCCCTGTAAGCAAGAGCATGAAATAAGTGGACAGACTATGATGCGTCCCCAGAAGCCACCATCAACCTGTGATTAAAGGACTTTCTGAACTACAAGTCAGGTTCCACTTTTTAGTAGTCCTCAGTGGATTTTTCTTCCATAAAGCTGTTCTGTCTGTTCTTGAACCCATGTACTGTCAGCATCTGTAGCCCTGCTACAGAAGAGATGTGCAGAGTAATTTTGCCTCATGTGAAGAAACGGCTTCATTTCTTGATCTGCTTGTTTTTAACTTTCTGACTGCTACTTTCATGTGATGCCCTCTCAGCCTTGTACTGGAACAGACGGTGGACAAGCATTCCCTATTCACTTTGTCATTGAATTATGATCTCCTGGCTGTCACCATATCTCATGACAGTTGTCTTTTCTGACTGATGGGACCTAGCCTGCTTTGTACTCTTCTGCAGTACTGCAGATGTGCCGTACTTTGATCACCTCTGTTGCACTTTTTGTAACATTTTCCCATTCTCTTATAAATAACTTACTTGGGATAGGACCAGAACCGTAAAGCTTATTTAAGAAGCAGGCACATAAGAGAAGTATACGTTGGCATCATGATATTTATGCTTTTTTCTCTACTTCTTTTATTACGATCCCTAACAATGCTTGATCATTTGATTATTACTAAGCACTGAAATAATGTTTTCAGAGAATTCTTTGTTGTAGCCACAAGATTTGTCATCTGAGTGGTGACAGTTAGCTCCACCCTATATGTTGCCTTCTTCTGTCTCACCCTTTTTCAATAGACAATTCCAGATTCCATGGCTGCTATGGAACAGCATCCTAGATAACTTTTGCGTTTTAATTTTACTGCAGGAATACTGTGTTGTATTACACTGTCAGAAGCTCTTATGGTGCTGCTCTTGTATGCAGAGATTATCAAGAGACACCAGTGTCCCAAGTGCCTATTCAGGAAACAAATAAATACACTGGAAAATTGTTCCCCATAGGCCTGGCAATCTGGTTTAGAATAGACATGAGGAGGCATGTGAGGAGGAACACCACAGTGGCCTCAGGGACAAGAATGGGCAAAATATATACTTGTACCTCTACTGATGAAAGGTGTAAATCAGAAATACCTGCATTTGAGAACTATTTTCTCAAACATCTGAATGTTTTAGTAACTTTGTGTCAGTGCCAGTTCCTAAAGATGTTGGAGATCTTACTGCCTGTCAGCTGCAGACAGAGCAGAAGTCAGATCTTTTAAGATTTTCAGGAAAAACGGAGATATTAATGACTTCTGGTTTCTTACTACTGGTAGCACACATGCACCAGATGCCGAGCACAGGAGAGGGCTCACAGCACGCTCAGGTGCTGCATGACAGGGTTTTGGAGAGCCACTGGCAGGTCTGTCGGGTGGAGCTGAGTCCAGGCGGTTTCAGTCCTGTGTTGCCTCCCACACCTCCGAGCCCAGAGAAGTATTTCCCTTCTGCAGCATCCCGCACTGACAACGGGGCAGAGGCACAGCCTGGGCAGAAGATGGGCGTGCTGAGGACTAGCAGTGAGTTGGGTTTTGAGAGTCATGAGCTCAGGATCCAGATTCTTCACACTGCTCAGCAGCCAAAGCGACTGATGGATTGACTGGCATACCAAACGAAGCACCCTGGTCGCCCGCTGCTCAGACGTCTCCTTGCCTCGATTTGCATATTGAAGGGTTGCCGTCGAGGCCTGGCTGTCAGAGATGGTGACAGTTGTGGGGGTTTTTTAGCTTTATCAAGGGGGATTATTTTTAACCCAAATTATTTTGCATTGTAAATGTTTAAATCCACATCAAATCCAGATTAATGCATAAAATAGTCCAAGAGGGTATTTACTGAAAAAAAATAACAATAAGTCAAATTATTATGGCTAGCTCCCCTCCAAAGTGTTTTAAAAATGGGAAAGTCTGAGATTTTGGCTAAAATATCACTTCACGGAGAAGAGTCGTATAAACCTCTCTCCAAGAGACGGCCGAAGTTTACATGCAAACTGGAACCCTCAGTACGATTTCACAACATGCCTGGAATTAATAATGCAGATAAATCCTAAATAAATCGGGATTAGTGTTAACTACGTCTTGAGGTTTAATACGCCATACGAAAATGAAAGAGGGCTGGCGGGGGTGGAGGGAGGGAAGGAGCTTTGACTTAAACCTCACCCGAGAGGGAGCAGCGTGTGTGCGGGCGGCGTCGCCCGCCGGGGCCCAGCTGAGCGGGGCAATCAAAGCACTCCTAATCACCGCGCTCGGGGACGCCTTCAAAGGGCTGGGTCTGGCCACGGCCGCGTAAGGTCACAAGTGAAACGCGGCTGCACGAGAGGGGGAGGGGTGTCTCGGATTTTTGGACAGCCCGGCTATTTGGTTCTGTCTTCGGGAGGTCAGCTGGGTTGCGGTATTTTACCATCTTATCAGCAAAAAGATTAAATTTCTCCTCGCGGTTAAAGAGCTCAGCCCCACTCCAAGGAAAATGTAACTAAGACCGCCAACACGCCCCGGGTAGGAGCCGCGGCACGGCGCAGAGCCTCGCTGCTCAGCCTCGCTGCTCCCCAGCTGCCACCGGCCTCCCCCAGCACACCCAGCAGGGTGGCTGCCGCCGCTGTCCCCTGTGCTGCCAGGGACACTGAGCCAGGACTGTCCCCTTCTCTGCACGCCGATGAAGCCTGGGCCGATGCGGTGCTCTCGCCCTCCAGTACGAGGCAGACCTCTGGTTTGCCACACGTCAGAGCCAGCGAGCAGCTGCGAGATGCTCCTCGTCTGTACTTGGGCACCTGGAAACTTGCCAGTTCCTCTCTGTTTGTGCTCTCTTGGAATCAACAGAATCATAAAGGTTGGAAGAGACCTTCAAATTACCTGGTCCAACCATCATCCTACCATCTATGTCACCCCGCTGAGCCATGTCCCCAAGCTCCAGGTCCAACCTTTCCTTGAACACCCCCAGGGACGGTGACGCCACCGCCTCTTCTCGCAGCCCCTGTAAGGAGAGCTCTGCACTTCTCAGGTGTGAGACTGGGCTGAAAGTCTCAGAAATCTGTGGACTTTCAAGAAATCTCCTCTCCCATCTGTTTCCTGTTCCTTTCCTCAACACTTCCTCAGCTCTCACACCAGCTCTAAGCTCCAAAGAGACAGAGGGCCAAACTCCCATCTGCCTTCAGCCACAGCTAATTACTTACACCTGTGCAAAAAGGCTATTAAACGCATCAAGTAATCACAGGTTACATGCTGCTGCTGCTGCTGTTTGTGTTTGCTGTACACAGACGTATGTGGCGAGTGCATAAAACAAGACAGTCCCTATGGGGCTGGGATTGGAGCTGCACACGTGGACCCAGGGTAACCATTTAAAAAGAAACTTGGCAATGTGAACTCTGAGTCTATTTTTTTTTTTGCCTCCTGAGTAATCTTTTGCACATGATAATGCATGGCTGAGTTTACAGTGTTGCTTCCTTCCCGCTGTTGGCATCAGTTGTGTCAAAGGTGTGAGACTGATGTGCTGATTTCTGAACAGGTATAAATTTACCAGGCTCCAAGTAAAGATCTGTTCATTTTGAAATGAAAATTTTGATGGCACGGCAAAGATCTAGGCCAGGAAACAAACAGACATGCCAGCAAAAGCCTATACCTAACAATGCTGACAAATGTGGAAAATATTCCAACTCTAGCCTTACAGCAGTCAATACGCTATACTTCAGTGATGACTCCTTCTTTTAGGTTTTATGTGAAATATTTACATATGGTTAAACATTGGCCAGTAAGCAGCGTTGGTTTCCAATAATTTTTAAATATTTAAAAGCTGGAAATCATCTCTTTTTGCAATGATTGTGCTGTGTCCAGGCCAGCCTTATGTGAGCTGGCACAGCCTCTGCAGAGCACCGCCGACCTCTTCCAGACCAGCTTTCTGGCTGCAGAAAACTGATTCTGGAGGTTTTCCAGGATTCTCCAAGTAGATGTTCAGAATCCATGGGATATTAATACAGAATATAATCTACTGTATTTATATAACGATGTTTAGAAGTTTAGGTTTTGCCTTCAGCCATTTTCAGTACCAGAAAAATAAATAATTAAAAAAAAAAAAGAATAAAAAAGGCAGGAGTGGGAGGTGGGAGGTCACTGTGACATGAACATAGAGCTCAATGTGACATGGCACTGTGATATTAAACCCTCATCCGAGTGGGCAAAACTGAAGTGGATTAAAGTTTTGCCTAGTGGGCAAAACTAAAGAGGCCAACATGCAAACAGCCAAGCCTGGTTATATTTTTTAGAAACAAAGCAAAACCAAACAACTAAACAAAACAAAAAAGCCCCACACATTAGTATTTGCATGTCTTTGAATGCAATACATTTCCCAACACTAAAGAAGACACCTGCGTGGAATAGGGATTGGTAAAAATCACGTAACCTGAAAACTTTCTGTGAAAACTTGTTAACATCTCAGAACAACTTACTTGGAACCCCAAAAGCTGCAAATTTTCATTCACAAGGAAGTTTATACATCTTTGCTCAAAGAGGATATGAAAGCAGTTATAAAAAACGGGACTCAAACTATAACAAATTAAAAAAGGAAACATCTGTGACAATTAGCGTAAGCCAGAAGCCAATATACGTGAATGACTTGTAAGAAAAGCCAAATGTATCATGCCCTATCAACAAAACACTCACAAACCACAGGGATTTTTGAAGTTCACCTGTAAAAACGCCAATAATTGTGGAAAACCAGGTTATATTCAACAAAACATATCTGGTGCACATACATACATACAACATATCAGCTGTAAACCAACTAGTTGATGTAAATATATAATGAAGGTCACGTAATAGTAAAGGTGTAGACTGAGTAGCATCTGTTAAATCTGAAGATTTTTAAATTGGCAAGGCCGAACACTTGTACTTAATAATTTTAATGGAATCATTTGGAAACTCTTCAAAGACTTCCGGGTAATCCTTAATATGTCTTAAAAATGGAAAAGTCTCAAGGAGATTTGGGAGGAAGTTAGGTTGTGTGTCTTCAAAAAGTACACAGGGTTGACCTATGTTTTAAAAGGTCAACACTTGACATGTGTCAGCAAAGAGATGAAGGATGGAAATATGCTTAATACTAATGAGCATTATTGCACTGGAAGTACTTTATTTTCCACTGCCTCAGCAATGTTTGTTGTGAAGACTCTTACGTAAACATTGTAAAATAGTGTCAAACCCTGACTTCCCAAACAACATCTTTCAGAAAATCTTCCAGATCTCCTGTCAGAAACACTCTACATGCAATCCATAGTCCATGTGGCAACAAATGACACGTGAGTAAGCAAGCAGAGGACCGACAAAAAGGGCCTAGGAAAGCAAGACAAAGAGCAGTAGTTTACTTGGATTATAGAGCCATCACATCGAAAAAGCCACGTTCATTACCACAGGGCTCAGCAGACTAGAAAATGATACTGCTCTTAAAAATATTTTGATCTGTAAGTAATAATAATTCACTTTGAAACAGAGTAACAAGATCACACTGACCACGGGATGGTTGAGGAGGCAACCCAGAGGAGAGCACTGCTCGGGAGAGATCAAAGGGGGAGACGAACAATAAACTCATGCAAAAGGAAGATTTGATGGAAGCTGGCCTGAAAGACGTTCAGGGAACCAAGGGTACATATCAAATGACTTGCTTAAAAGTGAATCAAAATTTGCTGACAGTCAACCAGCACTTGCTGTTTGCTAGTATGGGCTAATTTCATGGGAAGTTAACCAATTTGAGGAGAGGACCAGCAGGAAGGAAACCCATGTAACATTGTATTATCCTAGCTAAATCTCAAAATAAAACTTTTGGCAGTGACTCAACATGTAAATTACCTAGGTGAAACAAGTCTCCATGTTGTATATCAATTCCTGATAAAGTATCTAAGGACATATATATTCTGGGAACTACTGGTGATGAGGGCTGTAGGTCACACTGACATGAACAGTCTGTAAAGCACTCAGTCAATCTGCTTTGAGGATCTGATACTGGAAAATGCTTCTTACAGCATATCAAAATAGTTTTTTTCCTCTTTTTTTTTAGGCTTAAATAATAATGAGGAACTAATTGTAGTTAAGGGAAGCTAGGAAACAAGGATCACAATTCAGTTAGATTTTTAAACAGTATAAAAATTAACCCTAATAAGTGAATAGCAATTATAGTTAATTTCAGCAAAGCAAATAAGGAATGAGAGAAACATTGGCCAGAACTGAGTATAATGAGGCAATAA
Organism: Aythya ferina; assembly: GCF_964211825.1. Lineage (NCBI taxonomy): Eukaryota > Metazoa > Chordata > Aves > Anseriformes > Anatidae > Aythya > Aythya ferina. The sequence goes on from NC_140308.1 coordinate 603,985, forward strand.
AAGAAAAGTTTTCAAAGCAAAATGACAATGGACCTATTTCAGCAACCTGATTAATTTTGATTTTCATGGGTTTTACGTATATACTTAATATCTTTCCTGAATGGATATGGATTTTTAATGCAAGTATATGTGCTTCAATGAATTGGGGCGTCTGTCTTCCACTAGATAATTATGAAATTAAACAGCAAAATGAACAGAGAAGGAAGAAGAATCTGATTTGACCAAGGCATGAAAACAGACAGACTATGGAAACAAAAAAATTTTAAAATTAAAATTTTACATAGAACATGTACAGATTAAATGTTTTAATTTACATAAAGAAAAAAGATAAATAAGTATTTCTGAAAGCTCTTAATACAAAATTCACTAATAGATCAGTTAGGCATTAAAATTACATCTGATTTTTGTTTGACTTTTCATAAGGAGTTTCTTTTCTTTGACAGAAAAGAAATATGAATATTAAAAGGAACCGTGGTCATGCTTTTATGAGAAAATTGCTTTCTTATTTGAAATTTTGACTTCTCTGAAGAAACGTCTGTATCATTAAAAAAAAAAAAAAAAAACACCAAAAAACAAAACCAATATGCTCTGCTATCTCTTTCAGAATGCAGACCACACTTTTCCATTACAGGCTGGACTCCCCCCAGCCCTGTGATGGCCCTACCTTTCCAAGTGTAGCCATAAAACAATCAAGCCAATAACTCCCCTTCCCAAATCCCAGGATGTAAAACCAAATTGGTCATGTGAAACTTGTGTATTTCCTTTCATTTGGGAATAAGAACCTTTCCTCCCAGTCCTTAGGGCAACTCTTTTCTGCAATTACTTAGCAGAGTGGAGTGAACCTGTACACCTGCCTACTCCAAAGGACCTGAATCAGAATACAACAGTGCTCCGACTCTTGCAATGGGATGAGACTCAACAGCTCATGGGCAGCAGGACATATGAATGTCTACAGACTTCCACTCAGTGCTCTCTCTTAATTAGTGAATTTGGCTATTATGAGTGTTTGTAAGAATTTATTCGTTTGTTGCACATCATGTCAAAACTCAAAAAGTTTTCTAAAAGATTCTAACTTTGTAAGTGAATGTAGATGAAATTAAGGTGCTTTTTGGAGAAAAGGAAAGAATATGGTTTTGCACACTTGTCTTTGCAAATCTTAGGATGATATTTTTACACCTGGACAGACAGAAACTAGTGACTACTCAACCTCTTTACTTGTTGAGCTGGCTTCCTGATGTCTCTCATAGCCGATGAACATTCTTTTATGACTGTCTATGAACCTTCCTAAGCGTCAAATATTTTGTGAAAATTCACTTAAAAAAAAAAAAAATATGAAAAAACTGTGTATCTCTAGAATTTCTGTAAGAGTATCTAATTTGTTCTTTTGTATAAATAGTATTTATACCAATAGATCATCTAGGAGAGACTATTCAAGAATGGCCTATTCCTTGGGAGCTCTTAATAATGTCTCTAAGACTCTTGGTAAAGTATCCTTGTGTCTACAGAACATCCAGAAAACATTCTCGGATAGGAAATGGTCTTAGTTCTCCACCAAAATGTTGGAAATAAGATGTCTCATTGGAAAAAAGGTACTGCTTTTAGAGAAGTTGAAATTAATTACATTTCAATAAAATTTCAGATTTCTGCATGTCTATATTGAATTTGATCTTCCTTAGTTGTTCCCTGAGGATCTTATAGCTCAGCTCTGCTCTGTCTATACACAATTCCTATAAAATAACCTTGCTTATACCAATCAATTTTTGGTGTAACAAACAGCAGAAAACTGAGTGAGCTCATTTTCAATATCTGGTATCATTAAAACTTCTTGCATGCAGAAAACAACAACAACAACAACAACAACAAACTATATTTCAGGCTGCTGCTTAATTTGGCTGAACAGATATTGCTTAATGTTTAAAATGTATCAGAGGAACTGATAGAAGCTGTAAGTCAAAGAAGGCATCTGTTCTGAAGATATAATTCATAGACTAACCTAAAAATTATGTTCTTTACTTCCAGAAGCAGTTCAAGTAGTTCCTCTGAACACTTACATTTCCAGATTTGTTGTATTTTTTTTTCCCACGTAGAAGTTACATTTCTTTGGTGTCCACACAAAAAATAGTTTAGAAAAGATAATCCTTTCATACAATACAGAAGATGCATTATATCCTATGATTATTATTATTATTAATTTCTTGGCAGACTTTTTCAGTTTTGCCATCTCGTATTTTCCTATTTGTTAGTCAGAACATGCATCAGTGTTTCTGAGTGAAAAAAAAAAAAAAAGTATACCGTGTACATGTATGTATCAGTACATCAGAGAATGATAATCATGTTATAAAGATCAGTACAATCTTCTGGCTCATCTTTCTTTTTACATCTAGTGCATCTGAAAGATCACTGAAAGAAGCAATTTCTTGCAAAGCACACTGTTAAAGTCAGTGTAATAGAGTCTTCCCCGCACCTCCTCCTATGGGTTTTTCAGCTCTTAACCAGCTAATGATTTCTCTTTTCTCTTTCCTTTTTCTCCTCTGGAAAGAACTAGTTTTCTTACTTACATTCTCCCTCTCAGAATCTGTAATAGAGCAATAGATTTTTATGTCAGAAGAGATAACAGAAGATTTAAGTACAGTTGCTCACGGTGCAAGGGTCCCTGAATGAGGGCTATCAAACTCGATCTGGAGCTGGAAGCAGTACAGTTACTTATCTATGCTGGGTCTAAACCCTTGGGACTGTGGCTCCCATGTCACCAGGAGCTCCCCTGTGCTACCATACCTGTGCACAGCGTTATCCTGCACCAAGATGCATCACATGATGGAGACAAGTCTCTTGAGAGCTAGCTCAACCACTCTGCATGCACAAATGCAGTTCTTCCATTCGTTCCTGCGAGACCATTATGTTTCACGGTGATAACGTTCAATCATCAATTAAAAACACTGTGACATAGATTCCTTCATCTACCTAAATAATTTGTACTAACAGTCTATTGGTTTCATTGGATAAAATATCTAGATGAAATTTCATCAATGTATCACTGTAAAGCAGATTTTCCAAAACACCAGTCCTTATTCTAGCTCCTCTCTAAACTCTGTGCAGCTTCCTTTCTGAGGTAGTCACTAAAACTGAACTCACCAACGAGAGTCAGAATTGTGACGGTAGTCTCACCAGTGCTATAATACACTCTGTTATGTCCATTTGTACACAGCCCAGAACCTTGTTAACTCTTACTATCGCATCACTTGTATTCAGTCATCCATAGCGTGCCTAGGCCTTTTCCAGGGTTACTTCTTTCTAAGATATTCTAGTGTTAGCTGCTAAATAACAATGACTGTCTGAAAACTCAGGTCCCTTTGCAGAAATTCAACCTGGACACCCAAAATGAGTAATTTCGGTTACTGACAAAAAGGGTTGTTTCTAACCAAAGCAATGTAAGATGTTATACCAAAGGGCAGAATTCAGGAACCACAATAATACATAGCAAAGTGGATGGAAATACAGAGAATTAGGAAAATAAATAAATATTAATTAATAAATATTTAAATAAATATTAATTAAAATTAATACGTGAATAATAACTGACTCCAGAGGCAGTGTTTATAGGAAAGGAGGGAAGCATTGAGAAACATGGAAAGCTAATGTTTTCCTATGGCATTTATAATGCAATATTTGATTTGGAACTATCTTCTGTGTTTATTCATTATGAGGATGTCATCTTCGTCTTCATCATCTCCTTACCTCCATAAGTTTTACTGTAGTCACTTTTATTTGGTCTTAAACTAGAGAGTAGTATTTTCAGAATACGTATCTCATTTTCCCCTGAGCTTACACATCAGCAAGCACTATGAAAACTGTATCCTGACTTGTATGCTGCTGTCAGAAAAGTAGTATGTAGTAACAATTAATAATAATAATAACGAAGAATACTACTACTACTTCTGCTGCTACTGCTACTACTACAATAAAGGCCCTCAGCTGAGGTCCCATTATCATTGCAAAACTCAATTCACAGAAAGTGAATGATAAAGCACACCACAATGCTATAAACAAACCAAAAGGCACAGTATTCTTGCTACAATTTGACAATGAAAAAAAAAAAGTATCAATCTGAGAAAAACTTCACTGATAATTCAGTAAGAATCTATTATTATCCAGTAGATGCTTCCTCTATCACTTCTACCCTAAAAATCATATGTATAGATGTATACATATATGGATACACACATTTCATAGGGAGTACACCCAGAAAGCCAGGGTAATGCCTGATGTTAACATTTTTCTAGGGTGGTTAAATGAATGTGGATGTACTTGGCACCAGCAGATTAACCTGTACAATTTTAATAAAAGAGACAACACTGAATAATACAGTAAAGCATAAAGAATTATACCCCCCCCCCCCCCCCCCCCTCCTGACCCTCGCCTTACATTATTTGGCTGGATTCTCCATATGGCTAGAAGGAAAAGCCATCTCCCATTTGCCCACGAAACCACATATTTAATCCATGTGCTTATGTCAAACTTAATTACAGCACATTTGGCATAAAATAACAATCCACATCCTTGGAGAGGGGAATTTAAGTAGTTAATATGTGTGATTCAATGAAACTGCTTTGCTGAATGTTTATGAGAAACCCAAGACGAGTGAAATGTGGTGATATTTTAACCGTTTAAATACCAGCTGTCCCCTTCTGCGCGGGAGCTCCCCTTGCCCCCAGCAGCACCTGCCCAGCCACGGCACGCTGACAGGAGCAGCATGCTGACAGAAGCTGTCTTTTGTACAAAGGCCAGCCCAACCCACACCCAACAAACTCACGTCCTCCTAGCAATAAGGTCACTAGATCACAAAGGAGAGCCTGGGATACCCACTTCCACCCTGCTTTGATGCCCCCATTTTAAATGGCATGAAACTTAGCCACGAGGAGCTAGGGATTTCTCTACAACAGCAACACAGTGGAGATGCTGTGCTAAGTGCTCATTTGCTCTGGCCTGGAGGCCGATGGCTCAGCCTGAGACCTCCACCACAAAGCTGTCACCCCAGAGCAGTTCCATCCCCTGCAGCACCTCCAAGTACCAGAAGTAAAAACGCAGCCCTAGCTCCAGCTACCAGACTAATTTGGGTTGAATTGTAACTGCTACAGCTCCTACAAACACTACACAAAGCCCGTGCTCTAGATTTTAAGATCCTCTGTGACCTTGCAATCTGACTTCCCATAACGCAAAACAGAATTTCGCAGATATTCCTGCACCGAGCTTCAAAGCCGTGTTAAAGCTAAGTTGTTTTACTCGCAGAGGAACAAAGACTGATTTAAAGGCTCCAAATAAAGTTTTAGTTTTCCCTTTTTCTTTTTCCCCCCTTCAGTGTACAGTGAGTGGTTCCCCTTCAGAGCAGATGCTGGCCCACTGTTATTTCCTATCACTGTGCGTGAAAACGAAGATGGCATTCCTGGGGAAGAGCTCTGGCTCCTGTTACCTGTGTGTCCCGTTGCTGTGCCACTCCGCGTGGAGGTCTGTCAAACTGCCCTCTAATCACCCATTTACAAATGTTGCTCTGAGACATAATAGGAGTCTTTTTGCTCTTTTGTCTCATTCTCTGCCTTAAAATTGGACTCGATGATCTTGAGGTCTCTTCCAACCTAGAAATTATGTGATTCCGTGATTCTGTGAAAAATATCTGGGTACTTCTTTTCATGCCCGTTGGTAGAAACCACCAATCTGCCAAATGAAAATCTGCTCTCTGCAGTCCCCAGGCTCGCTATAGAGGCACACCTAAAACCTGACAAATAGGCCTGGATTTCAGCTACCCAGGGAGGCTGAAAATACTTGGGAAAGGGATCAGAAAGACAGACCTGCTTGTGGGAGATGGCTGGCAGTGCTTGCTGAGGGCAGCCTCACAGGAGCGACGAGGCCTTGTGCGAGAGTGTGGGGCGGGCTGGGGTGTGTGAGGCACAAGGCACAGCAGCAGCAGGAGGCCCAGCAGCGCCCGGCAGTGTGAAGCAGGGGCAGGAACAGACGGGACACAGCCTGGGACAGAGACGGGGGCAGCCGGACCGTGCCCTGTCCCGTGCTCCCAAGCTGGCTGTCGGCGGGCAGAGGAGCTGGCCTGCGGAGCCAGCCCGGAGCCTGCGCCACCTCCCAGCGCGGATCTGGCTGCCCGGCGGCCGACGGCACGCTGCGCGGTCTGCCCTAGCAGCAGCCCCGCTGGGCAGCAGCGCCTGGGCAGGTTGGCCACGGGGTCACTGCTAACCAAGGTCTGGAGCCCTTGGACTGTGCAAATCCCCTCAGCTATCTCCAGCACCCACAGGACCTGTGGGACGCAGGACGCGGTGGGTGCTGGCTCTGGCTGACTCCCTGGCTCATCACCTTGGGGACAGGGAGATGTAGCCAGTAGAGACTCAGCGAGTGCTTCAGAAAGGGATCAGCATTCCCAGTACTGACGTGGAACGCTGACAGGTTGGAGGAGTTTAGTTGGAAAGCCTGAAAAATGGTGGCTGTGTGATAATGACATAAAAAAGATGGAGCCAGACTCCTCATGTGGGTACACAGTGAAAGGATGAGCAGCAACACACAGAAGTTTGAACAAGGAAAATTCTGAGTAGACACCAAAAATATGTTTCATGAAAGTAGTCGAAAAGTGGAACAGGTGTCCAGAGAGGTTGCGGAGATTTTTAATGCCTGACTGGAGAAGGCCCTCAGCAACTTGATTTCTGTTGGCCTTGCTTTCAGCAGGGTTTTGGACAAGGTGACCTCCAGAGGTCCCTTCTAACCTAAATTACACTACGATAACCAGGAAGGCTAGAAATGTGGAGGTCACTGCAGTCAACACCTGAGATCACAGAATGTGGAGTAAAGTTTCTGTATAAGAAATGGTTTCTGTAGATAGCACAGGGGAAGAATAAAAAGTGTTCAGCAATGACCTTGATAGAAGGAGCAGGAACAAAGAGGAAATAGCTGAATGTGGCAAGAAGGTTATGAGCCCTGGTAATGGCCTGCTCCTGCTCTGATACAATGGGAATGGAAAATCTCCTATTAACTTCAGTGACACTAGACCAAGCTCTAAAAGAGCAGACGCTAAAGTGGATGACAGTGTCAGAAAATAGAGGAGGAAAGAAGGAAAAAATTAAGTTTCACTTTCATCATGCTGAGTATGAGTTAACTGCTGAGATTCTATTATTCAGTATTAAAAAAAATGAAAATAAATAGTTTGCAACAAATACTGAGGAGTAACTGCTGCTGAAGTTAATTGGGTCTGTATCTTTAAAATGATGGCACGACTCTCTTGTTGCCAGAGATTAATTCCTGATGATTTATCAGAGTTAGTGCGAGTCCTTCACCCTGCCCTGGATATAAGAAAGGTGACAATAACCTAAGAACTGTCAGATCGGGTGTGAAAACCTAAGGAATGCACACGATGGCACAACTTAACCTGAGGAACACATGTTGGATTTTACCTCACCATCATTAGACTTCTTGCTGTGCTAGTAAAAGGGTTGGGGAATAGTTTGAGCACTATCTAACTATGTATATGTATATGTATATGTATATGTATATGTATATGTATATGTATATGTATATGTATATGTATATGTATATGTATATGTATATCATAGTGGTAGCAGGATTACGGAGACTAGTTATAGAGCCTTTGATTTGTAAATAGATACTATACAGTTGTTTATTTCTGTGTCTTACAACAACAGCACATGGAGTTGTGTAGTTTCTGAAACACACGTTTTAGCTGGTGTGGCTGAAACGCTCACTGCCTAGACTAAAACATAAATTATATTTTTCAGTATAGGGAAGGTTAAAATTGGAAAATACCAAGATTCATCAAAACCCCTTTGGAGCAAAGCCGTTTCGTAGCCTGGGGTTATTGCTAGCTGCTACCACTTGTTCTGTTTGTTGTGGTGTTTTCAGTTATTTACGCCTGGTGGTCTTTTCTTTTAGATCCACGGGACATGCTCCCCCATGCCAACACAAAGCTGAACAGCAAATATCTGTGTGTCAAGGTATAATAGTAACTGAGCACTTCAAAACCAATAACAGCTATGCCACCAAAACCAGTAATAGCCATAATCCTACAGCACTGTCCTATGCTCTAGTATCAGCAACACTTTAGAGAGACCAGCCTAAACTGACACCTACGTTTGGTCCAAGTCACACAGAAAGACTGAGGCTGGCCTGGGAACTAAAGCCTGGGCTCCTGGCTCCCAGGGCAGCATTATACCACCCAGAAGATACTCCTGACACTTACCCATAATTACCCACTGTTTCAAACCTTTATTGGTTGCAAATAGAAAAGTAACTGTCCTGGCATCTCCCAGCCCTTTTTCAATTATGTTCTGGCATCTGCCAAGTTTGATGCCCTCTTCCCCTCTGTGCTGGAGTTTAATTCCTCTTCCCACGTCTGCTGGAAACCCTGTCTGCTCTGCTGGATCCAAGATTCCAGGCAGAGTTTTCCCATGCCATCGTCCCTCAGAATAGCTGTGCTCTTCGTATTTTTAGCAAGACTCTAATGGGCCAATATGTTTGATTTTCCACTGTTTCCACTCTAGCTTGTCTCGCGCCTAGGCAGTTTCCCTGCATTTCTGCGGGTATGTTTGGCCAGTAGTGGTAGGGAAGGGGGACGCAGGGTGGAGTCTTGAAGATGGTAGCTCTAAAAGCAAGAGCTGCTTTGCATATTTGGAGGTCTATAAAGCTGATTCTCTGAGAGAGAAAAAGAGAGAGAAAGGGGTTTCTGTAAGAAGCTGAGACAATGAGAACAAGGCAGGCACTATGCCAAGCACGGGATGGCTGCCAAAACACATATCATTAGCTTGGACCAGCTATAAGCAAGGAAATGAGAAACATATGTTGGAGAGCAAGGTTAGGAGCGAGGGACTATGGGTCAGTGACAGTCGTCCGAAAACTTTTCCCTTGTTCTTCAGCTGTGGCCTGATGGTGTCAAATGTCATTCTGACAGCCTTCATTTCTCATGACGGTCGGGCTTATTTTGGCTTGGTTGTTTTTTGTTGTGTTTTTTTTTCCCCTCCCCTAATGGGAGTTATTGAGAGGAAGAAGAGAACAGACAAGAAAGCCTTTGCCATTTTTTTTCCACAGTTATGGGAAAATAACCTTGTTTGCTGCGATGTTCTCTGAAATCCTCACCCCTTTATAAAATAACGGTGTCTCAGGACTGGAATTCTGTCTGGCCCTTGTGAAAAGAAAAGGGTGGGTAGTGTATTCCTAAGTAGTTCTTGCTGTTCTTTCTTAAATATAATTAGATGCACCTCATTACCTCAAACTAAAGGCCTTTTGTACTTCTCCAGGGCTGTATTTCCTGAAAGCCACGGCATGCCACAGCTTGTAGCGTCCAGTCTTATTTTATCACATTAACAGTGTATTTTTAACATTTTTACCCTTTATCCAAGCTTTTTGCAAATGATTTCATTTTCCTCCAAAGACTACACCCAGATGATGTGTTACTCACTGACATTTAATGAAGTGTTGGAAGTTCCTGCTCCCTTTCCCAGCACCATTACGCCTCTCCTTCCTTTGAAGGAACTCTCATTAGATAACACTAGTTGGACTTGATGATGTTTGTAAGTCCTGTCCAACTGGACTATTCTATACAGTCTATACTAAAAGCCCATTGCTACTTCCCTCCCAAGGCTGAAATATTCCCAGGGAGAACAGTTTAATAGGAATCTTAGACAATATCCCAAGAGACTTTTGTTTGACTACTGTTCTGAACCAGACTACATTTTAACTTAATAGGTCCATCCAGACCATCAGAGCAGTGCTGCGGGATGAACACTTGTAAAATCTCAACTGGCATCAAGTCCAAAATATATAGAAGAGGTTCACTCTGCTCATGAGCTTGGAGATTTGTGCAGAGTGGAAAGAAAGGTGCTGAAGCAAGAAGGAAGACCAAATATAAAAAGCCAAGCACCATTCTCCACAGAAGACCCTTAAACCAATGGAAGATGAAACACAAATGGGTTGAAACAGTCTTCAACCTTCCCTGCAGCATGGCAAACAGCAGGGAGCAATACGTACTGTGTGCAAGGTGTGTTGCCCTTGTCAATCTGTGCGTGTACACAACAGACTGGCTGAGCAGCCAGTGTAGTATCGACAGAGGGCATCTGGCTTCAACACAACCAGTTTTCTTTTATGTTTGGACTCCTTTTCCTGGAAATTGTATGTTCTTCTGCTTCTGTGAGCATTACAAAGCAGAAAACCCAACAATGTGAGAAAACTTTTGATAGCTGAACGTATTATGGGACCCACATGGCATAGAGTCTAGAGCTACTTAGACTGCTGAGATTTTTTTGCAGTCTCAGTCACTGTTTTGTTTCTTTTTAAGGCTGAAGACTAGCTACCATCTTTTTCGTTATTTAAAGAAAGGTTGTTTTGTACAAATTTGCCACAATGGTTTCCATTTACAGCCAAATAATATAGACTAAACTTGAGATGTATTATATCTTGAGATGTATTATATTTATTTTATTCTATTTCATTTGTTTGTTTGCTTATGCAGGTAGAAGTTTTTTCTTTACCATTTGCTTTTGCATCTATCTCATGCAACCAGCAACTGTTCTTTGCTTGCACACTATTCAGCTTGACTTGGAGTAAAAATTTTATTCCAAATATGTCTGAAGGTTGAGTCCTTGTTGAGAGTATGATTGCTTTAGTGTAACATTTGCTGTTTTCCCTCAAAGGACATAGTTTGCATGATGTAAGAATATCTAGAACAATGGTTTTATACTATCTTCTACAGCATTGGCTCTGGTTTGCCTGATAGTAAACAACCTGCTCATATCTCACCTTACACCTTGGTTATACTTGCCCTCTGTCTGAACCCCTATGTAATTCAGTCTCTTTAGAACAGAAATATTTTAACTGTAGTGTTTGGTCTCGAACAGGGATGTCTCAGTAAGAACTGACATCTAATGCTCAGTAAGTCAATCCAGAGATCTCTTTCTGGTCTAAGTTTTAAGAAATCACAGTATGACAAGAATTTTAAACAATACCTTTCCCTTTACATGATATGACTATGCAAGTAGTTTAAAAATAAATACCTCCACGTGAACATGCACAGTAGGAAAAAAAAAAAAAAAAAAAAAAAAAAAGCAAAAAAAAAAAAAAAGCATGCAACGACCAGGGAATAAGCAACTCGAAGAAAAGGCACTGGATGGACAAAACTTACCAGTCTTAAATTGTGAATTACTTCCAGTATGACTTTGGCAACATAAAACCTCAGGTCTAAAAGCTTCATCAGACTGGCTCAGTGATAAGCCATGCCAGGCTGCCCTCAGGACACCATTACCTAGGAAAGTTCTGATAAAAGAGCAATGTAATCATGCCTCAAGTTTTGCAAAAATGATTTTCATTTTAATGTTTCTTAATCACTTTCCACACCTAAAACTGAGAAACCTGCCTACCCTGCCTTCAGAAGGCTGGCAGGCAGACCACTGGGAGGCTCCTGCGGTAGGTCTAAGGAGCAAGCTTTGAACGAAATAGATGCTAGATCAGATCTGAAAGAAAAAGGTCACACATGGAGTGAGAAGAGAAACCAAGGTCACATATGAACTGATGGGGAACCTAGACGAGGAGGAAGACAGACTCAGGCCAGGGAGGTTGCTGGGGATGGCTGTTACTGGACTTTACTTGTCACCTGCGCTACCTCCAGCCAGGTGAAGCGAAGGGCAGACCTTATTTCTTAGAACTTTAACTCACCAACCTGAGGTGAGTGACCGGCACTGCGTACAGACGCTGACATTCATTTTCTCTCTGGCAGAAGGCCAAAATGCTTGAAAATTATATTCTTCTCTCCTCAGTTCTGGACCTTGGGCTGGACACAAACAGAAGCCCACTTTTCACAATAGGAGGCACAAGTCCTTACAAATCCTGCTGCTTCCTCCCCCATAAATCTCTGGTCTGAAAAACATCTGCATTAAAATTTTTAAAGGGCTTTGATATTTTAACATACTCTCTGTAAATTTGATACTTTGACTTTTAAAATACCATTAGAAAGACTTGCTGGCATTTTTTTTTTTAATTAAATGGGGGAAGACATGCTGACTGTCAGTTTTAGAAAACCGCCTGCTTGCCACACAGCCTTAACTTGCAACGTAAGATGATCTAAGATGAAATGTAAGGTTTAAATCTGGGAGACATGGTACTTCAGCTCAGAGCACCTAACCAACTTCACTTACTCAACCTCCCATAATTTCCAATTATCATGGCCTAAGAGGCAATAATTGCTTACTTATAATTACACACAATGTTCCTGGCTTTCCTCTCTTCTCTTTTTGTTTGGGAGGGCGAGGGGATGGGACAGGGCGAGAATGAGCTATAAAGAAGAGAGTAGAATGGATATAGAGACCCAAAATCAATATATAGCATAAAAACTAAAGTGATATTCTTAAGATTATCGAGAAAATATGTATATTTGAATACAGTAGATACGTTCCACCATCAGGTAGTTTGGTCTAAGAGTCTAGGTTCTTCACACAAAAAGATTAACAATACTCCTAACTTAACATTTTCAGGAACTCTTAAGAAAGAAGATGTTGACTTCTCAGTTAATAATAAGTTAACTTCCAAGCTGATGATACATATTAGTTCAATGACATTGCTGAGTTCTGGAATATTATTCAATACGGAGCACACTTCAGCTTTCATATTTTATCCCTTTCAGGAACAAACCTTGTGGCAAGCACTGAGTATTTTCAAAAGCTTAATTTTCTTCTCAAAACTTAAAATCACATTAAGATGTTTAATTCAGATTTACAAAGCAGAAGGTCACATTGAGATAAGATAGCACGAAACCAACAATTTGGATTTACCAACAATTTTGAACAGGAAATTACAGGGTTCTATATAACCATTAGTTACATTTAAAGGCAATGACTTCAGCATAACTTCTTCCCAAACTCATAATCATTAAGATTTAATTCCGTTTTCTCTTCTGCTAAGGCTAGGTTAAGAAGGTCCAACCGTTTCCATGCACCCCTTTATTTTTGGAGATGAAAGGGAAAGCTTTGTTTGGCTGTTTTTTAAAAAACCTCTGTCAACTCACTTGTGGTTTACAATATGTGGCTGCAGAAAGAGTTGTATCAGCACAATTGCAGAGATGGCAAACTACAGCTTGGGAATGGGAATATGTAAGTATAGGCAAGGGGGCCGGAATCCGTAATGCTGAACTTCAGCCTCAATGTCTGATGCTCGTTCTACAGAGAAAGCAGTGAGCCTCACTCACATGCCTCATGTCTGTGGGTATCCAGCCCTACATTTGATGGCATGCTTTGTGAGCAGGAGTTTTCTGACTTGTCACCCTACCTGCACACGGTACCACAGAAGCCCAGTCGGTGAGCTGGCTAGAGAAAATCAAGAAACCAAAGACGGAAGACAGACATAAAATCCGAAGAATCCTTATTTTCCACAGGGTTAGGCAAAGAATCAGATAGATATATACTCTGCAGGACAGGAACAAGTGGGCACAAATCCTGCTGTGTTGGCCTCTGCTTTATCCAAGTATTCCCTAACTGAGCAGAAATCACCCAGCAGTTGGCTGCAGTTTGTATGGTCAATATGGATGTAGAAGAAGCTTAGCAATGTGGTCCAAATATGCTTGACTTACTTGAAAAAAAAGAACTTAATGGACTGACCAACCATGTTTCTTTGTGAATTTAGTTTGGAGATCACTGTATTTAATCTGAATGTAATAAAATGTTTTAAAATAGTTACATTTTAGAACTCCATGTCTGTTCCACTATTGATATTTTTTGCTCCCTGTTCCAGCTAAAAAACTGGGAACTCACTGCCTATGTTTAAGATGGAGAAGACAACATAGTCATCAGACATGCTGCATTTTTGCTATATATCTGCTAGATTATATCATAAGAACCTCAGGTCTTAAAAAACTTGCAAGTTCTTTAAAAGTTTGAATGTATAATTAAATTATTTTAAGAAATCTACGAACTGAACTTGCTTCCCTTTGTGTTTACTAATGATCTAGAGAAACTATCACTCAGCACATTCCTTTCTCAATAGCATCTTAAAAGTAGTATTAATTTGTTGCTATGATAGAGGTATTAATGAAACAAAAATCATAATTGATTGATACAAATATTAACATTTTAGAAGTGAAGGGTTATAATATAATGGGCCTTGTCTGAGCAGGTTAAAGAAAACTTATTTGGGTAGCACCCGAGGAATTGTATGGATTAAATATCCTGAACAGAGGAGCTGGTTCCAGAGAAGAAGAAATGTAGTCAACCTGTTTAAATTTCAGCCTACAAAGCTGGAATAGTCGGCATAAAAATCCACCCTAGACATACCCTGGTTAGCTTTGTGAACACAGGCTTCACTCTGTCAAAAGCTGATGACTTTGGGCTAAGGGTTTTCAGGTGAGAAATACAGTGCAGATGGCACTGGCCGTGTGCTAAAGCCAAACAAACAAACAAAAAAAACAACAACCAACCAACCAAAACAACAACAAAACAACCCAACAGTAATTGAAAATAAAAAAAAGAAGAGAGATTGCCAAAAGGACTTAAGTCAGTATTATCTGAGCAATTTTACAAACAGAATTGCTTATGACTTGTAGTGGACATCTATTCTGAAGATAAATAAGGCTCAGAATACTTTAAGTCTGTGTTACTATGATCTATTCTGTTGGGAAATTTAGCCACTAGAATCCCCCTGATTCTGTCACTCAGCAAAGAAGCAACTTTAAAGTCAGTAGTTGAGCCTTTCCAGGTAAAATGAAAGGTCTGAGGAAAATAAATTGACAGAATGGGACATGGACATATAATCACCTTCTTACGGGAGGTTAGCCATCAAGGACTGATTCTCACCGGTTCTCTGGGCTGATGCAACTGCTGCTAAAGCTCAGCTTTCTCAAACAGATGGAGCACTGAGTACCATTTCACAAATCCAAGTGATGGCACGCCAGCCCCTGAGAACAGGATCCCAGGGCAGGAGGGCTCTGGCACGTGAGCAGGAAGGTGTGCCTGGCGCCTTTCCTGACTGTAACAGTAGGGTATTGGAATATCAAATGTAGAAATCTGATTATGGTTGCATTTAGGCCCAATTCAGGGTTTTAAAAACAAAGTAATCAGTAGATTTACAAACTGTTCACAATACAGTTATAAGCAGTAGGAGCTTAATTTTTTATTCTATTCAGTGGATTCATAGAAAGTTATATAGCATCTGGCTCCAAAGGAAAAATCACCTTGGTAGTTTAATTATTACTGTAGGAAAGCTATAGTAGACACTATTGTTTTGAAAAAATAATGACTGCTATCTGGACAAACGGATAATTTTGAGATCTTGACAGCAGAGTTTCTTCAAGGAAAACTCTGTCCTGTTGTTTATACAATGGAGTTATTAAAAAGAGACGGGACAAGGAAGAACACATTGTCTCATTTTAAAGTTAGATTAGATATGAGGAAGAATTTCTTTGCTATGAGGGTGGAGAGGCACTGGCACAGGCTGCCCAGAGGAGCTGTGGGTGCCCCATCCCCGGCAGTGCCCAAGGCCAGGCTGGGTGGGACTTTGGGCACGGGCTGGCAGGAGGGGTCCCTGCCCATGGCAGAGGGGTTGGAATTAAATGATCTTTAAGGTCCCTTCCAACCCAAACCATTCTCTGTTTCAGTACCAGGCACTGAAAGTGAATGGAGTTGTTACAGGTACAATATTCAGAATAAAATGGGCTGGTTTCTGGTAGGCACATAGAACTCTGGAAGCACCGGGTCAGGTATTTGGGCAACAGATGGTGGCTGGTGACAGCAAGTGGCTGCGTAGGCTACAACTGAACGTGGCAATGACCTGAATTACTGCAACGTTTCAAACCAGCAGATGCAAATGTAAGAAGTCTAAAATGTGAATTAAATTTTTATTTTACTTTGTCACATTGGGCAAAGAGATGTTTCATTTATAGTACCCCCTCTGCCACTGCAACAACGCTTTTTGTATCTGAGTTTCTGCAACACCAGGAAAGTACAGCAAGTGAGTACACAGAAAAGTAACTCTGAGAAAAAAATAACGCCTCCCAGTTTCTTTTGTTGGGACAAAACAGATAAATGGACAAGCTGAACCCAAGTGAAACGTAGCTTTTCTGTACTACCACTGAAGAAACTGCCAGTAGCCCGTAGACCTCAATTTGCTGACATTTGATTCTTAATTAGGTTATAAAAAGAAATTAAATTAAGGTAATTTATTTTGCTTTTCCTTCAGGCTGTCCCACAAGTAACTACAAAGCTGTGTAGAAAGGTGCATAAAATAAATAAATAAATAAAATCAGCAAACTGCTTTACAGAAGCTCAGTTTCTTACCAGTTTTGAGCATGTAATTTGAGTCTTATTGGGCTCCCAACAGACCCTGGTGGCTGAAAGAAACCAGTAAGTTTACGCAGTGGTAAATGACAGGTGGTTTGGGAAGGAAAGGTCACCATTGTAACCTGCCTTTATAAGACTGTGTTCCTCCTTCACTAACATCATAATTCATTCTCCAGTTTAAGACACAAATGTCCACCATGGCTTTGAAAACAATAATGCCCTTCATAAGCAAAACAACTGTGTATCTGAAAAATCTTAATGCAATATCTTTATGAAAAGAACATATTAATAAAAGACATATACAGAAAGAGTACCTTTGTTGGTTGATAAGATTATTTGCATGAAACGCTGAACCCAGTATGAATAATAAACACGATAAGTTTACTCTCAAATTTATGGTAAAGGCGTGGAACTTAAAAAAATCATGATTAACACAGTAATTCTTTAATAAAGTAAAAACTTCACAAATAACGTCACAAATATTTTCATCTAAGTGCTTTGTTTCCATCCTGTTAGATAAAGTCTGAGAACTCAGACCATGTTGGTAACTCCAGAGAACGTATAGATACTTTTGAAAGTGGAAACTATTTTCATACTTATAAGTAATTCTGTGGGAGTGAATGTATTTGCAGCTTCCAGGCCAGGCAAGATGACCTTTCCAGAACTTGTAAAATCAAATCAAATAAAAATAGATTCAGACTTTCTTAAAAGGAAACTGCTTGAATAAGAAGCCTAAAAACTGAAACATTGGAAGAAAACAGAACATGCAGTAGCAAATTACTTAAAAACGAAAATTTAAACTTAGAATAATGATAGTATTTATGTCTCTGTACCTCTCTCTTTCACTCCCTGCCATTTCTAGATCATTCTTATCAGAGCTCTGTCAGCCCCTAAAGTGACATTTTCCCATCCAGATCATTCCCAGGATAGAGAAGAAGGAATTTTTTTTTGCTTGGCTGATGCAAACAGCAGATCATCCTACAGAGAAACGTCAAGGACAGTTCGGAGTCCTAATCCCTGACCTGATGGCCCTTTCCTAACTAGCTATTGACATTGAACTTAAAAAGCTGCAAAGCTGAGATGAGATAATGAATGCTGTTTGCTTTCAGTGTGCAAGAGGAAGAGGGCGAGATAGAGGAGGAGGAAGGGCTCCTCATGTAAAGGTTCTGCTGTGGTGCCAGTGCAACTTTAACCTCCTAATACCTGAATCTTATTTAAGGACAATAACTGGAGAAATATATAGATATATATTTTTTTTTTCCCCCACCCGGAGCACAGGATGGTGTGAATGACAATAAAGGCTAAAAGAGTAACTTTCAGAGGCTCTAATTTGCCTCTCAGGAGAATGCAGCCCAGCCAGCCCATGACAAGCTGAAGGCCTGGCTACATGTGTGTAGAACTCCATGTGCCAACCCCACACTTTGGTGGGTGTTTCTTTGTTTTGTTTTGTTTTTGTTTGGCATTTTTTCTTGCTCTGCTTTTTGCTGATATCTGACTGTATGAAGACGCTCAGAGCCATGCTCCCACTAAGGGCACAGACCACGCCACCCCAGCTGAGCAAGCCCCAGCGCTGCGGTGAGCGAGCTTACTGCAGGCTGAAACGCCTCTGCAGGCCTGGCCGCGGACACCATCCCGCTGCCTGTCATCACCAGCCTCCCCCTCGGGTGCAGAAGTGCTCCCAGCAGCTCAGGGCCTCAGCACCCGCTCACGTGCCAGCACAGAGCCAGGCGCAGCTGCTCAGCTCCCTCGTCGGAGTCACCATTTCCTCACTTACTTGTATAAGGAACAGGATTACCCGTCTGGCTGTCAACCAGGACTCCAAAGTCTCTTCTGTTTCAACACTTTCTAGGATCAAGTGCTGTGTCCTGTGGCTCTGAGTTATGCTCTTCACCCCTTTGTATTTGTAAGCAATTATTTGCTGGTTTAGGAAAATTTGGGAAAGTGCACTTACTGCATTTAAAATTTATAGAGTAGTTACTCTAGAATTCTTCACAGATGCTTCTGCTCTAACATCATTTGCTGCCAAAACACTCCATTACAGTCTAAAGTGGAAAACAAGTTCTGGTATCATGATCCCAGGAATATCCAAATTTGAAAGTCTGCCATCTACATTTTAAAAAGTTGAGTCAGAAAACCTGTAAATCATAATGGAAATCCCAAGACTTACTATTTTAAAATAGTGTTTGCTGCTTGTATTTTCAGAGAATCACAGGGCGGTTTGGGCTGGAAGGGACCTTAAAAATCAACTAATTCCAACTTCCTTGCCATGGGCAGGGTCACCTTCCACCAGACCAGGTCATTCAACATCCCATCCAGTCTGGGGGTTGAACATTACAGGGCTGGGGCACCCACTGCTTCTCTGGGCAACCTGTTCCAGAGCCTCACCACCCCCCAAGTAAAGAGGTTCTTCCGAATATCTAATCCAAATCTGTTATTTCACTGCATATGGATACTTTTACAAAATTTTCAGTTAAGGATTCATTAATCATACCCTAATGATGATGATTCCTACATCTGGAAGGTGTGCTTTTTAAATATTTTTATAGTATTTTTAGCACTAAATATTCACAATTAATATTGTAGCAGTCCTAAGATGTTGAGTGAAAAGAATACAATTACTGGTACTGTTGCTAGCAATATGAACAAAGATATACTTCTAAATAAGTGTTAAAATTCTGAGAATGCCATGAAAATACAGCTCTTCTCGATATGGCTAGAAGTAAGCATGGGGAAAAATGATGCCACTTCTGGGATGACTCATTACAAAGAGTTGCAGTAAATTATGTAGCCTTGTGTGAATTTATGTACTTTCTTCTAAGGCACATAGGATATGCAGTAGAAAAAAATATTAAACTCCCTTATTTCTTCCTGAATCTTTAATTTTGATAAGTAGGTATTACTGGAATGGAAAGGAAATCAGAAAAAAAAAAAAAAAAAAAAAAGAAAAGAGCATTGGAGAAATCAAATGACTTATGGTTGTAATTCTGAAAGGATTAGTTTACCAGTTTTTAAAAATTATTAGCCACTGTGAATATAAAAATTATTAGCCACTAGTAATAATGAAAAATTTTAGCTACTTCTTCCACTACCAGCTACCACAGAAAGCAAACAAACTAACAAAAACAGATTTTGTCTCAACTTAATCTGAGACACTGTAATAGAAAGTCAGAAGCTGTGTATGAAGTGTTGGCTTTCACAAAGTCAATAGAACTTGACGACATGTTAAAATTCACCTTAAATGTTTAAAGTCTTGCATTCTGTTGACTATATCTACATAGCAGTACTAATCAGCTAAGTATTAAATTCCATGAAACAGAGAAATTAACTCTAAAAGGCTATCTACTAATCTACAGATGCAAAAATTAGATCAAAACTTGACAACTTTTGAGACGTAGCATTTTACCAGTTCTGCAACTGACCCTCCTCAATGAGGAAAATGCAAACTCAAGATGACAAGTGGGTTGAAATGGTTATTTGTCAATTTTCTTCACTCATTTGATAAGTCTACCTATGCTTTGGAAAATGGAGAAAACAAAACAAAACAAAACAAAATCCAGTTGCTGAAACAGAGCTTTTTCTATCATCCCTTCTCAGACATGCTAATCAACATAATTCATGGTAAAAAGGAGAAAAATGAACATCCTTGCATGGATATTTCATCAAGATTCTGGTGAGCTTCATAAAGCAGCCTCTTTTAGAAACCATAAAATGAAACAAGACATATTTCTGGGGTTGTCAGCAGGTAGATCCACTGGTTTTGTGGTAAGTAATCTCTTTGGGAGGAAGTCTTTGCTCTGATGTCTGTGTTGAATGTTCTGTGGCTCCCCCCAGCAGCACCAGTGCAGGTCTGTTCACTGGAAGAGGAGGCGGTGATGATATTGCTTCTAACAACCAGACTGAAGTATAGCCTGAGGCCGTCTTCCAAAGCCCCCTCCAAACAGCCTCTAATTAATTTTAATCCTGCCACTCCAATGAGTCCCAAGAGTGCAGCAACCAAAACAAAAAAAACCTTCATCAAGTCATTCAGAAAAGCTTTGACGGCGATGCTTCAAGATTTTAGAGCTCCAAGCAGAAAGTGGTATAAAAGCTTTTAAATGCATTTTTCCTTTAGTTTCTTTATTTTCTGTCCTCAGAACGGTAGAAAGCAGTACCCCGTTTCTGATGAGCCGTGCAGTTCCTATTCCTCGCTAGGCCTCACGAGTTCACTCTATAAGGTGGGTGGCAGGTTCCACGAAAGGCCACGTTGGTGATCTGTGGAAAGAGCTCTCCATACCCTGGGTTAACTATGGCCAAATTTCCTTCCCTCACATCCTTCTGCAGCCCTCAGTCTCCAAGCAGAAAGGGTATTTGCCAAAGTAGAAACAGAAGCAAAAGATGGCAAATCTGCATTCTGACCTACACATTTAACATCATCACCTGCATCTCAGCGTAGTTGTTGGCTTTATCACAGGTGAACTATCTGCACGTGGTGGGAAGATAAGCCCTCTGAGCTCATCAACAGGCCTGCTTATCTTGTCATATTCTTTAGTGTGACAGTAGAAATGCTCATTCTACTTTTGCCTAGAAGGATTGTTGATGTAATTGCTCTCACAGCCAGATGAATATGAAATTTTGGGAGTACTCCCAACCTCGGAGTAAAAATCCTTCTCTGCATTACCTTCCCATCAATTTTTTTAAAATTTGATTTTAGCAAAAGAAATACTCATAGAAAACAAATTTCTATAGAAGATCTCCCAAACTGAATTTTAAATTTGCTTGTGCATAAAAATATTGGTAATGGAAAATATCTATAAACAGAAATAAAGTGTCCACGAAAAGGGAAGCTCAAGTAGACAGTACTAGCAATCATACTGTGATTGGAATTTGTGGTGAATCATTTCTGCAAAAAAATGTATTTCGCTGTTGGTTTATTAGATTTTAGATGTTTCATGGAAGGAATTAAGTTTTAAGGGTTTCTTGGCAAAATAACTTTGGTTGGCTGGAGACAAACAGTGTGAGAAGACAGTGGCACTTCAGATGGTCTGTTAGTGACACATCAGAGAAGGAAACGTGAAAGTGGGCTGGATTCAAAATGCAGACACAGATACACACACCACTGCACGGCTTATAAACTGGGGGCCACTCGGTATTTTTTGCCCACAGTTCCACAGCTTTCATTCTCCATACAAACCAGCATACATGTTTCTCTTCCTCATTGCCCAGTGTATGGTCTTCTTTATTTACTTTATACAATTCAAATGCTGCCCTTGATGTCCAAGTTATTAAATTCCTTGTAAGCTTTTCTTAAATACCCTGTAATACACGGTGCTATTATTACCTCTGCATTACTGACTGGGGTGCTGAGACCTACAGGGATTAAAGGAAAAGTATCCTCTAACCGGATGGCTAATTAAGAGAGGTCTACAAACAGTTTTCTTGGAACATTCCTGATGTGTCCAAAATGGTCTTCAGCAGCAGTTGTGAGTACAAATTCAGACCCCTGCATCTCAAATGAACCATGAAGAAATTGAAGAATGCCCAATTAGTAACAGTCTGTGAAAAGTTAGGTTGAAGTGATTAACTGGCATCACAAAGGAAAAAAGGTGGCAAAGGAAAGGAAAACAATCAGTTTTCCAAGCCAGCATTCAACCATCTTAACCATTAAATAATCCTTTCTTCCCCTTTTCTTCGTCTGATTCGCTATTTCCAACTTCTGGAGCAGAACAAAGAGGGGTCCTGCAGCTAGCAGCTTCTTCCACGGCGCAGCCCTGGTCCTTCCTCTTCCTCTCTTTCTGGCCCCAGCAGGGGTCACTCAGAGCCCAGGAACGACGGACTGCCCAGCCCTGCTCAGGCTAGGGATGGGCAACCTATGGATCACACTAATACCACAAGGACGTGTCACCAAGTGACACCAGCATTTAGTGGCATTTTTACTACCCCTGCTCTTCTGACCCTGCTGTTGTGCCCAGCATGTGCCACCCCGTGCAGCTAGCCTGGCGACACCCCGCACCATCCACCTCTGCCTACATCTGGAAGATGGTGCTGGCTGATCCTCCTCCTGCCTTCACCAGCCTCCTTTCCTGAGGTGACGCTGCCCACAGTGTCTCCGTTCCAATACAGACAGCAGGATTCTAGATGTGGATGAGCTTATCTTATCCCCTCACCTTAGCTGGTGACGATCTTCTTTCTTTCCATGAAAATTACCAGAAGAGCACGTACCCTGCCTGCAGTTGTGGAGTCCATGTTATACTGAAATAGAGGGATCCCACTTCTCATAGGGTAAGGATGAGAAGGGCTAAACAATTTTATTCTGTAGCTGCCACCATGGGGTGAAGATGTCAAACAGGAAACACCAAAAACATGGAAATTACCAAGAACATCACGCATCACTGGGGCAGATACCTCAGCATAGATGTGGTACAGCGTGCAACAGCTCAGAGCTGAACCCACAGGATGATCTCAGCATCTGGCTGAAATGTGCCCACTGAGATGGGAATGTAATAAAATCTAACCCTACATGAGAACCACATGATTTTCTTTTCTTTATTTATTTAATAAACCTAACAATTTGGGTAAACATTCACAGAAACTGTGAAAGATACATACCTAATGCAAAAGCCATGCACGACCAATTTTAGAGTTTATAATCTGGGCTGGAGATTTTTGGAAAAAAGGTCAGTGGAATTCCTTAATATTTCCCTCTCCTCTCAGAAAAAAAAAATAAAATAAACAAAAAAATCCCTAAGTGAATTATTGGAAATGAATCAATTTGGCTGGAAAATTAAAAAATAAAATATGAAACCATGTAGCTTGGATATGAAGAATCTTCAGTCCCAGTGGTTTATACCTGACAAAGGCTGGAGCAGCTGAAAATAGCATTTCATAATGGGAAGTATAACTACCAAGGTTTTGTGCTGTGAAACACTAGTGCAAATGTCTCAGCCTGTGTCTACAGGATGTGGACACTGGCCAGCCCTCAGCACAGCTTGCGATGGAGGCAGATGATTGTGAGTGTGGTGGCAGGATCGGGGCAGCTTTGTGTCTGAGTGGACTGCCCACCCTGAGGGCAGGGAAGGCTCTTCAGTCTGCTGGAAGCAAGGGGTGTCAGCACCACACGCTGCATCTGACAGCACGGAAAGGCTAAAAAGCTGCATTGTGTCACCAGCTCATACGTGTTTTCTCAGAGTTTTTCTAATGAATGTAATATAGGATATTCTAGATTTACACCCATGTGATCCTCATGTCTACAGAAATGTTTTCTGCTTCCAAGGTCTACGCATTCTATTCTGTTAAATTCCTTGAGATCTTTTTAGTATTTACATGCTACCTCACTCCAAACAATTCTGTAGTATCTGGAACATTACAAAGTGTCCGTGCCAAATACAGTGATTCATTGCACTGCTTTAATAATGGGCAAGAAAAGAGGCTTTTGAGTTCTGTAAGCCATAACAACTTTGAATAGAACAAAGGACCCTCTCGAAAGTCACTGAAGTTAATAGAGCTCTTTTCACTAAAGCCTAACCTGAGTTTGTTGAACAACTAAATATAAGCTCCCTGCCATCTCACTTGAGATATTCTCTAGCTGTGGCGATAGTAGCTGTTCATTTTCTGCATACCACCATAATGAAACAAAATCATAGAAGGTTAAACAAAGACACTGATGGTCTGTAGAGGTGATTGGAACCAATGAAATGGAACTAGTATCATCTTAGCCGCCTGCTCTTCCAAACACAGCCAGCAGTACACCTGATCTTCCAGGAGGATTTTTCAATCCTGTTATCTGCTTAAACAGAAAGCATTAATCTATATCAAACAGATCATTCATGCACATTAAGGAAACCATTTTCTCTTCTCCTTTTCCAAGGACTGTATTTCCCTGCCCACCTCTGACAGAGGTCTCGCCTAGTAGACAACACAGAACTTTACCTCTTTAAATAGCATGCAGAAAAGCAAAGACAAAATTATCAAGAGAAAAACAGCCAAGGACCATTATTTGAACCTGGCTTTTAGTTTTTTTTTCAGGACCAAACAGCAGCTTGCTGTCTTTTAAACATTTTTTTCCCACAGGCAGATATACGGAGAGGATAATAGGTTGATTAGCCATACAAGGTTAAAGTGGGGAGACTCTCCCTTTACACAAGAATACAGCCTTTTTTATCTTTGAAAAGAGTGATTTAATTTATTGATATTTTTGTTGAAATAAAGCATTTTAATTATCTCAGATATCCATGTGGAAAAACCTCATCAACACTAAGAATTCACTCCAAAGAATCTCATAGTTTATGGTTTTAAACAAAAGACTCTCTCTGCAACATACAGCTTGTGAAAATTTGTTTCAGTTCAATGTTTTTCTTCTTCTTTTGGAATCAACTACTCTTTCTGAGCCTGATTTTCTAAGGACATAATCCTTAGGAAATGAGTTTGTCTGCCTGTCAGTTCCCACTTCATTCCCGGTTTGACCAATTTCAACCAAAACTGAAACAACAGTAAAAGTCTCAGAGACATTGTGTCACTACAGATGTTGAGAAATTGCTTGATGCTTGGAGGAAATGGTGCTCCCACCAAGCCCAGTTGTTGCATGGCTGGTGCAGCTGCAGCTGGCAGACCAGCCAGCATGAATCTAGGCTACTTTAGCCATGACACATCGTCTCTTGCACAGATTAAATGCCAAAGAAGAGATGGAAAGAGGTACAGTTATTGCCATGTGATAGACATAGGGGGTACAGGACATGGTCTCCATAGAAAACGAAGCTTTGTGAACTCGTCTGCCTACAGAACAATTTGTTTTCTTGTACAAGATTGTATTTCAGAAATAGTCTTAAGAAGGACCTACCGATACAAACATTGAAGACCAAATTTAAGTATCTCATAAAACCTTACATTAGTTTCATGTTTTGTGAACCCATTATGAAGTACTGGGTTTTCCTGGCAGAAGGAGGAATATTCAGCTGGGGTTTCTCTTCTTGCCAGCATGAGATAACCAGCTCAGGATGGGTAATGTGAGGATTACTGGGAATTTGAAATGGATTTAAATTACACTTGATGTGAGTTGACTTTAGTCTATAACATACAGAGGCAGAAAAGCTATACCCACTGCTTCATTAAAAGAGCAAATGACTGCCCAAATCACTACAGCAGAGAGCATTGCATTCTGATGGAAGGGGAGAGAAACTCAGAATTCAGGAGGAAGCGCACCCAGAACCTCTATACTGCTCTTTTGTATTTCAATTTTCTTTGGCCAGTGGGGATGATTTTATAGCATCACAGCAGAACATTATCTTTTATACTTTGACAAAATGAAACCGAGTCCTTGGGATTTTTTCACCCATTGCTCTCTTGGCTACTTCACTGCAGTACTATTTCATTACTTATTGATTTTTCAACATGCTGTCTGCATCGCTGTAATTTACACAAGTTCTGATAGCCCTCAGCGATTCTTAACACCTCAGGGTGAGATCATGGAGTTCACTTGAGATACCAAAGGTAGGCAACAAGTTCTTCAGAAAAGATGACAAATTGACAAACTTGATAGTCAAAGAGGAAATTGGAGCATCTGAAGTTGTATAATGTACTAAATTATCAAGATATTTTTCTTAGCCACATTGAACTAGAGCAAATTTGCACCCCAGAAATTACTTTCATGTGTAACTAATAAGGGACTGTGAAGTATACGGCTAAACCCCAAGAAATTTATAATGCATGTCCTCTATATGGCAGCTGAACTAATGCTATTTTTGTAGTAACTGGAGATAACCCCTGGTCTACAGACATGTTTGTTAGTAGAGAGAGACATCAAGGACGAGGACAGTGAACTACAAAGAGCTTCTCTTCCACTGAGGTAAGCAACTGTTCCTTCTACAAGCCTTTTTCCACGTTTCTGCCATCTTGAGTAACTTTGATGCAGTCACGTGTGGCAAGAGGGGTGTTTGCCTTACACAAAAAGGACAGCCACACTTGATGCCTTTGACAGAAAGCGATGTTGTAAGAACACATGGGCCCATTCCTTGTTGCTGTCTCTGAGCTCCAGAACAGAGCTGCTTCTGCAGGAAACTGGTTACTGCTTAGTGAAAGGAGCTCTGATCTTCACACACTTCTTGAGAGCTTCGTAGGCAGTTTTGTGAGAACAAGCATCCTGAAAACTGAAAGCTGCTAATCATCCTATGCATCAGGCACGGCATGAGAGGGGCTGAGAGAGCTCTGACCTGTGGCCACAGCAGGAGCGGTGGGGTTGAGGGGCTGCCTCCTCGGCTGGGCAGGTGGGTGCTGATTGCATACAGACATCACTTGCACAAGATCGTATTGTTTGAGAAAATATTACAGAAAATGAGACATTAAAGAAGATAATGATATTAGTATCTACTGACCCACAACGTATTTTATTCTGTAACTTTAAAGGAAAACATGAATGAACCTTACAAACTTTAGCTGTTTCCCATCTTGATTTTGCTTTCTTATGATTCCCAAACTGCATTAAAAGCTTTCTGTGTTTCACAAACTTGTACTTGTACACATGCATGTACGTGCACACCCATACTTATTTACAATTTTGATTGCATGAAACTGCTTATCAACGTTGTGTGAATAATGCCAGGAAAAGATACTCTCCAAAAATCAATATGTTGAAAGTGCTGTTTTAGGGTTGCAGTAGTTGTTGGTTGTGTTTCTGAGTTATTCCTATTGACCTGAGTTCAAAAACAAGGTATTGATTTATAAAGTACCTTCAGTAAATAAATGCACATTCTTTCTGCTAACCCTAATAACCTGTAGCATACAGAACAGGGTTTCAACTCAGCTTAGAAAAGCACTGCACAGTGTGTCAAGAGTTGTCCAAAAGCTGGCAGACTTTTTTGACAAAAAGGATAATGGAGATAACATTATGAAAGCAATGCAATTGACTAGACTGTGAGCAGATATTAAAAGGAGAAGGAGAAAATGACAGGGTTATGACTGTCTTTTAAAAGAAGTCCTGCTAATTATTAGATTTAGATTTGTTGTGTACTTGCAAGTTACATACAGGAGAAAACTTAACTGGTATTACCTGATAATGTGCGCAGAGATTTGTATCCGCTTATGACACCTAGAATGTATTTTTAAACTTTCATGATAAATGTAGAATTGAACTTCTATGCCTGATGGATAAAGCCCATACTAATTTGTAGAAATAAATTTCAACTAAAACCTAAATCATCCAGCAAGCTTTAGAATCATGTTGCTCCATCTAAATCGTTTACTGTCTATAGATGAAGAATGAGTGGTACAGCACAAAATGATCACCCTGGCACGAAATCTGGCAATGTGACTTAGCTGCCAGCATTACCATTGTGAGACATGTCCAGCTAGCCACGGCTGCTGTAGCATGAGCAGGAGAAGACATCAAACCAAAACCAAACCAGCAAAGCTGAGAGTAGGCCTGGAAAGGTGATATTTATCCAAAGTATGCATTCTGATTTAAAAGGAAATATTTTGTTTATTGTTTTCCAAATTAAGCACTTGTCATGAGAGGTTGTTTTCTTCTAACATAAGACTAAAAGAAGGTGGGATATCTCGACACGACCTCATTTGTATTGCCAGCAAACTGACAACATGACAACAATAAAGAAGATGATTATTAAACTAAGAGAAACAGAATTATCAACAAAGCTCTGCTCTCACTCTGTTTCAAAAGATAGTTTCTATTTAGCTCTTCCACAGCATCTTTCATCTTATTTCCCTCCCCAGGCTTAGAGGAGTAAACAGTTCATGGCAGCAAGTTGTAGAAACAAAGCAGAACGCTTTGCTCTGGAGCTCCTGCCTTGCTGTTGTTTAGAGATCACGTTGTTTAGAAGGTACCAAAATTCATTTGAATTTTCATACACTCAGAGAGATTACAATGTCTATATATTGTCCTCATTTTTATTGCTATGGAATGATCTTGTCAAAAATCAATGGTCTTTTTATTACCAATCTTTAACTCTCGTTAGCGTGAGGCGTACCCATACCTGGTGCACAGTTCCAACCTGGAGCTGAACACAGCTGCAACGTCAGTTGGAAATTTTCCATTGTAACACTTCTCATGAGATTTGTCAGACATGGAACCCTTGGTGGGAGTGTGTTAGTTTAGGCATGTCTTGTGAGGCGTCCCAGAAGGTTTCTGACAGACACCTGCCTGCCTCCTTGCCAGGCTGCCCTTCCATACACCCTGTGACTCCTCACACCAAAAGCCCAGTCTGCTGCCTGCAGGGAGCGTGCCACGAGCTGCTCTCAGTGAGGTTTTCCTGTGTTAACAGTCCAGCAACACCGACTTTGTTGACAGGGTCTTGTCCTTTTCTAAAGGACAATCACATTAGACAATCACCAAAATGAAAAGAAATGGCTATGTTAGTAAGTACATCTAGGTGGGATATCCTAAACCCTGCAAAACAGTAAATATTTCAGTTATCAATATTGTTTATGAGAATCTATCAATGTAGCTCAGTATGAAGAGAAAGAAAAATACATCCAAAATTACTGAAATGTTTCAAACAACTTATTTGTTAGCAATGCATGTTCATTTAAATAGTTCATGAATTTGAAATGGCTTATCTATCCCTATTCATTTCATAGTTCTCAGCCCTTATATTTCAAAATTTATGATCTTGCTACAAAGGTCATATACGAACAACTATAAGTCCTCCTAGATCCGTTATTCAGAAATGCTAAGCTGATGTTAGTTTAATTGATTCTGTGGAAGCAGTGATGCTTGTAGCTCCTGAGAATCAGGGCGTTTCACAAGCTGGCAAACTTTCCAGTAGATAAAATAAATATTCTTACATCTGTTTCTTAGAGTGTGTATGTAAAGCACATAGCTACATCAATACAACTCTTAAAAGAGTTTAGTTTTAATACCGTTTCTTAAAGAAAAAAGCCAATAAATGTCCAAACAGTTCTCTTTCTTTGTTCTTAGTGGTACCTAGTGCAGGACCCACGCTGCAGCCGAGGACCCAAAGCAGACTTTCTAAAGAAGATGACAGGCGGTGGGTGACCCACACCATGCCATCACACAGCCTGAGTGAGCCCCCCACAGCCTTCTCCCACACCACGCACCCTGCGCGTGGAAACAATCACACGGAGCCATCTGATGCTACAGGATCTGTGAATTTCGCACACATACTTTCCGGGACAGGTGTAATAAAACCAATTAATTGCTCCACTTTTCCAATACGATTACAGAAAGATGAACAAAGAAATTTTGAGTTCTTTAAGGAAAGGCCCCTTAAGCTTATGTATGGGACTGTGAGATCTAAGGTCGCTTTTCCCAGAGTAAAAGCACTCTCATCACGTTTCTAAAGAACTCACGAAAAGGTACAGCAGCACGGTTTTGAGGATTGCTTCACCTCAAGACAGAAAAGACTTAGCTGCACAACTGATTATTAACTTGAGTGCTGAAATGCTTCCTATATGAGGAGGCAATTTAGAGCCTAACCAGAAACACTGAATTAAAAAGTTCAGTTGATGCTACAGATTAAGAACATGAAACTAATTACACAAGCCTCATAAAGTGTTATAGATCAAATCGTAATCACAACAGGGCTGATGACAACGCATACACGACGGGATAAAGGCCAACAGCTCGTCAGAAACCCTCCGCACGCCCGGCGCCTCCTTCCCCTCCGCAGCCCCGCTCCCCTCAGCACGTGCGCGGCCGGCTGGGTCCCGCTCCCCCGCCTGCCGGGAAGGCAGAGGCAAACCCAAATTCCACAGCTGCACCGCATGCGAGGCACGAACCCAAACCACATGGGCAGCTGGCAGGCAGCTGTGGGTGGCGCGCAGCCCCCCCGCCAGCGCTCCAGTGTCCTGTGGGCTTCTCATCCCAGCCAGAGCTGCCGGGGGGACCAGCGAGGCCTGGGCTGGGGCTGCTGCTGAGGAGCTCGAGGCAGTCCTTGGCACCCCCAGGGGAACCTTCTGCTCCAGCGGGACAAGTGGAGCTGGGTGTGCTGGGAGACAGACACCAAGGTGCTGCAGGCTGCCCGACTCACTGCTCACTCCTGTGGTGAGCGGTCGCCTTACTTAGGGCCGTGGCCGCACTGAGGCCTCCCCAGCAGGCACCCGCACTGCCGGGTGGCCGGGGAAGGTCGCGCTGCCTCGTGCCGCTCACTGCAGCCACGCTGCGCCCGGGGGGCTCCCCACAGGCGGCCCTTTCCCCCTGTAGCTTTTCTGGGAGTTCTGCTGATAATACCATTAGGGTTTTCCTTGTGCTGAGAGAGAGGCTGGCAGTTGGATGAGGAGCCTGCAGCCTCCGGATGGATCGATCCTATCGATCCCAGAGGCTCCATGTCATTTCCAGGGGATTTGCTAAAGAAGCTACTTATGTCCCTTTTTCATTTTCACCAACTCATTACCAGCTGCTGCTGCTCCGTGCACTTTAGCTACACCTGCAGGAATGAAACTGTCCACTTCTCTCCCTCTGATTCTGCCGCAGATACCTTTTGCACAATTAAACACCGCCAATCGGATCCAAAGGCTGAAGCCAGGTCACGTCGGCGCACAAGGTTTATTACCCACCTTTCCACCCTCCGCACAGGCACATGTATACGCTCTTTTTTCTTTTTTTAAAGGGCAGCCCAGCACCAGACTAAGCAACTGATCCCTCGGCTTAACTTTTAAATTAAGACCATTGTAAATTTGGGAACTTGAGAAGAGATAGAGAGGACACCCATAATCCTTTGCAAATGTCAAGTGGCTCTCGATATTGGTTACTTTTCAAAGGTAGCTAGGCTACAACGAACTGCAGTAATGAAAAAGCCCTGTCAGGCCCACTCCGTAGGGCTTCAGTCAATATACATAATATTATTGGGCTTTGAAAGGATTAAAGATTGTTTCTTTTGCTTCCTTGTAATATGGTGATCTCCTGTGCTTAAAGCCCCGATGCGCCTTCTTGTTGATGGAGGGACGCAGAGCGTGCAGAGCCCCCCGGGAGGGCCCAGCCCTGGGCCACATCCTGCACCCCCGGCACAGCGCTTCACGCAGCTCTGGCTCAGTCCGGAGGCTTTCCACCCCACCTCCTGGTTACTTCTGACAAAGGAATTTCACAGCTCTTCCACTCTGAGAGCCTGGAGGGGCATCGAGAATTTTTAAAAATAAAAGTTGAACGCCACTTAAAGCCTTCAATTATTAACAAGACATGAGAGCAGACTGGAAAACGGCGAAATATTTGGAAAAATACCATTTTTCTCAACATGCTACTAGAAAGAGTTCGCAGAACTGCATTTTGACTGCAAGAATTCAGTTCCTCACCAACACCCATTAAGTATGTGCAATCTTCATAATTAACACTTACTTGGATCTCCCGGGGCTGTTCTCTGAGTCATCACGGTAGTTTTCTCAGAGGAGGCAGCACAGGATGAGACCCCAAAGAAATGCAAGTACTGATGCTAAGACCTTCTCTCTGGCTTTGTTATTTCTGCAAGGATCATCCCTTCCAAAGGAACATGCCAACCTTGGTTTGGGGCAGGTCTAAGGCAGAGGACCGCACTGCTGAACTACTGTGAGAACTGTTCTTCCACTTCTCACATTGTATTTTCCTGATCTGATATTAAACACACATTATTTCACTGAATATTGTGAATTTTTCTTCTTAAATACCCTGTAAATATTATTTTTTCAGTGTTCTCCCTGACTCTCCATTTTAATGAATACAAATGTACAAGTTGTTGGCAAGCCTCTGCTCTTTGTTCTAGTCAGGAGAAATGAAGAATCTGAGATTCCCATAAAACGGAGAACAGCAGTTGGCACCTTGGACGTCTATCTACCGAGCCTGTCTCTCTGCAGTGCCTCTGCTGTAGAACGAAGTTTCTGCCACTTAATGGCAAAGCTGGGGGTTTCCAACGCCTCGGCAAGGCCTTGCTGGTACATTTTGTTAGATGTGGAATGATCCCTCAGCACTGAAACTTAGCTGAAGTCATTGAACTGTACCTGCGTCTCTGGAAAAGGTGGTTGAACATATTACTGTTTTTCTCTTGCTATTCTTATCATACTACAGTCTTCAACAACTGAGGTGGAGATCAGAATCTGCACGAAGCAGGTGCAGAAGTAGTAACTTAAGCCCAGACCATTGACACATGGCAAGGACAAAGTCTGACTTACTTTGGAAAATGGAATGACAAGATATGTCATATCACTCCATTAGGAGCCACGCAATGCTGAAGTCCTGGCACAGTAAAATGCACAGCAGGATCCTACGCTCGTTGTTCCTGCCTGTGCTTATCCCAGTGGGACTCCACTGGCAGTCTCACACTGAAAATTACCCGGATGAGTAACTTTCCATTTTATAAGAAGATAAGAAAAGGGGAAGAGGAACCAAAGGAAATGTTAGAAGTTTTAACCCAGTGTCTTAAGAACCTAGATCTCAGGAAGATTTTAAAATGAAACCCCAAAGAAAGTGCTTTTGCAGGTTTCAAGCCATTAATCCTAACTACAGCTTCCCCTCTTTAAAGGCTGATCCAATGTCCACTGAATTCAAAGAAAAATTGTATAGCTATGCCAGAAAAAAAAAAAGCCTTTGATTTCAAAGATTTATTTCAAAAAGAAAAATGTCATATGAAATGCAGCAATAAATAATACCAAGCATTTACAGACTAGGTTACATGTTATTTCAGGTGCTGAAAATGATTTTGCTGAAGCCGGGTGTGATAACCACACTCGTCACTGCCCACCGAATTCACAGCGCTCGAGCCCGGTGCTGCCTGGCCGACGGGACAGAGCTCGGGCCAGCCCCTGCCTGCTGATGGCAGCTCGCTGCAGATGTCTAAGTGAATTATTTCCAGGTGGTTTTGCTTTGTTTAACATTATTCTGCATAGCAAACACAACTAAAGTATGGTATGAACTAAAAGGGCATACAGCCCCTCCTCTGGCTCAGCTGCTTTGTGTTTCAGCTCGCTAGGGCACGGGGCATGAAAGCTGGCACTGCTGGGCACAGACACATCATACAAGCAGATGTGTGGCACTGAGGCACAGAAATACCCACACCACTTGTGCCAGCTGCAGACACAGCAATTTTAGTTAGTTTTGCATGGTTTGGATGATTTCTGAGTTGGCTGACCTGCTGGTCATTTGTTTACGGAAATGTAATGACCGTGAATGTCCAAGTCATCAATGATGTTGATAATTCTGCTGTCTCCCAAGAATTAAAGTAATCCTTACAAAAATTCAGTTTTGCTTTATTATAATGCATTTTTTTACTAAGTTCTGGATTAAAAAATAATAATAATAATAATAAAAGTTAGAGGATCCAAAACCTGAGACAGCCTGAATTTTTAGACATATACTTTAACCAATTGTTCACGGCTCCATGTGTTCAAACTGGAATAACTGAAATGTTCCAAATTTCTCTTGTGTCTGACGCTTGTGTGGACGGGCACAAAGACGGTGATGACAGAACACTTTAGCAGCTGATACCCTGTATGAGATACCTTAACTTTCCTAACATGTTGTATTTATAAATATCACAGAAAACCCACACAGACTTTAAAGGACCTATAAAACCCTACTGTATGGCTATACTGTAGGAATCTACAAATAAGAAATCTCATAGGAAATGAGAAGAGAAAGAAGAAAGAAACCCAGGAGAGCAGAAAGAGACCAATCCAAAAACTGGTGACATGGACATTACACGGAGATAAGGGGGAAGTAAGCTAAGGTAAAGTAAGGGCTGAAAAGGTATCTACATATTGACCAGGAGATCTTTTCTCATATAAACTCTTTTTATAGGTATCTCGCTGTAGCTTTTTTCTTCTGTGATCACAGAAATCTCAGACCTGTATGTGCTCCATAACTAGCAATGTAGCAACTCGAGAGTAACCCTGCATTGCCTGTAGCCCTATCAGTAAAAGGTTCTTAAACATCTTTTAAAAGTACACAAATGTATTTAAGTAAGTGAATAAAAATAAACAATTAAATCAAAAGATTCCAGATTGGGTAATAAATTACAGGTTGAACACCTAACAATTGTTCACGTATCATTTTGGGGATATTTTTTCTTTTTAATGTTACTTTTAATTTGAAATTTCAGGCCAACAGTTGTATTTCATGATAAATCTATACCATTCTGTTAACTGCTTCCTTTAAATAACTGATGGGTTTTCACAATCTAAATTCTGATTTAAAAGATTTGCCTGAAAGAAAATCCCAACCTCAATAAAATGTAATGCAGCTGAAGATCACGGTAAAAAAGCAGCGAGTTTCTGTTAGTTGATATGTTAACAGATTCCTAGCAATCCTGCTGATTGCCACTAAAATCCTGGATACAGATGCCACTTCACTGTAAGTGAAGATGGAGTTTTAAGTTCCGGAGAAGTATAATCCCATGCACGAGGCGTACTGGGAATGGAGAAGGGAGTTGTACATATAGACCTTCACCAGTGAAAGGTTTCACACTGCAGAAGTCCATGGGATGCTGCAGAATGGTAAAGTCATTCATCACATGTATTTAAAGTTGAATTTGCCGATATTTTATGGTATTGGATTTTATTTCTATTAACATTTTATGCTGAAATTACAGAATGATTCGTGAGTACTGAATTTTTGATTGCTTTTACACTTGCTGGGACACTATTAACGTTGATTTACGTTAATAGCACTGTAAGAAGATATTAACAATGAAATTTCCAAAAGCACTTAGCATCCCATAATTGGAGTTAAATGACAAAAAAAATGAGGGGATAATAAAGTAGAGAGAGAGACAGAATTTTTGACAATACTCCCTCTAAACTGTAATTTTCAAGAAGAATTCATGCAGGACAATTTTATAAAAGAATAAAGTCACCTATCAAGAAAGAGAACACTTTCTTTACTGACTAAGCAACATGAGAGCAAATTGAGATGTAGGTCAAGTTCCACCTCCCTCAGGCGCTGGAGACAAACTGAAGAGTGATACAGATTTTACATCTTCACACCAGATGGGTGCTGACAACGTGAAGTCTGGAGAGTGCTTTTCTGGACTGAAATCTAGGAAACAGCAGTGGGAGGCTGATACAGGAATGACATTAAACAGAGAAGAAATTAGCCAAGTTTTGTCTTTTTAAGGCTGAGAGTATGAAGTTTCCCATGAGAAGGATATAAAGCAAATGCGACACAGGTGAAAACACAGTGGAACAGTGAGCAGCAGCAGAAGGGTTTCCTCATCTCTGAAGCCATGCTGGCATTTGCCTGTTCTCCTCGCAGAGCAGCCAGGCCATGAATCCCATCACAGGGTGAGCCACCCCGTGTGGATGGAGCTGAACAGATCTACAGCAGGCTGCACCACTACCAGCGCCAGCCTAGATAATGCACTGCATGGCAGCTGAAATGAGCTCTTCCAGAGAAAACAGAATGTTAAAGAGCTTTAGCTTTAAATAACTTCTTCCTCACTTGATAGTTCATGCATGAAGGCAGGGACAAAACCTCACAGCACTCTGGAAGAATTTGCTCCGCTACACGCCTGCCTCCTGACGCCCTGGCTGTACCAATCCTGGTAGTCACCGGGCAGCACAATGCTCTTCTGCTGGAATTTCTCAGCACGCTTTGAGAATTGCCTCTTGGTGACTGAGGCATCTGAAGGAGCAGAAACAGGATGAATGTTTTCAATTTCACTGCATAAAATATCTCTTAAAATTAAGTGGTTTCCATGATTCTTCTCAAGCATGGGCTTGTATCAGAACATTCAGTAAACCAATCCAGAAAAATAATAATAAAGTGCTTTAGTAAGACCTGCTGTCTGGCCCAACAAGGTTGTTTTCACATGCACCAGTGCAATGCAGATGACTTTGTCTTTGGCTGAGGGAGCACTGCCCACATGACAGCAAGGAGGTGTTAAAGAGCATCTAACCAGGCAGGAGGTGCAAAACATAAAACTGGCCAAAAGGGAGAACTCCCACTTCACAGAACGCTTACGGTATTCTTTGATCTCAAATTGGGCTAAAACCAAATTTTTATTTTTTTTAATTTTTATTTTGTAAACAGGATTTCTGAAGATTCTACTTTGATATCATTCACATATTGTTTTTAAATCTCCTCTTTCCATTAAAAAAGCATCAAAGTTGTTAAAAAGTGCTGCAGTGCTCTTCACTGTTTTCAACGCCTGCAGTTAAATTGCTCATTTAGTCATAGAACATATAGGGCAATGTGACAAATTACATGAAAAGTTGCAACAAAAAGCAAACTTGAAACAAAAATATTAAAATAGACAACACAGAGGAACAAAACACTTGATCTGTTTCAAGTAGGTCTGGAAAAAATGAAGAAAGTGTTTGTATAGATGTGTTTCATCAGCTTTGTTTAAATGACGATTTGTGAGGGGAAGAAGAAAGAAGATATGCCAGCTTTAATAAAGAAAATAGCTACAAAAAAGTTACTCTAGAAGGAGGTTATTTTGCCATTTTACTCTGACCAGGCAGGAAGACTCTGTCAGAGTTTTGCTAAAAAGAGATCATACCAGCATAGTTTTATGGTCAACTAAAACATGGAAGAAAGCCGTATTAGAAGTCAAATTGCACAGTAACGTAATGAAAAGTCTGCTCTGACCTTAGGAAAATAAACATTTAGCAATAGCAATCTTACCAAAGCAATGACACATTGGGAGTGTGATTCAAAAATGACAAAAGCCAAGGAAATCTGAAATGGGACCAAATTCAGCTCTGTTTGAGAATTACAGACTTACTGATTTTAGGGTCAGTGGGAATGCTGTGATCTTACGGTCTAATGATTTCATCCCAAAATTTAGAAATGAAACTGCTGTTACAGCTTTTTTTTCAATAACAAATTATAGGTAACAAAAATCGTAAGTCTTAATATAAGGACCTCAGCTGAATCTGTGAGGTGCATTAGTGGGTTGGCTAATTACCCCTTCTCTTATAAACACACAACTTATTTCCTGTCTGAATTTGTCTAGCACCAGGCTACAGCCATTGGTACTTGGAGATGCCAGCTGAGTTAATGAGGTCTTTTGTCTGACTTGGTCAGTAAATGCAAGATTTGTTATTATACAAGAGTAAAAAGATTTTTTGGTTTGAAAGATTAGAAAACATTTTTTTTTTTTTCACTAGAAAAGCAACTGTTTCATTCGCAGTGTTCTATTTTGGCTAAACCTACCTTCACCCAGTTAAAAACAAAACAAAACAAAAAAAAGACAACCTTCTATCAGCAGGAACTATATTTGCTTGCACAGAAGATCTGTCAGCAGATCAAATGGAGCTGACGTGACACTAAGTTTAATATGCATCCTTATTTATTTAAAATTCCTCTTTACTCGTGCACTTAAAAGGAAGTTTTATGGACTTCTGAAGTAATCATAGTACAATAATAGGTAAAAGTATAAATGCATAGAAACAAACAAACAAAACAACAGATATGATGGCACCGACTGATGCATAAATTAAGAATGGAGTGACAGATAGATAACTTAGATGAATTGTTAAACTGTTGTAAGACTGGGAAAAAAAACAACAGATCAGATCCCTGTACAGTCTCACAGGTCACCAGGCTGTGATCAATACATATCCAAATTAACAGCTAAGTAGACTTTATAAATGGGTAAGTGTTCAGGTAGCTGAATGAGTCTCTGATATTCCAGAGAACTGTCAGGTGACAGTGCCAGGGATACACAGACGGGTGTCAGAGCTTAAAGGAGCCACAAAGAGCTGTGAAAACAGACAATGGCAGGCATTGCCTCTCATTCTCCTGGATGTTTTATGGCCTGTGTCCAACCTGCTCTTGCACCATTTCAGAAATCACCACCTCCAGTGCGACTGGCGCAACAGCCTGAGGAATACAAGTCAGAAGTACTGACCCAAGAGAGGAAGAGTGATACCAAAAAGCTACTATTTCTGGAGAACAGTATCAAAAAAGGTGAATGCTATGTGAAGGAACTCTTGGGAAAACCACAGAGAACGAGGACGTTCCCGTGTGAGCAAGCGCCCGTTTCTGCCAGGCTGAGCCCTCCCAAAGGCTCAGGGCCTCCCCATGCCGCTGGCGATGGCCTGCAACATCTTGAATGGGAAGATACAATTTTATTACGGCTCTCCTAGCTTCGCTTTCAGCATCTGCACTGCAGCATACAAAGAAACATTATGAAGAATTTCTCCTTGTGGTCATGGGGGCAGAATTCATAACGTGCCCCAGCCAACCTCTGTGTTCTTGGCTCAGGTAACCGAGTGCTCGTGCCGCCCGCCTGCCTCCCAGGCCCTCGGCCGATGCCATGCCAGGAGGCCCGTCCTGCGGTGCCTCCTCTAAATTCCTACATCTGTGTGCACCTTCCTCTGCAAACCCGCTTTGGAGGCCCAGAGCCGTAATTAATCCATGTCACAGCAAAGATGTCGTGTCGGTAGAATTTATGACTGGCTCTGAGCTGCTGTGATGAGCAGGGGCACCTCAGCCCCTTGTGATATAAATGCCTCTGCTAATTGGATTGCAGGAGCTAATCAGAAGCTGGAGAGAGAATGAGCAAGATCAGCCTCCCCGCGGCTGGCGCAGGCTGATAAAGCAAGCAGCTGCTCTCGGGAAGGAGGCGCCGAATGGGCTCCTCGTGCCGAGGTCTCTCCTGCGATCGCTATCGCAGAGGTCACCGCGCACGGCCCCGGCGCTGCGGCCTCTGGGCAGCCAGAGGGACACGACCTGTGGCACGGGGGGCGCAGGCCCCACGTGTAAGCCTGGGGAGGCTGCAGGCTGTCGGAGTGGCCCCGCTCGCTGCTCTTGGCAGCTGGCACCACAGGCTCCCCTGAAGCAGGCACCCAGCTTGCGGGGGGTGGCAACCTGAGGGACTCGAGCAGGCACCCGTCAGTGTCCCTGGGGTCTGCACTGCTGGCCACTAAATTAGAGAGTGGCCCTAATACTGCGTACCTGGACACCTTTGGTAGATGCCTTTCCCTAGAAAAACAGGAAGCCAGAGGGATGGAGATGGAAGAAACACAGGGAAATGCCACAAGAGAAGTAGCTGCCTGCAGGCAGGGGTAGGGCTAGGGTGGGCCGGTGCCACCTGCAACGTGCTCCGATGCTGGGCAGGCCAGAACAGGGGCAGCGGGAGGCGGCTCCGAGGAAGGGGCCAGGGGCCAGGCTGCTCCTGAGACCTGACTGCAGCTCTGAGGGAGCCTCGGGCTCCCCGACTGCTCCTCACCGCCTCCCGGCCAGCCTGCACCCACTCACAGGGACAAGGGGCAGAGCCCCAGCCAGAGGGGTCTGACCGGACTGGGTACCCGTGCTGGCACACGGCAGCACTCATAGGCTCCTGCTGGAGAACTCGTTTTGCATTCTAACGCTCTTCCATGTTTAAGCACCTTTTCAGTCTTCTCCATGTCCTTCTTATTGCCCTTTATTTTCCTTTCTACCTCCCTTTCTTTCAAACATATGGGTTTGAAAGCAAATTCTGAAAGTGATGACTAGAGACAGCAATCCCTCCTCACATAAATACTTTTCCATCTTTTTAAATCTTACGGGAGACACAACAGAAAATAACCCTTGTATTTATGCAAATTCAAAAGTGGCGTGTGATGATGGAAACAAAACAGTGCTGGACCGCAGCCAAGGCATGGCACTGGCGGGGCCTCTCAGCTGCTCGCCTCCTGATTCTTCGGAGGAAGCAGCTGTAGAGAAATGAAAATACAGAAGCCCCCACGCCCGCCCGCCCGCGCACGCATTCCAGCACCCGTCACCTCGGAGGCGGCAGGACACGGGCTCCGGACCCAGCTCTGCCGGCAGCCGCTGCCCGAAACACCCTGTCGTCCCCCACAAGCCTCCCTGTCCCGCGTTCCTGATTCCCCTTTCAGGAATTTACAAACATTTTCCGCAGATCAATATCTGTATTGATTATTCATTGTGAGCGAGTCGTGTGTCTTTGGTGATCCAACCTGGCAGAGTGAGCAGCCAAAGGCTGCTGCAGTTACACATAAAAAAAATCCACAGAAGACGAGAGGGACCCAGATCTTTCTGGGCTTACCGCTGCCAGCAACGGAGACGGATGGAGAGGAAGGAAGAAAGAAAATGGGGAAGGCATAAAGAAGAATGAAGAATCAAGGGAGCTGAGGAGAGAAAGCAAGAGCAGAAAAAACAAAGTCACCACTGGAAAACTGGTGCCGGGGCATGCTGGCAGCCTGGAGAAATTCCCAGCCTTGTGCTTGCCGTTAACGCACGCAGATGCGATGGACTTATTGCTCTGGGAGCGAAAAGTGACTCACAGTTTTGGTATCTGCTACGTAAGAGCATTGGGGGGATTCCTTGGCTGGCTGACAGAAGAGGAAGAAAGCAGCAGCAGTGAGGTAAAACACGATTCCTTCCTCCTGCCTTCCTGGGAATGCGTCTCGTCCGGGCTGGCTGGAGCAGCTCCCTGCTCTCTTATGATATGCAAAAGGAGAATAATTAAAAGCGCCAGCATCACTTGCAAAGTGAGTAAACACAAAGCCTTTCAAAACATGCTCTTCAGCTAATGAGAAGCTGTAATTTCTTATACTTAAAGGCAAAAAAGACACTGATGAGACTCAGTGGAGTGTGTGTGCATGCGCGCCTGCGTGTGTGTGCATGTGTTTGTAGATATGAGAGAATCAGTTAATTGTTGATGATGTTTAGAAAAGGGATTATGAGAAAAGACACTGAAATGATGACAGGAAACATCTTGGATCAGAGCCAAAGAAATAAAATAATCAAGGACAATCAAGCCTGCAGCTCCGGAGAAAGCGCCGACTGTTCTGCCGGGGACTTGGAAGGAATTTCCCCGTGCTGCTGAGCTGCAGCTGGAATACGTGCTTGGCACCAGGAGGGAGAACTGCAAGAAGCAGTTTGCTTAGAGCATGAAACAACAGAAGACAGAACTATGGAGCTGTGCTATAATTCAGAGGTTAAACAGCTTTGTCTGCTTATTTGTCGGATGGAGACTCATTTTTACCAACATCTGATGTGGTCTCTGAAAATGCAACTTCCGAAATCCTCTGAATGCAAGCAGAAGCTGATGATTCTCCATATGCCTCTCCAGAACTGCTGTGACATTACAAAAACAAAGAAAAGGGAGCTCGAGGAATTAAGTTCTCCTGTGGCTGCAGGATCTGCTGGACCTGATCATGTGAAATGACTCTGGAATCAATTCCTTCCTTATTTCTGGAAATTGGGAACCCCTTACTCCAGGTGGGGGATTGCACCTCCCTGCCTCCAAGCGCCCAGGAAAAGTGACAATTATCTGGAATAACGGGAGCAAGCTTTCCTTCCCACCTGGGCATCTGACTGCTGTCCTAAACGAATGGATTTTAATAAACGTTTGTTTTCTCTTGGGATGAGGTTGGGTGGGGAGAGAGGATAGAGGGAATTTTAAACCTCCTTGTGACTGTTATGTTGTAAGTGAGCTACAATAATGCCATCTCTTTGTTTTGGATGTTAAACTCCGTCTTGCTTCATTATTGCTGAATTTTGGCACATTAAATTCTGGGCTTCTCCAGCTGCAGAAACACATGGTCTATTAAAGTGGGATTCTGTGGGGACACGGAGGCAGAGAAATGAGCCAATCATACATGACTTTTCCACATTTCATATTTTTCAGCATTTGCAGGAAGCTTTTCGGATGGTATGTACGTGTGTG
This sequence comes from Aythya ferina, assembly GCF_964211825.1. Lineage (NCBI taxonomy): Eukaryota > Metazoa > Chordata > Aves > Anseriformes > Anatidae > Aythya > Aythya ferina. The sequence goes on from NC_140308.1 coordinate 645,830, forward strand.
TGCACCAGGGAGGGCGGGAGGGGAGGAGAGGGGAGAGGGTGTGCAAGAGGGGGAGAGCGCATGGCAGCAGCAGACACAAGGTTTGGGTATTCATGCAATCGCTGCAGAGCGCGGTCGGTGCTGCCAGGCAGCCACCCCTTCCCGGCGCCGTGCTCTGCGCAGACCTGATCTGAATGCTAAATGCAGAAGACTAGATTAGCATACTAACCAAGTCATGTCAACCCCAGGCAATCAGCAAATGGCCATCTCCTCTCTACCGCCAGTGCGGCAGAGCCTGCCAGAGCTTTAACCGTGTCCTTTGTCAGATCACGGTCTATGTTTGCATTCAGCTTTTATTTTCCAATCAGACCCTCTAAATTCATTAACGAGAATGAAAGGTAGAGATGCAAAAACCTGTAATGAAAACAAATGATCTATTTAAACGGTGTTCAGGCTGAAAGGAGGGGTCTTGCAGTGCTGAGATCAGAAGAGAAGAAAATCCTGCAGCCTGGAAAATGCCCAGACACATGCAGTGTCCTTTCCAGTGCCAGGGCTCCAATGAGACAGTTGCTACAATGCTGGTAGTCTGTGTACGGATGTTGTAGCTTTATCTTTACAGAGACTCGAAAAAAAATGCCAGCAACTGGCCAAAAAGAGAAATCTTAACAATTCCTGCTCTGGCCACTCTTAATGTCATAATTACTACTACTGCTGTTATACTAACTTTAATTAGAAAAAAGCTTCGGTGCCTGTAAACATAAACTTTTAAAATCATTTAAATCACTCAGATCATTCCTCCCGTTTTGAAAATGTTGTGAGCCAGGGCAGCCCCTGCCCCAGGGCTCATGGCAGGGCACAGCAGCCTGGCGGCACTGCGGGGTGCAGGCCGGGCACCCGCCTGTTCAAGTGCCTTTGTCTGGAGGGTTATTTTTTTAAAAACTGCTTTACAGATGTTAAACTGTCAATGGTTGCGCAGAATAAAAAGATTTAATCCAGGCATGGCCTTTTTATCAGAATCTATCAAATAAGGGAAATTTTGAAATAATCTCTATTGCATGATTTATTTTTAATGGTGTGTGGGTGCTTTAAATATCACAGAGGCATATGTCAACAGGATTTTTATGTGAATATGAATGTGGGAAGGAGGAGTATGTGATCAGCCCCAAAGCTCCTCAGGTAGTTTGAGTGTCCATAAGTTTGAGGCTTGTTTCTCTCTAACTCTAGAGGATTGGAAATAGGGACACAGAATGCACAGCCCAGGGACACTCTCCCTGTTGCTCACATCTAATGGCATGAACCTGAATACAGCATCACTGAAAATGTGCCAATGTCACAAGAACTGTCTGGGCTCTAAAGACCTGGGTAATATATACTTTTGGGAAGCAGGAATGTTAGCAGAGATAAAGGAGAATGTATTTCAGATCCTTTTTTTCCCATATTCTTAGTGCAGACTGGATGATATGTGCAAAGCCTCTTACGTTGTGTGTGTCTAATGAGGTATCTCCACTAATTTCAGTGGAGTCATGCTGATTTACACCAGTCAAGAGCCCACAGCTTAAATGTTTTGAAGACAGACAAATTAAAGATTCTATCTGTTGGAGAAATTGGAAGAAAACCTCTCATTACCTGCCATATGCCTGTATCTTCCACTAAGGAAAACAACAAGAGAATCAGCTAATGTTTAAGGAAACCTGTCTAATTTTATATATGTTAAGGACATGATCTTACTCAATATAATTTCATCTGCCTTGACAATTAGACAAACACACTGAAATCATTAAAAATCTTCAAAAATTATCCTTGACTACAACAAATCCTTGTAATCAATCTTTTAATTGCAAACACTGCAAAAAGTGATGAAATGTTTGCTGCTTGTTATGAGTCCTACGAACTACTGCTGTACTGCTTATGATGTGGGAACTAGAGAGTTTTGGAGCCACTAGAATAAAATCCTATTTGCCCAGAAGCTTCTGAGCCTCTGTGTCAGTTCAAAAAAAAAAAAAAAGTGTTTTGGGAAATCATATGAGAACTCTGTCATATGTGCCAGCACATCACTCAGATGATGAGCTACAAGTATGTTCCCATTCTATTTTCAGTACTGAAATAAAATATAGGAAAGTTACTAAGAGCATGTTATAGTCTTATGCCAGAAGATCAAGACAAACTGAAGAACAAACCTGGAAAAATATTAGCAAATAGAAAGGATATGGCTTTGGGGAGCAATATCTTATTTGGGATGTTCATCACTAATTCTGGATGTTTCTTACCTCCCCAAAGAACAGAAGAAACTTTAGGCAGTACCTGCCGACTGTGGAAACAAACACGGATTTTCCACAACCTTTTACTCGCTGTCAGTAAAACCTGCAATTCAGAGCATGTGCTTCACTGCCTGATTGCAAAATAAAACTGTCTCACTCAAAGAGAAAGCTGCAGCACAAATGTTGTCTGCCCTCTGATATGGAAGCATGAATTTCTCTGGATGTAGCAGTTGCCATGGTCACAAAGCAAACCAGCCCCGCCGAGGTGAATCAAACTCCCAAGTACCACCTTTCCTTCGGCAGGCGGGGGGATGCTATGTGCACTGTGATTTTCCCTGGATGCTTCCACAACAAGCACTCTAAGTGCAATGGGAGTGATGTCACGGCAGCAATACGGTGTATTTTAGTGCAGGATCTGATAGGAACTGCAGCGGGCCGAGGTCGTGCCCTGGAAAACAGAATATTCCAATCAAGCTTTTCTGCTGCGCAGGGAATCTTTGAAAGCAGGACCTGATCCTGCTTGTGTGCTGGAACAGGAGGTGATACAGAAGGGTGCAGCCCATCGGTGTCAGAAACCATGAGCATTACTAACAAACGTCCCTTTGTATGCTGAAATACAGCAGCGGCCCTACTTTCTCCACTTTCTTAGCACCTACTGACGAACAAGTACCCAATAAACAGGTAATTACAATAATCTAATGTAATAAAATCTGTGACAAATACAGCACCAATATGAACGATGGTATTTTTCTCACCACTCTAGGTAGAAATCAAAGCCTTCAGTTTAAAGACCAAGTGTGTCTTAGATCCAAAGGAAATATGAGAACAACATGCACAAGTTCCTTTTTGCAAGTGAAGGTAACAGAGCCTTGTTCTACTCAGATATGGCTTGGTCTTCACAGAACTAAAATTACTGATTTTCTTTTCTGAAGATGGTTAGGAATTCGGGCCTCCTCTTGAGGCAATTGAGTCTTAAAATATCCTACCCTTTGGCAAAATAAAATTGCACTTGCTTGTACCGATACTACAATTTTTAAATGTTAAACTTCAGATAAATGAAAGCCAATTTCCACCTGGACAATTAGAAGTACTTTTTTTCTCTTAAGGCTTTCTCTTTGCCTAACTTCAGCCTAACTGGTAAGTGTTAGTGTAGCTCAGAAATAATTCTTAGTAAAAGAAATTTGTAATACTGAATTGTTATCATCCTGACAGACTGCAGTTTTGCTCAAACTGAAACCTCATCTGAGGAAAAGCACTTCTCGAAAATGGAAGTTTCTAAAAATTAAGAAAAAGCTAAACAATAGTGGATACGATGAAAATGGATATGCACCCTGATTTCCAGCAACTATACAACTTCTACACATTTGTCCTACAACTAAATTAGACATAATATTGTGATTGCCAGTAACAACATGGACACAGCTACCTGCTTGCTTAACACTGTTTGTGCATACCCACATACTATAGATTAAACACTCTTCTGACTTACTTCCACTTGCAGTGAAGTATTTCCCTACTAATCCTTTACGGCTGGCTTGTTTTTCACCATATGTATTTACAGATGTTGCTTCCATAGAATCAAACACTGCAGTTTAACTGAGATGCCCAAACCAACCATCCACAAAGTTACCTAGTATGTTCTAGTATGTTCTAGCATCGTATTTACAATACGACAAAATTAGTCAAGACATAATAGTGTGAAAAAGGCACAAAAAACACACACTGTAACCTTCCTGAAATGTTTCAAAATTTCTCCATTTCAGCCTCTTTTTATCTTTCTTTCTCTTCCATCTCTTACCTTCTGCCTGCTTTTCTGTTCTTTCTGTGATTCATCTTTCTTTCTCTCTCATTCCCAGATCAAAGTCAAGAATATTAGTTCAAGCTTGGGGAAGGTGGATTTTCAGTGTTAACATTCCTCACTCAGGTCTTTGGATTCAGTTTACAACATTTGAAGATCGCCATACACCACACACAAAGGATACAAACGCCTGAAAAGTTTCCTGTCTAAACAGGACAAAGTAGACGCTTTCCTTGGGATCTTCTCAGATTTTAAGAATGCAAAGAGAATGAATGTCTTTGCACATCGCAGAACTTCCCAAGGTTTCCATTTAATTTATAAGCCTGATGATTCTCAAGAAATTGAAGTGTGCACTTAGGTTGTAAACAAAATACTTCAGATAGAAACATATGAAGAAAGCAAGAGAGAAATCTTCCTCAAGGGTTTAAAAAAAAAAAAAAAAACAACCAAACAAGTAAATAAGGAAAGAATCTAAATCCAAACTTACACCTTCCATTTTTTAATCTAGATAGAGGATACTGATAAGTGTTTCACGAAACCAACCATTAATATCGCTATTGCTATCAGTATTACACAAAGATAGTTTGATACTACAGAGTATCCCAGATTTTATGAATGACTCTCTGACTCAAGATATACAGATAAATTAAAAACAGGTACTTTACAGTGACTCAGTGAATTCTAGCTACACAAAAAAATAATTTTGAATGAAATTATTACATTTGGACAATAGGTACTTTTTCAATGCCAAATCTAATGGAGAAGGTCGAGAGACTCATCAAGACTAGTCAGAAGCGAAGGTTGCTTTTTCACCATGTTTTTTTTTTTTTTTTTTTTTGCCAGCACATCATTTACCATAATTTTGGAAAACTGGATACTTAAGACTTGAAACAGACCGTTTGAATATGATTTATTTTCAACAATTCACAAGCAATATGAAACAGGCCAGAAGTCTTATTTTCCTCATTTTTCCTTATGACTGTTTGATTATGGCAGAAATTCAAGGGACGGCTTTCTTGCTAAGAAGATTAAGCCAAGGATACTAATCATTTGGCCTGTTCTTTAATGATAGAAACTAACAGTTATGACCAAGATAAATAATTAAATAGAGTAGTCCCTATGGTTACTCACAAGCCCCCATAGAGCTATAACTTGACGAGGTATCAGCTTGAAGACATCCAGAAAAAAAAAACAAACAATGTGCTATGGATGGTCTTGTTCAAAAAACACCTTTTCATTCATCTTACAACATGGAAAATAAGAGGATGTAAAATTACCATCCAACAAGTCGGGTGCAAAGAAACACTTCAAGCACATAGCATTTATAAAAAAACAAAAAACAAACAAAACCCACAACATACAGCCATTAGAAGAAAGAGCAAGCAAATATCGCTGCTCACCAGAATGGCAGAGGATAAATGACACAAAGAACTCTAAAATCTCTGTTTGAGAACCGCATGGTTGTATTACATGTAATCACATCTCTTTTAATCCATGTTATTTATATTACACATCCCAGGAGGGCCACCAACACAAAAATCACTTCTCCAAGGCTTAAGAAAATCAGGTCATAGAAGATCTTCCTACCTCAGTATGGAAATGTGAAGATAATGGAGCAAGATCCAGCACCAGCGAGTGGAGATGGAGTGATGGTTCCTATTCAGACTGGAAAAAGCTGGTACAAACTCTCCAGATCAGCGCCTGCAGAGGAAAGAATATGAAGTGCATAAGGAATACTGAAGACTTTGGAATAACACACCAAAATAACCACAAGTTTGTTCATAGCATAGAGTAAATAATATATTTTATTTGTGTTGGCTCAAATTCAGTCAACAGTCCTTATTGTTCTACCTCTCCTGTGACTGCAGGTTGACCGACAGCACATTTATACGATCAGTACATTTTGCAACAGGGAGCTGCACTTTCCCATTCACTTTTCAGTGCTCTTCCCAGCTGCCTGGCTTAATATACGAAGAATTGCATCAGCTACACATATGTGGCTTTGCCAATGGAAAACCTACAGGTTTACCTGTACCAAGGCCTTTCTCTGACTTGTCTGTCAGCAAAGAGAGAAGTTCTTTGGTCTCATTTTTCTGTTTTAACCACTACAGCTCAGCACTGCTAACAAGCAGGGGAGTAGGTGCATAAGGAATGAAAACAAATATGATTAAGAGTTAGGAGAAACAGCTGGATTCAGGACAAGCCTTCAGCTTCCCAAAGAAAGCATGACTTCCAGTGCATAGTTCAGGCAGCTGGAGGGATCACTGCACAGAAGGTGGGACGTGCTGGAGCAGCCATGGCAGGAGACCGCAGGGAGGGGACCTCTTCCATTTCCCTGGTGTTCTTGCTGCACTCACACCTCTGCAGTTGCTGTGAAATTACGAATGGGACTTTCAGACATCTTGTTTCCCTCTTCTCAATTTTTTGCTCTTCTGTCTACCTAACCATACATTTGAATGTATTTTACCATTTACTTTCTTTCAGAGTCTTGTTTAACCACTTGGGCAGCAGGGGGAAAAAGCATGCAGGACTCTAGCATGGGGTTGAGACAGAAAGCCAAGCCAGCTGATATCATTACGGGATCGGTCTGCAGCAGAGATTGCAACCTGCAAACCGAGGGCAGGGGTGTGCTGATGGTGCTGCCTCTGTCTCACCCTGGCTGACAGTGAGTAGTGCACAGCGGCACAACCATGGGGCACGGACGTGTCCAAGGCACTGCAAGTGAAAAGCTGCGACGGCTCTGATTCAAGGCTTGGGCTAAACATAAACAACAGAAGAAGGAAGCTTTCTGAAATAAAAGATACCTTCAGAAAAATGGAAGTTGTTTCCAAACAATGAAAATGGAAAAGGGCATAAATCTAACAAGTGAAACCAAGTAAAACCGTGATAAGGCAGAGCCAAAACAGATCCCGAAGAACAATTGTTAGAGTTATGAGAGCTAATAAAAACTTTACAAACACAAAAGCAGGAAGCCTGTCAGTCACCCAGAACAGCTGATAGATGATCAAGGCGTAAAGGGAGGAATTAAGAAAGATAAGGGTACAGCAGCAAAATTAAATTAATTCTTTGCACTGATGCTCGCTATGGAGGAGGTCAGGAAGGTTCATATACCAGAGTAACAAATCACCAGAAGCAGACAGGACTTCCTCAGGAGTTTTAAAAGAGCTCAAATGTGAAATTGCAGAACTTTCTTCCCTTCTTTCCTTGACCTTCCTTCCTTCCTGAGAATTGGAAGGTGACAAATCCTTAAAATGAACTTTGGGAGTGAGCATGGGAACTATAGACCAGAAAGTCAAATTTTGAGAACAAGCAAAATGATACAAAACAGTAAGACAGATCTGAATGAGCAGCCACGAGTGGACACGGTGTTGTGGGAGGAGCCACAAGGCCAAGGGAAGCTTCGTCTGTATAAATCCAAGCTGTCCGACAGAGGCAACAGCCCCGCTAATACGGGTGATTGGGTCTCATACAGCGGGATCAGATTTTCTCAAAGCTTTGCTAGGACATCCCTCACTAAAGATTCTTAAGGAAACTAAACTGTCACGGAGCACAAGGGATTAATCTTGCGGTGAATTCCTGATGAAAAGATAGGGGAAAGAGGGTACAAACAAAATGTTGGCAAGGGAGGGGAGCAGAAGATTCTGCACTGCTCCAGCATACTCATAAATAACCCAGAGAGAGCAGATAGCGAAGTGGCACAGAGATAACGCTGTTAACACACACAGTTTTTCAGGAAAGTCAAATTTAAAACTATCAGCAAAGAGTTCCTGAAAACACTCACAGAAATCAGCGACGGGGTGATAAAATGCAAGTGCACAGCCCTGGCTAAAGAGAAAACTGGTTTTAACTAACAGGGAAAGCTTTACTTGCTGTAGTAAAGGGCTTGACTTGGGAAAAGATACTGGCAGCATGCGGGCTAGCGGGAGAGGAAAGGTTAAGTTCCAAGTCTGCATATCATTTTTTTGCTCGTAGAATAGCATCCTCCATCCTCAGGGAATCCTTAGAGGAAGAGCAGAGAAACAGAAAGCTCAGGCTTCTCATTTTGGCCATATAACAGGATTAATTACTTGGACTTTGGCAGATACTTTGAGGATAGATTCCCCCAGCCTCGGCAGTGGTACTGGAGATGAGACAACAGTCCTATTGCTGCTACCAGATTAGTTACAGGAGAATACATTACTCTGTCCTCTGCCAGATTAGATGAAAGAAATATTTCTTTTCCTGAAGGCTCTGCCACACATGGGAAAACCCCCCCTCACTTTTGGCAGAACGGGGAGCAAACACCTCCCCCCTTTGGGAATTGCCCTCCAAACTGGCTCTTCCTCCAAGCTGAGGAAATCCTTTTTGCAGGGCTGGGCTGGGCTGGGTGTGGGTCCTGAGGTTGCTCTGAGCAGAACAGCACCAGAGGACAGCGCTCTGCTCAGGGGCTGGGGGCTCGCTGTTCCTGCCCCTGGCTTGGCAGGAGGCGCACGGCTGCAGCGGCTTCCACGGCCCACTGGTGATACCGGGGGTCCCCCACTTTTGGGGAGATGTGGGGAGAGGGGCCAGGAGCCCCATGCACACAGCTGCCTTTTGCAGGAGGGCTGTGGTGGGCGCAGGGCTCTTCCCTACGCGTGGACTTGCCCGCTCCTCTCCTGGGGCTCAGGATGAACGCAGCAACCCCTTCTGCCGGGCTGCGACCGAGCCCTAGCCCTGTTCATCAGCCGCCGCTGCGGTTTTACAGCAGAGCAGCCCCCGTACAGCACGCACGGAGCAGCTAACAATGCAGGCGCTGAATTAACCCGGAGGCCTCCTCGCCGGCACGGGAACAAAGCGCGTGGCGAGGGCCGCGGGCGGCGGGGAGCAGGCGGTGGTTGCTGGGCACCCTGCCCGCTGCGGGGAGCAATGCGGGCAGCGTCCTCCGGCCTTTGTGCCGGCCGCCGGGCACGGTGCTGAAAGGCGCCTGCACACGCTTTGTCTCGCCGCGTGCCCACATACTGGGGCCGCTTGTTTTCATCTGATGGCAATTAGCACCATGCTAAATGCCGCGTGCCCCGCGCTAATTCGGGAGGATGGGCACGTCACACCCTGCCAAGAATTACAACCAGCCGCGGATGAGAGCGGGGCATGCCTGCTCTTTCATTAAGCTTTTGTTTCACAAGAGAGGGCTCGAGGACTCTCCTTTTTTGCCAGCAGTACCAGTGGAGGCGCTGGAGCGTGCGGAGGCCGTGCGGTTTGGCCTCCAGGCCGTGCGTGCACGTGAAAGCGCAGCACGCGGGTGGATCGTTACCGCTCCCTGGCCTGCGGTGCCTTCCTGGCAAATTAAGAAAACTCTGCCATCTCCAAGATGCTGAAAATCCCGAGATGCATCTGTGCTACACACGGGTGTGCAGAGCTCAGTGCATGCTGTAAGGCCAGCGGAGGGACCGCTGTCCCCCTGCCCGCACCCCAAGCACAGAGCCAGGACTCGGTGTGCAGCTGTGCGACACCCCACGCCCTGTCCCTGTAAATATTTGCAGGGCAGGGGGCTGCCCGGATTGCACTTGGCTGATGGTGTGTATCATTGCTTTCAAAACCTGAGATGGAAATGAAGCAAAAATCAGTAGTTTCCCTAAAGAAACAGAGCCAGAAGCTGATGGGCCCTGCTTTCCAGCGGCCAGCCTTCCAGGGGGCACCTGCACCTCCCCGGCTGCCACGAGAGCCTGCTCCTGGCCTGCTGCCTTCAGCCACCATTCAAACACTGCTTCCCGGATCAGCATTAGGAGCTGTGGAAGTCCTGAGTAGGGACAAACTGCCATCCACAGATCTTGGATATTAAGCCAGTGACATTCCCAACATTTTTGGGTGGTGATTCCCACGTTCTTGGTGATGGTCAATATCTGCCATAAATGCAGCACTCTGGCTTTCAAAGAACACTTAGCTCTCCTAAAACTGGCCTGTTTTCAATATCCAGATCATTGTAACCTGTATGTGCAGACCATTGCAAAACCTCCCGAATTCAAACAAATTACATGGAGGATGTTGTGAATTACTGAATTTGTCAGATTAACAGTAAAAGAGCAAACAGTTCAAAAAAGACAATGCCTTAATGCAATTTAATGTATGTTCTTAATTGTAGCTTGATTATTATGCTAATTTGTAATGAATTATGAACTGTATTAGAAATAATTGGTAAAACAACAATAATACTTAGTAAGCCTAGAAAGTTGTTCTGCTTTTGTTTTTTCTTTAACACTTCATCACTTATGTGGATAGTCATATACTTGGCTGGACCCCTGTCCTCATGTAGCAGACACACAAACATCGAAATACCAACAAGTCTTCCTTCACTCAGCAGATGAAGTCATTTTATTGAGCTCTGGGGTTACTTTCTGAGGAGCTACAGAAGGTGTGCAGATCCTCCACATCCCCTGCGAGCCGTTCCTGCAGGCAGCTGCATGTGCGTGTGCTGCTGTGCTGCCTGCTGTCCTCTCACACCACGCCCCACGGAGGAATCGGGCTCGCCCCATTCTTTGCTCTGGGACAACGCTCTGATGGCATGAGGAGAAGATGGGCCAACAGACAGTGACGGAAGGGAAAGAGATGGTGTCGACACCTCAGGGGGTAAAGGCACCAGTACGGCATTCCAACGGGACATCTAATTACTACAAGGCTGAGGAAGTTGGGGTTATTTGGCCTGGAGAAGAAAAGGCTCCAGGGAGACCTTACTGCATCTTTGCAACAGCTAAAGGGTGCCGACAGCAGAGATGGGCTGGGGCTCTAGCGTGGAATGCAGCAACAGGACAAGGCGTAATGGTACATTAGTTGTTTTAAACTAAAAAAGGGTGGGTTTAGCTTAAATGTAGGGCAGAAATTCTTCATGATGAAGGTGGTGAGGCCCTGGCCCAGGCTGCCCAGAGAAGCTGGGGATGTCCCAACCCTGGCAGTGCCCAAGGCCAGGCGGGATGGGGCTTTGGGCAACCTGGGCTGGAGCAGGGGTCCCTGCCCATGGCAGGGGGTGGCACTGGGGGGCTTCAAGGTCCCTGCCAACCCAAAGCAATCTGTGGCTCTATCATTTTTAATCCTAGTTTTTATCCCTTACTGTGTATAACTAATGAGGTCTGACCTAGAGAGGGTGGGTTGGGCGTGCATTTGACTCCAAGAGCTGGGCATTTGATCTGTAATTGTTTTTCAATGATTGTATCTTTTTCTGTGTTATTGCTTTACATGACTAGGTTTTGTACAATATTGAAAATCAATAAAAATGCATGAAAAAATGTTTTTTCTCCCCCTTAAAAGTTAAATGATCTTGTTAGGATTCTGGCACTGCTATTTTAAATCAGTTAGCCTGCATCTTCCTTCCCAAGCTCCAGGACAGCGGTGGATTACCTGCACTCATCCCAGCTGCAGAGCCCGTGCTGCAGTTTGTTTGAGGATGACCAGAGGGTGCTATGAGATGAGCCCATGTCCCCAGCCCAACGGAGCACAGAGCTGCACACTTACAGCCTCGTCTGCTTCAAGCAAGCCCAAGGTAACACTGCCCATGTTACCATCAACGCTTCGGTCTGTAACGATGAATGCAGACCAAGGAGAAAAAGTGAGTTTCCTAAGTTACAGGAGAAGTCTGTGGCAGGAGGAGTCAGTGCTCCTTGCCAGTTTAATGCAGTTCACGTTGGCCAGACTTCCTTCTGCACAGCTTATCAGTACCAGAGAAAGCAGGCAGTCTTACAAACAAGTGTCACCAAAATTGCTTCTTGTTTCCTTAGTTATACAACAAACCCAAGTAGAATAAAAGTGGAGGAAAAATAAAAAACAAAACAAATAAAAAAAAACACCACTATTTACCTCCAAATCCAGATTAGGATTGGGACATTGATGCTACACGAGGTAATGAGCGTGATGAGATGAGACCAGGGCAGCTACTTAGAGAGATTAAGGGATTCACTGCAGTGTAATTGAAGGGACCAATAGCCTCATTGTGGCCATTAATAGCTAAAGGCAAAGGAGCCCAATCTGCTGGAGCATTAAGCAGCAAAAAAAAACCATCCAGAGATAATAGTGTCCAGAGAACGATACCACTGGACAAAAGGCAGGAAACTCGCAGCGACATGCAACAGTACTGGGTATTGCAACACTGGGTCACACTGACCCTTGACTCTTCCACATTTATGATTTTGTTTCTCAGTGTAACCTCACCACATCTGGATAAGAAGATGTAGAATGACTTTTAGTTTGGTTTGATGACTGACCATAAAAACTGCTACATATTAAATGGAAATATCTTTATTCCTGAAACAAAACTAAGAAAATAACTGGTTTGATGAGAATATTCAGTCTGATGCAATAAAATCTTTAATTTCAGACTGATTGTCAAGAAAAAGGAGAAGAGAAGAGAAGAGAAGAGAAGAGAAGAGAAGAGAAGAGAAGAGAAGAGAAGAGAAGAGAAGAGAAGAGAAGAGAAGAGAAGAGAAGAGAAGAGAAGAGAAGAGAAGAGAAGAGAAGAGAAGAGAAGAGGTTACTTCAAAACAGAACAACTCCAAAAGCTTTTTGAAGAAAAACAGAAAATAGCTGTTTTCCTAATATTTCTAAAGCATTCTGTTCAACTGTTTGTCCATTTAACACAGTTTTACAAACTCCTTAAAACTTTTTCTGATTTTTTTTTTTTCTTGAGAATTATTTCCACATATTTCCCAGGTCACTGTGTGACCCACATTTACCTTGGGAGTGGCAATCCGCTTTCCCTGCACATTTGAGGACATCCGTTCCTTTGTGCTAGGTTATAGTAATGTTAACATCACTGGCAATTAGTATTTTACTTATATCTCTAGCATGTATCCAAATTCGTGATATGCATTTGATGAAAAACCAGTCCCGGATACACGCAGCAGAGACCCACGCACACCGTGCACTGCAGCGGGATTTTGGCCGCGAGCCACCCTGGCTGCTGCCCGCCCACCACCTTGGCACCACACACGCCTCACACATGGGACCCCCTTTCTTCAGAGCATTTCCTTGAAGGAGCTTTCTACAGAGCAGCATTAAGTCACAGCGGATTTATAGCATTGCACACACTTTGCCAAAGCCTCATCTGGTATAAACACACACACGTCTTTTACAGTTAACATCGCTGTGTCACTTGAGTCTACTGATAGATCTGGCTCCACAGCTTGGACTTCTTCAAGAATTAAGGTCTTATGTAAACATATAATTTAACTTTACTATAGTATAATAATGATTTTTAAATAACTTTGTAATATGTTTTACAATCTTTTAAAAAGTGCATATTATTGTACTGTCACAGCTTAATTCACCCTCTAGCAGCCCAGTCAAAGCAACAGATACGAAGGTAAACACAACCGAGAAGGTACAGAGTGCTAAGTGGCCCCTTTCCCAGGTTTATAACTTGCTTTTCCAAACTGCCAGCTGCTCGGTAGACAAGCCGCACTAATTGTGGGACAATTTGTGTATTCTTAAACTAAAATATTTTTCAGTTAAAGCAATGCATAAATTATTTATTCATTTGTATTTGCATTTAAATAGTTGAAAAATGTCCAAATTAACTGCTTTGAAATTTGTTCCAAAATTTCCCCCTAGGCTGTGACCTTGTGAACAAGTTTAATCTTAAAGCAAATTGAAAGAAGGGTTTCTAACTAAAACGTCAAATGGTTCTGAATGTGTTTTGCTTCAGAGAATTGACTTATTCTTTCGCGAACTCAGCTAAGCATACAGTTTGAGGACTAAAGTTTGGTTTGCAAACATGGTCGTTTTACCAAAATCTAGCATTGACAACTCAAGATTTTATTGGAGAGCTTTAATCTTATGCTATTTGGTGGGTTCCCCAAAGCTCCTGCTTCTGGGCTCACCTAATAATGGGACAAGCTCAGCCTTCAGTTTAAAAAATGTTTCTAATTCTCACGATAGCGGTGAAAAGTATTACATGCTAGGAATTGGAATAGAAGTGAAGATAGGAACTATGTCAGTTTTCATAATATGTAAATAATTCTGTCGGATCTGAGGGTTAGGGATCTCAGCTCTTGTTCATGACAGCACTGTTATTTCACAGCACCCCAAACCTTGGGGTGCCTACAGCCTACGTACACGCAGACCTACAGCCATCTGTGCACCCAGAGCCAGGCGGCAGTACCTCACGACACCGAGCGGATGCCTGACCAGGGAGATCAAATGCCAAGCACCATTTTGTTATGGTTCTTTTGGTAAGGTTAACTACATGAAAATGGTTCTTCCTTCTTTCTTTGTCATAAATCTGGCTTCTGCAAACATCCAGAAGAGTAAGTCATTCCACTTGCCTTTGGAAGGAAAACTGCTGAGAAAGAAGAGAGGAACCACATACACTGCTCACGCATCTCAGCCAGGAGTAACAGGCAAGGCAAGCGGCGTCCTGACAATCTGCCCTGCTCTTCCCAACCACCTCCCATGCTGAGAGGGAGCTCCTCTGCTCAGTGCAGACTGTGTTCCTTTTAGGAATAAAATGAAGAAAACAGGTGAAAAAGAGAACTATTAAGTGTGTGGAAGAGGGCAAAAGTGAAAAGACTTCAACTGTCAAATCTTCCATGGAATAGAAGCATAACTAGAGAAGTAGCCAGGAGATTTCTTTTATTTAAAATTTCTTTAAAATTATTAGTAAAATTCAGTACACCTGACTATGTCAAGAAGGGGTTTGGGCTTCCTAACGGAGCAACCAGCTTGACGGCTTACCTACAAGCACTTGCCGTTTGAGTGCTCTTAACTCCGCAGACCTTTGGACGGGGATTTATCTCAGCTTTTTGGCCCTGCACTACTCTGAACCCTTACGAACTGGTTTGTGGCATGCAATGAACAATCGCCCACGTCCTTGCTGAACCTGAGGCCGGAGCTGCTGGCCCAGTAAGGCCCCGCAGCCATGCAGAGCCCTGGTGCCCGACCACCACCGCATCTCAGCTCGGGGTGCGGCGCGGGAGGGCGGCTGCGGCTGCACCGAGCACACAGTGCCTCCGCTGCGTGTTACAATGCATCAGTAAATGTGCTGCTGAAACCGAGGTGAAAAGGAGCTGTCATGCTGTGCACAGTATAATTGCTATTTCTTTTATATTATTAGAAGAGTGTGTGATTCTTTAATAAAACCTTTAGAGAAAACATCCCAAATCCTCCCCCTCCCCGAACACTCACATCAATTTATATAAAACAAAACCAATTTACTAACAAATGCAAAAATATTAAAACAGAGATCTAAAAAAAAACCAAACACAACACATTAGGCACTTCAGCTACGTGTAAATAAGGATCAGTTTATAAACTGAAGGTAGAAAAACATATTAAATGCCAATCAAGGATGTCTGAACCGACTGGCAATTTCTATGGCTGACAGGGAGAACGCAAACAGAGGTCCTGACCCCAATGGCCAGCACACAGGGACAGCATTAAAACACTTCCCAAGCCTCCTCTGCTACTTCAGCTCCTTCTCATTGCAAGGTCTTTGGGTCAGAGCCCTCCACACAGGGAAATTTCTGCTTCTGCTCCTTCTCCAGGCGTACGGGAAGCGCATGCGCAGAACACTGAGGACAGAAAGATTTTGGGGGAGAATGACTGCGAGCTGGGGCAGCGGGTGGGGTGGCAGGGGGAAGCAGCGCTGGGAAATAAAGACCTTAAACTCCTCCCAGAGGAAGCCTGCAGCACATGCATAGCTAGAGATAAGGTGACCTCACCTTCTCCCCCCTCACTCGTTCCCAGAGCAGTGCTAAGCTAACTACGCTGGCCACCTACCTACCTGCTTACCCCTCCTCCTCTTTGAAGTCATACATTGTTTTCATTTTAATATTCTCAAATTCTTGTATGTTTTCCATCCATTACTTCAGCTCCCTGCCCAGCTGCGTGAATTGGCTCTCGGACTGTGTATGTCTTTACATCAACAGCAGCAGCAGCAGCAGCAGCAGGGGTATTGCTGTACAAAAGCAGGCACCAAGAGCCAAGATTATGTCTTCAGTATCTCACAGGCTCATGCAGTGCGTATATATCTTCTGTAAATAACCCTCAGTTTTCACATGGATTATTTAGACTTTCTGATGAAACTGCAGAAATGTCAATGCGGAGCGTGAGCACCCAATCAGGCAGCAGCTCGCTGACCCCTGCCCTCCTCTTCTTCAGCATGACTGCTATTATCTTCAAGGGGAAAAACCCTCCTTGTCTCTTGTTATACCTTTTTTTATGATCTAGGATTCTGCTAATAATGACTCCGTGTTACATAAAACAGATACATTAATGTCACCAAGTCCCAAAAGTACTGAATCAAGCTGACTCCTTCAGAAAGGAAGAAAGTAATAGATACAAGCGAGGGGAAGCCTTAATAAGAGCGCAGATCCTAAAGACGGGAAGAGCTCCACCAGATCGCTTTCTCGCTCCTATTTGAAATGGGGTATTTAAAGGGACATGCAGCTAAAGAAGATCAGAGTCTTGGCAAGGTAACTGTGAACACACCATCAAAGTGAGCGAATCAAACATGTGATTCTAGGTGGTGCTGTAAAGGGATGTTCACCCTATTAAACTTGCATCCCAGTTGCTAATGGGGCAGGGAGCTGGAGAGGCTGGGCAGCCCCGCAACCTGGCCCTCACCTTTCATCTCGGGAATAAAAGTGCTGGCTCAGACCAACGTCTCTGGAGAAATAAGGTGCCCGGACCTGGCTTAGTGGAAAAGTGGCCGCCTCTTTGACCTATGCATATGGCTGCGACCATTATTACTCCTGTGCAGCTGGAGCAGATGTGACAATTAAAAGCAACAGCCAGACATTGTTAGTGCCAGACAAGTATTAGAAAAGAACAATAATCTCTAATCAGAGGTATGAAGATATTTAGTGGCAGAGCTATTAATATCTGAAAGCTTCAGATCTTGAAAAGAAAACCCAGGACAGCCTGGTAAAGGCCATCTGCTATAGAATATAATGCAGAACAGTGCTGTGATCAGAAGGAAACATTGGCAGCACTCACCCAGATACACAGTACACATCTGAGCATCAAAAGAACTGTGAATTATATCCAGGGAACATGAAAATGGATTAACAAATTTGTAAGTACTCTCTCAAGTATTTGAAAGAAAGAAAAACAACACAGGAAACTATCAGATCTGTTGAATCCCATTTGGCCAGGCATCAGGACTTTTTCCACCAGCTATAGGCCTAGCAGCCATTTTTTTCCCCACCCTGTTAAATCTGGGAAAAGGTAAGATCTTAAGGCCAAGATGAGGTGCACAAAGAGATGCAACATCTTTACGGTGTCTTATAGAGGGAGGGTTGAATATGACCCAGTGAAAACCTAGGAGAAGAAGAGGGGCCTTGTGGAGCCACAGCCTGGTGCTCCAGCAGCTCTGGAGCAAGGACCAACCACTCGCCTTCTCTCATCACTGCCCTCCAGCTGGGGTTTGTTGAGTTTTCACTGTTTGTAAGATTATGGCATAATTCTCCAAGGTTATATATCCTATATGCCAGCAGCAGCAAAACAAAACAAAACAAAAAAAACAATACCCTAATAATTTTTACAAAGTCAGCACTTCACCATGGAGCTGGTTGAAGGAGCGTCTGCCATCTCCTGATCGGAAACCCAGAAATGCTGATGGCATCTGCTCACTTCACTTCTTATCCCCCCCGGAGACATACGATTGTCCCATTGTGCTCATCACCCCTGCCAAACAGGCACATCAGTCCTGTTCAGCTGTTTGCTGCCAGGATACAACGCGTGCCCAAGCTCATTTGTTTTCCAAGATAATTTTGCACCAACACTGAGCGGTGCATGAACAGGGCACTGACAAAGTTAGCAGACACTGGCTGTGCACAACAAACCAGTGTGGACAAAACTTTCAGGTGGGAGTCACCAGCTGGATGTGCTCATTTTTGAGCTGTTTTTAACATTTTCAGATGTGGAGCCCTTGGTAGCCTTCCACCTCTCTCAGGGTCGGCGTGGGGCATGTTCAGAATTAGTAGCATCCCCTGCTAAATCCACGTGGGTCAGAACACAGCAGTGCTGCTTAAAGACTAGATGGGCATGCTACTGATCTGACAGACAGCTGAGGGGCTTGAAAATGCTGACTGCCCTCTGTAAAGCTAGAAGGGATAGGAAATCTATTATTAATGGCAGAAGAGGGGGTGAAATCAGGGCAGGGAACTAACATTAGCCATGATTAGTGCAATTTCTAGAAAAACTCAGGAGTTACCTCATGGACGTGTGCAACAGATAGGGAAAGTCTAAAGTAAAGGTAAAGGTTCAAGCCACAGAATTTTGTGTTCTTTCACCTGTCCTGTTGAGCCTGAAGACCACAACATGTTGCTGTCTTTGTCGATAAGGAAGAAGTCCCCATAAGAAGCAGCCTCTGTCCATAGCGGGTGAGCTGCTAGCCTTGTGATGCCAGTAACACACAAAACATGGGAATGCTGAGTAAGAGAGCTGAAAAAAGGGCACCTGAGAAAGCAGAAGGTTACTGCTTGGGAAACCTTCTTCAGGCTCCATTAATACACCAACTTCTGCTGGTCTGTACTGAAACAGAAAATACCGCTCACAACAGACAGAGCTCGTGGAACAGCCCTGGAGCAGTGTTCAGATGCCATTTAGTCTCATCTGTACAAACAAATCCAAATTCAGCTCCCCTGACAGAGATCCTCCAGAGCATTAGATCTATTAAAATTTGTATTTTGCAATTACTTCAGTTTGCTTTGCTTCTTTTCTAGGTTTTATTCTAAATTACATGGATAGAAGATCAAGCTTCATTTATGAAATCTGTTTTTCTGGGTTGTGCCACTGTTAGAACAAATTTTAAATCATGGGATACACTCGTCATTGCTTTGATTGACAGGCTCACCTTACACCAAGCCCTGCACATTGAATGGAGCAAAATCTGACTTCATGTACTAATTTCTAATTTATTATAAATAAAGTGCATGACACATTAGCCATTTTTCTTAATTTTCTACTGTAAGATTCTCAGACAGTGATAACAGTGTTTACACAAAATAACATAATCCAGCAGCTACCACCAATTCCTACCATGCCTTTGGGTGAAAAAGTTAACATTTCTGTGTTTCTGTTCCTAACTTATAAAACAGACATACCGATTTTGATCTCAGAAGTGGCAAAAGAATTTGTGAACAACCCAAAGTATAATGTAAATGCTAGGCACAATTGTTTTAAGTGCTAAATATCTCACAAGAATGGCAGACAGGAGTAAGACAGCAATGAGACTGCAATTCTGTGTTGTTTTTTTTTCCCTTCTCTTTATTGTATAGACAATGCTAGCCCTCAAAATATGCTAGGTATTTTCCAGATCAGAAGAAAATGTGATCCCTACTCTGAGAGTGCCTAATCTAAAAAGTCAAAGATGAAAAGAGGGAAAGCAACTCAAGATACAAAGGAATCTATGTAGTGACAGGTCCTAGCTTGTTATTTTAATTAAAAATATGCAAAATCCTTCTTTTTGCCTCTTTCAGCCCTCTCATACAAGCCTTAAGCTTCAATCCCAGTGTCTGCCCAGCCATCCCTAATCATCCTAGGCTCCCTTCCGCATAAAGGAGCCCTTCAGACAGGCGAAGTGCAGGGACGGGGTTGTGGCAGCGTGGGCAGCACCACAGCCGGCACGGGCTGCAAAGCCCACTGAGACTGCAGCGAGCCACGAACACCCTGCTCCAGGGCTGCTGCAAACCAGGGCTTCTGGGGCCCTGCAGCCACCCAGGGGCAAACCAAAGGGAAGTCCGTGATTCCAGATACCCCCTCACCTACACACACACACTGCGTTAGCAGTCTCCATTGTAGGAGGCCCCTGCCCCATCCTCAGATGGGCCATACAATCCTCTGAGCCCAACACTTACATATGTTGTTTTTACTAATGACTACAGTGTAGGCGGGAAGTGTTGTGCCAGTTTATGCTTCCCACAAGCATCTTCAGGGCTGGGGATCCCACCTGCCTGACTCCGTGGGGCTGGGGATCCCGCCTGCCCCTTCCCGATGACTTTTTGCACATCCTGCTGGCTCGCCCCGACTCTGAAGGCGATCCGATCCCCTCCTGGCCAGCACAGCTGACTGGGCTGCTCTGTGGCTGCCCTCAGGCCCGGTGGATATTCCTGCCGATGTCTGACAAGCGGTGAACACAGCCGAGGTTTAGAGAGAGACAGAAATCAATACCGCCGCTTCCACCAGCCACGCTGAGGGATTAGCCGTCCCAAGGAAAAGCGCAGACGGCTGAACGGGGAAATCATGACTCCGAATAACACAAGAGGTTTATGAAGCTGGAAGGCAGCCTCTGGCCTCGCTGCCCTGCAGCTGGCCTGGGCAAACAGCGGGCAGGGAGGCAGGCCTGGAGCGCGTCCTCCCGCGCCGCGTCAGGGCAGGCCGCACGGCGAGCACCACATGGCCACTGCGGCTCCCCAGGGGTTGGCCTTGGCCACCAGCAGCTGGGGGGCAAATACCAGCTCTGGAGCTTGAATGGGAGCAACCAACAACAGCAAAGGCCAGAAAAGGCAGGCGATGTGGATGAGAGGTGATGTGGAGGAGCTGAATCCTCCAAAGCTGAGCTGGATTTGTCAGAGTGGAAGGAGAGGAGAAGCCCTCTTGGCTGGTGCTGTCACCAGAAGAGGCCCCACAAACCTCTGGTCATGAAAGAGCTGCTGGGTCCTGCACCACTGCTAACAAATGCCTCTGCTTTAAATATCCAAATCCTCTTTGATCTGGGAACGCTTCAAGAAACATCCATTTCTGTTGGTAGACACGTGGTTAGGACAAGCAAGCTCATTGATTTTAGCTTAGCTAACCTCATAAAACTTTTTGCAGTTTTAAAAACTTGTTGCTCACTCTTGCCTTTGGTGTTTTGGCTGCTGTATTTGTTCCCAAAGGCTCCTGACAAGCATACTTCTTTGTCTTTAAATTGTCATAGGTGAGAAAATAGGGACCATTGAGGAGAGAAAGGGGGAAGCAATGTTCAGAGAGACTTCACCTTTAATGAGGCATCGGTAATATATTCGCATAGCTCGAGAGAGCTCTTTAATGACCTCTGAAGTTTTTAACATTTCTGAAGTTTACAGCCCAGCATAAGGTTGCTAGGAACATGGAGTGAATATATTCTCTCAAACTCATTCCTCGAGCCCCACACAATCACAAAGTCACAGTTTGCTTAACTGCCCAGGAAGCAACATTGATTGTCCATGGAACTTGCAATGTCATTCTGTGAAAGCAAATGAATTCTTTACAATCCAAATTTCACCCACAGTGAGAGAAGAGCAGTGAGACAACAGAGGTGTAGAACAGCAGACAAAGTTCAAATAATACGTGGAAAAATGCCTCAAGGTAATTCTAGGTCACAAGCCTCTATAAAGGACTGCTTCTTTTTTTATTTAACTTTATGATTTTTCTCAAGTGAGTTAACACAGGAGGAAAAAAGGTGTCAATACTTCTCAATATAGCAGCTGAACTGATACAGATCAGCAGACAATTAGCAAGATGCCCACTTATACACATCTTCCTTAAAATGAGCCTCATTTATGACCCAAACACCTCTATTATTTCATTTCCCACAACTACTGATACCTGTTAATCCTGACACGTCCAACAGCTAAAACTAAAGATGAGGTGGAACCCCATGCTGCCAAAGATGCTCGCAGAACTTCCTCTGGATATCAGAATGCTCTCTGAATCATTAAACACTAAAATTGTCCTCCCGTAACTGGCATTCAGATCCGTGACCTACAGAGCTCTGCACCTTGTGGTCTGGTCATGCAGGACTGTTCGAGAATGAGCTCTGAACTTCAGCTCAGATCCTCAGAGCTGCTCCAGATTTGCCTCATTCTAGAAAATTCCAGTACTTCTGAGCGTGCTACAGAATTATTTGCAGAAAAGGACATAACAGCAGACAGGGTAGAAGGGAGTCAGGAACAACCCTGCCCTGCCTGTGCCTGCAAAGGCGATCCATGAGCGAGGTGACTGCTGTGGTGCCTGGCTTGCACAGCCAAACACACGTGGTACTGTCTGCCAGATACATGGGAGGCTGATTCACGGGAACTTTGCCCCAGAATCTGTGCCAGAAGTGGTGCTCTCAGCTCACCATCGCCGCGTGGTCCCTTTGCCCAGCGGCACGGTGGCACAGCAGTATTTTCATCTGGCCGCTGCCCAGCCTGGTAGGCACCTGCCCAAGCCTGCAGGGCTGCAAATGAGGCAGCCTCTTCCTGCTCTACCGTGGGCAGAAGTGAGGTCGAAACGGCCTGCCTCAGTCTCAGCACATTATTGCAAGCTCCGATCAGTCTCCAGCACAGGGAGTGCATCATTCCCCCATGAGACCATCAATCTCTCCCTACGCCACCCCCACCACTCCTTCTCCTGCATTAACCTAAAATATGAGAGCACGCGTTTGCCCCCAGTGCTTCTGCTCCCAGAAAGCACCCTGTCCCCTCCCTCCAGCGCTCCTTATCTAAGGCAGCGTGTCACTGCAATTTTATGGTCACCATTACAGGCTCAAGCCCCGCGTTGCCCAATCGCACCACGCCGCACCCGCCAGGAGCGCAGCCAGGCTTCCCGCAAGGAGCTGCCTCCTGCGCCGCGCTGCCTGACCCCCTCCGCCGGCAGCCGCCATAAATCTGCCTTACCTGATGGGAGATGGGCTTTTTAGGATCTCTCAGGGTGCTTTGAGGTAGCACTTCTATGAACTCCGTGCCACAATAAATAATGCTACCTGCAATATGTCTTTGGGAACGTGTCAGCAGCGGCTGTCCTGCCATGAATTTTTATTCTTTCGCCGTCTGGAAGATAGATTCCAGATACAGCATTTCCCCGCACTTAGTGTCAAATCTCTTTACCCCTTTGCCCCGGCAGAATGACAGGGACCACAAATAAAATAAAATAATAAAAAAGAAGCATAGGAAAAATGGCCTGAGAGCAGAGGGAAGGCACTAAACTCACCTCTCTCTGCAGCTGAGCAGCTTCAGAGATGACAGCAGTGACTACAGGCAGGGGCAATTTGGAATAGGTAGACGGCAATTTTTGTACACTACAGATGAGATTTCTTCACAAGGATTCTACACAAAGGAGGGTAAAGATACAATTGCTATAAAGAGCATAATGCACATAGACCAGGAAGACATGGGGACGTGGCTACGCGCACCATCCGAAACTGCTGTGCCACAGATGGAGAAATAAACCACTGACCTCAATAAAGGAAGGCATTTTTAAATTAAGCAAAAGGCCATCTACAAAGACTAATGAAATGACAAATGTTTTTGCATTTTGCATTGCAGATGTGATATCAAGGTTAGAGAGTGAAAGGAAGGATGTTGTAACAAATACCAACAGGGATCCCATGCATAAAGAAATTGCTGTTGGCATGAGAATCTTGTGTCGTTCATTTGGGTTGCTGAAAAATAAAGCGCAGTACGTGCCAGGGGTCAACGCTGGGCCAACAGCGTTTCCCATCTTCATCACTGACCTGGGCACTGCATCAACAGTGCACACCTTGAGCAAGTCTCTGTAGGAGATACAAATCTGTGAGGCTCCTGCTGCCAGTCAGAGGGACCTCAGATGGCCAGCAGGAACCTGTCAGTTCAGCGAAGGGCACAGCCACGTCCTGCACCTGGGGAGGCACAACCTGGTGCACCCGGACATGGCAGGGGCTGACCTGCTGGAAAGCAGCTCAGCAGAAAAGGCCCTGGGCTTCCTGGTTGAACACGAGCCAGCAAGGTGCCTTGGTGGCAAAGGAAGCTGGCAGCATCCTGGGCTGCATCGGGAGGAACATTGCCGGCAGGAGGAGGGACGGATCCTTCCCCTCTGCTCGGCACTGGCGAGGCCACACCTGGAGCACTGGGTCCAGTGCTGGGCCCCCCAGTACAGATGGCTGTAGTGGCCAGATGGGGCAGGGATGCCTTCCAGCCTCAGTGTGACTCTGGGACCCGTGTGAGCAACCCAGGATTGACTTTCTGGTTGCCACATACCAGAAGTTGAGTAAACTACCGTAAAGATTACAAAATACTTTAAAAAACTCAGTCAGGAAAAATATTATTAGTTGTACAATTCAACTGGGAATATGAGAAATATCTGCTCAAACAACGGTATTTAGCAGCCACAAAAACTCTACAAAAAGATAAACACTTCAGCGAGGTAGAAGAGCACAGTGCACCCCCAAGGTTTTTTCCTGTCAGTTTCCCTCGCCTTGCTCAGTGCCTAAAACCAAAATGATGCCTCTTTTCCTCTTCTGAATACAGTCTGGGCAGCAGCGCAATCTTATCTGAAATTACAGACGTTTTTTTACTTTCTTCCTTTACGCTGACATAAGTACCGAGGTTCACATTCCTTACATTTAAAAGATATTAGGACAAGCTCTGCTCTATCCTCACATTAATACGCACAGGGCAGCTATAACATACAATATGTTAACGACACCACTGTTCTACCCTTAATACACCATTGTCCTTTCTTCAGGCGAAGTCAGAGCATGCTGATGCCACATGAAGTGGCAGGCTGTCTGTGTCTTCAGGATATCTGTTTCCCAATTCACATCAAAAATGACGACACTGCAGTTAGAATACAACTACGCGGTTGCCTTAACGTCTGTCCTCTTCCTATTTCCTTGAAATTGAACTTTAAACACTGGAATGGAGACCCTGTTAAATAGGTATCACTGAGCAACAGTAATACAAAACAGGCAACCCCAGATCTTTCGTTCCCCAAAGATGTTGAGCAACTGCTGTTGCCACACAGCAGAGTTAGTGGAGGAGATTTACAAGGTCATTGACAAATGCAAGTATTGATTGAGTATTAAAGTGTCTTGTGATTAATACAGCCTTCGAAGTAATTAGTGCAGAAGATCTCTTATATCTCACCATGTTTAAATAATGTATCTGTGAACATGCAGGCCCCCTGTCAATCACTCTGACTGAGGCCAAACATCATATCACCTGATAACTCATTTGGAAACTGGGCTTCCTGCCTGCTGAATATCTTTCAAAAACAGCAACTCTTCCCTAATTGCCTGGGGTGACCTATATTTAGAGCCTTGCAGTTCACTGGGGGGGTAGACAGGGAGAAGAGAGCTAGAAAAAATGCTAAAGCATGCTATTCCTACAATGGTAATAAAAACCCATGAGAAACATCAGAGGCACTGAACAGAACTAGCTGAGGGACCTCTAGCAGGAACATGCAAATGGCATTTGTTCATCCCCGATACATTATTCCCATATCTGATAAAGCCATACAGCTCTCTTCCACTTGCACTTAGGTAAGAATCTGGATTTTTTTTTTTTTCATACACTAGTCAATGTTAAAAGTGGCAATCATGGAATTGCATTTTTTTTAATTCAAATAAATACGTAAGCCAAGATGGACACAATTTCTGCCAGGTCTCCTAAGTTTTACATGGAGGAAAAAGCACTCAACTAATACTATTCAAGCTATTTCTGCATCTGGGTCCCTGTTTTCTATGATCAAAATAACAGAAAACAGGGCTGAAAAGGACCTAGGAAAGTCACTAAATTGATCTTTCTACCCACAGGCAGAATCAATTACACCTAAACAACCTGGCATTCTGGCATCCTAGATTGAAAGGATGGGTCACGTTCATCTAATAGCAAACTGGTTGTAAGCTCTTGATCAATCTGCACTCATTTGCATCCTCTCTAATTTTCTCACTTCCTGGTGCTTGGGACCAAGAGAAGCAAAATATAACTGGTGTTAAGGTACAGAAGTGCAGGAATAAGAACAACGTAAAGTCAAAAAAAAAAAAAAACTAAAAAACTAAAAAAAAAAAACAAAAAAAAAAACTTCCCAAAACAGAAAACATTCAGGATAAAATAGATAATGGAAAAAAAAGTGGGGTGGGGCTGGAGGGAGGTATCTGCAGTGTGTAGGAGGTATAGAAGCATCAAGGGAAGGAGGCCAAAGACAAGGAATATGGACAACTAGAATCCCAGAAACTTAAGTTTTGGAAACATTATTGCTCAATTTTTTTTTATTATTTTTTTTTCCCAGCTATTTAAGGGATTCTTAGTTTCTTGTTATTATATACCAAAGCATAGTACTGCTCAGATAAAAAGTATGTCCCAAAGTATATGGTGAGAGGAGGATTATAAAAAGACCTGAAAAAGTCATTCTGCTCCTCTACGTGTGCTCAGTGACATTAAAAAGCCACTATATTAGGAAGCTCGTGTTCCTCAGATCAAACACTCAGGCAATATGTGGGGCTCTACATTCTCTACTTAAACAAACTATCTGAGCCTATCTTGGTTAGTCCTTGAAGTAACTTCTGCAGAGAGAGAAACTTCAGCTGATGCTGAGGGCTCTCGGGCTAGGCGTTGCGGGCTGGCTCCACTCCTGCCCCCAGCAGCATGGCCTACATCTGATTTGAAACGAGGACACGATCAACTACGGGGAGATCAGGCTGTCGGCGGTGACCAGAACTGTGTGAGGGTTTTTCTGGAGCAAGCTGGCATTTATCGGTCACCAAAATCTCGGAGGCGAACGCGCTGCAGTAAGTGCCACTTCAGCAAAATAAGCGGCTTTACACCTTCTGGGTTCTTTCTGGAGTCTACGAAGAACCAGGTACTCATCTAATGTCTTCTTAATCTCTTTCCTACCATTTTCTTTAAACAATTGTAATCAAAGGGTTTCTCTGAAGCCCTCTTAGAGATCGTTAAACATTTACTGGTTATTGGGTAGATAAGGCTCTGGGAAACACTCTCCTTCAAACTCATTCGTGTCTGAACTGCTGTGCAATTCCGGCTTGGAAAAAGCAAAGAGCTGAACTGCAGCCCCAATGCTTGTCTCGTTCCCTCTTACACTTTCCTCTGAAACAGAATAAATCCAACAAATATCTGGTGTGAAACTAGCAACTATTTGGGTGTTCTGCAAGCACTGCACGTTTGTCACCGGTCAGCACCAGCGGGGTGGGTGCAGAGCTGCCAGCCCGAGCCCTCCTGGGGTCGAGGAGATTTGCAACCACCGCAGCAGCGTACTTCTGGGGAAGCCACAGCCCTCACTTCCTACTTCCCAGCTTAACTTTCAAGGGTTAAAAGACAAAACACATGAAAGCTAATCACTCTTATACATAATCAAATCACAGCAATTCCTAAATTAATTTACAGAAGGGAAAAAGAAAGGAAAACTCCTTGCCTCATAATGTTTCAGATTGAACTGGAAGACAACGAACGAAATCCAAGCCCAGGAATTGTGGCTTTTGCTTTAGACAAAGCAGTAGAAATACTCCCCTGCCTTTAGCATTAATCTCATTTTCTTTCGCCTTGCACCTGCTAATGTTACATAACTCATACATTCCCTCTTCCTTCCCCTCTTACAAGTTTATTTATTATGACTATTTTACCAGCTATTGGTTCAACACACTCTACTCAAATATTCATCATTTAGTTCTCTGGCTAAACCGTATTTAATCAGCACAGGAGAGAAAATAGCATAATTATAGATGCCGGATGCCATTACACTCAGAAGAAATTAAACCTTGTCTTGAGCTGTCCAGTGGTGCCTCTGATGAAAACAAGCAGACTGCATTGCTGGGGAGGTTACCGAGGGGTTAGTGGCCACCCAGGGCCAAGTGTACCTGCTAGGATCTCCAAATCCAAGAAGTAGGGAATGGTGGAAAGGCGCAGATGTAGGAGAGAGGAGCAACTACAGATAAACAGAGAACACCAGAATTTGTCACACTGAAGCTGGTAAATTCATCTTTTCTGAGAGTATGATAAACAAAACTGCTACATTAATTATAGGGGAAAAAAACAAGGTTACTACACAGAGATGTAGTGGTTGTAGATAAATCTTGTCCACAGGACCTTCTCCTGAAGAGTACAGAGAAAGATAACACATGTTTTATTTCTGGCCTTAGGATGATGCTCACTGTAGCAGATGCTGAATTCTTCAGAGTAGAAGCTATGCTTTCTTGGTGGGTCGGCCTGTTTAGCACAGCAGCACTGAGCTCCCCAGACTGCAAATGAACATTTCAGCACCAAAACGGAGGGAAGAGAGGACATCCTGATGAATTACCAGCCCACGGGTAGCACCAATTCTACTTTGTGTCAATTATAGTGCTCCTATGTAACAAGGTTCTTTAAGGCTAAATAATTCTATTTTAGTAATACTAATGGACAAATTCTTTACTGATCGATAAAGTCCAAAAAGTTATTACAATAACAAAAATGCAAATAGATTCTTCAAGTTGCCCAAAGCAAAAAGTGGGGTAGCCTTCTCCAGTTGGCACTGCACCACTTAAACTCGACATTGGCCCTGTATAAAGCATCCCAGCTTATCCAGGTTATGGCAGAAAATGCTACAGGAAACGTTTCACCTGAAGACATTTCTTATTCATCACTTGACATCAGTGCTCAGAAACACTATGACTCCCAGCTTCAGAAAGAACAATGGCCAGAAAGGCTGAGTGTTGTATTTTATTTATTATTTATTTTTTGCTAATAATACATCTGAGGTTTAGATAAGTAACTAAGAGGAAGGAGAGCTCCTTCTAGTCCATCCTGCTGCCGACAATTAAGAAACCTCAAAGTAATTTTTGAAAATGTCAGCGTCTCATTTAGCAAACGGATAAATAATGAATGAAGCATAATCACTGTCCTGTGCTGGTGGTACAGCTTCGCGGTGTCATTAGTAAACTAACGGTATAATATCTTCGTGTCACAGTTTAATTATATCTTGTAATTAGTTTCAGCAATGGATTGCACAGAGTCAGGCCCCCTGAGCTAAACAAAAGGTAATAGAACTTTCAGAGTCCTCGCATAAATCAATTATGAAAGTGTCCTGTGTTATTTGAGGCTTGTTTGCTGTAATTTTATGCACAAAGAAGAAATGATCCCTGCTGCCTATGGAGGGCGATTCACCTTACCAATTGCCTGCCTAAATGAGCACGAGTACTACAGGAGCATGAGCCCATCCTGCGCTGCACATCTATCAACGCACGCTCGTCTGGGAAGGGCTGCTAAACACAGACAGAGTGAGCGGTACGACCAGGGTATAAAAAATTAACTTTGTCTGGGCATGAACACCACAACTACAGGAATCCTGCATGCAGAAAGAGTCGGTGGTACTATGATTTTTTTAGTACTGAAGTTGTGCAATTCATAGGTAACGCTCGTGAGATCCTCTGCATCCAAAACCGCATGCTGCTGCACTTCTGTTCCCTGTCCTGTGAGGAGCACGTCACCATCCAAACCACACCTACACCTGCCTTTTCCTGCGTGTTCAGAGTGGGCAAATAGCACCCCACTTTGTGTGACGTTTGGTACCTGGTTTGCATCAACACTTTGAGACAAGCCACCGGCAGTGTCCCTGGCCCAGTGGCTGCTTTGTATGAAGCCTGTGGGCAGTCCCTGCTCCTGCTCCATTCCCAGCACCGCTCATCTGCTGTGTCGTGGGTGAGACTGGGACCACGCAGACCATACAGACTGGAGGGACCGCCGAGGTGCTGTGACTGCAGCATGCAGACCAAAACCTCAGCTGCCATCCTGCAGACTGCTCCTTCAGCTCAGGACATTCTACACGAGACGCGCTTTTCTTAAGAGCTCTTTATGCTGCGCCGGGAGTGCGTGCGTATATAAAGCACAGATAAAAAAATATGTACCTGCAAAGTGGCTGTGAATGATCTCCGCTATCCCAGCCTATAACTTCTCACATAGTTTCAGGGAAAAAGTGTTGCATTACTGGAATTAAATGTATAAAATAATGTTTCACAGTTCAGGCTTAATAGCTGCATTTTATTTGCATATTTTTTCCACAATCTTCTTAAGAGTACTATGTATTCTACTGCCATTCCTCTCCGTACCGATGCACACGCATGGCTCGCGCTGCTCTGGTGTCTAAATGCCTGAATCATTTTTCTTTTCATGTCCCTCCTCTGCCCCCACTGCTTGGTTTCGGAAGCTGCCTATGTTCTGTGGGATGGAGAAGGAGGAAAAAAAAAATAAAAAAATAAAATCAAACCTCTCCATGTGTCTAATTTTGGCCTACCGAGATCTCCAAAAGCAAAAAAGGCTCAAAGCAGAAGCAAAGGGCTGTCCACAGGTCACCCAATCCATGTCGGAGTGTCTGGGATCCCTACTGCGGGCAGCAGAGGAGAAGTGTGGAGAAGAGTCTGAAAGGTGCCAAGACATGTAATCGTCTCAGTTCTGATCAAGCTGCCAAACACGCTGGGGTCCTGGTTCAAAGCCCTCATCAAGTCTGCCTTGAAAGTGAATCTAGTGGCATGCTGGCCTTTCTGTTTATACAACAACTTACAGGTTTAAATGAAAAGCTGCTTGATAAAGCAGCCTGAATCCTCCCATTGTGAGCCCTTCAGCAAATTTAACAAAAGAAAAAGCACCGACTAGAAAAAAGGGAAAAAAAAGTCCACTCCTCGGAGTGGTGCTGCAATCCGGCTGGTTGCCATGGCGACGTGATGACTTGTTCACATGGCAACATACCTTAGGTCCACTATTAAAATGATGAGAGCGAGCTGGGCTGCACTGAGGGGAGCATCCTCGTAGGGCTGCGCGCGCTTGCCTTGCTCTGCGGCACGGGCTGGGACAGGCGGCGGGGAGGGAGCGGGGAGCCAAGCTAAGATGGGAGTTCTGGGGGGGTGGAAGAATAAGGGGGGTAACCTGAGCCTCTACCCGAGATGAATGACGGCTACATGGATGATAAACTCGGTTTTGTTTTGATATAGCATTTGCCTTCGTAAGCTGAAGGATGTTTTCAATACATTAGCCGCATGCTCCAGAGGGCACTGAACTCTCTGAGCGGTGACCTCTAGAAAGCACTGGCAAAAAAGTAAGCGGGGGGATATGGGGGGGAATCACTGGAGAACCTATCAAAACAAAACTAATTGTGTTTAAAATAAAACTTTAAAAAATAGCTGCTACAGCAGTGAAATGCAATCATGTAATTTGTCATTTTCATTAAAATCCCAAACAACTAGCAAGTGGTAAATTGTGCAACAGCTATTGAGTCAGGATGAATACCCAAGATTGCAAAAAAACGTACCATCGCTGCAATATTATTGGTATGTTTTCTGCAATTTAACGGATTTAAATACTGTCTTCCGATAGCACAGAAAATTGTGATACCGTTGGGGAACTCATCATCCAGTTGTCCCTCGCTTGGACGAGGGACAGGGTGACTCTCCCATCTATGAAGCATATACGTTACACAGCAGACAAGAGAAAGTCTCTTAAAATATAAAACTTAATAAAAAAATACCTTTAATACAGATTCTGTTTTAATTTTGCTGGTTAATTTTATTTCTGGCATCTTTCCTGCCTGCCAACTTTAATACAAATTTTTAGCTTAAAATCATAGTTAGATAATACAGTGATTGGAATACCAGCAATTTGAAGACACCAAGCACAATCTGCTGATGTTTGCTTAACTATTTTATGACTGAACAGCCAACAAACCCACAGTGGCAAGAACACACGTATGCAGGAGCACATTTTTTTTCCTGTTCCTGCCTGTAGCTACAGCCTTAGCATGTTGCCTTCATCTGTTTGCAACTCTTTTCTACCTTCTCCAGATCTCTAAAATTTGCTGATGGCTTCTGGGCTGATCCTGCATCCCTTGTTCTCAAGCACTGCCCACAACACCACTGTGCTGCCAGGCTTGGCCCTCTCTGAGCAGGGAGGGCAATGAGACTTACTGCAGTCTTACTGCTGCTGGTCAGTGCTTAACACACGGCTTTGGAAGCCACGCTGCAAGCTCCTGGCATGGGGAGCATGAAGGCGCCACGATTTAACAAATGTCGCAGCAGAAGATGACTGCTTTCATCTTGATTACTGATGAAACAATAGCTTTGTCCCACTCCCCGAAACACAGCGAACGATCACTGCCTCATAAGGATGGTAAATTGTACATGGGAAAAAAAAGGAAAAGAAACACTCTGGTGTCTATCAAGCTATCATGACAGCCGCACTCATGTTTCCTCCTGAGGACCAAAATAACTACAAAGTGCATGAAATCATTAAGCACACGAAAATCCCAGAGCTAGGCTTGGACTAAAACTCGTGATTTCCCAACCAAAAGGCATCAAAGCACAATCCCTCGTAGTTCATTTGCTGCTTCCCTTTGCTCCGCACATACCTGTATCACTGAGGTTTGTGTCTGCTCACCGAGCACAAAGCACGAACCGCCTACACCCCCTCTGACCGCAGGGAGGTTTCCCTGCCTGTCCTGGGCTGCGCAGCAAAGGCAAACACTTGTGGGGCAGGCAGGAGAGGGGATGGCAGCTGGGCAGCCCAAGGGGGAACAGAAAGCCTTTCGAGTTCATCTGTACGTTTGCACAGCCACATCTGCACGTTGCCAGTTTGTAGCAGCTTTTCCAAACAAATAAATACTGCATTTTGCATGAGTCAATATGACAGTCCCTGCAGGAACACAGGTGATGAGGTGCTGGTTTGGTAGGAGCGTGTCCATCTAACTTCCCACGGAGATCAGGTCACATTTTTATTCATCACACTACCCAGCCGATGAACTAAACAGTTCACATGGACTTGGAGCTTTTCATAGCAATGCAATGCTTCAGTCAGCCCTGTGATCTGCTGTCCAGCACAGCCAGGTGTAGAGCAGGAGTTAAGGCTGTATCTGACCAGAAAAATCTAAACCCAAAGAATAGGCTTCACTTTCCCGTTTTTTAAAGACTGATACATAACTGTAGGAAATATATCTGTAGTATTTCCTTCAGTTGATATAACATACAGACTTCCAAAGTGGGCACAGAAAGCCTTCTGTAATGCTCTTCTTTTCTCATCTTGTCCTGCTCTATCCCCAGCATATTCAGAGGTGATTTGGTAGTTATCATTTTCTAATGGTTCAGCACACAGCTACCTAATCCCTCCTCTAAAATAGTTGCTTCTATAAATTGCAATATTACTGTTAAAAAAAATCAATGCCTATGAAGATCAGAGAAATGGGATCAAGTTCACCGATTATATGCTTTCTAAAGTTTTAATGATAAATCTTACTTCATAAACAGCACCTTACTGAAGGAATTCCAGCTTGTAAGACCAACTTGTAAGAACTTCATCAATGGAAAAGAAGCCTTCAGGTTCACCGGTGACACAACAGGTGTTTAAACAATTCCTTCTACCTACACTCTCATGTCGACTTTATTTTCAAGTTTCACTCAATGATGGAGTTGTTTCTTAGCTCCTTGTGTGCTTAGCCATTTAATTAAAGCAATCCATATTGAATTCATGTCCAGATGCCTTGACCAGCAGAGCCAGATCCTCATTGGCATGCCAGCTGCTCAAAGAAGAGCACAGCCCCTTGCATACTAATCAGAGGAGAAGGCAGTGATTCATCAGCCTACGATACTGCTTCAGCATCTACAAGCACTTATGACATGTAATTGGTGGTGCATAAGCAAGCCAGGCCACATTAAGAAGCCTACAGATAGTCAGAGATAAAAATTAATGACTTTTGCTTTGTGTAATCCTGAGTGTGTTGGGGGGGAGGGGAGGCCGGGATTAATGGACAAATGCAAGTAGGCACAAAGGAACAAAGAGTTTCTTGGCCTTGTTTACATATTGAACAATAATAATAAAAGAAAAGTGACAAGTTATGGGAAAGGCAAGTGTGAATTTTCGGCACGAGTGCGTTGGAAGACTGCTCGCAGTTCATTACGGATGCAGAATTTCCATACTCATTATTCTGAAACAAACCTCCTCAGAAGGCCCTTCTGGGACCAATGGCAGCCGATTTTATTATTCATCTTCTGCGAGTGGTGAGGATGTCATTAGAAGAGCTGCACAGAGCTCTTGCTGCATGGCGTACTGGAGGAGAGGACTATAACTATCTTGGGAGGAATAGCTTATTTTTCATGAGACCAGAGCCACCAAAGAGTCAGGGTCATGGTAGGCCACAGTTGTAAAATCAAGAAAGAAGAAGAGGGAGGTAAATCAAGGAGAGCAGACAAAGACATTACGTTATGCACCCATGACAGCAGAAGTTCTCTTCAAAATATTCACTCGTCAACATTGTCAATCGAATCTCCCTCCTCCTGCCATAAATCCCCTTTCTTCCCCAACAATGGATACATCCTCCCTGAAGTAATTTTGAAGAAAAATGCAATTTCTCTATTTTTATTTTTCTTTAACAATTGCTTTCTTTTCTGCTTCCTGAGGTCCTGGCAAAATGCATCTATCAAGGAGAATAATGAAACCGAAGTTACTTGAGACACCTTTCTACTTGGAGGTAACAAAAGCAGGGAACAAAAAAAAGGATGCACGTGTGATGGTGAATGTAAGCAGAAACCCAGCCTCAGCTAATGCCTACCTGCAGCACACCGGGCGCAATAACCCGCTGCAGCAGCTTCCGGGGGTAGAGGTCTATTGATCCAGCAGAGATGTGCCCGTGTACAATAACTGGGATCTGGTAGCTGAGTTTCCTTCTGTCATGAAAATTGTCAATTACAAGCACAGCTGCGTGTTCTCCAGAACAGACGCCGGTGCCTCTACCTTTTTGCTGATTTTGGTTCAGCGCAGCCACTGCCCTCACCCACGAGCAGCAGGTTATTACCTGTTGAATAGAAGTTTCTGCTCTGTAGCTGGGAAGAGATATTTTAGGAACTATTGATTTACCCTAATTGCATCTATCTTTGTACTATGAAAAACTGCCATTGCCATGGCAATAGCATAAAAAAATGGAAGAACCACTACCCTATAGTCAAGCATCTTGTTGGTTTGAATACAGCAGACAACAAACTTTTCCTACAGAGGTCAGATACGATCACTGTGTGATTTAGAAGTGACCCCACAAACACAGAAGCGTGGTTTGGCATTTAACCCAGACACTGTACATCCATGTCTGGGCACCTTCAGGGTCTGGAAACTGTCGCCTCCAGGCCGTGCTTTCAGCAGAACGATGTGAGGAAAACCCAGCAGGGCTCGCAAAAGACACCTGCAACTGCAGTGCCACGCAGCAGTTTCTCTCACAGCGCTCTTTCAGAAAGCTTTTCTCCCTGCAAGCTCTTTGCCTCAGTGAGGACAAGAAGGTTCTTGAGATCTCCCTACACCCGGGAGGACAGCAAAGCTCTTGGCTTTTCCCCTCCCCAGTGACTGCCCGCGCCGTGGCTGACCCGGCCGTGCTGAGCGCTGCCGACGCACACAGAATCTGGGGGTGCTGTACAGGTGGGGTCCTTCATGCAGCATGAGACAATTCGCATGCAATTTGGTCTCATGTCCCAGCTGCTAACATTGGTAAAGGTAATCTGGAGGACAACTTAGCCTTTCCATGCCTTCACGGCCGTAGGAATAGAGGATAAAGTGCTGGGACTCATGAAAACCAGAAAATCATTGATATCGGCAGGCAGCTGAGCAGAAACTCAGAGCTATCAGTTGTGTTTAAGGTCTACTGCTGTGTTACAACCTTTCGTTCTGCAAACCTTGCTCTTTATTTATCTGTTAGACCAGTTAATTTCATCTGTTTTGCAGAAATATTTACCGAGGGTAGGTGAGGGAAGCAGAAGCTGCAGCTGCATCCACAGTCACCATACGATTTATTTACAACTGGGGCTTTGTGGTGCAGCTAGCTAAAAGAGGATTAAATTACGCTCTGTAGATTAAGAGTCTGAACACTATAAAACTCATAAGCCTTTGTATGCTAAGCAAGAACTTTGGCTCCCATAGGAGCTTGCAGTAGAGATTCTGCATACACAGAGAAGACTTGATTTTTTTTGATATTTCGGCGTATCCTTCACAAACAGAGATACTGTCAGACTGTTTGGGAAACATTTTATCAGTAAAAAAAGTTAAACTGAATAGTGATGCCCAGTGTGTTTTCATCTTGGTTTCCTCACAGTCATTCAAACAAACTCTCTCACTGTAGCAGTTCTCTCACCAGTTACACACCACCAGCATAACCATTTCCCTATCCCATTAGTATTAGAAGAATATGGTCCCAGTCTTCCCTTACTGGAAAAAAGGATGAGTCCACACACAATTTTCCTGCCCCCTCTCTTTCTTCCTCCTTCCCTTGTCATATTACGTAATTTACAAAATGCATGCAACTTCGGCTTTTGAAATAACTTTTTCTCGATACCTAGACAGCATTCTGCTTAAAACCAGGACAAGCAGCATTGTTCAGAGACAAAGTAAAAGAAGCTCTGAGTCCTTACAAAACAGTAACTGGAAGTCTACATTTGGATCAGCCACAGAGCAGAAAGACTGGGGCACGTGTCTGTATTTTCAGCTATGAGAGAAGCAACTCTCCAAGGGTTCCGTCAGATTGTTTCTTCCTCAACCTTGTTTTTGATTTTCCACACACACCTTTAGGAGAAAAGCAGCCCAACGCTGCAGTTATTTGTGCTCACACAACCAGCTTCTGCAGCCAGTGACAGTGAGCTGGTGACCCGTTCCACTCAGAGGCTTTGGGGACTAGCCGCTTTAACAGGCCCCTGACGGCTGTTCCTGGGTTTAAAAATACAGAATTAAAGTGCCCTGTGTAAAACTGCTCAAGAAAACGAGGATTTTGTTCATACATTATGGGTTGGACGTTTTAAGATGAGTTTTCCATCACCATCATTGATGGCAAAAGCAAAATGGGTTTGGAGCAGGTCTGGCAGCCTCTGATACTCCAGGTGATGGTGAAGAGGTGAAGACCTCGCTCAGGTTTGTCGGGCTCACCTGCAAGCACGCGTGCTGCGGGGACTCGCCTGCCCCCAGGGACGGGACAAGCCCCGGTGTCCGAGCACGGCACAACCCTGCGGGGAGCAGACGGCCCCTGAGGGCCAGCTCCGATGGGCCCTGCTCCCGTCCATCAGCAGAGGAGAGACTGAGCTGGAGCAGAAGGAAAGCACCGACCCAGTAAGCAGTGTCTGAGGGAGGATGCTCTCCTTTGCTCGAATACGATGGGTTCGGTAAATTTTGCTGCATAACCCAGTAGGCATTGTCTGTTTATGACAAAGCAGTGGGACACAGCTCCCTGACGTAAAACAGCTCCATAGAGGAAAGGAAGATCTAGAAGTGGTGTTGGCTGTTAACTGTCCAGGAATAGCCAAAAACAGCATGTTAAGCAGTAATCACTAGGTAACTGTCTCAGACAGACAGAAAGTGAGAGAAAAAAACCTGAAGTAGCTATCTTTAAAGAGAACAAGCAGATCTGAGTAATCCAATTTAGGGGAGATAAGAGTCTGCTGGTAGCACTGTCCTTTAGCTGGACAAACGCCTCCGTTCAAGTGTCAACCCCAATCCTGGGGAGGTCAGCGCGCTGGGCCTGCAGCCTAATGTACTCCTGAATTGGCTGAGTGGATTTCCGAACAAACACACTGGCCCAGCAGAATTGATTTTCAACAGGCCGTATTGGTCCCTAACGTAATTATCCGGCAGTGAGTCAGTTCACAGCAGCCCCTGCATTTAAAAGCTGCTGGTCAGCCGAGAGGAGAGGTTACAGCCGGAGCCTCAGCCTCTCCTCCAAATACAGCTTTGCTTTTAATTGTTTAAACAGCGGCGGAATTTCTTTTGCTCTTTCTCAACAGAGAATCATTATATCCCTGTTTAAAGAGGTCTAGAGGGACCGCAGAAGAAACTTTCCCTTCAAGCTTTGTGTGCTAATGAAAAAAATCAAGTCATAGCTCTCTAATAGGCGAATTCAATTTATAACAAGCAAATACGATCATCTCGGCACCACTGCTGCACCACAAGAACCCTCGGCGGGGCTTTGCAGAACACGGCCCCGAGCCAAGCCCCCGGCTGCGTGGGGGGCACGGCCCCGACCAGCTCCTGCCACCAGTCCACCCCACGGCAGCACCGCTGCTCTCAGCACGGGCCGGGGAGCAGGGCCGATCTCTGCTCGTCCGCTGACACAGGGTCGCAGCGCGGCACGGTGCTCGGCTCACGGGCTGCTGTCACGCAGCAGAGAACGGGCCGTGCTGCCTGCCCAAACGGAGAGTTCATTTCAGACACCTCAACATATGGCCTGCTTCCTTCACGACGCTCACACGGCTCCGTTCCTGGCACCACTGACACGAGTCACGTCACATCCAGGGAGTCGCTCGGTACACAAGAGCCCAGGCTGCATTTCCCAGTGGTGAAGCAACACCGGCTCCGTACACCAACTGCTAAGAGCAAGATGGGGTTTATGGTGTTTGCTGTAATTCGAATTTTTCTCTTTCCCAGAGAGGGTTTGGACTAACTCTGAATGCCCGGAGGGAATCCCAGAAGGTCGGTAATTCTGGGGTGTGCATAAAAACGTAAATACATGTCTTAAAACCAAACCATCTCTGACACACCTTCCCAACAACGCTGACGTGGAGTAGCGCTGAATGAAATAATGAGATGCTTTTTCCTGTTTCGTCAGAGCAGAATGCCAGTCCTGTCTAGAAGTAGATGTATTACTCTAACGCAAAAAGCACAGCAACCACTCTGCTTCCCCAGGGCAGCTGTACTTGTGTGGATGCTGCTGCATCTCTTGCAGTTTTTTCACCTGAGTTTCATCCTGACTGCCCAACAGGCACGAGGGCCCACAATGGGAACTGCCGGCGCACTTCCATGCATTCTCCATGAATTTCTCTAATCCATTTTTAACTCATTTATTCTTTTGTCTTCCACTTCTTTACTGCATTCCCCATCATATTTTTTTTTTCACAGATGATGAATTCTAACCTTTCTCATCCCTCTGCTCGTGGAAGAGGTCCCATATCTGCGAACAGTTTAAATACCTGACCAGCTCAATTCCCTGTTTTGGCGTTTTCAAGTAAGGCTTACCATCCTGATTGTCCTTCCAAGACCGTAACAACTATTAATAGAGAAGTCCTCCCCACCTCTCACACATCCTGTAAAACGTGCCAAAAAAATATTAATGCACCTTCAACATTTCCCAAAGTCCCTAATTCATCTGTGGTGCTAAAAATGTCTTTGTAAACTAAAGCTCTACGCAGACAAAGCTGCCTGATCGATTTGGCATTGAGAGAATTAGTGCAGATGCAAGCTGCTGCGGAGATGACCAGCCCCATGTTCCACGCCAGCGGGCAGCAGTCCCTGAGGGACAGCACCCACCTGAGCAAAGGGCTTGGAGCAACACGGTTTTGAGCTGGCCACATCTCGGCTTCCTCCAGCCAGGCAGATGCTGCTTCAACCGTACTCTGCTCTCCCTGCTGCAACTGTGGAAAGCCATCTGTCAGATTCTCAGCCTTATTTCCCTTTTCCTGTCTTTCCCCAAAGTAGGAGCAAATGGGGCCAGATTCCAGCTGTATTTTTCATCCTCCAATTAGCAGGCTCCAATTCATCACTCTGAGTATCTCCTGGCATCAGTGCTGAGATTCCCTCCTCACGCCTGGTAAATCGGTCTTCATTTAAAACCCTCTCTCTTAGCCCTAAATGGAAATCAATTCTGCAAGTTTAGCAAATAGTTAATTACTCCACAAAGAGGATTGATTGGCCTTTGATCACCAGAAAGCTCTG
This sequence comes from Aythya ferina, assembly GCF_964211825.1. Lineage (NCBI taxonomy): Eukaryota > Metazoa > Chordata > Aves > Anseriformes > Anatidae > Aythya > Aythya ferina. The sequence continues at coordinate 685,210 of NC_140308.1, forward strand.
TAGTGCTATTAGTCTCTTTCATCTGTGATTAAACCACAGAGAAAAAGAAACAAAAACTAAATTAGGCTTCTCCTGTTATCCTACAAATATTTAATGACGGGATAATCTCCTAAAGGTGCGATCAGGGGATAGATGTTCCGCCAGGAAGCATCTCCAGCACAACCTTGAACCCAAATCCTCTCCCTGCAAAGAGCCTGGCAACGAACTTTGCAGAGGAACAGAGCTGAGCTCAAAGGGATGCTTTGTACACACTCTTCTTGGCCTTTGCTTCTTTTCTCTTCTTATGTATGTTTTAATGCAGATAAAGATTTTCCCAATGGAGCCCTGACATGAATAATAATAATAATAAAGGCTTTCTTTAAATTCAGTTTTGGCTCTGCTGACTTTCTCAGCAGGACGAGACTGTGTCCCGTTGATTTGCAGCATTGTACAGAGCTGTTTCCCCAAATGATGGGATCCTCCCACTTCAGACAAATCTCAAATATCGCGGTCTCCCACTGCTAACCCACTCTAAAATTCAGTCCCCGAGTACGGCGTCAAGCTTTCTGCACCGCCACCTCTCTGCACTGCAGCAGGAGCCACGACAGCAAGGTCAGAGGATGGAGAGCAAGGATCGTGTTGCATTTCTCACCTTCCAGGCGAATTTAAGGCCTCGGAATCTTCCTCGCGCAGTATTAATGCAAACCTCATTAGAGAGCGGCTCGCAGATCCCAAGCGGCTGGCACCGCCTGTGTTTGCTCCTCTCCATTACTCACTGCGGCAGCAGCCACGGTGGCTGCTATCAGATCCATTACCGCCCTCTCCAGAGGCCGCGGCAGCCAGGAGCAGGCCCGTGCTGGCAGGTGCTTTAGCAGCACGTGCACGGGAGCTGCTTCTTCCCGGCCACACCAGAACTTCGGGAGATCCTGGCATCACACCTGCTCCTGTCTCAGCAGCGCTCGGCAGCTGCCAGCAGTGTGGTTGGATCTGCCCTGGCCCTGGCCTCTGGGTGACAAGGACAACAACCACGGGGTCTGCGGTGGCTGCGTGTCCCTCGAAGGCCATTGCATGAGACAAACGTGCCCAGACGGCACGGAGCAGCCTTTGGAAATGAGCATTGCTGCCAGCGAGCACACGGTGTTCTGCAGGGCAAAAGGAAAGCCAGGTACGCAGACAGACGAGCACCCAGGAGCAGGGCAGAGCTCACGAGGTGCATCTGGCCCGGGGGAAGGTGGCCTGGATAGAGACCTGGTTGGGAAGGAAGGAATGGAGCAGGAGAGGCTGAAATTCAGGAAGCTTCCCAACTTGCTATGAAAACTGAGAAAGTTCTCGTAACTTTTTTTTAGCACTAAAATGTCATAATAGTCTTCGTGCAAGAGAAAAGAGGAGCCTCCTGACATGTTTTCAACTCCCGAATGGCAAAGAGTCCTTGAGGGACCATGCCACGCATCAGGCAACAGCAGGCGTTAATTAGCCTAGATTTTCTATTGAATTGTTGTGTGTGCGCGCGTGTGTTTTTCTTTCCCCGGGTGTCTCATTTGCAGAATGTTCAATCATCCTCTCTCCTTCTGATTCTGCAGCCGTGTGTACTTCTGTGTGACTGTCGAGTCCTGACACCTGTCAAACAGTGCCACAGTAAATTGGACGTGTCAGGCCTAGTGTGCTGGTGCCAAGGTGTGAATTAGATAGAGTCTCTCGCTGCTGTTCTTCTGACCTCTTTACTCCATTACCAGGACATCCCGAGACACACCAAGCCTCGGGGCATCAAAAAACAAAACACGACAGAAAGAACTCCACCAACCCATTGCAACCACAGCCGGGTGCTTAAGGATTTAAAACAACACTTTCTTCTCTCCAAAACGGGAAGAATTTAAATAGAATATGTAAACACGCTGATTGCGTTTGCAGAACTGCTAGAAAATGGGCCTCACATTTTTGTTTCCTGCCACACTAGGAGGCTCTGGGAGGCCAGAAAGAAAAGGGAAGTGAGTAGTCAGCGAAGCTTTCAGATGAAAAGACGCGTAAGTCATTCCACACAAAGAGAAATATTTGTTTATATTGTGCCCATCGCTGTAGTTGTGGTTACCAGAAAACTCTGTGCAAACAAAAAACCCCAAACAATGCATGTGACTGAAATCACCCTGATTCCAGGTCCTTACCTAACGCGGAGGTTGGGAGGTTGTTTTGTTTTTTAAAACAACAGCTCCCAGAACAAAAGGCTGATTTGTGCAGCAGGCAGTTCTGGGGACCACCTATTGCACAGGGCTGCAGTCACATATGGTGCTGCACAATAACAAATAAGAACAACAATACAGAAAGCTGCACCCACTTTGCTCAGTACGGTGTTCTCAAAGTTACACAGTAAGAAGCAATTATCCCAAAGTGGCAATTTTATTTGAAAATAACATTTAAATTAAAATGGGCATTTCAGGGCCTCCTGCTGAAGAGTGACATGGGCTGTTCAGGGGCCCACTGTCACTTTGTCAGCTGTCACATGCTGCCTTCTGCTAAATGGGCACAGTTTGCCTTTACCCTTTATCCAGACTCTTAAAAATGCCGTATGCATTTTATGAAGACCAACTAAGTGGGATTGCATCTCTGACAGCTGTTCCAGCTTGGATTTTGTGGCAGTGCTTTGCATACATCTATCTTTTCTGCTAACAATTTGGATAGATAACAAAAGCTGAGGGGAGAGGGGTGAGTGGGCTGGGGACGGGGAGGGAACAAAGAGCTTTCGGGTCACCTGTTAGCATCCAGGCCACGCCAGCACCAACTAAAATCGAAGTCTCACAAGATGTCAGCTCGGTGGTTTTGGTTAAATGAGTTTTAGGCCTCGTGACTCCCTCCAGTATGTAGGTGCCCCTCTCACAAAACCCCACTGCAGTCAAGCCTCCTCGAGGAGCAGCAGCAGAGGAGGTGCTGTTCTGGGCTCCTGTACCAAGAGCTACTGACCGTCAGTACAACGCTGGCAGCATGGCAGGGATGCAGGACTCTGCTGGATTCCTTTACATCTGGCAAATGCTGAGCTGCTGCACAGAATTTGGCAACTGTCTTTACTCTCTCCCCTACTCTGTTTAACCAATATATTTGATTATTAAAAATTGCTAACAAAACCTGTCCTGAGATCAATATACAGCCACGCTGACCTTTAATGCTGCAAGTTAACAGTTTGACAGCTCCCGCAACAACCTTCTGTTGAGATCAGTATTCCCCATAACCTAAAATACATTTTAAGTTCTAAATATTTACTGGTGCTCCTATGTACACAGACACACGCTCATCAATATATGCCGACATATATATGAACACCAGGATCAGGGTCCCTCTGTGCTAGCAAGTCACCATCTGCAAAAAATTCAAAACCAACATACCAAAATAAAATAGAGAAGCACTTCTTTCCTACAGTGATTAGCAGAAGCCTTGGGATGCCACCTGCCCCGTTTCTTTTCCCGGTGATACTGGTTCATTTTCTGTCTCCTGTGCAATGTGAGTGAAGCAACTGGTGGTTACCAACGCTCAAGAGAGGGGTGTCCCGCTATGAAGGACACTGGCTTGGGTCAAAAGTTTTCCTGCTCTGTTAGTCTCTCTGTGCCTTGGTTCCCTTCTGCAACTTGAATGTGTATTTTCATGCTAGATTACATTACAAAGACTTTCAGCGCTGTGAGATTTTCACATGTATGGTAATGAGGACCACTTTAATACTTAGAACAGATGGAACGTGTGCAGGAGATCTACTGATGGGAAGTAAATTCTAATTTCTTCCAGCTTTTATTGCTGATTAAAGTCTAGAAATGTCTGTAGTTTGCTCAATTCTGTGTTGTGAGATCTCACATAAACACTGACAATAGCTTAAAGTACTATCTGATCTGTGAAAGTACCTGTATTTAAAAAGAGGTAAAAGTCTTAAAACCAACATATTAAACATGAAAGGGGTGTCTGGTTTACTTGTTCAAAGTAAGAGATTTGCTCCCAGGAGTGACACATCTATTACTAATTAAACAATTAATTTATTATGCAGCACTTGCAGAAAACAACATATTTGAAGTCTGAAAATGTCTGTTAAAGAATGGAAAATAATTTGGATACAAATAATTATCTTCAGGATTTTTCTTTACACTGCAATATGCTTAATACAATTCAAATGTTGTTTTCCTAGAGCTAAATAATAGTCACAGTGTCACTGAAAATGCACAGACAAAGCAGAGCAATAACAGGTAGTCCCTTTTCCTAAATATGCCGTTTCCGAGTCATTTTTGAGCATGTATAGAGACAGACAGACATGTATCTATAGCTTTAAATTGTCAGCCTGTAGAACCAGCCTTAACATAAGAGATTCTCCATCAGAAACTCCTACAAGACATTGTTATCTGGTTCCCCAAAGTCTTTGTACTGGATGGGAAAAAGCAAGCTTCTCCATCCCCTTCCAGTTACCAGACATCAGGAGTGAAACCTTAGGTCTTTCACTGTTAGAAATGGAATTGACAAGATTTTAATCAAATACTGCTGAGAAGATCTGAAAACAATGGTTAAACATTTCTATACACAAACTATAGCTGTGCTGGGAGAAGTCCAAACATTTCCTCAAAATATTTAACGAAAATTAGAATCATGGCATGGTTTGGGTTGGGAGGGGCCCTAAAGATCATCTAGTTCCAACCCCCTGCCGTGGGTAGGGACACTGCTGCCCAAAGGCTGCCCAAAGCCCCATCCAGCCTGGCCTTGAAATTCTGCATTATTGAATTGAGTTCTACATTGCTGAGTTTCCTCTTCTGAGATAGCTCATGCAGTTGGCATATAGCCAAAGTGCAGCTCAGTCCTTCAGGGAAAACGTGTCCACGTTTTACTTTATTTCTCTGTAACACCTCTAAAAATTTTACTAAATGCCTACACTCTACTAGTAAAAGATCAGCATAACTTTGGGGTGGGACAGGGAACTATCAAAAGGAGCAGTAGACTACCTAAAAAATTAAGTCACTCATTAATATTTTGGCAGAGAACAAACAATTCCTTCCTATGAAAATGACTTCCTAAAAATTATGACTAAAAGACACATCACCATCTTGGCATTTTTATAAATCAGTATTTGGATTTAAATGCAATTATCTACAGATATATCTATACATGCGCGCACAAATCCGTGTACACTCTTGTTAAAGAGTTTGTCAACAAAGTACTTCATCTTGTAAGAGTGCAACAGAAAAACTATTTTATATATCAGAAATCACTTACATTACAGACCTATCTCCTACACCAAAGGTCATCTCCCAGCAGAATGGGAGCGGGCTTAGTTAAACAGACAGCAATTTTTCTAGTAAGATCGAGATAGACGGGGAGATGCCAAGTGCAGGGCACAGTTACTGCCCGCTTGGGTGCTGCGCTGGCTGCAGGGAGAAAGACACTTCTGTTCGGACATGATTTGGGAGAATTTTCTTTTTTAAAGTCAGTGCTACGGTGTGGAAGGCTTTGCTTTCTCTCTGCACGAGCAGACAAAATGGTCACCAGGCTCCTGAGCACAGTGCAGTAAATGGCAGCAGTTGCATGGCTCGGCTGCCAGCACGGCGGAGCCAGGGGCTGCGGTGGTGTGCTGGGGGTGCCGAACCACAGCGGGCACTGCTCAGGGGGCCTGAGGAGCAGAAGATTCCCCGCTGCTGCGGCACGTGGGGTGATGTGTCCTCAGCACACAGAGCAAAAGCGAAGTACCCTCATCACAGTCCCTTTACTCTTAAATGTGGGATCTGTGTGGAACGGACCCTTGAAACACGCTGCTTTGCTTCTCAGTCTCACCTCAGCCCCCACCACTGCTGCCATCTCCACCTGCCGCCGCACTGGGGCAGAGAACGGGCTCCTGCCCCTGAAACAACCTGACCTCAGACCTATAGCCTGGCCTCCTCGATGCTCCTCGGACCTCCAGCCTGTCCCTCTCCTCGGCACCCCTCGGCTGCACTCAGCAAAGCCACCGGCCAGGCCACCAAGTGGGTTCGTTACGAGCACAGCCAGCACGACAGAACCCGTGTTAGAAACTGAGATGTGCAGCACCAGACAGAAAACAGATACTAGCACAAATTCAAGTTCTCCTTTTGACCCAGTAGCATCCCACCCTATTTCAAGCAATACACACACAAAGGAAATTAAGCTGTTTAAGGTCTAACAAGCAAATATGACCGTTCTCAGAAGCTTGTGGCACTGACAGACACCTTACAAGAACAGGGGCTAGAGAAGGAAAATATGATCAAGCAACGAAATTAACTCTTAATCCACCACGCTACTTCCAGTTTTTAAATATTTGATGCATTTTTTATTTGAAATCAAAATCAGGGTATGAAAATGGCCAAAAGCAGCAGGCTTAAACACGCTGCAGCATATTGGGCACATCAGAGCTCGTGGAAGGTCTGGGGTCCTAAAGCATAGTAAAAATACCACGCAAAATGTAGTGAAAACCCTGAAGAAAATAGAGTAATAAATAAGTTTCAGCAACTGAGAGGAAGGAATGAAACACAGGTAGAAGCAGAGCTACAGAGAGCAGCTCACAGAGCGCACAAGTCCAATGAGCACGTTCACGAGATGTAACTGTCAAGTGATTTGAGGAGGGAACCACACGGGCAGAATGCCATGAAATGAAGATACATCATAAAATGAAGGAGAACCAGAGAAGGGTTCTTGTTTTGTTTTGTTTTGTTTTTAAATTATTTTTTCCTTGAAGATATTTACGCTATTAATAATTTGATGGCAGTGGCATATTGTTGATGGTTTGATCCTAGGCAGCTCTGCCCAATGTAGCATCAGCAGAGCTCTGCCCGGACGGCTGGACATACACTGACACCAGAAATCCAGAGAGATTTGGAAACTATTGTGGCATCGCAGACCCTGAGGTGTGTGGGCAATCTCCTGGTTTCATACATAGGCTTCATCCATACCGCAAAGCTGCTTTGTTGCAGCTGTTTCACAGGAGGTAGCTTCAGTACTTTTGAATGTGATTAGAAAAAAGACTAGAAAATGGGATCCTCATGTTCATTATGAGGAAAGTAGTGCTTGAAATAAAGTCCCAAATATGTTTTGTAGCTGCCTTAGATATAACCATTATTAATGGCCTTAAGAGGTGCAAGAAATTTCTATAACTGAAATGTAACAAAGGAACAGAGTACTTGGAGAGAACAGTAGAAAAATCAAGCCTTTTTTTTTAAATATATTTTAAAGGTATACATTTCTTGCAATTTAAATTTACCACCAAACCTCCCAGCTTCTCCCCCAGTGTACCAATTCAGAGCTACTTAGAAGGAAAAAAAGAAGAGAAAAAGGAAAATCATTAAACAACCCCCCAAAAAGAGGGCTCAATGAGGTCTCATTTCGTTGTAATGAGCTCCAATTTAACATGATCATTATTTCTGACATTAAAGGCCTGTGAATAGTGTCACATGCCCAGAAGCTATTTTTTTTTACCCTCTAATGCCAGAAATAACAAGCTGCAGTTAAGGGACAGTGAATCAGGGTCTGTAAAATTACATTAAAATAGGAATTTCACTACTGATAGAATGACTCTTATCTAGGCAGCCCTTTCTGAAGGAGGTTTCTGAAGCATATGGTTATTGGATATTGGGCTGGTACCTGCCATACCTTGCACAGCAACAGACCGTTTCTGCAAAAAGAAGGAAAAAAAGCAGAAGTCCTCCTGCCTTGGTGCAGAGCTGCCTTCAAGTGTCGCAAGCTAAGTGTGGAAGAAGAGCCACAGTAGGTCAGAGCAGAGGCCCATCTAGCTCAGAAACCTATCTGAGCACAGCCAGTAGTTGATGCTTAGAAAAATGATTGTAAGAACAAAAGAAACATAGGATAATCCTTTTATTTGGTAAAAAGCACCGAGTTCCCAGCAAACAGAAGGCTACAGATTCCTAATCTGCAATGAACATTTTATCAAACTGTGCATTTAACATGATGACAACAACAAAATCAAATCCCAAACACTGAAAGATCTTCTAAATTCTCAATCTCGTTTGTTGTCCTTCATTGGTTTTGTTTGTTTTTGTTTAAAAATTTCTACTGTGTCATTGTTGAAGTGCTTATCAACAAGCTAATGGCACAACTGAGCTGTGGCCATGGTATGGATATAGATGCTGGTGTGAAAGTATTTTCTGTATTGGTCTTCCTTCCTTCCATGATAGTTCCTAATATTCTGTTCACTTTTTTTGATCAACACTAGGTAAGCGCCTGTATAAGACTGTAAGACTAGCTATCTTGTTCAATATTGTTGTCTTTCTTGGTAAACATACAATTGTCAAAAAAGACAGTATTGAAAATATGTAATTAGTTTTCCCCCCATCACATGAATTCATTTATGTTTACAGACACTTGACATCTGTTTTATCATGACAGCCTTTTGCTATTCTCAAAGCCCAAGTCTACTTTTAGGATTACTAATCCCATCAGACGTTACTACATGAGTATCTGCTCTATTTCAAGAACATTTGTGGATATGCTGAGCAGTGGAGAGCTGTGGGGGCTCTGCATGCAACCTCCCTCCGCTGGGGAAGATGACCCTTAGCTGGCAACTGCAAGCCCCTTCCCTCCGACATCACGGCTTACCTTCGAGTACTCACTGAAGGGTTTTTTTCATTCAAAACTTTTTTGGGGGGGGATCCAATGCATTGTATCATTTGATCACTTCACACCCTGTTGCTTATCCATTTCTTTAAAGTAAAGCAATAGATTTGTGACAATTAACTTCCATTTACGAAAGCTGGACTGATTCTTCTCCATCGTCTCAAACTTATTTGTGTGTCTTCAAATTCCATTTCATATATCCCTATTTTTCCACGATAGAAATAAGGTTTACAAGTCTGAAATACTTTACATCACCCTAGAGGCTTTTTAAAGAACTGTAATCACAATCAATTCCTCCAGTGCTGGGCCAATTTAAACTACAGGTTACACAATATAGTAATTTGGCTATTTTGAATTTGAGTTCATTAACTCTTGGCATCTTGTCCTGACAGTTTGTTGCAGTTGTTTTTATTGATTTGTTTTAAAACCTTCTCCTGACATTTTAATTTGAAACAGTTTTTCATACCTATTCCCACTAAAAATAAAAGCTTCAGATGTGGTAACCTCTCAAAGCTCCTCCACAACATAGACCAGTGCAGAGATCATCGTCAGCTTCTCCACCATGGCTTTATTTTCAATAACTGCTTGTTTTATAACTCAGTCACCTAGCACCACTTCAGACTTTCTGGCAACCTTTATAATGCTGATGTATTTGAGCAAGTATTTAGTATTACCTCTGTATTTTCAGCAATTTGTTCCTCAACACCCTTCCCCCCCCCCCCTTTTTTTTTTTGGCTTGTGTTATTATATGTATAATTGCCAAAGCTTATACTTTTTTCCTTTTCTTTAAATATGACAAACATTTTCATGCATGTTTGCACTATTTGTTTTGTTTCATAGAATCATAAAGGTTGGGAAAAACCACTAACACATGTCCCTCAGCACCACGTCCAACCTTTCCTTAAACACTCCCAGGGACCGTGACGCCACCACCTCCCTGGGCAACCCGTCCCACTGCCTGACTGCTCTTTCTGAGCAGAAATGTTTCCTCATTTCCAACCTAAACCTCCCCTGGCACAACTTGAGGCCATTCCCTCTAGCCTTATCGCTAGTTATCTGTGAGAAGAGGCCAACCCCCAGCTCCCTGAACGGGGGTTTCTTCACACACTGTCCCTTACTCATTTATCTACATTCATTTCTTTACATTCATTTCTTTACATTCATTTCTTTTCCCAACAGGTACTTTTCACACTGAGCTTCTGATATGGAGTATTTGAATTTCCACCATTCCACCCAAAACATTTTAATCTTCCGGCTGCTTTCTGTTCTAAAAAAAAATAAATAAATGTATAGAAATAAAGAAATCTCATTTATATGTAGATCTGTTTTCAAAGTCAGACTTCACCACAGTCAGTTCTTGGAGTCAGTTCTTTTTTTTTGTTACAGCACTGCTGTGCATTAGTTGCCACCTGTATTATGTCCTCTGCACTGCACGAAAAAGAAATCAGACATGGTCTCTCTTTTTCTGAGTTCTCTCCAAGATGTTGTGTCAAACAAAAGTCATTTATAGTGTCTAAAAAATTTAGTCTCTGCAGTAGTCTATTTCATAACATTTACATATGCAGTCACAGCCTTTACACGATAGGTCTAGCACTCCAGTTTGGCATGAATTACTACCCACAGGGACTCTCATTAGCTGTACTTACTGAAAGTTACATTTTTACCTTAATTAATTCTACTGTTTCTTCTATGTATACTTGTAGTCTTTATCAGCATGCCTTACTCTATCATTCCTACTTAATGTATACCCTTGGAAACAAACAAACAAACACAAAAAAGGCACGTTACTGATTATTTTCCTGCTATCTAGATTGAGACCTGCTCTGACAACGGTGTAAAGAAGATATCACAGAATACATTTGTAGGTGTCTAGTATTTGTGTAATCGTTTTATTACTCTTAGAGGAAGTTGGGAGAGATTCTGCAGAGTATGCCTTGTCTTCTTGGAGTTGTTTTGAGTGGTGCATTAACAACACAGCCGCCCAGAGGCACTCCCAGGCCTCCCAAGGTTAACCTCAGCTCGCCGCAGGAGGGGTTCCTCCGCAGATCGGTCAGGTCCTCGCAGAGAGGCGCTGTGCTCAGCACTGGGGCTGAGGAATGAACCAGCACAGTAGTCCAAGAGAGTCCTTTTTGAAAGGAACAGCCCTATGTAAGAAAGCTGGGCTGCCCAAGCCTGGGGACGATCTCCTCTTGCACTGGGTGAGAGGGGACTGGCTGGAGGGGAAGGGGGACGGAGACACCAGAGCCAGAGGAGCACTTCAGGGGCGTTCCCTGTGGTCGTGATTGAAAGAATCTCTCTCTGATACCTTGACAAAGCCCTGCAACTTCTTCTTTTAGATTTCATTTTAAGGCTATTTCTTTGCTACAAGCAACCTCCCACTTTCTACCACCTAATGCTTCCCAAACTGTTCAGACTACCCTGATTTCGTAGCCTCTGAGATGCGTTTTTCACAAGGGTGCAAATGAGCTGAAGAGTTTATTTATAGGTATTGGAAATCCGTACTGCTCTGAGGTATGCAGGCAGGTTCCTGCAGCCATCAAGGACCAGTCTGCATCAGAGGCTTCTGTATCTGAGTGGTGTGTCACGAGAGCATCAGCCTAACTACAATTTTCAGACAACACACCTGCCTGCCTGTAGCTGCAGACAGCAGGCCTGGCCATGGGAGGAGCAAGGAAAGGAAACAGCAGAGAAAACAGCAGACCAGAGAGCTCGCAGGAGCAGCTCCAGGTATGGGGCTGGCTTCTTCAGGGAGGTGCTGGTGGCTGCCCAGCAGCGTGGCCAAACCGCTGCTAACTCTAGAGCAGGGAACAGGAACGTATCCCCAGATTATCTGGCAATGCATCAGAGCTTCAAGAGGTACGTCTCCTTTTTCAGCTCCCTGCCACAGAGCAAAAGTGGCTAAACACGCAGTGAATTACTAGACTTAATGCTTGACAGGTCTTCCGGAAGACTTAGCATTTATTCTCAGAATCATTATTTTCAAAAATAGTCCTTACAGGTGGGGCTGCCTCATGTTCCATGCATCAAGGAAAGTAATAAAGCTACACCAGCACAGGAGTGACGGGAGAGCCTGAATTGGGACTTACCATTTGCAATCACTGGTCAACATGCTCAGAAAAACAGGGATATAAAGGGAAGTTCAACTACAGATGTACATGGGGAAGATTTGATGATTTTCACTTCATTATATCAAATATACATGATGCCAAGTTCCCAAGTCATCCCAGACATTAGGGGATGGTTCTAAACTGAGAGAAAGACACAAACTGATCACAGTGGTCATTAACTCTACATGAAATACTCAGTGCTACCAAAAGGCATATTAAAAAAAAAAAAAAAAGAAAATACATATGCATCCTCAAAGAGTATATCTGGTTGCATGCACCACACAAAACAGGTGTGTTCAGTGGTAATTATTTCATTTTATGACCTGTGTGGTACATGAAGATCTCACTTAGGTAAACTGCAGACGGACAGATTATTTTGTCTCAGACACATGCAGGTGAGCTGACCTCCCAAAGAAACAAAGAAATTATCACCTAATGAATGAGCCCTTCACGTGCTTTTATAAAAGCAAATGCATGTCAATAGGGATTATTTTTTTTTTATAAGTCAGTATCAGGTCTAGATACGAAGGTGTGTGCCTAGTCGTGCATACGGATTTCTGCACGTGCAAGACAGAGACAGGGAGACGAGAAGCAGGAAGAAGGGCAGGGCGATGTGTGTCTGTGAAACTTCGGGGTAGGTGCAAGGCTGAAGGAGCTTTCAAGGAAAGGGGACCCAATTTGTATCTTCATCGATAATTGGTTTGTTCGTGCGGAGTGAGCAGGCGGCTCAGGCGTAAAAGGCAGTGGAAGAAAGTGATGGAGTGAAACAGCAAGGGCTGTGATTCCCTGCCTGATGAGTTGGAGAGAAATTGTTAGTAACGGAGGTAGCTCCCAGAGGGATTCATTAAGTGACTGGCCCTTCACAATATCCTGTCACATCTGACCTGGAAACATTAACATTCGGCCAGTTTTACAACATACAAGCAGGAGTGTGTGGGAAGCGGAGAGCACATGCCAGTGAGCGAGCGTGTGCCTGCATGTGTGTGAATGCACACACAGCTGTCCTGCGGCACACGACACGGCTGTCCTGCACCAAAAAAATCTCCATTTAGCTCGGAGTGTAACCACCAGCAAGCATTCATTAGCAAACCCAGGGAAGGAGAAGTAAGAGCCCCAAACTAGTGGGTGGCGATGACCAGAGACACGGGCAATAGAAAACTACCTTCTGCAAGAGATAAAGAATGATTTCCAGGAAACAGTGACCGCTGGGACCGAGACAGGCAGGTGAAGGAGGAGTAGGGAAAATTAAGAGAGACAAGTGAAGCTTGCTGAAATGTGCTCCCCCCACCTTTTTTTTTTTTTTTTTTTTTGTAATTTGAAATCTGTATTTTTCAAAAACGTCCAGCGGGGCTTCAATCTTTAGCTATACCTGAAATGCAGAGTTTAGAAATATAGCTTAAAAGATCCACATTACCCATCTAACAGAGTTACTGTGAAGAAAATAATGTTCAAGTCTGCGTTGATGATTTGAGTCCATAATGAAATGGCTCCTGTCCTGTCCAGGGGGAGAAGTGACAGTGGGACATGTGTCAGGGGAATAGAGCATACCCACCTCAATCACAGGCCACATTATACACGAGAAGGGAACAAAGAGACATCCCCAGAGCATGCAGTTTAACCCACGTTAACAAAATGATTCCTACGAATAAGACCAAGTCACCTCTCCAAGCCTACATGCATGTTGTTCTCATGCTTATGACTATCTCAGTCCTTCTAAAACCTGCCTCTTTTCACATCCTTCATTTGCTTCCACCAGAATATAACCACGGAATTTTAAGCATTACCATTCAATCAAAAAGTATTTTTAAAATCAAACAGAAACTTAAAAGACAAAAGTAAAAAACAAAACAAACAAACGAAAAAACCCTACTGCTACTACCAACAAAACAAACAAAAAGCCACAACCAGCTGATGATACTCAAATTCCGAGTGAGTGAAGGAGAAGATGCTGCAGCTAAGAAGCAAAACCCTGTGCACAGCAGATGAAACACACCGACTACAGATTGCAAGCTGCAGAGGAGAGTTCTCTCACATTAGAAGTTCTGGGCCTGCCCAAGAGGGACAACGCTGGCGTCCAGCTGTTGGACAGCCCGACCTCTGGAAGCAGAAGGGGCGAGGACACTGCAGCTAAACAGATTATATAAGAGGGAAGGAAAGCAGTGACTTCTGTGTTTTGAAACAGCAAAATAAGTCAACACTACAGAACCGTGAACTGAACTAAGGCAGTAACAGTACATGAAGGGAACAGCTGTACTTCAACAGTATCAGAATGCGGTCAGATGTTCAGAGCTGGGCCAAAGAAAATACTGGTGACTAAGCACAGGCTGAGCATGCACTCCACGAGTTCTGAGAACCCGTGAGCACATGTGTAGATAAAAACATCACCATTCACCTCTCCGTAGCTTTTTCAGGTTTTCCCTTCAGGGCATGATTTGCACTAGACACAGACCTCACAGGCCTCAGCACCCAGAAGTTCAGTGGGCACTACAGGGCTGGGCAGTGCTGGCCACCCCCATACGCTGTTTGAGAACAACTTAGCCAGAGAACCTCATGCTGCCTTATTGTTCACGTGCTAGTTTATAGTGTGAAATTCACATAGGAAGCTTTTCACTTCCACATGGTTTATCAAATGCATTTTTTTCCTTCAGGAATAAAATAATAATTAGTACTCATACGTTAGATTTTTCCAGAAGTCCATAGCTAAATGGCCCCAACCTGCGCAAACCGAAATCAGTATGAGAGACACCCACTCTCCTCAGTACGGAGACAAATTTGTAAACACAGAGCTTGCAGCATCAGCACACCCCGAAACTTATTTTGTCCCTGGGAGCAAGGAATTCCCCCGGGGCAGACCCATCCCCTCCAGCCCAGCCCAGCAGCCTTCCAGCTTAAGCATGTGCCAGTTCTAATAACGCTCTTCTGAATTAGCTTGCTTTTACATTACAAAACTAAAAAAGAAACAAACTCTGCTTCAGGAAAGCTCTCCTAACAAACAGCTTTTATTGTTTATGTATGACCTCCCTTCATCTACTCAAAGCTAAGCTTTCTGTAAGCATTTTCAATGGCCCGCTCTATACCAGCAGACAATTTACTAAAAGATACAGATCAGGAGAAGTAGGACTTGGTAATCATATATTAGTATTTTTTAAAATAAAAACTGACTCCAAGTTTTTTAGTCAATTAAATGCATCCGGCACATCATGTATGTGATGTAATGACAGCTCAAGACTAGAAATGCTTTTGATGCATTATTAACCATAAAAAAGGCATTAAATACCAAGCTCGAATGCCATAGGGATGCATATTTCAATAGGAATTATTTTTCAATATATGCTTAAAGTTTATTTTAGTAAACAGATGACTGTGGGCTGTCACAGATGGAGACAGATTTATGTTCAGTTGGAGTCTTTTTGAAAAGAAGGGAAATAACTGGACTTGTTGAACACACTGAAGGGATCATAATTCCTCCTTCTAGCTCAGAGAAGGGTGAGCAGTAGCTTAGAAGCTGCCCCAGTTTAGAATATTAATTTCAGGGTGACAGTTGGGAACAATACCAAGTAAATATAACCTAATAAATAAATAAATAAATGTCTCCAAGCAGGAAGCTATGGTAGAGAACCATGTACCTGCTCTAAGGGTGTCATAGCCATACATTCATTTCTGACTCTCTAAACAGGACCCAGGCCAAAGTTCAAAAGTACAGTAAGTGAAACTAATCCTGTTGCTTATGCATCCAATAATCCCTGGAAGAAACTCGGAGTTTTTCAACCATTATTGCATTACCAATATTGTAACCACCTATGGCCATGTATACAAAAGGAAAAAAAGCCACAGAGGAAGCCTGACAGTAAATTTCTGCTCCTGACTTGTAAGAATTCTTGCCTCTGATTTTGCAGAACCACATCAGTTAGCAAAATTAAACCCTGACAGAGGAAAGCCATGCAACCCCTCTGCTGATGCACATCACCCTTCTCTCATCATCCCATATGCTTTTCAGACTAAACATCCAGGCCTAATGATTTGATATCTTCCATTTCAAGAGAAGCCTAAAATGCCATTATATCAGTGTTAGAAATTTCTTTCTGATATTCAAATTATTTCATCTGCTTCCCAAATATGTATATGCATATATATAAAATAGCATTCAATATACATATATTAACAAAACCAGTTTTAGTTTGCTATTGGGGTTCAGTCCTGCAAACATTGTACCTGACGCCTATTGATTTTGCAGGGACATTATGAAAGTGAGGTCTGCGGGATCAGCCCCTTTATGTTTACATCTTCAAACATTTGTAGACTGTTATCATGCCTTCTGGTACTCATCTCTTTGCCAAGCTACACATATTTAGCTCTTTTAATCTTTTCTTATAAATCAATCCCCTCAGCCCCTTAATCCTTTTTGTTGCTCTTCTCTAATCTCCTTCTGGCCTGTCAATACCGCTCAGTCCTGAGGTGCCCAGGACTGAACTCGACGTCCCAAGGTGCAGCCGCACCACGCGAGTCCCGGGGCGCGATGCTCCTGCTGCTCCGACGGGAGGATGCTGAGGACGCCTCCACACGGTGCGCTTGGCTTGGGACTGCAAAAGGAACTTCACCCCTCTAAGCGCCTGCAGCCAATGGAAAAACATCAGAGAAGCTTCCAGAAGGATGGGCAAAATCAACCTCCTCTGCTGCGATTTCCTCTGTAGTGACGCGTTCGCCCACGTGCTGTGCCCTGGCTGCTCTCTGCATCCACCCGCAGCACAGAGGAACCACGCAGGCACCCCCAGGGGCTGCTCGCGGGTGGGGATCGTGACCGTACGGATCGTGAGCGTGTGGATCACAACCGTGAGGATCGTGACCGTGCAGATTGTGACCACGGCGCACCGCACCCGGCCCGGCTCAGCACTGAAGCCCCAGCCCTGCAGCACAGCCACGTGGAAAGCAGAAACATCGAGAGTACGGAGCGGTTTTAGGCCTATGAGGGAAAGAGCCCTGTATAAATCTAATAATTATTTTAGGCCTGCAAGGCCTTAACCTACTATATAGACACGGTGAAATGGCAACTCTGATCTAGCAGGTATGTAAACTGTCTTTTTTTCCAAACACGCTCACATGCACACCCCTTTTTGATCAGAAATGCCACTTCACCATTTCTCTACCAAAGAACGTTGCAAAAAAAGAAAAATACAGGTTAAGTTGCCTTTAATCTTTAATTCATATACAAGAACGTATTGCACATGGCAAAATATAAAGGAAGAACCAAAGTCAGCGGGTTATGCAGACTCTGCCAGACCTTCACTTTCAAAGAGACACAGCCTGGGGAATTACACAAATGGCCTTCCATTGCCCTCTTAGTTTCTTTTTATGGCAAAATGCTTTGCTTTTATCAATGCCTCCCCCTTCTATGAGTCCCAGAGGCTCAGGCAAAACAAAAGGCAGATGCGTAAAATGCACCCTTCTCCTCTGAATGGAGTGGGAGACTCTCTCCGCAGGAAAGCAACTGACGGATGGAAAATGCTCTCAAAAAGTAAAAGCCAATAACTGCAGACAATCTTTCTGCCTGGGTGAAGGAATTTGGCCTAGGCCAACGGGAAAAAAAGAAAAAAAAAAGGGGGGGGGGGGGGGGGGCCTGCTCTTTTCAAGCCCCTGTAGGCACTGCTGCATTAAACTGTGTCAGAGCGGAGCAGTCAGAGAAGGAACATGACTCTATTGTTGCAGATAACCAGCTGAAACAGAAGCAAAGAGAAAACGATCCTGCAGCAGGACTCTTCCAGGGAAAAGGACATGAAACCAAGCACTAGGCTTAGACTGTGGGAAGTGCTGCATTTGCAGCAGGATTCCAAGCAGGTCCACGAGAAGGCTGGGGATCGCTCTCAGCAGCAGTTCTCAAAGGACGGTGGCAGAAGCACCGATCCCAGCCACAGGCACAACTGCAGAGCTGTTGGAAGGGCCGCAGCCCCGCAGTGGGTGCAGTCGGGGCATGGCACAAGGAGCGGCCCTGAGGGCACCGCGGCCGAGCATCGGGCAGGGAGACAAAGCCGGGGAGCCCCCGTCCGGGAGCACCGCATGGATGAGCAACCCAGCAAGTGCTGCAAAGACACGAAGCAAAACCCTTGGAAAAACAAGATTCCTTCTGAAAAGAAAATTCTGCCATTTTGGCAAATCTTAATAAAACTGCATCTTGGGGAAAAAATGCACAAAACCGAGGTCTCAGTGTAGAAACAAAGCTTTCAATGTTTTCTAGAGAAATTCTTGCAGTTTTAAATTTCACAAATATTTTTCCATTTACCTTCTTTCATTAGTAGAAATTAGTAGAAAATATTCCAATCAGAATTAAACAAGTTAACCTGCTTTCATACAAAGGAAGAACTTATTTCTGGTGAAATGATGTTTGTCTTGTGCTAATCTGAAATGAACGCACATTTTAACAGTCATTTTCACTCGATTAATTCTAGTGCTAAATATCCCTGTTTCAAATAAATTTAAGGTTAGTGTCTTATACTGTTTATAAAAATTGAGGCCAGGCTGAATGTCAGAGAAACAAAAAATCCCTTGGCTGTAGATACTGTACATTTCTAGCTTGGGATTATTGTTTTATTACTATAATTGTTAGATTTGAAGAAATCTCTGCTTTCAGATTGAAAATAGAAGGGATGAAAATAGGTAGGATTTTCATCTTTAAAATATTTATTTCAAATTAAAATGTCGATGTTTTGCCAGTGCTGACTGGCAGAGGTTAGCCGCTTTGCTTTCTTCAAAACTACATTGGATTATTTCTCAGAACAGCAACAAAGGACACAGAAAGCACACAAGTGAGGTCAGCCAGCATCTCAGCCTGGGCACTTCGCTCTTGTTTGCAGGGCCACAGTTTAGATGGCACAGTAGCTTACATTTTCTTACTACAGGGGAAAAAAAAGAAAAAAAGAAAAGAAAAAAAAAAAAGGCCAGAAATTACTTAATTACAAAACTGTGGCACTGAAACAATATCTAAGCTGTGGTACCAACTCAGAGAGGCAGCAAACTCAGGATCTGGGGAGCACATGCTCGGCAGTCACTGGTGCCAGGGACTGGGGCTGCCAGGTCGTGCTTTTGAAGCCCTGATACCCCACGTACTGCAATTATTTACTGCAATTATTCCGATGAAAATTTCAGCAGTATCATTAATTCCAGAGTATTTCTGTAGAAGCCTCAAAACAGATTATGAAAAATGCTCTGTGTTGCACTTTCTTTTTTTTTTTTTTTTTTTTCCACGAACAGCTGGGTGGGGAAAAAACAACAGAAAAATGGCTCTCGTGGGTCAGGCCAAAGGTCAGCAGCACCCTTCTCATCTGACAAATACGGTGTCATTTTCCCCCATTCATTTTCCTCTCTTTGTTACGCAGCTCTCAGGAGCAGTGCCCTGCTCCAAAGCACCGGTCAGATTTTGCCGTATCTACGGCTGCAGATTGGAAAGCCCCGGCCGGCCCTTGGCCAGGCCACGGGAGCTGCCGCTGCTGATGCCCACGGAGGTGTCCGCATCGAGCCAGCGGACTGGGGGGAGGCACGGGTCCTGTCCTCATCTGCAGTCGTGGCCCCATCTCCCCAGGGTGATGTGGGAAGGGGGGCTGTGACCCCTCATGCAAAATCTGGTCCAAACAAACAGAATTCAACTTCTGCAGAAGAAATCTTAAGCAGGATTTCAGGAACATCCCTGTTCTTTTTTAGATTGTTAGACGCTCTTACTCATATGATTTTTGATGGCAGAGAATGAAATATCTGTAATTGGCAGGGAAAGACATGCAGACCGATTAAGAAAAGAGAATTTTCCTGCCTGCCACCTTCTCAATCTTAACATGTCACTGACTCACACACAAAAACCTGACTAAAGATTAAATCTGTAATAATTTACTCAAAATCAGATGATTGCACAGTCTGTCTGAAGCATTACCTACATGCTAATTCAGCTCGAAACATTAACTAAAGACACGATGTTAGCTAATGGTAATGACCAGTATCTTGAGTTTTCTGCTAGGAAGAATGTTTAAACACTGGATTAAACTTGCACACAAAAACCAAAAGCCTCTTCGGCAGAAGTTCATGTACAACATATCAATCTATTGTGTAGACTCTGTCTAAATTGGAAATCTTCTCAGCTGCCATTAATCGTCATGTTAGCTTGTCACTCCTTGTAAAGCCTCCTTTTCCCAGCACACATGATTCTCGTGCTCCTTGAGTAACGAGCTCCGCTGCCATCCACGAGAAGCCGCATAAAGCAAGGAGCAGCACTTGGCATCCGCGCTGCAAGCTGCCTCACAGGAAGGAATTTGCTAAACTGTGGGAAAAGTCTATTTTAAATTTGGGGTTCTGCCTTTTGCAAACATAACCTATGGTCATAGGTCAGCACATACTCTCCCCATTAAAGTCTATTTATACTTTGGACTTAATCTGTTTACAAGTTATATCGGGAAGATGTAAATACAGAGTAATTCATTGCACTTCTGCTTTAATACTGATCATTTGGCGCCCAGTACAGGAAAACAGATGAACAGAAGTTTAGGCATGTACCAAACTTCAACCATGTCCTAAAATGTTCCTCAGAGGTAGGCACATAGCTCAGTGCCTTCCTGCATGTGAGCGTTCTCCTGAACTGGCCCTGTTTAGGACCGGGTCCCGAGCCTGTTGGCACCAGGGCACTTCCCTTCACGCCCTGTACACAGCACGAGCACTGCACCCCACAGGTCTTATGGGAACTGCCGAAGGCACCCAGGGAATTAATTAATGGTGGGTTTGGACGGCGCACCGCTCTCCTCTGATTTTCAGTACCTGTACAACTGTTAGCTTGTAATCCTACCATTTCCTTCAACTTACCTCAGCATTTAGAAAATCAGGACAATAAAAACAAACAAACAAACAACAACAACAACAACAAAAAATGGGATATTCTAAGAAGTCACCTCTAGAAAACAGGGGCAGGGAAAAAGGAAGCAACATGCCAAGACCCAAACTTTCCCCCACCATTGGGTGAGGAACAAGGAACATCACTTGGGTAAAGAATGGGCAGAAAATACCACTGCCTCCAGAAGCACTCCTCCTGTTTTTCCCAGTCTGCGGTGTGCTCTGCTCACTCTGCCCAGCACCGAGCCAGCACAGGGCTGTGTTGGTGCCTGCCTGTGCTCACTCGCCTCGCCTGAGGTCCCCAACTTTTGTTTGTTCTGGACAATGGAAGATAATTTAAGCCACGGTAAAAGCACAGATTGTTCACAGCAAGTCTTACATTTTGCTCAACACTGTCTTTCTACATTGCCATTTTACTTAAAAGCATCATTTTGACACAAACTTGTCATAGCAAAACTCTAAGAAAAATCAAGTCAGCACATAACACACATAATCGTTATCTTAGCTAATGAAACAATAATGCAACTTTTTTTTTTTTTTTTTTTTTTTTAAAAAAGCAGGCAAACAAACCACAGTACCAGTGCAAGGCTGAATCGAGCAAGGATCGTGCAGTGCGAATACAAGGGCCATACGCTGCCTAATCCTAGAAAGCATCACCCTTACTAATGCACCACGGCCTGTTACTGAAGTCAGTTTTGCATAGTGAATTGATATTTTGACCTGCTTTATTTTAAAAGGGATGTTAAACTTCTACTTCTGTTTACAAACTTAGGAAACTGACAGCTTTCATATGTACATACAATTAATAAAGCGTAAGGCGCTTCCTCTATCTTTAAATGTTTACATTTCTGAAACCTGGAGAACTGCTAGTTTAAACAATGGCTGTATCCTGGATAACATTTCTTTGCAAACGTTCTCTGTTTCACTGTGATACCCATTAAAAAGTGTAAAACATCCTATGCTAATAAGAATCAACAGGAAAAAAAATCTAAGCACAAGAGCTTAAATAAATTATCATCTTTGTAACTCTGCCATAAATCCCCCAGTTGGGATACGATGATTTAGTGTTTGCTGCTCTGGCACTAATCCAAATGCCTTCGGTTTCTTAATGGATAAAATATTGCCTTTTCACCTTTCTGACCTCACTTCAACTTCAGTCTGAGGTGACACGAGTCTGCTGGTCTCTGCTGGGTCCCTGATGGACAGCAGCAGACCACTCGCCCAAGTGTTCCCTACATTACTGCAGCCCCAGCGCGGCGGTGGCCCGGGCACGGCGCTGCCTCCTGCCAGCATCCAGTCCCTGGTGGGAGAACGCTTGCATGCATTTTTCTCATCGAGTGAGCTGGACTTCAGCTCCCAAAATCGGCAAATAGAAAACACGCAGACAAATGCGCTGCGATCTGTATGAAGATTACCCTAAAACCAGAACAGGGAGAAGAAAAAAAAAGCAACAAACAAAAATAACCAAATGAACAAGAAAAAAAAAAAAAAAAAAAAAAAACACAACTCAAACCTCAAACCAAACAAACCAAAAACCAACCACCATCAACCAAAAAGGAAAAAAAAATATAAAAAAAAATCAAACAGGAGCCAGCACTTGTTTTTTCCTTGTTGGAAAGAGGCATTTGCTACGCACTTCAGAGAGGATGGTGCTTTGATCCAAGGCAAGCACTTATGCCAGTTATTCTCATTCAAAATGCAAACATTTGCTTTATTCATTCAGGGTTAACACCGTGGGGGAAAAGAGGAGTGAAGGAGCAGGGGAGAAGAAGCCCCCAGGACCAGTGCTTCAGCTAACAAACCAGATCAGCTCCATCTCTCCGGTCCCACTTCTGTGGGCAGAATTCTAAACATCGTCTCAGGACCTGGGTTTTCCTTTTTGATGTTACAGAGTTTCCTCTGATCATTAAATATTGAAAAGCGTATTGTCTAGGATAACACTTCCCTACAAGGGTTTACCAAGTTGCTTTTCAAGAACGCTGCTCCAGATACATAACAGCCTTGTCCACTCCACTTACTGCTTTTTCTTCCACATTTTAAATACCGCCTGGCTTCTCAAAAGGTGATTTCAAGGCCATTTAATTGAGGAAGTCAATTCATCCGCTAAACCATTTTTATTAGAACATTTAAGGAGTAAATCCTGCAGTGCTTACATTTATCTGGTTTATCTAGCTTCCAGGGACCTTGGGAAATCTCATTTTGGGGGTTTGGTTGACTCCTCTGTGAGCTGAAATGGCAAGCCTCACAAACACATCGCTAATTCGAGCCCCTTCTACCAGACAGCATTCCAGGTCTACTTTCCAACAGCATCAAGGACTTCAAATTAGGTAAATCTTCATCTCCAGAGCACAAGGCTAGACACCTACACCATGGCTTCAAATAAAGCTGGATGGCAAGAACCAGCCGGCCGCTGCTTCGCCGCCCGGCCATCCTGGGTGAGCCGTGCGGGGGCAAAAGGCAGCGCGAGGCCGGGCACAGCCCCCCGCCTGCTAGGAGCTCTCTGCCCATCTCTCCCCTCCCCTGCCACGTTAATTACCTTTCCAGGGCCAGAAAGCAACCTCTGCCGCATTAGTGCTAATTAAGAAGAGTGAGCTTCCTACCCTGGCTGCTTAAATCACGCTCATCTCCTTACTCCGAGCAGAGAGGAGTGCTGACAGCCCTATTAAAGGCAGAGAGCAGCACCTCCGTGTGCTTCCCCTCCAGCTGGCACCGGAGGCCGGCGAGCGGATTGCCTGAGGCAGGAGGGCACTGCCAGTGCTGCCGAGAGGGTCGGGGTGAGGAAAACGGCACATTTCCTAAGGGTTTGTGGCCCAAATCTCAGAGCGAGATGGGAAGCACACCCTGCTTTGGAAACAGTCATATTTGAAAGCAGAACACCCCGAATGGGTCTTTTTAAAATACCCCCCTGTTTTCAGAACAGGGACATGTTGTCCATCACAGCACAGGCCCAAAGCTGCCCCAGGACGATCACTTTCCAGAGACGTGGGCCATTCCCTTTGGATCAGAGCGAGGCTTTGTTTGGTCACGTCACGTAAGGAGACAATGAAGTCAACAGCAGGGCACTGCCACTGCCCACGTGGCATGGCCATGCCCATGAAGTCTTCCTCTCGGACACGGTGCTGACCACCCACTGCCCTCGCTCCACCTCATGCCACAACCAGAGCAAACTCATTCCTGCATTTTTCAGTCTAGCACACAAAGTTTGATTCTGCTGTTCAGCAGAGATCTTCTTGGTTAATGTGCTTGCCAATTTTAATCAGAGTGTAATAAAAGACAGGGATGGGATCATGAAGACAGGAGTCCAATGCTGCAGGTAAACCAACTTTTTATATATTAAATGTAATTCTTCGGAACGCTATTAGGTATCTATTTGGATACGTAATATCCAATGGAATACAGAAATTCTTCTAAGTCATCCAGCGAACTGGAAAATATCACAGCTTCGTACAGCCAGAATGGGAGAGAAGTCCGATTCCGTACTCCTGAAAGCGCTACGGAGCCCTGTACCATCTCTCTCCCTGAAAAACTCTTAACAAACCCAAAGTCCCAAGATGCATCCTTCATCTTGTATCAGGAGATACAGCAGAGCACTACATCTTGTTCCTCTCTGGTGGCCTGTCCATTAAGGAAGGTGATCTTGAACTGCTCCTGTCGTGTATTCTGGTAGTGCCAGCAGAAGCAGTCCAGGCTGTGAAGTGAAGGCTTCCTGCTCTCTCTGTTAGATTATGTATTATAAAATTCCTGGATTTTTATTTTTTGTCTTATGCTTCTTAAAAGCTAGGAAAATTCACAGAGGAAAGAATTTATTAAAAGAACATTATTCATATTGCAAAGTAGGAAAAAAAGGGGAAGTCTCCCTTTTGCATGCACATTAAGATACCATCTGAATTATCTCACGACATTATTTCCCACAGGGCCCAACTCTGCTCGCTGCACAGGGCAGCCCATGCTCCAGCTGTGCATGGCCACGAACAGCAGAGCAGCTGTGCCCACAGCCCCTGCAACTCAAGCCCACATTGCCAGGAGCACTGGAGAGCAGACGGTGACATCCACGCTATTACTTTTCAAGGAACAACAGTTTCTGCAAGACGTGTGATTGTCCCTACGCTGAGTACTCATTACATTTGACTGGTGGAGGCCTAGAGAGCAATAAGGAGTTTCAGCTGTCTGAGTTCAGCAATATCTGAGCCTTTGGCATTTGGTTTATAGTCCTCTGGGAATGGTAGATGTGTGTTAATCACTTGCTATTATTTTAATTTTTATTGCTAAATGACTTTCTGAATCAATAGAAGACCATGCCTTGCTCCAAAAAGGATGCGGCACAAAAGACAAGAGCGGTGGAAAACCCACGATGTACAAAACAAGAACGGTTCCCTCCAGAGCGTGCGCTGGGAGCCGACATCCAGGGCTCGTACGATACCGACTTCTCCTTGCACCAGAGGGCTAAATCACATTAAGTCATCCACAGAAGCATTAAATAGTTTCCTGACATTACATTTCTATGTAAGCAGTTAAAGCTGTTGCCATAGGAACATTAACAAATATAGTGATGTGTATAATTGTGAATAAAATGGACTGGAAAAAAAGGAAGAAAATGGCCCACGCTACCTCAAGGATCAAGCCTGGAGCCCGGCGCGGCGGTGACCCGGCATCCCCGCGGAGCAGCACGGGGTGCCCTGCCCTGCCTGCCCTGCCCGCTGCCCACCAGCACCGCAGCAGCCGGGGCCCCGCAGCCCGGCCCCGTGCCCACCAGCAGCTCTCCAGACCGGGAGAGGCCTCGCGAGGCCACCGTCTGGGCCTGCCTTCCCCGGCTCCCCCAGCTTTACAAAAATAGCAGAACACATGTTCCCATTAGTCACTTGCTGGAGGGAAGCTGTGGGGTATGTGCTGACAGTCTGAACGCCGAGATCTAATTTGAATACTATTTGCATATTCCAGGTAGACAAAGTGCAACTGTATTAAAAACACATGCACACACGGATGTACAAAGTGAGACAGCAGTCTGATGACATTTACCAGAAATCAAACTGTTTCCTAGCATGTTTCCTAATACGCTCGCTAGGGCCCCTCACGGCTACTGATGCCCAGCCTGGCTAGTTTCAGGGAGGCTCTTAATTAAACTTCCTCTTGCCAGGAATGGTTTGTGTTTGCAGAAGTGAGGACACAGCTGTCCTCATGGGAACATTAGACAGAGGGCTTTTCCCTCTGGATAACACCATTTCCAAGCCCCAGCCAGGAGGAGACATTTCAAGGTAATCCAAATGCAATAAATGTCTTTCACTACTGTTGACTAAGCTGAAATTCTGCACGTTATTTTCAAGCATTCAGTTAGGACTAATGAGTGTCTAAAGCCCAGGATAGGTCTGAATGCAAGCCATCCCTCCTCACCGGCTTCCTCTTGATCTTTAAAAGCTCAGTGATCTTTGGCTTGAGCATAACCTCTGGGAGTTCAAAGGTTAAGTTTTGGGGATGCAATCAGTGTCTGAGCAAGACAGGACAAAACTGTGCTGAGGTTATGTCAAGGCACTGCCAGGGGAGGAAGAAAGCCCTGGCATCACACAGGTGTCTGCTATTGATGCACCACTTCACTCGACAGGGAGGATGTTGTTCCAGGAGCCGGACATCCTCTACTGAGGGTAATGGTCAATAGTTATCAGCTATCAATATACAGGAAAATACTTAATTGATTGCATTTCTATCTGCCTTTGGTCTACTGTGAATTCCCAACACAAGAAAACTAAAAAATGTAACATACTGTCAGCACATCAACGCTGAAGTTCCTATAGTTCATGAGATAAAGGGGAAAGAGGCTTTCCCCTCCCTCACTTTCCTAAGCAGAGAGCTCAGAACATTTATTCTTCCTTTTAAATAACTGCTCAAGTACAGCTAGTTAACAGACAGTACAATTGCTAGATTAGACCATAATCTATATATGAAAGTATGGAACCTAGAAACAACATACAGTAAGTTGCTAACATTTTAGCAAAAGTCGTCTAAAAATGGATGCTATTTGAAAGAAAGGATCTGGAATTTTAACTTGTCTATTCTGTTCTGGAACAAGATCATAATTCATCGTTAATTCCTACAAAATGACTCAAAAATACCCATGTCAGTCCCTAATACTTTGTCAAATCTTAAAGGATTGCCATTATGTATAACATTATCGTACACTTTTGCAATATAAGCATGCTGAGTCTTGGACTTGATCCCTGTTCCTGTTCAACTATGTGCAGAATACATCCTCTTCTATTCCATTCTAATCAAACTCTGTCCACCAAAATGGTACCTAAGTGCTTTCTCAGTTCAGTAATGAACTGAGTTCATTAAGCAGTGCGACTAGCTCCTGCCTTCTTCCTCTTCCTGCATAGGAAGCTGTTCATAGATTGATTTTTCAGAAATTTATTATGTGCTATGCAATGTTCTGTGTTTATGTTACCGCAGCGGGGACGAGGTGAAAGCACGCTGCACCTTCCTGAGGGGAGGGACGTGGTGACGTGCGGCATGGCCAAGCTGCACAGGACAAATCCTTTTTCCTCTCAAGTTCAGCAAGTTGCGTGTGCCAGAGAATATAAAAATTTCTGAAACCTTCCCAAAAATGTTTTAGCTGCCATAGCTGAACGTGTACCCTGAATGATACAGCTTAAGGACGCTGATGCAGAAGGATGCATTCATCTGAATGGAAAACCTTACGACCTGACAATATTTATTTACTGCTATCTTCCAAATAGTGTTTTTAGCAGAAGTTGTCAAAAACTGTTTGTGGAGGTCACAGCAACTAACGCATGATGGCTTTATTTTTATTTTTATTTTTGTTTTTATTCTTAAATTGGTTTACCAACTATGAAGAAGACAGAAAAAGATCCAAACCCACAAAGTCACACATGCAAAAAGCAACCGTCACATGTTAAGCAAAACAGTTGGGAAGACGCTTCAAGCCATCACAAAAATAAATCTTTGTCACTCTGTAACAGGCCTTAGCCCTCTGAGAGAAAGCTTACAAACTTCAGAGGGGTTTGCTGTGTGCAATGCTCTACATCATTTTCCTAAGCTACACCAAGCAATGTTTGGGGGAAATCTCCCACTAGTACCCCACTGCTGCGTGCTGCTGTGCGCTGAGAGCAGAAGACCCCAAGTCAGTTAAAAGCTCAGCAGTAATCGGAGTCCTGCCAGAACAGAGTGACCACTGCTTCCAGCGATGCTGTCAAAGTACTCCCATGGCAGATTTTTCAACCCCCTGGGCTACAAACAAGGAGCTGGACCCTGAGGCTTGCTCAAAGGTGCAACGCTCAGTCCTGAGCAGGACGTGGGAAGCGACCAGGACCTCCCTGACATGGGGCGAACGCGAGCTCATGACTTCTGTTTGGGGATTGTATCATCAGCCAGAGATCGAATTATCACTGAGGAAAGAGGGGGTAGGGATGTTTGCACTGGAGAAAGAGCTGATGGACTGTAACAAAAGTGAGAACATCAGACACCGCTGAGCTGCTGGGATGATGGGCGAGATGGACATCTGCGCTGATACGAGCCTCCTCATTCTCCTATTAAGAAGGAGCATTCTCCCTTTGTTGTTGTATTCTACATTCATCCAGGACAATATTTGACATTTTTCCCATCCCAAGGAATGCTTCCCCTCTGAGTTTCACACAACAGAGCTCTTCCAGTTGTGTTCAGTGACCCACTGGGAGCTCTGAGGAAAGCCAGTGCAGAAGTTCAGGCAGACCGTGTTTTCGGTGTACTGATTACAATATATATAAAATAATGTTTTGTACAAGTTCAGAGGGAATAATTAAACATTGTTCTCAGCTCCTGGCAGTGACTTTTACAACACTGTGTAATGAGTTATCACATTTTGACCTTTACGTCTAACTCACCTTCTGCAATTTGCTGAAAAATCTCTCAACACCATATAAGCAAAAATAACGTGAGGAGTGCCAGAAGATCGGCACGGGTTGTGCAGTCAGTATCCGTATCCATCAGGTATCCGTACAGGAAGCAACTGAACTACTTCCTAGTGTTGGATTTAATAGCAAATTACCAGAGACACTACACATTACTACAATCTGCACATCAAACCAGGCAGAAAGCAACCTGCAATTATACAATTAGATTGATACACAAGCTTCCCGCTAGTGTTTATTTCTGCTGCCAATCATGCTGCTTACTGGAAAACAAGGGCTCTTAGCATCCATCGTGCCTCACACTTTTTCTCCTCTATTCTTTTCCATTTCGAGGGGCCTTACCAATCACATCTAATTCTTTAAGCATCCTAATGAAGCTGTCTCTAAGATCACATCCTGCTGAGGTTCGTTTGGCTGTACTGCAGTCCAGCTCTGCACGTGATGGGTGGTCTGTCCCAGCACAACTGGCTGCGTGGGATGTAAGAACAGGACAGAAGAGACAAATAAATGTTTATTATTAGCTGATGAAGGGAGCTGATCAAAAAGCAAGAAAACACTTGATTTCCAATGAAAATTATTTATCTTATACCATTTCACTATGCTGTACCCTGCCAAAAAAAAAAAAAAAAAAAAAGTAAAAATAAATTAAAAAATGAAAAGTGACTACAACCTCTGTATTTGAGGTTGGTTTCCTTGTAATACATTGCCTCTAAATGACTAAATGTTGGGCACACCTCAGATTGTTCAAACAGGTCTGCTAGCTTAAGTTCAAGGCACGTGTGATTTCTTGGGCCCCTGTAATATTTTACTTTTCCCACCCTATCTTTAACCCCACCTGTTCCAGCAGTTATACTTTCTGTGCCTCATGAGCATCGCTCAACCCGCACATACCTATTATAGCCTAAATGCTGTGAGCTGTATGCCTCTTTGTAAAACGAGTCTGTGCACCACATTGATTACAGATAAGTCTGTACAGCAGATGCTATTTATACAGGATAGCTAGTCAGCAGAGCTCACACACACAAACACACATTGATCTGCCGGGTACACTGCCAGCCGGGAGAGCCATTGTATCATATTGCACTTGTGTTAGAAAGAAGTCTCTAACGCCCATGCAACCTACCACAACAGGGGCAAGAGAGGAGCCTCGGGTGCTCACCCAGTCACGAGAACCCTGTCTCAGATCATGAAGGCAGAGGATGCAGAACGTCTCAGAGCAAACCTGCACGTGCCTGCAGGTCTGTGCCGGGCTTTGGTAGCCAGGTGGTGGGGTAACTGTACAGCAGTTAGAAACGCACAGGCAAAAATGATAATTATTTGTATTTTGTACATATGTGCAAGTAAAATTTCTGGCAACAGTTCTCTTTTCACTAATTATTTTGTTCAAATTTCTGGATTTTATTTAGCTTTCCTATCAAACCTGGCCACAAAACAGAGACCTTCATTTCTAAGAAAACGCTCAGAGATCGTTCTCAACAACCTTTGCAGCGTTTAGCAGTTCACATCCCAGTGGCTCGTGCACACATTTGTTGGAGCCCATATTTCTGCTGGTGGGAAACCATTCAAGTAATGGAGGCCAGCTCGCTCAGACACACGCAGTGGCACAGCCCCAGCAGCACGGGCAGTGAGCCCTGAGGGGATGAACCAAAGCACTCCCTGCTGTAGCTCACCCACGTCCTCGGCTAACCGATGCCAGGGCTGCAAGACGCGGTTTGCCACACCTCGCTCCTTTCCATCTGACGGGACCAGCTTCCTCACTCTTTCCTCCCACACTTCCTAACCCCTGAGGTTACCTCTCCACGCTTGGGGATCTCCCTCTGCTGCCTGCACTGGCAGGTTAGCTGACCTACTGCTAGCAGCTGGAAATTTCTTCTGCTCCCTTTCCTCCAAGCATAAACACACTTAATTTTACAGGAGTTGGTCCTCCTTTCATACACGCGTCAGGATTCCCACATCTGACCATTTTTCACGACCATGAAAACGTTTTAAGTTGTCACACAGTGCTATAGCTTTGGGAAAGCAGACTGATGGATTTTAGTGAAACAGTTAATAAGAGAGGACAAGTCCCCAAATTCTCCTACTCAGACAACCTGGTCCATGTAAAAAAAAAAAAAAAAAAAAAAAAATGCCAAGGATCTGTTACAACAATGAACAAATGCAGCTTTCCTATCAACAGCAACCTCAGAGTTCAAATGACACGAGTGCAGTCGGATTCAGAACGCACTGAGACACCCAACAGTCATTTACAGGCATTATGGACCGGCCTGGGGAGGTGGTTTTGTATTTCACTGAGATGGAAAATTAGCATTTGAATTACATCACACAAAAGATATACCGAGTTATCAAAATACAGCATCTTCATATCAAGGATCCTTTTTTTTAAAGGTAAGACTATTTGGCACTCAAAATGATTCAGCTTTCTGTGCCGATAGGCGTAGATTTGTTACCCAACAACTAGCAAGTCCCTGGTCTCTAAGCCATTCAAGAGCTGCAAATAGGCTATCTTCTTTTAATGAATAAAAGCATTCTGTAAACTTGTGAGAGAAGACAAATTCTTTGCTGCTGATACATGTTTCTGAGCTGTGCCATACAAGGCACTTTAGAATTTTTCTTTGGAATTGAGCTCAAGAGCTTTTCTCCAAAGACGCGAGAACAGTAGAAATCTCCTGTGTTACCATTTCAGTATCAAGAAAAATTGTCTAGCTGTCATTATACAAAGGTTTAAGAAAAAGTCAAATTCAAACCCAATCTAACAGGCAACACTTTACAGCATTTTAGAGTCAAGATGGTAATCTGCAATGATATGTAATTTATCTGACTCAAGAAACACTTTAATAAACTGAGTAGGATCCGAGCAATTTCTAGACTCCTTAAACTTTGAGCACCTGGCACAATAAACATTCACTCTTTCTTGCTTGCTTTCCCAGAAACTGTGCAAATTTTCTGGGAAAGTAAGAAAGCACGAAGTAAAATGCAAAAGCTGTACTTGGCACTATGTGGACCTTGTACCTGAAAAACTGCAATAAAACTATTCAAGCAGGACTTTTTCTTTTTTTTTTTTTTTGGCATCACTGGTGAGACTGAGCGTCCTGATGATCTCTCAGGACCATCACCACAAGGATGCTTAAACAAGACATCAAGCATTTCTTGCAATCACGTCTCAGCAGAAATTCTTTTACGATGAGGTAGTTTGGATTTACAGCAGAAGCCACATCACCCATCATTTGATACCAAAATGAAGCCTTTTTTTTCCCAGGGATCAGGAGGCCAGCAAGACTCCTATCTACATTTTCCAAGCACACAGGGATTTAGCTGTGCCTGCAGCCTGTTGAAAGAAACCCAGGGTGAGAAGTGGAGGCAGGCTGTTGGAGGGCAGGAGGCAGGGTGCTGAGCGGCCACCAGGCCTCCAGCCTCCGGCCCCCCGCGCCCAGCCGCCTCGGGGCACCGACACCCACACGGCTTCACACCTCCCCACACGGCGCCTGCTTTCCGAACCCAAATTGTCTCACGTTTTCTCACTGGGCAAAGAAAAAATTGCATATTTAAGAGACATTTAGCAGGCCGCAAACAAATGGATCGAATTGTCCTCTTCCATTTTAAACGTGACATAAGCAGAAAGCACTTACCGGCAGGGCACAAAGAGCTCAGCCATGCTGGGGAAAAACGGCACAGCAACGAGAGCAAAGGTAGAAAATGGAGGATGCAGATTACAAAATTCAGTCACATTTTAAAATTTTCTGCTACAATAATTCACTTTATGTAGAATTAATGTGGCTGATTGAACGTTTGTGCTGTAATTTACTTATAATTAACATTTTATGGTGAACAGATTTCACCATCTCCTTCATGCTGTGAACTCCAAGCCATAGGTCAAAAATAGAGATGAAACAGATAAGCACAAAATATTCTCACTGAAATATTAATGAGATTTTAATTTACTACTTTAAAAATACATCTTTCATCAATGCCTGTATATCAAATCATTATTTTAATTTTTTTACATTGTATTAAAAATATAATGAACTTTCCTAACTGGTTGAAAGACCCTGAAATGTCTATTGTGAAGAGATAGCTCAGGGGAACAAAAAGGTCCAAACACTCACAGCTATCAAATATCTCGGATGGCGATTGGGTGAGAATCTGTTTAAACTCATCATAATACCTTTAGTATTAACTATTAGCTAAAACTGGGCATCTCTTCTCACAGATCCAGCGGTGCAGCTAAGAGATGCTGTTCTTCCTACTACGATAGAGAATCTTGTTTAAAAGCATAACGCCACTTCCTAATAAAATTCAGCTACTAAAAACTTATTGTTTTTCAACAGAAGTTCTGACATTTACTATTGACGTAAAATAAATACAAGGTGTTGCTTCGAGAAGCCATTCTTCACTTTTAAGGCAGTTTTGGGTAAATTAAAAACCCTACAGAACTAGGCTCTGCCCTCATGAGAGACGCCATGAGTCACAGGAAAAATACACTTCTTCGGGGTCTAGGAACAAAGTCAGAAGAAAACTTGTATAAAATCTCAAATCCACTAACAATGTGTATTTAAAGCTGTCTTTGTTACTACTTAAGGATGACAGACTGCATCTGAATAAATTATCAGATCATCTGCAATTCATATGGTTTCCTATATTCCAACGTGTTACCAAACAGGCAACTGAGGACATTCCCGGAACGGTCTGGTGACAGAGAATGAAGATATGGGATGACAATGAAAAAGTCAGCAGAAAATCATAAGTCAATGGAACTATTTTATGCTCTTTACTTCCTAGGCTGCACCAGTCCATTCAAAAGGCTCATTAGAATTTCAAATGAAACGCTGAATAACACAAGCATTATAAATCTCTTACAAACAAACCTAAAACGCATCAAGAAAAATATACATGTAATTTTCCTTCTTAAATTGCACCAATTTATTTATTTATTTATTTTGCAAAAGGTTTGTTTGCTGGGAATCAGCAACTATTTGTTTTTAGGGTACGGCTGCCTTTTTTAAGATATATATATATTTATTTTAAATGAAGGCCAGTGCTTGCCTGTCTCCCCTTGGTCCTTCAGCAGCTTGAAGAATGGAACCCAGACAAGCTGCAGTTTTCTCTATGCAGCCAGTACCTCCCCCCCCCCTCCCCGATTAAAGACATTACGAGTAAAAGAGTAAGTTATTTACCAGTGGGAGAAATCCCAAGAGAAATCAGAGCCTGATCTCACTGCAGCATCCCACTACAGAATGGCTCCCAGTAGGAAGTTAAATTATCTGCAGAAAATAAGACCTCCTGGTAGAGCAGCAACAAGAAGGTGATTTCTGCTGGGCCAGGACCCACAGCAGCAGCACGTCTGCCTGTGTCCAAAAAGTTCTGTGAGACCAGGGGACTTGTACAAATCTCTCTGATGATGTTCTGACTGCTCACTGGAAGTCCCTTAAAAATAAAACAGCCCCTTAACGTTTCCTTTGGCCCAAGTAAAACGATCTAGTCCATTTTCAGTAACAGCAGAACAAAAACCGTAATACACAAATTACCATCGCATTCTGATCGGGGTGAACACGCTGCTTCTGAGAACAGTTAAACAAACTAACAAAAATTATGAGAAAATACACAGTGCGATATTCGTGGATAAGACTTGCACAGCCTTACCCAGAACGTGAATGCTGAACCAAGGATCCCAAAACAAAGCATTTTAGCGTACTGCCTGAAGAAGTCCCAGTGACACTCCTCCCTCGTGGGACCATGCCTGTCTTGCTGCTGGCTGGGTGCGCACCAGGGGAGCACGGCTGCTCGCAGCCTGCAGAACGTGCTGCCGAGGTGGCCAAAAGACATCAGCTGCTTAAAGAACAAAATCACAAGGGTGGGGTGCAGCACTGGTCTTCATCCCTTCGATCTCTGGCCCAGCGCTGATGCGCCACCAGGACTCTATGGACTCAGCTTTAAGTGGAGCTGTGCTGACGGAGGCGCCTTTGTACCACCTCAGTCCCGGGACCTCTGTGACCATTCCCTAATACATGATGTTTTCTTCCAGAATGTCAACCACGCTTCTACTCAAATACTGGGCTAAGTACTGAGAGTCTTGCTTCCAGAGGCCTCTGCCTGAAGAAAAACTAAATGCAAAACCCTTACATTCTAGCCACAGGATTCCAGGAACAATATTTGCTGAGCACCAGAGGAATCCTATGTAGAATAATGTCAGGCTCTGAACAGTTTGTCAATACTCACCATTTGGAACTTCTGATAACTCAAGTGTTTTGTTCTTTGTTTTTTTTTTTTAAACTTAGTTTCTGGCAGATGCAACACACTGACCATGGAAGAGCACTCGCAACATCCATATTTAAGCAAGAAATATTTAGAAAATTCACATAATATTGGAGAAGCTCAAAACCCAACCCAAAGTAAATAATTTACACCAATAAAAGCTAATACTAAGTTCACCTGCATGAGATGTCAATGCACCACTGGCCCCGTGGGACTCCCTGCTGAGAAGGGCCAGCCCCAGTGTGTGCTGAGGCTCCTGCCCAGCACCTGCAGCAGCAGCACGGCGCTGCCCGGGCAGCTCGCAGCTCGCTTGGGGCACGGGGAAAGCCGCCCCACGCGTTTGTACCAGCAGCAACCCGTGTCTCAGGGAAGCAGAAATGACATAAATATATAAACAAACAAACACTTCAAAGATAACAAGGAAATCTCACCAGATGTAGCACATGTCCACTCAGTCTCTTATTTTTTTCCTAAGTGCCTTTCCTTAGCAAAAGCCATCAAATATCATTGTGAATTAGTAATATTTTTTTTTTTTTAGCAGCACTGAAGAATTAAAGCGAGAGAGAAAGGGAAGGCATGCAAGAGAGAGAAAAGGAGGGAGAGAAAGAGAGAGGTTAAGCTCAAAGGCAGGGAGAGCGAAATGGACCAGATTATACAAAATTAAAAAGCAAATACGCGCAGACAATTTGTGCCGAGTGATTGCAAGCAATTACAGTCCGGCTTTTCTGGAGGGAAAATTGGGGAGGGGGGGGAAGGTTATTTCAGCTTAAAAGGAGACTTTATTCATTCCTGATCAGCTTCTCCTACTATTCTCTCTTTTATTCTTGGATATCAATTTAAAAAAAAATCACCCTTCAGATGTTACATGCCTAACCCTGGGAATCCCACCCCTGGGCAGAGAGGGAGGATTTCAGCTTCCAATCGGCTCTTTCTATAGCCCTGAAAAAGCAATTTGCTCATAAAGGATAAAAAAAAAAAAAAAAAAAAAAAAAAAAAAAAAAAAAAGAGAGAGAGAGAGAGGGGGAAAAAGAAAGAAAGAAAGAAAAGGAGGGCAAAAAAGGAAAACCACAACAAGGGCACACGTTTCTCTTGGAGGAGAGCTTCAATTTTGCAGTAATTGTCTGAAGAAGAGCTGCTTTGATCTGCAGAATTATTATTATGCTTCAAATGCCTGCCTGCTAATGTCACAGCTGTGCTGTGGCACGGGTGCACCGAGGGGACCAGAGGCTAACACAGGCCATGCCTGGCCACGGGCCCCCCTCGCCAGCCGTGTCCCCCAGCAGAGCCGACCCGCACCAGTCCTCGCCCACCAGCCTCAGCTCTCCTCTGGCTGAAGCAATGGGAAAGGCCCTCAGCGTATTTCCTGTCTTACATCATTACCTGTTGTGATTTTTTTTCTATTAATTAGAACTAAACAATCCGTTTAACGTAAAATGGGTAAAACGTCTCCCCGTGCTCCCCACTAAGCACTGCGGATGGCACACGGGGTGGGACACAGGGCTGCATCGCAGCGAGCACGACCCCATGCGCCTTCACTGGGGCTCCACAGATTTGGGGTTGTTCCCTGCAAACTGAGAAGTGCCACAGGTGCCACAGAAGTGCCACAAACTGAGAAGTGCCACAGGTGCAGCAGCCCCGGTGGCCTGGGCTCCCTTGCTCCTAGGGGCCCGCCAGCTGAATGCGACTTGCAAAGGCCAGATCATTCCACAGAGCACAACACAGCCCAACTGCTTCCCTGCTTCCTTCCTCCTACACACCGCCTCTACACACACTACATGAATATAGATAGCCCATGATACTTGATTATATACTTTTTTCTCCATTTTTTGTTCAGTCTCCCGGGTGTGACTGGGGTAACCTGCACGCCAGGACAACGATGTGTTTTCCGGTTCCTTCATGACTTGGGTTGGAGCCTTAATGTCACACCATGCTGACATCTGATTCTTGTGTGCCGTTCTCAGATAAAAACTTTAAGAAAATATCTATTTAAGAATATTATCAACATTATTTGAAAAATCCATTTTTAACAACGGTGCTTTCAAATTCCTCATCCTGCAAAGCCCCATTCCTACACGCTGCCTTGTTCCAAGGCCCACGGTGGCTCTGGGGGCAGCTCCACCTCCCCCAAGACTCATCCGGAGAAGGACCAAGTGCCTGTAACTGACCGAGCCCAGCACTCACCACCAGTGGGATATGGGAAAGTGAAGCAGTCAAAAACAGACGCAGTGTTCAAAACCAGGCTGCATCCATTGCCCTATAGGAGATTCTTGAAGGAAGCAAACGCAAGTTCTATCAAAAACATCATCCCACGCATCAGCATGCCAGCAATTCAAAGTTTGGCACTTTATGATCTATGCCATCTAAAACCAAGTAAAACAAGTTCGGAAGCCCAGGACTTTAGGATTTTCTAGGGGTTCAGAGTGCATGTGGTCACAGTGGGGAGAAGGCGAGCTTTGCACTGTCATCTTTCTCCAAACAGTTTACTTTAAATGTCCCAAATTTATGCTCTGTGGAGAGCTAACATTTGTATTTGAAGAAGGAATACATTTTTTAATCAAACAGAGGAATTTTTCTTCAAACGTTAAGATTTTCTTAACCCAAAAGTACAATTTTGAGGTTTAGCATAGAGAGTATGCAGTCACTGGTGAGATACCGGAGACCAAGTATTTTTGTGACTCACTAAAATGAGAATAAGAATTTTGAGACTTTACAGCTTTCCGGTGTGTAAAGCACTCTCGGTCTATGAGGTTTTCAAGATATATGATCTAAAAATCTCCCCATTATTATATACAGAAAGACTACTTTGTGTAAATAAAGGTTTCTAAAATCATATTTGTGCAATTTTTCTCTGCCTATATAGAGTCAGGTTCCTGGTAACTGGCAGTCTGCCTTCACATGGAGAAGTCTATGAAAAATGGTACAAATAATTTCTTAAAAAGTCTCTAACATCTTTCTGAAATAGTTTGCCTGTAAAATATGTAGCATGCACAAAATACACTGAGATGTGGTGTGGCACAGAGAATTTATGGGCATTAGTCTGGGATGAGCCACATAAGTCATGCAGGGCTTCACTACTCATAAGTATTGCAGTCATCTCAAACTCATCAATAACACCTTTATTCTATTGCATCCTAGCATGAACTGTGCAGCTATCTAAGCTATAAACATACACGATTTTTCAGTCAAAGGAGTAATAGGCAAATAGCTGGGTTTCACTCATTTTGTGTTCTTCAGGTAGTAAAACAGACACATATTTAATGTGCATACCAAAAAGTACAGTGCCAATAAGTAAGGAGAGTCATATTTCCCAGTTAGCGTATAGATGGCTATATTTTGTAGCTGTACAGATAAAACTGTATGTGCATGCATAGAAATATAGATAAATATCTGTAAACAGAATCTGCATACCTTTAATGGTCAGTGAAACAGAGGACTGGGTAAGCGTAGGACAAAGTAAATGATAAAAATAATCCTTATTTTCATATACAATGGTGAACTCTTGTGCAAAATTACTGCTTAGAAATAAGAACTTGAGGTTATACAATGTCCTCCCATACTGCTCCTAGAGTTGCTGTTGGACATTGCTCTTTTGCTTTCTAATTTCACTAATTGATCATTAAGAAGTCTGTATTTCTAATTCTGCCTTTACTGGCAACACACTGTGGGTCAGCAAATAAATTAATCTACCTCTACACTTCAGTTTCTCCAACTGCAAGACAGGGAAACACATATCCATCACTAGGTCCTGTAGGAGTTAATCTGTTAATGTTTGTATCAATCAAGTTGTCAAGTGCTATTTAAGTGCTTATTATTACTCATACAATAATTCTCTCCTTCAGGGCTCTGTAAGTTTGTAAACGCCTCCTTCATCACATATGTAAAGTTCTTTTGGGGGCAAGTGTGATGATCTGAATTACGGGCTGATCAAATCAGCTCTCTGTAGGTGCTTTCATCACAACTGCTGGGGAGCAAGGCAGTGTTCCCCATTTGTGTTCCCCATTTCTGCTCCCGTGCTGCAGAACACCTTGCCCTTCTTTGTTTCACCACAACACTTTCCTCAGCTGCACCGTGCACCAGATCAGGGACCCGATGTAGCTTTACGATGTATTTGTACCTTACAGCCAAGTGCCTCCAAGGGCATAGCCTCAGGGGAGAGTCTTTTCCAAAAGACAAGGATTGCATGAGGGGCTTTGCCTGCTTTAAGTCTGCTCCTCTTCCCGTGCAAGCCCTCCCTTTTGGCCTACACATTGTTAGGGAGAAATTCTGAGGAAATGCTCCATTTACCAGCAGCATCCTTTGCTCTGTGTTCAGGACGCGTAGCTCTAAAACCCCTTGACAGGACCCACTCCGGCTCCTGCTCCGCTCTACTTCCACATCTGGGCAGGAGGAGGGACGAAGCTTTGATCAACAACTGCGATCAACAACCAGCTCCTACACTCCCAGTTAGTGCTCCCTGTCCACAGACCCCAGCATGCACAAGAGGCAGCCGGGGCCTGCTTCCTCGGGGGGCTTCCTCAGGAACCACGGCAGCTTCTCTTCTACACTCCTCATAAAATGAGCTCCAGTGGAGCTAAATACAACTTATAAAATATTGAGCAGATCTTCATAAGAAATGCAACTAAAAAAAGTGACACTTTAATTATTATCTTTATGCTCCAGAAATATCCCATCAATATGAGGAGCAGACAATTCGCAGTGCTGTTCCAGCCACTCTGCAGAATCAGGAGGTCCTGGTGCATCCTCCACACCCGGCGTGCCACCTCGAGCGCAGTGTCCCTGTGTGCAGCCTGTAGTTATTTTATCAATCATT
This sequence comes from Aythya ferina, assembly GCF_964211825.1. Lineage (NCBI taxonomy): Eukaryota > Metazoa > Chordata > Aves > Anseriformes > Anatidae > Aythya > Aythya ferina. Next base: position 724,704 of record NC_140308.1, read on the forward strand.
TCTGCATGCGCTTACTTATTAATTTATTTAATTTATAAACGTTTATACTGTAGAGCATGAGATGATAAATTCAGAAGAAAAACACTGACTCACAGAGCCTCCCTCTCGCTCGGTATGATCGTCGTGCCCTGGTTAGCTGAGAACTCCCTCCCTCACACAGCTAAAGTAATCTGGACCTTCCTACCAGCAATCTGTTGACAGAAGTATCCAAAGAATTGAGAATCTCAGAAGAGAAGAATTTTAAGCAAATCTCTTCCATGTGATTTTCTCCACAGCGGTCTTGAACAAGCCAGTTCTTCCAACCTCTGGAGATCAGTTTAATGAGTCTTTTGCCCACAACAATTGATCCTTGGGAAATTAGTGAGATTCTGTTTTGAAACATGTGGCTGCTAATATGTCAGCAAATTATGTAACTTCCTTTTTTTTTTTTTTTTTGTATTTCCAACAGAAGCTGTGCTACATGCACAATTACAAATCTCCCAGTAAATCACGTAATAAATAAATAAATGTCTCTACATAATTACTTGTTAAATAGCTCATTTTCCCAATGCTCCAGCAATGACAGTCAGCTGCCTAAACTCAAAGACCATCAGTTTTGATGCCAAACATTGCAGGATTCTTTCCAACCTAGATTTCTTTTCATGCTTACCCTAGGGTTTGTTTTCCCATAAGATTTTAAGCAGAACTCTGTTTTTCCTTTAAATGTATATATTTTTATGTTTACTCAATGCACCAAGCATGACGGAGGCAAATGGCATTAATTAAACACATGGCTGGACGTGCTGACTATATATATTACTGACATTTCACTCCTTCTACTATCTTCCAGTACTTCTTGCTATGTGATACATGAGTAAAACAGCAGAACAAATGATAGCATATATACTGCCGGGTCCAAATATATGTCTGAGCAAGTCGATATGACAACTCATGTGGTAAGCAGCTCCGGAACGCTGGTGATTCATTTACAGGCATCTGCTAAGGAGAGGAGAGGCTAGCCCATCCTCTGTCACGCTCCACTTTCCAAAGGCTCCTGCCATGGATAGGATGGCTGGAGTGCCAAAAGCTGCTGCCTACAATCCCCCTGAACAGGGCAGGGGCTGTCCCCGTGCTGAGTTTTGTGTGGGCAAGGGAGGCTCGCCCCAAAGGGACGGGCACCAAGGGGCTGGGGCTCCTCCACAGCGCAGCCGAGCAGACCCAGCGACGTTTCCCCACGCCTCATCTTTGTTTCCTTTCCTTGAGGCCAAGTACACGTTGATTTCAAATATAGTCAGAATGCCATTTAAAACATTTGCAGTAATTTCCATCTCTCTTTCATTTCCTTGAATAGTCTAGACCTGAGCCACCCCCCGGTTTGAGCCTGTGATTTCTGCCCCCTGCTTTCTCAAATTGTTTGAGTTAGTTCCTCTCTGCTAGAAGCTCTGCCAGCTCAGTGTTTGTTCTTCACTTTCACAGGTATTTTATTTATTTTCTTCACTTTTAGCTATTGAAATTGGCAAGAACAAATTTAGATAATGAGCCTTAATAACAGTTTCTCCCATAAAGTTACTTATTTATCTCCTATTGTAGTGGTTAAGAAAGCACGAAAATGATGGAAAAATATAGGTGTAGTGATAAATCTCTGGGACTGATAGTGAATAATTTTAAATAGTCTTTATCCGTGGGGTTATGCTTGGAATCCACCCACTCCGCATGAACCTTTCCCGGCCCCTCAGACTCCTCCTTTCGTAATACAGCAATATCCTCTCCACACAGACAAATAAAACCCTGTTTATCTAAACCTTTTAATCCAAATCTGTTCTATCTCTCGGCCTGTATCACTTACCCAACAGCTACCACCTTTATCTGAATGTTTTTGATGTCCTGGATCATTCTGGATAAGCTGAGCTGAGGAGCACACCAGCACGTGCCACCAGCTGTCTCTCAGAAAATCTCGCTCACCCCACAGGAAAAAGGTTCTGAAGTACCAGTAGCAAAGATTTTTCTGTCGGTATTTCCTCTGTAAATGTTAGTGGTGCAAATGAGAAACAGCAGAAGAGGAGATAGCTATTTTTTACCCTCAGCAGCAGGACCGAGGCTGGCAGCTCTGCCCATTGCACCACACGCGGCGCCTTGGCCCCTGCTCCTCCTCTTCACCCCCCGGTGGAAGTCTCATCTCACCCTTCCAGCAAGCTCCTTGGGGAACAACCAGACATCAGCGCTGTGCTTTGTGCAGCACAGGTACACCCTCAACACCAAACGCGACGTCAGCATTTTAGTCTTAATCATTTATCCACTTTTAGTGGCAGTGAGAAACACAAGTGCTTTCTTTGCTCGAAGACCCTGATGCAGACGGCCATGAAACCCACCCGTTATTTGTCTTTTTATTTACAGAACCATCTACACGCAGTTGCAGCGTCCAGTTGAGCCCTGTCTATATCCACATTTCCCTCCAGCACTAATTAGTAATGCAATCCCACAAAGAGTGAAGTTGCCCGAAACCTCCCCTCACTCACAATGATTTATGTTCAATTTGTACAAATGGAGAAAATGAGATTTCAAATTTCAATGCCATTTCTGCAATGAGGTGATTAAAAGAGAGAGAGGTATTGCGTTCTACTGTATAGAATATTGATCCCACTGCTATTTTCCTTAGCAATAACCATTAGCTCAGTATTATTTGCAAACCTCTAATGTGAACCTGGAGATGTAATTTACATTTGTGCTTTACTTATTTGCTTTAACAAAACAACACAAAAGCTTTAGGTCTTTCAATCTATCCTTATTGTCAATAAAATTAGCAGTTCATAAAAAAATTAATGTATATGCAAAACCATCACTTCCGTGTAAACTACATGAAGACTGTAAATGTTGCTCAGAACAAAAGGGAGATAAACTATTAAAAGCCTCTGGCCATTTAACAAATTGAATACCGAACGAATTAAGATGGAGTTCCCTTTTGTCTCCTCCTTTAATTTCTGGGCCCCTGGGAGCCTGCAAAAGTTTCAGAAGTATGCGAGCATCTCCCTTGAGAAGCGCAGTGCTGACAGGGGGTGTCTGATGGGAACATAATAGGCAACAGAAGACATGCTTCTGCTCACAACTGGTGCTTCTGCTGTTGCCGCCAGGAAGAGTCACCAACCGTAACCTCTGAGAGCCGGCACAAAGCACACACGCGTGCACGGGCACACACGTGCATGGGCACACACGTCCTGCATACAAATGCTTCCGGGGGGAAGCCGAGAAAGAGAAAATGAGAAGCAGGAGCACGGTCCCAGAATAAAAGAGGAGGGCGCTGCCACCGCTCAGGCGGCCGCGTGTCACTCGGGGACGAGGCCGGGCCTCCTCCCGGCACCGCCACAGCCCTCAGCTGCCTGGCAGAGTTCAGAAGATGAGAACAAGAAAAGGAGAGGGAGGAAGGGAGGGGGAAGAAAAAGCTAATGACCCATAATTGCCATGATAGTGGAATAGGGCCCAGGCAGCTGTTTTACATTCCTGGTATGTATAGTATGCAAATATCTACAAAGGGCCGACACAGTTTCTCTATTGTGGATCCTGAGGGTAACCAAATTAGCCTTTGGCAACCATGGTAATTGGGAGGTGCTGTTCCCATTAGGAGTCCTGCAAATTATGAAGAAAAATGGACCAAAGGCTTTGTCACAAATAATAATACCAAGAAGAAAAGAGCAGGCGGCCGTCTTTTCTTTTCTTTTCTTTCTTTCTTTCTTTCTTCTTTCTTTTATTTCTACATTGTGTTGTTAATCTCTCTCTGTTTAGCCATAAGAAAACAGTCCTCGGTGCCCTGCTGGACCGTCTGGGGCTCTCCTCAGCAATACCAGGCTCTGGGGAACACAACCCCACAGCAGCAGCACCGCTGCCCCAGCAGTGCTGGTGCCCGGACCCAGCGCTGCCCCTGCTCGGGGCTGTTTTTAGCCGCGTGAATCAGAGCTGGGAAGGAAGGAGCTCAGCGAGCGCTGCTATTTACACAGGACAAAATAGCACGCGGAGTGCCAGCGAAGTTTTTTCTCCCTAACTTTGATTCACGCAGCTAAATACAGATTTGTTCTATGAATCACCCAACTTTGCTGCGCAAGAGGCTACATTTTCCACTAATGATTTGAATTTGTCTTTCACTCTTCCCACCTCCTTTGATCATTCCATCCTTCTGAATTCCAGCATGCAGAACACTGTTTGATTGTTATGATCTCCTGAAAACCTCACAGCTGCCACGTTCAGGTGGAACTCTCAGCTGTGAAGCCATCAGTCAGACGTTAATCGCGTGTCTAACCCGGCCCTGGGAGCACGGCTTGCTGTGCCCACAGACTGGGACCAGGCGAGCTCACAGCACGTGCAGTGCCGGGAACAGACCCACGGGCCAGGTATGGGTAATGCCCGGGGAGCCCTGAACCCAGCCCCCCAAAATCACCAGGACAAGGGACTGTAGGAAGCTGCCCCCTCTGCTTCTGCGTTGCCTCCTCTGACCTTTGTGTGATGTCTCCTCACCAAGATGAGCAGCTACTGCCCTGGGCTCCTTTTGGTTCAGTACAGAAATTAAAGCAAGGTGCCACCCCAGGGCTGAACAGTGCCATCCAGAAGGGCGTACTACTGCTTTTTCCTAGAGGGCCAATCTCCTGTTTGGAATTTTATCCACCCTTTTCCTTACACGCACCATTTTGCTGCTAACGCGGTGTGATGCACACAGATACGTTGACCACAAAGGTACCCGGTGGGAACGCCTCATGGATGTGACTTCAGGCTGGGGAGTGCCCTGCTCTGCCATAGCACTGAACCATTCCCAGATTTTTTTATTTTTAAAATATAAAGCTGAGTCAAGGCGTACAACCCTTGAAATAAAATCTGAGGACAGCCCCAGCCGAAGTCATGAACGTGCCAGGCAGCCAGGAGCACCTCCAGGTAGTGCTGCAACCTGCCGGGAGCACTGCTCCCAACAGCTTTGCTCCCAGGTTTGGATAAAAGCAGCAACGTCTGAGGGCACCGGGTAATCCAGCAAGGTGGCAGACACATCCAGGATCTGCCTGATGGGCAAGACCTTTGGAATGCAAATTGGGAATGTCTAATTTGTGGACCCTGACACGGCTTTTTGTGAAACAGATAGTAATTTACTTGGCAGCAGCACAACTATTGCACTTCTAATACCAACAAACCCACCGAACTTTAGGCACCTGAGGAATTTTTCTGGCAGGAAATTAAATGCCTAAGGGATTAACTGGCGATTTTGAAGACACATTTTAAATTGAATTAACTACTACTGTATAAATTTCACTTTAAGAACCCTTAATTTCTTCATATGCATCTGAACTGTCCTGACAAGGCTTGTGTAATCCTGATCCCCACACTGTCCATCTTGGGCAGCTGCTCAGCGGTGTGCTTCTGCTAGGGCCCATCCGCCCACATTTCCTTCCCGTGGAAAACCAGGGTGTGAAGAAAACACGGCACATAGTAACGTTCAAATCACTGACTATTATCTCCTAGAATAGATACCCAACACAGGAAAAGTTCTTTTGTTGGTACTAATTAGCGTACAAGATTTTCTGATATTTTTTCCACCCCCACTGCACCTAAACCTGTGGCCGCAGGGGGCCTCGGCCCTCCAGAAGCCGGGATGTGAGCGACCACCGCGCTCGGTGCCAGCACTCCTCAGCAGCCTGGCCAGTTGGGATCTTACCCGATTCACAGAAAAATAAATAAATAAAAAACGCGCTCCCCATGTAGAACAGTAGAGTTTTAATTTTTCATACTCAGACTAACTCTTCATCTTAAAACCACCGTAGTAAATCTTAACCCCAGATCTTTATTTTTTCATGGTTTCCCCTCAGGGCCTCTTTAAATAGCCGGCAGAAGAGTCACTTCCCCTGGAGGTGCAGTTGGCACGCCTGCAAGTGTACTTAAAGTTTGCGTCTGATCAAGTTATGTGTATTGGATCTGAAACCAGTTAGTCAATTCTTTCAGGTCCCTAAGTGGCGATTTGTGGTAATGTCTACATCAATACTAACAGAGCGGTTTGCTAGCTGGTTTACGTAAAGCAAATGTCGAAAGGATGGAGGGGCTGCCTCCAAGGGTTCTCTCGGTTAATGGAGATGTGGCTGAAAAAGCAGCACGGACACCGGAGGAGTGCTGCTTTTAAAAGGACCACAGAACACACAGCCCAGAGGAGACGGCAGGCAGGCAGCACCCAGACACGGCCACCTTCCTCATTAAGTGGCATACTCATTAAGTATCAGCTTCTGTCACAGAGCCTCCTGATACAGCCCTCTGCCGCCCCACCTGATCTCTACAGCTCCCTCTGCCTTGGCACCATTAAGTGCAGCTCTCACGTGTTCATTTACACACACACACACACACTATGCTTTTGTTTCATTTTACACAACCTTCATCCTTCCCTCCTTTGTTTGCTCACTCCCTGGGCTCCAAATGGTGCATACAAGCCACAAGCTAGAAAAATCAAGGATACTAAACTAAACTGGAACCAAAAAAATAACCAGAACACACACCAAAAAGAGCCAACAAATGAGAAACAAACAACCCCCCAACCACACTGAAGTATAACCAAATATCAGAAAAAGGTAGATCTTAGATGAAAGTGAATTATGATTATTGAAAAAAATCAGGACACAGGTGATGTGACACAAAAGCTGCTGGTTCCAAGTACAACTGATGAGGAAAACCATAAGCAATAAATAAGACTACATTAAACTTCCTTCCAATTACAACTTTTCTTTCTTTAACATTTTTCTTTTTGGTCCTAAATGGCACATAAAGCAAGAATTAACACTGCGTTTGTGAAGTACACAACAAAATGAGCTGATCTCAGCGAGGCCTTGGGTTGCTACTGAATTACAAATGCACCAAACCCATGTTGTGCTTCCTGACAGGGCTTCCTTACGCGTGTAATTGCCCTGTAGGACTGCACAGATGTCTATGGCACTACAGAGGAATTATGACCCAGCTTTTCTGTCGTGTACCACATCTCTGAGAAACACCTTCAAGCAAAGACAATGCACGTGTCTACAAAGAACTGAGTTAGTAGCTCACAGAAACAAAATAACCGAGAGAAAAAAGTCCACCACCTTTGCAGCATACACAGGCTCCAGCTGATGCCCTGGGTGAAGTCAGCGACCGACGCGCCTCTCTGCCCGTTCACTCTCGCTAGATTTTGTGTGTCATCTCCTGAGAACCAGAATACATGCATACAGGTTTTCTGAAGATTTCTGCAAGAGTGCCTGATACTCAACTTCCACTGTTCCACATGCAGAAGCTACACAGCAAAGCAGTCACCTGAACAACCAGCTTCACATCCAGTGCTGACACATGTCTCCTGTCCCTGGACGTGGCCTCGTGCCAGGCTCACACCTCCCAGGCCCCTGCAGCAGGTGTCCTCCAGAAGCCTATGGAGCTAAGCCCCATTGCTCCAGGGTGAAAAATTCCAGCAGGTTAAAGGACCGGAATGCAAAAGGCAGGGAATATCAGCACTGAAGTGTTACCCAGGAATGTGTTACCTTCTGGGACAGGATCCTCAAAAGCACAAATGGCCAAATGGAGGCAGAAGTTATCAGTAGGTGAAGATACAGCTTGAAATTGATTAAACATTTTTTATTATTGTGTCTCTAAATATGCTACGAGAATGTTTTCTTTCTTAAACTTGCCATAATTCATTAATTGGCCATTTTGCAGTTATTTATCACCATCTCTCATGTCCACATTGCATGCATCTAGAATAAGGCTTTCGGAAATCTTCCAGGCATGATGCTCCGTGTTAGCTTAGCACCTGCAGACTGCCAGGCAGTGAGCACACATCACTGATTCATGCAGGCCCCACAGCCTCTACATTTTGAGGTACAGCGCTGCACTCAGACCACAGCGGAGCTGGACCAGCCCAGCCCTACAGCCGTACAGAAGGCATTCTGTCCACAGGGTAACAGCCGAGGGTCTTCCCTGGGGGAGCCAAGGTGATGACTCCAACACCCAGCTGCAAGCCAGAGGCTTTCAGAGTAGCTGAGAAGCAGGCAAACCCTCCAGTTCTGACCACACCACCTGCGCTGGAAAGTAGGTGGGTTCAGTACTTTCACAGACACGTACAAGAAAGTCTCTTCCATAAATAGTTTACTGACCTTGCTTCTTTTGAAACTCCCATTGATTTCAGTGGGAGATGAATTCAGACTTAACAAGACAAGACTGTAAGCAGGATCACAGAAGAGGAAGGGGAGAGAAGGAAAGAGATGTTTATTCAAGAGCAGGTTGTGAGAGTATTTGTTTATGGTAAATACATTTTTAAAACTATCAGTTTTTGCAGGCATATTAACATATAGTATGCATTATGTTTGTTATTGCTTTTGGGGCTAGCTTTTATTTTTATATTCACTTTTGTTGTTCTTTTTAGATCAAATAGTAAGTGATTGGCAGCCATCCTGTAAATCTGAAGGAATGCTTATTTGTTTTCCATATTTTTCTCCTATATCTTCAGAGATTAGTGCATGTAATATCTTAATGCTATGGCATAAATATGAATGAGAGTGAGAGCAATTATATTTATATACTTGTAGTATATGTGATAGTGATATCCAAATGATTAGATGCGAGAGCATGTGGTAAAATGCATTTAACATGCAAACTTGTTTAGGGGGCAAGGCTGGCAGGCAGCTTCACACCGGTGAGACCTAACAGTCAAGTGCCTGTCACTGTGACTCAGAGCTGAAATTCTGACCAGTAAAAAGAAAAGTCTGTATTACCGGCAGATGTGCTATTTTCTCTCTGTCACCAATATCCCAGAAGAAAAAAAAAATAACATTAAGACTAATAACTTTTTACAGTCAAAAAATCATTTTAGAAGCATTTTAAAAAATTTGAAAAGTCTGATTTTAATATTAAAGTTAAATCCAACTTGGATTTACTGCTGGTTACACATCAGTTTTATGAGCCAAAAAGCTACTTTATAAAACACTTTAAATATATGTTAAAATAAGGAAATCATTGAACAGTAACACTGAAATTATGGGAATTAAAATCTGAAGATCTGTCTCAATCATCTTCATGAAGACTATGCAGACAGCTGTACATGTGCTAACATCAAATATTTTTTTATTTTTATTTTTTTTAAAGACATAAGATGGAAGTAGAAGTGGGATTTATGGGATACCCTAGATCTATATAAACAAGGAAAATTGAGATGCCATTGCTGCAAAAATTGACAAGTATTTGCAGAGTCAAACCTGGAGCCCATCATTACAACCAGACAGGAAAGGGAAGGATGCTGTGGGTGCTCAGGAGCACTCTAGCAGCAGACGCTCCCCTGTGGTGGGGTCAAACTGGCCCCAGGGGCACCCAGAGCAGCCTGTGCAGGACGTGCTGGCCTGCCACCCCCAGCTGCCCTCCACAAAGCTGCGTGTTGCCGAGCCATTTCATTTCAGAGGTTCCTTTCCCTCTCCTACACAGACAGAAAACAGACAGGCTGTGCATTTTTAGGGAACAAAACTTTCAGATAATTAATCTCATTCATTATTTAAACATGTACAAATTCACTGTTTCATGTGTTGTAGCCACACTCAGGTTTTCTGCAGGACACACAACCACAGAATGGAAAACCTATTTCATTCCTGAACAAAGAGAAGCATCTACAAGTACCGCTCCCAGCTGCATGGCTCTAAATCCTTCCCAGTTTTCTGGTTTGATTTTTTGAAAGTGTGCATAGTCTGAAGCACAGACAAACGGAATTTCAGCTCCCTGCTCGTGGCTGCAATCCCAAACGCACACGCTTGTGAACACTGCGTTGGTTTGTGTGGCACCCAGGGAGCCGTCTCTGAGCGGGACCTGCCCGCCCACCAGGCCCATCCTGCCTCCCTGCTCCCTCGTGGGGAACGTTGCAGCAGATTTCCCATTTCAGGCCTTCTTTCCCTCCAGAATCATGGGCGAGATTCATTTCAAGAGACAGAAGGACTGAAAAAAGACTATCCTGAAAAGGAACAATTAAAAAAAAAAATGTATATACAAAAATTAAAGGAAATGTGCTACCCAGTTTAAAAACATTTGGTACTGCACACAACCATCAGAGAGGACCGATCAATTTTTCTGCATGCATGTACACAGGCAAATGAACCTATTTGGGCCATTTCTTAGTGAAATTCTTGGGTTTTGTTTCTGACAGCTTCACATCTGTTTACACCCGTGTGCTTTTACTACAGTGGTGATATTGTGCTTAAGGAAAAGTGATGGGCATGCTTCAGAAATGGAAGGAATTTAACGTCCTCCAAGTAATTACTGCCTGCGACCAAATATTTTGACAAACCAGTGGCTCAGATCTGGGCTGATGGGACGAGCTTCAGTTCTTTCAAAATTTTAGCCCTTCCAGCCATCACTCAGCACCTGGGCAGGATCTGAGTCAAAACAACGTGTTTGATGTGCTTTGACAAACTGCAGCAAGAGCAGAGTGAAAACTCTGCTGAGACCTCGGCAGCCTCTCTCTGGCCTTCTGACTGAGGCAGGGTGTTGGAGGCGGCTGCAAACACACAGACTCATTCTGCCAGACTTGGGAGAGGAAAAATTCACTCATTTGCCTATTCTGTGGTGGAAAGCATTCTGTCTCCTGAATTTAAAAATAATAACAACAATAATCTTCAATTGATTTCAGAGATGGGTTAAATTGTAAACGGACAAACAACAGAAAAGGAAGAATTGCTGATGGACGCCTGGTGATGAGGTTCCAGGGTCCCTTCCTCCCATGTCCTCTCCATCTCCACAGCCACGTCTCTCTAAGCCCTGACACCATGCTGCTCTTTTCACTGGAGATGTGGATGCTGGGGCAGCTGGAAGAGGGGAGGTTGAGCCTGACCTGCACCAGGTTAGCCCCATCGGTCCCAGCACAAAACTCACAAGAAGTCCCCGAGCAAGCAAATGCTCTCCTCCTTCCTTCATTATGGCTCGGTTCACTTGGGGGCACGTATACGGGTGATCTCTTCCCCCAGAACCAACCCACGACTGCAGGTGTTTGTTGTGAAAAAGGCAGCTGTGATATAAAAATTAAAAATCAAGCAGAAAGACAGCGTAAAAATAAACAGATAAACACGGGGACTGGGCCCAAGGAAGACAAAGCAAGGTACTTAACCCACCTGGAGAACAAAACAGGCCATCCAGTCCCGGCTAGCCAATCGCCTGGGCTTTGCAGCGGGAGGAAAATCCGCTCGGGCTCATTTGGCTGGAGAGCGTCTCATAAACGTTTCGGTGCTGCTATGAGCGCTCCGAGTCTTCCCACGTCCCCTGTCATGCGGTGGAGATTGGCTGCCGGAGAGCGGCGGGGAGGGGGGACTCACTGGTAGATGGTGGGGATCTGCCTGGCTGGGGAGGGGGGCAGAATTTGTGTGCGCCTTTTTTTTTTTTTTTTTTTTTTTTAAGCTATATACATTGAATGAAAAAGCTTCAGTTTATTCCTTTTGGGTCATATGAGGGAGCCACTGGCAAAGATAATAATGTATGAAGCAAGAAAACGAGAGGGAGAAAGAGAGGGAGGGAGGGGAGGGAAGGAGGGAGGAAGGGAGAGAGAGAGAAGCAAAAGGCTTTCTATTATTCGGGACACTGGTGATGCACACTGAGGCAGTTGGAAGATTAAATTAAGTATTATATCTGCTGACCCCATTGCCATGGTTACCGGACAGCGGAAAATATTAATCAAGCCAAGCCTTTTCAGCTGAACATACCAGAAAAAAAATGCTAAATATAAATATATATGTACATATTTGCTGCTCTGCCATGCTAATGGGGAGTGCCAGCAACCAAACCACCTGATATCACCCAGATAAACAAATTTAAAATATCCTTGCCGCACGGAGAAGGCTGACGTCACTGTGGCGAGCGTAGCGTGGGGAGCAGAGCCTGCAGTGCGCTCGCCTTCTCCTCAGCCGACTGAAAAAAGAATCTGAATACGGAATTGTAGCACCTGGCAGGATGGCTGAGCTGGGGCGTGCCCAGGGCTCTGTCCCCGGACGGAAGGGGCACAACATCGCCCAGCCGAGCCATGGCACAGGGTAAGGCACACCACGGCTAGAGCTGTAGGGCGAGCCAGGCGAGGCTGCGGCTCCCAGCCAGCGGCCCCAGGAGTGCAGCCCCGCAGTGGCCTGGCCTTGCTGCAGGATGGCCCCCGGCCCCGTGGGAAGCGAGAGCAGCTCCCAGCGGCCTCGCCAGCACCTCGCCCTCCTGCCCACGAGACCCAGCAGTGGTGCCTGGAGGGAACAGAGCGCAGAGCTGCCCGTCAGAGAGCATCCATTGTGGATTCTGCACCTCACCTGTGGCTCTCTGCCTTCCTGTGAGTGTGCTACAGACCCCACTTGCTGGAGACACGCACAATAAAAACACTAAAAAGCAACATTCAGGTATTTAAGGTGAACAAACGTTACTGGAAAGAGACCAGGGCCATGTAATTGTTGTGTACCACGGCGCAGAGCAAAGCTCCCGGATCCGACTGTGCTGCAGCCCGGCCGTCACCCCCACGGCGGGGACCTGCAGGAACCACCACAGGTGGGGGATGGCACGGGGTGCTCCACCTTCGGGGAGTGAAAAACACAACCAAGCCAACTACGTGCTAACAGCGGCTGTGGTGCTGATAGTAACCTTCCAGCATTTTTTAATCCGAGCCTAAACACTAAAGAGTAGCAACATGAATTACTTTGTCCCTTCCAATGCAGTAAGTCACTGACATGACTAAAAAAGAAATCTAAGCCCCTTATTCTCTGCTTTACCTTTGTGTGAAAAAGGAGGTGCCCACATGAAGATTTTCTCCCAGTCACTGTGTCCACTTTTGCTTTGTTGTCTGTTTTTGTCTTTATTTTACAGACAAGTTTTATGTCGCTGCTGCTGACTTGCATGATTTTTCCTAAAGTATTCAAAATACACAGAACGCCAAGGTGACAGCTAGCACATCCTTTGCTGTGATCTATCGATACACTGAGGTGCTCGAGAAGAGATATTGGAACAAATTGGAAAATGAAGGAATAATAAGTCACTAGACCCAATGAAAAAGACAAGCTTTTTAAAGGAAATTAAGACTGAAGCAATTAATACATGAACAAATGTGTTTTATGCCAGCTTCTTACAGAGCAGTGTACTTGGTACTGGTAGACCTGCTCAAACGGCAATGAAACTCAAATGATGAAATATTTGGGTAAGAGAGAACCGATTAAAATGTTCTCTACCACTTGGAGCACGGAGAAGCACTCTCCAGAGCACAGCAAAGGCTGCCAGAAAGCAGCACAACACTTCTCGTAGCGGAACGCTCGAGGAATTCTGGGCAGAAACACAAACACACTGAAATCGCCCCAGCTCGTCCAGGGAACCCACCCAGTGCGTGCCCGACACCTGCACGCAGTTCCGCACATGGACACGAGAGTAAACGGGGCCATGAAAACCAGGACGAGTCTGGTGAGAGCCAGAGCCCCTGCCTCAGCACATATACCCCCGGTACCCCATGCAGCGACACCGTACCTACACAGGCACACGCGCAGCCACGCATATTCCCACACCAGGGTTCTCAAAATGCAGCAGATTGAGATCGTGGAGAGAAATATGCATATAGAATATTTTTTAGATTATACAAAACAAATGTTCTGGTTCATTTACAGTTCTGTAAAGACAAGAGCTAAATTTACTGAAGGCATAAACAAGTACATCTACTTCATTTTTAAATGTTAATGAAGAAAGAGATTGTTATTTGTTCTTGGTCTATTTTGTGATTTTAGCCAATAGTTCCAGTGATAATTATCAACTGTTTATGTTTAGATAAAAGCGGTCCATATGGCAATAGCAGAACAATCTGATGTTTAGATCCTCAGCTACATGTTTTCTATAAATAATATGATTGAATAACTGTAACAAATTATTTCATTAGTCTAAAAGCAGATACCAATATATAACAACTGAGAATGCCATTTACTCATTATCTACAAAGAATAAATACCTACCCGAGTACATTTAACACTTAGGAAAATAGAAAAATACAGATATTAACCAATAAACATTTATGTGAATATATATCTTAACATTTACTTCTTAATTTTCATGAACACACCCCAAGTATCAGGTGGGGTACGATAATTACAGATCCTGTCTAATTTCGCATCCATAAGCACACGTTTGTAGCTGCTCTTTACCCACGTATCGCTCCTATTCAAGCTGTCCTACCAATTTTGCAGATCTTCCCGAGCTCAGGAAAGCCTCTCCTGAGAGGGACCTTGATTCACGACTTGGGGCCCTGCTCAGCCTTGTCAGTTTTGAAAATATTCGCAATGATCAAACTAATGTCACTCTCAACGTTACGGCAAAGTCAAACATACCCAGAGAGAAAGCCTTAAGCAAAGGGATTTTCGATCTCGGTAACCTTAACAAGGTTTCCTGGTTGCACAGCCCTCCTTCTCAAACAAAGGAACAAACCCCGAAATAAAGCCAAGACACGAGGCAGCTTGGGCGACTCGCTGCCTGGCCAGCAATCCCTTCCTGGCTGGGAAAATGATTACCCCAGGATGGCCAGCACGGACAGCTTAGGGCAGCTGTGTCATATAAATTGTCAGCAATGACCATAAGCACTCAGAGAAACAATTTAATTCCTCACTCCCGCCATCATGGGCTGATATATTCTTTCAAGGTCATTACCCAAGGCTAGGAGGGTCGCATGATTAACGAGTGACACGTCCAATGAGGGCTGCTGTGCCTGAGCAGGCCTTATATTAATTAGACAGAAGCGCTGAAAAATAAACGGTGCTTTGTAAGGAGGGGCCAAACTCAAACCTTGATGTCTGCTGCATCTCCCAAAACTCTAAAAATCACCACCCTGTTCTTTCCCCGTATAGAAACTCACGAGTAGGTTACATAAAAGATGTTTCTTTCCTTGGTTAAATGACTTGGACTCTTGCTCCTTTGTTTTATGCTTTTCTTCCCCCTTCCCCTAGCTCATTGTCTTACATTGTATGGAATGACAAAAGGAAGCTATTCACAATTAATTGTGCGTCTCAGGAGCAAAGAAAAAAAAATAAGAGAAAGGAACATCGCATGGCCTACAGAACATGTTTGTGCCAGGCAGTCAGAGAGACCTAGTGCAAATACTAGAGCATGCACTGGTCCATCACGGAAACTTTTGACAATCCAATCCTGTTCAAAACCAAACAAAACCAGCCCTTCGGATCTTGTTTTGCAAGTTGAACATTTTTCTGAAAAATGAAAGTCACTGTTCTGGGTTTACCACCAGGCAGGCACTCCTGACTACATCTCTTGCCTTGTCCAAAAGAAAAAAAATCCCCTCAGTGAAACCGTGTCGGCTTTCAGACACTTCAGCCAACCAGAGAGGGGACTTTCCATGGGATCAGCCAGCTGAACGGACTATCACCTTTAAACAGCTTAATAAAATGCTAGAAAAATTAAAAACTCCCCAAATGCTGAAACCAGCTGCTGCTAACAACACTAGAAATGTGATTCAGTTACCACAAAATGTTTGTTTGGGTCTGCAGCAGATGACCACCTCTCTTAGCCGTTGCCTTTTAAGAGGAACAAAAGGAATAAGCAGAATATTGCACACACGCGAACAACAATGTGAGTGAAGGCACCCAAATACAAACAAGAATCCCTTCAGCTAATTCAGTTGTTTTTTCTGCATCCACGATGCTCAGCATGAATAGCAACTTCCAGGTGAACAGACCCCAGTTTCTGAGCTGTGACAAACTTCCTGTTGCAAGTACCAGCGCGGAGGAGAGACATCCATCCCATCCCATCCCATCCCATCCCATCCCATCCCATCCAAAAGACCGTACTCCATCCAGAGACCGTACTATATTGCCATGCAACCTCACTTCTTGGCATTTATGTTTTCTACAATAAAAGAACTAAAAGAATTCTGAACATTTATCACATTTCTCTGAGGCTGTTTTTAGACATTGTGTAAAAACAGACAAATATTTTGCCATATTACAGAAGGAGAAGTAGAAAACCGAAGATTAACTGGCTTGCCAACGATAAGCAAATAACAAACAATGCTAACAACAATAAATTAGGGCCACACAGCCACCCAGCTCTACAAGCTTTATATTTTAGAAATAAGGGCCCCTCTGATGGCTGCAGCTGTGACCTAGCCACTCTACCATGATGCCCCTCTAAGGAAATGCTGTAAATAGTACTGCTGCCCACACAGCCTGTGATCCTTCCACTACCATTTCCTCGGTTCCCCTCCACATTTTATAATCCTGCTTATTCTCAGAGCAAACTAGATGAATTTCTGCCATTTTGCTTCCCCGGTGGTGCGTCCTGCCAGCTCCTTCCCCATCTGCGGTTTCACAGGGTTTCATTGCTCCCTGACCATGCACTTGTACTTTTGCATGTTTACAGTGCTCCTGCCTCTGCCTCTCTTGTTTGTGAGCAATAACTGGGCTCCCGAGGACTTGAGAGAAGGTCAGACTTTCTAAAGCAGTAATCCACCCGCTGATTAATGCGCCCATGACACACAGCACTGTACACACCAGTCGCAATTGGTCTGGGGATATCAAGCCTGCTGCGCCGTGCTGAACTGATTTGATGCTATTAAACCAAGAGAGATGCACTGTCAGCAAAGATGCAGCCCAGGACTATTTATACTTATTATTTGGAGAAAATGTCTTTGGACATTACCTCAAACTCAGATTTCCTCCCAAAAATCTAGAAATCAGTCTGCTCGCTCCAGACTACCACACATTAAACTACACCTGGTTTATCTGTTCACACAGAAAGAGGGACTCTGCTTAATTCTCTCCAAACTCAGCTTCTGCTAACAGCTCTGCCTGATGTTTTGGAGTTAGGATAAAAATACTTTAAACGAAGACAATGTCCTCAGGATTTACCTGATCAAGAAAGACCTAATTTTCCCAGATCTTTGGCACTCACAGCTTCAAACGAGCTAAATGAAGTCACCTCACCAGCTTCGCTAAATTTCATTCAAGTGCTCTTGATACTCAGCTTTTTGTTTAGACCCCAATATCACAATACCCTCTGACCGCTCAGGTGCAGTACTAGAGACCACACACCCACCTGCCTTTTACCTTCCAGCATTCCCTCGCCAGCCCAGCCGCAGCCAAGTTCTCAGTCACACAATCCACTCCTCTACCTCACAGCAGAGCCTGAGGCTCAAGCAGCCCACCCCAGCACTCACCTGCACGCCCAGAGCCGCGCAGCCACGTCGGGGAACTTCCCCAGCAGCCTCCTCGCAGCGCCCGCAGCTGGCTCCCCTCCTGGCTCCCCCTTCGCACCAGCAGGTCCCTGCACAGGAGCCACGAGGCTCTGCGAGGACCCGAGGCAGCCAAACAGCACAGCTACAGGCACAGGTGAGCATGCTCTGCAGTAATCACTGGAAATTAATGATCCTTATTAACCCTCTGAAATTGGACTTGCTAATTTTTCCAGAACCCCATTTTCTAATCTCTTCATATTACAACAAAAAGTAATCATAAAGAAGTGTAAGAGTTAAATATGAGTTCCAGCTGGTTTTTAGGGTGTCACTGGCACAATTGCACTCATTACCGTTGCTTTCTTCTTACTACACAACTGAAAAGGAAAGCAGAAAGAGAAAAGCTCTTTGCCCTGCCTGCAATCTTTTTCCCCAGTACCTGCTTCTTACAAATCTACCATCAAGGGTTCCAAGACAATTTTAAAATTCCCCCGGAATGTCTGTCTGAAACTTAAACAGAAAAGCATGAAAACCTGGAAGACTGAATTTATCAAAATAGCCAAATATTAACTCATGTTGGATGTGATCAATTAGATTCAGAATTTATTTATTTTTGTATCCAAACCAAAGTTTGAACTTTTTTCTAGCAACATAATTCAGACTGATCTTCCCTCTGAAAAAAACAATAATAGGAAATTTTAAAAGCACAAAAGGAAGGTTTGTTGGAAATTGGGAGTATTTTACAGCAGCCCTAGCAGAATACTCTCCCCAACAAAGAATTTCTGTTCCATAACTGTATTTACATTTTTCCATGCTAATTCTCTCCACGGATAAAAACCCAGGCTGCTTGTTGGCTACAGGTAGTATTTGCCAGGTTCCTCATTGTAACGCTCACAGTATCAGTCCGTACACAGCACAGGTAAGTGAGAGACCCCATAGCTTCCCAGATTGCCTGCAAAAATCCAAACAAATTTGCACTTGTCCTGAACCAGCTGCACCAGCCAGAGATGGCCAGCATTAGCAACTGCAGACAGGCTACAAATCCACAGCCAAGCAGACCAAGGGATGCATAATTTTAGGAAGATACAGACATTAGAGTCTGGGGGAGGGTGAACTGGAGCTCAGTTCTTAGGGCACCTCTGAAACAAGAAGAGGAACGAAGGTGGAAAACAGCAAATATTATTGTAAGTGAATAGCATCGACACCGAGTAATACCAGGAGAGGTAAACACACACACATAAGCATGTACACGGGGAGAGGGGGAAGAGATGTCCAAAGAACTAAACGTGAGTGTTCTTATAGTTAAGCAAGCGTGCGTAACTATAAAAAGTGTACACCGTGATCAGCTGTGTATGGCGCTGTGCATGCGCAACAGTGCTCAGTTAACAAGTTTATTTTAATTATAAATAATTAGTATTATTAGTGGTAAAAATAAACACTTTATGCATAAAAATTCTATCATGAGTAAATAATACTTACTGGTACACCTGTTTCACTACAAGAGTCCAGTCTGTGAGCCTTTCCCGGCACCCCTTCTCCCACCCGCCAGGCCTCCAGCTTTGCACCGGGCCCAGCACCCGAGGCCAGCCCCCTCTCTCCTCTCCCCCTCTGCGTCTTTAAAACCATAAGCCGCAAGGCAGCACGCGAGCAGTGCCCCAGGTCACGATATCAAAAGCAGGAGCCTTTGCAGGTGTCCTCGGCAGCAGAGGCAGCAAAAGGCGGCGGCGGCCCAAGCGGCCCCCTGACCCCGGCACCGCCGCACAGCCACCGCCTGCCGCAGCCAGGCCGCACTTACGCCCGCTCCCTCACAGGCCATGGCAGCAGTCAGTACAGGCAGGAAAAAGATGTGGCTACTAACAGCAGGGAACTCGGCCGGGCAGGATTCTTGTAGGCAGCGCTGGTGAGCACCAGCCCGCGCTCACGAGCCTCGCGCCCCTGTGAGAGCTGAGCAGGGGGCACGCGAACACTGGCCCTGACCCGCATCGCCCCCACAGCGCCTTCGCATCCCCAGGGCAGGGCTGACACCTCCGTGTAACAGCAGTGCCAACACAGACAGGCAGACACAGGCAGACAGAAGCTGTGCACGGTACCCGCGAGCCCTCCACGTGCACAGCACACAGGGCAGCCTCGCACCGTGCCCACGGGAGGGAGAACCGCGGGCTGACAGAAACCTGGGTGCTCTCCAGCCCTTCGCTCTGGTGCTCTTCCCCAGAGTGACCACTAGCAATTTGCCTTTAAAAAATATTGCTATTTCCTTTAAAAATTATCGGTATTTCCTTTAAATAGCCTTGGTTTACCAGAAACGTGAAGACTTGGCCATCACCTCATTCTCCAGCCTTCTATCTCTATGGTTACTGTCCCTGTGAAAACGTACATTGTGTATGAACACTGCATCAGCCCCAACCCCTTTTTATTACGTGGGGTTTTATTACTTTGAGCTGATAATACCGAGTTTGATACTTGTCTGTTTCAAAATTACTCCATTTTGTGCCCTTCCAAGGAAGACGCCTCTTCACATCCATGTATTCCGCTGGCTTGGAAATCTAGTGGGAAGAAATGGGGTTAAATCCCATTTGTTTTAGCTAGGTACATGTGTGAATGACTGGGGGAGGGCTAGAGAGGAGAATTCTGTTGCAGGGATGTTTCATATGGCTGGAGAGGCTTCTGGAAGCAACAGGACAGATGTCCTCTATCTACAGGCTAACCAGGGAAGTCTACGTGGCTCCCCTTGCCTCTCGTTCTGTTTCCCACCCAAAGACTTCCATCAGTGCTTTATTTCCTGCTTTATTTCGACCATCCACACATAGGCCACACTTCCAAGGACAATAACTTTTTCCCCTTCTGCCCTTTAACCCATAGGCAAGGCTGCAATGCAGGAGCTTCTACTGTCCTGCCGGAACACTGCTGTCAAATCTAGCCCCGTTCTTTCTCAATTATTCTCCTCAAACACTAAGATCGACCTGGATCTCGAATGAGCTACAGTGAAGGCAGAGCAGTCAGCACCATGCAGACACTGCATACAGTGCGTGCTGTGCATGGGTGCACACGTGTGGTTCACACACACCGTGCACAGATCGTGTGCTCGCCGTACAGCCACAAAACACACTGCAAGCAGGCGTGCTGCACACGCCGAGCGATTCCACAGGCACACACAATGCTGTGCAGCCGAACACAACCCAACTGGTTTGGCAAAATTTATCAGGTGCCTGTATGCTGAAGAGCTACGGGTGCACTGTGTGCAAGCCTCAGCAAGGGAGGGTGGAAGTCGCCATCTGAATGGTATCGGTATTATCACAAGCAATACTCTCTGACGTGACACGAAGCAAAGGCCAACATGAATTAGAGATGCCAGGAACGAAAGATTCCTCCCCTTCCCTCCCCTCCCACCCTTCCCTCCCGGTAGCATCCCATTCCTGCACATTTAGGAGCAGGGTGGAAATATCGCAGGGCACTGTCAGGTAGGCAGCTTGTGTGAAAAGCTGAATCTCATCCTATTTTTAATGTGTCCCCCGTGTATTAGAGGAGGATTTACGTTACATCTATTTAAGTGCCTGTGAGTTTGTGTGTTAATGCCTGCTCACATACAGTACAAAAATACACAGAACAGTTAGTCAAATACATGTAAATACAGACAGAACCCTGTTTATCTGGCAGACCATATAAAGGCTAAGAAATGAAAAATGCACTCACACGCCCTCTGACACCCTGGCCGAGTGTATGCACGAGAGCTCTCAGTGGTAGGGACTGAAGGCTGGCTTCTGGCTCCCTCTCTCTCCCTCTCCCTTTTCTGCTCAGAAGACACTTTGAGCGCAGGGACTGCTCACAGTCTGGCTGTGATCCACACACAGGAGTTGCAATATGCCTGCTATTTCTCCCTCTCCCCCCAGCTCAAGCTTCCCCCACCCCGTCTCTCTTGGTCTCATGTTCAGCCATTATTTTAGCTTAATGTGGTGACATCACAGCTCTCTTAGTGAGATAAAGCCCTGGCAGTGAATACAGAATACGGCTCCACTGATCACTTTCAAATGATGGGATTTAGTGAGGTCTAATATCTCCGGCTCATCGCTGTAGCGCAAGATGCTGTGTTCTGGTACATCCCGATGCAGTTTTTATTGTGCTCTGCTGCAGTGTGGGGGTGATGTGTAGCGTCTTGCTCTGTATATTGGGAGTGAGCCTTGGGAGAGACGCTTTTAATAAGTTCGCTCGTTTTTAAATAGCAGACAAGACTGGCAGACACCTGCCTGTTGCAGTAACTTAAATTTGGTGGGGTTTGTATGCAAAGACTCAAAGGGAATGGCTCTTAACTGGGGAGAGATGGAGCGCTGGAAGACATCTCAATTTTCAGCACCACAGACCAGTCAAAAAAAACCCTTTGTATTTTAAAATGAAAATACTATGTGAATTTTTAAAGTTGCCTAAGAATCCCTAAGAAACAACTTCTCATTTATCTGTAATTCCTCTACCCTTTTATATCAGATTTGTAATAGCTTCAACGGTTTTCATTTTGTTCTGCGTTCTTCTAAAATGGGAAACAAAGAAATAGCATATGATATTATAAAAACTTAACAATGGACCAGATAAGAAATGCAGCAGGAGAAAAATAATGCAGTCAAATAAGCTTTCCATTATTAACAACTGTGCCCTGAGGTCTACGGGCAGAGTCCCAAAACTGAAATTATCTTAAATCATGAGGTTACCAATAAAGACAGCTTGGGACAACAGAAGGGGTCCGTGTTTTCAAGGGGGTTTTAGACCAACATCTCTATGATTAAGATTTCCGTATGAAGGTTTGTTACTTCATTGTAATATTTTCCATCATAACCGAATAGGTAAAACACCTGGCTACCAAACAGAAACCTACCGCTCCTGATGATCAGATCACCACTTGAAGTTAAAATCTGTCTGAACTGCTGGCGATGCATCCCAAACAGCACCACATATGCACTCCCTTTGCCCCACGCACTGGGCCCCAGCCCCTGCCCTCGCACCGCAGGCTCTGCACCCGGCTGCACGCCGGCCCCGCGTGCAGGGGGACGGGGATGGGGACACCCACCGCCACCACAGCCCCCGCCAGGCCTCGGTCAGTGCTCTTTCGGCAGCACGGGGTGGTGGCAGAGGCCCGGCCGCTGAGCCCCACGGTCCAGACTTGACCCCCGGCCTCTCGCCCGGCCCCCCCGCGCCCCCGTCCCGCGGCGCTGGCGGCAGGCGCTGAATGGCGGTGCGTGACCCCGCGCAGCCGGCCTCGCCGCCACAGCCGGCAGGGAGCGGGGAGAGCGGGGAGAGGGAGAGAAGGGTCCCGGCTTCCTCACAGGTAATTAAAGGGACTGCTTTCAAGGTTGCATGGGCAAAAGACAATTCGGCCTAATGAAGCATCGATCGGCCGGCACTGAGGTAGAGAGGCGCTGACATTCATCCGAAGGTACCTTCAGCTGATGTGAAACACTGCGCCGGGAATTGTCCCTGCGCTGCTCGTCATTGCCTGTGACCTGCTCGAGGAAAAATGGACTTTGTTTTAAATGGGTATTAATTCCGTAATTACCCCACCTCGTCCGCTGAGCTGCACAAAATTATTAATTAGGGAGGCACGCGGTTGTTGTGGCGGTGCGCGGTTCCGTCTCGCTTCCCTCCCGCGGGGTGGATGCTCTCCGCTGTCCGCGCTGCAACTCCGCCAATCAGCGCCTCAGGTGCGGGACGCAGGAGGTCAGTCACGGAGATGCGGGGAATTACTGGGGATTGGCAGGGACGTTTTTGTCAATTTGTAAGCAAAACCCTGTGTTATTGCGAGGTTTTCATCTTTTCATCACTGTCAGTCTGTGCCAGCGCCGGATATCTGAAAACAACGTAACCCTCAGAGGCTGCCGGAAAACTAACGGGGGAAGACTACAAACATATTTACAATATTTTTGTGTAAAACAGAAATAGGAAATAGGTACTTACACGAAGAAAAATTAAGCCAATTAAAGCCCTGGAAGTGCTGACACATAAAGCTTGCTGCTTACCCCAGGCAGGCATCTGCGCTCCCATTCAGAAGCCGAGCTGGCTCGGCCGCCGTGCTCTCCGCGCCTGCCAAAACTGCCCTCGCCTCACCCAGCTCTTTCTTGTGTCCTAAATGTTTGCATTTGTAGAACGTCTGAATGGTAATAAAAGGATCAGGAAATGATAGTTGTGCCAAGTAAATTGGGGTGAATGATGGGGGAGGGGAGCGAGTATCGATTGTGAAACAACTCGAGTATTATCTGGAAAGGATTTGCTCACAGTCCTGCACTACTTGGTGTTACAAGAGGCCCCGCGCTCAACAATAGCATGTCCCCTCGGAGCAGAAGACACAAAGGGAATTTGCTCTGATTCAATCCACACAGTGAGGCCCCTCTGGGGCTAAAGAGGGTCACTTTTACCCTGGCTAAAAATAAAGAAAAAAGATTTTTTTCCCTCTAACACACACACACATGCACGCACACACACGATCCAGTGGGAGAAAGCAGCCTGCCTCCACTTGACAAGACGCTCAGAAATCACGAGCTTCCTCTCTCATGTTTTCCATTCAGTCTTTAGGATTTATCAGAATTTACTTGAAAAAAAA
Source organism: Aythya ferina (assembly GCF_964211825.1). Taxonomy (NCBI): domain Eukaryota; kingdom Metazoa; phylum Chordata; class Aves; order Anseriformes; family Anatidae; genus Aythya; species Aythya ferina. The sequence continues at coordinate 748,445 of NC_140308.1, forward strand.
AATTAAATAAGATACGTAGAACATGATCAAAGAACGGCAAAGCGGTCGCTTCCTTTGATACTATTTACGTCTGTAATAAGTGCCTTTACTGGGGACTGCTGCAACGCTGGCCCCTAATAACAAAGGAGGTGACACCGTCAGGGCACAGAATTGTAAACTGAATTTTAAAGGACGTGAGAGCCTAGACGTCAGGGTTCTGGTTATTCGGATATATTTGTTTTCTAATACTTCTGCCTTTTCATTTCAAAACAGCAGTTAGCATTCCCCTTCTAAACCCAGCGTGCTTTCTTCAAGACCAGGTCAGTAAAGAAAGGCAGTGATTGTGCGCAACACCTGCTGAAATTAAAAAAAAAAAAAAAAAAAGTTTTCCCTAAAAATTGCTAAAATGTAGCTCAGCAGATTCTATCTGCATTAATTTGGCTGAACAACAAGATATTGCTGGGGACAAACTCTGAATAAAGCAGTCCCGAGTTCCCAGAATTGGCACAGCTCAGCCTAAACAATGGCTGCTTCCTATTCACCTTAACCCAGCTTTTCAAAAGAACATCCCCAGAAACACAAAGCATCAGCGGGAAATGGCAATTTTATGAATCCTAATCAATCAAAGGGCTTATTAACTCAATGTGAAGCCAGATTAAAATCTTTAATTATAAATCGTGCTAAAAGGAAAAACAAAATGTACTTATGGTACATTGAAAATTCCGGATATTAACATAGTTGCCATTATCTCTCTCAATATTAAATTTCCCCTCCCTGCCCTGCAACATGCTCACCTTTTTCTGTTCCTAAAGAACAGAACTGTAGAGCAAACTCATTTTTCTCCTTTCCAGGCTTATTAAAATGTATTCTTTCTGCCCGCACACCCCCCGTTTGCAGGGAGCGGGGTGGGTGGGTATGGTGGGGGGGTCAGGAAACCCCATTACAGCTGCACAGTCAGAGGCGAGGGGAGCGGTTGTTTATTAAGTGGGCCGAGTCGGAGTTACAGATTATTTTTTTGGGGCCACAATCAAATGTGAAGCATTTCTGCTAATGAAAACGGCATGCATGTCTGTGCAAGTGTGTGTGATTGGCAGGGTTGCAGATTGCTAGCCACAGGAAGGGTCCTTGCTTTAAGCTACGGTGTGAGAAAGGCTATGGGTGCTTTTTTATCAGACAGACATTTGGGAAATGACCACAGCAAATGTAATCACAGTTGGACGGGGAGGGTGGGGGCGGGGGCAAGGGAGAGCAGAGAATGAGATTCGCATGTTTTATTTATTTGTTCAAAGTCACGGTCATCCTATTGTGTGTCCCTCTCTCATTCTGTCATTCCTGGCCCCTCCAGCCCACCCCCTACCCTGTCCCCATTGTTAAGGCAGGAGGCAGAATATGACTGCGGGTGACAATAAAACACACCTAACTTCTCCAAAGCGGAACATTCAGCTGGAAAAGCACTTATTTTCTGTTTAAAATATTAGCATTGTACAAACACAGCTTAACTATTTTGTTAAGAGATGTGCTTCCTGGGTAATAAGGCAGCTACCTCGTTGGCAGGTTATTTGCCACAATTCTCTGGCCTCACGTATTTCCCCTCTGCAGTACATTGTTTTTACATTTGAAATTCAAGATTTTTGCCCCAAATTAATTTTTTCAAAGGAGAGGGAAATTTCCTTTGGAAAAACAAATGACAGGACAAGCTCAGATTATGATTTTAGGTTGCTTCATTTTTTTTTAATACAGAATTCCTGTTTTCCTTTTCACTCCTTTTCTCTTAACACATTGCTTCCTCGGGATTTATTTCTTTAGCACTCCCGAAATGAAGAGCAGCTTTTTCTGAATTGGGATTTTTCAGATTTGCTCTCAGTTTTGTGACTTCATTTGAAACCCTGTAACATGGTTCCCTCCTGTAAAACTTAAGGAAAACATAGCTGGTTAATTTGAAATATAGTTTTAATTAAAAAAAAAAAAAAAAAAAGTGATTTTAATTTTATGTTTTATAAATGACTGGTTGGCTCCAAAATGCTTGCAGAAGCAAATTTCACACCTTACAGAAGGGAATCACCTTCTCTGTTCTCTAATTGCTGCCTGTTAGTTCTGTACTCCATCCTGAATTTCTACTGCCGTCCACAGATGCTCAAGATTACATGACATGCTATTTTCAAACACACCCTAAAACGGAAAGAAAGCGAGTTTGTGTGTGTTCGTCCAGGTCCCTGCGTTCCTCGGACAGGGTGAATAATTACCAGCACTGCCTTTCAAAATACCACCAGCACCTGTCTGCAAATCTTGCACAGCAAAACGTAAGTGGAAGAGCTTTTGAATGTGGAAAAGAGAATTTTAAAAATATAACAGGTCTGGTACTGAATCATTTTTGCTGAATATGCATTTCTCAGATTTTCCTTTTTCCCCCCACAAATACACACTTGCACATACGTACGCTTTGCATATCTGTTCTTGTACTGAATATTTATGCTACATACTGTATACACAGAATACAGAGCGCCAGATTATTTTTTGTAGATAAATACTACATATGCTTATTGGCTCAAAACACTAACATTTGTAGAATTCTTCTAAAACCTTAAATGCCACATAACTGTGATATTCCTTTGAAGATGATCATTAGACCTAATAAACAGGATACTGGAGGCACAGATCTTGTCCTCTTTAGCTCCTGCAACTGCCTTTCAGTAAATTCAGAAAAGATCCTTTGTGCCTAACTGGGTTTTCATTTCATTGCTTTTAAATTTGTTAAGCTTGACTTTTGACACTTTAGAAGCTTAGCCTTTTTTAAGTACAATAATATAATAAATATTTGTGTTGCCAAAGAAAAAGTGAATCTGTTGTTAGTGTTATATAAAGCATGATCTCTTTTTCATTCGTTTGTTATAAATAATTCACACAACTATGTGCATTTTATAAACATAATCTTTAGGAAACTGATACTATCAAACATTTCTGAGGCAACACTCCGAAACATATACATACGTACAAACTATTTACTATAGTGCATTTGGATCTGTAAACAACAAAATTGTTAATAAAAGCAGAAAAATAAAGATATTCTATGTAAATAATTATGTTAATACGATGTGTTTTCAGACTTATTTATACAAATTAGTCATCTGAATGACAAAAAGCTTTGACAAACTACAAACACCCATCAAAAATCATATTATTTGGCTCATTTTCCCTTGCAATTTCCATCCTTAGCTTGCCTTGAAAAAAGAAGACAGATTCAGAAAGTCCCTGCTATCTGTCAATACAGGAGGAACAAGCCCAGTCAGATGCTTTTTTCCTTACTTACATGTTTAAAAGTATTTTAGTGTTTTCCGTAAAGTATGCAAAAAATTTGATTTTTTTTAAGTTTTAAAATTAAACAAGATTAAAAAATGAAACAAGTGTATTTTAATCCAAAATTATTTCCCTAAAATACTTATGTGCAGCATGTTTGCTTCAATTAGGAAAAAAATAATATTTTCAATATTTTCAAGTAGCAATTTAATATACAGAAAATCTCTTCTTATTTTTCAGAACAAAACACATTAAAAATCATTCAGCAAAGAAACGATATATTTAAGATAAAAAGGAAAAACGCTGTGCAAGAACTACCGAAAGCTTCGCATGTTCATTTTTATACATTTCACTAATTTCAGGCAGTACAGGATTCCTCTTTCATTAGTTGGTCCTTCAGATAAACGTCTAAAGGAGAAACTGCTAATGAAATGAGATATTCCTGTACACTTAGAAATTACAGTTTGGAAAGACTTTTTATAAATTCAAATCACAAAATTCGCAACAAACTGTTTTAACTATTTCAAATGCTCTTTTTTTTCTGTGGGGAGTTTCTTGCCGTTTGGTTTTGCAGCACCGACGTGACCATAAAAATGCCATTATTCTCCAGAACAACAAAACCCCGTTTATATTAACAGATGCTTCCGCACACGGCAGCATGGCCGGGGATAAAAAGGCACCGCAGCGAATGCGGCTCCAAATCGTTTAATCCGGATTAACCCAGCGCTGCACTTGCTCCGCAAGCCCAACTTTCCCGGAAGGCGATGGGCAAAAAGCGGCCTCGCGGGGCCCCGCAGGACCCCGAGAGCTTCCTCGCCTCGCCCTGCGTCGGCCCCAGCCCCTCCGTCTGGATGAAACCATTTATCTCCATCACTCGGGAGCTGGTCAGACGGGGGGCGAGGCGATTGTTTCCCGAGTTGTCAGAGGGCATTGATCAGCCCTTCCCTCGGCCGGCCGCGAGGTGAGGGCAGCTCCCCCAGGAGCGCTCGGGGCTCGGCCATGTCAGGGGAAGCGGTATTGAGTCATGAGCCAAATGACTGCTCATTGAGGGAAACGGGTATTGGCGTCCGAATCATTCCGAGACACCCTCGGTAACGCTTAAACAAGTCCACTCTGTTAATGTCAGGTCACGGGGGACACATTTAGCCCTCTCTGCTGACCATTAGACCCTTTGATGGAGTGGACGATAAACCTGACAGGACAGGCTGGACACTGCTGGTGGATGTGCCGGCGCTGTCAGCGTGCTCAGGCCGCCCGTGGGCGCCGCAGGCTGACGGACAGACGGACACCACGGCCACCACCAAGGGCCACACAACGCAGGGGGACCCTGGCGGCACGGGGATGGCCGGGGGAAAGCCTGTCCTTCGCGGGTGTGCCTGCACCGCTCCCTCCTAAGCGCCCTCTCCACCAACGGGGCATTTGGAAACCCATTTCTTAATCACCGTCTATGAGAAAAAAAAACAAAGATCTCGATATCCCTCCAGAAGGAAGGGAATGGTACGTAATTAGCTGCAATCTGGTTACAGCGCTCGGGAGGCAGCTCCTAAGAACGGCTTACTTTATGCCACGCTTTTAAAAACAGTCAAAAAAGGAAAAGAATAAAATCAGCTGCCCTTCTCCGCCAGGAGAACAATTCTTGAGGAAAATAATCAACTTTCAAAGTATTGATTTTGCATTCATCAATCAAATATAAAAAATTAATAAGAAATTCAACCTCATCTGTTTTCAGAGAACGTGTTGATAATTGCATTTATACTATTTGAGGGAATTACATTTAAATCTTTCGTTACATGTGAGCTTACTACTATTTACTTTCCTAAGTTTCTGCCAGTAAAAGGGGCCCTGGGTTTGACAGAACAAATTTCCCAGCATTTGGAAGCTTTTATCCCAATTTTAACACCTTATCTCTTTTCCTCCAGAGAATTAACTGATATTGCATTAAAACAGAAGATGATATAGAATTTTAAACAGTCCACACAACTGGAAAACTGACAGATCCTTAAAAAGCTCCACTGGAAAGAAACTTCAGCCTAAAAATTTCATTTTTTTTATATTCAGTATATAAGCATATATGTATATTTACACACATAAACATGCTCATATAAAAAGCAATTTTAAAACAGCCAAATGAGTATTTTAAAATATTTTAATATTAAGCACTGTATCAATTAAAAAATTAAACTGCTGAGATTTTCTTTTAACCTAATAGCCAATAAAAAGTGACACAACTGAAGAATATCAGTATAATCCAGATTATTCAGGTATGATTTATATTTTCAGTCAAGCCTTAAAACCTTTTAATAAAAGAAACATTTTTTCACTAATGTATTTTCTAATCATAACTTGCTCAAATTTCAAAATATTAAAATAAATGTTTCAAATGACACAACAATTTTGTGATCCGTTTCTTACTAATGCCATTAATGCTGCACTCAGATAAATCAGAAGACAAAAGGATATTTTTTGCCGGCCATGTGATGCTATTTGTTGAACGATTCTTTTATTTATCCAGACCCTGCCTGTCTCACACCTAGAAACTGAAAGCTGCCCTCTTAGGAACACAGGTGACAATATTTCTGGATTTGTTTTTTTCGTTATGATTAAAATAATATATAAAATTAAGGGCAATGCCGACTATTATTTTTCCCTGTAGGTCCTGTTACTTTAAGGTGATATAAATTGTCCGATATCCTCCATGAGTGCATGCTCTCAGGGCATGAGAGCATACAGACTCCAGATAAGTAATAATTTAGTATACCAAAGGTGAAAAGAAAATGCAGGGGGAAAGTCCTATTTCTGCAGAAAGCCTTCTCAAGCAATTAAATGCAACTGCCCTTGTTGATCGCATCTGGAAGGCAGGGTTTTTCCCCAGGCCTGAGGACACCGAACCCGAGCGTGGAAGGGGCGTCGGAGCCTCCCTCACCTATTGCCTCTTTGTGCTGTGCCGAGCTCTCAGCGCTTCTCCGCATTTCCATTTCAAGCAACTGCAGTGATAGCAGTACAGATCAATTTCAACATCTAAGATTTAGTAAATACAACATATGTATATTTCATGTAAATATTTTCATTAAAACTACATTTGGCAGGAGCGGAACAGTGCCTCTCAAATAGGAGACTCAAAAGCTCCTAAATATCAACCCCCCCCCCAGTAATCTTACCGTCCAACTCACAAAGTTTCCCCCAAGCTTTTGGGGGAAGTTCTGGCCATGCATTATTCAAATAGTTCCCTGACTTCTGCATAAAGCAGTTCTTGACCTGCGAATCATTGGTGAGCACCGCAAGTTGTCACAGTACAAGACATTATTTCTTTCCAGGCAGCTTATGAAAGGAACCAAGACCCTGCTCTTGCCACAGGATCCAATAATGCAGAATATGGCCCCCTCCAACATCGCACGTAGCTGCACCTGATTAGGCCCACTCAGGTATCCACTTGGTGACAAAAATGCAAGGAAAAAAAAAAAAGCCTGAACCCAGCACTGACTGCCAATCATGAATTTCACAGAAGAACTCTGCACAATTTGAGAATGTGTGGTGCAAAACTGTCCCTTCTGTGTGCACGCAGATTTACGTAGGCCCTGGGCTCTGTGGGAAGGGGATTGTTCTCCCGTGTTTTCCTGCTGCATGCACAGCGCTCGACACGACGCAGCCTCGGTTTTCTGAGCAGAGCCTTTCTGTGCTGCGTGACGCAAGCTGCAGTATTTACAGCCACGAGGTGCTCGGTGCTCATGGGTGCCTACCTCAAGGAATCAGAAACACCGCAGGGTCAAAATCTGAGTTTGTGTTTGAGTAAACACTAGCCCTAAATTATCTCCATTATTTCCACAGCATAATGACAAGGATTAAATTTGCAAATTTATCTTGAGATAACTGAACTCTTACCTTTGAATCTACACAGAAATTACGTTACAGCAATCATTTAGGTCTCCCTGTAATAGACATTATATATATTATAAAAGATATGCAACCTTAAAAAAAAAAAAAAAAAAAAAAGAGAGATCCTGTGAAAAAAAACATGAATTCCAAAATCTCTAGCCACTTAATTTAGAAAGAGCACAAAGAAAAAATGTTTTTAAGCACATAAGAAAATCCTAGAAGTTACGACAACATGATTACTGCTTTGACTAGCTGACATCTTCCAGAGGAACACCCTTCCCTGCCCCCTGGAAAGCTACCTGCCATGCCCAGAAGCAGGACTCGTGAGAAGTAAACCATAAAGGATAAAACACTGGGTGATGGCTAAGGGCAAAACTTCCTAACGTCCTCCCAGCCCCTGCACCCCGACATTCAGAGCTCGGTGAGCACCGGTGCCGCATCCCTGCAGACCGTGACCCACGCGGCTCTGAGCACGGCTCTGCGCTAACCTGGAAGTTGCTAATAGGTTGCTAATACCTCAAAGTGTGTTCATTTCCTTTTTGTTTGCTTGTTTGTTGTTTTTGTTTTTCCCTGTCTTTTCACTCAGCGTCCAAAATGCTATACAACCCCTCCATTGTTTTAATTGCAAAATTAATTAAACATACCAAACATGCTTACATTCGCTCCTTTTTGATTTTAACTTTTGCAAATCACCTGCACAGTCATCTGTTCTCATTTTTGCTGGACATTTTCATGCTAACCAGCAAGGTCATTGCAAAACTTGTATTGATTTTCTCCCTAAATACCCGCCTATACAAATACATATTTTACCAACGGTTCTGAAGTCATCCCTGAGAACTAATGTAAACACAAGGCAATGCAGCTGCGAAAGCCTTTGGAACATGGAGTCACAAATGGACTTCTGCAGATTCCTACTGGAAAAAAAATAGCTGGTTAACCCTTTTTTGGCTGAGTGGGGAAATCAATTTTCCAACGAGGCAGCCCTGGCTATGAACGGGGCACCACACACCCTCCTGGCCGGGATAATAGACTGGCCACCCTGGAGAGTGGTCAGCGCAGCCTGCGCGGCAGCATGACATTTATCTTCCGAACGTGCTCAAATACAGTGTATTTTGTTTGGCTGATTGATTTTAGCATTCAAACATATCTTCCACTCTTTCAACCCAGAGACATTCAATATCTTTACTTTGAAATATATCAAATGTAAATTTTCTGAACGTATCACACAAAACTAGAATCTTTTAGCAATCAAGATAAATATCCGTAATCTCCTCTGCATTGATAGGGAGCCCAGTGGGGCTGGCAGCCTGGCCTGGTCTCTCTTGTACTCACCACGGAGTTTAAATACCAGACCTGGAGTTCACCAGAAGAATGCACCAGTAAGTCAAGAATTTCATGTTGCTAAATGATTTTTCCCTTTTTACCAAGAATGACGGAGCCCTTTTTGCAGCTGAGCAAAGACCAGCTCCCTCCCTGAGGTAAGGACTAAGAGAGATTCTAAGGTAAAACCAGATTTTCCTTTTTTCCTAGCTTGGTCACCATCTAGGTGCTGATCATTTAAATCAGGATGACAAGAAAAAAAAACAAAACACACACACACACACAACAAACAAACTGCGTGGATGGCTAGAAAAAACTGATTATGTGTGGGACTGGGATTCAGACACACATTTATAAAAAACTAACTTCGAATCACTGTACCAGATGCAGTCCCAGGCAAAAATGTATGCAGGCAACAGGGAGTTAAGTAAATAAATTTTTTCTTTTCTTTGTCGATGTGTTTAGTTCTCTTCCTGCCAAGACTCATTTCACTCTGCTATCTTGTGAGAGACACATATGGTGCAGTGAAATTGCCATCCAAGAAAGCATGTCCCAGCCTGTTGAGACATCATCAAATAAGATTAAAGCAAAGTAAAAATAAAAAGATAGAACGATTTTTTTTTCTTTTTCTTGTACAGGGAACATCTGATGAAAGTCACTGAGGTACTTGAATGCTTCTAAAGGTTTTGCAACCATTTCTTTACTTTGCCTGGTTAAGAAAAAGGCAGAAATAACAAGCCAATATCTCCTTTTTCTTCTTCAAGTTAGTGAAAAAATGTGTTTCATAATAAACCTGATGTATATGAATAAAATACAATATTGCCTTCTGTGCTTCTGTGGAAACAGCACTTAAATGCACAAAAATACCACTGCCTTTCTATTCTGGTTGCCTCTCCACCATCTCTGACTCCTGCACGCAAAAAAAATCTTTTGGGGCCAGGACAAAATAATCGTTTTATTAATCTAGTCCACAAAAAGGTGCAAGTCACCTCCCAGCCAGCCTATTTCGGCGTGCCTCTGGTTACCCACTTCTACACCAAATATTAAAATTCAGCGTCTGAGAAACACAGAAGTCCAAGCTGCAGTATTTAAGTAAGCGTGAAAGAAACTGAAAATTGTTTCCTGCTTTCCTAACGGTGAATGAAGCAGATATCACTGGCTTTTCCCTTACAAGGCCTCTTCAGTTTCCACGTTTAAAGAAAAGGACAGGTAAAGGAATCACGGCTGATCCCCACTTGCTTTTGTCTGTGGTACTTACAACAAGACTGAGGACGGGGAGGTTTATACTGCTACATCAACAGGAGTTGCTGAGAAGCAACTCGTCAGCTCCTCTTAACTGCTCTGAAATCCAGCTCTACAAATGCTCCAGCATTATTGCCCGTGTGATAGCAGAAAAGCACAAGCTACCACAACACTACGGGATGCTCTACACTCTAAGTGCATGAACTTAAAGTACAGAAGTCTGCTCAAGGCCAAAAAGAAGTCACAAGGGATAAGAGGAAGCCAAAATCAAATTAGCATTGTTGATCATGATAAAAGTAAGCTGAGGGGTGGGGGGCATCCTAAACATAGAAAATAATCTGCAAAATGGAGTTCAGCTTCAGAAACAGGAACGTATTTTATGCGTTTCTTTGCTACCCACCCCAGTCAGACCCCGTGCGTTTGCAGGGTCTTGTTTCCAACACACAGCCGTAGCTGGACTGCAGGAAAGCAACAATGCATCAGTAGCAGAGATTATCCCTGGCCTTAATAAGCTGTTGTTGGCTTTCATAACAACTGCAGCCTAGGACGAGTCACACCGAGCTCAAAGACAATCTTACCAATAGCCTGGAGCAAGGATTATAGAAACAAGAATCCAAGGGGGGGTGGGAGGGCGCAAAAATCCCAAGAAACAGGGGCTAATGTAAAATCGTTTACATATTAACCTTCTTCCCTTCTGACAGTGGTCAAGTTCTGATTCAAAATACAAATTATCTCCAATTACTTCAAAAGAGGCAGTCACAGAGCTGTCACTTAACCTTCACCATCTGTTTGGCTCAAAAGAAAGCTGTACAGCCTGCCACTTTGACCTCATCTTTCTCTTTCCGCACTGGACAGGCACCAAAAGAAGAGACGATGGCTTATTGTTCTCCAGAGAAAACCCCGTCCACGGCGGAGCTGGGGCTGAGGATGCGCGGAGGGGAGGGCAGACTTTCCAGAGGTGACTTAATTTAACTGCTGGGGGGCTGCTGTGCGAGGCTGAGTTTGCAGACCTTCCTCGCTCGCTCTGCCCGGCGTCTCCGGAGATGAGGTTTGTGTAAAAGTGCAGCCTGCCTGCAAGGAGCAGTCACCGCCTAAACAACGGGCTGGGCGAAAAAGGCAGCAGCTGATTCACAGCGGATTCTGGCTTATAGATTTTTGCGATTTTTTCCACCTAGTAGACAGACACACATAGAAAAACATCAGCTCTCTGAGATGTCAGAGGGAAAATAAATCCAGGAAATGAAATCACTTTCTAGGAAAGAGAGTAGCACAAAATGATTGGGGAAAACAAAACAAAACAAAACAGAACAAAACAAAACAAAGCAGGAAGGTGCACGCTCTGGGCAAGCAAACTTGGAAGTTCTAAAATATGATCTTATTGTAAGATAAATCAGAGTTCACCACCGCTTTCAGCTGTACAGATAAGACCAAAGCTTCTCTCAAACCGCTTATTAACCGCTGTGTATCCCAGCCCTTTCCACGGCTTCAGGGGAAGGCAGGGAGTTTATGGCTCAAACTCAGCCTAGAAAAGTGGCAGCAGTAAAGCAAGTACAAACCCCCACCAGTGGCCAGTGAGGGACAAGCAGGCTGCCAAAGAATCAGGCTCCTAAACCCAATCTGAAAGTGCAGAGGTGTTGGGAAGAAAAAAATCTGTCAGAGAAAAGAGATTCCGGGGGGGCTGCAGGGCACAGTAATAGGGTGCAAATTTTTGAATACCTCGTGGTTTATGGGCAGTTTCTAATGCTTCTGCCGAGAAACATTACAGCATTTCCACTGGCTCTGATCTTTATTTTCAGTTTTATTACCCACTGCATAACACGTTTCTCCAAGAGAGAAAGAAAGAAAGCAGAGCCCTCTGTAAACAGGAGCAACTCCAAGTCCTAAACGTTTCGCATAGCGATGTGGTGTAGCAGGAGGATAATTCTGGATGTGGAAGCAGCTCTGAAAACAAACATTTCTGTAGCTGTGCATGCTACATGACACTTCTGGCACCGTTTGGCATGAGGAGGCAGAACCCGTTCTCTTGTCTCACAGTAGTTAACCCAAGGAGAGCACACCGCAACGCACGCCGCCAGATGACGGGCTGCAAACTTTCCATTTCCATAGCAGATGGGAACAAATCAATTAAGGACACGGCGCTACAGCACTGCTAATAACAAGTACTCGACATACAGTACTGAGCATTCTGCTCGGTGGGGGAAAGGAAAGGCTGCCGCAGAAGGTGCTGAATCAAATAATGATCTCAAGCAAATAGCCTTCTACTCCGCAGAATCTGAATTCCTTTGCTGCCGTTTTTAAAACGCAAACAGAATATCGAGCTCCGGGTGCAGTTCAGAGGGGGCAGAAAAGCTCCCTGTGCTCTGTGCTGGAATAGCCTGACAACAGCTGCAGCCACACTGAAATGTTTAATTTTACTTAAAACATTCTCTCAGGCCTATGTATTATTTGAAGTATAATGTACAGAATTATCTAATGAATTCTCAAATCAAATACTCTCATTTTGCTGCAGGCCATTTCCCGAGAACAAACTAAAGGCACACAGGCTTCTTAATGTGCCTGAATGTTGAATTTAAACAGATGTCCAGTGGACATCAGCTTCTTTCAGATTGCCTCTCCCATTCATTCTTCTGTATCTCTGGCCAGTGCAAACCCCCTTAAATTAAAAACAAACAGAGAATCAAAAAATATGGCAGGACTACCAGGAACAAAAAGGTCTGTCGCGAATCCTGGCTGTCCCTCTGCTGCGGTGAGGGCCGTGGTGACAGTGAGAAAGTTGCCTAGGAACAGCATCTGGCTCTGATTAGGTAACAAGCTGCAGCATCTGCAAACTTGTCAGTGCTCAGCCCACAACAAAGTCCGGCCAGCAGAGCGGTGTTTAAAATGGGAACTAGCTGTTACATTTTATAAGACAAACATTATCTGTTCCCATTGCAGGGAGCCTTTTCATTAAAAGCTGGCTGTAAGAGGAGAAATTAAACGTGCTTGTTACATTTTGCTTTTCATCTCAAAGAAAAAGCCATCCAGTTTTGTCTGTCACAAGCCTTTTTATTTGTCTTTCCTCTGTGAAATGGCTGTAAGATAACAGTAGTGATTTCACAGCCCACAATAAGCAGCCACTGTGAGCCCTGGGTGCTCTCGTAAGATTTCACCGCATTTCCCTCTAACTACGAAAAATGAAGGAAAACTTGGAGGCGCAGCAAGCCCTGCGGCCAGGACCCCAGCCCCTGGACGCACCGGGGGGGGCACACCACATCTCGGCACGGAACGCGCTTCTCAACTGCCCTTTACTTGCTTGGTTCGATCTTGCAACACGTGAATTAAAATTCACTCATCTCCAAGTATTTATTTATTTACTTCGGCTGTGTATTTGACTAAGACAGCTCCCACACTTCGCTGTTTTTTCTCCCTTTCTTTTCTTGGTGTGTTGGAGTTGATCTTTTTCTATGCTCTCTGTGTTACTGAATGACAGTTACAGCCCTCGACGCCTCCGCGGTGATCTGAAATGCATTTATACTGCTCTTTTGAAAAATGAAAAGAGAATACTTTGTGTGCCCTGTATTAGACCAAAGTCCAACTTAACTGAGGAAGAACTGAAGAATTATTAAATCTGAAAAGTTAAATTTCTGTCCAACCCGAGTGATTTTCAAACATCTAAGCAAACGCACCAATCAGCATTTCCACAAAAAAACATTTTCCTGCAAAATAAGCATTAGTCAAATCAGTACTAGAGACCTGGATAGCATTCGCCCCTCCTTGCAGTTTTTGAAAACTGACAGAAAATCCTGTAATTCCACAATTACTCAGTCTGAGTAGTTTGCTTCTGAAAACACTTACCTCGATGCCCCAGCCTGCCCAGGGACCAGCCTGCGTAAGCTGTAAACACGGCCAGCAGTCTGCGGGTGCTCGTCACTGCCAGCGCAGAAACCAAAAACCAGCCGCCGTCCCTCCACAAGGCCTGGGCAGAATGGAAAAATGCTGTTTCCCCAAAGCCCAGGAAACTGCAGAACTCCAAAATAAGGACTTCAGGGGAAATATAGGTGTTACAGGATCTTGCATTTTTTCTTTTTTTAAACCTTGCTATGAAATCTGGCCTATTTATTAGTTGTGAAATACAAGCCCCGTTATCAACAATCTTAAGGAAATGGATTGATGTTAAGTGATACTTCAGAATCCGCCCCGTAGCAAAGCTACTGCACCATTACGGAAAGATAAGCAGAAAATCCTTCCTGCAAATAAAGGAGACCTCCCTGATATCCTATAAACCACGCGGCTGATTTTTAAAAGCCACTGACACAACGTATGGGCCTGGAAACGTCCCGCTACAGGGCAGCACACTGTCCCTCCTATAAAACGAAGGAACAATTCCTATCGGAGGGGGCTGCCCCAGCCCTACTCGCACTGGGTGTTCGGCTCACACACAGGAATCTCGGCCGGGCACCATGCACAGCCCGGGCCCGCTGGGACCAGCCCTACCTGTGGCAGGCACCGGCTGGGGCTCGGCTCCCGGTGGGCCCAGCCTTGGCCCAGCAGCCACAGCCCCCAGCACAAGGTCCCGTGGGCAGCCCCCGGGCGGCCAGGAACCACAAAATGAAATCCAATCCTGCAGCAGGATTGGGACTGCAGAATTTGAATATTATTTTTTTTTCTGATTCCTCAGAACAATTGTATAGGATAGAAAAAGCGAGGGGCGTCGGGCACTGTCTGAAGGGGAGGTGTGAGGAGGACGGGTGCCAGTTGAACAAAACCAGACAGAAGCTGAGCTGGCTGCAGAGCCACGGCCCCGCTCCAGACGCGCTCCCACCTCAGGCCGTCACTGTGCACCAGTCCCCCCGCGCCAGGGCCCTGTGGGCCGCAAAGCCCCTTCCTCTCCTCTGGGAGCTGTGAGGGACGTGGCAGCTCGTCCCTCGACGCCCTCGCAGCCCAGCAGGCCTGGCCGTGTGCCTGCTGCCGGCCTCGTGCGGCCGTCGGGAGGCCGAGGGGCGAGGCCTGGCAGTTCATCGTCTTACCCACAGGGCTGCCACCATCCCGCTTCTCACTTCAACGCAAAGCGGCGGCTCTTAAAATTCTTAAGTTCTCTCAGCGCTACAGCTTATTGTTACCAAGTGTGACTGCCATTAAAAACTGATAGAGCCAGCATTCCCCTAAACCCATTTTAAGTCCTCGACAAAAGGCCGTGCATTTTAAACGCGACACGGTTCGTCCATTATTCTGATTTATTATTATTTGTATTACAGTAGTACCCAGAGGCCCCTGCCAGGTTCCTTTGTCCAGGGCATTGTACAGAATGCACAGCAACACACTGATCTAAAAAACTTAAATTCAGCCTGAAAGGTTCCAGACCCATTCCCCGTAGGTATTTCCTCACCCCATGCGTTAATCATTTTCATCATGCTAAGGGCATTTCCCAAACTCTAATCGTTTTCTGTTTTTTCCCCCACAGAATTAGGATTTGCCCAGCACCTCCAGCTCCAGGTACAGCGCCGTGATTAGCCCAGCAACAGGCCAGGAGTCACCAGCACAACTTAGGGCAGGTTTTAAAAAGTATTTTGTGTCCAAGGAAATGCAAGGGTAATCAAAAGCCTCGAGATAACATTAACTAGACCGCACCAAACAAACGAACAGTCAAGAGAAGATCACCATTTCTTCTACGTGATTCTCTCTTAACTGAAAATAAATAAATAAATAAAACCCAGCTGCTCTGAGAAAAAATACTCAAACATGGTAAACAAATATAGCAGTTGGATAGGGATATGCAATGTTCGTATATAAACAAAGGAAAGGTGTGGAGATTGCACACATCATCCTTGAAAGCAAGAGTGAAAATAGCCTCTCCCATCTCTAAAAGCAGCTGGGGATGATTCGCAGTAGATTTTTCTATAATAAAATTCCCTTACGTTTCTTTAGTTGGAAAACTCAGTTTATAGGTCAGTTAACAAGTATTAAAACCACAAGAGAACATGAAACGCACCACCTTTTCCTTTTGATCCTTTTCCCTTTTGGATGAACGTTTTGAAGTTTTGAATATAAAATCCCTGAATTTTTGTTATGTTTTATGCCTCCGTGAAGGCATTAAAACAAAAGTTTGTGGGCTGAAGAAATATCCCCTAACTAGCAGGGAATTAAAGAAAGCTGTCCTGCGCCGGCACACCTGTGTGCCAGGTGTGCTGCTGCCCAGGCTCCCAAATGGAACACCTCATTTACAAAACAAATCTGTCCAGAAAATTACCTGCCTCTCTTGATTGCTGCAAATGGTTTTCATCAACCTGCACTGAACTGTACTGTGTTCTCTCCAAATTTACAGCATTGGGTATAAGAGTCATTGTAGGAGGGAAAGGAATAGAAGCAATGTTTAAAAGCCATTAAATAAATAGAGGGTCCCCGTCGAGCATGGTCAGTGCCTTGGGTGTCCATTCGTTAAGGTAGTTCCCTGCTGAGCACGCTGCATAACCCACCACCAAGCACAGAATTGGCTTGGCTTAAAGGTTTTAAAGGCCCTGTTCTCTTGCAGGATGCTTCGGTTTTGAAATCTATCAAAGGAATCTCAAAACAAATTACATGGTAAATTATTATCTCTGTTCTGGCCTCCTCTCTACACCCCACTGTTCAGCATGAATGACGATGGGAGAGCCGCTTGTGAAAGCCTGCAAGATAAGCAGATTACAGAATGTCAGGTGCCTCGGGCTACTCTAAATTTCACAGCCAAACTTCGCTGGCCGAATCAGTTCATCTCACTAATATGGGTCACAGGCTATTTCAATTAATGCACCTCTAATGACTAACATTTGTTCCTTAATGTGAAAGGAATAAATACGGAGATACACAAAGCAGCAAAATCAAGCAAAATCCCTCCCATGCTTCTCATCAGTACCACTGCGTTTAGCTTCTCTAACCAACTAACAGGGATGGAGAAAACAGGCTTGCAAGAAACACAGAATTTCTTTCAGAAAGAAACCTTTTATGTAGCTTTCCTATCATTACCAACTGCATTTCTGGCAGCTTTCAGTGTCCTCTAGATCCCTGTGTACTGAATAACAAGACCTGATATGAAAACAGAATGCAGAAAACAAATTAGCATTTTGAAAATAAAAAGCATGGCTTTTAATCCTATTAAGATCGTGGCTTTTTTTTTTTTTTTTTAAAGTTCCCTGAAAGATATACTGATGTTTCCATTAACATAAATGCTGAAATCAGCATTTCCTTTGAAAGAAGTTGTTAATATTTGGAAATGGTAGGATTTCCAATCCTAGATTTGATTGTTATTCTATGCTACCCTGCAAGTGCCAAGGTCATGGGGAGATTCACCTGCACACTGAGCTAAATGAATGCACTCGGCCACAATACATGTATAATTTAACATTCTCCTCTCAAGTACCACCATGCATTCCTAAAAATATTTTATTACAATAACAAATTGGTTTCAAAATCATGCATTATGTATTCTGAAATTAGGTCTGCCAATGAAACCTGTATATACAAACATACAAGCAACCATGCAGGACAGCATGAACACAGAAATTATAGGTTCTAGAAGAGCTGAAAGGAACAATTAATTCTTCCTGCAACTCCAGAAAGTCCTTTTGTATTACTTTAGTCTGCATACTTAAAAAGAAGAAAACAATCAGTTGCTGTGAAATGCATTTAGTAATCAAATAGCAGGTCTCTTTCTATATGTCTTTGTAAAAATAAAATGTTTAACTGCAAAGTGCACGGTATATTAAAACGTACATTGAGGAGTTCATTTCTTATTGGTAAGGTTTGGAAAAATAATAAAAAGCTTCTCAAATATTTAAGAGTATTAGTTAAATTTCAAAGCTTCACCATTATAATATTTTTAATGTTTGTTGATTTTTTTCCCTTCAGATCAAGCTCCTCCAATATTTAATGTGAATTTATGAAAAAACTTATGGTAAAATCTTGATAAATAAAAGTAGTCCTTTGCAATTTCTTTTTCAGTTATTTAGCCAGAGAGTTAAAAAATTCATAATATTGCTGAATTTTCAGTAGCAAATGCTGTAACGTTAATGCACTTTCATGATAGATGGTTGTTTCTGATTTGTGAGCTTCATTTTAAGTTAAATATACATTGATAAAGCATCCTTTTACAGCCCAAATATTCCTTTTTCTCATGCAAAATAAGCATGTTTCTTGGTCAACTGACATTTTGTTAAAATGGACTTGAGGTAGCTATTTATGAATAATTAAGATTAAAATGTTTCTATGATTCCCTCAATGCTTTTTTTTATTTTAAAACATTTATATCATGTCAAAAAGGACTTATTCTTCCAAAGGTAACTTTCCATTAAAATAATGGAGAAAATGACATTTCTAATTTTGATAATAGCCCTGAGTTCTTAACTAAAGTCAAAGCCTTTTCCTGAAGAAGCATGACATTTTTTAGGATTGATACCATTATGTGAATTCCTTGTAATGGTGTTAAAATACTTGAAGTATTTAAAACATGACAAATAAGATCAACTAAATTCCTATTTAAAAACAGCAGCCCTGACTAAGCCTCTCAAACTATATTTTGTACCATGCATTTCACTCTATAATATTTATTTGTTTTTCTGTTATTTACAGTAAGAAAAGGGGGCTGACAGATATTACCATTAATTATACTTCGTTCAGTTTTAAACTTCAGGAAGCATTCTCAATAATACCTTGCAAATGTATGTCCAGATTGGACATTTGTTATTTCATTTTTATATCAAGAAGCAAACATGCAAAATATTCTGAAAGACTGTGTTTTGCAACAGGAAAGCCAGATGAGATCAAAGACTTTAAATTACTTCTAGGAGTTTTTTATTCAGTAAATATTTCATAAAATTAAAACCTTTCCACTCTCCTTTTTGAATACAACTGCAAACGTTGCACTCGGAAAGTATTTCTCTGTAATTTCGTTTAGATGTTCTGATATGACTAGACATTCAGCTTTTTCAGTAGCAAAATTATGAGAAATAATTATCTCTAATCTAATCAGTATTTTCTGGAAATGGTAAATGTTAGCAGCTTAATTTGTGATTTCTTAAAAAGCCTTTTGTATCACTATTTAGACTGACACATTGAAGCTTTGCTTTTAAAGCAATAATTAAGAAATTGTTGACAGAAATTAAATGTCACTGACAATTTTAAACAATTGTAAATGCTCTTCCCCCTTTCTTTCCTGAGGTTGATAATGACAAAAAGGGAAATCTAAACTGCCACTTAGAGAGGGAAACAAGAGTTTCTGGATTTTTTTATTATTATTTTTATTTTTATTTTTTGGTAGCAAAGATGTGATTCATATAAGTATTAAGCAAACCCCATGATTTTTAAATGCCCTGGCTTGTAATCTAGAGGTTAAATGATTAAACCCATTCCTGCACTTTTCAGTTTAACTGCAGATATGTTTCCTTGAATTTAGCTGTGGGCAATTTTAAGCTGAATACGAGCTGCTCTTTTATTTGTTATTAAAGTCCGTTGCTATCTTTCAGAACTGTTTGTTACACATATCTGAACACATGCACGTATTTAGAAAATACACTGAAATAAAAACAAGATTATAAAAATTAGATATTCTGTATTAAAAATCAGCATTCATTACTGCAAGGTAATTCGATTAACGAAAATTATAAGTGGCAATACATTAGTACACCGTTAAATACAATCCTTCTTTTTCTTGCTGCATTTTAAGTACTGAAACAAACAAAAATATTTTCCAAACATTGCATGGAACCATCAAAAACCCAGGAACTTCAAAGGCAGCGGCTGGGGGCTCTCCGCTCAGAGCAGCAGGATGAGCAAAGCAAATGCTTCCTGATGAGGTGCAGCCAAGTGGGCAGTGACGGGGGCTGCCTGCCTCGGCCAGGAGCACAGCCTCGGGACTGGAAGAGCCCTTTCAAAGCGACCCGCACTTAGAAAGGCACGGATGTAGGAAGTTTGAAAAAGCATGCAGGAGATAAAAGATGCACTACAGCTTTCCTTCTCGCTCGCTAATTACTCCTCATCAAAAAGGTAGGGCTGCCTGGGCAGGAGTATCACAATTGTGCTCTGCTGCACTGCTCATTGCGAATGGTTTGTTATTTTGAATTCAATAATTCAGGTTAAAAGGCAACAGATACTGTATCAGTTTGCAGATTCTCTGTACAGCTTACTGGCTGGCAAAAAAAAAAAAAAAAAAAAAATCTGAAAGCCACAATGAAAGAAGGTTTCTACATATTTTTCCCATTCAGGCTCCTGGAACTGGCTGGCGAGCTGTACGACACTGAACAAAAACGTACGGGCTCGTAACAGGATTAAAGACAGGGGAAGAAAACACAAATCAAAAGCACACTGGTGTTTTCCAGCACAGTTTTGCTGTGCTGGCCACGTAGCTGCACCCAGCGCGATGCATCGGCGCCTGCGCCCAGCACCCACGTGCAGCACCCGCCTGCCCCAGCACCACCTCGGGGCTTGGCCAGGTCCTCCCTCAGATTCGCTTTCTGTTAAACGCTGATATATTAATTAATTATTTCTCCAGGGTGCTGGAAGTAAACTGACCGATATGTGTGGTTTGAATGGAGCAGTGACACCGACCCCTGAGAACTGCGTTTTCCCACCACTGTTACAGTTCGGTCCCACGGAGGTTGGTACAGACAGGGTCTCCGAGCTGCCTCCCCACACGTCTCCTGTTTGTAGGACACTGCTTTCCTACGGCACCCTAAGTCCCACTGCTGCCTTGGGCTGCCACACAAGGTCACAGGCCACGTACGAAACCTGTGCTTACTTTCTCTGGAAGCCAGCTTGCCCAGTTCACCGCACAACACGAAGCCAGCAGCATGAGAACAAATGCCCCGCACACGCATACACATCCCTCGTGCAAACACCCAGACTGCACCAAAAGAAAATCAGATGAGGATCCCCACCAGGGAGGAACACCTGACACAGCCACAACAGCTCAAGCCAGATTTCAGCTTTTGCCACGTAAAGCCCACAGGAGCTCAGACGATCACGCAGGGCAGGCCCGATGCCAGGGCTGTCGGTGCCAGGCAGACACACGTCCTGCAACCCACCCCCAGTGCCATCGGGTGCTCCTGCACGTCCCCACAGCAGGGGAACCGAGGCGAAGGCCAGGCGGCCGTGCTGGGCAGCATGGCAGCTCGTCGAGACCTCAAGGAGAAGTCCGGCTGGCAGCAGCCCTCTTCCAAGCTGAATCCAGACTAAGATCGATGTATGGTTTTGGTATTAAGAGTAGTAAGGAGGTAGAATCCCATCCATGTGTCTAACTGCCCCAAACACATCACAGAAGTGATGCTGGACTGGCATTTTGACAGTTAGAGCTCCATAAATAAATAAATTAAAAGCAAATCTGTTCATTTGTTACAAATCTATTTTTTTGTAGCAGCATGTGAAAATAAACAAAAAAGGACTTAAAGCATGTTTTTGAGAGATAAGATTCACTATGATAAGAATGTGAAAGTGCGATACCTAAAGAAGTTACAGGAAAACTGTGTCCATAGAAAGGTTTCATCCTATGCTCAAAATGCAGATGGCTTTCCTGCCGATGGATGGTTTCCTCGAAATTTAGTAAATCATTTAAACCACACTGATTCCTTCTCACTCTCACTTCTGCCTTACCTTCCCCCTCCCCTACCACTAGAAAACAATCTGCTGTTTAATAAAGACTTAGCTGTTCATTTATCTTTTAATTTTTATTCACAGCTATACGATTATTTATTTTTTAACATTTTTGCTTCCATGAATGTTCTTCCAACACACAAAATCAGAAAGTGAGATACCTTATTTGTGTACTAACAGTAATGAGGAAGCAGAAAGGTTTCTTGCTGCACCATGTTTTTACACAAACCTTGCGCAACAGCTGGTAGGACAAACTAAACCCGAAGGGGCTGGAGTCCCTCCCGGTCACACTGAAGGAGGCGCAGAAGTTTTCTGCTGTTTGACGTGGTTTTCATCTCCAGATCATCTCTGGAAACTTCTTTCTCAGGATATTAGTTGAGGAAAGTTTGCTTCCTTCTTTTCATTTCAGAACCACTAGCTCTTGTGTTTGATGTGTTTTGGGTGAAATGTCAGGCAATTATGGTGATGTACTTGCTTTTATATTACCCTCTCTCTTCCCTTGATGGCTTTTAAAAACACACGTATCCCTTATTTTCTCCCCTGCCCTTGTGTGAGCAGGAGATCACCTCTGGCACAGGTGAATGGAGGGCAGACACAGCCATATCTCATCCTCCCAAAGAGACTCCATGGCTACAGTAAATCCAAAGTGCAGTAATTCTGAAAATGATCACATGCATTTTAAATAGCAATTTAGAGTGATTCTGCTGCACATCCCTCAGTAGGACCCACACCAAATTACTTTCGTTTTACTGTTTCTTTTATATGTTTATTGGGGTTGATTCATTACACAGCACAGAGTCTATAGGAACAAGCCATTTTTCAGCGTAACAGGTTTACAGTAAAATTAGATTATAGTTTTATAAATCCCTAGGAAAAAAAAAAGAAAAAGAAAAAAAAAAAAACATATTCCATATGTGCAGGAAAGGAACATATTGCCCACAGTGTCCTTTATAAGGGGTAGCTACTCTTTGAGATCCCCCTTTCTTCAACAGCACAGTTAAAGAGCCTTTTTGCTGACAAACTATTGGCGTGTGGTTGCCATTACATCTTCCTTTGTCCTCTTCAGTGTATTTATTTAGTCCCCTGAGGTCCTTTCCTCTTCCGAAAAGGAAGGCCTGAGAGACTTGATTAGATGCTACTGCTATTGTCCAGGACAATCTACGGGCTAGCAGACAGATGTTTCTGCTAGTTGTGATCTCCAGCATCTCTGGGCCTGGAACCCAGATATCTCATTTCCTACGGCCAAGATGCAGGACAGCAGAGCTGGAGTGAAGGAAAGCATGAATCTAGTCTGAAAAGAACACTTTTAGACTGAATGAGGTACACCACCCACAAAGACAGAGAACAAGACCTTGGGAAACCATGGTTCTTCTTTTTGCCCGTTTTAAAGAAACACGGTGTTTTCTCTTGGCGTTGTTAAAAAACAATTCCCATTTAAGCAGTGACAGGCAGGGCTCTGTAATCTGTACATACAATTTAATCCTTCAAAGAATCAGCAGAACCCACATCAATCAAGCCTTCATCAACTTGTAAAAACAATATTTTGATTCAATCAGATTCAAAGCCCCGAAATTCCCAGCTAATTAATGCAGGGTCACTCAGAGGCTGTGAAGCAATGGCTAGCGGAGTGGTCAAATATTTACCCCTCAACACAGTAGACATTAAGACAACCAAAGGACCTGAGGAGTGGGCAAGAATTGATAATGTGACTCTCGCTGCAGCAGGTTTCATTCACTACAAGTATTTGGATAAAGAATTATTACAAAGCAGAGAAAAAAAAAAAGAAACTGAAGCCTCTGCCATAAGCAGCATTCTCACATCCTGCTTAAGGGCTGTTAAATGGGCAGTGACCCAGGCAACATCTTTCTCATTTTTTGGTTTTTAACATGCATGTCTCCAGACAGTTGAGTTGTTTTGGTTACAGCCCTTCCTTAGAGTGTTCACAATAAATTACATTATAAGGACACAGACAGCACAAAATTACTGAAGAGTCCAAGCCATAAGGACCTTCTGGCCTACTTTGTATTCCTAGAAATGCGTCTCGAATTTTGTTCCTCTAAATATTCCTAAAACACAACCCCGCCGTTCGGCACACCCTGTGCACAGACCTTGCCAAACCCCAGCGGGGGTGGCTGCGCGTGCTGCACACGCGTCTGCCGAGTGCTGCGTCTCGAGGTGATTGTTTGGAATTCCTCTGATACAGTTTTCAGCTCTGCCTTACAAAAATATTTTTGTATGTTCCACTCCAAAGCTAAAATTTCACTGATTCTTTTAAAATGCATTCATTAAAACAGTCATAACCTGTTAATGCATAATATATATAATCATATATATACGCGTTCATGGGGCCTGCATGCAGCTGAGTGCATTCTTTGACCTCGCGTGTATGTGTAAAGACACATAATATACACCTACTGTGTGTGTGCATGACAGAAGCTGAAAGACTGTATGTCAGGGAGAAATAAGAATATATCTGAGCGCAGGGTCTCCATGACACCTGATCACTTAAAAAAACAAATCTTTCTTGAGAGAGATTTTTATGTTTCCCGGCAGAGAGGGATTCTGAAAAGCAACTCCTGCAAGTGCTGCACGCTCACAGCCATTTATCCATTGCTAAGGGCAGCTTCATTGGAAATACTTTCTATCACAGACTGAATCGTATCTTTTCAGGACACAACCACTGGAACAGATCCTCCAAAAATACGCAGGCATATGACGTGCTGCAAAAAACAATGGAGCAGATTTCACCGTGCCTTTCAAGATTCCCTTTGGGTTGCCGTGCTTTTCTCATATTTATGTATTTTTGCTTGTGCTACACGAGGGACAGAAATTGATTATATTTTGCATTATGTTGCTATGGCTTTTGCTTCTGTGTCCAAATTCATCATACTGAGATACATATTCTGGATAGATACTTGTGATTAATGACTATGCAATTAAAATGTGCTCTTCCTTCCACAAGAAAGTTTTCAAAAAGTTTAAGAGCTACTATTTAATAATTCACAATTTTTACATTGCCTGTGTTTTGAGACAGCTTGAGAAGGCATTATAGACCCAGATGAATTATTAAAAAGCCATTTTGTAGAACCCATGCTGATGGTATTTCACTGGAATGCCCATCAGGGCCTGGGTACACCGAAATGTATTTTAGAAGGATGCCCTCTCCAAGACTACTGTAGTACGAGTAAGTAGTAATAATAATAGTGATAATTAGAAATAAAAAGATAGAAATCTGGATAATACCTCCTGAAAAGAATGTTTCAAGAAATGATCACTAATCTTTTCCTAATCTTACTCTCATTTGCATAGGAAAGACCAGACAAATAACCCTGGGCTGAAGGAGGAGTTACCTGTTCTCAGACATATGTCTTGAAATGGAGAAAGAAAAATTATCACGCACACTTAAAATGTTAAGCATAAAAAAACAAGATTAAAACATCTCCTCTCTACATCACATTATTACTACTACTCAACATCATAAAGCAGTATGTGAAATCTTATTTGCTTTCCTGGACTACCGTGATTTCCTGGACTACTGTTCTGATTCTCAAGCACTACTACGGTCTTGGAGTGTGGGGGATCCTAAATTTATTCAGACCTTAAACCTTGTGACCACATATGTCATTCTTGCACTGGGTTGACCTTTTCAGCAGACAGGTCATTCTGACACAGAAAAGAAAAAAGAAACAGCCACCTGCTCCATACTAGGGACTGGGGGCTGCATGCGCTATATTGGAGATAGTAAAAATAAATAAATGCAGAAATGAATACATTGCTAAAAAACTGCATTGTTATCAGTTTCCCTCTATATTCAACCTGGAAAAAATGCAAACTGCTCAATTTACTGGAGACAGAGAAATTCTGGGATAGAAGCAGTATCCCATTTATTTTTTCAAAGAACAAATGCACTGTGAAATCCTGCCTTTTCCCAGCGGTTACACCGACCGGTATTTTCAGGCTGAAGGGTTACTGCAGGCTCTAAGTCCGGGTACCACTTGTATTCCCTGTCTGGCTTTCCAGGTTATGTGGCTGACAGCGATTTTCAAAGGAGATGCCGCAACTGTAAATTCAGTCGGTGACAGGCAAGCATGAGATGAATACTTTCTATGCATCCACCTTTATAATTTGCACTCCACAGGTTTCCTTCAGTCAGGTATTTGAATAGGAAAATTACAAAAACATTTTCAAAATCTCTGTGCCATTGAGAAAGATAAGGAACTAAGCAAAACCACTCTGAAAAATTTCTGTACAGAGCTGAGAGCTTTATTTTGTCTCCTTTAATTTGCCAAATTGCAGAATTGCAGCTGGTA
The DNA here is from genome assembly GCF_964211825.1 of Aythya ferina. Classification (NCBI taxonomy): domain Eukaryota; kingdom Metazoa; phylum Chordata; class Aves; order Anseriformes; family Anatidae; genus Aythya; species Aythya ferina. The sequence continues at coordinate 774,058 of NC_140308.1, forward strand.
AAAGAAGAAAGCACTGATTAACGTTAGAGGCTCCATTCCCACACTACTGATTCTTTGTTGGTTGTTTTGGTTTGTTTTTGTTTTTATTTTTTTTGGATAAAGAAATGGTAAACACACTAATGCATGGAAAGCCTGCTGTATGGAAAGAAAAATAAATTATTTCATCTGCTGGTAGCCACAACATGCTCCAACCTACACAACTCTTCAGGTCACTGAAAAAGCTCTGGACACAATACATCACCATGCACTGGGTTACTTTGAAACAGCTTATAAAATGTCAGGAATATCGTACATATTTCTTTTATCATTCTTCTCTTTGGATTTCACTTACATTCCCTTTTGCTATCAGACTGAGGTTGATAAATGGAAGATGAAAACGTGCACGTTTCACCATGTCTTTTAAAAAGCACTTGAATAAATACTATCCATGCAGCCAAGTGTGTCCTGCATTTGAATAGGTGCAAAGCAGTAGGGACATCACCAGAAACATCTGCCCTGTAGCTATTAGCACCAATGCAGTCAATATACTAAACAATGATTTTCATGTTGAAAACAATTTTTCATGCTGAAACTAACAGTCCTTTTTGAAAACTGTTTCAGTTTCACCTTAGATATTAATTTATCATCCAACCCATAACTGTTGCTAAATATGCACATTTGGGGAATTATTCCTAGATGTATTCAAAGACCTTTCTTTCCCTTTGCAGTATTACTACAGCAATTCTCTGTACCAGCCTAAAATGCTCCATGAGGTAGTGCAGTGGGATGAAGCTATTTTTACGCTTTAAAAGATGACAAACATTAACAATAAATCACCAATAATTTTACTGAGTGTCCGGGGTATTAATGGAAATACCACCCCACAAAGAGAAGTTCTGCCTTCTAACAGTTCTGCAACTAGCATTTTATCATAGCAAATAACAGAAATCAAGGAAGTCCAAAACTTCTGCTGGTAAAATATGTTCCTAGAAGGAAAGGCTTTCTACGTCATAGTTCAATGCAAAGTCTGCAGCTAATATCAACCCCTATCTCTTTTCTTTTTCTTTCCCAAAGCTTCTCTAAAAGAGCGGGATGACTGATACGGTACCCGAGAAACCTCTCATCCTCATGTCCCTGAGCTATATCAGCTCCTACTCTTTTCTGTACTACTCTACAACCCTGATTGTACCATCCTGGTCACCTGGCCTTGGATCTTCCCAGCTACTCCACCTCTTCTCCCCCTCAGGATCCTGCAGGTCACCAAATCTGTCACCTGCCTCCCATCTGGGCACTCAGACATTACACTGATACAATGCCCTACTCCCCCCCTCAGACGGGTCCCCTCACACGTTTACCTAAGGTCAGCATTTCCACCACCTCACCTTGTGCCACTGCTACCACAGTTGCCTCCCTGGCCTCGGAACCAGTGTCTGTACCTCTCCACATCACTCGTGTCACCAGTCACTGCGTTTCCCTCCCCATCCTGCCTCCACAATCAGCATTTCACTTCGTCTTTATTCCCAGTGACATCCGCTGCGAGTTTAGGATCAGAAATTCATGGAAATTAGTTTTTGTCTCACTGTCTACAAGAACTGATCTTTTTTTCCCCGCATCAGAAATAAAGAGCTCAAAAGAAGCAGCAAGATATGCGCAGGCCAAGTCCAAGTAACCCATTACTGTATGGGCTATCTCATTTTTCTCTTTATGATCCTCTCCATATATCTAAAACTAGACTGTAAGCTCTCTGGAGTAGGGCTGGGGTTTTCTATATGCTCCAGTGAAACAAATTACATAATAAAAATAACTGATGTTTGAAATGTAATTGGTCACAAGAATTTGCAAATCAGTAAGATAAAACTAGAACAGCTCCGTAAATCAGGAGATGATGAATTGACCCAGAGTAAAATAAGCTGAGCAGTTGCTGTCAATATGTCACACAGTACGGATATTTACAGTTCAGAGGCACTCTGCCTTCTTAGTACAATTTGCAGATTTCTGATTCTAATCTCCGAAAGCAAAAGGCTCAGCACAGAACAACAACAGCTGGATTATCAGCGAAGGGTATCTAGGAAGCACTTGCACACATGCTTTTGGAGGTTAACATTTGATTTCTCTATTGTATGGTCATCTTTGACTGAAGGAGTCAATATACAAAATTAGTTCCTAGTTTTCAATGTTACCTTTTCAGCTGAAACTACAAAAAACAATTTGTTGTTCAAAGCAAGTAAGAAAACAAGCTAAATATTACCAATGCCACAAGGAAAATTTGAAAATGAGATCAAATACCTGTAGTAAAATAACATCCCCAAAATCAAAAAAGACTTATGTAAAAATTAACCTTTTCTCTACTGCAATAAACTCTCCATTAAATATCAGGTTTAAAGGTTTTGCAGTATACCAGATGTCTCTGGTGCTTTTGGTCACAAGATGCTGATGATTCCATAACCTAAAGTAGGGATAAGCCGTGACTCTTTTTTTTGTCCTTTCCATCTTGAGTCTAAGAGCAGGCAGGTTTCAGGTTTTCCAGCCAGAGTGTAGTGTTGAAAAAGGAATATGAGGAGAGAACACTAACTCATAACTCATCTTTCTCACACTGATTTGTTAAGACCCACTTCAGCTGATATAAAATGTGGCCCTTTTTTCACAATTAATTCAAAAAAAAATGGTTTAATACTGAGAAGTGGAAACTGTGTAGCATTTACCTGGAATTCTGATTGCAGGACTGCAAAAGATGGTTTCACAGGTCCAGGCCCTTCACCAACGTGTTGATGATGCTTACAATCAGAGATGGTTATTTATCAGCTGCTTATTTTAAGCTTGAATTAACACAGGGAAAGTTTTACCATGGAATCCAACTTTGCCATCTTGGATACAGCTGTATCAAAGCCATTCATGTAGTAACAGCAGCAGTATCAAAAACATTCTCTAGGCTAATATACAGTATACAGAAAAAAGATGTTCAGGATTTGCACCTGGAGTTCTTCCAGTGAATGTGTTATTTTTGACATCTCCAGTGTCCAATATATGCATTGTTGCTGCATTCAAAGACAGACTTCAAACCATTTGGTTTCTCTTTATTGTTGTCTGAGCAAGACCTCCTTCAGCTTCTCTTTCCTGCTTTTCAATACAGGCTTTGAACAGCCATATACAGAATTGTTCTCAGGCCATTTTTAGAGAGACCAGAAAAAGCCTTTATACTAATCATTCTAACAGAAATTAAAATTAACCTATGCAACAAAATAAAAAATAAAATTCAAGCAACCCATTCTTTATCCTCATTCAATAACAATGTTCCCCCCCAAAACCACATTTCTCTGTTCTTTACAGATAGAAGTGAGCAGAAAGTATTTCATTTTTCTCTCAAAATCTCTTTTCCACCTATACTGAGGCAGGTAACACGACAGCTCGCCGGTACCAGCTTCCATCCGATGTCAAGGTGATCCGAACCTTGAAAGCAGCATGGGAACTAGACGCAGGGTTGCCCTGACTCAACCCAAAGGCACGTGGAAGGCACGTGACAGATCCTGACTTGAAGTGTTTTCCAGAACTTTAAGCGATTTAGGTTACTGTGTGCTGGAACTGCTCTCTGTCAAGACTAAGATAAAAGTAGCTGCAGCGAGGAATCAGTGCTTTCAGCAGTGTTACCACAGCCTGTGCTCTTCCACAGAGCATGAATGAAACTGTCCTCTCTTTGCATCTCATCTGTTAACACAAACCGGGTGAGAAGTCTATAAACGATGAATTAGGACGAAATGTGTTAAATCAAACATCTTCAGCAATGAAGGATTCTATCTTATGATTCTGTAACAGCCTCAGGAAGTACAGGTTTATATGGTGTAGGGGGTCAAATGGAGGGGAGAGATGCGGCAGGAGCTTGGCTTTAGCAGGGCAGCGCTGTGCATGGCACCGGGCAGCCCTCACCGTGCCGCAGCGCTGCCTTCCCCACGCTGCTCTCAGCTGCTGCCGACCTCGCTAACTGCGTCTGGAACAATTTGGGTTCTCGTCTTTGCTTCTCATATCTCTATTGATACCTCGTATCTCTATTGATACAGTTTACAGTAAACTGTAAAGCCAACTACCTTACAGAGACCCAAAATTCTAATCCTATCTGCATTACTCTCTGCTGTGCAAAGAAAAGCGAGCCCGCTTCCGAGATGCTTATTTACCTAATAGACTATAAAAGGTATCGAGGGAGTCATTCCATTCAATTGGGTCAATCTTAGGTATGTAAATATGTATTTAAATTTGGTAAATATGTACAGTATTTAGAGCATGTGTGGAATGATTCTTTTGTGGAATGAGGCACCTATTTCAAAAAGGTTTACACTCCTCCAGGTAAATTAAACTCCTTTACATGCCAATAATGAAAGCTGAAGTGTGCTGGAAAAGAGATGCCCTCCTTTGTTAACTGACGTGAGTAAACATTGCAGGGCTTTGCAGCATCCTAATTGCGGTTATTAATTAAATGTATTTCAGTAAGATAAACTTAGAGGATTTGATATAATGTCTAATTTAAATGGTACAAAAAACATTCAGTTTCACATTGGATATGATTCACTGCTGAAAACAATTTCATTATTTAAGGAGTGTACACACATTTGCCTACATATATGAACCCTAAGTATAGGAAAAAATTACATACACATGCTGTGTTTCTTGCCCTTAAAACGTGAAAATTTCCTAAAAATAAAGTTATTGTTAATATTTTCTTGTTTGTCCACAGGAAAAAAAAAAATCTTGATACCTTCATCGCCCTTCTAGCAGGAACACCTCATAGGAGAACAAATCTGGTGACAGTAAATTATTACTCCTACCGCTGTACAACCCTGAATCTGCTGCGCATCTAGGTTAAGCAGGTCTCCTTTAAAGAAATAGTTTTCTTAAAGAGTTCTCCAAGAAAAACATCAGGCTGCTAAACACATACTTGCTAGAGCTCTGAACGGAATGGTTCTGATATAAAAATGGTTGTGGTGCCCTTGTGGCAGTGCTCGGGCTTGTGGGAGAAGCTCTGCCACCAGCCAACGCCTTCCCGCGGGTAACGGCACGGGGGCACGGCGTACTTCACGGCTTAGTCTGAAGCCATGGCAAAAGCTCTGGAGGTTTCATTTAACAGAAAATTCCTCTCTAGCCCAAGTTCACACCTCACATAGCTGGTATCAAAGTGCTATGCAATGAGGAACACATTAGACTACACTTATTTATATTGCACTCTAAACAGCAAGTCTAAATAATTTAGGATTCCTACAGCTTGAGGGGAGCGGGGGGAAGGACAGTTAGTTACCGTATTTTTAAAGCCTGAAAGTGCATGCTGTTTGGCCTCTCAGAGACAGCAGCTTCCCTTCAGTGGATGACACAGTTGGCATAAGAAAATACAGAAGTTTTCTGTCACCCTAATGCTCGAAGTTACTGCGGCAGGGGGCGGGCAGGAAAGCAAGGGAGGAAGGGCGAGCAGTTTGGCTCCTGCCTCAACTTTCTTAGCAAAAATACAGACGGGTTGCACAGGTAAAATCTGTGGCTGGGACACAGATCAGTGAGAGCCAGAAAGCCTTGCGTTCGGCCTGGTGCTCACGGTCCCACGGTGCCCGTGCACACACGGGCTTCAGAGCATCCCTTTGTTCCGTGCAATTTACCAACACGTAGTAAATGGCATTTCACAATTTCCTTCTTTAAAAAGGGAAAGCAGTGTGCCAGAAATGCCCACCCTTTTCGGAATGTCTTTTTATTTTCGGAATACTTTTTATTAAAGGTAAACTATACTGATACATTTCTAAATATACCAATTAAAAAATCTTAATTTGCCTTCAGACAGACTTGTGAAAACTAAGTGACCGTATAACCTGGATTTTCACGTGCCTGAACCAAACAACTACACGCGGCCTCCCATTAATAACCTGATAACTGACAGGTGATTTAAAGAAACAGAGGGAACAGGAGATAATCCACATGAATTAGGGAATTCACCTAACAACTAAAACTCATCAGAAGCATGAATAATTTTCTCATTGTTGCATTTTTTACCCTCTTAACGTAACAACGGAAAACACACTGATCATAGCGAAACCTGGAGAGGGTTGCAGAACATTTTTCTAAGTTCTTTGCTGATTGTGTCTTATTCTTAAGCAACAGAGAAACAGCTTAGGAGAAACCCATTTTCTGTGAGGTCTAACGTTGTGGATTCAAGAGGTTTGGATGATGCGTGGCGAAGCAGCTGAACTTTCCTATAACACATTGGTACTTGGCCCCTCTGAGGTGATTGTTCCTGACAAGCGAGTTCTCCATGTCTGGCAGAACCGAGGTATTTGGGTGTACGCAGGCTCAGGTCCAGCCCTCGCAACCGGGCCCCGTGTTTACTCCGCTGGTGCCTGCCGTGTAGGCAATGCTGCTCATTCATTTCATAGCTCCACGCTCTGTCAGTGTGGAGAGAATGTGGGTCGCCTAATATTAGTATCATAATAAAATCAGCTTTTGCAATCAGTCCCGACACCTTCAGCTGACTGCTGTTTTCCATTAGAATCTTCTCTTAGATCAAGTTATACAATGAAATTCAGCTTTCTGCTGCCTCCATTTTCAACAGATTATAATGAACAACATCTTACGTTTGCATAATACCTTTAGTAGTGTGTCAGAAAGGAATAAAGTACTCTTTCTAACAAAAGCCTCATAAGAGTGGAAGACAGAGAAATCAAGCAAAAAAAAATCTTATGAACTAGCATTGAATTTCATCATTCTGCCTGCTTATCATATAGTATAAATAATTCAGGCTTTAAAATCTTATTTTCAGAAATGTTTACTGACACAGCAAAAACCCATGTGAGAGGTTACTGACGTGGCATGTAAACGCACACCCGAAAAGACAAGAGTGCTCACCAAAAGGGTTGAGGAAGGAATTAATCTAAGTAGAACAGCAGCTAAGGAAAAAAAAAAGTCATGAATAAACTATCCTGTAATTAACAGCTCAGGCACTGAAGTCTCTCTTTCAAACCTGCCCGCTAGTAAACATGCTCCAAAATACCAGCTTGTGGTAGAGGCTTATTCCTCTTCTAGTACTTCCAGTCTTTGATCTAGTTTATATTTTGATTTGAAAGCTCTAAAGAGAAAAATTACTAACAAAAATCTGCCAGGATAGGGAGACAAAATGTTGTTTGGGTCTTTCTACTTTATCCTACTGAAATGAGCTTCATGGTTTTAAAACATGAAGTAATCCAACAACAAGTGAACAGAGCAGCCAGGGGCAGGATGGTTGGCACTGGGTACCTGGAAGTGACCCAACGGTGAGGACCAGGAGGCTGACGGAGGCCTGGGGCAGCAGAAACTGCTCGCGGGGTCTGCACCCAGGGGGCTTGGAGGGGTCCGCAGCTGGGGGTACGAGCAGCAGCCGTGACCTGCGCCACCGCCTGCATTAACACAGCCACTCGGTCATGGAGGACGAAAGTCCCCATGTTAAAGGTCTGAAGATACTAATTACTTTAGGTTTCCTTGGGTAAAAGAAACCTAACAATGAGCTTTTTTTTTTTTTTTTTTTTTTTTTTAAGTTAAATCTGTTGTTTAATTTTGCACACTAAAATGGCTATTCTAGAACAAAAATGTTAAAAACTGCACCTGAAAAATGGAGTGACATTATCTCACAGCTCTCCCTCAGCTAAACACCAGATTTAAAAGGCCCTGGGCTGCAATACTTGGCAAAGGTGACTGAGGGAGGACAAGAAGAGGCTGCTTAGTGGGAGATGGGGGTAGAGTCTTGAGAGAACTGTGGGCAGTAGTAAAATCCAAAAGGCTGTACCTGAAGTGCTTCACAAAGACTGAGACAACGCATAGCTGCAACTTTATTCAGCACCCCAGAAGTACAAGACAGGCATCCTTGGGCTTTCTTTCCTGTATGCCATTTACCATAGTAACTTAAATATTTTTAGCAACTATTACACCTTTTAAGTGGAAAAAAAAAAAAAAAAAAAGTGTTGAGTGGAAAGGTTTGTTACTTAATATAAAAATGGTTCAGGGAAAGACACAAAAGCTACATGAAATTTTAAATGCAATTATCTTAGATTAGAATATTTGGCTTGAAAGATCTGCAGGGTATTGTTTCTGATAAGACAGACCCACTTGACAAGGCCTGTCACCACTCCAGGTCTCTCTGTTGTCAACTAAAGATGAAAGGACATCACAAAGAATTAACTTCAGCTTTTAAACATTTTGAAAATGTCAAAGAGGTCATAGCTGATCTGTTTCCTTATACAGCATATTCACTTGATGAAATTTGTGGTAACAATGTGTTTTTACTTTTCATTCAAATTGGTCTAAAATCCTGGTAATTGATCACAGCCTAATGAGAGCTGACAAGGAACCAGTGCGATTGGCTGAGCTTTGTATCAATCACAGCTGCTGCAGGTCCACGCTGTGCGTATTAGACTTTCTAATGGCACTAATTGGTGACTACAGAAAAAACCTGCTAAATCTCCTAGTGTAGTTTCCAGAACCATTTATTTGGTTTCCAGTTACACTAAAGCCAATTTAAGCCCTTTTATAACTAACACCTTCCTACATATAGGACCTATTGTTCGTGCTTTCTCACAAGCCGTCTAAATAGTCCTTAAAATATTCAGTGAGATGACTCCAAATTAAAAATTGGACCAATCTGTGAAACAGCAGAAGTAAAAGTAGAAGCTAAATATTTGTATTGACCTTTTAGGAGCATTAGCCAAGTCAGTGAAATATCTTAAAGCCATCTTATTATGCACTGAGAGACTAAAATTTTAAATCGCATTTAAAATAACATGTGACTGTTTGCTAAAATATGATTTTATATTTCCAGAACATACCAGCGTCACTAAATATGAAAGTTATCACTTAAAACAAGTTGGAACACCGCTGTATCATGCTAATTCTGTCGTGTTGTTCCTCCCCCCCCCCCAATATGATTTGGAAAGAAAGGTCAAGTCTGCTGTCACTTCCCTCTAACTGATGCTCAGAGACCGTGTGCACTGAGCATGATACATTTAAAAGAAACCAAGCAATCGGCCATTTTCTGCATCAACTGTATTAATCATAAACCCTCCATCTTGAGCTAAAACAAGAGATTAGGTGCACATGAAGAAAGACAAAGTTTTCTCTCTGCCCAAAGCTGGAAATTCCTTTTCCATTTTGGACACGTTCCTTACATTGTCGAAAAGGGTAATAATATTAACTATAATTTGTAAGATAGACTGCCAAGGAAACAGGCATTTAGCTACAGATGAAACTGTACGACTGAAACCTGTGTTCATGATAAACAACAGGTTGATATATATAGAAAATGCAGGTGCAGTGAACACCAGTGGAAAGAGAGGGATTGAGAGTGCTGCCACGCACCTTATTTTTTCCTACATACTTGCTCATTTTTTCTACACACACATACACTTACATACGTAAGAACACGTTATATGAAACTTGTTAACCACAACATATGACTTCTGTATACATATATGTGCACATGTATATATATACAGAGAGCCAAAGAGACCATATGAGAGATGGCAAGTGGCACTGAGCAATGTGAAATATTTTGTATTTCAAGCCATATTAATAAAAAGAACAAGACAGAGACAAACCTTAGCACTTTGTTTCTAAACTTGAGAGCAAACATACCTAGTTACGGTGTTCGTTCTCCAATCTCAAACAAAAATAATCCTGAGCACATTAGCAGGACTGTTCAGTAACTTCATATACTCCACTAAGCAATTTTTATTTGCTTTGTGGAAATGGCTTAGGAGAACCACCTATCACCCATCTTTCTCTTGTATTTTTAAAGCAGGCAACACATGCAGGAATATGTATTTTAATAAAGCTACAGTATGTATTTACAATTGTATGCTAAAAATTAAGTAATTTTTTGTACAATTACATAATTACTTAAATATATTTTCTTTAAAGCCACTGTTACCCCCCAGGTAAATTTGATCCCAATTCAATTAATCATTGGCATCAGTTGCACTTAAGCCTATAATTATACACAAACGTTATCTCAATTCTTTGCCAAACAAAGCCATCAGAAGCACACGTTTTATCACTTTGGTCACCCTGTTAACCGGTAAGTTCCTTACACAAATTACGAAGTAGTCTATCCAACTGTATTTTCATAATCTGTTTGTGAGGTACACATTCCCCATTCTCACCCAGGTTTAATTGATATGTAAATGCAGAACTGAGACGTTGCACAATTGAGTCCACAAGGAGCAAACAGTGGATTAGCAAACGGGAGAAGTGTGGTGTAAGATTTTCAGCACAGCAAAATCAAATTGCACAATACACTGACCCCCTTCAACAACAGCCTGGGCAAGGTAAGAAGTGAAACGCATAAAGGGAAGGTTTATCTTAAAGTTGCTGATATGTATTTTACTGAAAGTTAACATACGGAAGACTGACTCTACTAGTCTACATATACCAAGAGCTAAGATTTACGGGCAATGTAACAATTCCCCCCCAATACCACATGCATTAGAGCTAACAAAATACAAGGCAGAGTTTATCCACCTTCCTCTCTCTCTCTGGGCAGTTTTATAATAAGAAAAGAAAAATCTAACCACTGATGCTTGGCTGGTCATCACCTACTTAGAGCTTACTGGTGAACTGTGAAGTTATTCTGTACGTACACATGGAAAGGAGATTTTATGAAAAGAAATGAACAGCCATTTCCCAAGCAGCCTCAGTCAGGAGCAATGACTCCTCCTAAATGCTATCAGAAACATCTTTAACTGATTTGAAAATTTCTACCAGGGTCTCAGGAAAAGATAAAAATATTAATAACAACAACAAAAACTCTTAACACTGAAAGCATATTGGAAAAGAACAAGCTTCTGTAATAAGCAGTGAGGTCCCCTTTAGCTTTCTCTCCTTTTTTTTAGGCCTAAATGTATTGCACCAACCTCACAAGCATTTTGGCGTAGCAAATTCTAAAAAAGGATGAAGGAAGTCCTTGAAGAATGTCATTTCTTCATCAAATTATATTTAATGATAATAATATGCATTATCTATTTTCAGTGCTAGAATAAAAAGTCAGACAAAATAACGTAAAGGCATTTCACATACTGCCGGTGAAGCCCCTATTTTCTAATTAAAAGAGTTTGAGGTTAATCAGTTTAAATTGCACTGATTTATGTACCCATTTTGATTCAATGAGGGAATATTATATATATATGAAATTATAATGAAATTAATTATTAGGTACATCTTCTACATGAGTTATAGGCTCTATTTTGATACTTGTTCAAGATTTGGGTATAGAAATAACGCGCACCCAGTTTTTCCCGTATTTGGGAGAAGTACCTGGGATGTGTAACACAGCCAGGGGAATTCCCATGACAGGCAGAGCAGTCTGCAACAACACTAGGAGCAAAGAAAGGTGTGAAAGAAAAGCTGAACTTCATAGAAATTTGAAAATATTCATAATATATGCAAATTGTGTTAGTTTGTTGATAATCCCGCAGCATTCAGTATAGCAACAGGATGACTACAGCACTAAACCAACAAAGCTCGAGATTGCTACCTCGAGGAACCACCGCACTGTTCCCTTCTCCTTTGTTCTCCTCACATTCACTCTTTGCTCGTGTCTCATCAAAACACAAACTGCGATTCCAGATCCTTTTTGTGGTAGCACAGGTACGTGAACGCACACACGTACACACACACAACCGGTTAAGTTACAAGCTCCTTGAGGCAGAGATTCTGTGCTTTTGGAATATTTGGCCATGCACGCCAATACTTAGGAGACAGTACAGCAGGGCTCCAGCTCCTGGGCGTAGCCCTTGGTTTGGGGGCTATCACTACAAATAAAAACAGCAGCACAATACCCACGAGATAATCTAGCCACTTAAACGTGAAGTAGGCATTCTGGTTTTAATTACGTTCTACCATCATCTTCCTTCCACAATCTTGATATTCAGAGATCCTCCCTTTTTCTTTTTTGAGCACAAGTTATCTTGAGGTAACTAAAGTCCCATTTAAAGGCTGATTTTAATCAACTGCTTTGCTAAGTTGAGAGGAATTTAATTAAAGCATTCAAATCTGCTCTACATTATCAGCCTTCATAATCGATTTTCACCTCCTCAAGTTTCCTGGACATAGCAGCTCCCAGGAATCCAAACTGCTGGAAGCCTGACACAGAATTTGTTATTATCAACATGATCCTTTCTTGTTTACAACGTATAATACCCAAAGGGCCATAACAGACTCTGGCCACAAGGCAGTGAGTGATACACAAATAAATAAAGCCACAGGGCAGATTATTTGCTGCTATACACCACTATTGCTTCCCTGGCTTCAACACAGTTGTTTGTACCAGTTTACTAGCAAAAACTCTCTCCCAGAACAATAAGCTGGTGATGATGGTGCCCACAGAGCTCTATCCCTGTGAGCTCTCATGTACATTTCTGGGTAGTCATTCATTAGTTCTTCTAAAACTTTCTCTGTTAGCAATGTGGACTCATAGAATGGCAAACAGTGCTTAAGTACAATAAAACACAGATACTTCTAGTACTGGAGACCAATATTTTAGGGAAGAAGATACTGTACTATTCTATATCCAATGTCATTTACTGAAGCACCAAAGTTTTCTGCAGAGATCTTTGACCAGCACTGATCTGGCAGAAGCGTGCTTATTTTCAGGGTCTGAGCAGGATGCAACACAAGGTGCTACGCTGCTGCTAGGACATCAATCATGGCAGAGATTAAAGCACAGAGTCCCTTCCGTGAAATGAGACCCTGCGTTCCTGCACTCAACAGGAGGAACTCGGACTGCAAAGGCTTCGGTTTCAAAAAGCAGAGCATTTCTTGTGGACTTAAACAAATATTACCCCAGCACAGTAAGTCCTGAAACATTCATTTATTTGGAATTAACACTAATTGAATTTGAAGACAAAGACTTTAAAGATTATGAAGAAAAGAAAAAAAAGGCAGTCAAGTAAACATCTCTCTCAGACACGCCGTGCCTGTTGTAAAAGGCCCGTATTTTCCACACGCCTCATAGTTGCATCTCCTCACACAACGGTGGCAGAGATTTCAAGTTCTAGAGTTGCCTTTAGCTCTCAGTCTGACTTTTTTCCCCATCTGCTTTTATTTTTATATCAGACTGGAAAGATTCTTGAATAGACAGAAACACAAACCCGAGACGTACAAGGCCATGGCCATTCACGCCTCTCTTCCTGGGTGCCAGCTCCCAGGCAAGACCTTGACGTTGAGGATCCAGCACCTCCTCCGAGCACTCTGTGCGTACAACTGGGTTTACGCTCTCAAAAAGGAGACAGTTGGCATTAAAATGACTTGTCGGAAAAGCATATTATATTTTTAAAGTGCAACATATTTTTTTCCTCTAATTCAAAACTGCGAATGTTAAACTTAAAGACTCTTCCCAGCACATGTTAGTGACAGGCAGAGCTCCCAGAGGGGTGACTGCCTTCAAAGACAGGTAAATGAGGGCCCATATAAAACAGCCAAGTATTGATGTTGTAGTAAAATTCAAGAAAAACACATTGGCAGACAAGTAAATTTGTCACTAATAATTTAATGTAATTTCCCTAAAATGGAGGTAATAGGTACTCAGGGAATACACCTCCAGGGTTTACATCAAATGTGCATGTGGAAAATTGTGAAATAATATTTTTTTTTTGAATGTAGATGCTTTGGCTGACATGTTAGTTTATGATGAAAATCATTCTCCTGAAATGATAAAGGGGAGGGAAAAATATAAGCCTCCAAACATACACAACTTGTATCTTCTAAAACCATCCCCAAAATGACAACTCAGCTACGGAGACTGCTGAATGCCGAGATCATTTGTTTGTGTTTTAGTTTCCCCTTTAAAATGATGGACTGCAATTACCAAATAGTAATGAACCAATCATGTCGCAAACACTATTTCCTGTGTCATTCTGAGTTATAGAATCTAATATCAAGCTCATTTAAAATATTCCAAAATTGCATATTTTTCTCTGCAGTGAAGTGACAGCTCAAATTGTGTTTAGTTGCAACCATATGACCATGAGCAAATCAAGTATAAAAATTTCATTTTCTCTAAGTGCTAATGCAATATTTTTAGCTCAACTCCTACAATGGTTCACTTTGCACCACACAGGATGGTGCTGGATGCTGCTAAAGTACCATTATCAATTATAATGCGGTTTCTGTAAATTTTAAACAATGCTCATACATGACTCATGCAGGTGAGATTCAGAGAACAAAAAAGAAAAAAGCAAAAATACCCTCCACTTCTTCAAGCAGCTAGGGCTATTTTCAGCTATCAATTGAAATTTCACTGTGCAAGCTTAATACAAAAAAAGGCTTGCATTTTTCTAGGGCAATAAGAAAATATGAAAAAAAAATGAAAAAAAAGGAAAACTGCAGCTGCCACGAGTTCAGATACTGAACAGGGGAGGAAATGGAATACAGAAAAGTAAGTATAAATTGATATGAAAAAAAAAACTATAAAAACTACAATATTTTATATGAAATTAAGATAAATAGTCCACAATAAAAAAACATATAATACGAAAATACTGCAGTCAGCTATCACATTTGTAAGTGCACAAGCATTTCACCACTGCTGGGGGAAAACCTGATCCAATTTTACAGCAGGGCACGGTCAGGCACCTCTGGCTGTGGCCGCACATCTTCTTACAAACTTGCTGCTTCCTAGAACCAATGTGTGGTGTGATATTCATGCTCTCTGCTCCAATCTGCACGTCTTTGTTGCACAAACAGGCATACTCTGTGTTGTTACTTGGAGTACAGACTCTTGAAATAGCCGATTCCTTGTGAAACCTCACTTCTATTGCTAGAAGAATGCATAAAGAATGGTACACGAAAGACGACTGCAAAATTCCACACTGTTAATTGCCAAAACCTCATCATCATTAGACCTAATCCTAGAAACTGGGACACCCACGTGTCCCACTGAATAACATATGGATTCACAGTCAGTGAAAATACACGTGGTTTTGGAAGAGCACAGTGAGAAAAGCAGCAGGGCAGGCGTTCGCTTCTTGGCTTGGCAACACCACGCTTTCAGGAAAGAGCAAGACCATCTCTCTGCTAACATTCACACAACTTTTATGCATCACTTTTCAGACTTGTATCACAACATACTTCACAAAGGACATTCTTACAATTACCATACTTGACAATTATTCTGTATCTCATCAGGTATAAGGCGGTGAAATGATTGCACAAGGTAACATGGCTGGCCAACAGCAGACGCAGAATCAGACCTCATGTCCTCTCAGCCTACACCCAGTGCCCTATACATGTAGACATTTCTTTCATTTTTATAGCAAAGACTGAAGAAATTTTAATATTTGCTTTGGTATTTTTCCTTAGTTGGATCTGCACCATTTTTTTCCCTTCTTCTGGGTCTCAACAGTTGGGCTGCATACAGAATTCACATCTAAAGTTGCATAAAAATGTTCTAACAGGAAGTTAAAATACGGAATGTGTATTTAACTTCTGAAGTTAGGGTTGCTGGAAAATTAAAGAACAGCAGTTATGCCCCCCAGCTACTTAGCAATGCTTAGATCTTATTTGCCTTTTTCTGAAGCATAGATTTATTCGACGCTATTCCTGAAATTAACAGAATGTTATTTGATCCTAAATTTTGTCAAACACAGAAAAAAGCAGTAGAGAAGATAAGGTAGTACAGAACGTGTCTTCATATTTGAAGGGACATACAAATTAGGCTGTGAATTGCTCAGACTGTTTCATTGTTGTTGTTTTCCAGTGGGATCACCATAAAATAACAACATGGGTTCAAATTCTGGAGTAGAATCTGTGACTAAAATCTGAACGAGCAGATTTATAGCATTACAGTACTACCAAAACAAACAAACAGAAAAATCCCACACCACCGTCTGTAGCTTTTCCTCAACGTTAAGAACACAAGAAATATCACAGTTATCCCTGTTTATAGTCAGTAAAAATGCCATTAGAATAGATAGCAATGGCTATTGCTGTCATTACCACGTATATACAGACATATATTTGTTAGCTGGATTTTAGATAGCATACATACCACAAAAGAAAAATCAGTGTCATGAGAAATCAATATATATTTAAATCTTTCTATCCCATTTGCTGTCAGTGAATATAACATTGGTTGTGCTTATCTGTGCATTTGTTTGCAAGTACACAAGGTACTCAGACACCTCTACAAAAATGAAGCACCCACAAAGAAGTAAACATCCAGAAAAATATCTCAAGTTTTCTCTGCTCCTTCCTTGTCTATCTCTGTGCTGTTAAAACAACAAACAGAATACAGAAAGGTATTACCAGCACCTGCAGTCAGAGCAGGTGAGCTAAATACCCAGATTTGGGGAGTTTACTTCTTATACAAGAAAAAATGTCTTTGAAATTGCATTACTGGTGTTTATGATTCATTCCACAAATAGGGAGACTTCTACATATAAATCTGAAATTCATTCAAGATTTTTTGAGATTAATAAAAATAAAGGCACCCCATTTTTTAAAGCAATAAAGATGAACCTGCCACAAGCTTGACCACTAAAAAAAAAAAAAAAGAGGAAGATACTAACCAAATAAAGGTTAAAATTGGTTAAATATATATATATATGAATTTATATAAATAGCTCATCTATCACATCTTACTGAAAGTTGCACATAAGGCAATGAATTTAAAACAATTTAAAAAAAATAAAAAAAAAAAAAAGCTGTAAGTTTTCCTCCTCCAGACAGGGAGAATCTGGGAAGCAGTAATAGATTTGGCAGACTCTAATAGAGAACAAGGTATGCAGCTGAGGTGTAAATTTGCCATACAAAGGCTACATTGGGCAACAACCTCCATCTAGTGAAAAAGTGCAATTCCAGTGTTTTGTAAGCTTTCATAAAATATTGAGTTTCATTTTTGTAATGACAAATTAACTAGTCTTAAACCTGAGCTTTACTCTTGTACCTTTTGCTTCCTAATGTTTGCTGCCATCCCAGTATCCCTGTCTAGAAGTTACCCTGAGCATATTTTTAGCACTACCATCCTTCCTAGCACTCTTCTGCCATCCCCTCAACAGCGTTAGGTCTGGGCAAGCCCTGTACCAGTCAGAGGAAGTCAGGTCCTTCAACAAGAAAGGGAAACACATCATGATGCTGCAACTTCTTAACGACTAAAAGGCAAAAGTATCCACAGAAATGAAATCATAAGCTATAATTTTAAATAAATCCATCACAAGTGATGAGCATTTTACTAATAATATTTTAGAATTCAAATTTTGTCACTCGTTCAACAAAACATGGAGGTAATTTTAGACTGATATGGACCTTTGCAGAATATTTAATTTCTGCTCCTGGCTATTCTGTAGTTTTCTAAAATGTATTGTGTACAAATCCTTTCCAGAAAGGAAAATTGTAGAATGGCAGCATTGCCATACAAGCTGACAACAGCCAGGAAATTGAAAGTTCGGGCTGAGGCTTCATCCTCAATTTACACCACTGTTGAGAGGGGGAAAGCAGAGACGCCGAGTTAAGGACAGTGAAGGGCTTAACTTTTAATTTCCTGGATTTTATCATTTTAAACAGGAGCCTTGCTATTATTTAAATCTATCTGGGAAGGAAAAGGGGGGTAAGAACAAGAAATTAATATTATTTCTTTGAGCAATAGGAGCTGAGTGGTATAAGGAAAAAGATTAAAAAGAAAAAAAAAAAAGAAAAAGAAATAAAAAGAAATAGAAAATGGAAGAAGAAGAAGAAAAAAAAAAAAAAAAAAAAAAAAGACAAGAAAAAGAAAAAGAAGCACAAACCAGGCAGAAGAGCCAAGGTGCACAAGTTGACTCGAATTTTGCTGGATCGTGTCAGACAGCATCTGCAGCCACGCAGAAGTGAAGCCATGCATGCGGTCACTCATATGCTACCATTCACAGACTTTAAGCTACAGGAGACAGTCAAGGGCCTGAGTAACACAGCATCAAAAGCAGCACTGGTTTGTGAATCCAGTCGATTCCCTGGGGACAAGTTCAACTCCAGCTTTGTGGTACGTGGCGCACAGTCCCACGCCAGCTCCGACAGCGGTTGTGCCTTGCTGCTCTCCCAGCTGAGGCAGCAGTTAGCTTTCCTCAGCAGCTAGGATGAATGCCTTCATTCGAGTAGCACACCAGGCTGCAATATGAAAATCCACAACCAGATTTTGTCACCAGGTGCAAGCAGTCCCTCACCTTGCAGGTATTTCACAAAGAGATGTGGAAATAAACTCACAAAGAGCGTTGCACTGTGCTCACATTCGCTATCACGTACTTCTGCAGCCAATGGACAGATTCTGGAGTCGTGTGGTCACTGCTCTCCCACCACCGTGTCAGAGCTGTGCCCCTGAGGACGCAGCCCCCCAGCCAAATTCCCTGCAGACCGCTCACAGCCGCCAGGCGCTGCCAGCCTGCAGCTCTTAGCCTGTGGCTCAGCACTTGCAAAATTTTGTCAGCAGTGTTTAAAAATCGTTCTTGTTCGTGGTTGTGTCAGAGCCTGCAACACATCTGCGCACAACAATGCACAGAAATCACACGCTGAACTTTCCTACTACCTGCACGCACCTTCCGGATCGCTTTAACATTTCGGCTGTAACACCCAAATCATACTGAACGTTATACCTGGATTTTGAGTCCACCTCAGAGTGGTTGCTGATTTCAGAACCATGCATTACACACTGAAAATTCATTTCACAGAATCACAGAATCACAGAATCACAGAATTTCTAGGTTGGAAGAGACCTCAAGGTCATCGAGTCCAACCTCCAACCTAACACTAACAGCCCTCCACTAAACCATATCCCTAAGCTCTACATCTAAGCGTCTTTTGAAGACTTCCAGGGATGGTGACTCCACCACTTCCCTGGGCAGCCTGTTCCAATGCCTCACAACCCTTTCTGTAAAGAAGTTCTTCCTAACATCTAACCTAAAACTCCCCTGGCTCAACTTAAGCCCATTCCCCCTCGTCCTGTCACCAGGCACGTGGGAGAACAGACCAACCCCCACCTCGCTACAGCCTCCCTTGAGGTACCTAAAAAGAGCGATAAGGTCACCCCTGAGCCTCCTCTTCTCCAGGCTGAACAAGCCCAGCTCCCTCAGCCGCTCCTCGTAGGACTTGTTCTCCAGGCCCCTCACCAGCTTCGTCGCCCTTCTCTGCACCCGCTCAAGCACCTCCATGTCCTTCTTGTAGCGAGGGGCCCAAAACTGAACACAGTACTCGAGGTGCGGCCTCACCAGAGCTGAGTACAGGGGGACGATCACCTCCCTAGCCCTGCTGGTCACGCTGTTCCTAATACAAGCCAGGATGCCGTTGGCCTTCTTGGCCACCTGAGCACACTGCTGGCTCATATTCAGCTGACTATCCACCATCACTCCCAGGTCCTTCTCTGCCTGGCAGCTTTCCAACCATTCCTCTCCCAGCCTGTAGCTCTGCTTGGGGTTATTGCGCCCCAGGTGCAGGACCCGGCACTTGGCCTTGTTAAACTTCATGCAGTTGACCTCAGCCCATCGGTCCAGCCTATCCAGATCCTCCTGCAGAGCTTTCCTACCCTCAAGCAGATCGACACACGCACCTAACTTGGTGTCATCTGCGAACTTACTGAGGGTGCACTCGATGCCCTCGTCCAGATCATCGATGAAGATATTAAAGAGGACCGGCCCCAGCACCGAGCCCTGGGGGACGCCACTAGTGACTGGCCTCCAACTGGACTTGGCTCCATTCACCACGACTCTTTGGGCCCGGCTATCCAGCCAGTTTCTAACCCAACGAAGCGTGCGCCAGTCCAAGCCAAGAGCAGCCAGTTTCTTGAGGAGAATGCTGTGGGAGACGGTGTCAAAAGCCTTGCTGAAGTCAAGGTAGACCACATCCACAGCCTTTCCCTCATCCACCCAGCGCGTCACTCTGTCATAGAAGGAGATCAGGTTCGTCAGGCAGTATAGGATCTTAATAGCATGAAAATGTTACAGACAGCAACTGGACCTTTCTGACAGTAAAGTTGTGCTGTAAACCAGAAGATTGTTATGCTCACTCTCTCCAATAAAAAAACAAATCATGTCTGTAAACACCAAACACGTTGGTATTTCATTCCCAGCTAGGATACTTTGTGATTCTACTAAGTTTATACACAAAAACCAGCCAGTTGATGCCCAGCAATTTGTAGCGTTGTTGTCTGGAACAGAGCTAAAAGTACTCACATGAAAATGAAATTAATAGAAAGAGTATTTTAAAAGGCTGCGAGTTCTTATATACCAAGGTTCTTACATACTGAGTATTTCAATACCTATGTCTCATATGAGAAGGACATCCATTTTCATAGAAAAAAATGTTTTGAAAATTGATTCTGAAAAAGATAAAAGATTTGTAAGAAAATTTTGGATTTGATTACTTCATTAAAAATATTACATTACAGAAGTAGAAAAATGGGAGAAAAAAGCCCTCACAATTTTTCACAAACTTCACAGTAACTGCAGCGGATGAAATGGGACTTCAGAAGTGCCAGCACAGGGAGAACCGTGCAGGCATGCCTCTGATTCATTTCCCTCTTCTGCACAAAAGTGCTGACATACATCTCGAGGCGCATTTTGACATATCATTGTATGCTAGACCATTTACTCCATAGGTAATTGTACAATTTCCACTAGAAGACAATTCTCAGGTCTGTTGAAAGAATACTTTTAGTAATGGATGGCACCTGAAGAATTAATTATTCCTCACCATTCTACCACTCTCAGATTCAGGAGTTAGTTTCTGTTCTTCTCCTAACATTACTTCATATTTTTTGGTGCTCACCTTTTGTTATAAAGTTGGATTTCTATGTCTTAAAGCTTAAATTTCATCTTTCAAAGGCCAAGAACATTTCTTGTCCTAAATCATGGGAATGTGGAACAGCCTGTAGTTTCCACACTGAATCAACTTTCAGTAATGTCATTTTTTTGTGCTAGTTGAAATAATCTGGTTTGAATGCTGAAGCTACCCCAAGATTCGTATGACCTTGTTAGTAAGGATCCAATTACTATTTAATCACTAATATACTAATCAATAAGATTAAATAATTGATAATATAATCAACTCCTGAGCTTTTATCTAGACTTTTGTGGATCCTAAATTGGCATCACCTATGAAGACGTTTTACTAATTAACTACAGAAAGCCATGGAAGCTCTCTGCTGGTGATGGTCTGAAGGCAACTCGCAGGAGCACAGAGACCCAGCGCTGCTGGCACCTACACCCGGCTCTTACCACCAGGACTCGTTGCAGTGTTCTACACACCTTGAGGAAGCCGACATTAACCAACAGCTGTATCAATACGCTATTATGATCTTCAGTGAGAAACAGAGGCATAATGTCTACCTGAGCAACGTGACAAATCCAGAAACAGAGACGCACAGGACCTTATCTCAAACCAAGAATGTGAATGAGTCCATTAACAGAAGGCAACCACCCCCTCAACACACACAATTATTTCTACCAAGGTCATTATAACTGGCATTTCAAGCAGCATGGTCATATTTAGTTTCTAGCTTAGAATTTAAAATAATAATAATAATAATCTGTAAAAAGTAATTGGCTTCTGTGTTCAGCCAGAGAGCAAAGACACATCATGGAGTATGTTTGAAACCACAACAGCTGGTTATAGCAGTAACCTGATAAAGAAAAAAATTTACCTTATTTCCTTTTGTCATTCCAAAGACCAACAGAAGAGATGTTGTCAAACATTTTTTAGTCCTTTAACACCCAAGGGATTAAACTTAACAGATCAATTTTCAATGAGCCTGTTGATGTGAGAAGGCCTGCATCCTAGGATGTGCAGTGGAAATGGGAAGAACGAGGGGTGAAGGGGTTCTGTAAGTCTCTATTAATGAATTCTGAAACGGGAAAATGCCACTCCTGTCCTGATAATCTGTAACGCTTGGAAGCAAATCTTGTAAACTAATGGGCTTCAGCATCCAGCATCAATTTGGGGCAATTATGTATAAATGGAAAAGCAGTAGGAAAAACAGAGTCAACCCTGTTTCAGCTACACTGTGCAAGACCAGTGTCAGGTGTCTCTCAAATGGCAAAGCTAAAAAGCATTGAGCTACCCAGACCTTGCTTATCAAACCCTCATCTGCAAAATTCTTCTTTAGAAATACTTTATCAAATAATTAGTAAACACCCAAATTCATACAAATTATAGCAATAAAATAGCACAAGCAATTTCTACTTTCAATTCACTAACAATTTCTTCAAGAAACTGAGTGGTTTTCCCAGGTAAGAAGCAAAGAACTCTAAAAGGAATGATTATTTTTTTTCTGCCGTAACAAAAAAGAGCTAACTGCCAGTATTTTCATGTTTAATTTTCCCCCAAATGTGTTTCTAATGAAGCTATGTAAAGCTATGTAAACAGAGATAAGATGTTGAAATGAGAGACAGCATATATTGGTGGAAGAGAATAAGCAATGCCATGAGAATGACCAAGCAAGATTTTCTGACGTTTCTTTGTCTTGAGAAGAGAAGACAAGTGGAGGTGCACTGTTTCATTGCTGCTAAATGTTGTGTCTATTCAGTTGTTTCAACCTTCAGGCTGTGGCCCCACAAGGAAGATCAAACTGTTAGTAATAGGAATATGAAAAGCTAAGAAAAACAAAACAGCAAGCCTCTGGCCAGTGGTCTGAGATCTGCAATGTGGGGGTTCACACCTCAACTGTAAACTTTTAGAGGATTCACCAACTGAAAAAATTTCCAGCAATAAGCAAAACTGTTTGTCAGGCTCCTGCCATTGCACTACAGTATCTCCCATGCTGCATTTTTACTGAATTCCTAGCATTTTAGTGAACTGCCCATGTCAAATTGTGCTGCATTGGCTGGAATGCAGTCAGTTCCACAGCTGAGATCTTAGAAAAATCCTAACGTATATGGATGGGGGGGGAAACTTCCCCTTTCAAGCAGCGAACAATGGGATCAGTACTTCTTTTCTTTTTTTTTCTTTCTTTTTTTTTATTTTTAATAACCCATCCTGTATATTTTCCAGCAACACTTTTAAAAACAAGCAGCTATTTATTACTTCCTAAGGCTTATACTGAGCACTCACACGGAAGCACAACTACCACCCCGCTGTTATTAATATTTCTAAAAATTTGCAATTTTTTATTTTGTGGATTTCTGTCTGCATTGACCCAATGCTGGATCAGCAGAAATTGTCATCTTTACTGCCTGTTTTAAAAGGCACAAGAAATTAAAGGCTCCTAGTTTCTTCAGAGAGAATCAGCTGTTAGAATATTGTCTTGTACATAATTTTGGACAGAAACTCCTGTAATAATTTCTGCATCAAGCCCATACTTCTATTTCAGCAATTATGTTACAAGGGAACGACTTGAAATCAAGGCAGGCAGTGACAGGGAATCCACACGATCTGTAGCTGGTCTGTTTTAACAGATGTCTACACATTCTGCTAAAAAGCATACAACCTGTATTTATTGATATTATACACAAGTTTTTTTCCATTTTCCTAGTGGATATTGGCCTTTGTATAGAACCAAGGATTACAATTGCTCCTTTAACTACAGCATAAGACTAGATTCTCCTGTTCACTATTAATCTATCCTAATCACTTGGTCTTCTTCAGAGGCTTTTTTTTTTGATGCTTTCCTGATTGTGGTTCAACACCTTGCAATCACAACTTAGGCTTTGTCTTTTATTTTTGTGGTTTGATTTTTTTGTTGTTATTGTAGTTATTTGGGTTGTTGGTTTTTATTTTTTTTGTTGGTTGGTTTGTTTTAAAGGAAGGAGTAACTCAATATCATCCAGTGTTAAAATGTACATTGATGATAAAAATGACCTTTAAAATTATTTGGATTTGGTATTAAAATGGACCTGCACCCATCGTTATTATTTGATATTAATTTTTGGATTATCTGCAATTTGCACTGCAACTGTTTCATACTTTTATGCTTAACGTGTTAACCCTTACTTAATTCCAACCAGGCCATGAATGTGAATTCTGTTGCATCTCTTTTCCCTAGCTAGATGTATTTTCCCAATGATCTGCGAACTTAAGGAACAAAAAATTAGTTTTAATTTAACAAGTAGAGCTTAGTATTTAAAGAAAGTATCCAAACTGGGGAATGATCAAAGCAAAAAGGATCACAAGATAAAATTCTGATCCTATAAAAATTAGTTCTATTCACTCCTTTAAGGTCACAGTATCACCCCAGAATTCATTCTTCCCATTTCTTTCAATTTTATGACATCATCCCTAGAAAAGCCTAAAGGACTGTGCTTCTGACACTGCTAACTTAGTGCTCCACTTGGTCAGGACCAGCCGGCGTGTATTTCAGAGGCAGAAAGGGAAGACGGCCACTCTAAGGCTTTGCTAAAATCTGTTCAGTACCATGAATGTTAATGTGATGCTCACCTCTTTAACTGTTTCCATTTTTCCCCTCGTATCAACCAAATTGGTTGTCCTGAGCAAAGAGTAATCTAAGTCTCGTGTAAAACTTCAGCTCTTGCTGCCTGCATTAGTCCATTGCATTGATTTCTATGTTTTATTTCTATGTTTTAATGAAAAAAATCCCCTCCCTGTGTTCATTTTTGGATTAAAGTTTTGCTCCAACATTAAAAGAATATTCCTGTGTACCCAGTAAGCATGCAAAGAGAAAACTATGGCAAAGACATAAAATGTTTCTGGTATAGTATGAATTTACAAAAATAGGATCACAAAGAAAATTCTTTTGTAACTGTAATTTAATTGGTATTACCCTTTTTTGCTCTCAAAAATAACAACGTTAATCGTCACAGTATTATCTGTGGTCACCAACAAATACTCAAGATACCGGAACAGGTCTTCCACAAATGAGAAATATATACATGATTTTTATAGGACTCTCTATATGTACGTATATCAAAAAGCACATCTACCTACAAGTACTCTCTATATGTATAAAAGAAGAACTGCTTTAAAAAAAAAAAAAAAAAAGGCACTGTTTTTTCTTTCTGACAAACGGGCATGAAATAACAGGCTGACATCTGCCTCTGCAGGTCATTCCAGTCAGGCTGCTGCATGTCAGAATTCAAACTGCTCCATCCATCAATGGCAGACCAAAAATTAACGTAGCTTGGAAACTCTGCAGCAAGACAGTAACAGCCCAATTTAAAGTCTGACCTTCGGAGAACGGTGGGGTAAGATGGAAAAATTATTTCAAGCCCTGTACCAAAGCCAACAACACAGTTCAGAGGGATTTTCAGTTAATTTATATAGAGAGATAGATATGAAATAAAGTTTGCCAGAATACAGACATTAAACTGTTATGTCAGATAAGAGAGCTGTTATAAAAGCTTTTAATTTATAAGGCGGTATCAATTATGTTTACAGAGCTGCAATTTTATGACATTTAGAATTTTAATTTCTCTAAACTACTGATTAGTACAAAACAAGCAAATAAAAAAACAATCCATAGCGTATCCAGGTTATAATCAACACTACTTTCTTAGTGGTCAGCTGGGTAAAACCTAGGGTTAAGCAACCTGAAAAATTAGATTGAAAGAAGATGGAGTTCTTGCCAGATATACAACTCCTGATCAAAGTGAACAAACAACCATAAGACAACTGTTCACACTTTCTCACAAATGATTTTGTGAAAGAATTTGATCAAATAATTAATTTAATAATCAGAGGCATCCACATGAACAATGTACACCAGCAGAAGGCTGAGGTGCCTTTAGCCTTCTAGAATCTACACCAGCAGATAAGTGATTAATCCATTTGTTAAATCGCCTACTAACACACTTGTTAGTGCTCAATAAGCTCATTTAAGTAGAAGCTTAATAACATGTAATTGTTATATTCCATTTGCTGTTGTAAATAGAAATACCATATAGTTCAAAATTTCAACTAGAACAATAAAATCAAACAGTTCACAGTAAAATTCAAATAGTTCAATGAAATCGCCAGATCACATGAAACGTACACCCCAAACTCGAGAAAGTAATTTGTTTTTCCCAAGCTTTCCTTTGGAGGTGATCTAAGAAGCTGATTTATATTTTTCTTTCCTTACAAATTATTTTTTTCTAATGTTGCAAAACATTTTCCTTTTTTAAACAGCTCGTTTGCTTTGCAGTGGAATCAAAGACGCCAAGTAATGCTTCCCAGCATGTACACAGGACTGCTGATAAAACTTGTGGGTGACACAAGCTTGGGGAATGGCAAAAGCTGTGAGAGAACAATGGTCTCATGGTCCAGCACGGCATGAACTACCTGCAAAACAGGTCCATTGGGATATTACAGATTTTTCAATATTTCAATACAAAATATTTACACCTAGAACTAAAGAGACAGAGGATTTCAGAACCATGAAGACAAAATATTCAGGAGATCTTTGTAATGTGGAGACCCTAACACTCTGTGGGAACAAGGAATGGGAAAGTGATTTCATGCCTAGATACATGTATGGTACTGATGAGACCAATACAGGAATACTGCACATAGTGCTGATGTCCAGCACCAAAAGCCAACTGACAAACTAAAAAAAACACAATTAAGCACAATTAAGTAAGTTATAGCCAACCCGTATTTAGCTTATCAAAAAGAAAATAGAGGTATAAAGGTATCTCCATGTACGGCAAGTATTGGATAGTAAAAGTCTATCTTGTCAAAAAGGTCCAGAACAAGGACCAACATCTGGAAGCTGAAGCTAAGCAAACGCAAACAAAAAGGTGTTCAATTTACTATTTGACTGAATAGCATGGAAATGACAGAATCTTCCTGTCTTGAAATATCCATATGAAGGCAAATTGAAATAGTACAGTATATACTCTGTTTAAACGCAAGTTTATAGGCTTAATACAGAATTAACTAGGCTAATTTTAATGGCATATGTTATACAGGACATAATATGATTTAATACTCCCTTCTGGCCTTAAAATCTATAATCAATGAAATAATCCATTAGTTGCATTTTATGGAGTTTCTTACATGTTCCTGTGAAATATCTGGAGCAGCCCTCTGCCAAGGACAAGTTCGCGGAGCGCTCTGTCTTGGTTTGATGCAGTAGGGAACTGAAACACTTGCACTAATTACCGCCGAGAGAATATATTAGGTTGCCGAGTGGAACTGTAATGATTTTATGACCAAATATGCATGCTAGCAGAAGTGTTGTAAGCTATTAAGAACTCTGAAAATTTCAAGTAGTTATAGGCCGTCTGACCAGGATAAGGAATTATTTTCTGCATTTTATCTTCTACTGCAAATTATTGTTTTAAGTGCAAAAAACAAACATACAAAAAATACAGTAATTGTTGCAATAATTTTAACATTAATTTTAATTACTGGTGACTACTTAGAACTGAAAAACACTTATTTTAATAAATATTATGGTTTACGCTAGTAGTAACCATATATAGTTCCTTACAGTATCCTACTATTTTATTCTCCAAATAAAACATATAATTATTACACAGCAGAGAAACCGTGCCGTTACCCCATTATTTCCATTAGACTAATGGAAATTATTTACTTTTGTTTGTTTGTTTTCCCCAGAATTAATGCACATGGTACACAGAAATAGGGAACTGATGAATTATTTTTAACTAGTCCCAGGACTTCATGGTTTACAATCACTTCACAGCTTTCTTGCCAATGAATTGTACTTAATGAATGCAATTGTTTTAAGGAGAAAAAAGCATTTATCTATTAACATTAATCATTACATTAAGTGAAGTTATATGGGATATCCTCCACTTATCTTGAAGTAATCAAAGCTGTAGTCAGTATCCTTTTAAAGGAAACTGTTGAAACTTCAACAAATCTATGACTGAGTACAACTATGCTGAAAAAATAAACTGTTTTACTTTTCTCTGTTGAAAGGGGTCAAGCCTGAGAAGAATGTATAATCAAGGTAGTACTAAGGATTTACGATATTTACTTTATTTTTATTTACATAACTGTTTGGATGATAACAAAAAGTCAATTGGCAAATTAAAATGCCAAATTTTATTCTTATTCCCCTATGGATTTCCAAATGACAGATGACAGGCACTTTGGAAAAAAATTTCAAACGCTATGCACTCCCTTAATGGCTGCTAATACTGTCGTGCTCAAGACTCCTGAGTGGTTTTGGTACTACGAAAGGAAAGGTTTCTTCTTTTGGAGAGCCCCATTCAAAGTAAGTAACTGAGAGAAGTCACAGTGATTTCTAGGACAAGGAAAAGTTGTAAATTTGCTATATTATCAACATTTCTTTGATTCAGGGCAAAGCAGGATTTTAACCTATTACACTGATATGGTAGGTGTAACTAAGTGCAACCTGCAGAAGAATGTTATTAGCAAATAAAAAACTGTACTGATTTATTTTCAAGGAGAGCAACACAACCACGACCCACAGCCTTCCCCGTGCAGTCTCTGCATTTCTTCTCAGACCTGTGTCCTGCTGCAGGAGTGCCACAAGCTGCCAGCTCACTGCTGGTCTTTCAGCTGACACACTCTATTAGTAGTTTATTTTAATTTTCTTTAAATGTAGGAATACTTAAAACACTTCCCTGAGCATCTTGGCAACTGCAAGTGCTTCAAATATTTCAAAGGTAAGTTTGATTTTTTTAAATAGCCTCCAGGTATGTTGTCAGCAGACACTCATTTCCCAAATGCTGCTGCTTTGCATTCTCCTTTATCACCCACTTTTTCCTACTTCTCTTACTTGTGTTTCTTGTTCCACATTTCTCTGTCTCTCTCCTACCGGTACTGTACCGCAAGACTCGTGGTGGCCAAATGAACCCCCTCACATTCTTTCCTTCTCCTATCAGTGGCAATTCTGTTGTGGTCTTTTTGAAAAGTTAGGCTCATCAACAAAAATTACTACCAGACATAGGAAGCTAGATAGTATTTAAAGAATGGAGCTTTAGACGCTTCTGCCTTTAGGAGCACGAACTAAATTTGAACAACAGATAATGATGCAGAACATGGTCTAAGCAGCCCACAGCTAGGAGGCCTCTGACCAGCTAAAACATTTCTGGTTACTTTCCCCCTCTAAGCAATTCCTTCTCTGTGTGCTACAGCTACAACAAAGGACATCTTTTGTACCGTTCCAAAGTTTGTGTGCTTATGAACTATGGCTGGGAGACACCAGAAATAAAGACAATTGATAGACAAGCGATTGGAATTGAAAGACAATCTCACCCTTCTCCATAGGCATCCCCTGTCGACCTTCTGCTACCAAGTGCGATTTGCAAGCTTCTCTTACAGATGTTTAAAAACATTTCATTTCTTTATAAAATAACATTTCCTAATGCACCTAACAAATTAATGTATTATAAATATGAATGCAAATATTTAGAAGTGAACCCAAAATCCCATAAATATAAAACACGAAAGACAGATGCCTAAAAACAACCTCAATTTAGAAGAAAAACTATGAAAGACACTGCATGGCTGCACAGGATGTCTCGGCACCTCACATACACTGACAGCAGAGAACAACTCTGGATACTACATTAAAGGATTCATGTTTGGAAACATGTTTGCTCTGAATTATTTCAACTCTCATCCTTTAAATTATTAATGTAATATCAAGGTTCTGTTTTTAAGAGCAAGTCCACTCTCTAGGAACAAAGGCAAAATTAGCCACAGAAGAGAGCAGGGGCCAATAAGAAAATTATTAAATAAAACTGTATATACAGTAAACTACATTTGTATTCATCTTCCCGAGAACTTACAACTACATATGCACTAACAGTTAGTAGTACTGTCACTAAAAACACATTTCCCAAATTTTGCTTTTATATATATATACACACACATGTATGTACATATAATGCACTCAAATACACTCATGTATATGTTGTCTATATGGAAGGAGGAGGGGTCTTTTTTTGAAGTTGAAGTTTAGTAATTGGTTGGCAGGGGAAAATGAAGAGGAAGGAAAAGAGCCTATTTTTTTCACTAAATAAAAGATAAGAGATTTCCAACACTGCATTATGGTGAAAAACTGTGACAGCACGAAAGTACGGCACAGATGGGAAGGACAGAAAATGTGCGAAGATATAAAAGAACAGAAGGAGAAAGATGCGATAGTTATCTCTGCAGTTACCCCATTTCTGGGATACTACTGGGATACTAATTAAGATCACAAGTGTCTCGTGTTGGATCAGCAGCAGCAGTTTTGTGTCAGAAGTGAAGGGGAGGAACAGAACGATCAGCTCTTGTTTAGAGGAAAACTATCAGAGAGGTAGCAGACTGTGTGAAGTCACACAATTTGCATTCACGGGTAGAAACGCAAAAATTCCATTTCTCATGCAGAAACTTATGCACACCTGTAACCGAGTCCCTTTTTTCTCTTTTCGCACCTGTCCCAATCACAAAAGTATTTAACTCTATATGAGAGAGGGAACAGCCTCCTCTGTGAATGGGCAAATTCCTTTAACACAGACGCAATAACCCACACCATTTCACTGGAAGTGCTCAGAACATGATTGGATTACTACTTGGAAAACATTAGAAGAACGGGAGGATAGGATCAGGTTAGGACAACTGAGACCATTCCAGACTAGCACTACAAGAGGAAGCACAATTTTTCTTAGGACCTGCTGATGCTGAACTAAAAGCAGCTTCCCAATGTTTGGCTGTTGCAGAACCCGCCCCAGTCTACCAAATCCTTCCACTGTACTGGGGATGACATTGAAGAACTGTTGCAGGTCCAACCAAGCACAGGTACATGTAGAGACAACCAAAGAAAAACTGAAAGTTACATAAATTTATTATGTACAGGCACCTCTTTTCAGCTGCTACATTTACCTATGTGAAATGGCCACATTTGTGTGTGTTTGCATGTCTGCTGTGAACGTGCATGCGTTTCTGCTGCCACGGAGCAGCCATGCATGATGCATGTGATGTGCAAACTGCATTTATGCAGGTTGAAATATTTCAGTAGTTGATGCTTGTTCTTGACAGAGAGCAGTACTTCCATTGAAAGCTCATTTAATAAAAATAATGCAATGCAAATGAACCTGAATCAGAAAAATTAGATTGATGGAAGTAGCTCGGTCGCTGTAATTACACAAGGTGTATTATTTCCTAAATTCTCTTTGCATTAAATATATACCATACATTTATCAAACATAATTAGCAGTTTAGGTGACAAGGATTTGATTTTTCTCCTGCAATAAAAATCCCTCTACTCTGGTATGCACATCTAAAACGTATTATGAACATTTTCTTACTATTGCTGTTTATTTACCAAAAAAAATAAATAAATCATAGGATCAAAGAATCAGAGGGGAAACACCATTTGGGACTTACAAAGCAGAAGATGAGGAAGATGGCTAGGTCAGCCTTCTGTGGATTTCATAAGCATAAAATAAAATTAAATCAGTCAAAGCTTTTAAGGTTGTTAGTCAAATAAATCATATTTGAAAGCAAAATAATTGATGATACCCCATTACATCTTTATTTCCTTTATAATCAGCATTTCATTTTTTAAAATACAGAAATAAATTGATGAAAAACAGCAATAGAAACAGAAGTTAAAAAATAAGCTGTTACAAAGTCAAACGTGGTCTATAGGCATTCTAGTGAAAGAAATGGGTTTTCGGGAAGACACTCTGAGCATATTCAACAAAAATCTTGTTTTTATGTAGCTCTACCTTTTCTTTGCCTTTTGATAATTTACCTCTGACTAAACCTAATTTAGAGAATAGCCTGGAGAATCTATTTTAAACCACAAAAAAAAAGTAAGGTGATGCTACACTGAGCTGTAGCATAAGACTAATATTAACGCACTATTCTCAAGCCTTAACTGATACTCTTCAATCTGACTTCATGATTGACAGCCTGTCTTACATTTGAATCTCCTGTCTTCAATTTCCATTTCAACTTGATATTATTGCAACATGTTTTCTAAGTGAACCCTGTGTTGTATAATAGACATAGTTCTTTTTTTTTTTTTTTTTTTTTTTTTTTACCCAAGATGATAACAGCCAGTACTGTGGGTCATATCTTCCAAACTGTTCCAAAGATGAGTTAAATATTTGAGACTTCTTAGACAAGCTGTGCTGGTTTTTAAATCTAGCAAAGATCAAGACCAAAGTTGAGATGACTGAAGATGCCCTGTTCATTGCACAATGTGCAAAAGCAGCCCCTCAAATTGTAGGCACATGGAGAAAGAGGCAAAGTATCTGAAATGGGATGCACTCCTATGCATTTCCACAAATAACATTTACAGTAACACTAACCTACCAAACAACTACACTTTTCAGGACTAATTATCTAATTGTAGCTTATCTCATGCCTTCCGTGGAAGATCTGTGGCAAGCAGTTCTGTGCTGGAGCAGCCGATAAAGCCCGTGTTGCAGAGCACACGCAGACCTTCTCAGTGTAATTCTGTCAATTCCTTTCTGCTGCTTTCCCCACCAGCTGTATTCAGCAGAATCAAGTGTCAAAGCACCGCCACAAAGACAGCCGTCTTACCTTTCCACAAAAAGCTTCCCATCTCGGTATCAGCACTTTGACTCCCCTTACTCTCTGCTGTATGCCATGGGGCCCTTCCTGCTTTATACAGCCAAATCTTGATATTCCAAGATCCCAACCAACACGGCACGGGGCAGTTTTGCTAATGCTGAATTCTCAGCAAGGTCTCATGAAGTGCTCTTTTTCACAAGGCTCTTTTTACAGTTGCAGGACACGGACTATGTGAACAACGAAACTGCCTGGCTCCAGCAGAGCAGGGCTGGCCGCAGCTCTCCCTTCAGGAAGGACTAAGGTGTCCCCAGCCTCAGAGCAACGAGCCCCAGCTGGCTAATATTTACAGGCTGTGATGCAATTTACTAAACAGAGGCACGTGAAAACCTATTAAACATGTTTAAGAAATTTCATTAACAAACAATTATGAAACACTTCTATTTCTCACTGAAATTAAATGCAGTGACATCAGCTTCTCTGAGCCCCTCATGGCCAAATGAAAACATTCACAGCACAACTCAGATAAAGAAGTTTTTTTCCCCTTCTCTCTGAATGTTTGGGGCTGGGGGGAATGGACACGTGGGTTTTGTTTGGTTTTTGGGTTGTGTTTTTTGTGTGCTTTGTTTTGTTTTATAGTTTCACAGATAATAACTATATAAAAATAATGGCAGAAAGCACTTTCAGTTTTTCTCTCAGAATCCCCTAGGATTATATGGGGACCTCAAGTCAAAAACCTTCACTTTAGAACAATAAATAAATAAACCTGCTAAAGCCTTCCCAAGGCTGGCCAACTGTAGCATAAGTAATGCAAGAGGCTGAGAGATGCCA
Source organism: Aythya ferina (assembly GCF_964211825.1). NCBI lineage: Eukaryota > Metazoa > Chordata > Aves > Anseriformes > Anatidae > Aythya > Aythya ferina. Next base: position 807,265 of record NC_140308.1, read on the forward strand.
GATAAATTTGATTACTATAAAAGATGGGAATATGTTTCTTTCCTCAGAGAATTCACAAAAAGGGGTCAAAAACAAAGCAGCACTGAAAGCGAACAACTTCATTTCACCACCAACTCAAGGCGACAATACAATACAATTTTGTGGGAACATTTTATCACATCGGTGCAGAGACCTCCTAATCTTCTATTTCAGAAAAAGGAAAATAGGAAAGAGTCAAAGCAACATGGGACTCCTCTTTCCTTTTGGGAAAAGTTGTCCTGATTAGTATATCAATTTAGTAAAGAGTTCAAGAGCTCTTTTCTTCATACACCTTCTACCAGTCTAATAGAAACCCAAGCATGTTTCGTTAGGGAAAAAAAAAAAAAAAAAAAAAAAAAAAACAACAATCTTTCACTTCATGTTATTCTTCCTATTTGTCAGATTACGAAACCATTTGTATTGAACACATTCGGAGAGCATCATTAGGAGAAATAACCTACCATACTTTCCTTGTTAAGGAAAAAAAAGCGTTGACTTGCTGCTAATTGTTACAGCCCTGGGAAATGATTAGATGCAGAGATGCTCTGAGCACGATTCTCCAACTGGAAGACAGTCCTGATTTCACATTGCTCCATTTTCCCCCCATAAAGAGATGAGCTCTTACCAGTGGCTATCACAACGGCACTAGTATTTTTCTGACCTCTCTGGAATTACTTTTCCTTCATACATCCTAGGGTCGACTAACACGTCGTGTTGGTGACTCCCAGTCATGCCGTCAGCTAAGACACCCTCATCCCTCGCCAATGGCATACTTTCAGCCAACAGCAAAAGTTACTCGAATCTATTAGATTTCACCTAATTTTTATTACTTCTTCAGAGTCAACCAGTTCTTCCTATTTAATAGCCCAAATTTTCACTCTTATCAGCATCTCACAGCACAGGGTCTTCAAGCCCCGTTTCAGGAAACCCACAAGTGATTTTCACAGAAGGCTTACAAATAAGAAGTATAAAAAAGTTGATCTTTGAGGGAAAAGTAACTTCCATCCAGTCTGATAAATTCCTTTTCAGCACACAAACTCTTTACTCACATCACACCTCTTGTACAAACTTCATCTGAATCCAAGCAGAAATTAAGCAGTAGATGACTTCTGTCTTTCCATTTCCAGTTAAAACAAACGTGAGGATGTCGGTTTTGCCATAGGCAGTTCTGAAGCATCTTCTGAGAAGCTCAGCTAAATGACAGTAATATGAAGCAATCTATTTGCTATCACTGAGAATAAAAGTTTTCCTTTATAGACAGTACTTTTTCATGCTAGAAAATGAAAATCACAATTCCTAGTGCTATTAGGTCCTCAGAGATGAACGTACACAACCAAATTTGGTCAAAACCTTTTCAGGATTGAGCATTAGATGCTTTGCAGTAACTAAGCAGAGCCATTTATGTCAAACAATTTCAGAAAGAGAAAAAAAGCCTAATTATCTCTTTTATTCATGTTATCTCTGCTCACTTTACCACAGTCTCCTGTGTAATTGCCACGCAACTCTTACTTTCTCTTTTGCAGTACATACATTTAATGGTGGGCTCTAGAAACTTAGAAAAATCATAGAATCGTGGAACCATTAAGGTTGGAGAAAACCTCTGTGACCACCTGGTCCAACCGTCCACCTACCACCAACATTGCCCACTAAATCACGTTCCCAAGTACCACACCTCCCTTTCTTTACGCACCTCCAGGGACAGTGACTCCCCCACTTCCCTGGGGAACCTGTTCCAATGCCTGACCCCTCTGAGAATTTTTGTTTTTGCAATATGCAACCTGAGAGAAATACTGGGCTGTACTGGTTATCATGTAAACAAACAAATTAGATGCTGGCTTTAAAAGTCATCTATATGCCACCTTCTTTTAACCTCTTTTGTTTTTAGCCAGGTTTCTTGCATGAACACAGCAGAACAGCAAAGCTGTTAGGCACTACATGTTTTTAGAGAACAGAAACACAATGTAGAAATATGAATTTTAAGATAAATAATAACAAAGCAAGATTTGTGAAAGTGCATCAATTTCTTCACATGCTATTTTCTCCTTTCTAAGAAACCTAAATTACCTTGCTTTCATTGTTAATTGTTTTCAGTATTAACGGCAAAAATCCTGACCACTAGCAATTTATAAACACAACAAAATTACATGGTAAGAGGGCTAGGGAAATACATATTAGGGAACTACGCAGTGCAGAAAGGGTACTGTAACCTGCTTCCTTTGCTTAAGAGATCACTTTTGGAATGTCTGTAAGGCTAAGGCACAAGAGTCTTCTAGAGTTAATAATCTTTGTACTTCAGTGGCATAATTAGTTGATTTATTTTTTTTTTTTTTACACCAAGGGGTTATTGAAAAAACAGATGAAACCTGCAGAAGGATGCTCCTGCACAGAACAGTGACTGATGGGCAGCTCTTTGACTGACTAGATGAACAAAGGGCTCCTGTGGATTTTAATAACACTGATCCACTTATGAATCATAAATGATACAGAAACCCTTTTGCATCTTTGAGATTTTCAAAGATTTCAGGGAAGGAGAGTGTTCCCATCCAGCAAAACAATATTCTTCATTGTGGTGTTTTGTTTTGTTTGTTTTTTGTATGTGCATTTTTTTGTTTGTTTTGTCTTTAAGAATACAACTGCATTTGGTGTTTGACATGGATGTACTCTGAGCCAAACGTTTAGATTTTTTTTGCCACAGCTAAGCTACGTGGAATTGGCAAGCATAGCAGGTTTTTAACACCCTTTCACAACTATCTGAAATATTTCATAGGAAAAATGAAAACAGACTCAACAGTAAGGCAGCATCCAGATGACCAGTAAGACCACTAATGAAGAGACCGTGAAACTGGTTGATATCAGACTGTCATTTCTCATGGTTTTAAGAATTTTAATGGATTCTTTTTAATTTAGATAAAAATAGTTCATATAGTTTTTGCTTTAACCACAAGCCTATAATGAACTGTAAATAGATGTAGCTAGAAGGTAAGATTAACATATATTTTTTAAAAAGCAGAAGCTAATGTTTTCTGAGAAAAAGCCTAAGCAGCGTTTGATTTTTTGGCTGCAGGATGTCACAAGAAAACATTTCTCCAAGCAAAGTAAAAGTAACTTCCAGCTTTCTCTTTCTGAACATACCAAATACTTTTATCGGAACAACACCTTCTTATCTAGGCACAGTTCTTGCACTGAGTTCTAAAACTACGTACACATAACTGTGTATTTCATATGTATGGAGTTTCCTATGCACATATTCCTTAGATAAACTTTCAAGACTACGTTTTCAGAATAACACAGACACAAATGCTAGGAAACAGCCAAACTCAAAGGCTTGGAAATACAAATACAAAACTTACTAGGACAATGTTATTTTGGATCCTCATGTGTAAGTTTTAATTTAAATCTCATTTTCCTACAGGAGATGCATGTCAATAAATACAGGAGAAAAGTTAGGGTGACTTAGAAGGAAAACAGGAAGATCCTGTCTCTGACACTGCCCAAGGGATCTTACTCTGCGTTTATTATGCAAATATACGTCCGACCCCACAAAACTAGGACTCTTGACTAATGATACCAGTCTCACCTCCACTCTCGTTCCTAAATCCACTATTCCCCTCAAACACAACTTCACTGGACTTTTGATCTCAAGTCCTGTCAGGTAGCTTCCATTTTATGAAAGTTGACATCATTTTTACCACCATCATATCAGTTTATAATACTGTAAAGAAACGTTCTTTAGGCTCAGAAAGAACTGTACAAAAACGTAGTGAACTTCCTTAGGATATTTAGTGATGCAGCATCATTTCTAACAAATTTTTGTTTCTGTTAAAGACATACTTCTTTCAAATGCAAGCATGAGACTTTTTTTAAAAATTAAAAGTTGGCACCTCTGAGATAGTATTAGAACAAATAAACTCTCACAGCAGTGACTGCATAGACCGCAAAGGCTGTACTCGTTCTGTGCATGACTGGAATTTTTCATTTCATACATCATTTACAACTTGCTGCAGCGATTCCACAAATCTGTCTATGCTATTAGCGTGAAGTTAAGTTTTTCCCTCCCAAGAAATTCATTTGCGGATAAATATTATTGGTTATTTTGGCCAGCATTAATTTCACCAAAATTCAACTATGCAACTAGGTCACCGCAGCACTGCGAGCCGAGAAGCAAAGCATACTTAGTACTAGGTAATGAAGACAAAATCTTATATTCTCATACACAATATAGCATATTTGAATACATCAAAATAAAATTATACTGTCTACATCATAAGCAAACTTACTGCAGAAGCAATAATACAATAGCAAGAAGTCAGCTAATGCACACACTTGTTTCAACATATTTAAATATAGGTTTGCATTTATATCCCATATTTTTAGAAATTGCTATTTCAGGACAGTGAGAGACCTGGAACAAAGCTTCTCCTTGCAAAAGCATGTTTAGGTAGAACACAACTACTTTTTCTTTGGTCTTTACCACAGGCAGATCACTTACTGTTGCAACTGTCCCAGAAAAACTATGAGGATTATCCTTACTGGTAAAGTTATCATTGCTGGCATAGCCTTTACAAATGCTTGCACATTGTGCTCTGTTCTGAAACCATGCTATTCACTGAACCAGGCACTACAGTCTTAAACTCTAAACTGTGGCCGCAATTCACACACCTTCTGACTGTGCTTGACTGAAAGCTGAAAAATTGACAGTTTTTACATAAAATTTATTTAAATATTACTAAATACTTGGACTTAGAACTCAGCTTGGAAACAAAAAAGAAAGGTTTTCTTACCGTAAAATGAAGGACTTCTGGGCTGGAGGAGTGTGTAACACGGGACAGAAGAATCACTTCCTGGGCATTAATTCCACCTCTTGCTCACGATAAATCCAGAACGTATCTAGCACAAAAAAAGTGAAAACCACAGATTTAGCAGGGCTTGGGTGTCTTGTCTACTTGGCGGACAAATTCTCCCATGGTCTTCCTTTCTAGTCTAAAAGCAGTGGTGTGTTAGGAGGGAGGAAGGCACAGCGCTGGTTTGGTCCCACACCGCGGTGTGCTGGCACTGGCACGCACCCAGCGTCAGGACACCGGGACAGCAGCCGCGGTGCCGCCTGGCCCCAGCTCGTGGGCAGCGTGCGAAGAACAGCCCATGGCCTGCGCCTGCTCTTCTCACGCAGTCACTCGTGCAGGGGCCTGAGCTACTCCACTCGGCATTTGTGTGCTTGGAAAACAACGGCAAATCGAGCAAACAGACCTCTTCCTCCTGCGCCCTAATACATAGGTACAGGTATGCAAAGAGAGGTACCAACACAAGCTGCAGATGAAGGAATATCTCTGAAGAAAGCACCAGTTAATATTTTCAGAAAGATAAGGCCCCAGAGCCAATCATTATCAAACATATGAAAAAGGAACTAAATATAGATTATATCAATCTCCTCCTTTTGTGTGTCAAAACCATATTTTAATTTTGTTTTTAAATCTGCCAATCAGGGCATAACTGATCACCCAAAAAAATGTTTTAACTTTCAAACATCTGTCACATGTTAAAATAACCCATGTCAAATAGACATACCAGAGGAAAACTTGAGGGGTACACAGACAAGCTTTCACAGATTCATCATATTTCTGGCCTCCAAAATGTTCTCTTAAAATATTCAGATACTATTAAGAACTGAAACTTCCAGCCAGCAAATTTCTTCTTTCTGGAAAAGATTTTGTGGAGGAAAAGAAGCTTCAAGCAGTAGCAGATGCATTATGTTTCTTTCTAGAAGAGTGGAGAAGAGATTGCAGGGTTTGCAAGATAAGATGGGCTAAAACAGGTCCTGGAGTCAGCCATGCAATTTTAAGCAGACCAAAAATGACTTGTCATCTCTAAACACTGAACTATATTACATTTTAATCTCAATTCACATCCAGAATTATTTCTAACACTAAGAACTGACATAATAGATCTCTGCTCCAGAGCAAAGAGCTCTCTGCTCCGGGCTGGATGCCTAGTATTTCCCCACTCCTCTGACCTTAGCTGTAAAAAACGTTGTTATTCTTCACTGATGTTTCCTGAACTGAAGGAGAGAAAAGTATAGCAAGAGGAAGAGGTCACTTATAACGAGAGGCAATTCCATCAGGCAGATACCAACACAAAAATGGAGCAGGGATCTGCATGCAGGAGTCTCGAGCCATCCCTAACCTGGCACAGTCAGGGCTTCACCTCGCAGGCACTGGCAGGTGTCTGAGCCACTACCACGGTGCTACGGATCCTGCACAGCCAAAGGAAGCACAGCATTAAAGAGAAAAGGAGTCCAAGTGCAAACAAACCAAAACCCAGCAAGATAAGTGATCGAGGAAGTCTAAATAGATAGGCTATCACGGTATAAGCAAAAATCTAATCCCCAAAAGTGGTTGAGAGAAAAGCAGACAGGAAAAAATTTGCTCTCAAAGAGTTTCAGTAACTGCTAAGATTGTATACAGATATACCCCCTGCTTTTCAGTGACTACCAAAACGTTTAAGTGTTGTGTCCCTAAAAAAAAAAAAAAAAATCCATTTTACATGAAGGATAATCTACAACAATAATTGTAATATTTCTATTATTTTTAACATGACAGAGCATATTTAAGTTATCAAAATGTGGTAAGACATGAACCAAACGGTTCTGAGTTATGAGAACTTCTGTGAATAACATAGCACAGGAGCAGAGGAAAGGCTATAAAACCTAAGACTATTCCATGACAGCTTGTGGAAAGCTTCCCAAATTACTTGTCCATCTGCAATGAAACAACCGGGTACATGATGAAATATTTTACTAAATATGAAATAAATACAACTGGCTATCTAGTTACATTTATGCAGCAAGTACATAAATCTGCTTGTCTACATTCACAGCACAGCTTCTTGAGAAAACAGCCTCAGATACAAGCCCTTGCCATTACAGTATTGTCAGCTGAAAACTTAAAGGGAACTTACATGCACTGACGAGCACTGCCTAATAAAAAAGACACAGTCGCAAAAAAAAAGGAGAAAACCACCTCTATAGATCCCTCTGGTACAGGCTCGGTTCCATAAGTTCTCCCACATTAAGGACTGTGCTGTCAATGCCACTTTGCATCACAAAAGAAGTTCAGCCAAAAACCACAACAGTACCGACAGGTCCCAAAGAAGCCTGCAACCCCAGCCTTCCGCGGTCCTTGCCTTGCACTTCTCCCTCCACTGCTGCTTCACTGCAGGCATTAATGCACGGACAAGATTTGGTCTTAATACACGGGAACTACAGAACCAGCAGACACTCGATGTAACAGCACATCTATTACAGGATTCTGCAGCTACCTACGTAACTTCTGCCATGGCACTGTCTGCATAACCTTGAATTGCAAATGCTTACCTGAATGTAGCAAGCAAGCATGTCAATGCAGACCATGCAGTAAAGATCTATAGCTCTAAACTGTTCCACCTTCTTTGTGAACTTCTCAACTCACAAATCAATAAGATATTGAGTAATAAACGAGCCAGAAATATTCTTGGGGAAAAAAAAAAAAAAAGAAAAAAGAAAGATTCAGAATTGTGAATCATGGAGCCTACACATTTCTGACATAAGTTCATTAAATAAAAATCTCATTAAAGCTTTAGCCAAAATTTCTAACTCATCAAAGGCCCACGTTCTGAATACCAATGAATTTTATGAAAAAGAAGTGATTTTTACTTGTCTGCATGTCGGTAGAATATCTCTTAGGTTACAAAACCAAATCTGATGACACTGAAAAGTCTTTCACGAACAAAGACAGACGAGTAAAACAACCACCAGATCTCTTTAATTCCATGCAAAAGTGTCAACAGCAAAATCACTGCATCTTTTCCGTAGCAGAATATTAAACAGTTCATTAATATCCATTTTCCCTTCTTCTCTTTTCAGAGGCTACTAAAATTGTTTCTGTTTGATTTTACATGAGTGAAACTCCTCCCAAATGAAACAGGTACAAGTGTCTTGAAAGAACATTCAAGTGTACATCATTCAAGACCTTGGCAGTCCCTATCTCTGTGAAACAACAATAGCATCCCACTAACAATGACTTGCTTAACTATTCATTTTTGTAAATAATGGAACTGAAAATTATCTAGTGATGGATTTACACTTTTACAATGCATCTCAGGGATGAACATGAATAGGGATGCAGAAATTATGTATATTACAATGGGTGACACGCAGAACTTAAGATTCTAGCTAGCTCCACAGAAGAACATAAGCTGGAAACACATAGCACTACAATTTTTAGCATTTTACCTTTGTCTAATATTGCTGTGAGATATCCTATATGTATTATTTGTGTTATACTAGCATTTAAAGACTCCAATTAAAATCCAAACACCATTATATTAGGCAGAAATAGTATGAAAATTACAATAGGTGTCATAGCCATTTTAATTCCAAACAACCACAATAAATTGTGTATTTCTCAGATATGCTTTCCTTTATATTGTAGTTACCCACACAATTTAACAGATTAGTTCTAATATTCAGGGGGAGTGTTAAAAGGATTGCCAGGTAGTCTTCTCAGACTTTTTTTTTATTATTATTATTTGAAAACTGCATTAATATTTCCAGTGGAGGTGCCCAGCCAACAGAGTGAAAGCCTACTGACACAAAGCTTGCCTTCCTTAATCACCTTTCCTGAGAAGAAGCCTGTGGAACTGCAAGACCCTGTGGACCTCAAAATAAAAAACCTGCTCCCCTGAAGTATAAGACTGCAATTTTACAGAAAATTCACACGTCTAGATTTTCCTCTCGTTACTCCTCTTTTTAGTGATTTTTTTCTTTTTTTTCTTTTTTTTTTTTTTTTTTAGCATAAGTACTGACTTACTCGATATACCAATTTACTCTCATGTAGGGTATCATTTTACTATTAATATATCTGCACATTGAACAACTTCGGTCTAGGAACTAGCTACGATCTATCAGAAAGTTAAACTAAAATATATATGCATTTTGCACATATGTCTTGCCAGTCAGATAATTCAGTAACAGTTTGTTTTGACTTGAAGAAGAGGACATCTTAAATTAAGAGATATGGAAAAATAAGATCATTTGGAAGGAAGGAACTGACAAAAATGGCAACTTTTCTGGTAATAACACAAAGCACTGAGTTTCCATACAAAAGAAAGTTAATAAAGACTACTTTGGGATTAAGTAACAAATGGCAAGTGTTTACACTGTGACTATTAGTCCTTTAGCTGGGTGTTTATTATAAACAGTATTTCAAACAGAGGACCTTAGGAGACAATATATAAATATTTTAAATGGTAAAATATAGGTGTTGGCTTTTTTTGTACTGTGTCCAGAAAATCTGCACAAACACATCAAATTCTCCACCTAGGGAATTTACTTTATTGTTACGTTTGCATTTAAAACAAATGTACATGACCTATTTTGGGCCTAATATAACTAAAAGGAACCTATTTGTTGTTTATTATTTATAGAAGATTCACTTCAGATTAGGCCTTTTGCAGACGTGTGTATCTGTGTGGCATCATAAAGCGTCTCCAGATATCCCCCAGCACTAAAACAGACGAGAAAATGACAAGTTAGGATGTATCCCAGTACGCACAGTATTTTATAAAAGCAAAGATTAAAAGCTGTTTTTTCCTCTTCAGAAAGGCCACATGAAAGAGCCTGTACCATGGCTAATGCATTGACCTTCTATGTCTGATAATGACAAGTTCAAGTTCCTAGAGTTGGATAAGATGTGGAACTAAAGTAAGTGCACTCAAGCAATGAGTTCTCCTGCTCTGTTAGAATCCCGCTCGCAGAACTAGCTGCCTAGAAAGAATGAATAAAACAGTTTAATTTTTTTTTTTTTATATATATAACCAAGGAGTTTTTCTACACCATCAGCATGTCTCATATCTACTTTCTTCAGTCTAAGGCACCAATGGTTTCTTTCACTTTTTAATAGTAAACTTGAAATGATTTCATGTGAGTAAAAGATGCTAAATTTGTGAAAGATGAGAGATGTAAAATTGCTGCTTGTGTCTGCAATTTCTTATTTTCAGCTTTTTTCGTGTAAATGGAGAAAGAGTAAAACATAGTAAAATCGTATATATCATATAAGAGAGACAACAGCTCTTTACAAATAACCAGCAAATCAGAAATGCATTTTTACACAACAAGCAGACTTCGTAACGTAAATTCCTCTAGCATATGACTTTTGTTTTTAAAGGAGGACAGCAATAATACATCAAGCATTTCTTCCTATCATCAACTAAGAAAAAAACAGAAGCAGTTGACCTAAAGACTTTCTTCCCATCAGTCATCAACTCTGTCCAATTTTGCAGGTTACAGTACCTGGAACTCTGCAGGGGCAGAGTAAAACCCCCTCACAGTGCTGCTGGCATGGCTGAGGCACGGAACAGAAAGTTACTGTCATCAAGCTAGGCACCAATAGCAGTAGCTTACATAGATATGGCAAACAGATGACTAAGGAAAGTAATTAAAAAGGCTTTTTTTTTTTTTCCTAAGTTAATAAAAATAATACAAGACTATGTTTTAGCACATTTTGTATTGTCAAGTACCTATTTGAAAGTACACATAGATATCATAACTGTTACATCTCCATTTAAGTTGTATAAGGGAAATAATAAAGGCTAAAAGAAATGCTGGGACTCAAGTTGGTGCGAATCAACACATGCATCACACCCAGTGTTTTCCATGAAGTGACCCCTGCCTCTGCCTACCAGGATAGGCAATGAGCACAAAGGAACAATATAATTCCAAAAGAGATTCACTTTTAAATGTGGCTCTTAAACCCGCATTTTTATTTTCCTCACCATCCCTATTTGAACTCATCTTATAAACAGTAACTTATTTAGAAAGAAATATTAATTTTCAGCATGTGCAAAGTCTTGGGGCGTTCTATTCCAGTAAATTCTTGTAGGTGGAAATTGTTATTATCATTTTCAAAGAAACATGGTGATACTAAGTAAAAAAATGTGTATTAAAAGAATACTAACATTTCTAAATGTATGCGTGCGGCCCAGAAAGTCAACCCTATCTTGGGCTGCATCAGAAGAAGCATGGCCAGCAGTTCGAGAGGTGATTCTCCACTCTACTCTGCTCTCGTGAGACCCCGCCTGGAATTCTGCATTCAGATCTGCAGACCCCAACACAACAAGGACATGGATGTATTAGAGTGAGTCACAAAGATAACCAAGGGCCTGGAGCACCTCTCCTATGAAGACAGGCTGAGGGAGTTGGTGTTGTTCAGCCTGAAGGGAAGGCTCTGGGCAGACCTTACTGCAGCCTGCCAGTGCCTAGAGGGGGTACAGGAAAGCTGGGGAGGGGCTTTGTGTCAGTGGGGCAGTGACAGGACAAGGGGTAATGGCTTTAAGCTCAAGAAGGCCAGGTTTAAATTAGAAATAAGGAAGAAATCCTTTACTCAGAAGGTGGTGAGGCACTGGAATAAGCTGCCCAGAGCAGCTGTGAATGCCCCATCTGTAGAAGTGTTTAAAGCTAGGCTGGATGGGGCTTTGGGCAACCTGATCTAGTGGCAGGGGTCCCTGCTCATGGCAGGGGGGTTGGCGTTAGATGATTTTTAAGGTCGCTTCCAACCCAAACCAGTCTATGATTCTATGAAACAAGAGCTCGAACTGAAGTTAAGAAATTGCCATAATTAAACTTGCCCAGGAAGACAGATTAAGGTCAAATATGCCTATTAATTTTGGGTATCCACTCTAAACCACCTTAGACTTGATTTTTTATTTTTTTTTTAAGCACAGCATTTCATAACATTTATGCCATTCCTGGAATCATTTTTACCAGCTCCTGCTGCAGCTGTGATTTCCACCACTGCTGCAAGGAGAACACCACATGCCCAGGCTGAGCGCTGAGACAGGCAACACGAGGGACTGGGCCAGCCCCAAGCCTAGCTTTGAAAGAGGTCTTTGCCTTCTTTACTCAGAGTCCACGCTCACAGAGCAGCACCAGGCTGGGCTCCATGCCCTGAGGAGCCGGGGGACTCGGCCACAGAGCTGCTGAGGCCTCAGCACCCCACCTGCAGCCAGTGGCAGGGCTGTGCTGCGGGGCCTGGCAGTGCCTGCGCTGAGGAGACATGGCGGAGCACTGCCACGGCTCTGCTTCGAGTCCTGTCATGGGGGGTGCCCAAGTGGCCTCACCTGGTGGTGTAAGTAAGGGAGGCAAAACACAGCACACAGTGTCACTGAGCGTCGATCCCAGCTGAGGTGCTCAGGGCAGGGCACAGCGGCAGCCCAAGCTGTGCCAAAGGCCGTGCCCAGTGTCAGCGTCCCCGGCCTGCCACGGCCTGGCTGCGCCTGGCCACGGCTGCAGGGTACTCTGCTGCGTGGGAAACGGCACGCTGTCGAAATAAAAGATGCATTTGCACTTTGTAACACGTTTTCATGGGGTTTTGATACATCCCTCGCTAATTCTAATTATCAAAGAGACTTTCTTTTTAAACAAAGGCTGCTGCTTCTTCATCCAAGAGCGACGTTACGATGCTAAATGAGGTATACGATCAGAGTGCCTTGCCAAACAAAGGGATAAGTCAAACGCAGACACTTGTGATTTCTCTGCTGGATCAAGCGCAGGGAAAGGAGCTACAGAGAAGAAAGCCGAGATTTCAAACAGATGTTTCCGTAATCAACAGTTACTGCATGCAAGGCTCAGAAAATTACAGGGAAAACAAATTCTGTAAATATTACTCGTTTCCTTCTTTAAGGTGATTTTATTTATTTATTTATTGTACATCAGTCTTAGCTTTTCTTATTCATTTTAGCTTAGAAAAAGGAAAAGAAAAAGCTATCCTGGAATTTTAAAAAATTTGACACAATAAATTTCAAAGAGTTCCTTTGGAGACGCTAGACCTATCATTTAGCATCTTTATTTAGATAAATTATAAAGTTTTTCCTATATACTCACAAGCCAGAGAATGATTTCTGCTATTAAGAAAAGATATTTTTCCTAAGACATTAGTTATTTGTTAACATGCCTACATACTCATTATGTGAATACACATACATGTAGTCTTTTAAAAGCTTATTGTTTTCTCAATAAATTGGGTATTGAGGGAAGAATCTGTACACCATATTACATAAATAGCTATTTGGACAATTTAAAGTTAATGTTTAAAATACAAATAGTAACAATCTTTGTAGAAGTAGCTCCTTCCTATCTCTAGCCCTGCTTTCTATTCAGCCTCCTCAGCGTTTTTGTTTCTACCCAGTGAAGACACCTTTTCCATCACCATGTATTCTGATCCACGCAGTGAGTTTCTGAGTATTCAGCCACACTGTGAGAGGGAAGACGAGAATTCTCTTCATTCAGTATCCCTCTGTTCTTCACACTTAAATCCACAACGCGGTGTTTGTCAAACAACATCAAAATATTTTTCTTTCCTCCTCCTCCCTACATAAATACTCTGCTCTTAGTGCCATCACATTTCTTTGGACCCAACTGGAGCACAAAAAACACTGATGTATAACTTCAGTTTACAAATAAGCATCTGTGGTATACGAAGCTTAAACCATGTTAGTTGAACATGATTAAAGCTGAATGCTTTAATCTGGATAACATAGAAGCAACGCAAATATATTATTTGTCTTCTTTATTAATAGCCATTTACCATTCCAGTGGAAGAGGGTTACCTGTATTCCCTTCTCTAATTTTCTTATACAGAGATGTCGGGTTTACAAGTTCCAGTGTATTTTTAAGTTCTGTAAGGTATATTTTAAAGTTGCGTACTCCTCCCCATCTTTCTGTGATATGAGAAATTGTTTAGAAACAATTTCACTGGTTTCATTTATTTCAGAGGGTGCTTACATATATTTATTTTCAATCAGGTTATTTGCTTTCAATGGTACTACAAAAAATTAAATATCATAAGGTTTGACATGTAGCCTTAAAATGAGCATGGTAAAATCCAGGAGATGGCCTTTAAACCTGCACACTAAACTTGCACATTTTCTTTCTGTGGCTGTACACAAATTCCAAGCATTTGCAGATTTTTTGTTTCTTATTTTATAACTCGGACAGTGAATAAGCAATTCACACGAACAGTTGCTAAATTTTCACAAGCAGATCATGTCCAAAGGGAGGTACTGAACCTACATCACTTTCATACAGGTATCTTTTATGAAAATTAGTAAGTCCTAGCCTGAAATGTGGCTTTAAAACACCGGTGAGCCACCTGTATAAAGTGGTGCACCAATGCAGTTTTACTGTCAGAGGGTATCAGGTCAGAGATGGCTTCTGTTGGCAGATCAGTCACTGACTACCTCAATTGCCTTTGGCAAATCATTTAACCTTTCTGTATTAATGTTTTCCTGCCTGTAGAATAGTTCTTCATCATACTGAGAGAAGTTTAGCTTATTAATTAATAAAAATAACTATTAGAATGCTACAGGTTTAATTCCAATGTCCATCTGCTCCACAGAAACTCAGAAACACTCTGCATATTAGACAGAAAAGAATTGTTTCTCTACAGGTGAGTGCTATTTCAGACCACGTTGCTACCCCACGTACTTTAATGACTACAAGGAGAACAAGGCTTGCAGGTTCCTTGCAACTCGTGAATAACAACAACGAAAAGCAGCAGCAGCCTTTGTCCTGAACTGACGGTTTGTTGCTTCGAAATACTTCTGTAAGTTTTAATGAGCTAAATGATTTAAAAATATATATTGTGAAAGTTCTCTTGATCTGAAACCTTACATGCCATGTTTCAGATTAAAACCAAGTTTTACTGCCTAGATATAAACCCCTAGAAAACAGAGTTTATAATGGAAATACTGACAGAACATTAGCTACACTGTAGTGTGCTAACGGGTACCTCTATAATACAGTCTATTCCAGAATAATTTTTCTTTTTATTATTTCATTAAGTTGTATCTCACTAAAGTTCCTCCTAGGATCTCTCTACAGCACCAAATTTTTCATTGAGAAAACTATAAATCATAGGCCTAAATTACAATTTAATTATAAACGCCTTCCCTTCTAATGCTGCCTGGGACCTTTTACCCTCCTACATAATTCTAAAAAATGACCCCTGTCATAATTTCCTTCACTAGAATAATATGCAGAGATCTAATCCTGAATCCTGCTGTCTTATAATTTAATATAAGAGGTAATTATTATTCAAAAGATAATGTTGCAGATATTGAAAATATTCTGAAGTTTAAGTCTAAAAAAACCTTGACTTGGTATGTAAAAGGCTCTTATTTGACTCTTGTAGAAAAGGAAATAAATAAAAAGGTCTTAAGATTTTCTGCAAAATGCTAGAAGTATCATTTGTAGCTAGAATTTGTCTGCTATAAATTCTATAACCTTTGAACTACAGAGAAAACACTCTCACGCAGAGCAAAACCAAGACGACACTGGATCATTTATTATTGATTTCTGCTTTTTGCCATAGGTTAGACAAAAAATTTTAGGTTGCTGCTATCTATCTGAAAAATATGCATTAGGTAGCTCCACATTTCTGAATACAAAGTACACATAAGCTAAAGTTTAAAAAAAAAACTTGTTCTCACATCTAAAATTTGACTTTAAATTTATCACATAGAAGACACCAGCATGCTTATCCGAAGCATTCCTGTAAAGAAAAAAATAATATAAAAACTATAAGGAATTAGTACTTTTTTTCCTAAGTCAGAAAGCAAGGGCTAACACCGTTACCTCAATTCATCTTGCACAAGAGACAGTGAATTTAATCTCATACCAAGAATACAGCTATTATTGCCTGTCTCTATTCACTTACAAAGAAAGACTTTGACCTTAAAACTCTTTTTTCTAAAACTGGGATTTCATCAATTAAAATCTGTTTTCTCTTTATCTGACTCCTAGAGTATGCAAGAATATCTGCCGAAGAAGTGAACTGATTGTACAGATGGAGAAAAGAAGATGAGGATGTGCAAAAGGAGAGAGAATCAGCAGAAGTTCTACATCAGAATGAAATCCACAGAACTGGAATACCTTTTTGGTTACAAATGCAGGGAGTATCCCACACACACACTTTTTTTTTTTTTTTTGGGGGGGGGGGGGGGGGGGGGAGGGGGTAAATGAGATATCAAATGAGCTTCCTTTCTCCTAACTATATACAGCACCACCAGTAAGCACAAATAAAATACCATAACTGACAGATTCTACATCCTGAAGAGGTAGAGGCCAGTGAGGTTATCAGGAAATGGGGTTCACAAGAGGTAATTATAGCCCATGCTCACCCTTCTTAGGTGAGGCAGAACATTACTATACAGCTCAATAAAAATCAAACTATATAGTGCAGAGGCACCAGTTTACTACCCTTTTTGTTTTTGCTTTGGGAGCAGTTCATTTAAGATGTAATAAATTGAAGTTTTTTTCCTGTCCTTCCATAAATCTAGGGACAGTGCAAATGAGGTGTTCCTCATTATGAACAAAAGAAAAGGGGCTCCCTAGATAGTGACTTGAACTGGTAGCATTAAAGCAGTCATTAAAAGGAGCCCTGTTCTTTTTTGTAGAAAGGAATATTACTTAATAACACTAGAAGCATGGTTCACTTCATATTGCTGAAGTGAGCTTTTGGGGTGCAGTGAAGAGGAAAAAAAACGAGAAAGTCCATAGTACCACAAACATAATAAAAAAGAGAGATGGTATTTTGCCTGTAACAAATTAATAATAAGTAAGAAAATGTAATTGACTGCCTGTGTCTAACTGAATTGCTTCATGCAACAAAAAGATTTAAGGATCTCGGGGGGTTCGTGGAAGATGTTAGACCATACTTTCAAATGAACAAACAAAACCAGAGTAGACGGGCACAGGTAAACAGAAAAAGACTGCCAACAGATCATTTTCTAGCTTGAGGATCCAATGCAACACAAAGCTTAAACAATTTTGAAGGAGTCCTGTTATTAGCAAATCTGAATGGTTATTGTGATGGGGAATGTAGAGCACCGAGACGGACAGAGTGGAGCAATGCAAATAATTTTACATTTCCGTTTCCAAAAAAAACCTCACTCAACCACAGCAGTGAAGGCTTAGACATTCAGAGAATCTGAATCTCATCTCTTAGGGGATTAGTCAGAAGTGAAAATTCAGTTGTAGAATACCTCTGAGTATCTTTGCTATCTTGTGTGCACAATGGGAAATACCTATCAAAGAAATTTATTAGATGTGAGGCACATGTAAAATATGAAGCACACCAAGAAAGGATGCCAGCAGCGAGGAGCCATCATTCTGTCTCACACAGGTTCATCCCAGATGCTTTAGAAGAAGACAATAAATGTTTTTGTGGTTATCTCTGTGTTTTCATTCTACTCTCTCCTCAAATGCCATTCGTTCAGTACCTACAAGGCTACACTGGAAAGTAAGCACACCGGGGATTCTTGTTGGACCCAGTGCTCAGCAGGAAGATTTTTGAGGAATTTGGTATGAACGGTATTGGATCTTCCTGACTGACCGCAGAATTCAACAAGAAAAAAAAGTGAAGAATAGATGAAGGCCAAAGAATAATGAGAATATGCAGAAGCAACAACCAGAGACCTCTGACAAACCAGTATTTCATTTTTGTTTGTTGTTTTTCCTTTTTACTTTTACAGTGCTAGTGCCTTTCAGAAAGGAGAATAAGGAGGGCTAATTGAACTGGCATTAAAGCTGTTAAGAGAGTTTTTGTTACAAGTCAATCACATTGTCAAAACCTTGAGCAAAGCTCTTACTCAGGTTAATCAAATTAGAAGTGAAAAAATGATTTTATGTATTACATTTACATTACCTATATATTATGTTTACTTTAGAAATTATATTTTCAAAAAACTTTTTCAATGAGCAGGAAAACGCTTTTTTCTGAAAACAAACAAACAAACAAAAAAAAAACTTCTTTTTGCTGTTTCTGCTTGACATAGCCATAAGTGTATACACAAAGTCCAGGCTGGGGTACCTCAACACAGTTTAGTAATGACTTCTGAATCTATTTTATTTTGCTTTTGTCATTAGCATGTCTGTAATACACAGACAATGTTAATAAAACACTATAGAGTATCTAGACATAAATTCTTTACAGAGGAAACCTTGTTTCATGCAAATCATTCCTTATCTACACTTTGAGCAATCTTTTTTTTTTTTTTTTTTAAACAAATCCATGTTTAATATTCATTTGTATTTGTCTTCATGTTACAATAACTTCAGTTCTCAAAGCAGAAGAATGACTGGAGGTTTGAAGCCAGCAGCAGGGCACTTGGCCAAGAAACTACTAATAGTTAACTCATTACACTTTTTGTGAACATGCTCTCCCTACAGAATTGCACGCTTTTTCTGAATGAAATGGTGATCTCCCCCTCTTATCAGCTTACTTTGAACGGCACTCCTAGCATGGAATGTACTCAACATCTCAGTTTTCTACTGCCTGAAATTCAGAAAGTATATTTTCTACTTTACGATTCAGCTCATTAGAGCAAACACTGCAAAGACCCAGGGTCAGGGCGAGCCCTTGCCAAACCTCGTTTTATACCTCCTTCCATTTTGACACTGATAAGCATGCCCTAAATACAATTCTTCAGCCGGCTGTACATCTACACTCACAAACTACCTTTCCTTAGCTTGCTAGGCAAGTCATGTGAGACAGTGTCAAAAACTTCCCTAAATGCAAGATATACAACACCTGCTGCTTCTTCCCTGTCCAGAGCTGCTACTCTGTCACAGAAGCTGTTGTGTTGGGTATACAATATTTTTTCCAATAAATCTGTACATTTTTTTCATTATTCATTTCGTTGTCATCTTCCAATTGCTTGCAAATAGCTTGATTATTTGTTCCATAATTTTTGCAGAAACTGGAATTTAGCTGACTGGTCTATAACTCGTCTAAACTCCTACTTAAGCTAATGACACTACATTGCCTTCCAGTATTTCACGTTCCTTGTTCCTTCACAAACATTTGGCTTTCTGAAAACTATCATTTGCTCTCCGCTGAATGAAGATCCTACACTTTTATTCATTCCTATTCCTGCTATTGTTCTTAGTACCATTATTTTGGCTATTTTCATGAAGCACTAGCTGCTTCCCAACTTATGATTTGGCCTCTCTGATTTTATCACTACATGCTTCTGCTATACTTCAATACTCACCCCCTCAGCAATCCCCAAGGAGGTTTCTCATACCTTGCACGCACCCTCTGCTTTGGGATACGTTGCACTTTATGAAAAGATTCCATTTATGTAATTATCCAGACTTCAGTTCTGAATAATTCCCTGTAATTCCAGCGCTAAACATCTGAGATATTCATTGTCATTGATTATTCTTAGCTTTTAACTATGCACTGACCTAAGAAACCCGCTAGCCTCTTACCTGTGATGTCCCAAGTAGTTCTATCTTAGCTTTCTACGTCCCTTTTATGTATTCATTCTGCACAGCAGTATATATTGCAACAGGAATTTAGTGTCTTACACTATTAGTATTGGTGGGACTAACAATTCTCACTTTTCTCCTGTCTGTAACCAGAGGCCACACCAAAAAAGAAGAGAGAAAAAAAGGGGAAGCAAACAAAAGCTCCAATTCCCAGCTGATGGTAGTGCCCCTGTCTTTGGGGGTCCAAGAGCATCCACCCTTCTGAATTTGCAAAAATAGTTTTGCACAGAACCCAGCCCCAGCACACTTTCTCTCACATTTAATAGGCCGCTTTAACAGCACGTTTACTTAGTCCGCATCAAACAAGGATAATTGACAGCTTTCCACCCCTAGCATCCCCACTCCGAGAAGGCAGTGTCCCCAGGAGCCACCTCGTACAACCTCAAACACTTTATTATTGGTCAATTTGGGTTTCCTGCCCACTTTAAGTGGCAGTGCTGAGGGTCTCTAACTCTCTCGTGTCTCGCTAATCAATAGGAGCAGTCACTTCCCCAGCATTTCCCTGCTACTCAGCGAGAGGGGCCATGCGGCCTGCCATTGGCTGTAAATAACTGCACAGCTTCGCCGTTGCATCATAAAGTAAGTTAAACTTCAGAAATAGGGGGAAGATTTGATTTTGGACTTCATTTCTTCTGAGGCTTTCCCTGCTTTAATTCTTCCCAGGGAGAGCAAAGAAGTGCAGCTGGTGCCGTGCCACCGCGGGTACCTGCTGGTGGATCCCCAGCCAAGAGCCCAGCCTGGCCCTGCAGGCACGGGGCTCGCGGACGTCCCCGTGAGCAGAGCTCGTGGCACCGTGCTCAGGGCGGAGAGCAGCAGAGAAATTCCATCAAGTGTCAACCGCAGCTTTACAGTCACTGTGCTACGGGTATGAGAAAGTCAGGATTAAACAATTATTGGCTTGAAGTCACGCAGTAAAATTTGTTTATGAGGTAAATTTTAACAAGAAACAAACAGTTAGTGTTGTTTATAAGCAAACTCAAGCTGTTAAAACCAGGGAATGCTTTGTAAATACCAGCACAGGGGCCAGATGAGGTCCTGGAGGGAAACTCCCTGCTGTTTGCAGCTGGCTCTCACACGCATGCAGAATTTGACCAGTTCCAGCAGCCAGGTGAAATCAAAGCCAGGGGTTTGCCCAAGGAGGACACAGCCGTAAAATGCATCTTCATTTGTTAGTAAAGGTTGTTCTTGGGGGTCCTCCCCTCTACCGCCCAGTAACGTCCATACAACAAAATGGACGCAATGATGAGAAAGGTAAATCTATTATCTAACAACAAATAGCATCAAAAAGACTGCTAAACACAGTGCGGGTGTACTGCAGAGTACATGGATCTAAACAACCCCCAAATTCAATTCAGATCGGTCTTACACTGCCATCTTGTTTAATTGGAAATACCCGTGTTCGTACTCAGCGCTGCAACGTACCCTCTCTTTTAA
Organism: Aythya ferina; assembly: GCF_964211825.1. Classification (NCBI taxonomy): domain Eukaryota; kingdom Metazoa; phylum Chordata; class Aves; order Anseriformes; family Anatidae; genus Aythya; species Aythya ferina. The sequence goes on from NC_140308.1 coordinate 828,077, forward strand.
TGAAATTAATTCATTAGGTAAAGCCCTGGGAAGGTTGGAGACTTTGTGGTCTCCCTACAGTGCAGCATGATCGCACCATTAAGACAAATGCCAGCGCAACAACAGGGAGCAATGACTCAAAGCTAATCTCCGCTGGCAGGTGGCGTGAGATGCAGCATTTACCCGTTGGGGCTCTCGGCACTGAGTCATCCGGGGATGCAGGTGATGGGTGGGCTCCACTGCCTGAACCGTGGAGACCAAAGATCTAACGCCTGAAAAGCCTCAAGGACTGACTGATGTGTGTTAGAGAGCCCACGCTGCAGAACCAGGGCTGTGGGTGTGCTGCTGGACGATCCCAGGCCTGGCGCGGTACCTGCCACACGTGCAAGTGCCCCTCTGCGGGGCGGACGGCCTCTCACCTCTGTGATCACTGGAGTGTGCACGGCAGTGGAGGAATATCAATGAACAGCTACTTTCATTAAAATCCTACATACTTGGCGTACCGCGAGGAAGGAAATACACCTTAGCCTATCCGGCTTTACTAATCCTTAGCAACAAAGAAATAAAAAAAGGGGGGGGGGGAGTGTAACATTATTCTTTTGATTGCATATTAAAAAAATAAACAATAAAAAACCTTTAAAAGTGAATATATGCCTACTGCAAAGTACTGAGGTGAAAAGGGAGGTCTTATCATCCCTGTTCCCCCAGGATCTCTTAAAGCGTGTGTGTTTCTGTGGTGGTTGGCTTGTGGTTTCGTTGTTCACTAGTTTCCCAGAGCCCTATATTTTACTGAAACATAAGTACAGGCCCACCAATTCGCTGACAAGCTGATCTATTGGCTCTAGGACACTGAGGGGAATTATGCTCCTGCCGCCCTGATGCTCTCCTTTGTTTAGAAAAAGAAGAGAGAAAGAGAGAGAGAAAAAGAAATCCTCAATCGTTTAGTACAAGTCATTTTACATGCTGGGATAATGAAGTATAAAAATGCCTTCAAAGGACTGATTTCCTACTTTTAACTCACTACCAGCCGAGCTCTTTGTGAGGCCCTCTGGAACATGCATTCCCAGCCCCACTCAAACAAAAGAGCTGCGAATTCATTAAACTATTTAATTATGCCTTTTTATTTTTCTCCATTAGCAAGCCCTGCCAGTACAAAGTAAATAAAGCCACCATGGTCTTTCCCCAGCAGACACACTGACTGTTTTTATTCTTTATTCAGTTTACAATATAAAGGGCTATTTTTCCCCCTCCTCCTATTCTTGGCTAGTTTCCTAATACAAGCCCTACAAACAGAAGCATCCAACTGTACATGCGATGCATGGAACTAGAGAGCAGCAGCAGCACTCAGCATTGCAGGCACATACCCTAGACAGCTTTCAAAGTACCAGCAGCCAACGGCAGCCAAACAGCACTTTACAGCCAGGCGCGGAAAAGATATTAGCTTTTTTTTTTTTTATACTCTAGTAAATTTGCTTTTTACATCTATTTCTTTTCAGAAGGGCTTGTTATTGAGCTTACTGTCCACAAATTCCATTGATCTCAGGCTGTGACTCAATCCATATGCTCACGCTTTGACACCAGCACAGCAAGCAAGCGATACAAATCCTGTTCAGGCTACAAACTTATTGATTTTATAGATTTCCCCCAAAGTTGTGATAATGATATATCATTGTTAAATTTGGTAGAACAAACTGCTTTCCCAATCTGTCAATGCGAGCATGAAAACCAATTCACAGCCTTGTTTAGAAGGCTTTCCCTTCAGAAGAATAACTACTGCTAGCGGAAGCAGATCACCAATACCCAGCCGCTGGCACAGGCTTGATGGATGTTACCTTTCCAGCTGCCCTTTCTTGACCTGTAGCATGCTGGGTTCCCAGACTTGCCTCCTGGTTATGAGAACCACCCTTAGTTTTCAGCAGCATTTTCCAAATTCATTATTTAAAACTCGCAGTATATGTGAACCATAATAATAGTCTTCAAGTATATTTCCTTTAAATATTTAGATGTATTAAGACTACAGGAAAATTATCGATTTTTAACAAATCATTTTTGTGTTCCATTCCTACACTGGCAGACATGATGAAGCTATGCTTTTCCCTTCCATGGGAGGGAGACAGAACACTGATTTAAAGAGGAGCGTCTTCCCTTGCATCATCACAGCTTCTCAACCTAAGAACAGTGGGAACAACGAAACATGCCACTTCATAACGAATGGCCTCTGCTGTGAAACACAGTTGGGCATTTTCCTCATGGCTTCTTACTGCCAACGCAGAAATTTGATCTGACTTTGGTCTCCCAACCAACAAGAGGCTTCCATTCCAGAGGTATTAGAAAAAAGAAACTCAAGCTGTTTCTCAGGTTCTGAGAACACAACATAAGAAGTTCATCCGTCCTTATGTGCTTATCATACCACAAAAAGGCAGTCATCAAAAAAATGTCTGCATGGTGCAGGAGATGCACAAAAACTGTAAACAGCTGTTGTGTTTTTAACAAACCATGAAATAGCTCTAGCAAAATGGTTCAGTGGAATTACAATGTGTGCTTTCATTCACACATTCTCCTTAACTCCGAAGCAATTATTAGCACTCCAAGAAGAGACAGAATTCACGAACAAAAAACTTGCCAGAGAAACTGAAACCAATCAAGAGTCGAGACTTAAAATGTTAGAAAACAAAGATTAGGCAATCAATGTGAATAAATAATACCTCTTCTGGAACGCTTCCTCTTTCCCATCATGGCTTTTCTGTCTGTTACTTTTCCTCGCTGTGTCAATGCACCCCTCTTTAGCACAGGAAAAGCAGCTCATCTCATCTGACATCATGCCATTAGTTCAACACACACCACTGTGAGAGGTTTTTTAGCCTCTCCCAAGTCTTGTTAGTGATAGCTCCCCAGACCTGCCACTACCTCTCTAAGCATTTAGCTGTGTTCCTGGGAACACACCTCTGAGACGGGTTTTTGAAGAGGTGAACGTGTCCCACCACTGCCTCTCCTTTCACTTTTGATTTAATTCAAGGTGATAGATGTTGAACTCTTCTACCTAACGTGGCTTTTTTTGAACTTTCTGAATGCCCTTTCCAACTATGTCTTTCTGAAAAGCCTTTCTGAACTTCAGGGCACTTTACATTTGAGCACGTGCCTGCAGAATCTCTTGCCTATCTTCCAACAACAGTACGGAACTATTCTAATACACTTCTCATTTGTCTATAGTACTTTTGCTGGTTTTCTCAGAGACATAAATGCCAGGCTGAAAGGTGGTAGAAGAGCCCGATGCAGACTTTTTATCCCCTTGTTAATAAGGAGCTGTGCCTCACGCTCATCTTCCAGCGCGTAGGCAGGAAGCGGTACCACGATGTGTCTGCACAAAAATGAGTTATTTGCTGGGCAGACGAAGCACTATCAACAACAGGCTAAGCATTCAAATAGCTTTTGTTTGAATAAAGTGAAGGCCTTTACAAGACAAGTGTTATTACTAGTTTCACTTTTATGATGTGAGAGCTGAGACTCAGTGAATTTGGAGGACTTGCCAAAGGTCTCATGAAGCCCATGACAGTGTAATGCCGAGTAACGAAGATCTTCATTCCCAATGCTGTCTTCTACCTACCAGATAAACTTTTATCTTCTCAAGGACGTTCACAGAAGGAAACATCCTTGTCATGAAAAGCAAACACCACAGGATCTACTAGTGGTCATCTGACCTCCTTCAGAGGAAGAACAAATGCTCACAAGAACACCATCCTATATCTTTTGACTTCTCATCATTCCTTCTGTCCAAGCTCTGCATCTTCCTGGAGCGTCTACGATTCTCATATCCTCCATTGTTCCTGTCTATAAGTCAAATAATGGCATTTCCCCAATCAATCTGAGCAGCAGTAAAGGAATCGCATGCTCCTCTGCCCTATTTCAGATTACCTTTCATATCACATGATACATAATTTATATGACCCCACAACAGGAAAAATCTGTTTGTGATACTTTGTGGATTTCCCACTCAGGGTAACACAGCATTTGGGAGGATTAGCAGAACATCGTGGTTCTAGATGATTAGAGAAGAGAACTGCTGTCTGTCGGAAAAAAACAAATAGGCAAGTCTGAATGTATAATCTCCGACTCTAAAGTCATCCACAGAATGTGACAATTCTGAAAATTACCTTAATTCCATCTTTGCCCCCCAAAAACAATGTATTTCAACAATTTACAGAATCTTAGCCTTGCATTAACATTTCTTGAAAAATAAGTCTTTTCTTTCTTGCATCCCACTCTCTCACCTTCCCCTCCACCCCCTACCAAAAAAAAAAAAAAAGAGAGAGAAAGGAAAAAAAGCCCTTCCTGATAATTGCACTGGTCCAAATGTGCAGGGGCTTTCATACAGAATGATGGCTTCCCTTGTCTCCTGCATTTGTTCATCTCCTTTGGGAGGAGCAATTTACAGAAAGCATTATCGATTTTTGCCATAATAGGTACAGAGATGCCTCACTGTCCCTGCTCAGCCAGCTCACTCTCTGCATCACAACTGTCAGGCCAGTTTGTGAAGCCCGTCATTATTTTTTTTCAAGTAAATCCATCACGGGAGTGGGGGAAAAGTGATGAAAATAAAATTATTTTCACCTTGCCATAAAAAAGAATGACCATGTTCCCTAACAGAAATAAGTGCAAATGCTGTCAACTAAGAGAGCGGAAGGGAAATTCAAAGCAACTAAAAGCGGGCTGGGGGGAGGAAGGAAAGGGAGGAGGGAGCACGACGAGGCATGGCAGTAGCTAATTTACTTTGAACACATTCTGGAATTTTCCTGTTAAAGCTGCTATTTACAACTCTTCCAGTTGTTCTCCATGTTCTCATTTTTCTGGAAGTGTTTAAATCTATACTTTATACAGGTATTTTCTTTGGCTTTCAGGGTGTTGAGGAGATTGCGGGTTTTGTGATGCCATTATTAAATATGACTGGTCTGCAGGATGAAATCTGCCTTTAAACCTCCCCTCTGAATACAGACCACCCACCCGCTGCAGAGATTACCAACAGCACTCCACTCCTTTGTGCACAGAACGGTTTGGGTTTTTTCTCCCACTCCCTGTTCACCAGGGGCAGGCTGAGGCCACTAAACTCATTCTGTCCCTGATCAGCATGTGAATGTTGAGGGACACTTACTTCAAATATTTCTGAAACTAAAAAAGCCTTTTAGAAATTGCATCTAAAAACAAACAATTCCCCCCTCCCCTCAATTGCATTACTGACTCTCAGACAAGTCTTTTGGTATTCATCCCTGCTCCTTGATTAGTTTTTGCTGTACCCTTCATGTTGGTCACTTATCTCACATCTTGAAGGTCACAGTCTGTAGTACCCTATTCCAGTGGCCCTGCGTTGTTTTTTATTCCTGAAGACAGCCTTGTTTTGGGCTCAGAAGGTTTAATCCAAGAATTGGCTCTGGATCTAATTCCCAGATCCTCAGTTCATTAGCCATGAAAAGTGATAGCTGCTTAAGATTTTTATGAGACATTGTTCCAAAAGCAGACCACAGAAACTGCACAATTACCCAGCACATTGTATAAAGCCCTAGCTGCCTTTGGCACTGACACAAGGAGCTTGATAGCAATCAAACAGCTTAATGAAAAGCAGCAAGTTTGCTCTTGGTAAGGAGCAAGGAATCTGTGAAGTTTGTTTCCAAGTGGTGCTTTCTGTAAGGACACTTGTCAGGATAAAATTTAAACCATCGTACCCCTACTTCAGGAGGGCTGGCACTAAAGGATACACGAGTCATCTTTTTGACCCTCTCGTATAAGCACTTGCAAACATCCTGCATTCAAAGCTCATCTGCCTCGCCCCGTTGGAATCTCTGGCGGATCTAGATATTAATGTTGAGCCGGCCGTTCATAGCAATTAGGCCGGGCAAATTGTGAGAAAACGGCAAGACAGCTGTACAGAAACATCGGAGGATTTCTTTTAGTCAGGGTGTAGCGAAACCACAATAACCAGTCCCACGTCCAAGTAATTACAAGGATGCGATGCAGGCCAGCAATATGTAAGAGGTTTAGCAGTAAAGTGGATACTCCACTGAGTGGTGGATTAAGACTAACTGCAGCCAGACCCAGCCCAGCTGAAGTGCTCCCAGCCACGCGTGGGCTCTGCCCATCGCCCCCAGCCCTCAAGGAAGGCCACTTCTGCCTGCTCAGCCCCCATCAAACCCAAAAGAAGCAGGCTGCTGGGCTGCCTCCAGCATCAGGCCCCAGGTCTCTGGATCCTGCCGTCAGCCCCCTCTCAGCCCCCTGCAGAGCTCCCGTGCTGTGTGGGGCACCGCAGTGCGTCCTAGGGCAGGACAACACCCGCGCCGGGGAGGCAGCTCCGGACGCTGCTCGAGTTGCCCGCAGATGTTCCCAGGGCATGGGGCAGTACCTCACCCCCCGAAATCTGAGTGAGAAGAGATCTGCCTGCCCTGGACAACTGTCCACAAGGAGAATTAGCACAGAGCTAGCTGATGCTCTCACCTCATACTACTCCACGGCAATTTGCCCATACAGTGCTTTGGGACTTCCCCGTGCTTGGGAAGCAGGGCAGGGCCAGCAGCAGGGGCTCCATAGTGTGTTTGGCATTCATTTCTTGTCTTTACACTGATTGCCTTTTGTGTTTGGTAAATAGTCCTGGCCTGATGCTCATTAGAGGACTTTATATAAAAAGCTATATATTAAAAAGTTATATGTGAAATAAGCCAGATTTTTGCAGGACATGCCTATTAACATAAGGTAACGTCACTGCTTACAGCTGGAAAACAGTAACTTCCACGGGAACATTTTCAACAGAAAGAAGGTCAGACCTAGGGGCAGAGGAGGGGTAGCACCAGGCATCCCAGGGATAGGCAGGGGCTGTGCTGCATCTCCTCTCTGCCTCCAGGGCACCTACACCCTGCTGCAGACTGACACCGAGCCCGCTTCAGGCAGCGCACAAGCTTTTCACATGCCTGAAGTAGCTAAAGAAAATCAAAGACATCCTTGGTTTGTCACTAGAAAGCAAAAAATAAACTTTGTAATATAGATCAAGCATATCAAGAAATTTTAGCTCGTTTATTAAAGGCAGAGAATGGCTATTACTGCTATTTATCTAATACGCTCTGCTGTGCAAACAACAGGCCCAATTTCAATAGCAGGGTAATTCTGTCAATGAATTACCATCCTAAGGGAAAAATTACTTTAAATTAGTTTAGTTTGTTCTTTTGCTCTAACAAGTACATTCTAGATTGTAATTGTTTTTAAATCTCCCCTCTTTGCTAGATACGCACTCAGCGCTGTCAGAGCAGGTGGCTACCTTATGTCTCTCTCGCTTAGCCAACACTGCACTCCACTTAATTCATACATATGTTCAGACACATGCATACACACCCGGAACAGATGTATGCACAAAAGCACACAGACACATATGTGGTTGCTGTTTAATATAACAAGTACAGTAAAAACATTAGGACTGGGAAAATTTGGAAAACAGCCTGCAGAAAAATAGCTTTCATTTTACTTTTTAATTTTAAACTATATTAAATTAACCATTATCATAAGAGAAGTATGCACTGAAGCCAGACAAGTTCAAGTGTTTGACACCCCCATCTTACCTTTTGGAACAAAAGTTCTTTCACGTGATATGTTTAAGACACCATCCCTGTCTTCAAGTTTGGAAAAATGCTGATAACGTGAGGTGTGGCTTCACTCAAAAATCCTTGCAGAAACAGTAACCTCTTATGCAAAGATTCTCTCCTTGGGTGCAAACAGAGTCACATATGCCGACTTGGGTGACAAACCAGCTATTTACCAATTTTTAGCAATTCAGGGTCAATACAGATGATAGTAAGCGAGCAGTTGCGTATTACTTCACATCAAATTCTGCACAGTTTACTGAGCCCTAATGAGTTTTGACCAGTGTAAATCCACTGAAACCGGTACGGGTGCTGTGGATACCAGCAAGCACCCAATTAACCTTTGCAAGGCTAACAACACTTGAACTGCTGAAAAAAAGTAAAAATGGAAAATAAATCTGATTCTGAGGACATGCCAAAGTCAGAGAATCGACACAGATATAACTAGAGGTGATCTACCTGCCCCCACGTGAACTTCAGCTAGAGATGCACTCAGACTGCTTTACAGCAGACAGATGCTGCTTACCATGTTCTAAAACTGCTCACAGGAAAATTGGCTAAAGTTGTCTGGTGAGAGCAATGCTTCTAGATGGAAATGTTCCCTAAAGCAGAACAGTTCGGGAGCCCCGTGCTGTGCATCCCTTCACTGCGTGCCCAGAGATCCCAGCACAGACCCTGCTCCAACCCTGGGCAGCACCAGGATATTTCATCCCTTTGTCTCCTGGGGTGACATTTTCTTTGCCTGGACAGTGATTTTTTTTAATTTTTTTTTTAAGGTGGGATAATTTATCACACATGACCTGTTTTACATTTTATTACTTTTGTGAGAAACACAAACCTAACTGTTGGTCAACCCTGCATTGTAACACATTCCTTTGTTTTCACGTTTGTTGAAGTCTGACAAGTTCATGCTACAATTCTAAGCCACTTGTTACACATGCTGCTAGCGTTAACCAAACATAATGTAACGAGAAATGAAGAGAACTGTTCATCTTGGAAGAGTTAAATAGAACTGGAAGTGTAATTTAAATGCATATTTAAACATGTGCATGAGGCAAGTGATGAACCCTCCTCTCAGATGAAAATCTTATCATTGAATTTCTTTGGTTTTGGTGGCCCATGGAGCAAAAGTTGGAGAAATGGTGAATTTTTTTTTTTCTTTTTGATGGAATTAAAATAGGAAGGGAGTATATCAGAAAGTGGGTTATTTGTGGAAAAACATTCTCTGGCTTGAACACTGGGGTAGAAATGAAGTCTGCTGTGCTTTCTTTGTGTTCAGCCTCTGGCTGTCCAGCTGGTAACCAGATCATGTGGAACACAAGCCTCTGAAAGGTGGAAAAAGATCTGAAATATGAAGCACTGCTGTTTTACTGCTAATTCAATAGGAAAAAAAAACTATAAAATATTAAAGAAAGTATTTAAAAATATATTAAACACAATTTGTACCATAATAGCTTAACCTGACATCAAAATGCAGCTTACAGCTTGTTTATCCCGAGTTTCATAGTGTGGATAACAGAGTAATGGGCAGAATGTTCCATACAGCCTCCAGCATTTGACAAAATAGGATTTGGGCTTCGTTAAAACAAATTCCAGGTGGAAAATTGGGCATGCTGATAAAAGCAGTGCAGGAAAGAGTGTTAGCTCTGATAGGGTAGGATGGGTATTGAATTCACTCTTAACATTACAAGACTTAATTAAAGAGGTTGACCTGAGGACCCCAAACAGTGACAAGCCAAGATAGCCATTTCTGGTACAATGTGGTGTTACTAACGTTAATTCTTTTTAATATGACTCAAACTGGAATGTATATAGAATATCCTAATTCAGGGAAGAAGCATGGAGTACATACTGCATCAGGGCTTACCAGGTAAAACAAAGAATGCACAAATCCAGATAGTGCATAGACATTATATATATAAATGTAGACCAGCTGTCTCAGCCAATCATTTATTTTTTTTTTTAATGAATTAGAGTATTTTTATATGACTTTCTATAGTCAAACATAATCTCTCCAGTTTCCCTTCTTAACCAGAAAACAAAACAAAAGGACAGTGTAAGTTCTTAGGAACAGCCCTAGTTCCTGAACCTGTGTGCATGGTGCCCTATGGCTCAGTGCTGACAACTCTGTCACCAGTTATGTTTGCAACCGTTTTGTTCTTGCAGCAAGCAAAAAGAGGGATTAAATTAACAGTCACAGTACTGACAAACTCTTCTGATTAATTTTATGGCTTGAATTTCTGTCCATTCAAAGCCAGTACCCGTTGTCCCATCTTGCTTTCCACTCATCTATCACCTTGCTCACATAAGCTACCAAGAAGCTGCACACAAAGGCAGCTCCCAATCCAAGAGGGAACATTCCTTAAGTAAGGCTCATACAGCACACGTTATTTGTGTGCGAGGAAGAAGCCGTGGATGACAGTAGGTCACCACTGTCAGTGCCTGCCCTTAAGGCCTGCAGAAGACCGAGTGCCGAAGTGTTGGTGCTCAGACACCGCTGGCATTGCTGCCCCACGTTTCTGATTCACGCTCAGCCAGCATGCGTCTCCTCTGCTTGCACGTCACCTACCCAGGGGTTGGGCAGAGGTGAGAAGAGGGCCCAGCCAGAGCTGTAGGACCTTGTCCTACATGTGCTGACCTACAGCCATGAAGGGGGTTTCCAGACCTGCAGACGCGCAGCCTAAAACCTGCAGCTTGCCACCCTTCACCTTCTGGCTGCGCTCCACATGCAACAAAATCCCACAAAACCTGCCGGCGCCATATAGAGCAGAGGAACACGTTAACTACACTCTCCATTTTGTTCATTCACCCTCTGCTTTCCAAATACAAAGGTAGCCCAGCACTATGGCAGGATAAAATTCAATGTGGCCGTTCCGGACAGGAGCGAAGGTGCCCAGGGGGGCGGCTGATGAAGGATCACTCCCAAGAAAAACACGGGCAGAAGATTAACGGGGGGGCCCAGGAGCACTGTGCCGCGGTAACACCGTGTTGGGGTCAGCTCCCCACTGCACTTTGTCTCCATCCAGCTCCTGTAGCCCAGGAACACACTGCATCTCTGAGGTGTAAATGCAAAAGTCATTTTCAAAGCAAACGGCTCTGTGCCACATCACCCTTACCACTACCTTCTGTACGCCTCAGTACACATCTCCCAGAAGGAGTACATCATGCCTCAGGAACTTTTATCTCACCAACATTAATCAAAGATATATTGAAAGCTTTGGGAATCATAGAACTTACAACATCCCCAAAAGTTGGGATGAAAACCACTATTTTCCCCCTTTGGTAGTTTTCTTATTCACCAAGACAGGCCCCAGTCAAAATCTATAAAAAGGATTTTTGAACAAAAACATAGTAAGCCTAAAAAAATCTGGTCAATCAAATCTACAATTAAAGAAAAAGTGTAATAAAAGTTTACTGCTTTTGAAGAATAAAGATGCATTTTTAAAAAGCTGTACATACAGCACTGAAATTAAGGTACAAGTCTAAACTAAATCTCATGTCAGATGCAAGACTGAACTGAAACGAGCAACAAATGAAAGCCGGGCTCCTACCTGCACATTCTCCTCATTAAAAATATCTTGGAAAAGGCCAACATGAGTAATGCTGTAGGTGAACTCAATGCAATTTCTTACCATGAGAATATCCATCCTGCTGCATATAAAACACCCAGAATTGCCAGCTTTGCCCTGGTGGGCCACCTTAAAACCTGTGGTTTTGGGGCAGAGTGTAAGAACAAGGCCTTTTCATACAAGCTTAATAACGTGCCCAGATCTCTCCTGTGATTGCTCCGATATATAAGACAAATACTACTGAAGCTGTATTTCTCCGCTCTAAATTACTGTAGCAAATAAGAAGGGAACACAGAAATGGCTGTGCTGGGTCCAACCAAATGTCCCCTTAGTCCCATGTTCAGTACCCAGCCATCATCAACAGCAGGTGCCCAGGGAGGAGAGCAAAAATAGAGCAGGCAGACAGCAATACTTCCCTCAAACACCCTCCCGGGCTGTGGCAGCTTGTGGTTCACAGACCCCGTGCAGAAGGGGCATGTTTGTCTTTCATATCTCCTTACGGATTTCTCTTTCCATGCACTTGTCCAGCCTCCCCTTACACCTGTGTAAACTCACAGCATCCGTCGTATCTGATGAGGGCAGAGAGGAAACTTTCTGCCTTCTTTTGCAGCATGACTGAGAAGGTTGTTGCTTTAAAAGGACATAACGTGTCTTATCGATGACGACTAATCAATGCTATATCTCTAAGTGCCAACTAATCTTAAACCCAGACTCCCATTTTCATTTCAGTGCAAATCACTCATTTGTAGCACATTTTGTCATTCCTGGAGAGACTGTCTGTTGTGGTCTCACTTCCCAAGGGTTTGTTTATTCGTTAGGGAATTCTGTGCATAGTTTAACACCAAGTACTTACTCTTGTGCAAAGAACCCACCTAAAACCAGTTAAAGAAATACTGCTATCTAGATATGTTGACATTTACTGGCAAAGGACAAAACTTTTTCAGAACTACAGAAAGCGTCCACTAGTTCAATCTCAAATGCTCACTGCCCAAGCTCATCATGTTTGACATTGTACACTTAATATTAAGTCATTTATATTGTGGCATCATCTGCAAGTTCTATACCAATGGTAAAAATGACAGTAACTGCCTTAAAGATCTAACAAGTTAAATGTCAAACTGTGGAAGTGGATAAAATTAGTAAGTGGGGCCAGCGAGGTGACGGGCAGAGCGTGTACTAGCCACAGCTGTATATGAACAACCCCCAGCAAATGAGCTGCATTGCTCACAGCTTGCTGCTTGCTCTGCCATTACCAGGCTGCCGTCTTCAGTAGGCAGAGTTTTTTAGATGTGAAAGAAGGGAGGGCAGTGGCTTTGGGGACTTTGAGTGCTTTTCTCACTCTTTAGTGACAGTTTGGGAGAAAGTGCAAAAATACTCATCAGAAAAGCAAGTAATCAGAGAGGATGGGAATGAGGGCAGGCATCCAGGATGGAGAAGTAAGCGCAGCAGAAGTACAGCAGGATTGACACCATTCTTGTTGAATTAGAACAGTTCAGTTGAAAGCGACCTCCTAAGATCAAGTCGAACTCCCTGACCACTTCAGGGCTAAGCAAAAGTTAAAGCATATTCTTAAGGGCATTATCCAAATGGCTCTTGAATACTGACAGGCATGGGGCATCAAAAACCTCTCTAGGAAGCCTGTTCCAGTGCTTGACCACCCTCACAGTAAAGAAATGTTTCCTGATGTCCAGTCTGAACCTCCCTGGTGCAGCTTTCTCCCACACTGAGTCCTTGATCGCTTTGCTCTCTTTGACTATAACCACCCCCCCTTAAATTTAACGAAGGTATCAGATCACCTGTTTTGCATGTAGATTTGGATCTTCTTTTACAGCTTACATGCATACATGCAAGTTTGGGGACCAAGATTCCTCCGAATTTTTCATTAGTTGCTTAATTCTGAAATACAACTCTTACTAGAAAACATTACACCTTAAGTTCAGTTGGACTGGCAAGAGGTTCAACACCATAAATTCTATAATCAGCACTTTCGATCTTCTGTTTCTTCTGACTGCACACCCAGGATTTTCCAAACTACACAGGTGATAATCTGATAACCCTTCTCTCAACCTATGTGAAGGTATCTGCAGATCCCAAATTCCTCCATGGAACTAGCACAACATGCAGCGTATCAGTCCACTTCTTGTAAAAGTCTGAACTGTCAGCCTTAGGGCGTTATAGATTCTCCTAATCTCATCTGAGACAAGTACAAAATACACATCTGACTTTTCCTTCTTTCAAATTAACCAACCGATGCAAAGAGAAAGATTCACAGTGTTGGTCGAACCTTCATAACTGCTGTTTCATCTCCTGCTAGGTCTCACTCCTGCTCCTCAAAAAGGCAGGGTAAGGTTAAGAACGGGCTATTTCCTGTTGCTTGTGTATCTGATGTGCAGACCCCTGATGCTGAAGGGTATAAACTTGTATTTAATGCTACTTTGAAGCTGCTTTCTTTTCCAGAAATAACAATTATTTTCAGAGGCCATACATGCAGAGTTACCAGCCGCATTGTGTAACAAAGACAACAGGTATTTTACACTTTCCACGGCTGGCTCCCCCAGCGCTCACCTTTCTCTTGGTCCCGGATGTGAAAGCCATAGTGAAAGAGGCTTCCAGCCTCCACAGCCTCCGAGGCAGCAGGACAGCTATCGTTGTAGTGATGTGCCCATCTCAGTCAAAGGAATCATACAAAGCCTGACCTGCTGTCTTCAGTTGCTATTCATTTATATTTAAAACTTTCTTCTCATCCAGTGACGATGACAGTACATGTCTCATTGCTGTCCAGGGACAAAAGGCTGCTATTTTGTGCTACATAGACTTCACTCTCAGTATTGTGCCCGAGGACAACTTAAAAAATGCAAAAAAGTCTGTAAAAACGCTCAGCTTATTGTCCTACCAAGATAATGGAGTCAGAGCACTCTTCCACAGGAAATTTATCTGTGCTATTGGGAAACGATGGGGACAGCCATGACAGAGCATTGCTGTTACCCAGGACCACCAACCTCTGCAGTAGCAGAGCACAGGAAACCAGCAGGCAAAAGCACTCTACGGTTACAGACATTTACACAACCGCTTCAGAAGGCACCTAGGAAAAAAATGAGCAAGTTGGCCTTTCAGCCTTTAGAGTCTTTGGTACACCAAGCCAGAAAGAACTTCAAGTGCACTCAGCACAGAAAAGCCCTGCAGCAGGTCGGGGTGCCACGGGGCTCACGGTCCAACTTCACACCGTAATCCAACCCAAAGGGAGAGCCAGCTCACCAGCAGTGCCACCAGACCTTTTTTCTTCTTAAAAAGAAAACAGAATGAGACCTGAAGCAAGATGCCCCAGATGGATCTGCAGGGAAGACGAAGAGCAGACCTCCGACCCCTGAGCCAACCTACCCCTCCACCACCACCGCCAAGGCAAAATCCACCTCTCACTATAGGTGTCGCTGTGGACCTATCCAGAGTACCTGGAATATTGCACATCTGTGCGTGATAGGGAGCAAGGGAAGAAGAATGAATACTTGAAAATTAATGATGTCAGCCTGTCTTCATATATCAAGCTAATTTGAAAGGGCTTTAATTTTCTTAAGGGATAAAAAAAGGTTTCTTTGCTAGATTAAACTTGCAATTGTCATTCATATATTGTTTATAAGGTACTCATCTCCTCACTCTGTATTTTTTTGTTTTTGATTTTGTATACTAGTTAGCAGTGAAGACTTGTCTGCGTGTATCAGAAGGAATAAAGAGAGAAATGTCCTTAACTGTCAGTTTTAATAAGAGGAGTCAACATGCCTCTATTCAGGTTAAATATTGCCCTGTCACATTTCAATAGAGTCAACAGATTTTTTTTAAAGAAAAGTCAAAAGCACTGTGTTTGCAAAAAATAATAATAAAAAACCCTACCCCCCACCTCCTTGTCATAGAGTGTCAAAGCCCTTCTTTATTTGGGGGGGGGCGTGGAGGCAGGACAGAATTCTTTTGTAAAATGTAAAAAATTACTACTCATAATTGGCACTGACATGAAAAAGGTTGGGTTTTTTGTTAGAAAAACAAAGAAAATCTCTAATTTAATAATCACCTGCAAAGTGTTATTGTGATGGGAACAAAAAACACACAATCAAAGTCATCTCTTTTAAGTAACTATAGTGTTTTTAAGCAATCACTGCACTTTACTGCAGCTCATACACATAAACTGATGATGTGCAAAGTATAACAAGACACTCCAAATTCCTGAAGTAAAGTTTCTCAAATAACAAGTGACAAGCTACACAGAAGAAGAGCAAGAAAGGACCTGTCACATAAAAAACAGTCACCAAAATGAAGTAGAAGTAGGAGATTCCGCAGCGATTGATATCATAAGAAAATTTGCAGAAGTTGACTTCCTCTGCTGGGCAAAGTCTGATCTCCCTGACAGCCTGGTACCTCGTGGCCCTCGCCTGCAAACTGACACAGGGTCCGTCCTGCTTAGCCAACGCTGATCTAGTTGTGTGGAGGAAGAGGAGATATAAAGAGGACATCTGATGGAAAGGATGGCATCCCAGTACCTCATCATTTACAAGTTCTTAATGTACCTCCAGTGACACTGTTTAAAGTCCAAGATCATTACTTGGAACTACTTGTGCTTTACTTCCTTTACTGAAGGGCAACACCAATTAGAAGCTAGTTCCTGGTCCACGCTGCATAAATTCCCAAATACAACTGAATGAAATTTAACAAGAAGAGAATACAGACCTTGGGAACTCTCGCGCAGTGCCAGAACTCAACAGGAAAAGGCAGAGAATGGAACCACGCCTCAGCAAAGTGGTGCAAACCAGTTCCTAACCCAGCAACGTCACCTGGCTTTGCTGCCACCCACTGCTCTGGGGACGCAGAGGCTGTGGCTTCCAGCAGTCCCTCCGCACACCCATCCACACCTCAGCCCCTGCTGCCGGAGTTGTCCTGAAGAGGACAGCCCTGTGGATGAGCTACACGAGCCTCGTAAATCCTTAAGCTAGAGGAGAGCCTTCCTTGCATGGGGCAACAACCAGGGTGTCACTATTTCCCGCATTTAGGAAACACGGGGTCTTTGACAGAAATCTTAACATCTGTAAAACTGCTTACACACAAAGTTTCCAAAGCAAAGCTCACATAGGTCAGTAATGCCAAAAAAAGCCGCTCTCAATTCAGGTAAAGCAGATCTCTAAAATCCAGGTGGTTCCCAAGATTTTGTTTTACAAGCCATCTGCCAGATGCTTACATTTCATTTCACAGACAGTCTAATTTTCATGAAATGGCTCTAAGATTTATTCAGTGAAACCAAATCCCACTGCGCATAAAGCAGGGGCTAAGCAGAAAAGCAGAGCACCGCGGCTCTGTTCATCTCCCCTGTAAAGGCATGCGGCCGGCAGGACAGGGGACGTGGTCAGGATGGTTTTTCCATCCTGCTCAGAGTACGCTCCCGTTGGAGCCTGCTTCATTATTTACAAATTCAATAACCAGCGCGCTCCCCTCTGACTTGCCTCCACGCAGGCTGCCTGCCAATAGAAACCCTTTCAGGAAATCCAGCTGGCTAATAAGGCTGGCACTTGGTACAAAAGGCTCTTCCTTTCAGCTGGCATCCGATCGCCTGCCCCGCGTGGTTTCAGGAACAGCGGCGCAATTGTCCTGCATTGCGCTGCGTGCTGGGAGCCCAGGCTGCTCGAAAACCCCGACCCTGGCAGCAAAGATCACAGCACGACGGGGCAAAACAGACTTGCTATGGACTTGTGGAAAAAAAAAAAAAAAAGATACTGGCAAAAAGAATTTCATTTTAAAATGTAAGAGGAAGCAGGCACTTTACTAGGCAAAGGCAGCAGTTCAGCTAACAATAGTGCTGAACTTCCCCGAGGAAAGCACAAGCCGTAGCACACTTCCTCAGCACCCAGACTTCGAGAAGTCTGTTTTATAAGCAGAACGGTGAATCAATATCATGCATAAAGATTATCAATGAAACACTCTGACATATCATTTAAGAATAGCACTGTTTTCTCAAGAAAATGATTTTTGAGCTGTCCCCAAATTTATAGAAATAAGTACTAAAAAAGAGGAACTGACATTTACTGAGAAAACAGTAATTTACCTGAAAATGGTGCATGGTTCAAACAAAAGCCATCTTCAAGTTAACAAAAATATCTAGCCATAAACATACAGGTATCAGATTAATTCGGCAGTCCCAATATTTTAAAAGAATACCTTAGAATACCAATTAAAATTACGGGGTTTGTGCTTTACAGCATGTGACATGTGAAGGACTCAAAAACCAGAATCACTTTGTTCTGAAACTGAAAGTTCTTCGCTCCCACTACTTCCTTAGTAAATATTTACCTTTTAAAGAACGTGTAGGCTTTAACAACAGCAACAAATTCCTCCCTTCTGGCCTGGCTGGGCCTCAGCACACAGAAACGAGCAGGAGTGAGGCCTGGCAGGACCACATGCGGGCGCCATGAGGAGCGAGCGGCCCCAGCCTGCAGGCTGCGGCCTGTCCCCTCCGGCAGCGAGGCCGCTGGCAGAGCTCCTCAGCCCTCGACTCACATGAGTTTGTTGCTGCAGAACCAGGCAGAAGTAGAATTTTCTTCTCTGGCTTTGTTTCCTTTTGTAGGGCATGTGAGGCCACAGCACCGCCACTGCCCGAGCACCCAGTCATGGCCCAAGGCCCTTCTCTGCACCAGGTAAACGCGTCTGTGGTCGGTAACACATTCAACACAATCCCTTTTATTGACATTCTACTCACTGTCAAGCTCTTGATCAAGTAAAAAATCCTCTCAGCTTTACATTTTCTATAAATAAGTTTGGTAGAAGTGGAGATGGCTTGATCCCTCCCAGACATCAGCTACTGGCTCATAGCAGTGGGCTCGTGCATCTCAGCTGAGCGTTCCCAGTTGTTACTGAAATTGTGACCCGATGTCACAGGAAGTTAATTTTCCTTGGCAGCTCACTTTTAAATTTAGCCTTTCATACGCTTTTCTAAAGCAGACATTTCTAGTGTGACTTCATATAAACAGACAACAAGTATTTCATAAATTAATCTTTGTAAGACAGGCTTCATTAATCTGTAAAAGACTCTAGTTGTACGTTAACCCAAAGGGCATAACACTGAAATCCTGTGATGTCTTCTGACGTACAAAAGTAGCTCTAAATTTGCAGTCATTATCCAAATAAGCCTCCTGATAAGTCAAATGCAATCATATACTTGGTTTGTGAAAAAAACTGCAAAGATATCTCAGATTACCTTCACATATGATATATGAGATATACATTTAATTGTAAAGTGTCATATAAAGGGCGTGTTTATGTATGATTTCAGATATTTTTTCTCAATATACTTAGACATTATAACACATCTGCTAATGCCCACACTGACAACTGCTGGACCTATGAAATATTTAGCACTTTGTTCAGAAAATCTTCCAGAACTACTACTACAGCAATTAAAAAGAACACATGATGCTTAGCCCTCATGAAGGTTATCTCCTAAGTCCTTTCTCTTCTATTATGCTTATTTATTTATTTATTTTTAACCTTATGCCATTTGTATCTTTCTCATGCTGATACATACAAAGAACTGAAGAACTTTCTGGAGTTTGCATGGAGGTGAGTTGTTTGTGGATTTATGGGTATTTTTTCAGTACTAAGATGAAAAATAACAAAAAATAGCCCTGAATTTCTCTTAACATTTATTAAAACCTTTATTTATAAGTGTTTGAGCACATGCACAGATTGTTTACAATCAAAAGTACCTGCATAAGCAATTTCCTAATTTGCATCTGCAGCCTTAATGTTTTGGCATGCAGCTGACTACTTCCATTCTTTTTCTAGGTACACTTATGGAAGTCCCATAAAAACCTGCACCTGTATATCTAAGATACTTCTGTCTGTTTCTAGCAAAGCTTGGAGCATTTTTCTTTCAGTGCCAGCATTGTTTTCATTTAGAATGGCCATTTTTCCTTTTTTATTTTTTTATTTTTCTCCTTTTTCCCCTCCCTGAACATGTAATATTTTCAACTTTGGAACAGTACATTTCACTCTAGCAGGAATCCAAAATGCTTTAGCAGGAACAAAACTCTTAAGAGATTACTGCCCAGCACACCCTGGATTAAATCTCACAATTAGGAACTCAATTTGCATTCTCAAAGTGGAATTCATTGTTACAACTACAACTGCAGTTGACACAGTAGAATAAGCTATTGTTGAAGTAATTCCTGCAAAAGGTCATATACTTAAACCCTTCAATTTTTCCTGACAACCTCTCAGAAATGAACGCCTCAGTGGCTCTGTGGCCAAATAAGCCACACTGACCACCCTACGTGCTTCCACAGGCAGTGTGGGCAATTATCACCCACCTTGGAACCTCCTGGTTATAAAAGATGCCTGGGGACATTTGAGAGACCTCCATGTCACACCAAGACACTGCCACCCTTGCCAGGCAAGGATCAGCGCAGAGCAGTCCTGCCCTGGGGAGGGGCTGGGCTTTGCAGAGGGGAAGGGGCACGGGCAGGCCACCAATGCACCGGGATGCTGATGGTGCAGAGGGGCTGCAGGGGAGGGGTGCTGTGCAGCACCAACTGCGAGCCCACATCTCTGCCAAGTTTCCAACTCTGGTAGAGCATCTCCAGGGTGGAAAAAGAGAAGGTGGCTTGTAAGAAACAGCAATTTTGCCAGGCTGAGATGCTATTCTGACCTACTTTTTTTTTTTTCACCCCTACTTGGATTCTCTCTGCTTACATTTATGCATTAACCCCTGCTTGAGGAGTTCTCTACACACGTGGTGCTGTGTCCCATCTCCATCTGGAAGGGGTGAGGCAGCTGCAGTGAGGATTCCCACCATCATCTCATAGTGGATTCATCAGACATCCTGCCTCCAAAGTGACTACGTATCTCATTTCATTATACCAACCCGGCTGCTGTTGTTACACAGTCTAATAAACTTTAGGAGTGTAGAGTTACTCAACTGAACATTATGTTAGTCTTAACATTATCCAGGGGTAGGATTGTCAGATTCATAAATTATTCTATCACTGAACAGTGAAAGAGAGGGGAACCTCCTAGTTATGATTTTACTATAAATATCTCTTGTGGAGAAGATGCAGGCTCAACAGAATTCAGCTTTTAAATTGCTCCTAAGAATTACCTATAATTCTTCCCCCCGCCCTTTTTAATCATACTAAATATGGTCATGGAGCAGAGTGGGAAGTGTACAGTCCATACAGCATAAGCAATAATTCCTTTCTATTCTGTTGGGCTTTGTGTCACACAGAAGGCATAATATGTTATTGATGAGCTGATATTAAGCTATTTTTACAGTGTCAGAACACAGTAACTCCTTTTCAGAGACTTTCCTATGCAATTTTGTCCAAGTAACATCTCTGTCAGGAAACCAACTATGTACCATGCTGCTGCTGCATGTACACTAGTGATGTGCACAACAGGCTAACCGTGCCACAGAGCATTTGGAGTCTTTGTTTAAATTCCTTCAAAACCAAGGAAGTGCTGTATATACCAGACACTCGGCCCAGATCCTAACCAAAACTTCTGTCTCAGAAATAAGCTTTTTTTTTTTTTTTAAAACACTTCTGAAATGATACATGCTGTATTTTGCATACATTTAAGTTATAATTTAAAGATATCTGGTTTGTCTTTTCCTGATAGATTAATATAAAATTCATTTCGGTGAATAATGTATGATATATCTGTGGATACTATTGTGATTGATACAACTAATCTTTATTTAGTGCAGTTGCTGAGTATCTTTAGTGCTGTTACCATTCAATAAATATAATCTCATCATCTTTTGGCCCTGGAATGTAGAAGTATTTTTATGAGTATCTTCTGTCCCCCCCTAAAAAAAAATCTGGCTACCCTTGTGAATGCAGTTATCTGATGAAGATGTTCTGTTGTTTATTCTTCTCGAGTAAGGCAAAAAATTGTCCTCCAGGACATTTGATTCTTGACACATCACAGAAAGATGCAAAAGCAGCACCTCCCCTGCACAGGCTCCACCACAGCACAAGGAACAACCTACACTTTATCACTGTTTCTGCAGGTAAAAGCTGTCGTTGCAAATCAGTACTTTACAGATCTAAGATAGATCCCCTTCTCTGCACAGACTCCGTTTAGACTGGACGTTTTCTCTAATGTGTCAAATTTTCTCATTGGGTTAAAAAAATTACTCCCAGTATCTCACCTGGGAACATATGGGGGCATTAGGTTGCTGCATGCCCAAAACAAGGGAGAAACTGATATGAGAACTGTTTCTGAACTCTGTAGTCCACACAAAAAAAAAATAAAATAAGGCCTAAAAGCACAAGATGGTGTGCTAGTATTACTTCTACATTTCCATTAAGCACACTCGCTTTGTGTGTCAGTTCCCACTTGCACCTTGTGTTGGCTTCAATATTTAAATTAGAAATCTGAAGGATTTACACTCATGCTCAGCTCTAATCACAGACAACAACCGTCAAATGCTCTCGTGCAAATCAGAAACTAGAGGAAAGGCTTAAGAACAAAATGTAGCCAGACCTTGCTGGTATGAGCCTGTTCATAACATTGTTAGATTCAGGGATGGGGTGGTGGCAAGAGACAGAAAACTCCCCAATGACTTCAGAAAACTCTATAATCCACCCAACTAATCCAGTTTTAATTATATCAATAAGCAGATATGGGACCAGACTATTTTTCAGGATAGAATATAGTGTATGAATAATTTTTCATGCTATTTCTATTCTGCTTTTAAAGAATATCTAGAAATTATCAGTGTGAGCAAATCTATGAGAAAAAAATTAATAATGTAGCAACACCATATAATAAGATTTAATGTTCCTATTCCTGCAGCGTAAAGAAAAGTGGTCAGATGTTGTGCATTGCTCTGTGCAGCAGCACCAGATCACTCAGTTCAGTGACAAAGTAAAGGTGTTTTTTTTCCTTATTTGCATGAAAGTAAAAATGTATCCTGAATTGCACACTATTGCCCAGCAGAGACAATGAAAAAAAATCAGAAGTGTTCCTCATAGATATACACATGTCTAAGAAAAAAGAGAGGATTTTCAGTAGAGGGGAGCACACGTGGGGTCTTGCCACAAAATGGGGGAAACACAGGATGCTGAAATGTGGTGGGTGTTACCAAAGTTTGTGATTGCACAGAAATAAAAACAAAGCAAGCTGCATTACTTTAAAGAAAAATGCAAGACACTGGGTAGTCACAGTTCTTAAAGATTCCTGTAAAGCCAAATTTCCCCTTCACAAGATATTAACAGGATAAATAGAGAGAGATTCAAATCCAACCAGTGATGTCAGGAAGTCCTCTGCTGACTTTATCGACCATTTTACATCTTGTTGCACTCTATTCATCATTCTTAGCACCTATATGTAATCTTCAGGTCTCAACTACCTGATACAGAGAAATTGCTTCCATGCAGATCTATGGAGTAGTCATTTCTCTTTTGCAATTATGTAATAAATGTGACCAATATAAAAACTGGGGAAAAAATCCTGAGACAAAATAAAAGCAGAGTGACTGTTGACCTCTGGGTCCTTTGTATTTCATGAAGTGCTAAGAAATATTGTTCATTTATTTCTGAACATCTCCCAGAAAGTCCAAACACGTGCCACTTTGCAAAACAATGTACCTAAAAACCCTCAGGCATCAGAGCAGGAGATACCATTAACCAGCATAAACCAAATCTTGATCCATTAGTGTCACTCAGTCTATATAGTGAAGAGGCCTCTTTCACAACCCAAACCATCCACCTCAGACAGATTAAATAGTCACTGCCTATCTCTTGTCTCCTAACCCAGACCCCCTGGGTTCTGGATCTCCAAACCCATCTCCTCACTCTGCTCTGCAACACCCACCAAGATCAGCCCTCAAGAGCACCTGCGATTTTATGACTGATTGGACCAGAGTCTTACAAAACAAAGACCATGTTGGAGCACACCATAAATCACATTTTTTAACAGCACGTGTACTTTAGTGCTGAAGAAGTCCAACATGCATCCACCAGGAGTACGGGGCAGAGATGCTGTGCACCCTCCAGCTGTTTGTTGCGAAAACACGCAGTTTGGCTTCTGTGTTGAGAAAATCATTGGGAACAGTGTTGGCAGAACAGTACACAAAGACAGAGGAGCCCAGTGTGTGTGACCACATCGTCAGTAGCACAGATGCTTGCGACTGGTTGTGGAAGGACTCGATGCACTTTCCCCAACCTCGTAGGCATTCAGCCTGCACAACACTACCGAGAGGCACCAGGAGCCATCAGATTCATGATTTTTCTTCTGATTTCAGACTATGGTTACAATTTAGACCAAAGTCAGATTTTGAAATATAAAAATTCTTAGTAAATGTGCAACTTCCTTGTTTAGCTTTACCATTTGCCCATACAAAATAACAAAGGACAGAGGTGGCAATCTAGAAATAAATTCCTGTATTTTCCTTTTTTTCAGGATTTTACATATATTTTAAGTTCTATCCCAGGGCTTCAGTCTATAAGAATTTAAAGCACTGAGTGCTTAATTCTCCAAGACATAATTTCCCACTCGCAAAAATTTACCCCATTTGAATTTAACGTATGTTTCTAGGGATAAACTTCACAGAATGTTTAAATTAAACGCTATCATATTTTTTTTAAAGTCTGAAGAAATTCACAAAATGAAAGCAATTAAAGAACAGATAGTGTAACTAATAGGTTCGAGTTAGGTGTGTAATTATAAATATATTCTAATTAATTTCCTACTGCATCTTACTTATTATCCACGTTTCACATGAACCCATTTATGTTCATTTGCAAATGAGGAAGGTAAAATAGATGATGCTCTGTAAAATGTATTTGTTTTATTGTAGCGCCAGCTCGTGCTGTGAGCGGAGCCCTCTGCAAGGCAGCGGCTGCTGCCAGCCTGGGGCAGTGCAGGCGGGGTGACCCCAGCGCAGATAGCAGAGGTGTCGGTACCAGGCACCCAAATTCACTTCCTCAGCCAAAACGGAAAGAAATAGCAAACAAAACGCAGCCCAGATCCCTTAGCTCTTCCCATTGTCCTTGCTCTAAGTCTTCCTAAACGTTCAAAGCAAACTTCCTTTAGAGATTCTGCCCCGTGTGCCTTTTGTTTTTTAAAAAAATTAGCTATATAAATAGGCATGCCTCAAAGACTCAAAGCAACTAAAACTCTGTGGACTCCTCAGATACAATATACGCTAAGAAGTAACAGAAATTTGATTTCTTCTCCACAGGAGAGAACAAAGTGTGTGCTCTCACTGCAGATGCAGTGCTGGGCAAGGTCCCTGACGCATTGATTCCAGTGAATTCTTCTCATGCCTGAGAAAAACAAACACAAATCTCCTGCCTGCCATCCACCAGTGGAGAACCGGAAGCAGAACTACCAACTTATCACAGGAGTGGACACACTGTCCATCAGTGGCCACCAAAAACCCAAGCCTAGACAAAATTACACCACCAGAAAGCCTGGGGAGCTCCGGAGGGCAGCAGCAGCCCTGCCCCAAGTCCTGCAGCTCCACCAGCACCGTCAGGCACCACGAGCAAGGAGACAAAGGAAAGTAAGAGCAGAGCAGCAGAGCACCAATGACCTTCCCACCCCTCCAGGTTTTAGGAATTCTTTTATTATACAGAAAATACAGATTTTAAAGCCTTTGTGGATGAGCATACAGTTTTTATATCCATCCGTTATTTTAGGTGGTCAAAAAGCACACAAACCCAGGTCACGCTGAATGTGGGTGTTACAGTTGATAAGAAATGGCTGAATAAATAAGACTTCAAATTTTCATTTGCTTGTTTTTGCTATTACCGTTGCATGAAAACCATTGACTAGTAACCAGAAGGAAACTTTGCATTTCAGTTGCTGCAAAGGGCCAGCTTCCCCTCCCCACAGGCGGCTCGGCATTGCCAGAGCCCTGCGGCACAGAGGACGGCCCCATCTCATCCCTGTGAGCTGCACTCTGAAACCTGCCAGCCAGAAAAGCACTGCTCCAGACCCAGATGCACCAACTGAGCAGATCATACTATCAAACCTCCTAACCTCAGCTGTAATCCCACTGCATATTCGCATATGAAAAAATACTGACATTTTTATTGCAATATGATGCTTTGATTGAAATCCACTACAGGTCTCTTTCTGACTCAGTCTCTTTAAATCTTCAGCTCTGTGCTACTTTTCCATCTGTCTGGGTGTAAGGGTACATTCCTTTGCGCTGAATATCATTTTGATACCTGAAGTACACGTATCCAAATTCTCCAGGTACCTACAGTTGATTTGTCACACGGGCATTTGCTACTTCTGATTTTGAGGTTAATCAAGTTGGTCACGTTTGATTTTTGTACCCCTTTTCAGATCCTTAATGAAAATTCTAAATCACAGATCATAAGTCTCAGTGATTTTTTAAGACAACACTTAATATTGGTACCTACTAGTCTAAGTGATAATTGCTGTCTGCTCTTTATCAACTAAAAACATATCAAAGTACTTGTTTTACGTTGTCCATTAGCTCTGACTTAGCACCCAGCACTGCGATGCTATATTTACCAGTTAACACGGCCTTTATTTATAGGGTGCATGCAACCCTTTCATTTTACATGCATCTATCCAAAAGACACGTAAGCATACAGCACCGCACCAAGTACCTGTGGGGTACTGACAGCAGGGACTGCCCAGGGAGATCACCTCACTACCAAGCAGCAGCATTACCCAGCCACGGGCTGCAGCACCCCGAGCCAGCAGCGCCTGGGCAGTACTGGAGCACGCAGCAGCTGCCCCAGCCCCGCAACCTTGGGGCACAGCACAAGCTTTGCTTCTGTGCTCCAGCCTGTGGCACACTTGGTTTTATTTTATCTGATTCCCATTCACTTTTTCAATGTATCTGTCTGCTATTAGCAAAACCACTGCAGAAATTGCCCATCGCCTTACGGAGCCCAGTCTGAGCCAGCTACCTGATGAAATAACGTCTCTTCACCCCGATACTCAGAACAGGAAAAAAAATTAAAATCAGGTCTGAGCAGTTGATCCGGGATATTAACACCTAAATAAAAGCACCCCATCTATTTACATTTTAGCCCATTCCGTTTCCATTACGCAGCGGGAAGCACCGAGCAGCACCACCAGGTCCAACCAGCGCTGAGTCCAAGCGGCTGCGTGGCGGCTCCTGCCTGCTCCCTCCTCCACACGGGAAGGGCAGATTTACCTTGGGACCTACAAACCAATCCCATTTCTCAACTCCAGAAAATCAGATCTTCTGCTTCCAAACAAAATAAATAATTGCACTGCAAGCAGCACCATCATTCCTCTGTTACCAAGAGTTTAAGATAAAAGCACTCAGCCTAAAAAAAAAAAAAAAAAGGAAAGAAAAAAGGGTAAGCATTCCTACCAAGGACACCCTTACCCTGGTCTGGATCTTAGGAGGAAAAAAAAAAAAATCTATAAATACAACTGAGGTTTCTTTATTGCTGTCAAGAGCCAGGAAGGAGGCTTTTTGGACTGGAATATCATCAAGATAAAGAGCACCTTAGAACAAAAGCTTTCTGCAGAAAAGGGCACTGTTTACTCTTCCAGTTTAAGAGCATGTTGTTTGAGGCAATCTCCCCTTTCACATTAACACTTGTTTGCACCACAGAAAGGTGTTTTTAAGGACACTGAAGCCAGTTTGCCTTTTTCTCTGCTGTCAGACACCTGGGTACCAGTGGGACAGGTGCCAGACCAGTACCCTGCTGGGCAGGACTGGTGCAGGCCCAGCACGGAGCACATCCTCACACCACGCACCTCCAGCCCACCCTGCCCCGGGTGGTCCATGCTGTGCTGAATCAGGTGGTTTTTTTCCTTCTTTTTTTTTTTTTTTTTGAGGGGTAGTGGGGGGGACACAGACCCCGTGCCAGGCCAAGCACCCACACCGGGGATGGTTTGATCCGGCCTCACGCTCGAGGCAGCGCTGCTGCCTCTGCCACCTGGTTCGGCTGTCTGCTGAGCCCCTATTGTATTCAGGCAGCAGAGGAGAAAAATAGGGATATTAACCTCTAACACTGATGAAAATAATAGCCACAATAAAATAGGGATGAAAAACACAGTGGTAGTAATTATTCTGCTCTAGTTTACCCTGGAGTAAACAGAGCCGGCAGGAGTTTGCTGAGTCCCTGCAGCCAGCCGCTGCCTCCCCGGGCGGGCACTGGCAGACCCGTGGGGCAGACCAAGTGCAGGAGCCACAGTGCTGGCACCCTGGGGTGGGCTCCCAAAAACCGGGACAGCGGCTGGGAGTGGGGCTCTCGCTTTTGTCTGGTTCTGACATTCCTGCAGAGCAGCCTGAGCAGACAAGGGGGCTGTGAAAGCGAACCTGTGAAACAGAAAGAGACCTTTGGGGAGATCTCCTGTGCACACAGCAGGGACACCAGAAGTACTTGTATTTGTTCATGGTGTTTTCCACGGGGTGTGTGTATTCAGACACGCACAGTGCAACCACATCTGGTTGATGTACAAGCGCACATTGCCAAGCATCAAGGCTAAAGTGTGCAGGTGCAAGGATAGGTGTCAGTGTACGGGCTCTGAGTGAAAAAGAGCAACCATCACTGCTATTGAAAAATCAACTGTTTCTCCCCCACCTTTTTTTATTTGAAATATTCCATGTCTGTAATTAATTTTTGACATATATAGCACAATTTCATTCCATGAGTTATCTTAGCTCTTCTCCAGTTTAAATGTCACTCTTCTTTGAAATCTTCTCATTCAAAAATCAAGTTGGATCTAATAAAAAATTCAAAGGTGCATCTAATAATAATGATATAATAGCAGCAAAAAACATGCACCTGCATTTATGCCGAAGAACAAGGGATATGAGAGACAAAAATGTAGGGAAAAAAGAAATTAGAGGGAAAATCATGATATTGCTGAAGTGCTGCTCTCACACTAAGACCAGGGGGATTGGGATAAGGCTAAAGTTAATTGCATTTCCAGATGACAAACCTCTCACCTCTGAACTGAATGGCTCTTTATAAAAGCTATCAGTAATAAACTGTAAATCTCAGCTATGATTGCAAATAAAGGTCATCCCTTTCATGCTGCCACTTTCCCAGGCCTTATTATATTCCTGTCTGAACCTTTCTTACTTCTTAAGGTGTGCTAGCTGCCCATATAAGCAATCAGCAAGGCTTTTTGATTTTATTTTGAAAGACACAAGGCAATCGGATTTACATTCTGGCACCGCACTGATCCAAAATAGAAAACCACTGAATTCTGACAAGACAACAGAATCCTGCTAGCAGAGTTAATCTTCATCTTATATTAATACAAAGAAAGGCAATCCCTTTCCTCCTCTTCCCTCCACTTCTGAAATTCACATTTTCTTCTCCACCAGTATCAGTGGGCGTCTCCAGTTTCCTTCCCTTTGCACACAGGGATCGCTGTGCCTCCCGAAGGGGAGCAGCAATCCTCCAGGGCACAGCCCCCCAGGTCCCCTTCCCCCCAGCACTGGAGCCTCCGAGGAGCACAGCAGGAGGTGAGGACCATGCCCAGCACCCGGCAGGATTCCTGGAGCCAGAGCTCTACCTGGGAGTGAGGGCAGCTGGACCAAGGCGAGTCACCAGCAGAGCTCCTTGCCTGCTCACCGAGGGCCCCAAAATGCCCAGCAAGGAGCAGAGTCCAAGAGGCGCGGGGTGATGAGCAGCAGTAGCCAGCACGAGGCTGGGCAGGCAGTGCGAGCCCTCGCCTGGTGCCAGCTGGCCCCGAGACCTGCAATGACTCCGGGAACCAGGGATTCCCAAACATCTTCACAGACCCTGCAGGGGGCATGGGGGATGCCAGGACCCAACAGTCTATCTAGAAATCAGATTCTCCACCACAAAAAAAAAAAAAAAAAAAAAAAAAAAAAAATCAGCTGTGGGGACAGGGAATGCTCTGAACTGCTGCCACCAGCGACCTGTGGCCGAGGGACTTCTACGCTCACACCCACTGCTGGGGCCACGTCTGCTGCAACATCTGCAAGAGCTTCTGAAGATTTGTCCTCACGGGATGGGGTGAACTCTACTTAAAGGCTGTGACCATTTCATTACACCTCTTCAGATAACAAATCTATAAATCCACAGACGGGTGTGGCAACGGGGTCTGGGAATGGGAGAATACCATCAACTTCATTTTACAAAATACTTGGATTTGCACCATATGCAAACAAAAATGAGAGCAGCAGCCTAAATCTGCTGTACCCTTTAAATGAGGGGCAGGGGGGAACAACTCAAATTGCCATGTAACAGCCATAGAAGCAACTGGTGTAAGGAACAAATAGACTTGTCTATGGGATGGGATAATTATCTTCCACATCTTCAGGCTCCTGGAAAATGTGACAATAGCACATCTGAATGAGGCTTCTGACAAGTCCCAGATGCAGTCAGGTTTCTTTGAGTTTAGCTTTTAATTTAAACTGCTCATTTTGAAAGTGATATACTGATAGCTCTGGTTGGAGGCAGGAAGTAAGCACTTTCTTACAGAGCTTGAACAATGTCCCTCACTCACAAATCACATTAGCCCCAGTACATCACTCCTCCAGCCCTGCGTGATCCTGCCCATGTAGCCCACTCCCAACCTACTTCATCCCCAAGCTCCGATCTTGGAGAAAGTGTAAAGAGACTCCTGGCCAAGTCCAGGTTACCATGTGCACTGGTTTTCTCAGTGCTCTGTTTCCTCGGGCACTTTGCTTGCACTGACACAAACTTAGCAGATACTTCCAACACTCTGTGAACACCTGTGGAAACGAGCTGACAATGCTGCAGCACCAATAATACTTCACACGTACAGGCTGCTTTCATCTGGGCTTTTAAAGCATATTTACGAAGCTGCGTAAACATCATCACTGTTGTACTGCAATAATGAACTGGCAGATGATGAAATTATGAAATTAAACCCCCATTTCCAAAATAACTGCTGATTTCAGAACTCTTACTTCAAGCCAGCGTGCTGTAAGTTTAAAGATTTTCCCATTGCTTCTCAGGTGCTCTGCCGAGAGCAGCAGGCTCAGCACCACCCCACAGAGCATCCCCTCTGCTGCAGAGCCACAGTCCCACCAAGACCACCGAGCCATTGGCCCTAAACGAGCAGCAGAAGCTGGGACAGGACTCACTGGGCCCCAGCACCTGGGGTCTGCCCCCTCCATGCTGCCTGGCCAGCCCCTGGGGCTCCTGCTACCACATGGCCCCCGGCCCCAGCAGCAGCCCCAGGTGGGCATCACCACCCCACGGCCAGGTGGCAGGAGCTGCAGGCTTGCGGTGCGGCTGGGGAACCTAACTCTGCTCATCATTTCCACATTTGTTTACAAGACAGAGCTCTTGGTTTTAATGGAGGACAGCAGGTGGAGGACCCTGGAATCTCGCTGTGCAATACAGAAGACCTCATGTGGCTAGAAGCAGGCTCCTTCCCCTTAGCTCTGCAGACCAAGGCAGGCTGACCCACATTTCACCTCCTGCATCTTCTTTCAAGTGGGAGGTCACATCTCATTGTACGCTTCCCCTCACCATTCTGTTTAGGTGCCCAGAAAAAAAAAAATCAAGAAAAATAATCCTAGGCATTAGCTGTCTGTGGCACATGATAATTAACAGCTCCCCACATCAGAACATCCCCACTTCAGGTGCATTCACCAGATGTAACCTTGAAAAAGCAATCTGCATTGTATAGAATGCATTTGTTAGGTTTCCTTTCTGTTACATATCTATAGCAGTTTCTGTGCTTGCAGTAGATCTCATTTACCACTCATGAAGGTATTTGTTCGTCCCTGGGGAGTGAGGGGAATATGTTTTTAGCTATTTTCACATTGATACATGTGGAGGATTGCAGTTTGTGGGTTGCTGTTAGATGGGGGGAACACTGGAATGATAGAAGAGATCTACTTCCAGCTCATCTTCTGGAGGGATCTGTGCACATGCCAATTGACCTTGCTGTGTATCCTGCTTCCTTTTTCACTTTAACACAGCAAGCACTCTGTGCCAGGGGTTGCCTACTGGAAGCATCCGTGGGCAGAGGGTCAGCAGCGATGGCTAAGATCAGGCCTCCAGGCTCCAGGGAGTGCTCAGTGCAAGCATGCAAGAGTTTATTTCTGGCTTGCACTGTACAGAGTTGCCTGAGGTTCTTCTGCTGAGGACAACTGAATGAGCACCTGGGCAAACAGGCTTTGAAACCTGACTGCAATGAAATGTGACTGTCTCTGTTGTGTCTAAGGCCAAATGCTCTTGACATGGAGGAGAATTAATTTGAGGTCTTGCTGTAAGAGCCACAGCCTGAGAGGCTTCTCCTGACAATCCCTGTCTTGCTGTGAGTTTTCATCTCAGGTATTAGCGTGGCTCCCAGTTAACACATTATCTGCAGGACCAAGAACAAAGAAGTTTTCCCAGTAAAGGGCTGGTATGGTTTCATCACCGCTACCCTGTGCCAAGAACACAGGCGTGACGTGGTTGTGAGGCTCAGCCCATGTCCGCGAGTCCCTGAAGGAGAATGGGACATCCCATCCTGGACTGCATCAAAGCTTGCTGTGTGACAATTTTCCTGCTGTATTGCAGGAAACATGTGGATAACACATGCCAGCTGGGCACCTACTTCCATGCATCTCCTTGCACCTGAATTTATGGGAGTGAAAGCGTTCATCTATAAAAGTATCTATAGAAAATGTACACCGAGCCTGTAAAACTAAGCTAATTGCTTAAAATAGAATAAGAAATATACTATATATGAAATGTTCCTGAGTTACTGAACCCTTTTGATTCACAGGGTCACAAAGAATTATTTTTAAGTCTCTGCTGTAAGTATATTTCAAGGCAGCAGCATCCAACTAAAACAGTGAAATGTAATCAGTCAACAGAATATTTTTTTAAGCTTAAAAATACTTCCTTTCTCAAAAATGGACACTAAAGCCCTAGGCAACATAACCACTGAGATTTTTATTATAAAATACATTTCAAAATAATGGCTGAACGTCTTAGGAGCACAGAGGATGAAAGAAGTAAACAAGCCTTTTCCTACCACTAAATGATAAATTAAAAGCAGTATTTTTGCTGTTCTGCCCCATTTTTTAATCACACTGCATTCAATCCAGTGTGGTTAAGGTTGTGTAGGTATTTCCTTTAAAAACACCTATTACTAAAGGTTTACAAATTTGTAGTAGACATCTGTGCCAGCCAAAACAATCAGATAAAAATCTCATTCCAAATCAAAATTTGAGTCAAATTTTAAGAAAAAGTACTGCCTGCTTGATATTACAGGCATACTTGCTAAGACATATGCCCCTCACACACATCTTTTAAGAAATTTGAGTAATTTCAGAATGTAGTCTTCTGGGATTTTAAGAACCATAGTGAAAATACTGTATGTACTGTTGTTGCTGCCGGATAAAGAGCTAAATCTTAATCCTGCTATGCTATCTTGCCTCAGCACAGATTATGTCTCAACATATCTGTGTAAAAATGCAAGAACAAATAATAAACAGACACTTGCCAGAGAAAAGGGAGAAGATTTAGACTGTGAAGGGAAATGGTATCAGTTCAATAGTCTCTTGCTCAAGAGTTTTTATTAATTAAAGAATAGTTTTGTTTCTGCTGTCAAATCTGTAACACTGCAATATCAATAAAACACTCCCAGCTGTTAATTCATTCTTAATTTTTAAATTGACATAGCTTTCAGATTGATTTCTCAGTTTGTTTCCTAAACTTATTTTCAGGCATAGCGTGATGCATAAGTTCTGAAACCAATTGACCAGCTTGCGGATTTAAAAAAAATTACATGCTTGTTGTATTAGAGAAGACATTAAAAAGAAAAAATCCTATCTTGTTACCTCCAAACAAAAGGCAGTGCTATGAAAGCATATAGCAAATAGATCAGCTGGAAAGCTAACGTGAGGCCAGCCAGTAATTTTGTTCAGATTTTCTCTTAAAACAAGGTTCATTAACATACAGATACCAAAACCAGGAGCCGAGCAGTGCTGTGACAGCCACCAAACATGTTCCCAGACTTCAGCAGTCTGTGAAGCGAGAGGACACTGCCTGCCTCCCATCCCAGTTCAGCACAGTGCTCCCAGTGCAACTGGTTGTGCCGCAGGGAGCGGTGCAGCACCACCCCACCCACAGCCCCTGCAGAAACAAGCCGTGCACCCTGCGCACCCCCTGCTCCCAGGACGAGCCCAGGACCAGCTGCAGTAAAGCCCTCATTTTCTCTAGGGCTCCTTCCTATACCCAGGATACCGGGCACAACACTATGCTGGTAGTGCCATGTTTAGGTCATTAAATTAGGGAACATCCTTGTTAGCAAAGTGTATGAACGGTGTGATCAAACATTCGTATCGTCGCAGGCTGCCTGGGTGGATGTAGCCAAGTGCTGTTCAAAGCCAACTAACTGCAAGGGAAACATCCAATGCCTCAACTATACAGCGTCCCCACCCTGTATTTAGTTTAATCAATGTGTGGGGAGTTCTCCATTCCTTTCACAGTACTCGTTCATAGGGATTGCATCCTTAACCAGCAAGCAAAATCCAACCCAACCTCGCTGCAGCCAAAGTGCCCTTTCACCTCACCTCCATCAGAAGGAGTCAGCAATATTAAATCAACAGAATAATGTGAGGTGGAAAAGGAAGAGACAACTGTGGACAAAATAAAAAGGAAAGTGTTATTAATGCTAAATACACTTTCCCTTTTGGGTTTACACTACTGTTCCCTTTAACCGTTTCCAGATGGTTTGCTCGGCTAGCCAGGAACGAAGCAGCAGCTCGCTGCCTCTTTTACTTTAAGGGGGCAAAATCCCAGGCATAAAGGTGATTTACAGTTTTGATAAGCTAAAAACAAAGGTAAAGAGAAGAGCAAGAAGAGGAAATAAAAGTGAATTTTAAATAAAAGCTGGCAGCTGAAGGGTTAACCACAACCTCCTTTCTTTTAACACAGCCTTCTGTAGTAGCTAATGAAGGTAATGAAATATGACATGTAGTTTGGCCCTTGACCACAGAGTGCACCTCCCTCCCCTCTGCCTTGCGAACAAAGCCAAAACAGATGTAGCTGCTTCTGTCGGGTTTGGGGTTGATGGCTGCTACACCGAGCGGGTCAGCGGCGCCTTCGCGGGGCGCTGGCTCTGGCACCACCCCGCAGGACCGAGGGCGCTGGGCTCAGGAGCCAAAATCACGCTCCCACTGTGGGAGTGGGCACTACACTAGTGTCCAATCTCCTACAAACAACTCCATAAAAAATATGTAGGTAAACGGGAGATAAACTAGTCTGGCACATAAAACCCATCTGCTGTTATGAGGTGAGGCACTGCTCCAACAGGGAGAGGCTTCGTGCTTTGGGAATCGCGGCTCCTCTGGCTTGTAGAGGCAACGTGCCACAAACTCGGCAGCCAGCTTCACCAGCAGAGCTGGAGATGGAAAAAGCCTTCTTAAAGGAAGCTCTTCTACCAAAAAAAAAAATGCAAAAAATGCTTTCAAATTATGAAGTTGATTAACCTTTTTAAGCTCTTTCAAAAGGTTCCTCACACATCCCCCACTGTCCGGGTACCACACTTGACTTGCTGCCCCCTGCCCTGCTGCAGCTGCCGGTAAGCACCCCGAGCAGGAGCCGCGTGGCAGCCCACACCAGGAGGCACCACACGGACACCTCTGGTGCCTGGCTCATCACCTGGCCCTCAGGGGGCTCTGGGTCAGGGCTGGACACATGGGCGAGGATTCCAGTCGGTCCCATCAGCTCTGACCCTCGGCTCGCAGCAGTGGGGTCTCCCTGCTTCGGGTACAGGGCGCTCCTCCGCCTCCCCCAGGACCAGGGGCTGGAGGGAATGGGGCTGCAAGCACCACAGCATCCGTGGAGCTCCAGGGTGGGATCCGGTTCCCCGCTGGGATGTCTCACTTGTAGAGAAGTCTGACCTAATCCACTTGGCCCTGTGCTGCCAGAGAGAGAAAAGCACAGCAGAAGGTGGCCAGCGCAGACAAATAGCTCTCTGGAGAGGAGCAGGCAGCTCCCGACCTGTCCGACACAGCCTCTGAAAGTGCCCATTTGTCTCCACCAGCTCCACCAAGAGCCCTTATGACTCACACAAGTGCCTGTGCCCACCCCAGAGCACACAGACATCCCCTGGGTGCCATCTGCCTCCTGCAGCATCCCTCCTCCACAGGGAGGGCCGCTGCCACCAGCCCCCAGTGGCAGAGACCCCAAATTGTGCTGAGCTGCAAAACCTGCTGGGTTCTGCTGCTCAGTGCCTGGCCAACCCAACCTGGAGCACCATCTTCACCTCCACCACAGTGTGCTGTGGGTTCTGTGCCCCGACAGCAGCAGTGACAGTCCCGGCACACAGCAGCTCCGCTGTGACCTGTGGCAGAGCAGGTGGCCCACACCAGCATGAGGCCTGAGGGTCTCCATGGTTTCTCCATCCCTTTTCAGATGTGTCTGCATGCTGGCCCATCTGCAAATAGTGATGATCTTTAAAGAAAAGCTGATTTGTCTTTTCTGTTTGTTGCCCATAAGCTGCTCAAATTGCCAAGGATTTGAGATATAAAACCCCAAATGTGAAATAAACCTAGGAAACAGAAGTCCTCTAGGAACTGATAAACCTATAAATAAAACCAAGGAGCAAAGTGTCCTCCAGCCTAGCTACAAGCTCAGCACAGCAGTGCACATGCCCACTGTCCCATAAGGGTTGGGCAGACATTTCCCATACCCACTGCTTTCGGGGCAGCTGGGTGCCCCACCAGAAGCTGCTTGGCCAAGCCAGCCCCTCAGCAAGCCCCTGACCTCCCACGCAGGCTCCTCCACCCCACCAGGCTTCTGCAGGCTGAGGCTGCCTCTACATCCAGCTCCCCTAGCAAAATAATTTGAGGCATTTCCTCCCCCCCAAAGATCTATGTATAAAATGGTAGAGTACCAAAAAGCTGGAAAATGCTATAATTAAATTTACCTATTCAACCTTAATTTGTCCCTCTGTTGCATATGCATTGTTATATATGCTTGAATTATATGCTAATTCGCTATCTTTCTACAGGAGGCTAACCCCATTTAGTGAGCGCAGTGGAGCATGCGATGGGTTGGTGCTGAATAACAAAATTATCTGTTGGTTATGGAAGCACAGCCTCATTTGAAGCCAAATTTGGATACGTAACTTATGTGCATGACCTTAACCATGGTGGCTTTGTTGCCTGCATGTAAAAAGGGGTTAATAGTGATTTATACGGGCTTTAAACCCCACGAACAACATCGTATTTCACAAGAAAGATTTGAGGGTATTTTCCCAACTATTTATCAGGCAGGAAGGCACCTCCACAGATGCACAATAGATGCACACAAAGGACTGGTCTGCAGCCAGCACGGCAGTTGTGCCGGGAGCAACGCAGAGCTAGGAACGGGCAATGTCAGGTGTCCACAGTGCCGTAAGCACCTCTGCCCCGCACGCTGTGGTCAGGCCAGAGTCCTCCAAAACACACCCCATGAGAGGATGTGGCTGAAGGTGGTGTCGGACAGGCTCACAACAGGAGGGCGAGGTCGGCCTGTCCGTGCGCACAGACGGCAGCGAAACAGAGCTTTCAACCCGGTGCCTTGGCTCACTCGGGTGAGCTGCAGGCAGGTAAGGCTGTAAATACTCAGGGTACAGCCCCGGCTGTCTCAGTGCATGCGCTGGGCCAGCCCATGGTGCTTGCAGCCTCCCCCAGCACAGCGAGAGCCGGTGCCACGCGGCACAAGCCCCGCACCGCAGCGTCGGAGCTGCGGGCCCTCGGCAGCGCCAGACCTCAGCGTCCGGTGCCGCGGGGGGGCCTTGAAAATTGATAGCCCGCTTCAAACGTTATTTATCATTCCCAGCACAGACACTGACATGTGCCTTTTGAAAGGGGATACTGTACCTTTAACCTTGACTCCGTGCGCGCTGGTAATTTGGGATGCGAGCCCCGGTTCAAGCGGGGTGACCTTTCGGTGGGCACGGGGGGAAGGGCTGTGCTGTGCTTATTTATGAGGCAGCTGGAAATTTTTGACATCACATGCTAGCCCCATTACTCACATGTTACATGACACAAGATTGGCCCTTTTAATGCAACAACATCACATCAAAAAAATTTGATTTTCTGCTCTGACAGCAGGCTGGTCCTCCACGGTTCCCAAAAATGTAATCTTTTCAGGCTAAAGGCCACTGGAAAGTGATTTAAAAAGCCCACTGCTCCCACAAAAGGTGGAAGGACAGGCCCCAAACTGAGGACAAGCACCCACACCCTCCCAGGCCCCAGGTTTTGGATGCAGAAGGTCCTCCCTGGTCCCCATGCAGGTACCACACACAGCTCCTGCAAAGCAGCAGCAGCTGCTTCAAACCCGTGCTGTGCAGCAGCATGTGGCTGCATTTAGCAGGAGTCCCCCCACCCCCCATATAAAAAATGCACCACAAAAATTGTGGTTTACAGTGATAATTCTATCTGGAAGTAGTGTTTTGTTTTTTTCACACAAACTTAAAAACCTCTGCACTAGGAGGTTTTGCACTCGTATACGCAGAAAATTCAGGTCCCGTGCTGTTTGCTTGCACAGCCACAGTGACAGCGCACGCATTAGCTCAGTAACTCCATGCCCACACCACGGAGAAAGCTGGTTCATGTAACTAAACTCCTGCTTCCACAGAATTTAAAGTATCAGCTAATGCACTTAAAGATAATGAAATATAGTTCACAAAAATGTGCCACAAAGCATATATATTAAATTACTCATCAGCTAATTCCACGGAGAGAAAACAGTTTATGTTTAACTTTTCTAAATATGCTTGGTTGAGGGCTTGCAAAAGCGTAATTTTAAGGCAGTTGATTTATATCTGGAAAAGCATTTCTAAGATTGCTACAATTTCTTTACAGGAATATCACGTTGACGATGCTGATACTAAAATATCGTTAGAAGTCAATAAAAGTGGCTAATTTTATCAATATTTATCAATTTCAGTGTTTTCTAAATACACTGCCAAGGGAAGACACGATGTGTTTTCTGTAACAGATGTATTAAGAAGGAGCAGCTTCCTCTCGTGGGTCCCGGAGATGTTTATTCTATTCTTAGGACAGAATTTTAGGCGTTATTTACTTCTTCACCCAGGGAATCGAATCTACAAAAACATTCCACATTCACCACTCTTTGGGATGTAAATACAAAACAACGAGAAATCCCTGCACCCTGCCAGCCCTGTGCCACCTCCCTCCCGTTTGAGCCGTGCACACGGGGGGATCCCAGCACCTCGCTGCCCCGCACTGTGCTGGCTGCAGGCACGGCCACGCTGCAGGAGGCACCCCCAGGCACACAGCCGTGCTCGGGGATGAGCTGGTGGCCCTGGCCTCTGCCACCCTCAGCCTTGCAGAGCCAGGCAGCAGCACAGATCCCCCAGAGCCATCTCAGCAGCTCTGCACCAAGGCGGAGAAGCTACCGAAACGTGAAAACCTGCGTCCTTTGGCAGCAGCTTCTGGGGGGAGGCAGGGCACAAATCCAACAAAGCAAAGGCTGAGGAAACCCGTACTGTCTCCAACTGTCATACCCACACCTCTCTCCAAGTTTTCTTTCCCCTAACACTGGCTGTGTTCTCCAGCCTGCTTACTGCTCCGTGCCGCAGAAGTGGGCACATCTCAGCCACACTTTGTCCCTGGCTGGCAGGGCACCGTGTGAGCCTCGCTGACGGGTGATGCTCAGTCAGCATTATTTACATTTCAATCCTGTTACTTTAGAAAGTTGTAAACATTTGCACTTCTTGTCCTTCATAGGCTATTTCTCAGCTTGTCCTGCAGAGATCCCCCAGCCAGCACTCAGCACGGAGCCCAGCAGCGCCCCAGCCCCGGGTTTCGGAGGGGAGGCAGAGGCAGGCGGTCACCTGCACCAGGGGAAGGGGCCGGGGTGGGGAAGGCTGCAGGAGCAGCCAGGTTTACAAGCCAGAGCTGAGACAAAAACATCTTCAGGAAAACCCTCCTTCAGGAACAGGAGGAAAAAAAATCCTAAGGCAGTATTACATTTTTACAGATTTATATGGATTTTGAAGCCAAGTCCCAAGACTGGCAGAACACAGAGGGGGAATTATTTTCTTCTTATTAAAAGAATGAAGAGACCCAACATTGATTTTGTCCTTCATCACCACACAAAAAACCTCCCAACTACTGCAAGGATGACGGTATAGATTATCACAACACCGTAAATCAAAGTGAATGTATTTATTAGGGTGACTCTCTTTGTTGTCCATGTGTGTGCTGTTTGCTGGCCCATACTCTTATTATTTTAATTTATGGGTTGTTTTTTCCAGTCTTTCCTCCTCCCCCAGTACCAGAGCCTGTCTGCAAGTTTTACTCACGCCAGTTAAAATCAGCATAATGAAATATCACAGGCAGCCCGACAGCTCCGCAAGGACATCAGGGTGGCACAGGACAGTGCCCACAGGCGCCCTGCCAGCCCTGACCCCTGCCCCGCAGCAGGGACCCTGACAAAGGCAGCTGGTGAGCACACCACGCGCAGGAACGGAGCCTCCCCCGACTTAACAGGTCTCACTATAATTAAGTGCAATAATTTTAAGCAATTTGCAAATCCCACCTCATCTCCCATTTGGTTATAATCGTGTTCTCATCATTAACAACGCCGTGTTTCCATGTACTCGGAGCGAGGCGCAGTGGGAATCCAGGCACAGCACGGGACCTCCTCTGCTCCCCGCCTGCCCCAGCTTCACTCAGGCCTCGACAGCCTCAGCTGCAGCCCCTGATGACCCCACCAACCCCAGGGAATTCCCAGGCACAGGGATCCACTTCTGCCAGACCCATGCATGCAAAGCCACGAGGAGTTCGGTGCTCAGAAAGCACGACACGTCCCCCAGAACCCCACTTGGCAAGAGAGGGCCCCACCACATGGCTAAAGCCAAAGGAGCAATCAGCACCTGCTTTGAGAGCACGGAACCACACAAAATAAATGACTATGGAAAATGGCAATTTTTAGTTACATCCATTGTTGTGTGGATGAGCAAGCCTTTGTGCTCCCACAGCCACACACAACAGCTCTGGTCGCACACTGACAGCAAAGCGAGCCTGCTGGGGGCTGGAGCTGCAAGGGGAGAACGGACACCAGCAACCAGCTCCAGCTTGGTGTGTCTTGGCACATTGTAACCGTGCGATATTTTCTTGTGTGAAGTCACAGCTTGCTCCCAGGAAGTGATAGTTCATTTCTTAATGAGCATCTTTCCCCAAAATTGAGCAGAATCCCTTGAGGACCTGTAGCCTTCGACCTCCTGCAGCAGTTTCTCGCTGTGCATCCCCTAAGGACATAGGTCTGGTCCCACTGAGCAGCCAAACACTGGCTCGAGGGATACAAATCTCTGGCACAAGACACCACTGTGGCGTTGTCTGCATGTTATTATCAAGTGTCTTCCTGCTCAGAACACAGGGTGTTGGTTGATGAGAAGCTCAACATTAGCCAGCAATGTGCTCTTAGCCCACAAAGCCAGCCCTGTCCTGGGCTGCACCAGCAGCAGCATGACCTGCAGGGCGATGGAGGGATCCTCCCGCTCTGCTCCACTCGTGGGAGATCCAACCCAGAGCCTGCCTTCAGCTCTGGTGAGCACCCACCTGCACCCCAAACACAGCCCCTGCAGCTCCTGCTACCATCGCTGCCCAGCCCCAGCATCTCCCCTCCCTGCTGCCTCCCCCACAAGCACCTCAGTACAGTGCTTTCCTTCCCTTCTCCCTCATCAGTTGGGAACAAGGTGCCAGGATGTTTTCAAGCCCTGCATTCTGCCACCCAGGTTAGCCCCAGCCCCACAAGAGGGGATTACAGTGTACTACAACCACCTTTGAAGCCACAAATCTGCAGCAAGGCTTTAAAAAAATAGATGACTAAGACAATTTTCTACAGGATCTTCTTCGGGGATGCCTAAAGAAACTGATGGTTGGACTTGATCTTAAATGTCTCTTCCACCCTAAGCAATTATATGAAATTGCTATGCAAGTCTTTAAAACATAAAATCACAGCACTGACTGTAGAAGCAATGTTTAGGGAACCAAGTGTCATTGAAATCAAAGACAACAATCCCCATTACGTCAGCTGTTTACCAGTACTAAAGCCCACCAGCTGAATTGGGTGCTCCAGGACTGAGAGCACGCTTTCCC
Source organism: Aythya ferina (assembly GCF_964211825.1). Lineage (NCBI taxonomy): Eukaryota > Metazoa > Chordata > Aves > Anseriformes > Anatidae > Aythya > Aythya ferina. The sequence goes on from NC_140308.1 coordinate 869,308, forward strand.
AGGAGGACACAGCCCCGTGGAGATGGCAGCCCAGGGGACAGCAGGACGAGGGGGGTGACCCAGGGCCAGCAATGAGGAGCAGGAGGGGATGGATTGCAGCAAACAGACAGTGGTGGCTGCTGGCCTGGGACATGCCCACAGCAGAGCTGACGTCCTGCTCCCTCTCATCGCTGCTTCACCAGACCCACAGCACCCTTCACCAGTGACAGGGCTGATTTCCAGTCCTTTGAGATCACGAGTTTCCACAACACCTGGCTGAGCATCCCAGTCCACACCGCTCTTCCCCAGGAGTAGTAACCCATGTTCCATCGCACTGGTGTTTCCACCACATTTCTGTAATACCACACAGGTATCACTTATGGCCATCCATGAGAATTCACAATTTTTCTGGTCTTATTCACCTCTTAACAATCACACAGAAGCAATTAAAGGATCTAGGTTTTTTGCTGCCTGGTGCCTCTCAATTTGTGTAGGCAGGCCAGCTGAGGCACATGGAAGGACTAAATCTTTTACAGGAGTACACAGGCAAACACCTGTAATTGGGGGAACTGAGTTCAGAAGCTCCTGGCTCTGGCCAGGCTTCATTCAAACTCTCCTGGTTTAGAAACTGGAGGCTGTAGCAGCTGGAATTAGTGTGCTGGATCACAAGCTGAAAGATTCACCCCATCCCTGTACTCCGCAGCTACACGGAATGCAAAGCTGAATAACGAGGGACCCAGATGTGAATACAAAGAGATCATAGCTTCGAAACAGTTTTCTCAGAACAGCAGACCCAAAGCAGAACTGGAAGAACAATTCAGGGAACAAAAATGCACATACTAGCTTAATTTCTGCTGTTACTGACTTTCCTTCATTACTGTTTGGCTTTGGTTTTGTCTTTTTAAGAGCTCAAAGGCTTGAATTCACGGAGTTCCTCCGCTACCCGATGGCAGCACGTGCCTCCACCCACAGCAGGGTTTCCCATGTAGCTGCTAATCCACTCAGACGCTCAACAGCAGAGCCTTGAGTTTTCACGGATTTATGCCCTACACTGCACACAGTTCTGTCTGTTTCACGGTTATTGTTCTCACCAAGTCTACTTCATCATTTAAATTATTAACAGCAGAATTACACTGACTGAAATCTCCTAGAATAGGCAGCTTTAAAATACAAAGGCTTGTATTGTGATGTATTGATACACATTGACTGGAACAGATACAGTCGAAGAAAGTTAGATTTAAGGGTCATTACTTCATTTCTGTGCTGTTATTTATTTTTTGGCATAAGAGCAACAAAAGAAAAAGCTGGAAAAGCTCCTTTAGATGTCCATCCGTAGACTGGCATTCATATGTTCAAGTACCTTCACGTAATCAGTAGCCTGAAGTTGCCTGATTGATGTGCCACACATCAGAGCACGCAGCATCTTCAGTGCTTCCTGGGCTCACCTCCGTGTAAGCTCAGAGCTGTGGCAGCACCGAAGCGCCTGGGCAGGAGCACATCCCGCACAGCCAAACCGAGCAGAGCTTCCCTGAGCCACAGCGACAGTCTGCAGCCGAGACACGGTTTGTTTTATCAAAGAGGAGTACGACAATATTTGCAAAGCACAGACCTTGTACAAACACATACTGCAAAGATGTAAATTATACACTGGTGTAAATCAAACCCCTGCTGAGAAAAACACAGTGACCCTGGTGGTTGAAGGAGGAAAAGGAGGACAGTGTAGACGAGCTTCTAGGTTCTAGTTCATTTATTTCTTCACCATCTCCTTCTCATTAGGAAGACAAAATTTCCCATCAGGTGTTATACCCCTATTGCTGTCATTAACTATTCAGAAAATAAAAAGAGAAATCAAGTGTTCTAATCACACAAAGTCTCAGCAATTCACAAAGTTGCAAGGAGATACATCTCTCCCCTTTGACTGTATTTTTGAACGTGGCACATGAGAAGCAGAGATTGTGAAAAACCACTTATGTTTTAAAAACAAGCAGCTCTCCCCAGCCGCCAAACAGCACAGTCAGAGGCAACTGAGCTGATCCCAGAGTTAACAATATTCATTAATAACAGACTAGGCAGTGCCCACGTTCAAACTATGCATATGGTTTGAATACAGGGCATTTGCTTTTCCCAAGCACTACATTACATATTCATGCTGAAATAAAAGCCTTTTTTTCACCCAACTTCTAACATAATTGACAGATGGATCTGATTCAGGAAAAGAGTAATCAATACATTCAGATAGTTTCTACCCATGCCATATTGCCTAGTTTTCAAACATTTTCATTATGCAGGGTTCTACATACTTTAAAATAAAATAGTTAAATTTCATACAGCTTTTTATAGAGGACTTTAGTTTAAAAAAAATCTAGCCTTCTAAAGCAAGAGTTTCTCTGCAATCACATCAAAGTCATATATGTTAGTATAGCTTACACTACATTAATAATGGAAGTCTTACATGCAAAGACAAGTTTCTTTCAAACAAAAAGAACGTACATTTTGATTACATCATATATCCAAAACCACAATACTCTGGGGGTCATTCAGGTTAGAGCTGCCTGAGCTAAAGCTGGTTTAAGGCAAGCTTTCACAGCCACCGGGTGTGATTGATATCTGAGCACACAAGTTTCATTTCTGACAGTAACAGTGAAACCCATCCTAGAAAAAAAAAACATTTCTCACTTATGTGGTGGGGAGGAAGAGACAAAATAATAGTTTTAGATGGACTTAATATCATTATCTGTCAAGTGATAAGTATTGAACTATTGAAGTATGCTCTTCCACTACTGCCAGGCATACGAGACGTCAATCCACAGCTTCAGGTGCACCACACACACCTACCAGGACTTCCCAAAGACACTGACTAAGGCATCATTTCCAGCACTACAGGTTGCAGGTCCTAGAGACAACCTGGCTAAGAACAGAAAACTTCAGCAAAACTTCTAACACTCAAATGACTTGCCTTATACAAGACCATTCCAAAATAGATAAAATTTAAGCTCTTCGCTAACTCCTACAGCAGCAGAGAGGCAACCACAGCCAGAAACCTACCTTGCTTGCATCAGAGCAGATCACTCTCTCTGCAGCTTCAGGGCCATTCCCAATAAACAGTCCCAACTGCTCTATCCTTCCTTATATTCACTCCCACTACCCAAATGACCTCTCTGATCAATTGCTTAAGCCCTTCACCTGTATAGCATTAGGTAACGCTTGTCCCAACAGCAAGTTGTGCTCTACCAGCTGATGTTCGTATCATCAGCCAGCAAACAGGCTCAGGAGCTAGGTCAGGGCTGCTCTGCTGACCCTAGGGGCAGCCCTTTCCTCTAAGAGACCTCCTAGAAGGCCCAGTAAGATTAGAGGAATCCCTTAATCCCAGTGCAAAATCCAAAATGAGTTCCTTTACGCATTGGGTTTAAACATCAGAAGTGCACAAGAGAAACTTAAAGTATGATTCTTCTATTCTTCCTGACAAATAGCTGGTTATTCTCGTCTTTACCACTTTCCTCTTTCCTCATCTTTCATAATTAGACGTATTACATCAGTGGCCGACCGTCAGCTCTCAGATCTAGCAGAGAGTGGGATGCTCACTGCGTCACTCATCTGCAGCTGAATAAAGCATTCTTTCTCCTCAAGTCCTAATGACGCTTCCAGCTGGAAATAGCTAGATTTTCTCCTCGGAATAAATCAGCCCACAGAAAACACCTTGCAGAAGATTAATTACAGAGTCGAGGTTGGAAGGCACGTCTGGAGGTTGTCTAGTCCAAATCCCTGGCTTAAGCAGGGTCACCTGGAGCAGGATGGCCATGGCTGTGCCCAGCCAGGTCTGAACATCTCTAGGGAGACTCCAGCCCCTCTCTGGGCAGTCTGTGCCAGACGGGTGCAGGACGCTGCCGGACACGTGGGGCTTTGCTGGGAGGGCAGAAGGCTCAGATGTATCAGATCTTACTGCCCCTATGGGGTGAGCTCTCCCTTCCAGGCAGATGGGCGTCTGGGTTTTCTTAAATTTAGTACTAACTGTGAAGAGCTGATTTTGAACAATTCATTTATTTCACAGTTATCTGTTGCGGGGTGCAGCAGCTGTTTGTAAGGAGTCTGAACGGCTCAGAGAGGAGCACAGGCCAGCCATGCTCAGAAACTCCCCATGGGGTCTCATTGCTATTTGCTTTTTTCCATCTGTGCCAAAATACACGCGCTTTTAATTCAGATGAGCATCACCACACAACTCTTCCCCGAGCACGTGGGTATGTGTGGAAAATGTCCTGGAACTGCTGGTGGCAGCCACGTAGAAGCTGTGTCCCAGCACAGCAGCGTGGGGGCTGCAGCCAGCAGCAGGAGCTCACCACAGAAAGTATTTTGGAGTTTCTCTGACACGTTGTTCTCTTTTACATCATTTTTTCCTAATGGTATCTTTAATCCGAGGGGTGATAATTGGTAATAATTAGTTCATGCACTATGTTCTAGTCAGCGTTCCCTGTTCTGCCCGCACTCCGCTGTCAGCTAGCTCCAAGCAGCCGCACGCGAGACGCAGAGGGGAAGATGGGCTGTCGTGTCCACCTCCCTGCTGCCTGCCGGGGGCTGCTCCAGCCGGGGAGCGAGCACAGGATCACAACATAAAGCATTAGACATGCTCTGGAAACCCTTTGCCCAGCTGCTCATTAGTACTGCATTAGTCTGTAAACTCAAGCGCAAAGCGCCTAGTTCAAGTTGCTCTTTCTTGATGTACTTGAAAGGTCCTGTGAATTTATGGCAGGATAATGCGGAGCACAGCACCTATTTATGAGTTGATCATTTGTACAAAACCCCCCTCAAAGCGCCGAAGGTTACCATTCGACCAAGAGCTGCACTTAGCTGCTCAGAGGGCAAGAAAGCCAAGTATATGAAAGTTAAAAGCATTAATAAAAGTGTGACTTATAAATTACTTCATCTTTGTCACCCTTTTTGAAATGGGGTGAGAGAGGCCAGGGTAAATTTATTTTTTAAGTGCTTTCTGAGACCTGCAAGGGTCAGCCCTGAAATGCTGTACTCTATAAATCATTCCATGCGTATCTGATAGATGCGAGTGCATCATAACATTAACAAATATTGATTTGTTTATCATTTGCAACAGTTTATAGCTAAACAGCAGACTTTATAACATTTGTAGGGAGAAGAAACTTTAATCTGTGAGAATGCAGAACAGAAACTCCCTCGGCCACGGGAGAAAAGAGCAACCAATTTCGTTCTGTCACCCGACTGCCTGCTCGGTGTACGTGTTACACTCATATTATGAAACCAGTTATTTCTCAAAATGACTAAAATTTTCAGGCATTTCACGAAACAACTTGTATCACTGCTAAGAACAACAGTGAAACCTTGCATTAGGAGCGCTCTGTTGAATCACAGCCACGAGAGGCAGAAAATGGAGCCTGCAGCGGGCAGCCAGCGTGTGGATGTGAGTGCTACATGACAAAGCTTTTGTCGGGAGCAGAAGATAGACACCGCTTCCCCATCCATCCCGGGGGGCTCTGCTCTGCCACGTGCCAGGGCCGGACCCCGCTGCCCATGCAGGGTGCTCAGCACCGCTCACTGCCCAGCCTGGGAGCAGCACGGGCGCTGCGGCACCTCTTGCACCATTGCGCAGCCTGGTTAAGGCAGGAGGAGGCTGGTGGGTATGGGTATGGGTAAACCTGCACCTCTCTGCACGTCACTCTCAGCATGAGGGTCAAACAGACGCCTATAGGCACTTCACATCACGTCGCCTTATGGTTTCCATCCATTTTATGAAGTCACCAAAACTAGTAATTTCACAAAATGACTGGGTGCGTAACTCGCGCCGTGGAACACTTCACATAAATGTCCCTGGGGGTGCAACAAGGACATGCCTTTCACGGCACCTCCAGCCTGCTAGCAGCACCGACCATGCCACCCTGACTGCCAGCCCCACCTTTCTGGCCAAAATCAGCACCCAAGGTGTAAGACTTGGCCCTCAGCCCCCTCCAGCCTGTCTGGCGGGCACAGAGCATCGGGTTGTCACTGGCCCACCAGTGGGCACCAGCACCCGGGAACTGCTCTTAAACCATCACAGCCTGTGAGGCCTACAGACCTAGCAAAATACAGCAACACTTTTTTTTTTTTTTTTACCTTAATTTAACATCATGCGGCATGTTGTAAGGGTGCAGAAGACACCTGTAGCAACAGGAGCAGGTCAGAAAAAAATACAGTAAAAATCTCACTGGTTCGGTGAGGGAGACAAACTCTATGGTGAGTCTCTTCCTGATGCTTTAAATCATTAAATATTAGGGTAAAACCAAACTTTTTCATTAAACAGCTACAATAAAAACTGGGTTATTTTCTTTCCCCACCCTCTTTTTTTAAAATAGCACAACTCTTTGCTTTTATTTATTTTTGGAACTTGACAGGCTTGATATCCAATTTCTATGCAGAACCACCCACTATTCACATCTCAGAGAGCTAATAAAGTGTAATAAAATCGCCCCAGGAGACATGGATACGCAGACATGCACAAACTTTTCACAAGAATACTAACTATGATTTCTTCAGGTGGGAAAGTAAAATTATGTAAGATAAATGAAAACAAAATCAAATAAACATCAGCCAGCAATAGCAAAACCTGGTTTGCAAAGGATAAGCAAAAGGATGGGCGCCTTCTTTCCTGTGCGGCTGCCAGGATGCTTTTCCACGGGGAGTTCTGCAGAAGCAGAGTAGACAAAGAAAAGTGGCTTGGGTCTGGTTTTGGTGTGGTTTCTTTGCCCCAGAAAAGAGCATCGTGCTACAAGGGATTGTAGTCTGAGGGCCTGTTCCATCAACATGGGAGAAAATATTTGATTTCATGCTTCAGCATAAAGCAGGGGTAGGCTCCTGTCTGTTGTGCTTCACACCACAGCAGGTCAGTGCCATGGTGAGTGTTACTGCACAGAGAGTCCCGGGTCAGTGGCACATCACACCAGAAACACAGCGAAAAGGAAAAACTGGTGGAAGCCAGCCAGAAGGGAACGGCACACTGGGAGAGATGAGCGGAGTTAAGGGAAGATCAGCTTCAAAAGCGACAGTGCTCGATCTCAAAGGCGGGTCACTTGGCCAGAAGACACATAACTGAGAAACAAACCCTTCAGGGACCGAGAGAAAAAAGAGCAGGCTGCTTGCCAGCAAAGCATTGTGTGGGCAGCCAGCCTGTCACCCGCAGGCCAGCACACTGAGCAGTGCCCGCAGCACAGACGCTGCCTGCTTGGCTTTGCAGCACCCCGATGTCCCTCAGGGCTGCAGCCCAGGAACAGGGCCGGCAGGCACGGGGCACCAGCCCAGAGCTGGCAGCAGCAGGTTGCTGAACCCCCGATGGATGCGGGGCCGCTTCCAGCCCATGCTGCGGGGGCTGCAGCCACGGTTTCACCTGGGAATGAGCTGGGAGCTGATGATAAAGAAAAAAAGGAGCATTTGCCTCTGTGTCCCTCCAATCGCCTCTCCTGTAGATGCTCAGGACACGCTCCTAAAGGCGTAAGAATACTTACCGTGCCACAGGAGAGGCAAATCCCTTACTGAAGTGATCTGAAAGGAGCAGTTTCTGCTGGGGATTATTTCTGGCTGTTAGGGAAACCTGCATTTATTGTCTTCTGTGATTTCCTATAGCCATCTCCTTTCGTGCACTGTCTGGCCTGCTGTAAGGCTTCTTGGCGTATTTCTTAGGCTTGGTTCAAAGTCCCATATAAAACATTTTTCTTGTCCTTTTATCTTCCCCTATTCTAAAATACCACCAACAACTAGAATCTAAGAAGTTAACAGTAACAAATAAAGCAAAGAGGTCTCACAGAGGTGGTACAGCATCCCATTAACAAACATGTCAGCATTGCCCAGCTGTTGCACATGGCTGTAAGGAGCAGGAACATCTGGCATGGCTTCACCTGGCAGCTGCTGTCACCTGCGGTCCCCAGCAGGTCACACTGATCAGCTCCAGCCTTGGGGACATGCTGCAGAAGAGCACAGTTAGAGCATCTTGTACCTGGTGAAGTCCTACATCCCTCAAATAATGTGCTCTTTGCTTATGAACAGATGTCCTTGGGGCAAATGGCAGCATGAGCTGAGAACCACCTCCGCTCGCAGTGAGTTTTGGCTGCTCTGCCTCACGCCTGGCTGCTAGCACCCTCGGCATGGGCATGGGATGGTTGACGGATAGGATGTTGGAAACCACGGGGCTCTGCTCCAGAAAGAGTTAATGCTAGAATTGGCCCCATATCCTGGCACTATGGCACCAGTGCTCGCGGTGTGTTTATTCAGAAGAGCTCCTTCTCACTTAGACCCCTGACTTCCCAGGAACAAGCTGCACTTGCTATAAGCCCAGCGCTTTGTCTTAGGCAGCTCCTGTTCATTTTAAAGCTCCTCCGTCCCGACCCACGCAAGACCTGGTGACGATAAACACCCCGTACAGCTGGCCACAGGCGCAGCGGGCAGCACGAGACCAGCCCAGCTCGTGCTGGGGGTGAAGGTGCTGGGGCCGCCACCAGCCCCAGCCTCGTCCAGGGCTGCAGCACCGCGCCTGCACAGCGCATCTCTCCAGCACGGGAGAGACAACTCAGCAAGACCCTCTCTTACCAATTACAGGTCGTCAATATTGACTATCTGAGGGATTTCCATGCTCAGGAAGCAAATTAGAAACTCAATACCTGAACTATTCCTAAATGCAGTTATCAACTTCAGAGTTTTATCTCATAAAACCAATTCAGCTTAGAGTTTAATTCTATTAAATTAGGGCTTAGAAATAAGATTTGCTCTGAGAATGAATGCATCATTAGTTTTAAAATGCAATATACTGAAACCCAAAATGTGCAGCATTACAGTTTGAAGAATAAATGAGTAGAGATGGCACCCAAATGTACTTCTCCCTAAATATATTTACCAGCCTTGGAAAAATCTGTCGGCTCATTAGGATGGCAAGTCTTTCAGCGTGTGGGACGTCCCCCTTCTTTAGGGAATGATAATCCTCTTGTGTCTCTCCTTGGCACAAGTTTTTCCTTTGTTCTTAAAACCTTCTTATTTCAGCAGCTGACAGAGAAAAAAGAATCAGCATCCTCTTTCTTAATAAAAATGCCACAATGAGATCCTGTCGGGCTGGTGCCAGGCATGTCAAAGGAGCAGGTACTAATACAGGAAACCTCAAGAACTACCTGTTTTGTGTAAGTTACAGTATATGGAAGAGTCACGTAGGGCTGTTTTTTTTTAAATCAGACTTCCAATACATGAAAAGCACCCTTCCATGGGGTGCATGTAATCTCTGAATAGGGCCCTTAGTTTCCTGTGGTATTGTATTAAAACTCATGTTTGATACAATAATACAGGGATAGAATATGTTCAGAAGAGGACAAGGTAGCCCAACGGTGCCTGTCCCCTTGCATTATGAACCGCTGCGTGCTCTTTCATGCAGTACTGGCCAAGCAGATGCGAGCCCAATGCATGCCTGCAGTATTAGGATTGTATGATAGAAGGTTAGGATAAAATAGACAGAAAAAAAGCAAGAACCACCCCAAAGGCACTGGAAGTCCTAAACAGAAATAAGATGTTCTGGTGATACGTTTCACTGCAGATTTTATTCCAGACGTGGTATTTCAGAGAGTCCAATGAAAACAGGAGGATACCACTCAGGCCTGGCCACCTACTTTGAAATTTAAAAAAAAAAAAAAGCCACTGTTTACTGTTTTAAAATAAAATATCAACATCTGCACCCAGTATTGTACTGTGAGTTAGCAATCTGCCCTGTTCTATACCATCATAAAGTAATTGGTAGCCCATTGTCTCTCACACCGAAAGGCTAGGTTAAAGCTTTTAAAGATGTATTATAATACGTGTTAATTTGCTATTTTATTCAAGTGGACTATAACAGTTTTGTTCTTATTAGAAGTACAAAAATAAAACTAACTCAAATGATCTCATTATAATTTTTGGTAGCAGAAGAGTCATACAGAACAACACAATTGACTCTATATAGCCTAAAATACTTTCCAGGAAGCATATTAATGTAACAACTCATTTGAAAATGCATGCCAAAGCTGTGAAAGTAAAAGGAACAAAATTATCTATGTCCATTTTGTTAGTTAGGCAGCAGCTCTGTGGGGTGATGCCCACGTTATCATCCCCTCTTCAGTCAGGACCTGATTTTACAATATTGACCAAATTCTCACATAACCACATTTTTATTTTGCCATATGATTTTTCTCTTCCTTAGTTTTAAAATTATATTTAGATCAAAACAAGCCTTGTATTTTACATGATTAAAAGTCTCAACCTTTCCCTTTTATATTCCATCTTCAAAAGCAGCAAGTCAGCCTTCCTACGTGCCAGGCAGAGCTCTACCAAATATTTTATAGTTCTGCTCCAATTCATAGCTGCCTTGACTTGGTTTTCATTCAGTGGCATGAACTATCTGTTCCAAACAGTGAAACAGAACAGCTCAGCTGAGATGCTACAAGGCTGCTGACATTTGGAATACTATTTTCAGTCCTATTTTACATATGCTTCCAAAATTTAGTTGACAAAAAAATAAAAATCAGTTAGAAGATGGGCTTACCAGTGTCTCTGGAAATGCAGATGACCTACTTTCAGCCATAAAGAACGGGAAATTTGCACTGCTATTGGCAGCAAAGTTAAAGGAAGGAAAGAACCAACACCAATACCTGTGCAAACGCCCAAGCAAGAAATCTGCCACTGAGAACGGGGCATCGGAAAGAGAGGTGACGGCGGCCCAAACCCACTGAAACCATGCATCACCGCTGGGCCTGAGTAACAAAAAAATACTGTTAATACTGTTTGATTTCTTGTCTCCAACAGATTCCCAGGAAAAATCTTCCAGTCTGAAATGATCTTTTTTCCTGACTACTCGTAACATGCAGAAAAACAGCTGGGAAACAAAGTGGTTTAATAAATGTAGCACATGGGTAAATATTAACTTACATATCTTTTAATGACGCATTTTACAAAAATCCATAATGAGATAAAAGGAAAAAGAGAGAGGAACACAGCCCCAAAGTTTTTCAAAAAGGGAACTAATTCCTTAAAAAGAAAACTAGTTAGAATTAATCAAGGCATTACCTAAGGAGAGGGATTAAAGGGAGAGAGAGAGGAAAAAAAAAAGAAAAGATTTAATTTAAGTCTATTAAAAACCACCATATTTGTGGACAAGGCAACAACTATAAACTTCCTATTGATACTTTACATTTTGTGTGGCTCTTTCAGCCTATAAACAAATTGTAAAAGATGGCAACAGCTAATTTAAAAAATAAAAAGCGAAGTGTTGTGGCAGACTCTAAATTGAGTCTGACAGTCAAGGTCACGTAACTTTTCACATTTATTTAAAGACATTGCTTTGATTACTGAAAAATATTGCAAGATATACACACACAAGTCTGGGGTCAGGATAGCCAGCCTTTGAGGACTACATTGATGGCTTATTGTCCATTGCTTTAAAAGGAAAAATAGCAATAATTCTTTAAATTGACAACTGTTGTATAATTACCAAACTATAGAATATTGTCAGAAATTCTTGATATAATTTTTTGAATTACGCTTTGAGTGTAACCATTATGTCCTAACCAGTCCTGTTACGCCTCAATAAGTTATTTCGGGAAATTTTAAAGAAATGTTTGCTGCTTTAGTTCACACACATGCAAAAAATTTTCATTATAATATTTTTTAATTATTTTAATGACATTTATATTGTTCTAGTCCTCTTACTGCAAACTTTGGGAAAATTTATTAAAGCTAGTTCTGAAATTCATTATCTGCAAAGAAAATTAGTTGAGCCTGCAATGCATGTTTCTAATATGGAAGTATCACATGAAGAGAAAGGATCTCCTGTCTAATGCAACAGTTCTCCTGGGCCCATTAAAGTCTTTATAGGTGGATCTCACTTATATCTTTGTTTAAAAGAAAAAAAAAAAAAAAAAAAACAGATTCTGAACAGAACTGGAGCCTATTTGATGTTCAGCCTCTATTGTCTTCAAGGCAGACCTGAATGAAAGCTTGGAATTAAATAGTCTTTGAATATAGTTTTCATGGAGATCACTGAAAGAGATATAAAATAAAGCAGAATGGTTCACACTTCCAGGCTTTCAGAGCCAGCTGACACATTTCCCCTCATTCATCCACTTTCAAAGTTTATAAAAATCATGATACAATTTTGTCACAGACTTTTTATAAATTAAAGGCAGTAATCAGACTTTTTTTTTTCCTTTTTCTTTTTTTTTTTTTTTTTTCCCTTTGTAAAGATTCCTTTTCAGGACCTGCAGCTTTCCTGGCTTCTTCCTTTCTGCAGTGCACAAACAAGTTCAAATATTCACATTTGCCCTGTTCTTTGAGATATGACTTCTGGAGTCACTAATACATATTTTAATTAGGACACAAATATCAAGTAACCAATATTTTAATCTTACACAAAGGTTATCAGTGAAATGGCTGTTGAAGGCAATAGGAGGTTTGACATTACTTTCAGGGAGCAGGGGACATTTCACCCCAGCTGTCTGCAACACAAATGACATTCCTTAGGATTATATATAAGATGCATCCTATGGGTTATAAAACACAATAACCAGGATATGGTCAAAAAATTTCTCACCTAATAGAGGGTTTTTATGCATGCATCTTGGCCTAAATCTTTAAACCTAACACTTTTTTATTTAAACAGCAAACAATAGCGAAACCTATTCCTTCCATTTGCTATTCTTCTCATTTACATAGTTCTTCAGGATGCTTGGGCTTCACCACTCTTTGTTATTGAAATAAGCTGCCCTGGGTATCGCTCTGCGCTGCTCCCCCATGTGCAGCACGAGGTGCTGGCCATGATCCCCACCACGAACCACCTGAACCCATGCCGAGGCTGGCCAGGGCTAGGAGGAGGAGAGTGGGGTCGCCCCACATCACGAATGAGAAAACAAAGCACAAAGAACAGAAAGAGCATTTTCAAGCACACAGGTAGTCTGACGTGTGTTTGGACCAGTTGATGATTAAGAGCTTTGACACAGATTCCTCTGTCATTATGTCTTGTGGGCCCTGCGTGTACTTCCTCAGCATTAGCTGAACCTGGGGCTGCAGTTGTTCACCTTCCACTGAGCCCCAGTGCCGTGCTGCATCCCACAGACCTGGTGGGGCATCGGTCTGAGCCCAAAGGTACGGCAGGGAGAGCCCCTCAACACACAAGGACTGTGTGGGATGCTCAAGGGGCAGATGCTAGACAAGGGTGAAGCATTACTGACACCAAAATCATTGCTAAGTTCCACATTTCCCACATGGTCTGCCTCTGGAAAACACAGCCTTTCCCGTTGTTTTTGCAGCCCCCTACATACAATTTTCTTGGGATAAAATTCCTACCTGACATAGATTATGAACCTTGTCTTACTTTTTACAATTATACCGATAGATTAATTCATAACACTAATGGTATTATTATAAATAATAATTACTATCCTTCTTATCAACAATAGTTTTGAAGGCTCAAGACGTAAGACATAAATATCCCACATATGCTGTGGCTGCACATCTCCTATCTCAACATGCTGTTGCATCATTTTTCTTGACGTTTGGAGAGGTATCTTTCGAGGAGGTGCATTTAACATGTTTTGTAACTGTATTTAGGTAGTGCTTTCTGTCACTTGAGAAGATTATTTTAAAATGGAACCACGAAAAAAACCACTCAGATAAAATAACGCGCCATGCCAGACTCATTATGCTAAATATATTTTTCACAGTCTTCGTGTTCTCGCTTTGCTATTTTTCGTGCTGAGGTACGTGGGTGCCTTGTCACGCAGCGGCATTGCCCAGACCGACCGTGGCATGTTCTGGAAGGCAGCGCACACACGGCGGCTACAGCCCTGGCACGTGGTGGTGGGGTGGCCGGAGCAGGACTGCATGAGCAGGGCAGTAGGTGGGTGCCTGAGAAGAGGTTTCCTAAAATCCCACAGAAACACTGCCACAAGTCAAGCAAAGCCGCTTGATGTGCCAGGCAACTGACTTGCCTCTGAGCAGCCACCTGACGCGTGAGCCCCACGGGCAAGGTGCGGGAGCGTGCGGGGTGAGCGCCCCACGGCCCCCGGCAGCGCCCTGAGCAGCACCACGCTGCCACGCAGGGCCAGCACCACCGTGCCCCCAGCCCGCTGGGTGTGCAGCGAGACGAGCCAGCGGCACGCGGGGCCCGGGGCGCCGCCAACAAAGCACCGCCTGCAGCCAGCCCCGGCAGCCGTCCGAGCGCGCTATTCATCTCCTTGTTCGGATGAAGGCAGGATGCATAAAGAGGAGTGAGAGAGAAAAGGAGTGGAGTTATAAAAGGAAAAGGAGAAATCATAAATTAAACGAGAGACAAAAAGCTCTTCTGGACATTTTTTTTCTGTGCGGAGCAGTATAGGAGGAGAAGCGTTAAGCATTACTGTGTTTCTTCATCTAATGACACAGAAAGAAGGAGGAAAAAAAAAAAGCCTTTTCCTTTTCTGCAAATAATTCAAGTAAACAATCTCCAGAAAGCATGAACAACAATGCCAAATTTCTTGAAATTAGCCAAGCTCACAGAATCAGCAGGCTGCTATTGCTGCTTGGAGTCTGCGTTTCCAAAACCGTGGATGAGGCAATTTGTGGGAGGGGAAAAAAACAAGAAAAGGGCAGAAAAAAACAGCACCTTCCTCCTCCATTATCGTTCACCTGGGGTTTAGCTCACCATAAATTTCATTTCAGAGGGAAAAAAAATCCTGTGACAAACTCACCTTGACTAAATATCGTTTCCTGGTTTCGAACAAAGATCTGATCCACTTTAACTTGCTAAACACTTTGTCACTGTTTTATATGCACCATATCCAAGGAAGGGAAAAAATAAAGGAGAGATTTTTAGGTCAAATGATTAAGGAGAAAAGGGACTTAAACCAACAATTTTTTAAAGTTCTAATTGTTTGCTTATTGACACCAATTTACATGGAGCCACTTAGTGAATAAAGGTTTTCACAGTACATGGCACTTCTTTATGTCAGTTTTTAGCCATCATGTCACAGCCCGGCTTGAAAAGAAGAAATGCTGAAAACTCGTAGGCCAGAAATGAACAGCCTATTAAGATCTGAAAAGCTGTCATCCCCACTGAAAAGACTTGCGTCAGCCACTGAGGATATATTTTAAACCGCCTGTCCGCAAGAAAACTTTAATAATGCAGCCTTGCTCTAATGTCTTGTGAGAGGAGAGGCAATTTTACTTCTTCTATTAACCCAACGTGATTACAATGGCTTATTTCATGGAATATTAAGTTCAAATTCTGCTCCCTGGGAGGACAATAAAAAAAAGAGTGTGCTTATGACATTGCCCGAAATAGCCACAAGGACCGCAACTCCTTGGTGCTTTTAATGCATCCAAGCAGTAATCCACCTTAATTTGCTAATGGTTAAGTAAATTAGCAACAAAATAATAAAATACAAAAAGGTATCAACACAGAGGTAAAGTGCTTTCCTCTAAAAATATTAAAATAACAAAACAGTGTTTGCGCGGAGATTGAGGTGGCCTTTCAGCCCCCTCCCTCCCCCCGCCGATTCAAGGGGAAAAATAAACTCCTTGTGTCGGACGGGCTTTCGCCATGAGGCAATCATACGCGGAGCATTTTGTGCCGAGACCACAGCTGGGGCGGCTTTGTGCAGATGGACGCGTTAATAACTGCCTGGGAGCCGCAAGCGCTTCCACCGCTACCTGCGCGGCCCGCGGGCGCGGGGCAGGCACGGAGCTGCGGGTGCTGGGGCACACCGGGTGCCCCCACGCCACGGCCACCATCCCGATGGAGGGGTTCGGCTGTGCCAGGGGCACCTCAGGCGGCCCCATGCCCTCCAGGAGTGCCGACCGTCGCCCAACACGACGCGGCCTGCTCCGGCCTGGCGCTTGCTGGCCTAGCGGGGACACATGGGCCGGAGCCTGCCCTCCGCCGCGTTCAGTACTCAGCTGTTAGAGCAGGGCTCTTGGCATCGCCAGTTCCAATCTCGACAAAATGCAAAATGAAATGGGACTGAAGGCACTCACCCAGCTCCCCGGTACTTGCCCTCGTCCTTCGCCACAGGCAGCGTGGGGGGTGAGCCCCGGGGGCTGCAGGGGGGCCCTGAGGTCTGGGCAGTTAGGGCAGGCAGCAGAAACCTTCATCCCAAACCTTCATCCCAAATGATGTGTTTTGCTTCTAAACTGGTCGGGGATGTACAGGAAAACTTCATCACCCACCCTTTCTTGCACTGTCTTCCTACAACTTCTTTTTTTTTTTTTTTTCCCCAATGTGTAAAAGGAATTTTTTTTTAGATTAAAAAATAATAATAATAATAATAACAATGTATGCAAATATCTGGTGCAATTATAAATAGCCACCATTATTTTTTTCTACCTAATTCAACAATTCCAAAGCAAAAAGCAAACTTAAATAAATACATTTAAAATTGCCTGCTGTGTAATAGTAAGGAGACTCCATAAAACTAGAACAATATTTATTTCTTCTTTTCTTAACAGCTCCCTGTTTTATTAGGCCCATGTTCCAAAGCGATCTGATAAGAAGGAGTGAGGCTAAATGGCAAATGGCAAACATCCCAAATCGCAACCTGATGTATTTCCACAGCCCTGACCTTCAGATAAAAATCGTACAGAAATCTGCAAACCCACCAAATATGCAGCACCACATGCTTCAAGCATTTTCAGACACAACAGTCGGGGGCAAAAAAAAAAAAAGAAAAAAAAAAAAAAAAGGGCGTTGCTATTTAAAGCATTTAGCCTTCCCCTCCCTTAGAATTTAAGGATTATGCTCATATATGGCACGTACGAGGTGCATATAGAAAGCCACCATCAAATCAAAACGTTTCTTACATCCACAGAGGATACTGTGGGCATACAGCTGCCTATCTGTGACTATCAGAGAAACACATTATATATAAAGAATATATCCCACTGCTATATTATATGTATATTTAGGAAAATACTTCAAACAGCAAAAAATTTTGCAGTGTGAAATTAGCTAAAATTATGACAACTGTAAGAAAAAAATTATACGGACAAAATTTGGGTCTGGTGGAAGAATTCTTTGATGTCTGGATTCCAATTTAACCCCGACTGAGTTCTAAGAATCAAATGAACAAAGTATATCATACACCCCAAGTCTGCTTGTCAGTGCTAGTCATCATTTTTATTTTATTCTTTCCAGCCACATGTATTTACAAGACCCTGTTCTGACATTTCCTCCCTTCTTACTGGATACGGCTAGTTGCCAAACACATTTGTGACACAGTCCAACTCTGTATTTATTTATTCATTAAAACACATGCATTAGTATCAATAAATATGTATAACAATATTTTCCTCATATTGCCATATAGCTTGTTCCATAAGCATATGTGTAGGTAGGATGCTGTGTGGTAAACACACAGAAATATGTACAGATCTAAAATTTAAAAAATATTTTTAGTCAAAAGCCTGTGTCAATAAATACTGCATCTTTTCCTACATAAAAATGCACTGGGACTGTGTATAGCAGTACATTTACTAAATAAGACTATAGGTGAATAATAAAGCTGCGCTTAAATACACATTAATATTTTCAGTATTATTTCATCAAGGTGCTGGCTATCTATGGCATGCATTAGGGAACATCACCTTCATTTTCTAAAGGGACATCAGCATGAAGCCTCTATGAACTGTACATATTACATGCTGAATAAATAGCATAATCCCTACCATTTGTGTGTTTTGCATATAAAAATCACTTTTTCTTCAGGTACCAAACCACTTTATCCTATAAAGTGAACGAAGCTTCAGGATTTTTAAAGCAGTTGTAAAACATTAATAATATATCTAGGTTGTTTAAAGAATATTTCCAAATAACATGAAATATTTAGTCCACTCCCCCCCATCCCCACCCTCAGCACTACCACCACCATAAAAAGATAAGATTTATCATGAAATGTTTGAGGGATAATCAGCCATTTTTGGCCAATATATTTTAATATTTATATACCTGACATAGCTGAATATAAATGATACATCATGATTTTCCATAGTGCATGGAATTTATACAATTAACTGAGTGATCCAATGGCTTTAGGGCACACAAGGTGCAAACAATGTTACAGTGGTTTGCTGATTATTGTTATAAATCTTATAAACCATAGAGACATTAAGGTGCATTTTGTTTACACCGTTTATTTTCAAATATTATATAAAACATTATTATTTATCATTAAAAGAGTTACACTTTCCCAGTGTATTAATTTCATGAGCTACATTTATATAACTATTTAAAAAAATATAGCTTGTAAAATACATGTCTAAAATATACAGTAAAAATGTATCATTTTCAAGTTATTTCTAAGAAATATGTTTTTGTAATTTTAAAATCAAGGAAACATTTAAACATTATCTGTATCTGAAATGTCTAATTAAAAAAAAAAAAAAAGTTAGACCAAGAAATCCATTTAATTTAAATATACCCTGCACCCTCGCACACAAACGTGTGCTTTTATATAAGAGCATATACATCTCTGCACACCAGCACAGGAGGTGCAGCATGCTCACCCTTAGCATGCTATTTTGACAATGTTTCTTAGCCATATTTTAAAAATCAGAAATATGTAGTTTGAAAAGCTTAATCTACAATTTTGTAGAGAAAAAAACAGGTACAAATAATCAGTCTTGGATATTATAATGTGAATGTATTTTTCCTTGGAAAGAGCTACATTCACTGTGCTTTTATTCCTATTACATATAAATGTAGGATCACTGAGCACCTATACTTACAAATAAAAATTCCTTAAAATGTTCTTAAACGGTTACAATGCTCTAGTATTGTTTCATTTATTTTCATTTGGTTTTGCCTGTTTTTTGAGATGCTGTAGTCACAGAATGTGAAATTTGAAACACAAACAGTTCTGAGCTGAGCTCTGAAAATCGTGGGGTTGTCCACCCGTTAGTAAAAGGGAACTGAACACTGCAGCTGCTTATCAAATCAGTTTTATGTTTCTGAAATGAGTTCCTGCTGCTGAGCCTGAATTCATAGACAGTCAGAAAAAAAAAATAGATTGATATAGCCCAAAACAAAACCTCTGAAAACACATCTAAGGTACTCTCTTTTTATGCATGTATATAGACAGATGGGTGTATTTGTTTTATACCTATGGAAACAGAATATGCTTATTACATGTATGTGTGTGTATGTTGATAAAAAATCCCTGTAAAAAACATGTTATAAATCCCTATGTTTTTACTGTAGATTTTGTTTGCTTTACCAGAAGTAAACAAGTACTTTCTCTCCTATTCTTTCTGTACTACTGGCAATCAGGTATCTCGCTACTATTTTTCTCATTCAGAAAGCACATGCATTCCTTGCTGAACATAATCAGAATTTTTCTTAAATTTACATTTTTTTATTCTGTTAAAATGATTGAAGAAATAAAAAGGACAATTTTGCTATTTACTGTCCTTTTCCACATTAATATAATACCAGCTCAGTAACACAGAATTTGCTAATCTCTTTAGTATTTACTGACCTGTTTAATGGTTTCTTTCAAATGCATTTAAAATATAGAACACAAATGTAGAAATGTACAGAATTGTCTGTTGACTTCAGAGATCGGCAGTGTTTTGTTGCAAATCTGAAGGTGCTAAAATCTCATCAATGACTGGGAAATAGTGCTAAATACAAGCTCTGCTAACTTTATTTTTAATGACGACTTTAAAAAACAGGGATCAGCGAGGTGAATGTAAAAACTGTTAATCTTAAATTTCTACAAACCCAAGTGTCAGGGCAAGCATGTATGGTGCATCAAGCATAACAAGATGAAAACGAGGAGGTGTTGGTGAGGAGGGGGTCCTAGACACTTGCTTTTCTTGAATCCCTCTGAATACATTTCACAATTCATCAGTTTTTGTCTTTCCTGCCACGAGTGAGGACAATCAGACCAGACACCCATTAGATTTTTCATGCAATTTTTTTTTTTCTTGTTCATGACATGTTGGCAGGGAGGATGGCAATTCTGAAATCTTACCAAATGAGAAAAATGTCAGAAACTGAACTGACAGCTAGTGGTTACTATGGTGATAGGTGATATTGAAAAAAAAAATAAAATAAGACTCAGTTAATTCAAAAGGAATCAAGTTCAGTATTTTTAAGCCAGTTGATACAGATGAAAACTTAATCCCAATACTGGGATGTTATCTTGTTTTAGCTAAGAGCCAAAGAAACCATTTACTTGATTAAATAATTAACTAGCTACAACTAAATATACAATGAATATTATAGTTAAAACAAAAATAAATATATGTATAATCATTTGTTTAGAAAAATAAAACAGTCCTATTAGAAATAGCAGATTAGGAAAAATATTCTGGCTGCATAAGTAATCCAGAATTTTCTTCTACATATTCACAATTACCTACGTGGGTCCAGTATTCTAACGTCAGTTTTGAGAGAGAAAGAGTATTTTCATTCAATGACAAAGACAAATCAGCTTGGAGGTAAGTAAAGCTGCTGACTGATATCTTCAATAGAAAGAAGGCTGTGCATGCAAGTTCTGCAGAAACCTGAATATCTCCATATTTGTGTTTATGTATTTTATGGGCTTTTTAAAAAATCCCAGGGGAGCTATTTATGGGGCCAAAATAACGCGAGATCTGGTGTTCTCATGATATTTCCATCTAGGAATTGAAACACTAAAATGCCATGAGAACATCAGATCTCGTGTTATTTCGGCTGCATTAATGGTTCCCTTAGGTATTAACAAAGCCCGTGAAAAACAAACACAAATATTTGAGGCAGAAATATAAATGCTAGAATATCCACCACCCCTCAGCAGAAACCCAGTACACCATACACACACACACACACAAAATCTGCCTTTCTCTTCTTAAAGCCAAATTTGCGTAACCATCCACATTTACAATTAATATTACATTAAAATTTTTTGCCAACCACCTCTATTTTTCTGGTGGAAATTTAGCTTCCTTATATTCCTTGAGGAAGATTATTTTAATATAAATGCTTGTGAGGTTTCAGGGATATTGTTATGAAAATCACTTTTTGAATGCAAAAGCCACCAAAATAATTTGAATTTTGAATGTGCGACCTAGGTGGAAGTTTGAGAAGTTGTGACTGGAAGCATACTTAAATAAGACAAAAAGTATCGCTTGTGTTTTGGAAGTTCATCATATTTCCATATATGTTTATTTAAGCTGAATCACAATGTAGCTCCACGTTCAAAAGAGATACTTAACTTAGCTAAAGCAAAACATTAGAAGACATCGGGTCCTTCCAGAATAGCGAGCAGCTAGGAAAAAGCAGGATTCTTATTTATAACAGCCAGTTGGTATTTAATGATGAGGAAAAAAAAAAAAAAAAAAAAAGGAGCAAAATACCCAGGAAAAATGAGATAGTGTATATTACAGGTTAGCAGTTTCTCGCTGCTCACTGGGCAGACTACATTGCCATCTACTGGGAGAGAAAAGTTAAAATTCCACTAAAGAGCCTGTATTTCAAAAGGCTGGAAAATTAACTGGAAAAATGCCCAATCCAACATTCGGCACCGAACAAAAAGAAAAAAAATAAATTGTCACTGAAACATCAGTTCCTTTTATAGCTCATTATGTGCTACTTCTGCAATCTCCTCCCAGCATTTTCCTTCCTAATTTTCAGCCAAAGCCTCTCCTCAGCTCCCGCCAGCTGCTGAGGAGCAAGTTAACAGCACCCGGAGACACCAGCACCGGCAGCACCAACACCAGCACTGCCCCATGGAGCACCAGCACCACCAGCATCACCAGCACCACCAACACCAGTGGCTGCCACCGGCTACATGATCCCTGCAGACAGATCCCAAGACAGGGCGGGTGGGATGGGATGGGACAAGATGGGATGGGACGGGATGGATGGGCAGCCCTGCTGCCCCGGGGTCTCCCCTGATGCCAGTGCCCAGCATGTGGCCCCTGCTTGGGGCTGGCACTGGGGCTTTGCAGCACCAGCAGCCCCTGACCCCTCATGGCATGGGCCCAGGAACGAGCAGGTCCCAGGTGCACTGCCTGGTGCCGCTGCAGGGTGCAATGATACAGGAATCCGTGTCCATTGAAACCAGGCAGCTCTTGTGTTCCTAAATGACTCCAGTGCTTTTTGCCTCCCGTGTTATTTGTTTTACAAGGGAGCCCCAGCCCACTCCAGCCCTCGCCATGCAGAGCACCGGACACTGACAGAAGGCACGTCATCTCCTGAACAAGTATGGCCATGGCACACACGACAGAGAATAACAAGGGGAGGGAAATCTATCATTACTTTAAAGGTGGGAAGTTATAAGAGCAGCTACTCACAAATCCAGCATCAGCAACTCACCCGGGCTCAGCCCATCCCTTTCTTCGCCCCGCCATAACACTACAGGTCCATGGGACAAGTAGCTGAGTGCCACAGCCCAAATCCTGCTCAATTTTCTGTGCCAGGAATGCCGCTGACACCATCCATGGCCTCAATTGACCTCTTGCTTCCCATCTACTGCTTCCACATATCCTCCAGCCAGACACCAGCAAGCAGGGAAGCTGGCCAAGCTCCAGCACAGAGGCCAGGGTCAGAGCAGAGCCACTACAGACAGCATAGGAGAGGGGTGAAAGCAAGAGGAGCATGCGAGGACCACCACAGGGTGGGCTAACGGAGCTGGAGATGGGCTAGGCTGGGTTGGAGGTGGTCCAGGTTGGGCTGCAGGTGGGCTAGGTTAGAACAGAGGTGGGCTCGGTTGGGTTAGAGGTGGGCTCCCTGAGCTGCTCCATGAGAGGCTGCATCGCTGATTGTCTCCTCTGACCAGCACAGCTGAGCAAGGAAAAGCAGGTCACAGGGCTGGGAGAGGCTTGGCTGTGCAAAGCAGGGGGAGGTGGTAGGCAGCAAGCTGCAGGAGGAACAGGAACAGGCTGAGGCTGTAGTCATTCCAGGAGCTAACGCAATGCCCTGTTCGTTATACCCCACACTCAACAACTGCATTCCTTGTCTTGAGCAGCAAGCCTGCTTTTTTCCTCAAAAACACACAGAAGCTTTCAGAAAAGTGGTGGCCTATAAATAAAAATTGTTTCTGAAATACTTTCAACTGCTATCTACAATGCAGAACTTTCCCTGACCATTACACGGAATAAAAACAATTCCAGCTTGTTCCCATGCCTGAATGCAGGAACAGAAAATTTTGGAACCATAACGGGATTGGGTGAGTCCCTTTGTCCTCTGACTGCCAAACAGTGGCACAAAAGCCAAGCGTTTTAAGGGCAGGCCATACTAAACGCGTTTCTGTCCCTATGGCTAAGTTCATTGGAGTCAGGACTTCCTAATGAGAGGTCTGCATTTTCAATGCAAATAGGATTTCTATCAGGATACATTTTCATGACGGGTCTTTGCAGACAAAACAACTCCCCTAATATCAGTGATGGCTCCTACATTTAATCACATGTATTACTGCATAAAAGTGGTTTGGGGCAACAGCAAAACAAGTTCTTTTTATACATGCACTAAAAAAATAATAATAATAATAAAAAAATTGTCTCATCAACAGAATTATACTAAAAGGAAAAAAAAAATGGCATTTTAAAATAAATGCTTTTTTTTTAAAAAAAAAAAAAGGATCTGGGAGATAAGAGAAAGGTAAGGTAAATAAACAAAAATACAAGATATCACAAACCTCATTTTCAAGATTAAAAACAGTACAAATAACTGTTTGGGAGTGGTTAAAACGATCATTGATTATATATGAAAAGTAAAGACTTTTTAAAATTGGAAGCCTACTGAAAAAACATGAAGTAAATATCACACCCCTCTAAAATGTATATTACATACTTCAAAATGTATATTACATATTAACTTAGAATATGGCAAATTCAGTGAAAGCCTGAATGCTAGCAAAAAGGTTTGTCTTTCAAGCATCACACCAGAAAATCTATAAAATGGCCATGTGTAAGTACACACTGAAATAGAATTATTTTTTATATAAATTTAAATACAAATAAAAAATGTCTGTTTTAACATGGTCTATAATATTCTTGTTCCTATATATTTATGTATAGGTGGAGATCATAGCAGATAACTAACGTTAACGATTTTTAAAAGGAAATTAAATCACTTTATTCTTGCCTCCTTTTTCTTTTTTTAAATTTTGATAAGAAGTTACATTGCTATAAAATTTCCACTGGTGTGGGGGGTTATTGTTTATCCCTTAATATTTTTAATTTAAAGGCAGATGTTGCCTTTTTTGTACAGTTCAAAATATGACTTGGAGTTCTGGAGAAATGGAAGCCATCACGATCTATTATTTTTATGTATAGATGTATGTGTGTGTAACGCATGTATGCGTTATAATGAAAACCACTGGAGATGGCTGGGCAGTGCTCAGACAAACAGCAAGACATCCTGCCCCTAACATCTCAGAGTCACTTAAAGCAAGAGGGAACAGGAGGGTGGGGGGAAAGTGGGAGATAATAAGGAAAGAATAAAATCATGATTAGAAACATGTAATCGCATAAGCTAACTGCACACGTAAAAGAATGGTTTCAAGTTGCTTTCGTATATGCTTGAAGGAAATTAAAAAAGCTAAGCTTAAATGCTTCTCGACTGACCCATCGCTGCTACCTTTCTGACATCTCCTGCCCGGTACCACGCTGCGATGTGCAACTCAAACACCTCTATTGCACCACGCACACACACCTTAAAATGCGGGGCGGGGGGGGGGGGGGGGGGCTGTAATTGAGCTGGACCACACATATTCTCTCATTCAGAATAAATCTATACGAACTGGATCCAGCGTTTTTAAAGTAATGCTGCTTGTGCGGTCTGCTGCTATCTCAAAGAAACAAGAAACTATTTTCACATCTCATTCCCATAATGGATGAGCTGCAGAGCAGATGAACACTCTGTTCGGTTTGTCACATATACATGAAAATTCTTTGATACTTCCACATTAAGCTTTCAAAGCCAAGCTGTTTTGCCAGTCCACTTGTATACATTAGAGACCATGATGGTCACAGACGGCCTTTGTTTGTGGTGTTTTGTTTTGTTTTGTTTTTAATGGTAAAAAGCATATGTAAATAATCCCTAATGATCAGGTCAATGGTCTTAGGGTTAAAGCGGGGCTTTACGCTGCTTTTTGAAAAGCTGCCCTGCGTTGTGGCCCTGCAGGATCATTTCTGGAGCAGTCCCCGGGAGCAGAGAGAGCCCCTGGGGCTGTCCCTGCCCTGCACCAGGGCTGGCCGGTGGCCGGCCGGGAACCTTCCAGCAAGACCCAGATGAATTTCTGCTCCGTTATCTGCAGGTGGAGTTCAAACAACCACCCCAGAAAGGCCCGCACTTTGGGGTCCAGTTTTTATTTTGTTTATACCATTTCAATACATCTGAGTTCAATGAAATTAATCCTGATTTACAGCAGTAAGCGAGCAAAATAATGGTTCTAAGTGGTGTAACCTTTTACCGTCTTTCAGTTGCCAAAGTCTACCAGCTGTTAAGTCTATCAATTTTGCTCTTTTCATTTTTTCAGGCACATTCTACCTTCAGTTTCTGCTCAAAATTCAATTGACTTCAATGGGATTTCTGTGTAAGGAGCAAGGCTCGAACGCAGCCGCTGAGACAAATCTGCCGCTGATTTCAGCAGCAGAGAGGCCGAAGGCGCCATCCCCGGGAAGGGACGCCAGCAGAGGAGGAGGTCTCCGTGCAAAGCCCACTGTGCAGGATTAACACATAAGCAAGATCTTATTTATAACAACTCGTTCATTTAAAAAAATGCAAAGCACGGTGCTTTATCTGTTATTGTGCTGTTAGCTTCCAATACTCATTGCTAGCTACTTTGAGTTATTAGTGCTGCCAAGGTTAGCTATGCCTGAAAATCTTTGTTGACTCAGTTTCAATGAAAGTAGGGGTAAATTAGTGATGTCACCACCGGAAAGCACAATATTTTTGCTGTCAAATATGCTTTGAAAAGTTATTTAAACAAAGGGAAGTAAAACACCTAGCTATGAAAGTTATATAGAAACATGATCACTGAACTTTACATTTAGGAAGAATTAAGCTTTTAAAAAGTTTTTTCCACTGAAAAAGCCTTTAATGGTAGTTATCCAGGTGGCCCCTGGATTTATTGTTGGATTTTGCTTTGACTGCTATGGAGTTCCCAAGGGCACTATTATGTCAATAATTTCTAAGGCAACATTTTATTCCAGGTAACTGAAATTCCTTAGAAGATGAGAGCTTCAGCTTGGAGATTCTCGGATCCCATTTGAAATCACTCATACTGACTACAGTAGAAATTTAAAAATAAATTATTGTATAGCCTTCTGCTTTCAGCTATATATATAATCTATATATATATTTATAAACATTCTTTATATAACAATTCAGAACTTAATTCCCCTTGACGCTATTAAAACTATATATTTAATTACATTCATAAGGGAGTTGCCTGGGATACAGTCAAAACCTACCACTAATTCAACATGTATTATATATTAACACACTTCGTGATTCTGAAAAATTAGTAATACGGGTCATACACTGTCTTCGTTCTGGGCATGGAACTTCCATCAGAGTCAGTCAACAGCCTTTATTTATAAAGTCTGGGTTTTTATGAAGAAGTCTATAATGACTATTTTTGGTCAAGCTTAAAAGAAAAAGAAATGGCACAAAGGTCTTCTGGTTTCCAATGCACAAAGCATATTTTGCTAGTAGGAAAAGTAGAGTAGGACTTCTATCTAGACTAAACAAATTTCAGTACAAAATGATAAATGAATCAAGGAACTTACACTTTGAGATCCTAAATTCTATTAAGTCTCTGATTTTATGAAGCCAGAAAAAGGTCATTTCATGATACTTACAAGCTACAGTAAATAACTAAAATTTATGCGGTATGATGATTTTTTCTCAAAACCTTGATAATCGATACAACTTGTAAGAAATCAGAGAAATTAAACTGAAAATATAATTGTTCCTTTTAAGAACTATTACGTTTAACGTCCATTGGCCATGTTTGTTCCACAGGTCACATATAAAAATAAATTTACTATATTTCTTGCATTTGATCAACAGAAAGTGCCTAATGATACGTGTCCAAATTCCCCGCACGGTTGTCCCTGTGTTGGTGTCTATATAGGCTGTCTTGCATAAACTGAAAACCATCTGTCATAAATACATAATCGCTTTTAAATCCACCACACCCATTCCTCCTGCTCCCCAAAAAGGATGCATGTGAAGTATGGTCTGCCTCTGAAATATTCCTTGCAAGTTGCTAAGTGGATATAAAAGAACACAGACCTAAAATAATCTGCAAATAACTGTAACATAAGCCCTGAAAAATGCTTTTGGAGCTGGAAAGAGGGGGGAGAAGCACTTCCATCGCCCGGAGTCGACTCAGAACCCGATTCTGAGTGAAGCATTCGGGCAATATTGTTTGTCCCTGGTTTATTTTGTAAATTTGAGAGATGATTGCTACAAATCTTATTTAAATCAAGCTTCCTTTTGAATATTTTCTTGTAATTGAACAAGTGTTAAACTGCATCAGGCTGTCACAGCTGTTACAATACATGAACCACACTTACAGTAACAGCTTTCGTTCCACATTTTTGTGGAGTAGTTTCCATAGCACTATGATCAGGGTTTGCATATTTTTATACCACTTGCATATTGAAAATAAACTCTGATGTTTAGATTGCTTTCTCCAAGTGCATCTGGTACTTAAATTCCCTGAAAAACTGAGCAGGCAACTCTGATTTAATACCAAACAGCCAGAGTATAACACCTTGTTTTACTTTTTGTAGAGTTATTTTTAGCCTTCTTTTCTCTTAAATTTGTAACCAAACAGTGTATCGGATGAGAAAGCTTTGAAATACGCATTTATCTTAATTGTCATCCATGAATTAAACATTATGGCAAACTTTTCCATTCACAACCATATACAATACAATCAGATATTCTCCATGTAATAATATGCTTCGCGTAATTATCTATGCCTCGATTCAACGTCTAGCACAGATAAAAAGAAAAGTGCTCAGAAGTTTTAATTACACCCCGCTCCTCGCACACAGGCACCTGCCCCTGGCCAGCAGCCCCTGCCCGGTGCCACCTGGGCGCACGTTGGCACAGCCCCGGCACGCGGTGCATGCGCTTGAGGCTGAGCTTATTCCTGACCAAGGAGCCGCCTTCTTATTAGAAAAATACACACAACTTTATATGTCTTGAGGGAAACGACCTAATGAGCACAAGCTCTTCTCTGGAAAGCAAAGCAAAGCCAGCACGAAGATGGCTTGTGTCCTGCTGGCTTCCCCCCAGAGCCGACCCCAGCCGCCGCCAGCGCTCGTGGCCACGAAGCGCGGGACCACGCCGTGCCGGCACCACTGCTCCCTGCGAAGCGCCCCGCGAATTAGCAGATTGGAAATTAGCAAAATACAGCAATGCCGTTCACTTTAAATTTTAATAAGAAACAGAGACATCTTCTCTCTCTTTCTTTTGCTGTTCCTCCCTCTCCTCTAAGAACAGAAGGCTGCTGGTGAAAGGAATGAAAATCTGGAAAGAATTTGGGGTGGACTGGCCAACCCCCTTTCATTTCCTTCAGATGTTTACAATCTAGCACCTTTCTGAAGACAAAGATGGGAAAAAAGCTATTTTTTCTTTTGACTGAAGGGTGAGACAGGGGGGTATTAAAAACTGATCAATGTAATTTTTTTCGCAGAAGTATTTGCACATCTGTGAAATAATGTAATTTATGAAAAAAAATCTTTTATATGACATTCATGATTATAGCCTGATCTGGAGAATTATTCAAATATAAAATTAAATACTCAAAAACTAGCTGTGCTGTGGATGACTGAGCTTTTACCAGCTGTGCATCACACTTCTGTAATTCTATTAAAAGTATATAAGTGAGGCTTTCCAACTATGTCTGACTCTCTTTTAAAAGGAATGTTACATTTCTAAATGTCTTTATGATCAGTTGCGTTTTGTTTTTTTCTTGATGATCGCCCCAGTTGTTGGATACGTTTTATCTGACTGTACCAAAAAGAAAAAAGAAAAAAAAAAAAAGAGAGAGAGGAATGCACACCCATGGAAAGCGCTCTATAAATTATATTGTATTTTATTATCACAGGGCTTAAGGAAAAATTGGCTCTTAGGAAAGGTTAAAAACCTTTAAAGTGCATTCTTCTGTTTGGTTGAAATTGCCTTTGATTTAACGCGATCCATCTGGGCCCGGTACCTGGCCACCTCCCTGCTCCGCCCGCCCCCAGCCCGCGCGAGGCCCGGCCGCACGTGGGGCGTGCAGGAGGCGGCCGTGGGGCGAACGCCCCCCGAGCACGAAGCCGCAGCTGCTCTGCTCCCAGGCTCGCAGGTTTCTGCACGACTCGTCCCTCCGCAAGGCGAGCCAAGCGCCTGAATCGTCCCCAGCTTTATTTTACACGCCGAGCCGCACGCCCCGCAGTCAGGTCGGGAGGGGAAAGGCTCCGTGTGCTTCCACACCATTTTCTTCTCGGTTTCAAGGCGTTCTGCTCGCTTCCAGCTGCGTCGGGCAGGACTGCACGGCCAACCTGCCCCATAGCACAGGCACAGGCTCCACATCCAAGTTCACCCGTATTTTCTAAGCTTAAATATAACATTTGGCATAGATCTTCCACATCTTTCTTATTATCTACAGGTTACAGAGAGTATAATCTTGAAATTATGTGCACTTTCCCATGTAACAAGCCAATATTTTGATTAAAAGGGAAAATACAATCCTAAAACCAACCTAAATGCTCCGGTATAAACTAGCCATTAAAAGAAGAGCACCAACAAAAGGCCACATTAGTAAAAGACAGGATCTGCAGTTGTAGTTTAGCAGGGAGAGAGACAAAATAAGGGATAAGATATTGTTTCTGCTGCCTAAGACAGACGGACTTTAATAACACTTAACAGAATGATGCACATTAACGATCTCAGAAAGCACTTCTTATGCCTCATCCATCATGCGGAGGAGAAAATGAAGCCTTCGACAGCATTAGGAATTATTCTAGATCTTGTCAGTAATTCGCAGCTTCTCTGTAGTATCGTAACACAAATTTGTGTGTATGAGACACTGACCATTAATCTAGGGGCTTTTTTTCACTCGCCACAGCGTGCTGAGAATGTATCAATTGTTTCATGGAGAAATTTCACAGATGAAGCCTTACTAAATAAAACACGGAAGAGGAAAGAGATATAGACAGAAACATAAACAAGGGGAACTCAGAGACAAATTATTATCCTTAAAACAAAAAACACAATAAAATCTCCATATATGTGTTTTCTGAATGGGCAACAACAGACCTCATTCACTGAAAATAGTCAGAATATGCAGTGATTACAAAGTTATGCTCATACATACAAACAGACTTATATTTAATTTTCTAGGAGCCTTTTTTCCCCTCCTTACCAGAGCACAGGAAAAATCCTGATCTCTCCTCCCAGGAGAGTCGTGTATTTTTACAAATAGTAGCAAAACAAATTTCAATGCAAAATGCCATACGGCTAAATAAACAATAGCTTTTGGCAACCTTTTCCTTAAGTCGAAATCTGCTGTTAATCGCATGATAGCTGTTTCAACTGGAATCTGTACTACAAAGGAAAATGTCCATAAATATTTGTACAGCAAACTCCTAAGAAAAAAACCCTCTGAGTACACTCCAAACTCATTTCTATACATGTGACGTAAAGATGAAAGCTAATGAGTTATATGAAGTTTATGATAAATTAAAACTGTTCTGCTTCCAAAACTCATACAGCAAGCAGATGTATGTTTACATAGATGTGATCGACTGCTCAACAACAGAACAACACTTGTCAGACAGAATGAGGTGAATTCTCCCCTAGATGTGGAGGAGCTGAATTGTCTCAGGAAAAAAAAAAAAAAAAAAAAAAAAAAAAAAGGATGGAATTTGATCAAATACTAATCACGCAGCAATAATCAGCCTTGCAGTGGCCTAAAACATACACTATTTTATCTCAATTGAAATAGTGACATATATCCAAGAAGTCCTCAAAGAAACTTGGATTTAGATAATATATTGTGATTGCAGTAGATATGCAGGATTAAAATCATTCTTGATCTTCAAACAGAATAAGAATGTATAGTTCTGTTTACCGCACATATATTTGTACATAAAAGATATGACAAATATTTTAGGTTATTTAGAAGCCCATAGTTCTTTATTTTGAATTTTTACAGATCGAATACTGGGAAAGCGATTTGACAGTCACAGGTAATAGGCACAAATTACAGATTAAACTCATTAGAAATTATAAACACTCATATAGTCTCTTAAACCCCCTGACGAAACCTGAAAATTAGAAATCCAATAACCAAGCATCAATAGGGTCTTTAACGGCTGGACAGATGTTTAAACTGCACGATGCTCATGTCAGGAGTGAAACGAAACAGTTGAAAATCAAGGTTTGCACTAAATAACAAGGCACTGATGTCAGATCAGATCATTCATATAAACTGTTTTAATCCATCTTTTGGCATTAAGTTACGTTATTCTGTAATTGTATAATTTTGTTGTTCATTCATTTTGCATAATATGAATAGAATAAAATAAAATAAAAAGCTAAAATAAAATAAAATAAGGAAAATATGCAGATGAGGGAGACTGTTCTAAAACACTCTGCATAGCTATCCTCAGAAAAGGATTACTATCAAATTGATACATACAGAAAGTCAGGACTATTGTCAGAATAAAAATGTAAAAAATGCTTAAAAATAAAATCTTATCAGCAAGCTTTAATTCATGGCTTATTTAATTAAATCACAGAGGGAAATATTGTAGGAATGGTCATCTCACCAACAGTAACCAGATAAATCCCTAGGAGCGGGCACTGGGATAGCAAAAGAAAAATTGTTTGTGTTCCTAGTGTTCGGTCTGACCTGGGAGGGATAACAAAAGAATCTGGCATGAATATGTATTTTTATAGAGCGTGCTGCTGGTAAACATACCAAATAAAATAGAGTGGATTATTTTAAAATAGTTTCTCCTTAACTCTCAATATGTTTAATATGATGATATGAAAAACTATATATAAACCAGAAACATATTCAGCCCATACAAATTCTTTACAGCGCAGTAAAAAGGCAGCCAGATTTCAGCAGAAGAAAACAAACAAACAGAAATGCTCCGAAGCTGCCCTGTCTCTCTGCAAGCCTGCGTGCTCTCCAGTGCCGAGATAAAGACCCAATCTGCTCATCAAACACCTCCGGGCTCGGCCATCTAATAGGAACAAATTGGCAATGACTGCCCAAGCAAGTAACACAGGCCCACTGATTTGTAGATTGATACTGATGCCTAATGATCCCCTTGGGCAGATCAATAGCAACAATCCTCATCCCTGCCTTTCTTCTTTATTGGCACGGAGGACCGAGGCAAGCAGAAGCCGTGCGCGCGCTCCCCAGCACCGGCGCTCCCGGCCGTGGGGCAGCAGGGGCTCCTCCGCAACGGGGGCCAAGGTGACCCGGCCTCGACGCTTTGCCAACTTAGGGAGATCACTGCTGCCCATGCTCCTGTGCCATGTGAGCACCAGCAGTGGCTCCTGGCCACCCCAAGCACGTGCCACCGGCCCACGCTGGGCACGAGGACCGCTGCCACCGCAGCTGGGATGCAGCGCCCGCGGCCAACGCGCATCAGGCCAGGCCCACGGCTGGGCGCTGGTGCCTGGACAGCACCGAGACACCAAGGGTCAGGTGAAAACACAGCACGTGTCAGCACCGCGCTTTAAAAGTTGAGATTCCTAAGAACCCAAGGCAAGCACGGTGCTTCAGTGGCACAGAAATGCAAGAGGTGGCGGCCTGGCCATTGTTTAGGAACCAGGCCATACGGACAGGTGGATTTACCCTGCGGACTGCCTTAATAGGGTTATACTGCACTTCTTCCCTTGATGCTCCTGCCTTTTCCCTCCTCGACTTTGTCTTGTTGTCTCTTAGTGCACTACAGTATGATCAATCAGGCAATTTCAACGCAGGATTTTTATTCGGTTAACCGTGAGTCACTTTCATCCACTTTTCCCAGCCCCACCCCTTGAAAGAATTAGGGATTTTCTATTTATTTATTAATCTAGTGAATACAGTTATCCCATTAGTATATCCTTTTAAAGTCCCTGGTAATACCTAAGAAAAACTAATAGAGGTGCTTTGCTTTTTTTTTTTTTTTTCAGTGAATTAATGTTAGTGACGTTCTGCAGACCTGTGAGTGGTCATTTACGGCACCGTGGCTGCTGGCAGGCATCGCACGCAGCACTGAAGTTCTGCGGCAGCTTCCCTCGCTCTAGAATAGCTGTGTATGAGCACAGACCTCACCAGGTGCACCCCAATCAGCAGGTAAGCAAACACAGAAAAAAAGAAAAAAGAAAAAAAAAAAAGAAAAAAACAACAGCAGAAAGTTTGTGTCTGCGGAATATGAAATATTAATCCTGCAGTTAATGGGTGTGCATCGCCACCTGAATCGCTCTCCCCCGCTAACTCCTCTGCGCACACCCTCGGGTCCCTGCTGTGCCCACGGGCAGGCTGAGCGCAGCCTCGCTTCTCGAACCGCGCTCAGCCCCACGGCCGCCCGCCCGCGACCTGCTTTGTTCAGCAATCACTGTGCTATTTTTATTCTTTACGGCCGTTTTATTAAAACGTGGATAAAGCGAAAGGCGAAGGATAAAATTAAATTTCATAAAACGTCCCTCCAGTAAAAGATTCCCTTTTAATCACAAAAGCGCCTCTCCCGTCTCTCCCCCTGTACCGTCTCACCCTCGCGGTGGGCACGGAGCCGCACCGCCACCCGGGTGCCCCCCACCCGCTACGTGTGTCCCTGCCCGGCGCTGCCCCCCTGGCACACGCAGCGCTGCTGCCGGGGCTCCCCCCCACCCCCGGGCCGTGCCGCAGCCCCGCTCCTGCCAGCACCGGGGGCTGCGCTCTCCGCCGCCGTCGGACCCACGAGGAGCCCCGGCGGGGGGCAGCGCCCTGGGCCCGGCCCTGCCCGCACCCCCCCCCCCCCCCCCACGGGGGGCCGCCCGTGCCCACGCGCGACCCGGCCCTCGCGCCTCCCGCGGACACGCGGCCGGAGCCCCGCGCCCTGCCCCGCGCCCCCACGCGCGGCCGCCGCCGGGCCCCGGGGTGCGCGCGGCCCCCACGCGGCCCCCGCGCGGCCCCCGCGCGGCCCCGGCGCCCCCACGGAGCGCGGGGGGCAGCGGGCGGCGAGGAGCGGCCGCGGCGCCGGGAGGAGGGAGGGGAGCGCGCACGTGTGACGGCGCAGCCCCGCGCCCATTTGCATATTCACATGAGCTCCGTTCCCAGATTGCTTAAGCAGGCAAGAAGTTAAGGTGTCTTCTCCACCCACCTTCCCTCCCTGCTCCGCCGAGGAACGGCAATTTATAACCAAAAAGGGAGCGGGAGGCAGAGAGGGGAAAGGAAAGAAAGGGTTCGCGCACACCGCCTTACCTCCGCCGGCTGGCTCCCGCTCTCCGAGGAATTCCCCCTGGTTCCGCTAGAATTTTTGAGAACCATCCTTCAGGGTTTTTAGTTTTCCCTTTCTCTCCCTTCCTCCTCCTCCTCTCTCGGTGTTGTGACTGGGTTTATAAAAAAATAAAAAAGACAACTCCATGTTAAGCTAGCAGTCAGGGCATCGTGAAGTCTAGGGCTACAGGGGGAGGGAAAAGAGGAGGGGAGGGTCACAGCTTAATGCCTTACAAAAGGGAGCCAAAAGCCTCTATATTTTTTTTTTAATATCCTACACAAAACGCTGGCATGCATATACATGTAATACAGGCGCGCGCAGGGCCACGTACATGTCGCTAATTAGATTTTCGCCAAAAACTGTCGAGGCTCAGCCTATGACGCAAATAAACGCAACGGCATTCGGAGTTAATGTGGAAACTCCATCCCTAACCTGCCCTGTTGTTCCTCCGTGTGCACAGACACCCGAGGAGCGCGAGGTTTTATGTGGCGTGCAGCACTGTTTGCGATAGCTCGCACAATGGTTGAGCATCCAGGTTCAGCCTTAGCCACACGGTGCTGGCTGGGGCTGCTTCCCTGCAGCAGTGCCGGTACCGAGGTGCACTTCTGCACAAATTAATTTCCACGTTGCACGGCTCTAACGAGAGCGGGGGAAAAGGGGGGAAAACAAAATCGTGCGTCCCCTTGCAAATATACCAAATTGGCCTCCCCGTGTTTACGGAGAGGGTGACCAGGAGCGCAGGCCTATTGTTCTGAGAGGCACAGCTTTTGTTAGCCTGGGCAGCACGGGCTGTGCCCCCAGCCTGCCCGGTTCCTCCAAGGAGCTCGGATCCCTTGCACCAAGCACGCCACCGCTCCATGGATCGCGTCCACTTTTTAACAGCCTTGCATTAAATGTTTGCTGCAAATACGCGGCGCGTACACGTGGCACCTTTTTACAAACGTGTCATTACCATGAATGATTAAGGGCTTCGTCGCTCCCCTGTGCAAGGTCTTAGATCTGATTGCTGACTGATTGCTGAATTCCACTGCACACCTCACAACATGATTTCAGTGAGGGGGTCAGGAAAAAAAAAAAAGGCACTTTATTAAAGATTTTTTTTTGCACACAGAATATTTAGGAACAGTCAAATTTATTTTTGCAATTGGCAAAGGCAAATTTGCTCCTAAGCTGAACCGTCGCGCGTCGTGTTTCATCCCAGCGTACGTTTTTATGGAGAACTTATAAACCCCTGAAATATGCGGTGTCTATCAGGAGCGCTGGATGTTAGATCACACGCCGCAGCAGCGGGAGCTGCTCTCTCTGAGGCAGGGGCTATGGAAGCTAGCGCAGGAGCGGTGTTTGCGTGTGCGCTTGTACAGTAACTCCATGTGTGTTCGCCACTGTACGGGGCTGCGGCGGTGCAGGGCAGACAATAGGAGCTGGGGAGAGCGAAGGAGTTAACGGGAGCTCTGCTCCTGCGCCCGCCAAGTTGCACGGGGCTGAGCGGGGACGAGGAAAGCAGGTCAGTGGCGACCAACTGGTTAAGCAAACGCCAAAACAAAGAGCGCTTCTTTATTTTGGCGAGACCTTGGTAGGCACGCTTTCTTATCAAAAATGATTTCTCTGCCTTTGTTTCTCTCCTCCTTCAAAGAGAGTGGGAAACGTGGTGCTTTGTATTCACGCCTGGTTTCCAAAGGAAGAAAGGTGATTTTTAAGCATCTGACCACCGAGCGTGAGTTACTCGTCCTCCACCCAAAACTGATTAAAAAAAAAATTCTTTGACAAGACTCAAAGGGTCCCTGAAATAAAGAAGAAAGAAAAAAACATCCAAAACATTAGAGACAGAAACATTATATTTCAATATTATCATATGAATTAAATGTAATCCTTGAAGCGACTAGTCCCAGGGGTCACATATTAGGCCATTTTTTTCTTTTTTTTTTTTTATTTAATAGAGGTCATCCAGGCTGAAAAGCAGAACCCAAATGAAAAGCATCTTCAATGTGGTTATAACATGAGCTGCACGAGGTCAGGCAGTGTCTTGTATGGCCTCATAAAAAATACATAACCAGACAGCCTAATAGTATTTCTTTGCATTCATTTTTGGATGGGAACTGGCGGGTGGGGGAGGGGGAGGGAAGGGGCTGATGGAGATAGGAACATATAAAAAACCGCACGTACATTTCCATAATGTGCAGCTTTTAATACATTTCAGTTAGGAAAAAATGAACATTCATTTTAAAAGATGCCTCAGTGAGCTTTCTTTAAAGGACCAATCCTAAGAACTATTTCCATGGCCCTAAAAACAGAGGTGGCATTTTAGCGTAGCCCTGTGTGCGCGTGCGGCTCCTGCACACACGCGTGCATTTATTTAGGACAGTGGTGCTACAGCCATGCTTAATTGGAAGTGCAACCATGTTGGGCTCGCTTTCATTAAAAATTCCTAATGCACTTTGTTATTTGTCCGTACACAAACACAGCCTGATTAATTTGAATTATTTCTCTTCTGAAAAGAAATACAGATGAAAAACCCCGGTTACATGGTTTCTGCTTTAATTTGCTCTCACAGGGGAGGGGTTTGCCCAGCACAGAATTTATGCAGGTTGCAAAGATACACTGGGTGGGAGAGAGGGCAAGAGAAAGGCAAGGCATAAAAGGGAGCGAGGGGGGATAAATAAAAATAAACAGCGCTAAAAACGCTGGGAGATAAGAGAATCTCTAAATATTGCCTCCCTTCCCCCTCTCCCAAATATAGCCTGGAGACGAGTGACCCTGCTGGGGAGCGAGCCGCAGAGGTGACCCAATGCTAACCAGCCTGTTAGAACTAATAAGGTGCGCTCCTAAGCCACTCAGCTGACACTGGGGCATTGTGGAAATAACTCTCCTTGTTATTGCCCATCCTCAGCTTGAAATTTACTACTCCTTTGCATTATTAAAGAGACAGCTTGCATTCACTATGGGGGAGAGGAGCTGGGCAGGATAAATAACTGTGCACGATTTTTTTAATGTTATGTTTGTGCTCTCTGTAGTCTTTATATTAAGATTCTGAGCATTAAAGCATGCTGGGTTAATAGGTTGTTATTTATTATTTGAACTGTTTTCAAAAATAAAATCTGGTTTAGAAAAATAAGATTTTTTTCCCCCATGGCAAACGGTCAGAAAACAGGAAACGCGTGAGCCATCGCAGGGAAGGTCAGGCTGTGGCCAGTGGCAGGCCTTGTGGGACAGAAACCTTTCCAAAACGCTTCTCGGTAGCACCGCTGCTCATTCACATCCGATGGGGAGCAGAGCAGAGCAAAACAAAACAAACAAACAAAAAACCCCGCCACGGCATGGCATGGATTACGAGGCCGGGAACAAAAAAGACCTGCTGCAAAATGAATCCGCTCTTGCGAGACAACATGAAAAGGGCGTCAAAATATGGAGCTGCTTTGCATTCTCTGGGCTCTCACATTTTAAAGCAATTGCAGGGAAAGGTAAAACTCTGAGATAGGAGTAGGCGGAAAAAAAGCAATGTTCATCATGCCCTGCCCACACGAGCTTCCCCAAAGCAAATCCAGAGAGGTGCTGCAGCTGCCCCTGGAGCCGGCCGCCCCTCTGCGGGGCAGCTGCGAGGGTGGCAGCGCAACCACCGTGCTGGGATTTACATTGGCACTTAGCAGACCGAACGCTATGGAAAATGGGCTGAGCTGCTTGTACAGAATATTCTGCCATCTCTGAATCAGTTTTCACGGGCAGGCATTTTAACCTCGGTCACCGTAAGGGCTGGAGAGGCCGTACCACGGCAGGTCTCGGGCTGCAGAGCAGGATCCTCCAGCCCCTGCTACAGCCTGGGCCCGGCCAGCAGGGGAGCAGCTATAACAGAACTCTGGGGTTGTTAATTTCGTGTAGCAGATCTGAATTAACATTGGAGACATCACTGTGAATAGTGATCGATGATAAATAAGATCCTCCGGGTAAATACAGAACGCCACTTAGCAGACCATAGTGGGCTGGCAGAAGCAGGGATTGTTTCTGGAGCCAAGGAGGCTTTGCTTCTCTCTTGGTGTTTCATCGGATGCCATGAAATTGGTTACTGGAGGGATTTGAGAGAATTCTTAAGAGAACACAAGAGCCACAGCAATGCTCTAGCTGTCCACACTGACTGTTTTGTTTCTGCAAGTTCAGAGACAACCCATTCTTCTGAAAGGTTAATGTGGTCAGCTGCTGGGAAGACCTGGGATGACAGCAGGAATCAATGCATAGTAATGTGATGAAATACATGTAGCTGCCATAATACGCCGGAGGAGCATATCGTGACCATTGAGCAACCAAGGAGCAGCCCTAGGAGTGGGTGTGATTTGAAGGGAGCAGCCCAGCAGCCCAGCAGACCACCCTTGGTGGGAGCAGAGGGGCCCTGTGCATGCCAGGAGGACAGGGTGGGCTGCAGCGAGTTTTTGGCTCGTGCTCCGTGCAGCGCCCTGGTTCCGCAGGACATGTGCCGTGGAGCAGCCTGTGCATCCCGAGGGACCTGCCCGCCAGATGCAGGATGCTGCCAGCAGCACGCCGTGCCAGCAGCTCCCCTGGAGGCTGGGTGTCGTGGCACCCAACTGGCAGGGTTGCGGCTGGCCAGGCTGCTGCGCTCGCTGTGCTCTCTCAGGGTGTCACGGATTCACAGCAGGCAGAGCTGGAACCACGAGTCTGATCTAGTGGTCACTGGAGAGCCAATAGTCTAGGAGTAGATCAAAGATGACCCAAAGCTTTGAAAGAGGCATGGTGAGAGCTGCTTCTCACGGGAGGTATTGAAAACCATCAAATCACTGGAAATGCTCCGTGTGCGCACACGTTGATCATCCTGGAACCGCAGCCCAAACAGCGTCTGAACATGGATTTATAACTCTTGTTTAAAGCTAACTCTGTGCCTATCGCAAAACCAGGCTGAGTGAGGCTTTAGCATAGGCATACAAAGCGTGTTTAAATACAAAATGTCAACATACATTTATGGCAGCAACTAGCAAACAAGAAGTATTGCTTCAGAGCAAAGGGATAACTGCCGGCTAAGACAGGAAAATGAAACCCAGATTTTTGATAGTGCCAAATATAAACAAGGAATTAAAAGGGATACCTGGACAAACAGGCAAACCGGGAGCCTTACTGACTCTCTCAGTTATTCCCTTTCTGGCGTCCTAATTTTGTGAGTCATCAAAAGTAGCCAAATTAGTCCTGTCAGCAACCGAGCTTGCAGATATTTAGAACTGCTATTCATTTATGTATGCCCAAATATAAAGGTGCTTTTATACAAACACAGCTGCATATACATATTTTTAATCAAGTACCCGTCCTGTAAGTCACGATAATAGCAACAAATGTAATGTTTTACATTCCGGTTGTAATCTCCAAAAGTTTTGGGGTAAAATCGAAGGTGTGGAGACTCACAGGGCTGTGTTAAGCAGCTCTTGTGCTCAGCCTTCAGGTGGCAAAGCTTAAGTAACGAGAGTATTAGAACCGTGACAACACTCTACTGGATTTAAAAATACAATTTTCAAAACTGATTGCCAAACTCTGATCTCAATAGCATGCCAATTTTTTCAGCTCTGCCAGCTGATCCCATAAAAAGTATTATTTCTCCTTACAAACCCAGGCAAAGTTAGGCATCCAAAGAAGAGCAATTTGACTCTAGGGTTTCTAATCCCCTGCAGCTCTCTCGGTAACACTGAACATTCTCTTGAACCGACATCAAAAACGCAATTATAAAAACAACAGCCAAAATTATTTCTTATATAACCGGATTGTATCGGTGCCGTATCTGCCACATTAAACACAGCAGTGGTTAACCTGCTCCACGCTTAATTCCATACCTCTTGTTTAGACTGACTGTTGAAGTGGCTGTCTTGCCATCTTGGCTTTTCTATGTCTCACATTTTATTCATTTTAAACCTGCTTTTTTGATATCTGGTGGGCTTCAGCACTGCCGGCTGTGAGGCCGCGCGGTCAGTGCAGTGGCTGCACGGGGCAGGCAGGAGGTGGGGAAGTGCCGGCTGGCGGCTGCAGCTGAGTCCTGCCCGGGTTATGATCACGTTCACATCAGAGCTATTTTGCCAGAAGGTGCTTAGTGTGTAATTCCATAGACGTGCCTATCTGCGGAGCACAAGCAAACCAAAACTTGAGGTAGGAAGCCCGTAACAAAATAACCCCCAGTCTCCATCTTCAAGGGGCAGCCACTGATGGCCGAGCTCGGCAGCGTGAGCGCTGTGGTGAGGACCAGGAGGGTCAGGAGCCTCCTGGACCGGTGTCCCCTGCAGGTGGCAAGTGGCCCAAACAGAAGATGTGACCCAGGTCTGGATGGAGGAGGGCGAAGGTTAACAGCTGGGTAGGGAGCTGTGCTCCCCTCCTCCCAGAGACCAGAGACCAGCACAGGCCTCGGCTAACTGAGCAAAGACGGAGGGTCTGGCAAGGCTGGGAGGAGAGGCGGCTGGGGACAAATACCTCTCACCTGGGAAAAAGGGCAGGAGAGGACAAGAGAAGCATGAAGCAGCTGTGGTGGTTACACAGCCTTGCAGCCCCAGCAGGACCAATTTCCATCCCGCAAAACCCCTGCGTGTGCGCATCGCAGGCATCCAACACGCCTGCAGCTACTCTGCACCTCTGCAGTGTTTCTGCTGTAACTCTCTTGTACCTCCCTTCTCCTGCTCTCCAAATATAATAGCAACTGACAAACAGATAAAACTTCTTTTTAAAAAAATCTGTAACTAACGTATCTATAACAAATACATGTACGCATTTTAAGCCATTCTTTTGGGAATCAGAATATTAGGTTGCTTTATACAAAACAGGACTTATCTGCTGAATTTTCTAAGCAATATCATTCTTGATTATTAAAAAACAGCTCAGAAGGCTTTTAGCATGCAGAAAAACACCCAAATATATTGAGCCTCTCTATGTGTCCTAATGAAAATTATGAAGGGGGATTTGATTTTTGTTAGCTCTCCCTTTTTAATGTAAACCTACAAGAGAAGATGGACGTCCCCGGGGGTGAAGGAGCTGGTCCTGGTCCAGCCTGCAGGCGTGCCACCAGCTGCCTTCTGAGCTGTGGCCAGTTGCTTAATAATTCTGCAGAATGAGGACAGTAATTCATGTCTCCCATGACTCATCTGGTTTAGCTATTTAAACTAAAACTCTGCAAGATAGGGAGTGAAATTTTAGCTCCTCTCAAACCAGTGAGTTTTGGCACTGACTTCAAAAAAAGGAAAATTGTAGGTTAAACAAGTTCAGGTGTCTATATAGTGAAACACTGATCTTGGCTGTGGTCTCTAAATGCTCTTAGAGTGCTAATAATAAGAATGTGGTGGCATATCCGAGACTACACTGCAGCCACAAAAATGTAAGGTCTTCATTTTCAAACATCTGAATGCTGCCAAAACCAGCTACACAGAAAAATACACACCAGCAGCTGTCCAGCAGTCCAGGTCTGGAAATCATGGAAATGCTAGCCTCCTCTTCGCTTACAACCAGACGTACTTGATAGCTTGCAGAAAATGAACAGAAGGAAAATAGAGCTCACAACTGGGGGTTCGCCCCCCCGGTGAATTAAAGCTAGAAGTGAAAGCTGCGGAGAACAGGAGCCTGAACCCAGCTCCCCCAGAAGAAACCCGCAGCGTGTTAACTCTGGAAGGAAAAGCTGGGAAGCATCAGGGGGTACTGAAGCATCCACGGGAGCAACCTGGTTAGGGGGATTAATCCTGTTTACATGAGACTCCCACATGGGCAACCTGTGCAGTTCTGCGCAGAATAGAGGAGCTCCTGGAGAAGACCCCAGGTTCCAGCCAAGGACACGACTAATCCGCTCAGTGTTTGTCCTAATGAAGAAGCAAACAAACCCAATCTCTGGTTGTACCCCTACTGAAGTGACCTGCTTCCATGAGAGGAAGCCTACAGATAGTTAAATAGATAGCTAAATCATCACTGGTTACAGCTGCTAGTGATAGGGAAGAAGGCACTTAATTTATCTAAGTGATGAGCTTTGCTCTTTGTCAGTTTTTTTTCAGGGAAGATCATTTCACTGTGTAAAAGACTTAGTTGTTAGGGGAAAAAAATAATGATATTCAAATTTTTACTAAGGATCATCCTATAATTCTGAATAGCCATCAGCATAAAATAAAATAAAATAAAATAAAATAAAATAAAATAAAATAAAATAAAATAAAATAAAATAAAATAAAATAAAATAAAAACTCAAGCTCCATAAATGGTGAATTCTATGCAGAATAATGGCACCTTTTTCTGTTGCTGTTGCTTAAAAACTTTAGAACCGTATAGTGAATATTGCAATTTTACAATTAGAAGATGGCATAAGTGTGCTCATCTTTCAAAATCACTTTAAGACCTAAAATATTCCACATCAGCTAGGTATTACTGTTATCCTGCTATTTTCATAAAAGTTTTAGGGGTAGTTCTGCTCTGTAAATGGTGCAGAGAAATTCTGAGTGGATTTCAAAAATCCTTGGTGAGCTGAGGGCTACCTTAATAAAAACAAAGGCATGAACTTGAAACACACACAGTTGCAACTCCCCAGATAACCTTAATTTGGAATAAGAACGTCTTTATTTTATTTAGTTCAGTGGTTCTTAAAGCTAGGACCAAGAGACCACTACCCAGTCGTGGAATTTCTTTGAGTCACTTTGCGTAACCGCACAGAACTGACTCATTCATAAATTTTACTGTTTGGTGTAATTCTATAGACTACAGTTTAGGAGCCAGCGGTTCAGTTTACAGTGTTTTGAAGAAGTTAAACTAACCCCAAAAAGCCAGTTATTCCAGATGAAGTGATCCATCCGTAGAACTATACTGGTGTGGAAGGTGTAACTTTCCTATATAAACAAGTCCTAAACAGCACAAATCCTCCTGAAACTCAATGGCACTTGTGTTCTTAAGTCACGCAGATGCCTTTGAAAACACACGCGTCCATTTTATTCTTGTTACTTCTGAGGCTGTTGAAAGATACTGGGAAATAAAAAATGGTAAAAATCTCTCGGTGATGACTTTGGCTTTCTGACTGTGTTTTGAGCCACCCAGCCGAGGAGTCCCCCTGTTCTTTCCCCACCACTGCCACCCAGAAGCTCCAGGCAAAGCAGGAGTGAACGTCTTTGTAGGAGGTGGCCTAAAAAAAATGGAAAAATAAACAACTTTTGCTTTGAAGAGTGTCTTGTAGTGTTATGCCCCAAGTTAAAAATATCCCGGTAAAATTCAACAACAACAACAAAAAATTCGAACTAAAACAGCAGTGGGGAGGGGAACAGCACAGGTCAGAAGCTGCTCCTGGACTTGCACTCATGTCAGTCAATGACCAGCAAGAAATTGCACTACTCGGTATTTAGAGCATGAAACCACGGCATTCAGCCTAAT
The DNA here is from genome assembly GCF_964211825.1 of Aythya ferina. Taxonomy (NCBI): domain Eukaryota; kingdom Metazoa; phylum Chordata; class Aves; order Anseriformes; family Anatidae; genus Aythya; species Aythya ferina. Next base: position 913,090 of record NC_140308.1, read on the forward strand.
TCTCTAAAGCTTCCTCCCTCTCCTTCTGCCCATCCGATGACTTGATATATAACCCATAGGAAATAAACATAAAATCTCTCAAAGGGAACCAAGAAGGGCATTTTAAGAACAGATAGTCAATTAAGCATTATCTGCAACTCTCGTGCTTACATCTTCAAACACGAAAGCACAGAAACTTTCCCTTTAAACAGCAGCTTGCTCGTATAGCTGCTAGATGACAAGTCTCATGCACTACTACATAGATGTTCTTACAGATTGGATGGTTATTCCTGGAACTGTAAATACAGAAGGGTTTTGGCACTGCATCTTTGAAGAAAAATACAAAATATACACATAGCACATACATTCTGCTCCATAGTTTATATAAGCTAGAAAGTCATGGCATATGGTGAAGTCGGTTTTTATACAAAGACGTGGAAATGTATACAAAGAAAAATATTCTCAAAAATAATGCAAAACTACATATGGTCATTAAAAAAAAAAATACTCCAATATGTTTTTAAAGAATCTTGCAGACAATTTAAACCCCAGCCATCCCTTCTAGATGATGGAAGGTAATAATGCAATTTATTTTGCAACGTCTACTTCCATCACAGCTCAGTCTTACCAAGCTCCTTTTTACCTTCTGAATGCACTGAGGTAACAAAAGAAAGTTAACTTTATTTAAAAAATAATGCTCTGTATAAAAATGATTGTGTAAATGATTAATAAATACTTGTACGCAGTTCTTTAAACTTTATATCAAATAAGGTTGTGCTTGTTTTCCGTATCTTTGATTTTTTTAAATGCCTAGAGAGACGAAGAGCATGCTGAATAGGAATTCCCTATCAGTGGCAAGTGCTTAATGTTCATTAAATTAAAATACAATTAGCACAGTTCAGCTGCACTTTGGTGAGACCCTGCTTCCGTAAAACCGAGGGCTGAAACAGCTGAGGCAGGAGTCCCAGCAGTGCTTCCCCCTGGATGGTTGGCTACAGAGTCTAAGTACGGCACCCGCACCACTTCGTGGCAGCGATCGTGCAGGAGGGCCACTCAGCTGACGCCGGCTGGTTATAAACGTAACCTTAAGACCTGGTTTTCTTTTAGAATTAAAAACTTCAGCTGGTTTTCAAAGAAACTAAGAAATTTGCCGTGTGAACTGAGCTTGTCTCGCACTCAGCTGATCAGGAGCCACGCTTGCGTTTCACTCCACCACTGCCACTTTCTTTAGCGCTCTCCCTGGGGAAGGGATTAGCACAAACGTTGCCGTTCTACCCGGTATCATCAACGAGAGTGCCTCTGCAAGAGTCAGAAATAGCTGGGCTCTCAAATAAGATTTTAAGGGAAATTTGTATTAAAATTATTCTCTTAACATTTTTCTACTTCTGCATTTCACTGCTAAATTCATAGTTGCAATTCTGTATCTTTGAGGTAATTAACCAGAATTGGTTTGTTAGATACTATATTTAAACTTTAAAATACTATACACCCATTACTCAAGATTCAAAATACTCTGTCTCTCCTGCCAGACTCCACAAGACACGTCTCATACAAATGCTGTAAAGGCCCAGGGAATAGGAGCATTACAGCTCCCACCTCCTGAATCAGAACCAGAGCAGCTCAGAGACGGTGAACGACCCACCCGCAGGAGGAACGCGCCTACTTGGGCATCTCCGAAACAACAAGTTCAGCAGCCACAAGTGTTGTTTTGAAAGCTGCCGAAGACCAATTTGCTTTATTGTTTCTCTTTATGCATGGTTGGATCATTAGCATATGTAAGATGAAACCCTAAACCAAACCAGAGTTTTTATCTTTGACAAACATCTTTTCTAATTAATTTGTTACGGAAAGCAGAGATTACCAAGAGCCAAACTTTGTTGTATATTTTTAAGAAAGACTTGCCATGCCTTCATCAAAAGTCATATAACATAGAATTTTTCATCAGCACTTATTCTATTTTGACAACCTACAGAAAAGAAGAAAAAAAAACAAACTCTTGGGTATACATTGCTTATTTTTTTCTAATGGTAATAACATACTCTCAGAGTCACTTCCCACTGAGACCTGCTAGTTATCACCTCTTTCTTTTATTCTATTAAGCAAATCCTGTGATTCAGTAGAAGGTTATTCCCATCAGCCAAAATGATTAACTAATTCATAATTTCCTTTCCTAGCTTTATACCCTCCTCCTCTAAATTTGGGATAGGCCATTCAGCTACGAAAGAAGAATAAGTTCATACTCAAGGCACTGGAAGTAAAGAATATACTGGTCTAGCACCAAATAACTCACATCTGGAAACCTGAAAACAGTGCTTCAGGAATTTTCACCTTATATTTAACCCAATTATGCAGATCAACATTCGAAAAAATGTGTTTATGGTGTTTCCCAAAGCTACAGAAGTTATTTTAAAACTGATCAGAAGAAAGGATTTAAGAGAAAATCAAACCAAACCATGGAAGAAACATATCAAAGGTCCAAAAAGATGATTTAACAATGTAGAAAGGTGACGACTTTGACTAAAAGACATCTTGGTTTATTAGCAATATAAAGTCAGCAATTAAAATAGAAAACCGGGATGACAAATGGAAACAAAGGAACTAGATAACAAGTAAAATAAACAAGAAGCTGTGGCCAGCAGAATGTGGGTAAGGAAAGCTAAAGACAGCAGAAAAATAGTTACACAGTTAGGGATAACAGTTTTTAAAGTATGAAAGAAAACACAGAAATCTCAACCCACAATGAAATGAAGGTGGTAAAGCTGAAAATACAACGTTGAAAATAGGTCCTATTTCAAATAAATAAATAAATAAATAAAAAGGATTTTGACAAACTTACCAAAGAAGAACAGTAAGGCACTTAACAGTTTGTTAATGATGAACTGAAGTGAAATTAAACAATGATTCAAACAGGCACAATCTCCAAAACTCTGCTGATGTGCACTGTCAGTGGGTCTCGGTCCTGGCACGTGCAGAGATGGGAGCTGATGCAAAAGGAAATGCAAGTCGCAGTATAGCAAGAAGATGCTGGTAATAATATCCAGGTTAAATTAGGAAAGCTAACTTGGGATTCAGCCTGTTTTAGCAGCTGGGAGGGGTGCACGTGTTATCTGGTGCCGGCACTTGGGTTTGTGGAGAGCAGATGTTAGCAAAGAGCAGTGGCTGCGGCAGCACTGGCTACACAGGGACCCAGGCACCTTGCTGGCTGTGCTGCTCCTTGGCACGGGACAGGGGAAAGGGGGGACTGGGCATGGAGCGGATGCTCGGTAGGGAAGCAGAGGCACAGGGAAGATTTCGGCAGACCCAGGGCTGTGCACCATTGTTGGAATCCTGAGGTTAATAATAACTGGGAAAAAAATAATTGGTCATAAAGATGGCACAAAGTTTTGGAGCAGTGAAGAAATGCTGGGGACAAGACAGAACAGTTTGGATCTTTTGCTAAACTGAGCCCATTCAACGAGCTAAGAGCTAAGGAGCTGAATCTGCCTAATTTATCAAAATTAGGCTGAAAAATGATGATTACCATGGAATAAATACTTACATGGGAGAAAGCGCCAAGCACCAAGCACCAACATGTCCCTCACCCTGCAAGGCCAAGCAAAGAGCTGGTGGCAAGAAGCTGAAGTCAGGGAAATTCAAATGACAGCCAAAGGACCTGTTTCTTACCACAAAGGTGATTCACCTCTGGGAAACATTAGGGACAAATGGGTCGATCCTTCATGTTACAGCATTTTTAATCCCATACTCAATGCCTTTCTTGAGGAGAACCCTCAGTGAAACTTGAGTTTGGGGCTAGAAAATCAGCAATTGAGAAAAACTCAAGTGATGGAATGAACATGGGGCCAAAGACCCATGGTCTTAGGTTGTATGGTGGAGAAAAGATTTAAAAAAAAAAATGCCAAGAAAATCCCAAAACTATCATCAAAGCAGCTTCATCAAGTGGAAAACAGCAGCCCTGCCGGTGCCGGCAGCACCCTGGAGCTCAGCCCGCTCCCTGCACGTGGGAGTAAAGCACTGCTGGGTGCAGGTGCAGGTTCTGGAGCATCAAAGTGCTGTTTGAAGGGCAGGCATTGCAAAAGCACAATCTGAAGCACAATTCACAGCAAGGATGTGGGCTGAAGCTGCATCCATATGCCAAAGAAGGGATAGAAGGCCCAGGAGGGCAGAAAGCAATGAAAGCATCACTGTAGTGCCCTGAATTTTGAGGTGGTTTGGAGCAGGAGGCAGGGTGCTGCCATGGGGCTGCTCGTATGCCAATTCCTGCAGGAGAAGCGAGGCGAGGGAAGGCACGGAGCCACCGTGGGCACCGAGCCCTCGTGCTGAGCCCTGAGCTCTGCAGCTCACCCCTGCCTCTTGGCCATGCTCAGGACAGGAAAAAGAGCAGAGCTGAGGGGCCTGGGGCTCACAGAGCCCTGGCGGGTTGGGTGAGGACGCAGACAGTAGCAGATGCTGAAATACCTCTTCTTTAAACGAGGTGGGGGGGGGAAGTGAGGGGCTTTATAAAGAGATTTTTCTGTCCCGATGGAAGCACGACAGCACCCATTGGTGACCTGCTGTCCCCTCGGCTCCCCCTTGTCCGGCCTCCATTTCCCGCAGCCCCCGCCAGGCTGGTGCGAAATGGAGGAGAGAGCAGGAGAGGAGGAGGAAGGAAGGGAGGAAGAAAGGCGCCGTGAGCGGGAGGGCAGGAGAAAGAGAAAGATTGAGCGAGACAGAGAGAATGTCAAAGCTCAAGTCTGGCATTTGCCTATTTAAATTCAATCATGCAGCCCTCGCAGAGCTGGAAATGGATGGCCTGCGTTATGAATTTCTGATCAGACGGCTGATAGGTTATGAGCGGGGACGTAATCCCATTGAGAAAGCCTTTTTTCCCAAGCAAGGGCAAGCAATAACTGCCCTTCAGAGATGGCTCTTTGCTTTGCCCTTTTTATATTTTTTTTCCTTTTCTTAAAAAAAAAAATCCAAATAAGCATTTTTATGATGATAAATGTGTAATAATGATTCATTCTGCCTGCATCTGAAATGGGATATGCCTTTGCAAATCAGACATGCGCTCAAAATAAACTGCCATATTTTTTCTTTTTTAAACCTAATTAGAATTCTCTCCTTCTCTCAGCTCATTTTGTACCAACACTAGTGATCTAAAAAGAAAGTGAAAGGAATGAACACATGCATTGAGGCTGGTATTTTTAATACCCTGCAGGGTTTTTAACGTTTTATAGTTTGCCTTTTTTAACATGATGTGTTTACATAAAAGGCTACAAAAAAAAATTCTTCCAATGGCAAGAACTGCTGGCGTACAGCAGGGCAAGCCAGAAATTATTGCAAAATCCAGTGTTTTCCTTCTTCTGCCCATGTGACATCCTTCAGCATTGCTTCTTGTTAGGTTGAATTAAGCAAAACAGCTGAGGACACTGAAAGATTTACAGGAGCCAAACTCACCAGGAAAGGCAGAGGCATGTGGTGGGGGCAGGCATCGCATCCCGGCACCCAGCCACCAAGGATTTACAGACGTGCTGTCCGGTGCCCACAGTGTTCACAAGGAAAGATGGTACCAACGTGAGCTGTGGTTGGGCCTCGTCTGATACAAGAGATCTGCTGAGATTTGCTAACACCGCAGTGCCCAGCACACGCCTAGGAGGAATTCCAGCGAGGTCAGCAGTCACCAGCCACCACCTCCACAGACCTCCTGTGCCCAGGCTCAGCTTGGGGCTGCAGAACCACTGCGCACAGCGTTGAACGTCATTCCTCTTTCTTTCATGTTTTTCCGTGCTAATGCACTCACATGGATACCTCACCTGAAGTGCACACAGAAAGCTTCGCATCGCCAGCTGCCCCAGCGGGGCTGCAGGGCTGGTTGTGCCCAGGCTGGCACAGGACTGAGCAGCCCCGGGGTGCTGAGACTGAGACCCACACCGTCACTGCATGGCATTTCTGCAAGTTCTTCTAGGTTTGTTGGATTCATTCCCAGATGTGGCTTCTGCTTTTTTTTTTTTTTTTTTTTTTTTTTTTTGATGTTGTAGCACACCAAAATATCTAGAGACAAGTAGCTAAGGCTGTCGGTGTCTTGAAGAAGATCACAGTCTGCAGCCGGGGCTCTGTGAAATTCACAGGCTCCATTTCTGGAAAGGAGGATGCCGAGGAGATCCTCTGCGAACTCACGCAGCCACCACCTCCCACCAACCAGAAGATGAAGCTAACTTCACGTCTATAAATGCAAACGCTTCAGAATAACAAGGCTATTGAAAAGAGTAGATACATTTTTCCTCATTTTGCTAAAATCCTGGATCACCAGCTAAAAAATGGATCCTTGCAGGAGCCTCTCAGATGTGCTGAGCCAAAGCCTGGCTGCTCTGCACACCCCAACACATCGCTCCATGGCACTACCCACAGGGGCAGCGCAGACGGACACTGGAGCTAGCACGGCATCTCCCCACACAGCAACTTTAACTCTGTCCTCTTTCAATACATTAAAATGTGCTAAATTGTCTGGTCTCCAGAGCTTAAGGCAATAAAGGGAAAACTAGGGGGGAAAAAATGTATAAAGCAATTTTCCATCCTTCTGACAACGTACCATAGCTGCAAACATTTTCTGAAATTTTGCATACACAACATGAGGCTCCCGTGAAACTCACATACTGCAGGTGTCTTGTATATTTTTCCTGAGGAACGCAAAAAACTAATGAACCAAGTGGTTTGCTAGTCTGGCGTGCTCCAAATGGTTAATTTTGCTGAGTATCCTCACACTGAAATGGGCAAGAAACCTCACAGCTGATAATTATGAAATAATGTGGCCACAGGGGAGTTCCCTCCCCATTACCATTGGTTAGGGATTGTCTTATGTCCTGGAGCAGTAGAATTTTGATTATTTAATTGAAATTATATATATTAGCATGGATGTTCTTGTTAGCCATAAAATAAAATATCTAATATTTTCAATCTTGTTGCATCAACATCTTGTGGCAATGAACTCCAAGGGCTAAAAGCACATTATCTGAAAACATCATTGTTTAAATTTGCCACCTTTCAGTGTCACTACCTGGATGCTTGCATTAGGAAATAAAATAAAAATAATATAAAAAAAGGAGTGGGGGACAACAAATAACTGCCTATTGGCCTTCTTTCTCTCTTTTTATTTTGTAACAAGAATTAAAAGAAAAAAAAAAAAAAAGCTTTAACTGAGGCAGAAAAGTATGGTCGGTTATCCAGCATATCACATAATTTCTTGTCAATTAAAGTTGCTACAAAGCTCTATCTTCTACTAACAGACTTTAAAGCCAAGTGTTGGTAGTCTCCTTTATGTCACAGGGCCAATAAATTCCCAATGACCAAGTAAAATCCCAGACAGACATTTGTTTTATGATGTGTTCCAATCAAATGCAGGGGTTCCTAAGCTGGTGATTACAACTGCTGTCACTTGTATTTGCAGTAACTGCTTTACATATTTATTTGGTAACTCAAAATAGAGGTTAGCTAAAGAAGCAAACCTACAAGAGTAAAGCATCTTCTTGTAAAAGGCTTTTACTGTTTTCATTAACTTATTAAATTTAAACTCATTTTTCCTAGTTTTCACTTCTGCAGTTAATAACTTTTATATAGCAATTCTATAATTACATTAATAGAAAGTTAAATTTTCCCCCTTTCCCATAGCATTACAGCATTAATGGGATATTAACCAGTAAAACTGCACATTAAGTCAACTCATCTTCCACTGATAGGGCACATTTTAATTTAATGATTTTGAAGTTTTCAGCTTTTTTTTTTTTTTTCATTTTGTTTTGTTTGTTTGATTGATTTCTTTTTAAAAACTATTGCCAAGCTTCTGTTTTTCCCAGCATACACTAAAGCCCAGGCAGGAGCCCCTTTAGCCTTCCAGTTGCCACAGGGCAGTTTTTCTTCGTGCCCTGAAGAGCAGCAAGAGCCATGGGCACCACGTGGGCACCTTCGTCTGCTGGCATCGCACCCGCGACCCACGGGAACAGCCCGCTGGCCTTCAGCCTGCAGGAGCCCCTTTTTGCCTTGTGCCTTGTGGCTGGTAGTTTGCTGTTGTTTTTTTTCTGCTTTTTCTAAAAGCATATGGAAGTTGCTGTACTTTTAACACTGCATCACTTCGCAGATTTTAAGTGCAGCTACAGAAACAATGGAGCCAATAAACTGCAAAGGAAGGGCACGAAGGAACCGGCCCCTGGGAGCCCCGTCCCGGCTGCCACGGCAGCCTCGTGCCCTGATGCCGGGTGCCTCAGCCACTGGAACTGAGGTTAAATCGAACAGAATTTCTGTAATAATTCTAACAGTCAAAAACATATCTATGGAATATTAGATTTATGCAGTGGGAAGGAACCATCAGAAATGTTCCATTTAAGAAATATAAAGACTTACTGAGCTAGTGATGCACAACAGAAACACTCAGTGATCAAGGACATCACAGCCCTTTATAAACTGAACCGGTGGTTTCCCAAATTTAATATGCATGAACAGTGCATGTGAGTCCTCTTAAATCCAAGTACCAAACCCTGCCTGTTTAATAAATCTCACCAGTACTCCACTATTAGACAGGGGATTAAAACTAATCTATCAATCCCAAAACCAAGCACAGAGTGGATTAAAATGCAAAACACATGAGAGTATGAAGATGCTTAATGCTAAATAACAAACATTTCAATCACAGAAATCATTTTTATCTTCTTGTTTATGCTAAGTAGATACTATTAGGCTTAATATCTGTATTAACACAAGTGGGGGAAGAAACAGTTTTAAGGAGACCTAAATACTTGAACGCTACAGTATTGCTTGCAAGCAGAAGCTCTCTTGTTGAAAGTGAGTGCACCATGGCGTTTAAAATAATTGTTTACTCTCTGAGGCCGGCTCAATGGTGCTTGACCTTTTTCTATTTTTTTAACCCAAAGCAATGCACCCATAGGGTCTTAAGAAAGACAGAACTCAAACCTGTTATTTGCATCATAATATCTGAATATCACATTACCACCACTGCTGGTGATGTCACAGATGTTGCTCCTGTATCCCCATGTTCAGTTCAGCTTGTCAGCGAACTGTGGGTTTGGGTGCTTTGTGTGTTTGTTTGTTTGTTTTAAAGGATAAATGAAAAGAGCTCACTCCCCTATGGAATAAATATGGGAAGAAAAGATGAAGAGGGAAGGGTGGAACTGTGCTTGCCCATTTGAAACAGGGGAATGGCCTGAACTAACCCACCCAGTGGTTCCCACCTCACCAGCAATTCACTTCTCCATCGTCACCCCAAGCTCCTAACTCTGCAGTGAGTGCCCGTTTGGTTACTCATATCTCTGCCTTTGTGCATCCGCCTTGCAGAGAGAAGGATCTGAGAGCACTACACCCAGCTACGGTGAGTGAAGGCACTGCCCGTTACATCATAGCTTCCTAAAAATCCTCGGTGAAGACAAATGCCAAATGCTTGCCTGAATTCATTCATAGCTCGAGAGCATCCAAAACCTGCGGAACTGGACCTTTGTCTTCCATATCCCAGCAAAAACTACCCCCGAATCAATGAGTAATCATAAGATTTGATATGAAATAATATCCATCGGGGATTTGTTTGAGGTCGCCATCACACTCATTTCACTTGTAGGCATATCAGGTTGTGAGCTGATGTCTGCGGATGTGAAAGCTGGTGCATTAACCCAGTGGTATTATCACCAGCAGAATGTATAATGAGGGGAAGGCGAGCGGCTGCTCTGTGTGTGTGAGGATGGATAATGTCACACAAGTTCAGGCTATCTAGCTGGAGAGGAAAATTTGGTGACAGGATAAAAAAATATAAAGGAAAGCCACCCATCCCCCTCACCTCCATAACATTAACTTGTGATGATGTTTATTTGTCTGTGGGGTCTTGCTTCTGGTGTGGCAAGAGGCTGTGGTGCTATTTCAGCTGAAAACATACATAGTAAAGTTGCACTGCTCTTGTTCATATTTGCCTTGGTAGGTAAAGATTTTTTCTAAAGTGTCATCATTCACTAGTTACTGAAATCCTTCCACAACAGTATACATCCTTAATGGAAAGCATGAAATAAAGACAGAAGCAAACAATTTTTTTCCAAAGGCTGAGGCAGTTAGCCAACAGATTTATGCTGTCCTAATCTCTTAATTTTAGCAGAAGTCACAAATTCAGGAGAAGAAAAAGGGAAGAGAGCAGCAGTTTGATAGTTTCTACACAAATTGGAAACATTGGTATTTTATTTCGCCATAAAGTAACAAACACAAAATGCAAGCGCACACCCTCATCTTGTCCCTTTGTCAGTTACGCTGCATTTTCAGCTCAGTTTCTGCCTGCCCTTGCTCTCCATTGTGCCTGTACCTGTGTCATCCATGCACAAAGCAAAAGCGCACCATTTAAACCTATCAACAATCTGATACCAAAAAGCAAGACCTTCTAATATCACAAAAGAAGGCTCACACATCCTCAGTAGTTGTGGAAGCACTCATTAAAATACCATTTGGAGAGAGGAAACACCTTTGACAATGGTAAAATACCTGGGGAAAAAAATAGCACATGGGAGCTCCGGGCTCCAAGAAGCCGCCCGTGGGCAAGCAGAGGGGTCTGGGAGCAAAAGGAGAAGCAGCACAACCACCTCGGAGCACAGAAGTTACCTGGACCTCTACAACAGCCCTGTAGCAATGTGAGTCACCCAAAGCTCCGCTCAGCTTCCCCCAGCCAGCTCCCAGTCACACACCGGGCAGTAGCCATTATGGTTATTTTGCTCTTTCAGTGACTTTCCTCAGAAAAATGCCTCGCAGCTGGTGAGCTACCAGATGTAACCGAAGTGCCCGCAGCAGATATGCCCATGTGCAAATCTGTTTAGGCACAGAGACCTCAACTCAGGAAAGAAATGGGGCTGCAGCTCTGAAAATGGCCACACACCTCTGAGGGTCTCCAGCTCTCACCTTTATGCTTCCCTTCCCTTCGTGCGGGGCTGTACGAGGCCAGGCAGAGGTTTCACGGCACATGAAGCCTGGTGTTTTGGGACCAGCTGCATGGCCAGCACATTCTGGGTATAACAGATCGCTGCCCCGCAAGGCTGCACAGCATCCATGTGACCCCGAGAGCTCGTCCCCCAGGGTGGTCCCTGTCCCTGTCCCTGTCCCTGTCCCTGTCCCTGTCCCTGTCCCTGTCCCTGTCCCTGTCCCTGTCCCTGTCCCTGTCCCTGTCCCTGTCCCTGCCACAGCAGCCCTGGAACAAAGGGGGCAAATGGGCCCCTGCTCTGCTGCTGGGAGGATCAGGGAGGGTGCAAGTGTGGCGAGGTTTATAAGATTAATTCTTATCTCTCCGGGCAGTGGGTCAAGTCAGAACCGTCATTCAACTAACTCTATGGATAATCTCCCTTTATTACTTTCAATCAAACTAAGTGTCCGCAATCTGCGGTATGGTTACTCATTTATTGAAAGAAATTACTTGTAGAGCTTGATTATATAATACACGAAATATAAAACAGTCTGGGTAAGCATCCGTTGAGTTTTTACATATCTCATTGCATAGCAAAGCTTCTTCGGGCTAGCTGCATTAGCACTGAGCAGCTGTTCGGTGAGCGAAAATTCACAGAAAGAAGTGGACATTATGCTTGTCCACTTCCTAATTAAAATAGCAGGAAAAGAAATGTGATTAGGGTTATACTTGGCGTCATATCTAAAAATTTGCCGTTTGCAAATATTTAACAAATGCATTTTGTGAAAAATCAAATTTCTACTGTGTTCTTGTTAATGGAATTCTGCTGCAGCCCCTGGACAAAACAATGTAAAGCTGCCTGGATTGTGGAAATCATTCTCCTCCAGTGATGGATAATATAGCATGAGGTTTTGCTTGGTTTGATTAATTTCAGAATATTGCAGAGAAGCTGCATAATCCCTTAGATAGCACAGAAAAGAAGGAAGACATGATGAAGTAGGATAAAAGCGCGTAGTAATGAAGCACAGGCTGTTTCATATATTATGGAGAAGCTCACAAACTAATGTTATTTTGGCAAGTAGCAGCCACAATAAGGGGCAACACTGGAATGCACTTTTGCTTATGTGATTATACTATATGATCCGAGCAGTTTGTTTTTGAAAGCAAAAAAACCAAAAACCTGCTCAACATTTCCACGGCTGCGACTGGAGCCAGAGCAGAAATAGAAAATGCGCCTTTCCTTTTTTGCTGCTCGCGATGGCCATTATTTATAAAAGCACTGAATATGGAAAAGGCTCTGACAAATTTACAGTGGTGTTTGGATGGCTGAAGATGACGAATGATGGATGGGGGAGGCAGAGGATTCCCTTATTAAAGCATCAAATCTTCCCCTAAACATCAAGCAGACATCTGAGCCTCGGTCGCTCCGCTCGCACCAAAAATTGCCTCGGCCGCCGGGCTCCGATTTTGCTCCTCGGCTCCTTTGCACCCCCGTGCCCGGCGGTCCCCGAGCCCCCCACTCCTCCCAGGGCTCTACGCGCAGCCCCCGCCAGCAGCCGCCGGGGGCTGGAACGGGTTCGGGGCGCAGCCACGGGGGGGGCGAATCACGCGTGGGGCCCCGCCGGAGGGACCCCAAGGAGCGCGGGGAGCCGGGCAAGCAGCAGCCCCCCGACACCCACCCCTGGGTGCCAGCTTCGGTCCCTTTTGTCACCCACTGGGCAAGGCCAGGACAAAGCACGTGCGGAGATGGTTCCCCGGGTTGTGCCCCGAGGACTGAACGTGCAGCGGGGAGGCAAATAAAGGCAAAGCGGATACCCCAATACCGTAACTCCTGATGTGCACCGCCAGCACCCAGGGTCCCATTCAGCCGAGGTGCTAGAAAAGGGCTGTGCCAGCTAACGGGCAGCTGAAGCCCTGTGCGTGACTCCACGATGGCAAATGATAGTGGAAATTCTTTTAATTCCACGAAAAAATAATAAAGTACTTATTAATGGGTTTTAGAAAAAGTTTTACAGCTCAGCTTCAGGTCTGGAGGTGAGTGATTTCAGTTTCATCCAAGGAAGTAGGGACACACGCCCTGTTACAGGAACATCACAAAGCGCTGCGTGGACCTTCCACTGCTTCAAATAAAGCGAGAGCCTCAAAGTAACCAGAGAACAACAGCCAAGCCTCAGCCCTTTCACTGTATCCTCTCACTCCACCTTGGGGAGTTTCATAGTTATAGACAGAATTAGAAAGGTGTCTCCATTTGAAACGCGTTTTCTACATTGCAAGAAACCGTACAGTTTGAAAACATGGATGAACAAACCCATTTTCTGTACAGGTGGGAAGAGTCTGGTTCTTGGGGTTTTTTTTCAGTACCAACACCTGCCCTATTTTGGTTGGTGCTTAATCAATCAAATGGTAAGCTATTAATTTCAACCTTTCTCTATTTCCTTTAAACCAACCCCTTTCTCTTTTAAAGTGCACGTACAGACAAAAATAAAAACCATGCACCAGGACGAGGGGGGCAGCAGGACCGGCCCCGTGGCTGGGCAGGGAGGATCTGGGCATGATGCTTTCGGTGCTGGGCTGCCTCAGCCTCTGGCACACTGGGCCTTGAGCAAGGGTCAGACCTGCTGCTGCTTCCCCACAGACCACAGCGTCAGGCAGGATGCTTGTTTTATAATTTGGGCTTGCTCTCCAGGGACCTCCAGGCATTCTTATGGCATTGTTCACCAAGTGGGCATCTCCCTGGCTCGCTTGGTGTGCATTGGCACCAGCAGCATTTAGTTTTTGGAAGTGGCTGGGAGAGACAGAGAGACAGACATGCATCTGAGTAACCGCCCTGGCTTCTAGTTGTGATGAGCAGTTACTTATTGGGGCACAAAATTCTGTTCCGTGCTGCCAGAAAAAAAAATGCCTAAGGAATTTTCATTACTGAAAATATCTTACCATGTAACTTTACTCATGTGAGCAGCTCCTTTGAAGTCAACAAGATGACTCGCATGTGTAACTGTTTGCAGGATCAGACACTTAGTTTATCATTTTTAAGTTCTGCTTCAGTACTGAAGGATGATGAAAGTGTTTCAGTGGCATGGATGAGAGTCTGCAAGGCCCAAGGAAGAAGCTAACTTTGTCAGGAAGCACTTACTGAAGAGAGGTGAAGAGACCCCAGCAGTCGAGCAAGAAATGTCCAGGAGAAAAGGAAGCGGGGTGCAGGCACAGGGCGGCAGTGGCTGTGATCACATTAAGGCGAGGAGTTACCAAGATACAATGCTGGAAAGTGTAAGGTTGAAGTATCACAGTCAGAAGAGCAAATGGGATGCTGAATAATATGGAAAAATTGTGTGTAGCACATGTAAATCAAGCATTCTCAGCCACAATGTATGGTATGACCACCCGATTTCAAAAATAATATTGCATAATTAGAAGTGATTCAGAGCAGACCATCAAGAATGATTAGGGATATGGAAAAATCTCTCACATGACAAGAGACTGAAAGACTTTTTTTAAACCTTAAATAGGCAATAAATAAGAGGAGACATAATAACAGCATATAGGATAATGAATAACCTACAGGGGGTAGATCAGCCACTCCTGGGCTATCTCATAACACGAGTACCTGGGCATCCTCCATGAAATTAAAAGGTGATGCATTCAAAACCAATAAGGGGAATTTCTTCCACAAATGCAAATTAAACTTGGGAAGTCCCTGACTCTGAACACACTGAGCAGATGAACACAGATGAAAAAATGGAGTGTGCATTCATGCTAATACTAAAAATATACAGAATTATAGTAGTCAATTATAACTTTTTTAAAAAACAAAAAATTACCTCACTCATTTACTTTCTAATCACAGGGAATCCAGAGGAAAAAAATAGGCCATGGGCAGACTGTTCCACGTGGCTGGTGTGGGATTTCTCATTCCTTTTTCTGATGTATTTGCTCTGCTAATGCTGGACAAAGTCCCAGGTTAGATGGAGAAGAGGCCAATGCAGCCGGTGCCCCAGAAAGGCACATGCTACCAAGCAGCACACACAAAAAGAAAGGAGGAATAAGAAAAAAATAAAGTTAAAAAAATGGTATTTTCACTCCCAGTCCTGTTGGCAGACCTGATGGCTTTCTCCCATCGGCCCAAGGCAGCTCTTTCAGGCTGGGTGCCAGGCAGTGCGCGACACTCCGCAGCCGCAGTGCCCGGGTGCCAGCAGCGCCCTGAGCAGCAGCATGCTGGCAGTCACATTTTTCCAAAGCTCTGCTGTTACCCCCACCTCGTCCCACAGAAAAAATGCAGGCAGCACAGACAGAGGGCCACTGGCCAGAATGGCAACTCCCCAGACTGCCCCCGGCACCCCAGGGCAGCCCCCTGCAGCTCCCTTGGGTGCTGCCTCGCTGCCTGGCCCGGGGCTGGTGATATCCCTGTGCTGATAAGGACACACGAGGGCTGTTCTGCACCAACGCCCTCGTAGACCCAATTGCTGAGAATTTTCTGCCTTTTCTCCAGCTGACGGCTGGTCACGTGCACCTCACTGCCACCATCAAGCCCCCAAATGACAAACGTGACATTTATGCACCCCGTTCTCCCCGCAGCCCCGTTAGCTCTCCGTTACATTTCACACCTGCACCGACTTCACCCTCACCGAGCAGATTTTGCTCTTGAAACCCCCCCGTGATTCCCGCGCAGCTGGCGCGGCGACGTGCATGCAGCAGACAGTGCCGGCCCTGAGCCTCTGCCCTCGCAATCCCAGGAAATGGAATCCACATGAGAAAACATCCCCCTAACTGCCTTTTTATTAAGGCTTGTCGGAAAGCATTTTCTCCCTTTTCTTGTGTGGAAAATAAACCCCTGCCCATTTACAAAAATAATTGTTTTGCTCAGTTTAATCAAAAATGCAAAAAAAAAGGCTTTGCTTTCAAAAATTAGTTGTTGTTTTTCATGTTAAAGGTCAAAGATTTTCAATCAAGACAGATTTTTAGGTGAAAAAATCCATTTTCTCATAACACCATTTTTAGCCCAGAAAAGAACTACAAGTGAAGCTTTTTTTCCAAATATCTCTTGTCCTCAGCTTAATTAGTTTTACGGGTTTCTGTTGCCTCTCCAGCACGCAGTCCATGACACGTGAGCCTTTCCTATGGCCCTACAGGCAAATCCCAGCCCCTTCGGCAGCGTTTGTCGCAGAATTGCTGTGGAGGTTGCTGCCCGCTAATAAACGCAGGTGGTCCTGACCCCCTCGGTAACCAGAATCAGCATTTTTCCCTCACTGTCTGACACCACAGCTCCACCTGTCCCCGTGTGAAATGTCTGCCTGGCCACCAGAACAGCCTGGGGTGCAGTCCCACAAGGGGAAGAGCAGCTCTAGTGCATCGCCAGCTGTGACAGCCTGGGCACCACAGAACAGGGCAGCTCGGCCACCCGCTGCTGTGGTGCTCAGCTAAAACCCAGCCATTGGGTTGCATTGGAAGAGGGATAACATGCATTAGTGGCGATGGGAAACTTTTAAAAGTACCTCCGCATGGAAAGTCATTCATAGTTACACTCTCCTGGGAAATATATAACTTATCTGCGCCTCAGTAAGGGAGATAAATGTATTTTCAACTTGTCACAGTTGCATATTGCTTCTCGATACCTGTCCATACATTTTATATGCTTCGCATACCTGCGGTACGTCTGCAAAGATAAAGTACTACCAGCAAATACACACAACAGCAGGGAGCTGGATGATGCACGACCAAACAAAAAGATGATGGACCCGTATTCAAACAGCAGCTCGGGGGAGGCGGGGGGGTCACCGGGAGGTAGTTTTGATTTGTTTGGTTTTGCTTTTGTTGCGAGCGCTCTCAACCCACAAAATGAACCTCTGCAAAAAATAAATATATAAGGAAAGCTAGATAAGATATAAAATGTGCTTCCATCAGTTTCTTGATGGTCTGCAGTTATATTTTTGCATGGAAGTCAATAAAATTCCATGCAGTATGTGTTTTTCCAGTGGATGCAATTTTTACAAAAAAAAAAAGCTATAAATAAATTATTAGTTGGGTAAAGCTGCATTTGTTCTTAAAGGAGACCAGGATCAAAGTAAGGCAGTATGAGAGAAAAGGCAATAGATACGACTAGATTAGGCTGCGAACACCTTTAACTCTTCTTTTATTACTGCACCTGTTAGATTCATTTTTAATGATTTTTAACCTTATAATTTTATATTTTAAGTCTTTAATAAATCACTTTTACCTCCCTTGGGTAATGCATTTTGATATCTGTTTATGTATTCACTTTGGCACCTGAATGGCTGTAGTAGAAAAACCCTTCCATAGTATATTTAACATGGCAGACTCTAGGAAAATATAAAAGAAAATAAAATGAAAAACCTTCCATCCTATCTGTCTTCAGAGCCGTCAGTGCTGCAGCAGTGGGGTTTTGGTGGCTCCTGCTGAGCCCCCAACCCATCCTTCCGCACCTGCAGTCCAGACACAGGCACATGGGGGCCAGGGCTGTGAGCACACAAACCCCACACGATAGGCACCGGCTGCCTTAACTGCACATCAGAACGTGACCCACCAAGCACCTCTGCGTTACGATGCACATCGTAAGGACAGAGCAGAGCAGCGGGAGGAAAGCTGTGCCACGACCCCACACATGGGAAGTGTCTCGAGCTCAGCACCCCAGCTCGTGCTGCCAGCCATGGGGAGGACCCCCTGCTCCCAGGGGAGCAGGGGCTTAACATTAGCCATCCCCAGCATCTAGCTTCATGTCTCAAGGCACCGAGGATCAGGAGAAGTTGGCTGGGACGCTCAATGATCCAGTCTTGCTGGACCTCCGCCTCCTGAGCTTTTGCTAGCGCTCACAGCCTCCGCCCAAGGAACCTGCATAGGCCGTCCTTTATCAGGGGTTATTCCCCATCCCAATCGGCCCAACTAACAGTGATATGAGAAGTTTAACAAAGGAATTTCCTCCCCACTCATTTTATTCTTAAAAGGCACTAGAGGCTTGTAAACATTTGTGCAATAACGCAGCCCCGCAGAGGCACCGTCCTCGCAGCAGGCTCCAGCTCCTCGGCAGGCCCGAGGCTGGCGGGGCTGCGGGCCCGGCAGGCTCAGTCCTCCCCTCACCTGGAGCGCTGCCATCTCCCACATGTGCTCGAGCAGCGCAAAACCCACCTCCAGTTCAACCTCCTCCTTGTGTTACAGGTTGAGGAGAAACAGATGTCCCAGCCAGCCGCCCCGGTCTGCTCGCAGAGACACTGCTGTGCCTCAGCAGCCCAGGGTCGCTTCCCCACACCTCACGGGGGCGGTGCCACGTTCAGCGGGGTGCCATCCGGGGGATGCCCGTTCGTGGGCACGGTTAGGTGCAGTTGAAGCACACTGAAATGAGGTTTTCTAGATAGAAGTGAAGCTCAATTAAATGCAGATAGATGCATTTTGTCATATCGAGTACCAGTGTTCTCTGAAGGAGAGGCTGCACGTCTCAGGTTTGCAGAACAGCACGCTTTGCCTGCAAGCAGCCTACAGCTTCTCACACGAGGAGGTGCAAATCCAGCAGTTGATGCGCAGTCACCTGGGACAGCACTTGCCCAAGGCCCTGGCGCACTGACTTTTCTCCCCATTCTGGGGAAGGTAGACGTTGTTGCAGCTGGCTGGGTGAGCACCGACACACCAAGCAAACTGCAAAATGGCCTGGAAAGCGATGAGGAGAGGGCCAGAAGCATCAAGCTGTGCTGAGAAAGGCTGGAGAAGCCCTCAAGCAGTGAGCAGAAGGGAGCAATTTTAGTGCTGTTTTTCAGATGTACAGCAATTTTCTTGTCTGCTAATAAATGTACTACACCGCACATGAAGGCCGCGGCCACAAGAAAAATGAAAATTTCAGGCATACGTGATTCCTGAGCATATGCAGGAAGGCACCTTCATCTGGTGCACAGGGTTCGCCAGGGAGGTGCAGGTGGGTGAGGACGTTTGGACAAGACACCCAAGGAGCCGGGCGTCCAACCATGCAGCACGCCCAGAGCTTCACTGGCCCAGACAAAGGAGGAGCTGGCTGCAGACATGAGTGCTGACAGCAGCAGCTGGCACAAGATAACAGGAGCCCATTGGCTGCTGGCCGCTATGTTCCACTTTAAAAAATAAAAAATAAAAGTGGTGAGAGATTAGTTGATGCCTCCTAGTCCTTTCCAATCACATTGGATGTGATTTCAGTGATCTCCTAAAGCTGAGGAGTTTAGTCCTCATTCAGACAGAAGGCCTACAAGACCACAGAGTGAAAGCCGTGGGCTGATGCCACCTGCGAGGTCGGGGAAAGCCTCACAGGCTCGTGGGGCTGGCCCAAGGAGGCAGCGCGCCTGAGCGCCAGCCTCGACTGCAGTTACACATTCTGGTCTGGATATGCTCCGAGAACACAGAAAAGTAATTCACCTCAAGTATTGCAGCTTTTCTATAGACAACGCATCCAAAAAGGTTTCTAAATGTAAGAAAACAAGTATATAATTACATAATTAAGCAGATGCACTGCAATTTTTCTTTTATGTTACCCTTTATATTTTTAAAAGGCAACAGGACAGAGCTGTGCTAAAAAGCAATAAAGCACGGGTAATTTAATACCAAATTACATCCATATTGAAAAGTTTACATGAAGTTGAGAGCAGACAGAGGTCAGGTTTTCAGCAGGACTGTCTTTAATTGTGGCCATCAGTTTTAGCAATCCAGATCTCTGGATCAAAGAAAAATATAATGCGTTTCCTCAACACTGAATAGTGAAAGCAGACAGTAAGCATGGCACTATCTTGCACCAAAAGGTCATAAAAAAGATTATCAGAAGGGGAATACGTCTCGCTGTTCAACACACACATACGCATAACATACTGTATATTTTTAATAGTTACATTTTTCTAGCAGATTTTTCAGCAAGTGGGAATGTAAATTACAAGTTTTACTACTAGTTTTCAAATGCAAAGGGTTTTTTCTTCTTGTCCTCTAGTAAATGTGCCATCTTGGTGCATGTCTTTTTTAATTTTTTCTGTTGCTTTCAATCATAACTCTCAGCCCAGTGAAACAATTCCTCCCTCCTCGGGGAAGAGATGTGAGCTGAGACACTGTTTTGTTTCAGTCGGGGGGGAGCAGGGAGAGAAGAGAAAAAAAAAATAAATGAGGAGTAAATTATCAGCAAATCAGATAGAAACAAGTTTCCTAGATCTGCAGATCCATTGTACAAATGAAGCAATTTCATCTCTGCTTGCTCTGGGGGGGTGGGATTTTAAGTGGCCAAGGGGGACTGTAAGGGGATGTTAGCAGACGAAGCATCACAACATTTGCATGCATAGACCACTCAAATCTGCACCAGGAGACTACTTGTGAGAATCCATCTTTTTTCACTTAACAAGATACAAAATATAAAACACATTTGCCTCTTATTAAGCCTCTCTTGTAAGTGGTTCCAGGTCCACCATTTTTAAAGAGGGGGAGAGGGGAGCCTGGATGCTCTCTTGGGAATTTCACTGGAGTGACTGGAGATGAGGTACAGGCTGGGAGCCTTTATTACTTCCCCCCACACACACCCCCTTTTTTTTCCTTTTCTAAAAGCACAGAAGGAATAACATTTTAAATCATTAGCATTTACTTTAAGTAGCACTTTCTTCAACTAAGCTTCCCTTCCTGGCCCTCGCCCTGTTAGCACTGCACCCCGTGCTCACTGGAGGAGCTGCCCGATGGGATCGCGATCTGGTTGCTGAATGTAGGTGCTTTTTCAAAACTCTGCCCTCCAAACCAAGGTGGCTGTGAAAGAAACTGTAACCACATTTTTCTTTAAACTGTACTGAAAATAGTATTCTAGTGTTTATTAACACCTAGACCTGCAAAGCACATAACCTCTTGAAGTTACTTTCCTGCTGCAGTAGCAGTTTCTGTTTATTTTTTTTTATTTTATTTAATAAAAAAAAACACTAATCTGTTTCAAAAAAAAAAAAAAAACAAAGATTCTTAGCAGCCTACATTCAATTCACAGTTCTGTCACACAGTCAGTAGCATTTTCATCATTTCTATACTTGTTAAATATTAGATGCAATATTAAAATATTGAAGAGAAAAAAAAAAAAAAAAAGAAGAAAAAAAAAGGAAGCTAGTAGCAACTGCCTGAATTTACAACACTGACAAAGAGAGAGGTGGAGGTGATCTCTGAAAGAAGTCATGGGTTCTGTGGTTCAAGCATATTACAAAAAACAGTTATGAGATACTCCATAATCAATGTTCAAAAAGGGAGAAAAAATAAGTTTCTCCTCTACCTGGAAATTAGGCATTAGTGAGACTTCTTCAGAAACAAAAACAAAGTGATTTCCACTGCAGAACAGAAGGTGCATCCCACCCTCCAACCTGTCCAGAAGGAAACCTGGAGCACAGGTGCTTGGGCTTGAAAAATCTAGATTTCCTAAGAAAAGGGACTGCACTTCAGTGCCAGAGCAAGCATTGTCTTCCATTACCACAAAAAGAAGGAGGCAGAAGAAATTATTTTAGAAAATAGTAAAAAGGAATGGAAAACGGAGTACCTGTTGTGGGGGAACATCATCTCTGCTACAATTTGCACCAAAAACTTTTGGATGTTTCCAATGCACCTTTCACAAACCAGACAGCCTCCACATTTCCCCTAAATCTCCTGGAAATGCTGATTTGCCAACTAAAGTGTATTTCAAACAATCCCTTTTGTAGTGCAGTAAGTTCAACCAGAAAGCCCTCTTTCCCGGAGCAGCTGTGCAGAAGGTTAAGCATCGAGCCCAAAGCTAGTTTGTTGCAGCTCAGGAGGCGAGCCACAGCTCTAATCGGGTGCGCTAAGCCCGGTGCAGGAGGGTCACCTCCTCTGGGAGGTTTTCCTTGGACAGAGAGCCCTGGCCAAGTGCATGTAGTCACAGCCAGCATCTCTGCAGAGCTGCTGCTGCGGGCACAGCCGCCTGCTCCTGCTGCCAGCAGTGAGGGGCACGAGGCACAAGGCCTGCTGGTTGCCCGGCTGCAGTGGGTGCCACTGCCAGCTCCACCTCATCACCATGTGCATGCCTTGCCTCCCATGGGTGCTCTCCTCCACCTCCTGCCACCACTGGCTTCCCTCCGATCATTGCCCCCAGGCTTTGGGATGGGATGGGATGGGATGGGATGGGATGGGATGGGATGGGATGGGATGGGATGGGATTTGCTACAACTATTCTGAGAAATGAGGCTTAAACAGGCAAAGACAGGAGCTAATGGATGAAAGCCCAAACTGCAGACAGCTAGGTTTCCCTGACTCTCTCTCATGTCACCCTAAAAATGCTTCAGAACCTGCCCTTGTGCCTTGTTGCGTGCTGGCATTTATGTGATGTTTAAGAGGGTCTGGGGCAGGAGGAAGGCTAACCTGGGCAGAAGATACGGGGCTGAGAATTTAATCCCTTTGTACCTCAGTCACCTAATCCATAAACCAGGGATAATAATACTCACTAATCTCAGACGGCTTTAATTGATTATTTGTTAAGATCATCAAGAACCTTAGCAGGAAGACTTTAAAGACCTGTAAAGTCTGTTAATTATTTTACCATTATCATTGCTTCAAAATTATATCACATTCTTCCCTCTCCTCGCCTTTTAGACCAGGAACATTTCGAGGCATGCAGTGCATGACTGTGAGGCCACATCCAAGCTGAAGCCTTGGGGTATCGTAATGGATACGCACGGCTTTAATAGCAGACTCTTCAGACCAAGGATTGTGTCTTTCTGTTTATCTCATTATATAAAAACAACAATGAAAACAATATGGCAGAATCCTCTGCTGCAGCTAATGACAACGAGCAAGGAAGTGCTGTACTAAACTGAATACAGCAAGGGGGGAATAATAATGTTGCTAATAGGGGAAGTTTAGCCGTAGCTTTTCATCATCAGATCTCTGACCTGTCTGCAGCAGAGCTCTTCTGCATCCACTTTAACATACAGGTAAAAAGCAATGGTGCAAAGTCAAGTGGCGAAGATCCAACCAAGTCCCCAGCTCAACCTTAATGAGGCATTACTTTAAAAAAATAAGGCTGTTTATCACTGTTAACACAATGACAATTACATGTTTATTAATGTAATATATATATAGTCATATTCAAACCATATGTTTGTCTACACATGGATTCATCTTTTTTTTTTTTTTAAATCACTTGATCCAAACTTCAGAATAACTACACCCTAATAATTTTCATCCTTTGAGCTCAAAGGTTTGTTAAAGCACTGACCAGGGAAATTTCCTGTCCAAGTTACACATAGCCTGAGATGAAGAATTTACCAGATCCTTTGCTAAACTTCAAGTGGTTAACAACTATCATTAAAATATCTGTGCCACATTCCCCACTTGAATTTGGTGATTAGAAGTTGAGTCCACTTCTGTTTGCTGCAGATTTCTCCATGCAGACACATACACCCCTACACAGGGAAGAGTTTCATGTGAATTTAACTTCTACCATAAATAAATAAATACATAAAAACACTAACTTCTCTACACTACTTTAGGCATCTCTTTGTGTACCACATTTTTGCACTTTTAGACCCAAAGTATGAACAATTATTTCTTGCCACCAATGCTATCCAGAGCAGGACTATCCTGATGCTCTAGACTGAAGATTTTTCCATGATTATAGCAATACTTGGTCACACCTGAAAGACTAGCTTGTCCGATATCAGTAACGAAGGTATTTCATGGCTGGTGAATTAGGAGGAAGTGTGACCTAAATTACTTCAATTCACATTTAATCTTTTCGCCTCAGGGACTCAAACCCCTCCAAGTAACGGCCAGCATGAGCCCAAATGGCCAAGTGCAATAACGTCTGTGACTTTGTGCACAGCAGGAACATGCCATAACTGTTACCTGCACTTCGCATGTGCATCCACACCACGCACATACGAGGGCGGTCGGTAGAAGATCTCATTTTATTATGGCCTCAGGACACCGAGCTAGAATTGGTCTAACAGGAAGGGGAAAGTTATTGAGCCACAAGCTTTTTCTCAGATGGTTTTCTCTTCAGAAGTTTACTTTACCTCCCAAATTAAATTTTTTGGTAATATTCAATACTTTTTTTCTGAAAAACCTTAAGTTGTACCAGTGTGTCCACAGTTATTTATTACCTGCCTTGTGGTCTGAACAAATATGATTTTGTTATTCTATGTTGTCAATAGAAAAAGCACATATGGTTTTGTTTGACAAAATTATGATAAAATTCACTGTATCCTAAAAAATGATTGAAAAGTTTGCAGATGGTTTCTGGGCATAGTAGGGAGGGAGAGGATTGAATTTCAACAAAAGACGTGCCAAATTTTTTTCTCTTCTTACTGTTCACCCTGTTTCCACATCCCAGCTTTTTTCTTATTAGATACTAGGGTAAAGCAGGTATTCAGTCCAGAAGTCATATGTTTCTCTTTAGCTTTTGGCATTCCATCACACTTTGTCATGTTCGCATTATGTTATACCCAGGTTCATTCACAGATAAACATGAAATGACATCATAAGCCTCAAGTCACAAACAGCAAAACATAATTAATGGTAATCAAAAGTGACAAATCTGTACCCCAAAAATTTAATGTTTGAGGAATGTTAGTTTGGGGCATATTCCGAAGGTTCTAAGTGAACTTAATTTTGTCTTCTTTTTCTTTTTTTCTTTTTTCTTGAAAACTAAGTTCTTCTCTTCCTCTGTTCTTCTACTTCCCAGAGGACAAATAAGTGAGGAGAGGGCCAGGCACTGTGAGCCCAGGTGAGACATCAGATTATTTCCTGATAAAATCGATAGCTCCCTTTTTGTCAGCTCAGCTCACATATTAAAGCTAATCCCTTCCATGGGCTTTCCTGTAGCTGCTCACGATGCTTGTACATGTTCTGTAAAACAAAAGACCCACGTAAGCCGCGTTGTTTGTGTTTCATCTCCAAAACATCTTTACAAAGAGATTCACCTGTCATTTGGTAGCACACATTTTTCGTCTTCTTCATCTGCCTGGGGAAAATACTTATTTAACTTTCTGCGTGCACCTGAACTCTGCAGCAGCTGGTGCCCCATGGCAGTGGCAGATGGGCAGCTGGGGCAGCCCCTTGGGCATTAACAGGAACGGGGCTGCGGGCTCCAGGGCGAGACTCTGGGAGCTCCGTGGGGATTCTGCATTCAGCAGAACAGCAGGAACCAAACAGCATCACTGAAATAACTCATATGTGAGCATGGGGAGGGGGGTACAACTCACCTTCTCATGCTTTCCATTAATTTGGTAACAGACTTCAACCTGTCATAGCCATTTTTCTCTCCCCAATACTCATGGCAGTTGACGATCTGCTACATCACCACCTCTAAAAGCTGCTCACAGCTCCATGTGCACATGTTCACGGAGGTCCACACCTACACCACGAGCTGGGAGAACAGAAGCCTGGGTGGGAAGTTCTGCTTTCCCCAGGGAGGAGTAGAGGGACAGCATCCTCAAGGTGCGAGCTCTGAACTCTGTCCCTTCTCCTTCATTTTAGCCACGTAATGATGGATAACACAAACTACTCAGTACTTCTTTAACCAGCCCAAATATTCCCATCTCTGCCAAAGCTGTCAATGCCCATCGGCAGCTGTCATCCCATCTGCCATGGGATGTCTGTGGAGCAGCAAGCCGGCCTGGAGAAGATTGGTAATTGTTGAAGGGAGAACATCTGGAAGGTGTCATCTGAGTGTTAGTAGCTCTCCCTGCCTATGAGCTGTGCCCAAACATGTCGATAAGTTTTCCAACGTGGAATTCATTTTTTATAACAGGATACATGTGGCAGTTCATGTTTCAGCAGTGGACAGAAGTGGCTCTTTTCTTCTTCAAAAAGATTTGTGACCTCTTCTCCAGGCTACTGTAGTGTGATTTATTTGGGACTCCTTTTACAGCACACTCACAGGCCACAGCATTTCCAAACACAAGAGCAGAGGCTTTCAGCTGCCAGTTAATGAGAGCTACCCCCTGTGACCGGCACTGTCTGCCTGCCAGCCCATGAGCACAGCGTAAGGGCCGCGAGAGCACCAAGATGCTCTGCAGGGGTCTGGCTGTCCTAAGCTGCCTGGATGGGCACTGTGGTCTGTGTGCTGCTGGATGGGGGCACCCAGCTGGGCAAAAGTCCCCCTGTGCAGAGAAAGGGTGAGTTTCACCAAGGTGCCCAGAGAAATTACCAAGGAACAGGGTGAATCTGACCTGAGAACATCTGTGGACTCTCTCACCGCCAGAAACAAGATGAGGAAGGACAGGGAGCCTGGGGAGCAAAGGAGCAGAAATGAAGGAGGAATGTAGGGAATGGAAATAAAACTCCCCCAAATCTTGTAAAAAGTTTTTGATTTAGTTTGAAAGGGAGTGGTGAGGAGAAGACACTTTGCTCACACATTTCACTCGTGGTCGTTTGCAGCAGCCGGCCCCAGGAAAGCAGCACGGGGCCTTGCCCAGCCTGAGCCTGCAGCGTGTGGCTTACAGCCCAGCCCAAGCACATCTGCGAGCTTCTGCATGCACCTCGGAGACATTCACGGCTCTCCCAGCCACATCTGCACAACCCAAAAGGCACCTGACCAACGGTGGAGTGAGGCACAATTATTGATTATGCAGAGGAGGAATTTTGCAGGACCTGTTCCATGCAAATCCCTGAACTGATCACAGAGCAGCACACTTCCATACCCTTGCTTATTGCCAACAGAGAGTGTGTGTGACCTATTTGAATTTTATCTAAAACTATTTTCTTGTTTAAGGTCTCTCAAAGCACTTATTAAAATAATCAGTTTGAACATCACAATGGCTTCAGGAAAACGCAGGAGCTGGAAGATTTTCAGCAACAACTCAAAAAAGTCCTTATGCAACACTACATATCACATATATCTCAAAATAGCACATGCATGGAGAAGTACCATTTAGAGAGATTCTGAGCATTTAACCTTTTCAAAGGGACCCTGGGAATGCTACCTTCTGCCTGGCCAGAGAGCAACTGGCTTTTACATCCTGCGGGAGCTGCCACCCTCTATCTGAGGCACTGAGAGGCTGGATCAGCACTCTGCATTAGCACGAATCCTTGATGTGATGCTTAAACCTATAACCCTCCAGTTCAGAGGGAAAAATTCTACCCAATAAACCTTTCTGACATGCAATAAAATAACACATTTATTTACTTGCTTGAACCCACCAATGTGCTGTTCATTTCAGTGATTGATAGAATTGGGTTATAATAAGCATACTTTATTATTGAAAAATTTAATTTAAGGTTTAAACATAAAACAAATGGTATTTTCAAATCTATTTTAATGAAGACTATCAAAACCATTCCATTGCCATAAGGGAAAAATTCTGTCTCCATATCTGTTATGTATATATGCATAAAATCTTCAGCCTACAAGTATAAGTCGCCTGTCCTTCTATCAATCCATCATTCTGAAAATAGAATACAGAAAGCCTTATTTTTTCACTTAATTTTCATTAGATTCTTGAGGGAATTAAAATAACACAATAATGGGCAAATTCTGCCACTACAAATCCAAATGACAGCAATGAATCTACTTATGGGCGGAATTTGGCCAAAACTCCAGCTAGGAGTGCCAAATACAGAGCAGATACCAATAAAAGAATACTTAGAGCTCAAGTATGTCAGGCAGGTAAATAATATACTGTAAATTCATACAGGAATATGAGTGCCTTTAATGTGCCATTCAGAGTAATGGGCTGGCTGGAGGGACCTCGCGGCACAGTGCCCGGTGCGTGCTGTACCCACGGGCAATGCGGCGCTTGCACCAGGGGCTGCCGAGGCTCCTTACCACCTGGGCAGACCCCGTGCTGGGCACAGCCCGAGGCAGCCCCCTCCTACCAGCATCTCCAAAGGGGTTTTTCTTGTACAGGAAATGCAGGACTGCTGGTGTGCCTCCAAAAGGCTGCTGAACGTCCAGACAGCATCCAGCCCTGGAGAAGTCTAGCGATATGATGTATTGCCCAACGCGCGCGACTCAGTTCTTTGAAATAGAAACTCTTCCTACTACGTGATTAAAGAACGTCTCTCCCTTTGGAGCAGCCAAGCCAGCAGAGCCGTCCATATCGCTGCGCTGTAAATCAGGTTAACGACCCTTTGTTGGAGGCCAGTTGCATTCGGCAGAGGGATGGTCGCCTCCTTCCTCGGAGGGCTCCAGTTTAGAGCACCCGGGTGCAGCCCTTGGCAGTACAGTCCAGAGCACTCTCCATTTTCCTGCACATCCACCTTCATCCTGGGCTGCCCTGCATGAGTGTTGACCAGGCAATCCTTGAAGTCCCGTGCCAGAAGGGCCATCCAGCAGCTCGCTGGGAGACCTCTGCTCTGCCAGCAGGACGGAGAGGTGCTGAGCTGTGTGCATTGGCTCTCCCTTGTCCCATGTGCACTGTGCCATTCTCCTCTCCCCCCTCATGCATGCTCGGAAAGAATATTTTGGTGGGTGTATGAAGAAAAGTTTTATAATAAAACTTTCCCCTGGCACTTTCCTGAGATCTTCCTTCCCACAGTCTGTGCAGATGTCAGCTCGCTCCTCTCTAAAAAAGCAACACAAAAAGACACTGGACATGCCAGAAGAAAAGCCCTGCTCCTGAGCCGTCCCCTCACCCCTCTTCCCCATGGCTGGGGGGCGAAGGGCTGTGGGTGCCTGCAGCAGGGCAGGGGTTTGGGAGCAGCCTCCAGGCGTTGGGAACACTCCAGATCCCTGCTGGCTTAGGGCTGCCCACCCGGCCATGGCACACAGCAGAGCCTCAGATCCACAAACCCTGCCACTGTTGGCATTAGGCCCCCACTAAGAGCAAGCAGCCAGGTGCTACCACATCCAAAATTGCCATCCCTGGGCAGTCAAATCCTGCACTGGGTTAAAATGTCTGCCCACAACTGGCTGGGCTGGCTGCTGTCCTCAGCCCCTTTCTTATTCCTTGGTTTTTGGAGATAGGCAATACATTTTTTAGCTTGAATGCATTTAAAAAATAATAATAATTTGGGTCTGCCTGCTTGTTATAATTCAGTGTGTAAGTTAAACATTAGCCACGTGCTGAAGTTCGGGGGGTGGAAATAATAGACTTGCATTAAGGATGCTGAGAATGCTCTCATTCACATTTTCCTTAAATTTTTTAAATCACCTCAAACCATAGCAGAACATTAAAAGCACCATGTGTTGGCTGGATTCTTGTTTGATAATTTTTAAATGATCGTCTATATTCTAATTCGGTTTGCACACTGCCCAGATAAATCAACAGATTCATTTCTTCCGTGGGTCAGACCGTTAGCACATTTTGCCTTTTTGCGGAAAAGAAATTTATCTTTTGAAATGACTTATTCTTTCCCTGGATGTTCCTTTGATGCAGGTCTATTGTTTCAGTGTAAAGAAAATGTATTCCTTTAACAGGTTTATGCCTTCAATGGAATTTGTGTAAGTAGGTTCCACTGCACAAACACAAAAAGCCCTAATACATGCAGGCTGGGTCTACATCACGCCGTCAGATGTCAAGTTTGATGGCTGATGGTACTTACACAGATTTACACAACAAAAAGTACATTAAAAGGACGTTAAGATTGTGAGTCAAAGTCACAAAAGCATGGAAATTCACATTTCAGGATTTAAACATCCAATATTGACATGGAATGCTGAATATTAAAACAGTATCCCATTAGAGTTAAGGTACTGAATAATTTTTAATCTAGACTATTAATTTCCTGAAATTTGTTGTTCTCTCTGCCTCTTACGGCTTTCACATTTTTAATTAAGTTTTTGTTGTGTATATGTCCTTGTCTTGTAATTTCAGAGTTGCTCCTTCTGTGTCTAGTATAATTACATAATATATGCAGCATGTGTGATAGCTTAATTAGAAATGTTAACCACTATATGTATTGAAATCATAAAAAGCTTCATGAAACTTTAAGAGTAAATGTTTCTACGTATTTACTGAGGCTTGTAAATGGTTGTTTCCAGTATTATTCTCTAATAAAAACAATTACACCCAACACCAGCCCAACCTGGAGTAAAATTATGAATAATAATAATAATTAGTACTTACAGAATCCTTTCAACACAGTGTTACCATTTTCAGATAGAACAAACATATTTAGGGGTTAAGTGACTTGCCAAAGGGCTCGCTTCAAGTCAGTGTAAAAGGAAAAAAAAAAAAAAAAGCCACGCTCAGAAACCAAGCGTCTCAAACCAGGCTCAGGCAGCAATATTAAACTCTCTCTCTTTGATCATTTGACCCCCCTCCCCCATGTGTCTGGCATTATTCTTACAAAACCCTGCTAGGATCCAAACCTTTCAGATGCTGAATTGCTCTTAGGAGATGTTGGGCACTAAAATAAATGGGAATTGAAGGTGCTTAGAAACGTGCACAGCCAGAATGATGTAAAGTTAAAAATAGTAAAGTAAATTGTATTTTGAAAATTTTTTGTAACATTAAAAAAAAAATTATTCCCAAGTTTACACATCTTATGCCAGGCCTTACCCTGGTGTGAATTCTGTGAGGCAATTTTATAAGCCTTCGGAGTAGAAGTGTGTAGCAAAAACAATAGCATGCTGTAACTTTAACTAGCAGTCTTACAGCCTCGCTGCAATAGAAGCAGAAATATGCAAGTTAAACCAGTGGATAAAAAAATCTCCAATGTAATGACTATTTGCTACGCTCTCAGAAGGGGCTGGGACAGCTTATGGGGAGAGGAGAGGAGCACCAGGAGAACGGCAAAGTGCAGTGAGATAAAACAGGAGCCGCTACTTTGAATACAATTTACGTTTGCTAATTCCATTTCTATCTACACAGAAGGGAGGCTCCATCTTACACACCAGTGCAGCCATTTTGAGCTCACCAAGAACTAACTAGACAGCGAGTGGCATTCTTCCTCAAATAAACCATGATAGTGGCTCAAATGCAAATGGGTGCTGAGTAATGGCTAGTGGATAGCGATGGCCAGTATCAACCAAAAAAAAAAATAAAATAAAATAAACACAGGAATTTTCTTAATATCTCGAGATGACTCTGCAATGCTGGGACCAAAGGAATCGCAGCTCTCCAGAAGTGGTTCTGCATCAACATTTCAGTGTCAAATCCGTGTTGCGAGGCACCAACTTGTGCAGGCCCGCTGCTCGTAACCGCAGCAATCTGTCCGTGCCCTCGGTGCTGAGCTGGCCCTGAGATGCTGCGGCTGTCACCTCCCGCAGGAGGAGAGGACAGGAGCACCTGGTAAAGGGCTTCTCCAGCCCAGGGCCCTCCAAACACCAGCCAAGGCTTGCCTGGTTGGTTTTACTTCTAAAATAAAGCCTTTGGAAGAGAGGAGAAGCTGATTTATACTCACACAAGTTTTCCAACATGGATTTTGGGTGGATAAGCCTTTTTCTGCCCTTTAAAAAGCAAAGAGGACAGAAGTTACTAACAGAGGTTTTTTGTTTGTTTGTTTGTTTTTGTTTTTGTTTTTCCACATAGTCAAAATTGCACACATCTGAAATTTGGACTCAAGGTAAGCCAACATGTGAAAGAAAATGTCTGAGAAGTCTGTTGTCCAGCCAGGCGGTCAGAACCCCTCAGCTGAGGACCCGCCAGCATGGAAATGCATCCCAGCAGGATGGAGAAATCCATCAGGATTTCGGATTTCAGCAAAACACTAAAATCAATAACTTTGTAAAGCTTTTTTTTTTTTTTTTTTTTTTTTTTTTTCCAGCAGTTAAAGTGTTACCAAGAACTGGGCACAATTCTGCACTGCCCCAGCAGCCCCAGCTCACGTCTCTGTGCTGCCTCCATCCCAAGCGCAGCAGGCATCGCGTCCAGCCTGCCACAAGGCTTCTGAGGGCACTTTATTTTTTCCAGGTGTCCTGCACTGGCTTATTTATGGTCTCACTTTCTTCCTCAGTGTGAGAAATCCTAGCTTTTAGCCAGCTGTAAAGGATTGGTAAGAAGCATTTGTAAGAGGAAAAAAATTAGCAACGCTTTTTTCTTACCAACCTTTGCCCACCTTATTAGGCCGAGAATTTTCCAGTGTGCTTAAATAAGCCCCGCAGCACCCTCGCGTTTGACCTGCGAGCAGCATTCAGCACATTATTACAAAAACCAGCTGAAACATGGTCACATCTGATAAACCTGGGCTTGCCTGAGCCTTTCCGAGGAAAAACTTCCCATGAGAAAAAAAAAAAAAAAAAAAAGAGAGAGAGAGAAAATTAAAAAAAAAGACATGAATTTCTGTTCTCACGGGCTTTGGCAAAATCACAGTGACCCACCTGAGAAAGCCCAGAGGCAGCCACGTCTCTCACCAGCCCCAGTAACATCTCCCGTGCCCACTGCCCAGCCCAGGGGCAGAGGTGTCCGGGTGGCGCCCAGCCTGCGTCGCGCCACGGGGAGCCCGTCCCAGCCGAAATGATGTCGAGCAGCTGCTGCAGCAGAGATCGCAGCCCTCCAGCTGCACACATCTGGCCTTTTAGGAACGCCGCGGTGCCACCAGGGCCAGTGGTGCCATCGGGTGGCGCTCAGCAGAGCAGGATGTGGCCTCGGGGCCACGCTCACTGCAGAGCCGCGGTGCCAGGTGCTCAGATATCAAAAATGTGCCCAGAGCTCAGCTTCAAAACAGAAGCGTGAAGGCCCTAGCAAAGTTGTTGCTTGAAGGAAAATGAATCTTGGGTTTATCAAAACGAGGTGTCAGATACCTTTCTGCATATGCTGGAGAGACTCTACCCTGCGTGGTTAATGGCAGGTTATTCCTTTTCTTATGCTGTCAACTATTGTTACTGATTGTTAATAGCATTAATATTTCCATCACTTAATTTATTTTATTAATCCCATTCAGGTTTACCATTACCAGCATATGAACTGTAAATAGCAATAATAATGCCATCAAGGTTAATATCGCTGATGCTGAAGGGTATTATGTAAAACACCGCCTGTGAGCGGCAGCGAGACGGGCGCCTATAAAACCTCGCGTGAGATAGTGGGGGGGGTTAAACAAAGGTCTCGCGCAGATTTACGGAATTGCGTTATCTGGTGGAAGAGGTGAAGATTTAATACCAAAAGCCTCCTTTAAATTTCCCGTAATGTTCCTTTCTATCCCCCGACTGTAAAAATATAGCCGAAGAACATTCTTAAGGAACAGCATTTTTATCTTAAATTATTAAAAGTCTAATAGTGGCTTCAGTTTTCTTCTAAAAGCACAGGCACTGGAAATAGGCGATTTGTCAACTTTTAAATCACAATATGCAGGCGTTAGGATGATTACAAACAGCAGAAAGAGAAGGTCTGCTTGAGAGAGTATAGGGCAAGCAAAATCCCTGCTGGTGGACTCTGAAACGCCAGGGCTGGGGGGGAGAGGGACCTGATCCGGGGCTGGTCCTCACCCTTCCAGGTGTGCACCACAGCCACAGAGAGCAGCAGCACCCAGCAGTGAGCACACCGGCATAATAATACTGCTCAAGCTGCTAGCTAAGTTTATCTGCAATTAAAAGGCCAAAATATCTCCAGGCAAACCAGCCTTCCTGCTGGTGGAAGACCCAAGGCAGAGGGAGGGGACGCAGCACCCTGCAGCCCAGCACCACCATGGGCACGAGGTGCAGGAGAGCCCACAGGCTGGGACAGGGACACCAGAGGGAGACACACGGGGACAGCCCTGCTACCCCCCCAGCAGCCCGAAGGAAATGCTTGCAGATGCTGCTCTGGAATAAAGGGGGGGAAGACTCAGAAGAAAAATTTGAATCCTATAGAAATTCCAGGAGAATACGGAAGCCGCTAGTAAAGAGGCCACTGAATACAGTAGTTTAGGGAAATCTGGAGAAAGGCTCCATTTGCACCTCTGGGATGGATTTCTGAAGGCTAAAGAACACGTCAGCTTCCTGCGCTTGGACAGGGTGATTTAGTATTCACACCACTTTATTTGGGAGGAATTTGTAAAAGAGTTTGAGCTATAAAATACCTTTCTGCTCATTTTTCATTGATGCTGCTGCAGCGATTGCAGAAGTCTGCCAGGGCACGGAATTAAAAGGAACGTTTTCATGGAGGAAGGCTTCGTCCTGCGGTAGGAAGTGGCCCGTCGGCACAGACCCTCCTTTCTTTGTTACATCTGCCTTGCCTTCCTCTAAGAATTAAATTAGATATACAAGGGAAAAAAAGAGAGAGAGGGAGAGGGGGAGAGAGGGAGGGCAAGAAAGGGAGGGAGAGAGAGAAGAAAAAAAAGGCTCAGGCAGGAATATATTTCCTATGTCTGGATAAGGGGAAGGATTCGAGGTAATTGCTTGCTTTTCTCATTGTTCTCAGCTGCCAAGCAGAGATTCATAGAGTGTCTGCAAAGATCTCTCTCTTTTTTCTTTTCCTTCTAATTCTTCACTCCCCCCCTCCAAACCATCACAGACCCCCAGCCCCGATCCCTCCCCTTCCCGGTGCTTATTCCACCCTAGGAAAAAAAAAGTAATTTGTCTGTTTTATTTATGATGCAATGAAGGTATGCTGAACGCATCGGGATAACCTGACACTGGTCAAACTATCTGTCAGCAAAGAAGAACTGCCTTCATACTCCAACGAGTGCATAATTTAACCATTTCTCCACCACAGGGCAGCGCGAGACCATTCATTTACAGCGAGAGGTTTTGTCACTGTTCCTTTCACAATAAAAATCAGTTTTGTTGCACCCTGGCAAAAACTGGAATTTGACGTGTTTTCAATCAGCCCTTTATCTTCTCATTTTCACTAGTCATATACAGATTGTCTGCATGTAATAAAACTTCTACTTGGAAAAATATAAAATGATTTGAGATATTCATATGAAAGCCAGGTCCCAAAACAAGATGGAACACACAAATCTGCCAGCTATGAAACCAATTCAGGATGGATTTAGGACCCAGATAGATCCAGACAATTGGATGCTGAGTATGGTGAAGAAACAGTAATGCCTCGGGTCTGAAAGAAGTGCGTATAATCCTATCCTCCTGATGCACAGGGCGGCAATGGCTACGGCTCTGAGAGCAAACGCAGCCCGTCCAGCGGCCAGGGTACAACGAGAACAGAAGGAGGAGAGAGCAGGCGAGAGAACCATAGCAAAAATATTTGGAATGTACACCACGGATTAAAAAATAAAATAAAATGAACTGCATCAGAGCTTTAAAAAATAATAATATTAATAATAATCTATTCAAGCCCTGTTGAAATAGAATGGAGCAAAGAAGGGAAAGGCTTTACCACTTACATTCCACCATTTTAAATTAGCCACAACATTTTTTCCTCATGGCCAGCACCATGCTGACCAGGCCAGTGGTTGGGAAGCTCCCTCCTGCCCAGGCCATGCCCACGGCCACCCCTGCCCACTGCCACCGGCTGTGCCATGGCCACACCGCAGCGCTTGTTGGCCAAGGAGGGCGAGCACGGCCGGCGTGAGCAGCTCCAGCTCCCCACTTCCCCACAGCCATGCCATTTGCTGCTCTAATTCTTGATCTGAGACAGGAAAGGACACGCCAAGTTTGAACAATTCCATTTTTTATTTCACCATAAAAAAAACAATGCTCGGGATTAGGCCCCGAACTGTGAGCTCTCGCGCCACGAAGCCCTGCCGGGCAAGATTTCCTGAATAAGTAGGATTTGAGCACACTGAAAATATTCTGATGTTTAATAAATGACAGAACAAAATATGGAAAAAAAGATTTTGAAATATAATGCAATGCATGCAACAGGGATCAGAAAAGGAACTCCAGGAAATAAGGGGCTTGATGAATAGGTTCTGCTTATGATCCTATTTATTTCTGATGCACACCAGTATTTGCCTTTGCACTGTAAGAAAGCAGAAAAAGATTTTATGAATGGGAATATCTGCAGCAAGAGGACTGTACCCTCACAGGGAGCTGACAGGCAGGGTCGAGGCACAGCCACCAGGCTGTCCCCAGCACCCCAAGGGACGGCCTCCAGTGCAGCCACACTCGCCTGGGGACCGGGACACTGGGGCCGAGCCGGCACCCAGCTCCTGGTGCTCTTCTGCTCCTGCTGCCGGGCTGCTTTTGTCCATCCTTTGTGGAAGGAGGGATTGCACAATTAAAATCTGGGTCTCTCCTGTATTCTGAGACAATTTGCTGAGAAACAGGCATTTAGAAATGACATAAATTTTTCATTGTGAGATTATTTAGGAGTCGGTCCTTGTAGTTATATTGTCTACTTACCTGTAACTACTTATGTATTAAACACATGTTAAGATAAAAACAAATATACTTGGCAAAACATAAAAATAAAGATATTTTGGATATGGGGAATCAATTTGTAAAAGAATAGATTCTGTAGTAGAAACATCTAAAAAGACACATCATGCTGTTTGTCCTGTCATTCTGGAAATCCCACTTCTGCACAAATATGATGAATGTTCCTATGTTTTTCACACAAAGATTGTTCTGTAATAATTACTGTATTTAGGAACAGTCCACTTTAGTTTCTTCTTGCCCTTTATTTTTTCACTACTGAATGAAGAAATAACATGAAATTACAAGGACCGGACGATCTCTTTTTAATTCGCAACCATCTTAAAATGTGAAAATACAAACAGAGATAAATACATCAAGCTTTAATTTTATTGTAAAATTGCAACTAAAATTAAAATTAGTTTAAACAATTAACATTTGTTTAGAAAAAGGCACAATGAGGTTGAAACATTCTGTGTCTGTTTTTAACTTGAACCAAATTTTTAAGGCTGTTATAAACCTGAAAACAGGATGTTAATACCTGAAACACTTGCATTAATTTAAACATAAGAGTCCAAATAACATCATTATAATTCTGAACAGGTTGTTTTATCTCCTCAAATCCAGAGTTAAAACCTGCTAAAATAAAATTACAAGAGCCTTTTGAACAGACAAGCTCCTTCAAAAGAAACTGTACAGTTTTGAAACCTGATTTGTGTTACAGATTTTGAAGTGTTCATAATTTGTATTTGTGAAACAAGCTGGATTATTACAGCAGGGGAGATCCTATCAGTTTACAGTCTGCCTGAATTTCATACAGAAATCTGACAACACTCCTCCATGATCCCCTCTTTAAGTAATTGCTCTGCCATTTTGTCGTTGCTTCTTTTTCACCTGACTCAGCCTCAGAGAACCCAAACCACACATTTTAAAGCAGATTTCAATGTCCCAAAACAAAATTTGCAATTAACAATTCTTTTATCATCCCTCTTCAACATAAAGAAAAGGCGCGTTTATGCTGATGTAAGGGAATTTGCTGCAAATCAGTTATTTTTTACTTCAGTAAGTGACTTAAAGCAAATGAAAATCCTACTTGGTGAAATAAAAGAATCCCCATTCCCAAGCTGGAGTGCCCAGATTCTGGAAGAAAAGTAGAATGTATTTTCAGAGAAAAACAAATAACGAGGGAAAGAAAGAATAAAGCAGGTAGCAAAAAGAAACTTGAAGAACAAATTCACACCTCTCATTAGCAATGTAATGCGTGGTTTGGATTACAGATGTCAGCGGCTCCCGCAGCAACGTCCCTGCGGGCTGGCTGTGTGGGCAGCAGGTACTTTTGGTTAAGCGGCCTTTGGGCGCGATTCGGCCAGGTGACACCACGGGTGCCCTGCTAAAACCCAAACGCGGCCGCAGCACCTTCCTCAGCCTGCGCCGAGTTGGGGATGGGGAAAAGCGCGAGTGTTTGCGGGAGGGGTTGGGGAGCTGCGAGCAACGCCGGGGAGCGTCCGCAGGGACAGGCGGCCAAGGAGTGCTGATCGCCCCCGACCCGAGCCCCCAGCCCCAAATCCCCAGCCCCTAAGCACCGGGCGGCTCCAGGCGCTGCCCGCGACCCATCGCCCCGCCGGCCACGGGGCCGCTCCCCGGCTTCGAACTGCGCCCACCTCGCCCCACCGGGGGGACCCGAGCCCGGCTCCCCGCCGCCCCCTCCTCCCCCCCCTCGTGCCCCCCCGGGCATCATTTGCTGCCATCATCGGGATTTTTCTACACGCGCCGATCGCGCCCGGCTGCCCGCGGGGCTGCGCTGGGGGCCGCGCGGCCGGGGCGCTTCGGTGGAGGGCGGGCGCCCTCTGCAGGCGCAGCCCCCCCGCAGCCCCGCTCCGCTCCCCCCCAGCCCCGCTCCGCTCCCCCCCCGGCCCCGCTCCGCCTCCCGCACGGCGGCGGGGACGCGGCCGGGGAGCCCCGGGCAGCCCCCCCCCGGGCAGCCCCTGCTGGGCAGTGCCCCCCCCCCCCCGGAGCCGTGCAGAACGGGGCTTTTTGGGGGTGTTCTCCAAAATTCGAGGCGTGTCGGCGGAGCCCTGCACAGACACCTGTGCGGGACGGGTGCAGGCGCGGTGCGCTGCGCGCTCTGGGCTTTAAACAGCGCTTTGGGGTCTGGCTGGGGGGTGCGTGTGTGTATGGGGGGGGTGTGGGTGTTTGTACCGACACAGGGCACGCGGGGAGAGCGGCGCCGGGTTAAAATGCAAACCAAAGGGCCAGAGGCGGGGAGCCCACTCCCACGCGAGGTCGGGGGGCCCGGCAGCCCCCAGGCACGAGGCCTCCCCGGCCGGCGGCGTGTGCGCTGCGGAAGAGGGTGGGATTAGGGAAAAAAACCTTCTCTGAAGGGAAAGCGTTTCAAAAGACGTCATGAAATGAGAATTTACTAGTCTTTTCCAAGACCTAATAATGCCTGTGCAGCACAATAGACATTGCTCACTCTGCCACAGACAGGACTTTCAGGCTCCTTTTTGTCCCCGGCCCCCCTCCCCCTTTAAGAATATAGCTTATGCAAACCTCACAACAGACTTTTGCCTGAGATTGTATATCAGAGCAGCAGGGGGGCTGATGAAGTGCTCATTTTTTTACATCAGTCTTATAAATTGCTCTCCCCATTAATTGTTTCCATGGAAACAATGCATTTGGCTTGTAGGGGGATCCTGAAATTTTTTTAATGGGATTCTTAAAAACGGGCAAAAGGCGGGTGGGGGGTAGGGTAGGTGCTCCCGAACGTCCTCAGAAAAGATCCAGTTTAACTTCTAACAAAATGTGCAATTAATTGCTTGTTTCCAAATGTTGCTAGGCTGAATCCAGATTAAATCAAGGATCTGAAAACATTATTCAAATGACCAGGGGAAAAAAAAAAAAATGAAACAAAAGGGCAAGTACAGATTACGTGACAGCACAGACGAGAATTTTCAAACACCTCCTAGCAAAACACAGTCATGAGACCATGACCAAATAACAATTCTTTAATGTCACAGCCTTAACTAATAATTTAAGCATGAGCAGTCCCTGATAACCCATCAGATCTTCCAACAAACATTGCGTTTCTTGCAAAATCTCCGCATGCTGCTCTGACAGGGACAGCGGTAGCTACACACAAGCCTGCACCACCAATGCGCACAGCTGCACACACACGCACGCACACACCATCTTCCCTTTCCCCACTCTTCAAGTGCCTGGGAGGATTTTTCTTCTATTTTTTTTTCTTTTCCCAGCAGGGAAAGTATTTGTATTACAGGGTATGAAACTAGTCCAACATGCAAGCATATTTAATTTGGAAAATGTGTGGCTAAATGCCACTTGTTATGGGATTAGTTAACAGCTGCAAGTCTGCTACTGTGGAAAGAATTTTTTCCAGGGAAAAAAAAAAAAAAAAAAAAAAAAAGGAAAGAGAAAGAAAAGGATTTAACTGAGAATTGATATGTGTCGTCTCCCAACTTTCCCTGCACATTTTCAAGTTACATTCAGTTTCTCAGCTCTCTATGGGGTTGTCCTCACTTAACTGCCAGCTGAAGCTATCTACACTTACATTAACTCCTCTCGAGTCAGCCTGCTTGGAGCGAGAGCCGTCAGCACCAGCAAGCAACACTTGAGCTGCCAGGCATGCGTCAGGGCGGCAGCGCCCGGCTCGGCCCCGCGGCGTTGCTGGCAGCAGCCTCGCGCCCACACCTCCAGGTCAGCTCCGGCCGGGAGCCCCGGGCTCGGCTGAAGATACGACCGAGCATCATGTTACAGGCAATGCTCAAGTTATACCTCATGCTAACAACACAGCGAAGACAGGCTCTAAATTACTTGTTAAAAATACCGTACTCGTCCTGAGTGTCCTATAGTGTCCTCCAACAATAAGTGCTATTAATGAAGAATTTCACTGTTAACAAATCAGGCAGATAAGGCACAGCCACAAGTGGCTCCTATTGTTTCTGTCCACATGGCCATGACCTTCCTGCGTGACCGCTGACAGATTTTTCTCATGAAGATGCCAAGAAGCAGGTTCCTAGGCCACAGCATGCCCTGCTCTGCGTCCCAAAGCATTTCTCATCAGTATCATGTCGTGGGTCGGGCTCTTGGGATGGGGTCAATGTAGGGAGCAGCTCTGGAACAAGCATTCCCCAGGGCCACCTCCTGGAGAAGCTCCTGCAGGTCCCTGCCAGGCGAGGCAAGAGGAGGGGAGCCACCAGGGGATGGAGCAGGCTCCCCAGCCCAGCAGGGAACCTCCAGAAATTTGCTCTCTTGCCCCAGACTTGCTGCTGCTGCATAGCCTGAAGCAAAACAGGCTCCCGTGGTTTCATTGCACCAGTGGTAACAACAGAGGGAAGTCCCCATCACTCACCCCCATAACCCCAGGCGCTGGCTGCTTGGGCTCCAGGCTCAGGATGCCCAAACCCCCGTGTCACACTGCGGGGAGGGAGTGAGGAAGACGCAGCACACGAGCAGGAGCAGGTGAGGAAGGCTGCCCGGGCTGGGCTGCCTCAGCCCCCAAAAACTGCCCCAGGGGCTCTGCCCAGCCCCGCGGCCTGCAGGAGCTCATCTGACCAACTCCGCTCGCGGCATCAGCATCCTTTGGAGGTCACCATTGCCTCCAGCAGTTATCCCAAAACCACAGTCATGTGGGGAAAATGCACTTCTATGGCTACCAAATATAAGCAGGGGCAAGGCAGTGCCGTGCCTGTCCCGTCTGGGCTCCCCAGCAGTGGTGCTGGTCATACTCCAGCTGATAATTCTGTTTTAACGCCGTGCTTACTCCCACAGCCTGTATCATAGAAATGAGACAGAGATAGTCATATGATATGGCAGAAAAATCCCTCTTTGGCTGTTTCTTTTGGATACCATTTGCCAATTGCTTTTATGTCATACACACAAATATGATCACGCTGTGCTGACAGACACCCCGCAATTATGTGGACAAAGACAGATGCTACGTGGCATTTTTCTGCTGGAAATGATACCCTGAAATGTATCACGGGGGCAGGGGATAATTGGGAGCAAGTTTCTTAAAATCACATTTCTGCTACAGTGGTGCCAGTTCGCTGACCCTAGCTGAGCCACGTACATTGACACCCCACAGCCCAGACCTCCTCCGACCAGAAGGACCCTCTTCTCCTTGAAGAGCCACAGGACGACCAAGCCAGTGTCAGCCAGGGGTGTTCTGTTTTTCACAATGATGCAGCAAAATATTCCTTTTCCAGCATTCTCTCTTAAAATTGACCAGATGAAGCCCATTGTGCCCAAAGTTTGCGCTTTGGGCCATTAGTCTCTTCAGGAAGGTGCAGTGAAGCTTTTTTGAATTTGCCCACATTTAAAAGTAGGGCCACTTTAAGAGGAGTGAGTGAGGAGTATGCTCTGTCATTTCAGAAATGAAAGGCATTTACCCTCAAGACAATAAAACAGATCTTTTAAACCTTTCTGGTGCAAGAGAGGAAACGCGAAGTTTACAAAAGTAAAGCTCCACTCCTGCAAGTACAGCCCTGATCTTCCTCCCGGTGCAGTTCACCAAAATCAATACAGTTGCTCACGAGTGAAGCCGCAGATGCAAGCAAATGTTTCCCTGGCTGAATCTTATATTTATATTAAAGTTGCATTAAAGAAAAAAATCTTCAGAGTAAATTCAAAAGTTTGTGCAGTTAAAAAATCATGTGTGAGTTATATCTGTGCAAATATTTTTCATTAAATTATATAATTTATGCATGCAGTTAAAGCCCACCTACCTCAGGCGACGACCCGGCAGCACCCCCCTGCAGGACACAGGGGCACCCCGCGGCACAACGCCCGCAGCCCCCCAGCCCCAGCACCCGCTCCGGCCACCGGCTGCCTCGGCTTGGCAGCCACAACCACTGCCTTCGGACCGTCCTGCAGCTCCGAGCTTATGGGGTTGAAACAAACACTTCTTTTCTTCTTATTGCACTGCAAAGGTCCTCAAAATACTTGAAAAAGCAACAGGCATTACACAGAAAGGACATACGTGGTAAAGACCCACAGGAATTACGAAGAGGTGACAGCGATCACTTCCCCCAGACCTTCAGACCGTCAGCTTTCCTCCTACTTTATGGAGCCACACAAAGTAAATTCCAGCTGCTAACCATACAGAATGAGAGTTGTTTGCTAGAGACCTGATAATGTTTAAAAATATATAGTCAAACATCTTGCTAAGTGAAGGCATGATAAAGCAAAGTCCATCTCTTACACTAACCTTCAAGGTAAAATTAATAATTAATTGGTAAAGCCAGGACATGGAATGATTGCTATCAATATTTTAATACTTTTACTGCTAATTTCATTCTCCCTTCATAATCTGCTTTCTGAAAAAGCAAGAGAGCTACATGTGCATTTCCAATGAGCTCCCCTGCCTCGGCTGGGGTCAGCATTTGAAGCGAAATACCGCTCTGAAGTGTGCTGCGAATGTCATTTCTACACAGAACAAGAAACACAACATCCACGCTTCCAGCTGTTGGGTGTGCTCGGTGAGCGAGCTGTCCCCATGCCCTCCATGAAGCAGACCCCGCTGCAGCCCTGCACCACGTTCTCCTCGCCCACAGTGGCTTTGTGAAATTTTGGTGAGCACAACTTTAGTGACGGTTCTGGTAGAGCATACAGGAAAAGAATACACAACTCCGCTCAATTCCTTGCATGAGAATCTTTTAACAGGAGTGAAAAAACAAAGCCCTAAGACCCTGAGAGCGAATAGTGCCTGTATTTGGTGATGTACGCAGGGCTTTGCTTTCAGGTACACAGGCAGTCAGTGCCGCAGCTTGCCCAGCCAGGACAGGGAGAAACACGGGGTTGCTTTTCATGAGTATCAAAATGCAGCCATAAACTTCTGTGAGTGCTCAAAACACCAACTTCCCTGGGCAAGGAGATGCCCAGCACAGGACAGAGCTGCTGGGG
The DNA here is from genome assembly GCF_964211825.1 of Aythya ferina. NCBI lineage: Eukaryota > Metazoa > Chordata > Aves > Anseriformes > Anatidae > Aythya > Aythya ferina. The sequence continues at coordinate 956,004 of NC_140308.1, forward strand.
AAGGTGCATGGGTTGAATGCCCACGGATGAAGGGCCCAAACCTGCACAGGAGCAGGCGAGGGGCAGGGAGGCGACCCTGCTGCTGGGAAGAGAAGCGTGTCCTCGCCTGCTTTATTTACTCTTTATTAGTCTAATGAGGCTGTTTCCCGGGAGTTTAATTACCATAATAGAGACAATTCCTTTCTTAACCCTCTTTACAGCCGGGAACAGAAAGAGCCTATGAAAGGGTAAAGCAGAAAACAAGAGCCAGCCAGGAGAGAAGTCGTGTTTGACTCTGTCGGAGCAGAAAGGGACCGAACCTCGGCCACGTGGCCGGGAGCTGGGCAGCCGCGGCATGGGGCTCCCGGCCGCCCCCGTGCCCACTGCCCCACGGGGCTGCCGCCAGGACGCGGAGAACACATGATGAATGCTACAGAAAATGTGTGGGTTACCAGCCCTTTGAAACCCTACCTCGTCATCATTTTCCATTTATAGTTTACTAATGAAATTAGATATGGTAAAGGGTTTCTTTCTTTCGTACTTTTTTTTTTCCTTGAATTGACTGTGCATTTTTTTAAAGTTAAATCAACATATTTTCCATTCCATATTCAGCAAGAAATCAGAAAATTTAATGTTTTTTGTTTTTTCTTGGTGCTGCTAAGAAATATTTCCACATTGTTGCCATAATGCATACAGCAATTTACTGTAGTAGCTTTACATGTCTGCTACTCCGTACACAACAGATAAAACAGAGCACACTGAAACACTGAAACTGCTCGTTAGCTGGTTCAGTCCCCACTGACATCCAGCTGAAATGCACACGCACCAGATCAGCGTTCCTTCCTCCCAAGAAAGCATACTTGTGCTAAATGCAGCCAGTAATATCATTCTGCTCCTTTCCGTGTGAATAAAAAATAAAAAACAGCCTTCCAAACATTAGTTAGTGGCAGTTTTATGAAGCCAGTACTGGACCAGCCATCTCGCCCCCTGCGGGCTGGGAGCCCCAACCACTCGGAGCGCTGCGGGAAGTGAGGCTCTCGGGCTGGACCTGGAGAGCCAGTGATCTGCAACAGGGCCGTGCTAAAACAGATTTTAAAAAGGTGAAGGCAAAGAGACAGTGAGGACAAAAAGAAACAGATCTAAGAGGAAAGAACTACACAGCCTATGAAAAAGAACAAAAGAAAACAAAACACAAAGCGGGATGAATCCAAGCAGAAGTCTCTCCTTGCCCACTCCATTTGTTCTTGCACAATATGGACAACATACTAGGAAAATGATTCCTACAAAGGGGATGGATCTGCAGGAGAACATAGAATAAACTTGAGCCAGGGTCCAAGTTCCAAAACCACACAACATCCTCTCCTGATTTTCCTCTACTCAAGCCTCAGCGCCACCTCAGTGAGCAGCTTTGGGTTTCCCTTGTCTCATGTGTGAGCCGCCCTTGTTCCATGGCCGGTACCTGGTGCATGTCCCCACGCCAGGGACATGCCCCGGTGCCATGGGTGCCGCTCAGGCACACAGCGTCCTGCCAAGGGCCCTGGGAAGAGGCTCAAGCAGAGCCCCCCGGGGTGAGGGCACCATGGGGCTGGGAAGGCGCTGAGCCATGGGGAGGGGGCGCCTCACATTTTGGTGCCCCAGCTCTGTCTCTGTCCTCCCCACATCTATGGCTGCACTCCTGTTAAGCACCTTGAGCACGGGGTTTGTATGCTGGAAACACAACACAGCAGACAGGGGAGGGGATGGCAGCAGGTCGGCACAGTAAAATCACCCAGGGCCAACACAGCATGATGCAATCAACCACTGCTATTTCTCACTTTGTTCAGCACCGCAGTGTTGCTGTTTTCCTTCACCTTTTCCTTTATGGCTTCCTGGGCTGGGTTTGGCATGCACATCTCTCCGGGTACACGCAGTGCCCAGGCTCCATGCTCCGGGAGCAGCTGGGAAACACTGCTTCTTCTTGAAACGGCAATCACTGTTTGCATCCATGCTGCTAGCACACTACAGAGAAACCAGAGTAAGATACCAGTTTATTTAGAAGCCCTCTTTCCCTCTGCAGCACAACATTTCTGAAACAAAGCAGTTAAAAGTGCCTTAGGTTACAGCTTGACCAAAGCTAGGAGATGAAGCTCACACCCGTATCACACCCATGTCGCATGCACTGTGTGCACTGAGCACCACGGCCACCACACGCTCCTTCCCTGGATCACTCCCCAAAGCCAACCCACTACCAGAACTTAGGAACTTCACTGCAGCTAACAGCAAACAGGACCTTTTGTAGTCAGATAGCTCTTACCATAGCCAGGAACTAACACTGTAAAAATAAACGTGAAATTAAATAATTAAACACATTCCCCAGAGGCTGATTACAGAGTAACCACGAGAGCGAAGGGATTTGTGAGCCTCTCGCTTCACGAAGCCACCGCCACGTGTTTAGATGAATGCCCTCTGTTCCTGTGCTGCGTTTTGAAGTTTAGGACTTTGCAGCAAGAAACTGCACTCTGGCTAAAATTCATATACGGATATCCCCTTTGAACGCCTCCTGAATGGTTATTTTAAATAAGGTTGTGTTTATTAGCAGAACAGAGGAAAGTCTGTAAAGCGAGAGAACCTGAGCGCGTGATTTCAGGCAGTGATGGATGAATGGCGGGGGAGGCCAGGTCACCCGGCTGCAACATCAAAGGGGCGGCTGCGCCAGGCAGCACACTTGAAGTTAGTTAAAATGCCATAACAGTTCTCTGAGTTTTTCCTTTTTCTTACAGTTAAAGAAATTATATTTCATAGCGCCAGCTTCAGTCATTATTTTCAGGTCTCTGACGATACCCAGGGCTATAAAAAGCGGCTACCTGCCGGCATCCCGCGGAGTTATTTGCCACACATTTTAATTGCGGTACGGTGCGGTGCTCCCCTCGGCCAGAATGACGCCCTTCAAAGAGCAGGAGCAAGACGCGTGCCTCCAACAGCGCCGCGGTGATCTCCCGTCAGCCTACTCGGACGCATCGGGACGAAACTGCCGGGTGACTTGAACGTCCCCCGAGCCCCCCGAGCCCCTCTCCCCCTCGGCGAGCCCTCCGCCGACGGGAGGCGGCTGCCGGCCGCCCTCGCTCGCCTCCCGCTTTGCGAGCAGCCGGAGCGCAGCGCGCCCCCGACGGCCCCGCGCACCCCGAGCCCGCAGCGCAGCGCCAGGGGGCGGCCGCGGCACGGCACCGGCACCCACAGCCCTACCGGTACCCGCACCCGTACCGGTACCCGCACCCCCACCGGTACCGGCATGGGCACGGGCACGGGCACCGGCACCCGCCCCGGAGCGCGGCCGGCCTGACCGGGGTTCTTGTTTTTGCTTTGCCTGCAGGCACTTTTGAGCCCGAGTAACTGCAGATCTGGGAATAACAGGTGTTTATTGATTTCCTTGTGGGTTTTTGTTGTGTGTGTGTTTTTTTTTCTTTTTTTTTCTTTTTTTCTTTTTTTTTTTTTTCCAGCCGCAGAGCTGCTGCAGAAAGACATATGTAATCCATATGTAACACGTTAGAAAATGAAAGGCAGCAGAAACTCTGAACAGGTGGGCAGAGCGGGGGAAGTGCTGACTCTCTCCCCAATAAATTTTACCTACTTTTCCCACATCATCAATATTAGGAAGAAAGCAAAAGAGTTTTTTAAAAGGCCGACCTCCCCTAGAATCCACGCGTGGCTTTCAGCGCCAGCACAATGTCTTTGCACCCCAGCAAACAGGCTGGGGTTCCCTCCCTGCCCACTCAGCAGGCCTCAGGGCAGGGCAGCTGCAGCAGAGCCCAGCTCACTCCCTCCAGCCAACGACCTCAAACTGCAGGGGAGATGCTCTTTTGCTACCAAGTGGACAAAGCCATGGATCACAAGGGTAAAACAAAGTCCAGAAAAACACGACCAAACTGCAGTGTGAAGCTGAACAGAAGTACATTTCTGCATGTCAAGGTTTCCTAAATTATCTCTAGGTAAACAGCCTAAAACTGGCCTCCTTACGCTGACGTCCACCCACTTGTTTCCACAGGCATTTTGCCTGGGCACAGAACACATGTCCCAGATCGTTATCCAGGGGGTTGTGTGCAGGGATCCAGGTTGGACCAACCTGACCCAAGAGCCCTGCAGGTTGCCAGGGCTGAGCACATGGCAGCAGCGAGAGCCCCCCATCCACAGCACCCCTTGCTGCGTCCAGATCCCCTCTGCCCCTCTCCTCCCTTCCCACAGCAACAACAAACCCTTCTCCTGCGCCTCAGTCCAGCATTACCTTATCAAACAGAGAGGGGGGAAACCATATCGATCATTTTGTCCAATGTTAAAAAGAGGGCGAGGAGAAAAAATACAAAAACAAGAAGGGGAAAACAGACAAAGAGAGACTAAATCAAACCACAAAGCAGCAAAGGAGGAAAAACAGGTAGAAAACGACAATTGTTTTCTGAACCCTGGCTAAGTGGAGAATTGAAACGAGGGAGGCACCGAGTGAGGATCAGGGGATGAAAGGATAGATGGTAAGAAACAGAAGGGATATATAAGTCTGAAAATGGCTAGAAAGAACAAGGGAGAGAGGAGACAAGAATGGAAACCTCTGATGTTGGCAGGAAATGTTGTGATTCTGAAGATGAAACAACTTGCAGGGAAAGAAATTGGGAAAAAATACCCCTGTGTATTTCATACGGTGAACTTGAGCAGCAAATGAACTGCAGAGGAGACAGCTGCCGGACGGTACTGGGCAGGAATGAAATGGCGCAGCGTCCTCTGAAGGAGAATTCATTGTTAGAAAATGACATCCTTTCATAATACCAATATTTTTCAAAGACTGCTACAGCTGCAGCTGCAGATGTGGTTTAAAAACCCGAGCAGGAGGCCCATTCCCCTATGGCAAGACCATATATTCTATGACCGTAATATTATTGCCATAAAGGGAATAGGAGAGACGGGGCATGAGAGATACTTAAAACTTCCAAACTCATCTGAGACAAGTAATAAGGGACATACAAGGAGTTTAAGAAAAGAAACATGATGGCCTTCTTACTTATCTATGAAATTATTATAGAAATGTTTATCATATATATTTTCACTATCCCCTAGTATGCTGGGGGGGTTTAATTCCTTTGGACAGATGCCAGTGCATTAGGAAAAAAATGCCGGGGAGAGGGAAGGAATACATTTACTAGAAAAAAAATGCATTCCTTCCAACCTTTCTGCAGCTTCTTAAAAAAATACAAAAAGCCTCCTTCAAACTGCTCAGTGCCATACCAATTTCCTGTGTAGACCTGGATATTAGTATATGTTTTTCTGTGTCTCCTAAGTTTCCCAAGTTACCTAATGCACGCTCAGCATGAAGCATTTTTAAATGAGTTAGTCTTTATTGAATTATGATTTCCAGCAGTCACTAATAACAAAATTCAAATTGCTCCAGCAGACGAGGATTTTAAGAATGCTGAGAAGAAACTGAGATTTTAAGAGAATCTCGAAGAGCCACCCACTGCTTGTGTATAGTAACCATGAGCCTCTTGACGGAATACTTCAAATAGTTAATTAGATTTGCTCAAAAAAAAAAAAAAAAAAAAAAAAAAAAAAAAAAATCAGTCATTAAGAGTTACCACTCTGGGAGACACTTGATAAAGGATTGTTACTGGCATACCTACGGCTTAGTCAAAAGTGAAGCTAAAAAAAATTTTTTTAAATAGTTTCAGGTTTTCCTCACACTGTCCCTGCAGTCGGCATGATGCAATTAGCAACACATCCAAAGGGGAAAAGGGAACTTTTATTCCATTAGGACTTCTTTTTTTACCTCAGGAATTTCTTCAGGCTGCTAAAAAGGCATTTTTTCGAGCAAGGAATAATAGGGACACTTAGAGGCTATCTGCAGTTACCATCCACGAGGCTGAGAACTGCAGATCACCTGCAAACTGAATTTGTTCTATTTTGTTAACCATTTATTTTGTCTTTACTGGCTGTTCAAAGGGAAGTGTGATAATCCCACTGTTCCTCACTTGCTCAGCAGGGAGTTTAATCTAATAAAGCTATTACAGCAGAATGGATTAAAGCAACGTGAAGCATTAGTAATTTGAGGAGCAGTTAAAGAATGTTAACGCTGAGACACTGTGCGTATTCTCCTAAAAACATTATCACAGAGATGAAAGCAGAGCTTCTACTCAAAATGTCATTTTTCAGGCTCAGAATTTAATTCTTTCAGCCTCCTCAACCAGATGTTTATAGTGCAGAGCAAGACGCTGCCCATTATTTTAGAACTGCTGAAACCAGAGGCCGCTCAGAGCGGGCGTGCTTTAGCTTAGCCCAACTTTTGATTAATCCTTCTGTTATAACAATATCTGTTTTCGAAAGAGATGTCTGTGACCGCAGCCACCTGGAGAGCACAGCAGGCAGGGCCCTGGGCCACCTTCCCCTGGGCAGGGTCAGGGCCATGGGAGCTGCAGCCACAGCAGGAAGGGTTTGGCTGCCGTGATGCACCCCAGCCCCACGCGCAGACAAACCGCAGCGGTTTCTGCACAATCCCGACCCGAGAGCTTCCCATGCCAGACTGCGGCCCCAAATGGGAGCTGGGAACCAGGGGGGTGATGGGCAGGGAGGTCAGGGGCTGCAGCACGGGCATGGGTGGGACAGAACAAACTAAGTAAAGAAAAAGTGATGTGCTGCACATGGGCTTTAAGTACAGTACACACACGTTTCACTGTACTTGGGTTTTAACGTATTATTGATCTTCCCATGAAATCAAGCCTTTGGGGGCAGAACTCCAATTAAAACCCCAGTTGCACTGCAGGTTTCTGGATTCTTTATCAATACTGTTGGAGGCAGGAACGTGCTCAGCCCACGTTTGGCACCATCATCAAACAGCACCTATGTCCTGGTGCTTCAGAGGATGGGAGTGCTCCTAAAGCTCCCCAGAGGCAGGCAACCACCAAGCCATCAGCCAAATGATGCCATAAGCACATTTTTTTTTACTTTGTCAAGGAAAGATGCCCCTGCGTTCAGAGATCCTCAGCCCGTTTTGGGGCTGTTTTGGCTCGTGCAGAAGAGGAAGCTCTCTGTGCTCACATTGCTGCTTGTGGGAAGAAAAAGGATCATCGGGACACCAAAGACAGAGCCTCGTTGGGAGGAAAACACCCAAACTGTGCCACATTTTCAAACCCACCAGTAGGGTTGCAGCCTGGAAACACACAACAAATCTCAGTCTGAATTTGAAGCAAAAAGGTAGGCATTCAGAGTTGAAAATTTGGTCCTCTGTTACATCTGAATGCTGGCAAGGCCAAGTGCATCTCAGAAGGAAACCCACATGCTCTCACCTTCTTTACAGGACTTACAAGGGCTTTGCTACCCAGGGATTTAGATGCCATCTGGTACCCAACTGTTGCCTAGAGGGCAAAGTTTAAGTCAACTTGTATTATATATGTTTATACACGCTTATAAAACCTAACACGGCATACAACGCAGTAGCACTTGTGGAGGCACAGGCACTGCTAAATGTCACTGGCACACCCCAGCAAACGTCCATCGATCATTCTTGGTGGCACAGATGGGGGCTGTGGTGGCCCCACCACAGCGTCTGCATCAGGACCCTCTGCCCATCAACCACTTTTTTTTTTGCTAAGGTAATTTTTTTAATACGGGAAGTGCTGTGACCGTCACTATCTGACCTTCCACTGAGCACATGCCGTGGCCTGCAGAAAAATAATAGCTAAAATAGAGAAAATTTAAATTATCCTGAAAAAGATGGGAAGCAAGAGGGTGACCGAAGAGGAGAGCTGCCTGCCTGGCACAAAGGGAGGACACCAGGCCTGAGAGGTGCTGCCCCACGTCAGCCACAAAGACCTGCTGCAGGACCCGGCCAGGGCTCAGCACCCCAAGGCTGAGCAGCCACAGCTGTCGACGGGCACCCGTGCCTGGCCAGGACATCAGGCAAGGTGTCAGGATGATGCTTCTAACCCCAGAGGTGGGAACTGCTGAACTTGAAGCAATAAAGAAGCTGGCAGCTTAACTATGGAAGAAAAAAATCTATTGCTGGTCCATAATGCAAGTTCCTCCACTTAATTCGGTCACTGGTTAATTTGTTTCTTTGTTTAATATGATAGAAACCCCAGGGATCAAATCATTCATATTGAAATTATATTAGTACTTTATTTTTGTCATTTCTGATTGCTCTGAGCAAGCATTATTGGATAGTTTGATCGTGGGATACAGAAAGTTACCATTTAATTAATATGAAAGGTGCCTAAATTTTGAATAGCATTGAAGAAAAAAGCCTTAGGACATGGCAGGAGACTCACATGTATTATTAACTCCTATTGCTTTCTAAGCTGCATTGGCTGTCAGCTTTCGGGTGCACTTCAAGATGTTAGATTTAATCTGTAAAGCCTTAAATTGTTTGGAACATTATGGTGAAAAATAGGCATTTCTCACTGGTCTCATTGACACGATGGAGAAGCCAATGTGCATCATAAGGGGAAGTTGTGCACAGGGAGGTGCCAGGGGCCTCGTGTGCTTTGGCGCAACATCTTTAACCTTTTGCAGGTGTTATGGGCATGGTCTCAACTTCAGGGAGCAGTCATCAGTACCAATTAAGTAATAACTTCATAGTTATTCCCAAACTATCAATAAATCACATTATCTGATGAAACTGTCAACCCTGTAGCTAGCTGGTCACCTTTCACAAAAGGTCTCGTCTTTGGCAACAAGGGGAGGGTGGTGGTGTTTTTTGTTTGTTTTTGTGAAGTGGCTGCTCAACACTGGAAACATAAAACCCTTAAAAAATAAAAATTACAAAATTGAGCCACAGACACACTGAAAAGATGTATTCTTTGCACATGGTTTTCTATCAACGAGCATAGTTACATGTTTCTTAATGTCATCAGCTCATGAAGCAGATGTGAGGTTTGCTCAAGGAACCCTGGCCCTACCCAAGGCTCAGTTAAAAATTAAAAGGACATGGGAATTAAAGTTCATCGGGTGTCGATGGGGAGCCAGAACAAGCATGGCCTGCTCCTTAAACCCATAAGGAGAAGATCCCACAGCACACTGAGATCTGTGCCCAGCTCCTGGTGCTCCAGCAGCTGGAAGGCTTCCCACATCCAGATCAAGTCATCCTCATCACAGGGGAAGTTTGTACTGTTTAGTACATTTGGTAGAAGAGAGAAGTTTGAGGGTAATTAGCACAGAAGAGGATAGCGAGGAAAGCAAGCAAAGCAGGGGAATTGGCAGCATGATTGGAAATGAAAATCAATGTTAATAAGTGGAAAGAAATGCATACTAGGGGCAAAAAAATAAAAATTAAAGCACTTAAAGACTTTACAGTATTCTAAATCAACAGGGTCAAAACAAAAATGTTTTCATAAAACATGCTGTTGGGGTGTCCTACAGGAAGTCACTGTGGGCACAAATGCACAGAGATAAAAACAGTGAGTTTTCCTAATTAAGTAGGAGTTCAGAGAGGACATTAAACTTGTTCCCTAAGGTTTATGCCACTCTGTAACTACTAGAGAGCAAAAGAAAATGCACCTTTGGGGAGGAGGCCAAGAAGCACTATTGCCTGCTGTGCTGGCAGGGTCTCCCCAGGACACGCAGGAGCAGCCAGGTGTGACCAAGCATGCACAGAGCCACAGCCCCATGCCAGGGCCTGGCATTGCTGGCTTTGCACCCACACACCCCTATGTAGCCAACAGAACAGGAGACAAGGGAGAATGCCATGCCCAGTGTGCACAGCTCACAGTAGCAGGCGAGGAAAAGGCTGGCACACTGAGGTTTAGCAAAGGAAGGAGCCCGGTTGCCGTTCTGCTCCCCAGGGAAGCTGCGTGTGCAGTGCAGGCAGCAGCCTGAGCAGTGTTTGGGACCAGACCCTCCCATCTTGGTGAGCCTGCCAGGCATGTTCCTCCCTCATGGCACAGAGGGATGCTTCTGGAGACTTCACATGTTTGCTGCTTTTGGCTGAAGTTTGTTGCTTTTTGGCCCAAGAGCTGCAAGCAGGACTCACCCTGGAAGCACAGAGCTGCCTGCTCTGCCTTGGCAGGAAGGCACAGTGCTGCTAAATCGCAGGGTCTGATTGAGTTTGGTTGCTGGAGTGGCATGCTCCAGCAGCATGGCTAATTCATCTTAGCTGCTAAGGCTCTCCCTGGCTTGGGAACTACTCAGCTCCAGATTTGCAATGTGCATGTTGTTATGCAAACTGCCCGAGATGACACCGTGCACTAGACTGTGTGTTTGTTTTTTTTTGTTTTGTTTTTTAAAAGGAGCCATGCTCACTGCACGTATACAAAATGCACATACAAGAAACATAGCAAAAGCTTGCTCGGTATTTCCAATATGCAAAGACAACATCTTTTAAACCGCTGGGACTAGTTCAGTGAGCACAAAGGTTATGTTCTATCAGCAAGGCCTCGTGGCCAGGAGTCCAGCAGCACACGTCTCAGCAGACACCACCTGCACCACCACCATCGGCTTCCCAGCAGCGAGAGCACGCTGCCAGTTGTACCAGTCAGCACCCAAAGCAGGTGCAGGTTAGAAACTTAGCAGTTTTCTTTTCCATATTCCACTGAAGTGCTTCAGGAAGAGCCCTTGGAGCTCATTGCACTTCAGCACACAGCAGACACTCACATTTGCTTTTTCCCAGACTCTCTCAGCTGTGATCTGCTGGAAGGTGCTGGCAGCATGGTGACAGCCAGGGGCTGAGCTGCCCATTTCACCTTCAGGGGTGCTGCGAGCAGTTTCTCTTGTGCCACCAGTCAAGTTCCTACCCAGCTGCACAGTGGTGTCCCAGAAGAAATGGATCCTCACAACACAGTGGACAAAACCAGCAGGTAAAGCCCTACAGGTGAGTGGGACCCACGGAGCTCCCAGCAGCACTGCTGCCACTCCACAAGGGCAGCTCCTGGCACTGGTGCTTAACCCAGTGTGCAGTACCACAGGGAAGTACTCACATCAGCCAAGACAACCAGGCATTTAGCATAAACCTGCAGAGTGTTTTACCCTAACCCAGATACCTCTGCATTTTCTCGTACTGTGTCAGTGCCATTTTATGATTCTCCACTGCTCGTAAGTGCTTTGATGTCATCTAAACAATCCCACCTGCACCCATCACTTTTCACAACTTACAGGTATTACTCATTTGGAACGTGCCCTCTGCATCTTAAGCAAGTGCAAAACCAGAAGAAAACTGAATAACCTAGTCAGATAATGAACAGAATCTGATTCTATTTATAAATTTTATTTTTCTTTTATGATATACTCACAAACAGTAACATGATTAGCCTTCTTGTAGGTCTGGTATGAATGGTTCTTTTCATTAAAGTTGAAATAATTAATGTTTTTAAAGCCTATAAAGGCTTTGAAAGTACAAAATGCCGCAGGCTATGAGGAACAAAAAATAAGGATACAGTTAAAAAACATATATTATAAATGGTTCCTTAAACCCCAGTGTGCTATCCTTTCATCATTCCCTTATGCCGAGGTTAGTAGGTTATTAACCTGTGTCCCTGGGGAGATAGGATGCACATCAATTATATCAATTGAATAGACAAATGAAAATCAAATTAAAAATTTAACATGCACGACCATAACTACAATACAGTGCTTCTAACAGGAATTTCATCCAAGGAATGAAATGCAGAAGTGCTTTCTCCATCTTAACTGCAATTCACAACATCAGGAAGAAGTACCCAGAGAGCTGTGACCTAATGGAACTGAAGTCAGTGCAGGAGATATCAGTGAAGTCTTCATTCCTAGTCCTGCAACATTATTGTGGCAAATCTGCTTTAATTAATCCACTAGTCTGGTGTTTAACATGGTGAGGAGTGCTTTGAGAAGATGGGTTTGTGTGTTTCTTCTAGCCAGAGCCCAGCAGGAGTGTGCTCACAGCTGGATCTGCCTGCCAGGGGCCAGGTCCCACTCCCCAGCCCGCTGCTCACTGTGAGCCTTCCACCACAAAGCCACATGAAGTGTTGTTCCCACTCATCATGCAATAATTTCAATGAGAATAGCAACCCAGTTTGCACTGACTTTCAGAACGTAAAGTGTTACAAATCCCTAAGTACATGTTCTGCAACATCCATGAAGCAGAGCAGCACCCTCATTAATTTCACCGGCTTCACAGCTAGTCTCAGGATCGCCATTAAAACCCAAGATGGGAAAACTTGTGCTTAGAATGGTTTAAGTTATGCAGTTCTGCTCTAGATTTCATGCCCTATGTCACCTCTATGCCTAAGAGAAAATAATATTTAGAGGCATCCATCAGGAAGAGTCTTCTATAAATCTGCCCCCCACTGAGAACTTTTGATTGCAGTTTTAGACTAAGATGCAAAAATATTTAGCTTAAGTAATTAAGTGCTTATATTATGTAATTATGTGTATTGACGTTGGCACATTTAGACAATTAAACAAACAATTGCAACATTCTGCCTTTCATGCTATTTGCACAGCTCAGGAAGCCCCAGCTCAGCAAAGCTCCCAGCTGCCACAGCCTTACTGGCAGCACTGGGACACATGAGGGGTCCCCAGCCACCTTGTGACCCCCAGGCTTGGGTCATCCCCTGCTGTGCCACTTCAGGACCTCCAGGGAAGGGCAGAGAACAGAGAGGAACTGGGCAAAGTAAAGTACAAGGAAGGGGACAGCCAGGCTCTTGGGATGCTGCAGCAATGCAAACATCCCTGTGTGTCAGCCCACCTAAATAATGTAAGAACAGACCTTACCAAAAACGCCCATATCCTGAGACTAACAACTGGCAACTAGAGACAGTTTCAACAGTACAGTTTTAAAACAATAAACTTTCTGATTTGAGGTTGTAGAAACCAAAAGCTCTCCAGATGTTTCACCAATATATTCCTCCAGGACTCCCACAGAGGCTCAGAAGTACAATGCAGCAGGAAAAGTTGCGTTACTCCTGCAGATTCTGCTCAAGACTTCACCTAATAAGCCAGAATACGAACTGCACAAGCAGCACACACCTGGAGTGCCTCACTGCTCTGGCAAACACCAAGCAGAGCTGGCGGAGCAAAGCCAAAAAACGAGATGGCAAATGTCAGGAAACAACCAAGCACAGGAACTAAGAGGGACTGTGATGGAGGCTTCTCATTCCTGACAAAGAGTCTATTTAGAGTGTTATTCTCTTATATTCTACTTACATCATGGTGTTCTCAGTATTTGAGATCACATGCTTAGTCTCTTTGACACTTCCATGCGACCCCCATGAAACACCTTCCCCGAGCAGCGTGCAGATGGTGTTGATGATGACAGGAAGCATCAGTGCAACCCACAGGAAAATGGGCATTTCTGGCACAAAGAAATAAGGAAGAGGTAAAGTCTGTGAGAGCAAGCCAAACACTTCAATTTTAGGGCACAGACATAGCCAAAGCTCCACCAGAACCATTGGTGCAGCCTGGCAGCAGCAGGACCAGCAGGAGTGGCTGCACACCCCCATCACTCCCCATGCTGCCTGCACTTTTTAAGACAGAAGCAACTTTCTAGCAATGACTCCCAATTATCTTAACACCAAAGTTGGGGTAGAAGCAAAAGGCTCCGCTTTTCTCCACAGATTTGTCTGTACCTTCAACACTTCATCACTTGTAAGCAGAGGACAATTACTTAGAAACAAATACGGAAGGAAGGCAGCACTACAACGGAGCTGTGCCATTTTAATGCTATTTCTGTCTATATAAAATCTTCTGTAATTTGTTTACGACTACCAGATTCAACAATAGTGTGCAAATGCAAACCCATTTATGTTAATGTCCTCTTTCTCTCCTTCTCAGATCAGATTCTGAATAAAAATTAGGTAAATACTCTGTTTGAAAATATATAAGATGAGAACTAGTCGGGGAGGGAGCAAGAGAACATCCAAATGCACTATCCTATCAACCGCATTATTTTTTTTTACTTAATAACTTAAGTGTACTGTTAGTGAAATTACAACCTGCTTGTGACACAATAAATTTACAACAAAATTCATGTCATAAATTATTCAATTCGCTGACTGCAACTACACTGAGAAATATCACCACGAGCAGATGATTAGCATGTGAAAAGAAAGCCATCTCCAGACTGAAACAATCACTGTCACACCTCCATTTGAAGATGCCTAGTGGAGTTTTGTAAAATTACCATTAAGAATACACATTTAAGGCTTTGTAGTTTCTATAAAAGCGTTAAGTATTTGATTTACATTAGATTCATTTGTTCTTTCTTCAACTGTCTCTTTTTTCCTACAAACCATAACTGTTTCAATAAATGCTGGCTCAATCAAGTGTGCATTAAAACAAAAGAATTTTAGTCCAATAAAAGTGATGAATCAGAACTAGAAGTTAACCTTCCCCCTCCCTTCCCTTGCCACATGATCGCTGCAGCAGGAGAAACAGACTGATTTGGTAGCCTCAAGGTTCAAAATAGTCTTATTCCACAAGGCCACATGCTCACGAAGAAAGAATCCAGGACCTGTACCACTAGTTTGGAGGCTTCAAACCTGCAGTAAACATGAAGACTTTCTCACCTTCAATACAGGCACAGAGCTAGTGGTGAAGAAACGCTTCCATGCAACATCTTACGTTCATTCAGATAAGCAGTGAGCTCTCAATGGGCAGACCTTAGCATCTCACAACCTAACCAGAACCCATTTCTTCTGGGTGCCCACAGAACTAAAGTCTCAGCAACATTTCAGCAATGGGATCAGCAACCTTCCTAACAACTAACAGGAGGATGACACTACAAAAAGTAACAGATGCTGAAGCAAGCATAAGCAAAATCAATGGAAATTCTTAACCAGCTGCTGAGATGGGCTTCTAAAGCTTCTCTGTTTACTTTCTGCACCAAACAGCTAGCACCAAGCTACTAGGTTTTAGATAGCAGTAGTAGAAGCGACTGTAGTTGTATAACCTAACAATCGTTACAGTATTATACTAGCATCAACTCTTCAGAGCACTCCCTTAAAAATATCCTAGTATGATACAGAAAAGATTTAAACCTCTCTCCCTGATAGTCTCCTTATATACTAATTGTCTGAAGAATTATTTTATTCCAAGATGCAGGAGTAACTGTTCTGAAGGCATGCATTACCTCTCTGATGAACGACCCGCATCCAGTTGCTGCAGTGCCCCACCCAGCAGAAACAAGGTGATGGATGAATTTTAAGTACAATTTTCTCAGGTGACCTAGATGAGTTTATCAAAATGCCTCCACACAACAGACCCTTCTGATCCTGGCCCATTAACTGTAAACATCTTACCCATTAGAAGCATTTAAATGGCTTCCAGCATCTTTACCTCCTGCTGGGTTTCCCAGCTAGAGAAATTCAAGGAGTTTATGTAAAGAATTTATTTTCCTGAAAAGGAGAATGAAGAATTCTTCTTGCTCTGGGAATCAAAATCTTACATTTTTAAAAAATACGTAAAAAATCAAAATAAAAAGTCCAACAGCAATCTTCAGGTAAATCAAAACTCACTGCCATGACAAAATTCCACTTTTACAGATAAGAGTGTTTAAAAATAAGAGCTACCATTTTTAAGCTGAACAATGACATAAATCCGGCTTCTTCCTCACCAATCATTCAACTTGCATTAAAAAAAAATATATGTATATAAAAAAAAAATGGTTGTTCTAGGAGCACTGACCACAAGGGGGGAAAAAAAATGTTTTATTCTTTTACCCAGAAACGTATTGGCTCTACGTAAGACTGCATTTCTCTATCCACTGACAAATTGCTTTATCTTTTCTTATGCTGAGTTCATTATCAGCACTTAGACATGTTCCCTAACTCCTTCTCGAAGTCTCTCCCATCTGAAAGCAGTACCTTACATTATTCATAAGGATAATCACAAATATGCAGAGAGCCATAGACATGTAATGGAGAGGCTGACTTGTATCCGATCCAAATTCCATACGCTTCATGGAGCTTACGGCTTTCCCATAAATTTTGCTGCATGGGCATACCTCCCTTCCCAGCCGCTCCAACCGGCCCGAAGCAGGGACAACTTTGGAAAAAGTTCTCATGCTTCCCCACAAAGTTTTGTTTCTTTCAAAGGGTGGAAAGCAAATAGGTATATTCTGCCGTCTCCTCATGGGTTCTGCAGCTGCTGTATCTGTCTATAGATGCTGCCTCCTGACTGTACAAAAGGAAGGCTCAAATGGTGTTTCCACCCTTAAGCAGGATTCAAGACTTTACATGAAATTGTACTTCCAAGAGCACAAGGAACACAAAAGTTCCTCTCAAGTTACTCTCATCAGCAATGGCTCCATGAAAAAGCCAAGGAACGCCAGCACCCTGGCTGTCACTGACTGCGGGCAACCAGCTGCCGGGCATTTTTCACCGCAATTTCTTTACCTCTGGTGGTGCAGAGAAACTTCTTTGTCGTCTGCACTGCACAGAGCCCGCTGGGTCTGCCAGAGCCCTGTGGAAAAAAAAGCCTAGAGGAGGAAACTGAATGTGTCTGTAACTGCAGGGGCTCAAAGGACACGCAAATGGTAGGTAATTAAATGGGGACAGGTAGGAAAGGAGAGGGTATGCACAGTCCAAAGGTGGGGAAGAAATGGTGGCTGGATGGGGCAACAAGGTCGCCAGAGAAAAATCACTGAAATCACGGGCCCTTCGTGGCAGGGGCCTCTGCTCAGGCATTACTGGAAACATCCCAAGTCCTTCTGGACAAGATTATTAAGTAACAGTAATGAAGTAACAGATTAAGAACATGGAGGCATTTCTAAATCCCTCAAATCTGAGACCAAAAAAAAAAAAAAAAAAAAAGATTAAAAAAAAAAAAAAAAAACGTCCTGAGCAGATTCTTGTCATCAGATGCATTCTAATAAGGAAGAAAGAGATTATACGTTCATAGCCACATTAACCAGTAATAACTGTGTAACTTCAGCGAAAGACAGAATCATGGAGACATTAATAAGTGATGAGATCACAAAACATCTGGAGAAATGTGAGCTGATATGAAAAGTAGCCAGCAGAGTCTTATAAAGGGTAAATCTTGTTTGACAAATCTGCTGGAATTTTTTAAAGAGGTAACACAGACTTCAGGCAGGAAGAAAACACTGGACATAATTTATTTGGATTTTAAAAGTTTATTCTACACATCACAGGTCACAGGCTGGTGTATTAAAGTACCACAAGTCCAAAAAGTCACCAACTTTGAATGGACAAATAAAATTAAGGTAGTTAACAGCTTGGTAGTGTGATCAGTGAAAAATGGGGGGAGCAAATCAGAGCATGTTATGCTCTGTGCACTCAGGATAGAGAGGAAGACATCATAGCACAAACATCCAACCAGATGGATCACATTGAACCATTATATGAAGAACATAAAGTAATGTACTGTGTAATGGCCATGATATTCGTTTTAACTATAAAATGAGGAGTTTTAATATTAGAAGCTTTATGTGCGGTGATGTCTTTGGAAGACCCAGAAGAAGAAACTGGGATTGGCTTTAGGAATAACTGCAAAGCATTTCATGACACCTAAAAGCAAGCATGGCAGATGGAGCAGTCCACGACCGGAGCACTGGCTGAGTCCTGCATGCACCAGTCAGCCGGGGAGAGCACTGCTCTGAGACAGGAGCAGTGTGCCTGGAGGCTGCCATGCATGGTGCAGCACTGCATGCAACCCAGCACGTACTGCCAAGAGGAGGAAGGAGGAATAAGAACAAACTGACAAAAGGTTAATAACTAACTCATGCAGAAAGTAAATGCAAAGGACTCTGTATTTTTGTAGAGCAAAGTTTTAGTATTATTTCTTTTCCCTGAAACCTTTAAAGTACACATAGTTATTATACCTCCCCAAGTAAAGGGCAGACAATCTGCCCAAAATCAAGTTGTTACACAATGGTGGGCAGCAATTGTGGGTGGGCCAAAGTTTTAGGGTTTGTCCTTCCAGGGTGCAAGACTGTGTAATGGTGTCAGGCTGGATGCTCTGATCCCTGCTCCTGCCTGACAGCTAACAGCCACCACTCCTGCGTGGAAGGTGCAACACAAGCTGATGGACAAGCACCCAAGGGCTGGCCCAATACATTGTTCACATTTAGGTACCCCTGGAGCAGGCCCCTGTCAGGAAGGGAGATCTTCTCCAAACTCTCCAGAAGCTGCAGGCCAGCAGTGAGCTAAGCAATGAGTAGCCAGCAGCTCTCAGACATCCTCTTCAGCAGCAGGTTCCACATTTATCCTGGGAAAACTGATGGAAAATTCCTTTCCCCTGAAGCACAGCAAGCAGCCGTATGTTGGAGGGGTCACAGACTATGAGGGGCACGGTGATTGAGATTATCACTGGACTGCAAACCTGGAAAGCAAAACAGCCACTCCTGAACTCCTCTGGCTGTCAATGAAGACAACTCAAAGCGTGCCTGATGTGAGGAGCAAGCACCATCAGCACCCAGAGCTCCAGTAGAGCCTACAAACTGCCCTGCAGCTCAGCCTCGTCAGGCTGTGGGAGCAGGGCCAGAGCTGCACCACGTCTGGGACCTTGGGGGCAAGAGACCAGAAGGGTTGATAGCAAAACTGCTGCTCTGTGCTCAGGCAAGAGGGATCCTTCTTGTTGCATCTTACAGAGGGCCTAAGTAGAGGGATAGAGGAGAAAATCCTCTTTCAGTCTACCCAGCAAGCCAGAAATGCAGCCCTGGCTCCCACAGGGCCGCAGGGTGCGCGGTCTCTCCCAGTGGCACCAGTACGCTGGCACTGGTGGTGCTGGAGGATCTGCTCTTTGCCTCTGGCAGGCAGCAACAAGTGAAAACTAATGCAGAATTCATCCTCTGACATAACACATAAAACTCAATCACATTTTCTGCTTCTCAGCTGAAACATATTGATCTGATTACTCTTTGGGATGAAACATGGAAAAAGACAAGTTCCTTATATATAGGAATAAATTATTTAATGTAGATGTCCAAACACATATACAGTCATATTACACGTATAGATCAATACGGTATTTTTGCAAAGCATTTGGCCATCTCTGGAGATAAGGAACATATATGAAATTAAGCCCCGATTTACCGCATTATGCCAGTTCAACATAGCCATTAATAGCATTGATCTTAGTGGACTCAGACTTTCAGGAAACCAGAGGGGAACAAGGCTGACATGGGGAGGAGGGAACCATGGAAAACAGAAGGAAGGTGTGGGGAGAGCAGGCGGGTCGGCGCCAAGGCCTGTGCGGGCTGGGTTCTGGTGCTGCCCAGCACCAGCCGGGGGACGATGTTGGAGCACCTCAGGACACATTTGTCATAGAGCTGGCCTAAGCACGGCCTTAGTGCAGCCCAGTGCAGGGGGAGCAGGGGCGAGGTCATTGGCAGCAGCGTGGTCACTGAGACATGGTCAGTGAGACATGGTCAGAACACGGGGTAGGACAACATCCAGAAGCAAAGACATGCAGTACTTGAAGAGTCATGCTCGTGGGCTGAATTTTTTTTTTATTTTTTTTTTTTTTAATGCTGGCAGACTAAGGCATGCTTGCATTATTGGGCTGAAAACAGAGCAGGATGACATCAGAAATGTGAAGGAAGAGACAGGAGTGAGCTTGGGGGAGATCAGGAACTGCAGCGCTGCTGCCAGTGGGGTAATAGCGAGGTGGGAGGAGGTGAGCACGCAAGAACTACCCGTGACAGTGACCACGATGCTGGTGATCACACCCTCTGCTTGCCTAATCAGAACCAGCACCAGCACTGACTGCGCTGCCCTGTTGAAGCCCAGGGTCTGCATGGGGCCGCCTGCGCCTGCCCAAAATGCAGCTGCAGCGAGAGCTCCCTGCAGCCACAGGAGCAGGCAAGAAGCCTTCACGGAAAACTTAGTTCAGCATTTTCCAACTTTTGGAATTTGAAACTTAAATAATCTCCTTTTAACCTTTTCTTCAAAAAAAAAAAAAAAATGCACCAAGGATTGTTTATAAACACAGCCTGCATTGCAGCAGGCTGCTGAGGCAGCAGCACGGGCTTGAATTACAATTTTTATTTATTATTTTGTTGTGCTCCCTATATTTTTCTTACAGCACAGAGAAGGAAAAAGGCAATTTTCAAAAGTTTATAACTCAGCTCTACTGCAATGAAATGTCACTTGGGAGATAGAAAAGTAGGGAAAGAAGGGCATCTACGGCAAACCTCCATTGCTGGTGCCCTTTCTTGTAGCTTTACAAATTTCTGCAGAAAACTCCAACAGAATTAAAGCTTATGGAAAAAAAAAGTCTCAAAAAGGCCACAGTGGAAAATGTTAAGCAATCACAGTGTTATATATACCTCTCTTCCTAAGTGTTCCTGTACAAACATGCTGGTAAACATGCAAATGTGTGTTTTCTTGAGGGCAGGGTGTTGTGGCAGTGGGATTTGGACTGGCAGCGCTGTGAGGAAAGGTGCTTCCCAGCCACAAGGGCAGCAGGGCAGCCGCACACTGCAACAAGCCCGTGTCATGCAGAGTGTGGGAAATGTGTTTCCATGCAAGTGGAAGGAAGGGAAGAAAGTGCTGGGATGAACAGGTATTTTAAACTAACAGCCATGAATGAAGTCGATCAAACACTGAGCTGCCAGCACAGTGCAGGTCAGGGCTGCACAAGTTGCCACTGCAAGGCAAGACAGCAAATTTATGGGCAGGTAGACAAGCAGAGGAGCTGCACCCACATCCACACATCACATGTGGGTCACCATCCAAATCTCAAACACTTCTCAGGAGGAATGAGCTGCAGAGTGTTCAGAGCAGGCATGGGCGAGCTTTGCCTGCACACATTTGGACATCGCTTTGTTATTGCTAGCAATGAGCCCAGGCACCTGTCTGTCCAGATGCTGAGCAGCAATCTCCCAAAAGCTGGAACTCTTCAGCAGGTGGCAGCTGAAGCCAAGAGCAGCCATGCTGGCTCCAGTCCTGTGTCCCTCTCTCACACCCTGTCCCCAGCCCCATCCCAGTGGAGCAGCCCAGGGCAGTGCACAGAGCGGGGTCATGTGCACCAGCACCTCCAAGTCCCCTGCTGGGAAAGCAGAAACACTCATGATAAATCCCTGCCAATGGTCTCTGATGGTGCACACTCAAATGCTGCCAAACCAACACCAACATCCATGTTTAAAAAACACCTCACATCATTCCTGTATCACCGATGCTGCACCCAAGTCACAAGTGATTTCACAAGAACAGCCCAGAGGTGTCATCAGGCATGGTGTGAAGCACGAAGCAAGCATGTGGAAACAAGAGAAACAAGAACCTGCAGGATGGCATGCGGGGTGGAAAGCACCTTGTGCAGTCTGGCATTTTTTTCTAGCTGCGATACAGAGCCTTAAAATAATTCCTACATAGGCTTTCTCTGTAAAAAGCACAGTCAGTGAAAAGTTACACTAATTTAAACAAAATTAATAAAGAAATGTTCTGCTTCTTTTTATCATCTTTCTACCTCTCATCATTTATCATGCAAATTAAATTGCAGTAATAGAAAATGTAAAGAAAACAAACTCCACAGTATATTGAAACCTCTATCCAGCAAGAGATAAGGGTGAATATTAGAAGGAAAGGTGCAGAAAATTAGCTGTCCATACAATAACTGGGAGGGAAACTGTTTTATTTAGCCTGGAGGGATTTTTGTTGCCAACTGACTAAATTAAAATCCAGTCTATTATACCCAGTATCATACCAGAAAACGCCTTTTCCTTGCACTTTTAGATAAATTTTCATTGATCTCATTTTATGCATGATTACATTTTTAATGAGATGTACAATATTTCCAAGCTCATTTTAAATGCCTGCTCTCACTGCTGTCTCCGTTCCCCTTGCCCCCTCCCACCGTGCACACACTCACTGCTTGTTGGATTAACACTTCTGATAAATTGCTAGACCAGAGAGGAGCATTACCAAGATGAAATAAATTACTTCCATCTTTTGCAGTTCCAAAGTAGTAAAGTAACCTTAAAAATGCCCCGTGTCTAATTATGCCACCTTGCAATTCTTTCCAAAAGCAATCATTTTATTTCATGTAATGATTTTATTTGTTATCAGTAACCCTGCAAAACACACAGATGGTTGTAAGAAGTCACCTTCCTCTGCCAGCAGTTCTGACCGGAGGAACCAGCACGCTCTTGAAACTCAGAGCTCTGCTGGAAATAAAAAGTTGTGTTCACAAGAGTTTTTGAAGAGAACAAAGCAGGTGACCAGGCATGAACTGGCCTGTTGCCAGAGTGCAGTGATCTTAACTTTAAAATATCAGGCAATAATTGATTTTCAGCATTGAAAACTTGGCTCATTCCCAGAAGCCTTAAACTTTATTTTCTTCCTTTGCCTATTTTTGGTAAAGTCATTCCCTTTAAAACAAAGGGGGAAATTGCAGGGGCGGCGCATGAAAAAACATTCTGCTCCAAGCCTGCCATTAAGTCCCTGGTGTTTTATTTCCCTCTTTGATTTGAGAGCTGCTTTTTGTGGGTGGGGGATGTGTTGTCCACGTGGGGCCGGGAGGGCTGCCCGTGGTGCGAGGCAGTGGGCACAACAGCAGAGCGACGCCTCAGGGAGGTCCCTGCGTAGGAGCAGCGGTTGGAAAATGAGATTGACAAAAAGTGTGAACGTGGCAGAGAGTGACAAACCTGGAAAAAGTGGCAGGGATGCTGGCTGAGAAAGGGAGGAGGGCCCAGACAGAGAATGGGCTTGGGGAAATTCTGAAATGAAGGAGCAACAGAGGAGTCTCAGCTCAAGCTGAAGCATCACGAGAGGGGATTAGGGGCTTAGACTTGGGACAGTGGAAATGAGGCCGAGTAAAGCATTCGACAGACAGTGGGAGGAAAGAAACTTAAATGTAAATCCACATTTCACAAAGGATTTATCATGATCCAGCACTGCTTTGAGAATTAAGTACTTCCATCAGAATCCTCGTCCCGGTGCACAACAGGCGACGCGAGCCCCTCCAGATGTGCAAGGTCAGGTGGGCTCGTGGACCCGTGGAGCAAAATGCTTTCCTGATTCCCCCAAACGGATGAATGGGACTATTGCATAACCCATGAAAAATTACTGCTACCAAAAAACAGCATTGTTATAGGCACCAGACAATGGGATCCTAAATCAGAAGCAGTGAGTGAAAACAAAAGGAAATGGCCTAGAAAAGTAAATGTTTGAAGAAAGGGAATGTGTATCATAGAGTAAAATCTGACCCTCCAG
Organism: Aythya ferina; assembly: GCF_964211825.1. Lineage (NCBI taxonomy): Eukaryota > Metazoa > Chordata > Aves > Anseriformes > Anatidae > Aythya > Aythya ferina. The sequence continues at coordinate 979,073 of NC_140308.1, forward strand.
ATGTATGCCCGATTTGCATTAAGTTGTAGTCGTGAAGGATGAACTATGTTTTTCAGGAATAAATGACAGATTTCTGATGAACTGAAATTAAAAAATTGTGGAACTTCCACAGCTAAACACTTCCAGGGAACCATTACCATGGCTCACTCCAGCTCAGCTGCTGTGAAACACAAACGTATGGAGAGATGATGATTTCCACAGACGCTGGGATGTTCTGCAAATGATGGAGGCAAGGGGAAAAGACACGGGAGAGACAGAAGGGGTGGACAGACAAAGGAACGTCCCGTACAGACTAAGCAGGCTTTACGGTCACAAAAAGGCCAGGAAAATATCAGATAGGGCAGGCATCCAGGCTGCAAACCTCCAGCAAGAAAGATGCCTCAAAGGAAAATCAACTCAAACTAATCACAAAGCAGTAAGAATAGAGCAACACTGCTAACGTTTTAAATACAAGAACCTGCATGTTCATGTGGTTTCCACATGTGCCCAGCGTGTCTGTGTTTCTCCAGCTATGTGCTGTGTAAGCCATACACTGTTTATTCTTGTTCTGGCTGCCTGCATTTCATACATGTCTTTTTAAACAAACCATTGTAAAAACTAAACATGATTTCCTTGCGTTAACTGCTGGATGTGGTCTAGTAAGGAATTTAAATCATTGACCTGCCTCTGAAGAGGGCAAATCTGCAGTGGACGGTGCACGCCTGTTAGCTGTCCAGCTACAGCAAAGTAGAGTGAAATGCAACTTCCATCTGCTCCTTAAAAACATCGAGTTCTGTGATGAAGTTTTGTACAGAGGTAACACATGCAACAGCAGCCCTTTGGGGCTGAACCCTGGATCCATCCGTCCCAGCACCTGTCTCTGACAAGGACCAGCAGAGGGGACCCCAGCAGGACACGGGCCCTTCCTCGGTAGCCAGCAGTGGGACCCTGTGCAATGAGAACTTCAACATGTGTTTTACCCAAAAATGCATCTCTGGGCCCCACTGCTTACAGCAGGCTCCCGAGTGCTACCCTAACTGTGCTGCTGCATCCTGGGACCGGGGCTGTTTCCAATAGAGTGCATTTTCAAAATAATCCCAGACGTTTGGCAGGGCAATTGCAGAAGCCGCTTGTAGGCCGCGTGTAACTCCAAATGCATGAAGGCAATTATTGTCTCCATTTGAGTGGCTCTCCAAATGGATCCCGGTCATCAGCTGGGAAGCCTGAGCACAGTTTGTGCTCAGGACTGTGCACACACATCTGTGCAGTGTTGGTGCTGGGCCCTTCCCCACAGCGGGCTGGCAGCAGTGCTGCCCGCGGCAGGGACGGGGCAGTGTCCGCAGGGCAGCTCTCTGGTCACGGGCGTAACCAACTCCCACACCCTATTACTGCTGCTACTGCTTTATTAAAATGCATAAAGCAGCCAGAAGCAAAGACACCAATAAATTCTTCTGTAAAAGCAGAAATGTTTTTTTCAAATGGCTCCCTTAACACTAATAATCACAGCTCTCTTATGTGTACTTGACTCTGGTTAACCTTTTTCTGGCACTTTTTAACTTCTCCAAGTCAGGTACTAATATGGAACTAATGTGGGGTTTATTTTCCCTATAGGAATAGCAGAAAGAGCACTGCACATTATCGTAATCACGCAAGCTCCTTCCAGAAACTGCAGGACTTTAGATCAAAGCATCCGCATTATGGCACAGGAAAAGAATTTAATAACAATTGTGGGACTAAGCATTTTTTTAATGTTAAGGGGTTTTTATTGAATATTAATCCTATAAAATGCTCCTGAAAGTTGGCAGAAGGAAAACTGATGTCCCAAATCGTTGCTGTGGCCTTCCCCATTGTAGGGATGCAATTGCAATGTAATCAAAATTCATCATGCCATTAGCAGAAGGACAACAGGAAAGGAGACACTCTCTCCCACATCGCACTGCTTGAAACAATATGAACTGTGGAAACAGAACAGAGCACGTAATTGTTAACCTTCGCTAAGCACTTACAGTTTGCATGTTTTTTTGTTTCATAGCTTGCAATTTCTTTCACTACAAGTCATGCTCAATATTTGCACTTTCAATTTTACCTTCTATTAAAGATTTGCGTTATATTTCATCCCCCAGTGGAATGAAGGTGCTGGGAGCATGTCTGCTGTGAAAATGAGCTTGCGGTAGCAAGCGTCCCCCCGTTCCTAACCACTGGAGGCTTTCCATGTCTTGTCCATGGAGCAGTCACTCTGGCTTCCTGATGTTGCTGCAGCTGAGATCCAGCAGCACCAGCACAAACCCAGCTGCAGGGACAGGAATCCGTCCAGCAGCAGCAGGGGAAAGACAGGCAGAAAATGTCAGGGCAAAAAAATGAATGAATAAACAACTCTGGCAAAGGACAAACACTTGAACAAAGCAGCGCCTGCGCTCAAGGGAGTATTGGGGTGGACAAGAAGTGAGATGAGTGCCAACCAGCAAGAGTGGGCATCATGCAAACTGAGCACATCCATCCATCTGGGTGTCCAGGGGCAGCACCAGGGCCCCACGCTTGTGCCATGAGCAGTGCCACCAGGCGGAGGAACATGGGGCACAGCAGCCCCCAGCAGCTGCCTCAGTGCCCATGGGGTCACTGGGAGACCAGCCCCTGCTTTGTCCCTCACTGTCCACCTCAGGTGGCCCCTTTCCCTATTCTTCATGAGTGAAACCCGGAGCAGGCCATTTCCCTGCACTCCACACACCAAAATGTGGTCAGAAATGGAAAACCCATTCGGTGTGCTCTGCTGGAGAAGGGGAGAGCACAGAGCCTCCATCCAGTATCTCTGCAGCATGGACACTGCATGCAACTTACATGTCTTATTTTAAGACAGACTTGGCATTGGTTTCATGTATTGAGACACCTATAACCTTTCCTTTACTGCAAAGGAACCTCCTTCATTATGTATCCCGAAACCGTGTTGTTTAGTTAACAGCCAGAAAAGAAGGAAGTGCAGAGACAACTGTCATCATCACCTCCATCCCATTGGTGTGGGGTTTGCTGGCACTCATGGAGTTGTTTTCCCACCTGTTTACCACACAGACATCTTAAAACAATGAACAGGATTGTGAGCGACCACAAGGTCTTAAGATTTCATGATTGGTTTCTTCTTTCCCTATTATTACATAAAAACATCGTTTGTTAAATTCAGCCCCTCACATCCAGTTTGTGAGCTGGATGTCCTGCTAGATTAACAGATCTTTCTACCACTGCTCACAGCCTTTGGCATCTCTGTGTGCCAGTGTGCCTTCTCAGCCACTGCTTGGACAAGCTGCAAAAATTTAATGTACTCAATTTCTTCTCGTACGTCAGCTTTATGGGTCCCCAGCTCTCTTTGCTGCTTTCCTGTTCCCGACTGTTCGCAGGAAGGCGTTGGGGCAGTGCCAGAGTGGGGCCTGACACCCCAGCTGCAGCCTGGGTCAGGGTGGGGGGCACCGTTGTTTTCCTGCTCCTCAGCACGATTTTAGCTGTACTGGTCATTTTTCCTGTAGGACATCGCAAACTCATACCTAACTTGCTGCCTATTGTTGCCCTGAAATGTCTGGTAGCATTGCTACAGCTCGGGTTCCTTCCTATTGAATATACCCGTGATGGATTATTACTTTCATACACAGGCAGCTATATCATCTGTATTTTTCAAGGCTGAATTTCATTTTTCCCCTTCCTGCTTCTAACTTCTATAAATAACCTGACATTATACCTGTATAAAACTCCTCACTACTCATCATTCTTCCAAGTTAGTCTGATGATGTTTACTTCATCGCTCAGGCTATTAGAAGTTATTAAAGGAAATGCATAGAATTAATTCTGGACGGGTCACATGGCTGTACATCAAATGCCAACACAAAATTAAACATTTTGCCATTACTGTTCTCAGTCTTTGGCCATTTATTGAGTTTTCCATCCAGTAGACAGAACTTCCAGCTACACCAGAAGAATTAACTTCCACCAAGAGCACACTGGGAGAGAAAGCTTGCAGTCTAGGTTGGCTAAATTCAGGTACTGTTTGAAGGCTGGGAAAGTAACGTGCAGGAAATGTTACCTTCCCCTCCCTGACATATCAGTGGCAATCATTTAACAACAACTGTTTTGGTGCCACCACAAATACTGGGGTAGGACTGAGATTAGGTCAGAGCTCCTTACCACAAACCCCACATCTGCAGGGCTACCTTGAGCCTGCCTCCCTGTACATCACTTTTGTAATGCCAGCAGCTTTTTCCCACTAAAGAGCACTCAAGAAACTTAGATTGCTGGTGGAAAGCTGATCACATAATAGTCTTCTATTTACAGCTAAGCCCAGCAATCTTCACGAAGTGGCAGCCAGTTTTCAAGAGATGCACACACACCAGTCCTGGCCGTTCCTGTGGTTTCTGTGTGGATCAGAAGGAAGCCAGCACAGTTAACCCTCCAATTTCAGGCTGCGATACTTCTTTATTATCTTACCCATAAATCTTCCAAGCATTTCTCTTTTAAATATTCAAAGAGAAAACTTCAGAGCAACCTAAAGGTAGGTATTTTATTGCAGTAAAAGAAAAGAATAATCCAAAAGGAGATTGCCATCTTGACAATCAGTTAAAAAAATCAAACCATAAATGCAAAGGAGAAATCTTGCCTGCATACCTGTTTAAACGTAGCATGCAGACCATCTGACTTATATAAACAACAAAACCTCAAACACTGTCAACATCTGAATGTTTTAAAGTTGCTGTAAGGCGATTTTTTGGCAAGCAGTCATGTCATTATTTGTTCTTGGGACTCTGAATTCACTTGTAGAAGTCACTGACAATTTAATCTCTCCTTCCAAAGACCGAAAGTCACTCAGTTTTAATCACAGCAAGGAGGAGGAATGCTTGCTCTGTGCTTACTCAGCAAGCAGAGGATCGCACATGGGGCAGAAGAGAGCTAATGGTCTCTGCTTCCTAGCGGTCTGTCCCAGCTCAGGATCAACCACAAGAAATCTCTGTTCCTTTCAGAAATATACTTCAGTCTTACAGCAGGTGGTTCAAGAGAAAAACTACTGACTTCTTTCTGCAAGACTTTCAGCGATGCCCAGGCCACTGACCGCCTCGAGGAGGGGACTGGGCTCTGGCACCAGGGAGCCTGTGAGCATCCTGCAGAGCTGCCACCACCATGGGCCATCTGCACCACCGGGCTGCCTGCTGCGGGGAGAACCCCGGCCAGCCTGGCCATGCGCTGGGAGGGAGAAGAAGAAGGAGGCAGAGCACTTTCAGAGGTTTTTCAGTTAGAGCACTGACAGAACGCAGCACAGGATGCCAAAGTCCAGACTGGACAAACTAAGAAGAGTGAGGAGGAGTGCTAGGGATATCAGAATGAAAAGAAATTCTAAGAACATAACTGGTTTATTATTAGGCGGAGATGATCATGTTATTAATAAGGGTACAGACAGGGCAGAACTGGTCAATAAACATTTTGTTAGGAAAGACCCAGACAGCACACTCAAATCAGATGAAGACAATGAACTAGTCTGGGTCTATTTCTAGCCAAGGGGAGCATTAAACAATCTAAAATCTGATGGCCTCTGGATGCCTCATGCTACTAAGTCGTAAAGAGTTGCCGGGAGAGATCACTAATCTGTCAATATGAACTGAAAAAAGTTAACATACCAGGGAAATTGCAGAACACTGGAAAAGCGTGAAGATTATATCCATACTCACGGAGAGCAAGTGAGATGACTTGTAACTATAGGTTACTTAACCTGACATCAATCCTCAGCAGAAAGTAATGAAAGTTAATATAGAATTTGATCAATAAAATATTAGAGGATGGGAATAAAATTAACTCAAGTCACAAATGTTTTGTACAGAGTCTTGTTGAGCAAACATTGATTTTTTTAGGTTTCATAGCGCTGTTTGAATTGACTGATTCTGAGCCAGAGCCTTTGGGCGCAGGTGGCTGTGCGGTGTGGCCGGCTCCTGGCAGAGCTGTCCCTGCTCGGCACAGCAGTGCCCGGTGTACCCATGCAGCCCCCAACAGCACGCAGGGGGCACAGGGTCCAGCAACCCCACACTCCACAGCACGCCGCCATGCACTGGTTTAAGGGTGATGAGCCCCAGCCTTCACCCGAGCTGATCTTCTCAAGTAGATCTCGAAGGACTGGGTCACACCGCTGATAGAAAGTCACGGCAAAACACAGGAAAACCTTTTATCACATACTGTGTTAGCACACGAGTCCAGTTTATCCCAGCAGCACAAGTAAGATGTGTTTTAAGGGTGCTAGGAGCTGTCCCCTTGCAGTGAGCACGCGGTGGTGGAGGCACCCTGGCCTCTGTGCTCCCTCCGCCGCCCCTCGGACCAGAAACACTTCGCAAGCTGCGGCAGAGAAATAAGAAAGCTGAACGGAAGTTTGGCCTCATTCCACCGAAAGCAGGAGATCATCTGTAAGTGTTACAAGGTGTTTCCATCCTATGTTGTGGCCTGGCTCCAAATTGTGCAGAAGCTGAAATAATGGCTTTTATTAAAGGGGATTGGGGCTGGCCTTTGGCTAGCTTCTGCGTGAGCTTCCTGAGGAACAGGGGCTTTGTGCTGGGCAGAGGGATCGGAGCTGATGCATCTAGGGTTTAGTTCCCAGTTGCCCAGGTAAACCCAACTTCAGGCTAATTTTTATTGGTTAAATAAGTTCCCCACAAGCAGATTTACAACACATGTGACCAACTCAACATTTTAATTACAAGCAGAGAATGATTAAGCTGGTTATTTAAAAGGAAAGACAGAGCTTGTCTGGTGGCCTTCTGGTAGCACTCCATAACATCGTGGAGAGGTTGGGGCTGGCACTCAGCTCTCCAGCAGCCTCACAATGAGGCCAGCAGATGGAGTACAATCATCTGCTGGAAGGGCTCCAATACTCGTTTGGGCCCCCAGTATCATTATTGCATGGAAAATGGTGAAAGCTGGGCAGAGGCCAAGTTCCTTGCCAACATGATGAGCCGTGTACCACTGCCTGCCCTGCCCTGCCCTTCCCAGACAGGCGAACAGGGACTACAGGGGCTGGGTTTGGGGCTTTTGCACGTATCCTTTTTTAAGAGCATATTCTGATCCTGCAATGTAATAAAGCCAATTAAAATGTTACACTTTCATTGCACCAGCTCAAATGGCCTATTTCGATGTTGTATCCGGAGGGCTTTGGGGAAGCACTGCTCAGCAGGCCATGGGAAGCAGTACTGGTTGGCTTTTCCTTGAAGTGCCACAGCAAAACACAGCCCTGTGATGCCAGCACCACCGCTCTGCCATGCTGGAGGGCACAGAGCACAGAGGGGATCTGTGCTCCTGCAGGAGCTGGTGCTGGCAGGGCAGCCACGAGCCCCCCCTCCCACTATATGCACTCCTCTGCAACTGCTGCTACATCATCACTGCCCCGCTGCAGGATTCCCACCCACAAATGTGTCCAAAAAAACAAGGAAACGGGATCCAGCAACTGTACGATTCAACTTCAAAGACATCAAAAGACATAACATTTTATTTGCCTTCTGCTTTTTAAACTTTTAGGGTCCACTCAGGTAAGACTTTCAAATTTTTAATTAAAAATAAAGGCACAGCAGCTTCTGCCGCCGTTTCTCTTTGAAGTTGGACATTTAAGTATAATATCTTTTACCTGAAGACTTTGCTAAAGCTGTGAGTTTAGGAAAACTCTGCCCAACACATATGTCTCAGCAGATCTGGACACTTATTTTGGTTTGATCTAGTTTTATTTCGCCTAAAACTATTCACCTATATTCTTTCAGCAATTTAAAAGCCATTTTGAATTCCACACGGTTTTTCCTTTCGCATTTCACGTTTAAATTTAACGTATGTTTTTTATATTATCATGACAAATTGCCTCCTTTTTAACTCAGTCATAACCACCTCCTCACCCAGCACCACCCGGCCGTGGCGAACAGCTGCCCAGATGTGCTGCTCAGGGGGAGCATTGAGGTTGTTCATCAACACCCCTGAGAGCAGCAGAGCTGCAGGCTGGGGACCACTGGGGACAGGGCTGGTTTGTTGCCTCCTCCAAAGCCGCGCGTGGAGTGAGAGCAAGTACACGTCTCCAGTCATTGTGTTTCTTCTTAACCACAAAAGAATACTTACATCCTACATTAGTCGGCGTAATGGGATCCATCATCAAAATACTCTTTCTACTGGAGGACTGCTATATTTCACTGCTGAAAGAACAAAAACTTTTGAAGCCTCTCCTTAATTTTCAATGAAAAGCATTTGGTTCCAGGGTGACAGACTGGGCTCTTAAGAGCTGTTACCACCTCGGGTAATTATAAAATGACGGAAGGGGGGAAAGAGAGAGAGAGAGATTAACACTTGGTGTGTTTCTGTAGTGCTACAAAGGCAGCTCCTCAGGTGCCCATGTTAGGGGCTCGGCTATAACAGCTTCCAGTTGGAAAGCAAATTGGAGGATGGAAGTGCAGAAAGGAGAACTTGCAATTAGAAGCTGGAAAAAAGAAATCCACAAACTAATGTATTAACTTGAACGCTCCAAAACAGGGGGGAAGGGGAAGAAAGAATGAAGAAATAAAGTAGAAAATACAGCTTCTGTTGAAAACAGCCCAGATTTGAAAAAAAAAAAAAAATCAAAAAAAATCTTGCACAAACTTGGGACTGACTAATGCCGTAGGAGCTAGAGGAGGTTTGTCCTCTCCCTGTGAAGTGGGTAAATCACAGCAAACTAGAATTTCATTTTGATACGTCACTTAATGTACTCTACATTAGGTATTACTGGAAAATATAAAAAAGAAAAAAATCAAAGCAAAGTAAGACAAAAAAGGCAAAGGCTGAGCAGAAACCAAAGAAATGAAGTGATTCCAGCAGCAATAATTAGCTCTTCAATACGGTTACGTGGAGTAATGTAATAAACACACATGGACCATGCAAGAAACGTATGAACTAGAAGCAGGAAAAAGCATTGGTAAGAGAGAAAACTAAGCAGCTCTTTATGACGACAACTGAGCACCTAGGTGAGAACCAGGCAACACGCAATTAAAAATGGTCAAAGCATGAGATGAGGGAATCACCAAGGCAGAGCAGCCTTTAACCTCCCATACCCTGCTCCTAATTCTAAATTAAAACAGAATGAAATGCAGGATTACTGGCCTATAGGTTCGCAGAGTAAGTTCCTCCCAAATTCTGCCTGGTGCCAGCAGTACTTTGCAGGGCAGCCAGGAAAGCCTCCGCTGGGCACAACCACACGTCCCCGCTGTGCCGGGGCCATCCACGCACTGGTGAGGGGAGGTGCTGCTCGGCTGGGGCAATAGTGGCAAATAAAGGGTGCTTTAATAAAACAGCAGCATAGTACAGGACTCTGTCCTCTTCATTTTTTAATAGAAGCCTTTCACGATATGGAACTAATTATCGCCATCTGCCGTCCCATACTTATATTTCCTCTCTCACAGCTCATTCTTCAAAAACTCAGTAGCTTCCTCCCTTTACATTTGTAAATGCTGTTGACTATGGATAAAATCCATGTTTACTTTGTATGCAGGGCCCATAGGAAAGCTTGTTTTAATCATCAACAGATGTTACATTCTGCTCTGCTGTGCTTGGCACACAACTTCAGAGGGAAATAAAAGAAAAATCTTTATTTTAAATTTAAATTGTAGATTGTTACAGACTAAATAAAATGCCAAATTGTTATTGGAAACAACATGGCCACTGTAATAACTATAACTGACATTTACTTTTTACAATTATAATTTTTTTTCTGGTGCTGTTTAACACAAGATGGTTTCCACATTTTGCAAAGGATTTTTTTTCCCTTTTCTCTGAAATGATTTGCAATCAAGCCACAGACATTTGTAATTTATTTTTATTTAATACTTTCCTATGAGTTTATGAAATACTGGGATTATTATGCTATATACAGTAGATAGTTTTTGAATACGTACTCTCCCTCCAGACTCATATTTCAATACACATTATCCCCTTGAACTCATTTATAAACACCCATTATTCCCACAGACCCTGCTATAAACATGTAATATCTCTGCGGACTGTTTCAGCCTTATGGTCCTTTTTATCTCTGGCTTCCCTCCCGTCCATATTCACCTTTGATGTCCAAGCACGGCCCCAGAGCCACGTGCCCACTGGTGCCCTCCTGCTGCCCGCAGGGACGGGAACAGCCGTGCTCCTGCTCATGGTCCTGCTGCTGGAAGGGGACTGGTGGCACTGGTGTGCTTGGGCACCTGCTGCCTGTGCTGATTACAGCATGGCACCTCCCAGTGAGGCATCGACCATTTCATGTTTAGTCACAGTTGTCAAGAATACGAACGCAATCTCCACGGCCACCAGAGCCAGGTATCCCTGCCGCAGCCTCACTCGCCCTTTTTTCCTTGTCCCCACAAGCACTCACCAAATTAGTGCTTCCTTTGAGTGATAATTTCTCATTTCAACTTTATTTCTAAACTACTGAAGAACATACTTCATGAAACTATGGGTGTGTTTTGTATTGCTCAGAAGTAAAAGGGATTAAAATGTTTGAGTAGAAAATCTGAAAGCATGATGCTCTTTGTGTTAGCTAGCTACAGAAAGGACCGGAGTGTTTTGCCAGACTGAGGTGTCAAATCTCTGAATATTTGCAGCAGCAAATAGCACGTGTCTGCTTATACTCCTACAGAAACAAAACACACAAAACCAAAACCTGCCATGTGAGACTGCAGGAAACCACAACGTTATGGCCTGAATACAACAGAAGAATGTTTCAGAATCAAACAAAAGGTCTGTAATGGCCATTAATCTTCATTTACAATTAAAATTCACATATTTGTATGGGACAAAAACTGAGCACTTTGAAAGTAAGGGGCATCCCACACAATGAGAGTGAATTTCAAGGGGATGGCTGCCTGAAATTCCTAGTCTTAAGATGAGAGACATTTCTCAATTACTGCAACATCCTCTCCTCTGTCCTTGACAAATGCACTCTTGCTCTGTTCACAGCCTATCTGGAGTGTTACTGCAAAGATAATTTCCCCATCCATCACCTGGAGCGCATCACACATCTCCACAGCCCTCCATTAGCCACCTCTTCTCCCTCCTCAGACACGAGCGGATTCTCTTCTCTTCCGTGCCTCTTCGCCACTGCCCCCTGCCCCGCCAGGCATCTTTCGTGCAGGGTCACGAGCCTGCCACCCAGCTCTGCCACATGAGGTGCCTGCTTCTGCTCTCTGCCTGCCAGCTTTTCAAAGGCCTTGTGCTTTCTCCAAATCTGGTTATAAAAACTGAGAACCCACTATTAATAATTTTTACGTAGGCAGCTATTAAAAAGGAGCAACAGATTAAGAGCGTTTAGGACACTGGTATTCCCTTCACAACACCTCTTGTACTGATGCTGCTTCGCTGTTCCTTATAGCCTGTCACTTCCCTGCACCTGACCTCTGTCTCCTGTCCCATACAGGCAGGGCAGAAATTTAAAAAAAAAAAAAAAAAAAAAAAAAAAAAAAAAAGTTACTTGTTTTTACATATTTAGAATGGATGTAATCCTGGTCCATGAGTAACTAGACTAGAGAATGATACCAATACTGGAATAATAGAAACGGGGAAAAGATGCAGACAGGTTTGGGTTAGTTAACAGGTGTATAGGCTAACTCGCTTCTCATGGACTTCATCCCGGTGCTCATCAATCTGCTGTCAGTGGAAAGAAGACAACTTCTTTTGGGGGTGATTCCTAAATTAATCTCATTAAATACTCCTAGTCATCTCCATGGGCTTTTCTGACAAACGGCTTTCTTTAGATTAAGAACCTTGCCTGTGGCAAGCTGAGCTTAGCATGGGCAAGGCACGAGGCCACCACACCCCAAACCCCTGCCAGAACTGAGCACTGCCACAGCTCCTGTGCAGTCTGCTCCCTCCCTGCAGAATCCTGCTCGCACACATCGAAGTCATTAAATTACCAGCGCTCCAAAAGCAAACCACAAAGCTCACTTTAAAGTCACAAGTCAGTTTTGCCTAAAATCATCTAAATGTCCAAAATCCATACAAATCAACATGAGAGGTCCAGCACCCAGGTTCACCTGCAGCAGTCAGTTTCACACGCCGCCAGCCTTACCTCTGCCACGTCCCCTTGTGCAGCAGCAACCTCCTTCCACTAACTTCCCCCAGCTTTCTACAGTCCGCCAAAGCCCAGGCCATCACCCTGTAAGAGGGGAAGTCTGCCTTTTGCACAGCCTCTCGACTTGCCAAGCAATTTTCCTGATCATCCCGCACGCTGCCACGAGCCTGCACGTGCAGCAGCAGGCTTGCACGAGCGCCAACAGCAGAACCTGGAGGTACGTGTTCCCACAGCAGGTCCCTCTCTTGTCTGAAATTACACACACGTGTTGCTCACAGGCACATTACACACAGAGCTCAAGCTCACAGGCTGTACAAATGCAAATACACCACAATACTGACAAGATGATGTTATAATTTTAGATAGGTGCATGGTTCACACCAAAACAAGCTTCCCACGTCTGTGAATCTGTGCATCAGTGTCTGGGAGTGTTTAGAGAAAGTCAAAAACGGAGCAGAGGGTGGTCATACTGCACCTGCACTGACACGGTGTGTGCCAGGGATGCAGATGTGGGTTTTGACAGATAAGGTAACACATTTTATAAAAATGCAGCAGTGCACACACAATTACTCAGTCAGATGTTGCACACAGTTGTGCAAATAGTAACCACAAACAAGTTAAAAAAAATCTTCCTTAGAAATTCTGAGGTCTAAACAAAAAGCTGAGGAGGAAATAAATCCTTTACTTTTAAAAATTGCAAACTACAGCACAATGCAAACCAGCTTGGAAAGAAGCAGATTTTTATTTTACATCACTAGTGGATACTGTTATGAATTAACAGTTCATTAAGAAAAAAAAACTTTGCAAACCATGAATCTAAAAAGAAAGTCAGAGAAACTGTCATCTGCAATTTCCAGTGTGTGAATAAATCTCAGAAGATGTCAGCAGACAGAGTTCTTACCGAGAGCCAAACAAACAGGTGTCTCCTGGCTTCCTGACCCGTGACATCAACAGCGCAATAAAACTCTTTCCATTTAGGGACAAAACCATTTGGTACCGGTACATGGAATAATACCTGCTTCTTAAAATACGGAAACACATATAACAAATGCCTCTTTAAATCCCAGAAGAAACAGAGACTTGCACTGTGAAGTATTCCCCCTAGGAATCCTGTAAATCATACAGAAATTTTACTTGTCCTGGAACAGGTTTGAAAATCTGTTTGTGGTTTCTGGTACATTTTTTAAAACGTATCTGGTCAATTCATAAATGAAAGAGTCCTTCAAATTCCAATGGAACGGCCTCTGTACATGTTGTTTTAGAATAGCCTTAAATTGCAGACAAATTTGCTTTGAAAATTCAATTATTTTTGTAGTTGAAAAAAAAAATTTACTCTATTATCTTCATCACATTCCATAGGACTGGAAATTAAGGTGTCGTTGCTTCTCTATCGACTCACTCTCTCCTGTCAGACCTGGCTGCGCAGGCACCACAAAAGCAGTGCTACTGTGGCCTTTCCTTATCGTCTCCTCTCCAAACCTCAGCATCCACAGCGTGAGATCTCCAGTCACCATGAGCACCACAAGCACCTCCTGCTCCTGTGCCCAGGACCGCTGCCTGGGCTGGGGCTGCAAGGAGACAAGATTGAGGAGCAGGGAGAGAAAGGTGAGTTTGGCACCGCACGAGCAAGAACGAGCTAATGCTGCATTTAATACATGCAAGCAAGCATTCCTCATCAGGCTTTCATTCAGCTATTTAAATAAATGTGTTCGTGCTGGAGATTAAGCATGAAGCTCCCTCAGCCAGGAGCCCCAGGAGGAGGGCACACCGGGCACGGCCCCAGGCAACGTGCTGTGGGAAGGAACGAGGGCTTCACTTCCCCAGTTCCCATCTTCTTCGTGGCAAGAATGTGAGCGGGATCACACCAGTTTGCTTTTAACCTGAAGCAAAAACTAGAGTGAAACAAGTCAAGCTGCTTGGAAGACATGCCAAAAATGGCAGTGAGTGTGCGCATTTAGGCAGATTGGTTTGTGCTTTCCCAGGAGCAGGGAAAAACTTAACAAGTTTTGGAATCCAAACAAAAAGCTCTTAACAGATAAAGAAGAATCTTCCAGCAAGCAGTGTGGAGCCTCGCATCCCCCCTCCTGAGTATCTGGCAAGTACAGCCATGAGCAGCTTCTCGTAGGTGAACCACACTTCAAGACCAGACTGATGGCAGCCTTGAGAGAGGCAAAGCCCTACTGTGCTCATCATCGTAACAGAACTGCAGACACAATATGTAATCATTTCATGATAAAGGTAAAACCATCAGGTGATATGCCCTGTATAAAAATCTACGCTTATGCAGATGGTTGCCCACATTTAATTTCATTGACTACCTCTCCATCCATCCATCAATTCTCCTGCACTTGAAAAGTAAAGTCAATTTGGAAAGCTATTCTAAGATAACCTTCAAAGTCACTTCCAAAAGGTATGCCTCTGATTTAGGTTGACAGTCCAGCCACTGTTTGGTGTTATATCTTTGTGATCGTAACTCATTGTACTCACCCCATGTTGCACCACACTCCAGTGAGAGGAGTATCTTCTTAACGGCACGTGCTAGCATACAGTTTATTAAAATGAAGAACCCTTTATCTCCTTTGTCACTTCTCTCAGCTCTTTGCAGTTTATCCCATCACTGCTCTTTCATTAAGCTAATACAGTGTGCACACATAGACATGGTAAATACCAAATAATAAAATAGACTACATTAATGTTGTGACATTCACAAAAGGCAGCAAAATTAAAGCTGGGTTCATCATTCCAGCCTTGCATAACACCTTGTTTGACATGGGGTGCCACAGATGCATAAAGCACAGGAGATTTAAGGGAAGAATAGATAGGGATACACAAAAAGGCAGAAACATAAAGGATTTTTTTAATATATTTTTTCTGACAGCTCATTCCATTATCATTTATTTTCTATACTTTGGATCATCACTGAAGAAATCCCATGTTCAGACAATTCATGGTGATGGAATAAAACATATCAAAAACAGTGAGCTGTAGGACTGCTGAATTATTCAAGAAACAGAAAATTATTAGAGGTCATGTTTATTCAGAAACAAAAGTGCCTTGTTAATTCACAGGACCCTAGACACTGCGATGATTTGATCTGACACTTTGCATAATATAGGCCACAGGAATTTTCTGTATTACTTCCAGTTTGAAGCTCAATAGTTGCACTTGAACTGCAGCTTTTAGAAAATCATCCTATCTTGATTTTAAAATATCCACCATAATGGCCATTAAGTTGTTCCAGTGATTAATCACCTTGCCTGATTAACACATACATTATTTCTAGACAAATTTTTGTCTACCTTTAATTTAATTCACTGAATCTCATTATACCTTTTGTTGTTAGTTTTTAGAGCTCTCTGTTCTCAAATTTCTTTTGCCTGTTTGAGCACTTATTGACCGTGTTCAAGTCACCTCTTAAGTGCCTTTTTGATAATGTAAGAGACTTGGGGTTGTTTTTTTTTGTTTGTTTTTTTGTTTTGTTTGTTTGTTTTGTTTTGTTTTGTTTTTGTTTTTGTTTTTTTAAATCTGTCACCATAAGATACATTTTCCATTTATTTAATTATCCTCATGGATTTTGAGTGCATCCTTTCCGGCACCCTTCTTCAAGCATTGGCACAAGAAAGGGACAGTATTCCAGGGGCATTTATAGCGGCAGAGAGCAATCACGCAACCCCTAATCCTGCACAGCATCCTTCAGGTCACGCATGAAGGGGCCGCAACAGCCCTTTTATCCTTGGCATCACCCCGGAATTCGTATCGATTTATTCCATCAGCTGCTGTGAGACTGACGTCTGCCCCTCCTGGGGCAGCCCGTGATGGGATGGGGGCAGAGGGAGCTGGGGCTGGCCGTGGGAGGCAGTGACGGCCTCGTGGAAGTGCAGGAGTCACCCAGAGCAGGGGGCTTCACAGCATTGCAAATGAGACATACCCTCAGGATTAACTGCGACAATACCTCCATCAACAGAAAGCACGTACCTTTTCCTACAGCCATGTACATTTCTGCTATACCAAATATCCTGGACAGAGACTGTGGATTCTTTCAGCAGGATTCATCTGGTGTTTTATTTCTCTTCATGTACCTATTCCTCTGTAATCTTCCATAAAGTGGCAAAGAACAGGAAAACAGTCTGCAGCATACACATCATAATGTCTTGAAGCACTGGTCACACAATTGTTTTAAAGTTTAGGTCATACAAATGACCCTAAATGGAAGCATGTTTCTATTAATTCACAGATAACTAAGATGGTACATTATAACAGCTCTTTAAACAAGCAGCATTTCTCAAACTGGAAAGGAGGACACTGGCACAGTGTCAAACGAGAAGTTGAATAATAGCTTAGCTAGAGCCTCATCCTCTCTTGCATGTGCCAGGATGAGCATGGCATCTCTTTAGAAAAGGAGAAAATGCAGCCAACTGGGACTGCTGGGCATCCTCTACACGCTTGGGTGCCGCTGCTCCATGCGCTTCCAGGACACAGCAACACGGCAACTTCCCAGGGCAGACCTAGCCCTGCCTGGGATCTGCTGCCAGCACTTCTTGAAGGGCTCCAGGAGGACAAGGGCATGCAACCAAGAACTCTTGAAATAAGCCCTTATCCAGGCTGGCCACCTTCACAATAAACGGTGGTTGGGTTGCGTGGTGGTAGTTTACCAAAGGGCCAGATTGCAAACAGGCTTTGTTGTGATAGATGGTGGTGACACCAAGCATGTGACTGCTCACTGTGCAGCCCTGCCCCAAGCCCTGACCTCAGCCTATTTGATGCTTCAGGACAACATAATTTTCCAGAGCATTAAGACCATCAAACCCACAAACGCTGCAAACTGTATTCTGCATGTAAAATATTTGGATTGCTCGGACTGGACGCAAGCAAATTAAAGTTATAACTAATTTATCTCCAGCACAACTCGATGCCTTTATGAGATGTTTCTGTCTCATATTTGAGGTGGAGGAATAGAAATAAAAGTCATAATCATGAGCAGGAAGTTGGCGAACGTCTCAGGAATTTTTGCTACAGAAAAACCATGCTCCGCCTGCCGCTACTGGCACGTGTGCCTTTTGCTTCAGCAGGCTTTACTCAGTTTTATTTTGTTTAATCAAGAAGAGGGACTTCCTGTAACAAACAACAGGAGTACAAGTCTCACTTCAGATGCTCCACACATCTGAGCACAGGTAAGTGCTGGGCCAGCACGGACAGGTCTGACACTGCCCTCAGCCGTGGGCTGCCCTGGGTCCCCAGGCGTTCCAGCAGCACCCCGCTGACCTGGTGGACGTTCTGGTGAGCAGATGGCATCGCTGCTGCTACCGGTGCCAGGGACCGGCAGAAATAACCCAGCCACAAAACCCCACGGCACAAACCTATCCTCTCCGCCCAAGCACCGGGGGCCGCAACCAGGCACAGCCGCAGCTGCTGCCAGGGTCAGCCCTGGGGGAAGCAGCCAGAGCACCGAAGCTGCTTGGGGAAAGCTGTGAATTCTTCAGAGTAGCAGCATTCCTCTAAAGTGAATTTGAACAAAGGCATTACCTTTCATTTCTTATAAATAGACAACTTTGAAATGTATTCTCTTTAAAAATTATACCATTCCTTCACATCTTAATTAATGCCAAAAGCTTTGTTTTCTTTCTAACAACATATTAGAAAGCTGTTATTAACGTAATTTAATTTTTGTAAGGAGCAGCATTTGTTTTCTATTTAAAAAAAAAATAGGTGGTTCTGAAATCCTGGCCTGTCAACATCGCTTAAAACATTCCCTCTCCATGCCTTTACCTAATAAATTAAATCAGTGTTTTAATTGTGCCCATGCTTTGTGGTTCCTGGCAGTACAAAAAGATCTTCTGTGAATGCACGTCCCAAAAAATCCTACCGAGTGATTAATTACTAGTCTGGAAGATATAAATATGCCTTTCAGTAAAGACAGTATGGACTGCTGGAAGCTCTGGCCTTACATATCTCTGTAGATCTCCTTCACCCAGCACACATCTTTTTAATTCAAACAAGATTCCAGCCTCAATATTTACTGACAGCACAAAAAACCTTTCTCTGCCCATTTGCCCTATGTAATTAATACAAGGTATATTTATTTGAAGTAGAGCAATACAAGGTACATTTATTAGAATTTTTTGATTTCTCCAAGTTTTCCTCATCCTTAAACAAGCCATCCAAGTGGCACATTAAGTTCTACATGTTCTGGGGAGCTCAGCCCCTACCGGACACTGCTCTGAGCAGCATCCCAGCATGGAGCAGCCCCACTGCCCCTTTCACCACCCCAACAGACCCCAAGCCCCTCCTGGTGCACGGGCGCTGTGGTTGGAGCCACCCCGGGGGGCGAGGAGCAGCAGGCAGGGGACAATTCAGTGCAAGAACTAATCAAAACCAACCGCGAGATGAAAGGAGAGGGACTGGCGGCATAACGCCCAGCCTCACGCAGTCAGGTCACCCACACAGGCCAAAGCAGCACAAGTGGAGATTGCTGCTTAATGGCCTGAAAAGGGGGAAGCAGGGACTGCAACCTAGCTCCTTATCATAAGAAACGCGATTTATTTCACTACAAGCAAGAAAGAGGCAAAGACTAACTCTGCTCTTACACTTTGAAAAGGTCTTTCCATAGTCAAGGAACAGACTGAAATATGAAAGGGAAACATGTGCCTGTTTCGAGGACAGAAGACCAGAGTTTTGCAACTCTCTGAGCACCAAAATTCACTGAAATCACTGTTACCATTGTGATTGCTCATTAACAATACACATCTTTCAGCTGACAGTTTTCATTTGGATCTTGTGAAAACCACAAATCAAACATATGTAAGGAGGCAGCTAACTTCAACTGAGGAAAGGTCTTTAAAAAACAAGAAAGAAAATAAACCTTTGATAAAATAATTGCTTCTACTGTCATTTTTTCTCTTTTTTTGCTATTTCTTCAAAAACAATTTCTCTTTCTTTCTTGTTCATCTATCTGGTGTCCTGCTGTTGCATAGATGAAAGGTCCAGTCTCTTTAAAATTTCATGCAGGGCTCTTTAGAACATCTCAGTTTTAAATGCCCATGGCAAAGACAACAAAATGTAACAGTAAATGGAACGCAGATGAAAAACCCTGTTTATATACTTTATAAAGGTAGCGTGTGTGACATAAGGTATATTTTCACACCCGAGCATCGTGGTGATAACCATTTTTAAAACCACTGAACCACACAACTTGTGTTCACGAAGCACTGCCCACAACTCAGACCCACAAAAGCTATCAGCAACTTTTAAAAATAATAAAACCACAGCCCCTGGCACCCACACAGAGCAGACGTGTCCCACCACCCACCAGGTCCTTCCTGCCCTTTGCAGGACCAGGTCCCACCCTGTGGCTGAGCAGAGGACTGCAAGGAGCAGGGCACAGCCAGGGCTCCCTCCCTGCCACAAGACATGATGGCCCTGGAAGGCCTTTGGGTACAAGGATGTGACTACGTACAACTGGCATCAAAGGATCCTCAGAAAGCTGCAGCCCCCCTATGGCTCTGTTTTTGCACATCAGACTTGTGTTCCTACAAGTTCTGGAGCTAAAGCAGGGGAATCTTTCAACATACTCATCTGTTACATTTGCCATATTAAGTCCTCTTGAGAATTCAAAACCACACAACAGCTGTAAGCCTGTGGAGATGCGCAAACATGTGTACAGGTGGTGTGGACTTGTATGTGGACCACTCAAAGAACAAGGTGCTTCCAAACTGTCAAAAAAGGTCCAATTCCATTTTCTGGAAATAGTGCATTTTCCTATTAGGAAGATGACTAGATTGCAGGTAATTTCACCATTCACAGATAACTTGGTTTTACCAAATTCAAGACAACAGGGCCTCACAAGCAATTTTGAAGTTTTTACAGCTCACCATCCAGCAAGGTAACCACCAGCAGCAACACTTGAGTCAGATAGGTTTGTGTGGTTTTGTAGCATCTTAGCATCGTCTTATATCCAATAAGTCTACAGTATTTTACCAGAATGGTAACTGGAACTTTAACTGGAAACCACAACATCTGTTTCCTATATCTCTGCTGTTGCTGCTCTTATGTACAATGTTCACAACACTTACCACTCCCGAGGATATATCTTTTAGCTCACTGAGGATTTGAAGCACAAGTGTCACAGCTGTGGAGCTGAAGCACTGAGGGAGGAACCAGTAGGCTCCCTGCCTGCAGAGGCTGGGGATGTGAATAATGCCAAAAAATTTGGAGGAACTGATTAGCACACCTTCAGTCACTTCAGGGGGAAAAAAAAAAAAAAATCAGACTATACTTCAGAGAACCGTCCTGATACATAATTGTAGTCATATTCCTGATCAATGGGAACATTGACAGAAAACTACAATGAGGGTAAAATGCTACAAGTATTTGTACAGGTTCAATAAAAACAGTCCATCATTTCTGCTTATAAAAAATGTTGAGCCTGTTTCATCAAAAGTGCAAAGCAGCGAGACAGCGACAAGCGAAAAACCCCAAGCAGCAACTAAAACAGGCCCCAGGTGGACGAGCAGCACGAGGCAGAACATCTCTTCTGAGACAATGCAAGCGTTCCTAAGGACAAAGGAGTTGTGAAATGTTGGTTATAACGCTCTAAATGCAGATGTAACAAAAACAGATGACACAGTCTTCCCCATCAGGAACAGGGCAGTTTTAGCAGCATAAAGTCTTTATTAGTGGAGCTATGTTTTGTACACAAAACACAAAAAGAACAACCAACGGTATCAAAGTGGGCAAGCCTGATGGTTCAGAATCCGAAAACAGAAAATGTTTCACTGCAGGAGCTGCATGCATTAATCAAAATACTCTGTTAGCTAATCCCACATTGATAACAAGGACTTATCACACAGGGAGATCAGGTACGTGATGGAAGTCATGTGGATGGCACAAAATAAAGATTCAAGCAGGAAACATCTCTGCCACAGCCTAGAGGCCGGGTTTGGAGAGCACTATGCATCATCATCCCCAGCGAGAAAACTCCTGGTGTCCCTGAATGAGCTGCTGATAGACATGCTTGTCCTGGGTAACCCAGTGCCAGCACAGCTTCCAGCACGCAAATCAAAACCAGCAGAGGTTCAACACTTCTGAACAGAGCAGCCTGGCAGATAAAGGATGATATCACAGAGCAGAGCATGAGTGAGTCATGTCCCATCTGATGCTTGGAACTGAGTCACAGTTTAATAAACAGGCTGGCTCCGGCCACGTGCCTTCTTCATATAGAGCTAATAAGACCAAAATAACCCCTAATTGCATCAGCCATGATAGAGAAAATGATAAGCTCTTTCAGTCAAGACTGAGCTCATGCATCCAGAACAAAACCACCTCACATGATTTTGAAGTCATTTTTTGTAAATGTATCAATAGGAATATTAAGCATAATACTGTTCATATATTTCCAAATAACCAAGGAGTTGAAGGAGCCTCTTTGTGTCTAGAAACTAGGACCTGCTTCAGAAGGTGGTGCTTTGCTGCACACAAACATTTCATTTTCTAGCTTGGGACAACACTGATGGACTCCTGCAGCAGTACAGGATGGGGGCCAGGTACAGAAAATCCCTGCTCAGGCTCCATCTGTGAGGCTGCAGCCGTCTGCATGCACCACAAAGGAAAAGCGAAGAGCAACCAGCATCACTGCAGCAGTTCTGCTGCAGAAAAGCACCTGAGAAAGGCAGGACCACATACATACATGTGTATACATATACATGCATACACACACACACACATATATACAGGCAAATGAAAACAGGAAACTCCACATTTCCCCCCAAATGCCCACAAGCCAGGACCTGGGAGTGCTGGCAAGCACAAGCCAGCAGCCAGGAATGAGCGATGCCAGCAGGAAGGGGTTTGGGAGGGGAGCTGGAGCCCAGTGAGCCCGGTTGATAGAAACCACTCGGATTTCTGCTTGCACACTTTAATAAATGTACATTGCAGAAAAGCTTCCAACTCAGAATCACTCCAGTGCTCATCCACAAGTATTGGGACTTGAAATATCTGCATATTTAAAACTACTGGACACGTTTTCTGCAAAATTGGCTTCTATTTCCTTCCTTCTTCAATAATGACAATATCATCTACTAAACTTCAAATTCCAATTTCAACTTTTTTTTTTTTTTTTTTTTGGTTAGGCACAAAGGAGGAAATTAAAAGGAATGTTATTTTCACACTAAGATCTAGAAATCCAACAGACTTTGAATTATTTAAAGAAATATTTGAACACACCAGACAAGAAAAATGTCAGCTTTAAAGAACTAAGGAAAGCTATAAGTAACTGCATCAATGAAAGACATTAAACCAATCATGGTTTTGTATCAACTCATGAAAGATTATTAATATATTAAGAAAAGAAATAATGAATTTTCTTTCCTGAAAGGACACATTACTGCGTTGCAACACACACGTGGACTTTTCAAGGATCTGTTTGGGCATGTTTTTGTAGAAGGGATTAACTGAAGATCAGTTTCAAATACTTCCAGTTTAAATCTTCATTTGGTTTGTGTTGCACTGATCTTTCTGTGCTGAAACATCTGAGCACTCCAAATTCTCTTGGCCAAACTAAATCCAGAACTGAGGAAGAGGAGGTGGGTTCAAAGTCCAGCATGGGGTCAGGAAGGCTCCAGGGGTCAGCACCAGTGCCATTTCTCCCTATATCCAGGTGCCTCTTATCACAGACAAAGTGCTCTGTCAACCTTAGCAAGTCCTAGAAAACACCCTGTTTCTGGTGAGTGCCACCAGAGACTGGTTTGCTTCACAGGACTGCAGTGCACTTGTGAGTGCTGCGGATCCAGGTCCAGGTAGCTCTACCCAGCTGTGGTGGGCAGGTACTGCTTCAGGCTTTTAAGGCTGGAAATAATGTGGATGAGCTTGCTTGATAATCAGACCATTGCAGTATTTCCACCCAAGCAGCTTCTGTAAGATTGTAATGGAACGTGCAAGTAAAAGGAGATTTGTTATTCATTCCAGACTTTAATCAAATGAGAAGGATAAATCATGCTTCCTTTGAAAATCATGTACGTGGCACATAACGTGCTATCATAGCAGGAAGGTCTTTAATACAAAATGAAAACTTAAGTTCTATTTTTCCTAAGTATGGAAGAAGTAACTTGGGTTATCCTTTTAGCTTATTCATGCATTATGGACTCAATAGACTAGTCTTGTTTCTTAATACACTATTATTAATTAGACATGGCACAGCCAAAGGCAGAATCCTATTAGAAGAAAAAGCAGGGATATAAATCCTACACATCCCAGCCCACTGGTCTCTGCTCACTGCCCAGACAACATTCAGTGTGTTTGAGCAGGGCCCTGTGCAGGAGGAAGGAGTGCTCCACCTGAAGGTGCATTAGGAAAGGGAAACGAGGCAGCATCCAATTTTTAGCTAATCTGAATAATTTACAAAGTAATGATATGAAACGTTGGCAAATGTGGTCTGCCTCATCGATGGAAGATGCAGATGACAAGCTTGTTTTGTTGAGATCTTTCCACAGAACAAGTGTTTATTGATCAGAACTTGATGTGAAAGAGGCTGAAATATTGCTTTAATGTAATCAAACTTTATTTCCCTAAAAAATTACTTTTACCTGCAGTAGATTTTATGCACAATTGCAATTTTGAATTGAACTAAGCCTACTTATATCTAGCACTTCAGTTTGTAGGTAACCAGAGCATTCACAAAGGTCACGGGCTGAATACCAAGCAAAAAAATAACACCTGTTATCACAAAAAAAGGTATAAAAAAAATCAAATGAGAAATAATAATTTTTACCACCTACAAAGAAGAGCCTACCTGAAGCTGATTCTGACAAACCTGCTCTTACACATTCTGAAATATTTGAGTCATTATTTATACACCTGCATGAAACACAGAACAATGTGCTGCTGGATGAGTCTTCCAGTGATGCTTCACACAACAGGTATGCCAGGCAAGGCTTTGCCACTTGCACCTGGCAGCTTTCTCCCAGGCCCCTCAGGCAACAAGGAAACACACCCCCTCAGGCACAACCAGGGATGCATCCTCGTTAGGCACTCCGTGCAATTAACTGCAGGCAGTGGAAAGCCCATTTTTGCTCAGCCTTTCGACATCTGTGTTTTTCCAAAGTCCTGATTTCCTGTTTTACTGCTCATATGCTAAAATTCAGCTCTTTTTCCATAAAGTATTTTAATCTAAAAATAATTTGAAACATGTTTATTTTTAAAAGCTTTTACCCTCCCCAAAATAATGCTTAAAAGAAAGCAACCTTAAGTATTAATACAGAGGAAGTAGTTGCTGTTACTCTCATTGCAGATAAATCACTTCTAATCTAAATTTTTTTCAAAAAAAAAAAAAAAAAAAAAAAAGATCTAAAGTAATATTAATCGTGCTGGCCAGGGAGCAAAAGGACATTCCCAGACATTAACTGCTTTCCAAATATGAAAAACATATTAAATATCTCTCTTAAAGCAAGATGTTTTCCTCATGTTTTCTTCAGGGGGAAATGTGCTCTGCTCACTGCGGGATGGGGGCACCACGCACCAGGCACCGTCCCCTTGCTCTGCCACGGCTCCACTCCGATAGCGCCCGAACCACTGCACGCTGTGTTAAGCACAGGGCAACATCAGGTAACAAGGAAACATAGCAAATTTATGCAGAAAACGTCTTCATTTCCCAATATGCAAGCCCCCAGCTGGGACACTGTGCCTGGAGGCACTTGGAGAAAAAAAAAAATAAAAGGGGAATTCAGCACAAGAAGTGGGCAAGACACAAAATGGACTTGGGTACACCCAAACCTGTGCATGGCCTGCATACTGCTGAGCCCATCTGCATCTGCAATCATACATTAGGCAGCAGGGATCATGATGATCCTTTCCCAAGGCCACAAATCCCCCAGTGCTTGGAATCAAGCCCCAGGGAGGCACAGGCTGGGCTCCGGCCAGTCCAGCACCGCCACAGCCCTGCACAGGGTGGGACACGATGCCTGCCCATGGCCCCACACAGGACAGGCTCACACTTCAGCTCTACGACTTGGTTTGTCCCAGACTTGTGTAGGAAAAGCGCACAAGTGAGCCTTGCCTGCACCCAGCGGATCAAACCCGACAGCGCAGACAGATCTCGCTTTTATTGAATCACAAGCTGTGATTTTTGCTGCAATAGGATCAGGGGCAGGAGGCAGGGAAATGCACTTAGGCAGTGAAACTCAGGGAATACAATTAGGGCTAGTCCCAAATAAGATATATAAAACTGTTCTCACCCCGCACAGGCACAGTGGGGCCGGCAGGGAAGCCCAGACAATCCATTCCCTTCCCCTGCGTGTGTGAGGGTGGCGTGAGCTCTGCCTCGGACACGCTGCCCACAGCAGCATTAAACATGGCCCTCGCCACTCCGAAGCTACCAAATGCTACCACCCTAATTACTTATAAATCACATGAATCCTGGCCACATGGATGAGATTCTTCTGTCAAAGTAATTTTCGTGAAAGAGCTGTGTTTCTGGAGTTAGCTTCTCATCAGCCAATCCGCCACAGCCCAGCTGTTAGGCTTCTCAATAGAAAAAAAATACTTTTTTTCCCTCAGATAAATAAGGAAGAATTTTATTAGGCTTTAGTGTACATGTATGATTAGAATAACAGAAGGAATAATTTATTTGTGGCATTGTAGCATAAAAAACAGTATCCAAGTCCTCAGAGGCTAGGATAGATGCCTTTTAGCAAGGAGCATTTTAAAGAGATCATTAAACACATATTCCTCACTTTCTGAATCTAGTGTCTTTTCCCTATTTCACTAGTGTCTTCTTTTTTATTATTTTTGCTTTAACAGAACAGAAATAGCGTTTGAACTGTTACAGACTTTCATTGAATTAAGAGTTTGTACGTTCATCATCTCTCGTAAGAAAACATTCCCACACACCCTGGTGATAAACAGCATACAAAGCATAATGCCAAGTGATAAAGCTTCTTGAAAAGTTCATATTTACAGATCTTTAAAATGCTTCAATGCGAAATATACGGTAATGCTGTTTTCCCTTGCACTGCATAAAAGCAAATTAAAAGTAAGCACCATAGGATTTGTAAAATAGAAAGGTATTAGGTATCTCGCATCAGTCCAGGAGCATACCACACATATAAATGCCACTAGAGAAGGAGTGAGATGTCCCTACCTTACCTGCCGGCTCCCAGGTGCAAAGCTCTACGCAGCTGTGAACACCCCAAAATACAGGATGCAGAAACTGCTCCAGGCTGGGGGCATTCTGGGGTCAGAGGGGCAGCAAGACTCCCTCTGCATCCGCTGTGTGTCCCACCCAGATATCAACAGGACTGGTAAAACGTTAAAACGTCTGGGACGACAGCAATAAACCCCAAAGCGCCTGGCCTTGAGTGCGAAGCACGGAGCAGAGCTCTCGAGGGTACCCCTCAGCTGTGCCCGCTCTTCTGGAATGCATTCCCTTTTTGGGTTTACAGCACCAAAAAAGGAGCCTAAAGATTTTTTTTTTTCCTGATTTACTGCTACATTGATATGCATACACAGGAGATGCACACTCTCTAATTATCTTTAAAACATTAGGAGAAGAAAAACCAGATATCTATCATATTGATTTAAATTTCTACTGGACAAGAGTACTTCATGCCCTACCTCCCTCTGCTTGCCGGGCGTAGGTGTGCCGACACCACGGCCGGCTTCACAACTGACCAGCCACACTGAGGACCCTGTGCATAACTGGACGATAAAACAACGAGAAAAGATAAACAAGCGAGCCTTCTCCCCGACACTTTTCCTGCGTAGTATGGATTCTCCACTATGAAAAAGACGGTTATCCCTGCTCCCAGCAGTATTTAGATAAGCACACGCAGAATGCCTACAGGCTACAGTTTTTCATTTTCCTCTTGGCCGATCTACAACTAAGCTGCCAAAATAAACAAACTTAGCCTTCCAGTCAGGCTCAAAATGAACAAGCAAACTGAATTTTTATGTCATAAAAGGAAGCAAAAAAATAAGCAGCAGCAGCTAAAATGCTTAAAATATCAACACTTTTTTCTAGAGAAGGAAAAATAAATGTATGAAGACAAGCTATTAAGCAATGCTTTCAGATGTTAATTACACAGTCCTCAAAGCATCTAACAGTATCAGAATCACAGACTTCTTTCTAAAGTCACTGAAGAGAGAAAGTTTGGCCCTGTGACATCAGAGAATAAAAAATATACTTTTTAGGTTAGAAGAGGAACGAGCACATATTTTGAAAGCTACCTCATCCATCTCATTCTTTGCCGAGCAACTACTTCATTAAGTCACACATTTTTGAGAGACATTTTTCTCCCCTGGGAGCCCCGGGAACACCCTGGGGAAGAGCCCAAAGCCCGCTGCTGACACAGGGCAGTGAGGTGCCCGTGGGCATCGCAGAGCTGCTCGTCCGTGGGGAGCGGGCACTGACACTGCCCCAAGACACTGCGTCCTCTGCCTAGGTCCAGACTACATCTCCAGACATAATCATAAGCTCAAATTAGGTTGAGTAAGTGTTTTATTGTGTATTGAAGACCTGAAAGATGAGCTTTTCTAAAATGCTGAAAACACAGCCCTATCTTAGCTTTCCATGGGAAGTGGAGCACAGCTGAGGAGCTTTCCAAGCAGCAGACCACCCGGACCACCTTGCATCAGAACCCCAGCAGAAGAACCCCAACCAGAGGCCAAGGGCTTGCAGCCCTGCAGTGGACTTCTCACCACCCTTCCCCTGTTCTTTGCAATGCAAAGAGTGCAGGCAATCTTTTTGCCTTGGAGCACATTTTGTCATGATGTTTGTTTACAGACGTGTCCCTACAGGAGTCCTTAAGTTCTTGTTATGAACAGGAAAATACCAGTATGAAAATAGCCCTTTCTTCTTTGCTTCTTCTCTGCACTTTTTCCTTGTTTTTGTTTACAATAATTTTAAAAAAACCTTTCCATTCTTTTTATCCCAGCAAAAGCAACATGTATCAGGAAGCACAAACCACAGCTTGCCTTGCCTCACACACCATAAACAGAAGCACTCACCAAGCTCTGACTGTAGAGCCCTTATTACTGAGGATAATGTATGAGACAGAAAGAAAACAGATGCGTTTTCAAAGGCCAGAATCTGCATTTAGGGGAAGAAGGGAAGAAAAGGAAAAAAAGTTTTTAGACTGTAAACTGCAATTTTGCTGGACTCATTGAAAAAGAATAAAACCAGGATTCCATGATGTAACTTTTACAGTCAATGCTCTGACTATAACCACACTTTACTGACCTGCCAGTTCGAAGTACTGGTACACCAATTCATCACTTTGCTGCATAAAACAGTGTAAAAATACCAATTTTAAATAAAAAGCCCATTTTGTTATTCATGTATATGAAAGTACAAATCCCAGGTACCTGCTGTGTCAAGTAAAATACATAAAGCATTATCAGAAAAATACACTGGAAAAATGTGAGTGCCATATAAAGCAGTCTGGAAGAGTAACTTAAAATGACTGATGGCATGCTTGTCTTTTTTATGTGCTTTCAGCCTTCTTCCACTTACTGCATTCATTTCCATTAAATATATATATAATATATATACATATAGTCCCTCTATACAATGCCTTTGTTTGACCCTTGCAGAGGATTATACAGAATTAATGAAAGAAATAGGCAAAATACAGACCAAAACAGAAGAGAACATATACCACATTCAGTTCATCCTGAAGGACAAGCACTGACTGAGGGTTTGTGCAGATGGCAAAACCAAATTAGCAAATTATTTTGAATTTTGTATGTTGTTGTTTTCCTTATAATTCTCATAGAATAAAGAGCAATTATTTCCACAATATGTACCTTATGACAAAGAGGCCAGAGATCCAATGGAGAACCACAACAGAGTAAATACTCTGTTCTAAGATTTCACTATTATTCATATACAAAGGTTTAAAATAAGTAATTTGCAAAAATAACAACAAAAAATGAGGCATTGTCCACCAAGATTTTTGTATCCAATTCTTTAATAAACTTAACATACAAAAGAACATAATAGGATTTGTACTTTATAATAAGTGAAGGCTTTACAATCAGCTGTTAGGTTCTGTAGCACCAGAGTGCAAGATCCTGACTTGACACCTGCCATTTCAGGACAGCCTGATGACGTGCCAGGGGGATGCCCAGCATGAGCCAAGCGGATGTCCAGCACAAGCTGAAGCAGCACAAGAGGCACAAAGCATGGCTGGGACTGCTGCAGAGCATCCCAGGCTGCTGAGCCTCCACGCCACCACAAGACGAGTCTTCCTTTGCTTTAAAACAAAGCACCACAACCCAGCTTTCTGTCCAAGTGGGAGCTTGGGACCAGCAAAGCAGCCAGCACAGATACATGGGCTCCTTTTATCCCATCCCAGCTGTGACACGGCTGTTGGGTTCCCATGAGACAAAGGCAAGGGAGAGGGACTTTAGAGAAAAACCCCTATCATTAGTCTGAGAACAGACTCATTCAAACTGGGCGCTCAGCTCATCTCCGTGACGGCAGTACTAATCACAGGGAAGTTACGCTCCCCACACAAAGTGAGGATTCTCCATCTCTGTATGTTTACAGATCAAGATTTGACTTCCTTTCTGAAAAACAGACTTTGATTAAAGATACATTTTTGAGCTCCATGGCAGTAACACAGCCGCGAGCTAATGGTTTCTGAAACACGGGTCAGGCCAGTCTGGGGCAGCGAGAAGAAGAAAATTCTGCAGGTTCCAGACAACTAAGTGCTTCCCTGGAGAACTGAATTTCATCCTTCCCCTGGAGAGACTTCTGCAATTTTAAGCCACTTGGTTAAATCAGACTTGCCAGAGGTACTGAGTAATTGTATGTTCCATAGATGCTAACCTCCAGCCTGCTAACAGGGGGTGTCATCTGCAATGTGCTGTGCGTTTTTAGAGACCAAGTTCATGGGATTTGTTTTTAAACAGAGAACGCTCAACAATGCTAGATGCTTTGAGTCACACAGCCTAGATAATTTTCTATTCCATCTCTTGGAGATTCCCACTGAACCCTACTTCTGACATTTCCATAATTAGAAGTGTTTGACATTGCATATTTAATAACTTTTTTTATTTAGCATTTTTGTGTTCAATTAATAACCTAGACTAAAAATAGTGTTTATATATATATGTGTGTGTGTATATATATATATACTGCACTATGAAAACCAAAATATTTTTGGTATAGTATTTGATTTGAATATTTTATTGAGGTCATGCAGAGCACCTATGTCTTTATATGGATAACTAAAAGCAAAGAGAAATCTGTTGTGATAACATGCAAATAAGTATGGTGCATTCATACGAGACCAAACACTGAAGTAATAAAAAGGAAGGAAAACTACACAGCAGGACAGATATTTCCAGCATTAATGTAGCATTTACACCTGCTGTGCAGACACAAATCCTGTGTACATGAATTAACACTTGTTCTTATTTGTTTTCTCACCTTTTTTATAGAGCTGAAGCCCTATGTGTATCTTTACTTTCAGCTAATATTAAGAAATATCCATAGCTGAAAAGATTATTTCCATTTTTACCCATATGTGGAAAATGTGGTTATGTACAGTTCATGGGGGAAAAATTAAAAACTTATGCCAAAAAAAAAAGAAATATCTGTTTGCCTCTCAGCCTTTTATCAGTAAAATACCTTGAAGGGGGGGGGGGGGGGGGGGAGCAGGGGAAGAAAAAAACTCATGTCCTCTGAATGCTCATCCAAACACCAGTAATAAGGACTAAATCAATTTAATAACATAACTTCTACACCTGCTAGTCCACCAAAGCTCAGCAGGGAGCTCCTGGACATGATGTCGGTGGAGACTGCTCTCTTATTTCTCATCTTAGTATTCTACATGAACATTCTTTTAAGATTAATATGCCTAAAAGCAGTCTTGCAAGTGCAATTGTGTCATGCATTTATTTTCATCATTATTCGTCTTGCAAGGTTTAACTAGTTTCTTGTAGATAAGATTTCTAGAATATATTTATATTTTCATAATAGCATGATATATTTTAATGTCAAATTAAACACCACAAAAGGAGATTAAAAAAAAAAAAAAAAAAAAAAAAAAAAAAAGAAAGAAAGAAAAGAAATCTAGACATGACAAAGAAAGGCAGAGTATTGCCAAGCCCACAATCATCACAGCAAACCTAGAAGAGATGACTGAACAACAGATCAAAGGGTGATCCATTGCCCTCTTCTGCTTAATTTGTGCCACTCAGGCAACAAAAAGGAGGCAAACTCCATTCAGTTTTCTCCACTATGAAAGTCTCCTTAGGAAAGGCACAACAGAAAAATCTATTCTCTCCGTCCCTGGACGGCAAAGGGAAACCAGAGCTCAGCCACTTGGAAGTTGTACCCACACAGAGAACTGCAGCCACACTGATGGCACTGCTTGGTGCACTGGGTGTAAGGACCTCGGATGCAGCTGAAAACATGCCAGTGTTTAAGTTGTAATATTTCAGCCATATACCTTCTTGTTAAGCGAATTCACTCTAAAGTATATTAGGTTCAGATTAAGGCCTCTCCTCTTTTCTCCTGCTTTTCCTCCCCAGTCCAAGCTAAATTCCTGGTACCTTTCTTTCATGTGTATATCCAGCCATAAGATTAAAGACAGTTTTAGGAAAGCACACCTTTCAGATCTTGCCTTCAGGCATTCCTTGTTTCTTCTGACTCATCTTCACAAACAATGATCGCCGTCTTCTATTGTTTAGACTTATAACTTGGCCATTACCCAAGTTTCATTTTTCTTTCTCTTCCTTCCATCAGATCTAACTTATTGCTTTTTCCTGCCTGACATTATTAGGACATGACTTTTCCTTTTCATCCAGCTAAATGCCTTGACCAAGTCTTCATCATATAACATCATAACTCCTACAACGTCCTTCTCTACAGATTTGATAAATGCAACCTCGCTCAAATTTTACTCATTTAAAAGGTTGCCTCAAGAATCATTATCTTGACTCTTTTTTTTTTTTTAAATATGAGAAATCCATCTTTGTAGTTCTGCCTATTGTTTATCCTCTTTACAACACAAGGGAAAAAAAAATGCATCTTCATTTTCAAGGTAGTTCACCACTTACAGAATTAGGAGTTTATAAAGGACCTTGCCTTTTGTTGTTATTGTTGTTCACTGTTGATATCTTCATCTTAACTTCACCTAAGCTGTTTGCCATCTCATTTCAAAGCAGGATATATTCGCCCTCTCCTCTGACACAGCTGTTGCGTAGCAGCATCACAAATAACAGGTGTACCTCATACTCCCCCTTCAGACTGAGCCCCCCCTGTCATAACGCTTGTAATAACTCCACCATGGACAGGTGAGGTGCATGCAGCCTTTGCTCATGTTCCTGCTAGCACCATCCCACCATCTCCCTCTGCCCATTGTCCCTGCAGCACCTGCTGTTCAGGGGAATTGCTCTGGTTTATGTCTGCACAGCAGCAGGGTCCCAGCCCCTCACCAGGGTGTCTGCGTGCCAGCAGGGTACACGCAGGGAGGAAAAAAACTCGGAATAAATTTAGGAGGAGAAAATTTTTTTGCCAGTGAGTGCATTAGTGAACATACAATGCAGTAATACAGGAGTGCCACAAGGAACTTCCATAACAGATAATTCCGTCTTTCTGCAGTCTGACACAAAGCAGAAATAATTAGGGTGATAAAGTCGAAGCAGCCCTAGTAAATTCAGCTAAATCTGGTATCAACACAGTTGGGATACTTATTTGCATGTTTAAATTACTCAAGTGACTAATTTTATAATTTCCTTTTCAATTGCTGAATGCCTTACTTTTAACATTAGCCCCCTGAGAAGCAGAGGCAGAGTGCATGGTGCTGTTAAAGTTAAAAAACTTGTTATACTTCAGAAGATTATCATAATATTGCATACATTATTTCTTATTTAATAAAAAATTAATTGTGCATATAATTTGATCATTTAATGTCAATAAATTGTTATATAATTCTAGAATGCATTAATTTGTGTGTTTTTTTTTATTATTATTGTAAAATAAGTTACATTCATCAAAGTTTCTGTGAATAAACGTTCTTATTAGAACTCCAAATTTTGCACCATTTTGTCTGCAGTCTTCCGAAATGGGACGATACTCATACCCATGGAAATCAGGCCCCTTTATTGTTATTAAGTGTCCTTAAATCCAAGCTCCTGCACTTGTCACAGAAGATGCAGAACACCAAGACACACAACCTAGCTTCATGGAGTTCTGTTCTTTGGGTATATCTTCAACACAAAGACAAGAAACAACCATAGAAAGCCATGACATCAAGGAGCAACATTTGGCTGCCACTGGAGGTGAAATTCTTCTCTACTCCTCTTCTGCTGGTGTGTAGTTTCTCAGAGAAAGCCAAATCTCTGGAAACCATTATAAACAGTGATCATAGTAAAACAGGACCTGTTTTCTGCAAAAGCTGACTCATTATGACCTTCTAAAATGCCAGATTCCATGTGCTGTGCCAAAAAGCCAAGTTCAACATTGTCTGTGTATTTCCTCACACAGGGACACAAACGTAGCAATAGGAAGGACTCAGTTCACTGCATGGGCAACGGTGATTTGCTTGCTGTTTACAAACTAGATAAGGACTGAGTCCCACTGGTAAGGACATTCACTATAATCCTCATTTCTCTGAGGCCTCTACAATACATGGATTTCAGGAAAATAAATAAATAAATAAATAAAAATATGGCAAATTTTACTAATAACCTGGATCGATCCTCAAATGACTGTGGGTTTCAGACATTCGCCTCCTTGCATCAATTGCAGGTTTGCAACACTGACCTTGTCAGTTCAGCGTGCCCTTCAATATACACAGATGCTATGTGTAGATTTTAATAACAGACTGCAAATGGACATGGAAAACATCTTTAAAAGCATTTGGAAAAACCCATTTTGTTACATCATTGCCAATTACTGTCTCTGGCAAACTAGCCTCTCGACTGGTTTGTTGATGTGCAATCTGGTTTTCCATATCCTGAGGGGAAACAGTGATCTTAGGAAGTTCCTAATGAAAGTAAACCTCACTCAACAGGATCACGCAAATGACAAATTAGTTATCTTCTGTAGAAATCACAAAATATTTTCTAATGTGTACTACTGACACATTATTTCTTTCCTGTTTTCTAATGTGTCTCTCTGTGGACCTCAAAGTCTCCAAAGACAACAGAAAACCCACTGCTATCACTTCTCTCTCTCATATGGCCCACAGCTGCCCTGCAGACTTAACACCCATCTACCTTCCACCGAGCACTCATTACTTCTGGTGATGGTGCTTCGTATTTGTGTGATGCACCCAGAGACGCTAGGTAGAATTCATGGCTTCCCGCTACCAGGAGCAGTTATCTGCTCAGTTAAATTTTACTCCAGGTAAATTAAGCAGCCAAGTAGCAATAGGCTACATAAAAACAAAATGTTAGAAGCAGTCATCCATAACTTCTGCTTCATTATATTCTTCTTTGGCTCTCCCATTCTTTATTTCATTTTTTTTCCTCTAGTTTCTGTAGCCAAATACAATACCAAGGTTTTCAGAAAGTCTGTTTCTGCTAAAATCATTTTTACCCTATTCTTCTAGAGCTCAGTAAGGCACTATCTGAGTATAGCAGCGACATAAAAATTCAACAGCCTAGATATTTTACAGTGCTGACATTCCATCCCTTTGAAAACAAAACAAAAGCAATGCCCATTCCTCCACAAACAATGAGCAGCACAATTCCTGCCACAATATGCCCAACAGCATGTCATATTAAAGTGTTTTATCAAAAGGTTTGATCGAGAGCAATTATGTCACTAAAGGAAGAATACCAGATGTGTTTTTCCATTGAAAAAAAAAAAAATCAAGTCTTAATAAATTTCCACCTTTACACAGGTATTAAAGCCATTAAAACATATACACATCTGACATTAGCTTTCTGTATTCAGAGACTAAGAGGTTATTTTTCTTGCATGAAAACAAACCA
The DNA here is from genome assembly GCF_964211825.1 of Aythya ferina. Lineage (NCBI taxonomy): Eukaryota > Metazoa > Chordata > Aves > Anseriformes > Anatidae > Aythya > Aythya ferina. Next base: position 1,014,060 of record NC_140308.1, read on the forward strand.
CTTTGCACAGTACTGTACTAACTTCCTTGTGCAAAGGTCAAAAAAGTACATACAGCAACCACCTGAAGTTTGCTTATAAGAAAACTGCCTTTAAAATCTTGTAAGCCTATATGCAATCCTAATGTAACATACAGATGACCTTACAAAGCTTCTCTATCTTCCATAAATTTAAATTAATTGTATCATTTTATTTAAGTTCCCAACTTGCTGTGGTATATTAGCATATTAAAATTAACTCTGCAGGCTGTAATCACTTTACCTTAATAAACCAACTTACCAAGACAAATTTGATAAAATTATAGTACCCCCTTGTGGTGTTACCTTCATACCCCAGTAGAACATTTCTTATTATTATATTCTAAAAAATCTTCTTCTATCAAGCTCAGTGGATAACTAATTAACCTTTTCCAGAATCCAATAAGAGCAAAGGGAAATTAAAAGGACTATCACCAGAATCTGAGAATGGATGAGCTAGGACGACATTTTTCCATAAGCCAAGAAAGCAATATTTCAAAAACCTTATGCATTTTCCATCAACAAAGACAGCATATAATGCTTTAATATGAAAAGAGCATGTGGGTAATTGTCTCCATGATGCACCACCAGAAAAGATTTTATTTTTTTTTAATGGAAAGCAATCAGTTTATCAGTTACAAAAGTAATCTAAAAGTTCACCATTCGGTGATTATATCTCACCTTGTACAATGTTTTCCCTCACTAAATTTAAATGACTATGACTTTGATCCAAGAGGCCCTCTCTGCAGAACTCTTCAGTCTTCTGTCCTCTTAATATTTATTACACACACACATAAACCGATCACCTTTTACCTCAATAGACTCCTGTGAAAACAAGCAAACATATAAACAAAAAAGTAACCAGATATTCTCAAAATGGGACAAAGGAAAAGTGTAGTTTGTATGCTCTATTCTCTCTACACTGATTCTGAAGAGGTGTGGAATGTCTTGAGGTTACAGTTTCACTCTCTCTTAGAAGTAGCATTTAAACGGGACAGATTTATATACTATCTATGATATCTATGAAAAATGTGCAGACTAACAGCCATACGGCCAATTAGATTTACCTTTAGAGGAGAGGTCCCAGCACCTAGCTGCTCACATCACCTGGACAGCACCATTTATAACAGTGGCAGGGTAATTCCAAAAATATTAAGCATAAAGAAGTTCTTTAGATGCCATGTATTTTGACTTTTTTTTATGTATTTATACAAAAAAAAAAAAAAAAAAAGGCTGTTTTACCTACATGGGAAACGTAGCAAATGATATCAATTTGTCCACACAATTGTCCACAGCCTGTCGCAGGTAGGATGTCACAGAAGTTATTGAACATCTGAGAAGTATTCCCTGCACCTGGCATGAATTGCTGCCGCTAGCAGCAAACGAGACTGTCTGACACATGTGGAAAGGGTCCCTGTACATTTTCAGTAACGTGTGCATTTTGATAACCCCAGCAACAAGGCGGACTCAGGTATTCAGCTGGCTGGAGGCAGCGAGGTTTGGGCGCACCCACCGGGGGGCACCGCGAGGGGGCACGGGGCAGATGCGGGCACAGGCCCACGTTGGCCGTAGCTAGGCAGGGAAGTCATCCTTCTAGAGATGGCAAGGAAAATGAGCACGACATTCCTATCATAGACGTTTCGTCTCAACATAATTAACGCAGCACAACATTAAGAACAACAGTAAATTTGGTCTATAAAGCGCAGACCTACGCGGTACAGGATTTATAAGCGCCTGAGTCTTGAAATAAAGTAAATACATTTTAAGTTCCTGATAGTTATGGAAACAGTTTTGAAAGATTGTAATGCAGTACCAATAAAGCTTTTGTAAACACTATCCTAAAATATGTGTTTTCTCTAAAAGAAAATAGTTGCCATAGGAGGTTTTTTTTTTTTTTTTTTTTTTTTTTTTTTCCATATTTTTACCTATCAGGCTTCCAGAGAAATGGTAGAAAAACAGTTTGTTCTTCTGAAAGAATATGTGTTTATCTGTTATTCTCAAACTGTGACAAACGGGGTATTGGGACCAGCAGAGGTGGTAAAGTGTCCTATTAAAAAACACCAGCACAAATATGAGAGAGAAACTGTCACTGGCAGCATGTGAAGCAGCACTTCCCAACCTCTGCTGGACCCTGCTCCTTCCCCAGGGACACCTGCTCCCATAAAAAGAAGCCATTTAAAGCAAATCTGTGCTTCCTCGGTCCAATGAAATAATTTTGACGCTCTTTAAACAAGAATAATTACATTATTACTACCAGCATTTCTCAAACATGTCCAATACAAGAATTTCAAAACACTACACTTGAGTCACTAATTTTTCATTTTCTAAATGAAACAGCTATCAAAACAAAAGAGTGATTTTGTCTAAACCATTCATAAATGAAGCAGTAGAAGAACAAGACATAAACGCTGAGTGATCAACTTTATCCTGTTAAAGCCCCTTCAAGGCTGATTTACTTCTTCCTTCATAGCATCTTGGCCTTGGTGTCACAGGAATTCAGGGGACTCCAGGTGCCTTACACTCCTTTCATCTTTAAACATTCGCAGGCCTTGGGGACAGCTGAACCTACACTTGGCACAGGCAGCTGATTGAGAGGAGACCTTTGCAGATGAACTAGGACGAGTCTTCAACTTCCCCCTAAGTCCAGTCTTAGGACAGGAAAGGAGCTTGGAGATGAGCACAGCAGCTGGGCCACAGAGGCTGACAGAGCTATTGGGCTTGGTTATCACTGTGCTTCTGTAACATTTCGCTTGTAGGAGAGTCTTCCACTGCCCAAGGTGCCCAGGTGCCTTGGTAATCTGCCTTGAACAGGACATGAAGGGTGCCCTGAGACAGACTAAGGAGGGATGTCTTTGGTGGGATTCTATACCGCATTTAGGGCAAAAAGGTGTTGACAGGACCGTTTTAAATCTGGGTAACTCTTGGGGTAGTAGGGTCAGAAAGTCTTCCCATTGGTGCCCATTTTCTACTAAGTGCTGTTTCATCGCCCTGTGAGCCTAGCCCTAGTTCCCTTTAGTTTATTTCCAATGTGGCTTGTGTAACCTCCACAGGACCAGAGACGGAGGCTCTCAGACCTGGAATTTCTGGAAGATTTTTACTGGCAGTAAGCACCTGGGGTTTTGGCCATAGCTGCTCCCATGAGGGCAGCAAAGCGATTTGCTCCTCACAACAGTAATTCAGTGTCCTTGAAGTGGCTTCAATTTGTGACACTTGACTGATCTTTGCCCTCCTGAATTTGGTGGCCGCAGCTCCCAGACTGCACACACAGACCTCCAAGACCACCAAGGGCATGGGGTAGGCTCAGGAGCCTGCTCACGTGGCGATTCAGCCAGGGAGCCTGGGCCAGTCTTTGTGAACAACCTGACATGGCAGCCTAGACACAGCTGTTAATTCCCAACTCTTTTAATCTCATCACCTACCAAGTGCAACACATTATCTTCCATTATGATAGAAGTAAGCAAAAAATTAATTAACCTCCACTCTCCATGAGAAATGAAGCTTTATATAGACAAAATCACACACATTCGTGATATTTGATTACAGGCTAAGGAGAGAAAAAAAAAAAAGAGAGAGAAAGTCTGAATGAAATACGCTTAAAGAGATTTTATTCAGGCAAGAGAGGACCTTCTGCTTAACATACGCAAGCTATTAGAAATTTCTCAACCAAATCATATGGAAGTGCATATACGGTACATGTTAATTCTTCTTACAGAAGCAATGATGGAAGGATCCTGGCTTCAGAATGGACTGTTTTAATTCTGCTTCAGCTCTCAATTCTGCCTTTCATTTTCCTACTGACTTTCTGAAATTCCGTGGAAAGACATTGTTGTTAAACAGCAGTGAGTGTTATTCTCACAGCAGTGTACACTAATAATAATTCAGTGCGGTGTCATGGAAGGCTGTGAGCTCTTAGCTGAATGTATTTGAAAAATAAAGTTTGTTTTTTTTCCTCAGAGATCTTTACTTAAGTCAGCATGGAACTCTTGTAAAAGATAACTACCAATAAGTCACAACTACCCAAGGAACAGCCTTTTTATTTTATTTTTTTATTCGTTGCTCACCATGACAACATAATAAATGAGCCCTGAGAGACTAGAAGTGCATAACTATTTAAAATTTTGTATTTTATCTTTCATTGTATGCTTCCAGACATAACATTCATGATCTATTTTTTTAACCCTCTTCAGTGTCTCCAAGTAAAATACTCCAATTTTCAACTGCAATATACAGTAATCAGAAATACATCTTCACCGTGATTCTAGATAACAGTTTACAAAACCAGTCTTATAGTATTTTTGTGATTCATTAATAATTACTTGCTCCTGTAAAAGGAAAGCAACAAGCCAACACAGCTTCAACATCTGCTTTTTCAATTTTTGTTTTGAGTTCTGTTGGATGTCTCTGTATTCTTTCATACATGACTAATAGGAAAGATACAAGACTAATAGGAAACATAACTGAAACTTCACTTATGGTTGGTTTCAGTTAACAGATGGTCTTTAAACTATCCAACATAAAAGCATTCATTTCAGAAAAACTGACCCCAAAACTGCTTCATAAAATAAAAAGTATTTCAATTTTTTTTCCAGAGCTTTAGGATCTTTCAAGACACTACAGTATAAGAGGCCCCAGGGTTTAAAAAAAAAAAATTATAATTCCTGACTTTAAATATCAGAGACTAAAGGCTTTACGATACGATAAGTATCAGAAGTAACATACACAGCTATACAGAAAGGTGGGCCTCCTAGACTAAGTCTGTTCTTGCTAAATTTCAAGTGCCAACATAAAATTACAGCAAAGAGATCTGCAAAATCCCTCTGCTACAGATGATTGCCATGATAGGTCAACCAAAGCCTTAGTTTTCCATACGCTAATAGAGCAGTTATGGTGGGGTCTTCTGGCTGCTGTAATAGCTGCTTCCTTCTGGATAAATAACTACTATGTCAGCCACCAAAATAAAAATAATAATAATAATAATTTCTTGGCAATATGCTTTCGGGGCATATGAACTAGAGTGATCATAATCTGAGTCCTATTTCCAAACTATTTAATGTAGCATACAGTGAATGAAGAATTATCCCACACACACCTTGCACAGTTGAAGACTGTTTAGGATCGATAGGAAGGCTTGGCAAGATTTGTGCTGCTCCACATTTCTCAGTCCAAAAGCACCACTGTACGTCTGGCTCGTTTTAATACTCATCTACAAATCGGCTGCTGACCACGGTCAAAGAAAGTCTAGTAGGGCAGACGCACCTTGGTCCTTGTGCTCGGTGCTTTTGCTCAGATAGCAGCACCATAGAGAGCAATGTGGTGACTTTGCTACACGAGCAGTCTGCTTACAACATGGCTTTTCTTAAAAGCCTATCTACAAAAGAAACCAAGAATAAAACCAAAGAAACAGCTATTGTCCAAAATGCCTTGCAAGCCCATCCATCATGCTTTGCATAACTTGGGGACAAATGGGGACTACTGCAGCACTGCTGTTGCTGTAAGAGCACCAGAGCGTGGTGCCAATTTAAATATAAACAAGGTTTAATGCCTCTGTCTTTTTCAGACTCACTCTTAGATGTGTTCTGACAGCAGCCCAACTGAAGCCAACACATCAGAAGGACCTCCACTTTGTTTTAGGTCAAGAATTAAGGATTATTTTATTCAAAGTTATATTAGCAAGTACTTTACGTAGGTCTGTGCTGCTACTCGCATTTTGAGGCTGCCCATGCAGCAACACTGGACAGCTGCGCATCGCTGGACTTCGCCGATTGTCCGATTCCTCTTTCCCTGGAAGAGACTGAAGGTGGCAGCACTTTCATGGAACAAACAGAATTGACTTTTATATACATACCTAGGTACATACACACACACGTCTGGACACAGTTTGCTTATGGCCAGATTCTGAGCCCCTTGCTCACTTGCAATAGGTATTTACTCTTGCAAGGTGTCCCACACAGCTCTGTCTGCTAACAGAGGGTCCATACAAGCTATCAATATTTTGGTCTAGACAGGGAAATAATTTTTGCTATCTGCTCACATTAAAGAACAGCCTTCAAAAAGTCACTCAGACACAAGTTTAGAAACAGATGAAGCAACTGAAGCACAACTGAAGCAAAATAGCAATATGCCCTAAAAGCATGGCTCTTAATTTTAAATTATTGCCTAATCAGATTTCCTTCAGCTTTGCAGAGATGTATATGATCACTTAAAAAAAAAAAAAAAAAAAAACTCTACTTTTAAAAGTGCTATGAAAAAGAAATCTTACAAAAATTAGCATTGGAGAAAGAGTTAGCAAATAAACCAAAGTTGAAAGTAAGTTTCTTTCCTTCAGAAAGTCTGTTTTTCCAGATGCATCATCGGCATCTGCATGTTAGCAATTTTTCATTATTTATAAATGGAGTATTACAGGAACACAGCCAAACTACAAGCCAAGAAGTCCAACACACACATTTTTAAAAATAGGGAATGTGTCTTGGTTATAGAACAAAAGAACTCATTTTATCACTTGGCTTTACCGCTTGAGAAAATGGCTCCTGGTGTGCTGAACTCCATGATAAATGTGCCCCCTCTAGATCTTTATTGCCCTTGTAAATCAAAGGACTGACAGCAGTTAATAAGAAAGCTTTTGAGTGGTTTTGAAGTTTTGCTTTGTACAAATAAAATCTCATATTAAAGAATTTGCTAGTCCTCAAGGTGTGGAAAAATGAGTATGACTGGAACCTGTTGTGCTTTTTTTTTTTTTTTTAAACTGTTTCCACTGTTTTCAAAAAAAAAAAAATCATTTTGTAGCAGAAGCAGCAGAATACAATAAGTAATTTGTGCTCTATTGAAATACAAAAATTAGAGTTGGTGATTTAGTTATTAACTTTTTTTTTTTTTTTTTTTTTTGGCATTTCTATATCCTCTGATTTCTGGATGGAACAACAAAATCTTAAGTATAGAGTGTAAAACAGGAAGGGTTTTTCCAAAGCTTCATATTAGATGTTGACAGCTCTTCTACGAGCCGTCCTTACCTGAAGAAAGGGCCTATTCTACATCCAAAAATTATTGGTCAAAATTCCACTACGATACTGGTTTTGGAAGGATAAGGATCATTTCAGTTACCAGCTAACCCACAGGTATGGACAGAATTTTTTTAATTCACTGACAACTGCAGTGCTTACAGATGGCCAAATTATGGTTAAGTAGCATGAGTTTTACAAATCTACCTTTTGGTCAAGCAACAGTACTTTACAGGCAAACAAATAAATGACTACAAATATTTAAAGATCAGAATGCAAAGAAATGAACAGAACAATTTATAATTACAGATTTGAAAGTTTACTTTAAGAAATTATGTTCTAGAACACAGACTTGGAAAAAAAATGTTTATTGCTCCAATTTAGAGGTCTTCAGAAGCAAACTGATACATATTTTGAAGTTTGGGTAAGTACATTCTTCATGGCATCATGCATTGAGCATACAGCATCAGCATTTTACTGAATTACGGTTTAACCAAAACAAATTAGAACTAATGTTGTGGTGGCTTTGTTTTCCTTCCATGACTTGCATTATCCCTATTCAATTCCAGGCAGCATCATTCTTCCTAAAACAGTTAAAGGCACAGTCTGGTCGAGGAAATCTTAACAGGAAGCTGCAGTTATTTGGACAAAGCTACACTTACTTATAGCGAAATAAATATTTCCTGTTTGAACCCATAGCATAAAGGTATTGTGACAAACTATGGACAGGTCTAAAGAAAGCTTCGCTCTTTCCTAGTGGATTTGTAACACATTTTAAAAGGCATCTCAATGAAAACATATTCTAGTATTTTTAAATACATTTCCCCCTTCTTCATCTATGTAGAAAAAATAAAGACTTTATTTAAAAATTAAGAAAAATAGTATTAAGGGAACACATTAGCAAGTGTCATTTAGGATTAGGATCCAAAGCATCGGGCATCAATACGTCCCAGCTGCGTGGATCTGTTGCAGCCACAGTCCCACGGATGTCACTTATCACTAGCAGGCACTGGAGAGCTACAGAGAAAAAGCAAATCAGGCTGGAGCATTTCTGCCTTCCACAGGACTTGCCCTCCTCCCACCCGCAGCCCACCCTCTTTTTGCTGAAAACTTCCCTCAAACGCTCTGCCCTTTAGGTGGGTAGAGAAGTGGGTCCCTGGGAGAGGCTCCGAGGCAGAGGTAACCAAACCCTTCCCAAGGAGAGGCTACCGATCAACAAAGAGCAGCATCTTGTCTTCTCAGACACGATGGAAAAATACACAAAGCAGGCGGTAAGTTGGGAGGTTGCAGGCTATTAAGCAGTCATCCAAGGCTCCATTCACGTGCTCGATGAACTGAGGTTGTTAACTGCAGCATGCTGGTGTTTTCATTTAAAGCACTGTTACGTTTCTAACTCTCACAGCTGGAAAGAACACCTAGAAATACAAACTGAACGTACTCAGTAAATGTATGCCTTCCCTGGTCTATACACAATCAGATGCTTCTGTGATTCCACTGGCAGAATTATCTCCGTTTGTTCCCCCACCACCACTATTACAAATTCACACTGCTCCCCTTCACCAATACTGCCAGATTGAAAGGAGAAAGCAAGGGACACAACCATTAAGTGTCCCTCCGCCACATTCCTGTGGTCTTGTAGGCCAGCAGTAGTTAAATTAGAAAGCAGCTGGCAAGCAGAGACTCCGTAATGCCATGGCTGATGGCTGCCCAGAGAACGTCACTAGTCTAACAAGCACCTAGGCATGAACATGACACAGGACATTTTATAGAAATAGAAACCAAGTTTCTGAAACATCTAAACACTTCGCAGTTAAAAAACAAATACCAGTTCCTGATGGAAGGTCCAACATTCCTGGTCCCCAGGGCTGGAAAAGAGGCCAGGACATGACAAAAGGCATAGAAAAGACTGAGGATCTCAGCACCAACAGTTTTCATCCTGCTAGTGACACAGCAGCTGACAGCAGCAGAGCTTGGTTTGGAAAAGCCTACAGAGGCATCGTTCTGTGTGACAGTAAGAACTTGAGCAGAGTTAACGACACCTAACAAATTAAAAGGAAGAGAATTAGGGCAAAAAATGAATTCCGAATGAAGTGAATTCAGAACAGAGTTGCAGGTCGTGCCGTTCAAGACAGTGTGCAATTTTCTGCTGATGAACTTTCTTTCAAAATGCACAGTCACCACTGACACTAACGGAACCGATAATAGGATGGCGAGCCAAAACACAGCAGAGGTCTCCCCCACAGACAGCACGATGCATCTGGGACAGTGACTTCCCCCTTGAGGTTATCAAAGCCATTATTCAAGGCAGGCCAGAGGTCAGTTTAGCATTAAAAGTCAAATTCATGATTACACAGCTGTTTTGTGACAATTTATTCTTCTAATTTTTCAATTCAGAGTATTGTTCTTAAACCTCTGCAAAGTTGTCCATACCCTAAAAAAATAAAAATAAAGGAAAAGAAAGGAGAAGAGAAGTAAAGCCCAACAACTAACAACTGAATCATTTGTTCTGGAGGGGAGGAACCTCTCCGCTCCAGGTCGGTCGCCAGGTGCTCGCTTACAGGAGAACGTCTCTAAACTTTGAACTTCAGCTCAGCAATCATGAGCCAAATCATAAATAAGTATTGATGTTTGCCACTCTACAGTTAAATTACATCAGGCATCAATGCAATCAACTCATTAGCCGTTTTTTATTGAGCACCAACATTCATTACTTACTTTTCAATTCTTTGATTAAGCAACATATTGCCTGTATTCCCAGTCTACATCTACCAGCTGATTAGCTCAATAATACTGATAATCTTCTCAAGTCAAAAGAGCTGGGAAGGGAAGTAACTGAAATCCCTATGAGCAGACTCAATTTACTCCTTTTGTGTATAACATCAATACACTAAACTACCAGCAATACAATCCAGCAAATGAAACTTCAAATGCACTAAGTTAGAGAGTAATTTTAACAAAAAGTCACAGCAGGTCATTAAAATGCCCCTTAATTGTCTCTAGATCATACTCCGTTATCCTTCAACAACCTTCCTGGCATGCTGAGATTTTAAATCTCTTCTGACTGATGTAAGACCCAAGAACAGAATTGAAGCGTGATTGTCACATACGGAGTCTGAATGCCAAAGGTCAGAACAGCTTACTGGTATGCTGGCCCGCTGCTCCAAATTTTATATCTTTTCTGTCCCTCGGTTATTGCCTGACATGATTTAACAACTGTAATTCCTTATTTAACGATGTCAAAGGTTTTTAGGAAATTGACTGTATTTCACCAACGATATATTTCTTCTTGATTACAGAGTGGTTAAAATGATTTTAAACCAAGACAGCAAAATAAAGCAGTAATAAAATCAATAAAAGGTGCTTTAAACATTCCTTCTATTAGGTAATGGCATTTAAAATATCCGTAGCTTGTAATGGCACTTAGGATATGCCCAAAAATCAATGAGCTAAATTACTTATTGAACTAGTTAATTTGAACATTGAGTTTTATATGTATATTGATAAAACAAGCTACAAGAACGCCGCCTAGCTTTGAATTCCACGGTCAGACGTCTCCCTCTGCTGGAAGGAGCCCCTCAAAGCACCGCCGGATTTTTATTTTTCAGACAAAACCGGCACTAGAGGACGCAACGCCTGGAAGACGCCACAAGAGGCCTCAGCTTCGCCCCCAGTGTGAGCGAAATCGCGATCGTCGCAGCTGCGAGGTGTCGGGATACGGAACAGCAGCACAGAGCCTGGGACCTCACCCGGCACTGCCACACTGCTCACACCTCAAAAAACGTGTCCTATGGGGAAAGCGTGGAAAGAAGGAACGTGGTGTTTTTAAAACAGTGAGGCGATTAGCACTCTGCCAGCACTTTTTGTCTTAATATCCCCGCGCTGGGTTGGGGAGCAGCTCGCCGTGAGGTACCACTGACAAGCTCTGTGCCTGCTGGCTTTGAGTGTGAGCTGCGTCTCTTTTAGGAAAAACTATACTTCAGAGAGGAAAATGTTTATTTAAAAAAGCCTGGGGGCTGTTGTTGCCTACAGAGCACATAACAGGGGCTGGAGGCGACCCCCAGCAGCCCCGCGCCCGCCCTCACAGCGGCCGGGGCGCCGCGTCCCGACTTCCCCAAGATGGCGCCGCGCCGCCGCCAGCCCGGCCGCACCTTCCCAAGATGGCGGCGGCAGCGCGGCCCGCCTCCCGCGACCTCCCCAAGATGGCGGCGGCCGCCCGCCGCCCCGTCGCAGATGGCGGCCGAGGCCCCGCCCGGGCGCGGGGCAGGCTGGGAGCGGAGCCGCGCGGCGGGGAGCGGGGCCTGCGGCGGGCGGGGCGCGGAGCGGGGCCGGGGCCGGGGCCGGGGCCGGGGCCGGGCGGGCGGCGGGCGCCATGCCGGAGCTGGCGGTGGAGCGGGTGGTCGTGCACCCGCTGGTGCTGCTCAGCGTCGTCGATCACTTCAACAGGTGGGGCCGGCCGCCGGGGCCGCCGCGGCGCTGAGTCACGGGGCCCGGCCCGCGCCGCGCCGACGGGCACCGGGCACCGGGAGGGGAGCGGGAAGGGAGCGGGGACGGGGGCGGCCCCGGGCTGGGGGCAGGGGGCAGGGGGCGGGTGGGCCCCGATCGGCCGGAGCCGGGCCCCGGCCCCGCGCGGCGCCGGGATCGCGGCCTGTGGCGGCCGCCGGGCCCGGGGGAGGCGGCGCGGGCCGGGCCGGGGCCGGGGCCGGGGGGGCTGCGGAGCCCAGGGCCGCGTCCCGGAGCTGCCCGCGGGGCCGAGCGAGGCCCGGAGACCCCAACTGCCCCCTCCCGGCCCTGGGGCAGCTCCCGGGGCACCTCCCGGGCGGCCCCAGCGCTAATGGGCAGCGCGGGGAGCAGCTCGCGGTGCCCCCGAGCCCCCCGGGCCCTGCCCCGTGACACAGCACCGCGCGGCCCCGCGGCCTTCCCTGTGTCACTGCGGTACCGGGTTTGGCTCTCAGTGCACCCGGGCAGCTTTTTTTAACGTAAATCAGCGGTCGGTGACCATCCACGCCGCCCTTTGTGCCATCCCGCCCGCGCTGCGTGGCTTGCACGATTGGGAGGCAGCGGCTGCCCCGCTGTTACCTTGTCCCCGAGGGGCTCGGTGCCAGGGCTGACCGCCTTCTCCATTCAGGATAGGAAAAGTTGGAAACCAGAAGCGAGTCGTCGGTGTGCTGCTGGGCTCGTGGCAGAAAAAAATCCTGGATGTGTCCAACAGTTTCGCAGGTGAGTTTGGGTGTCCCACCATATTAGAACCTACCCAGTTGCTCAATCAGGTGCATCACATACTTTTTTCTTACGCCACCCTGACAGGCCACAGATTCTCTCCACCTAAAAGCAGCCTGTATCAAACAAAAAAATGCTAACTGCCAGCTGTCAAAAATACTGCTACCGCAGCCTGTCTCGTCCCGCATCTTCCCTGTAACATTGTGCCATGTGCAGAGTTTCAGCAGCAGGTGTAAACCTTTTTTAAAATGCTGGCAAATGTTTTGGTGCATTGGACTGGCTGACCTCTGCTGAGTGATCATGTCCCAGCTTGCAGAACAAATCACAGCCCTGAGTGCTGATGTGGCTGTTTCCTTCTTACGTAAAGATGTAATGTGTACTTCAGCTTTAATTCTTTTCCTCAGATTTTGTCCAGTTACAGTTTCCTCTTAAATACTTATATGTGATAGTAACAGTAGTTTTTGAATCCATGGCTTTCACTAACCCATTTGTGTTAGTTACATCATTTTCTTCCCAGTGGGACCACTCAATGACAAGGCAAAAATATCCCAGTTTACATACGCGGTTTTTCAGTTTGTATTGAGTTCTTCTCCCAAATGGGGACTTTTTTTTTTTTTGGCCAATTTTTTTAAGGCTATTTTTTCCAGTTGAGTTGAAAAAAGTTGAAAAAGTTGTTTTGTTGGTTTTGTTTTGTTTTTTTTTTTTTACTTTTGACAGCCTTTCAACTATGAACCCTTAATATTCTTGTAAATTGTAGGGCTGAAAGCAGCCTGTTCTCAAAATTGAGCTTGTGTCCCTGTACACATGCTGACTGATGAAATAACGAGCCCTGTACTCAAGGGTAAACAGTCCTTACTTAAAGTGCGTCTTTGGGTTCTAGTCGTTCATGAAAGCACTGATTAATTCTGCGCTGAAAATGAATTTTTCTCTGAGCAGATTTCTGTTGATCAACAAGCTACAAAGTCTACAGGGATCCTCAGTTTATCATATCGAATGTCTGTGCACAGCAAGTTACTTTTGTGTAAGGGAGGATTTCTCTCTGATGTTTTGACGTTCTCAACTGATGATAACCTTCAAAATGTTTTGCATTTTATTTTTCTGTTCTAAAACTGTTAGGAAAGGGAACTGACCAGCGCCAAAATTTATCTCCTGCAGTGTAACGTTGCAGAACATTTGAAACTGTTTAAGATCCGATCTCCCTTAGCAGCCAAAGCTATCCTAAAACATGGTGGTTCTATAAATACTTCCGGTCTAGAAGTTGGATTCTTAAATACTGATATTTTGTTTTATTCGCAGTTCCTTTTGATGAGGACGACAAGGATGATACCGTGTGGTTCCTAGACCATGACTATCTGGAGAACATGTATGGAATGTTTAAGAAGGTCAACGGTAAGTTTAGATTGTCTTGCAGTCATGGATATGCTCCTGGAAACTTCAAAATCTTTGTCTGCCTCAGAAAGTGGATTCATAGCTAAGTAGAAAATTATTTGCTCGTGTAAGAAGCTGCTCCGTACTAATTCCTTGCATGGCTTCACTTTTGCTAATGCTTACCCATGGATTAATTTGTGCAAGTAGTTTGTGTTCTTAACACATTCATTTATACCTTGTTATTTTTCCCAAGTAACTCTTCTATACAGATGTGCCCTGAAATTGCTTCTTATGAATGTAAATATTACAAACACAAATTTCAAGTAATAATTCTATTATTCCTTACTATGGTTTTAAAAACTGTCTTCGCTACTTGGTTTGAGGCTTTAGAGCTGAATGTCCATTCATAACTTCAATTCCCATTATTTTTTTTAGCCCTAGGAACAGTTGGTGTTCTCGTGAAACAGTTTATATTTCTAGAATTTTTACATTCTTAGATGTCAGAGTTTCAAGCTGACAGATCCCAGCATCTGCAAAATTAGTACATGATATGAAATAGTCTAGTTACGAACCTAGGAGTAAAGTAATTGATGCAAACTAAGATTAGTAAGATGTCTTTGTCATTCGTCATGTCATTGTCTTGCCTGCTCTGATTCATTTTTTCCCTGCTTTACACTCGTCTTCTACATGCATCAGATTTTCACCCCTGATTCAGTCTCCACCTAAATCTTTCTGTTGTTGTCTTACCACACGATTCTGATTTAGAATCCTTTCTGTTTTTCCTCAGCTAGAGAAAGAATAGTTGGTTGGTACCACACAGGCCCTAAACTACACAAGAATGACATCGCCATCAATGAACTGATGAAAAGATACTGTCCTAACTCTGTAAGTGCTGCACTTTCTGTTTGGTTTTTTGCTCTTTCTTCCTGAATGGGGGACCTGGGAACCCCTGGCCCTTACCTTTGTTATGGGTGATACAGCTTGTTAAAAACTCACCTCAAAGTCTTTTGAAACATCTGTAGACGTCTGGAAACAACACCTGCACAGCCAGCATACCATTGTTAGGGAATGTAGAGCTGACTTGGGTATTTTTTTCTAGTCCTTGAGTAAAACTTGGGTTTCTGAAATGTTTGCTTTTTTGCTTTTTTTCCATAAGGTGTTGGTGATTATTGATGTGAAACCTAAGGACTTGGGGCTGCCCACAGAAGCTTATATTTCAGTTGAAGAAGTTCACGATGTGAGTATTCAATGTTTCCATTAAAAGATGAGTGTTAGTTTCCCGGGTTTTCTGAAGGATGCACATCCCTGTGGCTGGCAGCCAAAATCTGCTGAAACCAGAGTTTAATCCCAGCAGTGGTGTGAGCCTTTCTAACTCAAGTTTTCATCCACCAGTGCACTTGGAAGAAAAGCTTTGTGTTACAGTTTGACCTCAGGAATTCCACAGTTCAGCTTTCTGTATGATTTAGATGCTTCTTACCTGTTTCTGTCACTTCCATGGCCACAGTCACTGATTGGAACCCGTATAATTAGTCACTTCTGCACCTATGTTTGCAGAGGTATTCTGAGTACTTGTGTGCTTATTCATTTGTTCACCAGCCAGTGCTGAACAGGCAGGTCAGGCATGAGCAAAACTAAGTAATCACTTGCAGCACTCTGCACCCAGGCAATGTACAGTAGTAAATCAGCTTCAGCTTTTCATTTCCAACTGTTTGATTTAAATTACATTCTGAACATACATAAAGAAGTTTGATCCTCTCGCCTTTCTGAGGCCCTCACTAGAGAGAGAAAGCTGTTTCTAGTATTACAGGTCATATATCTGTGGAATTTGTTCTTAGTTATGTGAATTCACAGTGGCCTCAGTAGTGCTTTCTGTTTACAGCTGTATATTGGTCTGGGTAATGACTTTGAAAACAGACTGGTAAAACTCATTCTCAGTAGTTCAGGTGATGGCTCTCTTAAACATCTTCCTTAATCTCAGTTGTGTAGATTTTAATTTGAATTAGATTGATTCACATTAGTATTGTTTTCTAGAATTGCATACTTCTAACCAGTGAAAGCCAGGATGACAAAAGGTGTCCTAAAGTGTAATAAGGTTATATTGGGAAAGAAAGAAATTAGGATATTTAGTGAGATTTTCCATTTTACCCACTAGTAGACTAATAGACAAATAAAGTACATTAATTGAAAATTGCACAGAGCACAATAAGAAATTGCTAGCATTTCTGGACTTGTGGCAGAAATACTAATTAAAACAAGAAAAAGGCAGCTTTTCCTCTCTGATTTCTGGTGGACTATATGTAACTACTTTGCTAAATTCATTAGTACAGTTTCTTATACTCTATCTGAAATTGTGTATTTTTAAGAGGTGTTGTGATTCACTTACAAACTTCTCCCCTTAGCTGTGTCCCACGTTGTTTTGCCCTAATTTGACCCGTTGCCTCTTCCTGATGCTGTCGTGCAAACAGGCCTCAGTTAATCTTACGCTTAACAATTGTTCACGTTGCCTCCTGTTCACTTGAGACACCTGTACTGGCTGGTCTGTGAGTGTCTTTGTGCCTGTAGCCAGCTGTGTGCCCAGTCTAACCCTGTCCCTTGTGTTCGTGCCCCTCCAAGGATGGCACTCCAACCTCCAAGACGTTTGAGCACGTGACCAGTGAGATCGGAGCGGAGGAGGCAGAGGAAGTTGGTGTTGAACACTTGTTACGGTAAACACCTTTAAAATTAAAACTTTCTCAGGCGACTTGCCCAGGGGAAAACAGGGTCCATCTGGCATCTCCCGGTGCCAGCTTCCTGGAGGAAACGCAGAGCTTGTTAAACATGCTGCTCAAGTTCCAAGAGCGTATTCATTTAGCAGTCTGGCTTGGCACGTTCACTCATTGCTCGTGAGACGTGTATCTGCCCACTTAAAGTCCATGAGATGATGAAAACTACGTAGTCATTGTATCAAAGCTGTGGAACATTGTGGTTTGGGACTGTCTCCAGCCACGGCATACCTCACAGGAGGACTGGACGGGTGCGTAGCAGGTTTATCGCTAGCTGACGAATTGGCAAAGCTCGCCAGTCATCAAGAAAAGAGAGCAGTCACCCAATCCAAGCTGTTCAACTTCTCAAGTGTCAGAAATTCTGATGTTTTATTTCTTAATATCCCTCTAAGTGGTGTTATTAATATTATTCCAAATAGAACATTTGTGCACCACAGGATACAACAGTGACCTATTTTAGATACACTTTCTAATGTAAATCAGTTTGTTCTCATTCTTTGACTTAAAGCATTCAGTTTAATTGTCCTTTATCTGGGCTTGAAATTGCTCTTCTTTCTAAGCTGGAAGACCTCTCAGTGACTATGCATAGCCTGGTAATGAGCATGCAGTGTAACGTTCCAATGCTGAGGCTTTGTTATGTGTGTTTCAGAGATATCAAGGATACCACGGTGGGCACCCTGTCCCAGCGGATCACGAATCAGGTCCATGGCTTGAAGGGACTGAACTCCAAGCTTCTGGACATCAGGAGCTACTTAGAGAAAGTAGCCATGGGCAAACTACCCATCAATCACCAGATCATTTACCATCTTCAGGATGTCTTCAACCTGCTACCAGATGTCAACCTGCAGGAGTTTGTCAAGGCCTTTTATCTGAAGACCAATGACCAGATGGTGGTAGTTTACCTGGCTTCTCTTATTCGTTCGGTGGTTGCCCTGCACAACCTCATTAACAACAAGATTGCCAACAGGGATGCAGAGAAGAAAGAAGGACAGGAAAAAGAAGAAAGTAAAAAAGAGAGGAAAGATGAGAAGGAGAAAGACAAAGAGAAGAGCGATGTCAAGAAAGAGGAGAAAAAAGACAAAAAGTAAAATGTGTAGTTTTTTTATTTGTAAATTAAAAATCTTGTAAACTAAATCACTTTGCTGCTGGGTTCTTTTCCTTTGTTGAAAGGGTCAGTGCTTTGTTTGCCTCTACTTTGATGCCTGCTTTTTGTGTTTGTTTATAACACGGCTATATAGGCCTGCTCAAACGGGCAGCTGCTGCAACAAGGAGAAAGGCTGGGTGGTTTGGGGGTCCGAGCACTGAGCAGGGAAGGGGGAAAAGCCAGGGTGAGTTCTTTTCTCTAAGCACAGCACTTTTCCTTCCCCCGTGCTCATCTCATTCACTGACAAGTCAACAGCTGAAGATTTCTACTGCAGCCTGTATTAAAACTTGCTCTACATACCTGTTTTAGCTGTCACTGTGAGTTTTCACTATTATCTGAGACCTGACTGGTTCTGAAGCACCACAGAGCAGGAACAAGGCTGTTGCTATATGGGCAGCTGCCTTCTGGCTCTAGCTTGTGGTGGGCTGGTAGCTTTTGGTACCTCACCAAAAAAAAAAAAAAAAAAAAAAAAAGGCAGCTATAAAATATGTGCCTGGCACATGGGCTCTGCTGGGGTGGAAACAACGAGGGGGGAGAGAGCAAGGGCTTGTGCTGGTGAGGAAAGGCTGTGTGTGTGCCACTACTGCTGCACAGAGCAGCGTGCCTGCCTCCCAGAGGAGCAATGTTCATTACCACATCATGTTTTGCAGTGTGAGTGCGTATTTGCATATTTCAGGACTAATTCATTGTAATTAGCCAATTTTATGCAATATGGACGTCTCTATATTTAATCCAGCCCTGATTTGCAGTCCCTGGGCACCTCAGTGCCCTGGCAGCACACAGATGGCACTGCTGCTGCTACAGCTGCCAGCAACTGAAGCAGCCCCACAGCGAGCTGGGGCAGCACTGCCTCAGCTGCCAGCTCGCCTGCAGCTCCCCGCCCATCCAGTGAACCCCAGAGCTTGTAGGGAGTCAAAATATTCGTGGAGACACTGAGCCAGGCTGAGCTCTGCAGAGCCCCAGGCTGAGATGATGTTGGCGGTGCTCAGGAGCCTGCCCTGCACGTCCTGCAGCCCCGTCCTGCATCGCCAGCCCCTGCCAGGCCACCTGGCTGCTGGCAGGAGGGACGGACGCGTTCTGCAGCACAGCTGCCCCTGAAACTGAGCCAGGAAGCTGGAGCTGGGGCTCTGCTTGGCCTCATCCCCTGCAGAGCGTCCCCTCCGTGCCACAGCTCCCTGCCACCTCCCTGGTGGACGCCAGCGCTGCCGTGCCTGGGGCCAGGAGACAGCAAAGTGGCTGGGGCCAGCCCACAGCGAGCGAAGTTTCCTCTGGGGCTGGGCTGTGCCACACAGAAATGAGCTCCCACTGCGCAACACCAGCACAGAGCACTGACAAAACAATAATACCAGCTGCAACAGCTGCTGAAAAGCAGGCACAGCAACGGCCCTGGCTGCTGGCTGTCCCCTGGCAGTATGAATAGCGGGTTTATTTACTGCTGCTGTGGTGGATTTTTTTGTTTGTTTGTTTCTTTTAACCAAATGCTGCAGTCCTGGGGCTGCTGGCCTCACCTGCCTGATTCCCAGCACTCCCCGTGACGCCAGGCAGGGACACACACCTGGGCAGCTGCTTGTCGTTTATTGCACAAGAAGTCGGCATCACTGAGGCAGGATGGTGCAGTACAAAACTATCCGCTTACCAGTCAAAAGCTATTGCAGAGGTTTGTATCCACAGACTTCAGTTATGTACAGATTTACACAACAACGCTCGCAGGGGCCATGCCCGCGGTGCCAGAGCCGGGACCCTGCTGCCAGGAGCCCCGGGGGCACGGTGGGACGAGGGGCAGGGGCCTAGTGGCAGGGGCCTGGTCCTGCCCTCACCGCAGCTCCTGCCACCGTCCCGGCCACGGCACAGGGAGGGCAGCAGGGCTGGGTGACCCTCGAGCCAAGTGAGTGCTGTGGTGGCTGTGCCGTCCCCACCACACTGCTTCAGGATTCAGTACAAGAGCTCGGAGGCCTCACGCTTGTGAATAAAGCCAAGCAGCAGCCGGGGCCTGGCTGGGGGCAGCCCCGGCCCCAGCAGCACCCGCTGCAGGCTCCCTGTTACCCTTGCTGGGTGCAGGATGGGGCCCCAACTCGTACATCTTCACAACCCCCTGAGAGTCAGCTCGAGAGCCGTTGCCCATCCTCAGCTGCATCTACTGAAATGCCAGAGAAAGGCAGAAAAAACTGGGGGGTGGGAACAGCCCATACCTAACCCAGGTCTCACTTTAACTGCATCTAGGAAAAGCCCCAGGCAGGCTCCAGAAGTCAGAGCCTCTGGACAAAGCTGCTGCTCCAGCAGAAGTGCCTTTCCCCATGGGGGGGGGCTGGGGGGTCCATCGGTGTCCCCTCACAGGGACCTGCGGCCACAAGCCGAGTTCAGTGAAGCTACAGGGAGCAGAGAGAAAGAAACTGCAGAGAAACGAGGGGGTTTGGCTCCAGCTCAGTTAAAGATGTCGGTGCCTGTTTCCAGGCGCACGCAGCGCTTCAGTGCGAGGTTTCTCACCCCTCTCCAGGCACAGAGGAGCCCCTTTAACACTGACCAGCCGTGGGACAGGGGAGCACAGCCCCCAGCAGGCAGGAGCTCAGACCCTGGGGTCATTCCCGAGCCACCCCAGTGCCCCCCGGGACTCCCAGCGGGGTGAGGGGGGACAGGGAGCCCAGGCGCATGCTGCGCACCCAGGCTGAGCAGAGACTGGCTTTGGCACCCACCTCCCCATCACACCTCTGATTAATTTTGGGAGGCACACGTGGACCCGTTTCCCCCAGGGCTGTGTTAGTGCAGGTCTCGCACAGGAACAAGAGCAGAGTCCGCAGCCGCCCGCACACCACCCCGTGAGGCAGCACCCGGCAGCAGGCAGCACTCGGGCACCTCCGGAGTTGCTGGGAGAGCACCGAGGCTCCATCACTCCTGGCCAAATCCTTCCGTCTCCTCGATGGCGTAAAGCAGCTTCTCCTTCAGCTGTTCGTAGCTCTTGTACGGAGGCAAATCCAGGCGGTTAAAGCTGGCGAGACAACAGAGGCTGTGAACAGTGACCCCAAATCCCCTGCCACCCTCCTCCCCCTGCAGGGACCCCTCCGGCCTCAGCAGCTCCATCCCAGGGGACTGCCAGTGACGGGGACAGGACAGGGGGCACCGGGGCCCCACGCAGCCGGGCAGGGACCGCGAGCAGTTGTCCCCATGCAGCGCTGAGGAGAACTGACTTACCATGTATGGCTCCGAGGCAGCCACGTCTCTTTGCCAACTTTATCGATGCAGAATTTCTGGGGCCCGTTGCTGCCTGTTAATTATGAGCAGAGCAAATCTCATTACACAATCGGGAGCTGAAAAAGAAAACCCTGCCGTGCCACTGCAGCCAGCAGATCCCATCGGCACACGCCCTGACAGTCCTACAGGCAACCGAGGGCACAAATCCCCTGCAGCACTCCGACAGCCTGCTCTGACCCCTTTGCAGGGAGAATGCACAAAAACACGAAATGAAGAAGCTAAAACTACATCCACAGCAGACAAGATGTGCTGCTGTCACTGTAAGTGGGGTGGTCAAAGAGCGAGTGCAGAAGCGCACGATCTGCGCCCGCTGGATGGATCGGGTCCGCCCAAGCATCACCAAGGACCTGGCTCAGGAGGCCTGAGTCACCGAGGTGGCTTTTTGACAAATTGTGACTGCTGGCTGGGCTCCGGGGGCCTGGAAAAAAGCTAACGCACCAGGCAGAACAAACAAATGGGCTAGGTTAGCTGCTTCACTTGCATCAGCTCCGGGAGAACAACAGAACACCGGTACGGGCCCCAGAAGTAGCACAGGACAAGGGCAGAATAATGCCACACGCTGTGGGTTTCTAGAAAAGGGGCTTCATCACACCCAAAAAAATCAAAATTAAGTCAAAAAAAAAAAATCAAATCTCATTCAGAATGACATTATGACTGCACTGACAAAGCTAACTGTGGTGGCACGCTTCAGCCTAAGGAATTTGTCTGGGTACAGCACGCACCAGACCGAACCGCCGTGCCCAGACATCACCACAGCTACATCACTGCTGCCAAGTGCCCTCAAGTCTGGGGTGGAAGTGTGGAAAACCAGGTCCCAGCTGCCAGCCCTGGGCACTGCCACCATCCCCCCACACGACCCGAGCAGCAGGACACGCACCGATGAGCTCGGCGAAGCCCCCGACCGGCAGGCGGCAGGTCCCCGTCACGAACTGCAGCAGCCGGATCCTCTTCTCGTTGTCCATCTCCTTCACCACCTGAGAGGACAGCGTGCCAGGAGTGGGACCCCCAACACCCCCACACCCAGATGGGCCAGGGCACCGTCCTGTAGTGCCACTCCTGCCACATTCACCCCACGCTCCGGGCCGGCCCTGCCTGCCCCAGCCCCACGCAGGGGATGGAGGCGCTGGGGCTCACCTGCCAGAACCACTGGATCTGCTTGCTGTTCTTGGTGTAGTGCCGGTAGATGGTGTTCTTCTGCCAGTCGTTCATGTCGATCTCCTGCATGCCGCACAGCATCAGCTAGGGACAGGGCACAGTCAGCAGGGGCACAGAAACAAGGCCCCGCGCCCACACATCGCAGCACCCACTGCTTCGGTGCAGGGCTGCGCCAGGCACAGGCTCCAGCACAGGGTACGGGAGGAATCCCTCGCCTTTGATGAGAGGTTTCCCACTAATGGGCCCTACAAGCAACCCTGCAAACCCTGCCACCAGGTGGGTGTACAGAGCTGACGGGCAGAGCCTGAAGCTGGAGGGAGCAGAGCCCGTGCACCCCAGCAGCACCGGGCAGCCTGCAGCAGGGTGGAAGCCCCAATGCCCCTGTGTTCCCCATCCCAGCGCGGGCACCAGCTCACCTCCAGCTCCTTCTCGTCGAAGTACCGCAGCCACTCGAGCGGCACCACCTCGTTGAAGCCATCCAGGAAGGCCTTGGTCTGCTCCTCCACGCCCCGCGTGAAGCGCCAGTCCGTCAGCAGCCTGGGGAGGCAGGGGGTGGTCAGCCAGTGGCACCGGGGCCACTGCCAGCCCTTCCCACCAGCAGGGAGGCAGCCGGCCTCGGGGGGGACACAGGGGTGCGTGGCAGGGCCCCCCTCAAGCCCTCCTTCTGCCCCCAAACCCAGCAGCAGCCCCGAGCACAGAGCAGCAGCCATCGGGGAGCGAGGGGTGCAGGCCACGTCCCCTGGCTGCAGCCTGCTGCCCGCAGGACAGAGGCAGCCCCAGCCAGCGCTGGGTGAGCGGCCATGGGACAGGGAGAGCAGTCTCACCCTCTCTCCCCTCTCCTCTTTCCTGAAAGTACTGGCAGCTGCCCAGCAGCAGGCAGCCAGACCGCAGCGCAGCTCAGTGACCGCGCCAGCCCATACTTGTCACAGGCCACGTAGCCAGGGGAAGGCAGCCACGTCCCAAGCCCCACGTTCCCACCCCAGAACCGCCCTAAAGCCGGGGGGCCGGGCACCCAGCGGGGGCATCAGGACCAGACTCACATGATGTACTCCTCCTTGTTCTCCTCCGTCACCCGGATGCTCTCGCCGCCCTCCTTCAGCTCATGGGTGGTCACCTTGCCCAGGATCTCCATGTCCTGGATGAAGTACAGCTCCAGGCCGCACTCCTCCAGGCTGTTCTCCCTGCAGGAGGACACCGGGACGTGATTTTTGGCAAGACACCGCGAGGGGCGGCGGGAGGAGCGCTGCCTCCCCCAGCACAGACCCGGCCCCGGGCCAGGAGCGTGAGGCACTCACTTGGTCCAGACAATGGAGTTGTAAAACTCGGGGTCGATGGACTCCAGGTCCTTCAGCGTGGGCCGCTTGTTCAGCATGCGCTTGTAGAAGGGCAGCGTGAAGCCGGTATCGATGAACTTCCCGTGATACAGAGCCTGCCATGGGGGGGGACACTGGGTTACGGGGGCCCAGCACGGACCCGCAGGAACACACAGAGCTCCACCACAGCCACGGGGGACAGGGAACGGCTCCCCACAGCCAGGAGCCCCCCCACCAAGCCCCCCCGGCTGGGGAAGGCAGCGGGAGGCTCGCCCGGCGCAGCCCCTCTCCCCTCCCCAGCGCAAATTCCACCGCGTCTCCTTCTCCCCTCGCAGCTCTATTAAGAGCACTTGTTTAAACAGAGCTCTGCTGTGGCTTCCCTGAATCCCTGGCTTCCAGGAGCCCCAAGGCAAAGGCAGCCAAAAATAATGCAGACGCTTGTCTAGAACAGCCCAGCGGTGAGTAATAGTCTGGGGTTTTATTGGTATCCTGCGAGGCGCGGGGCAGGGCAGGACAGGCGGGGGACCCGGGCAGGGCGCAGCCACCTCCCGCACACACCTCACGGCCCCGGGACAGACCCTGCCCCGAGCCCGGACCCCCGGCAGCCCCGCGCCCACCCGGGCCGGGCGATCGAAGGCACAAATGGCCCCGGGGAGGGCGAGACGAACGGGAGGAGCCACGGCGGGGCCTGGGCAGCTGGAAAATCTCACACTGCTGGGGCTAAAAATAGTGCGGAGCTGCAGACCCGACAGCACCTGGGGTGGCAGCCAAGGACCTGGAGCCATCCCCGCAGCACAGCCCCCGGCAGCGGGGTCCCCTCGGCCCCACAGCCGTCCCCAGCCCTACAGCACCTTGCCCCGCTCTGGTGCAACCCCTCCAAGCCCACTCTGGGGACCAGCACCCGAGCGGGAAGGGGTGTAATGGGATGTAATGGGGTGTACTGGGGTGTAGTGGGGTGGCTGCTGGGCACAGCTCGGCTGCAGGACGCCGCGTCGGGCTCTTACCATGGCAATGAAGCGGCCGATGAAGCGGAAATAGGTGAGGTGGTCGGGGTTGATGGAGGAGGCAGGGTTGATCTGCAGGCAGTAGTTGTTTTTGCCAGCGTACTCGAAGAGGCAGTACATGGGGTTGAGCACCTCGTGGGACAGGAGGAAGAACCATTCCCTGGGAGAGAGCGAGAGCGGTGAGCAGCGGCTCCTGCGGTCACTGCAGGCTGGGTCTGCTGGACGAGGCTGCGCCCCGGCACAGGGGACAGGGACAGGACAGCCCCTGGGCCTCTGCAGCTCGCCCACGTGAAGCAAGTGCCCAGCTCCTGGGCCCTGCTGTGAGCTGGTGAGGGCATCGGGCACCACAGGCTCCAGCTGCCTTTGCAGAAGTGCTGAAAACGGTTTGTGAAGTGCTTTTGGAGGCATCAGAAAGAAAATCCCTGCTGGGCACGGAGCTCGGCTGGGAGCAGGAGGCATCCCGACAGGCACCGAGCAGCCCAGCCCCTTGCACACACACACAAGTGCACACTCACGTGGCTGTGCACTCACACCCAGTGCCCGTGGGCACCCGCTCTCCTCCCACACCCCCCCAAAGCCCGACCGAAGCAGCGCAGGACGGGCCCCGCTGTCCTTGCTCCGCTCCCCGGCCGCGGTCCTCAGGCGCAGAGGCAGCCCCGGCATCCCGTCCGTGGTTCTACCCTGTGGTAGAACAGCATGACGTAACCTACCATAGGGTAAAACCACTGGCAGGACACGGAGAGACGAGGGAGCAGCAGCCCTGCCCCACAGCCAGCAGCAGCAGCACGAGCGGCAGGGTGGCGGAGGGAAGCCCAGCACCACGCCGGACACCCCAGGTGAGCCGGATGGGGACACGGGGACAGACACGGGGCTCCCCCCCTCCACCTGGAGGCGCAGCCCGGCGCCACGCAGCACGCTCCTCAGGGCGGTGGCAGCTACGGGCTGGCAGCAACCACGTCCCACCACGTCCGCCCTGGCACGCAGCGACTGTCCCGAGAAACACCGGCGCCTGTGAGCCGCGCACCAGGCTGCGGGGGGAAGAGGCAGCACGACCCATCGCCCCGGGGTGCTGGCGTTGGCACTCGGGGGCTATGGAGAGTCCCAGGTGGGTCCCCAGCCCTCCTTGTGCAATGAACAGGCTGGTGCAATGCCGTGGAGGAGTTTCACCCTCCCCAAAGCTCACAGTTTCCAGCTCAAACCCCTCTGGCTCCCCGCAGAGGGGCTGGGGACCCCGAGCCCAGCCGCCTGACGGGCCACCCCGGCAGCAGCAGCCCCGCACACCCACACTCACCTGGCGATGCCGCCGTAGTCCAGGCCCTCCTCTCCCCGCATGATGATGTAGAGGCGGCGCCGCAGGTCGTACGGCTTCATGTTCATGATCTGCACGGGGACACGGGGAATTGTCACCGCGGGCTGTGCACGAGGGCCAGCTCCGCACCCCCGGACCCCGCGCCCCTCACCTGCTGGAAGGAGTCCTCAAAGAGCGTCTGTCGGGAAACGCTGATCTTCACGTGGCTGGGCAGGGCGTTCGACTGCGGGCAGGGCACAGACAGGAGCCCGTGAGCAGGTTGGCACAGCCACTGCCCGATCCCCAGGCTGCCCCCGCGTGCCCAGCGGCCTCACGCCACTCTACTCACGTGGCAGAGGAAGCGGAACTGGTGGTACTTCCAGCGAAAGCTGCGGTCGTACGCCCCCGGCGATCCCCCCTGCTTGCTCCTGAGAAAGGAGAAAGCAGCAGGGGCTGGGTCAGGGCACGGCCCCACAGCCCAACACCTCCAGCACCCGCTGCCCTGCCCCTGCAGCCTCACCGCCCACCGGGGGGAGGACAGCCCCCGTGCTGCAGCTCCCCTCTGCACGCAGGGAGCTCTCCGTTGGAGCCAAACACGGGGCCCTAACCCCACTCTCAGCGTGCAGGCAACAAAGCCAACCCTCTTCACCCACTCCACGTTGGGAGCACACCAACGAGCTGTGAGCAAGCTCCTCGAGCACCAGCCCCGAGCGCCGCAGCCCCGCTGCTGTCCCACCAGGTGCAGAGCTGGGGCTTGGTCCAGCACCACTCACCCAGACTCGAATCCGGGGCGCGGGTCCTTGAAGGTGGTGGTGCGAGTGTTGTGGTCCACGAAGTAGCGCACGCCCTCGTTGGTGTACTTCATCTCCCAGCCGGGCGGCAGGGGCGGCTCCTGGATCATCCTGCGGGCAAGGAAGGGGTCACCCAGCTGCCGCCTGGGGGTCTCACCCTGCCCCACATCGCTGCCCTCGGGGACTGCCTTCAATTCACAGCTCCGTGCCAGGCAAAAGGATTCAGGGGCAGAATGAGCAAGCAGGAGCCCTACTGCCCTGAGCTCTCAGGAGCCCAGCAGGGTGAGAGGAGAGCACCTCCTCCTGCCTTACAGCCCTGCTGCCTCTCCTCACCTTGGTCCCAGCTCCCCCCAGTGCCCGGGGTCGCAGTTCCCAACCCTCCCCAGCTCCCCCAGTGCCTGGTCACTGCCTGCATCGCTCAGAGCCCTTGTGCAGGCTCAGGCCCCGCTCAGCACCTGGTAGCCCAGCAGCATTTCAGAAACCCCCAGCAGCCTCCCCAAACCTCCCTGCCCACCCCTCGTGCTCCTACCCCTGCGTGCGAGGGTCTTCCCACTGCGTGGTCCGCGTGTTGTGGTTCACGTAATACACTCGCCCGTTGTCCTGTCTCTTCTCTAGGAGAAAACAGAGGGGAAGCGTTAGCTGGTGCCCCGGGAACACACCTTGCAGCTCACAGGAGTCTGTCAGCTCCCTCCTCCCCTCCTGCACTGCCCCAAATTGTTTGGAAAAGACAAAATAAATAATTTTACGTTTTCCCTATGCACAGAAGCCGCAGTAGCTGGGGGAAGGCCCGCTCTCCCCAGGCCCATGCAGCAGGGCAGAGGCTGGCGCCCAGCCGCGCACCCTCCTACACAGCCACGCTCCCTGCGGCTTTGGGGGCGCCTCCTCCCCGCACAGCCCTGCTGCTGGGCACACACGGGCATAAAATAAAGGCACCACTCACACCGGCATCGCTGCGGGACAGGCACTGCGCCTGCAGCCTCCCCAGCACCCCCTGTGCCCCCCCCAGGCACTGAACAGCCAGGGCCTCCCAGCCACAGCCGGGCACCCCGTCCCATCCCGGTGGCAATTCCTGCACCCGCTGCCCACCCCCTGAGCCCCCGGGGATGGGACCCACCCCACGCACCCCCCCCCCCGCACGCAGCCCTGCTCCATGCCGGGAGGGACGCCCTGCACGCGCTCCCCGTCCCTGTCCCCTCCCGGTGTCCCCTCCCACAGCCCCGTCCCGTTCCTGCAGGGCTGTGGGAAGCGGCTGCGGTTCCCAGCCCGGGACTGGGAGCCCAGTGGGGTTGTGCTCCATCCACGTCCTTCACCCCACAGCCCCCCCTCAGAGCGCTGTGTCCCCAAGGGACCGGACTGGGGCTCTGGGGAGCCCAGGGACAGGGCAGTCCTGCCACCAGCCCCACAGAAGCACCAGGCATGGCTACGGGGGACGGGGGCTTTAAACACTTCTGCTCCTAGCTCTGGCTGAGGCACATCTGATGACCAACCCCACATCCACCCCAGGAACCCCATCTGCCCGGGGTGCTGGCTCCAAGCAGGCTCCCCCAGCTGCCGCAGGAGCTGGGTCACCCAGTCCAGCAGCAAAGGCTCCAGCACTGCCCTCGCCAAGCCCCTGCCCTGCCCCTGGAGACCCCCCTCAGCCGCCCAGCCCCAAGCTCCCCGCAGATTGTTCCCTCTCCGGGTCCCTGCAGGGGGCCGCTCTCTGCCAGCCCTGGCAGAGCACAGCACTGCCAGCCAGGAGAGGGGCCCTCTCCTCCCTGGGGGTGGCACAGGGGCTTTGCAGAATGTCCCAGCACCCGGTGTCCCCGCTGACCCCTTTCCCAGCGCCCAGCAGCTCCCATTAACGTCCCCTCCGTCCCACCAGGCACTCGCCACCCTCACCACCAGCCCTCCCCAGCCCGGACACGGCACAGCAGAGCCCCGGGGGTGGCAGCAGCACTTGGGACACGGGGACAGGGCTGAAGCCCCGCTGTGGCCCGGGGCAGAGCATCCCTGGAGGCACATGCGTGGCAGCAGGACAGGCCGCCGCTCAGCACACGGCTCCGGGGACGAGCGAGGAGTTGGATCCCCAGCCTCTCCCCCAGTCCAAAGAACAACCACAAACACTTCTGCATTCAGTAGCTGAGAGAGAGAGAGAGCTGGGAACTCCTCCAGGAAAAGAGAAAAAAGGAAAGGGGAAAAAAAAAAGGGAAAAAAGCTGGATTTCAAATCAGAGACTGAGCTAGTCATGGGCAGCCTCAGCCCCACACGCAGCGCAGCACCGGGAGCGCTGCGTCCCCACCGAGGGCACCCCTGGCCCGGAGCAGAGCAGGACGGCTGGCAGGAGGCACAGGCAGGTGAGGAGGCTCTGTACTTACCCCAGCCGGGAGGAAGGGGGCCGAGAGGATCATTGTCGGACGGGGCGCCGGACGACTAGAGACAAGAGAGGGCAAAAATACAAAATAAAAACCAGGGCACGGGCGAGCGGGAGCAGCAGCGAAGGCGAGAGCCGCACAGCCTCTGCTCTGCGCTCGCCTCCCCTGGGCCCGCAGCTCCCAAAGAACTGAAAAAACAAAAACAACACAAAAAAGCAAACAAAAAAAAAAAAACTCTTGCACACTCAGGGGGTGTTTTTTTTTTAAAAAAAAAAAAAAAAAAAAAAAAGCACAAACCAAACAGAGGCTGGGGCGGCCAAGGGGGCGGCCGGGCAGGGGCCAGGCGCGGCGCAGGGCGAGGAGCGGGACCGCGCCGCAGCCTCCAGATGTGCGCGGCCGCTCGGCTCCCGCTGGCCCGGGCGACCATCCCCATCAGATACACCTCCAGCCTCCTCCAAGAACCACACACAAGAGGGAAAAAATATCGCAGGCCTTTCCAATGAAATCATTCCCACAAGCCCTGTCCACGCCCAGCGCTTCCTGGCGGGGCCCGCGGCCCCCCTCCTCCCCGGGCAGCGAGCGGGCTGCGGGATGCGCCGCACTGAGGGCACATTCATGCCTGCACAGACGGGCGGCTCCCCGAGCCCCCAGCCCCCCCGGCAGGTTGGGGGCCCCGGCACAAAGCACCTTTCTTCTGCCCCGGGCGGGCAGAGCCAGCGGCCGTCACCCCAGGCTGAAGCAGGGGGGTGCCGGCACAGCCCCCCCGACCCCGCTGGAGGTCCCCGGGGATGGAGGCACGGCCCCGACACCTGGGGCTCCAGGGGAGAGGGAGGTTAAATTGTAATGGTTAAATAAGACACACGTTGTTACCAAGAGGCCTTTCCATTGCACCTCCTAAAAAACAGCCACTGGAGAGGGGCCGGGGGTCCCGGCGGGGCCAGCCTGCAGCCCCCATGGGGACAGGGCAGCCCCAGGCCTGGGCACTCGGGGTGCTGGGGGCCCCCCAACCCTCCCGGGATGGGCACCAGCCCCTGGGACCAGCCCAGCATGCTGGGGGATGCCCTGGGGTGTGCTGAGGACGGGGCAGCCCACGCCTCCTGGCTTCTTCTCTCGCCCCCTGCCCCATGCACAAGGAGAGGGGCGCAGGAGGCACCGCCCTGGCACGGCACAGCACAGCACAGCACGGCGTGTCTTGGGCAGCCTCCGCTCCCTCCCTACCCAGCCAGGCTGGCCAGAGACACAGCTGAGGCACGTCCAGAGGCATCACCTCACTGTGACCTAAAAATAACTAATTAAAACAAACAGGGCACAGAGACAAGAGCCCGGGGCAGAGCTCCAGGAGCCAGCCCTCCCGCAGCTCTCCGCAGCCCCCAGGAACGACCCTGGGCCAGAGAGACCCCCGGGCACGGGGGATGCTGCTCCGAGCCTGCTGCCTGCGTGCTGCCACAGGGACCCTGCCTGCAGCAGCCCCAGAGCTGGGCTCCCTGCAGGGGCTGTGCCACGAGGGCTCTGCATCGTCCAGGGGTGCGGCACCACTCAGCACCTCCTGTCCCCGCACGGAGCGCGGGTGGGTGCTGGAGACGGGAGGGCAACGAGAGGCAGGGAGCCCCTGGGGGAAGGAGGCGCAGCAGAAGCCATCGCTGCTGGCAGGAGAAAGTTTGAAGCGAGGAGTACAATCGTTTCATCAGGCTAAATTTGGAGTGCGAGTCCCTCCCTCAGTGCTCTGCAGAGCCCAGCCAGGGCGAGTCGCGCGGCGCTGGAGCAGCTCCAGAGGCGGTGCTGGCAGTGAATTGAGCAGCGACAGGCTCAGAGCACGACTCGGCCTCGGTGGAAGCCCCCTCCTGCTGCCCCCACGGACAGCGTGCCGAGGGCAGGGGGGCCGTGGCAGCACAGCTCCCTCTGAGGGGCAGGAATCCATGAGGGCAGCCTCCCACAGCCCCTGTGGGGGCACAGCCCCAGGCCCAGCTCATGGGACTGACCACAACCTCTGCCTGCTTCCCCCTTGCAGAGACATCCGAGCTCCTCGCTGGGGCACCGAGCTCACCCTGGCAGCACTTCTGCAGGGTGCTGGGAGACCCCAGAGAGGAGCTCAGCCTCAGCAGGGAGCTGGATGCCCTGCGCTGCACACCCAGAGCTCCCCGGCCCTGCCAGCAGCTGGGTTCCACACCATGGTAAAACCCCACAAGGCACGGGGCTGGCTGACACCAGAGCACGGGGACATCGCCACCCAGGAGGCAGAAAGGCTCCAGAGTGGCTCAGCCTGCAATGCCAGCCATCAGCACAGCCCTGCCTATCCGGGGGTGCTCACCCAAACCATGAACAGGGGGAAAAAAACAAGGGAAGCAGCAGCAGGGAGCTTGCAGAGCCCGGCAGCACTCGTTCCCTGGGCCCTGGCAGCCCTGGGTGCAGCTCCTGCCGCAGCCCCCAGCCCTCACCTGGTACAGGAATCTTTGGCTGAACTGCTGCATGGCTCCTTGGAGCTGGTTTCGCTGGGACTGCCACTGCTCGTAGTTCCTGACGTACTCGGCCGTGGGGCGCTGCCACGTGGTGGTCCGGGTGTTGTGGTCCACGTAGTAGTAGCGGCCCCTCGGGTCCACGCGCTTCTCCCACCTGGAAGCACCATGGGGAGATGTCACAGGCTGTCCTCCCCTGGGACAGGGGCTCGCTGGGACCTTCCAGCCCTGCTTTAGGGCCTGACCCTTTCCACCTCCCAGGGACTCCGCACCGAAGCGGTGCGCACACCTCCCCGCTTCCCCCAGTGCTCCTTCCCCTGCTGCTCGGAGCCCAAACACGGCACCAGGCTGCTCAAAAGCCCCTCGGGAGATCAGTGGCTGCCCCATGGAGCCCCTCCTGGCCACCACGGCACCAAAGGACGTTGTGACAGCCAGCCCAAAGAGGTTCCACCCCGGGCTCAGCTCAGGCACCGTCCCAGTACTAAGGCGGGTGTGAAGGCACGGGGCCAGCAGAGCCCCAGGAAGGCTGGGAGGAACGGCAGAGGGCACCCAACAGGATCCAACACAATCTCCCATTGCCCTGGACACGCAGCCATGGCTTGAGCACACTGAGCTGCTGCCCCAGCACGTGCTGGAAGCACAACTGAGGAGCCTCACTTGGGTCACGAGGCACCCAACCCGCTGCCAAAGCCCCCTCACACTCCGTGTGGCTCAGTGGAGGATTCACGACCAAGTTCTGGCTCTCAGAAGCACTTCATGGGCTCAATGGGCTCTAGAAACACGGCAAAAAAAGCAGCTGACAATCCTCCAGAGGCAGGCAGAGCTGCTGGGGCCCTGGCTCACCTATGGGGACTGACTTCCATTTCGTACTGCCACGGGCTGACCCCGGACACTGGCTCTCACAAGCTCGCACCACCCTTCTGCACGAGGGCTCTGCTCCCAACCCCAGGACAACCAATTTCATGGCTGAAGGGTTCCCTGGACAAGGTGAGCTCCACCACCAGGGAACACAACAGCCTGTGAGGACCTGAAGCAGCTCCCCATGCGGCTGGGAGGTGCTGAGAGGTAACACCAGGACACCTCAACACGGCCAGCCCCCGACTGCAGCGCTGGAGCAGAGAGCTGCACAGCAGGAGGGGAGCACGCCCGGGGTGCTCCCAGAGCCACCTCCCAGGTAGCAGCCTCCCCCTTAACGCCAGAGGGATTTTAAGCCGCCAGGGGGGCAGAAAGCAGGAGGGGAGGCTGCGGAGATCACAGCCTGGCTGAAGGCATGGGGTGAGCACAGGAACTCAGAGGCTCCCGCGGAGGAAAACAGGCTGGGCTTGCACTTCACACTCACACGTTACACCGGCTGCTAGAGCACACTGCGCTCACCCCAGCCTTGAGCAAACTCAGCCCAGAAAACAACCACCAGCAGTGTGCCTGCGCTGCCTGCCCCTCCTGGAGCACAAAGAGGTGAGAATTCAACAGCCTCCTGCAAAGCACACGGACCCCATGGTCACACGCAGCCTCTGTGACCTGAAGGCTGTTGACTCCTGCAGGTGAAGGAAGGATCTCCCTGCACGAGTTCTGCGGGGCTCTTCCTGCAGCTCTCGGAGCCGAGCAGCATCTGCTGGAGAACGAGCAGAGCTGATGTGGCTACGAGGGTCAGGAGCCCCTGCGAGAGGCCAAGGTTCAGCTCTGGGTTTGGGGCACACGGCGTGTGCCTGTTCCTGCTCACCAGTTCAGCCCCCCCGTGTCATCCCAACTCAAGAGCCATCCGTTCCTCCAGGTGACTCGAGGCCTGTCCCCTCCCTGCTCCTGGTCCTCACGGGGACTTTGCAGGCGCCCATCTCAAAGGCTTTTTTCACCATTCCTCAAGGAAGAGCCTCCAGAGGAGGCAGGGCGTGCTTTCAGGCCGCTGAACACTCCTGCATCTCAGCCCGTTTCCTTTCAGGACTGAGGAAACCTCCCTCCCACCTCCCCTGCCTCGCACAGACTCCACGAAGGTGGGCAGCACGAGGCACCGCCTGCCCGCGGCCCCTTACCCCGGCGGGAGCGGTCGTTCCCACGTGGTGGTCTTGTTGTTGTGGTCCACGTAGTACACCCTGCCGTTCGGCAGCTCCCGCTGCTCCCACCTGGAAAAGACAATTACGGGACAGTCGGTAAGGGCTGGCACCGGCACCCAACCCCAGGAGGTGCAGCCACCAAAGCTGGCTGGCCCCCGGTGTCGGACCACACCGTGCGTGGCTCCAGCAGGAGGGGACGTGGAGCATCTTCTGCTTCTACACCTCAAACCCAGCCCCAGCGGCCTCCCTGGGTGCTGCCCTGCGCCCAGCAGCCTGCCCCACGGAGCAGCGAGCAATTCCCAGACACCTTCTGAGCGAGGACACCCGGAGAGCTGCGGCTGGGGGCTCAGTAACCCCCCGAGCATTGCTCAGCCGCAGCGTTTAGGCTTTATTTAAAACCAAGCCCGACAGCAGCTATGGGCAGCAGTTACTGGGCCTGCTGCACAAAACCTGC
Source organism: Aythya ferina (assembly GCF_964211825.1). Lineage (NCBI taxonomy): Eukaryota > Metazoa > Chordata > Aves > Anseriformes > Anatidae > Aythya > Aythya ferina. The sequence goes on from NC_140308.1 coordinate 1,047,667, forward strand.
GTGCTGAGAACCGGCCGAACTCGGGGCGTAAATTCCCGATCCCACAGAAAGGAGGGGGGTCGGTGTAAGATTTCACTCAGGCTCAGCTTCATGCCCCGCGAGTTTCTGATGTAGTTTTTGTTTAGCTTCCCTTAATGCCTCTGTAAAGGGGAGCCTTTGAGTTGGGGCTGGGAGTTTTCCTGGCAGCCGTGCTGCTGGCTGCTGACAGACCCCTCTCAGGAGCACCGCACCCACCCGGCGCTGGGCTGGGAGGCAGCCCCTCGGGGGAGCGGGCGCGATGGGGAGGCCTGGTGGCACACAGCGACACCAAACCCACTCTTTGCCTCCATTCATTCATCCAAGTTTGCACCCTGGCAAACGCGGAGCCTCCACAGAGCGCCGCGCTTCATCCTCCCCTCCGCGGCACAGGGCGAGCGCGCGGCTGCTGACAGATCAAGGGCTCTGCTGCCACGCTCCCGCTGCCCCGGCTCTCCCTCCCAGGCAGCCTTCAGTCTCAATTAATCATCACAAAAGCCCCAGGAAATTAACGTAGCAGCTTACCAGCTTCTGTTGCAACTCCCTGACGGCAGCTGAAGGAACGCGGCTGGCGCCCGGCGCTCGTGCCAGCGATGCTGCAGGCACCAACACCCAGCGCCAGGCCCCGCACCGCCCCTGCCCACCCTCGAGCCCCCCAGGGTCAGATTCACACCAAGGGAGCTGTCACCGTGCGCTGCTGTGGCCACCCGGGGTCTCAGCAGCATTTCCAACCCCAGCTGAGGACCTGAACTGCCCCCAGGTCACCGGGCAGAGACTGCCCCATGTACCCGGACCGCTGGCTGCCTCCCTGCGGGCTTCCCCAAAAGAGTGGGCTCTGAGGACTTGGAAGTCCCTCATGACAAGTGGCTCAAGCCCCCAGGTGCTAATTCTGGGCTATGGAGACGAGAAATGGCACCACGAGGGCTCCTCCAAGGCAGGGGGAGTCTGGAGCCCTCACAGATCCCCCTCTCGGCGCCCCCATGACTGCAGAGAGCCGTGCAGGACTGAGGATTGCTGCTGGTGGTGGCAGCAACGGGTGGCCACTGTCCCTGTGCCACACCGCTGTGAACAGCCCACAAGCTCACGCACTCCTTGGAGCTCTGGAAGGTAAATTTGCTGCGTGCTGCTCTGCCCTGCAACCCGGCATTTCGCTGCCACCAGCAGTACCGCAGGCAGCACGCTGCGCCCGCTGCCACCACCGCTGACAGAACAGCCCGGACACAGGGCACTAAGGACAGCCCGCGGCTGCCAGGGCACCTCGCCAGCTCCCCACGAGCCTCGGCCTCTCCGAGCAACCCACACACCCCCTACCAGGCTGGTTAGCAGAGCCCAGCGGGGCGAGCCCTCACCCCAGCACACGGCCACCACCAGCAGGACGCGCATGGCGTGCCGGCAGCGCTGCGGGAGAGGCGAGCGACGCACGCGGGGAGCCACGGCTGGTGCGAAGCAGCAGGGCCGAGGCAACCCTGCAGTCCAAACAAAACGCCCTCCTTATGTAAGAAACCACAGCCCCGTGCCTTCTGCCAGGCAGCATAATGCGCCCCTTTGTGCGCGCGAGACGGGGCTGTGTACACAGCGCGGCAGCGGCCGCCTGTCCCCGCGCAGCATCGTCGCTGATAGGAACCAGATGCAGGAGCCAGCAGCTCTCCTGGCCCCTGTCGCTATCGGCCAGCTCGGGGACCCCATGGGACAGCCAGGACCCCGTGCTGGAGGCTTCAAGACACTCTGGCATCACAGACGCTCCCCAGACCTGCAGGGAAACACACGCCACACCAGCCGGGAGGGGGTGAGGAGGGCTCTGGGCACCGCTGGGGCTGGAATTATTCAGGACACTGTCCAGCATCCTCCGGCCCCCAAAACAGACTCCCAGTTGTCTGTGAGATGCCTCTGTGCCCACCACACCTGGTGCAGACGCTCAGAGGCAGCTCTGAGCACAACAAATAGCTCCGAATCCCCGCGTGAACCCAGCTGTGCCGGGCTGCCGGGCACACGGCGACCCCGAACACAGGGCTGGGAGCTTGGGAGCTGCTCCTGCCCCTCCAGCAGCAGAGCATGTGTGCTCCCCCTGCTCCCACAGACAGAAGGAGACGCTCAGAGAACGAGTCTGCAGAAAGCACAGGTTCCTGGAGGCTTCTCAGAGGGGAGAGCAACACGACAGCTCCCCCGCAGCAGAGCAGGAGGCGGCTCTGCAGGGGACCCGAGCGGCTGCTCCCAGGGTGCAGGAGCTGGGCCAGCGAGGGGCTGTCCCGCACGGCGCTGCAGCAGCCTGGCTGTGTCTGCATCTGTCTGCATCCCTCCTGCCTGAGGCACCGCTGCCTGCCCTCAGCCAGCCCCATCCCCACGTCCCACACCGGGCCCCAAAGCACAGCAACACCCTGCTGCTGAGCCAGCCCCGGAGCGGCGTCTCCAGACCAGGCCCCGGGGGATGCCCAGCAGCTCAGCCACACGTCCCCAGCCACTGCCCTGTTCTGTTTAAGTTCTGTTCAGCCAGGGCAGACCCCGGCTGCTCTCAGGGGAAGGTTCGTGGCAGGGGAAGGCGGCCGGAGCCAGCTCTCTGCCCCCATCCCCTCGCACTCCTCGCTGCTCGGCCTCCACCCGACGGAGCGGGTCAGCAGCCACCGGGCAGCCCGGCACGAGCACGGAACTGGGACAGCGCATGAGATGCTGCTGCTCCCTTCCCCGATACAGATCCTACGGGCAGGAGAGGCAGGGAGGGAAACTGGAGGTGCCAAAGGCAGCCTCCATCCACCTCGGGCAGGCAGAGGCAGGGAGAAGGAGCCCTCCCGCCTGTCTGGTAGGCGCAGAGAGGGGCACGAGCTGGAATAAAGACCTTTTCAGAGCACTGGACTTTTCCAGCTGCCTGGAAACAGGAAGCGCCCAGGCCCGAGAACAGTAACCCTCACACACCCCGCATAAAGGCACACTGAGCCGTTAACCCTAATTACCTGTGACTGACACACCAGCGAGGCCCTGACCTTCCAGGCATTGGCTTAGCCAAAGGAAAATAAACAGCTCCCTTCATACGAAACACAAGCCGTTCTCAGCCCCCCTCCACGGCTCTCCCCTTGCACTGGAAGGTGTCTGAAACGCGGGGCGGGGGGCTCAGCCTCGCCCCCGGCTGCCCGCAGCCCTGCTCAGCCAGCCCAGCTCCGCTCCCGGCTCCTTCCCCGTGCCCAGGAGGACGCAGAGCAGAGGGGAAACTCATCCCGGGCATCCCCGCAGCACTTGGCTGCACCTTCCACCACACAGAGGGCTTTGAGGCTCTCGTTTCTCACTATCACCACCTGAGAACACCCTGGGGCCACACCTAGTGACAATTCTCTCCCTGCTTCCTGGTGACACCAGGAGAGCCCACGACTTTCCTGACGTATTTGGGGCTGTTTGGTTGTGCCACCTTGAAACCAGGAGACAGACAGGCTGTGGGAGGATCCTGCCCACCTCCCCGCAACTGCAGCCATTGCCTGCAAGGTGCTCACGCAGTGCTGTTGGTGTAGTGCTTCCTTCTCTGATGTTCACACCTTTCCCGTGGAGCTCCCTGGAAATCCACCCTCATTCTCTCACGCATTTTCTCCTAGCTGCCTGGCAGCCAGCAGATCCTCCTGCACGTGCACGGGATGCTTCTGCCTCCCCTGGCAGCACGCCCTGCTCCTGCTCTGTGTGGAGATGCCTTCCCCTGCCTGTCCTCCCCCAAACCCTGTGGTGCAGCACAGCCCCATCCCACACCCTCCTCCTCCAGCACAGGGCAGTGCCCCCGCTTGCTCACCCACCTACCACCCTCCAGGGCTGCGCCTCCCTCCCGAGCCCCCCCTGAGGCTCTCGGCCACGAGAAGGCCACCCTCAGGAGCACAGCAGGACACAGAGCTGCTTACCCTGGGGGCAGAGCATCCAGGGCCAGCACCGCTGCCCGGGTCTGTGGGGTGCCGGAGCCGGGCGCTGCCTCCTCGGGCTCCCCGGAGCTGCTCAGCGCAGGAGCCGCGGGGCCATCCGCCGTGCTCGGTGCCACCGGAGTCGTCGTGGTCGCTCCTGCAGCCGGCCTCTCCTCCTCCACGTCCGCAGCACCCGTCACGTCCCCGTTCACTGGAAGGGCAGAGAGCAGAGAGCTCAGCACCACCAGCGGCTGCCCCACGCAGCCACCACCACAGGGCTCTGATCCCCCTGAACCCTTCCCCACCTTTTGTCTCGAGACAAAAGCAGACAGATGCTGCTTCGTGTTTGTGCTCAGCACCTGCCCTGCTGCTTGCTGCGGACCTGAGCGCAGAGAGCAAGGAGCTCAGGGGCTGCTGGCAGCCCCCAGGCACTGCGAGGAGCTGAACGTTGCTGGATTCCACTCAGCGTTTGAGAAGGGAAGGGGAAGAGACAGAATAACAATGAAAACTGACCAGGAGGAAAACGCAGACCCAAAAAACGACAGGTTTTGTTTGATGGTATGTATAAGCTAGCCAAAAACACAAGACCTGACAGGACAGAAGAGGATAAGTTCTGCCACAAGACATCCCAGCTTCGGTGGCAAAACAAGAGAATTAAAAACAAAACAGCACCAAATAACAGAAAAAAGGGACACAGACAGAGCTCCACAAGTCAGAGTTAAGGAACGCAGAACACTGCAGAAGTCTCTCTTTCTACAAGCCCAGGGATCATAGCAAACCCCTCACAACAGTGCAGACCCCACAAACGGGAGGCTGGAGAGGTATGGACACTGCAGGAGGGGCAGGCTGCTCAGCACGCTGCTGCTCTGCAGCTGGAGGGAAGCAGGGCACCCTCCTGCAGCACTGCAGTCCTGCTGCACAGCACCAGGCATTAAGGGAGCCCCTCAGGCAGCACCTACGGGCGATGGTTTCCAGGCCAGCAGGCTCGCAGCAACTTCCATCAGTCCCCACGACTTGTTGGTGGGGTCTCTGACTGGTGCTCACTTCTAGCCAGCCTTGGAAGGGGGAATTTTAGAAGCTCCAGACACCTCCTGCCAATTTTATGTTAATCGACCTGCGGGATGACCCCGGTGAAGTTGGACTGATCTCAGGCCTGGTCATAACAGGGGAAAAGCTGCTCCAAAGTCCACCTGATAAGGAAGGACTGCAGGGAGAACACGGCAGGGGCTGAACAGGGCAGAGAAAATGCCACAAAATGATTTCCTTTTACTCTCAGACGGAATTCCAGCCGGGAGCAGCAGACGTGATGGGGAAGCTCTTGCAGTCGCTCCCCAGCCGTGCACGGTAACGCTGGCAGAAGGCACGGAGCTGGGAGCAGAGCGAGGCTGCTGGAGCCCCAAGCACCAAATCCTCGCTGGCAGCACTCGGGGCAGAGCCGGCGATGGGACACAGCAGCGAGGACAGCACAGCCGTAAGGCCACGGGGCAGGGAGATGCAGCTGGAGGCAAGCAAAGCCCAGGAGCAGAGCTGTGCCTGCAGGACAAAACGCTGCCCGCAGCCCCGGGGCAGCAGGGCTGGGACAAGCCGCAGCTCGGGGAGGGCAGCACGGGCTGCAAGAGGCAGCTGAGACGTCACACTTCGCTCCAGCCCTCCACTCCTCCACCTCCCTCCCAAAATGGATTTTGGCAAAATTCAAATTACAGTGCTCCAGGTTTTTCCAATGAAGTGGAAAAAAAAAAAAAAAAAATCCTCCTCCCCGGCTGAACAAAACATTTCCTTCTACCCGACACAAAGCACGCTGCTTTTCCTTCCAGGTCTCTGACAAAAGCAAAAGAAAGGACGGTGCTCTTTGGAAAAAAAAACAAAAATAAAAACACCGCGTAGGGGCGTAGGAAAAGCCTGTGTCACTTCTGCTGCCCACCTCCAGCCCTACGGCACCGTCACTGCTGTGCTTGCCCAGCACGTGGGACACCCGGACCTCCTCTGAGCCCACCCCAAGCACGTGCCAGGACAGAGCCCCCGGGCTTCCAGGGGGCTTCCTCCAGCCCCAGCCGGCACTGCTCGAGCAGCTCCGGCAGAACCAGGGAAGAAAAGGCCACGAATTGCTCAGGGCCCATAGCCACACGCTCAGCAGACCCGGTCCCTGCTTCACGAGGTGTTTATAGCTTTGTGGACAAGCCCAAGAAAAGCCAAGAGAAACTCTTCCTGAAATACTCCCTGGCACAACCAGCACCATTTTGAGTGGTGGGTTTCTGCTGCTTGATGGACCCCTGCTCTTCCCCACTTTGCTGGGTAAAGAGCTCAAAATTATTTTCTCTGCAGGCTGATGGGCAAATCCAGCTGAAAGCTCACAACGCAGAGAAAAGCCCAGCCAGCTGTGGGGGCTGCTCTCACCGTGGCATTAGTGCCACGGCTCTTCCAGGCCCCTCTAAAACTGCTGGATGCGGGCATTTCACATCAGGGAGACTCCAGAGAGGAGCCACGGGAATTATTCCAGGCAGACCAGGTCCCACCAGGGAGCTTGGTGGAGCTGCCAGGCTTCCCAAAATGAAATCGAGAGCTCCTTTGCGGGGAGGAAGCTCCCGGGCACTGCGAGACCCTTTATCTCAGCAGAAACCCATTTTCTCCCACGAAGGCAGCCCCCAGCTCTGTGCACCCCCCTGCCTGTAACCGCAGGGCTGGAGCAGAGCCCCCCGAGCCCACTCACCCGTGCCGTTGGCGGTGCCGTTCATGGTGCTGGCGGGCGCCTGGCTCTTGGCCGGCTGCCGGTGCCGGCTCCTGGTGCTGGGACTTTGCTCCCCGCTCCCCGCGCCTTGCCGGGCTGCTGCAGCTGCGTGCCGGTGTGTCCTGCAGGGAAAAAACACGGGGTGAGCTCCTGCCGTCCCACCCAGCCGTGTCAGGGTCCCCCGGAGGAGAAATCTCGGAGCAGCCCTCGGTGCTGCTCGCCGCAGGTGCTCCACGTGCTGAGGATGAGCCCCGGGCACTGCTGGCAGCACCGTGCAGCCCCCCCAGGCTGCTCCTTCCACACCCACGGCAGCAACCATGTGGCAGCACCTTCTGCAGAGGGCACCAGGGCAGTGAAACCGGCTCGAGGGCAGCCACAAGGCTCGCAGGTGGGGGTGCTGCCAGGACAGCCACGGGCTCTGGCCCAGCAGGGAGCAAAGAGCTGAGGAGGGCAGCGGGGGGGGAACATCGCAGCAGGAGCCCGACCCCGACCCCTCTCACAGGGATGCTCAGCAAGGGGAAGGGGAAAACCATCAGCAGGGCATCACACCGAGCACAGGCACCAGGAAAGGGGTGCACTGAGGCAAAGCTCCAAGGTGGATTTCTCAGCACTTGCTCCCCAGTTCAGGGTGGCAAAGGGGCGACGAGCTTCCTTCCTCCCCCCATGCCGAGGGCAGGGGACAGGAGGCAGCGCTGGGGCCACGGCTCCACAGAGCGCTCGCGGCTGCAGCACGGAGGGCGAGGACCACAGGGCTCAGGACTCGCTTTGCCCCAGCCAACTTCTTGCCTTAAAAGGGCAAAACCTGCAAACTGTCCCCAGCCCGGGGCCGCGCCGAGCTGGGAGGGGACGGCAGCTTGGCAGGGGCAGGGCACGGCATCGCTCACGGCATCGCTCACGCCACCCGCGCCAGCCCCAGCCAGCCCTCGGTGCCTCCCAGCTGCTCCTCGGGGAGCGGCTCACAATGACACCGGGCAGAGGAAGGGCTGGGAGCGGGAGGAGACTTGGGAAAGGAGAAGACGACTGTTGAAAATAGATCAGATAAGGGCCAGGGAGCCCAGCAGCCGGAGCTGCCGAGGCCACCCTGATCAGCCGCCTCTCCCAGGAGCTCTCCCAGCCCCCTCGCTGCCCACCCAGGGCACTGCTGCCGTGGTGCTCGCAGCCCCGGGGCACAGCACCCAGCCCGGGTTTTGGGACCCAGCTCCCCGCGGGGAGTGGTGCTGAGGCAGGGGATGGTCCCGTCCCTGCCCTTCTGGGTGCAGATGAGCTCAGAGCTGCCCGGGGAGTTTTTAGAAACCCAAACAGGATGTGTCCGTGCTGCCAGCCGGCCGCACGGCGTTACCAGGCCTGAATTAGCCCGCCTGCCGCCCGGCCCAGCCCTCCTACGAGCGCTCCCATCTGGGCATTGTCTTTTAATAGACGCGTGGAAACAAACCCAGCGGGGCCACGTGACAGCGGCCGGACTGGGAACACGCTGCTCTTAAAATAGGAGCGGGGAAAAAACAAGGCAGGGCACGGATGGGAACGGGCTCCGGCTGTGGTGCCAACGGGGAGGAGGTGGGGGGCAGGGGCAGCCCCCTCCCCGGTGGGGGGCACCTTGGCCACTGCCCCATGCCGAGGAGGGAATCGGTGTCAGCGGGGTGCCAGCAGCCCCTCAGCTGCCCCTTTCTGCCAAGGCAGAGCCCCCTCTGCCTGGCTGGGCTGGACGGGCAGCCAACAGCACGGTGCTCGGCTCTGAAACCCCAAATTCGTGTAGTGTTTGTCCCCGTGGCCCTACACCCTGCTCAGTGCTCGCGGTGGAGATGGGCTGAGCGAGGCAGAGGTGCTCCTGCTGCCCGCCCTCGGGGATGCTCGTGCCTGGTGCTGGCTGAGCCGGGAGGTTTGGAGGTGCCCACCCCGAGGCAGCCAGCCGGCTGGGTTTGCACAGGCTGGTGACAAGTGACAGCCACGTTTCTCAGGCCACAGCCAGATCGCAGCCCCTGACACGGCTCAGCAGCCCGAGCTTCCCCACAGCACACACCCGGCCGCGTCGCTCCGCGCTGTACAAGAGCCCCCTGTGGCCACCAGCGAACAAACGGGGATTGTGGCAGCGAGCGGGGCACCCACGGCACCAGCGCTCAGCCAGGGACCTCGGGGCTGTGTTTGCTCTCTGCGCGGAGGGCTGTGGAATTTCACACCCCGCCACCAAGATTAGCAGCAACTCCCAAGATGACATTTGTTCAGGAGAAGAAAGAGAAGCCCTGATCAAGCAGTTTCCCTCGAGGGGACAGTGTGGAAAGAGCTGAGGAGCGAAGAATGACCCTTTTCTTTCCATCCTGCCTGCGAGCCAGCGTGCCAGCATCCATCACCAGGCCCATGAAAATAAACTCAGCTCTGCATATAAACACAGCAAACATCAAACGGCGCTCCCGAGCGCAAAGGGACCCTCCGGAGAGGGCAGCTGCCTCCGCGCTGGGTACAAACAGCCACGCTTCACCCCCAGTGCCACAGCCAGCTGGGGGCTGGGTCCGGAACAGCCCCAACCTCAGGTGAGTCCAGGCTGAGTCAAAAACCAGCACGGACGCCTCCTGCACCACAGCAGCCTCGGGGTTTGTCATGGTTGGGAGCGACCAGAGCTGGGAGGCTCTGAAGGCCAGACCAGGCTGAGCAGCACGACCTGGGGTTTCTTGAGGGGCTTTCTTAGGGCTCTCTGGCCCTCCGGATAGCTGCCACGTGGCTGCAGGACCAGCTCCTGGCAGGACAGCGAGCAGCATCCTGCCTGTGGGAAGGGTCAGAGCCCACAGCAGGGTTTGGGGCAGCTACAGCAGAAGGGCCCAAGCTGCCTTCAGCAATCTGCCCCCACTCAAACCCACGGTACTGAAGGACCAGGTAACTTCTTAGAGCTAAAAACACTTCTGTTCACTCCTCTCCTGTCCATGCCCGGCAGATGCAGGAGGAGCAGAAGGGCTCAAGGCGTGGGGCGTGCAGCTGAGGCTGCTCCTGCACCTGGCGCCCGCGGGGCACTCGGAGCCTGCGCTCGGGCAGGCTGCAGGCTCCCCTGCTGCAGGCACGCTCCTAACAGGACATCTGCAGGGGCTGCTGGGCCACTGCCACGCTCTGGAAATATAAATAGGTGTTAAATTCAACTCCATGTTGACAGCGTGACACGTCTCTCAATAACCACAGCTCCAAAAGGAGCAGCTCCGAGCCGCTCCAGCCCAGCGAGGAGGCAGCGAAGGGCTGCGTGCCAGGCGCAGGATGGCCCGCTGCCCGAGCGTCTCATTTCCCTTGGAAGCGGCTGCTATTTCCCCGCAGCCCTGCTCGCTTTGCTTCTCCTGCTCTCCCTGGACCTTCCGAAGCATCCCCTGTGCCCACCAGCACAGCATCGTGCTCCCCAGCCTGAGGTGTGCTGCTCCCCGCCGCCCCCGGCAGCCGTCTGGGGGTGCACAGCAAGGCTGGGCCCCCCCCAGTTCACCCCAGTGCCCGCAGCCCTGCCCGCACAGCCCCGCTGTGCCACTCCTGCTGGCAGCAAAGGGCCCTCACCTCGATCTGCTCCCAAAGCAGTTTGTAGCAGGGGGCTGCTGTCTGCTCTCCGTGGCCACAGCCATGCTGCCGGGGTCCCGTCCGGGCACCTGGGACCCTGAAAGGTTGAAGGAGAAGGGGGTGAAGGAAACGACCACAGCACCTCCTGGTTCTACCCTCCTCCCTCCCTTCCTTCCCACCAGAAAGGAGACCCAGAAGCACAATTTACTACAGGACAGAGCGGCCAGCATGCTACACTGCAGGACGCCAGCCAGCTCTGCCATGGGGACACCGCTGCCCTAGAGACCCCCGCCCAGGGCAGCAGCCCACCACAGGTGCCTGCACAGCACCTTTACACCTCCCAGCACCCATTTCCCAAGTGGTGAGCGAGCAGAGCAGCACCCCTGGGGGCTGGCTGCTCCCCCACGGCTCTCTCCACAAGAGCTCTCCTCAGCCACCACCGCACAGGGGCACTGCCCGTCCCACACAGCACCCCCGGCCCCGAGCACGGCGCTGGGGGAGGCCAGCACGGGGCTGAGCTGAGCTGCCAGCACCACAGGAGCCTCGTGCACGGCTCCCACATTTCACAGCCTGGTCTCCCAGCAAGGAAGGGAAGGAGCAGAGGGAGCACAGCACTACAAACGCTGCCCGAGATGGGCCAAACGCTTCCCTGCTCGCTCCCTGGGAAGCCCCAAGCAGACAGACGGCTGTCCCTGCACGGGAGCCCTTTTTGGAGCACTTTTTGCTGTCTGCCCAGCAAAGGGCAAGCTCTGGAAGGGGCTGAGCCACTTGGGTGCCTGGCAGAGGGCCCCCCCTCACACGGAGGGAGGCAGGCGTGATGCCATCGAGGCCCCTGCTCCCGTCCTGCCACACGTCCACCCCCACGGGAGCGGGGCTGGGCAGCACTGGGGCCTTACCTGGGGGAGGAGGAGCTGCTGGCACCCCAGAATTTGCTCAGCAGTGCTGGGGGCCCCGCTCCTGTCCCTCCCGGGGCTCAGCGCCTCGTGCACGGAGCCGCCGCGCGCACGCGGAGCCGGGCGGCACTCACCCTCCGTCACGGCGCTGCCATTAGGCAGGCTGCCCAGATCAACAGCGGGCCCGTCCAGGAAAATCGTCAGCTCTCCGCCGGAGACAACGCTGCCTTTGTTCTCCGTCTGCAGGTTCAGGGTCAGCTGCCTGTTCTCCACTGGGGGAGACGAGGGGACAGAGAAGAGACCCGGCAGTCACCGCCCGGCTGCCCCCCGGGACAGCACCTCTGGTCCCCCAGCGGGGCCAGGCCCTCCCCACACCCCAAAGGACACTGTGCCCGCTCCCCCCAGGGGCAGTCATCCCCTGAGCACTGCAGCGTTGGTCCCACACCTACCCACACCCCGCAGGGCCATCAGGGGACAGCCGCACAGCGCCGCTGCCTGCTCCTGGAGCTGCCGGTGGCAGAGCCGGGCCCCCAGCCCCCCGCGAGGGGCCGCAGCCTCCCCGGGGCCCTGCTGTGGGGCAGCCCAGGCCACAGCGCTCACACCTCCAGAGCTGGGGCTGCAGGGGAGGAAAGCCGAGGCTGTGACTGGTTTGGTGCAAAGCACGGGGCAGGAAGGGTCCTGCTGGGCAGCACCAGCGGGCACCTGGGGCACAGAGCAGGCTGGCAGCTACGTGCCGAGGTGCCTGAAACCCCGGCCCAGGCAGCACCCTTCAGAATTACTCTTCTTCCTACCTGGAAAACCACGATAAGCAGCAAAAGAAAACCCCGGGCACATCCCTGTCCACAGCCCCACACATCACCAAGCACGCCTGGCACAGGGGGCTGCCCCAAAGCACCCAAAAACCGGCTACAGTGGGGTTTGGGGCTGCAGGGGCTGCTCGCACACCTCCCACAGCCCCCGACCCCAGAGCCACGTCCCTGGGGGCAGCAGGAGCACAGCGGGACCCTCAGCGCCGCGGGCAGGCAGGGCTCCTGCTCAAGCACAGCCATGCCCCGCAGGAGCCAGCGGGACCGAAACACCCAGCTCTGCCGCACGGGGCCAGAAAAATTTGGCTGCCCCGAGCCGGGCCAGCAGCCCAGACGCTTCCTGACTCATTTGCTCAAATAATATTTTTATTATACACGGCTTGCTCACGACACAACGGCACCATTTTTTAGCAACCTGCTTTGCCCCGGCCCGCCGCGGGGACGGGGTGCGGTGCCTGCCCACGGGGGCAGGGGGGGAGCAGGGGGGGAGCAGGCTCCCCATGGACCCCCCGGCCCGGCCCCAGCTCCTGCCATCCCTCCCTGCCCGCGGCTGCTCCTCCCCTGCTGGCCACACGCAGCTGGGAGGGGACACAAAGGGGACAGGGAAGGGGTCCTGGGACCCGTTGGGCGCGGAGCCACCAGCCGTGCAGCCCCAGCCCTCCCAGTACCAAGCTGCCGTGCCCCCTGGGGGACTCGGAGGTCCCCAGTGAAGCCAAGTTGGCACAAACTGGTGGCAAAGGGCTGCCCGCAGGCACAGGGACAGCTCCAGGCTGCTTCCAGCCCTGAGGCAGCAGAGCCACCAAAGCCACACATAGGCTGTGGCCGGCTGCTGCCACCTGGAAGCTGCTGCCACCCGCCCTCTGCCACCTCTCCCAGCTCACCGCCACCCCGGGGGCACCACAAACCTCCAGCCTCTCTCCTCCAAGAGGTCTCCGCCACGCTGGGCGTCCAACAGACCCCCAAAACCAGCACCTGGGGGCTGCAGTGGAGACAGGGACGAAGGACGATTTGTGCCAGCACCTCGGGGGTCCTGTCCCCGGTGCCCAGAGCAGGATGGGCTCACGGGGGCACAGCATGGGGGCCGGAGCCCCACGCTGCCCCACGCTGCCCCTCGCTCCCCAGCAGGGGCTTCCTGCCCAAGGCTGCCCGCACAAAGGTGTTATTCTCCGCGCCTCCAGGGGCAGCCGCTCCCACAGCCCGCGTTAAGAGCCCGACACAGGAGATGCTACTGAGCGCAGCCAAAAGCCAGAACAAACCCAGGGCCTGTTCCTCCCGGCTGCCCCGCGCCGGAGGAATGTGCCTGCTCCCGGGGCCGCGCGGAAGCGGCGCCCGCACCCGCCGGGGGTCCCCCCGTGAGCGCCCCGCCGGAGCCGCACAAGCCCCCATTGTGCGGGCTCCCAGCCGGGGGGGGGGGCGGCGGCGGCAGGGGAGCGAGGCCGAGGTGGCTCCGAGCAGAGGAGGCGAACACGAGCCTCCCCCCGGCCTCCTTCTCCCCCCTCCGCACCCCCTTCGGCTGTTCTTAAAGAAAATAAACACGGGCAGAACCTTCCATTCACTGTCCCCGTCCGGCGCGCGGGACACACAAAGGGACATTGCTGCTGCACCAACAGAGGGTCCCCTTTGGGCCGAGCACAAAGGCTGCCTGTGTCCCGCCGGCAGGCAGCGGGGCAGAGGGATTATTAGGATTTTGGGAGGGGGCCGGGGGCGATGTGGTCCTGAATAAGGACTCAGTTCGGCTGCTCGCAGCGCCCCGCGCAGCCCCGGAGCTCCCACCCGGAGGATTTACAGCCCCACACAACCCCAGCAGAAAGCCCCAAGCGGCTCCAAGTGGTGCCCGAGCCCCCCAGGAGCTCTGGGAGCTGCACCCACTGCTGTGGGTCCCAGCACGGGGAGGGGACACCCTGGCCGGGGTGGCTCCCTCTCCTCGCAGGCAGACGGAAAGCCTTCCAGCCAGCCAGCCGGATGGACAGACGGGCAGACAGCCCACACTCCCCACCCTCCCGGCTCCTAACCCCCCCATGCAGTCCCTCAGAGCCCCCAGGGCCCAGCAGGAGGGGGCTCACAAGGGTTTGTGTGAACCTACAGCCTCAGCAGGGACCCCAGGCTGCGGCCACAGTGCCCTGGGAAGAAACCCGTGGAAAAGAAACCTTCCACGGCTGTCCTCGGAGCAGGGAGGGCGCAGAGGTTTGGGGAGGGACAATCTCTACACTCCCCGGATAAATGGCACCCCCCGAGGAACAGGAGCTCCCCAGGGCTCTCCCCGCTGCTGAGCTCCTTTTCCAGGCGCCCCGAGCTGAGGCTCTCCCACCTGAGATGCCTGAGAGCAATTCCTAAAGCTACGGGAACAGGGGGCTGCAGCCACGCTCCCCTATCAGCACCTCACAGAAAGCCTCACGGAACCCACAGCCAGGAGAGAAATCGGGTCCCCGAGGGGCAGGGGGCACCCGGGCTGCAGCAGGGTGTGCAGCCCTGCAGGGCGTCGGGTCCCAGCAGTGAGCAGAGGAGGAGGAAGAGGAAGAAGAGGAGGAAGAGGAGGAGGAGGAGATGTGGGGCTGGGGCGGCAGCTCCCCGGCAGGGCAGCCCTGCAGCTTTAAGAGTCCTCCCTCCCGGCCCGCGGTGTCAGGGAAAAATGTGACAGGTTTTTTCTGGTGCCCGGCAGGCAGCAGGCAGAGCAGGCAGAGCAGCCAGCTCCTTTTCCACTCGGTTTCCACACAGCCCCCCCGGGGACGCCCGCTCATGAAAGAGCCGATTGTGCCCGGCCGCGGGCAGGTAGGGCGGGGGCAGCTCCAGCACGGCCGGGGAGGGGGGGGAAAAAAGTGATCAGGAGCACGCCCGGGGCTGGGCCCCACCACGGGCAGTGCCCCAGGCAGGATGAGCCCCCCCTGAAAAGGGGACCCCCGGCTCTGCCACCCCCAGGGCAGGACGGGGCCGGGACCCCCCCAATTTGGGCAGGGCAGGGCCCGAGCCAGCTTCATAGCGCACCACGGCCGTTTTGGGAGCAGGGAACTCGGCTGGAAGGGGCAGAGCGGGGAGCCTCCAGCTCTGGGGCTGCTGCCAGGGCCTGGCCCTGAACGGCCGCCTTTATCTGGGGGCTGTCACGGCCACCCCCTGCTGTCTGCACGTGGCAGCGGGGAGCAGAGGGGGTGGGGTCCCCCAAAAGCTGTGTGGGGCTGGCTACCAGCACACCCAGCACCCAAGGGTGCTTTATTCTCTCGTGAGGCTGAGCCCCTCGGGGCAGGGGGGGCTGCAGGAGGCACACGGAGCATGGGGGGACCCTGACCCTGCAGGGGGACAGACAGGACACCACGCGGAGGCAGTTTGGGGCTGGACGTACGTTTCCCACCGCTCTTGAGCAGGTTCCAGAGGCTGACGGAGGCGGTGCCCAGCAGCTCGTTCCTCAGCGTGTGGCAGCTCCACACCTTCAGGTCCAGGTGGCTCTGCGCCGTGACGTTCCTGGGGGGGGGACACACCAAGACCGGGGCCATGGCTGCGGCCTCACCCCGCTCAGCGAGGGGCAGCAGGAGGGGGCAGGCGAGGAGGGGGCGACAGCAACTCCCCCACCCCCAGGGCTGGCCCTCACATGGACGCCCAAGCAGCCAGGAGCCGTGGGGGACCCCACAACGCCTGTACCGGGGATTGGGGGGACCCCCGGCCCCGCGGTGGGGGCTGGCAGGGACTTACAGGACGAGGATCTCGTTCCAGAGCAGCTCCGAGCTCCCCATCTGCTTCCCCGTCTTCTTGGTCTCGCTGGGCAGCCCGTCCCCTGCCACCTCCACGTAGCAGCTCAGCCGCGGCTGCCGGCTCTGGGCCTTGGGCTTCACCGACACCACTGGGCAGGGACGGCACCGGGCAGGGTCAGCACGGGGCAGGGAGCCCCCCCCACAGCCCCTGCACCCCATCCCTGCCTGGGGGGCTCGGGGGGGCAGCAGGAAGCCGTCCTCCTGCTGGCAGCACTGTGCAGAGCCCGCCCTGCTCGCTGCCTTCCCCCAGCCCCATATTTCACCCACCCCATGGCAGCCCCCTGCCCCCCATCCCTGCCCGGCTGCTCCCAGCCCCAGGAGGTGGATGAGAAACCCCCAGGGCTGAGGACACCTCTCCTTGTCCTGCGGGCACGGCACGGAGAGGGGCTCTGCAGGCACCCAGGGACGGCCACACCGGGCTCCGAGGGGCTGCAGGCAGCACGGGGACCCAGCTCCCGGCGTCTGGAGCCACCTCGCGGCCACGGGAGCACCGACAGGGCCACGGAGCCACGTCCCGAGGGGAGGCAGAGCCCTGGGCAGGCCCCGGGAGCTCGGCGCTTCCCCTCTGCGCTCACACAGCCTCCCCCGGGGGTCTCCCACCCGCACGGACCCGGCCCCCCCCCGACCCCCGGCAGGACCCACCTTTGACGGAGAGCTGGGACTTCTCGCAGGGCGGCCCTGCCCTGGCCCTGCTGGAGCTGGCAGAGGCCATGGCATCACCCCCGGGCTGCAAGCAGAGGGACAGGGGGCTCAGCACCACTCCCGCCACACGGACGGGGCCATGCTGGGTCCCAAACCCATCCCTGTCCCTGCCGGGCACCCCCACAGCGTGGGGTCAGCACAGGGCCCCCCCTGGAAAACGTGGGGCCCCCCTGCTCCTGCCTGGCCTCAGCCACACGCTGTGGGTGGCAGCAACACTCACCCTGCGAGACAGAGACCCGAACCCCTCCTGGGCTGAGGAGCCGAGCAGCACCCCGGGAGCTGCCCTCAGGCACCACATTGGGGCTCTTCCACCTCACCACAACCCAGAAGCTGCCTCTGAGCACAGCCACGGGGACAGAGCGGCGGCAGAGCACCCCTAGGCCACGCTGCCGTGAGCCCTGCCACGTGCTGCTGAGCAGGGGCACCCACCTGGAGCACCCCACGTGGCTGTGACACCACGGGTCCCTCGGGAGGGACGCGGAGCGGGGGCTGCTCACAGCACGGGGCGGCCTCCCAGGGCTGTGCCGGGCAGCCAAACCCCACAGCACTCAGTCCCGTGCTCCCCAAACACACCACGGAGCCGCAGCTGAGCAGGGGAGGGAACAGCAGCACCCCTAAATGTGGGGCAGGGGGGTCCCGCTCCCCACCCCCAAGCTCTCGAGCTCTGTGGGTGCTGCCCCAGCCAGGGGGGCGCTTCCACAGCCGCCCACACCGGGAGCCGGGGGGCTGAGGGGCAGCACACGGGGCCGGGGGGCTGGGGGCAGGGTGCGAGGGAGCAGCACGAGGCCGCGGTCACGCAGCAGCACGAGGCCCCGGGACGGTCACGCAGGGGCACGAGGCAGCCGCTGCCCCGCACCAGCCCCGCGCTGCGCCTCGGGGCCGGCTCCTCTCCGCCCAACCCCCCCCCCCCCCCCCCCCGCCGTGCCCGGGCTCTCCGCAGCCTTCCCGGTACCGGGTGAAGCCGCGGCCGGCCCAGCGCCAGCCCTCGGGGCACCGGCTGCCGGCTGCCCCCCGCCACCGCCCGCTCCCTCAGCGCCCTTCCCGAGCTCCCCGGGCAGCGGCCGCGCCGTGAGCGAGCCCCGGGGCCGGGCAGGGAGCCCCGAGCCCCCCCCCGGGGCCCGTCCCGGGGCCGCCCCGTCCCGCCGGGACCCTCCTGGGGGAGCCGCCGCGCCGCGGGCTGCCCCCAGCGCCCCCCCCCCGCACGGGGACTTCCCCCGGGGCCGTCCCGGGACGCGCAGCGGAGCGGAGCCGCCCCCGGAGCGGGCCCAGCCCCAAGGCTCGGGCGCTCCCCGGGGGCTCCCCCGGGCCTCCCCCCGCCCGTACCGGGGCACCGGGGCTCGGCGGGGCCGGGCAGCCCCGGGCCGCCGCTCTGAGCCCGGCCGCTGCCGGTGCGGCGGGGCCCGGCCCAGCTCGCCCCGTCCCGGCCCTGCCCGGCCCCGCGGGGCCCCCCCCGCTCCCAGCCCCCCCTCCGGTACCGGCCACCGCTGCGCTCCCGCTTCCGGCTCCAGCGCCCGCCGTCATGTGACCCTGCCCGTCACCTGACCGCGTCACGCTCCCGGCGTGCCCCGCGCGGGCGGGCTAAGCGGGGAGGGGGACGAACTACAACTCCCAGCGTGCCCCGCGGCGGGGAGCACCGCTCCTAGCAGAAGGCATGGCGGGGGGGGGGACTACATCTCCCGGCGTGCCCCGCGGCGGCCGCGCTACGGGTGGCGGCGAGGGCCATGGGGCGCGCGGAGATGGCGCGCGTGCCGCACGTCGTGGCCGACACCGGGGCCTTCGTGTGCGGGGCCGCGCTGCAGGTGGGGGGGGGGGGCACCGGGAGGGAACCGGGGGGGCTCCGAGCCCCGCGTGACGGCGCCGCTCCCCCCCAGGACGTGGCGCTGAGCGTGTACACCGTGCCCGAGGTGCTGGCCGAGATCCGCGACCGGCCCACCCGCCGCCGCCTGGCCGCGCTGCCCTACGAGCTGCGCCTCCGCCGGCCCCGGAGCGAGTTCGTGCGGCTCGGTGAGAGCCGGGGGGGAACCGGGGGGGGGCGGGGGAGGACGGGGCTGGGCCCCCCCGTGAAGCTGAGCCCCCCCCGGCCCCCCCCCAGTGACCGACTTCGCCAAGCGCACCGGGGATTTCCCCAGCCTGTCGGCCGCCGACCTGCAGGTGCTGGCGCTCACCTGCCAGCTGCACGCTGACTGCACCGGGCCCGCCGGCCTCCGCCTGCAGCCCCCCGACAAGGTGAGGCACCGGCACCGGGATATTTGGGGTGTGGGGGGGTGTTGGGGGCTCGCTGAGCCCAGGCGCTGCCCCCAGGTGCGGCTCAGCTCCAGCCTGCGGCACCCCGAGGCCCCCCTGCACCTCGCCGGCTTCCACCTGCCCCGCAAGGTAAGGCACGGGGACGGGGAGCGGGGGGGGACGGGGTTGGGACACGGTTTGGGTCCCCCCAGGGATGGGGACGCAGCCCCGCAGAGCGCGGGGTCGAGGCACCCCCGTGCCCTGCCCCGCCGCAGCACAAGCGCCCCGGGAAAGGCCAGAGGCAGCACAGCCCCGAGAGGAGCCCGGACCCTGCAGAGAGCAACGAGTTCAGCTCCTTCCTCTACTGGAGGCCGCCTCTGCCCAGCATCGAGGATGAGCTGCAGGAGCTGCTGGTGAGCTGCCGCGTCCCGCTCCTTGCTGAGCCTCCTGCCCTGGCTCCAGGCTGACTCGGCCCAGCCCCTCTGCGTGGCAGCGCCATGCCCCACCGTCCGTCTCCTCCCCAGGAAGCCCAAGCCATCTCTGTGAGCACAGAGTCCACCGAGGAGAACCGGAGCCCAGAGGATGGGGACAGCGCCAAGGAAGAGGAGGAGGAGGATGAGGATGAGGAGGAGAGCGACGACGAGGGTTGGATAACACCCAGCAACCTCAAGCAGGTCCAGCAGGACCTGGGGCACTGCGACACGGCGCCCGCTGACATCCAGGTCGGCTGCGTCACCACCGACTTCGCCATGCAGGTGGGTGCTGGTGGAGGTGGGAGGTGCAGACTGGCTCCAGCCTCCTGCTCAGCCAGCGCCGTGTGGGTGCTGTGCAAAGAGCAGCTCCGTGCTGCCTCCTTTAACATTAAGAGCTGTCAGTTTTCTCCACAGCAGCAGCCTCTGCAAAGCCTGTCAGGGTCACTTTCTTTGGCCTTTCTGGCTGCCCGGGCAGGCAGATGCAGACGCTTCTGGGGTGCCCCCTGACAGCAGCCCCCTGACAGCAGCCCCCTTTCTCCTCCCTCACTGCAGAACGTGCTGCTGCAGATGGGCCTCCACGTGCTGGCAGTGAACGGCATGCTGATCCGCCAGGCCAGGAGCCACATCCTGCGCTGCCACGGCTGCTTCAAGTGAGTGCCGTGTGTGCTGTGCCTCCAAGGCACGGGGTGTGCAATCCCTGGGCCTGGGCGGCTGCTCCTGCTCCTGCTGAGCCCAGGTTCTGCGGCCTCGGGAGCAGTAAATGCCCTCTGTCCCTCTGTCCCTCCGTCTCACAGGACAACCTCAGACATGACCAAGGTTTTCTGTCCTCACTGCGGTAACAAGACCCTGAAGAAGGTTGCGGTGAGCGTCAGCGAGGACGGCAGCCTCCACATGCACTTCTCCCGCAACCCCAAGGTGCTGAACCCCCGAGGGCTCAGGGTGAGTACAGGCTGAGCCGGGCAGCGTGCAGCCAGCGGGTGGAGAGAACTCTTGGCCCCAGAGAGGTTCAAAACCGAGCCGTGATCATCTTCCAGCTGTTCTGCTTAACCCAAGGGCTTTGGGGTTTCATTTGCTGAGCCCTTCTCTAGAAGCTAGCCGTTACTCCAAAGTCCCCCTGAGCCAGAGCTGCTTCTGAAGCGACTTTATCAGCCTCCCTTCTCTTGGCAGTACCCGCTGCCGGCACCACAAGGAGGGAAGCACGCCAACAACCCCCACCTGGTGGAAGACCAGCCCTTCCCCCAGCAGCGGCTGTCCCGCAAGGCCAGGCAGAAGACCAACGTCTTCGACCCCGACTACATCGCGGGGCTCTCTCCCTTTGCAGAGAATGACATCTACAGCCGCGCCGCCAACCTGCACATCCGCGACGCGGCCCTGGGCGCGGGCAGGAGGCGCCTGAACCCCAACGCCGTGACAAAGAAGTTTGTGAAGAGGAGGTAAAGGGCAGGACAGGGCCCTCCGCGGGGCGCTGTGAGGGCAGGGCCGTCCGCCAGGGCACTGCGTGGTGCCTGGTGGCACCGGGAGGGCGACCCGCCTGCAGCTCCAGTGCCCGGCCTTTCCTTCTGAGCTTCTCTGCGTGCCTGAGGGGCAGAGCGACGGGTGCCAAGTCTCTGCTTTGGGGAGGCTTTGACCCGGAGTGCCTGCAGCCTCGGTGCTGGTGGAGGACAGGGGTTGTGCTGAGGTTTTTGCTCTTCCAGTAACCCGCAGCGCTGAGAATAAACACACAAAACTGCAGCATCATGGCTCGTTCATTTCTAGCAGAAGAAGGGCAGGGTTGTTGGGGTGAGAGGCACCGGCAGTGCCCAGGGGTTGTTTGTTCTCAAGGCACTCCATGAAAACGAGATTTTAAATGCAAACATACGCATCCAGCCCAGACCTTGCAGGGGATGAGCACCCATCTGCACGCGCACCGCAGCCACGACTGCCCCACGTGCCCCCCACACGTGTCCAAGGGTCCCTCTGCACGCACGGCCGTGGTGGCCCCGGTGCTCCAGCACCACGCAGCTGTTCTTTCACCAATGGGATGGGGGAGAGAACTGGGGGGGGATTAAAATCATGGATGGACATGAAGACAGCTTAATAGGACACACAAAGGGAAATAATAAGGCCACGGGCTGGGGTGTCCTTCCAGCAGCTGGGGTCAGCGGTCCCGGCTGTCTCCTCCCAGCTCCTTGTGCACTCCCGGCTGGCAGGGCAGTGTGAGACGCTGAGAAGGCCTGGGTGGGTTATGTAACCAGCATTGTTGTCCTAAATCCGAAGCATGGCACCACACCAGCCACTGTGAGCAAAATTAACCCTATTCCAGCCCAAACCAGGAGACTGGCCCTGGCCCCCAGCACTGGGACACTAATGAGGGGGGAGTGTAAGCAGCACGGAGGGGACGGCTTGGCTGCTCCTGATGCTGCACCGTGCCCGCGGGCACTGGGCACGCCAGGAACAAGAAGAGGTGTTAACCCCTTGGGCGGTGGTGCAGCTGAGTCACGGTCACGGTGCTGCACACTCTGGCTGCTCACCCAGCCTCCCGGGGACCGTCCAGCCCTGCCCCGAGCGAAGTCCAGTCCGGCATCCAGCAGTGACAAGCAGTGCCCCAGCTCCACTCCCGGCAGATGAGCAGCTCTGGCCATGGCAGGTAGGTCAGCACCAGCACCAGCACCCGGCCCGATCCTGCCCAGGGCCACAGGAGATGGCTCAGCCTCACCCACAGCTGGCGAGCAGCACCGGGGCTGGGGTGCTCCCAGCCCTGGGCATTTTCCCTTCTCTGCATCCTGGCTGGCGGCGTTAACTGGGAGCAAGGCTTAACTAAGCGTGCTACTGGCTGCTGCCCTTGTGGCCTCAGAGCTTCAACTTCTGTTGGCACGGCACGGCACAACATGGCATGGCACAGCCTGCTTGCTGTGCCCTACTGCAACGTGTCTGGGGGCAGCTGTGGGGCTGCTGTGGCAGCCGCAGGCATCTGGGGGCTGGGGACATCGGTGTGGGGGGCTCCTTGTGGTGTCCACGTGGCACCCACGGCTGCCTGCAGGACATTGTGGGTGCCCCCATGGGGGGCTCTGTGGGCCCTGCTGTGGGGGTGCTGAGCTGCCCCTCCCTGCAGGACGCAAGGCCCTGATCGTGCTGGCGCACGCTGAGAAGACGTCCTTCAACCACGCCATGGCGGAGGCGGCTGCCAGCGCGCTGCGGGACAAGGGCTGGGACGTCACCATCTCCGACCTCTACGCCATGGGGTTCAATCCCGTGCTCTCACGGCGTGACATCACCGGTAGGACCGCAGCCCTCGCCCCCACCAGCCCCGTGCCCCCACTGGTCCCCTGTAACCCCCCGGCTCCCCACAGGGCCGCCCAAGAACCCCGAGCACTTCGTCTACGAGACGGAGATGGGAGAGGCGTGGAAGGAGGGACGCCTCAGCAGTGACATCGTTGCCGAGCAGAAGAAGATTGAGGCAGCTGATCTGATCATCTTCCAGGCACGGCCGCAGGGAGCAAAGCTCTCCTTGTTGGTTGGGCACTGGGCTGGGTTGGGGAGGGGGATCGGGGTTGGGGGGGTCTGTCTTGGGGGCCAGGGGAGGCGGCAGCGCTCGCTGCCAGCCTCAACGCTGCGTGCTCTGCCAGTTCCCACTGCAGTGGTTGGGGATGCCGGCCATCCTCAAGGGCTGGTTCGACCGCGTCATCATCCAGGGCTTCGCCTACTCCATGGCTACCATCTACGAGCAGGGGCGCTTCCAGGTAGGTGGCCGGGCTGAGGGTTGGGGGGGGCACCAGGTGCTGGCCGTGCCCCCTGCTGTGGGTCCTACACCCCGTGCCTTCCCGCCTGCCGTCTCCAGAAGAAGAAGGCCATGCTGTCGTTCACCACCAGCGGGATGGAGTCCATGTACAGCCCCGAGGGCATCAACGGTGACATGAACGTGTTCCTCTGGCCCATGCAGGTGGGGCCAGGGCTGGGGCTGGGCTGGGGCCGGCGTGGAGCCGAGGGGCTGCACTGACACCTCCCTGCCCCGGCGGCAGCGGGGCATGCTGCAGTTCTGCGGCTTCCAGGTGCTGGCACCTCAGATCTGCTACAGCGTGCGGTACGTGACCCCCGAGGCACGGGCGCAGATGCTGAGCGCCTGGCAGAAGCGCCTGGCTGCCATCTGGGAGGAGAAGCCCCTCAGCAGCGTCCCCAACAGCTGCTTCGAGCTGAGCATGGCGGGCGGCTTCGTGCTGAAGAAGGAGGTGCTGGCGCAGCAGGAGGGGAAGAAGCAGGGGCTGACGGTGGGGCAGCACCTGGGCAAGGCCTTTCCCCCCAACCAGCAGCTCAAGGCCCCGTAGTAGGTGCCGGACACCTCGGGGCACCGCCAGGCCCATCGCTGCCGTGCGCCCAGCTCCGTGTGGTGAGGACGAGGCCTGGCCCCGCGGCCACCTCACTGCCAGGGCCAGGGGGCCATGATGATGGTGGCCCAGCCCTTCCTCTGGGGGTTTGGACCCGACGATCTTTTGAGGTCCCTTCCAACCCTTTCAATTCCGTGATTCAGTTGTGATCTTTCTCTCTTTTTTCACTGTCTCTTTGCTGTCATTTTCCGGCATGAGATCCCTCAAAAGCGAAGTCTCGGGGCACCGGGGGCTGCGGCATGGCCCTTGGTCGCCACCATCCGTGTGAACACAATAAACTGCAGTCTGGAAATCAGCAGTG
Source organism: Aythya ferina (assembly GCF_964211825.1). Classification (NCBI taxonomy): domain Eukaryota; kingdom Metazoa; phylum Chordata; class Aves; order Anseriformes; family Anatidae; genus Aythya; species Aythya ferina. Next base: position 1,071,291 of record NC_140308.1, read on the forward strand.
GTGTTGGTGTCCTTCGAATTTCCCATTCCCATCCTTCCCGGGGAAGCAGGACTCGGCACCTCCAACCATACCTGGCACAGCTGCAGGCCCCCTCCCTGGGCCTGGGCCCCATATTGCTTAAATAAATGCTTTATGGGGAGCCACACAGGCACTATGGGTTAGAGGCAAGGGGTCTGACGGCCCCCCAAGGCCCTGCAGAAGGGGAGAGAAGGGGGTAGCGGCAACGCACCCCTTCCTTCCACGTCAATGTGCACGAGCCAGGCTTGTTCCCTCCCGCCCAGGGCTGGCAGCGCACAGCTCGGCACTCAGAGCTCCACAGCGCGAGCTGCTTGAGCACGGCTGGCACAAAAATGCATTTTGCCCAGCTCTCGGGGTAAGTTCAATGTTTGTATTTTTTTTTTTTTTTTTTTCCCTTGTTGTACCATTTCTGTCCAGTAAAATGGGCTTTCTGCGCTTACCAAGCAAAAAGGCAAACAAGACCCCTCCAGGTTGTTTTTTAGGTGCTTGTGCTCTTGGGGCGCACGCGCTCCTTGCTCCAACTCAACGCCCGTTTGCCCCTGAATGACTTTTCTGGACGGTGCTGCGTGCCCAGGCTGCTCCCCGCACAAGCCCCGACTTCTGCCAGATTTTACTTCTCCAGCTTTACTGATGAAAATACTGAGAAGGAACTAACTGAAACCTGGCACTGCCCTCCCCACCGAGTATCTTTATCAAGCTTGTCCCAAAGAACATAACCACATTTACCCAGGTGTATTTTCTCACAGGGGGACGCAGCTGGGCCTCAGCCTCCCCGGGTCACCTCTGGCACATCCACATGAGCACAGCGAGGATGCAGCTGCAGGGGGATTGTGCCAAGACACACAGGAACTGAGGCCTGGGCACAAACCCTTCTGCTAGAGGCAGCATCCCCAGCCGCCTCTGGAGAGCCCCCGCTGGAGCTGTGGGAGGGCCGAGCACATCCCCATCGGCTCCTCAGAGGGGATCCCACCTCTGGCCGACCATGAAAATAACCTCGAATGCTTTGAAGTTACAAAGCTGGGGCGTGGGTAGTAAGCCACGCAGGCAACCTTGGACTTCAGGCAAAGTCAAGAAGAAACACCGCAAGTTGTTTCGTTTTTTTTTGTTGTTGTTGTTTTGGTTTTTTTTGTTGTTTTTTCCCCAAAGCGTGTGCATGCCACGCTGCCTTTCCTTATGCAACAGCTCGAGTGGGATACACCAAACCCCAAACCCGCATGCGCTCCCTCCTGTCCTCCCCGTGCTTCCTGAGCTGGCAGCCGCAGGGTCACCAGAGGGATTTACTCCGCTCTCACTGGCCGCTTTTTCTTGGCAGAGGGAAGACCCCCTTGGGAAAAAAACTACACAAACCAAGAAAGCAGAACAAGACTTTACACTGCAAAATGAAAACTTTCATTGTTTTATTCTTGACTGCAGCTGTTTACAGAAATATAGTTGCGAGTATACAAATGTCCCAATAGAAGCAAAATATTTTTTTTAATATTTAACAAGTTATCACAGGATAGCTAAAAACATAGATGCAAATGAAATATCCCCTCAGAGAACAAACTGAAAACACTGGGTATCAGTGCTTTGAAATCCCATCTACGAAAGCCATATACACAGAAATGCACGAAGGAATATCTGGTGCTACTTTCACATTGCAGGACAATGGAAAAGGCAGCTCAGCAGTTGATCAGTGCACTCCAGAAAAACATGGCAGAAAGGCAGGTAAGCCACTCAAGAAAGACGCAGGCATTAACAGAGGTAGAAAGCTCTCACCTTTTTTGGAGCTTACTCATTAGCAACAAGCGTGAATGTTAAAATTTGAAATGGCCTCGTTTCAAATAGTGTCTGCAATTAAAAAGCTTTGGGAACACTGGGGTCTTTTAGGCAGGACACTGGAACTGGTTCCCAGTTCTGCCATCCCCAGAAGTGCCACTCTCCTTCCAACAGGGAGAGCTGTGCTCTCCCAGCCCGCGGAGCCGCCGCGCGCTCCTGCACGGGACCTGTCTGGGCAGGGGATGCTCAGGCCAGGCCTCCACACACCTTACCAAGGGGCAGCTCCGTGGACTAAAAAGAAGTTAAAAAAAATGTACGTTATCTGAACATAGGACCCTTTGCTAAAAAATGCACATAATTAGAGTATTTTACAGTGGGCTGTGGCTGGGTGTGGGAATTTAGGAGTCTGAACTGAGCACTTGCAAGAATTTTGGTGAGAATCCCACGGCAAGCAGGGAAATCCTCACATTCCTCACCTTCATCCCAGCACACCTGAACGTTAGAAACAATTTCATACACTGCAATAGCAAGAAGTAGAGAAGATCATCTCCAGAAGTGGGGGAGATCAGGCTACAAAAGAATACACCCATTTGCTTTCGGTTTGGCAGAGATGCTTTGAAAACGCCTGTAACGAGGCTACGGCGTCTATCGATCAACCCAACGCCAAATTGCTGTGGAATACACCTGGGTTGGCAAGAAGAATCACGGTGGACTAATGCATGCTCTTGGTTTCACATTCTGGATTTCCTTCGAGTTCCTTTCCTCACACAATCTGTAAGAACTTGGAATGAGTTGGGGCTGCGTTCCTCACGGCTAGAAAGCAGGGAGGGGGCTTTCACACGGTTTCAAGGAGGGAGTGCTTTAGCCATCAGCTACTTCAGTACAAAGCAAAACCAGAATGAAAGATGCTTCCCCTTGCATGCAAGGATCAGAACAAGCAGAAGAGGAATGACCTACAGATTACGTTTCCTCATCCTGATTCAAATGCAACCCAGCTGAGCAGCAGCCGGCATCCTTTGCTACGCAAGGATGATGAATGACCCACACCGGGAAAGAACTGCTCGTGTCAGCCCAGCTCCTACCGAGCAGCACAAACATCACTACTCCGTGTCTGTACGGGCACTAGGACACTCAGAAAGGGAACTTTCAACACTGACGTTTGCCAAGTCACTTGGGGAAAGCTGGCAGAGGAGCACATGGATGCAGAAAGCGAGCGCTGCTGCTGAGCCCATCCAGTGGGCAGACCCCTAACCAAAGCTGTCAGTTCTACTGCTTGGTTACATCATGTTTGCAACTATTAATAAAAATATATAAAAATACAAAAGTGTACAGCTGTTTTAAACAGTCACTTTAACCCCACGGACATTAGTGAAGTTCAAGAGCAGGGCAAGTTTCTGAAGCAACACACATCCAGTACTTGAAGGCGTTTAGACAACTATTAACGAGCTACTACAAAAACCTCGGTAGATGAACTCATACGAAGGAAAATTAATATTATTTCAGGTTTATAAAAATGTAAATATTAATAATATTCTATGCATGTCTACCACTATTTGTAATAGATATGACTCCTCTATATACATATGTACAATCCTAGCATATACAGGCACTGCGTATTTACACACCTAAAGGCGAGAGGAAAAGCCTCTCCTGTGCAAGCCTCTCCTCACAGCCCCGTGCTCAGGGTGATCACATTTCAAACAGGGATCCTCTGCGCTCGACACTCAGCCTGCAAGTGCCCAGAGGGATGGATGCAGCTGGGTGCACCCTCAGGGGACTGCTGCGTTCCTACCTGGCATCCATCAGTCACCAGCCAGCAAGTTCTCCTCTCGCTTCCGACCTCCGGTTCAGAGCATGCGAAGCAATTCCTTCTCCTCGCTCCTGTCTATCACTCAGAGAGATGTCCACAATCCTTCACACTCCTCTCCTGTAACTACTCTGAAAAAGTAACCCGACTGTTGTCATGCAGATGCGTGACATTGCAAAATTGTCAGCAAAAGCCCCCAGCAGCTCTTGGTGAAGGTGCATGTGCATGCCTGCACGCACAGGTGGTTGGCAGCAGCTACGTGCAGCTCCAGCCCAACAGAAACCTTTCGGATTTAAGCTATGTTTTAAGATGAATGCAAGCTTCTCACTTGTTAGGTATTCTTTCTGAAGACTCTGCAGAGATAATAGGAGTGGAAAATCTGTTCAGGCAAGTCTTCTTTTCAAAAACTAGATCCTAAATCAGAACTCACAAGATTTTCCATTTTGATCCCCTTACCTAAATGAGGGGAATGCCCGTGAACACAGCTGCCCAGGACCTCAGTATTTCCAGTTCTAAAAAAAGCCGCATTTACAAGTGTTCAACTGTTGATGTTTTATTCTATCATAAAATTAAATTGAAAATAATCACCCTGCCAATAATTAGAATGGTTGATGATTAAACATCTACTTTGAAACTGTAAGGCTGAAATTGGTTCTTCAACTATTTTTATGTTAAAAAGCAAAGCATTTGGCTTGAGTAAGTGCTGAAAGAATAAGCAGCGAAGAGGCAATTAATATCAAAACATGGACTTGCTAATTAAGCAACAAAGCACCAGTAACTTCCTGCCAGAGGAGATGTTTAGCTAAGAATTTTGTGTATTATGTTATTTATGGAATCATAGAATATCCCAAGTTGGAAGGGACCCATAAGGATCAGCGAGTCCAACTCCTGGCACCGCACAGGTCTACCCAAAATTTTAGACTAAGTGCACAGTCCGAACACTTCTGAAATTCAGACAGGTGCCGTGACTACTTCCCTGAATACTTCACTACTTCATATGAATATTTTTTATTATTCTTAACAACTCACAAGCAGACGAGAAGTCACAACTGGTGGTTAGCAGAGAGGTCTCCAGAGATTTTAATCTGTGCCAAGAAATCACCGTTCCACAAACCATCACGTACCGCAGACACCGAGCAACGAGCAGATCGTTGGTGCTTTAGAGGCACACGCAGCTGGAGAGCCCACGTTTAACGTGGAGGGCCAGAGAACAACTCTTACGAGGGAGCTCAAGCAGCAGAGAAGACAACACACAGAAAACCCATCCGAGCAATGCAGTTCCAGCTTTTCACTTTCCACCCAGCAGTATCTTTTACACTTAACTGCTGCTTGTGGATATGATAGCAGGTTCTCCTTTATGTCAGGAGCTTAAAATTTAGAGACCAAAAGTCTCAGCACCGCCTCACTTTCTTAACACGAATGGGTTAGACTTGAGCACCACCCTCTCTCAGCTCTGCAGGCAAGCACTCCATCTGCTCGCAGCCTACCAGGCACACCAGTGTGAACATGCAGGGGAGTAAACAAAGGGATCAGAAATGCAGAATAAGCTCCAATTATCAATATCAACTGGTTAATCACGAAAGTACATGTTCAGGACTGATAAAATACAGATGTGGCTCACACTGTTCTCATGCCTTTCTGCCATGAAATCCTGCAAGCCGGCCTTAAGTTCTTTACTGGCTTATCGAACCTCTCTCTTTATCCCTCCTAACAGCTGTCTGCAAGCAGCAGTTCAAGCAGTAATCAACCACTGAGCAATCTTTTCATTCATAAGACAAATACTTTTTGTAACCAAATCACATGTTCAAAGTGTTGTACATTTAAACATTGACCTAAAATGGAACAAGATAAATTTAAACACAAGGAAAGAAATGTTATCCAGAAGTGAAAAATATGATAGCACAGCCCTTTTTTTTTTTTTTCTTTTTCTTTTTTTTTTTTTTTTTTTAATAAGCAGCCTAAAATATGCACGCAATTCCAACAAACCCTTCCCCTGGAGCTGTAGCAGTCTTGGTATAAAGTTCTCTTTTGGACACCCATCTTATTAAACGAAGAATTGGTCCCTGGTGACTTGGCACTGACCAACAGCACTTCAACATAAGGATACACCCCTTCAAAACAATAGAACAAACTAAAGCAGCATACGAGTGGATTTATCATTCCTATTACTTCTGTGTATGAAGGCCCCAGATGACACCCGACAGTTTGTCCTGGGACTGCAATCCTGCGACAGCCACCAGCTCGCTTTTGAGAAACTGGCTACTGATTTCCCCAACCATCTGCAAGTTGTTTCGGTCCATAATTAGTCTTCTACGCATCCTCATACAGCATTTAGTCAATTCTGCAAGATTGCCGTTTTCATATTGTGAACCATAACAGGATTTTGTTAACGTTTTCTCTTAGTAGGAAAAAAATAAAAATCACAGGAAGAAAAAGTATGGTTTGGGGTTATAAAGCAGCTCTGGACAGTAAGAAGCAGGGAATTCTTTTTCTCATGATTAAAATTTTAAACATTTGAGCGTAATCATAAATTAAAAGTTAAAACATAGAGGCACTAATAATAAAATATTAAATAGACAATGATAGTGGATAAAAGCTGAATGGCTCATTCTGAATGAAATCCCATTATTTTATACATGCCTAAATGCCTACAGGTTTCCTTACTAGATTGTATTGCTGAGTGACAGACACACCAAAACACACAGTGAAGCTTCTCATAGCCAGTTGGAACAATAAATTGCCTGATGGAATGGCGAGAGATGAACAAGTTATTTATGTTGCAAAAAGTACTTAAATACTCAATAAAGACATAACAAACCCCACCCCACCCCCACTGTTATCAGACGCCACGTTGTGGTAGAACATCAGACAAACTCACAAATTTACCACAAAAATGTGTGGCAAAAAGAATATTTTATATATATGTATATATATAAATTTTTATATTTATGCCAATGTACTCACTCAGTACAAATAGCAAAATAGTATACCATTTCCTAAATACAAAATATAGCTTTCCAAAAAAATGAAACACACATTAGATATAAACCATCCAAAACTTGAACGATTGAAAACTGTATTCAAAATTAAATGACCCAGAGCAGGTCTCTTTCTGAAAAGTTCCCTTCATATCGGCAAGAAGCCTTACTACTGAAAACGTAATTCAATGCCTCTCAATGAGAGAGAGAAAGAGAGAGACAGAAAGAGAAAAGAAAGTTATGACAGACTGACACACAGGAAACAACATTAAAACAAACAAAAACTCTACACGGCTCAACTAAGCACACAAGTTAGGGAAAAAACACAGTAAACAGACTAGAGTTACTTAAAAACCATTTACAGACTACTCTTTGTTATTTAAAATAACAAAAATGAAAAATGACGTGATACCAGCTACACTATACCGAGGCATAATAGCCATACATGACAGCTGTTCGGCTCTAGCTGCGCTAACAGCTTTCTACGTGCAGAAGGAGAAGGAACAAGTATCGGGACGAGGCTGTAGTGAGATATCACAAAACCTTCTGGACAGTCGGAGCACCCGGGAAATTCACATGCCTCACAACACAACTGCATGGTTTGGAGTGGGTTGTCTTTACATTCTGTAACAAGTCGATTTTTTTCATTGAAACATGACGATCTAGAAGCTATACTTGGGGGACTGTCAGTAGGAAAAAAAAAAAACAACTGAGTTTGCAATGAGCTCAATATGGTACAAAAACGCAACAGCTCAGGATGACGTGAAATTTTCAAGAACGCATAAAAATTCTGTAATTTGCCCCCTACTTGGAGTAAAGTCAAACTGGAGATTTACAACAGCAAGAGCTGGAAAATGGCTGGTTAAGGGGGTTTCTTGCATTTGGAGGGAAGTGGAAAAATTGTTTCCTCTTTCCTTAATTCTTATTTCTCAGAGCTTCTACTGACTAAGCAATTTAATACCACAAGCGTAGGTGCCGTGGATTCCTAAAAGCTGCTTCTGATCTTTAAAGCCAGTAGATATCTATAACATTTTTAAAAACACAATGTGAAACTGAGGAAGAGAGAGGGAAAAACATGAAAATGACAAAAGGGAGAAGACTGGTTTGAAAATGGATAATGCAGCTTTAACGAGATCTGACCCATACGGTCAGAGCGAGAGACACAAAAGGAGCTGCTTCCTTAGCCAGGCAGAATGTTCCTTTCAAGTGGAAGGTATTTAAGAGGATAAGATTTTTAGAGTATAATTTAATTAAAAGTTCCCCTTCATTTCTTCATTTTGTTAGAGCCACCAAACCCTTACTCTATGTACAGGTACACGTAAGAGACACAGAAAACCGTTATCACATTCTCAGATGGGAAGCACCCACCTCTGTCTGGCTATCTACAGTAGCAAGCAGTTCTCTGCTTGTTTATTAGAAGTATCAATATTTTCATTGCCACCTACTGCAATTAATAAATCACAGTATCAGCTCTCCCACTTATCTGTAAAACATGCAATCCCTTCACTTACTGATAGCTATGAGTCATGGCTCATGTCACGGGTATTTGATGTTTCTGCTTCACTAGCTTTTCTAACCAAAAGAGGGGATGTGAAGAAGGAAGAGGAGGAAAAAGTAAACATGGTAACATGTATTACCTTCTAACAACAATAATAACTGACCAGATATGCTTCAAATTCAAAGAGCATCCCACTCTTAGAGGGCATTATGAGTCAGGTAACAGTACGATCCCATGCCCGAGTAAAACAAAGCATAGCTTTTCAGCATTATTGGCACTATGAATCTTGAATCTCAAATACTACAATCACAGCCTTAGGTGCTAGACACTGCAATTGGCCACATATGTGCTCTTTAGAGAAGAGGGCCACTTTTTGACAGGAGCAATCAGTTCCACGCTGCCTAATCCAGAGTCACAAGGTCTGAAAGGATCTACGAAGTCATCACCTCTTTCTTCACTGAATTTCTGCAGGGAAAAAGGCAAGCAAAAATAGACAATTAACGAAAGTCATCCTCTTACTTCTAAGTAGCTACTTTACCTTGAAAGTGTCCTTCACAAGCAGACATGAAACTATGAGTACTATCAGAATGCAGCACTCATTCACACAGCAGGATTACTTCCCTTCCACTCACGTTCATAACTTCCCTCAAAACAGTTTCACTTCAGTGAAGCTTCTGGGAGATTTCGGGTGTCAACCAGCTTTTCTAACGCCAAGTTACATACTGTGGACAATACTAGATTCCAGAGTCCCACTGTTCTCAGTACTCATTCGTAGTCAAAGCCTCTTTCACCTCTCTGAAAAAGGCATCTTCTAAGAGCAGAATGTTTCCTCGAAAGAGCCAATCCTCTCAGCTCGTTTTTAACAGACTCACCACGGGACACACAATACCCACCATATTCTACAGAAACTTGTTTTCACGTTACATTATTGTAACCCAGAAGGCAACTTCAGAACAGTACAGACCTGAGGTGTGTTACCCAGTAAGCCTTAAGTTTTCACCTGCAACCATATTTTATAATGCTTTTATCTGCCAAGCTGTTAGATTCACTCACTCCTTCCTAATAAAGAACTGGATAGCAGATGACAAAACACACAGAAATCAAACAATAAACCTGTCTCAGCCAACTGTTTCACAGAAATTCTGACCTTTGACTGTTTTAAATCATTCTTCATTCTAACCACTGATACTGTACTCTTAATTCAGCATTGCTGGTATTGTAGCTGACCTCCTAAAAGCATGGCAATACAGTCATGGGGAAAACTTGCTAAACAAACCGTGCGTGGCAGGAAAGAACCTGTAAACCCAAACACATTACTTACTTACCTAACTAAAACGAGCCAGCCATGTTGTTCCCCTGGTTTTGCAGTGACACAAGCAGATCATCTATTTTCTCAATATTCTGATTGGGTGCCATAGCTGAAGGTAGAGGAGAAGTCTCAGGTAGCTGCTGGGAGAGAAGCGTTGGCACTGCTGCTTGTCCCTCACCCTGTGGCTGACCTGGCTGACTTATAGCCATCAACTCATCTGGCAGTGCAGCTGGTCCAGAAGGTAGCAGCTGGCCACAGTCTGTTAATTAGCAAGTGAAGAACAAAAGGACCATTTAAATTATGTTAACACATGTAGTAAATTAGCCTAACTCTTTATACATATCCATATTGACTATAAATTCTATAGAAGGTTACAGGCAGTTTCGTTCACATGGTCACTGTTGCTTACCACTCCCTCAAAGTACAAGCACAAGCTCAAGGTATACACACTGTCTTATGGACTCTGTGTTATACCTGTTAATACCCTAGTATATAGCAATATATTAACATATACATATAAGCTATATATATATATATAAACAATCTATAGCTAGACAAAAAACAAGATGTGCAGCTCAGAGAAGTATTGGGTATGCCCACGCTTTGTCTTTATAAGTTACAGCTGTGTATTTTTCAGGTCAGGAATGCACAGCCCTTTACAGACAGATGAAGTGATCTGTATCCCAAGGAACTTACACTAAAGGCTGGATTCAGAGATGAGATACAGGAAAACGCAGACTTATAAAGTTAAGGGAGTTTCAAATACACTTCAACAGACACTTTTCTGAACAATGCAGCTTCAAAAATCTTTCGTTTTCTTCAACAACACGTGGAAAAAGTAATTGCAGAAATTTTGAAAACCAAATACAGTAAGAGAAAGATTAGTGGAGCTGTCTTAAGATAATTTTTTTAAAAAATTTTTTTTGCAGGTGTATATATATTTTATTTGTATATCTATTGTCAGTATTATATTTTATATCTATATTTCTATATAGATATACATAAAATTCTAGGTTTTTTCTGTTGCATACTAATTCTAAGTGTAAGAAACCAACTGGTATTTAAGCTAAGAGTTCTCTTACACTGCTAAGAGCAACATGAGCCACAGGAATACATACATACACCCTCAGTTGTACTGCTACATTACTTATCTCAGGAGTTTTTGAAAACTTAATATAGAATTGAACTATCATTGTCTTGTGGACTTCAATTAGTAGCTCTTCTAAACTCTACACTCTGAATTAGGCATCTACCACTTACTGTTCTGAATGCCAAACAGGAATATTCCTGAAGTTTGCTGAGATGAAGCAGGAGAATTCTGCAGCTGGTTGATAGCACCTCCTGCTGCGTTGTGAAATAAAGAAGCTTGCTGCTGTGGAGGAGAAGCAGTTCCTTGCATTCCTGCCATGCTGTTTTGGGAAGAGAACATAGGAGACTGCTGTAGCTCTTGCTGGCTCATACTGTTCTGCAAGGCAGACATGGAAGCTGAAGAGATGAAGAGGGTGACCTGCTGCTCTTGAGAACTTGGTGACCCTTGGACCAACTGAATTTGGGGTGAGTTATGGAAGATGGCTGGCTGCTGTGCTTCGGCCTGGTTGGACCCAGGATTCTGTAGAGAAGACACTGTAGTTTGACTCTGGAATTGCATGGGCTGCTGCTCCTGGTTCATCGGTGCCATGTTCGTCTGTGGATGAAAAATGGACTGGCCTTGTTGCTCCTGATTAGTAACCGGGTTTTGGTTCGGGTTGAAAATCATGTTTTGTTTTTGAGAAGCAATGGTACTCATTGCACTTTGATTGCTGAACATCATGTTCTGCTGCTGCTGCTGCGGCTGCTCTTGAGACGGAGGACTACTCTGAATTGCAACTATCGAATGCTGGGGCTGGAAGATAGCTCCTTGTTGGTTCTGGGGGATTGAACTGGACTGGATGGAGCCCATTGACACTTGAGGCTGAAACAAACCTTGCTGAGCAGGCTGAGTCTGCGGCTGTTCCTGGGGAAGCATAGAACTCTGGATGTGAGATATCTGTGTCTGCTGCTGGAAGGAAGTTGGTTGCTCAGTGTTTGTTGCTGCCTGAAGAGGAGAAATGGAATTCGGGCTTGTAAAGAACGACATCTGTTCCTCTTGAGATGCTGGGTTGCTTATTGAACTCTGGGAAAGGAACATGTTGGCAGACTGCTGGTCTTGAGGAACTGAAGAGCTCTGTAATACGCCCATGGTGCTCTGTGAGTGGAACATTGGAGGCTGCAATTGGTCGGAGGAATTAGTACTGGTCTGGTTGTGGACAATGGAATTTGGACTGTGAAAAATGGAGCCCTGTGTTTCCTGTGGCATATTCTGAGTATCACCAATAGGATTCTGAGAATGGAAAAGCTGAGCTTGTGAGTGTGCAGACTGCTGCATAAAGTTTGCTGGCTGAATAGACATGATTTCTCCACCCTGCTGGAACAGACCACCCCCTTGTTGTTGAGCTCCACTTGCCTGAACAGACATCATGTTTTTTGTAGATGAAAAGAGATTAACTTGAGGCTGACTTTCCCCACTGTGCTGCATTTGAACCATGGTCTGAAATACAGAATTTTGTATCTGTTTACTCTGTCCTGAAGCTTCCTCTCCATCTGCAGAACTTGATGCCTGAAACATATTGGGCCCATTGTTAGAGACCTGCTGCTGAGCAGTCGGAGTAGTCTCACTTCCAGAAACACCGGGAGATGAAGAGAATAATTCACACTGCATTTGCATGTCTTCGCTTGTTGACAACCCACTCATTATATGTGAAGCCTGCTGGTAAACAGGTGACTGTTGGAGGGCTCCATTCCCTGAAGTTGTTGAAGAGAACAAATCAGACTGCATCTGCGTGGCAGCCTGGCAAATGTTTTGTTGGATTCCTATCACCATTGCTGCGGAAGTCTCCATCGCCTGCTGCTGCTGCTGTTGCTGCTGCTGCTGATTGGACAATGCATTTTCAGGCTGTGAATGAACATTTTCACCTCTTCCAGGCAAAAGGTTATCTGGTCTGGAATGGACAGCCGTCTCTGATGAGGAAAATATCCCAGGATTTTGTATCTGACTGACTTGCTGAAAGATATCTGCATTTAGCTGATCTTGAACATCCTCACTGCTCTCTGACCCAGAAAATAGAACAGAAGATAACTGCTGTTGAGCTTCCAGTACCTGCTGCACCAAGTCAACATTTCTATTGCTGCCTGTGGCAGTGTTAGTTGGAAAATTTCCAGCTTGCAGTTGCTGTATTGTGTTCTGTAACTGACTCACACCACTTGCTGATGAGAAAATACTTGATGAAATTTGTTGCTGTAATGCCTGTGCTGGTTCTGATAGCGTAGACTGTTGTGTCTGTGATCCATCAGTTAATTGTGACAGAGTGACAACCGTGCCATCTGATTGCAAAACTTCTCTGGTTTGGGAATCTCTCGTTTGGAACTGTGCAGCTTGCTGCAATAACGTGTCACTGTTCTGCAGCTGACCTGGAGTAGAGACTGCTGAAAAGCTACCAGGCTGGGAAATGTCCTGCGTTTGGATTGTAGTTAGAGTCTCTGGATTATACACCTTCGGCTGTATTTGTTGCTGCTTTTCACTTTCAGAAGGTAAATGGGAAGCAGAAGTTGGTATGCCAGACATGCTGCTTTCCAATGTTTGCTGAGTTGGTCCGACCACCTTCGAAGCCTGAAAAGAGCAGCAATACATTAAGCCATTCACATGCTTATTCAGGTTACGCTCATCAGATTTCCACCAATCCACCATGTTCAGGAAAGACCAGATGGAAGATCTGATGGGTAGGCATCTTTCCATACATAACCAGAGGAGCAAGCAAATGACTGGGAAAACAGTGCAAATTCTACTTCAAGGACAAGTCATAGCACAATTCGATGAAAGCAATACCAAGAAATTATTTAAAAAAAACCCTCACAGTAATTTACTTGTTCGGTGTCACAGGACAAAAAGAACATTCATCACAGCATCACTCACTAACCAATCACTGCTGGCATGCAGGGACAAGAAAAGTTACTTTCAAAGGAAATGGTCCATTACTTTAATCGTGCTGATCATGATGTGATCATATGTTTTGGCCAGACTGATCCTGGATGTGACATTTCCCATGTGTTCCTCTTCTGCACTCTTCAGGACACGGGCTGATGAGGTTAATACTATTAAAATCAGTATCTTCAGATAACAATCAAACTTACCTTGAAGACGGGGGGAGATCGTTTTTCTGCGCTTACTTCCATTGGAGCCACATCTTCATTCTTAATCATACTGCTTGGTATAAGTGGAGTTATCAAGGCACTAGGAAGAATATTTACGTTCTCCGGGTTACAACTGGTGGCATTCACTGCTGCAGTCACAAATAAAAAGAAAAGAAGGGAAATGAAATGTGAACATCCACCATACAAAGCACGGTTTTCTAGTGGTGGCCTGCTTCCCATTTAACTTTTGAGCCCCGCCATAAGAGCTCACATTCTCTTGTAAGATGCTAACATGCAAAGAAATCACTGCAACCATTTGGATACTTCAACTAATCTTGGCGATTTACAGTAATATTAACGTTTTTACTTAATTCTTTATCTTTTTGGGCCAGGACAATCATCCACCAACTGCCTGGAAGTGCAAACAAATGATTAATACATCTTTCCACACAGTACAAATTTATTTTACTTCACTTTAGCTGCACAACTACTCTATTTTTTTAAATGTCTGTTTTCAGACAAGTGCATGAACAGAACACTCAATGAGTTCAGACAGTATTTTTATTCTGTTAAAGGACTAGCCAAGTGAAAACTTGATATATCTGTGTGCCAGCTCTCTATCAAGAGCAAGCTGTTGTTTTGCCTTTACAGTGCCTGTATTTTTTTCTTTTTGAAGTAAAAAGGTGTCTCTTCTTGAAATGAATTAGATCTCTTCAGTTTTGATTTTTCCTGATCCAGGTAAAAAAACACATTACATAACATATCTGAGATCTTTGCTGTAAGTAAAATTAGCTTCCTTGATTTAAAATACTGCTGAAAGTGTTTGGGCTTAAAATGAACCAATGGAAAAACCTATAAAAATACATATAGATCTGTGGGTTTTAAGTAAATTAAAGAATTCTCTTCAACATACAGTAAGAAATCTCCATGCCTTAAACAGATTTAAATCTTACAATAACATGGCAGTAAAATTTCTGCAAATTTGTATCAACAGTATGCTATGTCCTTGGTCACAGTCCTTGTGTGCTTATTCTATGTACAACCAACATTTCTCCTGAAATGTCATTTTTTTGTCTTCGGTAATAAATTCTCAGCCATCAGTATGCCAACAGTCGTCAGTACACAAAGAGCCAAATAAACTCTTTCCCTCCTCCTACTAACTCGCATATTTGGAACAGCCCCAAAATACAGGCCACGTGATGTGACGTGCTGGGCTGTACTTCTGGCAGGGACTGCAATTTGAGTGAAAAACTCAACTACGCCAACTTCAGGACAGCCAGGCATACACAGCGGTCAGTATTTTTCTATACCTTAGTCACGACTGACAATTTTTTTCTCTTTTACATGCTTAATCCTGTCATGTTAAACAGAAATGATAAAAATTTACATACAAATAATTAAAAAATCCTGATGCTACACAGATTAGTTGCTAGCAATGGTGTGTTGGTTCACAGTGACACACCTGGTTGGAAGGATGAGAAAAAGAAATGAGATTAAGAATGAAAAAGGAATGACAGAATGAAAGAAAAAGGTCCTGTGCAGGACCTTGGCAACAGATTATTCCATTTGTCCAGGGCTGCAGTAAATGATGCCACCTAAACTATGAATTCTATGATGTTGCTCCCAGTGAAGAGAATCTGGAAAAAAGCAGCATCCCAGTGGATCCCACCTGCTCTTTATCATTTCAGAAGAGTGGTGAAGGATAACCTGGGACTTATGCAGAGACAAAGTACATAACGCAGACAGAATTGCCTGGCCTCAGGTTCACATTCAGCCTGAAGCAGAATAGGAACAGGAATGAGTCGACCAAAAAGCTAGCTAGCAGAAAATCCACACAAGAAAATTAAGTTTCTACCACAAATTAAATACAAGGACACAAACCAATACGAAGAGCACACTGTTCTTATGAAGAGCAGATGTTCTCCTGAAGCAGTTGGTATCTTGCCTTGGCTAAGCCTCCACACTAGATTAAATACGTGTCAGTCTTGCCCTGATACATCAGTTATTATTATCCTTATCTTTTTAATCTTGCTACTAAGAAGTTTTACCAGTACTTTTATCAGCTTGCTTCAATGCCCTACATGTTTTTGCAAATTTCTCCCTGAATATTCTCTGCAGGTTTAAACTCATCGTATCTTGTATTATCCTCCCGAACAAGTTGTAAAGTCAACTTGTAAATATATCCCCTGCCAAGGCCCAATATACAACTATTAACTTTAAACATGAGCTTCATGATTTTAACCTGAAGCTATGGATTCCTATCAAACTTGTGATCACGTTGTTAATTTGCTTACCTTTCAACCTGCTTTCACCAGAGCAGGCTATGGAAATTTCCATTAACCTCTGTACACCTCCATAGTTTTAACAACCAACTCAGAAACATTTCCTTCCTTTATTTCAGTATAGGAAGGATCAATTCACTTCACTTAAAATCCAGGCAAGCCAAAAAGCTGCTCCCTTAGAACAAAATAACAACCTTTCCATGGACAAAATGCAAATCTCAGAATTGCACTGAAAGCAATCCTAAAATCACTGGACAGCCTTTACTCTGTCTCTGCTACTACCGTAGCTTTATAACTTTAACGAAAAATGACAAGTATGATAGGGTTTTTCAATGCTGAGTTTTTATTTTTTCCCTTTCACTTTTTTTTTGGCTTAAATTAACACAACATAGATTAGAAATGCTTTGTATTAACAGCCATATTAGGTTTCTCTCCTCTTCATTTAATATTCTTGCAAAGAAAGAAGACTGAAATGCAGGGCCCAAGGCACAAAAAAAACAAACCATTTTTAAAAAATTATTTTTGCAGAGTTTTTGCTCTGCACTATCTCACGTTACAATATACTTAAAGGAATATGGTTATGAAGCAAAATATTCTGGATTTGAAATCAAACATTAGTGTAAGAATATGGCCAGATTTTATAAGCACATATTTATCCCCACAGGACAGCTGATTCATTCCTGCAAAATTTGAGTAGGAATTTATAGTTAAATTATTAACAATAATGATAAGAATCAATTTAGTACCTTTTATAGCCTCTTCAAAAGAACAATGTTGGGCTGGGCTGGAGATTTCCTTCTTCACTTTAACATTCAGGGTACCAGCTGCTGAGGGAAAACACATTGAAAACTTCCTTATGCTAAAACAGCAAACAAGCAAAAAAATCCAAAACTCAAAGCAAACTAAAACAGTTACTTTAAGGTATAAGTAACTAAAGCTCTTTGAAAACACCAGAAACAACCTTTTTTGTGAATACACCAGTAATTCTAACGCCCACGATATCATTCATTTTCACTTCCAAAAATGAAAAAGCCAGTCAGCTATTGCACCGTACGTTGTAATACAGATAAATAAATACAAATACACGATGCAGTCAAACTGCAGCATTCCTTGGGATAAAGCTTGGTGCTAGTTTTTCTTGTATTTGGTGCCCAGTATGTAGCTTATCTACTATTTTTCCTTACACAGCTTCATTTTGAACTTCCTAGTAGAAATGTCTAAGAACAGCAGCCTACGCGCAGCTGAAACTTGAGCTACTTGTCAGATAAATGAATAATGAAATCTAAGGGCTTGGCTCTCCTCAGCAGAGCAAATCTCAACAAGAGGAGTTCAAAAACATCCGTATTACCTAACATTTAAATTATTTACGGTCTAGACACTGTGCAATCAGGAACAAAAGGTTTAGCAGGTAAAACTGTCCGTTCCTTCCCCCCGTTTCCTGTTTTACATACATGTATCTGGAGTGTATGTAAATGGCTGCACATCGTGTGATCGGCCAGCATTGGTCACCACATAGATTCCCACAGAAACAGCTGAGGTTATTTGCTGGTCATGATATGGTGGCACCTTCACAATAAGGTGATTCTGCAATGCAAAAATAATAAATAAAATAATATTAGAAAACTTATTTCATTATTATTAATTATATCTACATCCATCAAAACACAGAAACAGCCTACTAAAGCACTAGAAAAATGGGGAAACATGGTCAAGTCACAGGTTCAGCAAAGTCAGTTGGCAGCAGTTCTTGTGCTACAACAGAGATTTGAATATTCTGCCCACATGATGCTCAGGCAACTTACAGCTCAACTGAAATGTGCAGAAAGGAAAAGCATATATATAAAGTCCAGTACTTTCAACAGAAACTTATGCCTAACATGCCTGAATGAACTGCAATCCATCTGCCATAACACTCTGCTGGAATCAGATACTTCACTGTTCTGCTGAATCAGACCTTTGTATTCGGTGTGGACAGAGGATGCAGTCTCATGTTACACTTAAGCAGATTTAACACTGAGCAGGCACCAAAAATATGCTTGCAATCATTCAAGAGTGGTAGCGCTGAGTGAACTATAGGCTGTCTACTCCCCCACTACCTGTCCATCCACTAGAAAAGGAAAACACGAAGCAAAGGAAAATGGAGCACTGCCTTCAGAGGTGGGAGCACATCTGTCAGGCATCGTGCACATTCAATAACTTCTCTAATTTCAGTCTGATAATCCATAAAGACACTCAGTTGTGTGAAAAAGAATGAACAAATATTCTGAAAAACATTTCAAAGTGGACCCAAAATTCAGATGAGTGTAAAGACTATGGTGTACATACAGTATACTCCCACCCAATAGCAATCTCATAGGAAATATACTAGAAAAAAAAAGTATTAGGCCTTTTCATTAAATTGCACATAAGGGCAAATGCTCACCCACGAAGTTCATATACCACACTCCTCCTGTGGTATCTACGCTCCCAATTAGAAACTAAACAATTCTACTTGCATAGACCTGACTGACAACAACGATAGCCTACCAGACTCACTGAAGAACTCATCTGAAGGAGTGTTATTTATAGAAATGCACAGGAAGAGGGGAAGGCTTTAACAATTTTCCTTTGGAAAGAGTCAGAACTAGTCAGCCACCGGGTAAATTAGGAAGCCTGTAACACCACCCTTTATTTTCAATAGAACTGCAGGTTGTATTGTCTAAGTGGCTTTAACGTAGCTTCTATTTCAAAGATGACACTTCTGGACATCAGATTTTAAAGCCTGATCTTCACAAAAGTGCTACTTTCATGCTGGAATAGCATGTTGCCTTATTCCAGCTGACACAAGGCTATACAAGGAGTACTTCTGCACACTACCTGGGGATGCTTTACTTCAGACAGATTTTAATTAGAATCTGTGCATGTCAGCTTCCAAAGTACACATTGATCGGTCATACACACAGAATGTCACTCATCCAAAAAGTTCAGTCGGGCCGGCTGCCAACTGCCTCCTACCTCTTTTCTTCCACACAGTAGTTCTATACCAGTTTAGGCACTTAATGAACACATTGCTTTTTTTTGTTCTATTTTTTAATAAACTGAAAAACAGTATCATGTAAAAAAAAAAAAAAAAAAAAAAAGTACAGATCCAGCAGAATCTCATCTCTCATCTTTGAAAAGAGCGATGGACTGCAAAATAACAATCCCAAAAGAGAAGCTTGCTACTAGAGCAGAGAGGATGTCCCTCTAGAGAAGAAGTGTTTATTATCAGTTTAAAACAAAATTAGAAAAGTCTTTTTTTCCCTTTTCCGTCCTCAGTAGCACTGACTGAAAACAAAAACACTAGGTACATTTTCCATCTCTAATCAACGTGAGCCCCACACATGGTATTTTTAGCATAAGTGAAATCTTTCTGAACTCTTTTTCCTTGCATTTTATGCATGGTAAGCCATTGCTCCTGGCCAACAGTTGCCAAGACACTGATATAGAACCTAACTATCAGATCTTGATGATATCAAAAAGGAGTCTTTTCCGGTATTTATAAAAGAGCAAAATAGTAATTTAGAAAAACAAAATAAAAGTAATAATCAGAAGTACCTGATGAAATAATTCCATGTCTATTTCAGCTTCTGCCTTCCAAGAATTTTCATCTAAATGAAAGTTAAAAAGCATAATTTATTGCATATCCATATAAAGCAATTTATTTTAGTGCCTTTGATTCAGCTTCTCAGTTTGCTCCCTACAGCTAAACTGTATGAAACAACATAAACCCAAACATGCTCTCTTCATCACCCCAAGCTGGTATGGCTTTCACACTAACCAGAAACGTTCTCTTGGAAAATCACTTTTGTTCCTTTTAGAAAGTTCTTGCCAATCAGAAAAACTTCCTCTTCACCCTTCACTGAACAACTGTGCAGACTTTTCTTTAGGATCTCTGGAACTCCTGCTGGTTGAGCTGCAATTGAAAAAACACATAGCTTGAAATCCAAGAAAATATTAACATCCAAAACAAAGAGCTTTCACTGACAGGATTACAACTTACTTCTGTCACTTACAGGAAAGAATAAAATAATTCCTAAATGTCTTTTTTTTGGTCACAAATCATAAAGCAAAGGAAAAGTATATATATATGCATATATATCTCACTTCTTTGCTAAATGTAACAACATAAATGCATAAAATCAAGGAATACCACCACAAAAAAAGAAAGAAAAAAAAAAAAATGAAAAGAACAATTTAGCAAAAAATGTCAGGAGGAAGAAAAAAATGAGGGACAGGAACACCTCAAGCTGATCTTTCAAGAAGACCGCCCCAAAATGTCAAAATAATGCCTAAAGCATAAAACGTGGCCAAAGAGAGCAGGAGAGTCTGCCTGTACATCAGCAGTGACATTCCTTTGGTTGGGCAAAGGGATTCTTGGTGAGAGCAGTGCACTGGGAGAGTCAGGCTGCACATGCAGCACAGCTGCTAATCAGCCTGTAGCTGAATATATAAAACCATATAAATACCTATGGATACATATACAATCATATAAATGTTATATATATAATTGCCTGCTGCCCACAGCACTGTGGTATCTGATGTGCTTTTAATCATCCCCTTACAATCTGTCCTTTCACTGGCAGCAAAGCTGCAGTTTCTGAGGAGTTGAATAGGAGCCCTGATACAACAGGTATTGACTGTTAAAAAAATATCAAGAAAAGCAGCCTCAGATGTACCATGGCCTCCTCTGATTTCATTTTCCATGATGTTCATTGCAACCTGAACAGTCAATGCAGCCATCTGTGCTCAGTGCTAAACAGAGCATTTTAATAAATAGCTATAAAAGGTTTAATTCTTCCACTGAACCAGAACAGATCCCCCCTCTGGGCTCAATGTACTCCCACATCTGGGACGAGCCATGCTGACTAACTTATTACAAGTAATTTCTATCACTGAAAGCTGGCAGATGAAAGTGACAGTACAGAAGGGATTAAAACCTGTATCAAAAAAGTCATTATCAGTTCAAAGCAATCATGACACAAGTTCTCGTCTCTTGAAAGGCAAAAAATCATTTAATAAGAGATTAGGCAATTTGTAACTACTTTTAAATACTAGTCAGCCATTCAACACCCCCCTCCAAATAAAAATAACCCATCTGATTTTAGCCACAGCAACTCAAATAATTACAGACCAACATTGTGGTCCCCCCACACTTCAATCACAGTAAAATCCAGAGTCCTCTAATAGCAAATCTTTAATTTTGATACTTACTGCACAGAATTGGGGAAGAAGGCGTCTGGAGAGTCAAAGTTGAACCATCTTTGCGAGTGATGTTAACACGAAATACCAGCCTGGCACGTGTGCTTTTTTTCTTGGAACCAGCAATCCCTATCCTAGCTTCAACATCAGCATTTCTCAGCTTCAGTATTCCCACACAATCAACCCTAATGACACAAAGTAGTTGAGAGTTTAATAGAGTTTAATAAATTCATCCTCTTTTAAAATATTTTGACTAATCGATTAAACAAGCCACAAAAAAGTCAGTACTCTTGAAGTAGAAATATTATTAGATTAGTCACATGAAATCTCTGCATAACCTCTCATTATATAGTCCTGCCCTCAATTCATCCCTACTTAATTTGGATGCTGAATCATGGGAGGAAGGAATGTGAAAGAACTATGAATAAAAAAGAAAATGCAACATAACAAAATTATTCTGGTAAGCGTTCAATTTATCACTACAGATCTTTATTCTTCCATTCCTCTGCGTTTGCAGGGTTACTACTACAAAACGTTCTGGACAACAGCTAGGGAATGGAGATAAGTGTGATAAGGGAATTAATCACATGTAAGAAGCAGACACTGTAAATTGAAGAAGTGCTTCTGTTGACATCAAGACAAGTTTCTTAAGAAGTGACAGCTTTCAAGCACAACCACATATTGCTTTGAAAGAAAAAAGAAAAAAAAGAAAAAAGATATTCTACTGAAAAACATACTTGAGAAGATCATGCCTTTTCTATAACTTAAAATACATGTGAAAAGCTTTTAGGGGAATCACTTCTATCTGAAATTTCTTGTGAGATCTAAACCACACAGACACAAGAGGCCATTTGCTCAAAAATCTGCTACACTTGACAAGGGTCACTGGACTGGGTTTATCCCTTTCGAGCAACAGCCATACACTGTTTAAATGCATCTGAAAACCTGTTGTATCCAAGACGTTGTCTGTATTTGACCAGATTGCTCTGTGAAGATAGGAAAGCACTAGGCTTTCATGACAAAGGACTGTCTGATAGGAATGGCAGTACCGGAACAAAGAGAGATGAGAAACCTCAGAATTTAGCCTCCAAAATCCCCAGCCTTTCTGGGCCCTAAAAGGATCTGAAGATCCCAGTGTTTGCCTTCCCTGTCTTCTGCTTAGCCATTTCATACTTGCTAAGAGAGACAATCAATGGAAGCAGTGACATCATAATTCAGGTAATGCTTGAATATGTTCATTATTCTTTAAACAGTACAAAAAACTCTAATATAACAAAGTTCATTGAAAAAGCTATAGAAAAGAATGAGATTAAGCATAATAAACGGAGAACATGGATTTAGAAGTTTATTATTCATGTAGCTTCACTAAGAGCCTGACTTGCTGAGATACTAAACAACCCAACTGAAAGAGGAAGGCCAGTTTCTGAAAATAAGCTAATAAATTAAAATATATAATTAAAATAGCTACTCACGCGAGTGTCATATTGTTGCTAGGGTCCAGTCCAACCTCAATAACAGTAGTCCCCTCAATATCCACTTCTTTACAGGGAGTAGTGTTTCGCCCAGTAACTCTGCAGGCCTGGTAGAACCCGTGTGGTTTCACTCGGCCAGAGTCATTGCCCACGAATACCTGCAGCACCACCGGCTCGTTGTGACCTTCCAGCTGAAACACAGCGGCACAAATCATATTTTGACTGACCAGCAATGCCTTTTAATTAAAATCAGGAATATTTTATGCAGCTGAACTTGAAGCAAACCTGCTCCTAGTGTTGCTGGAAACAATCCTCAGGGAAGCATTATTTTTTTTTAATCTAGTTTATAAACAAAAGGTAATTGATGTTTTTAACCTATTGTCATTTGCTCATCTACTAAAAGACAAATAAGTCATTTAACACATGGTTGAAATAAATATATATACACATATATATACATAGTTAATTTTGGAGTTCTTAGCTGGTTTGCAAAAAAATTAGAACTCCTGCTAAGATCACAGTATGCCCCTCTCGTCCAAAAGGAGCCACTAAGTTACAGCAGGTAGGTGGGATACTAGGAGGTATGAAACCAAGCAAACAAACAAAAAACTCTTGGCCTTTGTGTACTTGTGTTTTTTTTTTCCCTACCCTCAGCTCAGATTTCCTGAAGATCCACTGACTCATTTTGACTGTCCAACTCAATTAGACTTATGTATGCAGGGTAGGAACTCGTCTGCCTACTGGTAAAGCAAGCTTGGGCTTCCAGGCATTCAGTAACATGAAACTCTTCCAAACAGAAAATTTTCTCTGACGGGTGCTAAAGAGAACTGGAAAAGGAATTAAAAGGAAGTTCAGATGAACAAAGGCCCATTAAGAAAATCCACATAAATGAGCACTAAATCACCATAGCAACAGGAGAACATGAATGGATTCTTTTCTTAGGAAACTTTACTGGACTTCTGCATTACTGAAGGGGACTGAGTAAAGTGTTGGAGATGCTTGCAGTGCTGTTGAACTGGACTTCAGAGATAAGTATATTTCTATACTCTGTCTGCACAAATTATTAAGGCTTGCATTGAAAACAAGTGGTCCTTTGTCGACCTGATACATCAGCCTGGTCTGAACTGCTTTGCTGCTTTCTCAAAGTAGAGTAACTAAGACAAAGTATTAGAGGAAATGTTTTTGTTTGTTTGTTTGTTTTTTGGTATGGTAACAAAAATGTGGTTGTCTGCTTGCTTTGCGTGCTGGCCAGAATCCTCGCAGTACAGCCAGGATGCTATTTGCCTTATTTCCAAGGAGCACGCAATGCTGGCCTGTATTCATTTTGGTGCCCACTGTCACAATCATACTGCCGTCAGTGCAACTTCTGTGATATTTGACATCAGTTCTTCTGCTTCTCTCCAAGTACAGCATTACAGCAGGACCCTGCAAATTCACATTCTGTACATCAGCAGACAAACTGTGAATGTTCTCCCTCTTGGGCTGGAATGTGAAAGACCTGTCTGTAACCTTCTTCCTTATGTTTCTCCTCCACTTGTAGCTCTTCCTCTTCATCTGGGCTTTGGTCCTCATCCCCTGAGGAACTCACAGCAACGCCCTCCTCAGCAACCTAGCAAGCCTGATCATAAGCAACTTTTCCCCTCTTTGAGTAAGGCAAATTATATCATTTCCCCTTGAATAAAGCAAGACAGAGAAAGAAACAATGCTTGCTGGAGAGATCAGCTATGCAGGGCCTCCTGAACTGCTGACTGCATCTTCTCTTATCCAGATCTTTGCCCTTGATCAGGATTAAGGGCATCATTCAGGCCTCTGTGCCGTGCATCCCTACCTCAGAGCAAGTGACCAACACCCCCTAAACTTACAGGTACCAAAGTCCATACAGGAAATAGGCTGCATGTGTTAAGCACGCATATGACTGCTTCCTTTTTTCTTCCCCCATTCCCCAGTTCCACTAATCCACACGTGCTTCACTCGGCTGCTAACTGTGTGAGCAGTGAGATCCATAACGTACACCTCAGTTAACAGATCTTTGTGACTCTGCTTGAAAAGCAGGTACTGAGTATGTGGATTCTGATACTTCTCATTTAAAAAAACAAACACCTTTTAGATGTCTTTTGGAACAAAACCTTGTTTTATATTCTTACCAGTAAGACACAATGACAACCCACTGTGATCAGCAATTGAACAGTTACAGCAGTTTGCTCTCCTACTTTTGTATGCCTCAAGTGTCTACCTCTTCACACACAGTTCATCTAATTGTGAGTCTCACAGGACATGCATCACAGATGAGGTATCATTGCCGTGACATAACATTTCCTGCCTCCTGTAATTGTGTGATGCAGACAGATGTCTTTGTATCCGAAAGAAGAGAGACAGTACAGTTCTACAGCCTTTGCAGTAAAGAGATTGCAAGGTCTCCTCCCCTTCCTCTAAAAGTAGAAATTCGAGGTCTTATCTGAACTGAACCAGTTCCCATTCTGCTAAAGTATGGCTTGGAAAGGAATCCCCGTATCACCCGAAACTAAACAGCCTACCTTTACAGTTGGAAAACCTTGCTGTGTCCGGTCTTTCACCGAGCCTCGGCTGCCTTCAGTCAGGTAACGAGCCCTGTGCTGGGTTTCCGGCTGTACCACTATCTTCAGCTCCTTCCCCTCACTTTTAGTTGGATACTGACCACACAACATTGGGGTCTTCTTCCCTCCAGCTCCTTTCTGGCTCTCTGGTGCTCTGAGAAGTCAAAGCAGACCATTAAAGATGTTATGAGCAGCTCCTCAACAAAAACAAATGAAATCACAGCAAAGCTACAAAAGTAAGGAGTGTGTATTAATGTACAGAAGATGCATGGTTGAGAGCAAACATGGGAATTCTCTTTCTGACAGAGAAGGAAACCTGCAGGATGAAGAGGAATGGTGCTTCCCTGCCTCTTCCATCCAGTGCAACTGCTTTTCATAGCATAAACATAAAGGAAGGGAAAAGCAATTAGCATTAAACTGCATTAACAAATAGAAGGCTTATAACCTGCTGTTCTCAAAGTATACGATACGGCTTGGCATTATTGGAACAAGCTGCTTCACTTCTGTTAAAAATATACATATGTACACACACATGCCGAATGGATTTAAGGTTAAATGATACTTCTTTAAACAGGAAAACAGCCTCATGCCTGTCTCCTCCTGAACATGTACATCCATGCAAACTCAAATACCAGTTTCTGTCAAAATTCATAAATTTATGTTAAAAACAGATTTGTTCTTGTAAAAGGCTCTGACAAAATTGCACAAATTTTAGAGCTGCAGTATATGCAAGAAGACTCTTTCCTTCCAGGTGCACACCTCAAGATGTACTGTACTTGTGATCAGTTCCATAATTAAAAGCTGAATAAAGAAGCCCTCCAAAGTATAGCGTTACGTGGTCAATTCTTTAAAGCACAAGGGAAGGTAACGCTTGATGCTGTACAGAGCAGGTTTCTGTAATTATCCTGAAGTCCATCAAACCCACCTAACATTAACAATGTAAACATGTCACAGCAAATGGGACAGGCAGAAAGAGCTCAGTGAGCTTATGCAGAACGTAAATTCATTATTTTTCTTTTTGAACTACCAGAAAGTAGCTTTTAACTGTTAAAGAGTGAAAAAAAGCAGTTTTAAATCACAGTTGTGATCTGCTAAAAAACAAAACAATAAAAAAGAATCCTGTTTCAATGTGCAACATGCAGAACTTATCCAGGTCCCAGCTGCCATGCTCTTACTTCCACTAAACCTTCCAAAGTTTTAACACAAGTAAGACAGAGCTGTGGTGTATGTTGGTGAGCTGTTACAAGGCTCGTGCTGTGCTTGAATTTCATTTTTCTCCCTGTTCCTGAGGGCTACCTGTGTCAGCACCCAGCGAGCCTACTGCTCACACTGCTTGCGGCCTCAGGCTCGTCTCACAGCCACGTAGAGGTGCTGGGGCAGTCTGAGGTTATAAAACCTGCACTAACCATGTCACGAAGTCCTGATTACTCAGCAGCCATAGTCAAGGTTAACAGGCTGGTTGAGAAAAAAAAGCCACGTAAAAATATGCCGTATTTTAGGAAAATAAAAGGGAGATGTCTTCTTCAACTAGCACATACAAACCTGCGATACACTCAATAAGCTGCAATTACCACCACGATGCTCTTTGCTTCTGTACAAGTCAGGCAAAAGCAGTGCTTGAATTTAGGCCTGTTAGGTTATCGCTTTCCCTGTACTTCCTGTCAGGACATTACTCCAGCGGACCAGTAATTAAGAGGAATACATTTACAAACTTTCAGTCCATGCCTTCTCTTTGTTCATATTCAGAATTTTAAATGACTTGACTAAAGTCTACCAGCATCCCACAGGGGATCTGAAAAGGAATTGCAAGGATTAACTTCAGCCACAGCCACACAGCCCCGGTACTCAGACCCGTGCTTCCTTCGCCTCAACCAGGCAGGCTGCGACTGCAATTGCACTGAATTAATGCAGCAGGTGGGTTGCATATTCTGACCTCCTCATACCTGGGAATTGCAGTTAAGTAAATTAATACGGAGGACTAAAGTACAAAATTTTGAAGGGTAAAGTCAGAGAGGCATCCATTAAAATGAAATTCCCTTTTAACACTCAAAATACAGTTTTACCAGAGGGACATTGACGCTTTGGCCTCTCCAGCACATCCTTCTGCTTTCCTGAAATTACTTCACTCTTAAAACCCAAGTTTGTTGTCAACACACTGACATTTTACACATTGTAGTATTTATCTAAAGAGATGACACCTAAAAACTATTTGGAAACTCTTCCCTTCAGAAACTTGAGGGAATTGTTGTTTTCAGTCAGACTAGATGAACATGAAAGTAATTTTAAAGACTTCACCAGAATTTCTCAGTGCTTCCTTCTCAAATTATGAGGATTTATCATTTACACATCCTTTTAATTTAGTCAAAATACAATTCTAGTAGCCATGCCCATGCAAATAGTAAAAATATTTCTCTCACACACACCCCTTTATTTATTAGCTTAATTGTTACCAGACAATGTCTCCTCAAAGCTAGCACTTCCTTTCTAGAACAGAAACTCAAATGGCAAAACCCGTGATTCTATTAAAATAGATTTCATGAGTTAACTTTTGTCTGGTCCTGCAATGCATCGCGGCTGTTCCAAGTGGAGGCTTGAAAGTGAAAGCGAGACCAAGCATGACTGAAAGCTGAGAATCTTTGCTCTAAATCAATTCATCTGTTTTTAAAAGGCTTTCAGAAATGCTAAGGGTTTCCACACGAATAAATTCTTTTTTCTATCTCTGAAAGCCAACTACAAGGCTCTTTTAAGACAAACTGTTTCCGCTTCACAAATTACCAAGTGTTCTTTCCTTGCTTTTTTCTTAAAGCCAGAAGTGAATGACCTTGCTTGGCTGAACTCCATCAGGCTGCAAAATTTAACAAAAATTTAAGTGACGCTACCATAACCTGGAGTGGTCTGTGATCTAGAGTTGTAACACTGAATTTCTATATTCTAACTATAGAACTAGCTTTTCTAATACCTTAGATATTTCTTATTGCAAAGCTCTTATTTAAAAGGACAATTCTATTACATAGGATTCTGCTGTCGTTCAATCTAGCCTGTATATGAGACATTACACAAATGCTTATCTAACCCCGTGTTCATCGAATCCTAACGCCAGTGCTGCACTGTTCATTGTTCATTGTGCCCCTGATATTTTGGGGAGTATTATAATCTTGTGATGTTTTAGATTGAGACCACATATACTGTTCCCAAGTTTACTAGATCTCCCATTTATGTCCAGAATCACAGAATTCTTGCCTCCCAATAGTTTCCTCCCTTTGTAACTGAGGGACTGAACTCCTTTGTGCTTGCTGGAAGCAGCTTCCTCGTTCCAAGCAAACATGTTAGTTTGCTTCCTAGGTTCTACCCAGAACAAATGTTTTACATCATTAAAATTTTCAGCTGCCAAAATAAGAGATGCTGGGCAACTTCAGTCAAGCTTAGAGCATTTGCTGTAAAGACAATTAAAACAAAGGATGAAGAAATAAAAACCCACCCAATTGTTGCTGTATGGGTTTGAGAGGAGGAGCAGGGATAGTACCAACTCTTTGTTACCAGCTAGCTCCATCTTTCCAAATGAGGTACCTAATAGAGCAGGAAGCAGCAGCACACTCTGGAGAGTTTCTCAGAATCACCTCACAGTGAAATTTTAAGTATGGAACTGCAATGACCCTGGGAATACAGACTCCAGGCTCTTTCCCTTTGGAATATGAGACATTCATACATAATCTCATTAGGCAAACTTTAATATTCACCATTACTGTGATTATTATCTGAACATCCTACAAGCACATACATAAAAAGTGAAACAAAATAGCCCCCCCAAAAGAAAATAACCAAATCTATCCATTTGACCACCTTAAGAGTACTAAAAAAGCCAAAAGGTAAAAAATAAAATACAAAAATACATATAACCACACTACTATAAACTGATGGGTATTTTCTCTTCAAGCAGCTACTGAAATGCATTTAGTGAACAGTGTGAAGTGGGAGAGATGAGAGACCACCACCCAGGCGTGCCCACATACAGACACACGCATGCACACAACCCAGAAGCACAGAGAGAAACAGGATTAGAGATTTATTTCTGAAAAAATCAAATACAGATGTGAATTCACAAGAAAAAACAAAATTTGGTTCACCATATAGTCTTAACATTTTTATAAAAAAGTAAAGGATGCGTTAAATGATGAGAAATCTTAACAAGCCATTAACTTCTACTCCCATCACTCTCTCTATTTGACAAATAGAGAAAGAGACAAACAAGCAGGAAAAGTGCCTAGACTGAAATCCTCACATAAAATACTGCACAAACAGCAAGATTTAGGGTGCGTCCAGTCCACTTCTGCCTTTTTTTTTTTTTTTTTTTTTTTCAGTACAATAACGTTTCCATTGTCTTTTTATACGGGGGATTGCACAATCTTTCAGGAATCTCACTTAATAATACAGCCAAGCTCATTGAGTCTGCGTCCAATTGTTACGGCAAAGTTTAGCTTTATCTTTAAAGATTAGCAAGTCTAGTGAGAACTTATCATGGGCTACAACACAAAACGGAATGGCAGAGAAGGGGAGAGATTTATGTGAGAACCTGAGTAGAACACTTGGCGGGAAGGGAGTTTTATTAGTTTGGTTTTACATATGGCGATAGAAATTTATTAAAAAAATGCAGATACCAACCCATTTCCTGCTTTTGAGTTGCCTTTGCTGTCCGTGCTGAGCTGAGAAAGGACATAGTGAGGCGCTTTGGCACTGTCGGCATCAAATATATCCATGTTGGACTCTTCACAATCTCGGCGTTTGATCCCTGGCCTCTGCTTTGGGTTTCGTTTGCGTGATTTACGTGGCACCTCAGTGTTATCATTGTAGGAACTGGTACTCATGTTACTGAAGTTGGAGGGTGAATCCTCCATCCACATACTGCAGCTCTGTTCTGATTCCAATCCACACCCCTCATCCTGGCAGGACATCCGACTGTTGTCCAGCAAGTCCTCAGGTGGTGGCGAGATGTACAGGACTGTGTGTCTCTTCGGCGTTGACTGCTGCTGCTGGACTGTGTTACTGGTTAACTGCTTTTCACTTACCCCTCGGTTACTTACCCCCACGGCTGAGGAGCAGCTCTCCACTTGCATAGCCTTGCTGTCGGTGACTGAGGTAGAGTAAATGGTAGGACTGGAAGAGGTGGTAAAGGAGCTGCAAGCACCGCCCATGGAGGAAGAGGAAGGAGCTGAAGAAGCATCTGCGGTGTACAATTTAGAAGTAAATACAAGACACGTGGTTCTGTGTGTGCTGGCTATAGCAGTCCCATTGAAGTGAAGTGATTAATGAACCGATTGCTTTCCCCCAACGAATATTTGGAATTTGGTACGTTTTGGAATGTAAATGCTTAAAGCAGTATAGCCTAGCCAATACGGTACTTTGGAAATGTCCAAATATGACTGAATGCATTGTGCTGTAATCAACTTTTTTAAAACTTAAAGTTAATTCATAAAAATGGCTGCAAGTAAACAGAATTTTCATTGCCTCAGCTGGACTACTTATTTGGGTATAAGCCATTTCATCTAAAATAATGGAAGCCCCAATCAAAACGTTTATAATTCACATTCAATGCCAATTAAACCATTTATTATTGGATTTTTTTGTTTTGTTTTGAAAAGACGGGACTGTGCTTAGCCACGAAATATTAAAATAAGTTTCTAACCTATGAAGCAGAGAACTACAGGTCATTTTTAATGCAGACACTCCCTGCTTCAGAGGCAAATCCTGGAATAAAAATATGAGAAAATAAATGAGAAAAGAGCTGCTGATTATTCCATCATAAATGAGAAATAAAATATAAAATCAACTGAGTTGGTAGGCAAAATGGAACTGGTATCAGTCACTACGATAGAGCTGTTTACTTTGCAGGTTCAGAACAGGGTTGAAATAGCTGTATTGGTGACATACTGACCCAAAACAACATGAAGTTTCTGTAATTTGACTCAGTCTCTGAGACTCTACATCAGCCTTCTCTCAGTCTTCATTAGCTGAGTCCCCTAAGCATACAGGGGCAGCTTGGGAGAGACCTCTAAAATAATTGATATTAAGCAGGGTGTATTAAACAACGTGATTGCGACCTCTCCAGAAGCCCCACAGATCAATCTGGTTTAAAATACGAAATGCAGCTAATTGATTAAAACAAAACCCTGAAGATTTCTGAAAAGCAGCATAATCATTTCCACTGGAGAATCTTAATGGACAAATAGTTGAAAACGGAGGCTGAAATGTTAGAGAGGAAGTGGTAAGAAGGACAGAGGTCTTAAATTTAAATCAGCTGTAGTGCACTAAGGAATAATTAAGTTTCATATACAGATTTTAACTTCCTAGGGGAGAGGCCACTTTACTACTGCACTGCTAACCACACCTTATGCAATCAACAAGAACTGTAGAAAGAATCTAATTTTGCAAACAATAGGCAATAATAGGTATGTTTGCTCAGCTAGTTACTGCTGTAGTGGAGGTAATACCTGCTATGATAAGAAACAAGATCCTTTCTTTTTTGTTGATTTTTTAAAATCCAAGTTATTATATAGAACTGTCACCTCTAAAAAGGTTTAGACATAGTTGAACTACCTTATCAAGTTTAAGCTACTTAAAAGTAACACAATAAAGTATATTCAGTATGATATAAATATTTAACTAGCAGCAAAATTCAGCAAACCTTCCTATCAACCAGTCTGCTTGTTATTAACAGGGGTTACCCATGGCTGATGACAAAGACTGCTTAAAAAGGTATTGGTTTCTTACAGCTTTGCTGTGCTAAATGAAATTAAAAGTAAACCTAAACTGTTTCAGAAAGGAGTCAAGTAAAATACAGCAGTCATTGCAGTTTATCAGAAATCTATTCTGCTTTCACCTGCATAAGAAGTCCCTTCCTCAAACCTCCCAGAGAGCCAGGAGCAGATGAATGATACCAGTTCCATTTTCCAGTTTGGTTTTTGGCAAATATAGTGGCTGAAATTGGAGAATTCAGTCACTTTGAACTGCATTCCAATTTAAAGGCAAATTTATCCTTTTTATATCATGCATTAATGCAATGCTTTTTTCAAAAACACTTACAGGATTGGCAAAAACTATTAAATCTAGATATTAATTTCAGTGACAATAGGAGCTGATTTGCAGCCACTTTGAGTTGAGATAGATCGTTGCTATTTGTGATGTTTACTTTTTTTTTTTTTAATAGAATTAGTTTCCATTCATTAGAAAGAAATGCAAATATGCAACATGCATACAGCATATATGCTGCACGCAAATGTTTGTGACCTGAATACACGGAGCCCACAGCAGCGACGCTGCAGAGCTGGATTGCTGACTAGCAGCATTTCCCCTAGTTAAAAAAAAAAAAATCAATTCTATTTTTTTTTAACAGATGAAACTGAGCATCATGTACATGATGATGCAGTGTATGTGGATCTCATGTTTTCCTGTCTGTGACAAAGACTGACAAATAAATCATTACGTACGTTGAACCAGGTAGCAGGGCTCTAGAATTGGAAGACATTTCCTCCTCTACAGAGAGCTTAGTATCAAGGATTCTCTTTTTGCAGCAAATACTGGAAAAGTTTTAGAAAGGTTTTTTTCGGAAGACCGATAAGAAAAAGTTAGTCACGTTCATACGCAGGTCTGCCTTGGGACAGGTCTGCCAAACACTGAACACAGCCTGCGTATCAAGTGGCTCCATGCATATCCTCTCCAGAAATGCAACAGCTGCACTTTTCCTTCACTTTCCTAGAAAAAAAATAATCACTAAACAAAATACTTTCAGTATAAATATTAGGGTGCAGCATTTAGCAACGCTGCTATCGTTATAGCTACCAGGTTCTCAAAACAATTTCTCCCCCAGCTTTTTACCTAGAAGTTTAAAAAAAAAAAAAAAAGAGCATGTATGAACATCCATGGTTCTCCTTTCTGAAGATAAGGAGGAAACAATTACTGCCCTTTATGCACTGGTTACACTCTCCTCCGCTTGTCAGACACATCCCAGTGTATCAACAAAATTAAATTATGGAGACATTAGTATCAAGCTGGACAATTATGGCAAGAAACCCCCTCTTCAGCCATACATCTTTTCAAATGAATGTCACTGCCATCCACAAGCATGCACGTGTTAAAGCATGTGCAGGCCAGCGCCTTCTCCCTCCTAACTAACGATGTGTGAGAACGTATGGCAAATATTAAAGGCAATGAAAGGAGCTGGCTGTATCAGAACAGCCAAATACGAAATGTAAAATATACTTGGGGGGACAAATTAATAATTGCTTTATGAATAGTTTAAGTCGCACAAATACTGAAAAAGTGTAATAAAATTTGTGTTTTTTTTCAGAGCCTGCAGTTCTTTATCTGTCTCATTTTCCTTTGAGCTACTAAATAAATAAATGGGATCAACCAAGTAAGAATTCAGAAAAGTTACTCTAATGAAAAAAAAATCCATCTTCTACATGGCTCCCATGTTGTTCTATCAGTTTATTCAAAGCCTGTGGCTACACATGCGTACCTGACACCCCAAGGAGATCTCTTGGTTGAATGTGCTACAGTCCAAAGAAGTTTATTCTACAGTTTTCAGTATTTCACTTTGACTGGCATTGCTTTAAAAGGTGAAAGCGTTTTGCTTTTCCTGTTTTTGAGGAAGGAATTTTTCCCCAACACATAGAAAATAACCCAAATGTAACCCGCAGGCACTGGGGCTGCTGGCTGCACCTGGCTGCAGGGCAGGCGAGCACACCTCGCACGCTGCCTTTTGCTGAGGTTTGCTTTGAGGCACCTCAGGGACTGTGACAGGTGGCTCTTTTGCTTGCAGTTTAACAGTGCTTGCAGTGACAAACACAGCTTGAATGAGCACACACATTTTGAAAATTAAGATTGATATCATGTTTTAACACAATTTCAAAATAAAAATCGCTTTCAGAGCAGCAGCACTGAATGTGCACCAAGTGCACATTATGGCCAGGACGCAGCCCGGTACTGTAAATGAAATGCACACCAGCTCACAAGGCTGTAGGTTTATTTATTTTTATTTATTCTTTAATAGAAAGTGAGAGAGAAAAAAGAAAACTGCTGCCCTGTTAAATCAACCTTGATTACTGTGGAAACTAAACCTCCCGAATCCACTGCTTGCCACCTCTAAGCCATGTAAGACAGCTGAAATAACTGTTTCAGAGTTTGTTGCTTGTCTTACAAGTTTTTCTTATCTCAGCTAGGTAGAATGATATCAAATAGCTCAATATAAAGAATTTCTCATTCTGTTTTGGATATCATAATTTGCACATCATTAATAAGTAATTCTGCAATATGTAAATGAAAGACAAAATAACCAAGAGCTAACAAACTAACTGGCCAGCGTGGGAGTTGAGCATGCAAACAAAGAACTCATGACTCCACACTACTCCTAGGAAGGCCAAGTTGCAAAGAAGCTTCAGTTGTTCACCACACCAGTCATTTGTTCGTTCACTTCCCAGAAAGCCTAAAAAGGGGCCTTCTGCTCCCATACATTTCCTTTGTTTTGAGGCAGTGAACAAAATTATATTCACAACCAAGAGATTGAATAATTCAAGTTTCTTTCTGAAAACAAAAAGCAGGCAGTGGCAGAAGGGATGCAACACGCATGTGGCACGAATGCATGCTGCCAAGAATCACAGGCTAGTTAAGCATGAGACTAAGGGAACACAGAGCAGAGCATCCCCATCAGCAAATCAGCGCATTCTTTTTCTTTCCAATAACAAGCTATTGTATAAAGAAAATTTATTACCTCCTGAATTGCCAGCTAAGGCAGTGACATATATTTCTACATCCTATTATCTTGTGAAGTCAAACAAGGCATTCAGCCTTTTAAAAAACGTCTGAAACGGAGAAAAAAAACACTACTTGGCATTGAGGGAGTCTTGTCTTTGGCTAAAACTCACGCAGAGCCAATCTTGAAATCCTTGCTCAGTCTTTCCAAAGAGATCCTTCCATACAACAGGGATTACCCAATCTTCCCAAAGAAGAAGTGTCCTCATGACGTCTGTTTTTGATTGCAGCTAGAGTGCAAAGCAAGTCATCTCCCAGACTGGAAAGCTCAAGATTGCAAATTAATGCAAACAAACTGGAGATATTTTGGGTTTTACAAGTCTTCCTGCCACCTGTGCACAAACAGCCAGGACTAGCAAAGGGCCATTAAGGGACTTGCCTTTTTCTAGCCTGCATCCTATGCGATCCACTACGGTATTTCAGGGAACAATTAAGCATCAAAAACCTCACCACACATGGTGTGGTCCGAGTCATTTATAAGCCTACTATGTGGAATATACCTCTTTATTGAATTTGTTAATTTATGTAACGTGTCGTGTTTTTAATAAGAATTTTCTGTGTTAATTTGTTTATTCACAGAACCACTGGACACAGGAGAACAATTTCAGAACAAAACCAGAAGGATAAAGGATCCTATGTGCAAAATTTCCAGCATCAACCCTTGCATTGCCAAAGGCTTTACAGGTAAAAACCAGAACTTACAAAGTGGCTGCAAACCTGCTTTCAACACCTCACATGCCAAACTTGGGGTTCTACATTTCTTCTTCTTGTATTACTGATGTAAAGTCAAAAACTTTCCAAAAAGAGTTTAGTTTCAAATCAGTATCAATCCACTATTTAGAAACAAAACAAAAAAAAGAAGGAAAAAAAAAAGGAAAAAAAGGAAAAAAGAAAGAAAGAAAAGAGACTTATGAAGAAGTCTGAAAACAAGACCGACCTATACCCTGGGTGAGATTGGATGGGTTAAGTGTCTCTGGCACTATTTGTCTTCACTATTGACAGACACTGTCACACAACCCACCACACGATGCCTGTCTCTGAATGGCGAAGCTAGAATGCAAGTTAAGTGTATTAATAGAGAAAAAAAACTAGCATCCCAGCAAATATAATAAAGCAATCCAATTCACCAGTTATTAAAAAACACTCAGATTCAAGATAGGTAGGTTAATTTAATTTACATTAAGCCCAACAGTGTAAATTCCCCTTACATTCACATGCTGAACCAAGCAGTGCATTGTAATTTGGGTGAATACATCAATCTGTTTTTATTCCCAATGACATCCATTGTTAAATTAGCACCAAGTTCAGGTATCTCAGCAGAACCTCTGGGAGCAGCTTGGACCCAGCAGTCCCGTTTAGCTCAGAGCCAGGCAAGGCAGAACTCTAGGCCCCCTCAGCTGCTCTCTGCAAGCTCTCACCTGTCTGTCCCTCAGCTCCCTCCACAGCCCACTGCCCTAAAAGAGTGACTGTACAATGATATCACGACTGATGGGTCCAACAAAGAACGCTTCAGGTTAGGAAATGGCCTCTCTTGTTCTTTAGGTCCATGGCTGTTTTTTTCTAACAACTTAAGAACTCCTCTTGGCCTTCAGGAAGTCTTCGATGCCGGTACTGCAAGTGCCCAAACAGGAGCACATTGGGGTTGTTCTCCTTTTGCCCTTTTTCTTACTTTTTTTTTTTTTTTTTCATTATTTATTAAGGAACAAGAAATTCTCCTGTCACAAGCATTTCTCGAGCCTTTTTGGCGTAAGAATAGGAGCCACTCAGTGTAAGAATTTGCCATCCAAAATCTCTCAGAACAATAGAACAGCTTGTGTCTGAGTCAGTATTCTGGAAAAATGGGGCTTACTGGCTCTGTAAGACTCAGGAAGACTGAAAACAAACTTTAATTAGAAAAAAAAAAAGAAGATCTGGGATGCATCTATGCAGTCCTCACGTGCAGTTAGCAGCAGGCTGTGCTCCACGCAGAGCAGCAGACGCGCTCAGTGCGCACACAGCCCCGCAGGACTGCAGGGCTTTAACTGAAGTTACAGGGAGCACACCTAAAAGGTTTCCATGAAACGGAAACGATCAGAAAAACCTCCTTCCTCAGCATTCCCCAGGGATGAACGCTCACCCATGGTGATGAAGGAGCCTCCCCCAGCCCCTGTGGCAGCCCCTCGGGGCCCGCAGGCTGCTGAAAACAAACTGGTTGGGAGGCAGCAGTGCCGACAACCAGAGCGGCCGGGGCTCTGCAGCAGGACACAGCAGCAGGAAGGTGCACTATTAGAGCATTATGGTCTGGCTCAGATTCATTCCCCAAGAAAGAAGCGTTTGGCACGAGCGAGACAAGCGCACGGCGGCCGGCCGGCCCTGGAAGACGTCCTCCAGGAGGTGACAGGAAGGCGCTTCCAGCCGGGACGGGGTGGGAAGGGGAAGGGAACGGCCTACAAAGAAATGGAAGTTTTTACAGTCATTGGAGATCGACTACAAAGAGGAATCTTTCTTTTCCTGATCATTTGTTTACATCGTGTAATTATAAGCCCAGGAAAACAGAATTCGTAGTGGCACTCGTAGCCCCCTTTGAAATTTCTGGTAATTATTTCTGTATCAACAGGAAAAACTGACTAATGACACTAGGAAGGATGACAAACCAAGAAAATATTTTCATTAAAAATAAAAATTAAGAAGCCTAACTGTTCAAAAACAAAACATCTTCATTTTGAAGCTGTATTAGAATATTTAGCTTGGAAATGATGTAAAAAGCTTTATCTTCGCAGGGGAAAATGAGCCATATCCTTAGCGCTTGGTCTCGACCCTGCAGGTAATCCAAATATTTTTGATCCATTTTGCTACAGTAGCAATCTAGAAGCAAAGCTTTATTTTCATAATTAAAATGAACAGAAACACTCATAACAAGTATTTCAATTACAGATCTTTGACCAAAAAAGCAAATTCTATTTGGGACAAGCAGTTTGTTCCTTTACTTAAAAAAGGTACAAAATTGGGAAGAAAAAAAAAGGTAAAATTTCATTATTTAGTATTTTCCTAGGCTATAAACCTAAGACAGAAAAAATCAGTACATAATAGATTAACTGTATCTAAATGTGAAGAATGCAAAAAGTGTTCAGTAAACACATTTCAACAGCAAAAAATCTTTTCCCCTTTTTTTACACCGCCACCACTCTTTGTGAATTCAATTTCAGATAAGAACTGGAAAATGTCAGAATGGAAACGACACAGGAAATAATATCCTGAAGAGCAGTACAAAAATATGGAAGGATATATTTGCCTCTGGTAAATGGGGAGCAGCATAAGAGATCATCAACAAGCTGAAGCAGCTCATTCCAAAACTCTGCTACAGAAAGAAGGAGCAGATGATAAGAAGATGCGACAGTTTTCTTCACTGAGGCTCTGAAGGTTTGAGCATTCTTGTCACTGGAAATAAAAGATGAATATGCAACACTTTTTTTAAAGTACATGGCTGAAAATGCTTTGGAATCATCCCCAAAAGACAAGAACAAGGTGTTGACCTACTAACTAGAAAGACACCTTTGAGGAAGGACTTGAATTAGCAGTTTGAATTTTAAGCATTTGAAGCAATTGTTCAGTATGCCCTGATCAACAGGTAGGGAAAAAAAATCATTCAGCCTTTACAAGCAACTGAAAAGAATCAGGCATCCCTCCTTACAACTGGAGCTTAAAATACTGTGCAGAAGGCATTATTAAAGCCTCAGCCATGCTTTTTTCATGTAAGAAGTCTCCAGCCACAGCTTACAATGGTATTTCTCAACAGGACACCTTCATGTAGTTCAGGAGTCTGTAAGATGATTCATATTTAATGTGTTCATGGAACTGCACCAGGCAAAGTCCTCTTTTTCCTGTCCCCTGAACAAAGACATTTGTCATGTAAACAGCAAGCAGAGAGAACAGTTTCTAGGAGTAAAACCAAATCCTTTCCCTCCTCTCCACTTTCCAGAAGTATAACAGAATTAAAGCTTGAGATAGCAGCTTAGGTTGCGAACATCACAGCTCAAAATCCTAGAGTTCTATTAAATTATACTTGCCTGGTTGTTATTCAGAGGGTGGGTAATAGCCCCTTTGTCTGGATTAATGAATATGAGATACACATTTATTAACAAGTTAATGAATCCAATCAGCAACATTCCATTTTAATACTTGTAAAGATGTTCTGTAAATTGCAAGACATTTCAAAATGTAAGAACTAGAAGTCTGCCCCTGCAAGGCCATCACAGCTTAAAAACAGCCCATCCTGGTCCTCCAAAAAACTAAGAAGTTAACTGCAGCAATATATGTATCTCTCAACCATGATTGTATTTTTATGGAACAAAGCCCCACAGCAAAGCACCTGACAGAAAAGCCTCAAGTATGTTGAATTTCAGCCAGACACTACCTTATTCTGTGTCCTGGGAAGCAGAGAACAAACTGTGTTAACTCTTACAGGAGTAGTTAAAAAAAAAAAAAAAAAAAAAGCAAGTGCCTCATCACTTGATATCACTCCCTCTAAGGTAATCCTCTCATTATGAAGAGTAAGCATATGTGTTATTGACTTCTAGATACACTGTGCTAGCAGCATTTCAAATTAGCCCTTCCTTTAAAAGTGAGAGTAAGTGAGATTACCTACAATGCTACGGAGGCTGAACTAGCATTTCCTTATCATTTCCAACAAAAGTGAGGTTCTGGAGCAAGTAAAAGCTGACAAAACCCACCACCAAATAAAAGACTAAACAAGGGGGAGATTTCAGAACAAACTGGTTTACACCACAGGAGCATTGCTTGCCAAAGCCGTTTTTCTTCCTCACCCTCTCAACCTGTGCAGAGTCAACTACCTGAAAACATTAAGGACTTGAAATAGACAAACGAATTGTCTAATCTCAGACTTTAACATTAAATTTAAAATATATGTTGTCCCGTGCAGACATATAAATATACACGGGCTGATTTTCCTCTTGCTCGGTTTGGAGCGCAGCCTGCAGTCCTGCTTTCCAGGTAAACGCCTCTCTAAGATGCACTATTTTCTTTCAAGTGCGTGGTGGAGGAGAGGAAAACAAACCACTAAGACACTACACAAAAACTATCTGCTATCACTCCCTGGCAGAGTCTGCCTAGAGCCACGGGGAGTCAGGCAGCCACTTCCCTCTCCAAGCAGCAGCCACGCTGCTTTGGGCCGGGGCTTATCTCTGCCTACATGTGTACACAGCGCAACTGGCTGTGGAATTATCCTGGTCATCACAATTATATGTTTATAAAAGACCAAGAATCAATTGTTCTTGCCCTCACTGTAGTGGAAAGTGACATAACCAATGAAAACAAACTAGGCTTTGCTCTGTTTTCATACCATTTTTTTTTAACAACTTGGAGAACTGTCGTTTCTTGCACACCTAATACTTCCGATCCAAGTTTTCGTGGCACCCAGACCCTTAACTGTCTCCTCTCAATGCTCGTGGAAGGTCTTCACAGCCCCAGCCCTGCAAACAACTGAACCCCTCACCAACTGACAGGCGCTGGGAGAAGCTCTGAGGCTCCACCTCGTCTCGCTGCTCCTTCCTCCCCCTGCAGCGCTCCCTGCCCCAGGGCACCAGAAGCATTCCTGCAGACTGGCTGTGAGCCAAGGGAGCCTGCACCTGGAGCAGCACGCAGACAAAGCTCTCTTCCCTGGCAGGACTGCCAGCCTGAAGTCATTGTGAACCCACAATCTGTGATGTTGAAAAGTGTTCTTGATTGAGTGAGTGTCTCCCCCTTCCAGTGTTTGCAAAGAAATCTCTACGCTATTTTTTTGTACTTTTTCATTAAAGAAAATCTTGCTGCAGCTTAGCCCAAACACAGCTAACACATTCTTAGTTTTTTAGAAGGAACCGGACTGGCTGTTAGCAGACACTAAATACCTGCAGGAAACAGACATTTAGTTCCATTCATCTCGAGTGTTTAATTTCCTCTGTTAGATACAGAATTAATTAGCAGTTTGCGTCCATCTGTGGATTTAGAGTGTAACAGGGTTTGTGTTTTTTTTGTTTCTTTGTTTTTGTTTGTTTTGTTTTTAAGATCTAGGTTTCTACAGGATTTGGTCACTGCTGTATCTTTGAACAAAACCAATCATTAAATATGTTGATTTTAGAAATACACGCCCCAAATATTTTTGAATAAGTGATACAAACGTATCAAATCCTTTCAACATTATTAATAAAAACATAAAAACATCATTTTTCCCCCAATGTAGCAACTGAAGTTCCACTGCACACAGTTAAATCCACAGGTTCTCTCAGAAGAGGTCTGGCAAAACATGAATGGTGAGCAGTGCTGTAAAGTTTCTCCAACAAGTCTAATAATATCGTTTTAGTTCTGACCAGGATTCCTGTGCCATGCAAATCTGGGAAACATTCTTACACAAATATTTAATGCACATGAGCTCAGAGGAAAAGAAACAATGCAGCTATTAGAATCCTCTCCTTAAATATACATTTTAATCAAGCAACAACTTAAGACCAAATCAGGAAGTGGAACATGACCTTGTAAGACACACGGGGATCCAATTATGCAAAAAAAAAAAAAACAAAAACCCTCATCCAATGAAGAAAGATGCATCGATCAGTTTTCCTTTTTTCCTCATCGCGTAGATGTTTAGTAATCTATAGAGGTTACTGACAAGAATTCCAGATGCAAACCAGCACTAAGACTAACCTCACAAATGAGAGCTTTGCCCTTAAATCCAGACTTTATTTTCAATGAAGACCAATGACAGAGGCTTTAGACTAAAGTCTAGAACATGACTAGGAGTAAGCTGGAGCAGAAAACAAAGACAAAAAGGTCATGTCTCATTTTTATATGCTCTCAGAAAGATAACCAATTTCTCAGTTTTACAGATGTGCCACCCTGACTAATGTTTTACATTCTCACGCACATGTAAATTTTGTAATACATTACAGTAGAGCTGTGCTGGAATCGAGTTTAAATACTAAGCTTTCTCAGGCCTCTGAAAAGAAAGCATGACCTCTCTTCCTCCCTACAGCTCGAAAACCTTCACGGCCCAAAACGTAATCTCCCATTTTTGATGCTTGCTAGAATTGTTACACAGTCGGTCAGCATTCTGACTCAGTTCCAAACAGGTAGGTATACCCCTGAAGCCAGAATGCACTCTAGGAATTAACAGGCCTGTGCTGAGAGTAATAAAGAACAGCAAAACAGATAACTTGTTTCTTATAGATACATCCTCCCTGAAATACAGTAACCAGTAATTTAGAAGAGCTGGTAGTTTAGATCACCTAGTTTAGCTTGATTTATACTACCTAAGTTCTCCTAGAATGAATTTGGCTACTTCTCCACCAACTTTTTACAATCAAAACTTTGCCAGCACTGTTCATGTTGGCCAGAACGTTACAAACCTTAACAAAGCACTGAATAAATGAGAATGCTTACCAGCAGCGACTACAGCTGGAGGAGGCGAACCTGCCTCGCCACCGCTTGTTTGGCTCATGGATGCTACAGATGTTTCTCTGGAAGGTGGTAACTGCAGCTCCTTTGGGAGAAGGTCATAGACAGATTCTGTTGAACAAAT
The DNA here is from genome assembly GCF_964211825.1 of Aythya ferina. NCBI lineage: Eukaryota > Metazoa > Chordata > Aves > Anseriformes > Anatidae > Aythya > Aythya ferina. The sequence continues at coordinate 1,113,768 of NC_140308.1, forward strand.
GGAAAACAAAAAGGAAAAGGGTTTATTAAGAAAAAAATCATGCTCTGTAAGAGAGAAGAAATACTGGTTTTGTCTAAAAAGATATGACCTATGATGTGACGTTCTCAGAAGCTTCCTAAAAAGTTACATCAGGTACTCAGAGACCCTAACGTTATGGAATAAAGTTATTTCAGAAGACAAACCACGGAAACACGAAGATACACGTTCTCCAGAGTGAAACAAAAACACCAATTTGTTCAAACAAAGAAATAATTCATGACCTTCCACAGAAGCTGTACTCATTTCGAATGACAGAGCTGCCGGCATATACCAAGAACCACGTGAGAACCAAAGACAAACCCGCTGCCAGAGCCCAACCTGTGCAACTGCATTTCAGAGACTCACCTAGCACCATCACCTGCAGAACATTTACAAAGCCCTCCCAGGAAAGCATCAGCTCCTTACCTAAGATCCCTTATTTCCATTTTTCTTGCCGTAAGCTTTTTGATAAAGTGCCACAGGCACCCCTAGGCAAGCAGCCTGCTGGCCCCAACCGGCATTCACGGCAGCTCTCTGACCCCTGAGAGGGGATTTGTGACTCGGGTCGCAGAGCCGCACGGTGCAGCAGCCCAGGCACACGGGCTGGCAGCAGGTCACCCGGCTGGGCAGGGCTCTGCACGAACACCTCCCAGTGCATCGTTAGGTTACCTGAGATAATTACAGCCACGGGCACGCAGCTCTGAGCACACCTCTTCAAGGGGACCCATGGAAGATGCACGGCTGCTTTAAACGCCCAAGGCGGGGATGCAAACAACCCAGCTGAACAGATGCGAGCTGAATCCACAGCTCTGCACCACGGAACTCTAGGAAAATCCCTTATAAATATTATTTGCGTGCCTGAGACAGGTATGGAAAGCTCAAGGCAGATTTTTAATGTCACTGTGGCTCAGCTTCCCAGCTGGGCAGTAAAACTTAGCAGCAAGTGTCATTCACACCAACCTGCTTCCGTCCAAAAAGCATCAGTGACACAGCCTGGCAGCATACTTTGTGAACCACAAAATCCCAGCAGCTTTCAGAGACAACGTCTACTTATTTCCACGCTGAAAGGCCCCTGTAAGCTCGGCCACTGGCACTGCTGTCAATGCGTCAAAAATGCCTCCAAATAGAACGTGGCATTTGGAAACCACAAGGTGTGTGCTGGTCTATTTCCTGCTGAATTACAAGTTTTCTTCAAGACGAGCATCTTGATTCAGGAGGCCGATGAAGTAATGAGGTAGGACTGAGCTTTAGGGTTTGATTTTGTGTTTTTTGTGTGTGTGTTTTAAATATTTACTTCTTAAAAGTGACAAAGATTCGGTCAAATCTGCCTCTTTAAAGGGATGCTCAGATCCAGACCCCCCAAAGCGTGTCGTTTCTCAGGGAACCGGTAATTTTACCTACCACAATCACAGGCACGATCTCTGTGAATAACCCTATCGACACGATAAGGAGAGGGAGGGCAGGAGGAGCAAGCATTAGAACTGAAGCACTTTCCCCCAGACCATTACAAGCCAAACCCTGCTGTGCCTGCACCGTGCGGCCAGCCCCATCCTGAGGCACTGGGGGATGGCACCCAGCACCAGGCAAGCAGCCGCCCTAAGCGCAGCCTGTGGAAAACGTCCCAGGTTGTCTTCCTGAGGGCACGGGCTAACACACACCCCCAGTGACCCGGGCTATAGGAACTGCCGTTCCCAAACCTTCCTCAGGGATCCGAGTTGTGCCGGTGCCTTTAAGAAAGCTTGCCACATCAAACCTGCTCTGAACTGATCAGACTTCAAATGAAACTTTGTGTTTTCACCTAAACACAGGCCAATGTTTATATATGCTGCGCTATAAATAGCATTAAAGCAAAAACTGACAAATTCCAGAAAGATTAGAGTTGCTGCAAGGAAACCAACTCTTCCCAGAGGATACAGCTTCTCTCCGTGCCTGCTGTCGCTCCCAAATAGCTGAGTCCCTTCCCCGTTGCTCAGCTCACCTCCATCACCGCTTTGGGGTTTCTGTTTGGGTTTTTGTTTGGTTTTGAGCGCACACACACACACACACACAGACACTCCTTCTGCTAGAACTTTGCATTTATTCCTGTGGAAAACATCCACAAAAAGAAAAAGCTGTTGTTATCTAAACCCAGTATTGCTTTTGAAGAAAAGAAAAGAAAAGAAATTAGCATCATTACATATTTCTGTCTAATTAGCAGGAAAAATATGTAAACAAAATTCCTGTCCTCAGCAGCCACTGTGGTGAATAAAGGAGTCAGGATTCGGGCAGCTGACAGCACAAGTGCCTTGTAATGCATTGCTTCTTTTGAATCCCCTTGAAGAACGTATCTGTTGATGCCGAGATCCCGTTCTAGTCTAGCAGCAGCTCCATTTACACCCAACAATCTCCATAAATACACTTTCTTTCTCCATATAGGAAAAAAGGAATCTCTTTTTCAGGGTTATTGTTATCATGAGGTATAAACAGGATCCACACACAAGCAGAATAAAGCTAACAAATGCTCGGCAGCAGCCAAGAGGATCACACTCAGCCCCCCCCACAAACCCTCACCAGTTTCTGTGCCACGCATCCGTGCCATCGGCTATCGCACGCCCTCCTCGCAGGGAGCTTCCAAATCTCACACCATCCCTCCAAATGCCTCGCTGGACGAGCTGGGTGAGCCCAGGCCTCGAAAATCCCGGTACTGAAATCAAGGACACCCGGGGAAGGGCAGATTTACAAAAAAGCCCTCTAAGTGTCAAGTTTCTTCAACTGCCCTTTATCCGATTATGCTGCCAGCGTAATCTCTCCGATCAGCTGCCTGGAACTTTGATGTGCCTGCCAGTTATGCTGCCAGGTCAGAAAACTGCATTTCACGTGGCTGTACCGACCAGCACGGCCCCACATACCGAGCCAGCACCCCAGGCAGCAAAGTTTGACACCTGGGGAGCACAAGGTTTTGCCAGTGTGCTGCCTGAAACTGCACAAAGCACTCAGAGTCGAAATATTAATGAAAACCAATTAAAGCAATACGGTAGCAGAGATGCTCAGCACAAGCACAGCAGGGCCAGGAGCAGCAGCAGCAGCCCGGACACGAGGCAGGGCCGCCAGCAGCACTCACCCAGTGCCATGCACTGCTGGACCTGCAGCACCTGGGGAGCTGCACACCACTGAGACCGGGTCGCTCCGTGCTCAGCTTCGCACTGGAATGGAGACAGACTCTGTCACTTCAGCTGGATGGGAGGTGGGGAGAGGAAAGCGAAGGAGTTTCCCCAGGACAGCTAATGGAAGCAGCTGCAAACCATCAGCTCAGCACTAAGGCAGCAAACCCAAGGCGCAGCGCCCGCACTCCCTCGCTCGCGGTGCTCGCAGGACTTCCCTGCAGCTCCCCACGCTGAGCGGCCCCGGTGATTCCCAGCTGCAGCCACGCAGGAATCTCAGCTGTCCAGCCTCAGAACTGAGATCTCCAGCAACTTAGTGCCCCGGTAGCTCTCCCTGTGCCGGGACTGGTTCACGAAGCTGCTGCAGGGGGCGCGGAGCCGGGGCGTTTTCCACAGGTCGTGGCGGTGCCTGGCCCTTAGGCGCACATCCTGGAAATCTCTCCCCGCTCCTCTGGCCTCCTGAACAACAGCAAAGATAATCCCTGTGTTTTAATAAGCTCTCCGCACCGAGCGGCCGCCCACTTGATCCCTAGCGCTGTTAGTCTCCTCAGCATGCTCTAATACCCACACAGCCCTGGCTGCTTCTTCCCAGGCCATTTCCTTGCCGCAGCACATGACGGTCACACCAGAGATTAGCCAAAACCTTGGTGCACTCTCCCCATCAGCTGGCAGCGTGCTAGCAGAAACCCCTTCTCAGGACGTACTCCAAGCTGATCAGACAGCAAATAGGCAAAGACAGCTGCTTATAAGGAACTACATTTATAAAAAAAAAAACAATTAGAAGCGCATGAATCTGCAATAGTTTCAGCTACATGGGCTGTGAGAAAAGTCCAATGGAGCACACATACTCTGCCAATGAAAGAGACCCTAGGAAGAAAAAGCAGTGCCCATGTTCCACCACATCCCCAGGTAAGCATAAAAAATCAGGTTCAGAGTACCCATGCGTGCACACAGATTCTGTGACTCCAACAGTTCAGGTTGAAGGGTGAGCTTTAAAGCCACAGGCCTGGCACTCCTCGCTCGGAAGGCAGCTGCGATTTAGTACAGCTACACGTGCAAGTCAGGGGCTTCTGGATCCTTTTGGAAAAGGCACTGAACCCCAAATCTATGCTACACCTGAAAAACCAAGGGCTCTGATTCTGTCCGAGGACACTATGCATTTTCTTTTATTTTTAAACACGGAGTTTGGCTCTACCCAGCAGCGCAGAGCCTAGGCCCAACAATACGGTGTGGTGGCTGAGCGCGCTGGATGCCAACAGCTCCGCCACAATAGCTCCGCTCACAAAAGGGTTTCAAAGAATGACGGAGGGGTGGGAGAGTTCCAGCAGCCCGAAACGCTCGGCGCACAAGCAAAGCCTTGCTTTGTTGCCAAACGTTGGTGTCCTGTGACCCTCACGGACTCGCTGTACACAAAGCCTGGGTGTGGGAGCACTTCCAAGGCAGCGCGCGGGCTGTCAGGAAGAACCCGCAGGAGCATCCGATTGCCACGTTCTCTGCCCACCCCCGGCCCCCTCCAGACACCCACCAAGGGCACCAGGAGAGGAGCTCTGAGCGAGTTCATTACAGCAGTGCGGGACGATGGCTGGATGGCAGGAGCACCCCGGAGCTCCATGGAGGCACTGGGAGTCTGCAGAGGGTGGTGAGAGGGGACGGCACTGCCGCACCAAGGCAGGACAGGGCCAGGGGCCAGATCAGCCTGTGACCACGAAGGACTGGTGTGTTCCTTTTTTTGTTGTTTCCTCTAACATCCTACCGACTGGCCTTGATGCACGCCCCTTGGAGCGCCCTACAAGCCGTCGGTCTGACTCTCCTGCTCTGGCACTCCCACGAGCCCCGTCACACCTCGCAGCTCCGGGATGAGCCGGGATGAGCCGCGGGCCCCCGCTCACACCGCGGAGAGCAGCCAGGCCACCCGCCAGCGCTCCTCTCGCTGGCAGAACTGGATTGCTACAGCAACAGTGGCAGGTTTTCAAAGAAACTGCAGTGTATACAAGGATGTTTTACACAGCCAAACATAAAATCTTCCTTCCAGTCCCCTCTGGCTTCAGACAAAAGAAGCGAACCCTAAATCAACATGATTCATGAGCACGCAGGGAGAGGCAGATGCCATCACTCTGCCTGCCCTAGAAAACTTTGATTACAAAGTTTGTGCTGCTGCAACCCCACTCCCAAGTCGCAGCCGAGGCTCTGTGCTGATGATGCAGCACCGGACGCTGTAAAGTCCAAACCCTGCCTGCAAGCATCGCTGCTCCGACACAGAAACGCGCCACGAGTGTTAGCAACGAGGAGAGAAGAGCTTGCTGAGGGATGCACACTTCTATTTTAAACAACGATGATCAGTAATACATTATTAACCAGCAAAGTCATTAACTTTTTATCACAACAGCAGGATCATTGCCTCTCGTATTTAAAAATAAATAAATGAAATCTGAAAAGTTTTTCCTTCCTTCCCTTTTTTTTTTTTTTTTTTTTTTTTTTTTAAAAGAAGCAAGAATTCGTACCAAAATGCTGCTATTAGAAGGGTAATCTTGCAACCAACCCATAACCGAGCCCAACCCGGTTACTGCAGAACGCCACCAACCTCCAGAAAAGCTGTTAATATTCACGATTCTGCACAGCAGGGTAGGGTTGAGAAATTAATCCCTTTAAAGTTGAATTTCAGCAACTGACAAAGGCATGTGTTAGCTGAACTCTATTTATGGCATACATCCAAATATCAAATAAAGCTTTCCTGGCTGTGTTTCAGTCATCCCCATTCACAGCTCAAAGAGGACTTTATAAATGCAGACAGACAGCATAAATCCTGGGTCTTGTTTGCATCCAATTTTACAAATCTCAGAGAGAGAACGACTTTATTTACTGAGCGTCCCTTCAAGAAACGGCCCGGTAATGACTTAGTGAAGCATCTGCCCCATGCAGTTGTAAATTCCAGAGCAAACCCCAAGAACTCCAAGAAACCAATAAAGCACCACGAGGGACAAGGCAGAGAACCAAGGAACGACAGAACCCCAAGTCCTTCAACGCCGCGGGGCACCGCTCCACAAACCCCTTAAACCTCTCAGCCACGGCTGAAAGACTCGGTTACACACGAGGAGTGCTTAAAGATGCACATCTCGCATAGCCCAGAATGGGAAGAAAAAGAAAAAAAAACACCTGTTGGCAATACCTTAAGAGTTAGAAGAAAGCAGTCCAGCGCTGCCATGCTTTGATCCTCCAGCACACTGGAAGCTGAGCTGAGCTTATCCTTAGGAAAGGCTCCGAACATGCCAGGTGTGACAATTCAATTAGCAACTCAAACAACTCCATTTTGCCATGTAACAACTATAGGAAATGCTACAACAAGGACACTTCTTCATTTGAGATTCTACACTAAACTGAATTTTAAAGCTAATTGGTTTTCTCCTGCCTTCACACTCTGTCACCACCCTGACATTCTCGAATGCTCAAACCCACCACCACACAATGTCCAAAGAACAAAGATCAGCCCTATCTATCTATCACCCACCTTAAAACACTGCTATTGTTTCAAAATCAAAATTCCCTGGAAACACGGAGGTGCTCCCACCAGCGATGCCAGTCCTGTAGGTGCCACACGGCACCTGAACCAGAGTCACAGAGCAGCAGAATTGAATACCCTGAGCTGGAGGGGACCCACCAGGATCACCAAGTCCCACTCCAGGCTCCCCTCAGGAGCACCCAAATCCCAGCCCGTGTCTGAGAGCTGTGTCCAAATGCCCCAAACTCCAGGAGCTCGGTGCCGTGCCCCCTGCCCTGGGGAGCAGACAGCCTTTCACTGCACTGCAGCCACTTCTCGGATTCAGTATTTTACAATAAACACGGGGTTAGGAACTGTGCTCCTGAGCCTTGACATGCTCCCTAGCACACCGACCACCTGGAGCCCACAAACCACACGCGAGGTTCCTGTATCTCACCAGTTTCCCCCGGCTATTGCAAGATCCCATGTGAGCGGGTAAAACTGCCCCAATGCTGAAGGACACGAAGCAAAGGGAGGCCACCTGGATGCTGCCTCGGTGCCCAAGGCGCCTCAAACACGGCACAGCTGGGCCACCCGCTCAGCACACCGACAGCCGCTGCGGGCTGCTCTGAACGTGCTCAGGCTGGAACAGGAAAACAGGAAAAATTAAAAAAAAAAAAAAAAATTGGGCACAAAATCCTTCCTAGTGAGCTGGAATGCTGCAGCAGACTCACGTGTTGAAGAGGATTCGTACGAAGCACACCCTGCAGAGCACGAGGTCCCAGGGCTCCCTTCTCCTGGCCCCACACCATCCGAGGAGCAGCGCTGCTGATGTGCACCAGGCTGGGAGGCAGCAGCGAGAGGCACGCCAAACCCCCAGGCTGTGTTTGTGACCAACACAGCACCTGGAAGGAGCTCCTCACGGAAACCCAGATGCCAGCTGTTTGTAAAATCAGGTATGGAAAGCGTTAAGCAAGTTCTCAAACATGTTCACAGATCACTCTCAGGAGACCAGTAGGAACCGAAGCCAAATATTTAATGGCAAAACGTGGATAAAAAGTTATTTTCTGTACTGCAGAGCTAAAATCCCAATGGAATCAGAGGGAGAACAGCAGTGAAAGAATGAGTGGAGTAACTGGTCTGGAATTGCCAAGACACATAAAACACAAGGATGGTGATACCAAATCAAACTGAGTATTGATTAGGCCATCTCTCCTCTCTGACAGCAGCAAGCTGCAAAGTAAAGCTCACAAGAAAGCTTTTTTTTTCCACCAGGAAGCTTAGAACAGAATAGCTTCCAGGTTCTAACAACCAGCTACAGACTGGTCCCTGGCTTACGGGCTGCCCTGAGCGGCTGCATGCCCTACAAACCCTACAGCTCCCGACTCATTCATACTTTTTCTACCCAGAGCATTTATCAGCTGTTTCTATAATCAAACAGCGTACCAAAATATCGGCCTATCTTGTTTTAAACTGCTGCCGGGTCATTGCACTGGGTGTCTTTTATCTCTGGAGCCATGAAAAATAACAAATAGGCACTGTCTGTCTGCGGTATCCCGTCCGTGCCTTTCAGGCTCTTCTCCCACCCGCTCCACTCAATTCTCCTTCAGTTCTGTACACACAGCACTGGGGACGCTCAGGCTTGACGTGGATTGAAGGCAAGGCACCGTAACAGAGGGTAAGCCCGCAGAGGGTTAGAGGTCATGGAGATAATCAGCTAGCACGCTGATAATGATCCTATCCGGACCGATATAGCATCCCTGTCAAAAGCTGCTGGGGACTCCTCATGTCTCTGCCCCAGCACGCTTACAGTACGCTGCCACAGCCCTCAGAAAGCACAGCACACCGCGTTACACCTCACATCTCCCCCGACAGTTAACGTTCCCCTCCTCAAATTCCACGAGGGGAACCTCGCTCTCAGAGCTTCTTCAACAGGTAATTAGTAGCCCACTACACTAAGTGTCTGCTTCAAACTCCCAGTGCTTCAACTTGCTTTCATCCACGCCTGAAAGCTTAATTCCATAAAAATAAAGCCCCACAGATTCCCTGGCTCAGGGGCAGAGAGGTAATCTTACCAAATGAATTCTTTTGCTGTTGTACTAATGTGCTGGCATACCTGCACGACGAGCAGTTCTTCATTTTACTCTGAACAACCTAATCCCTTCCCTGCTACCACACCTCTCAAAGCACTTTTTTTTTTTCCTCCTTAAGTGAGAGCACAGAACTTAAAGTACCAAAGCTTGAACTGAATCCTTTCAGGCCACAAAACAAAAAATAAATAAATAAAAAGATCTCCCCACCCAATTAAAAAGCAATTCCACTCCAGGCAGGGCTCAAGTTTCAAGGAGCGGCAGGTGGCTCTGTCCGCAACTCAGATGCCCTAGAAGAAAAACAAAAGTTTGATACCCGGATGAAATCTGCGCACGGGCAAAGGAAGGGCCCTGACCACGCTCACTCAGATATACTTACAGACCAGATCTATTGAGTTATTTTTAACCCCTGAGGCTGGTCAGACACTGCCACGGGTTGCCCAGAGCGGTGGCAGAGTCTCCACCCGCAGAGATGCTCAGACCCAAGTGGCTGCAGTCCCCAGCAAGCCTCGGCGGCAGCACAACACACACAGCTCCTGTCCTGCCCCTGCACAACCAGTACCCTCACTGCTGTACCAAGCCTAAATCCAGTTCCTGGGGTCTGCAACATTTACTTACGAGACAAAACCAGGGCAATTATCTGTCACTGTTTTAATTGGAATGCATGTTCTAAACCAAGACACTTTTTTCCCCTAAAAAATACCAAACTACTTAAAAATTAAAAAAAAAATGGGAGACATCATTCCTAATATTAAACTGAGACGAACTTTAGCTGGAAACAGGCACAGAGAGGTCCTGATGCTGCTGCTGCACCCCAACCCAACTGCACACACAAAGGCAGGGGCTGCCTGGCACAATCTCTGCCACTGCCGCCAGCAGCACGCAGATGGGAGCAGAGCAGAACCTCAATGGGACGGGTTGGCACGCACAACTCGCCTCTCCCTGCCCTGTTTTACAAAGCAGCCTGCACAGCCACCATCAGTTAACAGCCGTGTGAGTAGATGGTGTTCCCCCACGTGCAAGGGAACAAACAGCCAGCAGTTACTGCTCCCCGGCTTATTCTTTTCCCATCACTCCGGAGTGCTGCTATCAAAACTTGCAGATTCTGCTGCTCAGCAAATCCGTACAAAGTCAGGCCTGCAAACCATGAGACTGAAGCAGCTGGCCTGGGGGTGTCCGTGTGCCTGAACTGGAGTGAAGCTCCCCCGCACAAAAACTTTTCATTCCTGTCTTTAAGCCTCTTTCTTCTCTGTAGGCTTCCCCTTGCTGGGCGTTAGCATCTTTGTTTGCTCACCAAACAGCCTGAACTTTACCACAACTCAAATCTGCTTTTAACAACAGAACTTTGTGTTACTTCGGCATTTTGCATTTGTTTTACAAGCTCTGTAAGATGATCTGAAATCCCTCCCAACTGTTTACAAAACAACCATAAAGCCTTTCCAGCCGCTGCAGGGACAACAGATCGACAGGGCTGGGAGAGCGATTCTTCAGCGCGTTTCTGTAACCAGAGAAACCTCTCCTCCTCCCAGCCTCGCCGCGATGCTCAGCACCCAGCTCACCAAGAAGCACCCAAGCGAGCCCCGTAGCAGAAGGGACGTGAGGCACCTGCATTTCAAACGCTGCTAGAGCGCCGCGCCTTCTGCAAAGAGCAGTCACTGCGGGATTTATGCGCCCAGCACAACCCCACTGCTAAACACAGCTCAGCTCGACCCGAGCTCTTGGCAGTCGGTGCCGAGACAATCGCTGCACTTCGTGATGGGAAAGCCCCAGCCGGGCTCAGTATTTTCAACCTCATCGGTTTACTCTTTACATAAACACAGGGAAGATAACACACGTGATAACCGCACGGAGATGAGCACATACCTTACTCCACCTGCACTTTGGCCACTCATCAATTTCTGCACGGCTTACCGGTGTATCTGAACTGCAAAGCCAGGCCAGGCTGCTGTCTTCTTTGCAAAAGAAATCATTTCTATTCCCTCGTTTTCTCCAACTCCAAGTAATTTCCACCTAAATCTAACTAATCTGTGTATCAATGTGATCAATCAGACCAAGACTCCATATGACTATATGAAGTCTGGCAATTGTTTTTATTAATCAACAGACCCCAAGAGTCATCAAATATTCTGTTGAAAGCTTATAAATAAGCCAAGAAAGATCAGGTGCCTTATAAAAATTGGATGGTCTTAACCTACGATCTGGGAAACAAAGGACAAAATAAAAGGTTCTTGACTATGCTGAGGAGCAACATGCTATAGATTCCCCTCATGAGCAGCTTTGATGGATTTCAAATATGCAGGTCCTGGACTGACTGAAGCCCAGAGCTGTTGGAGTAAGCCTGGAAAACGCAGACAGAACTTTCCAGAGCGAAACAAAGCACAAGGGATGCAGGGTGGCACATCGACGCACTGTGCACACCCCCAGAGCCAGCAGCACCCACCGCAAGGAGCAGCTCAGGGGCAGGGGGAGGTGCTGTGCCGTGGAGAGCCCCACACGGCCCCTGGGCTGGCAGCCTTTGGGCAGCAGGAGGCACACCTCGAGGAGCATCCCCTCCTGCACAGAGCCGGTTTGGCAGTTCCACCTCATCTGCTACTTCCCCGGCCGCTAATCCCAGCCCTCGAGATGCCCGGTCTTGTCTCGACACCGCCGCTTGTGCAGCTGCACAGTAAATTAGAGCAGGGGGCAGAACGACGTCAGAAAACCCGATCAAAAGCACAACGCACTCATTCTAGGTTGGTTTCCCAATCCCATTCAGCTCGCAGACACGAGAAAACAATCGAGCTGGCACAATTTGGAGAACAGCCCATGGGTGGGAACAGGCAGCGGCGCGGGGCTGCTCACACAGCACCGTCCCCACACTCTTCGAGTTACGGCACGAGAGATGGGGACTCCACGTCCTCCCCAGCCCCAAATCCTGACATGATCATCCTGCAGCAACACACTCCAGAGCTCTGATTTTAAAGCCAAGTAGCTAGAAAGCTTCAAAAGCGAAGCAGAGATCTGCAAGGCTGACAGAGCTTCAGGAACTCTGGCAGAATCCACGTCCCACTGCCTTATGCCCCAACCCCGGCCACATGCAGGCCGTCCCCGTCGGCACCACTCGGCACGGTTTGTCTGCCCTGGCACCTTCTGGGAGGTGCAAAAAGCAGCTAAAATCCACGTGTTATTTCTATTACCAAACTGCTGGAATTAGTTCTAAACTTCAAAACTAAAAGCAGAGCCTTAAGATTTGTGTAAAGCGTCTGTTCCACCTCCTGGAGATAATTCACTCACTGTCTTGCCGGAGTTACCTCTCGGTTCTAGTAGAAAAAACATCGCCAAGCAGCACGTGTCCTGCATCGGCGGCTCGGCGAGCACAAGTAGGCTACAGTCACTGAAGCAGGGAAGGAAACGGAGTTGTGCCTGTGTGACGTTTCCAGGGCAAGGGAGCTATTTAGGACACTGCGAACATTTTTCTTGTTGCTTCCAGTTCCAGAAAGTCTCGCAGCTTCACAGTTGCTCAGATATGTGAAGCAAAAACAGAGGGGGGGAGTAGGGGGGCTACAAACTTCTGATCTTACTTGCTCCAGCGAAAAAAAACGCACCTTTCAGTACACACGTTACTTTTTAGTTGCTTACAATGAGCGCGTTAGTTAGAGCAGCACATTTCATCGGCTCACATTCAGTACCTGACGCTGGATGAACTGCTTTCATCACATTTTTTCCCTCTGCCCGTTCGTCATGAATAGCTAACTTTGTTAGGCTTGAATGCTGCGTGTGATGCTCGACCACAGCACAACTGGCCTCAAGGTTTTCGGTTTTACGCTCCAGTGATTTTTCTACTCCATTACTAATTTGTATGCACATTTTGGTTGTTTTATTTCAAGAAGGACAGCGCGTTACGTAAAGATGGGAAGGCCGCGATTTCTGGTCATCTCAGGCATCTCACCAGCAGCTCCCATCCTTCTGCAAGAGCCACCAAGCATTCACATTTTAGAAATACCATCAGTATTTAGGAAGCTGGATTTCTAGTCCTCAGCACAAGCCAGTTCTTCAGATGCCGCGGGGATGAGCCCCGGCAGCAGGCCTGGGCACCAACGCTCCGCGTTTATTTTATTTTTAACAGCCGTAACCGGTCAGGTTGCAGAGGCCTGCAATTTGGGCTGTTTCACTATCATTTTCAGCCAACACAAGCTGGCACGGCCGCTGGAGGAGTGGTCCCACCCTTCCCCACAGCCAGTTCTCACATGTCCCGTCCTTGAGTCAGCCTAAGTCATTCATGAGGGCCCACAGCAAACACGGGCAGGAGACTCATCTGGGTCAAAGCACAGCTTCTCTTCCCCTTCTTTTCTGGGGGCGGGGGACGGTGAGAAGGAAGAAGGGCAGAGCAGAGTTAATTTTGATAGCATTGGTTCCCCAGCCCAGCTCACTGCACGGCTACAGAAACGTTGGCACGAGCAGAGCAGCGAGGGAAAAGGGGACGAGAGTGTTTTGAGCTCGGCAAGAGTGGATTCGTGCTGGCTGGAACGGCTCACGGAACTACGCAACAGCATAAACCGGGAGAGAAAGTACTTGGATACTCAGAGGAAAATATTCTCTTTCCCAAGGTAAATATAACAGGAAAAAAAAAATCAGATGAATAATCGGATCAAATTTTAAGTTACTGATGCTCGCTTTGTATCGCCGTTTCACCTCAGTCTATGTGTTTTCTGAAGTTTTGCTGAACATTTTGACAGGAAGATGAAAACAAAAATCTGATCTGAAAGGACCACACAAGCAAAAACATTAATGCGTAGCGACAGCGTGCCCTGATGACATAACTCAGCCCCTCCAGGGAACGGGCCAAACGATACCACAAAAATTGGGCTACCATGAGCCACGTCTCGAGTCACTGCAGCTTCAAATCTAACTGCAGGTTTTCTCTTTTCTTAAAGAGCAGACAAGCACATTTCAACCCGCACACTGATGTTCTTCTACCTGAGCTCCAACAAACTCAAGTACAAACACCAGAAAGCCTCGGGGCTGCCACAAAGACCCCAACCTCACGGTTTGGCCCACGTCCGTGCTCTCATCTCCAACACATGCCAGCGAGCAGCCCTGAGCACACTGGGACAAGAGCATCGCTCTGTCACCCTGCTCACACTGCCAGGCCCGCAGCTAGGGCCCAGCCGAGAAGTTACTGGCCCCAGTTCAGCTGCAGCCCTGGGAGCGCGCTGCCGAGGAGCTCCTCGCACGCCCTCATCACAGATGCATAGTTGTGGCTCCCTCGCGGCGTTCAGGCCTCTCCCTTATCTCATCAGGTGCACCTATGCTCTGATCCAAAGGATAAGTTGACGGGGTAAGTTTATCCAGAGTGTAAGTCCACAGGATAAGTTTATCTGTCTCTATCTATAAAACTAAATAAAAAAGCAACCGAGCGTGTTCTGATTAATCAGATAACCGCTAATACCTTTTCCTAAATCCCGCTAAAGTCGTACAAACATACCTTGCAGCAAAGAGAACAGATTAATTATTGCTGTAAAAGCGTATTCATTCATTCTAAATTTCAATTTAAATTAAAATGCATTTCAATTAACATCTCCTTGATCTCTTGTTATGACAAAACATAAAGAGCAATCCTTGCCTCGGCCTCTTTATGGCCACTCACTGCGCTGCACGCCCCTATCACGCGCCCTCTCGCTCGCACCAGGAGGCTCGTTACGGCCACTCGAAGCCTGAGACGTCCTTCTGCAGCCCCCTGCTAGCTCTGACCCCACATCAGCACTGCCAGAGGGAAAATGTGCTCTTAATCAACCCTTCCAAGCAGCTCTTCCTACCTGACCCAGCCACTCAGCCATCCTGTTAACTAGAAACAAATTACGATTTTGGAGCATTCACAGTAGGAGCGGTGAGCTCACAAGTTCTGCTCAATTAAGCGTGAGTCCTCGAAGAAGTCCCGTGCCTTACACGGAAGGCTTTTATTTCAGACGTTTTCCTCCTTATTTAATAACCTACATTTTTTATTGATTGAATTGGGAATTTGGAAGACCCATTTGATGGGGTTTTAACAGCTGAATTTTTGGTTTATTTTACTAGATCTGCCCTGGCTCAAAACGCTTCTCCCTTCCATTGTCCTCACCAGAACCAAAGCCAACTGGAGCACATCAGACAGCAGGAGGCCGCAGCCCCCGGCAGCCCCACGCCCCCGGTTACCCCAGGAGCCCCCTGCAGCCCCAGGCCCCCAGTGACCCCCCAGCCCCCCCCCCACCCCCTGACAGCTGCAGGCCCCGCAGCGAGGCGCTGGCCGCGGGCAGCCCGCGAGCTCCGGACTTGCACTTTCATTCGTGGCCGCGCTTTTCTTTCTTTCAGCTTTGGCACTAATGACACATGACTCACGGTTAATAAGCGCCTTGCGAGCAGCTTCATAAAAAAAAAAAAAAAAAAAAACTATATAAAAAAAAAAAACCTTTAATCTTTGCTCCGGTGTTACCCACGGCCCCCTCCCCCCCCCCCCGCCCTGCACCCTCCGGGCGCTGCCCCCCAGCCCCGGGGACCCCGCAGGGCCCCGCCAGGCCGAGCCCCGAGGCTGGGGGGGGGGCCGGGCCGCGGCCTCCCGGGGTGAACGGGGCCGCATCCGCGTTCCCGGCCGCGGCCCGGTCGGGAGGCGGCAGCCGCGAGCCCCCCGCCGCCGCCGGAACCCGTCGGGACACATTCCTGCGGGAAACGGCCTGGAATGCGCCCGGGGGAGCCCGGCCCGAGCCCGGGAGGGGGGGGGGGGGGGAAATTGTGAGGGGAGAGGATTGAGGTGGGGGGGGGGGGGGGGGGTCGGCCCCGCGGCCCGGTCCCGGGGCCCCGCTCACCCTTGGAGTACAGCGACTTGGGGGACTCGAGGTCGAGGTCGGCGCTGAGCAGAGAGATGAAGTCCGAGGGCATCGCAGCTCCGCGGCCCGGCGGGGCGAGGGGCGGCGGCAGCGGGGCCGGGCCGGGCCTGAAGGGTTGGGGGGGGGGGGGGAGGGAAGCGGCGGGCGGGGGGGCGGTGGCGGCGGCGGTGGGACGGGGCCGGGGCCGGGGCCGCGCGTCAGGCCGGGTCGGGTCGGGTGCGCTCGGGTCGGGTCCGCTCGGGTGGGCTGGGGCCGGGCCGGGCCGGGGGCTCCGCTCGCCGTGGGGACCGGGCGCCGCCACCCGCCGCTGACAGGAGCCGGCCGCTGCCAACGGAACGCGCCCGCCCGCCCCCTCCGCTGCCGCTCTGCGCCTGCGCGGCCCGCGGGGAGGGGGCGCGCGCCAGGAACCCCGGCGCCGCCGGCCCGCGCATGCGCACCGGGAGGGGCGGGGGGAGGAACGGCCCCCCCCTCCCGGCCGGGCCCCGCGCGCATGCGCCGAGCGGTTCGCGGCGCTGTTCTCGCTCTCCGGCTGGCGGCGGCGGAGTCGCAGCGCGCGTGCGCGGGGCCTCGTGGGGAGGGGCGGGGCGAGGCGGGAGAGAGAGGAGGGAGGGGGGGGCCGCGCGCGGGCGGGGGGCGAGGAAACGTCTAGAACGGGGGGGGGGGGGGGGGAGTGAGGGGCCCCGAGCGGGGCCGTGAGGGGAGAGGAGGGGAGGCGGCGGCGGGGTCACGGCTGCCTCGTCCCGAGAAACGTCGGCATCGTCCTCAGAAATCGTGCGCCTTGCACCCAAAAACGTCTACGTTGTCCGCAAAAAAATCTGTATTGTCCCCCAAACAGTCTGCATTGTTCCCAAACAACGTCTGCCTTGTCCCTAAAAATAGTCTGCTTTGTCCCCAAAAAATGTCCATCTTGTCCCCAAAACATTTCCATCTTGTCCGCAAAAAATATATACATTGTCCCCAAAAAATCTGCGTTGTCCCCAAAAAAGTCCACCTTGTCCCCCAAAAACATTCATCTTGTCCCCAAAAAACATCTGCATTGTCCCCAAAACTGCATTGTCCCCAAAGAAGTCTGCCTTGTCCTCAAAAACAGTCTGCCTTGTCCCCAAAAAACATCCATCTCGTCCCCAAGAAATGTCTACATTGTCCCCCAAAAAATCTGCATTGTCCTCAAAAACTGTCCACCTTGTCTCTAAAAACAGTCCACCTTGTCCCCCAAAAATGTCTATCTTGACCCCAAAAACGTTTGCCTCATCACCAAAAAATGATAAAAATTCAGATACAAAGGGGCCGTGGGCCCAGCTGTGGCGCTCGGTGCTGGGCCGGGCACACGGTGAGGGCCCCACAGGGGTTGTGGTGGGAGCAGCCCCCCAGACCCCGGCCCAGCCGCCCCGGGCCTCGGCCCCAGAAGCCGCCAGGAGCGGGGGGACGGGGCTGGACACGCACAGCACCGTGCAAATTTGTGGCTGTGGATTTACAGGGATTAGCTGATGAATTTACCGAGCGCCTGGTGATTCCTTTTACCATGGGAGGTTTAAAGGGAGGGAGAAAAGCTGCGGAGTGGTCATGTTTGGGAGAGGAGAAGGAAGAGGCCGAGATCGTCCCCGCTCGGGCCTGGGGCGGCACGAACACGGCTGCCAACGAGGGGCGAGAGAGCTGCCCTGGGGATGGCACTGAGACATGAAAACCAAATGAAGCATCCCAGGAAAAATGCCAGGCTGCCATCTAATCGCCTCCTGTGGAGGCAGGGAGGGGAAGGGAAGGTTTTCTGAGGAGGTGCTGCTGGGCGGTGGTCGCAGGTCCTGCTGCTGGAGGGGGAAGCAGCGAAGGACGAAGCAATGAAGGGCAGCAGAGCAAGACAGAGCGACCGGGCATGGGGAGGCACAGCAAGAGGCTTCCTGGTCGCTGCTGCCAACCCCAAGCGGAGCCGGGACCTTTGCCCCCAGCCTCCAGCCGTGCCCAAGACCTGGCTGAGCTTTAAGCACGAGGGCAGCTACAGCGCGTAACCAAATCTTCCTGCTGCCTGTTCCACCAGCCTGGGCTGCGCTGCTGGGCTGTGTGGGCAGCCAGTGAACCCCAGCGCGTGTTCCTGCCCAGAAAATTTGGGGATGGCGCAGGAGGAATTCAGACCAGTTACTCGTGAGGGCTGGAGGTCACCAGAGACCTTCTTGTACATTTTCCTGTGCTGTTATGATTTTTGAATATTTTGTGCCTCTGGCTGTGGTTGAACATCCAGCCTCAGGTTCGCTATGGGTGCCTGGTGCTTCGTGGGACCTTCCCAAAGTCGGCTTGGCTGATGGACAAAGATCTTTCACATCCCAAAAGGGCGAGCTGCAAATGGTGACTGTAGTGGAAACTGTGAGCAGGGTCATAACTGTGCAAACTACACAAACAAGGGAAGTTCAAACAACAAGGGAAAGGAAACCTGGCCCTGTTTGGGGCCGGAGGGCCCACAGCTGGGAGAACACGCTGATCCATTTTTTCCCAGTCAGTGCAGCAGAGATTGACAGAAGGATGGGCTCGGTTTGGGGATGCTGCCCTCGGCACGTGGAGATGCTCAGCCCTGTCCTTGCCCACTCCACACCCGCTCAGAGCGAGCCCTGCCAGCAGCCCATGGCATTGGGATGGGCAGCTCCATCCTGATGCTAGCACCGCAGCCGTGCCCATGAGCAGCACGCGGTGCTGCCCGCTCCTCCTGCACCCTGGTTCTCACCATTAGTGTATGGAATCAACATAGCTGGGACACACAAAAACCCCGGCCAACTAACTCCAGGCACTGAAGTGGGAGACTTCCCATGAAAAGTTACGTGCTCTGGGGAATTAAAGTATTTTCTCGTTTCGTGACTGAGCCCTTCCCCTGGTGCGAGGTCAGATGGTGGCAGGTGGGAGCGGGAGGCAGGCTGAGCCACACGCGTGTGCACACTGCAGGTGTGTGCGGTGCCGCTGGCCCCGCTGCAAGCCCTGAAGCCACGTAGGTGTTGTATTTTCTAGCTGCGCTAGAAGGCTGTCAGAAAATAATTAGGCTCTGTCAACAGCTCCCCTATTCCCAGATTACTGCTTCCTGACTCATTAGCGCTGCTGAGCTTGGCAGGAAACTTGTTTTATAGTAATTTCTGCTAGCAGCGTCCCTGGAGATGGGGCAGCGCTGTGCCTGTGACACCGGTGTCCACTTCAGCCTCGTGATGGAGGCGCGGGGCCGCGGGAGGCTGTCAGGACGCCTGGCCTCTCGTTGTGCCATGAGTGCTGCTGCTGCCCTGAGCAGCGGTTTGCAGCTTCCCACCCCACTGCTGGCCGCAGCTCCTGGGCTGCAGGCTGGGCACTAGCCTGGTGAGCACGATTCACCGATTTCCTGACCAATTGGTGTACATTTAGGGTTAGTACGCACCAGTGGCGCCTTGGCCATTAGAAGGGTGCTCAGGTACATCGGGCTTTTTCCCCACGCTTAGTGCAGTATTTCCCAAGGGAAATATTCTTCTCAGAGGCCGTGGTCAGTCATTTCATGTTCTGCACCACTCAAAGCAGGGAATGCCGGCACCCCGGGGCCCCGAGTGCTGCAGGAGGATACAACGGGAAGGGCAGCACTCGTGAGCAGAAGCAGCTCAGCACAACGGCTGTGCAGGGCAGGCAGGGCAGCATTCAAAAATAATGTTATGATCCCAAAGAGCTGGGTAGTGGAAGTGACGTGCAGCTGAGCAGCAAAAGGTCACAAAGCGAAGAACCGGAGAGGTTTCTGCTATAAATTATTGCCCTGGTAGCTGGGAGCAGCGACAGAGGAAACAACTGCTCCAGGCAGTCACGAGGAGGCTTGGCTGGTGGTGCAGCATCTTTGTTAAAGGCCTGTGCGGGATGCGACAGGCAACGTAACTCATGTGGCTGGAGAAATTGGTACTTTGGGGTAAGAGGCTGGGGGACAGCTTTGTCAGGAGCGTTTTAGACATTGTCACAGCCATGCAGGATTAATTCCTTCAGTGCTTGTTGTGTCACTTGAGCTGTCTCAGCAAAACAAGCTCATTTTGTTGCAGTAAAGAGCTTTAATAATTGACTCTGGCTATTAGGGATGCTTCTCAATTTTCAGCAGCTCCTGGCTCTGGGAGCACGCGGTGCAGGACGGCAGCCCTGGGGCCAACGCAGCCCCCAGGATGGCTCAGCTGCTGCTGAGGACTCATCTCTGCACAGGATGCCCCATGGATTCCCCCAGTGCCCGGTGCTGTTAACCCTGCACACTTGGCAGCAGGTCTAAGCATCGTTCAAAACCTCTGTATTTCTGTGGATTTTGGATCCAATTCCTCTCGATCAAAGATGAAGTTTACAGTGAAGGAGCGCTTGCCAAGAAAATAATTCACAACTTTCCTCTGCGTTGTGAATCCATTTTTCCTTTACCAAGCGCGCTCTGAGGATGTCCTGTCCTGTGACCAGGCTCTGCTTCCTGGACCGCTGAATGTTTTAGTACCAGGACCTCACGAGGGATGCGCAGTTGGCTTCATGAATTATCCAGCGCTGGTTACAAAGTGCCCCCTGCTTCCCCCAGCTACGACCCCCACTTCCAGCCCAATTAATGTCTTTTTTTTCCCCAGGCATTTCATCCACACCCACATTTTGATGCCTTGCTTTGCCCACATGCTGTCCACGAAGAGTTTCAGAGCCACACGGCAGCTTCACCTCGCAGCTGACTGGTGCTACCACTTCCACGGGTCCCTGATTTATGTCAGCTAAATCCCAAGACCCAAGCAGGCATTTCCCCCTGGCTTTCCCACCCAGTTACCCCATCAGCAGCTGCTGGTTCGTGCCCCTGCCAAAGTTCTCCTTGCTCCCGGGATGCCCCAGCTGGCTGCTGCCTCCTTGAAGCTGCTGCAGCTCCCGCGAAAGCTACAATTAGGCAAATTTGTAGAGCTCGATTCTGCTGACAGCTGTGGGAGGGGAAGGTATACTCCTCCAGAAGGATGCGTGTTGATGAAAGCTGCATTTCACAGCCGCTGTTTCATTTTTCCACTGAAAACCACCCTCCCATGCAGGTGGTGACGAAGGTCTGGGCTGCCAGAGCCAAGAGTCTGGTGGCACCGGGAGGCTTCTGCTGCCCAGGCCGTGGCCCAGAGCACGGGAGGCTGCTCCCCTGCACAGGAACAGACTTCAGGTTCTTATCTGGCAGAATTTGCTTCCATAGCTTCTTTGCTGCTCGCTTATCACACTTCCTGAGCAGGTGACTGGAACTTATCAGGATTACAGATGGGGCTCTCCCTGCGCCCCTGCTGCGATTATAAAAAGTGCCATTATTATCGTGACAGCATTAAACATTGTGCCGAATCAGCAGCTGCTGACCGGAGAGCTCACAAAACTGGGAAAGCCAGAGAGTGCTCAGCCACGTCAACGCGCCGCGGCTCCCCGAGATCTTCCGGACAAGTGAGCAAGTTCAGAGCAGAAGGGAACGACTGCACGACGTTTGTCAGCTGTGAGATTGAAATGATCCGTGTTTAGATCACTACAGAATGGATTCTGCAAAAAATCCATTTTACCCCTCAAAATCTGGGCTGCACAGCTCGCTGCTCCCTGACGTACCTTGTGCCGTGCCCGTGCTCTGAGTGAGCCCTTTCGCAGCGGCTGCACAGCTGGTGCCATCCGAGGGATCCTTCCTCTGACAGGAAGACAAATCCCACGTCTCCAATAACTCAACGTTTTCTCAGCTTTAACTCATTATTAGTTATAAGCAGAACAATTGGCACAACCAAATGCTCCTTTCCCTGGGCTGTGTAGTGCTGCAGCTCCCTCCCTCCGACGTGGTGCTGCTGCCACCGGTGTCCCTGTCCCCACAGCCTGCAGCGGCTGCAGAGCACCGGAGAACTCTGTGCATTATTCTCCCCAAGTCCTTCCCTTTATCAGCAAATTCCAGCAAAACCAGGCTGTATTTGGAGCTCCCAGCTCTGCCCTGCGTGCCCTCGAGCCGGTGAGCAGCGACGCTCCGTACTGTGCAGGAATTGGGGTTTGGGAAGGGGCAGAACCCCCAGCGCTGAGCTCCGCAGGTGTTCCTGCAGTGGCTGACAACACACGCTGCCTCCGTACTCGTGTCTGCACTTCTCCACCTCTCAACCTCTCCTCGGAGACACCTGAAGGAGCCCTCACCACACGCCCAGCTCCCATCCCAGGAACTTTCCTGGCAGGGCCGGAGCCGAGGCAGCACCAGCTGTGCAGGAGTTCCGTGCCAGGACAAAGCCTTGGAAGCCTCCTTCTTTAATCCCCAGATGAAACGGGTAAACAACTTTGTTAAAGCCTCCTTTGTGCCCGGAGTGCTTTCACACCCACTGGACCCATCGCTTGGAGGAAAGTGGGGAGGACGGGGGCTGCTCCCTGGGCAGCGTGCGGGGCCAGTGGGTCCCGTGCTCCTGCATCCTTCAGCCCGGCCCCACTCCGTCCCCAGAGCCCAGGAGGGAGCTGCAGAGCAGTAATGCTGACACCAGGCCACTGCTCTGAGCCTGGACATTTCACAGAAGGCCTCAACGCAGCTCCTGCAAACAGTAAAATGATGTCCATGGAGAATCCAAACTTGTGAGCACCATCCCAGGGGCCCCTTTCCTCAGGCCAGCCTCAGGTTCCTAAAAGCAACCCATCTGACTGCTGCAGAGGGCTCTGGGCTCCCCTGAACTCATCCCTCCAGGACAAAGTAACATTTGAAAAGCAGCCCTTCCTGATCAAAAGCCCCACGCCAAAGTTTCTATTCCACATGCAAGCACTTCCACCCTATGATTTTGTAACCTTTTCTTCGATAAGCTACACCGAGCTCAACTCCCTCACCATAATGCTTTCCAGACTTTTAATCATTTACGTGGCTCTTCTAGGGATTTGTAAAAGCCAAAGGCATTTGGTGTACGGCACAGCCACGGCGTTAATTCACTGCAACAGCAACACCAAACGCACACGAGAGCTCCCGCAGGAGGAGCACGCTCCACCTTCACCCCATGGCACCCCGATGCGATGCTGCCTGCACACTCCCCAGGACACAGCGTGGATCCCACACCTCCCAGGACGCAGCCCTGCAGCAAACGTGCTGACAGCCCCGACAGCCTGGTGCCAGCAGCTCACCCTCAGCACAGCCTGCTCTGTGCGGTGACTGTCCCTTTTCACTGTTAAAGCCGATCTCTCCCTTCTCACTTTGTCCTTGTGTCTGTTTGTTTGTGTTAATTCTATGAAGTCCAGCAACAGACCTTGCGGGATCAATTCCAAAGCCTTCCAAAAACCCAAGCAGCTCAACTGATCTTGGATATAAAAATCTCATGTTAGGCTGTTGAGATCTATTTTCCATAGACTTTGATTGACTGACCCACTGCTTGCTTTAAGACCTGTACGACTATGTGGCCTGTCACCTTTATCCTTTAAAAATATACCTAAATGGAATTTATCAGACCTTTCCCACTGTTTTTTCCTTGGCTCAAATTTATACTCTTGCTCTGCTCTCGTTAGGATAGAATAAACAGACATCAGGCCATTTTTAAAAGGTGGAGTGTAACTCCAAGTGAGAAACTCTTCTGAGCAGCCTTCCAAGGAGCACGGCAATTTCATGAAAGAGAGAAGCAAGAAAACCACAACCGACAGGAGGTTTTCACAGCCGGGACCGCAGCACATTGCTTCCCTTCTGCTGCAGTTCAGAAAGCCGATATGCTTTGGACTAGGAACCGGCGTCAGAGCACTGCAGGGTATCGGACACCACAGGATGAGTTTCCTTTTGTTAGCAGATCCTGAAACCACAGAGCAGCGTGCTGGAAGAGCTGCAGACATCCGTGCTTCACAACACACGAGGCGTACCTGACCTCTCCTGCGTGCTGCTGGAGGCTGGCTGCAGGACGCACAAAAAGAGAAGAAAGGAGAATCGTCCTCCCCTATTCCAAGACAAAAACAGCACTATGCACAAATCCCAACTGGATTTCTTTTCGCTTTTTATTTAGGAAGAAGAGGCAGGATTTATTTCTGTTTGTTTTTTTTTTTTTTTTTTCCCCCATCTGGTGCAAATTCACAGGCAGTAAGAACGAGTTTTGTATCCAACACATGTGTTGGATCAAGACCCCAGGGAGAAAAAAAATCTCCCTTTCAAGAAGCCACATGTCAGTTCCCATTTCTGGTGTTGCCACACGCAGCACAAAAGCACCCAGACAAACCAGAATCCAAGGCAAAAGTTGTTTCACAGAATATACATGTTAAAGGGACAAGTACAAACATTACAAAATGAACAGAATCACTTTTAAAATACTTATATTTGTTTAACCGTTAAAAACAGACAGAAAGAGGTAGCAAAGCTAACAATTTCCTGCTGTTCCAATTAGTGTAGCCTGCATGCACTTGGAAAGTTACAGTGGAACCGAATCTCTCAAAATCTTTTCTGGAAAGGACTGTAGACAACTCGCAGTTTATTTCTGACAATGCTACGTGAAGTACTGAGGCAAATCCACAGGCTCACTAGCAGCTGTTTCACGTTGTCTGGCTTAACAAAAAGGCATCGAAAGAAAAAGGTTATCTGCGATTTACTTCAGAGAGCGAGAGAGAGAGAGAGAGAGAGAGAGAGCACAAGCACGCACACGCCGGGGAGACCACACACACGTAACAGAATAACAGGATGCTGGGCCTGCCCTGCCCCAGCCAGAGGAAGTCATG
Source organism: Aythya ferina (assembly GCF_964211825.1). NCBI lineage: Eukaryota > Metazoa > Chordata > Aves > Anseriformes > Anatidae > Aythya > Aythya ferina. Next base: position 1,137,961 of record NC_140308.1, read on the forward strand.
GAAGGGCCGTGGGTCCCCGAGTTCGGGCAGATGGTTTGGTATCAGCTTGGTCCCATGGATATCAACACCACTTGACAAACCCAAAGCTAAAAGCGAGGCATGAAAGGCGGAAGGAACTGGAATCCCGCGTGCTGCATGCATGCACTCTCTCTCACACATGCTCTTTCAGGCTTTCTGAGGTCCCAGCAAGGTGAGCTCACGACGATCTCCCTTCCAGCATGTAATAGCGATACATCAAACCTATGACCAGTGCTCCGAAGATGGGGATTAGCCATGTAGACCAGAAGCTATGGGGAGGGGAAAACAACAACAAAAAAAAGACACCACCCACGGACAACATAAAAGAGAAGAAAGTATCAAGTTAATAAATCATTTGAGATGTTCGACACTCGCTACACGTCTGTTTTCCCCCATCTCCCACCAGCTCGCAGAGCACAGTCCTGTGCTCAGTGCTCTCCTGTTCCCTGTGAGAGGCCCCTGTGACTGCAAGGATGGCTTGGTTGCTTATAAAATAGCAGCTGGGTTGCTGAACTTTCCAGCCTGGCACATACAGAAACCAATTGGGGTTTTCTGTTGTTGTTTTTTCTTTTCTTAAATAAGCCAGACTGTAATTTGTGCTATACAAACAGCTGCGTTGACTCAAGCATGGAAATTGCTACAGCTATCCCACAATAAATCATCCTCGCGCATAAACCTGAGGCCACAGGCTCACCTTCAGCAGCCTCCTTAGCAACAAATAAATTAAAAGCTAAAGACTTCTGCATCGGCTGTGAAAGACCAGGAACCTCTTCTGGTTGTGAGCACTGCTGCATTTTCAACTAAGCTGTGCTGGTCGCGGTAAGACCTTCCGAAAACCCACACATGGCTGCGTTGCATCATGCCTGGCCTGCAGCGACCACCCAAATAACCACTGCAGTGAAAAGGGAGCGCAGCCAGCGTTGTGTAATACGAACACGTGGGCCAGAGGATTCGAGCTGCACTGCACCAGGACGCCTGCTCTGCCCTGCGAGGAGCTGGGGACCTCTCACTGCCTCCACCGAGGGAGGTGCACGCCCTGGCAGCTGACTCGGTGCGATGCAGTTGGGCAGCTTCTTTTGGAGCACCTGCTTGCCAGCAGCACAGCGCAGGAACAGCCTGTGGGTTTTTTTCCTGCCCATTAGTGTTGGTCTGCAGTTCTGTGAACGGAGACTCCCAGCCCCTCAACCTCTTACTTTATTTATTTATTGTTACGATTACTTTGTACGATACCTTGCCTGGCTGGAGGATGTCACATTTTGATCCTGAAAGAAGAAAGAGAGAGTTAGCAGGGCAAAAAAGAACCATCACACATGTGGTGCTAATAAAGGAGACTGCAAGACCGGACATGTGCTTACAAACAGAGGAAAAACAACACTCCCCCTCCTTTCCCAAACATCCTCTCCATCACGGGCACGGCTGTTTCTGGGGGCGTTTGCCTTCCTCTGAACCTCCACATTATTTCATCAGCCCAATCCCTCCCACCTTCAGCTTCACACTGGCACTTTAACCTCTCTCAAAATATGGTCTTGCTCATCGCCTTGCAAACTGGTCCGTCCATTTCATACGATACGGACAACGACTGATGATCTGAGGCAGATAATTGTTTCCCCATGATCGCTTCCCCAAAGCCTTCTGTCCACATCCCCATTTGCTGTCCTCCTGCCTGGCCACCGAAGCATAAAACCGTGAAGGTTCATGGTTTTCAATTCTTCCTTTGCCTACAACCTGCTTCCAAACTTTCGTATTTAATTTTTCATGGAACTCTGAGAATTTAAGTATGTTTCCCAACCAACTGAAATTCTTATTTAATTTTTATGAACTCTGCAGCCTCTTCCTCAATCACTGTTGCTGCTCTGCAGTATCTACCAGCCAAAAAAGTCACCTTTCCTGCCCCTCCTAAACAGTATTACCTCCACTCCTTGGGCATCTTAGCACTTTCTTTTCTGCCACAGTACCTTCAGTGGCTGTTAAACATTGACATTTATCCATAGGGAGTTACCTCTAGGCTGAATTCTAAGAGTATAACGTCACTACTTTAAAAAAAAATAATAATAATTAAAAAAAAAAAAAATAGGGGGATCCGCATTACTGATTTCTATCTCTTGCTGCTGACTTTATATTTCGGACTAGCTTAAAAACAGATGTTGCACACTAGAAAAACCTCAGCTGTACATAAACCACTGAACTTTATACACTGAACAATACATTTGAAGGTGAATGTACGCAGAATCACGCAGCCCCACTTTATAACTAAGATTTGCCTTTATCTATCCCAAGTGGCTCTTTCTATGGCTGGCTATAACAAGCAAACACTCCCAAGGGCTTCAGTTACTGCTCTCTGTTGACAGCTTCCTTATTGATTCCCGGTGCTCTGCGAGTGGCCCTGCTTCGAGCGACAGCTAAATGAAAGCGCTGTTGAAGGCAGAGCTGTGCCTGGTCCAAGCCTTCGAGCCAGGCAAGAAGAGAAGCCAGTTGCAAGGCACATGTTTACCTCTCAAACTGCATTCTATTTATTACCATTTCCCTCTCCCCATCCGTTTCAAAGGCATTTCTGCAACCCTGGGTCCTGTTCTAATCCAGGAGTACCTGACTTTTAACCAACACCGCTGATTTCTAGGGCAGTTAACAGAGAATTCTTGTTCTGCAGCCAGCCCCGTGGTGGCTGTCTGCTGGCTCGGACGGAACAACACGAACAGTTCAGTGACCAGGACACAGCAAGTACTGCAAAAAACGCTCTGTGGCTTGCGGTGTAGAAATAGCATCGCTGATGTCGGGGAAGAGAGGGCACAAAAAAACACTTCAAGTTTCACCAAGGTGCCTGCCAAGCTTCTGAACAACAACAAGAAAAAATAAAAAAGGAATAATTTGCCTAGGAGATCTATTCCTTATGGACTCTGTAAACATAAAGCCACAAGCTCCATAAGGAAAAAAAGAAAGCAAAATAAAAGGTGTTTGAAGACTTCTTTGTTCGTTTTGTGAACATAAAATAGTTTCCTCAGCATTAAATGAAATGGGATAGTAAAACACTAACAGCTTACCTTAGAACCTTCCTTTTTACGATCATGCTGTCAAGGGGAAAAAAAAAGAAGAAAGAAAAAGATAAGCGAAACCCAAAGTCATTATGTGGGAATTGTTCTGTACACAGTCCTCACCACACGGCCAATTGCCTGGACTCGTTTTCAAAGCAGGCGGACCTACAACACCAAAAAGCACCGACTTTGCAGCAGGCAGGAACCCGGTGTGTGCTGTGCCCCTGTGACCTCTCCCCCTCCTGAGTTCTAAATCTTAAGGCAAGGGGAAGTTGTGGTCTCACCAGCTAAGGAAGGTATGGGTTAGATGAGCTGCCTTAAGTGCCATGGATTTAACCGTAGGGAGAAATCTGTTCTAAATGGCGGAAAGAGAAGACCGAGCTGGTTTTGTTTCCTCAGCAGAGGCCTTCTTTCCTCATTAGAAATCCTGGCCGATACAGAGACTGGGTAAAAACCGATCTTGGTGTGCGTTTACTGGGTTGCAAAAAGGAGAATCATGATTTGTCCACCCCATCCCGTGTCTGAGAGGGCTGTCCCACCCAGCGGGGCCTTACCGGGTGGACCTCCCCGATGTAGTACTGCTTGAGCATCTCCCGGGCGTCTGTGGAATGCCCGACGTCTTCAAAGCTCTCCGTGGCATCTTTACCAGCTTGCTCGAGCAGGACCTCTTCTCCACCTGGGTGCTGCAAGAGAAGACTTCAGGTGAGTGAGCAGATGGGTTCCAAAGAGCCTGGGCAGCCCTTCGAGCCCTTTGCAGGCGTTATGGATGTCTCAGGATGATCAGTCAGGGCTACCAGAGACCCAACTGCCCAACCTCCCTCCTTCAGGGCACAGAAAGTGGTGTGTGCTGCACAGCCTGGGAAACGCCTTGCATAAAACAGAAATCCTTCCAACGAGGCAAAACCCAACTTATAAATGGAAGCCCAGCTTTGAACCACACAGCCAAGCCATCTTTTCTTGATTCTGCAACTGATTTGGGCAAGAAAATAACACGGGAGGTGTATCCTCATGTGGGTTTTCATGGGCTTCACTGCACAAATCAGACTCACTTGCAGAGGAGCCCCTCCTGTGTGACATCCCCACTGCCAGCAAAGCACGAGAGATCGCTGCCTTCACGGAGACCAGCAGAAGAAATGATGTTCTGCCTCTTCAGATACTGCAAAACCCAGCAGTATTTGGCAGACAGCCTCTCTCTGCACACAGCTGTACTACGAGGAGTGGAGAAGCACAAAGCAGAAGCACATCACGCTTCCTAGTGGCCTAAGAAGCCACAACCATAATGAATGCTGGATAGAGCCCAGTGCTGGTGGAGCTACAACCACTCAACAACCACAGGAGAAAGCACAAAAGAACCAACAGAACACGCTGCTGCTCGACATCACGTTCTGCTTTCAGGAATCCCAAAGTGTTAACAACAGAAGTCGCTCCCCACTGACACCGGTGTTGCTGCGGGGAGCAGACGGCCACGGGCAGCCCGAGCAGCCTTGCAGTTCCCCAAAATACCTGGAGCAATTCTCTGCTCCTTCACGGGCCGGGCTCTCCCCTAGCATGTCAATACCAGGATTCCCGGAACAGCCTGGCAATAGGAGGCACTGAGCACGAGGCCAGCAAAGTGCAATCTCTTTACGGTGTGTATGGGAACAAACAGTTCAGTTTGAACTCGCAGCTAATCCAGTTAAACCAATAAAGCGATCAGGCTGCGGAGCACACACCGGGACCGGCCCCGTTCTGCAGGGCAGCAGGCAGCAAGCACGAGACTCGCTGCTCGAGCAGAGGGGACGTGCTCACTGCTGCACGAGATTCCTCTGACAGCTACAAGCCTGGGACTGGAGAAGAGATGTCAGGCTACATCTCCGATCAAAGGACTGAAGCACCTGTTTTTCTCTGTAATATCCTCTCCTTCCCACAGACACAGACCGGTTGTCATCGCCCCTCTTCCTCCAGCTCGTTTGTTTTTGCTGCCAGAAGTCGAAATATTCTCACTGGGCTCTCACCCTCACACCAAACCTCCTCGTGCGGACACCAAAGCAGCCCGGCTGTGTCCTGCAGGGAGGTGCTGCCAGCTCTGCAAGCCCACATCACAGCTCTTCATTCTGAGTAGACCCCTGCACTGTCCAGGCATGCAACATCTTCGAGGCGGCGCTTTCCCAGCTGCCACGAAGGGCAAAGTCTCAGCCCAGCAGGCAGCAGGGTAGCACTCCAGTTGTGAGGTCGCCTTCGCAGTGACCCCAAGCCAGGCTCTGCTCTGCCTCTTCTCCTGCTAGGGCTGCTTTGATCTCCGAGGGAGTCAGGCAGGGACTGCCCTGACAGAATCCAACCCGGCAGAAGAGGAGAGGAGGCGATGTCCTGCTGGCAGCCACCAACGAGCTCCCTACAGCCGCGGGTGCCTGTCCCTGTTCCCGCAGGCAGCAGCACCCCCAGCTCACCTCGCCACCCCTCGGCTCACGCTTTGGGACCTGGCTGCAGCAGGAGGGTGCTGTACTTGTTCTGTGCAACAGACACAGGCAGCAATTCAATGTTCAGCTCCTTTATAAGCACACTCACAGAGATCCACAGGAATCAGGGGAAGAAGGGCTGACCATTTACTTTAAGCCCTCTGCAGGAAGTCCTTAGGGACGGCTCCTCAGAAATCTCATTTCACGTGGAAAAACGTCAGAACTCAGATTTTGAAGAGATAACCTTGACTTCCTACCCAGCCATCCTCAAAGGGCCGACAAAACCCTGCAGTAACAGGGCACACGGAGCTGCTCTCGGCTTCCAGGGGCAGCCACTCACTGCACGCCCAAGGGATGAGAAAAGCAGCAAAGTGCAAGAGAGAAGAATGTGAAATTTTACTGCTCTTTATGTGTTTGCTCTGAAGCTTTGCTAAACCCAGAAGTAAGAATTATTTACTCGTGTACGATCATCCTTAATTGTAATCTCCAAGCCAAAAGAAAAAAATAATAAAAAAAAATATCAAAAAGCTTGTGGGACGTCGTGTTTCTGAAAGGCCTCTTTAGTCTAGACAGCCACAGCTGCAGCCAGACAGCTCCTACCTTGCCGTACCCGCGCACATGTATAAATAGTCTGGTTCCACAAGAAGTCATTCACCCTGCCACAAAGCTTCCAAAAGCCACAGCTCCTGCAGAAAAACATGAGAACTGCGAGAAGCGCAGCGAGCTCCGAAAACGAAATGTACTTCCAGAGGAAATAAGGGCTGAGGTGAAGCCTTCCTCCTCCTGGACAGGAACAGACACAAGCAAACAGGGACCAGAGAGGTGGGCCCGAGCGCCAGCACACAGGGATCCCCCTCGACATCAGCACCAGGACCAGACAAGGACGAGCACCCAGACACACGGCGCTCACCCAGCACACGTCCTTCAGGGCTCGTTGGATGACACAGAACGGGCTTCCCTGAGAGCTCTGCAGCGCTGCAAGTCAGCATGAGCAAAACCAGGTCTCTGCCATCCCTCCTCCTCCTGCCGCACGGAGCTCTGGCTGCAGACACACCCGAGCACGCAGGAATTAAACGCAGAAAGACAAAGGAAGATATTCGATATTGTTTTCCTACTGCTGGTGCAGCACGCAGGTAAGAATTTAAAACCTTGCTGCCTCCTTGGTGTGAGTGACCATCTGACACCTCCCTGTCTGTCCCACTTTACTTTCAGCTCAGATGAAAAGTCTCACATCTAAGTGGTGGTGGGCTCACAACCCAGTGATGTTCTGAAGCAACACACATCCCGACACTTCTGTGCACACGGAGGTGGATCAAATCCCTCTGTCACAGGAAAGCTGGTGAAAATCAGAGCACTACAGCTGGTGCACAGGTAGAAAGCCACAGCTGGTAACAGTGGTGTGCTGAGGGCACGTGTGAGCAGCACCAGCCCTCACAGACCTGCTGGGGAGACTTGACTGCCTTTCTCCTGTTCCTTGCTGATCACTCACAGCTCCCTGCCGAGCCAGCCCTTCTTGCTCCAGCAAGTCTGCACTTGCTTTCCTAGCCTGCTGCCAACAGGAGCAATGATGTGGATGCCAGCGGTCCGGTTACCCAGATTTGGAAGAAAATGAGACAATTCCTATAAGGCTGCCTCGGATTTCAGGTAATCCCACCTCCCTTCAGGCACTTGCAGGCTCTCTGGAGCACGCCACCTCTCACAAACACTGTGAGATTTCAGCTGCTCTCTCTGCATTCTCCGTTCTGTTCATGCCCTCGTAATTCAGGAGACTTTTGCTATGTGCCAAATGTCTTAACTTGGTGCCTCTCACACAGGAAATGGCCAACTGCACACTGGCAGTTTAAACCCCCCTGTATTTTAGGGAACACCCAGGTTTGGGGGCGGCTGGCTACCAGCTGCCTGCTGCTCCCAGCCCGCAGGGACACGCAGTAATATTCGGCAGCGAGGCTTCCTAGAGATAACACGGCCACTCCAAGACAACTCCAGTGGAATTCGGCAATCCTGTTCAAATAACCCATGGCCAAAGGCCAGGAAAGGCAACAACCAGACGCTGCTTCAGTGACTACACGGGACCAGGGGGAAATACTCCCCGCTGAAACCCTGAGAGCTGCGGTGGCAACTCAGAGCTCTAAGGCAGCACGGTTTATCAGGCAACTGTAACCTTTAAACAAGGCAAACATTCCTGGTTCTGATCAGCCACACATTGCTCTGCTGTCACCGCACTGATTGCAGGGGGGTAGCAGATATAAAGCACATTTCTGCCGATAAATCAGGCTCACAAACTGCACCATGTCGGCGAGGGGTGCACATAGCAGACTGCTGTGCCAGCCATGCTGCCAGTTACCAGCGCAGCCTTCCTGCTTCCCTTCCCCAACCCGGGTAAATCTTTATGCCAAAAAGCCAGAAATGAGATAAAGGGCTGCCCAGGTGCCATCCTACACAGAGACTGCTGGGACCAGCAGGCAGCAGCCATGCTTGGAAACACGGTGTCATTCGCACCACGGGCCTGGGGGCAAACACCTCAGAAATGGGATTTGTGAAGAAGAAAGGCTTTGAAGATTTTTCTGCCTCTTAAGTCTGAAAAACAATAAGCAGCGGCTGTAACGGAACACTGAGGCAAGGTGAGACAAGGCACGCACTTCTTGCAGCTCCTCCTAAGCCCAAGGTTCCTTGTTATTTAGAAACAGGCAGCGAGCTGCTTTTCCACGTTTCTGTCTTCCTCTGACTCTACCTAAACTTCTTGTATCCGCGATGTCCTTTGGCAAGGATGGGCTGCTCCCGTTGCGTGAACAAACACCATTTCTTTGTTTTAAAACAGGCTCCAGCCAGCATCCTTGACGTCCCCGGGTTCTTGTGCTCGGCAGTCAGATACAGGCAGACATGAAGACTCTTGGAAGCTTGTGGACCAGCAAACGCTCTTCAAAATATTGAAAAACTCAAGCAGAGCCGGCTGTCCCCACAGCTCTCAAGGATTTGGCAGGCACTGGCTGTCCACTTTGGGCTACTGCTGGGGAACCCAAGCACCGGAGGGGGCGTGCATATAAAGGGGCAGGCAGCTGCTGAGCAACCCTCCCGTACCAGGGGGAAACTCCTGGTGTTGTGCAGACCCCTGGCCAGGGATCCGAGTGGGATCACCGTGCCTGTAGCCGCATTTAGCTGCTTCCCAAGCTGGAGTCCTGCCCAGCAGGACCCCCCCCTTCCCCACCCGGCTGCCAGCCCCCCAGCAGCGGCTGTGTCCGCCCCCACTGCCGTGCTGGCAGCCCGCAGGCCCCGCCAGGCCCCGCCAGGCCCCGCCAGGCCCCGCCAGGCCCCGCCAGGCCCCGCCAGGCCCGGGGGCGGCCTCCTCAGAGCCCCGCCAGGCCCCGGCCCCGCTCCCTGAGGCCCCGGCCCCGCACCTCCTCCAGGAAGCGGGTGACGTCGTACACGCGGCCGTGGATGACGAGCCAGGCCTCGCGGCTGCAGTTTCGCCTCGCCACCTCCTGCAGGGTGAACACCGGCCCCGTCGCCGCCGCCGCCGCCGCCTCGCCGCCGCCTTCCGCCCGCTTCCCGGCCTCCATGCTGGCCGCCGGCAGCTTCGCGCAGCGCGGGGGATCGGCCCGCCGCGGCCGCCGTAGCCGCGCGGTTGGCTGACCGGCCAATGAGGAGCGAGAGGACGAGGCGGTGGGGTGACTCCAGGCACACGAAACGACCAATGGGAAGGGCGCGGGGAGAGGCGCGGGCCAATAGCGAGCGGCGAGAGGGAGGGGGCGGGACGCGTGAGGGCGTGCGCGGCGGGCGGGGTGAGGGCAGAGTAAGGGCAGGGCTGCTCGCTGCAGCTGGCGCGCGGCGCGTTTGTACTCGATAAAACCCCAAATAAACGCCAAATAAACCCCAAATAAACGCTTTTGTGCCCCTTCCTCTGCACTTTCCCTGCTGGGGGGGTTTCTCCACGTATTGTGCAAGGCAATCCCGGTATCCTCCCCCCCAGCTCCCGTTTCTGCTGTGATAAGTGCCCCATTCCCGCTCCTCCTCGGCTGCCCCACGCAGCGCCCCGTGCTCAGACACAGCCCGGCGGCCCCCTGACCGCGGGCAGGCTTCCCGGGCAGCTCAGCAGCACAAACAGCAGTGGTGGCAGCAAACACTGCCCGTGTGCATTCATCGAGGGGCAGGATCCAGGCGCTGCTCCTCACCACCAGCATCCAACAGGAGCCAGCTGGTGCGCTGCGACCCAGGAGAGGGGAGTGTGCGGTGACCAGGATGCCCCCTGTCCTTTCCCTGTTTTGTTTTCCGCTGTAACTTGGGCAGGGCAGAGCCACGAGACCGCAGCAACGTGTGGGCCCTGTTCCATTAAATGTTTTCTTTCATCCGTAATCACTTCATCGAAAGCCATAAATCAGCCAGCTACGACCAAAAAGCACAAACGTGACTGTAATTTGTGCCTTCCTGCCCGGTGTTTCTTTTGGCACGCACAACACCAAACCTTTTCCTGAAGGGGAACTGATGGTGGACATTCCTCGCCCACCGCCTGCTCCCACAGCCCCCGTTTCCTTTCCATTCCTCACAGAGGATTCAGAGCCCAACAAGGGGCCGCGGTTCTGTGCAGTTCTGTGCTCACTCCGGGAAGCATCTCACGGGGCAGCGTGTGTCACGGGCACAGCAGCCACCAAACTTCTCAGAAACCACAGAGATTTCTCGCCAGGAGAGCAGAGGCCGTGCCGTGCGGGGAAGCGACCTCGTGCTCCTGCTGGGCCTGCTTGGGCTCTCCTTGGGCCGGGGAGGACGGTGAGGCTCGGGACTCCCGGCCTCGCTGCCCGCCCTTATGTGCTGTGACAGAAACACAGCAACCCCGCGATGGGCACGGCACCCGCACGGCTCCTCCATCCCGAGCCACGACGGAACAGGCCCCAGACCAGGCCCAGGCCCAGGCCCAGGCCCAGGCCCAGGCCCCAGACCAGGCCCCAGACCAGGCCCCGGCCCCCCCCGGAGGCCCCGGAGCGGGGGGAGGCCGCCAGAGGGCGGCAGCGCGGCCGCGGGGCACGCTGGGAGTTGTAGGCACAGCGAGGGGGGGGGGGGTGTGTGCCGCGGGGCACGCCGGGAGTCATAGGCACAGCGGGGGGGGACGCCGCGAGGCACGCCGGGAGTTGTAGGCGCGGCGGCGGGGCTCTGTCGTTATTTCCGGTGTGTCCGCGGTCCGTTTCCGGCGCGATGGCGGGCGAGCGGGAGCGGGGCGCTGGCGGGCGGCGGGAGAAGGCGATGAACCGCTGGGTGCTGCAGTTCTATTTCCACCAGGCCGTGGCGGCCTACCGCGCCGGAAGGAACCGCGACTTCCGGCAACTGCGCGACGTCATGCAAGGTACGCCGGGACGGCGGGCGGGACGGCGGGAGGCCAGGCCAGGCCAGGCCGCGACCACGCTGCCGGTCACACCGCCCGGTAACGGCCCCAGTTCTACCTCCCGGCAGCCGCCCCCGGTAACGCCCCCTGGTAACGGCCCCAGCTACACCCCTCGGTAACGCCCCCCCCCCCCGTAACACACACACGCACACACACCGGTAACCCCCCCCCCCTCCCCTGCCAACACCTCCCGGTAACACCTCCCGGTAACACCACCCCTCCCGGTAATCCCCCCTCCACCCCCCCGTTAACTCTCCTCCGGTTATACCCCCCCTGATAACAGCCCCCCCACTCATAACAGCCCCCCCCGGTAACACCTCCCGGTAACACCCCCCCTCCCGGTAATCCCCCCCCCCGTTAACTTTCCTCCGGTAACCCCCGCCCCCCCCCCCGGTAACAGCCCCCCAGTGACCCCCCGCCCCCTGTCTCACCCCCCAGCGCTGCTGGTGCGGCCCCTGGACAAGCAGCCGCCCGTGGTGCAGCTGCTGCGTGTGATGCAGTTCCTGTCCCGCATCGAGGAAGGCGAGAACCTAGGTGGGTCGCTCGGCGCCAGGACGGGCTCTGCAGCACCCCTGGGAGCACCTCTGGCAGCCTGGCAGCCTCCCCTCCTCCGCCGTAGCTGTAATGTCGCTCAGACTGAGCGTGTCTGTGTCCATTCAACAATCTGTGCCTTTTCTCTAGAGTGCAGCTTCGACAGAGAGATGGATCTCACTCCCCTGGAGTCGGCAATGGGCATCCTGCAGCTGTTTCAGAAAGAATTCAGCATCCCTGAGAAGAAGGTGGAACCTGTCCAGAGAATGCTGAAGGAGGCTGTAAGACTTCTGGCTTGTTTAATAGGTTCTCTGCTCGCTCTTGGCTCAGTTGTGCTCTCAAACAAACGGCAGTAGGAGTTGGCAGCGCTAATGGACCAGGGTAGCAGTGAGTGGGCTGCAAACGTGTCCTGGTGTCACGGCAGAGCTTGGTTCTTCGCGTGAGCCAGCACTAAGCTGAGACCCACGTGCCCTGGCTGATTATTACATGTGTTTTCCTAAAACTGGTTAATTGTATGGCTAAAGCAGTGTAACAGAGAAACTGATGCTTTTTCTTCTGCAGGCCGTTATCATTTGCATCAGGAACAGAGAGTTTGACAAAGCTTCATTAATTTTAAAGAGGCACATGGGGAAGGATCCCAGGATCCAGGTGAGCCCCCATCTGACTGTAAGGTGGGTGAGGACCGTCAGGTACGTCCTACGGGATGTCATGGGGCTTCTGACTCCCATTGCAGGCCTAAAAGGCTTCCCTGAGAAGCCAGCCTCTGGGGTAAATGAGAGTGGGGGGGGATGAAATGGAAGGGGTCCTCAAAAGGTGAATCCTCAGGCTGGGTCTCCTGGGCCTGCAGCCTGTTCCCAGACTCGTGGCAGTGTAAACAAGCGGGGCGCACAGGGTGGCCGAAGGGCTCTGATCTTTGCCCAGAGCTCTCATTTACCCCCCTGGTAACTGTGCAGAATGTTCTTGCCTTTTCTCTAGAAAAAGAAGGCAGAGTTGCAGGCCATCATCCGGGAGAAGAACCACGCTCATCCCACGATCAGAGACTTCTCCTACAAGGACTTCCAGCAGGACATGTTCCAGTTCATGAAGACCTACGTGGACAGCTCGGAGCCGGTGCTGGTGACGGTGCGTGTCTGCTCCTGCGGGGCGCTGCCGTGGGAGGGAGGTCGGGGGGAGCTGACGCTTCCTTTCCCATGGGACAGGAAAATTCAGGGGCTGGGCCTGTCCCTGCCTTCACTGCAGTCATGAGTTGCAGAGTTCAGATACTTGTTAACAATGGGTTAAACCCAAAGTACTGAACGCTGTCAGTTCCTACAAGGTTTATACAGCTGAGCCTGTTTTTCAAACCACATTGCAGGCTCTAATTGGCAGACGTGAACTCTGTGCCTAGTGCCTAGCTGCAAGTAACGGCTTAAAATGCCTTAGGGAGAAGGTAAAAGCTGAATGGTGCTGTGGGGAGTCACTGTTGTAATGATTACCTGCTTTTTCCCTGTTGAAGATGATGAAGACTTTGAATTCAGAACGTGCTGAAGAACCAAAACACTCATTGGCAGCTCCTAGATCTGCGAGTGGGGCCAAGGACAAGGCAGCAGCTCCCAAGCCCGTAGGAATGGAACAGGAGCCGGCGGGAGCTCCAAAGCCTGCAGAAACTGCAGAAGACATGGTGGTACCTCCCAGCCCTGCGGAGAGGGCAGAGGGCCCAGCAGGAGCTCTTGAGCCCATGGAAGCAAGCGGTTGCCCTGCAGCAGCTCCTGAGCACATAATAGCGGCGGTTAAGAACCTGGAAGACGTTTCAGAACGTATGGAAATATCCGAGCAGCCAGCGGCAGCAGCTCCAGAGCTTGCAGAAATGCCTTCCAGGGACTCAGAAAGGTGGGCAGAGAAATCTGGGGGGTGTTGGTGAGTGGGAGGGCTGGGAGTGCCCTCAGCAGACGTTAGCACCCTGGGGTCTGGGTGAGTTGTTGAGGGTCACAGCAGAGGAGAAAAGCCTGACGTCAGCGATGTCGGAGCCGTTGCGGTGAGACGTCTACAAGCTGCTCAGTTCTGTTTATTTTGTAGGCAGCCGCCTGGAACTGTAACCACGTATGGGATTTCTGTTCTGAGAGAAGCTTTCAAGATCCTGTCAGACTCCCGGGACGCAGATGCTCTCTTCACCAAACTGGATGAAACAGACTTTTCTTTCCCCACGCAACTGTCTCCTTCTGTATCCCACAGAAACAAGAGACGGAAGGAAGAGGAAAATCAAGATTCTGAGATCTCAGACCCTCCTGAGATTCCCCATAAGGTCAAACGCTTGACCATAAGTAAACTTGTCATGGATGACGACAGCCACAGCAACGAGTCGAGTGGAAGCCCAGACTCTTCCCAGGAGCCAGTTGTATCTTCTGCCTCTAAATCCGCTCAGAAATTGCCCAACCAGCATGAGTCTACCGAAAGTGCCAAGTACGGAGCCCGTCTCTTATGGTATAGCCTAATTGCACCCAGCATTCTGACTTGCAGCTGCCTTTAGTGAAGCGAACGGCAAAAACCTTTAATTCAGGATGCCCGTAGTGCCCATCCTTGCCCACTAGCGTATGTGGAGCTAGGTGAAGTAAGCTGTCCTTAGGGCTCTTTGTTCGTGTACTGGAGGTGAGAAACTCCCCCAGCTTTTCAGGCAGCGAGTCGCTTGGTGCAGTCAGTGCTGGTGGCAATCCCGGCAGGCACAGCTGGGTCACCGCCCCCCCGAGAGCACAGCGCTGAGCTCGTGCTCTTTTTCCTGAAACTTCTGCTGGTTAATACCCCTCGTTGCAGCTCTCCTCTTAGCTTGTAGCTGAAGCGACTGTGCTGTAGGTGGTAGGGGTGTTTGAGGGCTTTCATTTGTATAAGGGTTTCCTACAGAAAACAGCAAAGTACGCTTACTGGCAGAGGTCTGAAATTCATGCTGCTAAGAGACTTCAGGAAAAAATGAGTATTTCCCTTGGCAAGCTGTGGAGAGGTGTAGCAGGGCTCAGGGCTTCCTGCTCACAGTGCTGTTCTCTGGCTAGTGAGGGTGCGCAGCAGGCAGCGGTAACGCTCGGATCCCCAGCAGCAAAGCTGGGAGGCTTGTGTGGAGGTAGCTGGAAGTGCTCAGAAAGGAGAAACGCCTTCCCCTGATCTTCTGGATGAGGAGTTCAGAACCTGAGGTTTGGCTTTGAAGGGAGAGCAGTGCAGATCGTGGTGTGCTGTGGAGCTTGGCCTCGCAGGCGGGTTGCCCTGCTCTGAGGCACAGGGGAGGAGTGGCTGCAGGCAGAGCTGTGGCGCACGCTGGTGTGGCAGTGTGAGACCTCCCGTGCCCTGTGCTGAGCTTGTCAGAGATGTCCCTGAGAGGAGATGACCCCACAGGCACCTCGTCCACGTCTAGGCTCATCTGGGAATTTCCACTTTCCCATTTCAAAGACTTGCAAGTGGCGGTGCTTTCTCTCTCCGTGTTTTTTTTTTTTTTGTTGTGGCTGGGTTTTGTTGGTTTGTTTTGGTACCCTGCAGCTCCCTAGGACAGGTCTTTATTTTGAGCCGTCGGTGATGGCCTGGGCCGCGCGGTGTGAGCTTGCTTGCTGTGTTTGCCAACACCTGGTCGCTTGTTCTTGGAAACGCTGGTCACAGAGTACAGGCTGCTGCTCGTGGCTGGGTGCGTGGCGTGCGCCGTCTTTCTGCAGGGGCTCCTACCTCGTCCCCACGCCGAGGGGAGTGGAGGGGGCGCCTGCCTTGTTCCTTGCTTCCTGGGACGCTTCTCTGCCCTGCATGCTGACTGCGAGCTTGCCTGCTGTGCTGCTGCTGGCCCTGCACCCCGCCCCCAAACTGCTTCTGGCTGGTAGCTGACGTAAATGCTTGCCTGCTTTCAGGTCCGGCGAAGGAAAGTGGAGCAGTTTATACGCTGAAGAACAAAAGGACAGCTGGAGTGATGAGGACGAGCTCTTCTCAGATGCGGGTAGGTACAGAGCTGCTGTCACAGGTGCTAATTGAGGCTAATCCTGGCTTTGTGGCGTGTTGGTGGGGCTGTGCTACCCTCTGTGTGGGTTTTGAAACCAGAAATTGTAGGAGCCCAACAAAATGGCCAGATAGCCAACGCTGAGGCACTGGGTTTCTGTACCTCTAACCTGAAACAAGTGCCAGGAACACGTTCAGGTTTCAGACTAATAATGCTTAAACTATAGGGTGTAAATACTGGCAGTACAGCTTCTTCCCTGTTCGTGCTTTTATTGCCGTGAAGTAAGGGTTAAGTTTACCTTTATCAGCCAGATTGGTTTTCCAGTCCAGTTACCTTTCCTCATATATGCACAGTTCAGCTGGCACTGCTGGTGAGAAGGGGTGGGCTTGGTTCCAGGCCGCCTAATTCCAGCCTCAGCATATGGCGTGGCTGCATCCTGGATGGTTGCCCCTGTTCTTGACATATTGGCTAGTTCAAAACAAAGCAGATCTTACTGGGAGGCTTCCCATAAAGCAACTGGGGCTTGAAACGGGCTGCAGAGAAGTGAGGGACAAAGGAATTTGTTTTTATTGTCTGTCATGGGATGCTCTTATTGTAGGCTAACTGCAGAGTTCAGCAGTTAAGCCAAAGGCAGTCTCCTGGGAGCGTCTGTGCCCTGAGCTGTTGTGAAATGTAACCCTCCTGTCTTGTTTTCCAGCACAACTTGAGCAAAATGGCCACAACTCTGGAGTCAATGGTTCCAAGAAACAGGTAATGTGGAGCCCGGAGCCCTGAAATCCTTCCTGTAAGGTCTGAAATGAGAACGTGTCTTGACAGAGGAGCAAACTGTCAGTGATCTGCACTGCGTGTTGGTGAGGGGGCTCTGGTGCAGTTCAGCTCAGCAGGGCAAGCTGCTGCCCTGCTTCAAACCAAGCCCAGGGGGCTGGGCTGGGGGGCGATCCGTGCTGAGGCCAGTACTGCAGTGCCTGGGCTCTGTCAGCCTTGTGCAGATCTTCACGTCCCTCTAGCTGGTTTGAGTTTCAGTGCTAAAGCAGCCTGGTTTGGTAGCTGCCTAGAGCTGTGTGCCTCCCACGTGCCAGGCATCGGGTGTTGGAGCAAAGTCCCTTTTCCTTCCCGTGTGCCCCTCAGAAGTAGGCTCGCTGTGCCTGCTGTCACCTTCCAGGAGCTTCCAGGAGCTCCTCCAGCCTTACCTGGAGGTGATGTCAGCTGGCTGCTGTGCTGCCCCACGCAGTGCAGCGCCTCGTTCCCCGTGACTGCTTTCTGCAGGTCTTGATTTGCCTCCCATACAGAAACCAGGGGACCTGCAGAGCTGAACTTGCAGTTCTAGCACTAAATCCGTGCTGCTGTGAGGGAGTCATTCCTCGATTGTGTGATCAGCAGTATGTTTGGGAAGCACAGCTATTGAGCTTGTGCTGGAGCTCAGTGATTCACAGCTAGAAATGAGAGCACATCTGCAATGAGGCAATTTTTGGGTGTTGCATGTGCTGTCAGAACAGCTCTGCCCTTCTTCCATGTCCCTAGCACAGGTGATGAGGCACAGCTAACCCCTAGGAAGGAAATTCAGTGAAGTCCCAGCAAAATGCAGCTCCTTCCTGCAGCTGCACGTCACTCACAGAACGCTGCTTGCCTGCTCTTTTGTAGAAATGGACGGCGCAGGAAAGTGAGTGGATCAAAGCTGGAGTGAAGAAGTACGGAGAAGGGAGGTGGAAGTCCATCTGCCAGAAATACCCCTTCCAGAACCGCACGTCGGTGATGATCAAGGATCGCTGGCGGACCATGAAAAGGCTGGGGATGCTCTGAAGCTGGAGGCCACGGGATCTTCAGTGCAGAACTGGTTTTGTTTTTTTTTTTGGTTTTGTTTTGTTTTGAAAGATTGACCAGAGCAATAGCAGCAGTGAGGCTGCAGTGCTCTTCCCTGATGCACAGCAGCTTTGGAATTTTGGCTTTTGGTACCAGAGACTGCTGCAGCAGATAGAACCATGTGTGGCAAGAACCGAAGAGTCTTGTTTCTTGAGTTGTAGGTAGCAGGTTTAGGTCTTCTGCGGCTGGTAGAACCTGCACAGCTTGACTGTGGGTGCTGGGACATGGCCTGTGTCGGGACTTCCTTCACCTGACAGCTGCAGCCTTTGCAGAATGAGTACCAGCCTGATGGGCTGCTGAAAGGAGTTCTCTGTTCAGATACTGTCAAGTGACAGGAGAATTTTATCAGTGGCTATTAGTGTTGTAATTTGTCTAACTGTTGGAATTTTGTTTTCGTCTCTCCCTTGTGGGAGAGGCAGCACAGCCCCAAAGCTTCTGGGCTGGGGAGCTGTAGGCAAGGTGAGTTACTGTTCTACTCACACAGCTCTTTGCTTTGTAAATGTCTAGTCTGCAAGCGAGAATCTCTCTGCTTCCTGAGGCGTTAACGACATCTTTTACAGTACTTTAAATGTTGATTTTTTCCATATAAAACAGGCCAGTGTTTAATGACCTAGATCCTCTCTTACCGGCGTGTCTCCTTCCTGGTAACATCCTCCGTGTGTGGTTCCTGCACGCACGTGAGCTCTGAGCGCTGTTCCTTGCCGTCAGGGCCCTGGGCTGGAGTCCAGGTCTGAATGGTCTTCTGTAAAATAAAGTTCCTTTCCTGTTGAGTACCGGAGTCTCACTGTGTGAGCTTGTGCTGCCCCGAGGGGAGCAAGGCGGTTTGGGGCACCGGCTGCTCACTGGGCCCTGGGCGTGCGCAGCCCCAGAAGTGGGGGGTTCCCAGTCTGCTTCCTGCGAGTGGTGCACCAGCAGCTGTGTGGGGTGGAACAGAGATGCCCTGAGGGTGCAAAGTGAGGCAGGGACACGAAGCATCACCTGGGCTGAGCTTCCCTTGAAGTCAAAGGGCAGAGGGGCAGGCGTGTCCTAAAAGCAACCCCTGCTGGCTCCGGGTGAAGCGTCAGTGAAACGGCAGCTCCAGAAGAGTTGGGGAAGCCCAGGGAAGCTTCTCACTCTTCTTGTTACTCTTCTGATTACCCTGTGCTGTTTTCATGTAGCACTGGAGCTTTTTCCTGCACTGCCAGCTGAGGTGCGGGCAGCTCTGCTGCCTGAAAGCCCAACAGCTCTGCACAGACCCGTGAGGGAACGGAGGGGCCACGGGGATGGTGGCCGTGTGCCAGCGTGGCAGATGGAACCTGCGGCAGCTACGAGGTTGGCTCTGCAGATACAAAATCAGCAGCACGAACTGAGCTGCGGGTGGCTTCGTGGCCATGTTCCTTTGGAGCTGGTGCTGGGTAGGTTTCTGTTTGGAAACACCTGCTTGTCCCTGCCCTTCGGCAGCTGCTGGCACGAGCTTCCCCCGTCAGCTGGCGGTGGCTGTGCGTTTCCCTGCCCTGCAGCTCCTTGTAGGGCTCACTCCAGGCTTGGTGAGAAGAAACGGGCACTGGGTGAGGAATTGAGCACTGGGTGAGGAATCGCCAGTGTGAGGAAGAGCTTCCAGCGTGCCCAGGAGGAAGAAGACAAGGCGGGGGCAGAGCATTTTCTCCATGTCCTCTCCCCTCCCCTGCTCTGGGCTCCTGCCCCAGGCAAACACCCGGAGTGCCAGAGGAGAGCAGCAGGGGAGCAGCGTGCCCTGCTCAGCTGCACAGGCTCTGGGTGCTTCTTGGAGTGAAATGTTTGTGCTGAAGCACCTCGCCCACAAGGACTGGGGCTCTGCAAGAGGCGCGAGGCTGGCTGGGGACAGGAGGAGCAGCGCCGTGCGCCAGGAGCTGCTGCTGGTGACCGTGGCGCATCCTCGCAGCATCCCTCATCCTCAGCAGGAGGGTTCAGCCGGGAGAGCTCTGGTGTGGAAGCAGCAGCCTGACCCCGCCGTGCACGGGGAGCACCTCGAGGAGCGGAGCCTGCTCCGTGCTGCTGCCAGGTGACAGCGGGGAGCGAGCGGCAGCGCAGGCGCCGTTAATGATTACCCCCCAGGCTCCCTGCTCCTGCCCCGGCTGCAGGCAGCATGCTGCTGCTGCTGGCTCTCCTGCTCCTGCTGCTGGGCCCTGCCGGGTGCCCCAGGACGGAGCCCCTGAGCGGCTCCAGCGACGAGCCCCTGTTCCGTGGTGCAGATCGCTACGACTTCGCCGTCATCGTCCCCGCCGGCACCTCCGAGTGCTTCTGGCAGTTTGCACACCAGAGCGGCAACTTCTTCTTCAGCTACGAGGTGAGAGCTGCGGGATGGGCTCTGCGAGGCTGTAAGACTGCTAACGGGGTTGGGAACGGGGTGCCGGGTCAGTCCCACAGCAGCTGGTGGGTCCCGTGGTGGGCACTTCTCCCCCTGCCCGCTCCTGCAGCCAGGCTGGCACCGGGAAGGAAGGGAGGGAGGACGGGGACCTTACCTCACAGGGTGACAGCCACGTGCAGGCTGAGCTCCAGATGTGCTGGCCTTGGGGCAGGGGTGGTTTGTCCTGTGTGGGGAATGGCTGCTCTTACGGACTCCTTTTTTTTTTGAGGCAGTTTTGTTCTCATTGTCAATCCTTTTTTTTTTTCCCCTCAAATACCTGCTCTAAAACCCTAAGTAGGTGCAGAGCAAGCAGGTGCTGAGTGCTCCAGCTGTGGTGCCTGCGTACCCCGAGGGAGCTCAGGTTTACGAGCAGCTGGCTCTTCGGGAGCACTGCCCTTGCAGGAGACCTCGGCTTTCCTCGGAGCGCTGAAGGTCCCCGCACAGCCATATCTCCTTGCCCTGTGCCTGGTCTCCTTCCCACGATGGAAACTCCAGCCCTTTTATCTCCTGTTTACACTGCCCTGGCTGAAGGGGAGCGGGGCAGAGCCAGCACCCTGTGCCAGGCAGGGACTCAGCACGAGCCCAGCTTTGTCCCCAAACGTGTGCTCACCCAGCCCAGAGCGCTGACAGTGGCTGTGGGCAGCAGGAGCTGTGCCAGGAGCTGCTCTGCGGGGCTGATGGTGTGCATGGAGCCTTGCTGGCAAACACCTGGGACCCACAGCAACCCTAGGGTTAAATTTCCCAGTGCCACGTCTTTGGCTTTTGTTTTTCTCGTCATTTTGTGTAGCTGGCAGCTCACACAGGCATTTTTGTTCCTCGCCTTTGGGCACAGCCGGCACCCTCATTTCCCCAGCAATGGCCCTGCTGGGCTCCTGCCCTGCTCGCTCCACTCCCTGCTTCCCTGGGCACACAAACACCCTTAGGCAGCGCCCTGTGGGGTGAGGACGGGATCCCCACGGGGCAGGGCACTGTTTGCTATCCCCTGCCTGCAGGTCCAGCGGGCGACAGGCTTCGCCAACAGCAGAATCATCCTGGCCACAGCGAGCGACCCCAACGGCTTCCAGATCGGCGCTTCCCAGGACGCACGAGGACAGATCAACTTCCCCACCAGGGAGACAGGTCCCCGCTGCCCTGGTCCCCCCCAGGGCCGACAGAGGGGCAGGGGGCTGCTGCCTGTGGTCTGGGGGCTGTGAGCTCCCCGAGCACCCTCCCTGCAGTGTTGGCTTGAAGCCGCTGCAGCTCTTCCACCCAGGGAACAAAACCCCCCCGCTTCTCCCTGCAGGTTTCTACCAGCTGTGCCTGGACAACCAGCACAACCACTTCGGCTTCATGCAGGTGTACCTCAACTTTGGGGTCTACTACGACAGCTTCAACGAGGAGAGGGAGCAGCCAGAAGAGAGGAGGCAGCTGAACGACACCTTGGAGGCCATCGGGGTGAGTGCCACTGCCAGCACAGCGTGCTGTGAAACCACGTGGCAGGCAGACCCCAAACAGGCTGGAAATAACACAGCCAGGCTGCCTGGGAGTGGAGGATCCCAGCGGTGCTCAGCTTTGGCCATCGGGATCCAGGTTGGGTGGTAGCGAGGGGGCTGGTTACGGGAGCCCCCTGCGGCAGCGCCTCCTCTCCCCTCCCGCTGCGCTGCCTGCAGGTCAGCATTCGCAAGCTGCAGCTCCACATCTTCCACATGTGGCGCTTCTACAACTTCGCCCGGATGAGGAAAGGGGCCGACTCCTTCCTGCTCGAGTCCAACTACCACTACGTCAACTGCTGGTCGATGGCGCAGAGCTGTGTCATCGTCCTCTCGGGGGTGCTGCAGCTTTACTTCTTGAAGCGTCTCTTCAACGTGCAGGGCTCCAGCAAGCCCAGGTGCTGACAGCGCCCGCGGCACCGGGACCGAGCTGCATCAGCCCCTCCTGCTGCGGGCAGAGCAGGGAGAGAGCCTGGATCCTGCGCTGGGGGGGAAGCAGAGCTCACCCAGCCTTACCTCAAATCACCTCTTAAATAAAATGAACGAAACACCCTTGGTATCTGTACAGCGGTTTGTTCTGTGTCTACCAGCCTTCAGGCAGTGCCTCAACCTGCCTTTTTTGGTGATAAACCCAATAAAAAAAGGCTTCTAACATGTTTGCTATGGTGAGGAATGGGGGAGCACTGGCTGCTCTCCCTCTGTACCAGCTGGGGGTGAGCCCTGCCCTGCAGGCAGCTGTCTGCCCCCTTCCTTCATCCCTCCCGTAACAGAGCCATCAGTTTGTGCCAGCTCAGCCTCCAGGAGGGCTGCCCCTGCTCTGGCTCCATCTCCTTAGCCTCCCGAGGTGCTGTGCTGCTTGGGGCAGGCATCAAGGCTGAGAACTGACACGAGACAACAGCGCTTTGGGGGAAGGAATGGGTTTTATGCAACCGCAGCACCAGCTCTGGTGCCTCCTCACACGCGTGGGCGCAGCAGCCACCCCCTGCCCGGGGTGAGCTCCTGGCTGTGCCACACGCTGCTGCCACGCAGGGGGCAGGACGAGTCCGTGCTGCCCAGAAACGCTCCCGGCTCCCGAGTGCCCACGCTCCCCTAGGTCAGCGTGTCCTCGCTCCGCACGTACTCCCCCACGTCGGCCTGGTGGAACACCACGATTGCCATGGGGTCCACCTTCCGGCAGTCCTGCGTCGACTTGGCGGCTACCCCAAACCCCTGGGAAAGACAAAAAGAGAGAGAAAAGGGAGGTTCCTGCGGCCTGGCTCCCGTGCCTGGCAGCAGGAGGCGCGGGGCTCACCAGCGGGACGTCGGCCATGGAGTACACCACCACGCCCTGGTACTGCGCCGTGTTCTCCGTGATGCGGCCCAGGCCCGACTTCAGCACGTGGTTGCCGTAGAGGAAGGACTGCTCGGAGCCGGGCTTCACCCACACCTTGTACTGCGAGAGAGGCACCGCACTGAGCACCGGGGGGGGTGCTGAGGGGCCGAGCCGGCCGGGGGAGCGCGCCCCTACCTTGGCGTAGGGCGCGAGGAAATCCAGCGCCGTGACGTTGAGCCGGAACTTCTGCGTCTTGGTGAATTTGCCGAAGCAGGTGCCCAGCGCCACCAGGCTGCCCCGGGGGATGCTGGCCGCCCCCTTCAGCAGCTTCTCGCTGCGGGGAGAGGGACACACGTGGGGCTGAGGGGGCGGCGAGGCGGCAGGGACGGGACGGACCCCCCCCCCGGCCGCGGCCCCCGGCTCACCTGACGTAGTAGACGCGGTCGCGGTGCAGGCGGAAGCAGTAGGTGCCGTCGGGGCGCTCCACCAGCAGCTGGATGTTCTCACCGATGCTGCGGGGCGGGCAGCGTCCGTGGACACCGGCCCAGACCCGGTCCCGGTCCCGGTGTGCCCCCCAAGGATCCCCCCCCCAAGGCCCTCGCCCCCATCCCGGTGCCCTCCCCTGGTCCCGGTGCCCCAACCCCGGTGCCCCCCGGTACCCTCCCGGTGCCTCCCCCACAATGACCCCGTCCCGGTGCCCCCCTCCCCTCCCCCGGTAAGCCTCATCCCGGTGCCTCCCCTCCCCCGGTGCCCCTCCCCATCCCGGTGCCATCCCGGTAGCCCCCATCCCGGTTCTCCCCGGTGCTCCCCCCCTCCGGTACCCCCTCCCGGTGTCCCATCCGTCCCAGTGCCTCACCCCCCTCCGGTAACCCCCATCCCGGTGCCCCCCCCAGAACCTCCTGTCCCGGTACTCCCCACGGTGCGCCCCCTGCTCCCGGTACCCTCCCGGTCCCAGCACCCGTCCCCGTCCCGGTAACCCCCTCATTCCCGGTAGAACCCCTCAGTCCCGGTACCCGGCCCCGGTCCCGTTACCCCCGGTCCCGTTATCCCCAGTCCCGGTACCCCACATCCTGGTCCCGGTGCCCTCCCCGGTCCCGGTGCCCCCCGTCCCGTTCCCGGTGCCCCTCGTCCCGTTAGCCCCGTCCCGTTCCAGTTCCAATTCCCGTTCCCGTTCCGGTTCCCGCTCACTATCTCCCGAGCTTCTCGAACACCGCCCGTGTCTCCGCCTCGGTGAGCGGCCTCATCTCCCCGCGCGGCGCACGCGGGGCCGAGCCGGAAGCGGAACCGGCGGGGCCGGAAGCGGAACCGGCGGCGGCGGGCGACGCTCGGGGAAGGAAGCGATGGCGGCGGCGGCGGCGGAGGAGGCGCGGCTGCTGGCCTGGCTGCGCGGCCCGGCGGCGGCGGGGCCCGGGGGGGCCGAGCTGTCCGCCTACGTGGCCGAGCTGGCGGCGCTGGGGCTGGCGGAGCTGGGCCGGGAGCCGGCGCGGCTGGCGGCGGAGCGGGCGCGGGTCGGGGCGGAGACGCGGCGCTTGGCCTTCGAGCACTACCGGGCCTTCATCCGCTCCGCTGAGTGCACCGGCCGCGCCGGCCGAGGCTTCGGCGGCATCGAGAGCCGCCTCGGCAGCCTGCTGGACCGCCTGCCCGCCCTGCAGGACGCCTGCCGGTGAGGCCCCGGGGGGCACCGGGGGGCCCCGGGGGTCGGGGGAGGGATGGGGGGGGGCCGGGGCAGGGCTCTGAGCCCGCTCTGACCCCGTCCCGGCCCCGCAGGAACTTCGTGCGTGACGCCGAGGCCATCGCCTGCAGCCGGCGGATGAACAGCCTGACCCTGAACCGGCACACGGAGATCCTGGAGATCCTGGAGATCCCGCAGCTCATGGACACCTGCGTCCGCAACCGCTACTACGAGGAGGCGCTGGAGCTGGCCGCCTACGTGCGGCGGCTGGAGAAGAAGCACAGCAGCATCCCCGTCATCCAGGTACGCCCGCTCCCCGTGGCTGAGTTCCCTCTGAGCCTGCCCTGAGGATCCTGCTTTGGCAGGGGGGCTGCACCGATGATCTGCCGAGGTCCCTTCCGACCCCCACAGCTCTGTGACTCTCTCCCTCCCCAGGGCATCGTGGCCGAGGTGCGCCAGTCCACGCAGCTGATGCTGACCGAGCTCATCCAGCAGCTCCGCACCAACATCCCGCTGCCCGCCTGCCTGCGGGTCATCGGCTACCTGCGCCGCATGGACGTCTTCACGGAGGCCGAGCTGCGCATCAAGTTCCTGCAGGCGCGGGACGCCTGGCTGCGCTCCATCCAGGCCTCCATCCCCGAGGACGACCCCTACTTCCACCTCACCAAGACGGTCGAGGCGTGCCGCGTCCACCTCTTTGACATCGTCACCCAGTATCGCGCCATCTTCTCCGACGAGGAGCCGCTCCTGGCCCCCGAGCAGCCCGCCCTCAACGAGGGGGCCATCTTCCACGGCTGGGTGCTGCAGAAGGTCTCCGAGTTCCTGCAGGTGCTGGAGCGCGACCTGCAGCGAGGGGTGGGCGGCCGCCTGGACTCGCTGCTGGGGCAGTGCATGTACTTCGGGCTCTCCTTCAGCAGGGTGGGGGCTGATTTCCGCGGGCAGCTGGCCCCCATCTTCCAGCGTGTCGCCGCCGCCACCTTCAGCAAGGCGGTGGAGGAGGCGGTGGAGAAGTTCCAGGAGGAGATGAATTCCTACACGCTCATCTCCGCCCCGGCCGTGCTGGGCAGCGCCGCGGCCGTGCCGGTGCCCACGGCCCAGCCGGGGACGCTGCAGCCGCCCATGGTGCTGCTGGACTTCCCGCCCCTCGCCTGCTTCCTCAACAGCCTCCTGGTCGCCTTCAACGACCTGCGGCTCTGCTGCCCCATCGCCCTGGCCCAGGACGTGGCCTCCTGCCTGCAGGACGCCCTCGGCAAGGTGAGGTGTGAGGTGCTGGGGCTCGGGGCTGTGCCCAGCTCCTGCTTTGTCTCGGCAGAGCAGCAGAAAGCGACGCTGGTCTCTGTGTGCCCGAAATACTGCCCTTGTCCACGTGGTCGGGTCACTGTGGAGGAGAAGCAGCTGTTTTCCTCTGGGGGTTTTCTGGGCTCTCAGAGATTAACAGGATTAATGGCTCTGTCCTCCTCCTTCAGGTGACCAAACTAATCCTGGCTTTCCACCGGGCAGAGGAGGCGGCGTTCAGCGGGCGCGAGCAGGAGCTCTTCGTGCAGTTCTGCACGGCGTTCCTGGAAGATCTGCTCCCCTACCTCAACCGCTGCCTCCAGCTTCTCTTCCCTCCGGCCCAGATCGCGCAGGCGCTGGGTAAGGCCCTGCTGGGGGAGGTGTCACGGCGGGGACACGGTGGCAGTGCCACGGGACCGTGCCCAGCCCCCTCTCTGTGTTCCGCAGGCGTTCCCCCTGCCCAGCTGCAGCGCTTCGGCCGCCTGGGTTGCGTCGACGTGGCTGCCATCAGGGAGCTGCTGGCTCCTGTCCTGCCGGCACGGGAGGCAGAGCCGCTGCCGGGCGAGGAGGAGCCGGTGCTGCAGAGCCCTGTGCCCGCAGCAGCCCCGTGCCCACCGCAGGAGGAGGAGAAGGAGAAGAAGAAGGAGGAGGAGGAGGAGGAGGAGGGGGCTGTGCCGGGGGAGCCCCCAGCAGCACAGGGCCAGGAGGACCCCACAGACCCCGTGGTGGGGGCTCTGCTGCCGGATGCGCCGCCAGCCGTGAGCTAGCGGGGAAGGGACAGCTGCACGGTGACACGGTGCCACGTCTGTCCCTGCGTGAGGCTGCCCCGGGGACAGCTGAAAAGGGACAGCGGGGGGGGCACAGCCCCGCTTGCTCCACGGGGACGCGTTTTGGGGTGCGTGCCCCCGGTCCCGCTGTGTCCCCGCAGCAATAAACCCGTGCCACCACCGCCGTGCCTGGCGCTGCTCCTGGTGCTCCGCGAGGCCGCGCCGCGTCCCCCCCCCCCTCCTCTCGGTGCCTCCTCCCCGGTGCTCCCGGTGCCGCCCCCTCCCCGCCCCGCGCGTCACGTCCGTCCTGAAGATGGCGGTGGCGCTGCGGCGGCTGCTCCCGGGACCGGCCCCGGGGGGCTCCCGGTGCTGCGGGGCCACCGCCTGGGGGGCCCGGGAGCGCTCGTACTGGCGGGCGCTGCGGAGACGGCTGCTGGGCCCCCCGGTGCCGCCCTTCTCGGAGCCGTGCCAGGTGGGCACGCCGGTGCTGCGCGCCCCCGCCGCCGCCGTGCCCGCGGATAGCCTGGGCAGCCCCGAGCTGCGGGCGCTGGCGGCGGCGTTGGCGGCGGGGCTGCGGCGGGGCCCGTGCGTGGGGCTGAGCGCCCCGCAGCTCGGTGTGCCCCTGCGGGTCTTCGCCGCCGAGCTGCCCCCCGCCCGCTGCAGCCGCTACCCCGCGGCGCTGTGCGGTGCCCAGCGCATCGAGCCCTTCCCGCTGCGCGTCCTCGTCAACCCCGCGCTCCGCGTGCTCGACACCCGCCTCGTCACCGCGCCCGAGGGCTGCGCCAGCCTCCGCGGCTTCTCCGCCTGCGTGCCAAGGCACTGGGCCGTGCACGTCACCGGTACGGCTCCCCCGGTACCCCCCCTGAATCCCCAAACCCCTTCCTGGTTCTATCCCAGTCCGACCCCGCTCTCCCACCCCAGGTTTGGACGAGAGCGGGCAGCCGGTGAGCTGGGAGGCGTGGGGCTGGGCTGCCCGTGTTATCCAGCACGAGCTGGACCACCTGGATGGCGTGCTCTTCATCGACCGCATGGACAGCCGCACCTTCACCAACACCGCCTGGAGCCAGCTCCTCGACTGACGCCGCACGGCAGCGGGGTGATGCCAGCACCGGGTGCCCCCAGCACGGCTCCATCGCAGCAATACAGCACGTGGGGCAGCCCCTGCCTCCTGTCCTGCCTGCAAACTGCAGGGTGCTGGGCTTCGTCCCCCCTCCCACAGCACCCACACCCTGGGAGGAGGGAAGGGGCCGGGGTGCAGGCTGCTGGGATATAGGGGAGGGGGGTGTCCTGCGGCTGGGCACCGTCTGAAGCTTTTGGATTGTTTTTATTTTCATATAAACAAGACAGAACCCGAAGCAGCATTAATTTAAAAAATAAAAAAAGAGCAGGAAGAAGAGAGGGGAGCGGTAGGAGGAGCGCCCGGCTGCACTGCGCCTCCCACCCCAGTAGTGTCAGCCCCCCCCCGGGCAGCGCTCCCCCCGCCCCGCCGGGTGCTGCAGTGCGCAGGGTTGAGCTGTGAGCTGCGGGTGAGCCTGTTTGGCACGGCCGCCTACTGGGCTGCGGGGAGAGGGGGGGGACACGAGGGTGCCCCAGCCCCACCGCCTGCTGCCGCGGCCCTTATCCCTCCTGCCCAAAGTCCTCTGTGAATTTCTTCACCTTCAGGAGGTCCTCGGCGTTCACCGTGGGGCGGGTGGTGGCCAGGGAGCGCAGCATGTCCGACTGCAACACAGGGAGGGGGGTGGCCGCTCAGGGGGGGTGGCAGCGTGCTGAGGCCGTGCCCCCGTCCCCACCGGGCAGCAGGGTGCAGACGGGGGGACCTGGGGCTTCCTGCTGCAGCGCGTGAGGTGCTGAGCCTGCTCCAGCCACCGCGCGCCTCCGCCAGGCCCGCAGGCAGGCGGTGGCTCGGGAGGAGGAACCGGTAGGGCCGGGGCTGCAGCATTGCTGGGCCGGGTGCTGGGTGCCGGGGCCGCGCCGGGGCCACACTCACCATGCAGACGATGGGCTCCATCAGCTTGTCGCTGGGCACCTCCATCCAGGTCATCTCGATGGCCCCCGGGTCCCCGGGCGAGCACGGCGTCAGGAGATCGTCCACGATGAGGTTGGGGTTGGTGCGGGAGGGACCGCGGACCTGGCGCCGAGGACGGAGGTGTTGGGAAGGGGGGCACCCGGCGCCCACCCCCCCAGCAGGGAGCAGCCCCCGGCCCCCCGCTCACCTTCTTGAAGTGCATGGCCGACTGCACCTTGCGCACGGGCTGCATCAGGGCGTCCCGCACGATGATGCTGATGTCGGCCCCCGAGTAGCCCTCGGTCTTGCGGGCCAGCTCGTGAATGTTGGCGTCCGTCAGGGAGTGCGGCGTGTTGCCCAGGTGCAGCTTGAACATCTGGGCACGCGCCGCCTCCTCGGGCAGCGGGATGTAAATGCGCTTCTCAAACCTGAGCGTGGCACAGGGGGGGTCAGGGGGTGAGCACACACTGCTGCCAGAGCTGGCAGCCCCGCGTGGTGCCACGTTTTGGGGCACTGAGGGGGAATTTCATGCCGCTCACCTCCTCCTGATGGCTGAATCCAGCACCCAGGGGATGTTGGTGGCGCCGAGCACCAGGATCCCATCGCTGCTGTTGCCCACACCTGCCCGGGGAAACAGAAGGCGGACACTTGAGAGGGAGCCCTGAAGGGTTGGCTCCACCAAACCCCCCCTGCCCTGTGCTCCCCCACCCCACAGTGCACCCGCCAGGGGAGCCCCACGCACCCTGCATCTGCACCAGGAACTCTGTCTTGATGCGCCGCGCCGCCTCGCTCTCGTTCTCGTTGCGGGAGCCGCACAGCGAGTCCACCTCGTCGATGAAGATGATGGAGGGCTTGTGCTGCCTCGCCAGCTCAAAGAGGTTCTTCACCAGCCTGGCCACAGGGGCAGGGGGTGGGTCCCCATGCCCCAAGCGCTGGGCGAGGGGCCCGGGCCCCACACCCCCCACCCGCTGCCCAGGGGTGTGAGCCCCTCCTGCCCCTGCCCACCCTGGCAGCACCCCTCCGGCACAGCTTACTTCTCGCTCTCTCCCAGCCACTTTGACATCAGGTCTGAGGACGACACGGAGAAGAAGGTGGAGTTGTTGGCTTCGGTGGCCACGGCCTTGGCCAGGTAGGACTTGCCAGTGCCAGGGGGCCCGAAGAGCAGAATCCCTCGCCAGGGCGTGCGCTTCCCTGCGACAGAGCCTGGTGTCAAAGCTTCTGTGCAGGGACCTTGGGGCCCGCAGGGACAAATGTCCCCGCTGCGCTGGGTCACCTCCCCGTGTGCACATGCCCCAGCTGCTGCCCCTTGCTGCGGGGCCTGAGGCCCTTCTCCATGGGTGAGCAGCAGCCACGGCGCTGCCGGTGACTCTCACCAGTAAACAGGTGTGGGAACTTGATGGGCAGGATCACGGCTTCCTTCAGGGCCTCCTTGGCTCCCTCCAGGCCGGCCACGTCACTCCACCGCACGTTGGGCTTCTCCATCATGATGGCACCTGCGAGGCGGCGGTGAGAGCCCCCCTGTCCCCCCCACATCCCCCCCACAACCCCAAGCAGCCAGCCCCACCCGACCCCTCCGGGCACCGAGCCCTAAACCACCACCGCCACCCCCTGCGATGGCTTCGGGTGCTGCACCCAGCAGCGCCCACCGCAGCCAGCCGGCCCCCTACCCATCAGCTGCTCCTGCAGCTTCTTCTTCTCCGGGTTCTCTCCCTCGCTGTCGCTGTCGCTCCTGGGGAGAGGGGAGGAGGTGAGGGGAGGCCGTGCCGCGGGGAGGGCGGCTGCGGGAGCCCCCCACGCACCCCTTGTTGTCGTTCTGCGCCTCCTTGACGGGCTTCCTGCCCTGCCGCTCCTTGCTGCGCAGGTAGTCCTTCAGCTTCTCGGCGCGGTCCAGGTACTGCACGCACTTGGCGCGGATGCTCTCCTTGGCCTTGTCGCTCTGCGCCTCATCTGCGGGGACCCGGAGCCGTCACCCCGCGGCCTGGGGGGGCCGTGGCGGGGCCGTGCCTTGCCGGGGGGGGGGGGGTGCTCACATTTGATGGCGTGCAGGAAGTACTCCACGGCGTGCTGGTACAGCCGCAGCGCCTCCTCGTAGTTCTTGGCCTTGTCCTCCTCCGTGGCCTTGGTCACCAGGTCGATGGCTTTCTGCCGGGGGGGGGAGCGGCCGTCAGCCGGGGCCTGCGGCGGGGCCGGGGCCTGGGCCGGGAGGGCCGGGAGGTACCTGCAGGGTGGACGTGGTCATCGCATCGCACGGTGGCGGCCGCCCTCGGAGCGGCGCGGCCCTGCCCGGCTCCGAACGGCGCTGCCCGGCCCGGCGAGGCCCGGCCCGGTACGGCCCCGGCCCGGTACGGCCCGGCCCGGCGCGGCTCTGGGCGGCGGGGCCCTGCCGGGACCGCCCGCGACTGCGGCTCTGGGAGGCGGCGGCGGCGGCAGCGCCCCCTGCTGGCACCCGCCGGCACTGCGGGGCGGGGCCGACACGGACACGCCCCCTCGGGTAGCCACGCCCTCTCCATGTAGCCACGCCCCCTGTTGCTCCGCTCCGCCCCAGCGCAGGGCGCGGGCACGGGCACGGGGCGCGTGCACGGCGCTGTGCGAGCAGCGGGTGGGCTCGGGGTGTGTTACGCGGCGGGCACAAACACACAGCGTGTGGAACACGGCCTGCAGCCCTCACAGCGCTCAGTGTGCGTGCCTTACACAGTGGGCACAGCACAGCCAGTGTGCAGCCTTACACACACCTTACACACAGTGTGCAGCCCTTACACACAGTGTACAGCCCTTACACACAGTGTGCACACACCTTACACACACCTTACACACAGTGTGCAGCCCTTACACACAGTGTGCACACACCTTACACACAGTGTGCAGCCCTTACACACAGTGTACAGCCCTTACACACAGTGTGCACACACCTTACACACACCTTACACACAGTGTGCAGCCCTTACACACAGTGTGCACACACCTTACACACAGTGTGCAGCCCTTACACACACCTTACACACACTGTGCACACACCTTACACACGGTGTACAGCCCTTACACACAGTGTGCACACACCTTACACAGCCTGCACACACCTTACACACAGCGTGCAGCCCTTAGTGTGCGTACCTTAGTGTGCACACACCATATACACAGTGTGCACACCTTACACAGTGTGCAGTCCTTACACACAGCATGCACACACCTTACACACAGTGTGCACACACCATATACACACCGTGCACAGCACACACACAGCTTGCATGCCCTACACAGTGTGCACACACCATATAAGTAGCGTGCATCCCTTGCACACACAGTGCACACACCTTACACAGCGCACACACCTTACACACTGTGCACAGCACACACACACCGTGCACACCCCCATACATATCCACAGCCCCTACCCCACACCATGCACACACCCAGTGCACCCCCAGCCCACACCCGCTGCCCCCCCCATGCACAATGCCCACCCCCTGCACACCCACGGCCCCCACACACAGTGCACCCCCCGAGCACCCCCCAGCACGCTGGGTGTGCAGCACGCTGGGTGTGCAGACACCAGCACTGCACCTGCAAGGGCTCCAGCACCCGGCTGTGCTGTGCCGTACCCCGCAGTCCCAGGAGCAAGAGTGAGAGCCCAGGCAGGGAGGTTTTTGTATAAATAGCGATTTACAAAGAGTACAAAAATAGAAGGGGCTGCGCGGCCCGGGGCCGTGGGGAGGGGGCACCCCAGGGCCCGCGGAGCCCCGCGGGAAGCAGAAACGTTTGCGGAGGAGTTTGGCCAGGGGCACGACGGGGACACCCCTGGCCCCCAGCGCCTGTCCCCACGCGAGGGTCAGAGGTAAAGTACAAAAAGCGAAAGTGCATAAATCTGCGCCTCCCTCCCCAAAGCCGCGGGGTGCCCCCCCCCTCCCCTTCCCCAGGGGCCCCGCAGCCCCCAGCCCGGGGCGACCCCGTCCCCAGGAAGGAGACGGCGTTTGTTTTCTGGCTCTTAGAGTTTGGGAGCAGCACGGAGGGGGCCCAAGCCCCCCGCCCGCAGCAGCACCGTGGGACCGGGTCCCGGCGTTCCCCTGAGTGCCCAAATTGTTAAGACAAGACCCCTGGGGGGGGGGGATGAGCGGTGGCACGCAGCACCCAGCCCCATCCTGTGGGGTGTGGGGAGCAGCGGCCCCGCTCCAAGGCACAGGCGGTGAGATGGGAGATGGCTTCGGGGCCGGGGGGTGCTGCTGGAGCCCCCCCTGTGCTGCAGCAGGAGCAGACCCGGCCCCAAGGCACTGGTGCGGCAGGAGGGGGGCGCGGGGGCTCTGTGCTTCCTCCGGCTGCTTCGTGCTGCGGGGTTGGGGTCGGGGGCTCCGGGGCCGTCGCCTACACCAGCAGCCCCATGCGGGTGACTTTGGCCGAGAGGAAGGTGTGCAAGATGAAGACGATGGGCTTGGGGCAGGAGTGCAGGTCCAGCGCCTGCGGAGGGAAGGCGAGAGCGGCGTCAGAGCGCGGGGGCACCCCTGGCACCACGACCCCACCGTGGGTGCCTCAGAGCCCGGGGGGGGGGTCCCATCCTCACCAGCTCCCCCTCGGGGCCCCCGAAGTCCAGGTAGAGGGTCCTGATGCCGTCGTCCGCCGACATCTTCAGCTTCTCGTAGGGGTAGCGGAACAGGACGCTGCCGCCCCCCTCCTCGCGGCACACGGTGAAGCCGCCCTCGTAGTGGATGCAGAGCTTCACCTCCTGCCCGCCCAGCGTGCAGCCTGCGGGCACAGGCAGGCCTCTGGGTCCCCGCACGCACCCGAGGCAGCCTCGGCACTGCCCTTGTGCCATTCCCACTCTGGTGGCCTCGGGGATGCGAACCCAGAGGGGCTGAGTCCCTGGTTTGGGCAACGAGTGTCCCCAGGTTGTGGGGGCCCTGCCTCACCCACCCCAGCACGGCCCCGGGGTGGTGGAGGAGGCAGGGAGGCAGTCACACTGCGTGCCCCCAGTGCTGCCAGCAGTGCTTTGGGGACGCGGTGGCTGCTGTTTCCCAGCCCTGTCCCGTTCCCTGCGGGCACAGCCCCCCGGTGCCAGCGCGCACTCACCCACGGACACCTCCTTGATGAGCTCGGCCGCGGCGTGGCAGCCCTGCACCAGCACCCGCGTCCAGCAGGACAGGTCCCGGTGCGTCTCCACGCGGAAGACGTGCATCTCGATGCCCTGGCGCGAGCCCGTCCGGGTGGCGAAGGTCAGGTCGGAGCCCAGCGAGGGCGAGCGGCGGCCCGAGCCTGAGTGCACCAGCCTGGGGACACACGGGGGGGGGGACATCAGGGGCGCGGGGACAGCGCCGTGCCTCATACACGTGGCTGTGGCCCCCCGTTCCCAGCCCACCTGGTGGCCACCAGCGGGTAGCTGTGGCACGGCGAGGCCCAGGCGTCGCGCGTCCAGGGCATGGCATCGTAGAGCAGCAGGTCCTTCTCCGTCACCGCCATCAGCACCGGCCGCCACTGCTGCCGCCCGCCGTCCAGGCGCGCCTGATGGAGACGGGGTCGGGGTGAGGGGCAGCCGCAGCCCCCAGCCTTGTAGGGGGGGTGAGGGCACCGCCACACGGTGCCAGCACAGGGACCGCGTCCCCTGAGCGCCCTCGTACCTGCTCGGCCAGCCAGGCGATGTGCTTCACCTCGCGGCCGCCCGCGCCGCCGCCCAGCGTGGCGTTGAGCTCGGCCAGCACCTGCGGCAGCAGGGCGGTGATGTTGGCGTGCAGCGCCGTGAACCACGAGTGCGCCGTGGCCGTGTCCTTGCAGCGCAGGATCAGCGTGTTCCTGCTGTCCGGCGAGTGCAGCTCGATCAGCCTGCGGGGCACAGGGCGCTGGGACGGGGTGCAGCGGGGTGCGTGTCCCCAAAATACCACCCAGCCGTGCGCAGCGGGGCCGCCCGGCCAAGCAGTGCCTGGAGCGACGCCTGCGAGCGCAGCCGGGCGCGGGGCTCGGGGCGGGCTGCCAGCACCGCAGGGGCCCGGGGAGGGGGCACGGCGCAGCCCTGGGCCCCGGCCAAACCGCCGAGCATTTCCTGAGCGCCGCCGCGACGCGTCCCGGGAACCCCCCTGCCTCCCCCTCACCGGTTCTCCAGGTCGGGCATGCTGAGGTTCCTGGCGGCGAAGCACATCTTGAGCGGGATGACCTTGCGGTCCCGGGCGCCGTGGTGCTTGGGCGAGCCCGAGTCCTCGCTGCCGCTCAGGCTGGGGGACTGCGGGGCGGCCCCCTCCCAGGGCAGGTCCGACACCAGCGACGGCTTCTTGATGTAGGGAGTCACCTCCCGCATGAACTTCACTGGGGACGGAGCAACAATGGGCAGCGTTAGGGATGGGGGAGCCCGCGGGGACCGGAGCGCAGAGGGATGGGGACGCCCCCCAGGGCTGGGGAGCTGTGACCCCTGGGTGGGAGCCGGCGGCACGAGGGGTGCCGGGGGGGCTCATCCTGGTACCGTCGGGGTGTGGGGATCGGAAGGGGCCGGCGGTGCAGCACAATGGGCTGGGCAGGAGGTCAGGCTGCAGCCCATCCTGGCCCGCCCTGCAGGACACCACTGTCCAAGTTTCCAGCGCCGCAGGCACTTGAGGCCCCCGGGAGCGGGAGGAGGACGAGGACTTTCCAGCCAGGATGTCCCCGGCTCCGTGCTCCTCTCCAGGCTGGGAGGAAGGAAGGAGGCACCGGCTCCGTTTCCCCACGGACCCGTCCCTCCCCAAACAGGCAGCAGCGCGCCAGGACGCGGCTCGCTGCCACCCACTGCTCACCGGGTGCCGTCCCCACGGCCCCCACGCAGCCCCCGGCCGGCCGAGCTCCTCGGGCTCGCCAGAACAGGCGGCCCCACACGGGGCCCTGCTCTCTGCTGTCACGCTCGGGGAACTCCAACTCGTTCAAGATGTCAGGGAGCGTCGGCGCCAGCGAGCGTGCGGCGCGGCGTGCCAGAGCAGGGCTGAGGACGAGCAGGAAAGCCGCACGCACGGCCAGGGCCGGGGCTTCCCTGCCTCTCTCTGCAGCTGCCGCCCTGGTCTGGCTGCGAGGGAGAAGGAGCCGTGCTGGGAGCAGCAGCCCCGGCACGCCACAGGGCAGCAGGGAATTAAAATCGGAAAAAAAAAAAAAAAAAAAGCAAATAAGCTCTAATCTGCTGTGAAATACAGCTGCGAAACACAGCTCCCCACGGCCAAGGAGGCCACGCGTGGCCGTGGGGGAAGCACCGGCAGCAGTGCCGCTGTGGTGCCCGTGCTGGGCAGCGCGACGGGGGGGGCACGAGGCTGCAGACCCTGGGCAGCAGTGGGGGGGACGCTGCCACGAGCCGCCTGCCCTTGCTGCGGGCAGCCAAGGAGTTAATATTAGCCTCCCGCCGCGCTGATCCCCGGATTACGCCTTCCCCACGCACCTTTAATCCCCAGCGGGCAGCGCAGCGCCCAAGGTGGCCGGGTGCGGGCAGGGGGCTCAGGGGGCAGCGTCCCCCCCCCCGGGGGCCGCTCGGCAGCTGGCGGCCAGATGTTGGTGGCCTCCAGCCCAGGCTGGAGACAGGGAGCAGAGCACGCAGTGGCCGTGCAACCACAGCAAACCACGGCTGCGGGTGGCCGGGGGTGGTAAAACAGCCCCAGCAGTTTGCCTCCTGCAGCAGCCGAGCCCCGGCCACCACAGGAAGCGCGCCCCAGCCCCGGGGTGGCCGGTAGCAAGGGGGGTGGCTGCAGCCAGCCTCTGCCCCGGGGACACCGCTGGGCTGTACTCCTGCACGGTGCAGGCAGGGAGCCCCCCGTGCATTTGGGGTGCAGGGGGCACGGCACCTGCAAGAGCCCCGTCCTGGCACGGCACGGCCTGGCCCTGCACGGCACGGCACGGCACGGCACGGCCCGCCTACGTGCTCACCGCAAAGGAAACCCAGCGCTGCTGCACCCTCACACAGCCTGCTGCAGGAAGGCGGCGGCGCTCCCTGCCTGCACCCATGGGCTCACGCTGCTGGCAGCGGGGCTGAGACCCCCGCCAGCTCCCCGGGGGCTCCCCAGCACCGCTGATCCCAGCCCCACGCAGCCCCCTCCCGCCGGCACCGCAGCGGTTTCCCCACCCATGGGTGCGGGTTTGCTCTCACAACCCTTCTTCCCCTTTGCCAAGCTCCCCGGGCAGCAGGGCCCAAAGGCCCAGAGCTCAGCCCCCAGCTCCTGCCGAAACGCAGCAGGGCTCCTCGCCACCGTGCCACGAGCACACCGGGTCACACCGGGCCACGTGCAGGTCCCCACGATCAACCCCAGTGCTGGGGAGCGGGTGCAGGGCTCGGTGCTGCTCCTCCTGGGCACCACGGCCCCCACCAGCACTGCTGGGGCTTCCCAAGGACGGTGCAGCCAGCACCAAAGTCTCCAACCCCTTTTTGGAGGGACGCTGCTGGGTCCCTGCCCTGGCTCTGAGCAGCCCCACGTGCCCCCGGGGTGGGATTGTCCCACGGGATGGGAAGGGGCAGCTGTGCCCAGCTGGGAAGCGAGGCACGGACACGTGCAGGGCTCCTACGGGATGGGGCTGAGCGGCACGGTGCCGGACGGGAGCGGAGGGGCACGGTGCCGGAGGCAGAGGAGAGGCAGCAAATCCGGCACGGGGCACCAGAGGGGAACTGAGGCGACAAGCCTGCGTCGGCTCTGCCAAAAACAACAGCGGGCGGCCGCGGGCTGCGAGGCGAGCTGGGAGCTGTGCCGAGGCACGGCCGCCCCTCCTCGCCCCCTCCTCGTCCCCCGGTGCCCCCGGGGGCAGCTGAGCCGTGCAAATCCCCGCACGCCCTCGCACCGGCACGCGGCCCCGGCGGGTGCCAGGACAGGAGGGCGCACGGGGCACCGGGGACCCGTGCAGGCACCGGTGGCACCGGCAGTGCCGCACCGGGCAGGTCCTGCCCCAGCTTGCCGGGGAACAGGTCGGGCAGGAGCCGTGCTGTGCCGGGCCAGCCCCGCGCCCGCTGCACCGCAGGCACCGAGCCCGGGGCTGGGCACCACCGGGAGCCCCCAGGGCACCGCAGCCGAGCTCGGGGGCAGCGGGTGGCACGGCAGCTGGGGGTCCTGGCTCTGCCAGGGGGTGTCCCCGTCCCTAGCCCAGGAGGGGGACAGCCCCGTCCTGTGCCGGTAGCGGGGACGTGACCGGGGTCCCCGTGGTGAGTGGGGGTGGGACAGGCAGGGAGGCCACGAGTGGGACCGGGGAATGAGGGGGGCTGGGGAGAGAGAAACGGGGATGGGAGGGGACACCGGGGGGGACACCGGGGGTCAGGGGGGGTCACCGAGTGGGGACATCGGGGGCGGGGTGGGACACCGGGGACCGGGAAGGGACCACGGGGGGGTGCCCCGGGGACAGGAGGGGTACACCGGGGGGGCACACCGTGGCCGGGGGATGCGGGTACCTTCCAGGACGACCTCCCTCCCGGCTCGCTTCAGCGCCTGCACGGCCTGGTCGTGGGTGGCGTCGCGGAGATCGACGCCGTTAACGGCGAGGATGGCGTCGCCCAGGCGCAGCTCCCCGCTGCGCTCCGCCGCCAGCCCGGGGAAGATGCGGGAGATGAGCACGGGCATGCGGTTCTCGCGGCCGCCCTTGATGCTGATGCCGAGCCCGCCCGCCTCCGCCTTCACCACCCGCACCCTCCGCACGCCGCCGCCGCCGCCGCTCCCACCGGCCGGTTCCGCCGCTCCTCCTCCACCACCCCCGCCGTTGGGCAGCCCGTTGAGCTGCTCGGCCGGCGGCTCGGGGGGCTCCGCCGTGAGGCTCAGCGCCTCGCCGCTCAGCTCGGCCGCCACCCGCACCCAGCGCTCCCGCAGCAGCAGCTCCAGCAGCCCCGCCTTGGCGGCGCGCGTCCACACGGCCATGCCGCCGGGCGCCGGGCAGGGCGGCGGGGACGGAGGGGAGGGGAGGGGCGGGGCGGGGAGGGCCGCGGACACGCCCCCCGCCCGCATGGCGCCGCGCCATTGGGCCGGCGAGACTGAGTGGGCGGGGCGGGAGAACAGGGCGCCGCTGTGATTGGTCGAAAGGGGGAGGAGGCGGGGTCGAGGAGGGAGGAGGGAGGGCGCGCCGCCCCGGCACCGGCGCCCCCCCCTCCGCTCCGGTACCGATCCGGGACCGGCGCCCCCTCCCCGTACCCTGCCCGGTACCGGCACCTGGGGACCGCCCTGACCCCCTCCGGTACCGGTGCCCCCCCCACACCCCTGCCCAGCCCGGTACCGGTGCCCCCTCCCCATACCCGTACCCGTACCGGCACCCACCCCGTCCCTCCTGTACCCCCCCGTTACCGGCACTCCCCCCCCCCCCCATACCCAGCCCCGTACCTGCACATCCCCTGCCCTCCGGTACCGGTGCTGCCCCCCCCGGTACCAGCACCCCCCCCCCAACCCCTGTTCCCGGTGCCACCTCCTCCCCCAGCCCCTTCCAGTACTGGCCCGGTACTGCTGCCCCCTCCCGGTACCGGTTCCCCCCCCGTTCCCCCCCCCCCCCAGACGGCCGGGATGCGGTGCTGGCGGTGGCAGTGCTTTATTGCAGGGCTCTAGGTGCCGAACGGCTGCTGCTGCACGGGCGGCGGGAGCTGGGCACGGATATCGGCCAGGGGCCGCTCCACCAGCACCAGGCGGTTCTCCTCCAGCAGCTCGGCGAACAGCAACGGCTGTGGGCACAGGAGGGGGGGGTCAGCGGGCAGCCGGGGTGCCCCCAGCCCCAACACAGCCCCCCCGTGCCCCAAGGTTAGGGCTGAGCCCACCTGGAAC
Organism: Aythya ferina; assembly: GCF_964211825.1. Classification (NCBI taxonomy): domain Eukaryota; kingdom Metazoa; phylum Chordata; class Aves; order Anseriformes; family Anatidae; genus Aythya; species Aythya ferina. The sequence goes on from NC_140308.1 coordinate 1,176,713, forward strand.
TTCTTGCAGATCTTGAAGGCGTGCAGCTGCCGCTGCCGGGCGTGCTCCGGGAGCTGCTTCAGGATGCTCTGGTTCAGCAGGGGGGTGCTGGCATCGGGCAGGGGCTGCGGGGGCACAGCATCAGCTGCCCGAGCCCCTCATGGCCCTGGATGCAAATCCTGGCCCCCCGCTGCCCTTCCCGTGCTCCACCGGCACGGTGCAGCGTGAGCAGCCCCCCTGGGAGCCCCCAGCCCCGCTCACCAGGGACTTGTCGAGGACGCAGAACATGTAGACGTCGTGCAGCAGGATGTGCGCGGGGTTCTGGGGGTTGAAGGCGATGTGGGTGATGGGCGAGTCCCTCTCCAGCCAGGCCTTGTGCAGCCCCCAGTTCTGCACCGTGCGGCTCCAGGCCGTGTACTGCTTCTCGGGGATGCTGAACTCGAAGAGCTGCGGGGCAGGACAGGGGATGGGGGTGGCCCCGCAGCCACCCGGCATCACCCCCGTGCCAGCACACAGCACCCCCGGCCGGGCTGAGTGCTGTGTGGGGTCAGGATCCTGCCGGGGACAGCCCCTACCTGCTGGTCCGCGTAGGCGATGACGAGGTTGTTGGTGGCCGGGTGGATGGCGAGGGCTGTCACCGCACAGCTGTACGTGGGCACCGTGCAGTGGTGCTGAAACGGGAGGGGACAGAGCTGGGGGCACACGGGGACAGTCTCTGCCCCGCAGACATTCCCCTGTGCCTGGTGGGACCTCTCTCTCCCTGCCCCAAGGGTGCCGTGCACCCAGCGCCTTCTCCTACCTTGAAGTGTTTCAGGCTGTAGACGTGGATTTCCCAGTCCCCGCTGACCGCCGCCAGCCAGTTCCCATCAGCGCTCGATGCCAGCAGGTAAACAGCCTCGGCCGTGCCTGGGGGAACACCACACACCCCCCCCAGTGGGCACTGACAGCACAAGGAGCCACTGAGCCTCCCCCCGAGCTGTCCCAGACCTGTGACCCCCCCCAAACTGACCTCACCCCGTCAGCATCCCATGGAGCTGCCACAGAGCTGAGACAGGGCACGGACGCACAAAACCCGGTGAGGGCAAGGTGCTGAGCCCCCAGCCCCGCACCCCCAACACCCCCAGCACCCCCCGGTGCCCGCTGCCCACCTGCGGGGGGGCGCAGCGTGTGCAGGTGCTTGCAGCCCCCCGGCTCCAGCAGCTGCAGGACGTGGACGGAGCCTCGCTCAGAGCCCACAAACAGCCGGCCCGCGTCGGAGGCGCACTGCAGCTGGTACGCCGGCAGCAGCAGCTTGGGCACGCCGGGGACCTGAGGAGGAAGGCAGCACCGGCCGTCACCCCGCGGCCCCCCGGGGGCTCCCCCCGCCGCCCTCCCCTCCGTCCCGTGCCCACCTTCTTGACGCTGACGCCGTCGCCCTCGTGCTGCACGCGGTAGAGGTGGAAGCGGGAGGCCGTGCTGTAGGCCACCCAGCCGCCGCAGGGCGAGACGCAGCTGCAGTAGATGTGCTCGGGACCCTGGGGGGGACGTGGAGGTGCTGAGCGGGGCCCGCAGAGCCCCCCCCCCAGCCCCGGCCCGGCCCTACCTTGCTCTTGAGCTGCAGGAGGTGCTCAGGCATGCGGCAGACGGGGAGGACCTCGCCGTCCTTCCCTGGGGGGACAACCAAGCAGGCAGCACGTCAGCAAACACGGAAACCACACAGGTCCCAGTGAGCAGCTGGGGGCCCAGGGGAGTGATGCCAGACGAGGGGCACCAGGGGACACCCCAGACCCTTATCCCAAGCCTGAGCTCCCCGGGAACCATCCAGCCCAGGGGGAAGAGCGTGCTCTCAGCAGCACAGCCGTGAGCAGAGCTGCGTGGAGGATGTTAAACCACCACCCCGCTGCCCCAGCAGCAGGGCTGCTCGCACCCTGAAGCGCCCTGGGCGCTGCAGGATCTGCCCCAAGGTAAAACGCAGACATTTGGACCCGACAGCTCACCGGTCTCATTGGTGGAGCCGAGCCTCCAGAGCTCCAGGTGCTGGGAGAACTGGAAGAGGAGGAGCCGGGCCTTCCTGGCGCAGGAGACGAGGCGGCGCTGTGGGCAGAAACGGGCGCGCTGTCAGGAGCCCGCAGCCGGGGAGAAAAGGGCTGGGGCGAGCCAAAATGCCCCGGGGGACCAGCAGGGAACGGCTCAGGTGCCGTGGGATGGGAACCCAGAGAGGATGGGAGGCCCAGCGGGACCAGCAGGGCAGGCTCGCCAGCTCCCAGCCCCATCGTGGGAGCCTCCGGGTGCCAGGGATGGGGAGGGGACCCTGCAGGGCCCCGCAGATCCCGCCCCAGGACCCCGCTCAGCACCCACTCACGTGGGGGAAGGTGAATTTGCGCAGCACCGCCTCGTAGCCCTTCCTCTGCACCTTCTCCATGAGCGGGCGGATCACCAGCTGGGCGTCCAGGCCTGGAAGCCAGGCAGAGCGCGGTGAGGAGGCGTCGGGGAGGGGGCCGCCGCCCCCCCAAGCCTGCCTGGTGGGCGCCCCGCGGGCCCTACCTCCGGAGATGAGGGCTGTGGGGCTGTGCGCCACGGCTCGCACGTCGTGCGTGTGGTACTGGAAGGGCTTCGTCCGCACCCAGCGCTTCTCCTGGCTGCCCGCCTTCACGGGAAGCAGCTGGAGCTGGTAGGTGGCCCCCGTGGAGGTGCCCACGACAATGCTGTCCTCCTTCTGCGAGGAAAAGAAGGCTGCAGCTCGCAGGGGACGGGCCCAAGGGTGCTGTTGCATGGAGCAGGGGCGAGCCCTACCTCGGAGACGGCCAGCGAGAGGACGGCCGAGGTGCTGACGGTGTGGGACTCCAGCAGCGTGCCCCGCTCCCAGTCCCAGAACTGCACCCTCCCGAACGAGTCCGAGCTCACCACGGTGCCGTCGGACAGGAAGGCGATGCCCCACACCACGCACTCGCGCTTCTTGGGCTTCGGCACGTGGTAGTTCACCATGATTCTCTGCACCGTCCGGCCTGAGGCGCGGGTATAGGAGGGATCAGTGGGGTGGGAAAGGGAACGGGGTGGGACTGGTGCCCTCCCTGCCTGGAGCAGAGCAATCTTGGGCCCCTCTCTTGTTTTTTTTCCCCGTGCCCAGCTCGCTGCAGGACTCGTGGGCTGGGAGCTGCAGCGGAGCCGTGCAGACACCCCAAAGCAGAACCACGCAGCTGCTGCTGCTGCCCCGGGGCTGGGGACACCCCAGGCTCATCCTGGGGCCCAGGGGCTACCCCAAAGAGCAGCACCCCGTCGGCAGGGCAGCCCGTTACCTGAGCGGACATCAAGCACACGGATGAAGTCGATGGAGCCGGCCACGATGTGTGTCCCCGAGGGGTGCCAGGAGAGGCACAGCACGCGCCCTGCGGAGGACAAAGCTCCAGGAACACCGCCGGACCCCGCAGCCCCTCGGTGAGCGGGGCCAGGGGGGCTTGGTGGGGGGCACAGGGCCACCACGCCGAGCCCCCTGCTCACCTTTCTGCCGGTCCAGGTTCTTCTCAAACTGGATGCCCCCAGGCACCACCTGGAAGAGCTTCACCGAGCCGTCCTCGCAGCCGATCTGCGGGGACCGGGGTCAGCTCCGGGAGGGTGGTGGCAGCGGGGTCCCGGCCCCGTCCCCATCCCGTCCCGGTCCCCGCACTCACCGCCAGCCGCGTGCCACCGCCGTTGGCCACCATGCTCCAGATGGGCCCCCCGAAGCCGTCGACGGTGCGCGCCGGGCGCAGGCGCTGCAGGTCGTACTCGGTGATGTCCCCGCTGAGCCCGGCCCCGAAGAGCCGCTCCCCGGCCGCCCAGCACAGAGCCTCCACCGAGCGGGTCTGGTGCCCCGGGATGGCCTGCGGGGGGACACGGGGGGGGCACGCTCAGCACCGGGATGCTCCCCACGGTGCCCAGTTACCCCCGGTGCCCCCAGTATCCCCAGCTCCTCCTGGTGCTGGGTTACCCCCAGTGCCCCCAGTCCTGCCAGTACCCGGTTACCACCGCCCCCCCCGGTCCCCCATTGCCCCCCTGGTGCCCAGTTGTCCCCGGTGCCCCCAGTTCCCATTGCCCTGCTCCCCACAGTGCCCGGTTCCCCCTGGCACCCCGTTTTCTCCCCCGCTACCCCGGTTCCCCCCCGGTGCCCCTGGACCCCCAGTCTCTCCCAGTTCCCCCACTCCCCCAGCCCAATGTCCCTATTCCCCCCCCAGTCCACCCGGTAACCAGGCTTCCCCCAGTGCCCAGTTCCCCCTGGTGTCCCCAGTCCCTCATTAGCCCACTCCCCTCTCCCCCCCGGTGCCCGGTTCCCCCCGGTACCCTGTGTTTCTCCCCCGGTACCCCGGTTTCCCCCGGGACCCCTGGACCACCGCCCACCCCCGGTTCCCCCGGTACCATTTTACCACCGCCCCCCCGGGTCCCCCATTGCCCCGCTCCCCTCAGCCCCCCCCGGTGCCCGGTTCCCCCGGGTACCCCCCGGTCCCCCCGTTACCCCCGGTGCCCCCCAGCACCCGGTCACCCCCGGTGCCCCCGCTTTCCCCGTTCCCCCCGCGGTGTCCCCGTTCTCCCCCCGTTCCCCCCGCTCCCTCCCCGCCACCTTCTCCTGGAAGCAGCCCTCCTCCAGCCCGTACACCTCCACGGCGCCGTCGGTGCGGGCGAGCGCGAGGCGGCGGCGGCGGGGCAGGTAGGCGAGGCAGCGCACCCCGGCGGGCACCAGCCCGAAGAAGCGCACGCGGTGCACCTCGAGCGGCCCCATCCCGGCACCGGGACCCGGACCCGGACTCGGACCCGGCACCGGCCCCGCCCCGCCGCCACCGGGAACACGTGCGCGCCGCGCTCCCGGAAGCGGAAGTGCACCGGGAGAAAGGGGGGGCGGGACCGGAAGCGGAAGCGCGGCGCTGGAGCGGAGCGGCGGGAGATTCGGGTGTGGTTGGAGGGAACGGCACCGGGCACCGGGCACCGGGACTGGGGGGGGGGGGGGAACGGGGAAACCCCGGCTGGAACCGCCTCAACGGGACCGCTGCGGGGAAACGGGGCTGGGGGGAACCGGGGGGAAACGGGGACACCGGAGGGGAACCGGGGGGAACCGGGGGGGAGCAACCGGGCCCGGGAGGGGCACCGGGGCTGGGGGTGAGGGGAACGGGGGCAGCCGGGGGGTCCTGGAGGGGTCCCGGGGGGGTCCCGAGGATACCGGGGAGGTCCCAGGGAGGTCCCGGGGGTTTTGGGGAGGTCCCTGGGGGTCTTGGGGGGCCCCGAGAGGGGTCCCGGGGATACCGGGGAGGTCCCGGGGGTCCCAGTGAGGTCCCGGGAGGGGTCCAGGGGGTTTCGGGGAGGTCCCGGGGGTCTCGGGGAGGTCCCAGGGTGGTCCCTAGAGGGGTCCCGGGGGTTTTGGGGTGGTCCCGGGGGTCTCAGGTAGGTCCTAGAGTGGTCCCGGGAGTTTTGGCGTGGTCCCCGGGGTCTTTAGGAGGTCCCGGTGAGGTCCCAGGGGGTCCCCACCGCTCCCATCCCGGCCGTGCCCGCAGTTCCCGTGGCCCTGCAGGCCGTGCCATGGTGCAGCTCATCGTGTCCAGGTGAGCCCTGACCGGTCCCGGTGCCGGTTATACCGAGCACCCCGAGCCCGGCGGTGCCCCCCACTTACCCCCTCTGTCTCCCGGTAGCGGGGGCAGCCTGCCCCGCTGGGTGCTGCTGGAGCTGCAGGGCGAGGTGGAGGCGCGGAGCGGCGGCGCGCTGCCCGGGAGCCTGCTGGGAGACCTGCACTACACCCGCCAGGCACGGAGACCCCCCCCTGAACCCCCTGCCGCGGGGACACCCCGCCACCGGGCCGCTCACGGCTCTCAGCTCCCGTTCGTCCCCCCCCGCAGGGCGTCCCGGTGCTGGTGGTGGGCCACCACGTGCTGTACGGGAAGGTGGTGCCGCTGGAGAAGCCGTTCGCCGTGCTGGTGAAGGAGGCGGCCGGCCCCGCGGAGCCGCACACCCGCTACGCCGTCACTGCCCTCATCAAGACCAAGCTGCTCTTCAAAACGCGCCCCAAGCCCATCATCACCAACGTGCCCCGCAAGGTGTGAGGGCACCGACCCGCTGCCGGCACCACCAGCGTGCCCAAAACACGAGGACAAGGACCTGCTGCCTGTTGCCAGCACCACCAACGTGCCCAAGACACAAGGACACAGACCTGCTGCTACCACAGGCCTGTCCCAGGTCCCCTGTCCCCTCTCAGTGACACAGGGGTAGAGCCAGGACACAAACCCAGTGCCTCTCCGAGGTGAGGAGCACCCGGGGGAGCCCAGCTGCAGGGCCAGGCTGTGCCCGTGGGGGCTTTGGCTCAATCAGCCCAGCCCATCAGCATCTGCCCCCCCAAAACGCACCCCTGCAGCTCACAGGGTGCGTGTCTGCCTCACCCTTGCCCCAGCGCCCACTCCCCTCGAGTCTCCCCCCGCCCAGGGGGCACTTTGTGGATTTGGGGCAGGGGGAGAGCGGGGCCGAGACGCCGGCGTTTCTCTGTGCAAGTCTTTATTGTGACAAATCCAGCGGGATATAAAAAACAGACCTCTCAAAATATGAAAAAAACACGGGTTAAAAAATAAATAGATTTACAAACCATCAGCAATAAGTGTAAATACGAAAAGAGCTACAAAAGTCTCCTAAAAAACCTCGTCTTAAATAAAAAACCCAAGTTGCTCGACTGTAGAAAGGTTCTAGCCCTGAAAAAAGAGGGCCCAGGGGAGACGGCCGTGGGTAAGCACCCGGGGGGACCCGGTGGGCAGGGAAGGGCTGGGAACTGCCTTTCCCCGCCCTCCTCTGCGTGTCCAGGCCCAAAACCCAGCGCCTCCTCCCGCTGTCTAGACAGATGCCAGGCTCCCTCCTCGCTTCCAGAGCTGGGGGGCAGAGGAGGGGCTGCGGGGAGGCAGCTGGGACGCGCTCGGCTCTGTAGGGCCGTGGGCTGGCCGGAGCTGCACCGCAGCCCCGCGTGGGTGCCGCTCCAAGCAGCCCACGGCCCCGCTTTGCCTGCTCCTGCCGGAGCTGCGGGCACAAAAGCAGGAGCCAGGGTCCCCCCCGAGCTCTTTGGCACAGCACAATGGGGGCGCCACCCTCCTGGGGCAGCCGGGCCCCCCGAAAGGGGTCGGGGGGAGCTGTGGGTACGTGCCCGCACATACACAGCCCTGGGGCGAGGACGTGGTGGCCCTCGGGGACATTCATGAGCCGCCGGAGCTGCGTGGGGACGGAGCAGGGGGGTGCTGAGGCCCCGGGAGGGGGGTGGCCCCAGCTGGCAGCACCAGGGGAAGCGGTGCCAATACTGGTGAAATCCCACTCGTGTCCCTGACCCGCGGCAGGGAGCGGGGCTGAACCTGCAGCCGGCTCCTGCTCGCGCAGGGGCTGCACGGGGATTTTTGGGGACGGGTTGGGGGACACCGTGGGACGGAGCATCACAGCTCAGCACCCGGCCGGACGCGTGGGGTCCTCTCTCTCCATAGCACCGTGGGGACAACCTCGGGGTCCCCGGGGAAAGCACCGAAGGACGGCGGCCCCGGCGGGGCGGGGGGAGCCCAGCCAGCGGAGCTCCCGCAGCGCCCAAACGCTCGGCATGGCACGGGGGGGGGGGGCCTGGCACTGCCCCTGCAGCACCAAGGCTGTGCCGAGCACAGCTCCAGGCAGCCCCGGCGCGGCCGCTCCCTGGCCGCCAGCACCCACCGGGCTGAGCCTGACAGGAAAAAAAAATCAAATCAAAAAAGGGAAAAAAAGGAAAAAAAAACAAACAAGACTTGAGCACGAACGCCGCCTCGGGCTGCTCCCGGGGCCAGGAGGGGACGGTGGCGGTGTCCCCGTCCCCTGGCACCCCGCTCACACCTCGGCGAAGGCCAGCCCGCACTGCTCCTGCCGCTTGCCGCAGCGCCGGGCGACGATGGCCAGGTAGAGCGTGAGCAGGGCCACCCAGTAGCAGGCGTAGAGGATGGCTCCCGAGACGAGGAAGGCCACCTCGGTCTCGCTGAGCAGGTCCTGGCTGTAGGCGGTGTAGGCCAGCCCGCCCAGCAGCACGGCCACCCACACCGACACCGGCAGCAGCCCCACGAAGTTGACCACGATGGTGCGGCGCCCCGACGTGCCCCAGCCCGACTTGTTGATGGTGGCGATGGCGAACATCTTGGCGGGCAGCAGGCTGGACATGTAGAGCAGGGAGTAGAGGGACACGAAGATCATCTCGGCGCTGCCCCGCAGGAAGCAGGCGTAGGTGGCCTTGATGATGCCCACCAGCTGCACCGTCAGCAGGAAGAGGAGGATGTTCCAGATGCGCCCGCGGTAGAAGAGCTGGATGACGGTGGCGATGAGGAAGAAGGGGAAGAAGCCGGTGACCACCGACTCGTAGGTCATCCAGAGGTGGTGCTTGTGGAACCAGAGCGCGTTGTAGAGCCACTCGCGGAAGTAGGACTTGCTCCAGCGGGTCTGCTGGTTGAGCCAGCGCAGGTAGCGGGTGGGCGTCTCCGTCAGGCACTTGGAGCGGGCCGTGTACTTGGTCTGGTAGCCCAGGCTGAGCACGCGGTTCGTGAGGTGCCGGTCGTCCCCGAAGCTGCACTTGCTGCCCAGGAAGGTCTGGTGGTACCAGTCCTCCAGGAACTGCTGCAGCAGGGCGTTGCGGTACATGCCCAGGGGCCCGCTGATGCACTGCACGCAGCCGAAGTAGGACTGGCAGGCGCGCTCCACGTTGAAGGCCATCCAGTACCGCACGCTGCTCAGGAAGGAGATCCACGAGTCGTACTTGTTCAGGATCTGGGGAGGGGACGGCATCAGCGCCGGCACCGCCGGGCCCGGCACCGGCCTCGCGGTGCCCCCACGCGCCCTGTGCCGCCCTCCCTGCCCGCGCTACCTGCACGTCGCCGCCGACGCCGCCGACGCGGGGGTCTGCCTCCAGGATGCGGAGCATCTCGGCGGTGCAGGCGGGGTCCAGCACCGTGTCTGAGTCACACACCTGGGGGGCAGAGGCAACGTCGAGCCCCGCTCCCGCCGCCCACGCGCGCCCGGCAGACGGCCCAGCCCCAGCCGGGCAAGCCCGAGCCGCGGCTGGCGAGACGAGGCAGGGCCCCGCCGACCGGCAGGCGGTGGCAGGGAGCGGAGCGCCCCGCGGTGCCCGGCCACCGCTGCCCCGGGACGCCCAGCCCCACAGACCGGCCCCGAGCCACGGCCCCGCGGTGGGACCTGCCCTCGCCAACCCCCAACCAGGCCACGGGGGTCCGGAGCCCCACGCAGTGCCACCCCGTGGCAGCCCCCCGGTGATGTCTACCCACGGCACGGGATGCACCGAGGAGGTGGCGCAAGGCCCTCGCGGGCAGGGCTGCACCTTCAGGGTCCCCACGGCCACCCCACTGCTCGCGGCGTGCCCACGGCCCCCCGCCCAGCCCCCATGGCCACCTGGATGTAGTCCACGGAGTCTCCGAGCGCCCGGAAGGCCGTGTACATCACCTCGCGCTTCCCGCCCCACTTCTGCAGGATGCAGGAGTAGGTGGTGCCGCGCACCAGCGCCTGGACGCGGGCCAGCCCTTCCCGCAGCCCGGCCTCCGTCTCGCCCTCGCCCCACGCGTGGAAGTTGCTCCTCCAGACGTAGCTGCCCGCCCGCTCGGAGCCCATCACGTCGTGGAAGATGTCCAGCATGTAGGTGTCGTCGGGGCCGTTGCCGTCCACCACCATCACCACTTTGAGGTCGGGGAAGGCGATGCGCTTGACGGAGCGCAGGCACTTCTTCAGGTAGTCAGGGTCCTCCTGGTAGGCGGCGATGCAGAGGGCCACCGAGCGCCCCAGCCGCACCGGCCGCCCCTCGCCCCGCATGCGCCGGTGCTCCAGGAAGGCGAAGAGGCTCTGGATGAAGAGGTGCAGCCCCAGGATGGCCCCGTAGAGCCCGAAGGAGAGGTAGTGCTTCTCCGTGTGGATGAACTGGTACCCCGTGACGTAGGCGGCCAGGATGCCCCCCAGCACCGCCAAGGCGAAGAGGCTGGTCCCCACAACTCGCAGGGCCGTGGAGAGGCTCACTGGCATCTGGGTGGGATGGGGGCAGTCAGGGCACGGCCACCACCGGGGGGGGGACAGGGGAACGCGGGCACACGGGGGGGCCCCGGTTGTCTCCCACCCCACACGAGCCCCATCCATCTGCGGTCTGTGAAGGGGGCGCATCCCAGTGCCCCCACCGCAGCCCTGCAGGGCCTGGAGGACAGGGAAGGGCACGGGGACAGCGGAGCCCTGACACCGGGGGGGTCCCCAGGGGAGAAGCCCTGCATGGACACAGCCCCCCCGAGCCCCCCGGCCCTCCCACGGCAGGACCCGGCAGCCCCCCCCGCGGCGAGACCAGCAGCACCCGGAGCCCCCCCCCCTTTATCCAGGCTGCGGGACGGGCACCGGGCACCGGGCAGCGGGCGGCAGGTACCGGAGCTGCGCCCCGGGGCATCACCGGCGGGCGGGGGGGGTACGGGCAGCTCAGGGGGGGGCGCAGGTTTGGGGGAGAGGCTGAATGGGGGGGCTGCCAGCAGCGCCCCCGGCTCCCCCCGGCCCCGCCGCCCCCGGTGCCGGCTCCGCGGTGCGGGGTGGGGGGGCGCGGCCGGTCCCGCGGCGCCGCGGGGGAGCCCCGAGCCGGTACCGGCACCGGCGGGGCGGGAGGGAGGGGAGGGGAAGGAACGGGGCCGGGACTCACCGTGCCGGTGCCGGTGCCGGTGGTGCCGCTCGCCCCGGCCGCCGCCGCCGCCGCTGTGCGCCCGGCCCGGCCCGCGCGGCCGCTTTATACCGCGGCGGGGCCGGCACCGCCCGCAGCCCGCGGGGTCCCCGCCCGGCACCGGCACCGGCACCCCCGGCACCGGCACCCCCGGCACCACCCCCGGCCCCGGCCCCGCCGGCCCCGGCCCCCGCCCCGCCCGCGGGACCCGCCCGGCCCCGCACTGCGGGAGCGCAACCGGCACCGGCACCGGCACCGGCACCGCGCCGGGATCCCCCGGCACCGGCCACCGGCCGCGGCTCCGGGACACCCCGGGGACGCCGCGGTCACCCCCGCGCCGCTCCCCGGGGCCACCCCCCTGTCCCCGTGTGCCCCCGGGGCCGTTCTCGGCCGCCGGCCGTGCCCCCCCCGTGCCCATCAGCCGCCCACCTGGGGGCACCCGGAGCCCACCTCGTGGCGTCCCCGCGGTCCCCACGCAGGAACGGGGCCGCCCCGGGGACAGGAGCCCCGCGCCCCTCACACACGAGGTGTCGGTGCCAGGTTGGTGGGGGGGTCCCTGCCCGCCCCGGGGTGCTCTGTGCCTCTGAGCCCCCCGAGCTGCAGCACGCTCAGGTCCCTCACCCAGAGGGGCTCCCCGGGGGTGTCCCCTTGCCCACGGTGGGGCAGGGACGAGCTGGGACCCTGGCACTGTGTGGTGGGGTGACACCCAGTGTGGTCCTGTCCCCAGCGGAGGGGTGCACAGAGGTGCCCCAGGGCTGTAGGTGCCGAGCTGCAGGAGGCAGGGAGGGAACAGGGACAGGGACAGGAGGGTTTGTGTCCCCACCCCAGTGCAGGTGCCCAGCAGCGGGGTCACCCCCTGGCCCCGTTACCTTTCAGTGCGATCCCAGCTCCCCGCTGCTCGCCCTGCTCTCTCCGCACGAGCGCTTCCCAAGGCACAAATAAAATTTCCTCCTCCTCCGGCAGAGAAATCTCCTTGTTCACAGCGGCAGAACTGCAGCCAGACGCCCAGAAAGCAGCACGAATGCAGACTTCTCGTTCAAAACCCTTCCTCTGGCTGCCTGCTCCAGGCCCTGGCAAGGCAGTGCCGGCACGGCAGCATCCCGGCGCACGCCCGCAGCCCGGCACCGGCACCGGCAGCAGCGAGAGCAAGGGGGAGCGCCCGGCTGCTGCCGTGCTCCATCAAGGACAGCGTGCTCCTGGCCACCCACCCTGCCTGCACCCACGGCATGGCACAGCACGGGTGGCTTTGTTGGGCTTGCGCTGCATCCCGGCACCCCAACCCTGCAGGGCAGAAGTGCACTGACCCCACACAATCCCTCGGCCCAGCACAGGGCGGGGGGGCTGGGGCACGGATTTGCTGCAGGTGCTGGGGGGGCTCAGGGCTGCAGGACCCCCCGGTATCATGGTGCAACCCCGCACGTCCCCGCTCCCTCCCTGTCCTGTGGGTGCAGGGCAGCTCCTGGCCCACAGCGGGGTGCACGGTGCTCTGTGGGTTTGGGGTGTCCCCCTCGGTGAGGTGGGGGCTGCCCTGATGGAGGGAGAGGAGTGACCCCGCTGCTCGGATGTCCCCAGGCACAGAGGTGCCCCGCAGGACCCTGCAGACCCAGCCCTAGGAGCTGCCAAAAAGGCAGTGGGGGGCCCCAGCACTAGTGGGGCAGGGGCTTGGAAACACCAGCTCCATTTCCCTCTTCCCCACTGGGGAAATCACTCCAATTTGGCTAAAATCACAACATTTTGGATCTGTTTCAGCCACTGCTTCCAGGGATCTTCTTCCCTGGCCCGCACCTGGGGCTGGTGCCCCTCGATGCCCCTCAATGCCCACGGGCACCCCAGGGGCTGGGCTGGGCGAGTGCCACCAGCCAGCTCGGCACGGCTGCAGCCGAAGCCCCCTCTCCCTCCTGGCTCCCCCCATGGTCTCAGGGGAAGCCGCAGCACCCGCGCTGCCTCCAGCCCCAACAGCCCAAGCACTGGCACTGTAGCTCCAAGCTGGGCACCCCCCCATGAAGGGCTGCTCCAGGGGGCTGATGCCCCAAGCCCCCCCCAGGACCCAGGGGCTCCACAGCCCGTGCTGTTGTCACCATCCCAACCGTGCAAGAATGAGCACAGCTGAGAGCACCCAGGGGCTTCGTGTGGATCCCAAAAACATCACACACACACACACACGTGGCAGAGGGTTTCTCCGTTTAATCCAACATCCCTGCACCGGTGAGGCCGGAGCTGCCCCAACCAAGGGGGGCTGGGGAGGCTGCCTGCCCCCGGCACCGCCGCGCTTCCACCACGGCCGGCACCTGCTGCAGGCGGCCCGAGGGTGCAGCAAACCCGTCCCCTGCAGGGAGCAAAATCGAGCAGGAAAAGTCTCTTTCCGTAGGGAAGCACCTGCTAGGGCAGCACCACGATCTTCTTCTCCAGCACCTGTGGGGGGAAGAGGCCGCCCCGCACCGCCTGGTCCAGCTCCTCCAGCGCCAGCTGGGCGTGCAGCACGGCCGCACCGTCGGGCTCGGCCGCCACCACGTGCTTCAGCAGGCGGTACAGGTCCCGCAGCACATCCCGCAGCACCTGGGCAGAGCAGAGGGCAGAGCCGTGGGCAGAGCCGTGGTCAGCACCCGCCGGAGCCCCGCCGGCACCCAGCGCAGCACCCGGCGTGCCCCGGCAGGCGCGGCTGTGCCCCTTCCACCCGGGCAGCGCCAGGACGCGGCCCCACCACCATTGCTGCACTGACTCACCGCCCTCCCCTCCTGTGACTCAGTTTCCCCACACACTCGTGGTGCTGCTGGCTCTCCCCAGGCCCCCAAACCCGCAGGGCTGGGGGAGATGGACGTGAGCTGGGCAGCCCTGGCAGCAGCCGTGGTGGGCGCAGTGCACGAGGGCAGCTACGGGTGATGACCATTGGCACTGCTCACGTGCAGTGCTGCAGGACTGAGCCCAGCGAGGGGGCAGCACCCGCAGCCCCTCTGCAGGATGAGGCCCGTGCCCAGCCCCAGCTACCTGCGGAGGGGCACCCTGGAGCTGCCCGCTGGGGATTCCCGCGGGGAACCGGCTGCTTCCTTCCTAGGAACTGAGTCCCAGCACCCTGCCGGGAAGTGAGGCGATGACCTTGGCAAGCCTGGTCCTTCCCAAGCCAAATAATCGATCATCGGGGCCCTCAGGGCAACTCCCACGGCTTCCCAGAACCTGGAACTGCCCCAAGGGATGCACCTCCACGGCCCCCTGCCCCAGGAAGGAGGGCCCTGCGTGGCAGCCCTTCAGTGCAGGGCCACGAGCTGTGGGTCGAGCAGGGGGCACGCAGAGAGCAGCCCCAAGCTCCCATGGGCAGCACCTGGCAGAGGCCCCGCAGCTGCTGGGCTCACCAGGACCAACAGATATGGATTCAGGCTGGGCCATGAGCAGGAGGTGCTCCATGTGGTTTGGGGAAGACAAAGTAATTCACGGCTGCAATGCAAAAATGTCACCGTGCCACTCAGCTGTGCCCTGACATACCCCAAAATGGGGGTTGGGGCTGGGCAGAGCCCCCGTGGTGGCTGAGTGCTGGCAGCAGCCCCTGGGTGACAGCCACCCCTGGGTGACAGCCGCCCCACAGAGCTGTCCCCGGGCTCAGCCCCGCGCTGCAGGGCCCGTGAGGAGGGCGCAGCTCGGCCGCCTGCAGCGGCGGGTGCCAGGAGGAAGAGGTGCCAAGCGCCGATGGCTTCAGGGGCAGATTCCTGCGAGTGCTGAGAAAGGAGCCAGGCCCTTCCCAGAGCGGGGTGCTCTGAAGGGCAGAGCCCTGAGGAGGGAGAGAGCTTGAGAGGAGCGCAGGGAGCTGGAGCGAGCTCAGAGGGAGATGGGGATCCGCGTCCGGGCCCCCAGCCTCGTGGGGCTCCCTGCAGCAAGGAGCCCTGCCCCTTCTAGGAAGCCGTGAGGTGAGGATGGCTCATCCCCTGCTGCTGCTCCGAGCCAGGGAAACAAAACCTCTGTGGCTGCACGGTGCTGCTGCCCGGGGGAGATGTCGGTGCCCCAGCACCGGGCAGGGCACGGGGCTGAGCGCTGCAGGAGCCGGCCCTCCTGCACGGGCTGGGGGACGAAATGGGAAGCAGTAAGAGAGCTGTGGGGACTGGGATTGCCTTCAGGAGGAAACACAGTCAGGCTGTCTTTTTTTGGGGGTGTGGGGGTGGAGGCAGAGAGGAGAAGCTTCGACCTGGGGGAGCAACAAGCCTTGGAGGGGAACGCCGGCAGTGACACCGGCAGTGACACCGGCAGTGACACCGGCAGTGACACCGGCAGCCTTCCCTGAAGCCTCCACAAAGAAACAAAGAGCAGGCGTGCACGGAGCACAAAACACACACAGGGAGAGCTCCTGCACGGCTGCTCCTGCCGCGGTGCCCTCGCAAGCACCCGTCTGCGTGCGTCCCCAGGGCAGGGACCCCGCGAGGGGTCACCCCCGGGCTGTGCACGAGGCTGGGTGGCCACGGGGCCAGCTCGGGCAGAGGGCAAGAGGCACAGCCCCAGGCCAAGGGGCTGCTCTGCTCGAGGCTGGGGCCAGGACATGCTGCGTGTCTGCATTCACAGAGGAACGTATCAGGGACCAGGCTGTCCCCAAAAGGCCACATGCTGGGTCCGAGCTGCAGGGAGGGCGAGAATGGAGGGACAGAGAGATAGGAAAAGGGCAGCTCTGGCTTAAAGAAAGCCGAGAGAGAGAAACTGAAGCGATTACAGCAAGGAGCTGGCAGGGCTGTCACCATGCCAGGCTCTCCAAGCTGCTGCCTGCATCGGAGCTGTGAGGATGACTCCGTCCCTGCTGCACCCAGCCCAGCCCTCTCCCGGCCGTTCCCAGCGGGAGCAGGGCACACAGCACCCGCCTGCACCAGAATCAGCAGTAATTTAGGCAGAGGAAGCCTGCAGCTGCTCAGGTAATTATAGCTCAGTTAATTTTCTCCTAACTCCCTGCAGCTGCCGCACATGCCGGAGCCACAACGCCAGCTTGGGGTGACTGCAGCCGTCACCAGGCGGGGACGTGTCCAGAGCACTCGCTGCCACTGCCAGCCTGGCCCTGCAGCACCGGGACCTGCCACCCCAGGGCAGGGACAACCCCTGGAGCACCGTGCTCCAGGACAGGGTCTCGCTGTCCCGGGGGGCAGCAGGGGGTGACCCACCTCGGTAGCCTTCTCGCTGAGCCCCCGCAGCAGCAGCACCACCACGTGCACGGCGGCTCGGCGCACCTCCGCCTCGGGGTCCGTCTTGGCGATGGCTGTCACACAGGAGGTCACCTGGGGGGGCAGCACGGGGAGGACATCAGCAGGACGCGTGCCACCACCCATGGCCAGCCCTTCCCTCGGGCAGGGGCTCAGAGTCCCCAGCAGGGGACACAAGGTGACCTGGCAGGGACAGCGTGGGGCTCTGGCACTCGGCTACGTGCAGGGAGGTCCCACTCGGTGCAGAGGCAGCCACAGCACCATGGGGCATGAGGCTGGGGGATGGAAAACCCTCCTGGCACCTTGGGCTCTCGCCGTGCTGCCCTGATCTCCCTGGGGCTGGGGCAGCAGAGCCCAGCAGCCGCTCACCCGCAGCCAGGGCAATTTGCCTGGGGAAGCCCAGGGCACCGCCACGGCCAGCAGCTGCAGCACAGAGCGGTGCCGAGCAGCGTGCTCAGGAAAGGATTTCACCATCAGTAATTACACACAAAGGCTTTCCCTACGCCAGGAAGGGGACGTGTCCCTGCGCCCTTCTCCTGCCAGCCCTGGAGCTGCAGCCCGGCGCTGCCTCGCGAGCCCTGCGTCCCTCTGCAACACCGCGGAGCGCCCAGCCAGGGGGTGGGCTCCTGCAGCAGAAATCGTGACTGCTGCAAGTCCTGCAGAGCCAGCGGTGGCAGCGATGCTGGGTGAAGCAGCTGATGTGACCTGAGCAGCTGGGAAGCGAGCGGGGCGAGGGGACAGCGGCTGCACCACGAGCACGAGCAGGTGAGGGAGGCAGCGCTGGCCCCGCTGCAAAGCTCGCCTTCATCGGGGCACCGAGCCCAGCTGAGGCTGCAGAGTGCTCCTGGTGTCACGCAGTGTCCTTAAAAGCCCCCACAGGAACGCTGCTGCCACGGGGCTGTGCCTCCTTCAAGCACCGGTGCTCGCAGGGCACCGAGCACCTCCCTGCCAGGGGCTGAGCGCTGCGCGGACGTCTTTGAGAGCTTCAAAAAAAAAAAAAAGCAGAGTTGAAGGAACCTAATTAAACACCCAGTGACAGCAGGAAGAATTAGCAGAGCTAGCGCGTTCCCGAAATAGCTGCATGTGTGGTGCATTGGCATCTCATCAAACGCTGTCATTACCCCATTGATGCGTGAGCAGCAGCGAGAGGGAACCCAGGGAGAAAAGCCGGCGTGCCGCGCCGATGCTGCTGCCTCCCTCCAGCCCTGAACCTCTCCAGCTGCCCACACCAGCACGGCGCTGGGGGTTTGATGCTCGCAGCTCCCCAAACGGCCAAACCCCTCGAGCTGAGCACGGTGCTCGCCAGCTGAGCAGATGCAGATCGGCCCCGTTTGAGCCCGGGCTGCAGCTCCCACACCCAACGCTGTGCTCCTCGCCCCGCTGCAACATCCACAGCCCGACCAGAGCCCCGGCTGCCAGGCTGGGTGCTGGACACCCGGACAGCCGGGGCAGAAACGTGCCCAAAGCCTGGCTGCCCCTCGCAGGAGCACAGCCGGGGCACCTCTGTGCATCCCCACCCCGGGCACCCACCCGGGTGAGGGCTGAGCACCGCTGCCATGGCGCTCCCGTGGGCACCGAGTGCTCCCCGTCAGTGGTAGCGTGGAGGATAAGGAGGTTTCGTTAAGGGGGAGGAGGTGCCTTAGGCAGGTACAGAATATGCCTTGAGGTCTCCTGCTCTAGGGAAACGAGGATGGGCGGAGCAGATCCCGCTGCGCTTCCTTGGGGCTGTCTGTCACTTCCCATCACTGAGACATTTTTAGCTGCTGCCGAAGCTCTCAGCCCTGAAACTCAGCGCTAGAATTACCCGAGCGTTTGCTTCAGACTGAATGACTTTTTTTTACGCTCTAATATCTGCAAGCATCATTCACGTCCTCTCCCAGAGTAAGCTGTGAAAGGAACCGTGCTGCTGTGCCCCCGGCAGCGACCCTGCCGGCAGCTGACGAAGCAGCCTCATTAACCAGAGCCAGCCCTGCTACGGCGCAGCTGGGGGCTCCCCCAGGGGCTTTGGGGGCTTTGGTGCCATGCCAAGCACCCGTCCCCACTACCTGCCCCAAAAAGACCTTAGCCCAGGCCCCTGGGGCGGCACAGCCCAGGACTTTGTGCCCAGCTGAAGCATCCCCATCCCACGGCCCCCAGCCCCAGGCAGTGGCAGGAGGGGAGGTGACGGCGGCTGTCGGGGGGTTCGGTACCTCGTGGATGACGGAGCCCAGCTGGAAGCCGAGCCTCTGGCACAGCTCCCCCAGGTTGGAGAGGCTGCTGGCACGCAGCACGCTGTCCGGGTCCCGGGAGCCCCGCAGGAAGGCGTGGATCAGGGGCTCTCGGTGCTTGACCACCATGTCCCCTGCAAGAGAAGAGAGAGCACAGCGCTCACCGCAGTGCCGGGAGGATGGCACAGCGCGGCTGGCTGCAAGGACACCCCACAGGGTTCCAGCACAGCCACGAGACAGAAGCTCAGGGCCCAATCTGTGTCCTGCAGAACAGCTGGGTGCAATATTTGGAGCACAGAGCAGCCACATCCCTCACCGTGACCCCCTGTGCTGCTGGGGACCGGGCACCCCCGCTTGGGTAAGATTCGTGTCACGCAGCCCCGAGCACAGAGCTTTGTCTGGGGCCGCTGGGTGCATCATCACGTATTCCCTCAGTCTTCTGTTGGGCCTTTCAGGTAGGTGACGTGCTGCAAATAAACAATCCCAAGTGCGAAGGCCCAAATTCTCACATCATTCAGCGCCCAGAGCCCAGGGCCAATTAGCGCGGGCAGGCACCGGGGATGTGTGAGCCAGCTAATTAGAGCTGCGTGTGCGCAGGCAGTGACCTGCATGCACAATTACCCCGCTCACAAGGACACCCGGGTCCTGCACGACCCAAACGCTGGCCAGGAGTGCCCCTGAGGTGGAGGCACCCTCCTGTGCAGCACAGGCTGCCGGACACAGGCTAACCTGGGGAGGTGTTCGGGTGGGGTGAGCAGGGAAAAAAAGCTGCAGGGATCTCTCGGATCTCACTTGCAGCAAGACAAACGCCCCAGTGGAGAAGGGAGAAGGGAGAAGGGAGAAGGGCTGCCTCGGCACTTGGAGTGGATTTAATGGGTTTGCAGCTAACGTCCATAGGGACGATGCAAATTCCTCACAGACCCTGGGATGGGGGAGAGCAAAGCTCCCCCCCAGCCCTGGCGGGGCAGCCACACACGGCCCCCGCTGTGTCGGGTTGCAGAGCCCCGTGTGCTCCTGTCCTCGTCCCAGCGCTGAGCAGATCCCAACCTGTCCTCAGCTCTCTCGTGCCAGGTGCCAGGAACCAAAACGCTTCCTCATGGGGCTGACAAGGACCCCGCTGGTGGCAGGGGACCAGGAGCAACTCCAGCAGGGCTGCGGGAGGAGCATCCTCGGCTCTGCTCCAGCAGGAGGGCAGCAGGGCAGGGATCGTTTCCCCATCGCTGCCTTCAGCCCTGCCTGCAGCCAGTCGGGCAGCTCTCCCCATGGCCCTGCTCCCTGGAGCAGCCCCTCGCGCACAGGCACGGCTCCAGCAGGATGAGGCAAGCAGGGGAGGGCAGCACGGCAGCCCCAAGGTGCAGGGCAGCAGCAGGAGAGCTCCGAATCACAGGAGTGCTGCTGCAGGGAGCAAAGCCTTTCTGGAAGCACCGGAGAAGTCCTTTGTCTGGAGGACCGAAGCCTTGCAACAAAAACAACCCGGCGCAGCGTGTTCTATAAATACGCAGGCGCGCCAGGACACGCCGCAGTCGCTGCCCGCAGCAGAGGCTCCGCAGCGGGGAGGAGAGCCCCCGCGGGGGCTGTGCCCACCCTGCTGCTGCCAGCACCCCCCCAGCAGCACCCCGGGGAGCCCCAGCACATCCCGTGCCCGTGCTGGGTCCCGGCCCAGCACCGCCGAGCCCTGGCACGGAGCTGGACCGAAGGGCACGGGGCCGCGTTTGGGACGGGCACGGCTGCGGCGCTCAGCGCCAGGGCTCAGCCCTGCCACGTGCAAACCCCGAGCGTGCCCCTCGCCCGGCCCTCCCCTCGGGGCTCCACTCGTGGGCGACGCAGCCCTCCGTCCGTCCGCTCCTCCTCGCACCTGAAAGCCTGGCCCAGAGCCTGCCCGGCCATCCCCGTACCTGCAAGCACAGCTCCCGCCCGCCTGGGAGGCGAGAGGAGGTGTCGTTAAAGGATAAAGCGCCTTTGAAGGATCCAAAGTACCGGGGAGCTGAATAAAACACTGACACACTGCAGTGCAATTATGTTATTATCTTTAAAGAAAGGGCCCCTTGCCAATTGCTGCTCACGCCTAGAGCCAAGAGACTTTTCCCGCAGCGAGGAGGGAGGACGGGGAGCTGCTGCCAGGAGCTGCGATGCTCCCTGGGGCAGGGCTCAGAGCAGGGCTGTCACCAAGGGTCTGCGGGGACCCGGGAGGTGGCAGTGCAGTGGTGACCACGCTCTGCAGCCGTGTGGCGGGCAGGGAGCTGCCACGTGGAGCGGTGTGATTGCTGACAAACACCCAGCACCGCACAGGGCGCAGCACGTGAATCCCCCATCCCTGTCCCCATCCCAGGGGCCAAAATGTGACCGAGGCAGCACCAACCCCACGGGATGCAGCACAAGGAGCTGCCCCTGCAGCCACAGGACCCGGGCAGCCCGAGTGGCCACGCTGCAGGGACCGTGGGGCCGGCCCACAACGCTGAGCTGCAGCTGCTGCGGTGCGGGGAGCGCTCACGGGGAGCGCTGGAGCCTTGGCCAAGAGCTCCTACGAGCAGCCCAGCGCTGCCACGTCACTCCTCGGCACGCAGGAGACGTGCACAGATGTTTCCCCATCTGGAACAGCTGCTGCCTTACCACCGAGCTAAGCTCAGCGTGCCTCGAGCGCAGCCAGAGCCAGGAAGCGCGGGGCCGGCCGCTGTCACCCAGCCGGGCAGCACAGCACCACGTGAAGTGTCCCCGAGCCCACACCGACCCCACAGGAGGCAGCGATTCCCCACATGGGAGCATTTCTCTGCCCGTTTTTTTGGAAGCAGGACTGCGGGGCATACAGTCACCTTCCTGCCTGAACAAGCCGTGCTGCTGCTGTCCCAAGCAGCCGGGCTGTGCTGGGCGATGCAGCGCGCTGCGTCCCGTGCGGATGGGGACCCAGGGTGATGCCCGAGCTGCCAGCACGGGGGGGGGCTCAGGGTGCAGCACACAGCATTTTTTTGGGCTCCCCGTGTCTGCTGTGCCCAGGAAGAGGAGCCCTTTTGCACTGCACGACTGTTACGAACAATAGGCTGCGGTTACCTGCGTGAAGGCTGGGCAGGTCGCACCCTGCCACGGGGTTTCCAGGAAAGAGGGTGGCACAGAGCTGCCACTTGGCACTGGTGGGAACAATTTGAGGGCCGGATGCCAAGCTGGGGGCCTGGCTGTGGCACCAGGGCTCGTTGTGCTCCTCTCATGCCCCAGTGAGATCAGACATTGAAGGGAGAGCTCGTGGGCCAGGAGGACAGGCTGCCAGGCGCTGCCCTTGGAGGTCCCAGCTCAGCTCAGCCCCTTGGGATGGACAGCACCGGGGAGAGCGGCTTCCTCCTTCCCTTGGTGCCCTGGAAACACCGAACGCCTGCTCTCGTCAGCCTTGCCTCTACCAGGAGAAAGCAGGAGGCGTTTTAGGACATGTCCCAACAGCAGCTGCCGGAAAGGCCTCGCACAGCTTTCATCCCTCAGCCCTGCATGTCCAGGCGCTTCCCGGCGTCCTCTCAACCCAGCCAGGGCTGCCGAGGGTGAGGGGGGCCGGCTGCGGGATCCGCGCCCCCGCTCCTGCCCCTGGGCTTCAGCTGGGAAGCTGCCGGGTGGCGGGGCAGGATCCCGGTCCCACGGGGCCAGTCCCCCCACGCAGGGCGAAGCCTGGAAGGCCCCGGGAGCCGGCTCCCCTCTGCCCCGCAGGCAGGCGGATGGGGTTTTCCAGGGAACCGCAGGCCCTTGTGCAACACACTCGAGCCCCGGGCTTGGTTTTCCCAGCAGCATTTTCCTGCTCACCTCTTTGCTCCGGCACCGCTCATGTCCCTGCGCCGTAGGGGTCCCCTCGGCTTCCCCCTGCCCACGGGGGGCTTGGCCCCATCTGCTCGCA
The DNA here is from genome assembly GCF_964211825.1 of Aythya ferina. Taxonomy (NCBI): domain Eukaryota; kingdom Metazoa; phylum Chordata; class Aves; order Anseriformes; family Anatidae; genus Aythya; species Aythya ferina. The sequence goes on from NC_140308.1 coordinate 1,198,598, forward strand.
CCCCCGTGATCCCGAGTGGGCACGGCAGGAACCCCCAGCCCTACAAAGCCTGGGCTTTCACTGGCCTTCATCTCCAAAATGTCCCAACACCACCCCGTGCCCAGGCACCACTCACCCAGCGCCCGGGTCACGCGCATCAGCACCTCGCCCAGCTTCATCCTGCTCACAGCAGCCGGGGCGTCCTTGGTGCCCTGCGTGGGGTGCCCGTAGCGGGCCAGCAGGGTGGGCAGGATCTGCTCCGGGTACTCGCTGGACAGCAGGGCAACGCCTGGAGGGAAAGGGGAAAGAAAATACAGGTCAGGCTCGGACATGAGGATGGCACATAGGTGGGCAGCACTCTGCATCGCCTCCCTAACCGAGGAGATGGGAAATGGTGCTGGTTGGCATCGTGACCCAACTCCAGCAGCAGTTTTGGGTCAGACACAGGCTCTCAAGTCTCACCTATGCTCGGTGAGGGCTGTGCTGGAGCGGGCAGCACCCGCTGGGCCACGTGCTACAGCGAGCAGCAGGGCACACAGACAGCAGGTCCCAGCTCCACAGCATGGCCAGCACCAGAGCTCCTCACTGGGCAGGACGGAGAGGGGAAAACTCTGGGACTGCACTCTCAGAAAGGCAAGGAGCCAAAATCCATTACAGGTGTCACGGCGATGGCCAGGAAGGGGGGTAAGAGTTCCAGCAGAGGCAGGAAGCCAAGTGGTGTCCGTGCCATTGGAGCCGGTGTGACAGCCAGTTCAGTGGGGACACCACTCCCCAAAGGGCTGGTGGGCACCACGCGAGGGCTGCTCCATCCCCCGGTGTCAAAGCCAAACTGACAGAGCCATGGGGGGAAAGCAGCACGCACAGACCCCAGCTGCCCCCTCCTGCTCCCCAACGCACTTTTGGAAAGGCAGAGGACATCATGGCACGGGGGTTCGCTTGTCTCGAGGGCTTAATTGGGGAAATTACCCCCAAATTCTCCCATTGTTTGCTCAGTACTGCCGAGTTCCAGGCAGCAGGCACACCCGGGCTGGAATTAATTCTGCACAGACGAGTGTCACCCCCCGCCTGCTCAGCCAAGCACATCACGTCGCCCCTCCGCGCAAAGCCAAACCGCCCCCGTACCCAGCGTGGCCTGGGGTTGGGTGCCAAGCTGAGAGAGAAATTATTGAGCAGTTGGCAGCAGGTGTCTGCTAATTACTGCTGGTTAATATTCATTGACCCCGTGTCTACATAACGAGCCAGACGTCAGACGCTGGGAGATGCTGCCACGGCGAGCGCTGGCTGGGTGCAGCTCCCGGGCAGCTCGTTGGCCCATCAGAGCGTGGGGGCTGTTTCTGGAGGCTGGGGGGTCCCTGCTTGCACCCCCTGGCAGGGCTCTGCCAGCTCCAGGGCTCCCAGACCTGGGCACGTTTCTGGCTGGGGCACTGGGGTGGCAAAAGGCAGCCGCTCTCCAGGGAAATGCAAGTGGCAGAGCGCTGCCCTGGCTGTGCCAAGCACTGAGTCAGCACCGGGGCTGGGAGAGGACGGCTCCAGCTCTCCCCTGCCCTCCAGGAGCCTTCACCTCCAACCCAGTTCCCCAGTTATCGCTCGGCGCCCGCTGTGGGTTACCATCCACAAGCCTGGGCGCATCCACAGGGGGCAGCGACCTCTCCCCTGGCATCACCCCGCACGCGCCCGGCGCTGCGGCTCCCTCCTGCGCCCAACAGCAGCACGAGGAGCTGGAGGGGAGCCCTGCTGGAGGAGCTGGAGCCCCTCGGAGCAGCCTCTCCTGCTGCCCTCGGGCCCCACGTGTGGCTCGGCACGGCTTGGCAGCCCGAGCAGCACCCAGGGGTGAGTCACCCCCACAGGGAACTGCGTCAGGGTTAATCACGGCGGTAGCGGGGCTGCGAAACACGGAGGCAGCTGCACGCTGGATATTAATCACTCGGGGAATAGTTAAGCGTGCGTTTCTATTTCACCTGCAGGGCAAGGACAAACCCGTCCCACTCAAGACCGTACAGGCAGAGAGAGGGAAGCATATCGATAAGCTGGTTTTCCAGCTGGGTATGAAGGTTACCTGCTCAAGTGCTGCACGCAGGGCAGATGCTGAGGACGGCGCTTCCTCGCCCTGTCCCCAGCTCCCTAAAGCCACCAAACCCCTGTGCACCACCTGGCCACCAGCTCTGCGGGCATCCAGGGGAACCCCAGTCCCCCCAAACAGCTTCTTCTCCTGTTTGGCAGCCCTAAAATAATTGCTTGGGTCTCCCAAGGGCTCCAGGAACACCTCCCCTCTGCTTTCTCACACGCACACAGGAGACCGATAGGCACGGGCAGTCCGTTGTGCAAGACATCTGAGCCATGCCCGGATTCGGAGGCACCTGCATGCAAATTGCTGCACCAGCCCGGTGCCACACGCAGCAGGAAGGGGATGAGCTGAACGTGCTGGAGCAGGAGAAGTCCCACACGTTTCCTGGGAAGCAGGAAAGGGGCAGCACTGGGAGCCCCAGCTGCAGGGGCGAACAGCCCGCCTGGGGGGGCAGAGCCCCTTCCCAATCCCCACCCACCCAGTTTCACCAAAATCACTGCTGGGAACCGACCAGTGAGCTGCAACAGCTTTAAAGATCCTTGGGTTAAATCCTTTGGGGATCCTTGGGTTCTTGGATCCTTTAAAGACCCACGGGTCCTTAAAGACCCTCGCAGCCCAGCTGTGGGGTAAACGAAGCCGGTTTTTGCTCCACTTTCCCAAGGGACCACACAGGGGGCTGTGCAGGAGCAGGGTTAGGGGGCTGGCTCGCCCCACGTCAGCACAGCCCCCAGGAGGTCGGGGCAGGGACGGTGACCAGCTCCCGGTGTCACTGCCTGGGGGACAGCCCCCAGCTGTGAACCCACGCAGGGCACCCTCGCCTCCGCGCCGGGGCTGCACGCTTGTGGGCTGTGCACATTAGCAGTTAAATCAGGCAGTAAATCAACTAATTACCCACTGAGTAAGCACAAGGAGAGCTTCAGCTCGACGAGGCCCAGGAGACAACGCTCATCAGCCCAAGGAACGAGGAGCACGGCCCAGGCGCTGGCTCGAGGCACATCCTGAGCTGCCAAGCTCCATCTGGCTGCTCCCAGGGACGCTCCTGGGATGCTCTAAGGCCATGGGGAATGCACCGTACGGGGGTGGCACTCCCTAAGCCCCCACAAAGACCACGGGCTGCATGGCAGGCCAGTTTGCAGGCAGGAGCATCGCTGCTGACAGCGGGGCTCGAGGGCACAGCACCCTGCAGGGCCCGGGACCGTGCAGCCGTCAGGTCAGGCACTGCTCACCTTGAATGGCAGACAGGTACACAAAGGAGTCCTCGTGCTGCACATTTTCTAGGAAAACCTGTAAGGATGAAGAGAGAGCTTGTTACCAGCAGTTTCTGAGGACACGAGAGGGGCACTGCCCCACGCCGTAGTCACAGGGATGGTGGCAGCGCGGGGCCCTGTACCTGGAGGATTTTTTCTTGCATCTGCAGCGCCTCCGGGTCCCTCTGCGATATCAGGCTGGAAAGAGCACGCACAGCAGCTGCCCGGACAGGGACCTGGGGGTCGTAGGCTGATAAGAGGAGCTCCTGGAGCTGAGCTGGGGCCGGGCTCTCAGTGCTTGGGGCTGCAGCAGGACCTGTGGCACCGGGCTCTTCGTGCACGCTCTGCTCTTCACCCTCCTTGGGAGCCGAGGGGCGGCCGCAGCCACGGCCACGCTGCGTGGGTGCCCCACCAGCCCCGGGGCTTTGGCAGGGGGCCGTGAGTGGGGGGCCTGTGGGGCTCTCCCCTCCTGTCCTGCTCGGCCCAAGCTTTTTCCCCAGCAAGGTCTCGGCCGCGGTGCCAACCGTCTGGGCAGAGAAGGCGCCGTGAGTGCAGATGGCGATGCGCAGGTCCGTGGCCAGCTCCTGGATGACGGGGTCGGGGTGGGCGCGGGACACCTCCTCCAGCAAGGGCAGCAGGCGCTTCAGGACGGCAAAGTCACTCGACTTCAGCTGCGGGGAGGAGAGGAGCAGTGGGAGGCTTCCTCTGCCATGGGGCCGCTCCCTCGTGCCAGAAGCAGGAGAAATACTCAGGGATTAGGGCAGGGGAACTGTATGGCATGGCACTGTATGGCTGCTGCAGGGCACCCTGCTGCTGAGCACCCCACAGTCAGGCCAGCAGAACATCACATCTTGGGGCACACAACAAGGTAAGGGCCCCTCTGTGGTGCTCTGCCCTGGCTCAAAGTGCTTGCAAAGTGAAACGCCAGGTTAGTGAAACGCCAGGTTAGCAGCGAATGTAATCAGTTGCAGCACTGCCCCTGCCTGCTCCTACCTCAATAGGCTCATTGTGAAGAGCTCCAACAACCTGGAGACCTCATTTGGGAAATAAAAGGCTTTGTGCACTACAAAGGAACGCAGGAGCTTTCTGGGTTGAGGACAGGCAGCGTGTGTCAGGGGAGAAGCTGGGAAAGGAGCAGCCCAGGGCAGGCAGCCAGGGCTGCAGGAACTCCCAAGGGCACCTCCCAAGGGCACCTCCTCGTGCCCTGGTGCAGAGCCTCTGGCCTCGAGCACCCTGAAGGCCGTGACTCCAGAGCCACAAGCACCTTGCAGAGACGGAGGCACTTAGCCCTGATGCTAATCCCTGTGTTAAACCCAGTGCTGAGGTGTGGCAGGAGCAGGTGGGGATGGCAGCAGCACGGAGCTCGCTGCCCTGCCGGATCCCACGGGATCCCCAAAGGAAGCACCCCGCAGGGCACCTACATCCCATGGTGGGGGCAGCTCCTGCCCTAACCTGGGTTTGGGATTTAATTGCTAGGTCCCAGGAGCAAACTCAGGGCAGCTAAGGCCTGAAAAGCAAAGCTTTCCCAGAGGTTTCAGGGGAGCATTTGGATGATTATGTAAAACCCACTTGGCCATTCAAAACCAAGCAGCTTTGCAGCCTCTCCTGCTGCTTCCCGCACCAGCTGCCCCACGAAGCCTTTTTCATTCAATCTGCAGCCCGGTGCCGTTGATTTCCATTAACAAGGAGAGGGAGCAGGGGCTCTCCTGGCAGGGGGGGCATTAACGCTGCCCTGCGCCCACCATGGCAGGGGCTGGGCTGAAGCTGCTCCAGGTCCCAGGCTGTGCATTTATTTCCATGCAGGACCAGTGGAGCACGGGGTGCTGGGGCACGGGGCTAAATCTGGTGCTCCAGCCCCACGCTGAGCACCAGATTTAGCCCCAGGCGTGTGCATGAAAAGGCATCTCCGAGGGACAAGCCCCAGCAATGCCCCGAGCTGGCACCTGATGGGGAACTTTGCACCTCCTCTTCCTCCACATCGACTGCCACAATACGGTCATTAATTACATGAGAACTGGTCATTAATTACATGAGAACTGGTCATTAATTACATGAGAACTGGCAGTTTCTGCTGTTTTAATTGGAGGACACTGCCTGTTATCTCCTCGTCTGTGAACATGCCCCACTATTATTTATTTCTTTTTTAACTAAATGTCTCTCTTCCCCACGCTAGGAATTTGGCACGTAAGACACAATGAATTATCTTTTCCCATTAATGGCTGAATTTTCCTTTGGGCATGAAGCAACTGACGGCTCGGTGATGTAACCAGAAGTGATTTCACAGCACTAGGACACATTGTCACTCTCCAGTGGCATTTAGCCGACACTGTGCCACTGAGCGAGTTCTGCTGTTACAGATCTTCAAGAATGGTACAGACTCCACGGAGAGGTTTGGCACACTTTGGAGGGGGAGCTCCTGAATGTACGGGGTGCAGGGTGTGGTATGTAAAGAGACTGCTGCTCCATCATTGCCTTCTCGGAAGCAGATTTTGGATTATGAATGAATTAGCCAACATTTTGTGAGCTAGCAGAGCTTTTCTCTGCTGCCTTCTGCACTGAAGCACTTCTGCCAGAGGCAGCACCGTCTGCGTGAGCTTGGTGGCACCCGAAGATTTCGGGACCTCTGGGCAACAGGACATGGAGCCCATCCAGCCCAGTGACAGCCACCAGATCCCACGGCCAGCCCAGCAGCCACAGGCACGCCTGCGGGGCACACAAAGAGGTTTCCACCTCACCTCCTCCTCCTCCTCCTCCTGGCTGGGAGGGTGCAGCCTTCTGTGCCTGGCTGCTTTGTTATTGGGAACACATGGCATTGTCAAGAGAGCTCGATTGAAGGGACAGAACAAACAGGAGGAAGTGGCTTGTGAATGCCAGCGGGAAGCAGAGCAGCACACGCGTGTGCAGGCAGGCCGGCGCTTCCCAGAGACAGAACTGGGACCAGAGAGCACGGCCACAGAGCCCGGCCCTTGCATCAAGCGGGCTCTGGCGAGCACCCCGCGGGGAAGGCGCCCTTGGCTGTGCTCCCAGGAACAAGACAATAAGCGAACACCAACACACCGCGGCTGGGGGACACCCAGGGACCCCGACGTCCCCCTGCGGGGATGGTGCTGCCTCCCCCAGCCCCACGATGAAGCCCCCCTGGCCCTAAGGCTCGCCCTGTGCCCACTCACCTGCACGGCCCCGCCGAGTGCAGCAGCCACCAGCCCCATGGCCATGCTCAGCGTCTGCGCCTCCACCGCCGCGCCGCGGCCCCGTGCCAGGCTGACGCACGCCCGCTGCAGCGTGGCGGCCACGAACTCCTCCACCTGCCAGCGGATGGGAGAGAGGTTAGGAAGGGAGGGAGGAGGGAAGGAGATGCCCTGAGCAGCCCACCAGGAGCTGCTGTGGGTCCCTCGGCCGTCACAAGCCCTGCTGGGGAGCTGGGGGGCAGCTGGGACCCCGGTGAAGCCCAGCTGTGAATGCACTGAGGGTGCAGGACGACGTGGTGGTGGTGATGGAGGTCCTGAACTGCTGCCCGTCCCCGTCCCTGGGGCATTTGCTGTTCCTGGCAGCAAACCCCACACCTTGCTGTCCAAAGCAGCCAAGGAGGTGCCGGGGAGCTGAGCTGCAGGGGGGTCAGTGGGCAAGCCAGGAGCTCCCCTTCTCTCCCCCCTGCAGCCCTCCCCTCCGAGGGAGAAAAGCAGTGTTTGTGAAACACAATACCTCCAACCCAAAGCTAACATCCCCTCTAGTCACAGCAGACAAAGCTGACCCAGGAAGGTGCAGCCAGCCCGGCCCCTGCCGCAGGGCTGGAGGAGCCCACGTGTTCCCCCGGCACCTCCCTGCAGCTCTGGGACAAGCAAGGTCGCATTGGGAGCACGTAGGGAAGCAGAGAGCTAAGATGTTGCTCAGAGGGAGCAAAAGGGGTGGTGGCAACCAGGGAGGAACACGGAGGGTCCCTACAAGATTGTGCTGGAGAAAGGTTTGGGCTCGAAAAATTAAATGAGACAATAGCAGAAGATGAAGACCTGGCAGCTCTGGGAAAGCATCGGCTCTGCCGACTGCTGTCATGGACCAAAGTCACCAGCAGCACGAGGCACAGCAGCAAGACATGGAGCTGAGCAGGGATTATCACAGCTCTGATAAACTTCCCCCTAACAAAACAAGGCCTGCCTGCACCCCTCCGCGAGCCCCCCAGGCCAGCACAGCGTCCTGACGCCCGCAGGCACCGAGAGCATTTGGGCATTTCACAGCCAAACCCCTTCGCTGACGAGCTCTGCAGGACTCCCAGCAATTACCCCGATGTGCCAGCTCAGAGGGGTCCCCGAGTGCAGGAACACAAAGCCAGGGACCAGGCACCACGTGCTCCCCGGGCAGCCGACCCTCGACACAGGCTGCGTGCACACCCCGCCGTTTGTCATTTCCTCAGAATTTTTCTTCCAAGCCAGTAACGATCCCGCTCGGCTGGCTCTGGCCTGCTTGACACTTGGCACCAAGATCTTTGATCCCACAGGCTTCCTGTGTTTCTAATGGAGCTTGAAATTAATACTTCTTTCCCTCCGCTCCTTTGTCTGCTCACTGCGCTGGCGAGCGCTGCTCTGGGCCAGCTCACTGAGTGTGGCAGGAGCCGGGCACTCATTCATGGTGGGAAAGGAATGAATAGCAGCCCTTGCCACTTCACATGCTTGTTGCAAAATAAGAGGAACCCTTTGGAACAGCTCCTCTTTTGGAAAACAAAGCAAAAGGTCCTATTGCACCAGCTCCCCACGCTTCCAGCCTCCTGCCATCACTCAAGGCACCGCAGGCAAGCGAGCAGACTGCTGCCAGCTTCATTAAACACCCCCCGACTGCAGCAGGGAGCAGGAGACGGGCTCCAAGGGGCTGCAGAAAGGGTGCAGGTACTTTCTGGACTAGTAAGACCAGGAAAAAAAAAAAAAAGTGATGTTAAACAAGAATGCAAACAAGCTCAGAGCAGCTCGTCTCACAAAGCAGTGACACAAAAGCTGAATGGGTTGAAATTACACTTGGTGCAAAAACAGAAACGTCACAACAACCAGCAGATAGTAGATACCAAAAATTAAAGAAACACTAATATCCACGAGGAATAAAAAGCTCGAAAGATAAAACTCTGAGTGATGTCTCTGTCTTATGCAGAAGAGTGTACTGCAACACCAAGGGAATCAGGTGAATCTCATAAAACTCAACTGTGAGCAGGAAAATGCAGATAAAATATATCGTGCCACAGAGGAGGTCCTCAGCTGCTGCCGCTCCTTGGCTCAGGCTTCAGGCAGACAGCTCCTGCTTGTTCCACCCCTGTTATACACACACCCGCTGCAGAGTGGCTGCAGCAAGAACAAACCCCCTGGAGGAACCGTGTGCTGCAGAAAATGCTTAAAAACACAGCTATGCAGATGCTTGTTTAAACCTGAGGGATCGCTCCTTGAAATATGACCCCTGGTGTTTACTTGTAGGCTGAAGTATAATGGCTTTTTTGTCTGCCTTTTTTTTCTTTGTGTGTGTTTCTTTTTACACCAGACACACTAGACCCAAAAATTCAGCAAACTCCTTCCTCATTTCCCACTCCTGACTTTTTGACCCGGGCAGCAGAGCCAGACCCGCTGGTGACCGTTGGTGTCACTGCGCTGCCACTGCAGAGCACAGCACAGGAGATGCCACTGTCCCAAAGAGGAAAAATAAGAAAACCTGAGCAAGAAGTGACCTGCTTTGGGTTCAGCAAGTCACAGGTAACTAGCACAACCAGGTCACTGAGTTAAAAAGAAGAGGATGAGGAAGTTAAACATGCAAAAGGGCCGGTGAACACAGCACTGCCCTGAGCGTGCAACGAAGACAGGACAGGAATTTCCTTCAGTGCTGTGGCAGTGTGGGTTCAGGGGGGACAGAAGCAGCACATTTTAACAACCCTGCTTGGTACCAGGTTCAACAAGCCCTTGAAATTACCGTGGTTAACAAATTTCGCAGATGCACATTCATGAAGACATCTGTGAGTGCATGAACACAGTTATGCCAGCCCTGTTGATATTGCACAGGATGGTGTCTTTTTCAGACACTCGTGACTGACTTAATAAACTGCTTTTTGTGAGGACGTTCTGGTTTTCTCCAGCTGCTTCTTAGTAATCGTGCACCTAGGGCCCACTGGCAAAGAGCACCCCAGCTGCTGCTCCCCATGGGCCCTGCCGTGACCCACCTGAGCAATGTCTGTGAACACGGTGTCCGAGACATTCTCACACAGTGTGGCCACGAGCTGCAGGACCAGAAGCTTCCTCCTCTGCCTGGCGTGGTGCTGCTCCAGCTCCAGCAGACTCCCTCCAGCTGCCGCACCGGGGCTCACCTCTGCCTCATCTTCTGCAGCCACTTGTGTCAGCGCCTGCAGGAAAGGAAGCACAGGGAGGCACTGGTTGGGCACAGCAAAACCAGTTCCAGGGTCACCATGAACCACGCTATCGATGCTGCAGGAGCCACCTCCTTCCCCACGGGCTGACAGTCCTGTGTGCAGCACATCCACATCGCCCACACCTCCTCTCCGCCTGCCCAGCACGTGGCAGGAGTGCTCCACCGTGCCGTGCCTGCTGCTCCCAGTAACACAACTGATGCCCAGGCCCCTTTGCCACCTGCCTGTCCCAGGAAAACCATCCCCACGGTGTGCCCCGAGACCTCACCTTCAGGCAGCGGATGAAGAAGTCTCCAGCCAGGCCACTCTTCTGGCAGTGGGACAGCAGCTCCACTAAGCTCTCCACGTAGCACTGCTCCGAGGAAACCTTCTGGTAAAGGGCCTCATCTTCATCGCTGAAACAAGTCACCGTGTCACCACCACAAACACACCCGGAGCCTCGCCAGGGCTGGCTCTGAGCAGCCATGCAGCGAGGTGAAATCCTGCTGCTGCCTCCTGCTAAAATCCCTCGTCCCCAGTGCTTCTCCAGGCCCCTGGCTCCCAGCCCGGCAGCACGCAGCAGCTCTGTGACTCCTGCTGCCCCTCTGCCAGGGGGAACATTCAGCACGCACTGTCTGAACACGACAGTCTGCAGGGACCAGGGGCACTTTATAGGGGTTTTGTACTTCAAGGTGCAATTTGCTCGGACACTGAAATTAAGATTTCTGTTCTCGTGAAAGCCAGCAGCAGTGCAAGCTGAGTCTGTCATGTCACAGGAGGTGGGGAGAACAAGTCCTGCAGACACCACCCCAAAGGGCACCCAGAGGGTCCCATCACCCCAGCCCCTCTCCCCAGGCAGACCCCAGGGTTTCAGGGCTCTGCAGGGGGCAGGCTCCCAGCTCCCAGCACCAGCCTGCAGAGCACAGCCAGAACACGGGAGCCCGGAGGCAGCTGAGCCAAGCTATTGCTCAGTTAATTTGGTCTACATGATCAAGCAGTCAGCTTATTAATTAACCTGCATTCGTTTAAGAAAGAACTAACAGAAACCATCAGCACAAAACACACGTTCAGTCCACCCATGCTATCCTAGCACTAGCTAATTCATGCAGCAGTCATAACCATAAAAGCAGGGCAGACAGAGGCAGAGGCATGGCCATTAAGGAATAATTTTAAATTACATTCAGTTTAACCAGTGCAAACCCCAGGGCAGACCTTCTTCTAATTCAGGTCAGGAATAGATTGAAATGAAACCAGAATGAGGGTATTTGTACGGGGTTTTGTTATGCTGGGAAGGAAATAGGTGCCCGCAGCTCCCGACGCACCCATGCAGAGCTCCCTGCTGGGCAGGAGCCGTGTGCTCAGCCTGCAGGACAGTGCTGGGCTGTGCTCGTGACGTGCCAAATAACGTAGCTGCCTCTCTTTAAACCAAAAACCTTGCTGCTGAACAGCGCTAGGTTGCACGGCTGGAGTCTAATGGCTGCAGTTTATTTCCCACAGGGCCACGCACTGCCTCTACTTGCAGAGGCCATCTGCAAGAGCAGGAGGGGGGTTCAGTGCCTGGCTCGGCTACTTTGGCACCACCAAGTCCTTGCTGCAACGGTGCCACCTGTGCCCGAGGGATTCCACCCGCTCCACGCAGTCGCGGTCGGCCAAGAGACAGCCCCTGGCTGGAGGTGGAAGCTGCACTCGGGGAGCACTGGGACTGGCGGTGCGTGTCCTGTCCCCAGACACCCCAGAGGCCAGTCCTGGGACTCAGGAGGACACGCAGGGCGTGCAATGCTCACAGCGTGCTGGTTTTCAGGGCCGAAAGCTCTGCACTACAGATGGGGAACCCGGAGGCAGTGTGGAGTCCCCACTGCCCCAGCGCACACCACTCAGCCACCCAACTGCCTGGAGGACAAGACAGGCGGGGACAGCATCGCCAGCTCGCCACGAAGGGCCCCAGGCACTGGGGGTGATGCCTGGGGGCTGCCCCCGTGCCCGCAGTGCTCCAGCAGCTCTCACCTGATGGGCTCCTCCACCGCAACCATGGCGCCTCCCTCGCTGCCCACGCGGAAGCAGCACCGCGGGTGGAGGCGGCGCACGCTGCCCTCCAGCCCCGCACAGCCCTCCAGCACGGACAGCGACGTCTCCCTCTCTGACTTCTCCAGGAACCACAGCAGGACCTCCTGGCACGGGGAGCTGGCAGGAGAGAGAGAGAGAGAGACATCAACAGCGACCTTGCTCTGCCCGCTGGAGCCCTCTGCGCAGTGCCGCAGCGTGACAGCGCGGCCCAAGGAGAGGGGCAGGGCACGGATGCTCTGCAGTCACCACGGACACTCTGGGATGCTCTGGGCTGAGAGCTCGGGCTAGCTGAAGGCATTTGTGTCAGGTCAGAAGGAGCTGAGCAGAACAGCCTGTCCTTCTAGCGGCCACAGCTGGAAGGAGCCGGGTCCTTCAAGACTGCAGCCCAGCGAGGAAGGGAGCGCGCTGAGCGAGCAGCTTGTTTGTGCAAGGACAGCCACTTGCACACAGCCTCACTTCGTGCCGCTTCGTGCCCATCTGACAAAGCACAGAGCTGCCGGCCGTGCCAAGAAAGAGGAAGGAGACGGGGAGCACCGAAAGGTGGCACGGAAAGCCCTGCCAAGGAACAAAGCAGGTTAATGAGATCGAGCAGCGGTGCTGTGCCAGGGGTCTGGGAACCTGAACACTTCCAGGCAGCTGTGGTTTTTGTTACCCCTGCCAAATTCCTGTGTCAAGAGAGCAGCTAGCAGTGACTGCGCTCACTCAGCAGCAGCGTTAACTTGGCGTGTTCTAAGAACGTGCCCCAGTGCTCACTACTCCTTGAAGTGATTCACCAAGTCGTTAATAATAGCACAGCCCTTTTAGGGGAAACCTCCAGTACCCACGTGCCAGTAACACCAAGGCATTAGTATAAACCCACCGGGAGCGTACGTACATACTAGGCTGGCCCAAACTCAGGGCAGCCCAGGGAAAGCCCAGGAGGAGAATGGGGAGAGGACAGTCACACCTGGTCACTGCTGTCACTGCCACCACGACTGATGCACGTCATGCTCAGCACCGTGTCAGTTGTGGGGGAGCTGCGTGCAGTGCAAGAAACAGCTGCTGAGAGGCAGGTTGTGCACACACCCGAAAAATGATCCCAGACAGGGAAAAGATTATCTTTTTCTTCAGTCAGAGCTCCAGCTGCGGCTTTTTACCATTTCTAATCCTCCTGACACAAACTAAGGCGGGAACTGCTTCCCTGTGCACAGGTCAGGCAGTAAGGTCACGTACCTGGCCTATGCCTGTGGTTGCTGCCTGCTTTTAATGAGCTCTTCAGGGTAAGAAAATTGGTCTTCTCTGCATGTCCATGTAAAGCATGTGCTTTGGAGCCAGGCAGCGCAGAGAAACAAAACCCCAGAAGAAGCAGTGCAGTCCTTCCTTACCGTAAGTATGACACATTCTGCTTGGCGAAGGAATAGAGGCAGAAAACCACTCCCAGGACTGACTGCAGGGATCCCAGCAGCAGGCTGGAGCTGTCATTTCCAACCACGTACACCTACAGAGAGAGAAGGGCACATGGAGAAGAGTCAAACACCTGCGTGGAGCAGAGGGAAGGCCGAGGGAGGCCAGAAGGTGCGTGCACGCAGGACAGCTGCCACCAGAGAGGCTGGCAGAGCATTTACAGCCTCTGCTCCTTTCAGCCTGGAGCCTGATCTCCCCAATTATGCCACGTTCTGTGTTAAAAGCAGCCGTCAGCACCACCTTTCTCCGAGCATTTGCTTAACCACAGCAGGGCTCCAAGCTACAGGAACACTGCAGCGAGCTGCTTGGGAAGTCTGCTGCTGGGGGGTAAGGTCTGAAGATACAGAGAGACGCATTACGCACCGCTGAATTAGCAAATCTTTATGGAAATTGCATTCAAAGCCAAATCCTAAATAGGCAGATCAGTCCGTAGCGGGGCAGATGTGTGCTGAGCTGACCTGGCTTTGAGGAGGCTGCAGGACCCTGTTCCTGTCCTCTGCCCCAAGCAGCACCTTCCTCAGAGCCAGCACCCTCTACCCACTCCAGCTACTATTACCAGGGCACTGTAACCAAGCCCTGCCACTGCCCACGGAGCACAGAAGTCTTATGACATCGGGCTTCCTTTTGAATCCTTTTAAAGAAATTGTCCAAATCTAAAAGCCAGGTAAGACACTTACAGTGAAAGCCATAATGGGAAAGTTTGGTTTAGGAAACAGATAAATATGGAGCTTTGTCTGGCTGGACTCAGGGTTTGTTATGTTTAGGTCCTTGATTATTTTTGTTTCCAGAGTCCATCTCCCTCCATAGCTTTTAGCTTAAAGAAAACGGGAAAAAACAGACAAGTTCTCCAAAGGACTTCTAGCTGTGTAGGCTGGTGAACGACCTGCCCAGAAGCTGCTGTCCCTTCAAACTGGGATGCTCCCCACACCTCCGACCTGCCCACATGGCAAGCAAGTCCCTGCTCCAAGGGCTGCAAGTGCCCTCGGGACAAAGCAAAGGAGCTTTTGCCTGCCAGAGGCAGGGTGACAGCCAGGTAGGAGCCCCAGGAAGATCTTCTTGATAGTGTCTTGGCCTGCTGCATTGATGCAAACCGATGTTTTGCTTGCTCTAATCCCCGTGGAGCCGTTCTTCCTAACCAGAACCTTTTGTACACAAAGCCTCCCTGATGAAGCCCCAAGGATGGTTTCCCACTCAGCATCAAATGACACTTGCTAGGCAAGAAAACCCCACAAATGGCAGGCTGGAGTCTCCGTCCCTAATCTGGCTGCTGTCAGGCCCCGAGCGCTGTGCCATTAGGGCGGGATCCACCCCAAACTCCTGCAGCATTCCCATTGTGCGCAGCAGCCACAGAGCAGCCCTCCAGACTGGTCTCTGCCTGCCAGCTAGTTGCAACAGATCATTAGTACGCAAAATACTACAACAATCACAGCATTTAAGAGCTTAGGCTGCCTAGGGGCATGCCAGGAAGCCAGTCACCAGCTTCTTGAAGCTGAATTCCTGGGCTTGAGATGTCCTCCTTGGCTGGGACACAACAGAAAGCTCGGCTGCTACCAGGCAGGGGTGAAGCCTGCAGCGTGGTGCTGGTGATACTGGTGGGAAAATGAGGCACAAGGGAAGGTTTCAGAAGAGAGGCCCCACACAACAGCCCTGTTCCCTCACGGGGAGCACAAGCACGGACCCCACCTCCCCCTCCAGTGCCAGAGCCAAGCCCTGCACTGCTAAGCACCCCGCTGCAAAGGAGTCCTACAAAAGCAGGGGCATTTTCCAGTGGGGAACAGACTGATCCACAGGGGTGGAAAGGCTCCCTACCTACATCACTAGGACAAAAATCCTTGCTGGAAGGAGCTCCAGCCTCTAAACCTGCATTGTCCTGCCCACAAGATGTCCTCTAACACGGAAGGAGGGTTACTCACACAACCAGGCTGCAGCCTTTCTCCAAGAACTGGGTTTCTGCCCATTTTGATGAACCCTCTCCATGCCCCAGAACCCAACTGGGGTCTGGATGCCAGGCAGGAAAGGTGCTGAGCTCCTGCAGCCCCTCCTGCCTCACTGCCCTGAGGTTCAACCAGCTCCTCCAGGCTGTGTCCTGTCCCCTGAGCAGCTCCTGGGGGCAGATCAGCAACTGCCGGACACCCAGCACCTGCTGCTGAGGGATTACCCACCCACAGGTTTTAAAATTAACATCACGCACACGGAAATCCACGTGTCACGAGGTTAGGCTCAGAAAGGTCCCTGCAAAACAGGCTACTCTTTTTCCTTTACTTAACCTCATGATTTTAGCTCGTCCAAGGGGGCTGGGTGCACCGTAATTCCCTCAGCCACGTACTGCGGGAGCTGCATGAAAGCTCCCAGCTCCAGCTGCTTCCCTTCAGACTCGGGCTCAGGCTGCCCTCTGCAGCCCTCGGGAGGCATGAAGGTACTGCTGAGCAGCAGCAGAGGGCAGCAGGCTCTCCCTCCCGCAGGTAAATCAGCCCCACGATGCGTGTTTCACAGCCAGGAAACTGAGGCACGGAGGCACTAAGCAGAGGGTGAACCAGCGACAGCCTGGGAGGAGACCTCGGGCATTCTCTGAAGACTCAGCACTCACAGAACTCCCTGGGGTCTTTGCTTCCCTCTGATCATCTGGATGCCTCTGATGGAGGCTGACAGGAGAGAAATGCCATTTTTGACAGGGACTGATCACCCAAAGCAACGTGTGCCAGGCCAGCAGCACCTCCTGTGTGTCACTCCACCTGCTCTAATGTTACCTGGTCTGCAACCCCAGCCCGGGTCCTGAGGCTGTTCTGACAGCACAGCTACCCTGCAGGAAGCAGTGAATGCTGGCAATGCTCAGAAATTCTTGCTGCAGCTCAAGGAGGAAGAGAATGTGACAGCACCATGGGGAATCCTGGCCCCCAGCCCACTGCTCTGACTCTCTCCTTACACTGCCACTCTGTAGAACATTTTCAGGTGAGAATGTTTGAAAGGGTTAAGGCAGTGCCTCTGGTATCCATCAAGGAGCTGCACTCCCTCCAGCACAGTGCTTTGTTCAAGGTTACTCAGAGCAATTCAAGGCCTTGCTGCAGCACCATGATTGCCTGAGAAGCTGTTTTTGTCGTGGCCTAAAATACACACACACATGCTGAGCTGCTGAGGAAGTCTCAAACCAGCTCTTTCCCAGAGCAGTGTCCTCACCTCCTCACAGTCCACAACAGACACTCTACCTTGAGCACATCTTCCACGCAGCTGCTGAGCTCTGCCTCCGTCACCAGCACCGTCCCTGCTGACAAATCTCCCGCTGCTATCTCTGAAAACAAAGAGGAGAAATATCAGCACCTCCGGGCACCGAGGAGGCTTCAGCAAAATGGCAACCCTTCATACCCAGCACCACAAAGCCCACGGAGAGCCCTCTGGCTTTCCCCCACAAGGGCAGCATGGGAACCACCGAGCCCTTGTTAGCTGTGGGAAATATCCCCGAAGTGGTGGAACCTCTGCAAGGCTACAAGCAAATCAAAGCAGACCACAAGTTTCTGAGGGATTGCTCCCTGGAGAGCTGCTCAGTCGGTGTGGGGAACCGATGGCTCCCATCCAGGAGCCCAGCACAGGACTGTCAGACTGGGAGAGGCTCCCAGAGGGGACGGCAGAAGCCCCACTACTTGACTCTAACACTAATTTGCCTTAATGCTAACAAACATGGTGCACATCGGCACACAGACGGATCCACATCCAGCAGCTTTGGGCTGGCACCCTCAGCAGCCAAGTCACCAACATGGGAAAATTCTGGTGGGAAGACAAAGACCACTCAAAGAGGAATCAGACCCTTCCTCACCCCGGGGCTCGACACGGTGCCTCGCCTGCCGTTACCTGCTGCATCCGAGCAGCGGAGGAGCGGTGCCAGCAGAGGCTGGAGCAGGTATTTCTCTGCCAGCTGAGGGTGCTCTTTCGCCATGGTGAGCAGCGTTGTGGTGGCCACTCTCTGGAACTGGCGTGCTGTCAGCTTGTCCTGGATGTGCAGTAAGCCCAGAATCTGGAAGAAAAAGTCCGTGATAGCAGAACAAAGCTTTGCAAATGACTCCTCGCAGCCAACAGCGGAGGAGCCTCCGTGGTGCTGCTTTACAGGACACTGGGCACAAGAGGCCGGGCAGAGGAGCAGCTCTGTCTCATGCATGAGGCAGGAGGTGTTTCTGGGCACTGACCCTGCACCATGCCCACCGCTGAAGGCTGGGAGCCAGAGCCCCCCAGCACAAAGCTCCTTAAAGCGAGTGGCCTCATGTGGCCAGGAAGCGTTGCTCAGCATTTCAATAAAATACAGAAAATTCAAGAGCGTGGTGGGAGCACATCCCACCGACAGAGCTGCAGGAAAACACATCTCCACACTGGGGCAGCCTCAAGCAAGGCAACGTGCAGGTGGTATCGACAGCAGACGCTTGCCAAGCTGGGAACCTGAGAGTGCTCCCATTTTCACATTTGCAGGCAGAGCCAGCATGCCGCGGGGAGGGAGGAGGGAAGCACCCACCTGAGGGCACACACGTTTGTAGTAGTCCTCGAGGGAAAGGCACTGCTGAGGGCAGGAAGCCAGGATCTTTGCAACCGCATCACATTTTCTCCAGTCCACAGCTGCTGCTTCAGCATCGGTGCCACCTGCTCCACGCACAGAAAGAGGAAAAGAAAGAGCTCAGCCAGACAGAAAACAGCAGGGACATTTTTGGCTGAACCCATTGTGTCTGGAAAAAAAAATAATAATGGAGTTTTAGATTTTTAGCTTTTATTAATCTCCTTAAACCAATCATCTTTCAGAAAATGCCTGGGCTTAATGAAGGAAAGGGAAAAATATTATCCAAGGCCTTTGACACTGGAAAACAATGTCTATAAATAGGTGTGCAAGCCAGAAAGCGGAGGGAAGCTACGCTTGGATGCTGCCTTCAGGTTGCACTGGCTGGAAGAGGCTTTGGTGCTGTGGGATTCATCTTTTAAAGAGCAATGCTTAATGCTTAACACAACTGGCAGGAAACAGAGCAGGGGGCCAGGCTGCCAAGGCCCAGCACAGGGCTGCTCCCACTCCACTGCGGCTGCCAACAGCCTAACAGCGAGCACTGCTGCACCAAAACCCAACCAGCACAAGGGGCCATGATGCTAAAAGCTGGCTGGAGAGTTATACCCTGCTCTCATCCCTAAAAATGGAAGGCATACCCCAAGCTAAAGGCGTTCACATTTCAGGAGTCCAACAGCCTTGCCTTACTCAGAAGCAAAACCTGCGTGAGCATTACAGAAGTCAGCTTAGCCTAACAAAAGCGTTCCCCATTTCAGGGCTCGACTGGTGCGAGGTTTTCTGGGCTTCCCATGGGATGAAACGTCTCAGACACATCATCACAGCCTCTTTTAATCTGCAACCCTGGAAACCAACCGCAGCGCCCAAGCACCCTACTCACCGCCGGTTCCCTCCATGATGCCCCGAACCACAGCCTGAACCCCGCTGGGTCTCATCAGCCTTTCTGAGAGCAGCTGGCCACAAAGGCGCCGCAGCCATGCTGGAGCCCGTACAAGCGCTGGCTTTGTTTCTTCCCCAGGAGAGGGACGACTCTGAAAGGAAACAAAGGAGCAGGCTAAGTAGGGTATTCTCCCCAGTGCACGCTCCCGGCAAACCCTCACTAACAGGCCTGCACCCTGCCCTGGAGGACTGGAGACCAGATAGGAGCAGAGGACACAGAAACGTTTTAAATCACTTCATCCAGTGGCACAAAGCAAATTAGGGTTTAATGAGAGACTAACCTTGCCGGGAACATCCTCTCATGCAGAGCTTCCCTCCTTTAATTAAAGTCTCCCAGGGTCAGGCAGCAGCTCTGACCGTCTCATTACTGAAATGGGGCAAGGGGCAGCTCAGGGGACAAGCCAGGCTTAATGCACGTAAGGGGACAGCAGTGGTGACTCCTGCTACACTAGACACAGCGTAGTAGTGGGGAGGCAGCACCAGGGCTCAAGCAGAGCACTGCACAGGCACAGGTACAAACAGCAACGCTGTTCAGAGGCTGCAAATCCACAAATTGAGCAATTTGAATGTGTGCACTTGCTAGGTAGGACACATGGAGCAAGGCTGGCAATGTCACACTGCAGCAGGACATCAGCTTGACTCTGGTCTGACCAGGAAACCCTGGCTTTCGGGTGAGCCACAGCATCTACTGAGGGTGCTGACCCCCGTGAGCTCCTCATGCAGCACCTCTGCAGCACTTGCACATAGGATGGCAGATTCTGCCTGCCCAGGAATTGCCTTCAGTCCCAGCCAGAGGACAGAGCATGGCACAGAGCTGCACCCAAGCCAGCAGCCACAGGCTGCTCTGAGTGCAATCCAGCAGCCGCCTCTGCAGACAGCACAGTGCCTATTTCCCATTTCCTTCTCCCCACCACCGTGAGGCAGCCTTTGAACAGACCACGAGCAGCAGCCGGTGCACGTCACCCTGCAGACTGCGTGCTGCCCCTCCATGCCATGCAAACAGGCAGCCCAGGGGACAGCAGGTGCTTTGCCGGGCCATCATATTCCTGCTGGGACGCGGGATCTGTGGCTGCCCCAAATTGGGACGGTTCCGCTGCAGCCAGTACCTGCTTGGGGCCGCCCTGCAGGACGAGCAGCTCCCGCACTGCCAGGGGCTGGTAGACACGGTCCAGGATGTGCTGCAGGGCCTCCCGGCTCTGTGCTCGCTCCGCTTCCGAAAGGCCCTGGAAAAAACAAGCCCTGAGGTGGTGAGGGCAGCCCGGCTGGGGGTGCTGCACCCACACACGGGCTGGCACCCAGCTCCCTGTGGCACGGTGCTGCCGGCGGCGTGGTGCTGGTGCCCCTCGAGCCCTCCTTCCCAGACTGTATATATACAATGCTTTAACCTCTTATTTCACACTCAGACTGACGTGGCTCAGCACCAGCCACCACAGAGGGCAGCTGAACGGGTGCTCTGAGGGCACCCCCTGCACCGGCCACCCCACGAGGCAGCACCGAAGCATCAGGACAGGCGTAGGGGAGCGCGATGCTCAAGCCCACCGACCTCATTGTGGGCAGCGGGGCCGTGTCCCAGCAGGCAGAGCCCGGCGAGGAGGAGGCCGAGGTGGTGCGCGAGCAGCGGGCCGCCCAGCGCGGGGTGCTGGCACAGCTCCACCAGGGCTCCGGTGGCGGCACGGAGCCGGGCCCCACGGGTCACCCCCGGGGGTGGCGGAGGCAAGGGCGGCCCGGGGCGCTGCCCCACACCCGGGGGCAGGTAGGGCGCCAGCCCCAGCCCCACGGCGGCCCCCAGTGCCCTCCGCAGCGCCCGGCCCTGCGCGGCGCTCAGTGTATCGGCGGCGGGCGGCGGCGGGGCACCGGGCACGGCGGCGGGGGCGGCGGGGAGGGCGGCCAGCGCCAGCAGCCGCTCCTTGAGGCACAGCAGCAGCGCCAGCACCGCGCAGGCGGCGGCCCAGCCCGGTTCGCCTTCGCCCTCCTCCGCCCCGGCCGCCAGCTCCGGTGCCCGGGCCAGCACGGCGGAGCGGAGGCCGCGCAGCGCCGCCCAGCCCGGCTCTCGCCGCAGCCTCTCGTTCAGCTCCGCCGCGTTGCTGAGCACCGTCTCCAGCCGCAGGGCGCCCTCCGGGCCGGGCCCGGCCGCGCCGCCCCGCTCACCGGGCCCCGCGGGCTGCCCCAGCAGCAGCTCCAGCGCCTCCAGCACCCGCCCCGGGGCCGGCTCCCCGCCGCCCGCCATCTTGGGGCCGCCGTGCCGGGGAGGGGAGGGGCGCGCGGCTCCCCGCCGCCATCTTGGGGAGGTCGGGGGAAGGGGAGGGGCGCTGCCGCCCGCCGCCATCTTGGGGGGATGGCGGAGGGATGGGCAGGGCGGCCCCGCCCGCCGCCATCTTGGGCAGGTCGCGGCGCCATGGAGGGCCCGGCCCGGCGGGGCGGTACCGGGGCGATACCGGGGCTCGGTGTGGCCGCCCGGAGCCCCGGGAGCCCCGGCGGGGTAGGTGGTTGAGAAAAGCTGCCGCCCTGTGTGCCACCGCATCCCTGCAGCCGGCTGGGGGTGGCTGGGGCTGAGCCTTGTCCATACACAGAGCACAGGTTCTGGCTGCAGCCAGCAGCTTGTGGAGAGAAATCAGCATTTTGTGTGAAAGGAGAGAAACACCAAGCAGTAAACACGTTACAAAGCACGCACATCAGCACTTCACTTGGCCCAGACTGTAACCAGGGTGGTTGCAACTCCTGTACCTGCCCCTGTGGTTGCAGAGAGGCACGCAGGCACTGTGGGGCACGTTATTCCTCTGCCTTCTGCTTCCTTTAAAGGGCAGGGCTGCTCTGGAGAAAACACAGCAATAATTACAGGGCCGGGCAAACATTACCGATAACAGCCTTGCCTGCGCTGCTGGGCCCGCGTGGGTCGGGCGTTAGGCTGGGCACGCAGGGTGCAGCCACCGCGATAAGGCACGAAGTGCAAGCGCAGCTTTCACCCTGCCTCCTGCTCCCCCTCACCCCAGGGCCCGTCCAGGCAGATGGGCAGTAAGGTAAAACCTTGCGGTGCCGCGAGCTGCCAGCCACAGCTCTTATCAGCCCCGGTGCCGAGAAAACACGTGCTCTGTAATGGATCCCTCCCTCCCCGGGTAAGATTGTTATGAAGAGCAGGGGCTTCAGCAAGCGCTCGCTTTCTGCACTTGGGAGGCAGCAGCGGCCGTGGCCATAAGAAGAAGTCACGGCAGGGCAGACCTGCCTCTCAGCACGGCCACAGGCAGGGCAGCTGGCAGAGCTACACACAAAGAAATGGGCTTCTCATTTTATTAAAACAACGTATTATTTCAGTTTTATATAAAAAACGTACAATCAATTAAAACTAGACAATGGCTGGACTCCCAGCCTGCATCAGACCCTTTTCCCGTTTTCAAAATACAAAACGTGACAACAGCTAAACACAGTTCAGAATTTAAGTAAAGCTGTTTGATTTCAGAAAGCGCCTTCTATTAACAGCACAATAATTACACATAATATGACACAAAAGGAAATAATATAATCTGGTATACAGAAAAATAGAAATCTGCCTGCAAGTACTATATCAAATATAATTCCCTCATGTATCACAGAAAGACAATGGCACATCATTAATCAGTGTTTATAGATCATCCACCCGGCATCGGCACATGCTTGAGCAGCTCCACACAAAAGCTGGACGTGGGGCCATCCCATTCCCTGAGCGTGGCTGGCTGCCAGCATGGCCGTGATTTCAGGTCTGGGAGCGCGAGGTATTTTGGAGAGCGCCACAGAAACCCCTTCCTTCCGCAGCAGAGGGGGAGAGGCGGTGGGGGCCTCTCCTCGATGAATGAGAAGTGCTGAGCACCAACCGAGGGCCACTGCAGGATTTGGGCATGGGGAGGCTGGGAGCTGATCCAGGAGCACCTCAGCTTCAGGACAAGGAGTGCCTAATGCCAGCCTCCCGCGTCCCCCCAGGGAACCCCAAATGGCACCATAGCCTGCATGGAGCTGAGGGGGACCAGGAAACACACAGGCTCCCCAAAACACTCAAGCCCCAGCAATCCTGAGCTTTATCTGCACTGAAGGAGAGGGATGTGAGTGATGGATCTAGGGATGTCAGAGGGGGCTTTGGCCACCCACCACGCTGCTGGCAAGGGCCAGTGCATGTCCAAGAAATGGCAAGAGCTGCTTTCGCTGCGTGGCTGCAGGCCAGCAGGAGGGCCAGGGCAGCCTAGTCATCGTCCTCCCCGCCACCATAGAGCTCAGCGAGCTTCTTGAAGCGGTTGCCCCACTCGTTGAGGTAGTCGTAGTCCTGGTCCTGGTCAGAGTCAGAGGAGTTGAGGGAGCTGAGCGAGGCGGCCTCCGAACCGCTGCCCTCGTAGTCGAACACCAGCAGGGAGTCGTAGGGGGGGGCTGTGGGGTCCGTGTCAGCCGCCTTCAGGTTCTGGGGGGGGATAGAAGAGGAGCTCAGCACCCAACCTCTGGCCAGGGGCTCCACTGTCCCCCACCGATGGGTACTTGTCCCCACTGTGGCCCCGCAGGACGGGAATGCATGCAGCCCAGGGGTGCTGGCACAGACGGAGGGAGCTGTGGCAATGTGCACTGCACCCCCGCCCCAGGGCAGGGCACGGGGCCGGGCTCACCTCATCGATGAAGTTTCCGATCTCATCGGGGTTGGCGGGCCGGGGCCGGTACTGGGGGGCCGCCATCAGCGGGGGGGCCACGTCGTTGCGGATCACCTCAGGGCGGGCATCCAGGCCGCGGTGCAGCTGGCTCAGGTCGTAGTCCTGCGTGGGGACGGAGACAGGGGCATGAGGGGACAGCAAGACTATGCTCAAGGGATGGTCTCAGGCAGTGCTGGAAGGACCAGGGGCTTGCAGGGGACTGGGTAACCGACTGGGGAGCCATGCTGCCACCCGCTGTGGGGACGGTGCTGTGGAGAAAGAACCCCATGGGCAAGACTATGGCCCAGCACCCCGTCCCACCTGGTCCTCCTCGCCGCCACCCTCCTCGTCATAGTGGTAGACGTTGTCCCGCATGTCGTCCTCGGGCGGCAGCAGCGGCTCCTTCACCACCTTCCTCCTCCTCACAAAGAGCAGCAGCAGAAGAAGCAGGACTGCGAGCAGACGGCATGGCGTCAGCGCCATGGGGTGAAAGCGGCCCCATCCCTGTCCCCACCCCACAGTACTCACTCAGCAGTGCCAGGATGCCGCCCAGGATCCCCAGGATTGCGGGGACACCCAGGCCAGTGGCGATGAATGCTCTCCGCTCACAGTTTTTGGTTGCACCTTCGCAATCGCACACCTGGGCTTTGACTTCTGTGACTTGCGCCTTGCCCTGGCTGTCCGTCAGCCTCAGGAAGACGCTGTACTCCCCGGGCTCCAGCTCCTTATTCAGTTTCAGGAGCAGCGAGTCTTGTGCGGGAAAGACAGGGCTTGGGGTCAAGGTGTGTCCCAGCTCCCACATCTGGGGACACCCTCAGCACCCGCAGGGCTTTGCCACATGGCAGTGCCACCATGGGGACCGGTAGGAGCTCCAGGGGCATTCAGGGTGGCTCAGGGGGATCTGGCTAGGATGCGGCCCTTGCTCAGTGTCCCCCCACTGCCCTGCGCCACAGGTGGGTGGCTGGCACGGACCCCACGGCACCTACCTTGGCCAGACATTATGACACTCCAGTTGGTGCTGGAGCCGTGCTCCAGCGCTGCCTGGAACGGGTAGGTGTTTGGGGGCAGGTCCTTGTCGACGATGGTCAGCGTCTGCTCCTCGGGCTGCCGGCTGCAGATGTCGAAGATGCGGGGCTCCGGCGTGGGCCCGTTGTCGTTCACGTCCTGGAGGAGCAGCAGCAGCGTCCCCGTGCCCGTTGCGTCCGGCACCCCTGCGGAGCTGGGCGTTAGCGAGGTGCCTGCAGCCCGTCCCAGTGTCCTGCACGGCCACCCCGTGTCCCCGCAGCCCCCTCAGCGCAGTGCAGCGCGTCCTCACCGTTGTCCACGGCCAGGACGATGGCCTTGTAGGTGCTGTTGATGGCGTGCACCGACTCGCGGTCCAGCGGCTGGGCGGCCGTGACGATGCCGTTCTCGGGGTCGATGGCCAGCCACCCCGCGGGGTCGCTGCCCATGCGGTACCTGGGCAAGCGAGGGTCAGCGGGGGGCTCGGTGCCCAGCCTGGCCCCTCCGGCCGGGCGGGACGGGGCACGCAGCCCTCGCGCCCCCAGCATCGCCCCCACTCACGTGATCCTGTTCCTCTGGTTCTTGTCGGGGTCCTGGGCCGTGTAGGAGGTGACCTCGTGCCCCACCGGCAGGTCCTCCGACACCTCCACCCTCTTGACGGGGGGCACGAAGACGGGGGGCTCGTTCACATCCCTGACGAGCACCAGCACGCTGGCCGAGGAGAGCCCGAGGGACACGGAGAGGGGGACCACGTTCTCCACCGTCACCACGAGGTCGTAGCGGTTCCTGGTCTCGTAGTCCAGGCCCTGGAGGCGGCACAGAGAAGCTGGGCTGGGAGCGGTGCTGGGGGGGACGTGTCCCGCACGGGGCAGCCCCGGGAGCCCCCAGACCCACCTTGGCGGTCCTCAGGATGCCGTCGTTGGTGTTGGGGTCGGTGGCGATGCTGAAGGCGCCGTCCTGGTCCCCGCTCTTGATGCGGTAGACGGCTTGCCAGGCCGGGGAGCCCGGCATGTCCTGGTCCGTCACGTGCAGCCTGGCCACCTCCAGCCCCACCTCGTTCTCGGGCACCGTCCCCTCGTACTGCGGGAGGGGCGCAGGGACGGTCAGCGCGGTGTGGGGCTGGGGGCAGCGGCTCGCGGGAGCCGGCATGGGGGGGAGCTCAGTACCATGGTGGGGTCGAAGATGGGGATGTTGTCGTTGGCATCCGTGACCTTGATGACGGCCGTGGCGGTGGTGGACAGCCCCTTGCCCTCCTGGTCCGTGGCCCGGACGATCAGCGTGTAGTTGGGGGTGGTCTGCGAGCGGAGAGCAGCGCGGTCAGGGGCGCCCCGCGGCCGCTCCCACCATGGGGGTGCCAGGACGCGGCCGGGCACCCACCTCGCGGTCCAGCCCCGTGCCGAGGACACTGATGACGCCCTTCTGGGGGTCGATGGTGAACATCTGGGGGTGCGGGCGCGCCGGCTCCTGGCTGACGATGGAGTAGCTGACGATGCCGTTGTCCACGGTCACCGCGTCGTCCGCGTCCGTGGCGTTCACGGTCATCACGGAGGTGCCTGTGCAGGGACGGGACAGGACGAGGAGACGTCACTCATGGGACAAGCCCCATGGGCGCTGCTGTTGGCCCGGCACAGCTCCGGCCCAGGGCCCCGTGGCCCCCCCACCCCCAGCCCACGCACCCGGCTTCGCGTTCTCCTCGATGTAGCCGACGAAGACCTGCTTGGTGAAGACGGGCTTGTTGTCGTTCTGGTCCATCACCGTGATGATGATCTCCATGGGGTCCTCCACGGGCTGCCCGTTGGCCGACACGGCGTGGGAGAAGAGCTGCGGGGGCACCGTCAGTGGCGTGGCCCCCTCGGGACCCCCCGGCGCCCCCAGCCCCGGCCCCCACTCACGACGTATTTCTCGATCTCCTCGCGGTCCAGCGGCTGCGTCACCTCCAGCCACCCCGTCTCACGCTCGATGGTGAAGACGCCCACGGGGGGGCTGTCCGCCCCCTGCCCCGTGATGCTGTAGAAAACCTTGGTCTCCTTGTCCTTGTTGGATTTGATCTGGGGGTGAGGCCGGGGGCTGTTAGAGGGGCCTGGCGCTCCGCAGAGGTACCCGCGTCCCCCCCGGGGCTGCTCAGCCCGGCTGCAGGACCTGGCGCTGGCTCAGCCCTCGTCCCCACACCGTGGGGGCCACGTACCTGCACCAGCTTCATGGGGAAGGGCCCCCGGTGGTTCTCGGGGCAGCTGATGGGGGGGATGACCCAGTCCCTCTTCTGCCTTCGGAGGCCGGGGCCGGACTCGGGGAACAAGATCATGTAGGGCTCGTCACCCTGCAGGAACAGCGATTTGTCCCTGTGCCCACGGGAGCGCCAGGCAGCCGGCGGCACCCACTGCCCACCCCACAGAGGGGCTGTGGTGAGCACAGGCACGGGGACCACGCTTCACCTGGTTGCTGCGGCGCTGTTGCCGCGAGCTGCGCTTCTCCACGGTCACCCAGGCCGAGTGCCTCTTGCCCGTGGCATCCAGGGCGGAGACGTTGAAGCGGATCTTCTGGCCGTGGAGCTGCAGCGGCTGCCTCGTCTGGAGGATGCCGTCCTCGTCCACCTCGAAGCGCGGGTCGGCTGGGACGTGCACGGCCTGTGGCTGCCCAGCACAGCCCGAGAACAGCACTGGGGACAAGAGGAGCGGGTGGGCTGCATGGCACCGTGCCTGGCACACCCCTGCCATGGGGAACAGCCCCCCGTGTGCTGTGTCCCTGCTGCACACCCCAGTAACCACCAGGGCTGGGGCACAGGGGCTGCCAGTGCAGGATCCTGCACTGCAGGCAGGGGGGTGGCAGTGCACCAGTGCTTGGGGACCTCTGGGGGTCACCGAGTCTCCTGCATGGCCGGGGATCTGGGGTATGCATCTGCAGTGGGCTTGTGACCCGCTGCAGGACAGGGGCATCAGCCTGCATGATGGGGAAGGTGCCAGCCCTGGTGCACCCAGGGGATCCTTGGGGACAGAGCAGGGAGATGGCACCCTGCTGGGGCCACAGTACGAGCCCTCACACTGGTCTGGCACTGGTCTGGTACTGGTCACAGCTGGGGCTGGCGTGCTGGAGACAAGGACAGCCCGAGGGGGGGGACAGCGCGCAGCACGGCAGCGATCAGCAGGCATCACATGAGCGGGGCTGCGCAGCCAGGAGCTCCCTGAACAAACGCTCCTTTGTCTGGGGGATGTTTTGTTTGAGCCAGCAGCACCCAGGCTGGGTCCCCCCCACCGGCAGAGCCACCCCCAGCCCCGGCACGACCGCGGCTCGGGCAGGAGGCACTCGGTGGTGCCGTGGGATGGCGACGTGCCCGGGGTGGGATGCACAGAGCTGGGGCAGCCCTTACTGCTGGGCCCTTTCCGCCATCCCTCGGCACATCAGCCCACGTGCAGCCCAGCAATTCAGAGCCGTCGGTGAGTGGAAGGCGATAGCAGAGCTGGGCTGGGGGCTGCCACCGTGCCCCCGACCCAGCGGGTGCGATGCCAGCCCGGCCCCCAGGTGGGTCCTGCAGCCAGGCCGGGGCAGCCGGTGAGGCCGGCTGTGCAGGGACACGCTGGGGCAGGCCGGGCGCTCCCGCACCGGGGGCTGGCAGCGGGGAGGTGCCGCGGCCCCCGCGGGCACCCGGGACCTGGCACGGAGCCGGCCGGGTGCAGCGAGCACCCAGGGTGCAGCTCAGCACCCAGCCCCGCACCGGCTGCGTGCAGGGAGCGCGGTGAACGCAGGGAGCGCGCCGTGCCGAGCGCGCGCTCCCCATGGCTGTGCTCAACCTGTTTTTCCAGCTCAGCACTTGAAAAGCCAACCCCTCCCCGCCCCGTCCTCCCCGGGGGCATGCAGCCATGGGGCCTCAGCAAGGCGTGGGGCAGGGGGAGGCGGTGGGGCTGGGGGCAAGTTTGGGGGGCTCCTGAAGCGCAGGGCGCTCCACGCCTTCCTGGACCCTCACCTGCCACTACCCACGGGGCCAAAATCACCGAATTACTGACTGCTGGATGGGGCGGGGGGGAACACCCCGCATCCCCAGGATTGGGATCAGGGGACCGTGGTGCCTGGCAGCCCCCAAGCCACCCCACAACCCGCTGTGACACAGGAAGGTGTCTCGCCAGGGCTGGGCACAGGGTGAGTCACGGGCCCGGCCAAGTGCCACCACCCCAGGACAACCGGGTGCCACCACCCCGTGTCCCCACACGGTTGCGCAAGCGCGGTGGCTGCACTGGGGCAGAAGCCAGCAGTGGCGGAGAGGGGGGGGGACGGGACAAACACCAGCTCCGGGCAGCGCGGGCGAAGGCGCCGTGAGCCGCACGTCCCGCCCAGGCGCTCCCCCTGACGTCACCGAGTTTCGCCGTGACTTCAGAGTCTCGAGGTTTCTCCCACCCGGGGCTGATTCAGGACCTGCGTAGTTGGGCATCATCCGCCCCCGCCAGAGACCCACATCCCCCTTCCCCCCCTAATGGGGCCAAACGCCCACGTCCTACAGAGCTGGGGGCTCCCTCAGGGCTCCTCCCTGGGGTTCTGCCACCCTGTGCCCTGCCCAGGGACCCCTCGCCCATGGGCAAAGCAGCACACGAGGCTGAGCGCGGCCACAAGGTCCCGGTCCCATCCCAGGGCCGCCAGGCGGGTGCTGCCATCCTTCCCTCGGGGCGTGGGACAGCCGCAGCCCCAGCACCCACCGGAAACCGAGGCACTGGGCAGAGCTCCTGCTGCCCGCATTAACGCGGAGGAAATTGCTCCTTCCTCCACCGAGCTTTTTCATCAGCGTGCCAGGGCGGCTGCACCGCCGTCGGGAGGCTCGGAGCCGCAGCAGCAGCCGGCCCAGCCCCTGGAGCGCTCGGAGAGGCAGGGCCCCACGCCGCCTCTTGCCGCCCCAGCGCCGAGCTGGGCCTATCCAGACCTGTCTGAGGCACAACACAGCGCTCGACTCATCAGCTTAATTACAGGCCAGCTCGTCAGCCTGCCGCACCGCAGCCCGGCCGAGGCCTTTGAAGCACTGCGTGGCACAGAGGGCAGCATCCTGCCCCCGCTGAGTGTCCCCCTGAGCGGCTGGGTATCACCGTGGCACAGCCAGGCATCACCACAGCACCACTGGCACGCACGGGCTGACACAGGCACCCGTCCGCTTCCTTCCTCCTCTGTCCCAAGCCCCAAACTGGGACGCAGGGGATTTCCAGCTGGCCCCGCTGCAGAAACCAACCCTGTGCATCCCGGGGGTGCAGAGGGCCACACAACTGCCCGTCACCCTGCCATCAGGCACAGCCCGAGCAGACGCAGGCTCCTGGTGCTGAGCGCTTTTGTTAATGATCAACCAGAAAGCAAACATGTATGGAATGCGTTCAGTGCAGTGCAGGGTCCAGATCCCTGCACTGAAACTGCCAGCGCAGGTGAAACTCAGCCTGAAACTGAAGGCACAGGGGCCCCGCTGCAGTGCTCAGCGCCCCTCGGCCCCCTCTGGCATCGCTGCCAGCCACTGACCCCAGCAAATTGTGGCCAAGCCACTGCCCCGCAGTGCTGGGGACCAGCAGGACCTCGGTGCTGGGAGAGGAAGAGCGTGGTGGGGACACAAACACCCCAAAGCAACAGCTCCTCAGCACCGCAATTTCACAGCCACCCCTTCGGCACCTCCAGAACCGCCTCCACCCGTGCGTGGCTCCACATCGAGCCGGGTGCTTGGTGCCCCACGCAGAGGCACCGCCAGCCCGTGGGGAGGCCACGCGTGGCGGTGGGGCTCCGCACCCCACGCCCAGGCCTGCCGGCCCCGACAGGTCTGCGCCTGAGTCAGCGCTGCCGGGAAAGGCGCCCGCTGCCCCCGCACGCCCTCGCCCCGGTGCTGCCGGCCCCGGCACCTGCAGCGCCCCAGCTCCTCGCCGTGCACCGACACGTAGGCACGGCCCCGGCCCCACGCAGCCACGGCTTTGTGCCTCGTTTTGCCACCCTGGGCACCCATCCCTGCGACCACGGCCCTGCGCCACCTCGCCGCGCACCGAGCCCAACCCCACGGGCACTCCGCCAGCCCCGTTGCCACCCTTGGTGCCAGGCACCAAACCCAACCCCACACCCCCACAACCCCCCGGCACACCCGCTTGTCCCCACAATCGCAGCCCCGTGCCACGCCAGCAGCGGGTTGTGGGGCTGCATTCCCACCCCCGTGGGCCCCCTCCACCCCTGTAGGACCCTACCTCGTCCCAGCACCTCGCCGGCCGCCACGCTGTCCCGGGGCACGGTGAAGGTGAAGGTCTCCGCGGCGAAGCCAGGCTGGCAGGGGGCTGCCTTGTCGCACCGCCGGCCGCCCACCTGCCCGGAGAGAGGTGTCAGCGTGGCCACCGCCACCCCATCCCCTCCAGTCCCTTCCAGTCCCCTCCTGTCCCGTCCCCCTCACCTGGAGCAGCAGCAGCAGGAGGGGGAAGCAGAGGGGGCCCATGGAGCCCCGCTGCTGCCCCATAGCTCGGTGCCGGTGCTGGACGGTGCTGGACGGGACGGGACGGGACGGGACGGGACGGGACGGAGCTGCCGAGCGCTGCCGCCGCCGAGCCGCAGGTGAAAGCGGCACCGCCCGCAGGTGCTGCGACCCCGCCCCGCCCCGCCCCACCGGGAGGCGGCCCCCCCCCGGTCCAGCCCCGGTCCCCCCAACCCCTCCCGGTCCTTCCCCCAAGCCCTCGGGGAGCGGCCCCGGCACCGGCACCCTCCGGTCCTGGACCCCCAGGGGAGCCTCGAGGGGGTGGCTCCGGTGAAACCCGGGCAAGAAGCCCCCCAGGGACCCCCCCCCGGGGACCTTACGGCACCCCCAAGCAGGGGGGAACCCCCTGGTGCCACCGCCTCCTCCTGCCCCACAGAGCACCCAGCGCTGGCCCCAGGAGCGGGGTCAGGGGCTGAGCCCCCCCTGTAGGGAAGCAGGCAGCACCCCCCCAGCACCCCCTGCCCCGGGGGGAGCTCTGGGCTGTGTTAATGCAGCGCTATCAGTGCTTAGCGTGGGCAGCGGGGGGGTCGCTGGGGATGGGGAGCTCTGGGACCAGTCCTGCCCATGCACACCAGCACCACCAGCTGCTTCCCTGGCATCCACCTTGTCCTCCCCTTCCACACGAGGACAGGGACAGCCCTAGGGAGAGATCCCACTGCCTCTGCACCCCCCTGGTGATGCTGCAGGTCCCCAGCCAAGCAGTGTTTCTGTGGCCCCCCCCCCCCACACACCTCCAGGCCCACAGAAGCACACAGAGACAGGAGGATCTTAAAAAAAAAAAAAAGAAATCCACATCCTTTATTAAAACTTCTACATAACCCAGCTTAGCCCGTCTGTATCATCACACTACATTTATTTCATTAAAAAATACACAGGAGGAAGCCGAGGCCGCTTCAGCAGAAGGCATCAGAAGGACTGGGGGGGGGGGCAGCGCCGGCCCCAAGGCACAGCAGGGGTAAGGCTTTGGGCAGCAGGAGCAGCAGCACAGGAGGGGCCGGGGGGGGGCCCTACTCATCGTCCTCCCCGCCGCCGTAGAGCTCGGCCAGCTTCTTGAAGCGGTTGCCCCACTCGTTGAGGTAGTCGTAGTCCTGGTCCTGGTCGGAGTCGGAGGAGTTGAGGGAGCTGAGCGAGGCGGCCTCCGAACCGCTGCCCTCGTAGTCGAACACCAGCAGGGAGTCGTAGGGGGGGGCCGTGGGGTCCGTGTCAGCCGCCTTCAGGTTCTGGGGGGGCAGAAGAGGAGCTCAGCGGGGAGCTGGGGCTGCCCCAAGCCCCCCCCGGCAGGGGAAGGGGCTCACCTCGTCGATGAAGGTGCCGATGTCCTCGGGGTTGGCGGGCCGGGGCCGGTACTGGGGGGCTGCCATCAGTGGGGGGGCCACGTCGTTGCGGATCACCTCGGGGCGGGCATCCAGGCCGCGGTGCAGCTGGCTCAGGTCGTAGTCCTGCGTGGGGACAGCACGGGGTCAGGCCAGCCCGCGGTGACACGGGGACACCCCCATCCCCGGCACCCACCTGGTCCTCCTCGCCCCCGCCCTCCTCCCCGTAGTAGAAGACGTTGTCCCGCGTGTCGTCCTCCGGCAGCAGCAGCGGCTCCTTCACCACCTTCCTCCTCCTCACAAAGAGCAGCAGCAGCAGCAGGATGACTGCGGGAGAGGAGCGGCATCAGTGGGGGCACCCCAGCACCCACGGGTGGGGCGCAGCCCCTTCAAACCCCCTCAACTCACTCAGAAAAGCCAGGAGGGCGCCCAGGACGGCGAGGATGATGGGCACGCCGGTGGCCACCTGCGGCTCGTAGGCGCAGCTCTCCACCCGGCCCTGGCAGTCGCACACTTGTGCCTTGATGACCGTGACCTGGTCCTTGCCCTGGCGGTCGAAGAGCCGCAGGTAGACGCTGTACTCCTCCTGCTCCAGCGGCTCCGTCAGTTGCAAGGTGACGGTGTCCCCTGCGTGAGAGGAGTGACGTGGGTGACCTGAGGTGCCTACCCCCATGGCAGCTGAGGCACCCATCGCGCCGAGCCCCTGCCTTACCGGTGTCCCCGACCTCCACCGCCCAGCTGTCCCCCGAGCCGTGGCTCAGCTCGGCACGGAAGGGACCCGTGTTGGGGGGCAGGTCCCTGTCGATGACGGTGAGGACCTGGGGCACGGGGCTGCGGTTGCAGACGACGATGTTGCGGGGCTCAGGCTCAGGGCCGTGGTCGTTCACGTCCAGCAGGGTGAGGAGCAGGGTGCCAGTGCCCGTGGCGGGTGGAGAACCTGCCGAGAGGAGCCGGGCTGGCGGGGCACCCCGAGAGCAGGGCCTCCCTCCCACCCCCAAGGACCAGACCGCGCGGGCACCGCTCCCTGCCCAAGGGAGCGAGCCGGGATGCAGCACCCCCGTGACACCAGGAGCACGTGTCCCTCACGTGGGACAGCACCCGGCAGGAACAAGGGCTCCTTTCATGGCCACCGCGCCTCACCGTCGTCCACGGCCAGCAGCACGGCCACGTAGGTGCTGTTCTTGGCGAAGGGCGACTCGCGGTCCAGGTGGTCCCGCGCCGTGATGAGCCCGTTCTCCAGGTGCACCGACAGCCAGCCCGCTGGGTCACTGCCCACCACGTACCTGGGGGACAGAGGGTGCTGGTTCCACAAGGGCACGGCAGCAGGACCCCCCCGGCCCCAACCCCAACCCCAGCCCCGCTCACTTGATGCGCTGCCGCTGGGCTTTGTCGGGGTCCTGGGCCGTGTAGGAGGCCAGGGGCTGCCCCAGCGGCGCGTCCTCCACCACCTGGGCGAGCCGCACCGGGGGGTCGAAGACGGGTGCCTCGTTCACATCCTCCACGCTGACCGTCACCGTGGCCGTGGCCGTGGGCAGCTTGACGGCGAAGGGGGCCTCGTTCGCCACGGCCACGTGGAGCACAAACTGCCGCTTGGCCTCGTAGTCCAGAGCCTGCAGGAGGGGACGGGACGGGCAGCACCACGCAGGGCGGGTGGCCGCACCGCGGGGACGGGCACGGGACACGCACCTTGGCTGTCCGCAGGACGCCCTCGTTGCTGGCAGGGTCGGTGGTGATGGCGAAGGCGCCGCCCTCGTTGCCGCGCACGATGGAGTAGACGGCGCGCCACGCCGGCGTCTGGGGCTCGTCCAGGTCCGTGGTGTGCAGCCGGGCCACCTCCAGCCCGGCCTCGTTCTCCGGCACGGCCGCCTCGTACTGTGCATTGGGGACTGTCAGCAACGAGCCCGCCGTGCCCGGCCCACCCCGCCCACCCGACAGCCACGTTACCGTTTTGGGGTCAAACTCGGGGGCGTTGTCGTTCACATCCGTGATCTCAATCACGGCCAGCGCTGTGGTGGTCAGCCCCTCGCCATCCAGGTCGGCCGCCTGCACGGTCAGCGTGTACTCCCGCACGCGCTGCGGGGGGCAGACAGACAGACAGACAGACACCCGTCAGCATCCCGCAGCCCGCCCGGTGCCAGCGCCACCCCCACGGTGCCGCGGGTCCCACCTCGCGGTCGAGGCCGCTGGCAATGACGCTGAGGGTGCCGGTGGCCCTGTTGACGGTGAACATGTGGGGATGGGGCTCCCGTGGCTCCTGGCTGAGGATGGAGTAGGCAAGGACACCGTTGTAGGTTTCCACAGCATCATCTGCATCCGTGGCGTTCACCTGCATCACCGAGGTGCCTGTGGGATGGGGCGACTGTGTGAGGGAGGGACAGGGCACCCATGTCCCCAGGAGGGGCAGTGCTGGGGCTCTCCAAGGACACATCCAGCAGGAGGCAGAGTTTCCCCATGGGGCCACACCACACCCAAAACACCGTGGCACCGGCCCTACCTGGCAAAGCACCCTCGGGCACGGAGCCCCTGAACACCTCCTGCGTGAACTGGGGCTTGTTGTCGTTCTGGTCCGTCACCGTCACTATGATCTCCATCGGCTCCTCCACGGGCTTGCCGTTCTCGGACACGGCGTGGGAGAAGAGCTGCGAGGCAGAGGGGTGAGCAGGGAGCTGGCA
This sequence comes from Aythya ferina, assembly GCF_964211825.1. Taxonomy (NCBI): domain Eukaryota; kingdom Metazoa; phylum Chordata; class Aves; order Anseriformes; family Anatidae; genus Aythya; species Aythya ferina. The sequence goes on from NC_140308.1 coordinate 1,233,320, forward strand.
CAGCGCCCGCCCCAGCGCCCCGTCCCCCAGCCGGCACCTACGTGGTACTTGTCCATGTGCTCCCGGTCCAGCGGCTGCGTCACCTTCATCCAGCCCGTCTCCTTCTCGATGGTGAAGATGCCCTCGGGGTGGGTGTCCGCCCCCTGCCCCGTGATGCTGTAGAAGATCTTCGCCTCCCGGTCCCGGTTGGATTTGATCTGGAGGGGTGCGCAGCAGCGCTCAGTGCTGGGGCTCGGCAGCCCCCCCACGGCACCGCACCCCGTCCTGGCACCCACCCATGCCCATGGCCGGCACCTCCACTGCCCTGGGCGCACACATCCATGCCCAGCTCCAGATGCCTGCCCAGATGCGACGGTGACGGGCACAGCCAGAGCATCACCCCACCCCAGGGCACCCACCCACACCTCTGGGCCCCCTCCATACCTGAACCAGTTTTTTGGGGAAGGGACCCCTCTCATTTTCAGGGACCTTGATGGGAGGGATCACCCAGTCCCTCTTCCGCCTCCTCAGAGCCCTGGGGACACCGGGGACCTCCTGGTGGGAAGGAGAGTGGGGTGAGGGAGTAGCCACATGGGGAAAGGTCTGGGGGACGGGGGTGTTTGCCTGGGGGGGCTCCCCAGGAGCATTACCTGCAGGGAGCGCCGGCTCCGCACAGGGCCTGGCTGGATGGTGGCATCCTGGGGAGTCACAGGCGGCCACCCTGGGGGCCTCGGTGCCACCGCTCCCACGTGGGGCTCCTCGTCCTCGTACTGCACCGTGCTATCGCCTGCTGTGAGGGGCAGGGGTCAGGGCGGCCACGGAGGGGACACAACCTGCTGCCCCCACCCCAGCCATGCTGGGGGCTGTCCCTAAGCTCCACGTGCCCCCTGCGTGGCCCTGGGAGCTCCCGGCCAGCCCGGCTGAGCCCTGGGGATTAGGATCAGGAGGGGGAGGCCGGAGTGGTTCCCGGCACTGGGGGCGGGCAGGAGCTCGGCTTTGGCTTTGTTTCGGAGATGACGGGGAAATTCCTGGGCACGCAGGGCCCTGCCCCGCGCCTCCCACCTCTGTGTGTCACCGCCTGCTCCCTCCCCCCCCACCCCCCACCCCCCCCACCCCAGGCTGGGACCCGCACTGCAGCAGGGCCCTGCACCCAAAGCCACGCTGCGCCCCCGCGCCATGCCGGGCCCAGCCCCGGCACCCCCAGCACCCCGCAGGATTAGGGGATTAGCAGTGCTAAGCCTGCTCCAGCCGCACTGGCCGAGAGGCTGCCAGGAGCAGGGAGAGCGATGGAAGCAGGGCGAGGAGAGCCGTGCCCCCCGGGCGTAGCAGGTCCTGGGCTGGGGGAGCAGGAGCAGGTCCCCAGGGGGCCCCTTGGACCCCGCGCTGGGGCAGAGCTGGTGCCTGGAGGGCAACTCTTGCCAGCAATCAGGGTGCTGGGGATGAAATGGCCACAGCCATGCCATGAGGGCCACGGCCACACCAGGGCACGAGGAGCCAGCCCTCACCATGGGGTCGGGGTCCACAGCCCCGCTCCAGCACCAGGCTCCCCCCATGCCCCCAGGGTTCCTCGGCACCACGCAGCCTGGGCAGCCTGCCCCGGTGATGGAGCCGAGCCCGGGTGGGCTCCCGGCCACGGGCTCCCACGGAGGGGCTGCAGCCCCCCGGCCGGCCCCAGCCCCTGCCCACGGCCCCAGCCTGGCAGGAGCTGCCCGCGGCTCTCGGCAGCCGGGCGGGCTGAGGTCAGGGCTGGCACGGCGAGAGCTCTCAGGGCCAGAGCTTTCAGCGCTCCGCAGCCATTAGGGGAGCGCTGCCTGCGGTCGTGGTTCCCGAGCAGCCCCGTTCCCCGGGGATGCCGACGAGTAAACACGGCGGGCGGCCCCGCCAGCACCGGGAGCCGGCACCGGGAGCCGGCCCCTGCCGCCCCGCCGTGCCCCCGAGCCCCCCGCCCGTAGCGGAGAAGGTGGCCCCGGGGCGACCGGTCCCAGCGGCAGCCCGGCGCCTGGCACCGACCCGCGGGGTCCCGCCCTGCCCGGCGGCTCCCGGCCGCTCTCCGCCGACCGGAGGCGCCGGCATCAGCCGACGGGGCCCGAACGGCACCGCCAGAGCCCCCCCTGGCCAGGAAAGGGGGGTCCGCGACCAGCCCACAGCCTGCAAGGGGTCGCCCCGCGATGCCGGGGGCACGGCCGGGGGTCAAAGGAGCGGGCCCACGGCCCGGGGGGGGGCACAGCAGCCCCGCACCGCGAGGGCACCAACCAGCTCCGCACCGCGGCTAGCACCGGGCCCCCAAGTTGGAGGGCGAGGGGGGAAGAACCGGGCCGAGCACCGCAGCAATGGGGGGGCTCTCCACCGCCCCCAGCCCATCCCGGGGCAGCCCACCTGCCCCCGCCGCCCCGGTGCCGGTGCCTCCCGGCGTGGCGGCGCCCCAAAGCCCCCTCCGCCCCCTCGGTGATGCTCCCCGCGCCCCGACGGCGCTGCTTACCTGGCCCCGGGGGAGCGCACGGCCGGGCCGGGGCGGCGGCAGGCGGTAGGAGCAGGAGCAGGAGGAGCGGGCAGAGCCCGGAGCGCGACCCCCGCATGGCCCCGCCGCTACCGAGCGCCGCGCCCCCGCCCGCTGCTCCGCGAGGCTCCAGGTGAGGCCGCGGCCGCGCAGGTACCGACCGACCCCCCCCCGCCCCGCCCCGCCCGGTCCGGTCCCGCCCCGCCCCGCCCGGTCCCGCCCCGGTTCCGCCCCCCCCCCCCCCCCCCGCCGAGCCGTTCCCGGTCCCCCCGTGCGCCCCTCCCGGGGTGTTCCCCGCCCTCCCCAGGTCCTCCCCGGTTCCGCCGCGCGCCCCCCGGTGCCTCCGTTTCGCCGCTACCTCCGTGCGCCCCCCCCGGGCTCTCCTCGCGCACCCGGTTGGGGCAGCGGCAGCCGGTGCCCGGGGGGGGGAGGTGGAGAGCCGCGACCCCCCCCCAGCTCCGGGGGGCTGAGCGGTGAGGCGCAGCACGGAGCCGCCGTCCTAACGGGGGCTGCCGGTGCCTGGGCACCCCCCGGGCATGGAACAGCAGCCGCGTGCAAGACCCCGCACCCTGACCCTCCCCAGGCACCCTGTGGGGCTGGGGGGCACAGTGGGGCCGGGGTTTGGCACCCCCTGCGCTGGCACCCACGTGGGCATTGCCGGGAGCTTTGCCAGGGGCACAGTCCAAGGGCACGGAGCTGGCCCTGGTCAGCGCTCGGAGCGCCCAGAGTGGCCGGAGCCATGGCACCCTGCACCCTCCTTCTCCTCCTACTCCTCCTCCTCCTGCAGGTAGGGCGCTCTGGGGGCTGCTGCGCATCGGTGAGGGGTGATGAGGAGGGGAGAGGAAACCCGCACGGCACAGCCCCGCTGCCCTCCCGCTGCTCTCCATCCCGCAGGTCACGGTGCTCAGCACCCAGGTAAATGACGTGGCCTTCCCCGCGTCTGGCCGCGGCCTCCGAAGGCAGAAGAGAGACTGGGTCATCCCCCCCATCAGCTGCCCCGAGAACCACCGGGGGCCCTTCCCCATGAAGCTGGCACAGGTACGTGGCCCCCACAATGCGGGGACAAGGGCTGAGCCAGCACCGGGCCCTGCAGCCGGGCTGAGCAGCCCCGGGGGGGACGCGGGTACCTCTGCGGAGCGCCAGGCCCCTCTAACAGCCCCCCGCCTCGCCCCCAGATCAAATCCAACAAGGACAAGGAGACCAAGGTTTTCTACAGCATCACGGGGCAGGGGGCGGACAGCCCCCCCGTGGGCGTCTTCACCATCGAGCGTGAGACGGGGTGGCTGGAGGTGACGCAGCCGCTGGACCGCGAGGAGATCGAGAAATACGTCGTGAGTGGGGGCCGGGGCTGGGGGCGCCGGGGGGTCCCGAGGGGGCCAAGCCACTGACGGTGCCCCCGCAGCTCTTCTCCCACGCCGTGTCGGCCAACGGGCAGCCCGTGGAGGACCCCATGGAGATCATCATCACGGTGATGGACCAGAACGACAACAAGCCCGTCTTCACCAAGCAGGTCTTCGTCGGCTACATCGAGGAGAACGCGAAGCCGGGTGCGTGGGCTGGGGGTGGGGGGGCCCCGGGGCCCCGGGACAGAGCTGCGCCAGGCTGACGGTGGCACCCACGGGGCTCGTCCCATGAGTGACGTCTCCCCATCCCGTCCTTTCCCCACACCAGGCACCTCCGTGATGACCGTGAACGCCACGGACGCGGATGACACGGTGGCTGCGGACAACGGCATCGTCAGCTACTCCATCGTCAGCCAGGAGCCGGCGCGCCCGCACCCCCAGATGTTCACCATCAACCCCCAGAAGGGCGTCATCAGCGTCCTCAGCATGGGGCTGGACCGCGAGGTGGGCACCCGGCTGCGTCCTGGCACCCCCATGGTAGGAGCGGCCGTGGGGCGCCCCTGACCGCGCTGCTCTCCGCTCGCAGACCACCCCCAACTACACGCTGATCGTCCGGGCCACGGACCAGGAGGGCAAGGGGCTGTCCACCACCGCCACGGCCGTCATCGAGGTCACGGATGCCAACGACAACATCCCCATCTTCGACCCCACCATGGTACCGAGCTCCCCCCCATGCCGGCTCCCGCGAGCCGCTGACCCCAGCCCCACACCGCGCTGACCGTCCCTGCGCCCCTCCCGCAGTACGAGGGGACGGTGCCCGAGAACGAGGTGGGGCTGGAGGTGGCCAGGCTGCACGTGACGGACCAGGACATGCCGGGCTCCCCGGCCTGGCAAGCCGTCTACCGCATCAAGAGCGGGGACCAGGACGGCGCCTTCAGCATCGCCACCGACCCCAACACCAACGACGGCATCCTGAGGACCGCCAAGGTGGGTCTGGGGGCTCCCGGGGCTGCCCCGAGCGGGACACGTCCCCCCCAGCACCGCTCCCAGCCCAGCTCCTCTCTGCCGCCTCCAGGGCCTGGACTACGAGACCAGGAACCGCTACGACCTCGTGGTGACGGTGGAGAACGTGGTCCCCCTCTCCGTGTCCCTCGGGCTCTCCTCGGCCAGCGTGCTGGTGCTCGTCAGGGATGTGAACGAGCCCCCCGTCTTCGTGCCCCCCGTCAAGAGGGTGGAGGTGTCGGAGGACCTGCCGGTGGGCCACGAGGTCACCTCCTACACGGCCCAGGACCCCGACAAGAACCAGAGGAACAGGATCACGTGAGTGGGGGCGATGCTGGGGGCGCGAGGGCTGCGTGCCCCGTCCCGCCCGGCCGGAGGGGCCAGGCTGGGCACCGAGCCCCCCGCTGACCCTCGCTTGCCCAGGTACCGCATGGGCAGCGACCCCGCGGGGTGGCTGGCCATCGACCCCGAGAACGGCATCGTCACGGCCGCCCAGCCGCTGGACCGCGAGTCGGTGCACGCCATCAACAGCACCTACAAGGCCATCGTCCTGGCCGTGGACAACGGTGAGGACGCGCTGCACTGCGCTGAGGGGGCTGCGGGGACACGGGGTGGCCGTGCAGGACACCGGGACGGGCTACAGGCACCTCGCTAACGCCCAGCTCCGCAGGGGTGCCGGACGCAACGGGCACGGGGACGCTGCTGCTGCTCCTCCAGGACGTGAACGACAACGGGCCCACGCCGGAGCCCCGCATCTTCGACATCTGCAGCCGGCAGCCCGAGGAGCAGACGCTGACCATCGTCGACAAGGACCTGCCCCCAAACACCTACCCGTTCCAGGCAGCGCTGGAGCACGGCTCCAGCACCAACTGGAGTGTCATAATGTCTGGCCAAGGTAGGTGCCGTGGGGTCTGTGCCAGCCACCCACCTGTGGCGCAGGGCAGTGGGGGGACACCGAGCAAGGGCCGCATCCTAGCCAGATCCCCCTGAGCCACCCTGAATGCCCCTGGAGCTCCTACCGGTCCCCATGGTGGCACTGCCACGCGGCAAAGCCCTGCGGGTGCTGAGGGTGTCCCCAGATGTGGGAGCTGGGACACACCTTGACCCCAAGCCCTGTCTTTCCCGCACAAGACTCGCTGCTCCTGAAACTGAATAAGGAGCTGGAGCCCGGGGAGTACAGCGTCTTCCTGAGGCTGACGGACAGCCAGGGCAAGGCGCAAGTCACAGAAGTCAAAGCCCAGGTGTGCGATTGCGAAGGGGCAGCTGAAAACTGCGAGCAGAGAGCGTTCACTGCCACTGCCATCATCAACATCAGGGATGCCATCAGCAATGTTCCCGTCTTCAGCTTCACCATGGTACCTGTCTCCCCTACTCGAGCTGGCTCCAGGGAGTCGTTTTCCCCTCTCCCCCACATCGGGGTGACCGTCCCTGTCCCCCTCACCTGGGTGATCCCCACGGCCGCAGCAGGCTGGAGGTGCAGATGAGCCTTGTCCTGGGCACAGCCCCCCTGCCCCAGGCGCTCAGCCTCTGCGCTCCCCTGGCTCTCACCGCCCACCCAGACACCGTGTGCGCAGCAGGTGGTCCCCAAACACCCCCTGAAGCTGCCGATGGGGACGGACGCGGGCTCCCAGCCACCACCACCACTGCTATCAGCACGCAGATGAGGCACCGGGCCCTCCCGGTGGCGCAGGAGGGGAGGCAGGCAGGTCAGACGAGCAGGGCTTGCCCGCGGTGATCCCGCTGACTGCTCCTCGCAGCCTCCACGTGCCCGGCCCCGCTCACGCGCTCTGAGCTCTTTGCAGGGGGAGGCTGGGCCGGCAGCTCCACTGTGGCTCAACCAGTCCCGGTCGCCCCGAAATCCAGCCGGACTTGGGGCCGCCAGCCCCGGGGCTGCGGTGCCGCCAGAGCACGGGTTCCGTCGGGGCTCACCGGGGTGTGCCGGCTGCTGGGGAGCCGCCTGCACGGGCCGGCCCAGCCGGGGAGGAGCGTGCCGGGATAGCGGCGCCCGGTCCCAGCAGCTCCCTGGGGAAGGTGTCTGGGACAGGGGATGGCAGCCTGCGGGGTGGCACCGGGTGCAGGGACCTGGCAGAGCACGACGGAGGAGAGGCAGGTAAGCCACCGCGAGCCCTCGCTTGCTGTTGTGCTTCCTGAAGGTCGGGGAAGCCAAAGCCCGCAGCCAGCCCTGGGCTAGGGGCAGGCACTTGGGGCAGCCCCAGAGGAGCAGTTGGGGTGGTTTTGGGGGTCCCACCCCACCGAGCACGGCCAGGGGCTGCCGTGGGGGAAGGGGCAGCGCCCCGACCCCATGCTGGCTGCCTGCCTGCCCCAGGCAGTGCCGGAGCACTTGCAGGGTTAACGTGTGCCGCACGTGATGTGGTGACACCGCGATCAGTGCAGGCTGGGAAGGTGACAGGGACATGGCCGCTTCCTCCCCGGGGGTGGCCCGTCGGTGCACACCCACACGGGGCTGAACGGGGAGCCCGGCAGCCCTCCTTCCAGGCAAAAAGGCAGGCAGGGTGCCCACGCTGTGCACAGCGGTGGTGCCCTGGGCATGCAGGCAGCTGCTGGGGGTGTTGGGGTGCACCCCTGGGACCTGGCAGGCACAGCAGGGTGCTGGGGATGGAGAAGTTCCCGGAGGGACCCGGCTGCACTGACACCAGCACGGGGCCCTGCCCACCCTGGGTTCCCCTCAGCGCCCCGCTACCCATCCCAAATAATTACTCCTGGGGGTGGAGCGCTCGGGTGGTGGTGCTGGGGGGAGTGGGACAGTGCTTCTGGGGAGCCCCCCAGCCCTCGCTGCTCCCCCGCTGCAGGTTGGAGGCATGGAGAGGCCGCAGGGCTCCCTGACCACCCACGTGCTGAACACGGCCACGGGGCTGCCCGCCGCCCGCCTCGCCCTCCGCCTGGCCCAGCTGCAGGAGCCGGGGGCGCAGTGGAGGGAGCTGGCACAGAGGTAGGGGAGGTGACACCACCCAGCCCCGTCCCCCCCCCCCCGAGACCCCCAGCTGAGAGAGCTACGGGGGGAGGCTTTTAGGGCCATCATCTTGTGCCTCCTTGTGTTTTTAGGTGGACGGATGAGGACGGGCGCTGCCTGCCCCTCCTGCCTCCGGGGCAGGCTGAGGCTGGCACCTACAAGCTGCACTTTGAGACGGCGGAGTACTGGGAGAGCCTGGGGTACAGCAGCTTCTACCCCTTCGTGGAGGTACCTGGCTGAAGGGCAGAGAGGGGGGGGGCGCCTGGTGCCTCTGGGAGCCAGCCCCGGTCACTGCCAGAGCTGCAGGGGGGCTGGAGGTGGTGTCCATGCGTGCAGGAGCTCCCTCCCCCCAGCCACCTCCTGCTGCGCTGCTCGGAGGGGCCCCAGATGACAGGGAGAGGGGCAGGGGCTGCTTGTGGCTGGGGCTTTCTCCCCCTCACCCCCTTTTTGCTCTCCCCCTAGGTCGTCTTCACCATCACCGACCCAGCCCAGAAGCTGCACATCCCGCTGCTGATCAGCCCCTACTCCTACACAACGTACCGGGGCAGCTAGGGCAAGGCACATCCTCCCCGCAGGGCCACCACTACACGACTGACACCATTAAAGGATTCAAACAGCACCACTAGTCTCAAAAAAAAAAAAAAATCACCTTCCTTGGGGTGGGATGCTGGTGGTGTGAGGCAGGCGCAGCCCTGCTCCCTGCCCCAGGAGCACCCGAGCACAGCCAGCACCCATGGGTGCTGCCTGGTGTCACGTGGGCACTGCCACGAGTCCCGCGGGGCTCTGCCCCAACGCCTGGCCCGGCACCGGGCTCTCCAGGGGCTTGAAGCCCAGGTTGTCCAGCGGGATCCCAAAGGCGGTCAGCTTCGCCTCCAGCGTCTGCAGCATGTCGTTGTGTGCCTGGAAGAGAAACGCTCCACGTTCTGCTCTGCCAGCACAAACCCCAGCCCAGCCCCTCCTTGCCAGGGTCCCTGCAGCCCCCTGAATGGTGGGGACCCCCAAACCAGCCTTGCTTTGCAGGGGAAAGTCGGGGAATCAGGAGCAACGCAGCCCGAGCCAGCACTGCAGGGCATGAAGCAGCTCAGCTGGCCTGCTGCGAGTTCCCTTCCCTCGGAGCGAGGCCAGCCCCAGGGCTTACACCGCGTGCCCAGACCCCTTGCTCACCTTGCAGGCTCGGGCCAGCTGGAACTGCAGGTCCTCGATGGTGGTGTTCTTGGAACTGAGCACGTCCTGCAAGGGAATTGGTGCGTTAGGCTTCGGCTGCCTGGCACCGAGGGCACATCGAGCTGGGGCCGTGCTGCAGGCTGGAGCACGGAGCAGCTGCTGTGATGCAGCCAGGCTGGCAGTGGGACACGGCTGAAGCAGGGCAGCTCGCGGCACAGCCGGGCAGGCGGCCACCACCACGTCCCCACGGGGCCAGCGCTGCCAGGGACAGCCAGCCCCGGGCACAGGCAAGGCCCAGGGAGCTGCCAGACCAAGAGCACGAACGCCAGCTCAGCCCCGCCACCAGCATCTCCTGCCCTGCTGCAAGCGGGGGCGGACGGCAGCACCTGCTCCCGCAGCACCTCCCCGCCGCCACGGCACCGAGGGAATTACAGGGAGAGCCTCCCCAGGAGGGCGCCGGTGGCTGGAGGCAGCTGAGCAAAGGAATTCAGGGACCCCAGCAGCTGAGGGAGACAGCGGCGCCTTGACGCCTTCCCAGGAATGTTTCCCAACGTGCTGCTGTGGCACATCTGCTGTGCTGTCATACCCACCGGGAGCCTGGGGCTGCTGCCGCGCTCATCATCATAAGGTGCCCTGGCATGGGGGAGGTCCAGGAGCACCACCAGCACCCAGCACAGAGGGCCCTGGATGGGGCAGGTGGCACGGTGTGAGCAGGAGGGCGCCAGGGAAGCAGAGGCCAAGCTGGGCTGGGAACCTGCGTCCCGTCTGCAGCCCGCCTGAAACAAATGCTGCTTCTCCAGTTACTGCTGCTGCACGCTCCAGGAATGTGGGTCTCCGAGCCGCTGCACCGTGCTGAGGCTTTCTGCGTTGGTATTTTTAGCACGCCAGACATCGCAGAGCCTCTGGGATCCGGTCTGCACCGCCTCTGCAGCCAGAGAGGCCGGGAGAGGAGCACGGGCAAGGCTCAGCAGCGGTGGCTCCCCGCAGTCGGGGCGCCCTGGGTCGCTCCCAGGCCCCGCACGCAGCCTGCTGCTCAGCGCCGCATCGGGAGCCACCTGCCAGCACGGAGCCCTGGTGAGCAGCGCTCTGCCCGGGGCCATCCTCCTTCAAACAGACTCCACCTGAGGGAGAGATCAGCGCCAAACGCCTACGCCCACATGCCTCGCTCTCGAGGGAGAGCCGGGGTGCCCTGCGGCACCGTGCACAGCGCTGGGAGTGTCGGGAACGACTGACACGACAGTTACAGGCCCTTCACACGGGGCTTGCAGCACCCGAGCAGGCTGAGGTGCTTGCTGCAGCGTCCCAGGGCTGTGGACTGGCTGCCTGGGCAGATATCCACAGTGCAGGGAGGATGGGGACTCTGTTTCCTGCCACACAGCCTGGGTCTGCCCTGGCTCTGCCTGGAACGAAGCCCCTCAGGCACCTGGCCACGCTCACGCACTCCAGGCTCTGCCCCAGAGCAGGCTCTGCCCCTCAAGAGCCAGCCCTGCTGGGAGAACAGCCTCCACGGGGCCCTGCAGCAGCGCACAGTACCTCCAGCTTCTGTGAGACCAAGGAGAGGGCGCCCGGGTCGAGGTTGGAGGCTGCAAAGACCTCGCTGAGCTGCACCTCCTTCTTCTCCAGGACGTCGAGGAGTCCTTTCAGCTTGCGCTCCAGGAGCAGGTTCTTGAAGCCTGTCTTCTGCTGCACCTCGTTAATGGCTTTGGTGAACTTCTGGTAGAGCTCATCTCGCTCCGCCTGCACCTGCTCCGAGAACATGGCACGGCTTCACACCGCCCCCGGGACCCCCCCCCGGCAGCCACCCGGGGCTGGGAGCAAACAGGCCGTGCCGCTCAGCCCTGCCTGCTCCAGCGAGAGCCGGGCTGTTCCCCACAGCACCTGCACCCCGTGGGGAACGCAGGTGCTGGAGCACAGCTCCCCCCCTTCTGCTGTGCTGGCACCACCTCGGCACCTGCAGCTCTGCTTCCTCTGTCCCCTGGCACGGGACACCCCCAGCAGCAGGGACCCCATCCCTCAGCGCCTGCTCCAGTACAGCCCCTGTTATTCAAATCCTGACATAGCCCAGCTACCTCTCCTCCAAACAGCTCGGCTCCCCCCAAACCTCCCCGTTCCTGGGCCCCTACAGGGAGAGAATTGGTCCCCGCTGTCTCCCCCAAGCAGTGCAGGCTCCCCGCTTCATTGGCCTGGCCCCAACTCCAGGCTCCCCAGTGCTCTGCCCCCAGGCACTGCTTCAGAGCTCAGAGAGGGCCCGCGGCATGCAGGGGTCTCTCCTCCTCCCCTTCCTGCAGCTGGCAGGAGTCCCCGGCTCACAGCTAGTTAATAAGTGTCCTAATTAGGATTTCTCCTCCAAAGCCTATTTCTGACTGCACTGAATACGTTGCTGCCTTAATGATGGATTGTTAACGAGGCCTCAGATCAATGTTCATATTCCTGGGGATTTCTACGACTTGCAAATGAGCTCCGTTCTGCCTCAATACGTTTATCTGGGTTAGCTGGAAGGGAGAGGCTGAGGCTGGGGGGGTATTCAGACAACAACATTCCTTGAAGAGGCTGCACGGCGAGAGGGGAAGCGACACCCACGCACCAGCAGGACGAGGGAGCCACCGCCCCCAGCTCTCCCCACTGCAGCGGGAGCCCCTCCACGCGGATCCTCTCGTGACCCAGCCTGTCACCAGCAGGCCAGGAGGGGACCATCAGCACACGCATGATTGCTCAGGGAAGTACAAGGCCGGGCCTGTCTGCTGAGCACGGGAGATGCCAAAGCCGTGATAAGCTCTGCTGGAAGCGGCAGCTAACACGCGGCTCCAGATCAGGGCTTTGGAAAGCCCTTTGCTAAGCGCAGCGTAGGCAGCGCTGCTAAGTCCCGGTGCCTAACCCTGTGTAAAGAGGGGAAGTGGACGCCCAGAGCCACCTGCAGCTCTCACCTTACTGAACCGCTGCTCCAGCACTTCGTGTTCCCACTGCAGGTCTTTCAGTTCCTTCTGGATGACTTTCAGACGGGCTTTTGTGTTCTGCAAGTGGGAAGGGACAGTTAAAGAGTGCAAGCTTCTCCAGGGGATGGTATGTGATCTGGCAAGGGAGGAGAGAGACCAGCAAAGGGAGAGGGGTGAGAAAACACAGGCTGCGCCCACAACTCCCTCCCCTCTCTGCAGCAGGGGCTGCTCCTCTCTCTTCCTGGCAGAATCCTGGAGTCCCACCTGAGATCTTGCACACAGCTAAGCTGAACGGGACTCGGAGGCATTTGCTCAGCAATTTGGCCAACCAGCCCTCTGCTGAGCGGCAGAGGTCACTGCTGAGCGACTCCACTCCAGGGAACAGCCGCAGTGACTCAGGGAAGAAGAGAAAGGGGCTCCCAGCAGGGCTGGCGACTCACCGTCAGAGCCTCCTTGTCCATGTCATAGTGGGCCAACTTCTTCTGCATCTCAAACACCTGCTCCTGGGTCTGCTGCAGGGTCTCCTGCTGTTGCTTCTTGTGGAGCAGCAAATCTGCCTTCTCCTTTTCCAGCTGATTCTCTCTCTTCTTCCTCTCCTCCATCTGCTCCTGTTCTTGGGAAGAGGAGCGCAGGCTCCTGGAGGGGCTGTGCAGCAGGGTCTGCCCAGCTCCTCACCCTCCCACTGCCGGCCCAGCAAGCCACATCTCCTTGTGCACGAGGGCTTTGTGTGTTAATGGTGTACAGGAGAACAGCAGCACCAGCACCTCCACCAGGGAGCTGGACAGGTCTGGGTGAAGTCCTTACAGGCCCAGCCCCACCACAAGCCAGGGCTGCGGCAGCAGGCAGGCAGTACCTTGAGCAAGTTGATGAGTGCCAGGTTTTTGATGGTGATATCGTTGTAGTAGTTCTTGATCTCGCTGAAGGCCTTCTCGTGGTTCTTCATCAGCTCACTGATCTGGTTGTTTTTCCTCTCCTCTACCTCATGGATCTCGGTCTTCCGGCGCAAGTCAAGCTCGTCCCGCAGCATTTGCATTTTCTTGTTGTACTTGGCCTCGATCTCTGGGGAAGCACACAGGGGGCTGGGTAAGGACAGCGAGCACCAGCCCAGCACATCTCACTGCAGCATTGCTCGAGGACAAGGCGCTCGCTACCAGCCCCACCAGCACGCAGAGCGGTTACACTGGGACCAGGCCGAGTAGAGCCCAGAAATAGCATTCTGGAAACAGGACATGGAAAAGCTCCAAGTCAGCCCGTGAGAACCTGAAGCGTCCCCTGAGAGGGGTGGGGAGCCAGGGCTTCCATCCGCAAGGGCTCCTCCAGCCAGCAGTGCTCAGCGATGCAGGCTGGCAGCAGTAAGAGCCCTGCCTCCACCCCCAGCTCGCACGACAGGAGGCCATCCCAGCCCCATTTCCACGGCACGATCCCACCAGGCTGGGAGTTCAGCTCAGAGAGCTGCTGGCCACGCAGCCTGGCAGCCCGTGGCCACGGGGAGCAAGCACTGGGGGGGGGGAAGCAGCCCCTTTCTGCTCCACGGAACCAGGAGCGCAGTGGAGCTCGGAGGAGCCTTCCCCAGAGTGCTGACACACGGCCTGACCTTTCACTTGTCTCTCGAAGTCGTTGCACAGCCGCGTGATCTCTTCCTCTTGTTTCTGTGAGGGAGAAGTTTCGTGTTAGAGGCAGACAACCCAACCCCGAGGTCACTGCACCGCTACACAACGCAGTCCCTGAGGTTCACGGAGGCCTCCAGGCCAGGCCCAACCATGGGGCCGGGTTCCAGCAGCCAGGAGCCACCCCAGCAAGCAGCCAAAACCCGTCCTGCTCCCTGGGAAAGGCTCCCACCACGGCATGAACCCAACGTTATCTGAGCAGAGTGGCATGTTAAGTTCTCCAGCTGTTCTCAGGGGCTTTGAGCCACTGCTGGTGCCCTGCTGTAGGAGGGATTTCACAGAAATTGCCCCAGAAAGCCCTCCTCCCTGATCCTGTGCTGTCTTTCCAGTGCCTATCAGTACATTTGACATCGGGGGCTGCAGGAAACCCCATTCCTACCTCGCCAAGACAGCAGAGGAGACAGTCTCCTGCTCACACACCATGGCTGGGAGGGCTCAGACAGCAGCCCCACCACTTCCCTCTGAGGCAGAGGCTCCTCACACGCGGCTCCAGCCCCCGCTGCCCTGCCAGGCACCTACCAGGCGCATGTTTTTCACCACCACCTCGTTGGCCAGCTCTTGCTCCTTCAGCTCCACCTTTAAGGAGCGCATGTCTTTGCGCAGCTCCATCTCCTGGGCCCAGTGATCCTTCTGGGCCCGCCTCATGGACACGGTGCCCTCCGCCTTCAGCTCGGTGAGGTTTTCCTGGTGCTCGTACAGCAAGTGCTTCACCTTCTGCTTGTAAACCTAGAGACAAGCCAGAGAGCAGGTGATGGGCGTCAGCAGGAAAACACCTGAAGCTGGGATATTGGCAGAGATGCTCCTGGCTCGTATCCTGCCCAGCTCCTCCTCTGCCCCCGTCCCTCCCCTCGCGCAGGGCTCGGGGCACGCACACGTCCCAGCCGTTTCATCCTCCCACCTTGATCTCCACTTGGTGCCGCTCCTCCGCCTCCTCCATCTCGCGGTCCTTGTGACGCAGCTCGGCTTTCTTCTCCTCCAGCTGCCGGCGGGTGATCTCCCAGAAGGTGTGAATCTTGTCGCGCTCCAGCTGGAAGTAGTTGCGCTCTTCCCGCTCCCGATCCAGCTCCTCCCGGAGACGCACAACGTGCTGCCCCAGCTGCAAGGCCAAGAGAAGGAGGCAGGTAGTGGGAAAAGGGGGCCTGGGACAGGTGGCTCTTCTCAAGATACCCGTGGTGAGCTCTGTTGTAAACCTGCAGAACACGGTAGCCTCTGCTGGGACAGAGGAAAGGAGGACGAAAAGTGGGGATGGGGCAGAGAGAGCCCAGGACATGACAGTGACCCACTGGCCTCTGGAAAAGGAGTGACAAAACCTCCTCCTACCCTAAGCAGCCAGGGCTTGGGCATTCTGTCTCCCAGGGGCCAGTAACACGTTCTCAGATGCTAGACAGCACTGAGACATGCAAGATCTTATCCTGGGAGCGAGATCGCCCAGGTCAGGACCGTCTCCTCCTGGTTTTTAGGCACCCAGCACAGCATGATCTGGGATGTGCTGAGAGTGCTGCAGGCTGCGAATCACAAAGCTGCAGGATCACAGGGCTGAGTGCAAGTGCAGCCACCTGTGGAGATGGGCCTGCTCACCCCAGCAAGGCATCGGATGCAAAGAGAAACTGATTCCAGCAGAATTGGTCAGCCGGGTTACTTTCTAAAGGAAACATCACAAAACACTTGTCAGATAATAGACTCCCATCACAGGCACTTTTCCCAGGACATTTCCACACCAGCGGGTCACTGACACGAGGGAACAGGGCTCCAGGGCTAAGGGACGAGGGCAAAGACGGTGAGAGCCCAAGGAGGGGAGCGGCACGCCATGGAACAGCAGAAGCAGAGACGGGACGAGGGGGCTGCTCCTGGCAGAAGCTCTGGGCAGGCTGTGTAAGGGCCGCAGGCCCAGCACCGACCACACCGAGCACCGGGTGTGCCCCCACGGCCCCCCAACCCCCACCCCTGCGGCCCCACAGGGGGCCGGGCCGCGCTCACCTGCTCCCTGCTCATCTCCTCGGGGGCCGAGGCATCCACCACGGCCGGGGCCTTGCCGCCCTTTCCCTTCTTCACGGCCTTTTTGGGTGCCTGAGGAAGGAGAAGGAGAAGGAGAAGAAGGAGCAGGGCCGCGTTACGAGGGGGGAAAGCTCCGGGGGCAGCGCCCGGGCCCGGGCCCGGCTGGGAGGGCCCGGGGGCCCCTCAGCGCCGCGCCCGGACCCGCCGGGGCTCCCCCACCACCGGGCCCCGGCCTCCTGCAGGCCCTCGGGGTCCCTCCAGGGATCCGAATCCGGATCCCGATCCGGATCCCGATCCCGATCCCGGTCCCGGTCCTGGTCCCGGTCCCGGTGCCCCCCCACCCCCCGGTGCAGGCCCCGGTGCCCACCATGGCGGCCAGGCCGCGGCGCCGTCTCCTTGGCAACGCGCGGCGGAAGTCTCGCGAGAGTTGCGCGGCGGAGGCCCCGCCCCTTAGCAACGCGGGCCCGGCCCCGGTAACGGCGTCGGGGCCCGCTCGGGGCCCGGCCCAGCCCCGGCCGCCGCCGCCGCTCCGGGACCCGGCCGTGCCCGCGGCCCCGCTGCCCCCCAGCCCCCCGCGACCCAGAGCCGTCACCCTGCGGCCTGCGGGGCCCCTCGGTCCTCCGGGATCCCCTCTCCGCCCCCCGGTCCCCCCCGCTCCGGTGCGCGCCGCCCCCCCCAGTGCATCCCCGGTGCCCCTCAGCACCCCCGGCCCCACAGCCTGCAGCGGGCCCCCCCCGCTACCCGAGGCCCCCGCCTCGCTCCCGGTGCCCCCCCCCGGTCCCCGGTGTGCCCCCCCCGCAGCTCCCGGTGTGCCCGGTGCCCCCCGTTCCCCCCCCCCACCGGGCAGGATGAGCCGCCCCCCCCCCCGGCCCCGGGCCCGGCCCCCGCCCCCGCACCGCCCCCATCCCCGCCCCCGCCGCGGCGGGCAGGAGCGTGCGGGCTGCGGGCTGGCACCGGGCCCGCCCCGCCCAGCACCGGCACCGGCACCGGCACCGGCCCGGCCCGGCCCATGGAGGCTCCGGGAGCGGGCGGCACCGCAGGTGAGCGGGGATGGGCCTGGGGGGGGGGCGGAAAAAAAGCAGCGAAGAGCCCAGCACCGGGGCACCGGGAGGGGTAGCGGGGGGCGGAGGGGCTCGGGAGGGGTGTGGGGGGGAAGGGGGTGTGTGAAAAGGGGGGGTGGGTGTGCAAGGGGGGGTGCAGGGGGGGTGTCAGGGGGTGCATGTGTGCACCGGGGGGTGTAGGGGGTGTCTGTGGGGTGGGGGACTCGTGGGGGGCACATTTTAACCCCTCAGGCCCCCGTTATGGGGTGGGGGGGTTCACCTAGGGCAGGGGGTGCGGTGTGCCCCTCGCACAGGGGGTGCTGGGGGGCTGCCGCCCGCCTGCAGCGCCTGGGAACGGGGGGGGTGGCCATGGGGTGCAGCCGGGGGGGTCCCCGGTGCCACAGCGGGGGGCACGCAGGTGGCATCGAGCAGCACCCGCGCCCACCCGGCCCTCCTGTGTGTGCCCCGCATGTGGCGCTGCCACCGCCCCCACCACGACCCCGCCGTGCCCTCCGGCCACACCGGGCTCTTTAGCGGGGTTGGGGTCCCGTGGAGGTGGCCACAGCCCCCCCGGTTGGGGTGGCCGGAGCCCGGTGCTGGCTCACTCTGCGGTTGACGTGAGTCAGCAGCACACCCGGCCCCGCCGCCGGCCCCGCTCCTCGTCCGTGAGCCCGAGCTGGGGGCTGGCAGCATCAGGCGGGGGGCACGGGGGGATCGCTGCGGTGGGGAGCAGCTGGGTGGTGCCGGGGGGAGCGGGGACGCTGCCACCTCGCTCCGGGCGGTGACACCCCCATGTCACCCTCAGGGGGGTTGTGGTGCACGGGGTGGTGGCCGGGGACAGCCCCACACCTCCCTGGGGATGGGGATGGGTGCGTATGGGGATCCTCCTGGACGAGGAGCGGGGTGGGGACCCGTTTTCCCCGCCGCAGGGAAGGTGGTGGCAGTGGCGGGTGCCCCGTGCCACCGTGTGGGGCCAGGGCACGGTGCACCCGGTGTCGGGGCAGGTGCACAGGCTGCCTGCTGCCAAATCTCCCTGAAATTCCCCATTCCCCATACTGGCTCCTTGGTGCAGGGGCGTTTTGCCCCTTGCCCCACCTCGGGGGGGGTGGAGGTGACCCCCTGCCCCGCCGAGCCCGTCCCCGAGCCCCGTGCCATCTCCCCCAGCAGCAAACCGGTGGCGGGGCCCAGCGGCACGAGGTTGGGGCTGTCCGGGTGCAGCCGTGACACCGGGTGGGCTGGGGGGCTGCCCCACACACGGGGGGCTCTCGGCCCCGCTCGGAGCCAGCCCAGCCCCCCCGGCACGCACCGTGCCGTGTCTGCCCGGCCCCGCCAGCTCTCCCCAGGAGACAAAACGCCTCTTGTCTGGGCTCCGGCCTCCGAACAGGCTGCGCTTTTGTCTCGCCGACACAAAGGGGCTGCGAGGGGCGGGGGGCTGCCGGGGCCCACGGCAGCTGCCTCAGAGCGCTGCCTGTTCCGCGGGGGTCCCGGGGCTGGGGACCCGCAGCCCCCTCAGCTGGGGAGCCCCCGGGTGGGTGACGGGACCGCAGGAGGGAGCTGCCCGCACTGCCCCGGCCCCGCACCGACGTGGCAGGTGCCGGTTCTGCAGAGCTGGGCAAGGAGACGCTGGCCCCAGAGCGAACGGCGGGGACCCCCATCCCCGGGACGGCTGAGGAGACCCCCGACGTCCCCGTGGAGGAGCAGGGCGGCATCCCCATCCCCACCGCCAGCCTGCTGCAGGTCACCGAGCGGAGACGTGAGTGCAGCCCCCGCGCCCCTCTCAGCCCCTTGTCCCTCCTCGGGTCCCCTCCCAGCACCCTTGGGTCCCCCCCGGGCCCCCATCCCCGCGGTGCCCGGCCGTGCCCACCCCCGTCCCGCCGCCCGCAGAGCCGCTGAGCAGCGTGTCCTCGCTGGAGGTGCACTTCGACCTGCTGGACCTGACGGAGCTGACCGACATGTCGGACCAGGAGCTGGCCGAGGTCTTCGCCGACTCCGACGAGGAGAACGCGGCCGGCGAATCGCCCAGCGGTGATTTCGAACCCCCCCCGTCACGCTGCCGTCCTCACGGGGGGGCGCGGGCCGAGCCTGCTGTCCCCGCAGGGCTGCACCCGCAGGCCATGCCGCGGGCAGGGTACCTGCGCTCGCCCTCCTGGACCCGCGCGCGGGAGCAGGGCCGGGACAAGAAGCACCTCAGCGACTCGGAGCTGCAGCCGGGCGCCGTGGACGCCTTCCTGGCGGTGGAGCGGCCGCAGCAGGAGTAGGAGCTGCCCCAGGAGGTGGGGACAGCCCCGGGGACGGGCTCCACGCCGCCGTTCTCCGACCGCATTCCCCACGCCCTGCCCGGGAAAAGCCGTGCGGGGCGAAGGACTCGCTGCTGGGGTGCTCGGGGTGGCCCCAGCCCGCGGGTACCAAGCGATGCCAAAGCCGGTGGCCTGCTGGGGAGGGGGAAGCGGCCCCTCCCGGCCCTGTAGCACAAAGGGGGCCGCGCTGCCCGGCCCCCACCTTCCCCCCCCTGCCGTGCTCCCGTCCCCCGGGAGCCCCGGCTCGGCGGGGCCGGGAGCCGCGCGGTGCCCGCGCTGTGCCACCCGCCACCACGTAGCAGCTGTGTGTACCGGTAAAACCGACAGACCCATGGCCACGGCTCTGCCCCGTCACTGGGAAAAAGGGGGGGTGCGACCCCCAGATTGGGGGGGGTAGCTGCTAGAGGTGGGGGCGGCGTAAAAAGGAGCCTGTGCTGCCTGCGGGGGGAGCACAGGGGAGCAGGGAACAGCACCGGGCATGGGGCAGGCGATGGGGGGGGGGGTGCAGGGCAGCCTGCGTGGCAGGACAGCCAGACCCCGTGCGTGAGGACCCCCCCGGTGCTCCCCCTGAGCCCACCGAAGCCCCCCCCAGCCGGTGATCCCCCCCGCTCTGCCAGAAGCAGCCCCCAGCCGGGGTCAGGACGGCGGCGCTGTGCAAAGAGGCCACGCTGCTGCGACAGAGACCGGGCGAGTGTTGCAGGAGCGGTGTTGGGGAACAGGACACGGGTGGGGGCCACGCGCAGTGGGGGCTTCCACGAGCAGCAGTGAGCAACGGGGGGGGGCCAGCAGCGTGCAGGACCCCTGCCGTAGTGTCACACCCTTAACTCCCCCTCCCCATGCCCCCCAACCCCTCGGCCCAGTCCTTTACTGTGTTAACGTGTGTCCCGCGGTGCAGGGGGCACAAAACCAAGTGGTATTTCCCCCAGACCAGCAGCATCCAAGCAGGTAGTGTTCACCCAGGCAGGGCCATGCACGGTGGCTGCCGGCAGCCCCCCCAGGGCAGGAAGCACCCCCCAGCTCCCGGCTTTTCCCCCCGCGCCCCCTGCCCGGCCCTTTGGGAGCGCGCGGAGACGGAGAGAAATCCAGGGCAGCCTCAGCCCCGTCCTGGCACCCTCGCCCTTCCTGGCAGAGCCCGTTCCTCCTGCTCCGCTGGCACAGAGCCGGGGCCACGGGCTGGGAGCTCGCAGAGCCCACGCCTGGGGTTGGGACCTCCCTAGGGCTCTGCCTCGGCCACCGAGTCCTGGAAGAGGGACTGCTTCCGCAGGCTGAGCCGGGCACACTTGGGGCACGTGGTGGAGTTGTCGTAGTAGCAGTCCCTGCGGGGAAGGGACGCGTCAGGGAACGCCGGGGAGGGTCCCAGAGCTGCCCGGACCCCCCCTCCCCACCACCACGGGACCCGAGGGGAACGCGGCGAGGCACCGGCACCCGGCGTACCTGTGGAAGACGGCGGAGCAGTCGGTGCACACCGAGGTGTGGCTGTCGAAGGGGAAAAGCACGTCGCCCTCCTTGCACAGCTCGCACACGAAGCCTTTGGCCTGGCAGCGCTGCAGCGAGAGGGGGCAGAGGGGGCTCCGGTACCCGGATGCATGGCAGGGACCCCCAAAGACCCCCACGCACGCCCTCCACGTGGCTCTGGCCCCGTGGGGCCATGCCCAAAGCCACCCCGCGGCACGGCCCCGCTCACCTCGCAGTCCAGCTTGATGTGCTTGGCGAAGAGGGTGTGGATCTCGGTCAGGGAGCAGCTCAGGCGCCCGGCCTCGATGTCGATGAGGTCCTGCAGCGAGTACATCTCGTCGTTCTCCACGAAGTGCTGCCGGTCCTGCAGCTGTGGGCGGGCGGACGTCAGCGCTGCGCCCGTCACCGCGCGCCCGGGGCCTCCCTGGCCTCGGCCTCCCTCCTTCCTTCCCTCCCTCCCTCTCGCCCTGACCTGCAGCAGCAGCCGTGCCTCCATCGCCTCCTTGCAGGTGATGAAGTAGGGCTTCATCAGCAGGATGTCCTGGCGCAGCTTCTGCAGGGGGGGGGGACGGGGCAGGGAGGAGACGGGGACAGGACGGGGACAGGGACAGGGTGAGATTGGTGAGGGTGTGGGAGTGGGAGAGGGTAAAGATGGACATGGGATGGGGACAGGAACGGGTTGGGGACAGGGACAAGGCCCTGCTGGGTCAGTCCCAGCCCTGCAGCCCTTCAGGGCCCCCTCACCCCGCCCTGCTCCCCCTTCCCAGCCCCCTCCCCACTTAACGCCATCCCTCCCCCCAGCCCCATTCGGGGGTCCCCGTCCCCCCCATCCTTCCCCCCAGCCCCTGCCCACCCGCGGCCCCACTGCACTCACCCGGATCTCCACCAGCTCCTCCACGTAGTTGAAGAGCAGGGGGTTGATCTCCCGCAGCTTCAGCACGGGCCGCGACACCATCAGCGCCAGGTACCGCATGCTGCAGCGCGACACCTGCGTGCCCGCCACCGTCACCCTGCGCCCAGGGACCCCACAACCCCGGGAGCTGCCCCCCCAGGACCCCATAACAAAGCCACAGCCCCCCAAGTCACCTCCACCCACAGACACAACCCCCAGGGACCCCTCACCCGGTGCTGTGCCTTCCCAAATGACCCCCCTTGGCCTCCCGCAGCCCCCCCCAGCAGCACGGGCACCTTGCGGGGCTCAAAGTCCCAGTTGTGGATGGCGCGGGCGGGGACGACGGCCAGGTCGTTCCAGTGGCAGCTGCTGCAGTAGTAGAGGCCGGTGTAGTCGCACTGCCGCGCCTCGCTGGGCACCCCCCCTGCGGCAGCACACCCGTCGGTACCGGCACCCGCAGCCACCCCGGCACCGCCGCAGGGCGATGCTGGGGTCCCGCACCCACCCCCCCCACAGCCCCCCCGGTGCCTTACGGAGGGCGATGGGTGCCCGGCACTCGGCGCAGCGGTAGTCCTGGCTGTCCAGCCCGCTCTCGGGGCAGATGCTGAGCTGGTACTCGGCCTGGTGGCTCACCTTGGACCTGACGCAGGGCTTGGTGACCAGGGGCAGGCACTTGCTGTGGCACCGGTAGTAGCACCCTGCAGGCGGGCGGCCGTCAGCACGGGGCCAGGGAGGGGATATGGGGGGGGGTGTCGGGCCCCCCGACCCACCTGTGCAGGTGTACCAGGTCTGGATGAGCCCCCAGATGATGGTGCTGCACTTGTCGCACGTCTGCTTGACGCTCTTGCTCTTCTCCTTGTAGAAGCGGTGCTCCAGCACCACGCGGATGTTGGGCTCCTCCTCATCGGGGTCCTGTGGGTGGTGGGGGTCAGCGTGGGCCCCCCCAGAGCCACAGACTCCCACCTTCAGACCCTCAGGACCCCCCCAGGACCCTCAGGACCCCCTCTCCAGGGGCCCCAGAACCCTCAGGGCCCCCAGGACGCCCCCAGGACACTCAGGACCCTCCTCCAGGGGCCCCAGGACCCTAAGGACCCACCCCAGGACCCTCAGGACCCCACTCCAGGGGCCCCAGGACCCTCCCTCTGGACCCTCAGGACCCCCTTATCCAGGGCCTCCAGGACCCTCAGAACCCCCCCAGGACCCCCTCTCCAGGGCCCTCAGGAGCCCCTAGGACCCTCAGAACCCCCCTCTCTAGGGCCCCCAGGACCACCCCCAGGACACTCAGAACCCCTCTCCAGAGCCCCAAGGACCCCCTCAGGACCCTCAGAGACCCCCCCTCCAGGGGCCCCAGGACCCCCCCAGGACTCTCAGGATCTCCCCCAGGACCCTCAGAATCCCCTCTCCATGGCCCCCAGGACCCTCAGGAACCCCCCTCTCTAGGGCCTCCAGGACCCCCCTAGGACCCGCAGGACCCACTTCCAGGGCCCCCAGGACCCTCCCAGGACCCTCAGAACCCCTCTCAAGATTCCCCAGGACCCTCAGGACCTCCCCCAGGACCCTCAGAACCCCCCCAGGACCCCCTCTCCAGGACCCCCAGAACCCCTCTCCATGGCCCCCAGGACCCTCAGGACTGCCCCCACGGCCCCCAGGACCCTCCAACCTGCTCTCCATGGCCCCCAGGACCCTCAGGACCCCCTCTCCAGGGCCCCCAGGACCCTCAGAACCGCTCTCCACGGCCCCCAGGACCCCCTCAGGACCCTCAGGACCTCCCCTAGGACCCTCAGAATCCCTCTCCACGGCCCCCAAGACCCTCAGAGCCCCCCCCCAAAAACCCCAATCCCCTCCCCAATCCCCTCCCCGGCCGCACCTGCAGCTCCTGCAGCTTGAGGCGGAGGTGGATGAGGCGCACCACGGCGTCCTTCTGGCGCTCCGAGTGCTCGGGCAGCGCCAGGATGGCCCGCTTGCACTCCTCGATGGCGCGGCGCAGCTGCCGCACGTCGGGTGCCAGGATCAGACCCTACGGGACGGGCCGGGACGGGGGGGGCGGCTTCAGATCCCGGTCCCCGGTGTCCCCCCACCCCCAGCTCCCGGTCCCCGCACTCACCACGGGCCGCGAGAAGTGGTCCTCGGCCAGCCCCAGGTCCATGGGGGGCTCCGGGCTCTCGGCGTCCCCCGGGCACGGCTCCGGCCGCCGGGCAACCGACGGGGGGGCAGCACCGGGGGGCGGCTCCTCGGGTCCTCCCCCCCCGGCGGGAGGTTCGGGACCCTTGTTGAAGGGGTTGAGGTGAGCCTGGCGGAACCGGGCCAGCTTCTCGTCGTACGCCATCGCCGCCCCGGTACCGGCACCGGCACCGGGACCGGCACCGCGCAGCACCGGCTCTGCGCCGCCCCCGGTCCCGGCCCCTCCCGCAACGCCGGGGCGGGTCCCACCCCCCCCATCATCGCCACTCCCCCCCCGTTCTGCCCCCCCTGGCGGCCGGCGGAGTGCGCAGCGCCCGTGGGGGGGGGCCGGCCCCATAAGCGAGCCCCCAGCCCCACCCCGGCCCCCTCGCCCCATGGGGACCCCCTTCGAGTGGGGTGGAGCGAGCTTTGCGCCTCCCTGCCCCCCAGCCGGGCATTATTCCCCCCCCTCCAGGGCTGTGCACCCCCCCCCCCGCCATCAGCTGGGACAAAAGGGGCAGCAGGGGGCGCCCCCCGAGCGTCGTCTGGGGGGTGACAATGGCTGGGGCACGGCCCCGATGGGTGCTGGTGGTCCCTAACCCCCCCCCCCACGTGTCACTGAGCACCCCCCTCCCACCACCAGCCCAGGCCTCCACCCCCCCCCCTCCAGCAGACACAGACAGGGAAGGAACCGGACAGCAATAAATTTATTGAGTATTCCAAAAAAAATATTAGACACGAACCAGTAAAAAACGAAAAGGGGGGAGGGGGGAGGCCGGGGGGGTCACGGGAGGGGCCGAGCTAACGCAGGGCGGGGGAGGGGAGGGCAGGGGATGGGGGGGAGCAGACACTGAAGGGGCGAGGACGGGGCCCCCCCCGGGAAGCAGCGGGGCCGGCGGGCGATGGCGAGCGGGGCCGGCATCACTTGGCGCCCTGCGCCTCCGACTCCTCCTCGTCGTCCTCGTACATCTCGCCCTCCTCCTCGGCCGTGGCGTCCTGGTACTGCTGGTACTCGGACACCAGGTCGTTCATGTTGCTCTCGGCCTCGGTGAACTCCATCTCGTCCATGCCCTCGCCCGTGTACCAGTGGAGGAAGGCCTTGCGGCGGAACATGGCCGTGAACTGCTCCGAGATGCGCTTGAAGAGCTCCTGGATGGCCGTGCTGTTGCCGATGAAGGTGGAGGACATCTTCAGCCCCCGGGGCGGGATGTCGCAGACGGCCACCTTGACGTTGTTGGGGATCCACTCCACGAAGTAGGAGCTGTTCTTGCTCTGGATGGCCAGCATCTGCTCGTCCACCTCCTTCATGGACATGCGGCCGCGGAAGACGGTGGCCACGGTGAGGTAGCGGCCGTGGCGCGGGTCGCAAGCGGCCATCATGTTCTTGGCATCAAACATCTGCTGGGTGAGCTCGGGGACGGTGAGGGCGCGGTACTGCTGGGACCCGCGGGCCGTCAGCGGGGCGAAGCCGGGCATGAAGAAGTGGAGGCGAGGGAAGGGCACCATGTTGACCGCCAGCTTGCGCAGGTCGGCGTTGAGCTGGCCGGGGAAGCGCAGGGAGGTGGTGACGCCGCTCATGGTGGCCGAGACGAGGTGGTTGAGGTCGCCGTAGGTGGGGGTGGCCAGCTTGAGCGTGCGGAAGCAGATGTCGTAGAGGGCCTCGTTGTCGATGCAGTAGGTCTCGTCCGTGTTCTCCACCAGCTGGTGGATGGAGAGGGTGGCGTTGTAGGGCTCCACCACCGTGTCCGACACCTTGGGGGACGGCACCACGCTGAAAGTGTTCATGATGCGGTCGGGGTACTCCTCGCGCACCTTGCTGATCAGCAGGGTGCCCATGCCCGAGCCCGTGCCGCCGCCCAGCGAGTGGGTGAGCTGGAAGCCCTGCAGGCAGTCGCAGTTCTCACACTCCTTCCGCACCACGTCCAGCACCGAGTCCACCAGCTCGGCCCCTTCTGTGTAGTGCCCCTTGGCCCAGTTATTGCCGGCCCCACTCTGACCTGCGAGGGAAATGAGGGGGGAGGAAAAAAAAGAACAAAAGACATGATGGGTGCTGGGGGGCGACACGGCACCGAGATCTGATTCTGGGACAGGGTGGGGAGCGGGAGCTGCTGGGGCTCAGCGCCGTGAGGACGCACCCACAGACGGCCCCGGGGCCGGACGGGTGAGGGACGCGGCCCCACCGGCACTGCCCCCCCCCCCCAGCCCACGGCACAGGGCGCGGCCGCCTACCGAAAATGAAGTTGTCGGGGCGGAAGAGGTGCCCGAAGGCACCCGAGCGCACGCTGTCCATCGTCCCCGGCTCCAGGTCCACCAGGATGGCGCGAGGCACATACTTGTGAGCTGCGGAGAGACCTCGTGCTGGAGGGGACCCAGCGCCCCCCCGAACCCCCCCCCGGGGTCGCATGCATTGTCCTCAAACCACAGGGGCTCACGGGGCTGGGTGCACGTGCTGCTCCCCCAGACAAAAGGCTCCCCACTGGGTCGGCTGCATATATCCACACCTCCCTCCCAGAACCCTCCCCAGGGTCCCATGGGGCTGGGTGCACCCCTGTCACCCCCCCAAAAAAAAAAATAACCCACAGGGTGCAACACAGCTGGGTGCACGCGCCCAGCCCACCCAAACCACGGGGTCTCATGGAGCTCATTTTCCCTTTTTCCTCCCCCAAACCGCCGGGTCCCCAGGGGCTGGGGGCACGCATCTGTCCCCACCCCACCCTGCAGGGATGCGGGGGGGACACACAAAGGGGGGGCATCGGTGCCCCGGTCCCCGGGGGCTTACAGGAGGCCTCATTGTAGTAGACGCTGATGCGCTCCAGCTGCAGGTCCGAGTCGCCCACGTAGTTGCCGCTGGGGTCTATGCCGTGCTCATCGCTGATCACCTCCCAAAACTGGGGGGGGGGGGGGGGGCACGGCCTTAACGTGGGCGGCGGCCCCGTGCCGGGACCGTGTCCCCCCTCCCCAGGGACCGGCACCGGGGCTGCCGCAACCCGGGACGCCCCCCCGACACCTCGGGAGGGGCGCTCAGCACCGGGGCTGGGCGGGGAAGCCCCGGGGGCGGTGGGTGGGGAAGCACCGGGTGGGGGGGATCCCGCCCCCGCCCCGCACCCCGGGGTGCCCCATGGGGGGTGTTGGTGGAGGGGGGGGGGGGCAGGGGGCGGCGGGGCCCCTCCCGGTACCGGGTCCGCCGCGGGGGCGGGCGCTGTCCGCGGTGCTGAAGGGCGGCGGCGGCGGACAAAGGAGCGGGGCGGGGCCCTTTGTCCGCCCGGTGCGGCGGAAGGAGAGAAAGGAGAGGGGTGGGGGGGGATGGCAGAGCGGGGGGGGGGTTGCGGGGGGGTCTTTGTCCGCCGCTCCGCAGCGCCGGGGCGGTGTCGGTGCCGTGGCGGTGCCGTTACCTTGGCGCCGATCTGGTTGCCGCACTGCCCCGCCTGGATGTGGACGATCTCCCTCATGGTGCGGCCGGGCCGGGAGCGCAGCGGGAGCGGAACCGGGAGCGGGACCGGGAGCGGGAGCGGGAGCGGGAGCGGAGCGGCACCGGCAGCGCGGGGGGCGGCCCCGCCGCCGCCGCCGCCTTTATAGGGGCCGCGCGCCGCACCGGGCCGGGCGCTGACGTCACCGCCGCGCCGTGGCCAATCAGCGCCCGCCGCCGCAGCCCTGCAACAGCCCTGCGGCACCGGCACCGGCACCGGCACCGGCACCGGCACGGCCCGGGGTAGCCCGGGATGGCCCGGTCCGGCATGGTCCGGCACGGCCCTGTATGGCCCGGCACGGCTGCTCCGTGCTCAGCCCGCTCCCGGTGCCGCGGCACCGCCCAACCGGAACATCCCCGGTACCGGGGGTCGTTGCCACACCAGCACCCCCCCACCCACCCACGGACACGCACGGGGAGGGTGGGGAGGGGGCTCCGCAGCCGCTGTGGGGGAGGGGAGGCGGCACGCCCACCCACGGACACGCGTGGGGGGACCCCGGCCCCCGCGGGGGGAGCACGGGCCCCGCCCGACCCCACGGGGATTGGGGCCACACCGGCTCCCGGAGCCGGTCCGAGCATCCTCGGGGCAGCGGGGCCCGGCCCGGTGCTGCCCGGGGGGCTCCGTCGGGGCCGGGGGGCTGTGTCCCGGCGCCGGTCCCCCCCCCCGCGGGCCGGCAGCGTGCGCGGCCGCAGAACAAAGGCGGCGGCGGCGCGGGGCTGCCTTTGTCCCCCCGGGGGCGGCCGCGCCCCGCAGCCCCCCGCTCCAAAGCCCCCCGGGCCGGCCGGGACCCCCCCAGCCCCGCCGGTGCCGGTAACGGGAAGCGATCGTTCCGCGGATAAAGGGCGGGGGCGGCCCGCACGGAGGCTCCCGGTGCCCCGCGGCGCTCGGGGCCGCACGGCGGTGCCAGGCAGAGCGTCACTGCAAAGAGCCTTTATTCGGTACCGCGAGGCCGGGCAGCCCTCCGGCACCCGGCCGGGTCGGGGAGGGACGCGCCGCGGGGCGTCCGTCCGTCCGTCCGTCCGTCCGTCCGTCTGTCCGTCCCGGTGCCTACCAGGAGCACAGCACCACCTCCCGCAGCGTCCGCCGGAGCTCCTGGCTCCGGAAGGCGTAGATGAGGGGGTCGACCACCGAGTTGCAGATGATGAGGATGAGGAAGAGGTTGAAGTAGCCGAAGAAGCAGGTGCAGAAGGGGTTGGTGGGGCAGGTGACGATGAGGATGAGGTGGAAGAAGAAGGGCCCCCAGCAGATGAAGAAGACGCCCAGCAGGATGGTGAGCGTCACGGCTCCCTTCAGGCTGCTGGTGCGGTAGACGGTGGGGTGCTTCTGCTGGCTGGAGATGCTGCGCAGGTGGTGGCGGGCCAGGGCGAACATGTGGATGTAGAGCACCAGCATGAGGATCAGCATGAAGAGGAAGAAGCCGATGAGGCAGAGGAGGATGGCGTTGTTGCGGTAGTAGGTGATGAAGACGGTGCTGGAGACGGTGCTGGCCAGCCAGACGCTGGCCATGGTGACCACGGCCCGCTGCAGCGTCATGATGCTGTGGTAGCGCAGGGCGTAGAAGATGGTGATGTAGCGGTCCACGGCGATCACCCCTAGGAAGGAGAGGGAGGACACGACGGAGCTGCAGATGAGCATGTCGATGATGTTGTCCATGTGGCGGATGATGCTGGCGTGGATCACCAGCACGCCATGCTCCATCAGCAGCATGAAGAGCGTCTCCGCCAGGTTGCTGACGCTCACCAGCATGTCGGAGACGGCCAGGCAGCAGATGAAGTAGTACATGGGCGAGTGCAGGTTCCTGTTCTTCAGGATGGCGGCCACCACCAGCAGGTTCTCCACCAGGCTCACCAGCCCCAGCGTGAGGAAGAGTTCGTTGGGCACGTCGAGCCCCTGGCACCAGGCACCTCCAGCGCCAGCCGTGGCGTTGCTCTGGTTGCCCTCGCTGGCGTTCCAGGGCTCACGGAGCAGGCGCAGGGGGGCCAATGTTGACATGGCCCCGACCTCAGCCCCGGGGGCTCCCTGGATGGCGGCCGTGGCCCCAGGGCCCCCCACAGCACCTGCAGGCCCCCTGAGTGCCCGGCTGGCCCCGCCAGCACTCCCGCAGCACCCAGCTGCGAGGTCAAGAGGACATGGGCACCGCGGCGCCCCGAGTGCGGGGGAGATGGGGAAAGGCCCCCCCGCCCCACCAGCGTCCCACTGGTGTTGCAGCCGCCCTCCTCGCCAGCCCTGCCCGGCGTCCTCAGAGCTCAGCAAGGGCTCGGCGGCGGTTATGGGGAAGAAAGGGCCCTTTCTCTGCACCACTTTAAAGCTGTCTCCCTCAGCTCCTCCTCCCGAGGAGGGTGGGCACGCACATGACAGCCTGTGCCCCAGCAGCTGGGGCAGCCGTCACCGAGGCTGGGGCTGCCGGACCCCAGCACTGCCCCGGGGCACCGCGTGCATTGGGGCCCCTGCGCACCCTGGGGGCCACACGCCACGGCCTCCGTGTGCCAGAGGGGTGCTCTGCGCCCTGCGGGTGCCGAGTGCACTGGGGGACTGTGCACATTGGGGTTCCCATGCTCCCTGGGGTCCTGCATGCCCCCGGGGCTTCCACGTGCCTTGCGGACCCCAGTGGGACCATCCCCATGGCAGGGACACCACGAGGGGCAGATCTTGCCCGCGGCCATGGACGTGTCCCCCCCGTTGCACCCAGGTGTTGCGTTGCGGAGCAGCGACGTGTCCCCCGGAGACTGTCAAAGGCACAATTGAGCACGGTCCCACTCCGTGACCGGCTCACAGCATCTCCCACAGCCCAGTGCCACAGCAAGCCTGGGCAGGCTGGGGGATGCGGGACGCATCTGACCATCATGTGCCTTTGGCTCGCTGTTGATGCCTGGAGCTGCTCAGCCACCAAAGAGCCATTCAGGGCTCCATGAACGGGCCGTTCACACCCGATGCTTCCGCTCCTTCCCGCTGGGTGCCGGGGCCTCCCCGGGGCTCAGAGCTGCCCCCGGTCCCGTGTGCGTGGAAGTGGCTGCGTGCAGGGCTGGTGCCCGTGCTCAGCAGGGAGCAGGAGACATTTTAACACCCTGGCTAATGAGAACCGCCCGCTGAGCCGAGGTCGGTACGCACACATCCCCGGCGCTGGGCTGGGAGCCTGGAGCCTGCTCCCACTATCGAGGCCATGTCCTGGGGCCACTCAGGATGGGTGCTCACAGCCCACGAGCCCCAGCCCTGATCCCTGGCACAGGTTGGGGTCGAGCACCCGCAGCAGCGCCCGGCTGCAGCAGCCTCGCTCGGCGCCAGCCGCCCGGGCAGACGGCGTCCCCGGCGTCCCCAGCGCCTCCCACGCCTCGCGGGCAGGATCAGCCCAGGCCGCGGGGAAACGTGAACGGGAGGAATCCGGACCAGCAGACACCGGCATCCCCGCCCGGTACACGCGGTGAATTCCGGCTTTGTCAACACAGGCTTCGGGAGCAGAGCCGCAAAACACCGAGGCTGCAGCTCCGAGCAGCGCGGGGCGCAGCCGGGGCTCAGCTCCTGCAGGGCTGTGCCAGGGGCAGGATGGGGCTGTCGGGAAGCGGGGCCCGCAGGGAGCCCGGCTGCAGCACGGCCAGGGTGGGAGGAGGGGGATTTGTTCCGGGCAGCGCAGCCTGGCTCAGCACTGGAGCCGCACACACCGTTACACAGCAGAAATGAAAAAGCTTTGTGGGCAGCAGCGGTGAGCCGAGGCTTTCGTGGTGCCGCTGACCTCATTATTCCTGGCTCTGCGTTGCTTTGTGCCCCACTCGAAGGTGGGGAAGCGAGGGAAGCTGGTGGGGAAAAAGATTAAAAAAAAAAAAAAAAAGAGGGGAGGGGGATTGTCTCCGCTCCCTGCAGCATCAATGGCTGCAGCACAAGAGGAGCCGCTCCCCACCCACCCCCAGCAGACACCGGGAGAGCTCCAGCTCCAGGGCAGATCACAGGGAATTGCGAGGAGCAAGGACACAGCCCAGTCCCTCCCGGCCCCGAGGGAGCTTGCAGGGCAGCCGCCCCCACCCCGCGGCAGGGAAGGCGCCTTCAGCCTGGAGGAAGCACAAAGGACAAGGAGACAGCAGGAAGAAAAGGCTGCGACCATTAAGCACAGGGCAGAAGAGCAAGCCCAGGGAATTGGGCATTAACTGTGTTTGCAGGGGCCCAGAAGGGGCCTAAACTGCGGCAGATTATTAGCCCTGCCCTTTTCAGACAGCGCTCAGCCTCACGCAGCAGCGGCAGCCTCCCCTCGATGCAGCCCCTTCCCCACAATGACAGCCAGCACCTCTGGTTTCTACGACTTTATTGGAGTGGGAAAGGGTTGGGGTACAATTAACACAGGGGCAGGGTGGGAGACGCGTGCTCTCAGCTCAGTCCCAGTCCCCGTCGCCTTCAGGATTGTCGTCCCGGGGGGGTTCCTGGAACTGGATGTTCGCCAGCATGTCCCGCATGGCTGCCATGAGCCTGTTCACCCCCTGGTTGAGGTCCTGCCCTGCTCCGGCCTCGTCGTCTCCATCGTGCCTGATGTCCCCCTGCAAGAGAGCAGAGCTGGAGGGCCCCGGCAGGGAGCTCGCTGCCTGGCTGCAGCAGGCAGGGACAGACAATGCCGCCTGCCAAAAAGCATCAGGCTGCTCTGCAACCTGACGTTTACACACTGCATATGCCAAGAGCCACTCCCTTTGCAGAAACACTGTGCAGTAGAAACTTGTGTACTGAAAGCAAAAGTGGGCTCTGATTCGCCTGCAGCAGCTGACTGCACGTACCTGCAAGTTAAAATTTGGCAACAGTGATCGGAAGAAGAGAGATAAAGTGCTTTCGTTGGATGGGTGATTCGTTCTGAAAGACACAAGTTGCACACCACGGTTAAGGGAGTAGACCTGCCAGTGCTGACCCGGGCTGAGACAGGGCAGAGGAGCAGCAACCACGCTTCCACACAACACAGGGCCCCTCCCTGAGCCAGTCATGCTCTCCCAAAGCGAGGTACTGGGGAATTCATGAGCACTTCTTACCCCAGGCAGCCAGCAGCTGGCCAGCCCCTGGGCAAAACAACCATTAAAAGCACTGCCCTGCGTCCTCTGACCTGGGCCGACGTGTGAGACATGTATGAGCCTCACCTGAGCAGTCTGCACACCACAGCCAGCTGCGATCGTATCTGTGTTTACCCCAACCCACCCCAGTTAAGAAACAGCCATTATTTTCCGACAGGCTTTGCCTCCGCAGCTGTGACTAGCTGCTGCCTGCGATGGCCACCAGCAGCCCCACGCAGAGGCAGCAGGACCAGCCCTGCCTGTTCGCTGAGCCTGCTGGCGAGCACCCAAGCCAGGCTGCTCTCTCCCTCGGAGGGAGGAGATGCCAGTGCTGAGCACCCACGTGCACCCCGGCCGAGGCAGCCAGGTGTCGATGCTGGGAGGAGGCGAGCTGTGCCTGCACAGGGGCTGGGAAGTACCTTTCTGGTCTGGTGTAGGAGATGATGGAGTCCAGAGGAGGAAGAGGGTCAAACCCCATCACAGGCTGCGATGTCACCTCCTGCAGAGAGGAAGAAGAGAGAGGTGAAGGCTGCGCACCACCAGGGCCAAACGCTGAGGCACAGAGATGGTTGGACCTGCTGGGCAGGCCTCGGTCTTGGGAAAAGCAGCAGCCACAGCCCAGCCTGCCCGCACACGCCGCTGCGTGCCTTATCCTGAGGACACCCAGGAAGCTGCACGCAGAGGGAGGATGCTTCGAGGTCATGCAGATGTTTCCTTTCTGGTGGCTGTGGTCTGAGACATGCCCGGCATCTGCATGCGTAGCAAGGACACAAGTGCCACCACTCCGCAGACAGCAGCAGCATCTGCACCCCCACGGGGCCCTCACCAGAGGCAGAGCTGCCGTGGCCTCCTTCATCTCCGAGAGGATGACATGCCGGTAGATATTCCTGGGGGCACTCTGGTATCTCATCTTCCTCCTAAAGCGGGAGCGGGAACAGCTGACGGCACAGAGCACAGCTCAGCACAGCCAGCATTTCATCTCCATTTCTCTAGGTGCAACGTCAGCTTCATCCCTGGCTCTGCCGGGACCCACCGGGTCAGACTGAGCTGGCCAAAGGTGAAGCCAAACTCACTTGGCAGCTGCTAATCCCAGACGGAAGAGCAGAGCAGCTCAGGGACACTGCACAGCTCACTCACCAGCCTCTTACCTCCGCAGGGCAGCAGAGCAAACTAACATCAGTTTAGGACAAGAACTAACACCTCCCTCTCCCACTTCTCAGAGATGGAAAATGTTTCTAAGCCCTTTGAACAAGCCCCAGCATCACTGCTGCCCAGGACAGAGCTGCTCTCTCATCTTCTGGGCCCCCCAGCCTGACCTGTCCCTGTGTTTCAGCACCCAGATCCCTTATGAGAGCCCATCACCTCTGCCTGCTGCACTCACTTGAGCTCACACTCCTCCACCAGCGGGTCTTTGATGTCTACCAGGTGTAACACCTCGTGGACGTTTGTCTCCAGCCAAGCCATGACAGCTGGGTCCTTCCACAGGGAGTGAGTCCTTCCCACGTAGAGAGACGTCAGCTGGTTCAAGGCGGGAGGCTGGCTAAAGGACACAGTTGTTATTCAGGGCACTCTCCTCCTGCCTGCAGGTCCCCGTGCTGTCTGGAAAGAGCTCATCTCTGCACCGTGCTTCAGCGTGAGAACACGGAGAGAGATCACAGGCTCCCAGCTCTGCTGTTTACATCTACCTTCACCAGTTTTTCCGCCTCCTCCTATTTTTGGGATAAGCAGAGCCATGAGATGAAAGTTGCTCTGCCTTTACCCGAGGGGGAGAGAGACCATTCACGTGTTCAGGAGGACCACGTGTCAGGGAAATCCAGACTGGCAGGAGACAGCCTGCCCTGAGAGCATCGCTCTGCCTACACGTACCGACAAGCTGCAGTGTGAACTTCTGACCCATCCGCATTAAGGTGAGGCAGGCCTATTAGAGTGATCTGGTAGCCTTTATGGGAATCCATTATCAATGCATCTAACAGCCTCTCAGCATGAGAAGCAAATATTGTCCTCTACAGCGTTTTAACTCCATTAACGGCCTGAGCAAGCAAAATCCCCAATACCAGGAAAATCAATTCCTTTCTCTTGCTGAGAACATCTCCAGGTCTTACCTTATCTGAGCATTCAGCCCAAAAAAGGAATGGGAGGCGACCCTGGCATCGGGCTGCACACTGCAGTGATCCAACAGCGGCATAAGAACTGCAGGAGAAAGTCACACAGCTCGCTCTCAGACTGCTGATAAGCGCCTGGGAGCGGGCAGGCACCACCACCAGGGCTGCAGGGAGAAAGCCCCACCCCTGGGGCCAAGCACCCCTGCAGGCTGGGGCGCTGAACAAGAACCGACGCAAGGAGGATGCAAGGATGCTGTCAGCTTCACAGCTGGAGGTTATGCAGTGTTTTGATCTCAGGATGGATGATGGAAACAGATCCACAGTAAATAAAAAAGAACAATTTTTCCCCCTCAGTAATATAAGGTGCAATTTCATGCACTTAATGCTGTTGGCCTTTGAACTTGAACAAAGGTTTTATTTCAGTCACCGTGACAAGCAGCAAAAAATAAGGTTTCAACCAACACAAACTAAACCTCTGTTTGAAAGCTGGTTATTCCTGGCTTTAAAAGACACACCCTCCTTGGCATTCTGCGTCCCCTCTGGGCCTGGAGGGGCTGTGTATCTCCTTTCAGGAACACGAGCACCAAATGGATAAAAGCAAGAGTGATGGGCACCCATGGAAAGGACATCTAAAGCAGAGCAGTGCCTCGGAGAGAAAGCTAAGAGACTACTTGTCTGTTCTTGGCAACCCCAGGGTAAAACATGTTCCCGCTCCAAGAACTCCGTTCTCACCCTCCCCCAGCCTGCATGCCTGTGACTCCCTTCAGTGAGGGGCCATCAGCTGCTCCAAGAGGAGGACAAGCAGCACAGAGCACAGTTGCTGATCTCCTCCCAACACGTGGAGCACTCATGGCTGTCTGTACCCACCCTGGCTCCGTCGCTCTCTCCCTGCCATGGTGCAGGGCAGGCTGAGCCCTGGCAGTGGGTTCTGCCTGGGCTCCAGCAGCCAACCTGTGTCACCCCTCTGAGTCAGGGCTCCTGTCCCACATGGACAGAGGCCAAGGCCATTCGCAGCCCGTAGGCAAACTGCTGCTTCTGCATTTGACTACTTGGAATCCAGCGTTTGCTCTCACAGATGAGGAGAGCGACAAAGCCTGCGGGGACAGACTTACCGGTGGGGACAGACTTACCGCTTGGGAACATGATCAGCGCAAGCTGGATGAGCCGGGCAGCTCTCTCCCGGGTTTGGCTTGACTCCATCTCCGAGTGCTCCTCCTGCTGGCTCAGGAAGAAATAGGCCAACGGCACTGAGAAGGCAAAATTGGGGAGCTGGGACAAATTCCGGTGACTCTGCAGGATCAGAGAGAGAGATTTATCGAAAAGTGATGCTATGCAGTGATCTCAGCGTGGCTGGGCTGCACACAGGGAGGGGTTTAATGCTTGGTAGGTTCTGTTACTTTCCAGCTGCTGGCTTGGTGCCCCTACAACTGAGTAAGCAACTTTGAGTTTGTAGAATTGTTTGTAGGGTACCAGGATTACAACAGGACCTAACACTGAACACCTCAGCCTCCAGGGGTTGTTCTGACAATCTCCAGATGCCAGCCTGTCCGTGAGACAGACCCAAAGGGCTGAGCCAGTTACAGAAGCCCCACGCTCTGTGGCACAGCTGCCTCCCTCCAGCCCAGCTGGGTGGGGAGAGTCCCAGGAGCAAGGTGTCCCTGAGCTCTGCCTCATCCCTCACCGGTGAGGCGTGCTGGCAACTCACCTCCCACTCCTCGAACATGCGTGTCAGGAAGGTGTACTCTCTAGCTCGCAGGGACAGAAAATCAATCATCAGCAGCACGCACAGCGGGTCGTTCTCTGGATCAAGGCTTCAGAGGGAAGCGAGCACAACACGAGGAACCAAAATAAGCGTCACAAAAGCTGAAGTGCCTGCCCCAATTTCTCAGTCAAACAAGACTTTCCCACTAGCACTCAGAGTCATGATGTGACTCAGCAAGCGGAGATAATGGGGACACAAATAGCCCCACTCAGCTGGGAGGGGGTGCAACACCTCACCCATTCCACTCCCTGCGGAGGGGTGACAGGCCTGCCACGAGGCCACACGGGAGGAAGATCAATGGCCACACAAACCCAGCAGGCTGAAGCCACTGTTGTGCATCTGCTCCACAGAGACTCCAGGCTCTGCTGTAATTATCAGCCAGGCCCACAGCTAGGTAGCCAAATGCAAAGGACAATCAGGTTCCAGCTGATTAAGCCTCCTCCTAAACAATCACCTCTCTCTTCAAAGCAGGATACAGATAAGAGCACATGCCCCAAACTAACCTGTGGGACTGCATCCTTAAGGAGTGCAACAAGCCCTTACTGAGGCTGGGAACAGTATCATACCTCCTCCAATTTTTTTCTGTCCAGCCTGGGCATACGAGGGTTACACGTGTTGCTCAAAGCGTATTCCCTGTGGGCACCACGACTCCCAGATGTAGGAGAGGGGGTGCAGCCCTCCATGGGGCACCTACCTCAGAATCAGCTTGCAGAACTCCAGAGCTGTCCGGGGACAGCCCCTCTTCTCCAGGAACATCAGGTGTTTGAAGAGAGCCAGGAAGAAAGCCCTGTGTGGAGAGCAGAAATGGGTTTTAGAAGCCAGACCGGGAGAGCAGCATGTTTCATTCAAGAGTGGGGACTCCAAATCAGCCCAAATCTTCATTGTGTCTTGTTTTTTATTATTTTTACTCTTGCTACCTTTGTGCAAGCATAGGGACAGCAAACCCACGGTCTATTCCACCTCTGCTCCCCTTGTGCACACACAGCCCAGGGCTAACAACTCAGGACAACAACAACAAGGAAATCCCTGAGCTCTGCATCCTGCAGGCTTAGCACAGCTGTGCCTCTGCCACTGTCCCAGCACTGCACGAGGACGGTGACACAGCACGTGTGACACGTGTGGGGTGGGACTAGCATCCAAATTGGGTGAGATGCAGATCACAGCACTCAGGTCACGGACAGCACAAAGTCTGTCAGCGAGTGGGCGCTGGAAACCTGAGCAATCTCCAGGTAGAGCAATTTGGGAGAGATTACTTAGGTCAGCTGACTGGAAAATTCCCAGAATAAAGTCACCTTTCCCTGCAGCTGCAGAGCTGGCAATATTACATAAGCAGCCAGGCCTCGAAGAGAGCAAGTGCTGGGAGCAGCAGCCGAGCAGCCGGCACACCAGTGACCAAGCACAGACTTAAACACACCATCAAGATTTTTATGACAAAAATAAGTGCTGCTTTGGGCTAACGGATGCTAATTGCACAAGAGGGACGTGACAGGGAGAAACAGGTAATGCTCCAATAACAAATCCCTTGGGAAAGAAGACACTTTGCAATAAAAAAAACTTAGCCTATTTCAGTACAGGCGACCTGGCAGAACAGGAGCTGCTGGTACTCCAGTGCCCCCTCACAAGCACTGCCTGCTCTCACCTCGTTAAGGGCCGTTGCCATTAATTGTGGAGCAGCAAAGCTTCCCTGACAGAAAGGGACGTTCCAGGTCCCCAGCCACCACCACCTGCAGGACTGGCTGGTGCAGCAGAGGTGGTGAATCTGGGTCTCCGTGCCCAAAGTAGGCCAGGGGATGCTGCAGGCACCCTCGGGCTGGTGTGTGGGAGGCAGGCAGCCACCTACCTGTTCTCCGGCCGCCGGTAGTCCAGCCTGCAGCTCCCGCTGGTGAGGCTGAAGACGGGGTGGAAGGCGCACTCCAGGCTGTACAGCACCCGCTCTGCAGACAGCACAGACACCATCAGGGCACGTCATCATCTCCACACAGGGGGCTTCCCCAGTGTTCACAAAATAGGGGGCAGTTTGGCCAAGAAAACACTGATAAGTGAGAGCTCTGGCACTCACAGGCCGTGAAAAACAGCTTATTCCCACCCTAGAAAGGTGCAAAGCTACTTCCGAGTACGTGGTTGCAGCAGATACCCAGGCAATCGAGCCCTGCTCCCATTTGCAGGCTTTACATCAAGCTGTGGTTGCAAAAAGCAACTCTTCTGGAAGAAGCCTGGGACTGAGGCCGGTACAGCTGCCTCTGCCACAACTGTCCTCACGTGTGCGAGCCAAAGATCCTGTCCTCACTTAGCCTCTGGGCCCTCCTACCATGCTGAGGAGCACATGTCCCTGTTACCAAACAGCTCATCGCAGACTCCTGGCAGTCTGAGGGACTGCTGTCCCCCAGGATGCCTCCTGCCCATCATGCCAGCCTGCACTGCTTGAAGAAGAGCCTGACGTGACATGACACAGCAAAGCCAGCTGGCCTGGAGAGCCACATGCTCCCTGTGGATGAGGTGGGCTTCCTGCAGCATCCCCTTGCACTGCAGTATGGGGTAGCTGCTGAATCAGACCCTCCTCCTGCAAGGGACTTCCTACAGGTGACACCCATCGTGTCCAGACAATCCTTTCATTCTTTCTAAAGGTGAAAGCTAATGTGCTTTGCCACAGACAAGCACGTCCAGCTCTGCTCAAAAGCCTCCAGCAAAAGCTGCAAGCCTGAAGGGTAACACGAGGCCGAGCGCCCGCGGCCACAAAGTCACAAACACGGAGCCAAACAAACCCTTCTGGTTTGCTGCTCCTTTGCTGAAATAAAAACCAAGCCAAACCAGAAGCCTTTGATTGCTAATTCACAGCAACTGCTCAGCTGCGACTTTCAGCAGGGACTTGCTCAGCACTGGGTACGGGTGCACATCTGCAGAGTGGTGCCACAGCAGCACCTCTTCCTTCCTCTCCCTCCCAGCACCTGGGCAAAGCCTTGCCCTGCAGCGTGAGGCCACGCTGCTCCACAGCCCCTGCTGGGCGTTCAGGCTGATGTTTTCCATCTGCACCCTTCACAAGCTCTCACCAACTCTGCTCAGCACGCCCGCTCCCCACCTCAGCACCTACCTATCAGGTCACGGGCCATCTCCTGATCCTCCTGCATCCGGCAGACATCGCTGAGCTGCAGAAGGGAGTCCACGTGGTACGGGTTCATCTGAAGCAGCAGCTACAGAAGAGCATGAGCTTGATTACACGATGGCACGAATCACTGCTTTCTTGTGCACTTTGCCTACGAGGCAAGCTCTGTAAGCGTGGCAGGAAGGCAAATGTCCTGACACAGCACATAAGAGAAAGGGGCTGTTCTTGCCCCGGGTCTGAATGTGAAGCAATCCTGTCCCACACCATCACAAACAATGCTAAGACTGTAGTGCAAGGCTGAGATGCACCTCATGTGAAAGGCCAAAACCAGGGATTAAAAGAACATAAGGACATTCATACACTTAAAAGGTCCATCTTGCCATACCTTCAAAAGCAGATGTCTGGGAAGGGCAGCAAGAGTTGACTCCCGGCATACTCTAAACTTCCATCCTACAGGGGTTCAGGGTCCCTCATTGTCAAAGATGCCACCTTATATTAATAGTCCTTAATTAACTGGGAATTTGTTCTCTCAGTGACATTTTTGTTTCCTTCTCTAGCCCTTTTAAAAAAGGAGTCTGAACGTTCGATCAGGCTTTTGCTTCCTCTAGGCACTGCGAGGGTAATTTCAAACACCTACTACAATCCCAGGACCCAGCTCCTGAATTGGAATGGACAGGAAAAAAAAAAGATTTCCAGGCTTCTGAATACAAGTATAAGTTGAACCATACCGCAAAGAACTTGGCATTCGGTAATTATAAACAGACTACTTTTTTAAGTAAATCTCAGTTTCAACATGAAAATACTGAAGCTGCTTCAAATCTCCTCAAGTTTCTCCCAGAATTAAAAAAATGGTACAGCTTCTACAGCTTCAAAGGCCGCAGAAGTGGTACATCTGCAGGGTGGTGGCCAACATTCCCACCTAACCTACAGGGTAAAGCCTTCACACCCTAGGCTGTCCCAGCCCAGTGCCTTCTGCCTGACATTTTTCCCTCTCCTTGTCTTCTTTAAGATCCTTTCTAGTCCTTCATTTTGGAAGATATAGAACATCTGGGGTCATAGTGAGAGGGAAAAATACTCTTAATTCACTAAAACTTGACCAGCAACTACTTTGCATCTTTTACTGTGAGTCCCTCAGCCTAGTTATCTAGCAGAACTGATGCGCTGCAGAGAGCAGTGGCTAGGAGCAGAGGGTGGGAAAGCAGAAGGAACTAAACGCTGGCCTCTTTAAGGGCCTTTGTCTTCAAAAGAAAGTGGCCTCTCAGAAACTTCGCCAGGGCATGTATCCGCCCTCACATGGCCACTTTTCAGAGCAAAAATACCTCGGTTGTGGTCCAGTAGGGTGCAGAGAAATTTTTCTGTTGCTTATCATTACGAACTCCAAGCGTTACCATAGACTTTAATGAGCTTGAACATGCATGAAGAGCTTCAGCACAAAGACTTGTTTTACTGCAATACCAGGAAAACATGCTTTTTTCACCCATGCAAGGGTTTATAAATAGAACAACTGTTGGTTTAGAGTCCCGTTTAAAAATGGGCTTATACAATATTTTCCCTTTCCCAGCTGAAGAGAGGAGACAAGGGAGCTTTATTCCTACCCCTTCAGCCAACGGCCAGCTCCTGCAGGCTCCTGTGCCAGCCACCTGGCATGCTCCAAGCAGCACAACCCAGCCTGGCCACCAGGGACTGGACTTCCTTGTCACCGAGCTGGTCACTTTCTCATTTATGAGGCAAAAGCAGAGCTCAGCAAGCAACGCTGCCTCACCCCGCTCAGACAGCACTGGCAGAAGATGAGCACTGGAGCACATCGCCCTGCTCCCCGGCCAGAAAAGGGGGTTGCAGGAAAGCAGGAAAAAACAGCACAAACAACCCAATTTCACAACATACCACAATGTTGTTGGGGTCCATGGACTCCACGGCATCCAGGAACTTGAACTGCACTTGCTGGTACTCACGGTGGTGCTCGAATGTGAAGTACTGCACCCCTCTCCTGGTCTCTACCAACTGCATGGCAATACCTGGAGAGCACGTGGGACACAAGGGTACTGCTGCTGCTCTGTCAGCCAACAGCAGCGCAGTGTTTTGGGAAGCAGCACTGAAAGCCTCACCTGTTTTGCTGTAACGTGGCCAGGTGTTTTTGGGAACCGTCAGCCACGTGCTGCGGACATACTGGCGCTGCCTTTGCCTTGGCCTGA
Source organism: Aythya ferina (assembly GCF_964211825.1). Taxonomy (NCBI): domain Eukaryota; kingdom Metazoa; phylum Chordata; class Aves; order Anseriformes; family Anatidae; genus Aythya; species Aythya ferina. The sequence continues at coordinate 1,274,353 of NC_140308.1, forward strand.
GGAAGAAAAACACAGCAGGTCACAGCTTCCCTGCACGAGCAGAATAAGGAGGGCTAAAAACAGCCAGAAGAAGGATGATTCAGGGAAAAAAGATCCAACTTCTTCCCCAGCTGCAGCCCTGCCACAGAGCTTTTGCCCAGAGCTTTAACCTGCTTGCCTTCGAGACACAACATACCTTCACTCTGGCTCTTCCTCACTTTAACCATTCCTCTTTAGGCCAGCCAGTGCCTCCAGCGTTTCCACTTCAATAGCTTCTTTCCCTGTTTTCATTCCTGCCAAGTTCTCAGCTGCCTGTTTGCTTCAAACACCTTCCCAGGCCCAATTAAGAGAGCCTCGTATCCCTCTGACTCATCTCTCTCTTCCCAGCAGGGCCTTTAAGCACTGACTCAGTTTATGCTGCACTCCTAAGTGCAACCAATGTATTGGTTCAGGGCAAGAGGAATTCAGAAGTCACAGCTACTCTAACGAAGCTCCTGAGTAAGGAGATTGTTTCTTTTCCTCAAGCACTAAACACCACCTTTTGTTTTAACCTCTCCTTGAAGGACTGTAATTCTTCCAGACTCTCTCAGAGGTTTCCCCTTCCACCGTCACTGCCCTGAGCTTATACCCTTCTATGTGCACATTTTCCAACCGGCTCCTGAAAGGAAGAATTTTCTGGATAGCTGACCACAGTGCAGTGGGTAACTGCACAGAGATTTACACCTGAGCAGCAGCTGGCTCCCTGAGCCCTGTAAGCAAATACGTGAGACTACCTGGAAAATATTCAGGGTCCAGTCTGTAAGACAGAGACTTCGGAATAGTAACAAATAAATGTTGGAGAAAAAAATAAAAATCTAAGAGTCACTAGCCTAAAAATTTGAGCAAAAAGACTTTTAGAAGGGCATTTGGCAGTGAAGGGGGGGGGAACAACAGAAGGAAAAGGAAGTACTAGGTATAGTCTCAAGAAATAAGATGCCCTGATCACATCGGGGTGCCCTGGGTTCCCAGCACAGGCATAGCACTGGGGGCTCAGTAAGCAGGGCCCTGGGAAGGACAGACACACCAGCTCAGACTTTGAAAGCATTTACTATTACATTTTGGACTAACCTCTGATCACCAAGAACAGCACGAGCCCCAAAGTATCTCTTCAACTCATTCTCTGGATTCAAGTTTCTGAGAAGGTTGAAACAAGACAAAAATTAAAAAGAAGGTTAAACAAAGTCTTGCACTCCTGCCCTTTCCAGCAGGGCCAAGTATTCTGTACCATGAACTGTCCCTGCTCAAACCCCAGAACTTTCACACACACACACCAGGGCAAGACTGGTCACTGGCCAGAGCAGGAGGCATCCAAACAGCTCTTCAATCAGAGGCACGCTTCCTTTGTGCTCGGCTCCAAGGACCATGAGCTGGGGAATACTGCTGCTGCCCTCTCCAGGGCAGCCTGGGCCCTCGCCTGGATACTCCCAGGCACTGCCTCAGCGCACTCAGCAGATTTGTGCCTGGAAAACAGGAGCTGCCCTCTGCTGAATCTAGCAGTGGCAGTCTGCAGTTCAGGGCAAGCACCCCAACCACTGCAGGGAGGCTGGCAAGGCTTAAAATACATTCTTTTAATACAAACATCTTATATCAAGGCACGACAACACCTACAGTTTTCTTGATCTAACGTTTGGCCCAGAGAAGGGAGGCGTATTTAGGAGGGGTTTCTCTCTGCCATCCAGTGAGCAAGAATTGAAGAGAGGGAGTGGGAAGGCTGAGACCCAGCACTGCCAACCCTCAGCCACTTGGAGGTTATCCAGCTCTCAGAGGTGTCTGAATAACGCTCGCCTGACCAGAGAAGTCACTGAAGCCTGAACACATCTGTAGGTAAACAAACATTTCTCCCTTTACTGAAATGCCCCTGAACAAGCTAAACGAGTGAAGAGCACCCACTCTGTTTGAGGCAGTGTTTACAGGTTTCAAAACCCGACTGGTAAATTGTTCCACCCTACAGGTTAAAATGCTTTTTCTCCTACAGAAACACAAAGAGCTGCCAGTATCTGCACCAGCCCAGGGCTCTGAATCGCTGGACACAGCAGCTGGCCCATCTGTGACAAGTTGCACAGCGTGACACAGGCTTAGATGCTACAGATGTCTAGCGTGAGGCCAACTCATCCCCCAGCTCTCAGACACGCTCAGCACTTAGTCCACTTTGTTGATGGTCACATGGGGGAAAGGTTAAATGAGTCTAATTAGCTTTCCTGGTGAAATTAGCTGCTGGTACTGTTTAGCCCTCCTTGGAGCACAGCACTTGCTGTGCTGGAGCTGGCTGCTTGCAGCACCCAACCTGAACGCAGCCAGTCGAGTGGCCAAGCTAGGCTGGTTTCAAAGCTTTAAGTGTTGTGGCTCTCAGCAGCTCTGCGGAGATTTTTTGACAGTCACCAAACATTTTAGTCTAGAAGGCACCTTTGGAGGTCGGCCTGGTCCAGACGTCCACTCAAACCGGGTGGGACAGTAGAGAATACCAGTTACTAAAAACTGAATGCAGCTTTAAGAGCTACGGTCAGAAATTGAGCTGTGTACAACCATTACCATAGCCCCTGTCGAGTAAGATCCTGGAGTTACGGCCAGATGACACAGGCTCCCTTCTCCCTTCCTCAGGGGACGAAGACCTCTGTCCCACCCAAAGTCAGGAAGGAAAACAAGCACTACCTGTGCTCTACGTAGAGCAGAGGCCTGCTGTCAGCAATTACTCCACTCTGGGTCTCTTGCAGTATCCCATTGGTATCCTCAATCTTCTCCAGTAAGCTGTCGATGTCTTCCAGGTCATTGTCTTCCTTAAGACAGGCACACGCAGAGATAAGGCAATAATTACAGGACACGTCCCGCAGGCACAGGGGTCACCCAGCTGCCTCCAGGCCCTCTGGCTCACCCCAAACTCCACTCTGTGACTGGTGCAGCCCCACTATCCACCCTGCTGCTACCCCACCTGGGGAGCACACGTACTCTCATACTGAAGATATCTGGCACAAGCATATCTGGCAGGCTTCCTGCTGGCCTTGTGCTCTGAGCCCAAACCAGCCAGCCACGGTCGTCCCTTCCAGCACAGAGCTCACAATTTACGTGCCTGGTCTCTGGTTTGCCCCCTGCTACAAAGCATTTGCTGCGCTTTATCTGGTTTATTTATTGCACCCTAACTTCCTAAAATATCATGAAAAGCTGGGGTGCTGATTTTAATGGTAAAGACTTAAATAGTCAGCCTTTGCTGCCTGCTTTCTGTGACAACACTGATTTACTGCTGTGATCCTTGTGAGACGATAGCAAACATGTGCATGCTTGTAACCCAGCTCTGATGTACCACACAGCCACTTCCCAGTCTTTTAACCACCAGAATACACACAACTGTTGGATGTGTGCTGCTGGATAACACTTTTACCCCAACTGCCCTCAATTTTTCCCACAAATAGCAAGTGGGGCATTTCTAAGTGGCCATTTCATGCCTCCTCCCGATGCATGTGGGTGGAAGGCAGGATCCCATTCACGACACCCAAATAACATCCCAAGGTTGCCTTTTTAGCTAAATATAGCTACACTGTGAGGAGAGGACACATGAAAAGTTTATAATGCTCTGCGTTTTAGCAATCAAACAAAGATGGTTTTATCACTAGCTGGTAAATCAAAGTGCCTGTTTGATCTAGGAATTAAGTCTCCCTAAAGCTTAGGGCTGGCAGATGTCACCCTCTTGCTCGTTATCCTCGGACTGGGGAGGAAGCAGGCTCTCTGATGGGGTTCTCTGCCTTAGTGACTCACCCCCGCGTCCCCAGCTGAACTCCTGGGAGCCAGCAGCCAGCCTGCACCTCCCTGGGAGGCACTGCTCGTGACAGCTTGACCAGCACCCCAGCACGCTGTGGCTTGCTGTGTTTAGCCAAGGATCTCCCTCGAGTTAAGACTTTAAAAGCTTTAGCCAAAAAAAAAATAAAAAAATAGTTCCTCACTTGAACTTCATTTCTGTTAAATATGGATTAGTCATTAGTCTTCCCAGCCTCTCGGGCAGTGACAGTACCCAAGTGTAACAGATGGATATAGATAAAGATTCTCCAAGCTTTATCCACAACACACAGATGCTGGATAAAGTCCTCCCTCCTCTTGAAGCACGTTTACTTAGGGGTAGACAACCCAGTCAGAGAGAATCCCTGTCCCCTCGTTCCCTTCATCCCTGAGAAGACAGAAGCACCTCCCTCTGGAAGGGCACTTGGCCACGTGTTTGCTGATAACGCTCTTGGCACTAGCGGGTGCTCCTGTCAGCATTTAGCTGTGCCATGGCGAGCTACAGACAAGGTGCACGGAGAAGCAGGCAAAGGTAACACGAGTCTGTGCTGGCAGCACAAGCTTCCTACAGCTCTGCAGAGCTCCCTAAGTAGGGCAAAGGAAATAATCATGAAAATGCAGAAATCCTCACAGGTCCTGCAGTACCTCCTCCTGTGCAGAGCCTCAAAGCAGAGATGAAAGGAGACGCCGCTGTGAGGATTTCAGCTCTAGATGTCTGCAGCAGAGCTGCGCTAGTCCCGGCCGCTTCAAGGACCGCAGTCTAAAGCTATTGTTGCCCTTTGATGACTTTAAATGAGGACAACACAAGATGGAGCATTTTTGCCTCAGGATCTTCCCTGACACTACCAGTGTCACCGCTTTGTCAACCCCAAGGCAGAAATCAGCACAGGCACCATCTCTCAGAGCACAAGCAGACATACCAGAGCCTCTCCTGCTGAAGCTTTCTTCGTTTTCCTTTTCTTTTTTTTCTTTCGTGGCTTGTTACTTAACACGGGCTGCAAAGATAAACGAAACAGCCGTCAGAGCATACCCAACGACTGCAGGGAGGAAGGCTCCGTGGGGGAGAACAGCGTTTCCAACAGGGATCAGCACATTGGAAGGTTCCCCAGGTGAAACCAATATTCATCCTTCCAAGTCTGTCAGAAAGCAGAAATTGAAACACAAGCAGGAAACAGAAGCAAGCACCAAAAGGTTTACAAATGCAAGGGTTAAATCTCATCTCACTTTCATTTTAACATCCGAGATTACAAACTCAGGCAAGACAATTTAGGTACACCACGTTTGGAAGAAATGTTTCAGCCTTCCTTTACTCCCTAGAAAATAAAAAAAGTGTATTCCTGTCTTTCTAGTAAGCAGGATGGTTTCACCAGCCACTCTGATTACCACAGAAACCAACAGCTGCCGAAAGCACCACGTGATGCAGGCTCCTCTCGATTAAGATGCAGCTGCCTAAGCTGACGATGCTGCACAGCATTCCCCAACCCAACGCACACACTGCTACCCGTGCTGGCTCTTTCCCAAGGCACGCAGAGCTAAGATGCACTTTCCCAGGACCGCCAGCTCTCCGCAGGTAACACCCCCAAGTATCAGCACCACAGAACTGCTCCACAACTCCCCAGCCCCTCTCAGAGCCAGGGCCAGAGGCAGCCCCAGTCCAGCTCCACACGTGCCGAGGGCTCCCACGTTTCCACCCAGCTCTGGAGGCAGCACCAGGTGTGCTCCCGGTGTTTACGCAGCAAATTCCCAGGGTCAGGGTCACGCTGGAGCCGCTGCTCACGTGGGGATGGGCTGAGCAAAGCTCACCCTGCACATCCAGCGTGCTCCCAAGCCACCGGACTGGCTGAGGGCACACAGGCACCACAAGCAGGGTCCTAATGGATGAGACCAAGGGGTTAATTCCCTCTTACGCTCCCTTCCCTCACCTCCAGTAAGATATGGACTAGGGTTGCAGTGCCAAATTGTTGCTTAAAACATCCCTTTCCTTATGTAGTTCTGTACCTGTCATACAAGGAGGTGCTTAACAGCTGATACAGACTGGAGGAGAAACTCTTAACAGAGAGTGACAACAAAATACTATAGGAAAGAAAGAAGCTCAATGTTTGGAGTGTTTACATCATTTGCCCCAAAACAAACGCTCACTGAGCATTCACCCAACAGCCTAGCACCATCTACAGTACAACATTATGGTCACTGTGCAACGAAGAGCGCAGAGAAGCAGCCTCTGATCCTGAACCCTAGGGGTGCTTTCTCCTTCCCATGTGCTCTACGTAACCTCAGTGCCCACAGGAACATAGCACAAGGTCTTCCTCAGGAAAACATCATAGCAGCCTGCCCTCTGAAGCCGTGAAATATCCCCCAGGCCCCACGTGGAGATGCCATGCACCCCGCAGCAACACGGGGACTGGGACAAGCGGGAGCTGCAGGCAGGCAGGCACCTCGCTCTTGCCCTCTGAAGGAGCTCCAGGGCGCAGGCTCCTCACCTCCCCTGCTAAAAACCTGGCACAGGAGCTCAGCAAGTTACCAGCTAGTGAACATGGTGAATGCAGACAGATTCACTTCTAACCAGACGTTAACTGGTTCCTGCTTACGATTTGGTTTCACGCCCTGCGTGTGCATACCTGCCCCGACACCTGCGTTCTCAGCCTCTGACAAAGCCCACGCACAAGAAGCACGTTTGTCTATCACCAACACAGCCACTCAGCTCGAGCGGAGGCAGGAACATGCAACACCTCTCTGCTCCTCGTGGGGCAACAACTGTCACTACGAGGTACCTGCAGCTGCGTTACCGTTTGGTCCGGCCGCTCTGCCTCTTCCCCGTTCCTCTGCCCATCGCCTTCTCTCTCCTCAGGTACGGACTCTTCATCGTTCCTCTCTGCCACGTCATGCTCTTTGAGCCTGGTATCCGCTCGCTCCTCTTTGGATGGGAGGTCATCCTCCAGTTCTTCACTGGTGATCTGTGCAGAGAGAAGAAGGAGCTGCAGCAGCAGGCGGCACACGGCTGTGCTCTGCCCTCTCCCACACCCACAAGGTCAGGATGGCACAGGCATCCGTTCTACTCACACCTGCAAAGCACAGAGAGCACTGCAGGCGCAGAGAGCTCAGCTTCCCAGCTGCCTCTCCAGCACACAGACCGGGCACAGAAACTTGTTTAAAGCACGGCACCCAGCTGGGGCTGCCCAGCACCTGCTGCCCAGCCAGAGGGGAGCACAGGACCACGACCACGTGCCTGCTACACAGCACAACGGGCAGAACACACACAGCCCATCTGGCCTCTTGAAAGAGCCTCCAAAGCCAGCCTTGTGCATGCTCACACAACCAAGCCTCAGGGAAGCGCTGGGGCTGGCCAAGGTGCCCAGAAGGGAAACACCGAGCTCCGTCACCCCGGGGAGCCGTCAGTGCCATCAGATCAGCAGCAACGGGACACCACAGGGCTGGCAGGGCGGGGGCAGCAACACTGCCACCAAAACCATCACTGCCTGACTGCCCCAGCACAGCCCAGCCCTGCCCCGCGCCCCCAGACCCACATCCCCACCACCCCCAGGTTCCACCCAGCCCCGAGCCCACCCCTGAGCCCCCCACCTCCCCCCTCGAGCCCCCCCACTCCCACCCCAGGCCTCTAGGGCCCCCCTCACCCCCTCCCATTGCCCCCAGCTCCTTCCCCTCAGCCCCCCAGCACCCTCCCCAGTGCCCACCCCCGGCCTCTCCCCCCACGAGCCCCGTCAGCGCCCCCCAGACCCCCTCAGGCCCCCCCAGACCCCCCCAGGCCCCTCCAGGCCTCTCCACGTCCCCCCCAGCCCCCCTCAGCCCCTCACCAGCTCGAAGCGGTTGCTGACGCCTCTCCGTCCCCTCACGACCCCCTCCGGCCTCTGCTGCCCGCTCTCGGGGCCGTCGTCCGGGCCCAGCTCGCCCAGGCCCGGCTCCTGCTGGCCCCGCTGCTCGCCCCGCAGCCGCCGCAGGGCCCGCCGCGACATGGAGCCCCCGGCCCGGCCCGCACCACGCCTGCGCCGCCCGCAGTGCGCATGCGCGCGGCTCCCCCTCCCCTCCCCGATCCCGCGCAGGCGCAGTGCGCGCTCCTGGGACTTGTTTCGCGCCCCCCCCCCCCTGCGGGGCACCAGCGTGAAATATGTCCCGGGGGGGGGGGGGGGCAATGGGGACACGGGGGGGGCATGGGGCTGGGACACACACACGTGGGGGTGTCTGGGGACATGGGGGGTGTCTGGGGATGGGGCTGCCTAGGGACGGGGGGTGTCTGGGGAGGGGGGGTGTCTGGGTATAGGTATAGCGGTGTCTGGGGACAGGGGGATATCTGGGGACATGGGGGTGTCTGGCGATGGGGGTGTCTGGGGATGGGGGTGTCTGGGGACATGGGATATCTGGGGACATGGGGGTGTCTGGGGGCATGGGGGTGTCTGGGGACAGGGATATCTGGGGATATGGGGGTGTCTGGGGGCATGGAGGTGTCTGGGGACATGGGGGTGTCTGGGGACATGGGGGTGCCTAGGGATAGGGGGTGTCTGGGGACAGGGGGTGTCTCGGTATAGGTATAGGGGTGTCTGGGGACAGGGGGTGTCTGGGGACATGTGGGTGCCTGGGTATAGGTATAGGGGTGCCTGGGGACAGGGGGTGTCTGGGGACGGGGCACTGGGCTGTGGGAAGGGGCTGTGGGATTTCCCCCCGGTACCCCTGGGGTGTGCAGCCCATCCCTGGGGGTGCCGAGCATCACAGGGGGGCAGCCACCCCCAGCTGGGGTTGCCCCAGGACCCACGGGGCCATGGCGGTGTGGAGCAGGGCCGTGGGACATCCAGCCTTGTGGCCACAAGACACAGGACCACCCCACATCCCCCCCAGCACCCCTTTCCCCGAACCCCCAGCACAGGAGCCGCCGCTGTGGCCCCGAGGGGCAGCCCGGGATGGTTTATTATCGGGGCCGCTATGTACAGAGCGCTGCGGGGCCGTAAGGCATCCCAGCCCCGCCAGGCCTTGGCACTGCAGCGGGGCTGGGGGGGCTGAGGATGCCCCGGGGAGGGGGTCCCCGTCCCCAAAGGGCCGTGCCAGCGTCCCCTCAGCAGCGGGGACAGGCGGCTCCCCGGGGGATGTGGGCTGGGGGACGTGGGGCCGGCCTGCCACAGGCCCCACGCCCCCGTGGTCCGTCAGGTATATAAATATAGAGGCTGTGTGTCCGTCCGTGTGTCTGTCCCTATATATATATATATGTACATCCCGGCGGGGCCGGCGCCGGGCCCTCACTTGTACCAGGACTCGCAGCGGGCAGCGCGGCGCGGCGCGGCGTTGAGGACGGCCACGCTGCGGCGGCTGGAGCAGACGACGTCGGTGACGAAGCCGCTGCAGTCGCTGCAGACGTCGCGCAGGACCGAGCCCTGGGCGTAGATGTGGGGGAATTCCTCTTCCACGCGGCGCCAGCCCGGGCCCTGCAGCGAGCTGTGGGCGCAGAGCGTGTGGTCAGCCCCCAAAAGGAGGAGGAGGAGGAGGAGGAGGCTGGGAGGAAGGCAGCGGAGGGCGCGGGGCCCTCGTGGGGTTCGGGACTCACTGGAAGGTTTCCCTCCTGCGCAGTGGCAGGGCTTTGGCCAGCAGTGATCCTGGGAGGCTCTCGAAGCCCAGTGCGTAGACGGGGATGTGAGCCAGCTTCTTGGAAGGCATCTTCATCTGCCGGGGCGTGCAGGCGTCAGGGACAGCACCCATGGGTGCCCCCTCTGCCCTAGGGCCCGGCTGGGTGGGCTCAGCCCAGCCGACCATGCCCGGTGCCTCTGTCCTGGTGTCACCCCTACCAACAGGACAGGGACGGGGACAGGGGCTGGTGGCACTGAGCCGGGCAGGTCCCTTACCTTCAGGCTGCAGGAGGTGCAGACGGACCTGGGGACACGGAGAGAGGCTGCTGAGCAAGGCCAGCACCGCGGCACCCTCCCACCACCCTCCCAGCACTGTGGCACGGCACGGCACGGTGCTCACCGCTTGCAGAAGAGGCAGGCTGAGGGCCAGGAGAAGAGGGGGAACTTGGTGCGGCAGCAGCAGCAGACCTGCGGGCACAGGCAGGGTGAGCACCAGGAGGGCAGCGTGGGGACAACCCGGCCCCCTCCAGCCCCGGCTCCCACCTTCCCCTTCTTCAGGCTGTTGTAGAGCTCCTTGCTCTGCTGGAACTTCTCCATCTCGGCCTTGACCAGCACCCTGCGCACGTTGATCATCTCCTCCACCGTGAGGGCCAGGCTCTCCACGGGGTGGCTGAACTCCTGCGGGCACAGAGGGGCCGTCACCCCGGCACGGGCACAGGGCGCCCAGCGTGGTGTGCCACAGGGGGTCCCCACGCAGCGTGCACCCCACGCTGAGCTGTGCTCGCAGCCCCAGCCCCACTGCAGGCACCCACCAGCCAGAGGTGCTTGGAGCTGCTGCTGGGGGCAGCGCTGGGGCCGTCCTCTGGCTTCTCCTCCACGGAGCCCAGGGTAGCACGGGGCGGTGCAGAGCCGTACGGCACCGGGTGGTAGCTGGCGGGGACCGAGCCTGCACGGGTGGGACACAGTGAGGACGCGGGAGGGACACTAAGGACATGCTGCTGCAGGAGACCCCTCCAGCAGGCGCCTGCTGGAGGGCACGGCAAAGCCACACTTGGTGACATGGGGACAGGGGTGCCACAGGGCACGCAGCGTATGGGGTGGGCTGGGGGGCTGGGGGCACTGACTGCAACGGGATGGAGATCCCAGTGCGGGGCTGGGCTTCTGGGGTGGCCATGGGGCGCAGGTACCTGAGCGGGGTCGGGGCTCGGGCTCCAGTGGCCCCAGCACCTCGGGTGCAGCCTGGCTGCTGCTGAGCTCGCTCTGGAACTGGGCCAGGTCCTGCTCCGAGAAGGAGCGGTCCCGCTTCATGGACAGCCCCAAGCCGGGCTCTGCGCCTGGTGAGTCCTCCTCCTGCAAGGCCACAGGGACTGCGTCACACGGAGAACCCCGTGTCCCCGTCCTCTGCCCTCCTGGCATGCGCCCCACAGCGTCCCCACCGCGTGCCCTCTCTTGCCTCGGAGATGTTCATCTCCTCCATCTCGGCCAGCGTGGGCGCCTTGAGCAGGACGCGGGGCCGCGGGCGCGGGGGCACGGTGCTGGCCTCCGGCGCGGAGAGGTCGATGCAGGAGCTGGAGGTGAGGTGGCTGGAGCAGGCGTGGGGGATGCAGGGCAGGGAGCTGTAGCCTGCAGAGGGGACCAGAGCTCAGTGCCTCTGTGCGGGGACCCGATGTGGCACTAGGGACCTGCCCCAGCTCCAGAGCATCGCCTGCAGCACAGGGGAGGCGCTGCCGGTACCTTTCTGGCCCCGGTACTGCGTCTCCACGGGCCGGAGCTTCCTCTCCTGCTTGATCTCCTCCAAAATCTTCTCGTGCAGCGTCCTCTGCTTCTGGGGCAGGGGCCGCAGCCGTCGCTCTGACGCCTGGGGGACGCAGAGCCGGGGTGCTGCAGCTTGGGGACGGGGTCCCTCAGGGCTCACGGCGAGCCCAGCCTGCGTGCTGCCGGCCACGGGGGCACTGCAGCACCACGGGGCTGGCACCCACCTGCTTGAGCGGGGGCCGGGAGCGGATGAAGTCCAGGATGAGCTCGTGGGCGTCCTTCTTCACCCGGGGCGGGATGTCGCCATCCACCTGGGAGAGGGCAGAGGGGCCGTGGGTGGTGTCAGCGCCCGGGCTGGCCCACGGCACAGCACCTGGCAGGCTGTGGGGACGTCCCCGCTGCGCTCACCATGACCTTGCGGAGCTTGTAGTTGCGCGCGCGGATGTCCTGCATGAGCATCTCGAAGGGGGTGAGCTGGTACTCGGTGGGCAGCGGGTTGAACTGCTTCTCCTGCACCTTCTTCAGCTTCACGCCGTGCCGCAGCTCCCGCATCAGCTGCACCCACAGCCGGGCCTGGCGGGAGTGGGGGGGGTCAGCACCAGCCCCACCACGGCCCCGGCCCTCAAGGCAGCTCCTGCCACACCGCCGTACCCAGTCTGTGTTGCGCAGGCTGCCCAGCTCTGCAGACGGCCTCTCCTTTGCCTCCTCATCCTCGTTCAGCTTCTGCAGCATCTGCCACGGCAGGGGGACACCGTCACCTTGCCACAGCACCCAGCACAAGGGGTGCCCGGCACGCAGCCCCCAGGTTGGCACAGCCCCGTGCACGGCAGCACCGGCGCCTCCCCGTCTCTGCGGGCAGGCAGCAGCAAAGCACCGCGCTCACCCCAGCATTTTGGGGGGGGTTCCCTGCCGGCGCTCACCTCCTTGGCATCACGGATTTTGGCCAGGAAAGCTTTGAGCTCCACGGTCTCGGCGAAGAGAGCCCGGCACACGGCCTGGTAGTGAGCTTGGGCTTCGGCAGGGTCGGCGAGGCGCGCGGCGCAGCACCGCATGGCCTGCCCGAAAGTGCGCACAGCCCGCGGCGGCCCCTCGCCGCCCTCCTCCTCCTCCTCCTGCCCCCCATAGCCCTCATCGGCCGTGCCGCAGCCGCTGTCCTCCGAGTCGCTGTTGGTCATCAGGTCGATGAGCTGCTCCAGCTGCGGGCTCAGCTCCCGCTCCTCGTTCTCGTCCAGCCCCCAGTCCAGCGCCCGGTAGATGGCGAAGCCCAAGGACTGCACCATCTGCAAGGAGACGGCAGTGCCTGTGCCACCGCAATCCCTGGCACCTCCTGAGCCCCTGTGCATGACACCCCATCTGCCAGGGCTGGCTCTGACCCCCCAGTGCACCCAGGACCCCATTACTGCAGGGCGAGGGGAGCGGGTGCCTGCGGGAGGGCACGCGCAGAGGGAAGGCATGGCCGAGCCATGGCACCGATGGGGAGCGGTGGCAGAAGGCCAGCTCACCCTGCTGGGGCCAGCGAGGAGATGTGGGGCCTGGCGAGCACCCCAGGCCCCCACGTACCTGTGCTTCAGCAGCGGGTGTCAGCAGCAGGGGCAGCTCTGGGGGAGAGAAAGGTTCAGTCACTGCAGGGCTCCCAGGCTGGGGCCAACCCACATCACCTCATGCTCCCCACCACACCTGAGCTGGGACCCCCACCCCCATCCCGAGCTGGCCCCATGGCTGGCACAGCCTCAGGGTGCTGAGCCCCCTGCCCTGGCCCCCAGCACCAGCCGATGCCCTGCCTGCCAACAGCTGGAGCCGGGAGGGAGAGGTGGCATTTTGGGTGGCACGTTGGGTAGCATCATCACCCCATTAGCACTAGGGCCAGGGGAGCAGCGTGCTCTGCACCCCCTGCACGGCCCCAGGCCCCAGCGGGGTGCGGAGGGACCGGTGGAGCACCCACAGAGTGCGCCCTGCGTGCGGTGCGCTGTGGTGACGGGCTGTGCTCAGCTGACGGCGCTAACGGCGCTCCTTTCACTGCAGAGGCGGCACGGCTGGGGCACTGTGCACACACACGGCACCGTGCACACACAGCACCACGCATACACAAGCCCTGTGCACACTCACACACACGCACAGGTCCGGGCCATAACCTCACAGGCAGTTCAGACCCCCCGGGGGAGCACGGTGGCCACAGGACGCGCAGCAGCAGTGGCTTTTGCACCGACCCCGAGGGAGGGAAGTGCCCAGATGCCCCTGGATCAGCTTTCCCCAGCAGCAGCTGCAGAGCAGAGCCACTTCCCAGGCCCAGGAGAGCGCAGGCCACCCCCGTGTCCATTACCTCTCCATTTAGCTGATCAATGCAGCAGCCCAGGGGAGAGGTGGCTCAGGCCACGTGCTGGTTGTGGCCAGATGCCCGGCCCAGCACTCATAGGGCAGGGTGAGGCCAGCTGGGATGGGAGAACATCCCACGGGACCCCGTGCCCCATCTGGACCACATCAAACACCGTGGGATTCTGTGTCCGTCCCCAAGCCCCGCTGGCAGCCCTGCAGGGGACGGCATCACATCCCGCATGGTGGCGGAGGAGCCGGCCGAGCCGGCCACGGGGAGGAAACAGAAAATCTTTTCCAGGATGTAAATCAGGGACGAAGCGCCCGCGGCTGTGGCGGGATGGCCACACCTGGAACGGCAGCGCCTGCTGCTGCCATGGCAAACGGGGCCGCTTGGGTGGTGTTTGCGCAGCGCTCACGTGCCGGCTGCTCCCTCGGGCTGTCGGGGTTGGGGCTGGGCATCCCGTGGGACGGGGACCTGGAGCTGCTCAGGCGGCTGCTGCCAGCTCACCCGGCCCATTCTGGCCCCACAACCGGGAGCAGCTGCCAAGCCACGTGCCGGTGCCCGTGCCCTACCTGCGGTGGTGCTGGGACTCACCCACAGCCCCTCGAGCACCCTGCAGCAGTGAAGGGCCTGGCTCCATCCCCCTTCATTCCCTGTTCCCCTGGGATTTTCCCTGCCCGGCTGCCGGCAGCAAGGACACGCAGTGACACCGCAGCCTCCCTGCCCGCTGCCAGCAGCGGGGACGCACAGCGGTGCCGCAGCCTCAGCCGGCCGTGAGCAAGGGCACAGGGTGACAATGAAGTGTCCCTGTGGGGCTGCGAGGCTCCCAGGAGACTCCACAAACACCGAGCACCAAAATCCATCTTGGGGCACGCAGCCGCTGGTCCGGAGCTGGGTGCGGGGCTGTCCCCACGCTGTCCCCACGCAGGGCGAGGCGGGGGCTCAGCCCTGCCCCAGCTCTGTCATTAGGCACACGGTGCTCAGCACCGCGCTGAGCCGCCTCGCAGTGCTGCTGGCACCCGGCGGTGCCTAATTACAGACCATAAACACAGCCGGCCCTGCCCAGCAGCGCCAACCGCCCGCAGGGAGGGCACGGCCATGAGTCCAAAGGTCAGGAACGGTGCTGCCCCAAAATGCCCCTTCCGGGTGCCCAGGATGGAGGGAGAGTGGGGTCTGAGCGTGCATCCCATCCCCTGGGTGTGCTGCGTGTGCGCTGAGTGCCCGTGTGCCTGCAGGTTTGTCCCCACGCCTGTCCCTGCCGTGCGTCCTGCCTGCCCTGAAGGGCTCCGTGTCCCGGGCCCTGCACCGTGGGCACCCCGCACCCCAGTGTCCCTACCCGCTGTGCCACGCACGCCCCGTGCCCCAGCAGCCTCCTCCCGGGGCAAGGTGCTGCCGGTGCCGGTGCCGCACCGGGCCTGGAGCCCCGAGCCACCGACCCTCTGCCGGTGCCAGTACCCGCGGTGCCGATGCTGGAACCGACCCGGTGCCGGGACAGAGGCTTGGGGTGCGCACCCCCCTCCACCCCCCGCCTCACCGGGGCCTGTTGGTCCCGGTTTACCGGTTGCCAACCCCCCACCCCGGGGTGCCCTCCAACCCCCCGCCTCCCACGGAGCCCACCGTGTCCCGCAGCGGTGCCATCCCTCTCCCCATCCCTCTCCCCACCCCCTCCCTGCCTCCCGCTGCCGGTTCCCTCTCCCCGCTCCCGTTCCCCCCCCCCCCAAGCTTCCAACGGGGCTCGGTCCTCCCCCCCCCTTCCCCGCAGCACCCCCTACCGGTCCCGGGGCTCCCTCCCCTCGTTCCCTTCTCACCGGGCGGCGGTGCCGGGAGCCCCACGGTCCCGTCGGCTCGGAGGCGGATGTCTGCGGTGCGGGGGGGCGCGGCGGGGGCGGCGGCGGCGGCGCGGCAGCCCTGGAAGCAGAGCGCCCACGCCTGCTCCTCGTTCAGCGGCTGCTCGTAGCACTTCAGCACCTCCTCCAGGGACAGCTCCCGCGGGGCCCCGCCACCGGCCCGCGCCATCGCCCCATCCCCGCGCCCCCGCCGCCGCCGCCGCCGCCGCCGCCGCCGCCGACCTCCGCCGCACGGGCGGGGCGGGAGGGGCGGAGGTGTTTGGGGGGTGGGGGGGGGGAGCGGCTCGGCTCGGCCCCGCTCGGCTCGGAGCTGCGCCGCCCCCGTTGCCGGCTCCTCCCTCGTCGCCACCGCCCGGGGCGCGCGGTGCTGCGGGGGCTCGGTGCGGTGCGGTTTGGTATAGCTCGGTGCGGCTCGGTTCAGCACGGCTCGGTACGGCCCCGCAAGCTGCCGGGGTGCAAGGATCGGCGGCGAGAGGCGGGGCTGGGCGCAGGGTGCGTGCAAGGTGCAAGGGCGCAGGGTGCGCGGCGCGGAGCGCGCAGGGTGCGCAAGGGCGCAGGGCGCACGCAGGGTGCGCAGCATGCGGGGTGCGGGGTGGATGCGGGGCGCAGCTGGGTGCACAGCGCAGTGCAGAGGATGCAGCTGCATGCAGGGTGCTGGGCGCAGCTGGGTGCAGGGCGCAGGGTGCATGGCACAGCTGCACACAGGGTGCAGGACACAGTGGGGTGTAGGGTGCAGGGTGCGTGAGTGCAGGCAGGGTGCATGGGGAAGGGTGCAGGGTGCAGGGCACGTGGCTTTGTGCAGGCTGCGGGGCCCACAGCGGGGTGCAGGGTGTGGAGCAGAGCCGTGGGACAGCCCCACCACAGGGCTGTGTGGTATGGAATGATTCCTGCCGCCTGGAAGGTCTGCTGGGGCCACCTCAGAGGTCAGGCACGGCCACGACTCAGGGCTCAGCCTCAGACCCGAGGCATGGAAGCCACGAGCTCCTCGGGGGCCATCCCACATCACGATGCGCAGCGAGCTAGGAAGGTGGCTGCAAGGACACACGGAGCCCCTGGGAGCCCCTGGGAGCGCTCAGAGCCAGGAGGTCTCCTGGGGAAGTGTCCCCGTGGGCTCTGTGCAGCCCCGCATCGCCTGCAGGAGCAGGGACCCCGCCAGCGTATGGGGCTGGGGCTGAAAACCAGCAACCCGAGCACCGGAGCAGGGAGGACCAGAGGCAGCATTTCTGGGGTGTCTGCGGGCTGCATCCTCTGGAAGAGGCCTGGGGGCAAAGGCAGGCAGCGCGCCAGCAGCCGGCAGCATGGTGCACTGCTGTTTTGGCATGGCCAGGAGCAGCAGAAGCCAGCTGAAGGCACTGAGGTGGGTCCTTGGGATGTCTTGCAGAGCTGATGTCCCGTGGGAGCATGGCAGGGGGTACACCCACAGAGGCTGGCATGGCTCGGTGCCCGCAGCAGAGCAGGGAGCAGATGGCCTGCCGTGAAAGGTCAGGCAGCAAAATGAAGCTTGTCATTACGAGCTTCCCATTTGCATGATGCACAAAACCCACCTCAGCTCCATTAAGCCATGAGCAGGAACTGTGGCCACTGGGGCCACCCGTCTGTCCCTCATGGCCAAAGGGCTGCCCTGGGGCACCGTGGATGGGACTGTGCCTGCAGTGCCGTGGCTTGGCTGAGCGAGAGGCTTCCAGCTAGGGGAGAATTCCCTCCTGGACACCCCGAGCAGCATCAGCTCCATCTTTTGGGTAAGGAAATGGCAGAGCTGAGCTGTTGAGGAAGGCACGGCTGGGAAGTGCAGCCCTGCCTGCTGCAGTGCCCTGGGGCCGGGGAGGCAGGAGGACGGATGCAGATCATCTGTGCACCCCTGGGATTGCCCAAATGCACCATCAGCTGGGCCAGGATTTGGGGAGCACGGTGGTGGCTGCCTCCCCCCTGGGGCCACCACACTCGCTGCCATCCTGACTGCCCCTGCAGCTCGGCCACAAAGCCCCAGGAGCCACAGGGACGGGGAGCCGAGGCAGGACGGAGCTCCAGCTGCATCAGGAAGGAAAATGCAGCAGATCTTGGCCGTGATGCCCGTGTCTGCGTCTCGCTTTCTGCTCAAACGAGTGCGATTTGAATGTGACATTCACCCTGTCATCAGCCGGCTTTGTAGCCTGCTTTGGCAGTGATGGCAGAGGGAGGAAACCCAAGCGCGCTGCCCGGCGTGGGCCAAGCCGGCTGCTGGCTCTCCTGCTCCCCAGGACCTGCTGCTGCCTCCGGACACAGCCAGGGCGGCACCGCCGGGGCCGGGTGCGGGCCTTTGGAGGCAGCGATAACCCAGCCGGCAGGATTCGTGGGAGCGCATTTGAATTATAAAGCTCACAGCCCTTCGCTTTGGGTGAAACTGTAATTAATGTGAAATCAAGATATAATTAAAAGCTACCGCCTTGGAAAAAAATCAAACAAAAGCCAAGCGTGTATGTGCATAGGGGACATTTAATTAAAAATGAAAGAAATAGGGGAAAAAAAATGAACAGGTTGGGAAAAGGTTGCAAATCACTGCAGGAGCGTCAGATTTCCCCACTTCCCACCCCCCTGCGCGTCGAAGCGTGACGAGTGGCAGCGTGGCGGGGCTGGGACACAGGGCAGAGCTGTGCACAGTGTTTGTTTTCAGGTAATACACTGCCTGGGTTTCCTTTGTCGTATGCAAAAAATTTCCTTGAACAGCCCCAGGAAGTCGAGATGACTGCGCACAGCTCCTGTGGGGCTAGATGCACGTATTCAGCTTCCTTGGCTGCTGCACTGGGCTCAGGACCGTGAAGGGAGGGAGTGCTTGGCGAGGTGCTGTGCTCTTGGGGCGTACTGGCCTCAGATGTGGCCGGACTTGGACGTGCCTGAGCTCAAGGGGAGCTCCCTGGCATTGCCACCTCAAGTACAACCCTTGGCTGCACCTCCTCTCACCTTTTTGGGAGGTTTCTCGTCACTTTGGCCCTTTGATGTGGTGTTTTTGCCCAGTTTCCTGACGGTGCAGGATGTAGTGGCCTGCTGACTGCTCTCAGGCATTCTGGCACCCCAAAATTCCCATGCTAACCCCTTATTGAACCCCAGTCCTCACTCCTGATCAAAGCAGCCAGGGGCTGTGAGCGCTGGAGGCCAGTCCTGTCCCCAGGCACCACCGAGGTGTGGATGGATGAGCCTGTTGCCCTGGGCAAGCATGGCTCATAGGCATGATGCTGAACAGATCGGGACGGATTCCACAAAGCTCCCACCCGCAGGGGCAGTTTTATCACAGAGGTCTCCAGTACGACCGAGTTTCACCTTCCCCTTGCCTGGACACAACCAAGGGGTGGACATGAGGCCCCCAAGCTGCTCGCCCTGCAGCTGAGGAAGATTTCCCCACAGAGGCAGGTCCCTGGGTGGGATCCATGCCCTCAGAGCAGCTTGACATGGCCCAGCAGCGCAGCGGGATGTGCCCTGGGGCAGGAGGAGAGCCTGGCCAGGGACGCTCCCTCGGCAGGGTCTGGCTGATGGCGCTGCAAAGGCAGGGATGTTGAATCACGGCGCGCTTGTTAAGGCTCCATTTCCTTTCTAGACTATTCTTCATTAATATTTCAATTAAAACCAATCCTCCGAGCAGACCACATTAACTCAGGATACCTCACAGATAGTGCACCGAGGGATTAAATATAGCGAGAGCCGCTCTTCGCAGGCTGGCAAACCTGCGAGGCTGCAGCAGCCTGCCAGGGATGCTGGTAAGGGAGAAGTTTTCTGTTTGATTCACACGTTGGGGGATGACCTCCCTGACCGAGAGCGTGACAGGGACATTGTGCCACCTCCTGCACTGTGGCAGGGGGAAGGAGAGGCTGGAGGGCTGGGGCTGGCACAGCAAGCACAGGGCCACAGCCCCAGCGCTACTGGGAAGGGATTTCAGCTCTGGCGGTGAGGACTGTGGGGTCAGTCCCTCGTGGGACCAGTGCTGCCCTAAAAGCATCCCAGGGTCGATTCCAGCACAGGGCGCTGAACGCCTGCAGCCAGCAGGTGAGACCCTGGGGTGAATTTCCACCTTCCCTGGGCAATGCTTGTGTTCCACACACAGTGAGCTGTTTTTGTTTCACACACAGTGAGCTGTCACCCCCTGCTCTGTACCCTCGGCAGCCACAGGTACCCATGGCAGCAGTGACAGTCCCACACAGGACCCTAAAGCACCCACCACCTCACGCCACCCCGCCCTCCCCAACATGGCGGCCTCCTGCCGCCGCCACTACCAAGATGGCGGGCGGGAGGGCGGGCGGGACCACGCCTCTTCCAGCCAATAGGCGAAGGGAGCGCCTGGGCGGGCAGCCAATGGTGGCGCGGAGCGGGCGGGTTGGTTTGGCGGGCAGCGGCTGGGCGCCGCCATGATGGCGGGCGCGGGCGGGAGCGAGCTGAGGGCGCTGCTGGGTGGGTGCGGGTCGGGGCCGCCCTGGCGCTCGGGGGAGAGGGCTGGGGGCGTCCTCTGTGCCCGACAGCTCGCCCCTTATCTGGTTTAGGGCTCCCTGGGGCTCCAGGCAGCCCTGTCCTAGCCCCTTGGGTGTCCCCAGCCCTTCAGGTGCTGTCTGCTCCCCTCAGGAGCTGCTCGCAGAGCCCTGAGGTGGAGGTGTCCTGAGGTGGGGGTGTCTGGTAAAATTTGGCTTGGGCAAGGCCAAGGCCAACGGCGCAGTGCCTGGCGGCCTTGGCTGCACTGGGCTCCTCATGCCAGTGTGTGCTGAAGGCTGCAGGCTTCATGGGCCTTGCTGCCCTGTGCTGTGTGTGAAATGTCCTGCTTGGTTTCTGCCCACTGAGGGTCTGCCCAGGGCCCTCTCGGCGCTGTCAGCGATGTGTGGTGGGGCAGCGGGGTGGGAGAGGGAGATTGCCTCATCAGCGGGGGCCAGAGCACGCTTTGGTTTTAAAATAAACCCAAACTTCTCAGCAGGGAGAGCCAGGAAACGAAGAAGCACCTTTGGGAGCGGAGCAGAGCTCTGTCAAGCAGCTCTGCGGCTTCTGGACCGCCATCAGAACCTGAACGACCTCCTCCTGGAGGTAGGAGCGGGGCAGGGACCTCGGGAGATGCCTGCTGGAGAGGGATTTCCATCAGGGTCATTCCCAGGGCAGCTGTGAAATGTCCCAGGAACGCATTTTTCATGATAAGTGAAAAGGAAAAAACAGCACTGTGGACGTAAGCTGAAGCTTAGAGGTCTGCTTTGCAGAAATTAGACCTTTTTTTTGTTATTGTTATAGGCTAAAAATGGTCAAGCATGGGACAAATGGATAAATGGAAATCCAGCACCTGTCTGGGTGCCAGAATTGCCTTTTTGTGTGTATAGGGGGAAAAAAAGCTGGAGAGGCTATTAGATTTTCTGAATTACCAACCATTTCTGACTAACGTGACTTTCTTTATGAAGACATGTTTGATTTGTCTGCATACGTGCTTAAGCCAAGATTCTATCTTGGCCATGTTCTACCATCTCCTCCCACACTAGAGAAAGTTTTTGGTTTTGGTAACTGGAGTAGGCAATTCCAATACTTCCCATGGTTCAGCCACAAGAATGTTTCTTTCTCTAGAGAATGTGTGTCTTTATTTAAAAGCAGATAATAAGGGGAGGGGTGATTTAGCTATAAAAGGATGCAAAGTTTTGCTGTGTTCATCGAATATTTATGACACTGTAACTGCACAGACAAGATTTCTGGTGCTGATCTGTTGGGTAACTATGGACAAGGAACTTTGACATGTTTCTCGCTTTCTCTGAATAAAAGGAATGTATTTATATCTTGCAAGGTGCCTTAAAATCCATGGTTTACCATGACTGTGCAGGAGCATGGTGTTAATTTCGTGTCAATTGCTCCAGCCCCATAGAATGCCAGAGCTGCTAATTATGCTTTGGAGGGAATATATTTGTAAAAGTGTGTAATAGACATCCAAGACTGTTAATGTTTTTGTTTTGTGTGCAGGTGGAAGATTTAGTCAAGCCAGCTGGAGAGAGTGGCAAAGAGCAACAGGAAGCATTGTCAGAATCGTTTATTGGTGAGCAAAATAACATTGGTTGCAGACATGGAAAAGAACTTCACTTATAAATTTGTCTGTTAAATGCAATCCTGATTTTACTTCCTTCGCACTGTTCTGGTCTCCCATTCAGCTGCTTGTATCTTACTTGTTCAGTGAATGACACCCTTGGCAAGGTCTGATTTTCAAATATTTTGATTATTCTAAAGTGTTCCTGTGAGTCTTGCAAGATTAAAATACAAAATTCTACTTAGCAGGGATTTTCCATTTCTATGCTTGTTATGCCATCGTTTTATGTGTGGTAAAGGAGTGATGCATGGAAATATAAATGACTTGCCCAGTACAACAAATGATATTGGTGCTGGAAGGAGTTTTAAGACCTGGGATTCCTCTGTTCACAGTCATGTATTCATGCACTGATTTATACTGCATGATGTCAGGTTTCTGCATTGTGGGGTTTTGGTTTTAGTCTCTGTTCTGCAGGAACAGGCATCAAGATTGGGTGTCCCTGCAGCAGTCTTGGCAGCCAAAAACGCTGTTACCAACATTGAGCAGATCTGTCAGCCTTCTGCAAGCCCCTCTCAAATACCACTGCTGAACTTGGACCAGAGAGTAAGCAAAAAGCCTTACATGTAGCTTATTAAGAAATCAGTATTTGTGTGTCTGAAATGCTCATAGAAATATGGCACTCTTCTGTACAGGAAAGGAGCTACTTTTTGACACCTTGGAAGTGAAGTTTCCTGTCTGTTACTAGAGTATCTCTAAGCAGGCCCTATATTGTCACCTCTAGTGTGTTCCCTGGTGTGGCTTGGTCTCTTTTATCCGTAGTTCCATCTTTATCAGTCTCAGTTTGCAGCGTAGCGAGGTATGGTGATGGTCTTCTGTACAAAATCTGTGCCAGGACTGCTGGCTCACCTCGCCTCTGAGTAGCTGTCAGGTGCCAGTGCTGTCAGCTCGGCTGCCTTTGACTCAGCCTTGAGAAGAAAGGTGTGGGCCTTCCCCATGAATTCTCTCCACCATTCAAATCTTTGAAAACAGAAAGCAAGGGGAAAAAAAAAAAGTTATTTTTGTAAGAATGTGTTATTTACGAGGGAAATAATTTCTGCTTAATTTTTGGGGTGATTCCAGGAGAGACTGTCTTGCTTGCTTCAAACAGTCAAGGATTTGTTGGTGAACAACGTGTTCAGTCGCTCACACTTCTGTCAAGAAATATGGAAAATGCAGGTAAGAACTCACAAAGAAAGGTTGCTGTCACAAGCCATTTAGATTTCATCTGTGGAATCGGGTAGTGTGCTTGCAACCCTCTTTTCCAGCGAAGGGCAGGGATAGCTGTAACCTGGAGTGATGCTCTGATCTGTGTTCCGTTTTCTTTGGTGTTTCTTGTAATCTATGGTAGCCTTGCCATTGCTTGTCCCTGCTTGTGGTCAGCTGTGGTCTTGAATTTCTCCTAAGAACGTCTGTGTTGTTGTCTGTTCTGCTTAATTACCTCTGTGGCAAGATTTGCTTTATTTTTGACGAGGGCTTTACAGAGGTTTGGAAGAATCATTAAAACTGTGCTGAGTTCTGCTGAGAAACTGCCACACAAGAAAGTTGGCAGCGTCTTGGTGATCGAGGTTTTTGGGGAGCCAGGCAGGCAGGTTGCCTCTCTGAAGGAGATTTTAATCCGTTTCCATTTGTACAGAGCACTTCTGGGTTTCTGTAGCTTTTAGAAGCAAGGAAGGGCACGGCAAATGTGGCATCTGGAGTTACAGCACAGATAGTGGGATTAAACTCGTCCAGGGTGACACTGCAGCTAATACAAGCTTTGGAGGGATCATTTTCTCTCTTATTTAGCTTCACTCCTTACTGTTTTCAATGAAATCTGCTGATAACTGTCCGTCAGGTGGTGCATAGGCTTGCTGCTCAGGTCACCGCAGACTCGCAGCTGGCTGTGGGGTGTCACAGCCCCAGGGGTCCTTCGTGCACTTCGCCAGCAATGCTCAGCGGGTCTCTGGCATTCTGGTTCTCTGCTCTGTTTGTATGGGAATTGTGATAAGCCTGAGTGAGTTTGTACAGCAAATGGCTTGAGAGAAATACGAGAGCAGATAACAGGTTGCGTTGCTTCACAAATGTGTTGGCTTGATTTCATTTGTGTGGTTTGTTTTGTGAAGATAAATGGTGCTCTAAACAGAGTAAGGGACTTTTTGTGAGCAGGACAATCTTAGTTGCTTGCTGCTCTGCTGGGAAAGAAGGAAGAGACTGATCCCCCTGGATAAAGAGGCACGCTCTAGTCTCAAATATCCATTCACAGGCTGAAAATAGAATCCTGTGAATTTTATGGGCTGATTAAAATCTCCTTGTTCTCAGGTAGACATGGAGACCAAGTGCTGCTATGTAATTGAGATCGTTACAGTAAAGGATTAGGCTGTTGACAAACTATGTGGGCGAGTTGGGGGTCATGCTAAGAAGCAGCTACCAGTCTCTGCAGAAGGCTAGTGGGATTTATCTTCCGAATGCCTTGCATGCTCAAAGACTGCTCAGGCGGTGCTTGGTTTTCCTCCATACCCATGGGCCTGTCTTCTTGTAGAGCTGCAGAATCTCTTTCTGCAGTCTCCTCTTGGGAATTGGATTTGAGAGCAGCAAACCTGCTCCACAGAAACTACCAAAGAGTTACGAGACTGAGTGATAATTCTCCAAGATGGTTCTGAATTAACAGGGCTCAAAATGTAGTACTACCCCCTGTTTTATGGGATAGCCACTGCTCTTTTGGATATGCAAAATCAGGATTATTCCGGGGGGACAAAGGTGGGTGAATTTATGAATGGAACACAGAATTGGTAACTCTGAATGAACGAAGTTTAGTTTCCTTTTTTCTGTATAGGTTACCTTATCAAAACGTTGTTGTTAAGTGTGAAATGTGCACTGGGACCTAATTGTGCCATTCCTGCTAGGACCTTCCAGTGCTGGAAGCTGTGTGGCACCTGCACAGAGGCAACATCATTGGACTGGGAGAGCTGCTGGAGAGGTGAGCAGAGGTTTATAGGTTTGCAGATATATTTAATCTCTTAAAGCCTATTGAAATCTAATCGGGGATTAGACATGAGTATTCTGGACTATGAATATAGTCAGATGCTTGCAGGTGATCAGATTAGCAGGATTTAAGAAGTTACCCAGGATTTGAGAGGTTACTCTGGGTTAATTAGCACAGTTCAGGCCACGGTGGCTGCTTGTCTGATGGCTGCCCAGGCAATTGGGGTGCGAAGCAAACGGGTGGGTGAGAAGCACCACTGCAGCCCGTGCTGCCTGATGTTTATTTCACTGTTTCACTGGCACAGCAGGCAGGTACCACACCGTGTGGGGAAGGATGCGGTAACCCAGCTCTTTAGGATCATCTGGCCATGCCGTGAGAGCTACTTTGGAAACTCTGGTGTAGCCAGTGAAAATTAGTGCTGCTCTTGGTGAGAGGTCTTGCTGCACATAAACTGCGTGCTTCTGTCATCTCAACGCCAGTGTTGCAATAAAGTGAGGCAGAGTTAATCTCTGGGGAATAGTTGTTCTAAGAATTTATTTATTTTTCCCAATACAGAGCTTACTCTTTCAGAACCTCAGGATGTTTTCTTATGGTGTCAAAGGAATATTACAACAATCTTTGATACAGCCTTTGATGCCAATTTACTTGTCTGTTAATGAGACAGGAAGAAAAGCCTTCAGTGCTTCCTGTGCTTTAAGGAAACCAAAGAGAGAGAGCTTGATTTTTATATTTTTTGGAAAGCATTTTTACCCAAATATCTTAGAAATCAGAACTAAAATCTTGTAAAAGAAGTTTTAAAATTGCAGTACCTTAATGTAAGATATGATTAATACTTGAACACACAATTTCACACACATTTTTTCTTATCTTACTATGAAGCAAATAAAGTTCTTGTTGACTTTTACAATGAAAAGAAGTGAACTGCCTCATGTAGTGCAGATGTCTCTTGCCTAAGTCCAAGGGGATGGTGGGGCAAAAACCAAACATCGCAAAGCGTAGAGGGGATTGAACTGAACGTGCTTTTGTTTGTTCTCAGCAATCCTGACGCCCCTGCTGTGGTGGAGTGGCTGTGCAGCAGCCTTTGTGCTCTGTGTGAGCAGGCGGAGGAGCCCTCGCAGGACGCGGAGCTCGCTGGGAGCGTTCTCTCAGGCAAGGCACTGAGCTGGGCACTGCAAAGTGGGGTCCCACTGCTGGCCTGCAGCACAGGCCTGCAAGTCAGAAGCTGGGGGTGTGAGAATGTGGACTGTGCTTTGCATTTTCTTACCTTCTTTCAATGAGGGAAGTATATTTGGTGAATTTACCAATTCTTTCCTGAAAAAGATTGCTTGGAGTGCTGTAGCCTGGCCTTTTGGCCGGTGCAGTGGCTCAGGTACAATTCACCTGAGTTCTGCGATGGTAAAAGGGTGTGACACCTGTAAGCAGCATGGTCTTTACAATCCTTGACATTTCTGTGCTGCGTGTCATTGATTGTTCTCGGTCCTTTTTGCCCGAGAGCAATTTTAGTCCAAGAAAAAAAGAGTGTTGGCAGTCTTGCTGACTGTGCTGTTCAGCGGGTGATGTCTTTCAGCCACCAGTCCCCCTGGGGGACTGAGACAGGAAGGCAGAAGGGCAAGAGGTTTTTATCGTAAGGGGATGCTGAAACACTCATTCCTTCCTGACTTGCAGACTTTGCGATCACGTTTCTTCAGAATGGCTTTCAGCAAACGTCAGAGCTGGGAAGGAGGTGTGAATTCAAGAAGGTCCCGAATGTAAGGACAAAATGAAACTTTAAAGATAACTGTTTAAAAAAAGTACTTGCATTTCATATGTCTCTGCATTTATGAGTGATTTCTTTAAATCTGAGCTTAGAGCAACAAAGAAAAGGCAATGGTCCATTTACTGGAGTGTCTAAGGAAGAAATGGTGAAAGCAGAGACCTTTGTAAAGAGACTTTCTCCTAGGTGACTTGTCAGAGGCTTTTTAGCTTCCTTGGGTTCACCTCGATTGCCCTTTTTTTTCCGTTTGTATATGAAGCATGGAAAATGCTTGCCTGTCTGCCTGTTGTATCTGTTCTGCATTAGAGCCTGAGGTAAAAGTTAAGCTTTAATTTCGGAGAGACAAAACCTTGTTATTTGACTCAGTTCACTTTTCCTGCATATAATTGTAGCTGTTTTAAACACAAAATTCTTAATTTGTCATTTTTGAACAGATCTGTCGTGCTGTTTTACAAAGAATGTTGACATGTAAGTGTTCTTGTGATTTGTAACTTTTTGCAGTCACTGCTGTTTGCTAGGCTTTAGTTCCTTGCTCGTTGCTGAATCTCTGAAGGACTTGGAGCAGTCCTCTCTGGGATGCTTTGCCTGTGTTGTATTTATTTCACTGATTCTTTGTGCTTCTGTTTTTTCCTTTGCTCTTGTAAAGCGAGTGTCTTCTAACACCAACGATAATTTCTTGCTTTTTTGCTAGTTCATTTTTGATCCTCCCAGCTGTAGCATCAGGTAAAGATATCTGAGCTGATTTTTAACAAGTTTGGTTGGAAACAATCCAATGTGTTGTAGCACAGAGGTTAAACTAGGATAATTTTTTTTTCTGCTTATTAAATTCAACTTTGAATTTACCAAGTTAAGTGCAAGCAAGCTATTTTGCTGACTTGCTGTTTGGGTTTGCAGACTAATGGCTTGTGAAACCTGATTTTTTTTTTTTTTTTGATGTGGAGCAAAGACTTCTAATGTGCATGCTTAGTCTTTAAAAAAACAGTGTTCAACGGTCCCATGCACAGCGTGCCTGTTTAGGCCTGGGCAGTTATGCTGCTGCTGCTTAGAGCTCAAGTGTAGTAGTGCCTGATGTGCATTACAAATCCTATTGCAGAAAGACTGAACACACGAGAAGGTTTTTTTTTGCCTTGTGTCACAGACGATCTTCGCAGTAAGCTGCTGGTTCTGCTGTGCTGTTTTGTCTGCAGAGGAAGCATTCACTTACACCTCCTCACGTGCTCTAGGCCATTGTATTCATCTAATCTGGCTGTGTGGGTGTTCTTACTTCTCTGTCTCCTTAGTGACAGCGCTTTACCTCTTTCCTTGCTGGCGTGTTTCAGCAGCATGCTCAGAGCTGTTGCAGAAATCAGCGCTTTTTGCCTGTTGTAAAATGACTGAAAACCAGGACACAGCATGAGATCTGTCCCCCCCTGCCCTCCTGCATCTCTCCGTGTGGGTATCGCCAGCCTGATCCCTTACCCACGTCTGGCAGAAAGCGTTGTCTGGAGACAGAGCTGCCTTAC
This sequence comes from Aythya ferina, assembly GCF_964211825.1. Taxonomy (NCBI): domain Eukaryota; kingdom Metazoa; phylum Chordata; class Aves; order Anseriformes; family Anatidae; genus Aythya; species Aythya ferina. Next base: position 1,301,879 of record NC_140308.1, read on the forward strand.
AGACCTCACTGAGCAGTGCTAAAAAGGGAAAGCTGTAAGAGAAGTGCTTTATTATTTAGTATGTATGACTCCCATCTCAGGTGACCCTTTAATGGTGTTGGCACTTGAAAAATAACCCTCATAAACACAGGACTGGAGGGATTCTGGGGGAAGCAAAGCAGGTGGCTGGCAGTCAGGCTGGAGTCAGTGCTAACCTGCTCTTCATCCGACCTTCACGTTCACGCAGCCTGCGCTGCCCCTGGCTGCCTTACAGTCTGATCAAAAGTGTATTGGAAGTTCAGAATTAAGTGTTTTTGTGAGTGTGTGCTTTTGGGTCACCTTTGAGGGGTTTCACTTAGCTTGCCAGCTGCTTTGAAGAACATTAGGGTGCTTTATATCAAATAATTCACAATTAATGGAGACGTTCACAGGAGGAGGACAGGCTGGGAGCGCTGTGCTTCATAGTAATGATCGTGCTAAATTGAACTCCCGTGCCTGAGGATAAGTAGAGTTTATCTCCTTTTCTCTGTTCTCCCCTGCTTAACCTCAAAGTATTCCTCAGCAGGGGAGGAGAACGCTCCTCCCATACGCTGTGGGCTGCCTTACAACAGAACTGTCAGGGATGCCTGATTTGCTGCCTCAGTTTGGTAGTTTCCTTTTCAGAGTGCATCCCTGAGATGGTCCTAATGATTAAATCCTAATGAAAACCAAACTTTTTCATGGTTAAAGAGGAGACTTTTGAAGGTAGGATGGAACAAGAATCAAAACCACTGCTGCTGCAGCCTGTAAAGCCGAGGATCTCTCAGTATGTGGGCTTTGAGTAGGCTGGTCAGGACCGTGTGTTGTGCAAGCTGCCAATCCCTGACCTCTACCAGGCATTTTGGGGCAGGCCTTGCTTTTGAAGGAGTGCTGCTAAGCCAATGTAACTGTGAAGTCCCTCTGCTGTCACAAATAAGTGCCTTTCACAGCAGCATGCTCTCTTCAATGAAGGTGAAGACCACTGTTTCCAGAGGTCTTTAACACAGAGCTTGCCTGTGCAAATCCATCTCCAGACTTTTCTCTAGTGCAGCCTTGCAGTGTTTGCACTCTTACATGCACTGCACAGTTAGGATTAGATTTGGAAATTAAACATTACTTTATGTGCGTTTTTTGATGACTTAATTATTAGCACATTTTTGGGAATGCTTTTAAAGTGGTTCAAGGTTGATGTTAATAGTTTCTGAGTCTCTGTGTTACTTCTGAGTAGTTTTTGTAAGAATTTAATGCTGCTGAATGGCACACTTCCCTAATGGGGTCACCTTCTTAGCTGTTTGGGGTCACAGCTCCTTCCATTTGTCTCATTGCACCTTTGTGTTTTTACTTTGGGGTGCCAGGGGTGCTTGATGCTGTTGGTAAAGAGAAGCAGGAGGATGTCTTCACGTTGCAAGCTATGAGGTTCTGGTAAGAAACACAGTTGCTCTGAATAACGTCAGGAGGAGTTTTCTTTAACCACTGTTATGGTTGTTCCTGAAATTGAGTGAATGTTTATTCCCTCCCTCCAGCCCTATTCGTGTTCTGTGTTCTCTCTAATAAAATATTCAGAAGTGAAATTGCAAGTAAAAAGTGTGAGATAGGAAAGGGCATTCTGGCAGTCTCACAACCAGTCTTGGAGCACTTTAGCATGTGATGAGTTTCTTCTCTCAAGTTTGCTCACTCTGCTTCTTAGCAGGAGCACCTGGAAGGTGCCTTCAACTCCTCACATTTCCATTTTCAGACCCGTTTTGTCTGACTGCTTTGTACTTGGCAGCCTTCAGTCCTGACCTGTGCAGGGGCATACGTTTGACTCAAGTTTGTAAATCTGGTAGCTTAATAATGTTGAGTAACTGACAGATTTTTAAAAATACATATAAAAAGTTTATGTATCTCAGGCATTTTCATGAGGGTAGGTGTAGAAAAATGAGTCATTCACCCTAATCAGTGCCTGGTTGATCGTATTTCCTGCACATTGTTTCTGAATATTTCCTTGTCGTTTATAGGCTGAACGTGTTCAATGTGTCAATTTATAGAAGTGCAGTTCATCCGGATTCCTTGCAGCAGTTTTTTAGACACACCCTGACTGAGGTTCTTACCTACAACCCCTTGTTGAAAGGTAGGAGTACACGGGGAGCAGTAAGTGCCTCGAGGGTTTGTTATTGTGGTGGGTTTGGAGCTCCGTCCCAGTCAGACCTCACTGAAGGGAATCCAGCCTGCAAACCAAGCACAGTGCAACTGCCTGACTCCCTGCTTCTTTCCCTACCTGCATGTTGCCAGAAAAGATGGGAAGTTCATCTGGGTTTTAGAGGGCTGTAGTTCAAGAGAAGCCCTTAGGTGGAAAATCAGGGCCTTGAGATGGAGCTTTAGCCAGTGGCTCACGAGCAGGTACTTGGATAACATCTCCTAGCAGCCTTTATGGAGCAGACAGGGGAGAACTGTGGCCTCTGGGAGTAGTTTTAGCCAAAGGAGGAGCTGGGTGGGAGAGCTGGTATTGCAGAGAAAGCTTGGGGCTAAAATTACGTGGCCCGATATGTTTCTCTTTAAGTGCCAAACGTAGCCTTTCTCTGCTGGTTAGGTGTCTGATGTTCATTTTGTTTTGGTAGATCCGACATAAATGCAAGAAGGCTTCCAATCCATGATTGTTATTTGTGTGAAGCTTGATGTTTTTAGCAAGAAATACATTTGGGCTGCAAAATCTCTGGTGAAATATTATCACACTGAGCTATGAGCTAGAGCCGCTCACCTGTAGTGTGGGAGAGCAATGTCACTGTTGCTGGCTTCCAGCTGAAAGAGATCATTGAGGGAAAAGATGATTCCTTGCTGTTTTTCTCTGTATTATGTTGGCCAATGCATGTGTGATCTCGAGAACAGCTTTGAGATGACAGTGCTGTAGGGAAATGGCACAGTCGTGTTCGCACAGCCTGTGTTCCAGAGATGAATAGGAGAGAAAGGATTTCAGCAGGCAGTTTTTAATGTGTGTGGCTGTGAAAGCTAAAGGGAAATCTTGTGTGGTGAATATCTTTGTTTTAGGTCTATTTTAAAATCTATTGCTGAGGTGGTAACTGTTGTTTTATTTTTCTGGGTGTAGTGTCTGATGCCATCCGTATGCAGAGAGAGTGGAGCTTTACAAGGACTTGTTCGCTGCTCACTGCCTTGTATCGCAAAGTAGGTCTTCTTGGTTTTACAAAAAGCACATGATTATAATGGGTTTGTATTCGCTGAAATATCTGAAATGGATTTACTTAAATATAAGGCATTACAGTCGCAGAATCTGAGCTAGCTGCCAGGAGCTGCAGGCAGGACAAAGCCTGAAGCACTAAGGGAACGTTTGTTTGTGCAAAGCTCCTAATGAGAACAAAGATATCTGAAGATGTGAATTTTCACTGTTACAGAATATGACGTTGCTTCTGAAAGAGTTGAAGTGTTCCTGTTATTTTAGCCAGTGCTGATTCCAAGCCAGAATAATGTCTGGCAAGCTGATGCATAAGGTGCACACGAGATAGCTTTTTCAAAAGTTACGCAAAAGGCATCTGCGTGTTAATCTTGACAGTGCATTTCACCCTTACAGGTGGCTGCATGCCATAGCTAAAGTGAACTGCTGTCACTCTCTTCCAGCTGTTTGTGGCATTCAGTGCAAAGGAGTCGATCTGCCAGCTACAGCAGGTCCTGGAAACACACGAAGTGAATTGGCAGCATGTCCTGTCCTGTGTTTCCGTGCTGGTGGTCTGTCAGGCTGAGGCTGAGCAGTTGTTCAAAGGTACGTAGGTATTGGCAAGCCTGCAAGATAACACGTGCTTGTTGCTTCTCAGATACTGAACAGGGAAAACATCCTGAATGGTGCAGTAGCAAGTTCCTAACTGCTCTTCAGAGATTTCTGTAGGGGAAGGAGCAGGAGCTCACCCTCTGCATTCAAGTATTCTATGTCAGCTGCGATGTGAATGCCAGGCCTTGTGTCTGACACTTCTATAATTTAGTGTACAGCTAAGAATGATTACTTGATAATTACCTTTATGATTATTTGGAGTAGTGATTACTGAAGCTTTGTTCTTCTATCTCACCTCAGCTAGCAGACCTTGTTTGATAGGGTTCTTACTGATTGTGTCATTGCTGGACTCCCTCTGATTCTTGCAAGTGGAAATCCTAAAGTATTTGACCACTGAAAGCACATGAAAAATATAGGTGAGGCCCAAAGGTTCTCTAAGCTGCAGTGCATGTCCCTTCGGGACAGAGGTGTTATCAGATATTTGTCTTCATTTACTATAAAGTTGTAGCACAATGGTCAAGAGCAAAGTTTGAGGTTACTGTTTTATGTTTCTAGATCTACTGAGCCATCTCCTGATAAAGGCTTTTGAGAACTATGATATGGAAAATATGATCACTGCATTCCTGATAGCTCGTCAGGCTGCCCTCGAGGGCCCTGCTGTGTTCATGCCGTACTCTGAATGGTTTAAGGTAAGACTAAACGAGGCCTGAGTGGTAATCTTTGTTTTAAGTATGTGAGAAACCTGCACTGAAAGAAGGTTTTGCTGCACAGAAAAAAACAACTAGTTTCAGACAAGATAACCAGGGATCTAACAACAAAGCAAGGAAAATAACACAAAGGAATAAGTGATTATATTGGTATTAGGAAAAATATTTATTACAGCCTTTGTGTCTGCAAAGAATATATTTATTTGTCTTTCTCTGGTCTTCCCTTCTTTCATCTTCCAAGTCCATCTTGCCTCCTCTAGTTATTTGTCAGGAACGCAGACACGTAATTCCTATTCTAATCATATTCTTGGATGTCTCTCAGTATCTTGATAACCAGCAGTGTTGTGATTGCGTAAGTCGTGGGTTATTGCACATGAAGCATTCCTGTTTCCTGGATGTTTGCGTGCAGCTGTAATTGATGTGTTTGACCTTATAGATAATTGCTAATTAGCTTTTAGTTGTAAACATGTAGGTATTTAAGGTATGCAAATCTCCGCATAACTTAAACCTCTAAATTCCTTCGTATGAGTTTGCAAATCTAAGCTCAGCCTTTGCTGATAAAGCGTTTAGGATGTATCAAAGGTAAACTAGTTCTATTTTGTAGTGTCTGACTGGCTTATTTTTCTTAGAGTGCCCAGATAAACTTTTAGAAATGTGTTGCCTCGATCAACCTCAATCCTTTGGTTCATTTTTTTTTTTTTGCCTTGTTTAACCCCCCCTGACGATTTCCATGGTAGCGCATCAGAAGGAATTTTGCATGTGACATGGCAGGCTGTCTGGAAACTGGAAAAAGAAACTCAAAGAAACTTGTGTGGAGACTTCTAAGAACTTTCTCTGGAGACTTTTCTCCAGGAGGATACTCTTGACGCAAAGCAGATGTCTGCAAGAGATGCCTGGGGTTTGCGTGCTGACTTTAGTGCAGTGCTGGGATGCTGATTCTCTCCACGCTGAAAGGCTCAACTGTTAAATTTTCTATTTCAGGCTTCCTTTGGGAGTGCTGGTGGTCAACACGGGAGCAGTAAGAAAGCTCTGGTCTTTCTCTTTGAGTTCTTGTCAGAGCTGGTGCCCTTTGAAGTAGCCCCGTACTTGAAGGTGGGAAGCTGCTGGTAGAGGCAGTTTTTAGACTGCTCCAGAACTGTTCTGAAATAAACACATTTTTGCCCTGTGCCTTTGAGCATATTATTAGTGTTGTTACAGTAATTGCATTACTTCTGATATAGTGCTCAAAACCTTTTCTCCCTGAAATAAACAAGAACAAGATTCTTTTATTTCCTTGACAAGAAGGAGAATTCCTTCCTTGGAGTTATGTTGAAGCACTTCAGTGATTTAGTCTGTTTGTTGTTGTTGGGGAAAATTAGCATGTCAGTTGCCATGAAACTGGCTTTTCTTAAAACAAGCAATAATGTCTTCTTGGGGGAGTATTGGAGGTAATTGAGTGTAAAAGTAAACCAGAATTTTATAGTCATCTCCTGTAAAAATGGTAAATCATGTTCTGAATTTTACATTTCAGGTCCATATAATGTACCCGCCTTTTGTGCCATCAAAACATCGATCTATTCTCTTGGAGTATATCACTCTGGCTAAAACCAGACTGGCTGACCTCAAGGTTAGTAAAAATTGTCCCTTTAGAAAAGACATCTTTCTGGATCTGTCAAATTTAACCGTGTTGTGACAACGTCCATCTTTATGTATCACCACACAGGTTGCTATAGAAGATATGGGGCTCTATGAAGACTTGTCTTCCACGGATGAAGCCGTGCAGGTACTGGTCATCCATCCAACAGTTCTCTCAGCAATTTTGCTCTTTTTCCTGTGGAGGCTTAGGTTAGCCCCGTCTGCTGTTCCTACGAAGCTTGAGCATGCTGCCAAATCTAATTCCTGTCCTAAAGTTGGACAAGAGGTCATAAATATGGAAACTTTCCACAGATTAGAGCTGCACAGAGGACAAACAGATCCTACTGAGTATTTCTGGAGACAGGCTGCAGAGAAGCTCAACGATTAGCTAGCCAGCTACTGGCCAAGCAGCACCTATGTTAGCCACCCAGGTAGCAACGTGCTGTTTGAAACCAGTAAAGTGCCAGCTCCCTCTAGCCCATCCTGCACTGTGGGATGTAGAAAATAATGGACGATTCCGTTGGTGGGGATTTAAGGGACAAAAGGCTATCTAAATGGTGTTGTATGGTGTGGGGAAATGAGGTTGTTGAGATGGGGAGAGGCAGAAGACAGCTTTGCAGGAATTGGCTCTGCATTATCTCTGCTGATAGACTGACTGGTCTGTTTGGTAGGTAAGAAATTGGCACAGGTTGTTGCAGTCTTAAGATGTCTCACGGCTCAAACACGAGAAACCTGTGGCAGCATTCCTGCTGCCTGGAGTGTAGTTCTGGTAGTGCGGGCTGGATGTGAAGATTATGGGCCTTAATTCCAAGTGTATGAAGTAATACAGAATAACAATAAAACAAATTCAGAACAGAAAAGATACCATCCCCATGAGGGCTTACTGAATAAACGACGATGTTAAACAGGAATATCTGCTGCAGTCAGTGTAGGAGTCGGGTACAGAACTACACGGACCTTTGGGCTGACCCAGAGGAGCTGTTACACGTAACAACCTTCCCAAGACAGGCTGATGCTTCGGGTCTGGGTTTCTCTATCCTGCAGTTTTACTCTGCTTATCAGGTAGTTCTCGTTATTCAATTGCATTTGTTCAGTCGCTTTGCAGCACAGACAGCTATTACTAACCCTGAATGAACAAGCAGGGAAGATTGCTGTCATCCTTGATTTCTCACAATATTTTTCTCCCGTTGTTGCTTATGAGCCAGCCCCAGGGGCAGGCGCTTCGTGACGTTGAAAAAGCCCTTCAGATATTTGAAAATACAAGGAAGATCCCAACATCTGTGATAGAAGCCAGGTACTGTGTGCTTCTCAATTCTTCTTGCTTTTAACTTTTAATAATAATGGAGAAAAAAAAAAAAAGCCAAGTCCAAATCAAAATAACAAAACAAGAAAATTTGAGGAGGTCGGCAAAGGAGGATTTAGGAAATTCTTCCCATGTTGCTCACTTCCTCCGTAGTCATCTAAACTGAGGCTATTTCTGCAGAGTATAAATAGAATTATGCACACCTGCAAGAGAAGTCCACAATTACTATAATACTATAATTAAATAAATAAATGAATAATTATTAGCTAATCTGAACTTGATTTGTGTGTGGTTATTCATGGCACCTTGAATATTTTTTTATTTGCAGGAACCAGATTAATTTTTGAGGTAATGCAATGGCACGTTACAGCTCTGGCGTTGCTAATATTTTGCTATCTTTTATTTTGTTTCTCAGTATTTTCAGGCGACCATATTACATTTCCTGGTTCCTTCCCGCTTTGCTCAGGCCACGTGTGGTTAGTACTTTTTTTTTTTTTTTTTTTTTTGCCCCTTCCACCTAGAAGTGTGTTTGTAGAGAGGTGATTTGCACCTAACCTGCCTGTTTTTCTCTTGCAGCTCCCTAAAGCCCCGGATGTGTGCATGGCTTTTATAGATTCTTTAAAAAGGTATGGAGGCTCCTCCGTGTTGTTTTGTGGACTTTGTCTTCATAACGTTTGGCTTTCTATTAGATTACCGGAAGCTTTGACACCTTGTTTACGGAATGCTGCCTGTTGGCTAACCCTTTTGGCAGGGCTTCATGGCCAGACTTGTTTGTGGCTTGCAGGTTGTGGATGCAGTAGCTTATCTGTATGGGTGAATGTCTTCAGTTCTGTAATTAGTCCAATATCCATGGATAAAACTATTATCTAGAAGGAGTCCCGTGTAGCCCTCTGACTGCAGGCCAGATAAATTTTCATGCAAACTTTGGAGGAGGATGCTGAATGCAAAATTCCAACAGGAAGATGAGCCCCACTGTATAAAGCTCTCCCCAGTATGGGTGAGGATATGGGAGAAGGGGAAGATGGAAATTACATATAAATGTGTTGTAATGCTTCTTGAGCTGTTCTTAAGGGACAACAGGGTAACGTTTCAGGAACTTGCAGCCCCTCTCAGAACTCAGGCTTGTCCTGTATGCATGTTTAAAAGTGCTTTTCTGCCTTGCAGAAACAGCTTTAGTTTACATCCAGTAATTCCTCTGTAACCTGCAGAAAAAATGCTCAACGCTGCCTTTTACGAATGAGACATTCAATCCTGCCCTGTAATTCCAGTCTGACAAAAAAAAAAAAAACCTTAAAACAAACAAACAAACAAAAAAAAAAAACCTTAAAAGTTTTAAGAGAAGTTGCTACATTATTCTTCCTTACCAGCAAGTGTTGGAGGTCAAACTTCGATCTCTTTCGCATTAGCATTTTAGGTGTGTAAATACTTGTGATCACATAGGAATCTAAGTCATGTGACTTATACATCTTACATATGAAACAGGTATTAATGCATGTGTATACCATGTGTAGTGTGTGTTACACTTCTATGATGCTTGCTATGAAAGCCTTGGATATAAATTTCTGGCCCTTTTTATTCATTATAAAAAAAATAATTCAGATGCTCTGTATGCTTTGGAGCCTCTGTAATTACTTTTCATAGCATAGCTGTTCTTTATACTTAGATGTAATGAAGATGAAGTTGGAATATGCTGATTTGGTATACTAAATGTCTTTTTTTACTATAGAGCTGATAAAATACCCTCAAACTTGTACTCGACGTACATACAGGCCTGTTGTGCGATGAAAGAGAAAATGTTACAAGGTAAAACAATTTTACTTCCAGATGAGTTTGAAGAAATGTTAATGTTTCCATTGATGCTCTCATAAAGTGAAAAACTCAGAAAGTTACAGCTGATTAGGTCTTTAATCTGTATGGAAATGATATGTATATGTATGTGTATGTTCTTTATGTCTTCTTGAGGTATTAAATAGTTACTGCCATAATTATTTTCTCCGCCTTTCCTGCCTGAGTGGGATTTCTGCAGTCCGTGTGGAGCTGTGCAGTGCTGAGGCTGCAGATGAGGCCTGAGCTAGCTGATTTAAATCTAGCTCCAGTACATTGGCATGAATCAGCGTTTGCAGTGAGTGCCTGTCAGCCCCAGCTAGCCTGGGGTGTGAACCTGCTGTGTCCATCCCTCGTGTAATGGCACTGGAGCTGTCTGAACTCACCCTCGTGCCTTTTTAAGAACAGATGACTGTGCGTGGCTGAGAGCTGGGGAGACAGGAGGGGCTAGGAAGGAAGCCAGCAAGAAAGGGATCGTGGTTCGTAGTTTACGTGTCTGTGGGCGGGAGGGCCCCCACCATTTTCAGATGCCATCCCTGCAGCCCCATTAGCAGCACAACGGGTATGAAATAGTTATTTAATGAACAATCCTATCTCTTTCAGCAAGTGGGTTTAATCAAACCCTTGCAGCTTAAAATGGGCAACGTCCTCAGCGCAGGTTTGTACAAAATGAAAGGTCAGGCTGGCGAACAGGGGCTGTTCCCGCAGCACGGTGGCAGTAAATACACCCCTACAGGGGTGTGTCTGCAATGGGCTCCTAGTCAGGGCACTCTGGACGTTTGAAGCTTTCTGAGGATGCTGTGGCTGGGAAGAGCTGTGACCGAAGCGTGGACTGCAGCAGCCCGGCTGCAGAGGTTGTCCTGGCAACCGGCAGAAGTGAAGAATCCCTTCATGGGATCAGCAGCATCCTGCTGGGCAGCCAGAGCTCTGCAGGAGTCTCTGAATTGCCAGTGACCTCTAGTGGCACAGCCTGATCGTGTCCCCTGCATCCTGACCAGCCTCTTCCACGTCCCCTGCTGTCCCCTGTGTCCTGATCCATCCCTGGGGCTTTGGCACAGGATTTAGGGCAGGATTGAGTTCTGGTCAGCTCTAAACCTGCCCTGTTCGTTAGTGCTCATTCTCGCACATAAGAGTGACTCAGCGTTCATTGTTGCTTTACAATGCGTTTATAACAATTATAAATTTTAACCTTGTCATTTACTTCTCTTGTTCATGGTTGAGCTATTTCTGGCCCATGGATGAGATGCAGTTCCTGTCTAACCAACTGCACTGGGTGGTTTTTGGGGCTGTGCTGTGGCGGCTTCTTGTTGTGGGCACTCCTTTTCTAGTGGTAAAAGGAATTTCCTTTCATTTCGTTCAAACAAAATAAAGCAAGATGTAACATCTGAAGATGGTGTCGGGCTTGAGGAGAAGCTGATGACATAGTATATTTGCATTGCAGTGTTTCGGTATTTTCAGATTCTGCTTCCAGTCTTTGGAAGACAACAAATGTTTCCGTGTGGGGCAGAGAGCTGAAGCAAGTAGGAAAGAAACTCAGAAAGGAGACTTTTTTTTTGCATTTGTCTCTAAAAACTGAATTCTGTTCTGAAACGAGGCATAAACTGATAAACGATTAATCAAGTAACACATTTGGAATGTAAAAAACCAAAGCTGTGCATGTGAAGGGTTGATGCTTTGGGGATCTGTGACAGTTTATAGAGAAGCATATAAATACTGCTTTTGCAGTAAGTGTGTGCAAAGGCTGTTGAATACATTTTATAAACTGATGTAGTGCACAGAGGTAAGAATAACGTGTTGCATTGCTCTTTTATATGTCTAGATGAATCAAAAGTGGAGACCAGCCATTCCAAAGAGCCTATTGAGCAGCTGAAGGCTGAACTGGCTGAACTAAGGGTGCTGATTGTGGACCAGGCTAAACATGAAGGTATGGAGGAAGGCAAGTTGTAATTACCCATAACTGGCTGCTACAAAAGCTACATTAATAAAATGTGGCTAATGGTAGCCCAAGCAATGGCAGTAGTGACTTGCCTCTGGTACCTGAAGACTGCAGCCTTCTCAGATCTGTATCCTTCCAGCTATGAAGACTTTTTTTTTTTCATGTCTAACATAACTCCTGTGCTTGAGTTGGGAACTTCAGGTCTGCAGCTTTGTGATGATTGCCACCACACGCATCTTTGCCAAGATTGGCAGCTTCGTTCCTGGGACTTGCCTGGTGGCCTGAACCCCTGCCTTTCAAAGGCTTTTCGTTTTTGGTGTGAGAAATGGTTCTTGATGTGTGTTCATAATAGTACTGCGAGGAAAAAATAATGTTGTCTTCTAAAATGAGGATGATGATCACTGTTCCAGCTGACATTTTTTGTTCATTAAAGGTTTTTATTGTGTAATTTGGGTTCTGATCAATTTGAGTATATATTTCACTTGTTCTTCTTCCTGTTACATGGAGTTGTAGATCTTTCATGCCTTCTGTCCTGACTCTCATCTTCTCCTGTTCCTTCGTTGCAGATGTGCCAGCACAGATTGCCTTGATTTCTGACAGACTCTCAAGTGTCTTGGGTCACAGCGGTGATGAGAACGATACTGCTGCTTTGAATTCTCGAATCCAAGTTAATGTTTTTGACCCCAAGCTGGAACCCTGCCATCAGAGTGTGAGTGCCATCTGTCTTGGGATGAGAAATAGGTAGGGCTGGGTAGGTAAAAAGGCAGCTGGATTGTACGTGAGACAGGTTGCTTTATCTGTGGCTACCAGGAAATACACTTCTCCCTTTGTCTGCTTTGTAGTGCCCTGCACAGACTCTACCCGTGTTTTAACCTCCTTGAAGTTGTTGGATGTCTGGTGGAGAGATCTAGAGATAGAATCTAATAGAGCAATCCTGTGATGAGCTAGGCTTTCCTCACCAGACTTGCCTAGATATTCGTTGTATGTTGAGATTATTCCTGGGCTGTTATGGGCTTAACTTTCTATCTCTTATTAGCGCCAGTGGTTCTGTAAAACTTATGTCATTTACAGATTTGTCTCCTTTGTTTTAACGTTGGAAAACATAAAGCGTACAGAGCACAAAGCTAGATCTAGGTATCCAGCCCAACAAGGAGGAAATAGCAATGTCTCTTGTTCCAGGTTGTTGATCTTCTGCTGACATCTTTCTGCCAAAACCTGATTGCTGCTTCCTACTTCAACCCTCCTGACAGGTAAGATGGAAGTAAAAGTGCAGGGAAATGAAAACTAGCTAATACACTGTAATTCCAACATTTGTCTAGGGGCCAGAGGGACTTCTGGTTGTTCATACCTACTGTGCCAGACTGGGAGTAGCAGGCTGCTTTATTCTGAGTTTCTGTAATCTAAGAACTAATGTGCTTTGATGTGTAAGTGTAAATAAAACCTACTTCTCCTTTTTTGTACTGATCTCTTCATAAAAAAGGTGGCACTTGGCTCTGCTTTGTTCTCTGTGACAGTGCATTAAAAACTTGCTGCAAATACTACGTGCTTAGGTTGGTGCTTTGAGCTCAGTGGTGAGGGATGGGGAATGAAGCAAACTTTTGTTCCTTTTGTCTGGTAATTACCTGCTGGCTGACACTAAAGATCAGAAGGAAAATGCTTGTGTTCTGACAGGGTTCATGGGGGTGTCTTTTTGGCACATTCAGTGATTTTGCAGATCCAGACACCTCACTCTTTATCCCTGATGCCGTATGTAATACAAAATGAGTGAGACATAAGTGCTGTGGGCACAGGAAGAGCAGCCTGATACACCTTCTCTCCACCTTCCTTCTCCCCTTCCCCCTGCAAGTGGCTCAGTTTGATTCTGGCCTAAATGAGCTATACATGGAGGGAAAAGCAGCAGCTTTCACTGAGAGCCTTCTTTGGAAGGACTCTATTAATGCTGTCTCCTTCATGATGTGACAGAAGTCTGTCAATGTTAACATGTCAGTGGAAATTGCTTTGTTGGAAAACACCGGTGTACTGACAAACTGCTTGTGATCCCAGCTGCTGACGGTGCTGAGCTGGGTGGCTGCTTCTCTGGAGCGCAGCACGCTTCGGCAACCACTGCATCTTCACCTCTCTTCTCTGCTGGTTTGCCCTGGTGACACAGGAGTGTGGGTGAATCTGCTTTGAGAACCCACATGAAAAGGAACAATGATGAACGAGAGCATTCCAGGAAGTTATTTCTAAACCCAACCCCCCATCCAATATCCTCTGAAGATGGTTTGTGTTCTGTCAGCTAAGTGGGAATGCTCCATAAGAAAGCCCTTCCCTTCCTCTGTTTTTTAACAGGGACCTTGTCATACTGCTTCTTTTCTACACTTGCTTTGTTTTACGTTCCCGTTTATTGCTCTGCCTCTGCTCACATTGTGCTCTCTGTCTGAAAAAGCTGTCTTTGCCCCAGGCGCAGTTTCCTCCTCTCCTTGATGTCATTTCAGAACTCTTCTTTGACTATATAGTCAGTTATTTGATGCAGGGCACTGGTGGAGTTTGTGCCTTTATAGAGGTCCTCAGTTCAGATGCTCTAAAAATGATACTTTCTTTGAGCCTATAAATGGAATTATTATCTTGTATTTATCGACAAGTATGGCTCAGGCTCATTGTGTCTAACCATTAATAAAAAAAAAAAAAGGGAAGGAAAAAAACCTCTTACTATATTGGCGATAAAAGAAAAACAGTAAAATGAGCGTGTGGTTTTTACCTTTCTACAGGCAGGGCCCATGTCTCTCCTTGTTTGTGAAGATGATATGTGGACACAGGAGGCTCATACCTGCCCTTCTGGGCAGGCTCTGTCAGCTTATTTATCATCAGGTTAGTTTTCCAAGCAAGAATCCTATGGTTGTAGCGTGCTAAAGGCTAGCGTGGCTGCATTTCCTGAGCTGTGAGGCATGTACCTGTCTTGACTGCATTGTGGAGTCAAAACTTCACTGGTTTTCAGGCTTCCAAAATTTCTCATTTCAGAAGAATAGTCTGGACTTGATCTTAGGAACATGAGCTAAATGTTTTCCTGTGGAACTGCTGCTGTAGTAGGTTAATTCTTTGGGATGTATTTTAAGACAAGCTGAAATAAACCAGGCTAAGAATGGATCCAAAAGAAAAATAGTGGGATGCTTAATTCCCAAACTTCCATATTGAATATTTCACTAGTAACCCCTTTTAAAAATAAAAGTAAGGCCTCCAAGTCTGAGTTGCACCAGTGCGTGGCTTTCTTTTAAATAACTGTTGATTTTATTTTCCTTTACTCATACTGAAGGTGAAAAATTAAAAGTCTGATAGACCAGATTAGCTGTCATGGAAGCTAAAAAGTCTTGAGGGATTCAAATTCTGCTGGGCTGAAATTAGAGCTAGTTGCTCCAGGTTACTCTGTTACAGAAATGTACAAATTTAGCTGCAGCTTGACAAAAGGAAGGAAGAACATGCTTAATTTAACTGGTGCCTCTTGTCTGCTGAATTGGTATCATTGCACTGAATTGCTCAATGGGCAGATGCAGTGTTCTGCTACTTGATTAATTCTGAGATTTTTCTGCAATTGGCTGTTTTGTTACAAGTGAAATTCATCTATTTCTCCAATTCCTTTGTCTGTCTTGCAGGGTCCTTCCCTGAATGATGCTCATATTTTAGGACTAGCTGCTTTTGTGATCCATTTAAGTGAATGCAGATCTTTAATTCCTGAAATGGAAGCTGATTTGGGGATTTCTCAGCCTGTTGCTGAAAAGGTCCTTTCCATTTCTGAGTACTGGAGCTGCTTGCTGGTGTGCAGGACCAAAGAGTCATTCTCCTTCTGCACGAGGTGAGGTTGTACATCCCCCACGTGCTTGCTTCCCTGGGCAATGGCTTAGGAGGGGTGCTGGGGAAGATCCCTTGTTCTTGTGGAGGATTTCCAGGGCATGTAGGTGCTGCATAGAGGCGCTATGCAGAGAAACAGACCGATGGCAAACCTGCATGAAATAGCATCCCGATGACTGTTGCTTGCAGGAGAAAGGACTGACTGGGTGCTCTTGAAAGTTCTGGTTTATTCGCTGGTGATTCATGCCATTAATATACCCAAGTATATTATATTGGTTTTGGGAGCACATAAATAGAAATGACCCCAAAAGCGAACGGGTTTTGAATATGTTGGTTAAAACTATTTTTAAAACTTAGTCTTTGCTTTGACTTTGAACTTTTGTGAATGGGAAAAGAGATGACTGAACCAGCCAGATAACTGAATTCTCTCTCTTGATCAGGTTTTGCACTGCAGCCATATCTTATCTGATGTGCAAGTTTCCGTCCTTTTCTCGTGATGATTTATGTGCCTTGGTTCCTCCTAGCCTTGTTAAAAAGGTAAAAGGAATAAATGTTTTGCTATTGCTCCTGAGAAAAATCAGTCTCAGTTCAACTTCCTGCTGCAGACTCTCGTGGAACTATAACTTGTACAAAGAAAGCTACATAAAAATGCCTCTTGGCACCCTACTACCTTACCATTTTGGTGTATTTGCTTGTTTGGCAGCTTCACACAAACAGAGGTTGCAATTTTTTTTTAATTTTCATTTATTTATTTATTTATTTATTTTGTGGAAAAGTGCAGAATTTTTCTGCCTTTGTTTCAGTTGCAGTACATTGTACCACGGTTAAGCTTGGAAGCTCGGGGAATCACATGCGAGGAAGGTAAAGCTGACCTAAGCTGGAGTTCCCTGTCGTGTCCTTCTCTAAACTACAGAAGAGCCAGCCTCTGTTTGTGGAAGCAAGCACGGTTTCAAGAGCTCCTGAAGGAAAAAGCATTCCAGGTAAGAATATTTCCCATGCCTTAAGTTCATGCTGGGATTCTCGTTTTTCAGATCTGCCCTTTACAATTTCCTTTTTGCTGATACAAGCTTTGTGTAAAAAATCTGATACCTGAAAAGTTGACATGACAATGGGAAGAGGTGATGTGTGCTACGTCATGCACTTGGTGTTATCTGTAGATTTTGATGGGGATGATGAAAAGGCAGAAATAGATAAACAGGACATAGAATCTTCACCCCAGGTTATGGCAAAACTTGGAACCTTGGCACGATACAGCATATCAACAAGAAAATTATCAGGAACTGTAGAGAAAAAGCCTGTCCCTCACCTCAGCTTTCCACTGCGTGCAGACTACAAAGTGATGATGACTCAAGGCACTGAAAATACTTTCTAGCTTTTTTGATGCTTTGTCTAAATGTCAGTGTTCTCCTTGCGTATCTTGGATTGTTTGGCTCTGCCTTGCTATGAAGCATGTTAGCATATCAGATATTCTCTTTATACCATCCTCGCAATATATTTGATTTGACAGGATTGCTTTTTTTAACCCAGTTCATATAAAAACTAGTGTGTCTTTGTGCAGAGGAGTTTGCCATATTATTAGAATGATTCCGTGTGCTTTGCTAGTTTAAAGTATGAGTCTAAAATACCTTTGCACTCTAACCTTTCTCTGATATTTACACCAGCCTGCCTGTTTTGCTCTATTCATTTTAGAGTGTTTCTGATAACCTGTGTTCATTCTAGTATCTACACTTTAAGAACATGGGCATTTTGGGGAATGCCAAGGGGGTGTGTTTGTGAACGAGATGCTCTATACACTTGCTTTCAGTAAATTTCTAGATTCCTGTAGGTTTTTAGTCTAGATTTCTTGCAAGGGAAATGGTACTGTAACTTCCTTGGCTTGATGCCTCCAGTTTAATATCTCAATCTGCACTGGGTTGTGTCTGGATGTAGGTGAGGGTAGGTTTTATTTTATTTTGGAAAGAAGGCAGCTCTTCTGTACAAGTTATTTACCTTGCTGATCTGCTCTCTTATCTAAATTGTGTTTTTGTGTATTTTTGTGTTTTATTTTTTTCCCCTCCCAGTTATCTTTCAGAGAATGGCTGCTCTTGGAACTAGAAGTGCACCCTGAAGAGGATATTCTTTCTGCTTCAGAAAGGTAAGTGCAGAGACATTTTAATCCCAGATTCTAGTGGGACTAGTTCAAGAGCCTTTCCCACTCAGATTAGGAAAAAAAGCCTTGAAGACCAGGAGGTTAACAACAAAGGTAAATAAGAAAGCTGCTGTGGGATACACATGCCTGTCGTCCACTACAGGCTAAAGCAATGAATTGCAAAGTTCAGGCAGTACTGGAGTGAGCTGTGTGTTTTACCTTGAGGAAGTTCACGAAGATGACCTCTGGCCTGCATATGCAGTCCTTCCACGTGACTTTTGATAAAACCTCCCCGTTTCCAGAAGCAAGAGAGCTGACATCTGGACATGTGGTGTCTGGTGGATGGCTTTACCTATATTGGCAGTTACTTGCCTGCTTGTGTCTGTCACTCCACGTGACTTGGTGCCTGAACTTCCTTTTACAGTAAGGTAAAGGAAATCTATCGCAGCAATTTAATGGTTCCCTATCTTCTCTTTCACTACTGCAGACAGGATTTCCATTACTGGGCTATCTATCAGTGGTATCTTCCAGCACCTTCTGCTTCTGGTGGCTGTGATGGAGACCTGGAAAAGGCGTGTGGCATTATTATCAACACCATTCTGGATTTCTCACAGAGGTATTCCCTTCATGACTTGCATGTCTGCAGAAGCAATAGTTCTACTAATGACCATGAAGCTAGGTGAATTTGACTTACATGGGGCTATGCTTTCCTGAGTGGAAGTGATTCCCTTCTCGCAGGTCTGGCTGCATGTGAAAGCTGGGAGGCTTCTCTGCATGATTCACCGGTCTTTGCTTCTTGCTTTGGGGGACAGAGGTTAAGGGCTGAAGGCACAGATGGTTCCTACTTTGTCTGGCTTTACGTCAAATTTGTATTCAAATTTGTTTGGCCAGACAAACATCAATGCCATTGAGGAAGTGGCTGAAGCTGGAAAATGAGGAGGTGCAGGGCTGAAGGAGAGTTACATCTACAGTTTATTTAAGAAATGTTGATAGTAGATGTGTATGCTCATGTGAAGCCATTTGTTGCCTTTTTTTTTTCTTTGAATTATGTTCCCTTTCTGGCCTAAAAGGGATAGTCACCTGGTATGTCTCCCTATTTCAGGTTGGACCTGGGTAGCTATGGCCAGTTGAAGATGTCAGTCAATCCTGATATTCTTTGCAAGTTGCAGGTGATTACAGATTTTAATGCGTATCTGTGTGTTCAATCCTTGAATTTGTTCAGGCAAAGATATTTCCTAGAATGTCAGTGTAAGTAAGGCTGATACTCAGTTCTCAGATGTGGGCAGTGGTGTGGAAACAGACAGATATTGAGCTCTTTGAATTACTTTGGAGAATCATAGGGGTTTGAGTGCAAACTAACACGTAGCCCTGATAAACACTGTTTTTTCCTGCCCCACCTTGTTTAGGAGCTGGTACTTGAGCTGGGCTGCAGGCGAAAGTCGCTTTCTGGCTGTTTGGATGCCAAGAGCCACTTCCTGTTTAAGATTCTTCAGGAAAGATTGAAAGACAGAAAGCACGACTCTGCTTTGGGTGAGCAGTTGTGGAGGCAGCAGGAGCTGCTGTTGCACAGAAGGTAAATGCTGACGTGAACGGCTGGGAATACCCTGACCAGGTCTGCTGTTCAGAGGAATCACGTTGTGTGCTTGTGCAGTCAGGTAGCCTCCCCGCAGATCCCACTGCAAGTGAAAATGACACCGAGTCCTGGCAGCAGCTGTGCAAGGGGTGTTTATTCCGTAGCACCCACATAGTTTAAATGGGTTTGTGTGCCATCGTGGGCTAAATGTTGCCCCTGTCAGTAGACTGGATTTCAAAGACCACACATCTTCCTGGACTCTGTTTACAGCCAGCAGCACTGTTAATGCCATCACTTGCATTAACCCTCATTAAATTACTTGCTGCTGTAACTTAGGAGTGCGTTTCCACTTTCGATTCATTGATAATATCTTTGAAAGTGGTCAACATATCTCTTTGAAATGCAGGTTTCTTTCTGGACAACAGGAAAAATTCCTGGTACAGTTCCTGTCAACATGTTTGAGCTCTGTCATGTCTGACATACTTATACACTCTCCTGAATATCAAAGTCTGAGAGTGCGGAGTCAGATTCTCTTCTTGATGGCAACTGTGATTTTGTTTTTCTCTCCTGCCTAAGGATTCTGGTAGGGCTCCCTGCATCCGCTCTGATCATGACTTGTCGGAAAGGAAAGAAAACAACGTTGGACTGTGAAGATTTTTTTCATTTTGTAAACTCTGAGCTGGTATGTGTGGCTAGCCAAACAACTTCTTGTTGGCAAATGCTCTAGCTAAAGATCTTTAAACATGGGTTTATGGCAGAAGCTGAGGCATTCAAACTTTTTCTCTCCTCATCTTGCCACAGAAGAACGTCTGTTCCAGAGGGTATGCTCTTCCCTACGACATCACCTCCCACTTCTTCAGGGTAACTCCTGCTTTCGTTGTTCTGCTCTGTTGTTCCTGCTAGCCAGAGCAGATGTTCCTTTTGAGGATACCTGGCTATGTGCGCTGTTCTTAGCAGTGAGATGTGCTCCCTTCACAGCTGTTTTGAGAATCGTTGGTATAAATTACAAAAAGCTGAGCAGTAGTTCAGGGAAGTGGAAAGAATTAACAGGAGGAAGTAATGGTAGAGACTAATTTTAATACAATGCAAAGTGCGTGGGGGGAGGGGGGGAAGAGAAGCTGTTGAACACGTTTCTTTTGCTGGGCCATGCTGACCCCTACAGTTACTTCTGATTAGTTTACATTTGGGTTTGGGAGGTACTTCAGAGCAGCAAAGTCATAGGTGTGCAGTCATCTTGTATTATATCCTCTTCCAGGGCCTGCTGAATGCCAGCTTGGACTGTGAAGAAGCAGCAGAAGCGGTCAATAATGTTCTAACAACGTGTCAAACCAAATGTCCCATTGTGCTTCTCTCTGCAGTGGTATCTGTTCATGTTTTTTTCATACATAACTCAGTTTGCATTGCCAGGATGTGAAACTTCTCATGTTAGTTATGTGTGTATGTGAATCCTGGGCTTCTCTATTAAGGGGAAAAAAAAAACACAACACAATTCTTTCTCGGTAGTTGGCTGAGATAGTGGCTGTTTGCAGTAAGGTGTGCAAGCTAAGTATGCCACCACTAATGCTGCTGGTTTCTGGCTTTCTCCCTAGCTCTGGTGGCCACGGTTGGAGCCAGTACTTTGCTCTCAGTGGAAGAGACTCTTCGGGGCTCCGCTTGCAGAAGAGTTGGAAAGACTGAGGGAATGCCAGTCCTGGGCTACGGGGTGTGTATGAGGCACCTGAATGTGGAGCTGCAGGCAGGAGAACCTGCTCGGAGTGAGGTAGCCTGGCTGTGATGGATCAGCACGCAGGAAGTCTGTTCTCTGAGACAGGCTGGGGTTCAGCAGGCAGTGCGAAATGCTAGTGCGGTCTGAGGCTTGTGGGACAGCTATGTACAGATTCCTTTGAAGAGTTGAAACTCAGAACGGGTCATTATAATCATTCAGTCTGGCCTTCTGTGTAATGTGGGTCAGTGTTTCACCATAAAGAGAAGAGAATCTTCTTAGAGGAGATTGGAAGGCAGAGTCCCTGTTAGACAAACACTGGCAATAGCCTTTAGCACAGTGTTGACTCATTCCCTGAAGCTGCCGCACCCTTCACACCCTGGATTTGGTTTCACACCCTGGATTTGGTCAATCTCTGGTTGTCCTGAAACTACTGACTGCTTCTCTGCTGTATCCTTCCCTCTGTGTCATCTCCCATGTGGTAAATCTGCTGTGTGTTCAGTGTCCTGCAGCTTTTCACTAAAAGTTGGGAATTCAGTGTAAGAATCTCCTTGCAGATGATTGCAGGCAGCAACCACGTGATTCTGTAGTAGTGCATGCAGCTACCTACCTGCCTAGCCTGTGATAAAAGAGATTTGGGAAGGCTGCTGTCTGCTGCTAGACTTCTCTTTATTTCTGCAAACTCTCCAAGTAGCATTCAACAATGGGGAAAAACCTGGGGAGAAAAACTTTTTTTTTTTTTTGTCCCAGTCACATATTTATGCCCTTTGCCAAAGCCGTTACACCTCCTCATTTACAGCTGTGATTCTTTATCTAAAACTCTGTCATTCATGCTGGTTTTGTTTCTTAGCTTCCTTTCTTCAGGAGGGGTTTTTCCTCTCTCTGGCCCTCCTTGGATTTCTGCTGCCTTCCTCCACTGCACCGTTCAACAGCAGTCACCACGTGGAAGAGAGAGAAATGTACTGAAGAGACTGGGGACTGACACAGAGCAGGCAAGACTGGGCACATTTTAGATGTCTGCTGTTCTCTACACTTAAAGAAGACAGAGACGTAGAATATCTTAAACTGAGAAATTGTAAGCCTTGTGGTGAAATCTTGCTGGTGGCTAGTTGATAGAATGTAGCTGTAGATTACCAGATACTAAATATTTATCCTAGAGGCAGGGTTTTTTTCAGATTTAAAATTTAACTCACGTATTGTTTTCTCTGTGAAGTTAAGGAGGATTATTAAATTGCTGCTTTAAAAAATAATCGAAGATTGAGAGAGTGCTGCAGAGATTGAGAGCTCAATCCATGGCATGCTAGAATCACTTTTCCTTTTGACAAAGGAGCTTTCCTTGTTAATTTTAGTTCAGGCATCTTGGTTGGAAGGCGAAGGAGATGCAGAAAGTGTTTGTTAAACAGGGGTGCAGGCATCCTAAGGGCTCTGGGCAGGTGTTCTGGGAATCCTAGAGACAGACTCCCGGGAGATTCCCAGGTGTGCTCCAGGAACACGTCTGCTGTTTCACCATGGCTCAGGCTGTCTGTGCACAGCAATTCTCTGAAGCCTTCTGCTGAGAAGGAAGTTGGGCTGCAGCTCTGCCAGGGGTGTGTTGATCGTGAGGGGATGGCAGGGACCAGAGCTCCGTATGGGGAGTGTCTCTGTATTGAGAAATTCACAGGTAAATCTTGTTCATGCGGAACCCGTGCCTTACTGGTTACGGCTAAGTTTTAATCCTCAGGGCAGCAGTTGCGGTAGCAGCTCCTCTTGCCGTGGGATTGACTCCACCGTTGTTTATACTGGTCTAGAGCCAAAAGCTGTTAGTCAGAAACTGATCTCACCGAGGTGATAGGTGCATTTTGTACAGGTGAAATAACGACAGCTTTCACCTCAAATCTTCCTTAAGATAGCAGGAGGGCACCAGGAGAATGAGAGCAGCAGGAGGGCTGAGTGTGACATGTCTCAGCAGATCACACTGGCTGCCTGGTGCTCAGCCTTTGGGTCAGACCCTCAGCTACTGCTCTGGTTTGGGTGGAATTCCCCAGATCTTTCTGTGGTGGGGACGTGGCCTCTCAAACAGGACTAGTGTGAGGTCAGATGCCAAATCAAATCCCTCCAGGTGACAGGCAGTGTGAAAATGCAAATCTTGCTAAGTCAGAAGGGGCAGTTTGGTGGGATCAGCCACCTTGGGGAATGAGGCACTGTGCTTGAATCCAAAGAGCCCTGTTGTTCTGCATGTGCCACTCCTTGTTGTTTGATTCATCCACATGCAGTGGTCTGTGCCTCTGGAAACTTTTCAGCTTAAGTGTGAGGTCTCTTGCTGCTCTTTTCTCTGCCTTGGCCTGACTGTTGTGCATGTGCACTCAGTCCTGTGCCATGCACGTAGCTTGCTGTCTGGCTCTGTCCTCTCTTCTCTCAGAAAGAGACAGGAAAAGAGAGGAGGTTGAGCTTTACAGCTCAATTAGCAGCACAATTAAGTGTTACTTTAAATTCCCAGGGTCCTTTGATTTCAGTTGTAAGGATCCGGAAAAGCAGTAACGTGTGGCAGGACAGGATTGCAATGCACTTGCTGAGGTGGGAGGCTGCACAGCATCTGCTGGTAGTGTGCATGGACCAAGATTAGCTCGCCTCCATGTTTACATCTATAGTAGCTTACTTAATTTTTCCTGTATTTGGTAGAATTTGCCATTTGTTGTCTGAACTGCTGACTGCAGCGAGCCTGGTTTTGAAAAACTGTGAATTTAGTGTGGAATTTACCCTCAGAAGCAATGAAGCAAGCCAGGCCCCGGTCTCTCTTCCTCAAATGCACTTCCTTCACCTGGAAGGAGCAGCAGTGCTTGTAGTTCATCCAGGTCCATCCTGGGGACGTACCCGGTGAAATGTTATTTCCTGATGTGAAAGTTGAGTTCTGAGTCATCGCCGCAGACACAGCTAACAGGTACTCTCTTTCCCTTGCAGCTTCTTGTTTCGCTGCTGTTCTTCTCGCTCATGGACCTTATCTCAGCAAAAATAGCACCAAAGGTAAACTCAGCCCTCGTGGAATTCTCATGACACTAAATGCATCTGATTGGCTTGGTTTGCTGCCTAGAAGTGCTTTGTACCAGTACTCGGAAGGCTGGTAGCTTGTTCTGCCAGAAGGAAGGGATCTGCAGCGTCCCAGACAGAGCCTGCTGAAAGCCTCTCTGTTCATATCAGATTGAATGTGTATTTCCTTCTATCTGATGTTATCTGCCCTGTCACTGCAGGAGCTTTTATTTCTGAATGACTTACTATTTATTCTCAGTTTCCTGCTCAGACTTTACACCTCCAGGTAGTGCTGGAACCTCATATCTATCTCTTGGCATTTGTGTGGCATTGCACGTTTCTTGTAAGAGGCTTTTCCTCAGGCCAGAAACACACACGGAATTTCACAACGAAGAGTCCCTAACAAGGAGGAACACGGGTTTCCGAATGATTTAGTGCTATGAAATGGGAGAGCAAAAACAACAAGGTCCTTTCAGCAGCTCTCTGCCCTAAGCACCCTCCTGCCTATGAATGTGTTTCTGTCCCTTTGCTGTCTTCTCAGCTTTGAAGTGCAACCATTGGTGTAGTCAGCTAGCAGATTGGATCAGGGAGCAGATTCAAGCTAAAAATAATCATTTGATCTCATCGTCTTTCACGGGGGGAGTCTGGAGGAAGAGTCATTGAGGAAAGAAATCTCTTGAGCAAACAGATAGGGGAGGTTGTTCCAAGTAAAATGAGCAATGCAAAAAAACCCTCCCAAGGCTTGCCCTCACTGGAGAGGTTAGAGGGGAAAAGTCTGCCACAGGCAACAGGGTGGGGTAGGTGCAGGACTCGCAGGGACTCTGCGGAGCACAGCTAGGAAGTGAGCAACCAGCTTGTCACCAGCACACCCGTACTGCTTCCCCTGCCCCTGTTGTGATGAAGCGCCTGCATTGCACAAGGGCCTGGTGGCCCAGGGAGGAACCCAGGCCCCCAGGCGAGGGGAAAGGCTTGGGCTAAATTCCTGAAGGTCCTTTCAGAGAGCATGTCATGTGCGTGATCCCTTACTGGGACTTCTGCTTTGATGCAACCAAAACCTAAGGTGATCTGTCCTTTCTGACTCCCAGGAGGGCGTGGACTTTCAGACCTCTCTGGAATGGTCCCTGGAGATTTTGCAGTGCCTGGAAGAGAGGGGCGCGTCCTGGCCACTTCTCTTCCAGTCAGCAGAAAAAGGTGAGCGAGTCCTGCCTCCGAGGGATGGAAAGTTGGGGTTTAGTGCTGGACAGTACTGCTCTCTTTGATTAATGAATGTGCTTTGTAAGGAGGAACTGTTGGGCCTTTGTGAGCTGCATGGGAAAAATAAAATTGCTTCAGTAAAGGCTGAGAACATCCTGCTTCTACCCTACAGTACGGTGACCTGGCTGAGGGGTAGAGCTGGCTGAAACTCAGGCTTTCTCCACCAGATGAAACAATACTAAGAGGGAACAGCTGTCTTCTAGCTGTCTTCTCTGTGTCACCACACCCAGGTGTCAGGGTTTAGCGTGGGCTGGAAGGAAGCCGTGCAGCCCCTGCGCTGCTGTAGCAGTACACGAGGTAGCGTGAGGACCGCTGCAGATGCTCAGTGCTTCTCTCTGGCTGTTACAGGCTCCAGAAAATACTTTGTCCTGCACAGCGCAGCCTCGGCCTGCCACAGCCGGCTCTTGCCTCTTGCGTTCTACAGGTAAGGAAAGTCCTGCTGGGTGCAGAAGGAAGGTGCTTGTGAGGGAGGATGTGGCTGGTGGCTGCCGTGCACAGCAGCATGCCTGGTGGTGAGCTGAGCTCCCGTGTTAGCTGTGCAGGAGAAAACACTGGATCATGGCAGGGTGACTGTTTCAGAACCCCTGTCTCTTTTGCTAGAAGTTTCCCTTCATCTTTGTCCTTCAGTGTCCCTGGCTGCATTATTGCTCCTG
The DNA here is from genome assembly GCF_964211825.1 of Aythya ferina. Lineage (NCBI taxonomy): Eukaryota > Metazoa > Chordata > Aves > Anseriformes > Anatidae > Aythya > Aythya ferina. Next base: position 1,327,155 of record NC_140308.1, read on the forward strand.
GCAGGGGGTGGCCCTGCACGCAATGGCACTTGTAAAACTGAGGGCAGCAGGAGCACGGCCTGGATTTACCTCGTGTCTTGCTGTTAGAAACTAAGGTGGAATTGGCGCTGACTGGACACGTGTGTGACTTCCCACAGCCTCACCCCTGGCTTTGACCACGAGCTGCTTGCTAGAGAGCAGCTCTTCCTCTACGTGGCGCTCGACCTCTACCTCCAGCTGCTTCAGCTCTTTGTGGAAGGGAAGGACCTGCCCCAGACCGACCAGGTGGGACAAGGCCAAGACCCTGCGGAGCACGTGAGTGAAGCTCAGTCTTTTTTTCCTCTCCTAACTCTGAACCCTATCCCTTTTCCCTTCCCCCTGCTGCTTGCAGCATCCCTCTGGTTCTCACTCTCCTGTACAAAGCTGTGGGTTCACATGGAGATGCCTTTGCAGGCAGGCAGCTTTTTCCCAGCCCGGGCTGAGAGGCTGCAGGTACCTGAACCCTCGGCTGCCCCACTTGTACGGGGCTTTAGGATGGATGGAGACATCAAGTAAATGATCTGCTCAGCTTGTGGCTAGGCCACAAGTACAGCCTGCTGGCCCCTGTTCCCCTGCTGGAGGCAGGGACTGAGCGCTGAGTGACACCACCCATGGGCTGAGTGACGCCACCCGTGGCTGTGCCTCACCTCGTCTGTTCCTCAGGGGGATCCCGTGGAAGTGATCTCCAAGGCCTGTCGGTTCCTGCGTGCTGCGATTCCTCGCTGCCCTGCCAGAAGCTTTGGAAACCTAGGACCGGTGCGTTGAGTGTTTTCTCTCCTCCCAGTCTGAGAGCTCCATGTCTGGGCAGCACCAGCTCTGTGTACCCTTTCTTGCCACACTTAACTTGCTCACCCAGCAGCAGGCAGCGTGCTGCTGTACCGCGCGTTGGAGCAGTAGACACCTGCTGTTGGAGCAGTGCTATAGCCGCTGCCGTCCCGCTCCCCTGCTGCAGGTTTGGTCTCAGCTCCGTTAAACATTACCCTCACGCACTCTTGCTTAATGCTTGGTCTTACAGAAAGTGCCAGGCACGGTTACGGGGCTGGTGTTGCAATTCCCACACGCACGGTGCTGGCTGCCTGCAGCCCCTGCTTGCTGCAGCGGCCAGCAGCAGCTGCCTGCACAACTCACGGGGGTTGCTGTAACTTGCTCTGAGGAAGCAACAACAGCCCTAACACCAGCCACCTGCCCTCTCCCCAGTTACTAGCTGCCTGTGACCAACTTGACCCCGAGCTGGGAGCCATCCTGCGGCGCTCGAGGCCAGCTGCAGCCCTGGACCTGGACGAGGAGCTGGTCCTGTTCTGAGGGCCAGGCAGTGCCACCACGCTGACTGGGGACAAGGGACAGACCCGCTGCTACCTCTCTTTCTCACCAGTGCTGTTTCTTTCCAATTACTTTGTAAATAATTTATTACAAGCATAACCATGAAGCTCTCGTTACAATAAAAAGTAGGTTACAAATTTCAATTTAGACTTACTTTGGGAATCTTTTCTTTTTTTTTAACCAAAACAAAACGTCTGCTCAAAGTTGCTCCACTGCCCTAGGTACCCTTACAGCCACCTGCGGGCAATACTGTACAGGCAGCAGCTTGTGCAGGTCGGTAACAGTTGTGGGCCAACTCTGCTTCTACAACTGTGTGCGTGGGGAGAAGGGGGACAACAAAGGGGTGCTGCCAAACATCCACTCCCCTGGGATTAGACAGACTCTTAGTACAACACTGCTGAATCAGACGTGAGCATGGAGAATCACAGCATGATAACAAGCTTTTTCTGAGCAAGCTGAAGCTAATTCCACTGAGTTCTTTGGAGACTAAAATGTAAATTAAAAATCTCCACTCTGCTGTACGGTTTCTACAGGGCTGGACTGGGAACGCTGCCCCGTCCCCCCTCAGGTGGGCTCCTGCTGTGCAGTCACTTCTGGCTTTACTGCCTGGCTCTCTGAAGTCCCTGAAGTATTTAGGAGGAGAATAGGCTCTGGCTCCAGTGGCTTGGTTTTGTCCTGAGTCTGGGTCAGAGGGTGCACCATGGACATGTGGACGTTAAGGTTATGGGCCTTCTCGAAGCGCTTCCCACACTGGTCGCAGGCAAACTCCAGCTCCGTCTCGGCTTTGTGTTTGGTCATGTGGTACTTGAGCGACGCGCGCTGCCGGCACTGGAACCCGCAGATTTCACACCTGCAAGGCAAGGCAGGGGCTCAGCACCCAGCCCAAGCTGTCTGGCACAGGGACAGGCCCCCACGTGGTGCTGGGGCTGCATGAGATGAACACCACAGCCCCAGCGGCTGGCTCATAGCACCTCCTAAAGCTGCCCTGGTCAAGCAACGCCCTTACCCTCACAGCTGGAGCTGAAAAGTCACCTACTGAGCAGGGACAGAAGGACTAAGACCTGTTCAACAAATGGATGCACTGGAGCTGAGGCACACACTGCACAAGTGGCTGAACACTTGAAGTGCCACATGCAGGGCTGGGGGCATGGAATTATGCTCTGCTAAGGACAGGAAGAGCTCAGCAGAGCTTCCTGATGCCTTCTGTCTCTTTTTTAGCTCTGAATAAATGATGATGTGCACTTACTGGAGGGGCTTGGCTCCTGAGTGCCGCATCTGATGGACCGAGAGGTGTTTGCGTTGCTTAAAGGTCTGCCCGCATTCATCACAGATATAATTCCGTACCTCTGCAATGGAAACAAGCAAAGAATGGTTGGTGCTGCTGATTTCTTAGCGCATTAAACACACACACACAGCTGCCCACAGTTACTGGGGGAAGCTGAATTCCTCCCCCTGCCTCAAATCCCCCACACGATGGCTTGTTACAGGCTTACGTGTCAGGACGCCAGCTCTGCAGCCCCCACAGAGCCTTGCTACAGCGCCCAGCAGCCTTGCACAATGAATCAGCTGGCACTGCTCAGTCCCCATGCGATCAGAACCGTGCAGACCCACCTGTGTGAATGAGTTTCACGTGCCGCTGCAGGTACCGGTCAATCATGAACACCTTGTTGCAGCCCGGATGAGGACAGGGCCTCTCCCGAACTTCTTCGTGATGCTCTTTGATGTGTTTCTGGGAAGGAAGGACAGAGTTCTAACCGCTCGCCTTAAAGCAGAGATCAAGGCTGAATTTTTTCTCCACAGGAAAAAAAAAACAACCCCTCAAGAAACGAGACCCCCATCCTGGCAGCCTTGCCCACCGTCACTGTTTTGCTGTGAAAAACCAGCCTTGCATCCAAATCCATCCCTGGCAGCGGGGACTTAACAGCACACAGCCCAGCTCGTTCCAAGGGCTGCTGCCGAGCCAGTGGCAGGCTTCCAGAACAGGAGGAGCACACTGAGCTACAGCAGCTCCTTTTCCTTTTGGAAGCACAGAAAAAGGCCAGGGACGCTGGACAGATTGCTCCCTTCCGTGACTCACCCAGGCACTCACCCTCCTGCAAAGCTCAACAGTGAACCACAAGTCCCAGACCTGCCCCTCGTATGAACACTGCTCTGTAACACCCAAAGCTGCAGGTTTGGAATAGGAACAAGCCCTGAACCTACCTTCATGCCGTCGGCCCCTCTGTAGACAGCTGTGCAGCCCTGGTAAGGACACTTGTAAATGGTGGGCAGCTCCTCCCTGCAAAGCAGAGGCTTGCTGTCAGCCAGCGTGCTGGGAGCCAGCGCCGCCGCCCCGCCACACCCTGCTCTTTTATTACCTTTCACATTTGATTTTTTTTTTCCAGCCTGGCTTAGGTCCTGGCTTCTTCCTTACTTTGGGCTCTTCTGCCTTCTTTGCTTCTTTGCTGTCACTCTTCTTGCTAGAAACCCTCCAGGAAGGAAGAAGGACATCTGTTTCACACCTGATCTTGATTTAAATCCTCCCACTTAACTGTCCCAGCATGTTACACTTGGCCTGAAGGCTTAGCCTGATGCCTGACCTGGCAAAGCCCAGGCTACACAGGAGCACACGTGCCATCAAATAAATACACACGAGCCGAGCTGCTGTATTTACTGCAGGGCCTGGGGAAGAGCAACACGGCCGTGCTTTAACCTGATGGGCAGCCTGGGGAACGCACGTTCCAGGTGTTAACGGGTCCCTCGGGGGCAGGAAGGCAGGGATGTGGGAGAACTGAGGCCAGGCAGGAAAACAAAGTTCATCCACCCAGCTGGGTCCTGCCCCGTGGCCAGCAGAGCAGGGGCAGGCTCCAGCCCTGCTCAGCCACAGCCCCCCGCCAAGCACAGCGCGCTGCCGGAGGGGGAAAGCCCCTTACTTCTTCTCGGGGTAAGGCTCGAAGGAGTCATCTGAAGATTGCACGTTTCTCTTCTCATTCTCATCATCACTCAAGAAGTCTCTGAGAGAGAGAGAAGATGCCCTTTACCGACACAGGACGCGGTTGATGCACCAGCACCAGCAGCCACACGCGTTCTCTGCTCCCAGCACGTTCATCTCCCCCACAGAACAGCGCAGGAACCGAAGCTCCACGTGTTTTCCTCCCCCGCAATCTCCCAAAGCAAATAAAGCCTCGGTGAACACAGCAAATAGCAAAATCGGCTCCTTTTAGGGTTAGATCTGTGTAAGATTAACTGAACCACTCTCAGGAGTACAAAAAATGGCTGTTACTGACAAGATCCGATGTTGTAACCAGTTCCTATACTCGAAAAAGTAATTTTATAGAGCAAGAATGTGATGTAATTGTCTGGCACAGGTTAGTTAAGGTCATTCAGTGCTTCCTCATATGTAGCAGCCACATTTTTTTAATTTTTGTTGTTGTTTTTTTAAACCCTATGCTATACAAGAGGCAATTCACTCCATAGCCAGGGCGCAGGCAGTAAGTTCTTGGGGTGCTTTCAGTGGGCCACGTTTACCTGCCATGCTGCACTAAGCTCGCACTCGGCCGTTCAGCACCTACACTCAATCACCAGCCGTGCACCAGCCTCACTTCACTCCAGGGTTTGGAGAACTCGGCCAAACCTTTGAGCAGAAAACCCGCCAGGCTGCCGCTGTCCCGCTCCCACTCAGACTTCTGTGCAAACGCTCCCACCGGGGACAATTTCTCGGGGTCCCACCTTACTGCCTGCGAGCTCAGGGCCGTGCACCCGCACCCCGCTGCCCTGAGCCGCGGAGGGGAACAGCGTGGGAGCAACACGGAGCCACCAGCAGCCTCCTGCCCCACGCAGAACCGCGCGGCTGCTTTCCCAGGGCGCAGGGGCTGGCGCAGAGCACGGCCAGGTCTGCTGGGGGCAACCAAACAGGACACACACACTGATGGGCAAACACCCTGCTGCGGCCGAGGGAGGGAGCTGAGCGCTGCCACCGCAGAGAAACCGCTCTGCGCCTCGGCTGCCAGCCCCCAGGGCCTCTGGGGACCGGGTCTCTCGTGGAGAAAGAGCTCTCCGAGGCCTCCCATTTCATACTCGCAAAGAAGACATTAAGGCTATTTTAAACCCACTCTTCTCTCACCCCTCAGAAAGGTCACTGAACTCGTCTTTTACCCGCTCATCCGACGTTGGAGACAGAACCTGCTTCCCACTCAACTGTCCTAGGAAATGAAGGAGAACAAGGTGCGTTACTAGGAAAAGCAGTGAGAACAAGCCAGCAGAGACAGCTGCCGGGAAGGCACTCTGACTTCACTCATGGTGGCTCATACTGGAGGGAAGAAAAAAAAAAAAAAAAAGTGCTCCACGACAAGTTAATGATTATTTAAGCCAAACTCCATGCCTCGCGTGCTCCAGGAGCAGCATTCTGCCTGCGCCCCAGGGACTGGGAGAGCCCTCACCCTGCAGCTGCCACGAGCATCTTTCGGTTTCCCCAGTGACAACCGCTCTGTACCCGGCAGCCTCATTCCCCAGTGAGTCACAGCTGCCTTCTCCCTTCCCAGCAGCAGACGTCTCACGTGGCTGTTAGAGATAAACACATCTCGACTTCTGGAACTCGGGATTAGCCTGAGGCCCCAAGTTTTCGGGGAGAGGGGAGCGCCAACAGGGGCTCCTGCTGCTCGGCATCGCCCTGCAGCCGCAGCTAGGGCGGTCACACCCCACTGCCAACATGTGGCAGGGTTAGGACTGATCAGAAACCTACACCTGGCAGATGGTCAGAACCAGTGACTGCTCTGCACTGCTCACATCCCTGGGTGAGGGCAGGGCCAGCTGAGGAACAGCCAAGTCTGTCCCTTCGATCAGAGGGGAACAAGGGACGGTTCAAGCTGCAGGACAACGCGGCCAGCCGAAGCCCTGCGCTCCCCCTTCCCTCTGCAAGGTTTGCTGTCTGCGACCAGAGGCAATTCTCCAGGCAACCTGCGCTTCCCAGTGGGATCCAAGTCCCCCTGAGGAGCAGCAGTCCCTGAGGAGGGCAGCCCAGCCCCGACACCGCTCCCTGGGGCAGCTCTTCAGACCTCAGCCTTCCCCAGAAGCCCGGGAGAAGACCAGAAGGCAAATCCCTTACCTGTGGCGCTGCTCGGCGGTGACACGGGCTGGGGCAGGGCTTTCTCCTGTACCGAGGCCGTGCTGTCCAGTTGTGGGTGAGATGAATCCCTGTTCTGCGGCGGCTCATTCTCCACGTTCGGTGGCCCTGATGTGGTCCCTTTGTTTGCGGGCTGCTGGCAAGGAGTCGTCCTTACTGGAGCATGCTGGGGTTTGGGAGCAGGAACAGCCTCGGCATTGTCTGCCCCTGCCCCGTTGTCAGTCAGACGCTGCGCCGTGCCCTTGCTCCACTCCCGTTTGACAGACAAGGCGTTGTCGACCAGCACCGTGCTGCAGTCGGAATCCGTGTCCATGACGTAGTCGTGCCCGTCCCCGCAGCCCCAGACGGCGCGGATGATCCCGCAGTACTCGGAGGACAGCACGCTCTGCAGGCTCGGCACCGACTGGCAGCCCCCGGCGTGCGCGTGCGCCCACGTCACCAGGCTGTGCAGGCACTGCGGGCTGGAGGTGATCAGGTCGACTGCAGGGAGAAGCAGCAGGCGCAGGGTCAGTGGCTGCAGACCCGCTCCTGAGCCACTGACAGCGGCTGGCTCAGGCTGGTGCTGCCCCCAAACCCGCTCCTTGTGCTCCCCACATAAGTCAGAAACTTTCCAGCACGATGCTGGGATGCTGGTGCCAGCGAGGATCCTTCTGGGGACACGAGGGGAGAGCTCGTGGTGGAGGGAGGACGGGGCAGTGTGAGTGCCCAACCTGTGAGCGCCCAACCCGGGGCGTGCAGGGACAGCCCTGCTGAAGGACACGGGCATTGCCCTGCCCCAGACACCCCAGAAAACCACCCCCCTGCGCCAAAACTGCAGAAAGAGAAGGGAGGCAGCTCCGTGAGCTGCTACTCACCCAGACAGGAGGCACCTCCCTCCGCGCCAGGCTGGGCCGGGGCAGCGCTGCTCCTGCAAGAGCCAGAACAGCAGCGGCAGCGTTACAGCGGGACCGCGGTGGCACGCGGTGCTTTACTACTCCCCGTAGCTACAGGGGGCAAAGAAACACAACGTACTTTCCTTTCGACTTGACGTGGCCCGTGGGAGACGCGTTCACCCTCTGGATGAAGGTCCTGAGGACGCTGCGGCATTTGTAGAACTGGGCATGGCACTTCTTGCAGACGAACTGGGGGAGCGCGGGGTCCTGGCGCACCGCCACCCCCACCAGCCGCTGGAAGTCCGTGAAGAAGACCTGATCCACGCGGCGCTGCTTCTCCGAGTTCTCCCCCATCACCGGGACCTTCCCAAAGGCGTTGCGCAGGCTCCTGGAGGAGAACTTCCCATGGCAGAGGCGACAGTATCCAGTGCTCAGGGCTCTGCCAATTCCTGCGGGAGAAGGGTCGGGTACAACCGCTCGTGCCTGCTCCAAGAGCACGCAGGAAGACTTTCCCCATCCCTCGGTCCCAGTCAGCAGGCTGCCTTCGAGGTCCTGGCCTCAGCACAGGAAGGCCAGGCAGGATGAAACCTCCTCCAGGACTCAGGGCAGCCCCTGACAAAGCAGGAGCTTGGCAGCATCACCGCTGTGCTGCACCCCAAACCTCCCGATGTCCCTGCCCTGCGCCCCGGGGAGGCTGCTGCAGACCCAGCTCCTCCCGGCCGCGGTGCTCGCAGGGCTCTCGTGCACCCACGCTTCCGCCAGCGCCATCCTCCAGCAAAGTCACTCTCCTCCCTGCCCGGCGTTTATCTCCAGAGTATTTATAGACAGCGGCCGCAGCCCTCAGCGAGCCTGAACCGCCCCAGCTCTCCCCCCTCTTCCAGGACACGCCGTCTCTCTGCCACCCCAAGGCTTCTGCCTCATCACAGCCCCCTCAGGGCCACGGCCGGGCTCCAGCCCCTTCCACGGGGACAGCACACGGCAAGTGGTGGGGGTCCTGCCCCACACCTGGGGGGCTGCAGCTCCTGCCCACAGCCCCCAGGAGCTCTCAGTGGCCACCCCAGCAGCACCCACGGAGCTGCAGAGCCCTCACAAACCTTTCGGAGGGCTGAAAACCTCAGCTCCAGGCCAGCCTCAGGCACAGGGGGCTGAGCCTGCTGCCCCCCGAGAATCCCCCCACACTGGGGGGGGGAGATCCCCACGGGCCCCCCGGCCCTGCCCCACACGGGGACCCCCCCACCGGGGCACAAAAAGGCGCCTCCAGGCCCCGTCCTCACCGCCACAACCCCCGGGGGAGGGGGGGGGGGGCCCAGCTCCATCCCGGTGCCGCCTCCTCCCCCCCCGGAGGCCTTGAGGGGCACGGGACGGGACCCCCAAACCCCCGCCCGGGACCGGCACCGGGACCCCGAGGCCTCACCCCCCCCCTCAGGGCCTCACCCCCCCCTCAGGGCCTCACCTTCCTCCGCCGCCCCCCCGGGCCGTGCCCAAGCGGAGGCCGCCGCCGCCGCCGCCGCCACCACCGGGGCCGCCACCACCGGGGCCCACCCCGCGGCCGGTTCGGGCCTCGCCGCTCCCTCCGCAGCCCCCCGGGCCGCCGCCGCCGTTGTCCCGGGCCTCCTCCGGGGCTCGGCCGAGGCCGCCAGGAACCGCCCGCGCCGATCGCGCTTCATCCCCGCCGCCGCCGCCGCCGCGGGCCCGGCGCGCCCCGCCCGGCCCGGCCCCCCCCCAACCCCCCCGCCGGGCCCCCCGGTGCCCACAGCGCCCCCCAGCGGCGGGGAGGTCCCGGCGGGGTCCGTCCCGGTTTAGGTTCCCCCCCCCCCCCCTCCTCCCCGCAGCCCGGTACCGGGCGTTCCGGCCGCCATGGCCGCGGCGGGCGGCGGCGGCGGTGGCGGGGCCGGGGCCGGGGCCGGGCCGGGCAGGGCCCTGCAGGCCGCGATGAGGGCGGCGAGCGGGGCTCTGGAGATGGACAGCGGGGGGAGGCCGGCGGTGAGCAGCGGGCACCGCAACGGGGGGGGGCTCAGGGGGGGCTGGCGGGGGGCTGGCGAGGATCCGGACCCCCATTTGTGTGTGTGTGTGTCCCCAAAAATGGGCTTTTTAGCATCAAAATCCCACCCCTCCTCCATGTGTGTGACCCCCCTTCCCCAAAAAAGGGCTTTTTAGCATCAAAATCCCACCCCTTCCCCATGTGTGTGACCCCCCCTCCCCAAAAAAGGGCTTTTTAGCATCAAAATCCCACCCCCCTCTCCATGTGTGTGACCCCCCCTCCCCAAAAAAGGGCTTTTTAGCATCAAAATCCGCCCCCCCTCTCCATGTGTGTGACCCCCCCTCCCCAAAAAAGGGCTTTTTAGCACCAAAATTCACCCTCTCCATGTGTGTGACCCCCCCCTCCCCAAAAAAGGGCTTTTTAGCATCAAAATCCCACCCCCCTCTCCATGTGTGTGACCCCCCCTCCCCAAAAAAGGGCTTTTTAGCATCAAAATCCGCCCCCCCTCTCCATGTGTGTGACCCCCCCTCCCCAAAAAAGGGCTTTTTAGCATCAAAATCCCCCCTCCTTCTCCATGTGTGTGACCCCCCCTCCCCAAAAAAAGGGGTTTTTAGCATCAAAATCCCCCCCCCTTCTCCATGTGTGTGACCCCCCCTCCCCAAAAAAGGGCTTTTTAGCATCTAAATCCCACCCCTCTCTCCATGTGTGTGACCCCCCCTCCCCAAAAAAGGGCTTTTTAGCATCAAAATCCCCCCCCCCCCGTTGTTTTTTGTGGCAGGAGGCCTACGTGGAGTACCTGAAGAGCATCGCCCTCATCTCGCAGGCCCTGCAGGACGAGGCGCTGACAGGTAGCCCACCCCCAGCCCCTGCTGGGCCCCCCCCTCCCCATAAAGGGGATGCTGAGGGGTGGGGGGGGGCGGCCCTACAACCACCCCCACTGTGCGCAGCTGGGGGCGAGGGGCTCGGCCCCGACACGCCGAAGATGCTGAAGCTGGCGGAGCAGTGCCTGGAGAGGGTCAAGTCCCTGGCGGCCGCGCTGGGTGAGCCTTGGTGGTCCTGGGGGGGGGCAGCGGGGCGGTGGCGGGGGTGGCTGAGCCCCTCCTGCCCTCCCCAGGCAAAACCAAGGCGAAAGCGGCCCCGCAGGAGCGCGCAGGGGGGCCCGCTCCCGTCTCCAGGCACCGCAGGGTCTTCTCGGATGAAGGGGGCAAGCTCTCGCCCTTCCTGCCGCCGGAGATCTTCCAGAAGCTGCAGATCGCCGAGGCGCAGGCAGCCCGCAAGTGCGTGGGGATGGGGACGTGGTGGGCTGGCAGCAGGGGCTGTGGGGTCAGCGTTCGCCCAGCCCCGCTGCTGGGGCCCATATGGGGCAGCCCCGAGCTGGCTGCGGTGCCTGGTTCGTGTTCGGGGTCACCCCGACGCCCCTACAGCCCTGGATCCCCGCAGGGAGCTGACGCCGCTGGAGGAGGCGTCGCTGCAGAACCAGAAGCTGAAGGCTGCCTACGAGGCGCGGGTGGCGCGGCTCAACCCCAGCCAGGCCGTGCAGAAAACCTCGCTGGTAAGGGGGGAGCTCGGGCTGGGGGCTGCTGGGGGCGGTGGGACCCTCACCCAGGGCTTTTGTGGGGTGTCACCGACGCAGCGTCGCTTTGCAGACGCTGTCCCTGCAGCGGCAGATGATGGAGAACCTGGTGATTGCCAAGGCACGGGAGGAGACCGTATCCTTGCCGCTGGGAGAGAGCTCAGAGCAGGGGCCGGGGCTGTGACAGGCTTTGGGGGCTGAGTTTTGCCCCATTCCTGGCTGTTTTGGGGGGCTGAGGCTGGAGAGGTGTAGCCTGTGCCCGTCCAAGCTGCCTCCGTGGCACCGCTCAGCCAGCACGGGGGTCTCAGGGGGCTCCCCCTGTGCCACCCCATGCACCCAGCCCGTGCTTGTGGCTGCTGCTTCCTCAGTTCTGGAGCCTTAACTCTGCCCTGGCCCAGCTGCAGCGGAAAATGGAGGAGCGGCGCCTGCGGCTGCAGGAGGCGGCCAACAGGTGAGGGCACCGGGTGTCACGGAAAGGGCTGCGAGGGTGCGGGGGCCTCGCTGCATGCCCCCTCACCCGGGACCACGGCACCCCCAGGAGGTTCTCCAGCAGCGTGGCCCTCACCCCCGAGGAGCAGGAGCAGAGAGCGCTCTACGCTGCCATCCTCGAGTACGAGCAGGACCACGTGAGTATGCGCCGGAGGCTGCTGCCAAAGGTGCTATGGGGCAGGAGGACGTGCTGTGGGGCAGGAGGACGTGCTGTGGGGCAGGAGGACGTGCTATGGGGCAGGAGGACGTGCTGTGGGGCAGGGTGAGGCGCTGTCCCTGCTGATGGACCACGGATTCTCCCTCAGGACTGGCCGCGGCAGTGGAAGGCCAGGCTGAAGAGGAGCCCGGCAGACCTGTCCCTGGTGACGGGGCTCTTCTCCTGCCTCCTCAGGTACTGCGGGCCTGGCAGGGGGCTCTGCTCGGAGCCGGGGGGGCGCAGCCGCCTGCCGGTGCCCCCCCCTCACCCCATCCCTCTGCTTCCAGCTTCCCCGAGCACCCCATTGCCCAGCTCCTGCGCAAGCTGCAGTGCGCAGTGTACGCCCGGCTGTACCCGGCTGTCAGCCAGAGCAGCCCCGAGGCCGCCCCCACGGCCCCCTCCGGCCTCGCTTTCCTCTCCCTGGATGCGGGGGGGCTGCTGCCTGCAGAGCCGGGGGGCCGGCGGCTCCGAGCCTCGCGCAGCCTGCACTGCATGTTCTCGGTGCCCGAGCACGGCCCGGCCGAGCTGCGGCACAGCCTCTCCAGCGCGCCCCTCGCCGACGGCAGCCCCGACGCCCCCGGGACGGAGGGGGACCCCCAAGCCCCCCGGGAGAGCTCCTTCGAGGACCTGGAGCGGTTCCTGGCCTCACCCGAGGACTGGCCCTTGGGGGAGCTCCCGGCCGGCCCCGGGCAGGCGGCGTCGCTGCAGGAGCAGCTGAAGGGTGTGGTGAGGGACATCCACAACGCCATCGGTGAGGGGGGGACGGGGGCATGCGGGAGGGGGACGGGGTCTCGCTGTGCCCAGCCCAGCGAGCTGCGTAACTCCCTCCTTCCCAGACAGGCTGCTGTCCCTGACCCTGCTGGCCTTCGAGGGGCTGAACACCGCCGCCAGCAAGGACCAGTGCCTGGCCTGCATCGAGGAAGCCTTCTTCCCCCCGCTCTGGGCCCCGCTGCTGGCCCTCTACAGGTACTGCAGCCTCGAGGCTCAGTTGGGGGCTCCCGTCCCGGCCCCCCAGCCCCAGCAGCCCCCCGTTGTCTGCCCACAGGAGCGTGCACCGGCCCCGCGAGGCGGCCCTGGCCCGCAGCATGGAGCGGCACCGCAACGCCAGCCCCGCCGAGCTGGGGCTGCCCTCCCGGCTCTTCCCCGCCGCACCCGGCTCGTCCCCCGCCTATGGCGCCGCCGTGGAGGACCTGCGCCTCATCCCGCTGGAGACGTGTCCCCGCAGGAAGCTGGACTGCATCGGTGCGGGGCCACGCCGGGGGCGTGCTGGGGGTGGGGGTGCACGGGGGGGCAGCGGGGACGCCCCTCAGCACCCTGCTGTGTGCCGCAGTGCGAGCCCTGCGCAGCATCTGCGAGTGCGCCGAGGAGTACTGCAGCGCCCGCGACAGCCGCGCCCCCGCCTCCGGCACCATGTGAGTACGGCGCTGCCAGGGGGGCGCCCGGCCCGGGGGGCAGCGGGGTCGGTGCTCCCCAGTGCCGCAGGGCTGCTGGTTGCTGCTGCGGGTGCTGGTGGCCATGGGTGCTGGTGTCTTTGGGTGCCAGTGGCTATGGGTGCTGGTGGCCATGGGTGCCAGTGGCCAGTGGTGCCAGTGACCATGGGTATGGTGTCCTTGGGTGTCATTGGCCATGGGTACCAGTGGCTATGGGTGCTGATGACCCCAGGTGCTGGTGTCCTTGGGTACTGGTGGCCATGGGTACCGGTGGCCATTGGTGCCAGCGCCCATGGGTGCCAGCGTCCTTGAGTACCAGTGGCCACGGGTGCCAGTGACCCTGGGTGCCGGTGTCCATGGGTGCCAGTGGCCACGGGTGCTGGTGTCCATGGGTGCTGGTGTCCTTGGGTTGCAAAATCCACGGGTGCCAGTGTCCATGGGTGCTGGTCTCCTTGGGTGCTGCTGTCCTTGGGTGCCAGTGGCCATAGTTGCCAGTGGCTACGGGCACCAGTGCCCCCGGGTGCCGGTGCCAGCAGCCCCCCTGAGGTGTCGTGTCGCCGGCAGCGGTGCGGACGACCTGCTGCCCCTCGTGTCGTTCGCGGCGCTGCGCAGCGGGCTGCCCCAGCTGCTCCCCGAGTGCGCGGCGCTGGAGGAGTTCATCCACGAGGGGTAGGGGGCTCTGGGGGGGGGGTTTTGGGGGATCCCGGGGGGGGCTGTGACCCCCGGTGGTGACGCCGCGTGCCGCAGGTGCCTGCTGGGCGAGGAGGGGTACTGCCTGACCTCCCTGCGGAGCGCCCTGGCCTATCTGGAGACCCTGCCCTGAGCCGCCCCCGGGACCCCCAGGGACCCCCCGGGACCCCCCCCGGCAAGTGGCGGGGCTCGGCCCGCGGGGGGGCGCTGCGGGGAGGGACACGCCCCCCCCTGGCGTGACGTCACGGTGGGCGTGGCGCGGGAAAGCGGAAGGGGCGCGGGGCTGGGCAGGCAGGTGGGAGCGGGACCGGACCGGGACCGGGGGGGGGGAACCGGGGGTGGTGCGGGGGGAGGGAACCGGGGCCGGCTCGGGGCCGCCGGGCGGGGACCGGGGAGTGCGGGGGGGGGAACGGCGGGGACCGGGGCCGGTGCTGGGGCGGGGAACCGGGGGGGCACCGGGAGGAACCGGGGCCGGTAGGGGGCCACCGGGAGGGATCCGGGGTGGTGCTGCAGCGGGGAACCGGGGACACCGGGACCGGTAGGGGGCCACGGGGCGCGGAACGGGGACGGGGGCGGTGTTGGGGCGGGGCAGCGGGGGGCAGCGGGGGGCAGCGGGGCCGGTAGGGGGCCACGGGGAGGGACCGGGAGCACCGGGGGCGCTGACCCGGGGGTGCCCGCAGGATGTGCGCGGGCCCGGCGGTGCGGCAGGAGTACCGGCGGAGCCTGGAGCGGGGCCGTGCGGGCGCCTGCCCCGACCCCTCGTTCACCGAGAGGCTGCGGCAGCGGCTGCGGGCAGAGCCGGGGCTGCTGCGGGCCCTGCAGGACGACGCCGGAGCCCTCCTGGCCCGGGGGCTGCGGGGCCGCCGCGAGCTGGAGCCGGCGCTGCGGGGCCTGGCGGCCGCCTTCGAAACACTGGAGCAGGCGGCCCTCAACCTCTACCTCTTCCCCTGGCGCAAGGAGTTCGGCACCGTGCAGGTAAGCAGGGGGGCTGGGGGTCCCGGGGAGGGGAGCCGAGACCCCCGGTGTCACCCCGCTGTCCTTGCAGACCTTCTCGGGGGCCTACGTGCACTCGCTGCGGGCGGCGCTGCCCGAAGCTGATCTCCTGCGGAGTTTCGGCCGCCTGGGCTACGCGCGGCGGGACGAGCACCGCCTGGCCGTGTGCCGCCGGCCCCCGGGCGCCGAGCTGGCCGCCGCCGCCTGCGGCTTCTTCGCCTGCCGGCTGGAGTGCGAGATCCTGGCCGAGGTGCTGCAGCGGCTGCGGCCCCGCCGGATGCGTGCCGAGGAGCTGCTGGAGGCCCGCAGCCTCGCCCGCGACGCGGAGGCCTGCGTGGAGATGCTGCGGGAGCTCGCACCAGGAGGCAGCGAGGCGGTGGCCGCCTGTGATGATGACGACATGGATCTGTACCGGGAGATGCCGGAGAACCCCGGGGACGGTGGGGAGCAGGAGCTCAGCCCCCCAGCGCCAAGCTCCAGGCTGTGGCGGGACCCCGCGGGGCTGCAGGAGGCCCAGGACGTGCTCGGGAGGAGCTGGGACCTCTGTGAACACAGCGAGCTCGGGCGGGAGCTGCTCCCCACCATCCCCAAGCCGGACGCTTCCTCCTCCTCCTCCTCCTCCTCTTGCTTTTTCCTGGAGCAGGAGCTCAGGGGGACCAGCGGCAGCCCCCAGATGCTCCCCCCAACCTGGCTGCCCCCTGGGGAGCCCCCACCCGGCAGCCAGGCCGAGGCCGTGCCCCTGGGCGCCCCGCAGGAAGCGCCCGAGCTGCCCTGCTACCAGCTGCACTCGTGCCTGCGGCAGGGCGCGCTGCCCTCCTACTGCTGCACCACCTGCCAGCAGCTGCACGCCGGCTCCTGCGCCGCCGGCCGGGCCTGCCGCAGCCAGCACCGCGGCCAGGAGCTGCGCGGCGAGAGGCAGCAGCGCCTCTGGCTGCAGCGGACAGAGGTGGACATGCTGCTGGCCGACAGCTCCAGCGCCCGGCCCTAGCAGGGCAACGCCAGGGGTGCTGCTGGTTGCCGAGCTCCTGGACGTAGCGGGGCGGTACGAGGAGGGCGGGCGCGGCGGGCCCCTGCTCCAGCTGCTGCTGTAAATGGCTCCGTGCGTCCCAGTAAAACGTGGCTGCCTCGCGGCGCGCTGGTCTTGTCTGCCAGGGAGGGAGCGGGGAGGAACAGCCCAAGGACCCCCCTCCAAACCGTCATGGGAGGGACGGGGCTCACAGCGCTGTCCCCAGCGTGGTTTCGTCCCTGGGGGGCTTCACCTGGGGTCATCTCAGTGCTGGTGGCACCCCCCAGAAGCAGCTCTCGGCTCTCAGCTGGGCCAGGCCTCACCTCAGGCTGGGGGGAGGCTGAGTTTGGGGAGGGTGAGGGCCGCATCCTGCCCGGGTTCTGCCCCAAGGACCCGGCTCACACCACGGCTGTGTTTGCAGCTGCTTTTATTGACAGCACAGTCAGGGTCACACCGCACAGCCCAGGGCTGGCCCCGCCAGCCCCCCAGGTGTCTCTGTCCCAAACCCCGCTCCCCCCATCCTCCCCCCCACAGGCCATGCCCCCATCCCACCCCCAGGGAGGAGGTGACGCAGGGCTGAAATCCACCTGGGGGCTGCGCTCCCAGCCCCAGGCAGGGCAGGAGGGGGATCAGAGCTGTGACGGGGTCACAGCTCGGGCTCTGGCAGCCCGCGGGTGTTTTGGGGTGAGCCGGGCACCCCTCAGGGCTGACGGGGCCGCGTGCCCGGCCAGCAGCGGGGCAGGAGCCAGCGACCAGCCCCATGGCCGCCCCCGTGGCGAGCTCCCGTTACCTCCCGCTGCGGGACGGGGCTCAGGGCTTGCCCCGTTTCGCCTGCGTCTCCGTCCCCGTGCTGGTGGAGGCTGCCCGCTTGTTGCGGTGGTGCGGGAAGGTGGGCATGAGCTCAGGCTCGCAGGCTGGGGGGCAGAGAGGCGGCTCAGCGGGGCCCCAGCTCCACAGCCCTGGTTGGTGGGGGATTTACTTACGGAGGGGCTTCTCCTTGAAGTAGGAGCTCTCCAGGCAGTCTTTCGCTGTCGCCCTGTGGGGACAAGGGCGCGTGGCAAGCTCTGCTTGCAGCCCAAACATGCTGCTGCCTCCCATCACCCCCGCAGGTGGCCTGCTCTCCCGGTCCCCAGCCTGCCCACGCTCCTCCTGGGCTCATTTCCACCCCAGCACCCACCCACGGGGCTGAGCTGCCCCCAGCCCGAGGGACAGTCCCTACATCACGAGGGACAGTCCCCTCCAGGCGGGCACGGTGACACCAGCAGCCCCAAGCCCTGCCCACGCAGCTGGCTCTTACCGCTTCTTGGGATCGTACATGAAGAGGAAGTTGAGCAGACGCAGCCCGGCCTCCGACAGCCAGGGGAACTTGTGCTTGAGGTTGTTGTAAGGCTGCTTCCGCAGGGTGTACTGACTCACCAGGGGCAGCTTGGAGAAACCCTGAGGGCAGGGGCGCAGAGAAATCAGGCACAGGCAGGCAGGGAGGGAGGGCAGCGCTCGCAGAACACCTCTCACCGGCCAGATGTTCTCGTTGGGCGTCCCCAGGAGCTGCACGATGAGGTCGATCTGGTGGATCTCCGAGGTGCCCGGCAGCAGTGGCTTGTGAGCCAGCAGCTCGGCGAGGATGCAGCCCACGGCCCTGCGGTGCAGAGGATGTGCAAGGAAGAGTCAGTGGTTGCAGGAGAACCCCCGCCATCCCCGCGTGTGTTTGCAGTCCTGGCTCCCGTGAACCCCCCAGGCACTGCCCAGCCAGCCTTGGCCCCTCCTGTCCTTTGTCCCCGCCCTTACCACATGTCAATGCTGGTGGTTTGCGTCGTTGTCCCCAGCAGCAGCTCAGGCGCTCGGTACCTGCGCAGGGAAGGGGCAGGTCTGCAGGAAGCCCCCGCTGCCCCCTGCGGGACTCGCCCCGTGCCACCCCGAGGCAGCACAGCTCGGGGCCCCGCACCCAGCACTCACCACAGCGTGACGACTTTGGGGGTCATGGGCTTCGGTGGCATCCCGTAGGTACGTGCCAGACCGAAATCCGCTGCGAGAGAGGAGCCCCGAGGTGAGGGGAGAGGTGAGATCCGTGCTCCAGCTGCTCGTGGAGCAGAGGGAGAGCTGCAGGCACACCTGCAGCAGGAACTGCAGGGGCTCACCTATCTTCACGCAGCCTTTGTCAGTCATCAGCAGGTTGGACACCTTCAGATCCCTGCCAGGAACATCGAGGGGCCGGTCAGCGCTGCCCTGCAGCCGTGGTGCCTCCCACACCCGCCCCTCCCCAGAAGACACCGAGCCCCTGAGCTGGCTGCTCACTGAGAGAAGTGCATCTCAGCATCCCTGCCACAGCTCCTACACTACCCAGTGTTTGCACCACGCCACACCCAGAGCTTCTCCACACAGCGCTCCCTGCTCCCGTGGCAGGGGCGCAGGAGCTGAGGAATCACCCCACAGCTCGAGGGCCCTGCAGGCTGCCTCCCAGCAACCCCTCCTCCCCACCACGCCTGTCCCCCCACTCCCACCTGTGGATGATGTACTTGTCGTGAAGGTACTGCAGGCCCTTGAGCACTTGCAAGATGATGCACTTCACCTGGGGACAGAGGACAGCGGCGTCACCCACTGCGTGCCCAGGAGGGGTTGCAAGGCACAGGGAACCCACGCTGGTGGCCAAGGTGCTTTGGCTGGAGCTGCAGCCCCCTCTCACAGGTGGCATTCCTAAAAGCCTGTCCCAACCTTTACCTGAGCCTCGGAAAAAGGCGTCTGCATGTTCTCCAGAAGGCTGGCGAGGTCCTGCTCACAGTAGCCCATTACCAGAAAAATACTGCAGGAGATGGGACAGAGGCAGGTAAGGCACGGTCTGTGCTGGAGCACCAGGAAGGCGTTGCCTCTGAAGAGCCGAGAGGGCAGGAGACGACAGGAGGACGGAGGGGGCACTCTCACCTCTCCAGGTGGTTCCCCACGACCACCTCCTTCAGCTCCACAATGTTGGGGTGGTGGAGCTCCAGCAGCAGGGTGATCTCCCGCAGGCTGCTGACGGGCATTCCTGGGGACAGCGAGAGCCGCGCTGCACGAGTGCCTCAAGCAGGGGCCAGGGGCGCTGCTGTCTGCATGAGGAGCCACCCTTGCCGCGGCGTCCCTGGTCCTTTATTACCTTCTTTCTCATTGTCCATCCGCACCTTCTTCAGTGCCACGGTCTCATCCGTTACGGTGTCCCGGGCACGGTCTGGAAGAGTAGCCAGGCGCTCAGCACCAGGAGGCAAACGCCGGCTTTATTCCCGATCACTGGGGAGGCGCTGGCACCGCTGAGCCCCCTCTCAGCCTCAGGCCCGCTGCCCCACAGCCCAGCACGCTCCGCTCCCAGGGTGAGCACCCATCCTTCCGCCCAGGCACCGTCCCCCTCCCGTGCCGGGAGGGCAGCCAGCCCCGCACTCACACACTATGCCGTAGGTGCCCTCCCCGATGCGATTCAGCTTCTCGAACTCCTTCACGCTCCGGCACCTCCCCAGCTGCAACCAAACCGGGGGTCACGGCCAGGAGCTGCCTCCGGGGGGGGCCTCCCACGAGCGGAGGGAGGCACGGCCTGACTGCGGAGCTGCCCCAGGCCCTTCTGCTGCAGGGACGGCCCCGGCCTGGGCCCGGTGCCCCCTCCTCAAGGCCCGGGACCCCTCCTCAAGGCCCGGGCCCCCTGATCAAGGCCCGGGCCCTCCCCTCACGACCCGGCACTCCCCGAATCCCCACCCCACGACCTTACACCCCCGTCCCTCACCCTCTCGGACGCCGGCACCTCGAAGAAGCCATCCGCCCACAGCCGGGGGAAGCGCAGCGGCTCCAGCTCCCCCTCAGCACTCCCGCCCTCCGCCATGGCCGCCTCACGCATGCGCCCTCCCCCCCCCCGGCGCCGCTTCACGCATGCGCAGTGCCGCCCGGCGCCGCTTCACGCATGCGCAGTGCCGCCCTCCCCGCGCGGGGGCCCTAGCAACCGTTGCTATGCGCGGCGCGGCCCGGCCCGGTGAAGGCCCCGGGCCCGGGCCCTGTCCCCCCCCTCTCAAGGCCCCGCCGTGCCCGGGCCCTGCCCGCAGCGCTCGCAGCCGGCGCGGTGTGAGCCCAGCACTGGCGTTTACTGACACCCGGCATCGTGGGGAGCCCCCGGACACGGCTCCCGGGGAGCCCCGGGGCCTCGCTGCCGGTGGCGGCCGCCCGCCCTCGCCGCGTGCTCCGTCACCACCATCAGGATGGTGTCCTCCGAGGGCGACGAGACGATGATCCTGGGGGCACGGCCGGGGCTCTTCTTGTCGGCTGCGCCTCCTGAAACAACCGGGGGGGGGCACCGGCTCGGTGGGAGCACCGGGACCACCCCGCTCTGCGTGGGGCCCGCACCCACCGGGGGGCCGCTGCCCCGTTCCCAGGTCGCGGGAGCTGCTTCCCACCCACCTCCCGACACCGGGCACCTGTGCTAATTACGCAGCATGTATATTAATTATATTTTAATCATTAAAACCCGGCCGGCTGCGAGCACGGCACAACGGGAGGCGCCCGATTTGTCTCCGCTCTCCTCTGTGGGGCAGAAAAAAGGCTGGAGGCCTCACGTTATGGGGCTGAGCACCGGTACGGTAACGGTAACGGTACCGGCAGCCACTTGGGGGCCGGAGCTCCTTGATCTTTACCCACGAGATGGGGCTGGGAATAAAATTTTCCCTTTTGGGGTCAACCGGGGTGGAGATGGTGACGGGCGGCAGCTCCCTGTGCACCGGGGGGGTGTCCCTGTCCCGGTCCCTATCCCCGTCCCTGTCCCCGTTCCCGTCCAGGGCACACGGTCCCGCCGAGCCCCCGTTACCCATCCTACGCAGGACCCTGCAGAGCGCCTGCCCCATGGCTGCCGCCGGGGTCGGGGGCCCTTTATGACGGCCGGGACACCGGGCACCGGGTTCGCCTCGCCCCGGTCCCGACCCCGGGACTCCACCCGGTCCATCCCTGCCCGGCTGCCCCCAACCCCGGGGTCCCGTTCTGCCCCCCCCCCTCCCCCCCGCCCTCCAGCCCCGGTGCCCCGCCCCACCGGGGGCCGCCCCCACCGGGCGGCGGCGCGCGCACCCCGGAAGCGGCGGCGGCGGCACCCGGAAGCGGCGGCGGGGCAGGATGGACGGTAAGGAGCGGGGGGGAGGCCCCGGGGGTGGGGGGGGGGGATTCCCGGGGTGGGGGGTCCCGGTGCTGAGGCCGCTCTCTCCCCGCAGACACGCTGTTCCAGCTGAAGGTGAGCGCGGCGCTGACCCCGACCCCACACCGGCAGCCCCGGGACGTGCCCGCCGCATAGGGGCCGGTAACGGCGGCCGTGCTGCGGGGGGGGGCCAGTGAGGAGCGTTATGGGGTTCCTTGGGGGCGGGGGGGGGCACAGGGACCCTTTTACCCTCCCCTTTTACCCTCCCCTTTTACCCTTCCTCTCTTTTCATCCTTATATTTACCCTTTTTTTTTTTACTCCCCCTGTTTTTAACCCCCCCCTTTGAACCCCTCCGTTTTTAACCCCTCCCTTTGTGCCCCCCCTCTTTTAACCTCCCCTTTGTGCCCCCCTTTTTTTAACCCCTCTCTTTTAACCCTTCCTTTTTACCCCCCTTTTTTAGCCCCCTCTTTATACCCCCCTTTTTTTACCCCCTCTCCCTTTTAACCCCCCCCAAATGTCCCTGTGGGTCCCGTTCTAACCCTGGCTCTGCTCGGCACCCCGGGGTGCTGCCCCCCACGAGCAGCCCTCCCCGGGGAGGTGGTGGCGCTCCCCATGCCCCCAAGTTGCTGCTGCCACCACCTTCCCCGCGGTGTCCCGGCTCTAACCCCTGCCTCCTTTCCAGTTCACAGCCAAGCAGCTGGAGAAGCTCGCTAAAAAGGCTGAGAAGGACTCCAAGGCGGAGCAGGCAAAGGTCAAAAAGGTGGGTGGCAGCTCCTCATGGGGCCACGGGTGCTGTGTACAGGGGCTGGGGACCCTTCCTCCCCCCTTGCCCTGCATCGAGGGATGGGGCAGAGGGGCAGTGCCCGTCTCCAGGCTTTGTGTGCACCACCAGTCACAGAAAGTTGGCCTCAGAATGCTTTAGGAATGTTTTTGTTTCACTGGGAGCGTGCTCAGGCACAGGCTCCCCAGGGAAGCAGTCCCAGCCCTGAGCTGATGGAGGTTGAGAAATGTGTGGGCGTCGCTCAGGCATCGGCTCTGACCGCTGGGGGGCTGCGAGTTGGACTCGAGGACCCTGGTGGGGAGCACAGGGGGGTTCTGTGATCGTAAGTCCCACGCTGAGATCCCGGCTCTGCTGGTGCCTCCCTGTGACGCCGAAGAGGATTTCAGATTTCATTCCATCCCGAGGGTGTGCTCCCTGTTGGCACGGGGTCACAGCAAAGCTGCTTCCTGCTGGAGGCCTGTCAGGCAGGGATGGATCGCGCGGGTTTGTGAGCACAGAGTGGGTTCTTGGTGCCAGCAGCTGTCCTCTGCTCTTCCAGGCCCTTCAGCAGAAGAACGTGGAGTGTGCTCGTGTCTACGCGGAGAATGCCATTCGCAAGAAGAACGAGGGGCTCAACTGGCTCCGCATGGCTTCCCGCGTGGATGCCGTGGCCTCCAAAGTGCAGACGGCAGTGACGATGAAAGGGGTAAGGGTCTCTTCTCCAGTGGGGGGCTTTGAGGGTGGTCTGCGCCCTGTAGAACCTGCCTTGATCACCTCAGGCTCCCCTGTGCCCAACAAGGATCCCGTGAAGCTTCGTGTTGAGCCCAGGCCCTGCTGTTCTGGGGTCTGGTGCAGCTTCTGAAGTGTCAAAGAAGGCACTGCAGCAGAGGGGCTGCTCCTTGGGGCTTGTGCCTGCTCCCCTGCCCCTGCTACCCCCTGTGTGTGTGTCTGGAGGGGGGTGGGCTGGGATCTGCCCTCCCCAGGGGTGCACGGCTGCTGTGCCCCCCCCTGGCTGTGCCCTGCCCAGGGCTCTGTGCCAGGGATTTGCTCTCAGCAGTGATGACTTTGCTTTCAGGCAGTACCCATTAAGCAATTTCCTCCTCTTGCAGGTGACAAAAAACATGGCCCAGGTGACAAAGGCTCTGGACAAGGCTCTGAGCTCCATGGACCTGCAGAAGGTGTCTGCCGTGATGGATAAATTCGAGCAGCAGGTCCAGAATTTGGATGTTCATACGTCGGTAAGTGGAGGAGGCCTCGAGGGGCCTGGGAGCTCTTCTGTGTGTCTGGTGTGAGAAGAAAGAGGCTGGGCAGGCCCCGGCTCTGCTGCCCAGCAGGGAAGGCTTTGCTGTAGCCTTGTTGTCAGGCTTGAGGCCGTGGGGACCATTCCGGGGCAGGGGCAGTGGTGATGTGGGGTCTGTGGGGTGATTTTTGAGGGAAAGAAGTCGTGCTGGGCCGAGCAGCTCTGCCTGACGGGCTGTCTCTGTTTCAGGTCATGGAGGACTCCATGAGCTCCGCCACCACCCTGACCACGCCGCAGGAGCAGGTGGACAGCCTCATCGTGCAGATCGCCGAGGAGAACGGCCTGGAGATCATGGACCAGCTCAGCCAGCTCCCCGAGGGGGCTTCGGCGGTGGGCGAGAGCTCGGTGCGCTCCCAGGAGGACCAGCTGTCACGGAGGTTGGTTCTCTGCAGCCCGAATTCTTCACGGGGATCTCTGTCAGCACGAAAGGTGTTAATTAGCACGTCGTGCTTGGCCGAGGGGGTGCTGAGCTCCTCTGTGATGCTCAGGCGAGCCGGAGCCCCGCGGTGTGAGCCCTCGCTGCACCCATCCAGCCCTGGGAAGGGCGCAGGCAGGCGAGGTGGCCTCTCAGGGCTGGGGGTGGCCACTGGCACGTGGCAGCAAGCTGTCCTCGATCTGGCACCACACCGTCTGCCCTGCTCCGTGCTCGCCCTCACGCAGCTGCTGCTGTGCTGGGAAGGCTTGGCACTGACCCGCAGCCAGCTCCGGGAACAGGCTGTCTCCCTGGAACTGCCCCAGGAGGAGCCGATCAGCTTCCTCTCCCCGCTCCCTCCCCGTGTGCGATGGCCCCGGCCCCGTGCAGCCCTTTGGGGGGGGCACCAGGCATCTGCAGCCACGAGGTACCCACGGGAGGAGCTGGGAGCCCCATTTCTGCAGCAAAATAGCTGCGCTGACAACAAATGCTCCGCGTTTCCTGCAGGCTGTTAGGGTTGCGTGCTCTGGGGCAGGATTTCTTGCCTCTCCACCGCTGGAGGGAGGCAGAGGCGTGCCCTGGGCTTGATTCCTCGTAGGTTCTTCCTGTCCGGCAGCTGACCCTGGCTGCTCTCATGCCACTTCCCTCTTGTTTTCTCCCTTCCAGGTTGGCTGCCTTGCGGAATTAAGGCCTCCTGCCTCCCCCGCGGACTGCTGCCACACTGCTTGTATGGTGTGTGGGGACGGAGGGACCCAGGACTCCTTCCCCTCTGCCCCTTACGTCCTTGCTCTGACCTGCTGGCCGGGCAGGGCCGGCCCCTCCTGCAGCAGCACGTCCCCAGCCCTGCCCGCCTCCCTGCAGCCTTCTTTTGGGGTGCGACGGTGACCAGAGCAGGCAGAGATCCCGGCGGGGGGGGGGTATGGAGCAAGGGCAGCCCTTCTCCGGGCTCGACGGATGCTTCGCTGGTTCTGATTTTAGGGTGATTTTAAGGTGATTTTAGGGTGTTTTTCATTTGAGGGGCGCTGCTGGTTTCTCGCAGCGCCCCCTGATGCGACGTGCCACTCCTGATTTAACACTAAACGAATCCTTCTGGGGGTGGGTTGCGGCGGCTCCCGGGGTGCTGGTTGCCTGCCTCCTCCGTGCGTAGCACTCCTGTTACCTGCTGCAGGGCCTCCCAGCTGTGGGCAGCACCCGGCAGGAGCCCGCAGCGAGCAGCTATGCCCTTAGCATTGCGGCAGGAGGGCTGGGGGCTCGCTCCCCGCGGGGCTGTGGTGTTTTTGGGGGGCTTTGTGCCTTGCAGGAAGGCGGGGGTTCACTGCCACACCTCTGACCTAGCAGCGCCCTTCCCCAGCTGCCCGATTTGTAGCCATACCTGCTGGCCCTGCTTGCAGACCTCGCCTTGCCCACCTGCCTGGTCCTTGCAGGCTGATCCTCCCCGCGTCTCTACCACGAAGTGGCCTTTGAAACGCTCGTCCTGCCCCGTAAATCCCCCCCGTGCCCCCTCCCCGTGCTGCAGGCAGCGAGTTACCGGGGTCGTGACCGTCCCGGCCGGATGGGCGTACCGGGGCGGGTGCCAAACCCTCCTGGGCACTCACCCGCCTGTCCCCTGGGTCCCCCTGCTGCCCTCTGCTCTCCTCTGCCCCCACCTTGCCACATCCCCGTGCCCGGGGGGCTCGCAGGGGGCTGGGTGGGAGGCACGGTGCTCGGCTCGCAGGGAAATGGGGCTGCCCGGGGCTGAGGCTCCCGGCACCCCGTCTTCCTGAGGTACCGAGTGGGTGGGAAGCTTGCGGGAAGGAAATTCGGCTTCCTTTGGCTCTCAGGGGGCGGAATTTCAGCCCTTTTCCTGCAGGCCATGAGCAAGGACTCTACAGCCACCCAGCCCCACAGCGCTGGAGCTGCCCCGGGTGCCCGCGGCGCTGAGCTGTGCCGCACGCGGCTGCTGCTGCCACGGGCAGCTCCCCTCCTTCAGCTTTAGCGGGGATTTTCAGTCCCACACAGCAGCCCCACGGGGCCGGGCTGAGAGCAGGGGGCTATCGGGGGACAGGGGAAGCGTGGGGACGGGCGGCAGCCCCCGCACACCTCCGGTGCTGGCACCCAGCCCGGCTCAGGCCACGGACACAGGGCAGGACACGCTCCAGGCCGGGGCCATCTCAGTGCTCGTGACAAAAACACTTCGTGCTGTTTGGGTTATTTTTTTTTTTTTTTTTTTTCTGAGTTCAGTGGCCTTGGCTGCATGTGTCTAGCTGAGAGAGCCTTCCGCCCTCGTGTGCTGTGGTGGGGGGGGTGACATCAGGGCAGCAGGAGGCACTTGGGGCTGCAAAGCCACTTGTGCACCATGGAGCGGGGCTGCCACCAGCGTCTGGCCCTGCATTGACACCAGGCTGGGGGCTGGGACGTGCCCCCAGCCCCTGGAACCGCTCCCCCTTCCCCTGTGATGTTTGTCTTGATTCCTGTTGGGTTCGTGTTGTTGTGTTTTGTTTTTCTCTTTTTTTTTTTTTAAGCTCGTCTCCGTTGCCTTTTTCTTCTCCACCACACTGTTGATTACCTTCTGCTATTTTAAATAAAAACTGCCTGAACATCCCTCGTGGCGTGCGCAAGGGGCTCGGGCACAAAGAGGGGGGCCGGGCTGTTCCCCAGCTGCTTTTGGGGGCTGTGAACCCCACCGCAGCTAGGGACAGAGCTGGGGGTCCTGGGGGGCTGAGGTGGGGAGCAGGGGGAGGCCGGGCCTGGCCCCCTGGGACGGGGCTCACAGCCTCGGGGGTGGCAGAGGGGAAGGCCCCTGACGTGCTGGGACACCCTGCGTGCCACCTACCTACGCCTCCCAGCAGGGCCCAGTTCCCTTCCTGTGGCTGAGCTGGGGGAACTGGGACGAGCAGGAGCTGCCACAGCCCCGCTGCGGCCACCGCCGGCTCCTGGGGGGCCGAGGCAGCCCCCTCCCTCCCCACTGCTTTTCCCGGCAGCGTTTTGGAGCCGCCTGGCTCCCTGCGCCCTTCCCCAAACCTCTCCCAGAACCTCGTGGGGGGAAATTTGGGCTTGCCAAGGGGGAGCTGCCCCCCCCCCCCCCCAGGAGCTCTGCCCTTTCCCATCGCGAGCACCCAGCGCTGGTGGGTGCCAGCCGGAGGGGGCTGGGGGCTCGTCCCCTCCCCTCCTCCTGGCAGCCGGGCTCCGCGCCGCAGCCAAGCCGCGAATGGCACAGGAAGGTGGCTCTGCCTCGCGAGCTTGTTTTCCCCGGTGCCCAAAGCCGCCTCCGCTGCGAAGACAGGCTGTTCCCAAATGCGAGAGGAAATTGCTAAGAAGATGATTGAGTAACCAATTAATTCGCTAATGATTAATGGAAGCATCCTGCGGAGGCAGCCCCGCCGCCACCTGGCCGGGTGTTGTGGTGATGTCTCACTCCTGGTGTGGTGGCAGCCTGGCTGCTGCCCCGGGGTGGGCACCCACCGAGTGCCTCCACCACCCTTGGGTGCCCAGTGCTGTGCCAGGGTGCCATCAGGGTGCCGGGATGGCTGGTGGCACGCCGTGGTGGCTCGTCACCGCAGCGGGGCAGGTGCCAGCCCCACCACGCAAACCCTGGGGGCTCGGGGGCGATGCGCGCTGCCTGGCACGGCTTCATTTTGCTCGGGGTAAGGTGCGGCAGGATCCGGCCGTGCCGGGGGTGCCCAGCACCCTCAGCAGGATGCTAGGAGAGCAGGGTGCTGAGCAGGGGCAGCGCCAGCACCAGGGCTGCCGGCAGGAGCGGGGCTGGGCCGGCCCCGCTGGTGTCGCTGGTGTCACTGGTGTCACCGTAGCCGTAGCTCGTCCTGCACTCCCCCGACAGCTCCTCGAGGGCGATGGGCTCCTCCAGGGGTGCCATGCCCTGCAGGGACACCTTCACCTGCGGGGGGACAGGGTGGGTTCCTGCGGTGAGTTGGGGTCCCCGCGTGCCACGCCGCCCCGCGGCACCCTCACGGTGCTGCCCCGCGTGTCCCTGTGCCCCCCTATGTCCCCGAGCACCCTGGTGCCCCGCTTATCCGTGCGTCCCCACGTCCCAGCACCCTGCACATCCCCGTGCCCCACTCACCTCCTCCACCTTCCTGAAGACACGGAGCAGGTTGTCCGCCAGTGCCGCCCTCACCTCCTGCTCCGTCCAGCCCCTGCGCAGCAGCTCCGCCACCAGCTCCGGGTAGGTGGAGACGTCCTCCAGGCCCGTGGGCAGTCTGTGGCACCCCGAGGCTCAGAGCCCGGCCTGGCAGCACCCCCGTGTCCCCCCCTAGCCCCCCAGGCAGGGCATGGGGGCACCCCATGGCTGATCCTGACCTTTTGGGCCACCCCGTCCCAGTCCCTGCGCGCTGCCACCCGCGTTACCTCGTGACGCCGTCGTAGTCCCCACCAAAGCCGACGTACTGGGGGCCTGCCACATTCTTCACGTAGTCCATGTGGTCTGAGGGTGCAGGGGGGAGGTTGAGCAGGTGGGGGGACACCGCACCCCTCCCCTCACCCCCCCCCCAAGTCCCTGCCCGCTGCCTCACTCGCCACGTCGGTCAGGTTGGCCTTGTCACTGCAGGTCACGTAGTCGTTGTAGAAGTTGACCATCACCAGCCCTTCCTTGGCGGCCTGGGGGAGAGGAGGTGGTGCTGAGCCCCCTGGGCAGCCCTGCCGGACCCCCCCCGTGCCCCCCGCTGGTGCTGGGTGCTCACCACCATCCTCAGCACATCGTCCGGCACGTTGCGGCGGTGCGGGCAGAGGCCGTAGGCAGAGGAGTGGCTGAAGATGACGGGGGCTTTGGAGATGTTCAGCACCATCCTCATGGTGTCCACCGAGACGTGGGCCAGGTCCACGATCATGCCCAGGCGGTTCATCTCCTCCACCACGGTCTGCAGGGACGGGGTGAGGGCTGGGGCAGCCCCACAAGGGGACACCATGCACCGGGGGCTGGCTGTCCCCAAACCACGTCCCCCCCCCTCAGCTCCGGGGTGCTGCACCCAGCTCCATCCCCGCTCACCTTCCCAAAAGCCGAGAGGCCGTGGTGCACGGGTGACTCCTCCGCCGTGTCCACCAGCCAGTTGTCAGCCCTGCGGAGCCAGCAGAGCGTCAGAGCAGCCCCCCAAAAGCCCCCCAGCCTCCTCCCCGTCCCCGCCACCCCCAGCCCCAGCCGTGCCCCCGCACCAGGGCGTGTTGCAGCTGTGGGTGAGGGTCATGTAGCGGACGCCCAGCTGGTAGAAGGTGCGCAGGACGCCCAGGCTGCTGTCGATGGAGTGGCCGCCCTCCACGCCGATGAGGCTGGCCACCTTCTTGTTCCGAAAAGCCTCCTCGATGCCTGCGGGCGGGCAGGGGGCGCTCAGCCGAGCACGGGCACCGGCAGCCCCTCGCCCCCCGCCGCCGGTCCCACACCCGCTCACCGGCGCTGTCCACGACGCAGGCGAAGGTCTCGGGGTAGAGCTGGCACATGCGGTGCACCACGTCGATCTGCTCCAGCGTGCGCTTCACCGCGTCCTTGTTCTGCGTCTCGCAGGGCACGTACACCGACCAGAACTGTACAAGGAGGCGGGGGGTGAGAGCCCAGACCCCGTTTTGGGGTCTCCCCGGTGCCCGCGCCCCGCTCGCCGCCCCACCTGGCCGCCCACGTGGCCGGTGTTCAGCTTGGGGATGTTGGTGTGCGTGCCGTTCAGCTGCGTGAGGTTGGACTCCGGCAGCCCCAGCCGGTTGTTGAACCTTTTGAGGAGCTGCCAGGGCAGGTCGTTGTGCCTGGGCCGGGGAGAGAGCGGAGTGAGGGGCTGTCTGTCCGTCTGTCTGTCTGTCCAGTCAGCCAGACGGCTGCCCAGCTACCTGCCAGGACCCCTGGCTGCCTGCCCAGCCACTCAGCCATCCCTCCCTCCATCCCTCCATCCCTCCACCCATCCCTCCCTCCATCCCTCCATCCATCCCTCCATCCCTCCATCCATCCATCCATCCATCCATCCATCCATCCATCCATCCATCCCTCCCTCCCTCCCTCTCTCCCTCTCTCCATAACCCCTCCCTCCATCCCTCCCTTCCTTTACCCCTCCCTCTCCTTCCCTCCGCCTGTCCCTCCCTCTGTCCATCTGTCCGTCCTCATCCCTCCCTCCCTCTGTCCATCTGTCTGTCCCTCCCTCCTCCTGTCCCTCCTCCCCCCCTCCCACCCATCCGTGCCCCCCAGGAGGAGCCACCCAAGCTGCTCAGACCAAGAGCAGGGGTGGTCACCCCGCTGGGACCCCTCTGCGCAGCCCCCCACGCCCATCCCCACGCAGCCCTCGCCCACCGCAGGGCTCCCTCCTGCACTTGGGGGAGGCAGCCCAGCATCCCCACCCGGGGACGTTGCTGTCACCGCCGTGGGGATGTCACCGCCGTGGGGATGTCACCGCCGTGGGGATGTCACCGTTGTGGGGTTGTCACCACCACGTGGCGTCATGTACCCGTGGCGTCATGTACCCTGCGGCATTTCTGGGGAAGTTCTCGGGGCAGACGCACGGGCCAGCTCCCACCTCTTCCCTCCCGCATCGTGGCCCTGCCACATCCTCCCAATCCTCTGTCCCTGCTCCCTCTGCCGGGGCTGCTCCAGGCCAGGAGGTGGCCACACACCCCAAGGAGCCGTGGGGATGCCACCGAGGACCCAACCCCACCTCCAGGAACAGCGTCCGGGGTGTCCTGGCAAGGGACCGGGAATGTCCCTTGGGACACGGCTCTGCAGGACTTTCCCTGGGGCAGCCTGGCCCCGTTTCCCAGTACCAGCCCCATTCCCGGCCCGGCTGCGTGGTGTCCGGGGATCCCCCGTGGTTGTGCAGCCCCGGGTGCACCGTGCGGGGATCCCCCGGCGAGGCCGGCCCCGCGCGTCCCCGGGGTGCTCGGCACGGGCATCCCCCCGGCAGGGCCGTGGGGCTTTCTGTGCCTGGGAGTTTTGCAGGAACCGAGCCCCCCCCCCGGCCCTGCGCTCACCCGTCGATGACCGGCGTGGTCTCCATGATGCGCTTGGCCCGCTCCAGGTCCTGCTGCTCCGAGCAGGGCAGGAGCAGGCACAGCAGCAGCACGCTCCAGCGCAGCATCCTCGCCCCGTGTGGGTACGGGCGCCTCTGGCTCCTCCGGGACGAGCCCGCTGTCCTGCCACCGCCGTGGGAGCCTGCCGAATGCTCGCAGCTGCCCGGCCTCGCCGTCCTTCCCCTCCCGTGGTAAATCAGTAACCAGGAGCCCCGGCCATAAACCCACCCTTGCACCCCGTGCCCGGGGTGCTCTGGCAGCGCCTGGGCACCGCGACGGCCTCCCCCCGGCACGGCACGGGTGGCACGGGGACGCGCCGGGGCCTCTCGGCATAGCTGTGGTTACTCTCCCGGCCCCTCTAACGCAGTGCAGATTTTTCTGCTGGAAAAACGCCGGTCCCACCCGCGCCTCGGCCTCCCCGCTGCCGGCACCCAGCGGCACCCCCAGCCCCGTGCCCCACGTCCCCCGGGAGGGGTCTCAGCAGGGCCCGCTGCCCCTGTCCCCCTGTCCCCAGCTCACCGCTGTCCCCGGGACGTTCGGGTGGCTGCTCCCTGTGGCGGCTGTGCAATGTTTTCTGGCTCGTGTGTCTGCGCACGGGGCTGGAACGGGCTCCGGCCACCCCAGAGCCAGCCCCCGCCATGGCGCTGGGCGGTGGCCGAGCTCCAGCGCGCCCCAGGGCTCCCTGCCCAGGCAGCCCCATGCTGGGGGGCGGCAGTGGGGCAGTGGTGCTGCTGCTGCTGCTGCCGCGGGGGGAAACTGAGGCACTGCCCTGCCTGCGCCCCGTCACACACCGTGGGGTGCATCCTGATGGTGGCCGCGGGCAAGGAGCGGCACCGTGGGGCAGTGGGAGCGGTGAGGAGCCACGGGGAGCAAGCCCAGCCCCAGCTCCTCACCATGGGGTGGCCGGGCTGGACCCCCCCACTGCGGCATGGCGAGCTTGGCTGTGGGGCACCGAGGCCTGCATCGTGTGGGGCACGGTGTGGGGCTGGCACCCCACGGCACGTGGCTCACCGTCTGTGCCAGCGAGGGCCCTGAGCACCCCTGGCCCCCGCTGGGGGGCTCTCAGCCCCTCCAAACTCCCCCCACATCCCCGGTGAGTCCGGCTGCGCGTCCCCCCAAGCATGGCCCCAACCTGGGGATGGCCCCGCAGCCCCCAGCCCCGCGGCAGCTTTCCCCCCGCGCCGGCCCCCGCCACCGCCCCCGGCCCCCTGCCAGGAATGCGCCGGGGGGGCCCAGCCCCACGCCCTGCACCCGCCGGGTCTGGCTTCCTCTTCTGCAGCTATTTAAGGGCTGTCCCCGGCACGTCCCGCGCGGCCGGGCCATGGAGCGGCTGGAGGTGACGGAGACCTTTGCTGGCATCGCCCTGCCCGGGCACCTCCACACCAAGGAGTCCCTGCAGTTCGCCACCACCTTCCCCTTCCGAGACACCGACGTGGTCATCGTCACCTACCCCAAATCAGGTGAGAGGTGTCGGGAAGGGGGGGACAGGGATGGGGTACGGGGACGGCCATGGGGACCCCCAGGGCGGAGGGATGGGGATGGGGATGGGGATGGGGATGGGGATGGGGGGAGCTCTGCCGTGCAGCCCCTGCTCGCGGCAGGCCCTGGTGCTGCCGACGTGGCTGGAATGTGGCCGGGCCCTCGGCCAGCCCCGGAGGGCTCCGTGCCCCCGCCCTGCACAGCCACTGCCTCCCCTTCCCCCAGCACAGCCCCCCAGCCCCATGTCAGGGGGCTCAGCCCCACTGCTCCATGCGGTGGAGGCGGCCACCCCACACCTACCCCCACTGTGTCCACAGCCCCGACCCCATTCCTGTCCCTGTCCCCAGCCCCATCCCCATCCCTGGGGGGGGTTACGGCTGCTGGGGCTCAGTGGGGCAGTGGTCCCACGCTGCTGCTGCTGCCCTGCGCCACCTCGCTCTGCGCCGTGCCAGGAGCCATGCTGTGCTGAGCTGTTACGTGGCATACAGCACCGTGCTGTGCCGTGGCAAGTCAAGCCATGGAGTGCTGTGCCGTGCCATGCCATGCTGTGCCGTGCCGTGCCACGCTGTGCCATGCTGTGCCATGCCGTGCCACGCTGTGCCATGCCATGCCATGCCGTGCCACGCTGTGCCGTGCCATGCCACGCTGTGCCATGTTGTGCCACACAGTGCCGTGCCGTGCCACGCTGTGCCATGCTGTGCCATGCTGTGCCACTCTGTGCCACACTGTGCCATGCTGTGCCACTCTGTGCCATGCTGTGCCATGCTGTGCCACACTGTGCCACGCTGTGCCATGCTGTGCCACGCTGTGCCACTCTGTGCCATGCTGTGCCACTCTGTGCCATGCTGTGCCATGCCGTGCCACGCCACGGTGTATCAAGCCATGCAATGCCATCCCGTGCCACGCCATGCCATGGTGTTGTGCATGGCGGTGCCCGTGCGGGGTGGCAGTGCCCTGACGCCCCCCCTTCCCCAGGCACCACGTGGATGCAGGAGATCCTGACGCTGCTGTACAGCCGCGGGGACGCGCTGCCGGCCAAGACCATCCCCAACTGGGAGCGGGCGCCCTGGCTGGAGCAGATCCACTTCAGGGGCGCGCTGCGGGACACGGCCACGCACCGCCTCATCACCAGCCACCTGCCCGCCCGCGTCCTGGCCCCCCTGCTGCAGGGGAGCAAGGCCAAGGTGAGGGGAGCCGGGCAGGCGGGGGGGGGTCCCCATGTCGCTGGGGCTTCCCCCGGCTGGGGCAGCTGCCAGGGACTTTCTGAGGGTGCAGCGGAGAGGTGGGGACAGAGCCTGGAAACCCCCTCGCTGCCGCAGTGCTGAGAGCGGTGTCCCCCCCCCCAGGTGATCTACGTGGCCAGGAACCCCAAGGACGTCGTCGTCTCCTTCTACTACTTCCACCGCCTGGCCAAATTCCTGCCCGACCCCGTCTCCTTCGACGCCTTCCTCCAGCAGTTCCTCGAGGGCACTGGTAAGGGCTGGGGGGGCCCAGGGGTGTGAGTGGGGGGCACTCCGGGGGGGGGGCCGGCCGCGGGCTCGCATCACCCCCAGGCTCCCCGCAGTGCACTACGGCTCCTGGTTCGACCACGTCAAGGGCTGGCTGGGCCAGCGGCAGCTCCTGGACATCTTCTACATCACCTACGAGGAGCTGCACCGGGTGAGCCCTGTGTCCCCGTGTCCCCCAGCCCCATGTCCCAGGCCCCCCAGCTGACCCCCCCCCTGTGCCGCAGGACCTGCGGGGCGCGGCGCAGCGGCTCAGCACCTTCCTGGGCTGCCCGCTGGGGCCGGAGACGTTGGAGGCCCTGGAGCAGCACTGCAGCTTCTCCGCCATGCGGGACAACGCCATGACCAACTACACCCTCATCCCCCGCGAGATCATGGACCACAGCCAGGGGAAATTCATGCGCAAAGGTGAGGGGGCGCGGGGGGCGGCGGGCGCGTCGGTGCCGGCGTCGCCCCGCGCCCCGGTCCCACCGGGCCCTTCCCATCCCGCAGGGGTGGTGGGGGACTGGCGTGACCACTTCTCCCCGCGGCAAAACGCCCTCTTCGACCGCGTCTACCAGGAGGAAATGCCTGACATTGACCTCAGCGTCCACTGGTCCATGGTGTGAGGGCCGGGGGCCCTGACCCCGTAACTTATAGACCCTTGGGGCCGGAGGTGGCGATGGGAAGCAGCTGCTCCGTGCCCCGTCCTGGGGATGTTTCCGGCCACACACCGCCACCGTCCTCGGGGCCATCCTGCTCCTTGGTGGCCCTGACCCCTTCCTTCCTCCGGCCCAGCAGGGAGCAGAGCTCCGCTCAGGAAAAAAATAAATATTTATTGCAATTCCCATGCCGGATGAGGGGTGTGGGGCAGGCAGCGCCGTGCTGGTGGTGCCGGGTGCTGGGAAGTGCGAGGCGTTATCAGGGACAGATCAGGGCAGGAACCCATCCCCAGGGACATTATCTTGGGTGTGGGTGACGGTCAGGGGGCCGTGGCGGGCTGCCAGGTGTCATCTTCAGCAGAACTTGGGGTCCCAGCCCTGCAGTGCCCCTCTCTGCCCCGGTGCACGCCCGTGCCCCTCCTGAAGCCCTGTGCTGGCCGCGGTGCCCTGAGCAGCCGCTGGCACCCACCTGCCCCATCCCCTCGTGGGTTTTTTGCCCTGAAGGCTCATGCCCCCCAGCAGCATGCCCATGGGCCCTGCCTCATCCTGATGCATTCCAGGCAATTGCCTTATAAAATGCTCATAAAATGCAGGAAAAGAGAATAATTAACCCCGTGAACTAAACATCTCCTGCTCGCTCAGCATGGCAAAGTGCTCCAGGGAGGTGCGAGGACTGGCGGGGCACCCACCACCCACCCTGCCTGGTCGGGGCTCAGCTGAGCGGGGACGGGCAGCGGGACCCCCCTGGGGACACCGGCACCCCCAGCCCAAGGGGACCCCTGTGCCCCTGTGTGAGTGGGGCAGTGCTGGAGGGGGCCCGGGCACCCCCTGCCTGCGTTGAGGGCCGAACGCAGCCGCAGCCTCATCAGGCGCTGGGTTTCCATGGTGACGTCCATTATCCTGCTTTATAGGGGGATGATTCAGGCGCTATAAATACGCGACGGATCGGGGCGCTGCGGGCACCGCACTCTGCCCGCAGCTGGCAGCCCCACAGCAGCCCCATGGAGAGGGGCACGGGCAGCTCCATGAAGCCACGGCCGCGTGGATGGGGCCGAGCTGGGAGCCCCGTGCCAGCACCCTGACGAGGTGACAGCGGTGTTCCTGGGGGGGAGCACGGGGAGCAGGATCTGGGGTGGCTCCTGCCCCATGACTGCTGCCCCAGGTCACAGCTGCAGCCCCGTGGTGGCCTTTGGGTTCCCCCCCTCTCCCAGGGCAGATGTCACCTCCCCATGAGCAGCTGCAGGTGGCAGGATGGTGGCACACGGCACATGGTGAACGGCACAGTGCGTGGCACATGGTAAAAGACCCATGGCACACGGTGAATGGCGCACGGTGCATAGCGCACGTTGGATGGCACATGGCACACGGCACGTGGCACGCGGTGTCACACAGCACACGGCGTGAGGCAGCTGGCACGCCGAGAACAGCACGTGGGGCTTGGCACAGCCAGCCTCAGAGCGCTGTGCAGCACATGGCAGCAGCACGGCACACGGCAGGCACAGAGCACACGGCACACGGCACACACCAAGCAACATACATCATGGAGCGCATGGCACAGCACATGGCGCATGGCACAGGGCTCATAGCTCACGGCACATGGCACGGGGCTCATGGCACACAGCACATGGCACATGGTTCATGGCACACGGCTCACGGCACGTGGCAGAGGCATTGTGCTGGGCAGGGGCAGGAGCACGGCTCTGTCTCTGCCTCCGCTGCCCTGGATTTTCAGGCCGGCAGCGCAGCGGGGTGGGAGCCCTGTGGCGGGGCGGCTCCGGCACAACTTTAAAGCCGTGGCTGCTCCAAAGCACAGCAGCTACAAAGCACTACTGCTTCTTTCACCTGCCGGTGGCTTTCAAGTGACAAATCCCTGCTAATGAGTGACGTAGCCGAGGTGGTCAGGCGGCAGCGCAGCGCTGGGCAGGTGTGTGTGCGTTCAGCTTTTGCTCGCTTACGTCCTTGGGACCCCTCGCTGCGGGACGGGGCTGTGCTCGTGGGCTTGGGCACTTGGGGGGAGCAGAGCCCATCCCTCTGCCCCATTGAGCGCCCATGCTTTGGGATTTCACGGGATGTGGCAGCACTGCCACGGGGCCCTGTCCCCCAGAGAGCACGCGGCGCAGGGAAGGGGCAGGTTGCTTTATTGGCTGGTGCCTCCCGCGCACCGAGGACGGGTTCGTCATGCAGCCCCGAAACGGCATCACAGCGACAGACAAGCACGGACCACAGGGGACCATGAGGACAGCGGGCACAGGGAAAGGGAGTGGGGATGGGCCACGGGCACGGGCCACCGGCAGCGGGCAGTGCCCTCTGGGGACCCGGCCGCCCCCGTGCAGCACGGCGTGGCGCCTGCACCGGGGCACCGGGGCTGTCCCCGTGTCCCCGGCCGGGTGCAGTGGGGGCACGGTGCCGGTCCCCACGCAGGCGCCCTCACTGGGGTGAGCTGAGGCTGGAGTCGGGGGTGTCAGGCTGGGGGCAGCGGGGCGGGAAGGCCTTGTAGCTGTAGTACTCCACCACCTGCTTGGGCACCTCGGCCAGCACGCACTTGGCCAGCGCCGTCGGGGACGCCTGCGGGATGGAGCGGGACGGGTGATGGGGTGGCTCGGGGGGCTGGTGATGCTCAGCCCCCCTGCAGGGACCAGAGGGGACCAGAAAGGGGTCGCCACCGTCCCCCACTCACGTTCTTGAACTCCCGGAAGGGGACGAACTGGACGATGTCACGCAGGACGGGCTCGCCCCTGGGGGAGCGCAGGACGCCGTCGTCCCCGTCCAGGATCTGCATGTCGGTGAAGTCGGCGTTGCCCACGCCCACGATGATGATGGACATGGGCAGGTAGGAGGCGCGGACGATGGCCTCCCGCGTGTCTGCCATGTCCGTCACCACGCCGTCCGTCAGGATCAGCAGGATGAAGTATTGCTGGGGGGGGAGGGAAGCTCTGGGGGGACTGCCCGGACCAGGGCACTGCTGCCACGCTCCCCCCGTGTGCACGGGGTGAGATGACATTATCAATGATTCCACCCCAAACCACCCACGAGGTCCAGTAGAGGCTGGCATCTTCCTAAATCCCTCTTCATCAGCAAGTGTAAATAATTGTCAGGCTTTTAATTAGCCCCCCCTCCCCATGCACTTGTAGGTAAGTGCCCCCAAGGCGTGCCGGAGCCCCGCGGGGACCTACCGACGCTTCCTTGGTCCGCTCCTCGTCGGCCGCCACGCGGGCCACCTTGGAGATGATGGGGGCCACGTTGGTGGGGCCGTAGAGCTGGATTTTGGGCAGGCAGCTCTGGTAGGACTCCACGACGCCCTGGATGCCTGGGGGAGTGCAGGGTGTGGGGGCGGCCCGGCTGCACCCCGGGGTCACAGGGACGGGGGCTGGCAGCCGTGCAGCGGGGCCGGGCTCACCCTCACACTCGTCGTTGTCGGGGTTGAAGTTGATGGCGAAGTCGTGGGAGACCTGGGGGGGAGAGGGGCGAGGGGCAGCCGGGGAGCTGGCAGGGATGGGCATGGCCCGGGGGGGTCCCGGCCGCCCCCGTACCTCGTATTTTGGGGGGATCCGTGCACCAAAGCCCAGAGCAGAGAATTTCTTATCGCTGCAAAGGAAGGGTGCGAGGAGCCCCGGCACGGCGGGGGGGGTGTGCCGGCACCGGGGTGGCCGTCACCAAGGCGTCCTGGCCCTGGGGTGGCTGTCACCAAGGTGTCCCAGCCCCAGGGCCCCCCCCGCAGCCACCAACCTGTCATAGTCCTGGCAGATCTCACCCACAGCGACGAGAGCCTTGAGGTACTCGTTGGGCTGGTAGGGGTTGATGTAGTGCAGGGAGCAGCTGTTGCGGGGGTCCCCGTTGGAGGCCGTGAAGTCGATGGCCACCTGGCACAACGGGGGGGGGCCGGTGAGCTCCCCATGTCCCCAAGGGCCAGGAGCTGCCGTCCCTGCTCACCGGGGCACCACGGCACAGCCCCGGCCCCCCCGGGGGATGCTGCTCACCGTGAAGTGGATCTGGCAGCCGCCCATGATGTAGTCCAGGAAGGAGTAGACCCTGTGGATCTGCCGGGGCGACCCGCCTCAGCCGCTGCCAGCCTGCACCGCCCCGCGGCAGCCTGTCCCGGCACGGCTTGGCACGCAGACACTCACCTTCAGGTCCAGCAGCACCACCACCCCCGAGTTCTTGTAGTTGCGCTTCTTGATTTTGTACTTGGGGTTCATGCACTCCCACTGCACCTGCGGCACGCGGCACCCGCGCTGCCCGGGGCCGACCCCACAGCCCCCAGCCCCATAACGTGACAGCCCCCCCGGCCCCACAGCCCCACGACCCACCCGGGGCTGGTGTCCCCAGAGGAGCCCATCCCGGCCATCCCCTCCCCACGGAGCCTCCCCCAGCCCCGCAGGGGACACCCCCACGTCCCCCCGTCCCCTCTCCACCTTGTTTTCCCCCATCGCCTTCTGCATCTCCTCGAAGGTGGTGAAGAACTCGCCGATGAAGTCGTGCTTGCCCCGCGAGTCGTAGTCCCATACCACACACTGTGGGGGACACGGCTCAGCCCCGGCTGGGTGCGTGTCCCCCCCCCCCCGCCCCATCCTGGGGACAGGATCCCCATCGCCCTTCCTCACCCTCAGCTTCCTCTTCTCCTCGCAGCTGCAGAGCGAGTTCAGGGAGACCTTGAAGGGCTCCCAGATGGGGCTCAGGTTGTTCTTCACCACCTGGGGGGCGAGAGGGGGCTCAGCAGGGCTGGGGACCTGTGGGGTGGTCCCGGGTGGGATCCAGCCAAGCCTCACCTCGGTGCGGTACACCAGCTGCTCGCTGCGGTCGTCATCGATGCGGTAGATCTCCAGGAAGGGGTCGGACTTGCTGAAGAGGTCCTGGAGGGGAGAGGGTGGGACAGGACAGAGCAGAGAACCGGCTGTCCCATCCCATCCCATATCCCCATCCCATCCCATCCCATCCCACCCCATCCCATCCCATCCCATCCCATCCCATCCCCATCCCACCTTGTCATCCAGCTTCTTGGCCCGAAATGCCAGCTCCACGTAGCCGTTGTTCCCCGAGATCTCCTCGGAGATGACCTGCCGGGAGAGGTGGCCATGGTGGTCCAGCACCCGGAGTGGTGTTGTCCCCCTCCCCTCCTTCCCTCCCATCCTCCACGCGCCTCCTGGCACTGTGGGGACCCCCAGGGTGGGTAGCAGCTGCTGGGGGGACCCCGATCCACATGGGATGCGTGGGGCAACTGGATATATGGCCGGGATGGGAGGAGGGTCACTGGGGTCCCCCCACACGTGTGCCCCGCTCAGTGCCACCCCGCTGCCCCCAGCTCATCCCACTGCAGCATCCCGTCCCGCTGCCACCCGCAGCCCAGCCCGGCCGCTCACCGTGATGGTGGATTTCCCTGCGAATTTCCCATACTTGAGGAACAGCGGCTTCGTCACCCGCTTCTGCGCCACGATCTGCAAAAAACGATGGGCTCGGGGAGGGGACATCGGCCCGCGGGCGAGCGGGGGGTCCCGGCGGGGGGCTCACCTGCCCCACGGTGCACTCCATGCCCCCCAAGAAGTCATCGTCGTGCGTGCCGACGCCGGCGTGCCCGTGGCTGTCGTACACCTCGAAGCGCAGCTTCTGCACCTCCTCGAAGTAGTAATCCACCGTGAAGATCTTGGCGAAGACGGGGTTCAGGTTGCTCTTGATCACCTCGCTGCGGTCCACCTGTGGGGCAGAGGGGGCTCCGCCAGCCCCGCCGCTCGGCACCACCAAGGGGCTGCCCCCGGGTCCCGGCGGGCGGGCGCTGGCTGCGCCGCCTCAAACCGTGCCCGTGGGAGCTCTGGCCATGCCTTCCCCCCGAACAAACGGGGATTTAGCCCTTAGAAGCAGAACTGGTCCACGCTCGTCTCACTGAAATTCATCCTGAAATCAGCTCAAGCCCCTGGCTCACTGCGTCGCTGTGGTGGGATTGTACCCGGGGCGGGAGCCAGCTCGGGGATGGATTTGGGGCTGGTGGCAGTGCTGGCGCAGGAGGGAGAGGTGCCCCTGGGTGCCACCCCTGGGTGCTGAGGCACCTCTCCCTCTGGGGCAGACCCCACATCACTGGGGGCTGCATTGAGGCGATGCTCGGGCTCTGGCCCACCTTTTCCATGGCTCTGTTTGAGCAAGGGGTGAGTGCCCACCAGCCCTGCCCGCTGCCGCGGGTGGGGACCAAAACGCAGCCCAGGAGGGGTCCCCTTGCCCTTGGGACGTGGCCCTCGCCCAGCACGGCCCCGATGGCACGGCACAGCCTGGGGGTGCCGCATCCCCGAGCTGGCACGGGGCCCCTCGCCGCCCGCCCTGGCTCTGGTTCTGGCTCCAGCCCGGGCGAGCAGAGTCAATTACACGCAGAGGGATTTAGCGCTAAATCTGCCGGCTGAGCAGCGGTGATTAGCGAGCGCGGAGCTGCTGGAGCCAGGCAGGAGCTGAGCTGGGGGCAGCCCTGGGATGGAGCCAGCCCCAGCCCCAGCAGGGACACAGCAGCCCCCAAACCCTGATGCACCCCAGGGGTGGCCAGCGCATCAAACGGCCCTGGCACGGGGTGGCCGGGCCCGTGTGGACCCCCACACCGTGAGCACCCCGTCCCCTGGTGCTGCCAGAGCCACTGGGTCCCGGGGGACTCGCTCCAAGCCAGGGCTCTGCACCGTCCCCGTGCACCACCCGAGCATCCCACAGCACCCGGAGCTCCGGGCCCTGCCCTTCACACCCCGTGTCCCTCACACCCCGCGTCCTTCATCTCACTCCACCCCAAGCCCTGCACCTTGCACCCCGCAGCCTGTGCCTGCGCCCAGCCCTGCTCCCTACACCCCACCCTAAGTCAGTTCCTGCACCTTGCACCTCGCTCCCCGCTCTGCTGCCAGCTCCTGCCCTGCCCTTGGCCCCGCCGGACATCGCGGCCACCCCAGGGTTGTCCCCATCCCGGTGCCCCCATCCCTGTGCCCAGCACCCTGCCCAGCCCCTTCCCTGCCTACCTCCACCCACTGCCCCTGGGACTGCATGAGCAGCAGGACGCAGGGGTCCGACTTGTTGAGGGTGTCGCGGTCCAGGAGGTGCTTGCAGCTCACCCGCAGCTCCACCTTGGAGAGCACGGCCAGCGGCGCCTGGGAGGAGGGCTCGGGCGCTTCGCCCATGGTGGCAGCGGCACGGGGGGCTGCCAGGCGTGATGGGGGGCAGGCGGCACCGTGGGTGAAGGGCATACGGGGGGGATGGGGCGGCCGCTGCCTTCCTCGCTGTCAGCGCAGCAGGCTGGTGACCCTCATGCCCGGGACACGGGGCCCCGCGGTGCCAGGAGTGGGGCTGGAGCCTGGGTGCAGGTCCCTGGTGGTGGAGGGCGCTGGCAGGGGTTTGGGGGGCTCACGGAGCAGGGGCGCAGGAGGAGAGAGGGGTGAGACGGCCCGGTGGGTGCTGGGGACCTGAGGGACCCTCTCGGAGGTGCGGTGGTGGATTCCAGCCCCGGTGGTGGCCCTGTGAGGTGTCAGAGCACCGCGGGGTGAGCTGGAGCTGGGGCACCCCTGGACACGCAGCCCCTCGGGCACGGCTCTGCCCCTGTGCACTCGCTGGACCCCTGGGGTGGATCTTGTGGGGCCGTGCCCAGCTCTGCCCCCAGCCTCACCCCGCGAGGTGCCCGCTGGGCAGGGGGACGAGGCGGGGAGGCTGAGCAGGAGCAGGGGCAGCGCCGGCAGCCCCAGCCCCGAGCCCGCTCCTTGTGCAGAACAGGACCTCCCCACCCAGCCCCTGCACCCTGGGGTGACGGGGTGATCACTGCCCGCGGGGGACACGGGGACACCCTCCGCCCTGCTGCTCCCAGTGCTGGGGACACGGAGCTGCCGTGCTCCACCAGGGTGCTGGCAGGGCTCGGCCAGGCGATGCTGCAACGCTGGCTCTGCCGCTCCATCCCCACCCCATCCCCACCCCATCCCCATCCCCATTCCCATCCCATCCCATTCCCAGGCTCATTGCCCCCATCCACAGCCCCCAGTTGTGCCCAGTACACGCCGAGGCTGGGGCAGAGCCGCCCCCCACCCGGTGCCCGGGGCTGGTGCCTCCTGACCGAAGTTTCCCGGCGAAGTCGCGTGGGGCCCTGCCCTCCCCGGCACACGGCTCCGGTGGGCACCGTCCCCTCCCCGGCACCACGGCACCGCTCGGCATCCCCCGGCAAAGGGGTGCAGAGCCCCTGCCCTGCCCGGCCGCCCCCCTCACCTGGGTGCTGGCGGCCCAGGAGCCGTGCGGGGCCGGCCGAGGGCTGGCGTGGCTACCGGAGCCGGTGTGCCAGCCGGAGCTGCCGCCGCTGCCACCTCCACACAACTGACTCAAGCTGCAATTCGGGAGCGGAGCCCTAAGAGGGAGACTACAATCTCCGTTAACCGCCTCGCTGCCGGCACCGGAGCAGAGCCCGCCTGCGGGCACGGGGGCTCCGTGGTGCCTCGGGGGTCCCCGGTACAGCCGGCCACGCCAGGGCGCACGGCACAGCACTGGGGGCACCTCCGTCCAACCCCCCTGCGCCCTACCCAGCACAGCCCTCACTCCATGCACCCCAAGGACCCCTCATCACTCCCCATGGGGTGCCCGAGGCCTGTCCCATCCCCTGTGTGTCCCTGTCCCCCTGTGTCCCCCACTGGAGCTGTCCCTGCCCCCAACAGTGGGGTCCTGGCGTGCCCAAACCCCCAGTGCCAGAGCCCCCATCCCGGGCTGGTGTTGCCCCCACACCCCACCCGTCCCTTGAGCACTGCAGCGCTGTCAGCTTGGCTGCGTGAGGGATGATGTAATTAGCCGGCATTCGGAGGGATTAATTGCAGGGAGGGCTAACGAGCGGGAGGGCACTGCAGGGCCCAGGCTCCGGGAGCTAATCCCCAGCCTGCCTGGCAGAAGTAGGACACCCCCTCCCCGCGCCGTCCCGCTGCAGCACCCCAAGGCCCTGCGCCCGAGCCCTCTGCTGCTGGAGCCCTGGGTTTGTCATCACCCCACTAATGAATACGAATGGTTCAATTATCCCGGCACGGGTGCAGCACGGCCCCAGAAGTGCTTAGCCAGCCTGCAGCCAGCGAGCACTCCCCAGAGCGGGACGGAGCCCACGGCCCCGTGACTGCAGCAGGCGGAGGGGACACGGCTGGCAGAGCCCCCGGGGAGCTGCAGGGATGGGGCAGAGCCCCAGCAGCGGATTGCCCTAGAAAAATGGTTTAAGAAGGGCTGGGGGGTGAGTGCGAGGCGCTGGGGTGAGGCAGGGAGCCGCGGGCAGCTGCAGGGCCGGGTGACAGCGAGGACAGGGCTGGGGCCCGGCTCCACCCAGCGGCCAGCGGCAGCAAGCACAGCCCCACACACACCCCAAATGTGGGAGCAGGGACCCCACAGGGACCCCACTTCTGAGCCTCAGCTTCCTCCTGCCCACAGCCCCAGGGTTTGACAGCTCGCTGCAAGGGAACACGAACGCGAAGGCCGCAGGGAAAGCTTGGGGCAGGGCCAGGGCTTCCCAGGGAGCGGCCCTGGGCTCGCCCCCCCAACACAGGCAGCAGCAGGGCAGGGCTGGGGCTGGCTCCAGGCAGGAGCAAGCTCTGGTCCCGTTCCTGACGACAAAACAAATCACCCTCCAGCACAGAGGCGAGGTGCCTCCTTCCCTCGCTGCCAGGAAACTCGGAGGTTCTGATCAGAGAGGAGCCCGCCCCTGGCTGAGCTCCTCCAAGCTGCCCACCACTGGTACCGGCACCAGGAGAAGCTCCAGGGCAGCTCCATGCTGTGTCTGCCCTAAGAAGACACCACACGGCTCCGTTTCTACATTTTTTATTGGCAGTTCTGCTGAGAACAGTTCATTTCTTCTTCTCCACGTCCTGCTCTGCCGCTTCTTTGGCGCGTTTTGCCCGAATCCCGAAGAGGCGAGCGTTGGCCCGGGCCATGCGCAGGCTGGCGAAGGCCTTGAAGTTCTTCTCCTCCTCGGTGATAACGCGGGCCTTCTCCCGCTTGAAAACCTGGTGGGAGAGAGCCCGGCAGTCAGACCGCACATCAGAGGCTGCCAGAGAAGACGGTATTTAAGGCTTAACGCAATTAATCTCGCTACATTTTTACCACTGGCTCCAGGACGCTGTTAAGAATACAGAATTTGTGCAATCTGCAGGCCCTGCCCTTATCATCACTCCACCAGACACCTCATTTCAACCAGCTCCTAATTTGCCAGCGCACATCAGCAGACGAGCAGCAAATACCAGGGAAAAACAAGCGCAAAACGAAATCTGAGTCAGGTTCGTGGCACGCTATCAACGATCTCACAATTAGCGAGGGTTTTAAAGACGGTGACCTCGCAACCTGCCCGGCCCCGAAAGCCAACACACGCCCCAAATGTGCCGGGGCCACGGGCTCCCTCAAAGACAGCAGGGCACAAGCAGCCCCCTGCCAGGAGGGCAGTGCTGAGCACAAGCTCGTTGCACGTCCTCAAGGCGTGGTTCTGACCCTGTCCCCACAGAGCACTGACATTTGGGGGCTACCAGGCAAGTTCTGGGCTTGGTGCCCAGAGCTCTCCTCTACACAGCTCACACCTAAGGACTTCTCTCAGTTGATTAAAAAATAAACAAGAGCAGAGCTGGACCTGTTGGGTTTTTGTTGTGCATCCAGGATGGGAAGTGTCTGAAGCCAGCAACCCGTAACTATGACAAGAATCCTCCCCCCTAAATCCCAGCCTGAATTCCCTCACACAGAGAACACGATTTAGGGCTTCACTTACGTTCCTAATTGGCATAACTGGTCCAGACAGCTGAGTCGCCATCTTGAGTTCCTCAGCCTGCATAACAAGAGAGGGAAAAAACATCATTTAGAACCGGGTACGTACGCTTCCCAGCCTGGTGCCTGCATCCAAAACATGTTTTTAACACGAGCTCCCAGCCCAAACAGGCTGATGACGACTCTGGCTGCAGGCTTAGCAGCGATGGTAGCGAGTTCAGCACTTCACCCGTGCAGCTGCAGGAGCTCTTGGCACCCACACGCCGTGCCGGTGAGCTCTGCCTGGCTACCAGGGA
The DNA here is from genome assembly GCF_964211825.1 of Aythya ferina. Lineage (NCBI taxonomy): Eukaryota > Metazoa > Chordata > Aves > Anseriformes > Anatidae > Aythya > Aythya ferina. The sequence goes on from NC_140308.1 coordinate 1,372,025, forward strand.
GGCTGGATCCGGCCAGCGGAGCTGTGGCCTCTCAGAGCTCTGCCAGCTGGAAAAAAAGGTGAGGTCCACTGAGCCATTTTTAGTTTGGCTGCTCAGCGTGTTCTTCAGCAGTTCCTTCCACGGCTAACTGCAGCTTCTTGTGCAGCTATTGCATCAACAACGATCATTAAACTTTATTTCAGATAGCTGATTGAAATAAACTAATTTGAAACATGATTCCAGACACAACTACCTTTATATTATGGGACTGGAAACAGGCTGCAGTGGACAACCTGAAAGCTGGGCTGAATTTAGAAAGCTCCCAGTCTGTGCTGCTAGCCAGTTTACAGCTGGAACAGACTGGGTTTGGCAGTCTGTGTGCTACTCACAGCACCTTGGAAAAATCCACTTTATTCAGATGCATCCAAGATTCAGAAAGTTTCAATCTCATGATCCTCACGTCCACACCTTTGCCAGTCCACAAGCCAAGGTGGAGAGCAGCACCCTCCTGACTTAAAAACCGTGAAGCTGACACGTTCAGCAGAACTTGTGCTCAACCAGGCAGTGAAAGATGCCAGAGACACTCCTGTCTGTTCTGAAAGCTGCCTGAGCACGGCCCAGCTCAGCAAGCAGCACCATGGCTAAGCAGCTCGGGGCTCACAGGCTCTCCCAGAGACTGAAGGCAGCTTGAACATGGCATCGTGTTTCACTGCCTGCACCTCCCCACGGGAAGCATGTATTTTTCATGCGCAGAGCCAAGACCAGACGGGAAAAGCCAACTCCCCTTTGGATCTCAGTGAGATTCTTCCGAAAAGTGTTGTTTTTATACGTCAGCAGCAACACCCTTCTCGAGACTTCCACCACCACCACTCCTTTCCCTGAACTACTCCACGGTGCAGAGCACACCCTCACCTTCCTGGTGCCATCAGGAGAGGTGCTGCAGGCGGTGACAGGTGAGCCTCAGGCTGAAATTGGGCCAGCTGCAGCGGAACAGCCAGCCCCAGCCCCAGCCCCCCCCCCGCCAGGGGCTGTGCTCCAGCCTCCAGAGCACCAGGAGGGAGGACTGACAACCAAACCCCCGCTGAAGTCACCACAAACAGACCGTGCCAAGTACTTACAGAGCTGTCTCCTTTCTTGGGCGCAGAGGGCTTCCTCGGGAAGAGGATGAGCTTGGAGCGGTACTCCTTCAGCCTCTGCACGTTGGCCTGCAGCGACTCCGTGGACTTGTTCCGCCGCCTGGGATCCACCGAGATTCCGATGGTCCGGGCAAACCTTTTGTTAATGCCGGCCAGCTGCAGAGAGACACAGCATGCAGCACCAGCGTGGGACAACGTGTGACAACACCGCGCTGCCACCAGCCTCGTCACCTGGCTGGAGCCCCCACTGGCACCGGGGTCTGGCCAGAGGGATCAGTGGTGCCACCATTTAGACTCTGAGAGGTGCTGGACAAATTTATGGAGCCAGCACCTGGGAACTGGTTTGCTGAACAGTGACAGCTCCACTAGAGAAATACTTTCGGTAACACCCTTAAGCAATAACCTCAATTTCTGTTTAAAAGCAAACATCTGTGTATCAATTTACATCCCAATATTATCTGAAAATTAAAGAAAAACAAAGTAATGAAGCATTTGGCATTCAGAAGTGCAGCTTTACTGCTTCAGTGCACTGATTTCACTGTTATAAATGCTTTAATTAAACACTAAACAACACGCGAGAGGCTGGGGATGCTGCCAGCAGTCACTAACATTTACTCCTGCTGTGTGGGACCAGGCTCGTGGGGCTTTCTGCAGCCCACCTCCCTCTCGGCTCCCCGCCAGCAGCTCATCAGCTGAGAGCCACCTGGGAGGATGATGCAGGACCTTCTCCTGCAGCAAGGCGAGGGAGCTGGCAGCTTCCCCCAGTCCTTGTGGTGACCGCAACCAACCCGTTCCACAGCACAAACAGGTTTGCACCAGCTACATCTTGCAGGGTTTGCAGTAATGTGTTTTACAAACAAAGAGCCATTTAACAACAAAACCTGCCAGTCCTTTTACTTAAATTGAGTTCAGGAGACTCAATTCACGCTCTACCAGAACCTGATTTTAATGTTTTAAGTGATAGTCTGACCAGGCACACCAGTATTTACTCCTCAAATTAACCTATTGCTCTGTCGTGTTACTGCTTCCCCATGCCACAATTACAAAAAAAAATAAAAAAAAAAGGAAAAAATACACTAACGTTTTGTGTGCTTCTCCAGTGACAGCAGCAGCCTGTCCCTGGCTACGTGCTGGCTCAGCCAGTGCAAGCAGACGCTGACACTTCCATACACCACAGCCATTTGTGAGTAAATTTTACACAAAATAACAGGACAACAGAGCCCAAACTCAAGAGCTGGCCTTCCTGAGCTGGGACAGCTCCTCCGTACTTACCTTCAGCTCCTCTAGGCTGAAGCCTCTGCCGGCACGGACTTTTTTGTGATACCTGATGGTCGGACACCTCACGATGGGCCGGACGGGCCCAGCCACGGGCCGAGGCGCAATGCGGCGAGCCTTTGCCTGGCGAGCCTTCCTCCTGGAGCGGGCGGCAGCGAGCTGTCACTGACAGAGCCCTCCAGCCACCCCCGGGGCTCCTAAACCCCAACCCCCGACCCAGGGGATCCCCAACCCCCCCCAAGGCGGCTCCAGCGGTCATCAGTCAGACAGGGTTGAGCTTTCATCACGGCGCTACAGCGATTCCGGATGTTCCACATCATTTGACCGCAGCCGGAGCCAGCCCCGCTCCTCTCCCCTCGCTCCCCGCTCACCTGCGGATCTTGCGGGCGGGTTGGTTGAACCAGGTGGCGACGCGGCGCTGCCAGTCCTTGTGGAAGTGCGGCTTCAGGATCATGCCATTGCGGCTGGGCGCCATGGCGGCTGCGGCCTGCGGACACGGACAGGGCTGGGCTGGGATCCCGCGCCATCGACCGGCACAAAACCCCTCCGCGGCGTCCCTCGGGTCCTGCCCCGCTCCCCCGCAGCGCCCCGAGCGCCGCCCGGCGCCGCCCCGGCCGGATGGCGGCGGATGGAGCCCGATGGAGCCCCGCGGAGCCGCCACTCACCTCCCGCCTGCGAAGATGGCCGACCGGAAAAGGGAAAGGCGGCCGCGGCGCGCGCCGGAAGTGCAGAGGCGGCTCCGGGAAGATGGCGGCGCCGGAAAGGGCTCAGGGCGGCTTCAGCGTGCCCGCACTCAAGATGGCGGCGCCTTAAAGGGCCCCGCACCCCCTGCTGATAGGTACCTGCGGGACACAGCCACCCCTCCACACATGGCACAAACGACAGCACGATCAAGATTTTATTCTGGTGCAGTCTGGTTTTCAGCTTTTAGTTCATGTCCAGCAGCAAAGACACTCACAGGTTAGGGTGGAGTCGCGTAACGGCAGCGCTGCGCCCAGCACCCCACACACAGCACAGCCAGAGGTGGCTGAGGAGCACCCCACAGCACATCTCATCCCGAAGAACGTGCACACAACAGCCCCGTGTAGGAGAAATCCTTCCAGCAGATGAGACTTACCCAACTGCTAACCACTACTGCCCTGCTGAGAAGCAATTTCCAAGCCCTAAGGAGTTCTCCTTCCCGCAGGGAAAAGCTTGTTGCAAGAGGCAGCGGAGCCATCCCTTCGTTTTTGGGGAATGGCATCACAGATTCCCTGCTCGCTATCTTTGATTCCGGAGCTGAAGAGGGACAGGGTCTGCGTTCAAAAGAAACCTCTGGAGTCCTCCCATTGCACACAGAGAGGGGCTTCACGCTGGTCTCAGGCGTGGTTCTTCCTCCTCCTCGTGGTTTGGTGGCTGCTGGGGCATTTCTTCGTCTCTCGTGTCCTGCTTGTCTCTCTCTGCTTGAAGCCAGCTCTGAGGAGCTATCATTTTCTTTGGCCCGTAGGGCGGGGGCCCAATCAAAGCTTCGATGTCGTCGTAATTTATCACTTCTTTCTCCAGGAGGGCATTGGACAGCTAGAAAGAATAAACAAGGCATAATGAGGCACAGGGGTTTGAAAACAGCCCCTCTGAACCGATCTGACCTCTCCCTGCCAGCTCAACTCGGACCTCCACATCTGGACTCAGCACGTGCTGGAGCCCGCGAGGAGCGGGGCCCCAGGCAGCACGCTGCAGCCGGCGGGACCCCAGCACCCGCTGAGCCAGTACAAAGCTCCCCGGGCAGCCGGCACCTTCTGCAAGCGTGATTTTGGCCAGAAACATCAAATATGACTGGAGGCAATAAAGCTTGCGTTAGGAAGTGATTCGGCAAGGCAGAACCCCGGGGACAGTGGGGAAGAGCCCTTACTGCTGCTGTCACAGCGCCCGGGGCCCTGCCTGAGGAGGCAGAGAGGCAGCAGCTGAGGCTGCAGCCAGAGCCAGAGCCCTCCTCTGTGCACAGAACGTGTCACACACAGCACAGCTGCCCCTGCAGGCTGGGGGTCACCAGGAAGGTCCTCCCCAAGAACGTCAGCTCCCCAACCCCTCTGCGAGCAGCAGCAGCGGGTGGCTGTCCCCACGAACCGCTCCGTTCTGCTGACGAGAGGCGACGCAGCGGCCTGGCAAACGGGACGCTCTGTAGGCACTTTGGCTTGACTTGAAAAGTTTTCTCTCTGCTGACCCTCTAGCAAACATCTAAACATCTGACTGCTGTGAAATGAAAGCGTCGGAACGGAGGAGCCCTGTGGAGAGGAGAGCCCCCGACAACGCCCGCTCTCAGAGCACTGCTGGGGCATGGTCCCGGGGACAGAGCGGGGACGCAGGGAGCAGCAGGGTGTCCGAGCGAGTTCTGGCCTCCTTACCACGCACAGGAGGCTTGCTGCTGGGTAGAGGGAAGCATTTTGGGTTTTGTTGTTGTTTATAAAGATTTAAGGATTGTTTCATTTGCAAACCATGCAACGTTAGGTTGGCTCCTGGCTAGTTTGCATGTTACGGACCAGGAGCCTGAAGGGAAGGTCAAGGAGGGACACGGGGTGCTGCAAGCACCAAGGGATGGGGGCAGAGGTCCTGGCAGCGAGGGGGGCTGGCTAGGGGCTCCCAAGACACAAATTAGAGGAGGCAAAGCTCTGTCTCTGCAACATACCTGATATATCAAGGAGAACTTGAAGCAGGTAACTGGTGCAAGCTGCCTGGACTCACCAGTCAGCCTAAGTGACAGGTCCCGTGTCCTTTCATCACCCCCAGAAACCATTCACCCAATTCTTTTATGCCTACAGAGCCTGGAAGGACGAGCTGCTCTCGCCTTCACAGGCTTCACAAGAATGGTCGCTGCTTTCCAGGAAGCTGTATTTCTCCTAGAGGCTAGCACAGAAGTACAGGTGAGGGAGCCAAGTTTGGGGTTTGATCGCTTCCATCCAGCACAGAGCACTCCTCCCCTCCCCTGCAAATACCAGCTGGTGTCAGGAGGTGAACTACTCACTGCTGGAGGAGGCACACATCCTCCCTGTGCCTGCTTCTAATCTAGGGGATACGCAGTGAACAGCCTCTGATTCCCAGCACGTTAATATCTCCACTACCAGATATTCTAGGGCCACAGAGACGCTGCAGCAACCAAGCTGCAGAGCACAGAAAGTATCAAGGTCAAAAGCAACAGTGAAAGAAACCTCAGACAGCTCCAACTTACTGTCTGCAGCTTATCCCGGTTGTCCAGCAGGAGTTTTTCTGTGCGTCTGTAAGCCTGAGCCACCAGCACTTTTGCTTCCTAGAAGACAGTAACAAGAAGAGACTTGCAGTGCAAGTGGCAACACACAACATGTGGACAAACAAGAGAGCACCTAGAGGAAGGATGTGCAAACCGAGCAGGCAGAAAGCAGCTACCACTAACAGAAAATACAGATAAGCCTTTTGAAAAAAGCCACAAGAGTGCTTCTGATAAGAAACAGTAAACTTTTGTGCTAGCAAAAGTCTCAAAGAGAGTCCCTGCTGATGGCAAATAAGTCTAAGGAAGCCACCCAGTAGCAAAAGACACAGCTCAGTACAAAGCCCAAGGAAGCACAGCTAGAGGGCTTCGGAACCAGAGCTTGTTTGGTTTTCAGCTATGTGACTTGCATTTTTCAGCGAGCTGCAGAAAGTAAAGAACAAACAGGAAGGTGTGCTCAGGGGCAGCCTTACGTGGTCCATCATTTGCTGAAGTCCCTGGCTGAAAGGGCGCCGACCAATTCCAGGGGCACTCTCCACATCTGGGAAGGAGAGCTGCCCGATGCTGGGCACCATCCCGTACTGCTTCACCATGGAGTAGGCGATCTTGGTCACCTTCTTCAGGTCGTCCTGGGCTCCTGCATGAAAGAGACGTGATAGTTTCCAGCTCTGAGTGGAGCGCAGGAGAAGCAGGTCCTACACAAGCACACGTTTGACTAGTCAAGGGACTAGAGGACCTGCAGGAACCCAGGCAGGTGATCACTGGCTGCTGATGGACCTTTCCTCATGTACTGCAAGACCCGTGCATGACCCTGAATAAACACACTGGTAGCTAAAGTGTATGGATTGCTCAGCAGCCACTGCCTTCTCTTACCACATTTGCCTATAACTAGCTGGAACTAAGTGGAAGCAAGGCACAGAAGGTCCAGGCTCTTCCACCGGCCAAGAGTCTCACTGGGTAATTGCACCCGTGGCCTTAGGCTTTGGGACAAAGTCTAAGACAACACAGTTGCATGCCACAATGAGACCTTCATTCTTACAAAAACAACTCGAAGATCAAAACAAGTAATTTGGCATTTCCCTTTCCCACTGTCCAGAGTGGGAAAATTCTGAGATCACCCTTGGACAGAGCAACAAGTACAGAAGTTCAGACTATTTACACCATTTCCACTTGCCTGCAGCAGGGTCTGACTCCTCACCTGTAGTGACTTTGTTAAAGGTGATGGCCTCGGACACTCTCCCGCCCAGAGCCATGCACATCCTCTCCAGCAGCTGCTCCTTGGTGAAGAGATACTGCTCTCTTGGAAGGATCTGAGCGAATCCAAGTGCTGCGTTTGTTCGAGGGGCTATGGAAACCTGCAACACAGGGCAGCTCCGTCAGGGCAGAAAACAAAAAGAACCAACTCTAACAACAGAGAGAAGAAAGGAAGGGCCTGCACTCCCAGTGAGATCTGTTGGAAGCGATGGTGCAGGCTGACCTACAGACACACAGCTGAAACTGCAGTACGTTGCCATTCCCATACTGAAGCCTCTGCAGCTGCAGACATGCACTTTCTGCCATTCCAGGTCAAAAAATAAGAAGGAAGCTGTCCTTAATAGCAAGTAAATTAAATTCTAGGAGTTCAGAGCACCTCTGAAGCATATAAGCCAACCAGAGCTTGCTTTACCATGTTCCAGAATCATCAGGACTACCTGGAGAAACACAGGATGTCTTCAGAAAAATAAGAGCCATTTCCCCCATCCAGCCACATCTCGTTGAGAGTAATTAACAACAGTTCAGCTTATACAATAGGTCATTCAGAGTGAATTTGCTGCTGGTGGCAGGCCAAGAAGCTGTCATCCTTGTCATTCCCACCCCTCCACCTCTCCCCTGCGTCAAGGCTCTTTGAGGAGACGTGCGTGGGACAGAAGGCACCCCGGGGTGCAAAGGGAGGCCCTTCCCTACAGAGAAGGGCTTCGGGCACACCAAATCTCAAGCGTGCCGATCTGAAAAACACATCTCTTCCCATCAGTATCAGAGCAGCTCCTGCAATGGCCTGACTGGTAGCTGCAACGTGCTGGCAGGGAAAGAGACTGTGCAGGCACGCACACAGCACAGCCTTGTGCCTGGAGGAGGCGCACGAGCTGAGCAGCAGCAGCAGGACGCTCACTTGCTCCAAATGTGCCCAGCACCAGGGTGGCCAGCAGGCACGTTGGGAGTGCTTTACAGTTGGCTTGTGAAGGCAAGATTTTTCCTGTGGCTGGTTAAGCTTTGCACCACCACTGTCATGACTGGAGCCCGATTACAGACTTCTTGACAGCGTATCTTGAGAGCAAAGACAGGTCTCTGCTCTCGTGAGCCCCCACCTGTGGTTCTGCGTTCAGCTCTCGGCACCCCAGCACAAGAAGGCCATGGATGTATTAGAACAAGTCCAGGGGAGGGCCACAAACATGATCAAGGGGCTGGAGCACCTCTCCTACAAAGACAGACTGAGGGAGTCGGGGTTGTTCAGCCTGGAGAAGCAAAGGCTCCAGGGAGACCTTACAGGAGCCTTCCAGTACCTACAGGGGGCTACAGGAAAGCTGGGGAGGGACTTTGTGTCAGGGGGTGCAGTGACAGGACACAGGGCTTTAAACAAAAAGAGGATAGGCTTAGATTAGATAAACAGAGGAAATTCTTCACTCAGAGGGTGGTGAGGCACTGGCACAGGCTGCCCAGAGAAGCTGTGGATGCCCTGGAGGTGCTCAAGGCCAGGCTGGATGGGGCTTTGGGCAACCTGGTCTGGTGGGAGGTGTCCCTGCCCATGGCAGGGGGGTTGAAATTGGGTAATCTTTAAGGTCCCTTCCAACCCAAACCCTTCTGTGATTCTGTGCTGTTTGCGTTGCTGCAGCACTCACAGCTCCAAGCTCATGGAAACCAGGGTAACGTAGCAGAATCTAACACAAGCGCTGCAAAACAATCAACACGTCTTGGACAGAGGATCCCAAAGGATTCTTTTCCCACCCAGCACTGAACTCCACAACAGCCAGCAGTGGGGTTACCTTCATCACTGCCTCCGTGTGCTCCAGCAGCCAGCCAACCAACGCGTGCCCTGATTCATGGAACGCCACAACCTTCCTCTCCTCTGGTGACAAGATCTTGCTTCTTTTGGCAGTGCCTATCGGAACACAGACGAGGTAAGACAATAAAGTGGCAGTAAATGTAACCAACAAGCATGACCTTTAAAAGAGAAGCACACGAGCTAGAGCAGTTACACGCTGTGCAAGAGGTGCTCTCTGTCCCTGCAGTTGAAGGCAACCCATGCTTGGCACAGACTTTTTCCCCTTACAACAGACGTAATCATCACACAAATAATTTAATGCTCGATGAAATCACAGCTCTAGAACGCAAGGCTCTGTTCTGTTCCCAGCTCTGCCAAAGGTACGCTACATCTCTGCCGAGGGACAGAGCTGCAACAAGGCAGTACTATTGCAAGAGAAAGGAAAAATCCAACCCCCAAAAAAACCCACCACCAAAAAAAAAAAAGTGGCTGGAAGAGCATATTTAGTCTGCTGTAAGATCTTTCAGTCCCTTAGGGAACTGAGGGACACGAGGGAACCAAGATGTTCCATTATATGTAGCAGAGAGGTCCCAGCTGAGATTCCTGTGCATCAGAAGTCTTCAAGTCAGAAAAGAAAACCACAAATATCTACCCAAAATCTTTCTCCAGACCCAAGGAATCTCTGATTACACATGGCATGCTCCATATGAGCTTATTCCCAGGCTCCTGAGAACGAGCAAATTAAGCCATAACTCACATTTAATACTTTCTCCAGAAAGGTGATTTTTGAAAGTGTCTATTTTCCAACCCAATAGTCCGTAACACAGAATAAGTCCAATTAGGATTTCAAAAAATGCTGAATGGGAGTAAAGCTTCCAGCACGCAGAAAATACGTTAACTACAGAACACACTGCACACCGAGCACTCATTACTGCCCGGCGTATCGAGCGCAAGGAGGTACCAGTGCTTTAAAGTGGATGTTTCTGCACAGTGCCAGCAGCAATAGGGGGTAGAGCAGGCACAGTCAAGAGCAGCATTATACCAAGGTTGCCTGATGCCTTGGAAAACAACATTCTATTAACATTAATTTTTAAACAAAGTCAAGAGCTTTATTAAACAAGGAAACAGCAAAATGAGCGTGGCAGATCTTGTAAAATTACTGCTTGGGGATGCTGGAAAGCACTGTGCCCTGCAAGGCATGATGGTGATGGAACAGCAGATTAATTGCAACAGCCTTCATTTTCGTTAGTCAGTCCCTTACCTCGCCTTCAGCAGTGCGTGTGCATTCCCTGTATGGATCTTTCTATAGAAAGACGCATGTATGTGCTATATATAATCTATTTAATTTTTTTTTATACTCTGGAAGCATCCCTCTGCCAGCCCACCAAGAAGGGAGGGACTGTGCTCTTCACAATAGCACACAGTGTCCCCACAACGATTGTTTCTTCCCCTACAGAAAGCAAGCTCCAGGCAGGAGAGTTCTCTGAAGGCCTGCACTTATCACATTTATGAGAGAAATAAGCCAGGAAGCAACTCGGGTGCGTCTCTGCTGGTCTTACACTGCGTACACAAACCCCACCAGAGCACAGGCTCTGCTCCATCTTCCATGGACAGTTCCAAAGACAGCCCCTAACTGCCCCTGTGTGCTCAGCAGGTTTCCTCCATCGCTCCCAGGAGACATGACTTACTGCCTACTTTCTGTTCCCAAACTGAAAACACAATGGAGACTACCACAGAGAAGAGTTCTTACTCCTCCCTCACTGCAACACAAAGCTGTAAGGCTGACAGGGCCTCTGGACTTGCAAAGTTCTCTTTTGATTCCGCACCACCCTTATTAAAACCAGCAGCCTATAATGGAAAGCACAGTAATATCTTGTTTTCTTCAAGAAAAGCTTTTATAGCAACTGAAATACCCTCTGAATTGTGAAACTCAGAAGCATTCCTATTACATGGCAAGGGTACATTTAATATAAGGGCCTGGAGGGGTGTTTAGGGTGTCCTACAAAAAATAGCCAAGTCCTGCTAATATGAAAAAAATCCGATTAAGCAACAAAAAGATGTTATTGCCTCTCAAATGCCACAAAGCCTCAGTGAAGCGAGCCAGCCTGTCAGCAGTGAAACTGCTGAAGCCCATGCCCTCTAACATCCACCACATTAAAACAAGATATCCCTTCTGCTACACGGCCCTGTGGTCTTCCTTGCTTCTTGCCCTGTCTTCCATGTCTGGGGAACTAAGGCTATGGTGGAATTCAGAGTGAAAAGTTAAGGGAATCCCTCTGAGTTCAGTGCTTTCTCTACTGCAGATGTGAAAGTAAAGCATCTACTTGCTACAGCTGATTAGGATTTCTGCACTGCAGCTAGAGCCGTCTCACTGTCCACTCCTGGGAGCTGCTGAGCACAGTTTGGGCTTCGTGGAAACGGGGTCACAGGCACCCAAAGCACTCCAGGGGTCGTTTTTAAGAGGCAGGTGAAACTGTCAGGAGTTCTCAAAAATCTTCTCTTAGATGAGGAATTATTTAGGCATTTTCTGATTAAAAAAAAACAAATAGTGAAAACCTAATTTCTATATTAGGAAATAACTGACCCAGTACAAACATCCTGTTTCACACGCTCTACTAAGAAGAGCACAGAACGCCTCTCCGTTTGCCCAGGCTCACCCGCCAGTAATGCTGCTGCAGCCTGGAAGCAGTTAAGTGTCAGATTATGAAAACCAAAGCTTGCCTAGAGGGCACTTCAGATCAAAACCGACCAGATTCAAATCCCTCAGGTGAAGTCAAGCGTTCTGGGAACTCTTTTCCCCCCTCCCTCTAATATACTGCTACAGGGTAATCTCCAGAGGTTCCTCTGCTGGCACTTGCACAAGTGACAGGGAAAGGCTGACAGGATGTTCTCAGAGGGAGAACAGTACTCTACTGTCTTTCAGTTTTTTCTGCCAATTCATCAAAGCCTGGCTTTGAGGCCAAAAAGAAAAATCTCTAATTTCTTCCTGTTGCTGTTGAGGATGGGGTAGCCTGTTTGCTTTTGCTATTCATGTTGATGTAGCAGGTGTCCAGAGCAGCAACAAAAACCCAGAGATACTTCCACTTTATTTCTTCTAATGAAAAAACAAACCAACCACCAACCATCCAGCTTTGAATTCCCCTCTTTACTATTTTGCTACTGGTCATTTGCCCTGAGCTACTGGCTCAGGTTGCCTGCAGAGTCAGAAAAACAGGTCCATTTAGGAGCTCGTTCATAAAATCTTTCTCCAGCTATGGCATTCAAGATTTTCCAGACAGCTCTCTCTACAAGAGGAACCAGTTAAGACCCAATTGTCTTCCGGGAACAGAACGCAATCACCTGATCCTTCTTTCCCTCCAGGAGCTGACACAGATTAGCAAGACAACAGCGGAAACGGCCGGGTCACTTACCTGCAATCACTCTTTCCACTGCATACTCGAAGTTGGAAGTATCGATGGATTTGTGACCTTCTCTGGCAGCATGAAGAGCGGCTTCATTGCATATATTTGCTATGTCAGCTCCTGTAGCAAAGAGTTTACAAGAATTATGTTGTGTTTTATGTGACCGGCACATTTTAGGGGACAAAAAAGGCAGGAACAGATCTAGAGAGGGACCTAAGGAAGTCAAATAGCTGCACTGCAAGCTCCTCTTTGTTCCTTGGGAACAGAGAGCAAACCTAATCCATGGTGTTTATGTTGGACTTGAACAATACAACTGCCTTGGCAGCGAACGCCGCGTTGCCACACAGAGGACAGAGTTCAGCAATCAATTAACAGGCTGAAGCCAAGGCTGGCTCTCAACAACAGGGGAGTGGCGTGGGCAGCCTGGATTGGCATGGGCCGCCGCGCTGTTCATGCAGCAACCGCACAAACCTCTGTGCAGAAGAGAAAGAACATCTGTTCTGAGTTTGTGTGGGTGGGTGATGGTGGTGGGGGGCTGCCGAAAGAAGTCACGAAGAGGCACTGTGCTGGGGCCTGTTAGAGGGGAAACCCAGAAAGGATATTCCAGGAACTCCACATAAACAGGAACTCTGGAGCCCCTTGCTCAGCACTGTTTCAAAGTCCCAGGGACCTACCCTGGAAACAGGCTCAGTGCAGGAGCCAGAGCTGTCCAATTTCTACCCTGACCGACGAAGGAACTGCTATTCATTCCTCCCATCATTTTCCTGCTAACACATATCAACTTAAGAGTCTTTCCACATCTCAGCGTGAAGCGCAACACCTCATCCTTGACACCAGCTTTGGAGCAGAGAATGAACAGCGGTTCCTCCCCTTCGGAATCAGGATCCAGGCACTGTAAAAGTGTGCTTTCCTCCAACCTCCACACCCTGCCAGAAACTTCAGAAGATTGAAAATAGCCACAAACAATTGCTCATTGCAACTCCATTCACCAGGGAGCTGGTTAGGTTCCCACTATTTCAGTGGGGAAGATTTGAAGGGTAAGAAAAAAAAAAAAAAAGCCTTTTGGACCAAAATACCCTCTTAAAACTAAGCAACTGAGAAGCTTCAGGTTGAACAATGGAATTAGCAAGGAGGGAGGCAGAACAGCCCCACAGGGACACACAGCATGTCATACCGCTGAAGCCTGGAGTCAGTTCTGCAAGGTGCTGCGAGTAGAAGCTGGCATCTTGGATCAGTTTGAGGCCCTTCAGGTGCTGCTCAAAGATCTCTCTTCTCTCCTGCGAAGAACACGGAGCACTCACACGACAGCGAACACCCGAGCCCAGCAGACCTTCGCGACATGGCAGCTTGCCTGCTCTCCATCCCAGGGAGCAGAGGAGGAGCCAGACCTCTGGCAGCAGGGACAGGAGCACTGCCACCAGAGGGCAGGGCTGTCCTTACAGCACTTCGGTTCCACGGGAGCCCCGATAAACACCCAGCTCTCAAATTCAGAACAGATGTACGAAGGCTTACCGTGAGTCACTGCTTTCTCTCTCAGGGCCACTCTCCTCCAAACTTTCACTCTGATCTGTCTTTTAACTTTTCTCTTCCCATAAAAGCACTTGCAGGAAGGAGCTCGGAGTGCCTCTACCTGCTCCCTCCTACACTGCAAACGAAAGCCCCATCTACTAGTTACTTAGCCTGCAACCATTTCCCAGACAAAGGTGGGGGTGAGATGATGGCTGGCGGGCAGCCAGGGAGTGACTCATTCAGCTGGTCCAGGAGATCCTGATTAAAACAATGGGCTCAGTTGCCAGGGTTTTTCCCCTTCCTCCTTCAGGGCAGCTGCACGGTTCATGCTTCCGGTGCCAGATTGTATCAGGCATTTAAGGTATTTTAAGTGAAAACTCGGAGGACGACAGTAAAGCACAGATGGAAGAAGAAGAGGCTGTGCTGGCAGAGCGGACAGACCTTTGCTGCAGCTGAGCCTGTTTCCAAAGCTCTGCTACAAACGTCAACACAGCAGCCGTGGAAGACTCCCCTAGTAAATGGATTTAACAAGCATTCAGAAGGAAAGTCACTTAGCGGGCTGTCTGAAGGAAAACAAAGAGCCTGAGGAGGATAGCGAGGACAATAAAACCTGCGAGGCAAATGATGCTCAAAGCACACGACAATTTGAGCTCTCCCCCACAAGCCAACTTGCCAATTAGGTGGTTCCCAATTTCCTGGGGAGAAGACTATATATAACGTTCTGCATCTGCACGGCAAAGAACCTCACAGGAGAATCTTCTGCCAAAGCTCCTATAGGAACAGATACGCTTAAAACCAGCGAGCTGTCATTTCACTGAAACAGGCAGCTACATTAGCATGTCAAATCTCTGATTTAGGGCACATAAATAAGAAGGAAGGCACACAGAAAGGCGTGCTATCTCTATCTCCTCCAAGCTCAGCCTTTGCCAGGCCCGTGAATCATCAGCAGGCAAAGGACTGGGACACTTTTGTCATCAGCATTACGGGAAGGACAGGGCAGCGTGTGGAAAATACCTGGAGCGTTGGAAGATCGATAAAGATGTGCCTGTCAAGCCTCCCAGGTCTCATCAAGGCACTATCCAAGACATCAGCACGGTTGGTGGAAGCCAGCACTATAACGTGATCTGCGGTCCCCATTCCTGTAGCAAAACAAGCAAAAACAAACGTGAAGGTTTCCACCACCACAAAGAGCAAGCACACAAAGGGACGAGGCAGGGCAGGATGCAGAGAACATCTTACACATCTTTATCACAAAGGATGTATTTACAACATCCTTTGAGGCAGCTGAGGCTGAGAAAGTGTCCTGTTCACTAGGAGCACGAGGCAGGAAGGAACCTCCCAGGTCACCCAGGCCAGTCTCTGCTCCTTGTGGACACTCTGAAATTCCCTTTTCAGTTACTTAAACCCCAGCCTAAAACTCTTTTTTGGCCACATGTTGAAGTTGCTCCAACTAGAAGCCAGAACAGAACCGTTGTGTTCAGATGAGCTGGGATGTGCCTTCTCACCCCCAGCCCTAAGTCAACTCCCGCTTCTTTAGCTCCAGTTGTACAAACAATTCTTTTTAGCTGAAATAGCATTTTCCTCCCCAGTATTTCTGCGGAAAGCCCGTTCAGCTTTCATTTACTTTTAGCCCTCAGTCACAGACAGATCACCAGGGAAGGGACAGGCTTCCTTCCGACCAGCTCATGTTAACGTAGAAATAGAAGACGTAGCCTTGCCACCCAGCAAGTGGCATATTAGCATGAGTTGATCTGCGTCTTTTCACTCGCCTTTTATCGCTCCAAAGGCACCCAGGCATCCTGCAGAGCCATGCAGAGACCAGCCCTGCAGAACTTCCCACAGACACCACGTAGGCAGGGGCAGAATGTGCCCCGGCAGCTCCGCAGCGATTATTAGCAGACACCAGCTCGAGCCACAGCCACAAGGTTTTGTCTCCAGGTCTTAAAGATGAAGGGAGCATCAGGATTTACAGGCTTTGCCAGAGCAGCACGGAGGCATCAAAGGCAGACAGGACTTCCTGGGGAAGCCGGAGCACTAACAGCTGGAGGAGGGCAGAGCGGGGCAGGTGGTTGCGCTGCTTGGGTGGGGAGCCAGGGATGATGTTGAATCACCGAAGCACGCTGCTTATTTATTGCATTCCACCGGGTGCCCAGAGGGCCCTGGTGTGAGTCACCTGCTCCGAGCCGATTCAGCCGCCCTGGCACGCAGCAGCCTTCCCAGGGAACGGCCGCGTTCGCCCTGTGTGCTTCCCTCGCTGCCAAGTCACACGCTGCAGCAAGCGGCTTTCTGCACGTAAGCTGGGTGGGTTTCAGCTCTCTGCAGCTTTGCCGAGGAGCTGCCAAATGTGTCAGCGTACAAGAGCTCAGCAGAGAGATTAAGGTTACAGGTAAGGCAGAGGACTGGCTCCGTCAGCTCGCACCGCAGCGAATCTCCGTTCTTCCTCCCTGCAGGATGCTGTCTGAATAAGCTCCCGGCGAGGATGAAGCCGACCACTCTTCAGGCAGGCTTTACGCCGCGCTCTGGAGGGTGATAAACAAGCAGAGAGACTGGCAGGCACTTGGGGGATAGCAAGCTGCCTTCACAGGGTGGGATTAGATGCTACAGTACATTATCAGCTTTGCAGCTGGGAGGACGCGGCCTTAAAATAGGTCTGACTGCTGGAACAAGCATAATAAAAACAGAACCGCTGAGTGCATCCTCCTCACGTCAGCTTCTGCCCCACTTGCTCTCCAGCCCGCAGCCCAGCGGTGCAGAGCAGCCCCAGTAAACCTACACCAGCAGCCCCCGAGCCCCATCACAGCTCCCAGCGCCGTGGCACCTGGCATGTGACGGGCCTTGGCTTCCACAGGCAGCCATCAGCCACAGGAACAGGCTACGAAAACACCACCTCAGCCACAGCAACAAATTCAAAGCGGTTCTGAACATTTAGCCCGAAAAGAGCCTTCGTATCTATGAAGCTTACAACTTAACCCACTTCAAAAGGAAAGGAGAAGGGGGCACTTGAATTGTGAAGGGCTCTCCCTCCCCACTGCCCTGATGGGCATCCCATCTGTGGTACTACACCGTCCTTCCCCAGCCATTCGTTATAAGAATTTTGGCCCTCATCTGTGTGCAGTGCCCCTCAAACTGGGTCACAAACCTGCACGTGGCACAAGCCAGGGCTGAGGTCTCCTCTGAGGACCTCCGGCTGCCACCAGAAGCAGGTCTGTGTTTTTGTTCAGAAAGCCAGGAATCAGCCCAGGCCTGTTGGGCTCCTCTCGGATGCACTCAGAACGGGGGAGATATTTGGGTCACGTTCCTCTTCTGCTTGTTTGCGGCTTGTGAGGGGAGATTCACTATTCAGAGCGGGCACCTGTTCCGACAAAGGCTGGAGTATGAGCTGCTCTGCTTTTAAAACAGCTTCTGTACACATAGACTCCATCCCTGTCCCTCTCCCACCCCATTCCTGGGGCTTCCAGAACCATCAGAGCCATGAAACCAAGGTAGCTCGCAGGAAGAGCCTCCAATTGCTCTAAAATCCGCACGCCAGCGTTAGAGCAAACTGCATCCTGTAACAGCTCTTGGGGCCCTCGTCCTTCCCGCAGCTGGCAGAGGGGGATCCACGAGGCTCTGACCCTCCTCGTCCTTCCCCACCTCACCTAGGAGTCATCTCGTTCCAGCGCACGCATTCCACAACCGCTGCTAAGCTGATGATTCACAGATCTACTTCTGCACTTGATTTTTATTTTTTTTTTTTTCAAACGAATAGCTCGACTCAATGCCGCGGTGTTGCCTTGCAGAAATTCAACCACCAATTTAAGCTAAAAGCAGCTAAAACAGCTCTCAACCTCCCCTTTCAAGGTTCCTCATTAGAAACATATGACTCCCCCGCTTATGCCTGGGTAAGCTGTCAACCTCCTTAAAAAACAGAAAAATATTCACTGTCCTCCTGAAAACTCTTCTGTAAGGACGGACACAGCACTTCAGCATTCATTTCGGTACCATGCAGCCAGAGAGCATTTCAATAACACGAGCCAAGATCCACGCTCATGTGTACACCCAACAGTAAGCCCGTGCTTCTTGTACTACCCCGCCAGTCCGTGCCAGCTGTCTCTCGTTTGGCATTATAAACTCCTTGGGCTATTTTTTTTAGTGTGTTTGATAAAGCACTTAGCTCAACGAGGGGCTTAGTCCGTGATCTGTACGAGACACAAATAAATAATCACAAAGCAATATAAATTTAAAAATAAGCCAGGCAGCACAGAACAAAGAAGCTTTTTTTTTTTCCCTAAGGCTTTCAGCATACACTGAGGACAATATTTACCTTCTAAACGGATTTGTTCCCTCATTTCTGAACTGAGACTCACCAAAGCAGCACCACTCTGGAAACAGCACCTGATTTCTACAGCCCACAAAAAATCAGCCATTGTCATTTCCAGCACTGAGATGTAGGCTGCACTGACCACGTATTCCTGAACAGATGGCCCCCATCTGAGTCAGCGTTAACCTGTTGCCAGTTCACCTTGCAACCACCAAGAGGAAAAAAACAACCAAGCTGGCATCGGCATTCTGTGTCAGTAATGGCCTTTCCATGGAGACAGCGTTACACAGCCACAGCTGGAAACAGTTCTGTTTGCTCCACGAGCAGCTATGTGCTTGGCCAAGATGCCTGAGTTAGTGCCTGTGCGAAGCCCCATGGAATCACATCCCCATTTCTGGTAACTACACAGCACTGTGGGCTTCAGGGAGGTTCCTCTGATAATCAGGTTTGTGCAGGGTTATTTAGGACCCACTTAAAGCTCATTCCCCTCCTTCAAAAACTTCACAGCACCTGGGCGAAAGCAGAGAGAGGCCTGGAGGATTTCTGCTCAGAAGGACCACTCCACCCTGCTTGTACCATGCTGTGCCCCAGCTTGCAATTTCTCCTTCTGCAGCACAGGCAAAGATCCAGAATTACAGATCATCCTGCATGCAGCATGGAGGAATACCTACCCTCTCCTGAAAACACAAGTCAGCTTCTCTCCTTGAAAGCCTAAGGTTGACCACACAGCAAGCTCCAGGATGCAGCCTTACTGCCAAGCTGCAGGAAGAGCAGCACTTCACTTCAGCAGGGCTGCACCCACTGCTCCCCTCTGAGCATCCAGCAAAGAGGAGCAAGCACCTTTCAGCCCTGAGGTCTGGAGAAAGAGGGATGCTCTCAGTGCAGGACTTTTAACTTCTCACATAAAGAGTCTGATGAGCTAAGTGTCACGTTTATAGTCGAGGCAAAAGGCAGCCCTGTCCCACAGAACAGCAGACTGATACAAACATGCCCTGATGGACAAGTAGCCATCCTACACCTCGCCCTGCAACAGAAGGATTTAGCAACAGCAGCAGTGCAAGTTGGGTCAGGGCAGCAGGCTCTGACAGAGTTATGACTAACACCAGACAAAGGATTGTTCTTTTTGGCGCTTGCATGAAAGCGTCTGAGCAAAGGGTTGATTCCATATGTGGCACAGCCAGCAACCATCCAGAAGCGTGGCATCAAACCGGGACTTGTCTGCAAAGCTTCCCTCTCCCAGCTTAGACAGGCATCTTACAGCCAGGCAAGAGACGTGAGAACAGGTCAAGGGACGGGAGAATGAATATTTTCCAGTCCTAATGTCCCTGTGGGACAACTAAACTTCAAACCTTATCAGACTTTAAAACACCACCTGTCTCAGAACATAGCAAGTATTCAACATTTAATGGTCAGCTGGACCTAAATGCTACCAGCTATGGACAGTAGTGTCCTCGCTGCCAATTCGTTCTCTTTTGGTTTCCCGGTATTGTAAAAAATTCCTCTCCAGCTGCCAGTAGGAAAACACACTCCTGAACTGAAGCCACTTACTGTAGGAAGAGTCTTTGGGGTTGCTGCCCTCTGCCAGCCAGCATCTCTAATGCATGTTATCCACTGGTTTTGTTCGCAGGTGGATGCTCCCCTGGTGTTGTTGCACATTCACCCTGAATGTGACACTACAATTCTGACTCAATCTTTGGAGTACAGTCACAAAAACAGCTGGCTCCAGGGTTTTAAGTCTACTAGATATTGACCTTTAATCCTTTTGAAATCTAGATATTTATATAGTTTTTTCTTTTTTCTCCACAGCTTATTCACACCACACTCTCAAACATCTCTCCTTAGCCCAATGACTTGCTAGGCACCATCAGCTCTGGAGGAGTCCTGCCCAGCTCTCCAGTGACAGACGAAGAGATGCAATATAAAGCCTTCAGAAACAGGGACTAACAATGGGACACTGATTCAGCCTAGTGCTTGGGGAGAGTCCTGGGAGATCTGCAGAAAAGCGTAATTCAGTGTGAAGCAATTACTGGACACACAGCTTCCAAAAACCCTGCGCTGAACAACAGCTGCTGCTCTTCCTCCGTACTCACTGCAGCAGCTGGTGAAGGGGAGAAAGAGCAGAGAAAGGACCCACTTCAGCTGAGTAATATGACAACCTCCAGAAACAGAACAAGGCCAGCCACTGCCACAATGGTGTGCAAATAGAAAAAAAAAAAAAAAAAACACAAAAAAATGATTTTCAGGTGTGAAAGTCCCTAAGCTGCAGTTCAAGCCCCAGTTATCATTTGTCATACAGAGAGGTTTTTAACAATGATATGACTAAATCATAACGCTGGGCTTAGTCCTGGAAATGCTGTGAAGTGCCAGCTAGCCTTGTCCCAGGAAAGAGGGAAGCGAGGTTTGTTTCACTGCAATGGTAAATACTCCCCCAAGAAGAAAACACCAAAGAGGCACTGCAAGTTCAAACAGGACAGCAGCCCAGATCTCCGAGGTGGTAAGGGCCCAACTACTCAGAGACAGAAATACTGACCATCCATTTCTACCAGCAGCTGGTTCAAGGTCTGCTCCTCCTCAGCATTGGCAAAACCAGATATGTTGGTTGAGCGCTTCTTGCCCACGGCATCGATTTCATCAATGTACACGATGCAGGGCGCACGAGCCTGGGCTTCTCTGAAGAGGCTCCGAACTCGGGCAGCTCCAAGACCTGTAGGGGAAGGGAAGAAGAAATGAGCTTCACAGCCATAGCTGTAGAGCATTACCAGCCCCCTATTAGATATATGACCCAGGCAAACCCTCAGTGTGTGACAGTCCCTCTCTCAACACTCCAGACATGAAGAATTAGTCAAGAACTCATCTCTTTAGCCCTTAAATACTGCTTGTCCTGAATCGTGCTGGCTTTTAACTGAGCTCCCAAAACTGCAGGGACTCTTCAGAGCTGCTGTAAGAGGAGCTCTGCTCCCAGCTCCAGACCTGAGCTCCTGGTCCTTCCACAGGTTAGGAGCAAAAATATTCAGCACATTTCCACACACAGACCCTCGTTGGGTCTCAAGAGACGTAGGAAGGAAGGAAGAAGACTGAAATCCCTGAGCACAGAGAGACCATACTTCCTCCCATCAGCAGGGAGCAGCAGAAAATCCATCAGCATTCTCAATATAAGGAAGGAAGCCTCAGTCAATGGCTTTAGTAAGTAGAGGCAAGTCAGAGATGATGCTTCCAGGTGAAGAACCATGGTTTCCCATTGCCAGAAAGAAGCAACTAGCTATTCAAAGAAAACGTTTTAGGTACCACATTATTATCTATCCACACTAATGCTGAAACCCTTTTATATTTTCAGCAGCAATATCCAGCAAAGCAACACAATCTCTGTCCTTTACGAGGCCCAGCCAACGCTCCCCAAGTAACCTCCACTCCCTTCCTCCCACCACGCTTACCTCCTATCACCTCCACGAACTCAGAGCCTGCCATGGCCAGGAACGGTACTTGTGCCTCCGTAGCCACCGCCTTTGCCAGCAAGGTCTTCCCACAGCCCGGCGGCCCAAGCAGTAAGGCACCCTTGGGCACTTTAGCTCCAAGCTGAAGGTAGCGATCAGGATTCTGTAAGAGCAGCACAGCTGGGTCAGATCCACAGCCAACACGAGGCATCTGCACAAGGATACGGTCTCCCAGAGCTCCTTGATGCTGTTCTCATCCTGAGCAACCCTGAGCTCCTAATGGGAGCAGCCACATCTGCAGCCTGTTACAGAACTGGAAATAGACACTGAGTCATGGTGATCACAGCACAGAAATTTTCAGCTTATTTAGACAGAGGCTGCTCAGTATCGTGCAGGATGAAGAGAACAGACCCTCCTCCCCAGGTTAATTCTAACCCAGAAGATGGGCAGCAAGCACTTCTTGTGGTCTGCTCTTAAATACCTTTAAGTAGTCCACAAATTCTTTGACTTCCATTTTGGCCTCATGCATTCCTGCTACGTCTTTGAAACCAATCCCTTTTCCGGATTTTCCATCCACAATGGTGAAACGAGCCATCTTCAGCTGGTTCTGTGGGAGGCAACACAAATGCTGAAGAAGTGCTTTGACTCTGGACAAG
Source organism: Aythya ferina (assembly GCF_964211825.1). Taxonomy (NCBI): domain Eukaryota; kingdom Metazoa; phylum Chordata; class Aves; order Anseriformes; family Anatidae; genus Aythya; species Aythya ferina. The sequence continues at coordinate 1,393,948 of NC_140308.1, forward strand.
GCAACAGCCTGGAAAGGCAGTTTGCTACACAGCACAGCGCAGGCATAGCCACCCCCAACAAAGAACATTACAATGCCCACCAGTGCATCGTTGTTTTACTAACTGCTGCTTTGGATACTTCACAGCCAGGCTGCAGGATTGCTGCCTCACGCCTTATTCAACCACGTTTTGTTGGGAAGAGAAAGTAAACCTGCAATAATCCCCCCAACCCAGCTCAAGTCCCTGTAGACGAGGCAGAGACATTTATTAAAATTGTATAGAATGCCCAAAACTTTATTTGGGATCTTCTCCCTGATTTTTAAATTCACTGATCCTTAACACACTCGGGATAGGTGTAGCTTTAAGGAACATGTATGGATGGTAAATATCAGCAGTAAATAAATTACCAATATTGCCTTGTAAACGTATGCAAACATACACTTTGGACCACTGTCCAACGCTGCCACCAGCTCCTACTACAACACAACCCGGGGACAGAATATGGGCTCTCGAATTTAACAGGCACCACGTTTGAGCCTTCTGGTGTGTGTTAAGCCAGAGTGACAGCCAAAACAAGGATTTAGTTAAACGTCCTACTTGTAACCGCTCACCATGTTCCTCTGAAAACAGCTACTCAGGATTTTTTTCTGAGAAGAAAGTTTATAACTTCTCATGCCTTGGAAGCAGCAGTTTATCCAAACAAAGAGTTAAACACGCCGGGCCTAGCTGTCCCCACTTATGCAAGGGCAGAAACCAGTCCTCAAGGCCCTCATTACTTAACACTTCTTTAAACTACTCTTTTCTCCCAGGCAGCTGCGCCCCTTTGTATAAAGAGAATCCCAAAGCCAGAAGAGAACTACAGAGGAGAGCGAGTGGGAAACCTAACAAGGGACTGAATTCACCACTGTTTTCATCCCCAGATCCCTGCGGTCAGTACCAGTGCACCCAGAGCTGATTTCTACAGAGTTTCATCAGCTGATCCAGGCAAGGGTGGAGGATAGCAGGAGATTTAACTGATGTTGCAAGCGAGGCATGTGGCGTGAGGGGAACAGGCCAACACGTAATGAAATCCAGAATCTGAACATATTTTATAAATTGAGAATTCATTTTGCAGAAAGCAGCAATTCCTACTCCTGGCTGTATGGGAGGCATATTGGCAGGACCCAGAGAAAAACACCATCTGCAGCTGCAACTCATTAACAAGCTTTGAAAATAGCAGAGCAAACTGGACTGCAAATTCACTGAGCTCAGCCCTTCCTGCCATTGGGGGAAAGAAAGGGCCTCAGCTAAGGCCAGTTACTGTACAAGCGAGTCAGATGATCAGGACAGGAAAAGATGCAAGATGTGTCAAGACTGAGGAGTCCCTGGCATCGGTTTATTCTCAATCTGTGTTGACTTTGCTGGGGAAAGGGGAGGAGATTAGGCCAGCAGAAGGCAAGACTACTCACAGGCTGCAAAGCAACGTAAAGATGCAGGATACTTACAAAAGCGTTGAATCCTCCTGCCCTGCCTGCGACCCTAATAAGGCGGAAGATGCTCCACAACATGGAGACAGCCACAAGTGTCACTATCAGGGAAATGACATCGCTGAAAGGACAAAAGCAGGACAGGTCAGAATTGAAGCCTTCAGCCACAACTCAGTAAATGTCACTCACTATTTTCAGTATTTTAAAGGTCCTGACATTTTCGGCAGCCATGAGCATCTATGACTAAGAAAACAGCACCTTGAAATTTTCTATACAAAACCAAAACCCCCAACAATTACGTAACCTGAGAAGTTAAACAGAGGACACTGGCACATACTGCTCACAGCTGTGGAAGAAATTCCTCTTCACCATTCCCTGCAGAGGCATTTCTACTTATAAAGCAGATAGACCTTCGGGCAGCCAGATCACAGCCAGAGCAGGAGCTGGGGACACTGGCAGCCCTTCCCACGGGAGCTCACCGCAGAAGACCTGTGTCCCACGATGCTAGGAAGGTTCCAGCTCCCCCAAACCTGGCAGAAATCCCACTGCAGCTCTCCCATTAGGAGAGTCGGGTTGGCTGCCCCTGCTCAAGTCTCCCAGAAGTCCTTCACAAGGAGCTCCTGCAGCAACCAGCACAATGAATTTTCTGGATCCTTTCAGTACCTCTTGGGTTAGAGGGGAGCCACGGAGCAGAGCTGACAGGGCAGGTCTAATGCAGTTACAAGACAAACGTGCTGAGGACAAAATACCCTGTGAGCTCTGAACAGGGAATACTTCTAATAAGAGGAAGACTGATCGGACTATCAGAAGGCAGGCTGGGACTGGAGGTACCCTAACTAAGCTCCTTGTTCTGCTCCACGTGCCCTGCTTGAGCCTGTGAAATGCTCTTGCCTCCTCACACTTCTGTTTCTTATCTTTAAACTAGGAGCATGCGTTCCACCTCTCAGGAACGGATGATTTACTGAAGCAATGGGAGCAGCACGTGCTGTATACCTAGCTGCATTTGTCTCCCCCGAGCGAGGGCTCCTAGGCAACACTGGAAACTGAAAATCACCTACAGTTTGGCAACTATACAAACAGGAGATTCATTCTGAAATGCATCAAGGGCCTGTACCTGACAGCAAACTGAGTGCAAGCTCTAAGTGCTCTGCACCTCACAGCTTCAAACTCCAGACTCTGAAGTCTCCTGAGTCTTCAGACCCTAGAGTATCTCTTTAAAAAACAGTATTTTCAGACACAGGGGAAATCAGCCCGTGCTGCTACATAACTGGTCAGTGTACTCGTCCCATTACACAAACTGACAAAAATTAGCAAGTTATGAATCCCAACAGAAGATTCCATGCTGCGTGATCTATTTAAGAAGTTTGTCTTCACACAAATCATGCATTCAAAGTGTAAAAAATGTCACTCAGAGGACAACCAACTGGTCAAAATCCTGCAAGGGTATTTTCTCACATACAAACATGACATTTATTTCACGTTTTGGTAAGACATCCAGGAAAGACACCGTGCTCCAAACCCCACGAGCTACTAGAACCCAACGCTGTGCACCTCTGCTTAGCGTGGTGCACAAGCAGGTGCCCAGGCCATCTCAGCAGGTAACGGCAGCAGCACGGAGCTATCCTTCTTGGTTGTTAGGGCACGGGATTTCTTTCTTAGCAGACAAAGTTACTGTGCTGCATCTCCATCTCTAGGACTCTAGAACAAAATACTGGTTGAGAGCTCTCCAAAGGCCAGTCCCTCTGCAGACTTGCAGAGAGCATCTTTCTGCATCAGCACAGCCCTCAGTGATGGAGGTGGACTTGTTCAATAGCCCAGTGAGCGAGCTTCACAGGTCTCTTGTTCTCTGCGCCCCATAAATCCTATCTTGCAAAAATAAGCTGCCAGCCTTAACAGAAGGGCAAATAAACCTTGTGAGCAGCAAATGACCACAAAATATAAAATGAAAGCACAGAACAAAGCCTAGCCAGTGCTCTGTAATCTTCTGTCAGATTTCTACTTCTTGCTCATCGCAGTTTATTTCAGAATTAAAACCTTTGAGCACTGACATTTTAATTATTATTTTTAAAAGCAAAGGATCCCGAGATCCTTTCAGGTAACAGAAAGGGGCTGCAAATTTAATAGGAGTACTCCTCCCTCAGTGAGATTTTCTATCTTAGCATCAAAGCTGCTCTGCTCAGTATGTGGCTCACAGATGGAGCGAGCACCAGCACAGGCTGTCCTCTGATCTACAGCTGCTGGAGAAACAGGCCAGAATTAGGTGTTTATTTTTACAGACTGAACCACCACCACAGGCCTTCCTTGAAGCATTCTACCAGGGGACAGCTTACTGCACCACCGACATTCTCCACAAACCAGGGCACAACATCACACTTGTTGAGTCAGGATTTCTATCTCACGTTGCACTTGAATAATGGATTATTGCAAGGACAGCAGCAACTGACAGACTTTGCTCAGACCTGCTGACACTGACCCCAAATATTTTGGTTCACTACGTGCTGCAGTTCCAGACATCTCCTTGAGACCCTCACGTCTGAGCCGCTAACACACATCTAGAGCATTTTTCAAAGACTGCCTAAGTGCTCCAAAACAGGGACCACTTCTTTTTGTTCTGCATTTACATAACATGTAGCTGGAAGGAACTTTGCTCTTCAAGTGAAGGATGCTGTTGCCAACATAAGATCAACAGTGAGCACGAGTTTATATCATACTTTCCATAAAAGCCAGGGTGTTTGTAGGAAACAGGGATTCTCTCCTTCTCATCAATATTCAGCTCATCCTCCGCAGCTCTCAGCTTCTCTTCAAATTTGTCAATGTTTGCCACCCGCATTGTGTACAGCAGGGTAACGTTCTGGGGACATGCAATCAAAAGCAGCAAGAAGAAATTGTAAGTGTGGTATAAAGACACAACAATGAGCAGAAGAGGTGCACGAAACGGAGAAGTCAGATAAAAGTTAGCATTGTTACATCCTTTGTTTTCTACAGCAATGAACTCATGAGCAGGTAACTGATGCTGGGCCTCCAAATCAAGTCAGGAGCACCTCATGGCTTTCTGGCACCTTATTGAAAGCATAAAAGCCAAGAACTAAGTCTCAGCTCTCTAGAAACAAGGAGGTGCAATGACTTTGTAGGCAGACTGGAGGATGAGGTTAGTACTATAAACCTAGTTAAGATAGCTTGGGTCCAGTCAAAGTTTTACAATACATCTGGAAAACTACATCACTGGGCAGGAAGCCTTCTGCATATTGTTTCTGTATCCCTCTCAGAAATTAATTTCATCCAGCAGTTTGCAAAATGGATCATAAATCGATGAACTAAATGGGATGTACCCAAGAACAGTATTTTAATCTCTGAGGCTAGTTGGTAATGATTCTTGGTGGCAACTCTTGGAAATAAAGCAAGCATGTGATCAAACTTTGCTTTTTTTCCCCATTTTGGAAGATTTAAGAAGGAAGTCTGATGGAACTTGACAGAGCAATTGAAGCTAAAATCCAAAACAGGAGATAATTTTTAAAACTGGATCTAGAATTAAGAATTTACAATCATCATCTAGATACCTTCTGACATTTTAGTCTGAGCTGGGAAAAACGAACTATTGAATTTCCCCAGCTTTTTAAACATTCGTAATGTTTCCTTCCATGTCACTATTAATTATTCTTACAGTTTAAAACAAAAATCCCAGTGTCCAGGTTGGTAGGAGTAATAAAAGCCCCCTGAAGTACAAACAACAGGAAGCAAAAATTAATGAAAAGCAAATTTACCAGCTAGAGTTTTACTGAACATATAATTCATTAATTCAGTTCTTTCCAACAGTATAATCTAAGATCATCAACTCCAACCAGAGAAAGCCACTCACGACTTGTCCATGCGGAGTTCCTCCAGGGTGCAGATAAATTTCTACAATATCACTTTCTGGAACCACTTCGATCCTCTGGACCTCCCCCTTTGACAGCATCTCATTGATGAAATAATTCCAGGAAATGTTGGTCCCTTCTCTGTTCTCGCTGACGGTGAATCGAAACATCAGCACTATTAACGTTATGATGAGGAGTGCCCGCAAGCGTTCGAGGTGCATCTGATTCTCCCTTTTCCTCCGTTTCTCTTCCTCTAAGAAAGAAAAAAGATCAGGAAAAGAGACATGAGCACGTAACTGCACAGCTTTCTGACCAAAAGAAGGGACATCTAAGTGACAAAGACTAACACGACGGAACCTTTAATGCTTCTGTCGCATGGTTCTCTGGAGGCACTATACTCAGAGGCAGGACCTGACTCTCTCCGCACAGGCCATTTCCTAGCTTGGCTCACAAAGGTAACAGGAGGCTGTGTGACTTGCCCAAGGTTACACAAGGGAGTTGGTTTTCTGGGTTACGTTTCACTTCCAGGCCTTCCTGGCTTCTAGGCTGTCAAGCCACAGGGCCCCAGCTGTGCATACGGAACAGCAGCAGGGCAAAAGCCTGGTTATGAAAGCACGAGCAGTCACGTGTAAGCCTAGTGGTTGCCTGGAAGGAGACACATTTTGCATCCTGATAGCCAGCAATCATCTGCTTGCATCATGTTGCTGCTTTTCCAATCGAGGCTGTTGTACCACATCTACATTCAGCTGCTCCCCAAAGCCCCAAAAGCCACGCGGGGAGGCACTGCGTACACACGTTGCAGAGGTAACGGAGGATTGCCTCTTCATTTTAAGTGGTGCTTCAGTAAGAGGAGGAACTGAAGCATCGGCGAGCCAAAGAAAGTCCCTTACTTCCAGAATTTGTCATGCACGAAGACCAACACCCATCTCTAACATTTTGAGAAGCTCTGACCAGCGTTCTGTGTGTCGGGGCAGTCCGACTGTGCTCCAGGAGACTTCAGATGGTAGTAACCCACTGCCCCCATTGCAGTGACCCCAAGTACCATTCTGCTCGAAAATGAAGGACCCACTTGCCTGGCCTAACATGGATGGATAAAATAATAAAGCCACCAGACCTTTGCTGCTAAAAAAATCACTCAAGTATGACTACAGCCCAGTTCTAATTAACACGCCTCTACGCTGCCTGGTCCTCGGGCTGTTGCTAACGTATCCACTGAAAAGAATATTAGGAGTGAGTAAAACCAGTCTTAGTTTCACTGTTAAATCATGTAGCACGGTGCTGAGGGATAATTGCTTCCTGGTGAACTGATCTGCTGGCACTCTGCACCACGAGACCAACAACAGCTCCACTGCCTAAGAGAGAATCAGTGCTTGCAACAAATCGAACGCCGCACAGGAAGAGGGGAATGCAGCTTACCTCTGAATCAAAATATACTGCAAAACAATCTCATTGTTTGCTGCACGTTTTCTCCCCTGCTACGTAACCACCTTAATATTTAAGCAGGCTTGGTAACTCGTCCACGTTAAGGATCTGTATCAGCACTACATACTAGAAGTGCTTTCCCACCTTTACTGTACCAGTGACATAGGAAGTGGTGACACGAGAAAAAGGGACGGCTGGTTTGCAGTATTTGCCACCAAACCTTTTCTTACAGGCTCCCAACATTGGTTGTACTGCATAGGCAAATTCTGAATTCTGTGGTGGCACAGTTCAATGTCAGCCGCCAGCAAGCAGTTGAGTTGTTAAGCTGACAACGAATATCTTCCTCTTTCCAGTTCTATGTGGAACTTCTCAATATATAATTTACTGCTCCTTCTTGATATACAATTCAACATCAACAGCAAGATGGCATACATAAATACTATTCTACCCCCAGAAATAAATTAATTCCGTACCACTGGACTGCTAGTGCCTCTGCCTGCTGCAGCCCAGATTAGATTTATTTGCGAATTCATAACAAGAGTTCTGACACCAGCATTTATCACTAGCCACCAATTAGACCCTTATACACACTGCAACAAAACCGAGGGACAAACATATGACCCAGTCAGATGCTAAAAAAAGTACTCTGTCCTTCAGATACACAGCGTCATTTTTCACTCGTTTCCTCGCTCTGCTCCACATCTAACAGGAAAGGCTTGTTCCTAAATAGAAACAATGCAGCTTTTCAGATAAGGTCGCAATTTCAAAACACGGTGACAAGCTCAGACGCCGCGTCCAGCCCATCCACTTTGTTCTCTGATGCCATCTCCTCACTCCTGCGTTATCTGCTAGATCCAGCCTCATTAGAACAAAGCAATCCGTCACAAAACTGCAGGCTAACATCCAGTAGTTTTATTAAGAAAAATTAAATGTAGCATTGTAGAGGCCTTAGCCTGGGCATTATCCTTAACTACTGAGCAAGTTTTGAATAAGTTGATAGGAAAAAGGAACGACTAGAAAAAGGAGTTCTGACTTACAGAAAGTGTCCAGCTCCTGCTATGCAAGTTCCTTGCTTGGAGATCTGAATGAACTATTGCTAAAGCACTTCTTTGTGTTAAATTTCAGACAAAGTCAGCGTGCATGTAATATGTTGTAAAGCACGCATTCACTGAGGACGTTATCACAAAGAGAGATCACCACAGGGTAAACGCTAGCCATCAGATAGCTCGAGACAAGCAGTGTCTGGGACACAAGACTTGTCTCAGATCTTTAACCTACAGCTGAATAATTTCAGAAATTTCTAGAAAGCTCGAAGACAACACAAAGCTTTCTTCCACCCTGCATTTAATTAAGGACAAAATTAATCTAATCCTAAATTTATGTAAAATATGACCGCCTTTACAGTACAACATTCATATTGCACCATAAGCCACCCCACAACACTCAGTAAATGAGAACCAGGAACTGGATGTGACACTTGCGAGCAACAGCTGTGGGAATACTTCCAGCTCTTTAGTCTCCAAAAGCCTCCATGAAGCAATGATTTGCCATTAACCCCAAATCTGAACTCTCTGATTAAAATCTTGCAAGGGCTGCACTGACAGTTTGAAGAGTTCTTTTTAATAATTACTGCAGAGATGAGCATTCCCCCGGAGACACGGGGTAGCATTCCACCTCCCAAAGTCAAGCTATCCATTAATCACCGGAGAAAAGAGGCCGCAGAACACAGCATGTTACTGTTTACTAATTTTAACAGCTACAATACCTCAAGGCGCTGTGCTCACAATCACCCTGTGTGGTCTCGCAGACCACAAGCACCCCAGCCTCTGAGCTCTGGCTTCCTCAGCGAGGACTCGGCGATACCTGCGCTCGCATCCGGATCAGATGCACTAAGGTAAAAGTTTATCACGTAATCTACAAAAGCAGCGTGATGCTAACTGCAAAGGTCTGGAGCCCTCCAGCTCAGCCCTCACTCAGAAGTCCCGAAAACAGCAGATATCCATGTAAAGCCCCTCGAATCATCACCAGCCCCTGCAAGCATCAACAAGTGCCATAAAATGAATAAAACATTTAGGTCTTTGTTATGCTTCTGGTATCACTGACAAGACAGAAGAAAGAGGCCTTCCATCCGGAGCACTTCTGACTCCTTTCTTAAAAAAAAATCCCCAGGCCAGTAGATGCAAGACGTGGCCTCAGCTGGGGGATTTCACAGCTCGAAATCTGCACCACAGAGCCTGAAAACACGCCTAACCCAGATCCTAGAAACGCTGCACACACTTCAGTTCTTGGGAGACTGCAGGGAAAGAAATGTACTCACGAATGAGCAAAGAATTTTCCTTACAGAAGTGGAAAGGAAGAATCAAATTACACTTTTAAAATGGAATGCAGCTGTTGTCAATCTACAAATAGCAAAATGTTGCTGACAATACCAAGACTTGCAGGGACACCCACAAATCAGCTCAAATTTGAAAAGTCTTTGATGAAAACCTACTGGTAGAAGATACAAGGATCAAAACACTGGCCTGTCAGAAGTTACGCAAGGTTTTTGTCTCGTACACAGCAGATGTTCTCCTTCATGTCCCTGCTCCTTTTTAGCACCCTGGAATTCCTCTTTCCCCTTCCCCCAACAAGCTTAAGGTATGGAGTGGCCACTGACTTCTCAGCAGCATCTGGCACGCCACGTAACTCCCTAGGTATCAGAACACATTTAGAGAGATAAAATTCAAGAAGTTCTGTATGTTGGGGTGCCTGGGGTTTAGACAGTGCAAGATATAAAAAAAAAAAAAAAAAAAAAAAAAAGAACCACCAAAAAACAGTGTCTAGGAAGACCAACTTAATAAAACTTCTGAGCAAGTGCCCTTATTAACACAGCTAAGAACTCTTCAAGAATCTATTTTTAAACTTGAGCTCTGTAAACCACTAGAAGCAGACACTTCCACCAAGAAGGTAAACGAAATAAGAAATAAACAGCTTCCAGCTTCAATTCGTATTAACATTTAGTTCTTAATGAAGTCAGTGCTCTATACCAAAACCCCCAAACCACAACTCAGTAAATACCGTTCCCCTTTGTACAGTGGCAAAATTAAAGCAGAAGACAATGAAATTATTTGTACAGGATGCAAAGGAGCACATAAAGAGAATCAATTTAATGGCCTGATTAAGCTTTATTCTACCATCAGCCAAGACAAAATCCCTCTTCCAACTCGTTCATAGCCATGGGCTTGTACGGTCAGTAAGTTACAGGAAGTTTGCAGTACCCAGAGATGAGCATTAAGGCTGATCTTCCACACTCTCCACCCGCGTCCTTCACACACACACAATTCATGCCATTAAATACATTTTTGGCACATACGTACCCTCATCCTCCTTTGGAGATTTCTTCTTGAATCCTCCATTCTTATGGTTACTCCCTCGAGAGCTTGAAGTACTGAAATAGTAAGTGCTACCTGCAAGCAAGCAGAGTGCAGCAGTTACCACCAAAGACCTCAGGCAGCAGCAAGAGAGGTGGAACAAGGATGGCAGAGATCCACGTGAGCTCCCAATGCACAAAAACCTCGGTTCCACACCCACCCAAGTGCACAACTTAGTTGGTGTGCCATGGAAATGAAACAGCCTCACAAGAGGGAGTACTGGGAGGGACAGGCTCCTTCAGCTTCCTTATACAATATATACTTCTCGACAATCCAATCAAAATATGAGTTTGCTCAGACATTGTTTTAATAGAGCAAAAAATCATTTGGAGAAATTCCTTCGGTACTGACACATTTACACATTCCCCAAGGCATAACCAAAGTTAACACTGGTGGGGTCAGCAAAGAACAGCCTCACGCTAGAGCTGTAAATGCACGCTAAAGGAAATTATCTGCTGGAGTTCAGGCAGGGTTCTCAGTAACACTGTTAGGATACTCTCATAAAAGCCAAGGAAGGATGGCTGCAAACAGAAAAACCCACGGTAGCTGCTACAAAACAATTACGGGAAGGCTTTTTTGCCAGGAAAATACAAACATTTCAGAAGCAAGGCAACTGACTTAAGGACTGTAGTTTCTTTTTCTCATGGCGTTTCATGAAGGCTCTGGAAAGTAGCAAGCCCGGAAGCTGGACTGCTTGTCAGCTGCTATTTCTACCAGAGGATTCATAGCCATTTGAAAGATTATGCATATATTTTTTCTTTTATTTTTAAAAAGGGGGCAAAACAAAACAAATTATTCCCTCCTCCTCCTCCCCCCAAAAAAAAACACTAAAACTCTTCAAGGTAAAGCAGCTTGCTCTCACCAGGCCCGCGGCAGTCACAATAGCAGGGCCCACTTTTGTTCACATCTCAAAAGCATCAGCAAAGCTGCCTTCCCAATTTGAAGAGAAAAGCGAGAAGAATAATTGCCTTTGTTTTACAGCTTTGTGCTCTTGCTCTAGGAATTCAGATAACAGCTCATAACATACACTTCCAACCTGCTCCAATGCGAGGCTTTTAGCAAGGTTCCATGATTTGATTTCTGCCTAAGGTGAATGACATTTTCTTCTTCGGCTTTGCTAATGAGGCACAGGAAGACTCTCTAGTTTGAAGTCTGCTGTTTTTAAATTAGCTTTTAGATCTAATGACTCAAGTGCTTACTTAATCACACCGAGCTCCTTGCGGAAAGATGCCATTGCTCATCTCTGCCACCAAAAAAACTAGAACCCCTGCGAATGGCACTCTGCTCCCAAAGCCAAGAACAGGACAGCTTTATTTCAGTTTCAGGAATTAAAAGTAAGCAAAAGTCAACACTCTTACTTAGTAAGACCTTTTTCCCCCTCCAAGTTTCTCATCTGAGTTGCTCTTTGGGACTCACCTAAGAGATTCCAAAGCCTGACTGGATCTCGAATTATTTGTTGTTTCAGTAGGACTCCACTGAGACCTTGAGATGTGGGGGAAAGTGTTTGTGACAGAAGGCTCTGAAGAGGGAGATAAAGGAGAAAAAAAAAAAAAAAAAGACAGCTATTGTTAAAGTTCTGTGACTGCTTCTCATTTCTGTATCCCATGAGACAGAAATTCCAAAACATCAAAATATTGCGGCGAAGTTGCAGGACCAGCAGGTGTAAGCCCCAAATATTATTCCTGATTGTGCTGTGAACTTGCCACGTGATTCTGAAGATGTTGTTTATAACCCAGTTTAAAGTAAGCGCATGTATAAATAGAAACATACATTCAAAATGCTTGGAATCTTTTTCCTCACTGTACTGCTGCTCCTCACTAAAGATATGCTAGAAATCAACTCCTAGAATGCAAACAAACCCTCCCACAGCAGGGAATGTGAACAACTACTGCTCTGTAACCCTGCTGCACAGGGGTGAGGATAACACAGCTGTTTTCCCCACGGTCATTCAGCAGCAATCCTACAGCTTATAGCCACATTTAAGGGCAATTTCTTAGCATCTGAGAATTGATAGGAACTAATACCCTCACTGAACACACCTTCCCCCTTCCTCAGATGGGGCTCCCTGTCTCGCTGTCCCTCTCATGCACAGAGACAAATTTCTGTGAAGCAGAGGTGGGACAGGAGCACTGACCGGGCCAAAATCCCTCTATTTTTCCCTCTGGTAGTCAGCAGCACAGCTGGTTGTGTCTGCCTGAGAGGGCAGCCTCTTGGGATCAGTACTTTTTGGAACAGCACAGCGATGACAGAGCTGTGGTGGTAGAAACCCTTGACATATTTCACGGAGTGGTCTCAGAACCGTTCTTCCTTCACCTCCTTGGTCTGCCCGTTCCCGTTCGCTGCGCTGAGGCAGAAAACGGAGTTAAATCACGCCGCAGGCCCGCTTTAAGCAGGATCGTTGCTTTCTGCACGATTTCAGGGCGTTTGTTTGCACCACCAGCAGCACAGCAGGGCAGGGAGAACCCACCCGCGGTGCCCAGCGGCAGGGTGGGAGCGCATTTAGGGCACCGAGCCGCGGGGGGGGGGGGGCAGCGGGACGGCCCCACAGCCGCGGGGAGGGGACCGGGGCCGGTACCGGGACCGGGGCGGGGGAAAGGAGCCTCGGCAGTGCCAGCCCCAGCGCCCTCAGGCCGCACCGGCCCCTCCTGCACGCTGCTAACGCTTCACCCGCCACACGGCACCGGGGTCCCACCGGGGTCCCACCGAGGCCCCCCCCCGGCCCCGCCGCCGCCCTCCCGTTACCTGCAGGCCCCGGGGCTGCGGGCGAGGCCGTGCCCAAGCCGGGGCTGGCGGCGGGGCGGGCCGCGGCCACGCGCAGCGCCCCCGGAGCAGCAGCAACCGCAGCAGCGCCATGGCCCGGGCCCGGGCCCGGCCCCGCTCCGCCGCTGAGGGCCCGCTGAGGGGAGCGCCGGGCTACCGGGAGGAGGCCTCAACGGGGCCGGAAGCGGGCGGTGAAGGCCGGGCGGCCATCTTGGAGGCGGGCGGGCAGCGGCGGGGCTGCCATGCCGCAAGATGGCGGCGGTAGCTTGGCTCCGCCCCCATCATGGCGGCGCGGGAGGAAAGGGGGGCGGGGGGCGGCCGGTACCGGCCCGGGGATGGAGGGCACCGGGAGCCCGGCCCGGGGGGGGCTGAGGGGAACCGGGCTGTGCCCGGCCTCGGCAGGCGCTGCTGAGGGAGAACGGCCCTGCACGGCCCTGCTGGGGCTCACGGTGCCGTCTGAGGGGAGCGGGGGGTGGCGGCCGCGCCTGAGGCACCGCCTGAGGCACCGCCAGGGATCCTCGAAGTGGGACGAGCTCAGACGTGTTTAGCCATGGAATAAATCTAAATATTCAGGGCGTGTTTCCAGCCACACGCCGGTTGTCGGGCAGGTGTGTTGGCTCTATTTTCTGAGGAGGAGCCCCCCCGGCGCGTGTGGCAGCTCCTGGCACCACTGGGCAGTGCAGGCAGGCGGTCCTGGTGGTGGTACAAAAACCCCCTCACGCTTTACACCGAAACCAAAGTGTGAGCGGTGTTACAGCCCCCGCTACGGATAGCACAACGGTCAGCGCATCTTAAGTCCCTGATCCCGAATCTTGTGTAATCTCTTCCATATTGCCCTAGCTGTGCCCGGCGGAGCTGGCAGGCCTGACGTCCCCCAGCGAATGTTTCTGTGGGGCAGGAAGGCATTTCAGAGCACAGCCTGAACAGTTTGTCTCCTCACGTTTCCAATTATTCCGCCTTCCTTCCAATTCAGGGTCAAAAATGCAAGTTTTGCGCAAAATGCTGTGCCAGTCAAGACCATGAGAAGCCCTCCCCATGGCTCACCCAGAACACCAGTAAAAGCGGTAAGGTGGAAGATCTTAGGGGCAGTCTTTTGCTCCAGCTTCTGGGGAAGCAACTTCAGGTGCGGAGCCTCCAGAGTTTTCAGCCTGTGGGCCCATGGCAGCCTGCAGAGTTCCCCCTGCACCTGCCCAGTGAATGCAGATCCACGGCTTTCCCCAGGAGCCTGCGCTAAGGGTGGCCCAGGAGCTGGAGAGGTGCACAGGTTGTACTCCAATAATGGCTGGTTTAATCCATAAATCAACACAAGTCCTTCAGGAGCTGCAGCCCCCTGAGGACAGGCTCTGACAAGCCCTTTGCCAGCTTCTGTCTAACTGTGCCCATCTTCCTGACCCGGCTAGGGCGAGCTTTCCATTGCTTCTGGCCCCATAAGCCCTGCCTGGGCCCTCCTGCTCTGCGCTCACACCAGGAGTTTGGCCCTGAACAGCCCTCACTGCACCGTGGTGCCCTCCTGCTCTGTTATGACAACGTTCAGAGTAAACTGTCTCCTCCCAAACATCCCCTCCCTCCTGCCACAGTTACACCCTTCTCACCCTGCTCCCATGTACGTTCCCTTTGCCAGGCCTGCAGGTCTATCTCCAGCCTCCTGCCCGCTTCCTTTGACGTGCCATTTTACTCACTTTCAAGAACTCAAGTCACATTTCTTCCTTCTCCTGTTTTTCTGACCAGGATGGTTTCTGCAGGTGTTTCTCCCTCCCCTCTGGTGGCTCTGGGACAACTTTAGTGACTGTCGATGGTTGGTTCTCCCAGCTCACCCGTCCTAACGTATCTCAGGTGTTCTTGAAAGTGAGGTTGCAGGGCTACATAAAATAATAATAAATAATTATCTGTAAGAAGGATCTCTCCCTTCCCAGCAGGTCTGAATTAGTATCCTCTTTCTAGAAGAGTCTCTTAGGATGTTAATTGTCATCTGCCCCCTGGGATGTATCTAAGCAAACCTTCTACCAGCAAGGTCTATTAGCATGTTAATGTCCTCCTCGCTCCTGGAAGTCTCTCTGTATCACTGGCTTAATCGTCAAACAGCTTAATTTACAGACACAAAATTAAACTGGTTGCAATTAATCTCTACGGGCCGGTCATAGCTCGAGCTGAGCACAAACACGGGCCCCGTGCAAGCCACGCCAGCCCTCACCAGCACCGTCCTTTGCTCGCAGAGACGAGCGTCACGTCCTCACCCAGCACGCAGAGGGACCCGTGGTGGGAGGTATTTTACACTCCAGCTACATTTGGAGGAGGAAATGGTTCCTCTGGAAATGCTGACTGAGGGGGGAGGCTTCCTCTAGCTCGGGCTGTGCCCACGGAGGCGACAGGCACGGGATTTCCAGTGCGGGCACAGTGCGACCGCAGCGAAGTGCACCAGGAACCAAGGGGCCGAGGGCCCCAGCACTGGGGTCGCAGCGCCCTGCACCTCCCGCACCTCAGCTTCCCTCAAGGCGTGTCACACTGCCTCCGCCGATTCTGCGATTAGACCTGTTGCTAATTAAGCACGCTCTATTTTTAAAGGAGTTGCATCACTTAAATAGACTTGGAGCCCAACTGGAAGCGACGCAGTGCAGTTTGCTTAGACAGGGCTCCACTGCCTTCTACCAGGCTGACCCAATGGGGACCCAAACGTGCCTCACCCTGCCTGCCTTACGGTTCTGCTGCAGCTTCAGGGGAGCAAACTCGCACCCACTGAATGATGCAGGGCGCTGGAAGCTGGATGGACCCAAGCTCCAGCACAGGCTGAGCCTGGTGGGCTCGCTGACTGCCACAAACAGCGTTTGAGGGCTGCGGGGCTCTTGCTGGGACCCTCTGAGCCAGAAGACGCCGGCCTGGATGCAACCGATCTGCCAGGACGGGTTATTTACAGACACACCACGTCGCGGCAGGTGACACAATTCCCATTCCTCCTCTCACACTGTGCCTCCGAGGCGAGCAGATGACGAGCCACCAGGAAAGGGGGTGCTGGGGTCCGTGCCTCGCTCGTGCCAACACGAAGCAGTGCCAGGAGGGAGAGGCGAGGAGTTTTGCGGCCAGCAGCCACGGTGGCTGCCCTGCGAGTCCGTGCGTGGGCGGCTTGGGCCGGGCCGTGTAGGGGAAGGCAAGCGCTGTCCTCCCTGCGTGTGCGAGAGGTGACCTTGGGGAAGGTGGCTTCAGTCACCGGCCCCGGCCTGGCAATATGCTCTGCTGGGAGCGAGCCAAGGCTCTGAGCAGACAGATCTAACCTGATCCAGGCTTGGCCTCACTGGGACGTGCTCCAGCCATGACATCACCCGGTAATGCTACGTGTATTTACTACTGGGGGAAGGTGCGGGATTGGAGCCTGAAATCCCTGCTTTATCCCCTGAGCAGGTTAGGGACAGGAAGCAGCATTAGCAGCCCCAGCCGGGTGTTCTTCAGGCAAAGAGGAATCAGGTTCTGCAGCCAGCACAGCCCTCAGCCCTGCTGTTTGAGAACTCACATCTCCTATTTTCACGCTCCCCGTGGGATGTTCTTGCCACCTGAATCTTGGGGAGCTCCTTGCGGGGTGACCCCCCCTCTTAGCTCGGACTCATCTCACAGCACTTTGCAAGCAGAGCGAACGGATACCTGGAGTCAGGTATCCACTGCGCCATCCGCAGACGTCACATCAATAATGAATCAAGGGATTAAATGCAGAGCTGAAGCAACCAGAGGGGAAACTCAGACTTTTAAAAGAAGTGAAATGTTGCACGTGGAGCGGCATGGGGCCTGAAATTCCACTGGGGGCAAGGAGGGCACCCCAGCCCGTCAGGCAGCCACGGGCTTCAGGCCTGGCCAGGACACGCTGCTGGGGCATAGGCTTGTGGCTGTGAGTCACTGCTGAGGAGCAGGCAGTTTTAGACAGGTAGGTGACAGATGGCTACAGGCAGGGGATCAGAGGGAATCAGCAGTACGGCAGCAGCGCCAGGACAGCTGCCCGTTGGGGCTTGGGAAGCTCTAGGACAGGCAAGGTCCGACGCTGTGACAGGGACACGGGCACCTCGCTGAGCTTGCAGGGGCAGAGCAGGAAGAGGGGACTTGCTCGGTAGGAACCAGAGCTGTTGGAGGCCATGAAGGAGCAGACTGCTCCATGGGAATGCTCCCGGAGAGCTGCTGAAGCACGTAGAGCTCAGGCCAGGCATCCATCGGTGTGCAGGGGGTGCCTGAAGTCAGCTCCAAGCCCCACGGACCGCTCAGGAAGCTCTGTGCAAGCAGCCGTCACTCCGTGCTGCTCAAATCCAGTGGCAAGCTGGAAGCCTAAAGCCTGTCATTAGGAATCATAAAAACAGCAATTAGAGCAGAGCGGCACGAGTTCACGCCCAGACCATCAATATGAGGCATTTACCCAGCAGCAGGGGACCGCCGCCCTCGGAAATCTTCCTCGGCTGGGGACGCAGGAGGCCTGGCGCTCCCCCTTGCCAGCCACATGGGCACGAGGCTGTTTTATTGAGGAAACCCGGGGTGGCGAGTGGAGGTCGGGAGGTCAGAGCTGTGCTGCCGGGAGCAGCAGCAGGACTCCTCGCCGGCCTCCCAAACGGCCGCCTCTAAACGCTGTCTCGTTTGCCAAGCCCATCTCTCTGCCGAGTGCTAATAGGTGACATCAACTAAACCACGAGCCAAGCTTAAAGTGCGGGTTCTTCTAATCAACGTTCTCCCGAAGCTTTTTCTCTTGGCCTCTTTGATCTTGGCGCTTGACTGCTCACGCAGGATTTACCCTGATGTTTGACCGTAGTAGTCCTCAATCACTTGTATAACCTATTAAAAATAAATGCCCATCTTTTCCCATCCTGGTAGGCGCTGAATCAGCAGAGAGCTGCACCCACGGTAGCACAGACGGGCTCCTTGCCTTGCCATACAGGTGCTGCATCGCTTTGCTGTTGGGAACAGAGGGCTCTGAGCTGCCAGTGAAGGCTGAAAGCACCCCACAACTAACTACAGGTTTTAGACATAGAACATCCCAAGTTGGAAGGGACCCACATGGATCATCAAGTCCAACTCCTGGCTCCACACAGGACCACCCAAATATCACACGATAGGTCTGACAGCTGAGTCCAAACACTTCTTGAATTTCGTCAGGCTTGCTGCTAAGATCACTTCCCTGGGAAGCCTATTCCAGTGCCCAGCCACTCTCTCAGATTTTCCCTGAAAGAAGCAGCTTGAGAAACCATATAATGTACATAATCTATCATGAAAAGCCAAGGAATCGCATTAATTAACAAAAAGTGTAAGGACGATCCACAAGCAGAATAGAATTGGAACTAACTGCCCTGCCCTCTGGGTGCAACCACTCCTGCTGCTATGCCAGGCTGTACCAACATGAAACAAGATGTAGTTAGCTGGTAGGGCAATGTTTACAGATCACAGTTTGAAATCCTAGGTTTTGGAACTTCATCAAGCTCTCTCATACAAGACAAGATTTTTGCTGCTTCTCCACAGAGCAGCAAAGATTTAAACAAGAAATTCTCTGATCTTAAGGGGCAACTAGTATTTCAGCTGTCAACTACAGAAAGGAGCAGTACATTCCCAACGTTTATATGGCTAAACAACTCTTTATATTTTTATTTACTAAATGCATTCCTCTCTTCAAAAGACATGCTGAGTCTTTCAAAGCATAACTTACATTCACCTGGAAAACTTAACTTTATTTCCCTCCTAAATATCGCAAATAAGCCACAGGGAGCAGAACCACGAGGAAGGGGCCCTGCAGAGGCCCATCCCGTGCTGCAGGTCAGGAGGGCGCAGGGAGGGCTCCAGCTGCTGCCGCCCAAAGGCAGCACCAAGATTGGGGAAGCGAGAATCCTATTTCCCCTCAGCTTTGAGCTCTGAGGCCACAGGGAGGTTGTTTGCAGTGCTTTGGGTGAGGCGTGACGAGAAACCCAGCGAAAGGGAGGCTGGCAAAGGGAAAGGAGAGCCCCAAAAGCCCCAAATCTTTATTTTTGGATGAAAAATTTGGATTTTTGTGATTTTTGGGCACTGATAAACGGGGCTGAGGGCGAATCCCCCTCACGCCACTACACGGGGCGCAGAGGGGGGGGGGCCCTGAGGCGCCGCCACCTCACGGCGCTGCCCCCCGGTCCCTCCCACCCACCTGTCACTCACAGCCCCCCACCAATGAGCACCGCCGCCGCCGAGCTACGTCAGCCAATGGCGGCCGCGCTGCGCCCCTCCCTCCCCTTTTCCCCCCCCCCCCCCCCCCCCCCCCCCCTCACCCCCCCCCAACCCCACCGACGCGCTGACGTCGGGCGCGCGCGGCTCGGCCAATGGGCGGCGGCGACGCGGCGGGCCAATGAGCGGCGGCGTCTCAGCCAGCGGCTCGAGCGGGCGGCAGCGCTGCGAGCGGGGCCGGGCCGAGCGGAGCGCAGCGGGGCCATGGAGCGCGGGGCCGGCACCGCCACCGGCACCGCCACCGGGACGTGCGGCCGCTGCTGCCCCCCCCCGCCACAGCAGTAGCCCCCCGCCGCCCCCCTGCGCCCCTTTCAGCCGCCTCTTTCTCTCTCCTCTATGCGGCGGGGCCGGCGGAGCCGCCGCCAGGCCGCGCTCCCCCCCGCGCCGGGCTGCCTCAGGCCGCTGAGAGCCGGTAAGGGGCGGGGGGGGGGGGGGGAAAGGGAACCGGGGGGGGGGTTTTGGGGTTAAGGGGAGGGTTAAGGGTTAAGGGGGGGGTTGGGAAGGGGGGAGGGGGTGATTGGGGGGGTCTCCGGTGAGACCGGGGGGTGCCCGGTGGTGTGGGGGGGTGTCGGTAATACCGGGGGGTTATCGGTAACGGGGGGGGGTTATCGGTAATAACGGGCGGTTATCGGTAATGGGGGGGGTTATCGGTAATACGGGGGGGTTACCGGTAACACGCGGGGGATCCCCGGTGATACCGGGGGTTACCGGTACCGGGGGGGGGGTGGGCTCATCGGTAGGCCGGGGGGGTCCCCGGTGATCCCGGGGGTTACCGGGAGGGGGGCAGGGAGGGGGCCGCCACCGGGGGCTGCTCGGGGCCGGGAGCCGCGGCCGTTCCCTGCCCCCCCTCCCTCCCTTCCCCCCGTTACCTCGGGGGGCGTCGTGCTGCGGGGAGGGGGGGGGGCAGCACCGGGAGGAGAAACGGGAGGGAAGGGGGGGGGAAAACAATGCCCCGGGCCGCCCCTCTCGGTAATTTCCGCTTCCCATTTCATCAGCCCGGGGAGGCGTCAGAGCCCCGCGCGTGTGCGTGCAGCCCGGGCTGAGCCGCCGCCAGCCGGCCGGGCCCGGTCATTTATTTATTTATCTATTGCATTATTTAATTATTTATCTATTTATTTCTTTTATTTATTCATTTATTTATTTATTTATTTACCCCCCCCCCCTACTAGCTTCATCCAGCCTTTGTGCCCCCCGGCCCTAACCCTCACCCCCACCCCCACCCCCCCTCCCGGTGCTGCCGCCGCCCCCAGCAGCTGCCCCGCGGTGGGGCCGGGCCCGGGCCCTCCCCCCCCTCCCGTTCTCCCTTCCCCTCCCTCCCCGCGGAGGCTCCGGGGGCCGCATGTGCGAGGATTGGCTCGGGCCGGCGGCCCCCGGGTGTGTTTTGCTCTCCGGTTGCAGGGCTGGGATCCTCCCCCCGGCCGGCTCCCCGCACAAAGTGCTCTCTCAGCGCCGGGGGAGCGAATTCCAGGCAGGGCTGGGGGAGCTCCAGGCCCCCCCCCAACCCCCCAGCACAGCTCCTCGAGGGGCTGAGCTGGGGGCAAATGGAAGGAGCCCGGAGCTGCGCGGCTTTGGCCTTCTTCTGGTCCCTTCCCAAGACCGAAGGGCTTTATGTAATCACAATTCCAGCCTTTTTTTTTTTTTTTTTTTTGGGGGGGAGGGCGATTCACTCCCGCGCGCTTTGGGACGGCCTCGGTGCGCTCTTTTGTGCGTGCTCCACCAGGAGCTAAATATTTGCCTTGATTAACTTAAAAAGGAAAAGTTGGCGCTCGTGCAGCATGGCTTCAGCAGCACGTTCAGGGTGCCTCCTGGAGCACTTCTCCAGGCCGTGGTGGGACAAGGGCTGGGAAACCGTGGTGTGGAATTGGGGCCGAGCTCCATGGGGGCTTCTGTGAGCTGGGGGGGGAGTGTTGGTGCTGCCCCCAGCCCCATGGGGTGGTCCCTGCACGTGGGCACACGCTCGGGGCTCTCTGTGCCTCCATCCCCAAGCTGGGGGCTCGGCTCTTCCAGCACATGGCTGCTGCGTGCCTCCTCCCTGCCAGGTGCTGGGAGAACCGGGGAGGTTTGGGACTTGCCTCTAGGAGAGCTCAGGAGCTTTGGGACTTGCCAGGGCGCATCTTTGCTGGGTTTCAGCGAAGTTTGCTGCGAGCCCGTGCCGTCGGGCTGGCTGGGGCTTGCATCACCCCCAGCCCCGTCTGGGTGCGTGGCGAGGCTCCGGCTCGCAGCAGCCTGGGTCGCCTCTGCAGCGAGTGCTGTTAGAGCGTGGCTGGCGTGTGAGCCCTGTGGTTTCTGCCCCCGACTCGCTCCGTTCCCAGCTGTGTGTGTGCTTGTGCCTCCTCTCCGTGGTGGCTGCGGAGGCCTGGCCCTGCAGGCTGGGAGCTGGAGGTGTGGAGCGAAGCGTTCCCCAACTGGTTCTGCCATCCAGCGCTGCTCTTAGAAGTGAACTCTTGTCCCCGTCTCCATTTCATGAAAATGTGGCTCAGGGTGAATTGATTTATTTTTTTTACGTGCTGCTTTTTGGTTTTACGACGTTGTTACAGCGTTTTCTCAGGGTTAAATGTATGGGCTGTCCAACGTGGGGATTGGGTTTGGGGGGGGAAGAACACTCAAGCCAAAAAAAGATCACCAAAAAAACCCCCAAACAAAACCCCCCTTGATCAAAGTGCTGGCCTTCGGTTCTTCCTTCCTGTGTGGCAGTCGACCCGTTAAGCTTATTTCATTTTCTACTTTTGTTTTAATTGACTAAACCCCCCCGCTCCCAACGCCGTGGAACAAAGCGGAGCGTATCGCGGTGCCGTGCGGCGCGCTCTCTGCTCAGCAGAGCAGACAAATGTATTTCTCTGGGGTCAGTGCAGACCGGTCGTGTTAATCAATACTGCACCAGCAGCGCTCCGGGTGAACCAGATGGGCTGCCTACAACTGGCGCTGATTATTTTAACTGTGTAATTGTAACATGGCTGCGCGCTGACAGCGTTTCCTGCAGATACTTCAAAGCCAGGTTCCTGACGAGTCTATCTTGGCGGCGTTTAATCCGCGCTCTTTGTCTGGGTGTTGTGGCTTTCGGACACACGTTTGAAGCACTACCAGGTTTTCACCCTCCTGCTTTTTTGGAACGTTAGGGGAAAGCCCTGCCCTGTAATGAGGAGGTGGCTGGGGCGAGGGGATGTGAGCAGGGCGGCTGCTTCCTGGGGGCTCGCGGTGCGGATCCTCGCCGTGAGTAAGAGGAGGAGGAGGAGGAGGAAGAGCGCCGAGTCTCCGGGAGGAAATGGCGGTATTTATTTCGAAAGGGCGCCTGCTGCCCTCAGCGGCCTTGGGGGAAACGTCGGGGGCGGCGTGAGTGGCGGCTGGGCCGGCCTCGTGGTGGCTCGCTCAACTCCTCCTGCAAGGAGAGGCAGGCAGTTGGCGGGACCGGAGCTGCTTAATTATGTTTCATGAAATTAACGAGTGGCAGCTTTCTTGCGAGGCTGGCCCCACGTCTCGAGTACCTGAATTTCCGGCTCGGCAGTCTGCGCTCGCACCGCAACCCTGCCCTGCCGCGAAGGCTTCACGCGGGGAGGCCCGCGGCAAGTAGGGGCAGGTACCGGCGCTTCGCAGCGGGGCCGGGTAAACGATACCTGGGAGCGTTTCCCCGGTGCCTTTTGGTGCCTCTTCTCATCGCGTTGCCCTGGCAGGGCGCTGTGTCTGCTGCCTCCGCCGTGACCGGGAGCTGCGCGCGTCTCCGTTGGAGAAGGCTGCCGGGAGAAAGCGGTGTCTCCATGGCGAAGGTCTCGGTGTTTCGTGATAAACTTGCGTGTATTTTTACCCCGTCTAATTTAAACAGTCTGCACGACGCTTGGCAGGAATGATTTGTATGCGGCCTTTAAATATTTTCTCTTCCCCGCGAGAGAGATGAGAGGCGAGGAGCTGCCTTCGCCGAGGGCACGAAGCCCTTCGCTTCCCAGCCAAGTCTTATGTAATTTGTATGCCGCTGATGCGCCGTGAGAAGAAAATACTCGCGTGAACGTGAAAGGGGAGCCTTGTGGCCAGCTCTCCGCAACGGCAGCGCCCCGAACAGTGCGGGTTTGTGCAGCTCCAGCCTCAATAAAGCCCGCTTGAGCTCGGCGCTGTCCCGGTGCCCCGCTGTGACGCGGGGTAGGAAGCGTTCGGTGCCCGTGGGCCGGAGGCTGCTTCTCTGCGCCCCTCTGCACCTGTGATTTTCTGCCTTTCCCACGTGAGGACGGGTGCTGTGGGGTGGCTTCTTCAGCAGCTTAATTTGTCGGAGTCTGGGCGGCGGTGCTGGCTTCGTCTGTGACTCGTTGTAGGTGATGCCAATTTGTAATCCTTCGCAAGTGCCTGAAAAATAAAAGCAAAAAAGGAGCTTAAATGCTAAGAGCAGCGAAAAATCTGTTCGGCATGCAGCGTGCGTGGAGGAAGCGGGCGCATGCTCTGCGCTGCGTAGCCTCCGTCAGCCGGGCTGAGGGCTTTCAAAAATCTGCTCTAATTTTGATGCCGCGTGTGGAATGGCTAATCCCATAAAAGCCTCGCACCTTTGGCCAGATGAAACGCTGCCGTTTCTTCCCTTATTTCAGCAAAATATTTTTATAGACGGCATTAGCGCCGTGGCTCCAAGGGCAGCGCAGCCCTTCCAGGAGAAGGATGGCGCTTTGATCTGGCAGCTCTCAGGATCCATTTCCAGTCGCCGCGTTCCATTAGCTCTGTTTATAGCGCTGCCCTCGGACTCGCTGTGTTTATATGGCTCTTCGGGGTGTTAACGTTCCTGCGTGTGTGAGTTCTTTAATAAACTGGGGGAATAATTGGGGTCAGCAAAGGAAGCAGTCCTGTTCGAGGGCCCGTTTGGGTCTGTTGGGGGCTTCCCCTCGTTCCCGGGTGCCCCGTGAGCTGAGTGGTCGGGTGCAGGGAGCTGTGGGGTGGCCCCAGAGCAGGGCTATGGGATCCCATTGCCGTGTGGATGAGCTCTTGTGCTCCTTGTGGTTCTGCTGCTGCCTACAGAGGCCGAAACCGTGGTCTGTGGAGGAGAGACCCTGCCCCAGCATGAGCAAGTGGCTGGGGTAGCCAGAAGCCAGCGGTGTTTTTCTGGGTCAGGGTTGAAGGCGCTGTCGGGGCGGTGATGGAGCGCGTCGTGCCGTCTGCGTCGCCCGGCCATATGGACGCGTGCGGTGCCGGCGTTCCTGCGCTGAATTATTTATCTGCCCCAAATCTCCAGGCAGACTCGAAGAAAACCAAACTTAGCCCGTTTGTAGTTTCACAAAGCTACGGGTTGTGCACCAGCTCGGTGCTGGTAAACCCGAGCTGACGGCATTGGACACCTTGTGGGAGCGTTGAGGTGTCCGCTATGCTGCGTGAGACACGGCGCCCGCTCCTTGTGCGGTGACCAGAGCTTGGAGAAGAGCGTGGAAAGGGAAGGGTCGAGCACTTGCCAGCGTGTGTGAACGCAGCCTTGTCTCCACGAGGTTGGGAGGAAGCTGATGTTTTTGTTAGGTGTGAGCAGCGAGGAGGCCTCTGCTCTCCTCTTGCGTTGGCTTTACCTTGTCCAAGACAAGTTCTGTGCGTGTCCCTGCCTGGAGAGCGGTGCTGGAGGAACTCGGGGAGACCAGCAGCTGTGTGGGGGCCCAAAATCAGCTCCCCAACAACAACGTGAAGCTGTTAATGTTGTGTCACAAACATGGCAAGGTAGGAAGGTGTTACCCTCAAAAAAAAAAAAAAAAGAGCTCTGATTTGGAGGCAGCGGGTGCTGGGGAGCTGCCACCCCTGCGCAGCAAGGGGCTGGGTGCTGGTGATGCTATGCTGCTTGGGGCACCTCCCAGGGAAGTGAGAGTGCAGTCAGGAGCACTATTAGAAAAAAAAACACCATAGAATGGCTCTGAAGGAAAACGAGGTGAATGGAGACGTTGCTATCAACGCTAAATTCCTTAATTGCAGTTCGTGGTCCATCTTCGCCTTCAGCAGAGCAGACACGAAGGTGCCCCCTGCCCCCGGGTGAGCAGTGCACCCAGCCTTATCAGCTTATCTGGGCAGGAGTTCAGAGCCGTAAAAACCATATCCTGCTTGCACCTTCCAGCCTATCCTGTGACCTGCTCTGTGTAAACAAGCTGTGCCAGGAGCCCCGCGGCGCTCGCTGCCTTTCTGCAGGCCGGCTGGAGCGGGGGGGAGGCGGCGAGGTGGGGTCCCGGGGGCTGCGGCCCCGATGTCCCGCTGGCACGGGGGTCCTACGAGGAGCAGGAATTCCCTGCTGGACTTTAACCCCTCGGGCTGCCCTCTGCTCTGCGAGCTGGTGGCTGCTGCTGATGGATCCCAGGTGTGTGGGATCACTCAGCACTGAGTGCTGCTGGCTCGGGGACACGGTGATGGGGCCGCCCCTTCCCAGTCCTGCTGCTGGTGTGCGGGGTGCTCTGGGGGAGCACATCCTGCTGGTGCGTATAGCTGTGGAAATGCCACTGTGCCATTTGGTGTCCTGGGGTGGGTGCTGGGTGCGTGAGGACCCGTCCTGCCCCGCTGTGTGTCGGCAGGCCCGGAGCCAAAGGCGCGAGCTGGGTTTGGAAACATAAACCCTGCGCGCCTTGGAGGCTCGCCTTTGACTCCAGCTCGTGCGGCTGCTTGTCCTGCCCGCTCGGAAAGGACATCCGAGAACAGGCTGGGAGGAGGAGGGCAGCTGAGAGCTGCTGTGTCTCCGCTTTCCTTCCTCACCAGAGGCTCCTGGCGTGCTAGGGGCTGCACGGAGATCTCCTGGCCCCTGCTGCTCTGCTCTTCTGCCCCGGCCTGGGGTGCCCTGCGCTGCCCGAGCTGCTCTGCTGTGGGGCACGGCTGAATTCAAGTGCCTTCCCTGTGATTAGCGCTGGTGCTGGGGTGTTAAACGTGTTCTGTGGTGAGCTGAGTTGCCTTTCAGCCCTCCCTTGTGCAAGGGAGGAGGGGTTGGGGAAGAAGGCAGCTCTGTGGCTTTTTCCAGGCGTGCTGAGCAGTGCTGGTTGGTTCGAAAGCCCTAGGTTAGAGTCTTAAAATGCTGAATGTACTTCTGCAGCCCGTTCCATCTGCTGGCTTCTCCTGCTTCCCTCGCCATCTCCCTTCTGCCTCTCCCTCTCCTGGGATCTCCTCTCAGAGCTGCTGCGCTGCCTCCTCTGGCCCTCCTCAGCCAGAGCCCTCGGCTCTAATTTTAGCCAGTCTGCCTTTTGATGTCTCCTCGCTCCTCTTCCTGCCTTTCTGCTTCTCTGAGCTCATCGTGCGTCGCCGTCTCCCTGTCGAGATCTGGGCTGGGCCTTGGCGTGGTGGGAGGAAACGGCTCCAAAATGGGGTGGGCAGCCCAGGGGGTGAGGGGAGAGGGGTCTGGGGGCTGGGGGGGCTGCTGCTGTGCACAGCAAGGGGCAAAGGCTGCTCTGCACGGGGCTGTGGTGCCCGGCCCGATGGTGCTGGTGGCCTGGGGGGCTCAGCACCCTGCGGGCACGCTGCTTGTGCACATAACGGGTGCAGAATGCAACCGCGTGCTGGGGCAGACGTGTGGCCTGCTTTAAAGTACTTTGAAAGCAACGTTCAGCCCCTCTGCTGCTGCAGGAAGGAGCTTGGGTAGGGACGCAGAGATAGCAGCTACCGGAGGCTTGCGGAGGAGCCTAGCAACTGCTGCTGTGCTGTGAGCTGCAGATTTCTCCGGGCTGAGGCTGGCGGCTGTTCTCTGCGGTGTGTGGGGAGAGCTGCGTGCCTTGCTGGGCTGGGATCAGTGGCTGAATGAGCCGAAAGGAGAGCAGTAACGCTGCCATGGGCTCTGCACCAAGTGGTCCTCGGGGAGAGCAGAGCATGACCGGAATACACCTGGCTGTGTGCGGGGTCTGTGGGTCACCAAGCTCACCTGGAAGGATTCTCCTTACCCGGCTACTTCCTGACCTGCCTCAGTGCTGTCAGCAGTGGCAGCGAGCGATGAACGCGCTGCTCCCCCGGCGTGGCTGTGTGAAACGTTAACGCGCTGCCTCGCTTTGCATCAGCGTCATGATCCGCACGGGGCCCGGAGCCGGACTTCAAAGGAGGGAGTTTGCTTTATGGCTGAACCTCTGAGCAGTTTTATGCGCAGGGTGGAGCGAGCTCGCGGAGAATATTGCAGTTTTCCCACCGTCATAAAAAGTTATGATCCTCATGATTCAGGCGTTGTGCTGGAGGTGGAGGCAGGAGACAGGCTGCGAGGTCAGAGGCAGCGCGCGTGGAGCGAGGTTGGACGTGCCCATGCAGG
This sequence comes from Aythya ferina, assembly GCF_964211825.1. Classification (NCBI taxonomy): domain Eukaryota; kingdom Metazoa; phylum Chordata; class Aves; order Anseriformes; family Anatidae; genus Aythya; species Aythya ferina. The sequence goes on from NC_140308.1 coordinate 1,421,252, forward strand.
GGACGCTGCCTGCCATGGTCCCAGCTCGCTGTGTGGTGCAAGCAGCACCTCGTGTTCCTCTGCCTGTCCCCGAGGACCTGGTGTTTGCCTTCCTCCCAGGGCTTTGTCCCAGTGCAGAGCCCCGAGCCGTCCCCATGGCGTGGGGGACACCGTGCGCCAGTCCCTAGCCTGATCGTCTTCCTCGGGCTCTTCTTTGGGCACGAGCCAAGGGAATTAAAAAATAAATAAACGGCTGCCAGTGAACTTTGCTCATGCTTCAGAAGATGCCCAAAGTCTCAGATAGGTTCCCCGGCAAGAAGGGCTGTGGAGGAGCGTGGGGTCACCTTTCTGAGCCTTAATGCTGAAAACCGAGGGCTGGCAGCGCGCTCCCGTGCCCTGGGCTGCCTCTGAACCGCGGCAGGGTGCGAGCGCTGCGAATCCTGGGGTATAAAACCCCCTTCAGCGCTCCGTCAGGAAGTTAGAGCTGATTAAAACAAGTCACTATTCCAGTCCCAGTCAGATCTCTATAAATATTCCGAGGGGCTTAGCCGCTCGTTTCAAACCTCCTCTCCTGGGATGAGGAGGCACAAACGCGCCCTTTGTTTGCAGCCCGGGAACGGAAGGATCGCCACGCTCGGAGGCAGTTCTATCTGCTGGAAAACCGCTGCTCTCAGGACCTGCCCCGTGTCCAAGTGCACACATACCTGCATTAAGGTGGCTCGCTTTGTTAGCAGCAAGGATTTTATTCTAAATACGTGAAAACTTGAAAAAAAAAGGGCTGGCTGCGATCCCCGGCTCCGGGAGATCCATTAGCTGTTACATCTCCCCTTTATTTATTTCTGTAAACACATGTGTGAATGTAAACACTCTTATCCAGAATGGCTTTGCAAATCTCCCTGCATTAACATATATTGTCATGGAGAATAATTTTCATTTAACCGTAATTTGCTTTATATTTTCCTCCCCGGTTGCTATAGAAACGCAGGCCGATGTGGCAGTGCCGACTGCCAGGAGCTGGGTTATGCGGTGCCTGTATAATGGACCTCTGCTCATCGCGCCCAAGGACCCGCGGTTACGTGCAGGAGGCTCTTGGTTTGGGTGATCTGGGAGGTGCCTGGGGTGCCTCGGCCCCAAATTCGGAGCGACCCAGGGTGCTGCTCTGTGCCGCAGAAGTTTTGTCGTGAGGACCGCCTGGGTGTTCAGAAGACCGGAATTGATATTTGCTGCTCTTGCATCAGCTAGGCTTCGTTTTCAATTTTCATTTTGTTTGCTGTCACAGCCTGGTTAGCATGTGCTTTCTGTGGCACCCGGTTCAGCTCCAGACCTTCAGCATTGAAACGCCGCGAGGAGATGTTCGTTAGCCTTACTGCGCGTAAAGATGGGCTCCTGGTAACAACGCGTGTCCTTCTGCTGGCTGCAGCCCCTCAGGTACCCGTTCCTCCACCCCACGCCCGTGGGGAAGGTTGGGGAGCTCAGCCTGCAGGGTTATCCCCGAGCACTTAGCCCTGCCTGCAGGGACACACGCTTTGGCTAAGCGTGGATAAGCGGGGCAGACACAGACTTAGTTTGGCTGTTGTGGGGTTTGGGTTCTGCACCCCTCCGTTTGGCCTCCTCGTGTCTGTCCCATGCTGCAGTTGCTGTTCCTCTGGACTCTGCCTTTCCTCTTGGTGGCATTGGGATTGGCTCAAATGGAGCTCGCCGTTCTGCTCACGATTCATTTTTGCTCACTGGGATGAGCTAAAGGAGAGGGGATCAGCCACCTGGGAGTTCCTTTGGTCTGTGCTCCCATGGCCGAACCCCGAAATGGTGACTCGGGAACATCAATTTCGCTTGCCTCCAGAATCAGATTCCCCCAAATGCGTGTTTGGTTGGGATTTAGGTCTTAAGGAAGATTTGTACGTTGGCCCTTTCCTTCCTCCCCTTCGTGGGCAGGCGCCAATTGTCCCTTACGTAACGGCAGATTATCCCGGCACGTGGATGCGCTCGGATGCATATGGGCTCACAGTCGGTTCTTGGTGCTTTACGGAAAGAATTGAGTAACATTTTGTTCTGTAATGCAGTATGAAGAAACCGAGCATTTTTCTGTAATGGCGTATAAACAAGTAGTGATAACATCCTATTTAAAGCCTTCGGAGGAGGTAGGGCTGAGGAGGGGAGGCAGGGCTGAATCAGTCCCTGTTTTGCTCAGTCCTACACGCCAGCTCGCAGCACGGCTCGCAGCTGTCAGGGAGGGCGAGCGAGTTCCAAAGGAGCTGCCGAGGGGCCTGGGCTGCTTGGGGAGCTGGAGGTGGGGACGGGGGACCCGTGGTGCTGGTGGAGCTGCTGCTGCCCTGGCTGCAGCCTGCGGGCTCTGCTGGCCGTCTCACCTCCGCCCCGCCGCTCGCTTCCCTGCCTTGTGCCGTGCCGGCGCTTCCTGCTGCGTGCCGGAGGCAGGAGTGAAGCGTGGTCAAAGGGCAGTCCCCGTGGAGTGGAAGGGCTGGCAGCGACGTGGCTGTGAGCAGGGCTGTTCCCTGGGATCTCACGGAGGCTCCTTGGTGAACTCTGCTCCAATTTTGTTCAACTTCAGCTACTCAAAAAGCGACTGTTCCACACCAAATGCTTCGTAACTTGCGATTATTTTACTCGAGAGTTGAGCAATGAAATAATAACACAGGGAAATGCTAGGAAGGGAACCGTGAGCTGGTGCTGAGCTGAGCTGTCTGCTGGGGCTGGCTCTGCGGTGTCGGCCTGCCCAGGGCTCTCAGGAGCTGCTTCCAGCCAGAAACCTTGAGCACGAAGGCAGCTGCCTTCCTTGACTCCTGCCCAGCTCTGGGGCTGGTATCGGAACAAATCTTCATGGTGTTTTTTTTCCCAAAGGTGCAGTGCTGAAGGGCTGCGTGATGAGTTGCACTGTGAGCACAGCCCTGTGTATAACCGGAGCGTGTGGTGGCTGAGTTACCTGCTGTGGGCTCCGTGGATAGGCTCTTAGCTGATTACTCTGTTAAACATTCATTCGTTACCCGAGAGAGCGGAATGGCTTCGGTGGCAGCGAGTATTTGACTTCCTGAAGCCTCGCTTTGAAGCTGGAAATATTTTCAGGTCCACTTGTTTGCGCTCAGTTCGGGCCTGACAGCTCGTCCGTTACCGTATCAGCGCCGCGGAGAAGTGTTAATCGCAGATAAAGCTTCCTAAAGCCCAACCGTCCCCTGCTCCCTGCTGCTCGCGGGCACCGGGGGTGACTTGGAGCCGGGGGGGAGCGCTGGGGGAGATCAGGGGAAGCGGGACATCGATGGGGAGAGGGCGAGCTGCGGCCTCCAGCTCCTCGAGCCCCGGCTTCTCCGGGGTGGCAGGAGGGAGAAGCCTCCCCCGGCGAACTTCAGCCTGGGAGATTGCCACCATATTGCTGCCTTCAGCTGCCTGCAGCTAAAAATACCCGTGCTGCCGTGCAGCAGGCGCTGCGAGAGTCTGCTCGGCTTTCCTCTTGAAGGAGGAGAGCTGCCTGACCGTGTGAGGTGCTTGGGGAATCGCGCGTTTGCTGAGCCGCGTTGCCATTTTGCTTCTTCCAACCCCCCAAAAAAAAAATAGGAAAAAAAAAAATGTGGGAAGAGTTGCTCTGGCTGGAGTTCCCTTTCTGACAACAATAGCAGAGCCGGGGTGGGGTGCGCTGAGGACTCGTAACGATGCGAAGTGCCCGAGGATCGCTCTCCCGAGCTGCGCAGACGTCCCCACGTGATGTGCTGGTGCTGTTTAGTCTTCTGCACGGCCAGCAGCGTTCCTGCGACGGGCTGTCGAAATAGTTTTGACCACTTCTGTCTCTCGTAAGCAGAAGTGATTAAGAATGCTTTGTCTGCACCCCATGGCGTTCGCTCTGCTGCATTCCCTCGTTCAGCCGTGCTCGTTTGGTTGTAATTTAGCCCTTTTTCTCTGGCTGAGGAAGAATGAAAGCCTACCAGACGAGCACCTATAAACAGTAGTTAGAGTTATTGCTACCTCTGCGCGCCGTGATTCATCGGGGAGGCAGACAGCTCGCAGCCCTGCCATCTCCCTGCAGTTCAGACACACTCGGATGTTGTGCTTCAGCGGCGCTGGCGGAGAGGCCTGGGCGGCGATGCGTGGTGCTGGGGAGGCTTCGTTTCCAGGTAACTCCCGCGAATATTGCGCGGCAGCGCGAGGGCTAGTTGGGGCACGGCGCGGGTGGCTGCTGGTGAGTTCACTGCCTCGCGTGGAACAGCTCGGGGGCTGGTGCCCTGGCAGCGAGCTGGGACTTGAATCCCTCCTGCCCCTGCCAGCGGGAGGCTGCGCTGGGTGCTCGGGCTGTGGGACACGCTGCTGGTGTGCGGTGTGGGGTGCAGCGCTCGCTCTTCTCCCCGTGCCAGCTCCTGCCTCACGCTATTTGGGATTTGTGGTGTTTGTCTCCTTCCGTGCCTGCCTTCACCTCGGCTCCCAATGTAGGGGCTACGTGTGCTGCAACTGCCTGTGCTTCTGAGGCCGTATCGGTGTGAGGTAGGGACAGGGCACGGGCACACTGAGCAGCCCGTGAGGAAACTGCCTTTAAAACAGGGACGGCGTGAGAGGGACTCAGGCTTAAAATTAGAACCGCTCGTGATGCGCGCTCGTAGTTGTTTACCTTGAACCATAATTATCTTATTTCCTGCGTTAAAATGTCACGTCAGCTCGCCGAAGCAAGATTTGATGACAAAGGGATTGTTTTTAGCCACCAGCAGAGCAAAGAACACTGCAAGCGTGCGTCCAGGGCTGCTTTTATAACCTAAGTGCTGCACGCTCGGGGCCCTGAGCTGGCTCTGGAGGCTGCGTGGGCTCACGGGTAGGCCGCTTGGCCGGGGATCAAGGGACTCCGCTCTAATCCCAGCTCTGTCCTTTTGTCCTCTGCGTGTTTTCCTTGCCACCCTCCGTGCGGCTTGTTTGCTCCGGGGCGGGCCGTGTCCACATTCCCCGGGCGCGAAACCCCTTCCCCAGGGGTTTGAGCACATTTTAACGCTCACATTTTTCGTGTTGCTCTGTGCAAGGCTGTGGGGGTGGCCGCAATGTGCTGGGCAGAGCGGGTGACCTGTCCTGGAGAAGCTGCCCCCGTTTTCTCCCTTTTTCCTCTCTGTGTGCGCTCTTGTAGGCAGGACGGTGACTCCCCCGACTCCTCCTTGGCTAATAAGTGTTTTTTAAGAAACGCCATGCCTGCATCCTTCTCACAAATCAGCTTTCAGGAGGGAAATAGTTGGGTTATTAATAGCAACCTGGATCCCATTTGCCACCGAGTTGCATGGTTACAAATACGCGACGCTAAAAGGTGACAAATGTGGCTGGCTCTTTTTTTTTTTTTCCTCGAGAATGCTCTGTGTCTTCTCAGCATGTTAAAACTGAGCAGGGAGGAAGAGAAATTGCAGACTTGTGTTTTTGAGGACAGTGGCAGTGCTCCTACCCTGGCAGCCTTGTCCTTCGCTTAGGACTTCCAGCGGGAATGGGAGTGGAGTGGGTGAGTGAAGGGCTCCTGGGAGAGCTCAGGAAGGAGGCGAGATGTGTGTTTGTCCTGCCTCACTCTCGTGTCCAAGAGGAATGAGAGAATGCCCCTGAAGTGTGCCCCAGCGGTGATCTAACTTCAAATTGCCGGTTTAATTGCACGGAACGCGCTTGTCTTCATTGCGTTGTTGGAGGCCGGCGTCGTGGAGCTTAACTAGGGCAAGGCAAAGCTCCCCAGAGGATTTTGTTTGGCTTCCTTGGGTTCAGTTCAGCACGGTGAGCTGTGTGCGTGCGGCAGTGCTGCTCTTCAGCTTCAAAACTCTCCTTTGAGCGTCCCTCCTGGTGGCTGTCGGCGTGTTTATTCCGCCGCTTACATTTTGGGTGGCAGCAGTTCCCCTGTCACGGGGCTATCGCTGCCCGCACGCGGTGGGTAGGGCTCCCAGGGCCCTGACAGACGTCAGCTGGAGGAGCTGGCACCAGGGCTTGTTTGCCAGATGAAGCTGTTGCAACGCTGTTGTAGGTACTCGTGGACAGGGGTTGAGTAATCTGCTGGCCGCTCTTTGGTACGGGCTGAATTTCTGCAGCCTTCTGCTACATGCTGTTTCCTAGTGCTAGATTAATTCTTTAGTTTTCCCATAAACCTTTCTAATTTGTCAGCATCTGGGAGTGCTATTGCTCATGCTGCTGACTGTAGTAGCACTGTTTTTCCTTCTTTTTTCTTGTTTGTGAGCCCAAGAAGAGCGTTTGTTGGCTTTGCCTCCTGCCTTTTACTTGAACTTGGTTTTTGCCGGTGTCTGCGTTGACCTGAAAGTCTCTTCCTGGGAAATGCTTTTTACAGTGTTTGCTTTTTGGCTAGATTATGCCCTTCGCTTTACCTGCCCACATGTATGCAGCTGTGTTTAAGCTTTTAAAAAAAAAAAAAAAAAAAAGTGCTATTTATACCAGCCTGGTGATTACCTGACTGCAGAATAATTGGCTTGGAAACTTACCCTTCAGATGGGGCCCGGCAAGTGTGTAGGACACGGGAGTTGCAATTTCTTCTCTTCGTTTTCATGCGAACTAAAAATAATCGCGGAGCAGTTCTGCTTTGAGAAGGCTCGCCGTGGTGCATCCCGTGCCTCTCTCCGATGGCTGAGGAGTTGACAGCGTGCTGCATGTGGAAATAACCAGCTGGAAGCTCCGTAGGCTTCGGCGTTGAGTTCTGTCTGGGTAGCTGACCAGTCCGGGTTAGACGACAGCATGTGATAGTGCTGGGTGTGTTTTTTTCCCCAGAAGGGCTTGCTCACAAGCGTAGTGTGTGCTCATTTCTCTGCTTGCTGCTAAGAAGTCCTTCAGAGCACGGCACAGGCTCTCTGAGCACATGGCACTGGAGCAGGCTCAGCCCTTTAGTAAAGAAACGAACCCGGATGCGCATCCTTTGGAAGAAATTCAACCAGGTTATGAAGTTGAAATTGGAGCTCTAAAAACAAAAAACGGTGAGGGTCTGGGGGGTTTTGGGAAGCACTGGGGTTGTTCTACTGGGACGTCTGCAGCTTGGGAGGCTGCTGCAGTGCCGGCACCCAACCTCCACCTCCCCATCACTCGCTGGAAGCTAGAGCTGTGCCAAAGAGAGTGGCGTTAAGGCTCCTTCGTGCACTTGCTGAGGGCACTGGATGATCTTTACGGTGCTTTTATGACTAGCAGAGTTTGTTTTTCGCTTGTGCAGACGAAATCACAGCATGGAAAGCGGCGTGTCCTCCAGCCCGGCGGAACGAGTCTTGTCTCTGCTTGCTGGTACAGAAGGGCAAGCTGGAGCCTTGAGCTTCGGCCCAAGGTTGGTTAAGGAAATTGCAGGAGCTGTATTTTGACTTAATACTTTCCACTCATCAGAGAAGCCACAGAAGGGTGGTAAGGGTGAAGGAGGAGAGATGAGAGAACGAGCTTGTGTGTTTCCAGAGCTCTTAATTGTGTGCACAGAACTGAAAAACCTGGTCCAGTGGAAACTGTTCAGGCTTGCTCTGCTCTTCTGCCACATCACTCCAAGAAAAAAAAACGAGTTACTTACAGTTAACTTTTTTTTTTTAACTCTGCCAAATACCTCTCGGGCTGCTTGCATGGATCTTTCCAGGAGGAACCGGGGGGTGGTTATGTAACCTGGGGGGTTAACAGTTCCTCCGTAGGGGTAGGGGATTCAGGTGTCTCACACTGGTTGTCTTGTTTCTTCATAATAAAGCTGCAATGTCAGGTAACTCCAGAGCTTGTTGCTCTGCTCGTGTGGTGGTTGCAAGGGTTAACGCCAGTGAGGTGTTAGGGGAGCCTTTTGCTGATAATTAGTTTTTTAGTCTAATGCCATTTCAACCCAAAATTGAAACGTTTCTGCACTATCTTTTGACCTACTGAAATGAATTGCAGAATTTTTATTCGAACCTCCCAAGTCTTATTTCTATAAAAGGGAACACAGAAATGTACCGTACACAAACGCCTGGGCACGTTCTCCTTCTGAGCGTGGTGCTCACGGTATTTATAAAGCAGCCAGCAGTGGTGCTCAGGCACTCCTCGGGGTCACCCCAGAGTATTTGGTGCTGGAAGCTCGCTCAGGCGTCTGTAACAGCGCGTAAATACTGGGAGTAGTGCAGCTGAATGAGCTGAAAACACCCAGGTCTTGAGGAGTACCCAAAACACATCAAAACTGGTTATTTGATGCCCCAAATCCTGTTTGTTTCCCTTTCATTGCAGGCCTGTAAATAACTCGGTGCTTCCTGAATTTAGACTGGTGTCAGCCCTCAATTTCTTGGGGACGGCGTTGTCCCTATCAGGCTTCCAGTTAAAATGCTGAAAGGACAACTTGGTTCCGCAGGCCGTGATTCAGGAACCACATCTTTCCCTTCATGCTTTTTTTTATGGGATAAATTGAGCCTTAGGCTCCTCAGCCCACACGTAGGTAGCTTGTTTTGCTCTTGAGGACAACGTCAACTTATTTTGTGTTTTTATCAGATGGCAAAGATGGCAGGGTTTTGAGCAATGCAGATGTAGCGTGCTTATCTGCAGGGCAAAATAGAGGAACTTGGAACCCAGGAATACATCGTCTGCTTAGCTTCTGAAAGTAAAATGCAACTCGATTGCTTAACGCTGGAGCTCTTCCCGTTTTGTCACACTTGAGCATACTGAAGGGTGTTTTCTTTTTCTGAAAAACAAAAGCGCTGGTGGAATGCTCTCTGCTTTGCTTTTCCACTTGAGTAATCGCTGCTGCGTGAGCATCGCTGGGTGCCTGCCGAAAGGCTCGCTGCCGCACGGGTCGCGGTGGAAGGCAGCGTGCACGGTGCATGGCCCTGGGAGCCCTCTGAGCACGGTGGGGTGCTCAGCCTGCCTCAGGGTGGTTCGTCTGTGGGCCACTGATAGTGCATGGGCAGTTGGGTTGAGGGCACAGCATTTATCTCTGATTCCTGCCAGTTCTTTGGGATCGGCTCCTGCCCTGCTCTGAGCGCTGCCAAGGGGCTGGCAGTGCCCTGACCGTGCTCTGCTGGGCCTGGAGGTCTGCGGGAGCAGCGGGACCCTCAGGGTGAGCTCTGGGCAGAGCAGGGTGACCATGAGAGGCTCCTTCCTCAGCACGTGGTGCTCCATCCAGAGCTCCCTTCTTGGGCTCATCTGCCACAACCAGGCAGGAGCACGGCCCCGCTGCAGGAGGTGGCTGTGGGTGTTCCTGGGAGCAGCGTGGGGTCTTGGTGCTGCCTGCTCGCGGGTTGCCGACTTGTAGGGTGCCTTTATCACTTCTGAAAGCGAGTCCTTCTCATCCCTAGCAGTGAGGAGGACGGGTGTTTGCAGGCGGGGTGCTGTGTAAGGCTGGGCCTGGCCGAGTTGCTCTCTGCCTGCCCATGGAGCGTGCGTTTCTGGACTGGTCACGGCCCTCGGGAGGCTGCGCTGTTGGACGTGCTCCTCCTCCTGCTCCCCAGCTCAGGTACTGGAGCTTATCTCAGAGCACAGCCGCATCGGTGTCGTGTGTATTCCCCGGTGTATCTTCTCAGTGAAGCCCTTGGAGAGATCCCTCATTGAAATTCTGTCTTTTCCGTAAATTATGTTGCGGGAGGCAGCTGCGAGCCGTGGAGCAGGGCTCTCCTACTCTCCGGGGATTTCTTCATTCACAAGTTGGCGTAAGCCAGGATCCGAACCTAATGCCGATATCATGCCACGCTGCTTAGTTCTGGATCACCACGGAGCCTGAATTACTGCAGGTCTGCTTTCAAAGCAAAATGCACCTCTTTGCTTCAAAGAAGTGCTAATATGGAGAAACAGACCTGCTTGCTTGCCGGGTCGGCCTCGTTTGGTTGAGAGGAGGCTTCGGGATGCGGCTCTTACTGCCTGCAGCACGGGGATTGCAAGGAGAACCTTCCCGCGTTGTTGATCACATTCAGGAATAACTGGGCTTATAAACCTATGAAAAGTGATTAAAATTGACCAGTGATCCTTTAAGTGACTGCATCAGTACGGAGGGGATGTACTTTCATTCTTCCTTGCGGCCACCAGCCTGTGAAGCCGCCTCCTGCCCAGCGTTTGTGGCCCTGCTGGCGCTGCTTGGAGGCAGCTCCGCGTACTCCAAGTGTTTGGTCCCTTTGGGTTCACATCTTGTGATTACATGGGGCTTGTCGACTTCAAACACTGACTTATCTCCTGTACAGACACAAGATAACCTTTTATTAAAGAAGTCTGAATTACTGGATCCCCAGTTTTTTCAGTGACTGCCAGCAGAAGCGGTGCTGCGGGTGAAGTTACTGATCTGCCTGGGAGCGCAGCGGTGATCGATAACTAATCACGGGGAAACTGCTGAGGACAGCACGGGCAGTGGCAAAGAGCAGGAGCTGGGGGGAGGCCCCACCACCCTGAGTTTCTAATGGTCCTGGCTCTTACCCAGGTGCCAAATTACTGTGTGCTAATCTGAGAGCATCACAGGCCTCGAAAAACTCGGCTGGTTTGGAGCTAAAATCTGGTCTCGTGGCACACTCAACCACTCGGTGCTTGTACCAGCACTTCAGCACGAAGGGAGACGTAATGTTGGCCGTGTTGTGTGGTGGAAAGGTCTCGTGCAGCTGGCTCAGCACTCACCCGAGTGCCCCAGCCGTGTGGTGAGCTCGCAGGAGCAAGAGCAAGTGCCCTGGTGGTGTTTTTGGGGATGCAGCTTCATCACTCCAAGGCGGAGAAGTCGGATGGGCAAATCATGAGTTGTGATTTAGGCTTTCAGAAGTACAGGTTGCTCAGAAATGCAAATTGCCCCTGATCCATCTGCAAGTGGGGTGCTGTCCACTGGAGTGTCTGCAGCACTTCATGGCACGTAGCTTGAAGCCTTGGACGACTTCATTAAAAAAATACACCTAATTGCACAAGCTTCTTGGCTTGGATGCGGTCACTGGCTCCATGTTACAATACCTAATGTATGTTTTGTGTCAGTTATGTAATGAGCAAAATCACTGTAGGCTGGGCAGCAGGTGTAAATAGACCTTCAAAACTGTATTGGCTTATTGTGGGATAGGATTCCTGTAGCCTTTTGTTCGCAATTAGTCCTTACCCACCAGCAAACAGCACTGCTGATCTTCCAGATAGCGCAGCTGGAGGTTGAGCTTCATTTTTCCCCTTTGGTTTATTATCTTCTATACCTGTTCCAGTGGAGAGCTCTGCCTAGAGCTGTGACTTTTTTGTGGACAAGAGTACAGAAAGTGTGGTAATGGTGCTGGAGAAGGTGCTGGGCCAGCGTTGTCATGGTGCAAAGAAAGCCAAACCGGGGACCCCGTTGGTGCCCCGCAAGTCGCTTTCCTTGGGAAAAGCGTGAGGGAGCTGCATCTCCCTTCATCTCCAGGGCTTTCCTGGCAGAAAAGCATCAAAGATTGTCCTGTGTGTCCTTGTGGTTGTCTGAACCAGTTCACCTGCTGCAGGATTTCCTTTCTCTGAGTGTTCCCTGGTACGGGGTGGGTGAGCTGCGCGGGCTGGGGCCCTCTGCCCTTCACAAGGAATGGGAGCGAAGGAGTAAACGCGGTGCTTTGCCTTGCTTTTTTATTGGAAAGAGCACACTTTGTACTTTGTAGTACCCAATTTGTAACTTTATATCGTGCCTTACATAAAATTGCTTGTTGGAAGTTCTCCTTTTAGAAGGAAAGGTAATTTGGAAAGACTCCGGGTTTTCCACTGCTGGCCGGAGCGGCGGCTCAGTCGCGTGGCGCGGAGACCTGGCGATGCGATGGGGTGGGATGGGATGGGGGATTTTGGCAGAAGGCAGCGTGTGCAGTTGGTGCTGAAGCCTTTACCCTGCCTGGGCAGAGCGGCACAACCTGGGGGAGGAAGGCCCAGAGCCCAGGCTTCGGGCTCTGCTTGTCCGAGGCAGACCCTAGCAGTTGGAGCCTGCAGCGTGCCGCCAGCTCCCTGCCTCCTCCAAGTTCCTTCCTGAGCTCTATGGAAGCGTAGCAGGAGCCCTGACAGCGCTGTTACACACCCAGTGCTCTCTGAAGCTCTGTGTTTTTCCCTCGGAGCACGCTGGTTGCTGCGGACCGAGGTGGGAGCAGAAGTTGGGGACGAGGCGTGCTGCACGCGGGGCTTTGCCCCAGCCCTCCCGTCCCCCTGCTGCCAACCCTCAATGCTCACAGCGGGCATTCTCCCTGCAAAAACATCCTTCAGCGGGGCAGCGAGCAAGAGCTGTTTAAAAATACTGAAGGAAAAGGTTCAGCTTGTAACAGATTAACTGCCCCTCGCAGGCAGGATCCAAAGGTGTGCTCCGAGAGGCGGCTGCAGCCCGCGGAAGCTGCCCGGGAGGTGAATCAGCACCAGTGCATGCAGGGCAGGTCCTGCTGGCCCCACGGCTCCCAGCACCCCCACGGCGTGGGGACCGGCCCTGCTTGGCCCCACGAGGCCCCCGGGCTGCTGCCAAAACCTCGGGAGCAGGGAGCTGCCGTGTGTGATCCGAAGGGTGGCTGCGGCTGCGGGACAGGGCTGGTGCTCTCAGCAGCTTTCTGTGGTTGTTTTCCTTCTGTTCGTGCAGACTTGTTGTCAGATTACTTCTGGATTAGACGAGGGATTTGTACTGAGCGGCCTTTGGGTACTCAAATGTAGCGTGATTGTATTTTGAATGAAATTAAATTGCATTTTTTTAATTTTTTAATGAAATAATTCCTGTGTTTTTCAGATTGCACAGCGTTTTTGGGACACACCTCTGTTGGATTTTAATATATGTCCTGCTAGCAACAGCTTTCAACTATGGAATCGGTAAATATTTGCCTTGCTTCTGTCCAACTCTTCTCTTTTATTACTTAATAAGTGCTTCTGTCCGTGCTGATGTTTTTTTTTAATTGTCTGTAATTTGTGTTTTCTGTGATTTGAAGCAAAATATTGCAGCTTCCATGGAGTAACTTATATGTGCTGCTAACCAGGATTATTTTATGAAATGCTCTTAGTTGTAAGATACCCTCAGATACCCTTTCGTTTGTGTCATTTGGAGCGTAGCACATCTCCCTTTGGATGCAGTGAAGGCAGAAGCTCCTTTCCTGCAGGGGCGAGCCCAGCTCTGGCTGTGCGGCAGCCCGTGGGGCTCGGCACTGCTGGGGCTGCTCGGTGTGGATGTCCTCCTGCTTGTGGTCTATCACATCCACTTTTTCTCTTTGTGGTCAAAATGTGTTTCAAAGAAAGCTGTTAGAGATGCCAGTTTAACAATGTTAGTCTCCTCACGATTAGTATACTTGAATCAGGTGGTGTCTGTTTCATTTCGGGCAGGGGAGCCTCCGGATGTGCTGAGGCTACACCTTATGGTCAAGATTAAGATCCCACTTTTTGGTGGCATTAGCAGATGTAGAAAGAGTAGGTTATCCCTGACTGGAATTCGGGGAAAACTTGTGGGTTTGGCCTGAGTGCTGTGCGAGGATGAGGGCTTGGTGCTGTCCTCCGAGCTGGTGGAAGCGCTGCTTCTGGTCCTTGCATTGGCGGCGCGGGGCCGGGTCCTGCTCTCCTGCACCCTGGCTTGTGGTGTGGGGCTCCCTGGAAGGGTGTCCTGTGCGTGTCCTAAGCGTGGTGGGTGGACAAGGCTCTGAGCTTCTGCCCTGGTGCTTTGGGTGCTCGTGTGTCCCCCCAGCGCGTGCTGTGATGGGGCTACCGGTGGTGCAGTCTGTACGATGCTACAGGCTGGTGGAGGCGTACAGGTCTGCTCCATCAGGTGACTTCACAAGCTGTAGGCTTCTTTTGTCCTGGGTTTTGAGGAAAAACCACTGTATTTAGTTTATCTATAATAGTTCAGAGGTATTCCAATGGAGACAAGACATTATTTTAGCGTCCCTTGGTGAATATTAGCAGTGGTAGAAGTGTTTCATGGCAAAACCAAACAGCCGAGGCACTGTGACCATCCCCTGCTGCCGCGCAGTAATTAAAGGGCATCGGGTGTGGGACCCTGTGCTGCAGCGTGTGCTCACTCTCAATTTAACGAGTGCTCTGCAGTTCCCTGGAAAACACAGCTGAATCCCAGCGCTGGTGGCTTATTACCCGTTGTATTTCAGAGTTTGGTGCAAAGAGTTTTTGGTCCGAGTTTCAGCCTAAGTGGTGTTTTGGTTATGGAGCACAAACCATCCTTTTCCAACAGGATAGTGTTAGTTACTGTAACTTTCATTTAAATTTACTAAATACGGACTAAATGACTTGCCCTGATGGATGAGAGGGCTGGGCTGTGCCTCTTGGGCCTTCTGTTGGCATCACCGACCTGCTGCTTGGCCACCAGCAGCTTCTGGGTTCTTACTGGGAGCTGGAGTCCTGCGCTGCGTCCATGCAGTGGCTGCCCTCGAGATGAGTGTGCCACACGAGCTTTTTCTCCACCTTCAGCCCCTGCTCACTGCGTGGTTTGTGCTTTGCTGGCATAAAGCCGTGCTCTGTTGCTTGTGGGTCCTGGAGAAGCCCGGTGGAGGAAGGCCGGCGATGTGTCGCGACGTGCTGTCGCGCGGCGCAGAATGGGAGCGTTGTTCGAGCTCGGGTGTTTCTCCCACTTCTGGAACAAAGAACGATCCTGCTGTGCGGGTTCCTGAGCCCTGGGAGATCACGGTTGAGTGACCTTTTACAATAAAACCAGCTTCTATCTGCTGCTCTGCAAAGGCAGACGATTGCATTGCCTAAAACATGTGTTGGTCGGGGTCTCGCCGCACTGCTCTTGACCTGAGCTTCTGGGATGAGGGAGATGGTGGGGCTGGTGTGCTGAGCTCTGAGTCCATAACCTGCTGCTGCCTCCCGAGGAGAGCTCATGCCCTGTGCTTGGCTTCTGTCCCTGAGGCTGCTGGGGGGACACCTGTGGATGGAAATGCAGGGGGCACAAAAGCAAATGTTACGAGGTTGTTTTGCTTAAAGCACCGTGTGCCCTAGCGTGTGCTGCCGAGGGCATTGAGTGGGCTCCCCTCTGCTCCTGTGGCTGTTATGATGTTGTGCTCTTAACCTGATCACCGAGGTACTCTGCTCAGACATCCAGAGGTTTGCAGGGATTGTGTGGGGCAGTTGGAGAGCAAGCCCAGCGTGCTGCCTCCAGGGAGGGGCAGGGGGCCTCTTCCACCGCAGGAAGTGTGATGAAAGTCTGAGATTTCTCCATCGTGGTGGACGGCTCCGTATTGCAAAACGCAGGGGTTGCTGCAAACCCGGTACCTTCGGTTCTCTAAACGACGCTCGGTTTCCTCAGCGTCCTGTGGTGATAGAGCCCGTCGAGATGGAGGAAGGGAGCTGGGTTGGGTGCCTGAGGTGCTGGCGTCACAGAGCCAAAATATCAGAGCCCCAACAAGGAGGCAGAGCGCTTCCTGCTGAACTCCTCTGCTTGGAGCAAGCGAGGTTCCCCACGTCAGCTTCTGGCTGCCTGTTTACAGCAAGGACTTGCTGCATTACACCAGGAGACCTCGGGGGCTCGGTCCCCACGCAGGAGCTGGCAGCTGGAGCCATTCACACTCTGCCTTCACTGGGGCAGCAGAGGGTCAAGGCTGCCGCAGAGACATCGCAGGGGCTTCTGGTGGCGGTTCTGGCGCTGGCATTTCACAGAGTTCGTAATGAATACGTAGGTGTGCGATTAAAAGGATGAATAAGGTAGTGCTGCTAAACAGAATTGCTTTTCAGAGCTGGAGCCTTGCCTTGTTCTGACCTCCCGAGAAGGATACAATTGTAGAGCCGAGGCCGGTAGTGGAAAAGCAATTACAGTACATGCTTCCAGAATTGAATTGTCCTCTGAAAGTCAGATGCTACAATAATGGCAGCGTTGTTTAGATGGAATGTGACTTTATTTAACTGCTTCAAAACATAAATACAAAACTCAACGTGATGATGAACAGTTCCCAGTTCTGGGGGACCCGAGAGCTCCCCTACGCTGACCTCCCTGCCTGGGGTGGGTGGGTTCTGTAGCCCCCGGCCCTTCCTGCACCCAATAATGGCCAGCACTGCGAGGAGATATGCACAGGAGTCAAATTCAAGCTCAGTGCTTGGAGTCCTGTCTTTGTCATAAGCTGAGGTGGCTCTCTGTGAGCCGAGGTTTCTTCGTGGGTCACAGGGAGGTGGGCGTCTGGACACACAACGCTGCTGAGGCCCGCAGGAAGGAGCTTTGAAATCCTTCCCTGCCCCAATGAAAAAGCTGCATTTTCAGATGTGATCTCAGCACAAGCATTTGATTTGAGTGTTTGAATTGCTGCTGTTACAGTTCCCTGTGTTTTATCAGGATTTGTTAAATTGCGAACGTTACTCACATGCCATTTTTGGCAGCTGCCACCTACGTGCCCTCAATTTGAGCGCACCTTTTCGGAGCAGTGTAGGTAGGGAGGCTCCTCTCTCGCGTGTCAGATGTTGGTGAGCGGAGCGCTTGCATTAATTCCCTCTCAGTAACCTTTCCACTGCTAATAAGCTCGCCTGGCACGCGTGCGTAGCAGAGCATCTTTAATGATCAGGTTTGAACCGAGCAGGAGCCTCTGTGAGAAACGCGGTGCTCGACTTGTTCTTTGGGTGCAGTTCAGGTCTGTGCGGGCTGTGACACAGAAGGAGGCTCTAGCAAGAGCAACCCACAGCCAAATACAACACTTCTTTCTTCCTCGTGATCTGTTTTGAGCTGGGCAAAGCCTTTGCCGTAAATACTTAGAGAATGAAAATAGTTTTTTTGACTCTACTTGGTTTTGAATAATTTTATTTTCGTGAAGGGGCTGTGCTCTGACTGTGATAATCCTCATTTTAAAAAAAAAGAAATACACTTTTAAGTTAGGATTTAGTAGCTTTATCAGCTGATGTGCTCTACCCTTAGGGATCACAGCTGTGTTCAGGAGCACGTTCATTACAGCAAGCTTTTAACAGGGAGGGTGCACAATTTGTTACCTCCAGAAATGAGACCACTTCTTCCACACAGGAAAGCTCCTGCAGGCTGCAGGGGCCCGGTGATGCATGGCGGCAGAATTTTGGGGAGGTTCTCAGCATGCAAAGCTGCCGGTCCCCACTTCCATTGTCGTGCTACAAGTGATGTTCTGGGCACGACCCTTCCAAAAGCAGGAGCTCTCCGAGGAGCCTCCCGCGCTGCAGCTGCTGCATCCGCTGCCGCCTCTGCTTCTCACCTGGTGTAGTCCCGGCGCACGTTCAGGAGCACCGTTGTGGTCGGTGCCCTGCGAGGTGACACTCTGGGCGTGAGCTGTGGGGCTCTGGAGTGGAACAGCAGCATTACACCAGGCTGGAGTCGCTTGTTTGCAGCAGATATCCATCACGCCGTGATGAAGTGCAGATGATGCGTTCGGCAGCGAGAGGTGTGCAATCTGTTCCTCCCCTAAGGAGCCCGCTGATAAGGCCGGGCTCCCTCTTGTATTTCTTGAATGAATAATGGCTCGGGGTGTTTGCCTTCCCTCATCTTTCGCTCTTCGAAATAATAGTTTAGTTGTTTCCTGGGTGGATTTGCCATTCAAAGCCCTCCGTTCTGTAAATTCTTGGCGTTCTGGGCTACGTGTTGGTGTTGTGTGCGTGCCGAGGGACTCGGGCACGTTGAGCAGAGCGGCCGTGCCCCTGATGTGCTGGTGGTCCTCGTGCCGTGCTGGGGACTGGTGGGAGCCTCGTGTGCGAGGGGCTTCGGCTGGGTGTGGGGGGTAACAGGCAGGTGCAGCCCCTCCGCCCCTGCCTGCTCGTAAAAGGGGGGGGTTGCTGTTGTTGTAAGCAACGTCGTTATTTCTGTTCCACAGTTAAATTCTTGACGAAGCTCCAATTGTAGAAGAATGGGACAACAGGGGCTGAAACCTGCAGGCTCAGCCTAATTCATTGCTAGCTTAATTAGATGCTGGAGATCTCAGGTATTCCGACGGCTTTTCCAGCTCCGTGTGTTATCCCTGTGTTTGAGCAGCTTGGACCTCTCCAAGAAAGCTTCGCTGAGATCATCTGGCAAGCGAAGGCTGCGATTGCTGCTTTGAGTTTGGGCTCAGCCTGGCCGGGCTGCTGCCTTCCAGCTGCGGAGGTGGCTGGGAGCAGGGGCTGGGGGCATCTCGCTGGGGTCCCTCCTGTCCTTGGAGGTGGCGTTGTCTGGGTGGGCAGGCACCCGACCCGGGGACCTCCTGGGGCAGCAGCCACGGGAAGCAGCAGCAGCACGAGGGGGCACAAGTGAAGCTGGGTGGGTTTGGAAGCCTCGTGGCACCAGCTGGAGCTCCCTGCTCGCCCCAGAGCGGACGTCTCGGCTGGAGCAGCTTCAAGTCTGGAGTTTGCAGCAGACCTCAGCAGCTCACCTTTGGTGGTGGGAGCCTGCGGAGTTGTCAATACCACTGTCTGTAGCCATCTGTTCCTGCCGCCAAGTCGCTGCAAGAATCACTCATGTTCTTTGTGTTTCGGAGGAGCTGGGGTGTAAATCCTCTCCCTCGTTTGTCCCTTGCGACGAGGGAGCACCGAAAAACGGCGTCTCCAGTGCTGGAAAGGCAAACCTGCATTCTTTAATCTCTCATCTAAATGTATTTGGAATTTAAATTCAGATGGTTCCCGATATTTGAGGTTACTTCAGAGCACAATAGCTATTTCGGATTAAGTCGCTGCGTGGGTCTCCCGTATCAAACAGGAATGTTCTTGTGCAACTTCACCTCGCTGGGGTAACTGCTCCTGAGAGCGAGGAGACGGTCGGCGTGCCTACGACTTATTTTAGGAAATTGCCACTGCAAATGAACGTTGTTTGCAAGGAAAACTGGTGGTGGCTTTTCGTGTTCCCTTATTTTTTTTTGTCTAAGTGAATTAATAACTCCCGTGGGCTGGATTTGTAGCTCTGGTGGCAATGAGGGTCGTGGGGACAGCAGCGTGCCGGGGCTGCTGCCATCCCAGAGAATGGGGACAGGGGAAGGGGTCTCGGGCAGCTGGCCGTGTGCTGCACCCCGTGTCCACAGCTGGGGCTTTGCTTCCAGGGTCAGTCAGAGCAGGCTGACATCAAATAGCCACACGATGGTATTTGGGACACGAGGTCCTACTCTCTGGGGTTGTCTTCAGCGCTGTCCCACGGCCGGCGGGTGACACCGTGTTTAATCCCAGAGGACTTCTCAGCCTGAGGACAGGTGCTCCTCAGGGCTTTTCCCCTCTGCCCTCCCGCATCGCTGGCATTCAGCGCGCTCCTTCTGCCTGCCCAAACAGCAGCGCCTCTGTCTGAGGGCTCTGGCCAGCAGCTGTGCAGTTCCCCAGCCCTGCACCCTCTGCTCAGCAGCCATCCCGACTGCTCTCCAGGAGCAGGAGCTGCCTCTGGAGCTTCAGCACGATGCCTGTGCGTGGGCTCTCACCGTATGATGCCGCACGGGGACGTGTACCCACGGTGTTCTGGCATTAGCACATGAGCAGTGCTCATGTGGAAGGTCGGTGTGGAAGGGCTCTGGTTCCTCTCTGTAGGTCCCAGCCTTGCTGCTGGAGCCCTGTAAGAGCTGGACTTCCTTTCTGTGTCACCTAGTCAGAAGAAAATTATTTTGTTGTCTTCAGTAGTTTCTACCTCATTCTTGTAGTCTTGCCAATATCCTGTATTTGTTTTGTGCAGGAAGCCTCTCAACTTTTTCTTAATTGGAGTTAAGTGCTGCGATAGAAATGCACATTTTGCTTGGAGATAATGTAGGAAATAAATACTCACAGAAATTTATTTTAAGTTAGTGGAAAAACATTCGGTGGAGAGCTTTGCTTTGGAGCTCGGAGCTGTGAGATTTCTCATGAAGGCTTCCCTTGCTGTTGGGCAACTGTGAAGGAACCGACTCTGCTGCTCCCGAGCTAGCTTGAGCAACCAGCCTCAGAGGCTGACAGTAAGCCGGTCGGTGATGTGTTGTAGATGATATTAATTAGCAGCATGACACAGATTTAATGCTGTACGAGAGTTATGAGGAACCAGAGAACCAAATGACAACAGGTAGTAAATAATCGGGCAAAATAAAATCACGAAAACAAAGATATGATGAAGAAATCCTGCGTCGTCTTCCTGGCAGCAGCTACAACTGCACCTGGCCCCAGCAGCTGGCCAGTGCTGAGGTTTTTCTTTTTTTCCTCCAATTTTTGATGGTGCTTTTAGACTGCTTACAGGGAGATCTGTGTCTAAGGGAGCTGGTAGCGGGGAGGCAGCGGCAGCTCTGCGGGCAGCGTGGTTCTGCGTGCTGCGATTCCCTTTCTGCTCCAGCTTCTTGGGTTCCCCGTGCTGTGATGTGAGGAGGACCCAGATGTGAATGCTGCTTATTTTGCTCATGCTGGGAAAAGAAAACAGTGGCGTGCCCTTTGGTCTGGTTAAAGGTTCAGTACCCGTCCTCCTGCCCTTGACCCCGTGATCTGCTGAAGGTAGGGAGGCTTCAAAAACACGGCACCAGGCGCTCGCGGGCAGCTTGGCGCGCACACACGGCTTTAAACGGCTGCTTCAAGGGCATCTGCGCCGAGAGCCGCGGCAAAATATCTGTTACTGGGGCTTATTCCCGTGGTCTGGAAGGAATGTGGGACGGGGACCAAGAGAGGTTTGCATCCGAGTCCCGCGTGGCACTCGGTGTCTGCCGGGGTGAGAGGAATGCGGGCTGACACCTCCCCTCCCACAGCAGTCCTCGGAGCTGTTTAATCTATTTTTCATACTTGCGAAACCGCACCAAGCTCTGAGACACTCCTGCGTGAGCTTAGGCTGTGATGAGCAAGAGGATTAATTAGATCTTCGGGACAGATAACTAGAGCAATGGGTTGTGCATAATAGCAGCCTGGAATTCCAGTGACGTGTTTGCGAGGAGCTGTGCAACGTGCGTGCCTTGGCTGCAGCGCCGGCGTTTCCCAACCTTGCGTGCCCAAATGCCCCCGGGCACTGGGGCAAAATTTAGTAAGCAAATCATGTGAACAGCAAGCTCGGCTCGCTGGGCGTGCGCACGCCGAAATAGCCGGCAGGGCGCTCAGCTGCCCGCCTGGTCGCCTGCTGCTGGTGGCTTCCACGTGCTTGGGTACCTCCCAGGTGCTGCTGCCGACCTGCTCGGTGTTTGCTGGTGCTCAGCAAAGAAATATCCGGGCTCAAACTACGAGGAGAGGGAGCTCTTGCTGCTGTCACACAAGCTGCCCGCTCCCAGTGTGGCCACAAAAATTCTGGCTCCTTGCAGAGGGCCACGGCGCTGGCTTGAGGCTGGTGTCAGTGCAGGGAATGCCCCTGCTCAGTGAATATTCCCTTAAAACAACAACAAACCCCACACAGGTGTAGTGTTCCCCATGCAGAGCTCTCCCTTCTCTGCAGAACTAGTTCCCGCATCCATGTTTAATTTACAGTAGCTCAGAGGAATGAAGAAAACACCGGGCTATTTTTGTGTAGCCCTCGTTAAATGTCTTTGGATCAACTCTCGGATAAAAACGAGGAGGACAGAGTGTACTGGGCAGAGAAGTCATAGATTTTTGTTAAAACCATAAGTGCTCATGGCTTCAGCATCCGAAGGTGAAAACTGGAGAGGTCTGACAGACACCCTCGAGTGACTGCAGTCACCGTTTGCACATCCAGTTCCTTTTCTGCCATGGTTTGTTGTGGCTTTGCCCCTTGATACAGAAGTTTTTATTTTAAAAATCTGCGTTTCTGGTGCTGACCATAAAGGGCTGCGCTCTGGAGCTTGGGAGGAGGCCCGGTTGGTGCTCAGGCCACGGTCCCGTGCAGGCTGTAACTAAAAGGTGTTGGAAGAGGGCTCAAAGCTGGATTTTTTCCTGTTGAAAATTTTGGGGATCCCAGGGAAAGGGACTCGATTTGGGTGCTTTCTGCCAGGTGAATGGGAATTGAAGGCTTCACCTCCCTGCGTTGGCCTAGTTATGAAGCCCTTGCCTGTAAACATCGACTGAAGCAGCTGAGAGTCCAGAAATTAATTAGAATTGCAGAGCAGCGTATGCTTTTCTGCAGAGCCACCTTGAATTTAGACATTAAAGGATGGTGATAAATCAGATAAACTGGGCAGGATATATATTCGGCTGTGCTATAAACCTGCTTTATTACTCAGGAATTAATTGATGACTTTTGACTTTTTTTTCCTCCTACTCAGCCATACTTTCACAAGGTATAATTAAAAAAAAAAAAAAAAAAAAGCTATAGTTTTACTTTTTGTTAAACTCTGCTGTTGTTGAACTATGTGTGGTTTGGACTTCAGCCCTCCAGAATGTTGGCAGGAGTTCCTGTCTGGAAATAAACGGTAATTCTCCCGGGGTTGAAAAACGGGGAAGGAAAGATCCATGTGCACGGAGATGATTTAAAGCAGAAGAAGTCAATAGACATGTTGATAGATCTATACATACACACCCCAAAGTTTAATATAGAATGTCCCTAACTTTTATTCTTGTCGGTTTTACGTATTTTTAGTTTATTGTAGAAAATCCTGTGTTTAAACTTCTCGTGCGAAGTTCTCTGCAATAGCTAAAACTGCAGCAATTGCAACCACCAAAACGTAAATGTTGTATTTGAATTCAGCTGCAAGGACGGGGAAGTGAACTTCACACCAGCTGCTCTGCTTTTTGCCCAAAAGCCTGGGTGCAGACCAGGTTACCCCGTGCCTTCCCTCCTCCTGCTCGTGCCCTCGCAGGGCTCGGAGCCGAAGGCACCGCTCCGCACATGTTGCTGCGAGGGCAGGGCTGAAATTTGGAGACCGTATCAGCGCCGTATGTGTGAGCTCTGAGCTGCTGCACCTCTGGTGCTGGCTGCTGACGCATGCCTCTGATGGTGTTGGTGTCCCGTAAGGGGATGTGAGCCGCTTGCAGCCTGTGAAATGCTTTTGGGGTGAAATAACCCCAACGCAGCAGCACCGGGGGCTCGGTGGCAGCGCTCTGCGGGGCTGTGCTCGTGCTTCTGCTTTTGTTTCCGCAGCAGGCGTGTTTATGGAAATAGATGCGTGCGGACACAGGCTGAAAAGGGAAATGTCTGCTGCTTTGGGCCAGGAGAACTGTCTTTGATCTTTTTCCTGGGCACGTTAAGGCTTTGCTAACAGCGGCCTTACAGCTCTTGTGCCGGGAAGGTCGATGCCTCGCCGGCGCTGGAGATGAGCGTGCATCCATCACCCCTTCAGGCTGGGCTCCCCCTCTCTGGGGCCGTGCTCAGCCCTGGCTCCATCCCAGGGCTGAGGGGTGTCCTTTGGGGCTGTGATGGCCCCGTGTCCTCTGCACGCCCTGGAAGCTTGCTCGCGGGTTAGATGCGAGGCAGCCGGGGAGCGATGGTCACGTCCGCATCTGTTGGGCATTCCCCGGCAGAAGCACAGACAGCGGCGCTCTCAGCTACTCATCTCAAAGGAATTACGTTCTTGTGGGAATCTGTGCAAACGCAGGACCGAGCTCCTAGCCTCGCAGTGCTGACTGTGTGCTGTTTAGTTTTGTTCCCCAGGCAGAGCAGCTTTGTTCCCCTGCATGGGTGACCGGGGCACGGCGGTGTCCCCGCACGTGCGGTGCCTGCAGCCGCGCTCCACTCACAGCAGGGCTGGGGGCCTGCAATGGGTCCACAGGAGAAGCAGCTTCACAGAGGCTTTTTTTTCATCGTTTTTCAGTCCTGCACCATGGGGGCTTGCTCCTTTTGGAGAAAGCAGATGTGAAACCGCTGGGGAGCGTGAGATCAGTGTGTGTATGTCCGTCAAAACGGGGAAAAGTTGGAACCTGCTTTCTCTGTAAGGACTTGAGGCCAGTAGCTCTGGGCTAGAACCATTTTAACAACCTCTCGGGCAGGGCAGAGCTGCAGATGTCCCCGTGGTTTGGGTTTAGTCGCCCCCTTTACACCTTCGTGACTTCAGGCAGCCGATGAGGCAACGCAGCACTGGAGCGCTGAACAAGGAATGTGTCTGGAAGTGGCCAGTGGTCATTCTGGCAGATCCTCGAGACCAAGGCTGCTATTGTTTTTCTCTTCGTTAAACAACAGTCAGGCTCATGCTGTGGCTTTTTTCTTCTCGATTGCAGTATAATGTTAGCTTTTATATATCCCGTGGGCCCACACCCGGGCGTGTGGTGGGCCAGCACACAGATGCATTGTTCGGGGTCCGGCATTCCAGGGAGATCAAATGCTCCGTGCCCCGCATCGGCTGCACATCTGAAACTGCTAAATCCCCCGGCCCTCCCGGATCCAGGTGCCATGCAATTACTGGGTTAAAGGCAGCAAGAGCTGCTGCTTCCAGGTCCTTTCTGTTTAATTCTGCCTGCTTTGATTCACTACAGCTGGTGGAACAGTTAGACTTGGTTCAGGCATGTGTGGAAGAGAGCTCATTTCATGCTTGGAATTGTAATTATGTTCTTTTCTTTCAAGCTGCCAGCAGTAAAAGATGTCTTCCAGTGTGTATTATCTAAATAAGCTGTAGTGTTTAAATGTTTTCTTATTTCATTTTAAGAATGTGGCAAAATAAATTGTGCTTACTCTTCTAGTTTTCGTTCTGGAGCAGCTGATCCCCGTAGCCCCGTTCCGCCGTGCAGGCGCGCTTGGCCCTCAATCATCTGTGTTGTGCTGCCCGTCCATGGACCTGCGGGCACTGCCCCGACTCACCTGGCTCTGGTTTCCCCTCCTGGGCACACCGAGGGCAGTGGGAACCTGGTGGCTGCGATCTGAGCCACCCCACTCACCTCCTGTGCTTGTTCTAACATCAGCTGGTGGGTTTTAGCGAGCTTGAGACCGCTCGATGCATGCGAGCAAGGGAGCACGGTGAAGACATCGGGTCTTTTTGTGGTGGCCTTTCTGTGCTCAGGTTTGCTGTGCTCATTGAGCCTTTTCCATGTCCCCATCAGCAGCAGGTGCTCCCTGGTGACTTCAGCCCGCCGGGAGGCCGTGGGTGCGATGCCACAGGGAGGCTTCCACGCCTTGCTCCCAAAATGCTCAGCTGTGTGCGGGGAGCACAGAACCCAGCCTGAGCACAGCTGGTTTTTAGCTTGTGCAGATGTATCTGCACCTCGGACCTCAGTGCCCTGGTGCTCAGCACCTGTTGCCTCTCCTCTCTTCTTCTAAACTTCATTTTTCACAGGGTATCAGGGCCTTCCCTGCAGGACTGTGCCTTGGGAGCCCATCCTCCTGGTGCTGCAGGCAGGAGGAGCGTGTTCCTGCTCCCAAAGGCAGCTTTGTTCCTCTCCTGGGCTCTCTGCGTGCGCTGTGACCCAGGCAAGTTGCTTTAGAGCTGAATTTGTGCCCTGGCCCTGGGCTTTTGACTTCCTCGCAGAGATAAACGTGGTTCTTAGACCCAGCTGTGGCAGCTTCCCTCTGATTTTGGGTGTCTGGAGTCAGCACTCAGAGCTGCTTTCCCGAGTCTCTGGAGTCCGTCTGCTCATCTTGTGGTCTCGAGATGAGTGCCTGATAGCCATTTCGGTGTCTGTGATTGACTGGAAGTCACAGTGGATAAATCTTTCATGATTGGAAACCACTTAAGCCACGAGGTGGCTGATGATCACTGGTTATTAGTGGAGAGGTTCTACCAAACAATCAGGGAGATTTGAGTGGCGGGGCGTGTAATTTATGACTTCATCCCAGCACCGTGGGGCAAGTCAGTGAGAATCGAAACAGTGGAAGAATTATATCTGACAGATATTTTAAAGAATGGCTCCAGTTAGTGTCATTTATTGCTGGAATGTGTGGACAGATCCCGAGTCAAAGCCAGATACGAAAGAGCATGCAAGAAAATGGAAATGCGGTATGCGGCCAAAGGCTTGCGAATTTTCTCACAATGGGCAGAAAGAATGCTCTAAGTTGTTCGCTTTTTTTTTTTAAGGCATTCTCCTTTGATAATGAAGTTTACAGATCCTACTTAGTGTTTGTTGAAATCCCTGCCTGAAGGGGGTTTGTTGGAGCCCAGAAATTGAGGGGCCTCTGCTGTGTCTAAGGCGCTATCGACACATGGAGAGCAGTTAGAGGAACTTCTGGAACGTTCTGGAAATTAACTTTCTTGCATCTTAATGAGTGTGGCAATGACCTATGGAATTGTCTCTGGGTTTACCTTTAAATTTTTGCCTAGCAGTGGCACGGCACGGGAAGGGGCTGTTGCCCTTTGCTCTTAAACGTACCTGGGCAGAAGTCTGCCCGCTGCTCAGTGCGGTCGGATCCTCCTCCGTGCATGACTGTGAAAAACTCCAGAGAACTTTTGGAAAATTCCCTTTTTTCAGGTGTTTCGTGGTGGTAATACCTCTACAAGTGCCAATCTCTTTTGTCACCGTTTGGCACTCGCCCTGGGCTCCCGGCAGGGGTTTCTCAGCTACTCCCCGTCTATTTTGCTGTACCTTGCATCAGTTTCTGAGCACAGCCCGGCACCTTTTGGGGGTCTGTGCCCACTTGGGGCACCCCAGAGGCCTCGGCACCCGCCTGGGGGTTACGGTGGGGCAGCTGGGTCCCTCGGGGTGCTCCTGCAGCACCCCCCGTGCCCGTCGCTTCTTGCAGCGGGCTGCGGCTCCGCGCTGCTGCCTCGCGGCCCTGGGGATGGGGAGCTGCTGGGTTCAGATGCAGGATTTCCTGACGTGAGCAGCGGCTTTCAGAGGGAAGCTGCAGATGTTCTCACTTCAGCCCAAGCATGACAGCTACTGGGGGAGCAGCTGGCTCCTCGCTGCCGCTGTCCCCAGCCGTGGCTGTGCTTGAGAGCCTGTTGGAGCCAGGTAAGCTCGTGCACGGCGTGACTGCCCGTGCTGGGGATGTGGCTGGGCCTGGTAGCTTTGTCCTGATGGAAGTTGGAGTCCTTGTGTTGGAAATGGCTGCGTGAGATCGCCGTCCTTGTGTTGGAGTCACTGCGTGAATAATTGCTGTCCTTGTGTCTGTGAGGGCTGTCCCGAATTCGCCTCCTGCTTCCTTCTGTGTAAATACGCAAAAGCTTTGGGTAAAAGGAAGAACTCCAAACTTCAATTTTTTTTGTGGTACTTGTCCTGTTGCTCACCCTCACGACCCATGCACGTGTCCACGTTGTGCACACCAGGGCGCAGGGCTGTGGGCCTGCCTTAGGGCTGTGTTTTGGGCTGTGAACGCATCGCGGTGTGGACCCAGGTGGTGCGGGGTGAGCAAGGCTGCTGGTGTTAGTCCCAGCTCCAGAACTGAAGTCCTTAGGGACTAAAGTTTGCTGCCAAGTCAATGGAAGACCCACAGGGGAGGAGAGAGCCTTCAGGAACAAAACACTTGATGACTTCTTGTTTTGTTGCTCTAGACTTGTAGGAACGGTGCAGAAGTTTTCAGAAGCAGTCGCGTTCACCTGACGCTTTCCAGGCTCGGTCTGCACGCAGAACCTGTCCCTGCTGTGCCTGATTCGTGCTCGATTTTTCCATCGCAGCAGAAGCTCAGATCACAGGTGATGGTGGAGATGCCCGTGCTCCCCCGCAGGCAGCACCGTGTGCGTGGCAGGGCTGTGGGCTCAGCCCTGCGCTGGGACAAGCCACATGCTGCTGCTGCTGCTTCTCTCGACACAAGTAAACCCAAAGTTTGGTGTGCTGAGGCAAGACTTCGGCCTCAATTTGGGGAAGTTTTGGTGCTGTTTAAAGAGAAACCCTGAGAAACGCCGTTGGCAGCCATGCTCTGGAGAGGAGGGGAGCACGTAAACTTAGTCTAAAGATAATTTATGGTTTCTAAAGCTGCTGCTGAGTAAAACTTTCCAAGGCTGGCTTGTGACCTAGCTATCATCAGTGCTAAAACTGAGAACAGTCATTTTAAAGTAGCATTTTTAGCTGTGTTGAGGGGAAGGAGGAAAATAGGCTACCTTACTTCTTAAGCGTTTAATCTGCTTTGGTTTTTGCAGCGCGTGTGCAAATTCTTTCAGGCTTGAATCACGGGGCAACTTGGTTAGCTGAGCCTCGGCTGGTTGAAGCCCCGCTTATCACCTGGTGTATCTTGTGTTGTTGCTGGGTTCGTTTTCACAGAAATGTGGTGTCAGGCGTGCACCAAACCCCTCCTCAGCTGTCTTCCTGCAGCAGAAAACCCGCGGTGGCGCAGGAGGGAGGACTTTGGGTCGCGTCGGGTTGAGCTGTTGGCAGCGGCGCCGCGCGTTGGCAGGAGCTTTCCGAGGGAGATGCTGAAGAGCAGAGGAAGACTTCTCCTCGTTTTGGCAAATCAGCAAACGAAACCCTAAATAAGTCACTAAACTTGGTTCCCTTCTGTTGGGTTAAGAGGAGCAGCGTGCTCCGAAACCCTAATCCTGGGTGGCCTGAGCCTGCTGAGAGCACCTTCCCTCCACCGTGGGCACTGCCCCTGTCTTGGCGTTGGCTCGCTGGCTGGCAGATCACTTTTATAACACTTAGAGGCTGTATAGCTTTAGGAAAACAGGATGTGTGCCCTGCCTTATGTTTTGGGTTCTCTTTCCAAGTATTTTTTTAGGGCTGCTGGAAGTGACAAAGCAGAGGAGCGCAGGAGCCTTCAGGGGTGCGTGCGGGCTCTGCCTGGGGCTGGCTGCAGAGCGGTGCCAGAGGCTGCTGGCAGCAGATAGAGACACCTCGGGGCTCCTGGCCATGGGGTGGCTGTGGGGGTTCCCCAAATTTGGGTTTATTTGCAGGCAGACAGCAAGGCAGGCGCTGATACGGTGGCTGGGTAACTGCCTTGCTTTCTGCCAAGGCCAAGTTCTCTATCAGCTCCTCGCCAGGAGTGCTGCTGAAGCCGTGTTCCAGTGCTGTCCCCCTTCCCCTCCCAAGCTGGAGACAATTAGGTTTTCATCTTTTTATTGAGCTAATTAATATGGCATTTCCTTCCCACAGAAGATTCTGGATTTTTGTTTAAGAAACTCTGTATCAGTGCTAACTGCAACCCAGGCTCTTCTGGGTTAGAAGATGGCTTCTGTTCTTCCTTGTGTCCTTCCTGCTGATGTTTTGCCTGTGACTTGGCATTTAACTTTTTTTTTTTTTTTCATTTCAGTTTCCCATGAGCACGGTGGCAGTGGCAGGAGAAATGTAGGTCAGGCTGAAAGTCCCATTCATGGCCCTGTTGGTCGGAGGCAGCGCTGGCAGGCAGGCGGGTGGCTGTGTGGAGGTGCCCGTGGGAGCAGGGCAGCGTGTGGGGTGGCTCAGCACCCCGAGGGATCTGTCCCACCACCCGTGGGGATGGTTGTGAGACCCATGGAGGGATCGAGGCAGGGAGAGCATCTCTGATGCTCCCAGCTGTGGCGGAGAGGTGGCTGATGAACGTGTGGGCAGTGGTTATGAGGGTGTTTTGCTCTTTTCTCGTTCTCAAATGCACCAACTGGAGAGAAACACATTGGGTTTCCTTCCTGGCAGTAACCGAATGCTCGGCTGCTGATGTACCTGGGGCAGCCTTCATCGTGCTTCGTAGGAGCTCACAGGTGAAGCTTTTCAGGCACGGCAGCTCTTAGGATGTTTTCTACACCTATTCTCAGCGGCTAGTCATAAATGAGCAATGAGTGCAGAAGAACTCGCAGGGTGGTGGGTGCCCTTGTCCCCCGGCCCTGCCTCTCCAAGGGCAGCCTCCTGCCTCAGCTCACGTTTCCCTCCCTGTCCTGTTCCTGCCTTTAAATAGTGTTTCCCTGCCTTTGAGCACAGCCACGTTACACAATGCTTCATCTCAGCCCGCCTGTGACCCTCAGAGGGCACCCGGCAGCGAGGCTTCTGGCCCAGGGACTCTGCTGGCCCATTTCTCTGTTGCTTTTTATTTTCCTTTTTTTTTTTTCCTCACTTTCTCCTTCTCCCATCCGCTCTTTTATAGCGCAGAGTGACAAGTTACTCGAGCTCTTTGCTATGTGTTGTGATTTCTTGCTTTCAGGGTTTCGCGTAGAGAGCACTTCAGCTTTTACAGTTCCCCGAGGAAGCGATATGGAGTTATTAAAAATAAACCAGAGCCGCCTCACGGCGCGGGGCTCGGCCTTGGGCTGCTCGTCGCAGGGAGCCTCGAGGCGGCCGCGGATTCTCCATGCCCGAGCCCTGATCCTTGGGAAACTGGGCTCAAAATGCACGTGGGTTTGAGGGAATGATGCACATTGCCTGTCCAGGGCAGCTGTGTGCAGCCTCTCCCCGGTGTTGTGCCCATCCTTCAGGCTGTGCTCAGCGCAGGCACTTGCTGACAGTCTCTAATTCCCCCTGTTCCTTTCCCTGTGAATCGTGTTTATCAGTCTGTCTCATAAACACACACAAAACTGTGAATCCTGCCCTAAACTTTAGGAATCTTTGCCCCAAATCTTAGCTTTCTTGCCGGTGACACGAGAACATCCCGGCCACCTGGGGCTTTCTGTAGGGAGCACAAAGCTGTAACGGGAATCGGAGGAGCGGACACAGGCTATTAAGAGCTTATCTTTTAATGAAGATTAGGCACTTTTTTTTCTCCTGCCTCGCTGGCTGTGGGCTGCTCTTTGATTTGAGCATCACCAGCAGAGAGCTGTGTGTGGTTGGGCAGCGCCGTGCTGCAGAACCAGAGCCACCCGTGGGTGCCAAACCCGTTCCAACAAGAAGCTCCAGCCCTGCTCTGCTTCCAGCTGGTGCTGAGCCCAACGCTCCCCAGCCGCTGGGATGGTGCCCGTGAGGAGCCCTGGAGCGAGGTGGGGGGCTCCAGCACAGCCCCCACCTTCAGGCACACCCCTGATCCCCAAATCTCCCTGCACAGCCCCTGGGTTTTGGCACACAGTTGTTAAGTCCTTTGGCTGGTTGGTGGCACGCTGGGGACCCTTGGTGGCACAGAGGCAGCCCAGCTGGCCCCCCAGTTTTTCTTCTGCTACCTTAAGTATTTTTAAGCTTTTGTCTCTTGCTTTATTCTAAAAGCAGTGTGGAGTTGAGGTAGGAGTCTGGAGCAGGGGCATGTCCCTGGGCACCATCACCTCCCGGTGGCTGCCCTCGTCCCCACCACGGGCCCGGTGTCACCGGTGCCACCGCCACCAAGAACCGAGCCTGGTGGAACTCAGCGGGGCTGAGAGCAGCGCCTGGAGAAAGTTAACGTCTGGCCATTTGAAGGTCCCCTTTGAACAGCAGAAGCTTGGTTTCCTTCAATTACTGACTGAAAGAAATGACCCAAAGTATGGCTGTGTTCTTTCCTAAAGCGCTTCAAAACATCCCACTGAAATAGTAGACAAATTGAAGCTGAAACATTACATTTTTTCCACAAATGTGGACAGGCTCCAGGACCATAAAAAGAGCTTGGAAAGGCTGTAAAACACATGTTAAACAATTTCTTACTTGAGGCACCTCTAGAAATATTTCTTTTCAAATAAATTAAATATTTAACTTGAAAACCCATCTTTTTTGAAAGCCTTTTTTGTAATTAGAAGCAGAATGTTTCTTCCTTAGCAGATGCGTATTAAGAGGGTAACACAGCAGCACAGCGAAGAACAGCTCGAGGTCCATAAAACAATGATTGTTCTTAGGGCTGGTGTTCCCTTCAGAAAGCAACTGTTTGACTTCACCGCTCGTCTTTCTTTTTAATTTTGATTGTGCTATATATCCTGAACTGCCATTAGGATGATAAATGATGGTAGGGTTTAAGATCTATGTAAAAAATATTGGGCAACGTAGAGGCTGTGTTGCTTTGGGGTCTAACTCCTGGTCTGATCAAAGAACCTGAACTTACGAATTGGTTGAAGTATCAAATAGTGAAGTCCCATTGTGCTCCCGTACCGGGGATGAAACAAACGTGGCTGATAATGCATATACACGATGATTAAAGCTTGAGAAATTAAAAAAAGTGCTTAAGCATTGGGTGGAAAGGAAGATAAACCAAAGATCTCGAGATGGGATGTATTAACCCAGCCGAAATGCTGAGGCTGGGGGTCCTCCCCGAGTTGCAGTCAAGCTGTCTTTAAGATCAAGCAGGGATTCGGGGGGGGGTGCTTCCTAACTGGAGATTGATTCAAGCTGCAGAAATGCCAGGGGTACGTCATGCGCTACGTATGGATTATTTTTGGGTTTTACAGAGGAGTCAATTTTGATATTTAAACTTTTCCAAATGTCAATTGTTTCTGTGCAAAATCTCCTCGCCTCGAGTGCTCGGAGCTGCAGCCCAGCCAGGGGACTCGTCCTCGTGCTGCAGCCTCCTCGGAGCCCCCGTGGTGCCCGGAGCCGCCCTGATCCGTCAAGCAATACCTTTCAGCATCTTCCACAACCACCAGCTTCCATCCGCAGGCACCTTGCGAAGAGGACAAAGTCCTGTCCTCGTTGCCTTTTCCCCCATCGCTTTGTAATGCTGGGGCTGCTTCCAGATGTTGGCACCTTGGTGCCTGAGCAGGGAGGTATCCCCACTCCCAGGGGGACCGTGCTGCTTGCTGCTCATCCTCTGCTCCTTGCAGTGCCCAGCTGCTCAGCATTCACCAGGTCGTGCGCTCTCTTTTTCCAGCGGGTTTCATCTCCTTGTCACTGTGGATTTCCTGCGAGGAGGGCGATTACTTAAACATCGCCGACTCTTTCGGTGTCGTCTCTCTGCTGTAGAGCCAGGCGCTGTTATGCCGGGTCCTGACGTGACAAGCAGGAGAAGTTCTCGGGACGTTCAAGCGCAGCTGATTTTAGGATAATTTCTAATTTCTAAGAAAAATCCCCAAATCATTCCCACCCCTTGGTGGAACAGGCGCTACCGCCGTGCCGGGGCTGGGCAGAGGAGCACCAACACTGGGTGCTCCTCCGGGGACCTCGGTCCCTCACTAGAACAGTGCCTGGCTGCTACTGGCAGGCGGTGTGGTCATGGGGCTGGTGCCTTCAGTACTTTTCCTAAACCCCAGCAGAACCTGGTTGACTTAATCTTTAATGGAAAAGCCGAAAACAGCAAACCTGCTGCTTTATATAGCAACCAGCCCGACCAGTTGCCTTGTCCCACCTCCTGGGAGGCATTGCTAAGGAGCTCGTTAGGCTGGATGCTTTCAGGGACGGTATTTAAGGTGTAAATGTGGTTAACCTTTTACACATGAAAGCTTGCTTTTAGCCAAAAGAGTCTCGTTGCACGCCCAGCAAGGAGGGCAGCCTGGAACTGCCCAGAGGTTTGTTCCCAAATGAACTGCTGCTTTGAGAAAACGAGTTGGTTTTTCAGCCCCTTTGTTTCTGAACCATCTGGTTTTTGGGTGAAACACAGAAAAAATACTCTTATGGGCACGGGGTGTTGTGTGTCTGATAGCAAGGGCTTTTATTCCTGTTTCAAGGCAGGAGGTAAGGGACTGTGCCCAGGAGCGGGCTGCTGCTCTCCAGGGCAGTGCCATGAATGTTCCTGCCAGCTAGCACTCTGCATTTGGGTCATAAAGCTGAACTTCATGTATTTTCTCCATCGGGATGTTATCTCAGGACTGATGGAGTGACCGTGACCCACGGCTGTCTCGTGGGGGGCTGCTGGGCTCTGCAGGCTGTGGCTCTCTGCCCGCGCAGCCCGAGGCTGCTCGTGTGGCACCGTGGGCATCGCGGTGCCCAGCCTCTGCCACCTTCGTAGGAACGGCTTTCCGTGGAAATTCTGCTTCGTGTAGAGCTCAGTTGGGGGCTGCAACTGAAAAAACACCAAGTTAGGGTGCGAGAGTGCTGCTCGCTCTGGTGGACGTGTCTTCAACATCTTCAAAAACTGCCCCAAAGCTCCTGGCGCAGCCCACAGCCAGGGCATGCGACTGCCGGGGAGATACCCCTGGCTCAGAAGGAAATGGTTTAATGGTTTTTTGAGGTTAATTTTGCAGGGAGCTGCCTCTAAGCATTGGCTCGGTGTAGTTGTGGAGCTCACGTTGAAATCCCAAGTAGCACCAGGCCTTGCAGAGGCACGGGGACTGCTTGCTGGGGGAACGTAATTTTGTCTCATGGAAAAAGCAGCGCAGAGAAGGCACGGGCAAAGAGTGGGTGCAGCAGGGTGATGCTGGGGCGAGGGCTGCTGCTCCTCCTGGTGCTTCTCCCTGTCTGTGGTGCCGTGTCCTGGCTGCACTGGGGCTGTCCCGATCCCAGTGGGGTCCTGGCCTGTTTGCTGGGAATGCTTGGGCTGCATGCAGCTCGTCCTGGCTCCCCTCCAAGCAGGAGGCACACGGCCACGCATGTGGCGAGCTGCTCGCTTCCTGCTCCGTCCAGGAAGCCAAAGCCGAGGAATTTCTCATGGCTGTTGATGCATGTAAATATACATACACAATATTTAAAGGCAGAGCAGCTTTTCTGTGCATTCAGCAGGAGCCAACCCGTACCTCCGAGTGCCGGGCTGGACGAGCAGCCCCAACGTGCAGCTCCCTGCTGGGCACGGGCACTCCTTGGGCTCCGTCCCTCCGCACCTGGCCGCCCGTGGCAGCTTTCCTGGCAGCGCAGCCCACGCCGTGCCCGTCTCTTCTCCGTGAGTCACCTTCAGCTGCTCCAACACGTTCCTGGTCCCTGGCAGAAAACGGCTCCGGGGCTGCTGGAACGCTGTGCGAGGGCCGCGGGTGCTTCCCTGCACCAAAACCTGCCGAGCTTTGGTGATCCTGCTCCTGCCTCAGCAGCGGTTGTAGAAATTCGTGTATCGGGGTGGAGGCAGCGAAGGCCTTTTCTGCACGTTGCAGTTCCTGGCACCAGTCTGAGCGTTTAATAGGCTTAGAGAAAGCTCAGTTCCATCTGGTTTTTCTGCTGCAGCGCAGGCTGAAATGCTGCTCATGGGTTGTGCTGGCACAGCTGCCCGTGGGCCTGGCGGGGTTGGGTTGGGGAGAGCAGGCTTTTTTAGAAAGAAAAAGGGGAGGGGGCTTTTTGGGTGCTTTTTGGGTGCTTTTTGGGTGTGATCTGCAGCGTGGCAGGTCGGTGACGGGCCAGAAGAGCTTGGAGGTGTCGCTTTGGGGCAGAACCTTTGAAGTTTGCTAGCAGGGGCTTTAACTCTTGGGCAGGTACTGAACGCCGGCTGGGGCTTGCCGAGGTCTTGGCTGTTTGCTTTCTGCTGAATGATTCACGCAGCGTGCTTTCAAAAACAAAACAACCCCCAAGGTATCGGAAGAAATCAGTGACGCGGGGCCCTGGTGCGGCAGCAGCGGGAGCCGTGACCTGCAGGGTGCTGGCACGCGGTGCTGGCGGTCAGCTGGGCTCTCCTGGGCTCAAAAATCCCTTATAGGGAAAATGGAGCAAACCCAGAAGGAGCTTCTGGGGATGCGGCGACAGAAATAGCAAGCGTTGGGCTCGGGAACTCGCTGGCGAGCGCGGGATGTGTCTGCGCTCAGCCTGCAGGGCTTTCCCCCCTCCCCACAAACGCTCCTCGCGTCCTCTTGTTCCGTTTGGACCATGGGATTTCTCTCTCCAAACGAGTCCCCGGGGGCTGAAGGCTCCCCTTTTTCCCCCCTCCCCGAGGGGTGTGCGGGGGCTCGGTGCCGCCGGGAAGCGGGGCAGGCTGCCGCTGCGCGCGCGTTCCCAGCAGCCGGCGGCTTCTCCCCGAGCAGCGAGGCGATTTGGTAAGCTTCCCTGCACCTGTCTGCTGCACTTTGCAGCCTCGGCGTCACAACGCCGCTCGTCATTCAGCCGGGACAATGTCCCCTTGTGTGCGGGGCTCCCGGCGGGGAGGGGACGGGGTGGATGCCTTGGGGCTCGGCCCCGCTCGCCCGGGGGCTTCCCGTGTGAAATGGGATGGGAAAACAGCTCCTGCCAGGGCCTCGTGGAGCACGGAGAGGGGTGTGAAGTGGGTGAGGAGGAGAAGGGGCTCCTGCAGAGCTGCTGGGCTCTGTCACGGTGCCTGCCTCTCCACGTGGTGGCTCTGCCCATGCTGAAATGTGACTTTGGGGCTGATTCGGTGCAGGGGGGTGGCACAAGGGTGGCTGGCACCCAGGTGGCCATGGCCGTGTGGTTCTCACCCAGGGTTTCTGTCCTGGGGAGATTCCCCGCTGGCTGCCCTCCTCGTGGGGACCTCCTCAGCCTGAACGTGCCACGAGGCCGGCACGTGGCTTGTTGGGAACAGAGTAACACCGGGGAGTGATTGGAAACCAAACAGAGGAGATCCTGATGCTTTTCCACGTTCAGTACGTCTGTCCTAAAGCACAGCAACGCGGCATTCCCAATTCTCCTCTGACAGCCAAGTGCTGGTGCAGCTCAGGGCTTTACATGAATGAGACCTTGGCGTTTGCTGGAGGGAACACGAGAGGCAAAGCCCAGACCCACCTGGGTCCTCGGCGCCTCCGCAGAAGCGCAGGTATTCCCACAAGCCGTTCCGAAGCTCATTAAGTAAGAGCTTAACGATCGGTAGCACAAGCTGGCATGCCTTGGGTAGTCAGAACGTTATTAATTAGCGTGGTATTTCTGGGTGGAAATGGCGATGGAAACCACGGCTGTGGAGCTCGCTGCTGGCTCTCGCCTCGTGCTCAGAGCTGGTCTGCGAGCGGTGGGGCCCCGACAGTGGGTACTGCAGTGAAATTTTAACACTCCTTGTAAGATAAGGAACCTTTCCCTTCCTAGCTTGTTCTAGATAAAGGAAGGAATAGCATTCAGCTGGCTGCCCCATGAGGAAATGGCTGAAGGAGAAATATTCCCATTTTCTTGCACCCTGCAGCCCCTCGGGTACGTTGCTGTGGGGCAGGGGATCCCCAGCTCGGTGCAGGTTTTAAATTCCTGGTGTGGAGCTGCAGCTGGGGGCTCAGCCTGCCCACGTGAGGGGCGAGGGAGGCTCTCACCCCGAGGATATCCAGCACCTAAGAGGTGAAGGAATGGGTGACGTGCAGCTGACGGAGGAGCCGTGGGCATTACCAGCTCCGGGGCGGGCTGCCCGGCACCCCGATGGCTCTTGGACCACGGTGGTCCTGGTGCAGATCCAAGCAGAAGCCTTCAGCCTTGGTGTCCACCAGCGGGGTGCTGCTGAGGTCACCCGGGGCTGTGGCCACAAGGAAGGGGCTCGCTGGGTGCTGGTGGAGCTCGGGGCACGTCCCTGGGTCCCCGGGTCCCCGGGTGGTGCTGCTGGAGGAGGAGGCGCGGGGCGGAGCAGCCCCGCTGATGCTTTCTGCCCTCGGGCCAGGCAGGGGATCCTGTTGTGCTCAGCCCCGGGGAGTTGGGAGGTGCTGCTGTGCCTGGGCTCCTCCAGCCGTGCCGTAGAGCCCCTGGCTCCTTCCTCGAAAGCCACCAAAATCCCGGTGTTGTCTGTGCCCCTGGAACAGGCAGCTGCGTGCTGCCACCGCTGCTCCTGTGCGAGCGAGGGCTGGAAATGGGCATCAGGGGGTGTAGCACGGGGGGCATCGTCTCTCATGGGGTAAAATCAGCTCTGTGGCTTGCTGATAGTGCGCAGTGGCACTGACAGAGGCTGTGGGATAAGCCAGGCTCCGATGTGTTGTGCCAGAGACCCGAATTTCAGTGCCAAACCCAAACCAAGCAGGAGAGCTCCCCAACCCCCAAGAAGAGGCGAGCGGCGCGCTTCTCCCTGCTCGCGTTTTGGCTCAGGAGGACTGAGGGTGTGAAGCTTCTCCTGGTGCTCCCTGAAGTTTAAGAGGCTGCATCAAGGGGCTGTGTGCACAGGCTGGTGACAAAAAGCCCCCCGAGCCCTCTCCGTGCTCCGGCTGCTGCAGGGGAGCCGCCTGGGCTGAGGGCTCCCTTGGTGCTTTGGCTCCTGCCGTAGAAAGCAGGGGCCGTGCCTGGGCGAGGGAGGTTTGAGGCTGCCCACATCACTGCGTCCTTAGCAGGAGCTCGTAATTGTGCCTGGCTTTCTGGATCCGGGTTAGGGGGGAGGAAGGAGGAAGGGGAGGCTCAGCTCCGTGCACAGCTCGCTTCCAGGCGCCCTCGGGGAGCTCCTCCAACCCCTGGGGGGTTTGGGGGGAAGCTGACTCCGTTGGCAAGGCACATGGTGCTGGCAGAGCATGGGGGCACCCAGCTGGGAAATAAATCCCCCAAACACCAATCCCACAAAGCTTTGTAGCCCAGCAGGGCAGCACAGGGGGTAGAGGAGGCTGCTGGTGCTGCTGGCTGGGAGGAGGCAGCCCCGTGGAGGCCAGGAGAAAATGGCTGTGCTGCATCCTCCTCGTGCCGGGCAGTGTTAGGGGGTGAGGGCAGCCCCTGGATGCCAAACACACAAATATTTTTGTACCCGGGCCCTGGGGGGGCCGTGCGGAGGCGGTGCCGGGGAGAAGGCCGCGGTGAGAGGATGGAGCAAACACAATCTTGGGAAAGATGAAAAAAAAAAGAAAAAAAAAAAACGAGTGGGTGGCGATGAGAAGGAAGAGGAGGAGACAACCCAGACGATGAAGGAAAACAGGATCCTCTGTGAGAGATGGGAACGCTGGAAGGGAGCCAGGAAGGAAGCCTGAGAAAATGGAGAGAGAAGCAGGCAGGCCAGCGCTGCGCCGAGCGTGTCAGCAGGTATTGCTGGCACCCGGCTGCACGCAACTGCGAGGGGAAAAACTGGTGACGTGCCTGGAGTAATTGGGAGATGTTTATTGGAGCCGAGCTGTAATTGCTGTTTGAAAAACTGACATTTTGTGAGCAGAGCTTTCCTGCGGGCTGGTGGCTCGTCCGGGGAGCTGGGAGCTGAGCTGGTGGTGGTGCAGGTGGCTGTGCTCAGGGGAGCTCCGTGCCCAGCGACTTGTGTTTGTGTTTTCTTCCCCTCCCTGCCAAAAAAGAAGGGAAAAAAGCCGTGTGGGAGCTGTGCTCGGCAGCGTGGGCAGGAAAGCCCCAGCCCCGTGTCCCTGCCTTCCTCCAGCCCCCAGTGCTGCTGGGCACAGCCCGGGGGAGAGCAGCAGCTCCTGCTTGGGCATCCCAGCCCCTTGGTTGGTAAAAAAAACCAACAAAATAACACAACAAAACCCAGATGGGTGGGAGGTTAAAGGTGATTCCTTTTTCTAGCCTCGCTTCTTGCAGCGTTTAAGCCAGACGGAGATGCTTAATGGAGCCTTTCCCAAGAAGCTGAAGCAGCGGGGCTGCTGCTGGGCCGTTTGGTGAGGTGGGGCCTGGGTGGCTTCATGGGAGGTGCTGCAGGGATCCTCTGCTCTGTGTCGGGCTGCCATGGGTGCTGGGTCGTGGGTACCACCCCGAAAAACTTGTGGGGCACCCTACTCCTGCTCGTGAGGAGCTCAAACGAGCCTCGGTGCCTGGGGAGGCTTGGGGCAGGCTGCTGAGCCTGTGTGGGAAAGGAATTTGCAGGTGGCTCCGCGCTGTTTGACTCGTCCCGGCATCACTGATAGTGAGGAAAGAAGCGGTAGGAGCAAAAACTTGAGCAAGGTCGAGATAAAGAGAATTGGCTGCGGTGTTAAGGATGAGCTCTGGGCAGTGGCCAAGTGCTGGCTGGCTCCAGGCGTGTCTGAGGGTCTCTAACCCATTGTATGACAGATTGGGGCGTGTGGACAGCGTGTGGGGCTACAGGGAAAGTCCATGTAGTGGTGAAAAAGAGGAATAAAAGTCTCTTCAAGAGCCTTCAGGAGTCCGTGTCTTGCATCCCTTCGAGCTTGGACTGCTGCGAGCTGGGATCTGTCTTCTCTTCTGTTCAAAATAGAAGACCGGAGCATTTCTGGTGTAGCAACTGAAAAAACAACGTGAAGTTCCCAACAGTTCTGTTTTCAGCTTACTCAGCCTGCAGCTTTCCTGCGCGGGGGATTCACAGCAGCTCGCGGCGTCCCTCCTGGAGCTGCTGCCCCACGGCACGTCGTCAGCGTGCGTGCACACTGCAAGTTCACTGCTGCAATTCAGAAACTCCTGAAATCTGCTTGTTCGAGTGCTGTAAGGATGTCTTTATAATAACTCTGGTTAACGTAGCTGCTCGGTAGCAGACACACGTGTGACTCGGGAGCTTCCCAAGCAGCTCCTGGGCTGCAAGTATTTGTATGGGCTCACCTCTCCTTAGAAAAACAAACACAAAATGAAAACTCCTTGACTAAAATGAGGGCCTGTTACTGGTTGTGCATTGCCTTACATTATTCGAGGTGTAATGATGGCAAGGAGATAAAGGTGGATGCTGAGGGCTGTGAGCTACCCAGTTAATCCCCATGCCCTCCGAGGAAGCCGTGCGTCGTGCAGAGCCTTCCCTCCCCCTGCAGTCACTGCTGGGCAGCTCCCAGAGCTCCGTGCTCATCCTCCACCATCCCAAAACACGACCGTGTGCTTGGCCTGAGCAGGGCTCGAACTGTTTGAGGTCCTGGCCCAGCGTCCCCGTGCCCTGGCAGCCACCCATGGGCGGTCGTGCGGTGCCGGGGCGCTCCTGGGGCACCCTCTTTCTCTCCCAACACAGCTCCTACAGCCTCGGCCTCTCTGCCCCCTTCCCGTGGTGGTGGTGTGATGCTGGGGGATCCAGAGGGCCGTGCCGGGCTGGCAGAGCCCTTTCCCTGAGCTCTGCTTCTCACCTCCCTCCCCACCTCCGGCTTTCCAGGCGGTGCTGCCCAGCCCGGGGCAGCAGCTGGGGGCTGTGCGCTCGCACCTGCCCTCGGCTGCCTGGCTCAAAGAGCTTCAAAATTAAAAGTTTAAGGAGCGTGCGTTAATTGGAGAACTGCTTTGGAGCTGGAGGAAGTCAGCTGGGAGAGCAAGGAGTCGGTCCTCGTTGCTGGTCCAGGAAAACGTGCTCGTGGAGGGCACACGAGGAGCCGGCACGGCGTTACCCTGGCCTGCGGTGGCCTCACAGCCAGGCTCCAGCATAACTTCTGCAAACTGTGCTGTCTGTCTGTCTGTCTGTCTGTCCGAGGGCTGCCCTCCTGTTCCTGATCCTGTTTTTTATGCATTTAATGTGCCAGCAGCTTTTTTTAATTGCTTCCACCTGGAAACAAACAGCGAGCGCTTCGGTGGAGGTACAGCGCGGCTGCGTTTCGGTGGGAGCCGGGGAATCTCTGGGTAAATAAGGCGAGCAGCTTCAAAGCCCTGCAGCTGAAAGGCATTGTTCCTCGCACCCTAATAAAAGTGGAAAGCAGGCAGGGGGTGGGGCGGCAGCGCGGGCTGCGAGGCAGGGATCAAAAGGACAAACAGCAGCAGAAGGCGGCGGAGGGAGGCACAAAGAGCCACAGCTGAGCGCGGCGATCAGGGGAGCGAAGGAACAATGGCACGGCCACGAAGCCGCCCTCCACGGCACCGCTGTGTGTCCCCAGCTCGGGTGCCCCGTGCCAGCCCCTGGCGGTTGTTCCCCCTTGCCCTGTGGTGTGGCAACGCTCTCCCCAGTCGGGGTTGCCCTGGGCTGGCTGGTGGCAGAGCCAGGGGACCGGGGAAGCGGAGACGCCGCCACCGGCTGCGTTCCCTTCAGTCCCACGAAGCCTGGGCTTCTCCAGCGGAGGGAACCCGTTCTCACAGCCCTCCTGCAAGCCCAGCTTTGTTGGTGGAGCCTGGAGGCTCGTAGCGTGAGCGTTTGCTGTAACGATTTGTGCTGGCTGAGGAGCTGGGAGCAGCGTTGGGGTGTGGAGGCAGCCGTGTGCGCGCCGCTGGGGCCACCCCTGTGCCGCCCGCCCCGAGCGGGGCCGCGGGCAGGTCCCAGGAGGAGCGGGGTGCCTGCTGTGGGGACGATCTGCTTGGGCTGTTCAAAGCAATTGCCACCAAATCCAGCCTGTGAGTGCTCTAAGGCACTGCCTGCATGCAGGGAAGGGCTGGCTTTGCCGGGCAGGCAGCTCCCGGGGCCCTGAAGCCTCCGCTCCGGCCGTAGGAGTTTCCAGACCTCGGCGTGATTGCGAAAATAATAGCTGGGCAGGTCACTGCGGTTGTATCCTGCTCCTCCCTCGCAGCCCGTGTTTGCTCGCCTTTGTTTGGGTCTCATCTTGCTCCGACTTGCCCCTGTCGGTGCTGCTGGCTTTGGCTTTCCAGAGCCAACGCTTCTGTGCGAGGGGCTGGTTCCGAGGAGCCCGGGCGCAGCCGGAGAGGCCTCGGCTTTCCCGGCCCACGTCTTGCGTGCCGGGAGGCTCGCTGGGCTGGGGCTGAGGGAGGGAGCTCAGGAGCAGCTGAACAGCCGCTTGGGGCCCAGGGAGCCACGGGTCGGGAGGGGGAGGGAAGCCGAAATGGATGCTGAAATGTGGAATCTGCTTCTTAAATTTCCTCCCTTCCCCGGAGAGGGCGAGAGCGAAGCCGAGCGCCGAGTGTTTGCCTTGGCTGCGCGCTGCCTGCTCCGCCGCCGCCTGCCTGGGGCAGAGATGAAGGGCGGAGGGTTTCTCCTGGTGGGAGCGCTTTTCCCTTCAGCAGCGTTCGCTTGTTTGTAGTCGAACTGCATTCAGAAAAGAATCCCGCATTATTGAAGGAGTGGGCGAGGAGCTGCATCAACTGCCATGGTAACTCCCAGGGCTTCACCCGGTGCTGCCTGCTCGGTGCCGCACCGACTCCTAACGTGGAAGAGTTTCCAGGCTCTTTCATTATTTTCTCTCCTCGTTTTAAAACAAACCAACCCCCAGCCCTCTGAGCTCCCTCTTCCCCGAGCTCCCTCTTCCCCGATGCTCCCCGTTCCGACCCGGGCACATCGGTGCCAGCCTGGTGCCTGCAGAGCGTGCTCCGGGCACTGCCCCTCATCGCACCGCCTGCTTGGGGCGATGGCACTGCAAACCCTGCCCTGCTGCTCTCTGCTGTGCCAGCGGGGAGAAAACACGGGCATAGGGGCACCGGGCTCTTGCCAAAACGCTGGTGAATTGGGATGAGAGACGGGCAGCTGGCTTGGGGCAGGGCTGCGGGGTGGCTGCAGGGCTCAGCACCTCGCTCTGCCTTGGGGCTGGCGCTGGGGCGGCCCTGGGGACCCCCGGGTGGCCCCGAGGCCTGTCCCTGGGTGCTCTCGGAGCGTGGCCACCAGAAATTTGGGGCTGCTCTCCAAGCTGGCTCCTTGCTGATGCCGGCGATGCTGCGAGGTGTCGGAAGGAGGCGAGGGAAGGAGGCGAGGCACGCTGCGTGCCGAGGGCTGGCCGCTCTCTGTGAGCAGGCGCAGGTTGCTGGTGCCGTCCCTCGCGGCTTCCTGCGCGGCACCACCCATCTTAGCTTCGCTCAGCATCCCAGCAGAGTTTAAAATGGTTTCATTCTGAATAATTTATCTCCCGGGAAAGAGAGAGGGAGGGAGAAAGGGAGAAAGGGAGGGAGGGAGGCGGCGGTGAGAAGCACGGAGCTGTTGGCCGGGGCCTGGGCTGTGCCTGCCCTGCTGCCGGGGGGCCGCGAGCCCCCAGCCCGTCCCGCGGAGGCGGCGAGCGCCGCGTCCCCCCCGTCCCCCCGCAGCTTTGTTTCTCCCAGCGTTTTTCTGGCAAACAAAAGCGCCCGCGTCCCGGGGAGAGGCCCGGCTTTGGGAGCCGTCCCGACCTCCTGACCCGCCTCTGCCGAGGCTCAGCCGCTCCTTTGTTTTTCGGGAGGCTTTTTCAGGGGGCTCCCCCACCCCTTTTTCCCCCCTTTTCCCCCTCTGCGGGGGCGCTCGTCCCCTAATGGTCGCGGCGCCGGCGAGGAGCCTCAAAATGGAGGCGGCTCTCCTCTCGCCACCTCCCCGTCCTAGCGCGTGGGCCTGCGCTGCCCTACTTCTGCTCGGGCTCAGGCAGCTCTTTTTGAAGCTGCACAAAGACGTTTGAATGCATTAGTTTACATGGAATTAATCTCCAGATTCCAAACATGCTTTCAAGCCGGTTTGGCCTTATTTCGCTGCGAAAGGAGGCCAGCTCCACGTTGTAGGCAGTAACTGTTGTAAGCGAGAGCTGAGCTGGAACGGTGAGAGACTAGCACAGGCACCACATTCAAGCCATTAAAAGGAATTTTTGGCTCACAGACAAAACAAATTGAAAAAAAAAATAAAAAAAATCTCATTCTTTGTGCACCACATCAGCGGTGACAGAAAAACAGAGCGAGGCTGCGGGGCGATCCTTCTAGTAACTGCAGGAACCCGCCGCGAGGGCTCCGAGCTGCAGCTCCTTCGCGGGAAAATGATAATAAAGAGTTAAAGGGCCCCAAAATAATGCCTCGGAAAAGCTGGGGCGAGGGCAGCGCTCGGAAGACGGCGCTGCTGAGGGCGGCGGGAGCTCGGCCCGGGGTGGGGG
Organism: Aythya ferina; assembly: GCF_964211825.1. Classification (NCBI taxonomy): domain Eukaryota; kingdom Metazoa; phylum Chordata; class Aves; order Anseriformes; family Anatidae; genus Aythya; species Aythya ferina. Next base: position 1,464,811 of record NC_140308.1, read on the forward strand.
GGAGGCACCCCTGCAACAAGTGGGTCCCAAATCCCCGTCCCTCCGTCCTTGGGCAGCCGTGGTCCTGCGGGAGGGAGCAGTTGTCTGGGGGTGGGGAGCGCCGCCTTCAGAAGTGGGTGAGGTGGAAGCGAGCCAGAGCCCTGCGCCTTTCTGAGGAGCGCCAAACACTGATTTCTTTGAGAAGAGGTCGGTGCCTTTCCTTGCGAGCGCAGCCCCGCTAGGAGTGTGCTAGGAAATGGAAACTGCTCCACCAGGCAGGTTTTTTTTTTTTTTTTTTTTTCATCCTTTAACCAGGCAAAGATACACAAAGATGCTTATTTTGGGAGATGGTGGAATGTTTCTGTAATAATTTCAGCAAATTTTGGTTCACATAGAGCATCTGTAAGAGCAGCACACCCACAGCTTCATGTAATATGTTCTGTTTGTTAAAAAAAAAAAAAAAAAAAGCTTTCCCTTGAATTGGCAAGTGGTTTAACCCAGAAGAATCTATCCCGTGTTTATTTTTCCTCCCCGCTCGGTGTCTGAAACCTGCCAGGTTCCCGCTGCTCGTCTCGCTGACGGGCTCGGGGCGTTGCTGCCCGCTCGCAGACCCCGTAGGGAGCAGGAGCTGGAGGAAAACGATGGGAACCCGATGGGAACAGCACCTGGGGTGGCTCTGAAGAGGGAAGGGTTGCCCTGGATGCGGGGACACCCCTGCAGGGCCCCCGCGGCGCACCTGGCGGCCCGCTGCACAGCCAGCACCTCGCCTTGGGGAGGCTTCCCTCTGCTCTGACAATTCCCCCCCCGTGTTGGAGCGTGTAGGAGCACGTCGGGGCTTGAAACCCAATATGCAAAGCGCCGCCAGTAACCGGCTCCATCACATTCCCGGGCTGCAGCTCGGCCGCCTGCAGCACGCCGCCGCTTTTACGAGCTCCCCGTGCGAGCTGGCACGGGGCGGCCGGGGAAGGGGTGAGCTGGAGGCACGGGAGCGCGGGCGGCTCCTGGAAGCAGCAGCGTTGGGGCTGGGAGCCCAGGGCTGCTCGCTGCTTCCCAGCTGGTTTTGCACCGCCGTGCGCCTTGGCACCGTGGCGCATTCGCTCCTCGGAGGGGCTTTGGGCACGCGAAGCCCCCGCGAGGCACCCCGAGGTGTCAGCTGGCGAGCGTTTGGCCGGTTGCCCGTGGGCGAGCAGGAACCGGATTTGTCCTCAACGGATAAGCAACGGCAAGAAAACCCCAAGGTGCGCCTCGCTGCCTGCAGAAGTGTATTTTTCCTGTAAACAAGGCTCGTTGCAAGAAGCGTCTGCTGTCAGATCAACGGCGAGGAAACCGAGAAGCCAGGCAGCCAGAATAAAGTTTGGCTTTCTCAAACGGCAAACTGCTCTGCCGGGTTAAAACCAATAAAAAATACATTCAGGTCAACAGCGGTGCTGGACTGGAGCGCAGCCTGTTCGCTACGTCTATATGATGAAAAAGCCACCAAAATAGAAAAATTTCCTCATCGCTCGCAGGGCGGGCAGGAGCCGAGCGCACGCAGCGCGTGGCTCGGAGCGGTTGCAGCGCTGGAACAGGAAGCCTCCCTCCCCCTCCCCGCCTCGTGGACAAGCCGTCTGCGGAGCTGATCAAAAGGATGTAAAACTTGTTTACAAGATGTATGCAAAATATATTTGGGAAGGAGCGTGCGGGCTGCCCGGGCCGGGACGCACACGAGGGATGCGCGGCGTGTCCCGGTCGTGCGGGTTGGGGGTGTGGAGCCCGTGACCCCCCGATGCCGTAGGGCTGGGGAGCGAGGCAGGAGGAGCCTTCCTCTGTCCTGGTGCACCCGCTGAGCTGCCTGAACCTCGCCGTGTGCCGGCTAAAGAGGGCACAAGATGTGAAAGGCGAACGGTGCCCGAGGGACGCGGTGCCCCCGCGGCGCTGGGACCCATGGGGTTGTGCCTGGCCACGCGTTCGTAATCGTGGTTCTTAGAGTCAAAGCTGGGAGCGTGTGTTTGGTGTTGGAGACGTACACGGTGCCCTGTGGTCCTTCAGATTTTGGAATAAATGGCAAAAGGTATCTCTGGGTGGATGGTGGATCGGTGACAGGCCAGCGCGTGCCCGCCTGTGCGCTTCTGCTCCGGTTATGGGGTTGCTTGCCTTCCCCTTCAGCCTCGCTCACCTTCCTCTGCTTCTGTAAAAGCAGCACTTTCCTACCTCACAGGGAGTCTTAAGGCTTAATCCATTGTTTGTAAAGCTCTTTAAGATCCTTGTTTGGAAGCACTAGAGCCTGGAGGATTAAAAACAATTTATTTTTGTGTATCTTGTATAATGGGCGCCTCAAAGACTTGCCAGAGAAGAGGAATTGCCGGAGATGGCAGGTCTGCAAGGTAACCAGGAGGGAGGAAGAACAAAGAAGGCCAAAGCAGCGAGCTGCTTCCCCGCTGCAGAGCCTGCCTCGGTGCGAGCAGGGCGACTTTCCAGCCCCGGAGGAAGGCTCTGGACGTCGTCGTGCCACCGTCCTCCTAATCCCACTTAAGGACCCATCTGGTCGGTGCCGCTGCCTGGTTGTGAAGGGCAGCCCGCAGACCATCTCTGCCGTGCTGCTGCCCTTTGATCACACGGAGCACCAGCACTCCTTATCGTCTCCTCTGTTCTGTCCCCTCTGCCGATCCGGGCAGGATGCGTGTGAGGAGCTGGAGAACCATCCCGTGAGCCGTGGCGTCACCAGGAGCTGGCCCCGTGGCCACGCCAGAGCCCAAGAGCCGTTTACTTGGCCACTCGTGGCCGCAGCCTGCACGGCATCCGCGTGCTGAAGTGCATCATCGGGGCACCCCGTGAGCCTCCCGCTGGAAGTGGCCACGGGTGCTGGTGATGCGAGGAGCAGGCATCAAGGCAGCGGCCTCCAGGTGATGGCAAGGCACGTTCAGGACCCTCAGTGCCTGGTTTTTGTGGGTGGCTGCACGGGATGCAGGCTTCATGTCTGCTGTAGCCGGTTTGCATCAGCAGAACGTGAGAGAAGACAACCTGGGGAGTCCTGGTGGGCTGGTGGCTGAGATGATGGCAGCAAATCCTTTCGGCCTTGGGAACGATTGATTTTATTAATTTGAATTATTTCCTATTTTTGCTGGTTTTGCTTCAGTTACCTCCATTGAGGCTGTGTAAGACTTCCTAAGACTCTCCAAGGTTTTTTCACCCCAGGACATGTAGGGTGCAGCCCTGCTTCCCCCAGCCCCATCCCCAGCTGCTGCTCCGCGGGGCCCTTTGTGCCACCGGAGCCCCAGCAGGATCGATCCCCTCTGAACGAATTTCTCCTTTTGTTCTGCTCGATCCCGTGACTGTTAAGCAGTTTTAAACCAAGATTATTTTTAGGCTCCTGCAGCCTGAGGAGCGAAGCACGGGGGCTTTGAACTGGCACCAGGCTTCCTCCAGCAGGGCAGGGAAACGGTTTCACCCCCGACAAGCCCTTTCCCTTCCCGCTGTGCCACCTGCCCTGCCCCGAGCCCGCCTGTCCCCGCGGCCACCCGCAGCATCAGCCCGGGGCGCGGGGGATCAGCGCACAGCTCCAGATGCGGTGGGAGCCGAGCAGTTGAAGAAAATGTTCCATTTGTCAGGGTTAATCCCAGGCACATGCAAAGCCGTGCCCGAGCTCTGCCCCGTGCCTGCTGCTCGCAGGGACTGCGCCCTTACAGACCTCCCCCGCGGGCAGGGGAGGCTGCGGGGCGCAGGGATGGAGAGCTCGGAGCTGGGCACAGCTCCCGGCCCCGCACAGGATGAGCAGTCGTGCTGCGAGGCTGGCACCTGAAGGGGTAAATTACAGAGAGTTCGAAGCCTCTGCTCAGCGCGTGGTGGGAATTGGAGCTTTTACAACATTTAGCATTTCTTTCAGCAGGGGCAGGAGGACGAGCGGCGTCCCAGCGCCACCTGAGCAGCCGACGGTGCGGTGCCACCGTCCTCAGGCTCCATCCAGCCTCTGGTTACCCCTGCCTGGGGCAGCCCTGGGTGCTCCCGGGGGCTCTGCACCTTCCACAGGGGCTGCTGGAAACTCCCCACGTCCCTGCAGGGCTCTGGGCTTCGGAGGAGATCCCTGGCTGAGCAGGGGGGCTCTGGCTGCTTCGGCACCGCCGCTTGGTGCCGGGGCTGGTGAGCTCGTCTCCGAGGGTCCTGGCGGAGCCCTGGGTGCGCAGGGCTGGTGGCAGAGGGGCTCTTCCCCTCCCGAAATGTCTTCCAGCTCCAGCCTGCGCTGTGGCGAGAGGGGGAGCGAGAGAAGGGAACAACAGCATTAGCGGATGTAGAAGTAGCTGGAATGAGAAGCTTTTGTGCCATTAATAACAGCTCTGGCTGGCAGCCAAGGCTCGGAGTGTGGGATTAGCCTGAACAATCAAGACTGCAGGATCAAAACAAGGAGGCAGGAACAGCGAGGTCACGCTGCTGCCATCTGCGCTGCCGCAGTGGTGGGAGGGAGCGGAAGAGGGGGCTGCGCTGGAGGAGCGCGGCCGCCAGCGCCCCGAGCCCCGAGCCCCCAGCTCTGCCACGGCCACCCCGCGCCCGACGCTGGCTCCTGGGGTGAACGGCTCCCAAAAAATCCCCAGGCAGCCCCCCCCTAGGGCTTGGTCGCGCTCCTCTTCGCCCAGACCTCGTTCCAGCTCGGGGATCTGGCCGACTCCTGTGGCCCCTTTGTTTTTGGCGATTGTCTTCCCGCGACAAAGCCCGCGGCCTGCCTCCAAAGGAGTGTCACCGGGGGTGTCACCGAGTGTCACCGGGTGTCACCGCTCTGCGGGCTCTGACTGGCATCTGGTGACCCGGAGAGGGGGGGGGGGACACGGCCGGGGCTCAGCTCTGGGCTCTCTGGGGGCAGCAGCACCGCGGCTGAAAGCGCCCTTTGGAAAGGAGCAGCACGGGGCTGCTGCTGCAGGGCGACTCCGGAGGCAGAGCGAGGCCAAGCTGGGTCTGTCTCGCCCTGGAGTCGAGCAGATTCCTCTGAAAATCCTTCCCAGAGCGTCAGAAAGCAGAAGGATCGGAGCCGCGCACGCAGCTTCTCGTCTCTCCTTCCCTCTGACCTAGTAAATCTCAACTGTCCTGCGAATGTAAATACAAAGGCTGAATGCAGCGGGAGCAAGGCAGCGTCCCACCAACAGCCTCCCAGCTCTGGCTAAAAATATCTCGGTGCGGTGCAGTAACTCCCAGGCATTCTTTTGTCTGGCTGCTTTTGAATTCCCTAATTGAAGTTGGTTGGAGGGCAGTGCACCAGTTTCCTGAATAGCTTCGATGGCGATTGTGAGCTAAAAAACAAGAGCAAAATTGTTTTTCCTTTGTGCCGCCGCACTTTTGTTTACCTCCCCCCCCCTTTTTCCTAATCTCTGTCTTTTTCCTCACGATTTTATTTCGCGAGACGAGCGCATTCAATGCATCTGCGGGGCCGGGAGGCGTGGGCAGGGGGCCGCCCTTCCCCACCCGTGGCCCCACGTGCGCCGCGGGGCTGCGACGGCCGGGCTGGCGCAGGGATGCGGTGCGAGCCGAGCTTAACGTAGTAGGAAGCGTTAATAATGGCTCCTAATTGCCTACTAATAACTAAAGCTGGGGGATTTGGCAGCGGCTGGGATAGAGTTTTCTCCTGCAATCTGTCTGTTCCCTGCAGAAGGAACAAAGTTGCTTTGCAGCGGGGCATCTGCGCCGCGCCGCAGGCAGGGGGGAGTCCCGGCCCCGCGCCGGGCACGCGAGCGGTGCCGGGGGCGAAAGCTGCGGCGTGCTCCGGCCCCCCAAGGTCTACAAGAGGAAGAAGAACGCCACCGGGCCGTTCTCCTCTCCAAATCTGTGTTGTTCTTCATTTCAACTTGGAAATAGAGAAGCCCGGGCTTGCTCCAAGCCCTTGGCGGAGCGCCGCTGCCCCGGAAGGCGCACGCGGGGCCGAACGCAGCCGGGTCCCGGAGCTGGCGGGGAGGAAACGGCTGCGACCCGGCCTTGCGAGAGGTGCCGGCCAGCACAGGCAGCTCCCCGCTGCTTATCTGCTGGGGAAACGTGATAAACCGCCAGCACTCCGAGCTCCTCTGCGGCTGGCAAGCGCGCCGATGGCGCTTTCACTCCAGCCTCCGTAAATTCAAGGTCTTGAAATTGCGACGGGGATGGGGAGGGGGAGGGAGGGAAGCTGCTTTCAGCTGCTTTCAGCTGCTCCGGGAGCCGGGGTTTTTATCCAGGCTCTCCGTAGCGGGAGATATTTCCTAGCTGCTCAGCAGCAGCAGCGGAAAAACAAGCACAAATTTTTCTGTCTTCAGGGATAACTGCAGTGAAGCGTGCGGGGGGGGGGGGCACCGCGGCGCTCGCTGGTCCCGAAATACCTCCCCATCCCCCACGCACGTCACCAGGCCCCGGCACGGCCCCAGCGTGCGGTGCGGGGCCGGCACGGGGCCGGGGCACCGCCGGCAGCCCCTGGCCGCAGACGTCAGCACCTTCCTTAAAAATGGAGAATCTCAAAAAAAAAAAAAAAAAAAAGATAAAATACGGCACACGGGTATGAGCTGGCAGCCTGCACGCTGGGTTTTCTGGCTCCTGCTCTGTCACGGTGCAAAACCAGGGAGATGTTCCCGGGGGAGCCTGCGGCACGCGTGGCAGCGCAGGGAGCTGCACCCTGCTGCTCGGGGGCTCCGGCTTCACCTCGCTTCCTGCCCCATCCTGCAGCCCCCGGTGGGTGCTGTGGGTGAGAAACCCTCGTGGTCGGAGCCTTTCCTCCTCTCCAAAGTCGTGGCGTGGGCCTGAGCATGGTGCCTGGCTGGAAGCATGGGGCTGGGGTGCTCAGGAGGCAGGGCCAGGTCGCGGTGCCTCCATCACGCACCCGCTGCTGGGTCAGGTTTGTGCTGCTCGTGCCCCAGCTCCTCGCGCTGCCGTCGTCACGGGGGCGTTGTGGGGCTGTGGCTGGGAACGAGGAGGGCTGCGGGGTTATCTGCCGTGCAGGAATGGCAGGAATTTCACGGGGGAGAGGCGAGCTTTTCCCTTCCCAGCGCAGGGAAAGCCCATCTCGGTGGGTTACACCGAGCGAAGTGCTTCGTATGTGCCGGCGGCTCCCTGGCCCTGGGAGTCTGGGTGTGAAGTTTCCACCTGCCCCAAACGTTTTCGCTCTGACTCTGAACCTTAGAGGGGAGAGCTCTGGAATGGAAAAGTTGACGCAGCCTTATCTGCGGCGCAGCAACGGTGCTGGGGAGGAATCCGAGCCCTGGCTTATGTCAGGCTTGAAGCTTTCCCCTTTCTTTCCAGCAAGCTGCATTCCGTTGCCTTGGAGCCTCCCTTCACCGGGGGCGCATCCTTCGGGGAGCGTGGCTTGGGCAAGAGGAGAAGCCCGGCTGCGCTTCCAGGCGGCGCCGAGTTCCCCCATGGCCACCCCGGGAGCTCCGTGCAGCAGCCCCGGGTCCTTCAAAAGCTGTCACCCTCCCGGGAGGCAGCCACAGGCCCTCTCAAGACGTTAACCCTCACCTTCAGCAGGCAAATATTATCCTTGCAGGAGACAGCCAGGTCACCCGCTCCCCTCGTGCAGTGACACTGCTGCCAGTGGCTGATGCCCGGGGTCACCTTACCGGCACCGGGTGCCCTGCGGTGCGCGCCGATGGCCCTTGGAACTTCCTCCCTGCTCCGCTGCCGGCACTCCATTAGCAGGAAAAAAAAAAACAGCAATGCTAGAACTCGATTTGCCAGATGTGCTCGGAGCCCCTCATGCCCGATCTTCCCCCTGCCGCGTGCCGTAGGTGCGGCGCCGTGCGTCCCGCTCCGCTTGGTGCCGTGACCCCGCAGAGCGACCCGCGGCGGCGGCTGCGGGGTCACGCTGACATTGGCACGGTCCCACGGCTGCGAGCAGGAGCTGGAGCAGGAGCAGGAGCAGGAGCAGGAGCAGGAGCAGGACAGGAGGGGAGGGGAGGGGAGGACGGAGCCAGGCGCGCCTCGAGCCGCGGTAAGAGTCGCCCGCAGGCTGCGTCCACCGCCGGTCTCGTTCTCCGGCGAGACGCTGCCAGCACCAGAGCCAGCGGCTGCAGTTAATTGCTGCAGGGCCATCGCTCCCTGGTTTCCATTTGTCGGAAGGCAGGATGCATTTGCGGATGAATTTTGCAATTATCTGAGCCGAGGATCAAATGTTGTTTTTTGCTCTTTGGCACCGAGCGTTTTGCTCCCTGGCTGTGTGCAGCGGTGCAGAGCTGCGTGTGGAGTCGGGCTGCAGCTAATGTTACAGTTTCCTTCCTGCCACTAGCTACTGTGCTCTGTGCTCACGCCTTTCTGGAAGCCTCCTTTAGGGCTAGATATTCCCTGCTTGGTTTTGTGCTAAAGGAACGTTTTCCTGTGAAGGTTGGGAAAAAAGATTTTCCTTTTAACGTTGGGTAGATGAAGGAGGATCACCACCTATTAAAAACAACACGAAGTAGACCAACGTTTCAGAGGCTGAGCCTGCTGCAGTCTCGGCCTGCACATTTCATTGAGGAGAAGGCATTTCCCTGCATTCAGAAGCGTTTGCTGCTGTGACAGGTTGTGGGGTTGGGGTTGTGGGTTCAGGGCTGTGGGTTCCTGCTCGGGACATGCCCCTGAGCTTCTGGTGGGGCAGGGACCCGCTGGGGCCATCGGCCGGATCCTGCACGGCCTGAGCTGGTCCTCGCCCTGCCCCTGGCTGTGTGCAGACGGGGCTGGGGCCGGCACACCCCGGTGGGCACAGCTCTTCACTCGTTCAGATGGAAATTTACCATTTCGGAATGGCTTTGATTATCGTACGGAAGAATTGTTTACTGAGTGTACATATGCTATGCTGTCTCGATTCCGTGCCTTGCTAAGAATAGAAACCCAAGCATCACTCTGCGTGTCCTGCAGCTGTGGCTGCCGAAGATCTGACTTGCCCAAACGTTTTGTGCATTCGTGGCTCAGCAGCCAAGGGAGCTGCGGCTCCGAGCTGCCTCCGCTGCGCTCACACCGCTCATCAGCATCGCCTCTGGCAGGGCTACGGGTGCTGCGCGCAGGCCGAGGCTGCAAAAATAAACTTTTCACAACCTTCCTCTGTTTTTCTGCCTCCCTGGACTTGCAGATCCCCAGCAGTATCTCTGGGCACTCCCAAGGCCGTCTGCACCCTGGTGTTCTCCGTTTAATTGTGAGAGCCTCCCGGAGCAGCCTTGAGCCCCCGTCGCCGTCTCACCGTGAGCGGGGCCGTGGTACATCTGAGAGCTGCCACCTTGGTGCCCTGCCACCGTATTGCCTTGCAGGAGGCTCAGCCTCATTTCAGATTAGGACTGAGAAAAACCCAGGTTCCATTAGGAACCATGGCAAACGAGCTCGCAGGTTGTTCTAAGGTAAATCAATAATGCAGAGAGCCTCCCCGGCCGGCTCGAGCCAGCAGCTCATTTAACCGCTTCTTTTTAAAGCCCTCTGCAGATCATTCCCGTGGAGGCTGACCGGCATCTTGCCCCGAGTCCACACCACGCTCACCAGCAGCGTTAGCTCCTGGGTGTTTCCAGAAGTCCCCTGATTCCCCCGTCCCTCCCCGTGGGTGGCATCGTGCCCCCCGCTGCCGCGGTGCCGAGCGCGGTGGTGCCGGTGCCGCGCGACGGAGGAGGCAGCGACACCCGGTGCTGCGCATGGCCCAGGAGGGCTGGGCTGCAAATGATGCCTTTTCTGTGCCATTTTGGGGTGATTCGATGAACTTTTGCACTAGCTAACCGCCTCGTGGCACGTGGCAGTCCTCGCTTTGGCTGTGTAGTAGGTGCTGTCAGACAAAGTCTGTCATCCCTCGGAAACTCAGCCCTGCCGAGCGGCCCTTGGACTGGTTAATGGCTCCTACATGGGGTGAGGCTTGGCTTGATATAGGGCCGTGGCCTTAGGACATCTGTGACCTCCCCCCCTCGCTATTACGATCTGATTTTTCTCTTCAGCCCTGCTAAGGAGGAGATGGAGCTGCTAGAACATAATCTATTTTGATTACTAAAAATCTTCGCGCTGCTAATTTAGTCAGCTCGTACGTTACAAATGTAGGTTCTGTGTGTTCAAACTGTTCTTGGTTTTTTTTTTTTTTTTTTTTTTTTTTTACTTAATAAGTTCTCAAGATAGTTGCCATGGAAATAATCCTGGATTCGGAGCATACGTACAGCCCCACACGAAACCAGCCCGGTGGGAGCGGAGCCCGGCTGCCTCTCGCGGGGCTCGGCTCCTGCTCGGGAGCTTTATTCCCGATGTGGTGCTGCTCCCGTGGCTGGTGCAGCTTCCTGCAGCTCAGAGTTTTGGGCAGAATTCTCCCGATTCAGGTAGTGCAGAAGGGCTGTTGTCCCCCCTTCACTGCTGGAGCTGCTCTGCCCCCAGCCCAGCTTTCTGTGGCCGTCGGTGCCGTTCCTGTGCCGTGCCGGGGCTGCTCGCGCTCTCCCCGTGCCCAGCAGCAGCTTTGGGGTTGGGCACGAGGCTGGAGCTGTGCAGAGCCCTTCTGCAGCTCCTCTTCGTGCCCCAGCGGGGCAAACAAACCCGCTTCCTCCGGGCCTGTGCTGGCTTCTTTCTCAACAACTTCCTTTTTGTGCAGCGGTGATGTTTTTCATGAAATCGCTGTGTGGTGTTTTCAGATGTCGTCATCAGAATGGTCTTCTGCCTCTGAGCCAACTCTGGATGCTTCTCGTGGCTTAAAATAAGACCTCCAGGCCAGACCTGAGAAGTGCCCCGTTGCTCAGGCTGGAGCTGGGCTTTTCTTGCAGGAGGCACAGGGCAGGTGCCGGGGTGATGTGTGGGATGCCGACCGGGCTGCTTGGTGGACGGGCCGAGCGCTCTGTGCGCCGGGGCTTTGCCGTGGAGATGTCCTGGGGACACGCCGTGTTCACAGCGAGCTGATTCATGGTGATGCCCACCCGAAGGAGCAGCCTGTTTGAAAGCAGCTTCCAGAAGTGGCCCTGGTAAAAAGTTCTGTGGGGAGCAGGGGAGGAGGCGTGCTGGCGAGCTGGAGCCTCGGGAGCCTCCCCGAGCGGCTTTCTTGTGTGTTGGGTGAAAATGCGATGATTTTAGGGATAGCAGCTTGCAAGGCTCTGAGCTGGGCATGGAGTGCGCCCGTGCAAGGCAGGGATCAGATGCATCGTAGCAAAATCTGAGTTTTTTTCCTTTTCTTGTCCTTTTCTTTCTGGGGAGCCGAAGTGAGCCTTCTCCATTTCCCCTCGTGACGCACGGCATCGAGTGCCCTGGCTGTGGGACGCAGCGGGCACACCACGGCTCGGCCATCCCATGGCACGGGCAGCCCCAGATGGAGGTTTTGGGGGCTGGGTCCGTGCCTTACCCGGGGTCACAGCTCCCCACGGATCCAGAGCCTGCCGAGAGCTCAGCTCCGTGTGCCAGCGAGGGGAGGGACGGAGCGGAACAAAAATCCTGCGTCCTTTTACACTGCTCCGAGCGTATTAAATTAGCGAGCAGAGTGACAGCTGGGCAGGAGGCTGGGAACAATGAAGATAAAGTTAGCTTTCAGCGATGTGACCCTCTCCAGGCTGCGCGCCAGAAGACTATAAATAATTGATAGGAGCAACCACCCCAGCCAGCACGCTAATGTACCGAGCGGCTCACGGCGCGAGGCGCTGCAGCGCCCATTACATCACCGCCGCTCTCAGCCCGGGCTCTCCTATCAGCAATGTAATTTTACTGCTTTTAAATAATAAATTGCGCTGGGAGCTGAAACGCTCCTTCGCCCCATTCAAGCCTACCGGGCTGTGCAACTGCACGGCTGAATTTGACATCTGGTGAAATGCGTTTTTGAATCGAGCTGAAGGAAGTTGCTTGCAGCGAGGGTTTTGCCCCACGGTCTGCTCGAACGTGGGTTTGGGGCTGTCAGGGGCAGCCCGTGCCGGCCGGTGACTTTTGATCCGGTACCTGGAAGGGTTTTGAAGCTTGACGTGGGGTCAGTGGCCAAAGTTCACTGCTAGGGCCTGGGTAAAGTTCTCCGGTGTTGCAAGGCACAAAAATCCCCTCTGCGGCAGCGCGCGGCCCCGCGGGGTTCGAGCTTTCGCTTTCAGCATCGCTTGTTTTCGAGCTACAACCCAACGGCTGGTGTCCTTCCCCCAAGCCTTCAGATAAGTTTTGCAGCCCCTGCTGCTCTGTACCTGGGGGAAAATCCAAAATGTGCTTTGGCTCTTCCAGGGTTGGGGTTGGGATGGGTTCCCCTGTGATCGTGGCGATGCTGTGTGCGCTGCTGCAGCTTTTTGTGCCCATTTGTGTGGGTAGCAGCAAGGCTTTTGAAAACACAATGCAAAAAAATTAATGTAACTGCTACGGCAGAATTCGGAAGCATGAAAGGCTGTCCAGAAACGGAGAGGGTTGTATCTGGATGGAGGAGTTTCTCTTGGTCTCTTGGTCTTGGCTTCAAGAGCAGTGCTCCCCTGCAAAACGCCCTCTGCGTGCTCGGCACCGAGCGAGGGGTGGGTGGGAGCTGGGACCCTCTGCTGGGCATCCACTCACCTGCGTGCGCCCCTTGCGGGTCCCCAAATCTGTGCAGGGTTCCTGTGGGGCTGGCGGTTTTCACACCTTTCCGAGCACGACGTGGAGAGCTATTATTTCCGAATCAGGAAGTGAGCAATGTCACCGAGCTACCTGAGGAAGCGTAAGCTGCTTACGGCAGATTAAAGTGCCCGGCCACGTCGCTGTGCAATCAGACGGGGCGATGCTGCAATAAGCCCTGGCTAACTGGCTTACCTGCCCCGTGATGTCCCTCCGCTCGGGCACGTGCGCCCCAGGGTGCGCAGGGCAGGGCGGGTGCTCAGCCTTGGGTTTTGAAGGCTGGGCTCAACTCGGACTTGCAAACTCTCTAGGAGGGCTCTGACAGGGCAGGAGCACATAAAATGTGCACATAAAATGCGTTAAATCGTTTGTTGGTGCTGCCCGGTGGCTGCGCTCAGGGACCTCTGGTGCCTGGGGACGGCTCGGTCCCTCCCTGACCTCTGCTGAAGCCACCCGGGTGGCACTGCTGGCCCTGTGGAGCTGCGGTGCCAGATTTACTTTTTCCCATCCTGAGAGCTCTGCCTCATCGTCCCGCAGCCCAGCAGCGTCTCCTTCACATCTCAGGGATGGAAAGCTTAGAAAATGCTTTCAAAACGCTGTGAGATTTTGGCCTGCTCCTCTTCAGAGAGGGGCACAAGCGGGCTGCTCGCACCCAGGGAGAAGCTTGGATCCCACCGAGCTCCGTGGGTCTCAGCCATGGGACTCCAGGGGCTGGTCACTGCCTCGGGGACGGGACGAAGCACCTGGCACTGGTCACCCCGCTGGCACGGCTCCTTCTTCCCTGCCCCATGCAGATATCTCCCTGCCCAGGCGTTTGTCTTGCAGGGCAGGGGGGTGCACGTGCTGTTCTTGGCACCGAGGCAGAGCCGCTGCTGCTCCAGCACCGTGCGTGGCAAGGAGCTGGGGAGTAACCATGGCAGTCGCTGCTGAAATTGGTAACCATGGATTACAGAAATTAAGGGCATAGAGCAAAGAGCAGGATTATCTTGTGCTTAGCGGTTTTTGTGCTGATCAGAAGGCACTTCCCGACTTTCTCGTTTAGGTGAGCCGCAGTAAATTACCTGTAGTTAAAAAATAATGCTAATTAAATCCACGCGCAGTAACGATTAACACTGCTGATCCCGATTCTCTGAATTTCCTTGCAACTCTAATTGACAGGAAAAAAAAAAAAAGATACCTATAGACAAGAAAGGAGGGGGAAGTTTTTGCTGCTGGCTCCTTGCTGCATCCATCTTCTCCTGCAGCTGTCAGGTTTGGGTTTGCAGCTTCCCTTGACTCTTTTTTTTTGTTTTATTGTCAATTTAGGGCACTTCCAGGGAAGGGGAGCTTGCTTGGCCGTCCCTTTGCAGGTGGGCGCCTCGTTTCACGAGCACCCTGCTTCAGGAGCAGCTCCCTTCTGGTTTTCTGAGCAGGCCAAACACACACACACCCCCCTCAGGTACATTTGGGGGCCTTCACCATGCCTGGCGAGGGATTTTGGCTCCTGCTTTTCTTCATGTGACGACCCCAGCCCCCAGCTGTCCCCACGGAGGAGCACTGCCGGTGCCCGCTTAGCATGCAGGCCGTGTGCTGGGCACAGCAGATTTGCTTTGGAGTTCAGCGAGTGCTGAGGCTCGGCACAAATGGGCCTGCTAAAGGTATTTTTTGACATTTGGAAACCCTATTAAACCCGTTTCTCCCCCTCCTCAGCTGCCAGCTGAACGTGGAGGTGCTGCAGAGGCTCCTGGCGCTGCCCAGGCCACATCCCTCAGAGCGGATCGCAGAAGTAGGGGTTGAACAAAGCGAGGGAACAAAAGTTTTTTGTCCCCATGTCCTACCCTGATGGCTGGTAAAGGACTCCCTGAACGGGCAGCACTGAGCCAAACGAGGTACCGAGCGTGAGGCCAGTGGGATGCGCAGCCCCATCACGCTGCCCATACAGCCTTAGAGGAGCGAGCTCATCCCGTCCCGTCCCATCCTGTCCCATCCCGTCCCATCCCGTCCCATCCTGTCCTGTCCCATCCCGTCCCATCCTGTCCTGTCCCATTCCATCCGATCCTGTCCCATCCCGTCCCATCCCGCCTGCTCCTGCTTCTCCTCCTCTTGGCCAGGGCATGGGGCCTGCAGCACGACCTCGAAACCGAGTTCTGCCCCAGCTGCTGTTCACGCAAAGCAGTCGGAGTGCGGTCATCAGCGATAAACACCAGGAGCACCCTGTTTGTTTTTCACCAGCCCAGGGGAATGGCTTTATTTACACACAGCTCTGGTGAGCTGTGGGTACCGCTCACGGGCCGTAAGCAGGCGGTGCGTGATCCACCCGGCTCCCCTTCAGCCTTCTTCGTGCTGGTGGAGCGCTCTCCGGGCTCTTGCACATGAAATTTGGAGGTGGGTTTCCACGAGGCCCGAGCTCCTGGGATATTCTTTGAGGTGTGGGCAGCCGGCGCTAGGACAATGAGCCCGTTGTGCCGTGAGGTGCGTAATTACCCAGGTTTCGGGGGAGCGAGGACGCAAACAAGTTTGCATACATTGAATTACAGGCAGTGCTTTAATAGTACGTTTTTTAGGCCTTGGCTCCCCGCCCGTTTTTTTTTTTTTTTTTTCCTTTTTTTTTTTTTTTTTCGTGCTATTATCCTCTATTTACAGCTTTCAGCACCCAGCTGATGTCACCGCACATATGTTTAGAGCCGTTGCCACGGTGATCAGCTTCGGGATTCGGCAGCGCCCACGCGGTCCTGGGGACCGGCTGCGGAGCTGCTCGGCAGCGTCTGTTCAGCTCGGCGCATCGGCGCTTTCAGCTATTAAGAACCAGAAAACGACATTACCCAAATTTGGGGTAAACACGTTGGCCTCAGCTGGTCATCGGGCAGGTTTTACAGGAGCAGAGGCTTTATCTGGCGCGTTGAACCAGGTATGAGGACATTCCTCACCGAGAGTTCAGAGTTACCCGGCGCACAGTTGCCACGAGCCTGTGCCACTGCGCTGTGCCCATGATCCCCGCTTCGCCCTCACCATCTCGTGCCTGTCCCCGTGCTGCCGGGCCACCAGCCCGTGTGGCTGCGTGCTGCCACTTGCCAAACCTCCTGCTCCGTGGCCAGCCCCTCCGGTTCCCCCGGGAGCCCTCCGGTTGCTCCATGGTGGACCCGGGGAGCTCCAGGCGGTGCCGGCGGGGACGCACGCGGCCGCTCTCCAGCTGAGCCAACGCCGCCTCCGTTCCCTCGTGTTCCGCTCCAGGTGCCCGGCTCACGCCGCGTGATGTGTTCCGGTAGAAAGCACCCATCTTCCGAGGAAGCCTGTCCTCTGTAATAGAAATTAATTTACCTCCCTCTCCCCTTTTAGCGAGCGGCGTCAAATTGCCTTTACCGGCAGGGCTGGGATCCTGTTACCGGGCGTGCTGCTGCTTCTCAGCCGAGCAGAAGAAGAGCTCTAATTCATGGCAGAGCGACCATGAAATGGAATCAAGTTGCCCGCAGCCTGCACCAAGAGCTGGCCACCAGATTACATTTTAAGAGTGTTATAGGTGGAAACTCCTTTTGGGTTTGGGATGGAGTAAGAAATGCGTGTGGAGAAATCTCTCTAGTCCAAGGTACTTCGGTGTCCCTTAAACTGAAAAAACCCAACACAATGTGTGCCATTTGAACTGTGAAAAGATGTGGATATGTCTGTATAAATACGTATTTTTTTCTGGTCGCCCAGTGCACGCCAAGTGTTGTAGCTGACAACAAACATTTTCTTCCCCGGGAGATCACTTCTCCCGCTGATATTTTTCCCCTTGTTTTAAAGGATGCTTGCTAGCGCTTGACCTAGTTTGGCTGTCATTACCCCGTGAAGCGATGCGAGTGTTCACCTAACACAGCTACCTACATTTCTGTTCCCTAAGCAGGGCAGCACCACGGCGCAGCCGTGCGAGCCACGGAGCCACCCGAGGCACAGGAGGGAGCCGTGCAGGACCTGCCCCTTCCCTGCCCGCTCTCCACCGCGGGCAGCTGCGGGCTGGGAAGGGTGGGAGCGGGTGTGCGGGACTAAAACCCCGGTTACAGCTCCCACACCCTGCTGGAAGGAAGAGATTTAGCTGATGGCACAGGTGTTCAGGCACCGCCGCGGGAAGCAACTGCCTGGGTAGCTAATTTTAGCATAAAATATAAATCTCGTTAATTACTGACTGTGCGAGAAACACTTAGGTCAGGGCTGTGAGAAGGCGCTTGCACCGCCTCGCTGCCTCCAACCCACCTGCAGCCCGACGGGCTGTGCGAGGTGAGCCTGGAGCTATGGGGCCGTGCTGGGCACCCCACAGGGCTCCAGTGCTCTTTGGTGTCTTCTGGGGTGTCCCTGTGGGCTTGGAGAGAGGGCATCCCGAGCCCTCACCGTTCCCAGCACGCGATCCCCGGGCTCAGACAGGTCCATTTGCACCATTCCTGGCGCTGACTTTCCCAACAAGCACTCAGTCACCTTTGGATGGTTGCAGTCTTGCTGCCTGGCTTCCCGCGGGGTGGATCTCCGCTGGTCACCGCCGATGTTTCCAACGAGAACAGGGCAAAACCAGGCGGGCGCAGCGTGCCGTTCCTACAACCAGCCCCTACAGCCCTGCCTGTGCCACCGGGATGCCCCTGGGCCGGGGGCAGCCGCAGCAGCAGCAGCAGGGGCTGCAGAGGGGCCAGGAACAAAAGGGATCTGTGCCTTTCTCTGCGCCTTTCTCTGCGCCTTTCTGCGGGGCCGGAGGGGCCGGGGACATTGATATGCAGATGCGGCGTGGCGGAGCACCGCGGCCGCATTGTTGGGAAATGTCCACATGTCGGGTTCATGAAGCGAGGGATAAAAGGAGCTAAGTGCACTACGCTGTGCTGTACCACGGGGTGTGAAATGCTGCCGTGATGTAGCAATTTTCTAATACAACCCCACTGCCAGCAGGCCATGACCACTAAATTGCGCTGCTTCTATAAAATCTTGCCACCTTCCCAGCCTCCTGATTTCCCAGGGTGTGTTTTAAGGGGATTTTGTTGATGGTCTCTCCTATACTGCGAGAATGATACCACAAACGTGGGGCTGATGCGAGGGTGACTTCTGTCCGGCTCTCCAGGGCCAGGCTGGCGTGCACAAAGGCGACGGGGGCTTTGTCACTGCCCAAAGCTCTTCAGGCGAGGTGGTCACGCTTTGCCCTCGCCCTGAGAGCCTCCTGGCCCCGCGTGAGCACTTTGTGTTGCCTCGGCTTCTGCGGGGCGAGTGCTGCTACGTGAGCAGCGCTCCGGTGATGCTGTGAGCCAGGGCTGAGCCTTTATTTGTTGCCCCAGGCGGATCGCAGCTCTCCAGGGCGTCCCACGGGAAAAACGCTTTGCCCATCTCCTAACTTATCAGAAGAAAAAATGCAGCAAAAGGGAGGGAAACTCGGCAGGCGGTGCCGGGTGCGCGCGGCCACCCCGAGCGAGCGGCTCGCCGGGGTTTTGGGGTCGGTGCTCCACGTACGCTGCTCCTCCAGCTGCACGGCCACGGCCGGGGCTGCCTGCCAGCAGCAGGCTGAGCAGGAAAGCTTGACGGCTGGGTAAAATTAGAAAAGAGCTTTTTTTTTTTTTTTTTTAAATGGTGCATTGAGACGTGTGATTAGAGCGCTGACCTGCCGCCTCCGCCTCTGCTCCGGTGCAGGTACGGGGCCGCGCGCCCGGCTTCTCCCCGCGGGGTCTGTGCCAGGGGAGCCTTGGCCGAGGGCATGGGACGTGGCTGGGGAAGGGCAAATCCCACAGCAGCGGGTTGCCGAGGTAGAGCCGGGTGGGTTTGGGGGCTCAGGAGGCGATGAGTCCGGCATGGATGGCATTTTGTGTTGTGCTGAAATGGGAAAAACTCCGGTTCCTGCGTGTGACACAGCTCCACGCTGCCAGGCACATCCCTGACGGCTGCACAAGGAGGGAGATGTTGCTCTTGGTTTGCTCCTTCTAGAAAATCCTTCTGTCCTGCCCTGGGCCCAGCGCTGGGCTCCCTCCTGCCTGCTCCTAACAAAAAGCTGCCGCGGCTCCCGACCTCCCCTCCGCCGGGTGGCTGCAGATGGGACCCGCGTTCGGGGCTGCAGCCCTGCACAGCCGCCTGCAGATCGGAGCTTTTAGCCTGGGAATCTAAATATAGGCCCGTGTGATCAAGTGCTCAGGACGAACTCGAGTAATCCATACTTGGGGCAGCTCCAGGGCTTAAAATTCTTAATAGCCTCGTTCCCGGGCTCTGCAGCGGGCGCTGTGCTGGGCGTGTTTCGGGGAGTCAAGGTCTTTGCTTCTGATGGTTTCCCTCGGACAATGAGCAGCGGTAACAGCAGCGTTTTATTACATTCGTTTCACTCTTACTTTCCAAAGAATTCTTCTGATGCATTCAAGCCACCGGCCCTTTGGATGCTAATGGACTTCTGCTGGGATTTTGTTGTTGTTATTACGTAGCACCAGGGCTCCCATTCGCCGGGGCTTGGTATGAGGAATGCTGGGCCCTGAGACAATGCGCCCATTCAGGGCCCTGATACAATGGGGGTGGACCGCTTATAATGGAAATTAGCATGCAAAGCCCCGGCCTAATCAATGCCTTGTGCTGGGTGTCTGCAGGGCCGGGAAGTGCTGAGCTGTTCGGTGGGTGCTGCACATCACCGGGCTGCATCCAACGCGCTGCCCAAGCCGTGCGTCCAGAGCAGGGAAAAATCCCCTCTCGGAGCAACGGAGAGCCACGCTCTGTGATGTCCACAGCTCTTTCTGCTCGTCCTTTTTGGAGGGACAACCACCAGAAATGAGGCCCCTGCTCCCCTCCTTATCTGTGTAGCCCTGAGCAGAGCGGGGACACCGGGAGGCTGAGCCCAACGAGCCTGGTGCCGTGGTGTCACCGTGCTGTGTGGGGCATCGCTCGCCATCCTAGGGGCTGCTGCACCAGGCTGGCTGCGACCCTTTGGATTTCCTTGCAGCCCACGCGTGCTGCCCCTTGCTGCTGAGCGTCGTCACGAGCCCTAATGCCCTTCTGGGGGAGGACACACAGTGGGTGGTGGCACTGGGGGGCTAGGGAAGGCTCCAGAGCAGCGTGGCGAGGAGCAGGTTTGGGTCCTCCAGCACCCACATGTGCGGCACTCATCGTTCAGGTGCTCCTGCTGCTCTCCTTACCCCATCAGAGGGCTGGGGCGGCTCCATTTGACCAAATACCACGCAGATAACCTGTCCTGATGCGTTGCTTCAGGCACGGCACCACCAGAACTGCTCCTGCTCCTGCTCTGGGGTGGGAGCTGGCCCTGGGGACAGCTCGGACACATTCACACGGTGCCATGCGCCCGCTGATGGCCCTGCCGGCTGGGGTGGGCTCGCAGCTGTGCTGCGGATAATCTGCAACCTGGATAATCTGGGAGCGGGCAGCCAGCCTGATCAGTGAGCCTCGGGAGAGGCTGGAGGCTCTGGGGAGCGTGCTGCAGGAGGAGAGGGGACCGGCAGGCTCCCTCGCAGCGCAGTGCCGAGGCCTGGTCGGGTCGCACCGCGCTGCCACTCTCGGATGGAGCTGCACCCGTTGGCCACGCCGCCGAGATGACACAGGAGCCACGTCGTGGCCTGAGCTGCTGCCTGTGCGGTAATGCCAGCTACCAGAATATCCCCGTGACACCCCCACGATAAGCCTGAGAGTGCAGCTGGGCTTCAGAGCGCGTCCTCACCCGGCGGGGCCGTGCCCCGAGCTGCCCTGTCCATGGCAGTGCCGGCGCCTGGCCACCCTCTGGCATCTCCTCGTCCCATCAGGGCGCTGTGAACGATCCTGGGAGTGGTGGTGACAGAGGGAGCAGCTGGCACCCCGAGCCGTGGTCACCACCAGCAGTGATTTTGGTGACCAAGCACCTACTGACCCGACCTGGTGTTAATTTGGGATATGCTGTGGGGCAGGAGCTGGGTGCTGTGGCACCGGCTGTGTCCCCGCGCTGCTGCTCTCCATGTGCACAGCATGGCTGGGGTGCTGCAGGACCTGGCTGGGAGAAGAACAGGGGAAAAAAAATACAAAAACGTTTTAAATGTGGATAAATTCCTTGGTCTGCGTGGTAGTGGGTGGTTGTTTTGGGACAGCTGATGGAAAGGGGACGGAGCCACTGCTGGAGCGGCGGTTTGTGAGAAACAGAATAAACCTCGGCACCAGTGGAAAGCAGAAAAGTGTTAAGAAAAGAACTGGAGGCACCTGAAAACGTGCAGCATTGCTGTAGGCACTGAGGATCACACAGCGAGCTGAACTCGGCGTTAAGGTGTTGTGTAAGTTTTTAAGGCTCCTTAATGGAAGCAGCTGTAGCGGGTGGCTCTCAGCGGTGAGTAATGGGGAGCGTGACAGCCTTCCTCGTCTCCTCGCCTCTTACTGCGCGGGAGAATTTAGCAGAGAAATAAATGGAGAGCTATGAAACTCAGAGCCAGGAAATTTCACAGCGACAAGGAGTTTTAGGGTGCTCAAATAAGTAAATAATGCCCATTTTCCTAAAACAGCGCCAGGCGGTGGTCTCTACAAAGGGGCTACGTTGGGCCTGCCCCTGCGTTGGGCTGCGCCCCGGCACGGCTCGGGGTGCGTGTCCGTGCCGTGCGTGCTCCCTGCACGTGTGGTCGGGGACAAAATGTCATGGCCCGTCACAGCTCGAGATGGGGGGGGCTTTATAAAATGAGGAGAAAATGGTTTTCTGCATGACGGAGGGCTCTTGGCACCGCGCTCTGCGAAGAGCGGCAGCGTTGTCGTGGGTGATCTTTGGTTCCGTGTTGACTAAGACTATGGGAAGCTGTAGTGGTGATTTGAAAAGAAAAGAAAAAGAAGAAAGGAAGGCAGGCTGGATTAAACCTGCTGCTTAAAGCTCTTCTTCAAACCACGGTGGCTGCTCCGGGGTCCGAAGGGGCGGAGTGGTGCGGGGCAGCCCTGGGGAATCTTTTGTTCCGGGGAGGCCGAGGGGAGAGGGAGCAAGGAGAAAACACAGCACAGCCCGGAGAGCTAATGCCAGAGGAGCAGGTGACTTCCCTGAAATCCTTGGGCTTAGCGAAAATGCGCTGTGATCAGCGCGGGTCACGGGGGAGCAGCCTGCAAACAGCCCCGCGGCCCGGCAGGGCCTCTCCACGGCTTTCTCTTAATGCCCTGAGGTCTGCTGCCCTCCACGCAGCCCCCGCTGCTCTTCCTGACGAAGCCGAGTCCCCCCCCAGCCCGGGGGTGCCGTAGGGCCCAGAGAGATTTCTAAAAATCGGGGTAATGCCCCGAATTCCCCGAGCAAAGCCTCCAGCTCTGTATTTATGGCTTCGCTCTGTGTTGGTTGTGTGTCGGTGCGGGGAGGGGGCTCCCACCCCAGACCTGCGGCGTGGATTAAGCGATTTTGTGCCCCGGTGTCGCTAAATCTCTGCTGCTGCTGTCCGGGTGTGGGGGCGGGTTGCCAGTGCTGCTGCTGAGCTGAGGGCTGGCTTGAATCCCGAGCAAAACAGCAGCCGCAACACCTGGGCTTCACCCAGCGCCCAGGGCACCGTGTGTGTTCCCAGCAGGTCCCAAAAAACCCATTTCTGGGTGTGAATGGGGTAAAAAAGGGCAGAAAACGCCGCTTAGGAGCGCGCCTTCTGCTCTGAACGTACGAGGAGCTGGTGAGCAGGGTGTGGGGTGCTCCGGCCGCTCTGGCCTCCCACCCCTGAGGGTTAATTGCGAGTTAATCATTGCTGGGGTGCACTTTGAGGCAGGGGAGTTGCCCTCCCTCCTCGCCATGTGCAAGGGCAGGTCATGAAATGGTGTTAAAAAAGCGTGATAAATACACATAAATGCACACGTTGGGTATGCTGTCACAAAATGGTAGCTCTAATGCACGTCGTCCTACCGGCTGCGTGGGGAAGAGGCCGTGTGTGCGGGCAGCTCATTAAGGAGAAAGTTAATCAGGGCTCGGGGCTGTGAGGAGTGGGGCCGAGGCCCTGCAGAAGCGATCTGTGCGAGCAGGCCCCGCTGTACGGCTTCTGCTGCTCCCGCTCTGCTGGCAGCTTCGACGACGGCTTTGTAGAGAAAATTGAATTTCCCCTTTACAAGAACACGCTCGTTTTGGTAAGCGCCTTCCCGTGCCTCTACACAGAGGAGATCACCTTCAAAAGCGCTGCGATGCGAGAGATGGAGGCGGAGGGAGGAAAGAGCACGGCTGCAGATCGGTGAGGAATTAACCCCGGTTCCACTCCGGGCACGCAGCAGCAGAACCGCGCCGTGCCCAAACCTGCCCTGCCTCCACCGGGCAGCGGGCGGCCCCGACACCTCTCCGGGGTCCCTGGCAGTGTCGGAGGGCAGGATCCCAACAGGAGGCACCGTCAGCCCCTTCCCTGCAGCACAGCACGTCCCGCACCACCACCACCAGGATGAACTGGGATATCTGTGCCCATCCTCGGAGGGCGCGGGCAGCCGGCTCGGGGCGCACGCGGTGCCGTGGAGCCCAGATGTGTGCCACAAACATCCCGCAGCATCCCAGGGCTCTGAACCCAGCTCCGAACCCCACCGCTGGTCACTGTGCTCAGCACTTCATGGGGTGTCTGCAGCAGGGCTCCCCGGGCCAACCGAGCCCTGGCCGGCGACGCAAACCTCACACGCCCCGGGTTCTTCTCCCCCAGCTTCGTTTCGTGCTTCCAGACTTCAGTGTGAGCGACGAACCAAGCTTTCCCGTCTCTGGAGGGGAAGCATCACATGAGCTGGGTGTTCCTGCCGCAGCACAATGGGTCTGCAGCTTTGATGCATTGTCCTGAACTAGTTCTCGGCGGCGGAGGCTTTGGCTGCCCTACCTTGTGGTGGGCAGAGCCGCCTGCGAGTGCCGGAGGTGGGAGGGCTCCGTACAGCCCCGGGACTGGCGCTGGAGAGGAAAAAAAGCCTGCAAACAGGAGCCCGGGGCACCGGGGTCGCTGCTGCCTGTGAGGCTCGAGGTTGTCTCCTCTCAGGTTTAGGGACACGTTTGGGTTGGTTGGGGTTGTAAAAGCCGGTCTTGGTGTTGGACTTCCATACGCTGAGGCATGGAACGAGGTTGGACAGCACCGGAGCAAAACTGCTGTGGGGTTTCACTGCGGTGCGTGCCTGGGCTCCGTGCGTGCGTGTCCGTGCACGTGTGCGTGTGTATACACAGAGATAAGTGCTAGCAGCGTGTGAGAGTAACTTATTTAAATAAAACGACCCAAACTTCGCACAGCTGGCCCCAGGCAAGCTGCAGAACCCTCCCGAGCCTCCCGTCCGCAGACGAGCAGCAGCTGGGCTCACGCAGCACTGCTGTGGAGGACGTCAAAGCGCGTGGATTGTGTCCTCCTCCGAGGGGACACCGAGGTTTGGAGAGGTCTGTGGGCACATGGTCAGGCAGGGCAGGAGGTCCTGGACCCGGCAGCTGGCTCGGGCTCAAAAACGTGCGTGTGCATGGGTGGAAATGGTGTGTTCCTGTCCCGCAGCTCGGGGCCGGGGCGGCGAGGCTGGAGAGCCACGCACGGAGCCCGCTGGAGGCCGTGGGAACTCGCGGCCTCCCCGGGTGTCAGAGCAAAATAACATCTTGCCGTTGTGAAACACATCCCTGGCCTCAGCCCGGCCGGTTCCAGGCGAGCCTTTATCCCAGGGAGCACCCAGAGCTGGGCTGTTCCTTACGTTTTTTTACCCAAATAAATCGGAGAACCCACGTGCGTCCCTGCCGGAGGGACCTCCGGGAGAGGTGGGACCGCGGGGCCGCGGTGCTCCTGGCTGCCTGCCCGGCTGCAGGCACGGCTCCTGGCTCCTCTGGCTGCTCAGGGTGAGCTGCCTGGCTGGGGCTGCGTTTTTTCCTCCCAGACACGCAAAACCCTTCTTGTGCAGCCTGCTTGGAGTTAGCTCTGCTGGTCGCCGTCGTTACCCCGTGCTGTTTCGTGCAAGTCCTCGGGACTTTGGTTAAGGGAGATGGGTTTGGGCAGCAGCCTCCCTGCGATCACACCAGGACCGTGGGCAGCTCGTGAGCAGCTCCTGCACCGCGTGGAGTGGGGCGGCGGGGCCGAATCCGCTCCCACCGTCCTGCAGCACCTCCTCCGAGGGTTTCCCACCGCTGCCGATCCTGCTCCGAGACCGCAGCTCGCAGAACCGACTGAAACTACGGTTTTGTAACCTTGGCCAGAACCCAGCTCATCGGCGGCATCCAGCAATGTAGCAATAGCGAGAGGCAGCTGCACGGAGATAATTGAGGGAAGGGTTTGTGGGAAAAGCTGCTCCCGGAGAAACCGCACGGACAGAGCAGTCGCTTGTGGTTTCGGGCCAGGGCTCGCTTTTATTTCAGCGCCGTGGATCCTGAGAACGGGCCCGTCTGGAATATTCTGAATCCCAGGGAAGCCGGGCAGAGCTTTCCAAACGTAATCTGGTTGAAGAGCAGCACGCGGTGTAACAGCACAGCTCGGGGCTGTCACCGGGGTTGCAGCCCAGTGCCCAGCATTGGGGCTCTCACACAGGACACGTGGGGTTGTGCCTTGAGCTAGGAGGGGTCGTTTTGGGTAGCAAGCTGTGGCTGGAGAACCACTGAGGAGTTCAGCTCCTCAGGACAGGCTCTGAGCATCCTCCTGGCTGAGGCCCTCGGGGACGTGGGTGCGTGTCCACAGACCCACACCGCTCGGCACACTGAGCTTTGGGGCTGCTTTGCTTTATTCAGGGGCCTAAGAAACGCCAGGAATTTATCCTGCAAGTGATCAAAATGCTGATAGCTGCTTTAGTTCTTCTTGCTAGAAGTTCTTCTTGCAGGGACCGCCAGCTGCGAGCAGTTGTGAGCACATTGGGAGGGGTGACCCCACTGCCACGGTGGGGCTGGCACCATGCACGTCTGAGAAAGGCAGAAGGAAGGAGGTTATTTATGGTGGGGAGCGGGCACTAGGAGCCAGAGAAGGGACGAAGAGAGGATAAAAGATGTTCCCGGTGTAAGAGCCCTTGATAAGGAGCAGCATCCCCGTGCGAAAGCCAGCACAAGAGGTACCGAGCGTCCCGGGGGCAAGCAGGAGGGAGTTGGGGGCCCGGGGGCTTTGGGACCGGGGTAACCCCGATGTGACAGCCGGTGAGCTTGCTTCCAGCCAGCTGCCATCAGAACGGGGGCGATGCCGAGGTCTCGCTGCTTTCCCCGTCGGGCAGTGGCCGCACGGAGCCGCGCACGGCGCTGCGGTGCCTTAATCATAGCTAACCTGTGCCATCCCCCACGGCGAGGCTGCCAAACGAAACGCACACCTGTGTTTGCACTGCCCGGCTCGCCGGCCTCCTGCTGCCCCCGTGCTCGCCGCGGATGGCAGACGAGCTCGGACTTTACTCTCCCTGCACGGGAGGGCAGCACAAAGCGCGATTGTTCCTCGGCCCGGAAGGCGCGCGAGGCAGCTGGAGGCGCTCGGCACGAACCGTGGGGCCAGGGGGCAGGGGAAGGACCAGCACCGGGCAGCCAGGAGAGCTGAGAGCACATCTGTGGAGCAGCGTGAGCAGTGCTAGGACCACAGGATGGTGATGGCTTTTGGGCACGCAGCCGGCCAGCGGTTCTGGCAGCGCTCGGATCAGGAGGGCGATGGAGAAGCACCGTGAAAGTCCTCGCCTTCTGGTCCCGTCCCCACGCTTCCCAGCAGGTGGAGGTGTCAAAATCTGGATGTGATCTCTTTGAATTGTCACCTTACGGCGATTTTTAAAGATTTGAGGACACGTGTTGTTGTTTTTTTTTTTGGGACAGAGTCCTCAAAAGGAGTCTGAGTTTTAAAAATCTCGTGTTTCGACAGGGCTGGTTCCTCTTCCAGCCCTTCCAGCCCAAACAAATGTGTTGGATTTGCGCAAATAACGTCTGCGCCTCTAATTCCCGTCCTTGTGTTGGGAGTTTTTCTGTAGTGGGTAAGAGCCTCCAGCCAGCTTTTTTTCTTATTGTCTGGCATTTGAAGAAGTCGGCACAATCTTCCTTACCCAAGGCTGGCAGGGGATGGGCGAGCTCCAACGCACGGACCCCGGGTGGGAGATTCCTCCTCGTGGCTTCGGCTGGAAGTGGCCGGAGCCCGGCTGAGCTGCACGGGGCTGGCAGGGGGCACAGGGCACGAGGCTGTCCCGGGGCCAGCACCAGGAGCTTTGGCACCGTTTGCATTTTCTCTTGAGTGTCCCCGATACGAGCGTTGCTCATCTTTGGCCATGAAGACCTTGACCCGCGTGGCTCTGCTCGCTGTGCTCCCTGGGGGTCTCCCCTCCTGCGGGGCTCGGGGGCGTGTGGGCTGCTCCCATCGCCTCTTCCCAGCTGCCCCCCACCGTGTCCAGCAGCCGGCACGGCCTCCCCGAGCGCTGCTCCCCGTGGTGCAATGCAGGGGGGGGTGGACGGCTCCCCCCCACCCCCTCCTTCCTTTCCCTTTTGGGACCAGCGCTTCTGAGGTCCTCCCCAGACGCCTTTGGTCTCGGTGTGTGGCTTTGGGCTTGGCGTGCCCCGGGCGAACCCAGCAACATTTCCAAGGCTTCCTTGCCCCGAGAAGGGGAGAGGAGCGCGCGGCCGTGCGTGCGTGCCGTGAGACTTCGGGGCTGTACCTGGGGCTGCTGCCCCTCTCTTCGGCGACCCCAAGGGAGATGTGGGGGACCTGGTATTGAAAGTGACTTGCAGGACATGCAGGAGGGGCTGTGAGCGGGTCGCAGGGGCTGTTGGCACCGCGTGCAGCACACGGGGCTCGCACCCTGCCGAAGGTGGAGCGCGGCAGCGCCCTGGCCACCAGCCAGAGGCAAAGAGCTCCTTTGTTTTCCCGGAGAAGTGCGAGGGATTATATTCCGTTGAGCTCACTTGGTCTCCCACTTCTTATTGTGCGGCAGACATGTAATCATCTCGTTCGAGGAGCTTAGTTAATTGTTGACAAAATAGAAGCGGTGGCGATGGGGAGGGAGGCTGGGGGGGTGCTGGGGTTGGCCCAGCTTTGCCGAGGGGGGGTCCGGGGCCGTGCAGCCCCCCAGCCCGGCAGCGCAGCGCTCACCTCCCCGCACCTCCTGCGAGCAGGGAGGCTGCGTTGGTAATTGTTGTGCAAATGCAACGCTCCCTGCAAGCTGTGAACCAGGCCAGGGCTCTGTTTACACGGAGAGGCAGCCAGCTTTCCAAGCGTAATGAGTCAGCTCGCGGAACAGAAGGGGCGCAGAATTAATCTGGCATCCGTCTGGCCTTTTCTCAGCTGAGCAGGTTGCCGGAGCTCCACGTGAAGGGGTGGCTGCCCCGGCTGCAGGGAGCCACGCCGACAGCGAGAGCGGGCAGAGGCTTCGAGAAGGCGCCGGCGGCGTGGGGCTGGGTTTTGGGGTCGGCTGCTGGAGCAGAGCGAGCTCGTGGAGGGCAGAAAGCAGAGCTGTTGGCTTTGAGGCTCCTTGACCGAGTGCGCTTTGATCTCCAGCGCCAGGCTCAAGGCTTTGGAAATTCCACTGCGTGGACTTTGGGTGGCTGCTGGAGCAAATCCCTTGGGGTGGGCGACGGTGGCTCGATGTGATGAGGAGCAGAAATGCGGGGAGGCAGATTTCGCCTCGCCTCCTGCTCGTGTGAGAGCCAAGGGCTGGGGCTGCTGAATCTCAGCACCGCCTGCAGCAGGGGGACGTGGAGAGGCCTCGGTGCTGCAGGAGGAGGAGGGCGCCCAGCCCCGGGACTCCTCGCGCTGGCTGCGCCGCGCTGCGGGGCTGGGAGGGGGCTGGGAATCGCTTCTGAAATCCCTTAAAAAAAAAAAAAAAAAGCAACAACGCCAAAAAAACCCAACCCACAAAGCAACCCAAAGGGCTCTGCAGGCTGTGAAGCGTAAATGAACCGCCTGAACGACGGCGGGATTTCCAGGGCGCTTCTAAAAGGCAGCGCTGAGCAAAACACTGCTCGGGGGGACCCCCAACGCCCGCCCCCCTGCCTGCTGTCCCCGTGGGGCACCCGGTCCCACATTTGGGGCTGCCCCAGCTCCGTGGGACCCGTGGGGTCCGGGCCGTGGTGCCCAGCCCGAGCAGGAGGCTCCTGCCTTCCCCCTGCCTTCCCTCTGTTTCCCTTCCCTCTGTTTTCCTTGCCTCTCCCCGCCCCCAGGATTCCCAGTCTTGTGATGCCGCCCTGCGTGACTTTGTTCCTGGACAATTTCCTGCAATTGTAGCCGTGCAGAGAGCCAGCCGCTGTTCTCAGAAGTTAATGGGCGCAATGTGCAGCCTCGTCAGGTGGCGATTAGCTGGGGAAGAGTTCCCCAATGCTCATTGCTTGCGCTGCCTCGGTGCGGGCGCAGCCAGAGCCGTGCCGCAGGAGCTGCCGCGGGTCGCGGCGCCGCGCTCCGCTGCCGCACCGCTGCTTTTTAGCCCCTGCTCTCAGGAGAGGAGATATTTTTGTTCACCTAAAAAGGCCTCGCCGGCCTTGGCTGCAGCCCGCCTTTCTGATCCCTGTTCCAGCTCATGCCTCGCTGTATTTCAGCTGTCAGTTGTCTTTTCAGCCCTGTAACCAGGCAACACATGGCAGGAGCCGGGAGCGCTTTGTTACTCCCCGAACCGCCCGTACCTAGGCCAAGGCGCCGCGGCCGCGCCGGTGCGAGGGCGAGGAGCCCGTGGCCCACGGGAGCACTCTGCCTCGGGGCGTTTTTGAACCTCATTCCGAGAAGAAAGCACAGAATTGTGTTTGGGGAGCAGGTTCGGGAATCCGGCGAGGTGCGGAGAGGTGCGGGCGGCGCCGGGGGCTCAGCCGACACAGCCGGGCTCTGTCCCGTCCCGCGGCCGTGCGCTCGGGGCGATGCTGCAGCAGAGGAGCAGGAGGAGGCTGCTCTGTCTGGGCACTGTCCTTTCCAGGCCTCCCTTGCACGTGAAACAAGTTGGGTTTGCAGCGACAGGTCCCAGCCTGCTGCCGCCCGGCGGTGCTTTTACCCGCGTGTAGGTGCTCGGCCATCCCGCTGCTGCCCGGGGAGAGCTGGGTCCATCCCCCGGGACGTGTCCTGCCTTTCTTTCTCCCCAGTGGATTATCCCTCTGTGATGTCTGACTTGTCTTTTCCTCTCTCCAAACAGACGGTTGATGATGAGGCGATGGCAGCATAAATGAAGATCAAGTAAGGAAGGCAGAACGATGCCCAAGGGTGGGTGTTCTAAAACACCACAGCCAGAAGATTTCTCTCTCAGCAACGACATGGTGGAGAAACAAACGGGGAAAAAGGTAGCGTGGCTTCTTGACTTGCCTTCCTGTGGGGATGCTGCCCCTCGTGCCTGATGTCTTCAAGCCATGCCGGTGTTTCAGATGGCAGCAGCTTGCCTTGGGCTGCTACCCCCTGAACCCAGCCTGGTCAGGTCCTGGCTGGGCCTGAGAGGAGGCTGCTGAAAGGAGACCTGAGTCTAAGGGTAAATACATCGTGCTTCTCCCCTTCTGTCCCACCCCCCGATGCTCATTTAGTTCCCGACCTGCTCTGTGCCTCCCCTCGCAGCTTTTCCAGGCCCTTCCCAGCATAGGGGTAGCTCCCGGTAACCACTTAGACCTTAAAACACAAATCTAAGCCCACCCCTTTTGTGTTCTGCTATAGAAACAAACGCCACCCCCTTCCCTTTCACCCCCTTGCTCCCTCTCCTTGGCACTCCCCGGGGAGTGTTTGGCATCCCTGGCCGTGGCGCTGAGCTCTGTCACAGCAGCGGTGCCACAGCTCGTGCTCTGCCCCTTCCCCCAGCTCCGACGGGTGCTGCTGGCAGCGCTGCTTCTGTGCTCGGGGCGTGAGGTCGTGTTATTGACGGGAGGAGGGAAATGACAAACAGGCGGCGGGGAAATCCCAGGCAGAAATGCAGGTTTCGAGCACGCTCGTGGCATCGGCCCCGTTCCCCTTTCTGCTGCCGCGCGTGCGTGCAGATCTGCTCTGGGATCCAGGCCGAGGGGTTCGCTGCTCCCACCCGGGGAGGCACCTGGAGCCCAGGGAAGGCAGATCCGGGCTTTGTGGTGCCACGTCAGGAGCTTTTTGTGGGCGCAGGTGCGTCGGGAGGGAGCGGATCGGTGGTGCTGTGAGTCAGCGCCCATCCTCCTGCGCCCGCAGCTCGGAGGCCGCGCGTTATTTACGGGCAGGGAGCTGGAGAGATCCTCCGGCAAAATGACTCGGGCACGAATAACATCCTGCTTAACTTCGAAAGGCCTCAGCAGGGATGGGGAGCAGCCCTCCTGCTCCTCGGTTCCGCTCTCAGCAGAGCTCGCAGGGTTTCTCCCCCAGCCCCCGCGGTGCCGTGGCGCAGCGCCTCGCCCCGTGTCCCGCTGGCGCTGGGCTGCGGTGACTCAGGGCGAGAGCACGCGGCCCTCGGCCCTGCCGCTGTACCTGCCTGCCACAGAGGCCACTGCTCTGGATTTATCTCGCCTTTATCAACACTCACAAAAGGCCGAGTTGGAGACTTGGCACGGGGGGGCCCCCGGGCTCTCCTTCACCACCACCTTAGCGCGGGCACGGGACGGAATTGGCACGCTTGGGCCCTGCCCCTTGGCACCGGATCCTCCGTGCCTCTCCGCTGGAGAGCTGGGGGCGAGGGCAAGCCCCTCCTGGCTGTCAGGGCCCGGGGGGGCCCCGCTGGTGGCCTCCGCAGCCCGGCGGGGCCTTATAAGGGCTGCTGCTGTGCTCAGCCCTGCCCGGCCCTCAGCCGCCGGCTCCGGCACGGCCCAAAGAGCTGCTGAGAAGTATGCGCGCCTTATATGAGTAATTCCGCGTCTGCCGCGGCTCCGCAGAGCCCCAGCGAGGACGAGAGCCCTCGTCGAAACCATTTCCTGACGTGCCCGGGTCCCACACAGCTCGCTGTGGGCTGCGGCAGGGGATTTCTGTCCTGGGGGGGGAAATGCTTGACGTGCGCCTTCGCTGCAGGCTCGGACTGAACACGGAGCAGGACGGTGCTGGGCCTGGGTTTGGGGTTTGCTCTTTTTCTCCCTCCTTGTCCTGCTTCCAGCAGAGGAAGGGGAGCCTCCCTGCCTCCCTGCCTGCCTGCTGGGGCTCCTGGCGCCGCACAGAGCGCGGGGCACGCGGGTGCTTTGAGCCAGATGTGGGTGAGGCCGAGCAGCCCCCTGTGGCTGGAGGGGACTCGGCTCCCGCCAGCCTCCCCGAAGGAATTCAGATCCAGTCCTCTCCACGCTGTGAATGCTTTGTTGCAGCCTCAATCGTGACGTGTTCAGACTGCCTGAAACTTCACAAGCCATCCCCTGGTTTTGGAAAGGCCCCCGGGGACGCGGTGGCTCCACCACATCCCACACGTCCTCTTGGTGGCCAGGTGAATTCTGCCCGTCCCCACGCATACTGCAGGGCACGAACCCTCCTCTGCTCCCCGGTGGGACTGGCTGGGAAACGACGCTGTGCTGCTGCTGTGTGATGGCAGGAAAGCTCCCAGCATCGCGTGCCTGCTGCACGGCTGCGTGTGCTGGGCACCTCCGGCAGCACGCGTGGTCCTCCCGGCTTCCCGCGTCGCCGCTGCCTCTTGTCCTGCTCGCTGCTGGCTTGTGCAACCTGAAACACTTTCAACTCGTTTTGGAGAACAAAGGGCGCCGGGGATTTCCACGCAAGGCTTTGCATAAGCGGCTGGGATGTGAGTCAGGTTCTGCTGGTGGTGCCGCGAGAGCACAGCACGGGCGCCGCGCTCGGCAGCAGAGGCAGCAGTCCTGCGGGTCTGCAGGCACCGACGGCACCGCTCTGCTGAACGGGCAGAGGAGGAGGAGGCTGCAGGTACCTGGCCCTGCCTGGAAAGCCAACTGTGGACTCACCCCACTTCTCTGCTGGGCGTCCACATTGGCTTGCACAGGGTTGTGCGTGGCTCTCCGAGAATTTTGCATCTAAAAGAGCTACGTGGTTATTTTTGCCCTGAAAAAAAACTGAGTTTGGATAGTCAGGAGGCCTAGAGTGAGCCGTGCATGAGGATAGAAAGTGGCGTTAGTTCATATATGGCACAGATGACCCGAGCAGACTGTGCTGATCGGAGATGTTTGGGAGAAGAGGAGCCAGCACGGTGCTGCTGAGCGCCCTGCCCTCTGCTCCAACGCGTGGCGCCCGGCAGCAATTCGTGGTGCACCCTTTTGCTGTAGCAAGCCTGTCTCGAGGTGGCTCCACGTCGTAACTCCTTGTATTCATACAGTAAATCTTACTAATACCGTAACGTGGCGGTAGGGGATTTCTCCTGAAGTCACGGTCTGCTGTGTCCCCTTTTCAAGGTGTCTTTTCTTAGCAGCGACAAAGGGGAACCTGCTCTCGTTGCAGAGCTCTCAGCCGTGCCCCCCGTGCCCCCAGCTCCCTCCCCGGCCACCAGCAAGAGGCACCCGACCGCCGAGAGCCTGTGTTGCACGTGGGTGCTGCTACTCATTTCTCTGCAGCATCGATTCATTTGGATTTGTTCCTTCCGTGAAACCCGATTCTTGCACCTTTCGGGTGAATCACAGCTTAGCCGAGATGCGAGATGACCTAAAAGTGAAAACGGCTTTTACTCAAGAAAAGAACTGCGTTCTTCGTTACGAGATTGGAAATAATTACAGAAGTAAAGCTTAAAATAAGAAAACGAAAGCAGACATTATCTTCAGGAACGTTCCTCTCCAAGCTGCCTTCATTCCTCCGCGGTGGCTTCGCTGCAACCCCTGCAGGCTGCCTCAGCCGGCCACTGCTTTCCGGGGAGCAAAGTTTGGATCTTCCTTGCTCCGACTAGAATGAAAGGTTACCATCATGCTGCTGAACAAATTAATCTTCAAAGCGGGGCCGGGACTGCCGCCGCTTCCCTGGTTCCTCGTGGTTAATTCTGCCGGCCTGGCTGGCTCAGCAGCTCTGCGCGTGAGGGCGAATGCAGATGGAGCGCTGCCCGAGCTTGCCCGGCGTCGGGACTCACGCAGCCAGTTCCATTTCCACGCCGGGCTCTCCGCGTCTGGGAATGGGTTTTTTGCCCAATTCCCTTCTTCTTTGTGTCTCCTCTACTGGGGAGTTCTTAACAAGGTTGCAATAACTTGGTAGAATGAGCTGCATTTTGACCTGGGCCGTGCTTTTTCTTGTTCCTGAGCGTGCAGAGCTCCCACTCAGCAGTCATGCAGCGAACAACTGACCCAGCTTCTAGTCCCTGCAGCCCCCCCGCCTGCAGGCTCAGGCTTTAGCACCTCAGCAGCGAGCAAAGCCCAGCGGATTGAGGGAGTTTTAGAGCAGGTAGGCTTTAAACAGGTTGTTGCCAGTAACAGTTGGCAGATTTCAGCTTGCTTCTGCCACGCTCCTTTTTGCGCTTTGCTCCTTTGGCTCCGTTTGGTCCTTGCAGCCTCCTTGCAGCCTCCCAGGGTGGGCTGCGAGCCTCCCAGGCAGCGGAGGACACGGCGGGTGCGCTCCAGCTGCTCACCCTTTGAAGGTTACAAACAAAAGAGCCGCGGTTTTTGTGCTCAGCACAACTGACCTCTCGCTGGAGTTCTCACCGTGGAGCTGACGTCTGGGAGAAGCGCGCGGAGTCGAGGAAATCCCGCCACGGGGTGCCAGGGGCTGGACTGCATCCTGGCCTCCTGCTGCAAAAGCAGGCAAAAGGTTCGTTTGTACTTAAATACCGGGTGGGAAAAGCAGCCTGAAAGGTCTGGGTGAGGAACAGGAGCTACAGACAGCGAGCACAGCTGCCAAGGTGCTCAGCATCACCTGAGAAGCGCCAGATGTGACCGGTACCTTTGGAGCCCTCCAGAAGTACCTGCCTCTCTGTGAGCTGCCACCACATGGACCTGGCCGACCAGAGCCATCGGTGTTGGGCACGAGACTCCCAAATTGGCCTTCAGCAGTGGAAGAGGTGCTGGGAGTGCAGGGCTGCTGCTGCTGCTGCTGCTGCGTGGGCAGCCCCAGTGCTGCGCCCTTGTCCCAGCCCTGCCTGGCAGGGGTAGAGGTGCTGGGCTGGGGAATCCTGGAAGTGCCGTGGCAGTTTCTGAGGTGCACGCTGGGGCCGTGCCCTTGCTGTTGTTCCCACCCGGAGAAGGCAGCTCAGCACCACTGCTGAGCCGGGGATGCGCAGTTGCTGTTGGAGCTTGCGTTGAATTGGGGAGGAAAAGGGCAAATCGGCCTCGTTGCATCAAGGCGTTCCTGGAAGGTGGTCGGTGGGAGGGCTGGCTGTGGGCTTCAGATTGATGAGGAGGAATTTGGGGAGGGGCTGCGGAGAGGCCGACCTCTCCCCGTTCTCTCTGGGTTCTGGCTGCGAGCCGCTGCCGCTCCCTGGCCTCGTTGCCCTGCCCGAGCTGCTCGGAACTGGTGAGAGCAGCGGTGCGCAGCCGGCACCTTCGTGGCGCAAACCTAGTTTTGTCCAGGTCAGAAAAAATCAGACGACAGCACTGGAGCACGTGGTGTTCAGATGCAACCTGGGGCAGCTGCGTGAGGAAGAGGAGGAGGACGGGCGGTGGCGGTGCCTGTGGTGGAGCGTGCCCGGCTCCAGCCCCGCCAGCCGCTCCGCCAGCAGGAATCGGGCTGCTGAGCTCTCAGCTAGGTCCCTTTAGCTTGCTTTACCAAAAAAGGGATTCCCAGCCCCATTTTTTCAGGGCTTAGCTTTGCACTGGAACGTGGATGAGGAGGCTGAGCGTTGCGAGTGCAGCCGAGGAGGAGGAAGGAGCGATGTGTGCGGTGACGCCGTGGCCTCGTGAAGGCTGACGCAGGAGCCACCTGCCAGGAGTCGGCTGCAGGCAGCCTGGCTGGCGTCTCTAAATGCAGGAATTTCTGCTGGCTGCCAGCGATGCTCTTGTATGATCTGAAACATTAAGGTTCTTTATTTCATCTAACTTCGTACCTAGAGCCTGGGGTCGAGGTTTTGTTTGAAATCACGGAAACCGCTCGGTTTGGCCTCGCTTTTAGAGCAGCGGCACAGGGGTGAAACTGGGAGCGGATGCCTGAGCGGATAGCTTCTGAAATGCAAAAGCTGCAACTGCGTGACTTCGTCTGTGCGCGTTCTCAGCGCGTGGAGCCCCAGAAGTTTCAGTTCTGCACCAGCTTTCTCACTGCTCCCCCGCCGCCTGCGTCGCTTCCCGCGCCTTCGTGCGCGCTCGCGGTGGCTTTGTGCTCGAGGTAGCTTTTCCTCTTAAAATCCCAGTAGGAAGAAGCTTAGCATTAAGCAGCTAAATCCTTCAACCTGTGCTGCCCTCCCTTCAGAAGCGGGTTTACCTGCTGGGGGGCTCAGAGCAGTGTCTCAGCCACCACAAACCATTTTTTGGTCTCGATGAGTGGGTAGAGGATGGGGCTGGCAGTGCTGGCTGCTGTGCCAGCCCTCGGTGCCCTTTCCTCCCTCTCCTTTCCAGAGGACAAAAGCCATTTCTTTCCCCTGTGGCTGCAGGGGGGCTCGTTTCTGCTGCATGCACACCCCCAGCCATGCGGGAAGGGGAGGAAAAGCGTGTCAGGAGGTTGGGGTGGCAGTCGGCCCCTCCACGGTTTGGGGAAGGCGCTCGCTAACACTGCTAACCTGCTGTCTGCTTTCTCTTCCCAGGATAAAGATAAAGTTTCTCTAACCAAGACTCCCAAGTTGGACCGGAGCGATGGC
This sequence comes from Aythya ferina, assembly GCF_964211825.1. Lineage (NCBI taxonomy): Eukaryota > Metazoa > Chordata > Aves > Anseriformes > Anatidae > Aythya > Aythya ferina. The sequence goes on from NC_140308.1 coordinate 1,500,589, forward strand.
GGCAAAGAGGTGAAAGAGAGGGCCACGAAGCGCAAGTTGCCTTTCACTGTCGGAACAAATGGAGATCAAAAGGACTCAGATACAGGTACAGGAAGCGCAAACCCCGCCGTGGAGACGGGAGCAGTGGGGCTGGTGGGATGCCCGTGGCACCCGACGTTCACCCGTCCGTACTGGAGCGCGGCTCCACACCTCCTGCGGTTCTGTAACCGGAGGGAAAGGTGCTGAGCAAGAGGAGAGCTCCTGAGATGTCAGGAGCTGAGCGGATCTGGGCCCTCGTGTTCTCAGTAGCACACCTAACGGCACCGGGGATGGCTCTGGGGGGCAGGAGAAACCCCGTCCTGGGCTGGTGGTCAGCTCTCTGCTGGTTCTCCCTAACCCAGCTGTTGAGCTGTGGCTCCAGCTGGCCGAGGAGCAGCACTGAGCCTTGCAGTGCGAGCTTGGAAATCAGGGAACAAAGCTGAGCTCCCTCTAAAAGCAAAAAAAAACCAGTTTCCTCCAGTTTGGAAGCTGGGAGGGCAAATTTGGGAAGGTCCCGAGCGCTGTCGTGGCCGCGCAGCTCCCGCGCTGGGCAGCGAGGACACGCGGTGGTGGCGGTGCGTCCCCGGGGCTGGCCGAGTGGTAATTCTCCTGTCAGCTGCTGAACTCCGTGTCCTGAGAGAAAGCTTCAAAACCTGAATTCGCGGAGCTGAACGCCAGCTGAATGGCATTTGTCCGCGTGGAGCATCACGGCGGTGTTCTTGGTGTGCGGATGGGCGAGAGCATCACGGGGTGAAAACACCACAGCGTGAGGCTGTGGGATGGAGGGCAGCCCCCAGCCCTCTGGGACCAGAGGGAGCCTGGGCTGGGGGCCCCCAGCTCGCTCCCCAGGGATGCGCAGGGGCACAGGGAGGTTTTTGGGTGGGGTTGGCTCCGGTGCACAGCGCGCTGTGCTCCCTGGGTGCGTGCAGGAGCTTTGCCTCTGGGTGCCGGGGCACGGCAGCGCTGATGTGGTTTCTGAACCACGTGCAGCACTCAGTGGAGATTTGAAACCCAAACTCACTTCATGAAGGGCTGCCTGGCCCTTGCGGTCACCGGGATGTCATGGCCAGGCTCTGCCAGCCCGCTTCCTGGGGGACCAGCAGCAGGTGTCTGCTGTGTAAAGGGCTCGGGGCTCCTTCTGGCTGTGGAAGTGTTAGAAATGGTGCTGCTGGAGGCATCAAGAAGGAAAAAATGGAGAAGGAGCAGGCGGGCAGGGACAGCCCGGTGCTGCTACCAGGAGAGGGTCGTGTCAGATGCATCTTCCCCGTCCCCTCCGGGGCTCGGCCGAGCCGTGGGCAGGGGAGCTGGGCTCGAAGGCACGTGAAAGACAAACGGGGGCTCGACAGAGGCTGGCAAGGTGTGGGCGAGTCATCAGCAGCCGATTCGGTCGAGACCAGAGAGAGGAAGTGACTCAGCCCCTGGCGAGGAGATAGCGGCGGGGAGCTGCAGATGCACGGCACGCAGAGCCAGGCCGATGCTGAGCAGGAGCTGCTTGCTCTGCTCCGAGGTCTTTTCCTCCAGGATCCAGATGCCTGAGGTGGGAGAGGCTCCGCGGCACCGTGCTCCCCTCTGGCACCACCCTGCTGTGACCGTGGGGTCCTTCTCGTCCTCGGATGGGCTCGAGGAGGGCTTTCCCTCAGGGGAGAGGCCTGTTTGTGGCTGCACAAGGGTTGCCCACCTCACACGGGGCCGGAGAGGTGCCCCCAAGCCTGTGTGGGGTCAGTCAGTGTCCCACAGCACCCCCCAGCCACGTCCTGCTGGCACACAGCTGGAGGACGAAGGACAAAGCTTTGGTCTCGAGCAAGGGGGCTGCGCCCCGCTGCCCCGAGCAGGGGCTGCTTTTTCTCTTCCCTTCCTAAACTTCGATTTCAGCCGCTGTGAGAAGTGGGATTGCAACATCAGCCCTGGCCGTGCCCGTTGTGGGGCCGACCGTGGAGGATTTGTGCAACGCAGCCGCGCTTCCTGGGCCTCCGCACGCGGGCTTTCGTGTTTGCCTGAGGACGCTTTCGCTGGGCTGCTCCACAGCCACGTGAAATTCAGCTGTAAGGATGTGGGAACCGGGAGAGGGCTCCTTTGCCTACAGTAGGATTTTTTTTTTCCCCCTCTTTAAATGTTTAAGCACTACCATGAAGCCTTGCCTGGGTTTCCTGCGGCGGCTCGACTGCCCTAGCACCGTGCAGCCGCTGTCCTCGTGGGGGAAAAAATTTTACATGAGTCTTTAAGCCTCCAGAATGCATGTTTCGGATCCAGCTCTGTGGGAGCAGCATCTCCTGCCTTCCTCCTCTCCCTTCGTGCAGCATCTCCCCGCATCCAGACAGCGCCGAGAGCCTACGTGCTGCCTGGCAGCAGCCAGACGAGCTCAGCCAGCTTCTCCCCAGCACTTCCAGCAGCCTGGGAGGCTTCGTGCAGCTCCTCGTTTCTGCGCCGTGCCAAAAGGAGGTTAGACATTAAAATAAACACGCACCAAAAAAAACCCCACAGTTATGGATGTGCAGGGTGCCAGAGTCCGTAGTAGGGTGCTGGTTGGACCCGGTGGTCGTGAAGGTCTCTTCCAGCCCTAGTGATTCTGTGATTCTGTGTCAGCCGTAGTGGGGACGGCCTCTTTAGCTTGATTTCGGGCTGTCGCTCGAGTCCCTCGGCTTCCTGTAGGGTGGAGCTGTGGTCTCCGGGCTTTTAGTCATCGTGGGGGAGAGGTAGGGCTTCAGAAAAATCTCCAGGGCGCTTTGAGTTAATTTTGGCTTCCGCGAGCTGTCCGGGGAGCTGGAAAGACCTGGGTGAGGTTGGGTGTGCGGGGCTGTGCTGCTCCCCCTGGGTGACCCCCGGGGAGGGGAGGCAGGCGCTGGGCCTTAGGGTGCCCCTTAGGGTGCTGCTGGTTCCTGGTGCCTCCAGCCCCGCTGCCTCCACGCTGCCCCTTGGGCCTGGGCGACAGCTCTGGGGCAGGTTTCGCACATTTGCTGGCAGACTCAGAGCACGGGTTTGCCCAGATCGTGTCCAAACCCTGCCATTGCTAAATAACACCCAGATTTGATTCCACTCACTCAAAATCACAGGCGGAGGAGCCGTCCTGTGCCTGTGCTCGCTGGTGCAGCCGTGCACTGAGTGCAGCGTGTGCTGCTCCGTGTGGGAGCGCATCACGGCTGAGCTGCGCAGCCCTGGCCTCAGCGGCGTTGCTGCAGAAACAAATGCCTCACTTTTAAAGTTCCCCGAACATCAGAGAAATTCTAATTTTGAACCGTTTGGTCACGCAGACTTCGGTTTCTCTGGCAGCTCTCGTGCTGGAGCCGAGGGCTTTGCGCAGCTGAGCTCTCCCCACCGCCTCCTGCAGGGGGAATGAGGGCAGCCAGCGGTGGAGGGGGGGACAGGAGGGGTTTGGGGGGGGCAAAAAGGGTTTGGGGGGGCAGGAGGGGACTTGGGGAAGCAGGAGAGGATTTGGGGAAGCAGGAGAGGAGGGTGCAGGGGCCGGAGGGGTGCCGGGGCAGGAGGGATTTTGCATTCCTCATTGCTGCCTCCAGCGCAGCTCCCGCTGCTTCCAGCTCCTGGCCAGGCCGGGAGGGGTGGATGCCGTGTGGTTTGGTAGCGCTGTGGCTTTGGGTCATGGGATTTCTGAGCACCCCTTGGTGTTGGTGTTGGTGTTACTGGGGTGTGAGCTGAACCAAGCGGCACCGCAGGCAGTGCTGGTGGGGACGGGCACGGCGCGGGTCGGGGTCCCGGTGCGGTGCCGGGCACGGAGCAGGAGGTGGCTCCTGCCCTGGAGGGGGGCAGCAGCAGGTTGGGTTCCCTCCCGTGCTATCAGGGTTAAAATCAGTGCCATCAGCCTCGGCTGTGGTCTGGTGGCATTTGGCATCTCAGCTTTGTGGGATGGGGGAGCACAGGCAGAGGGCGGGTGCGGAGAGTGTGGGCTGAGAGGCCCCGGAGCAAACAGCCCCATCAGCTGCATCCGTCCCCTTCAAAACCCAGACACGAAAGCAGCATCGTGCTCCCGAGGTCCTGAAGAACGAGGTAGGGTCCTCCTGCTGGAGGGAGAGCCCCACCAGCACCATCCCATGATGGAGGGTGGCCATGGGTCGTGGTGGCGATGAGCATGAGCGCAGGATCTGGCCTCGGAGCCTCCTTGGTGCTGATGAGAGCAGGGTACGTGGTGCTAATTACCGGGCTAACAAGCCCAATCACCCGGGTTATCAGCCGAGCCAACCCTCCTGCTCCATCCCTCCTGGACGTGGCGCTGGGCTGGCGAGGGGATCCGTGAGAAGCGAATCGCTGGCGGCTTCCGAAACGCATCTGCGTCCCCAGGCGCTGTTTGTGTGCGCCTCTGTGGCTGGCTTCGGGCGGATGTGTGCAGCTGGGGGGGGACTCGAATGGGCTGCGCTGCATCGGGCCTTTCTTCGGCTGCATAATTTCAGCCCTTTTACTAAAATAGTCGAGAAACTGTTCTCACCTAGCAACCGGGGAGAGAGTGAATGTCAGAGCTTCTCCGCTTCTCGCTGGCTCCATAATGCCGGCACAGTGCGCCGGGGCTGGCACACAGCAGCCTTCAGATCACCCTTAGAAACTCCCCGTGTGCAGCAGCCATCTGGGAGGTGCCGTGCGGGAAAGCAGGTCGCTCGATGATGGGAGCTGCCATAAATCTCCCTCCTCCCCCCGCCTCACCTCCTTAGCATGCAGAGGGAGAGGCTGCAGTGTGCTGGGTCTCTGTGAACCCAAAATCTATCAATGATGGCTTTTTCTCTAATACAAGAGCTTTTATCAGCGCTGTCTGCGGAGCGTCCTGCCCCCCGCTCCCGGAGGGGGGCTGCGCGGGCGAGCCTTCCTCCCCTCCTGCTCCTCCTCCTCCTCCTCCTCCGGTTCTTTCGGCCTCGTGGGAAATGGAAAGCGTGGACTTGAATTCTCCCTCGGAATTACTCCTGTTTAACACGGAGATTGCTCTAGCTGATAGAAGCCCCGGGGGTGAAGCCTGTCAGCCGATGGCCACCCCAAAAGCTGCGTTGACCCCCTTCTGCGTGGTCTGTGGCTGGGGGTGAGGGTTGGTGTTTGGGTGGCCGGCTATCTGGGGCATGGCATTAAACCTCTCTGCCTGAGCGATGCTCTTAAAGCTGCCGAGGCCACCGGGGGCAGGGCCTGCAGCTGCTCCGTCACCACTGAGCTGGGGCTGGGCGCTGGGGGTCCCTCTCCATCCTTGGGGCACCCCCCTGCCGTGCTGCCAAAGCAGACCCTGCTATGGCTTTCCCTCTCAGCTCCCTCTTGGCTTCCACGTGGCTGCCGTGCCACATCCCCTCCCGTCTCTACCCGGGGATGTTCACACTGCAGGGGCTGCAGCACGTGCGTGAGCTCCCTGGTGCAGAACGTGCCTCCTGCCTGCGTCGGATGAACCCAAATACCGGGTTCCTCTGCTCGCAAACCACCACATTATGGTCTCGGTGCCTTCGTGCCCACCCTGCTGCCCTCCTGCTGCCACCTCTCGCTGATCTGCCCGTGCCGCTGCTGTTCAGCCTGCTGCTGTCCTCCCCGTGCTGCGTGCCGGTCCTCAACTCCCGGGGCACCGCTCACACCACGCCGCCTTTCTCTCTGCCCACAGACTCAGGAAGCCCTCTCTGCTCGTGCTCAGCTGCCAGCAGCGTGCAGAGCCCGGGCGTGCAGCGTGCGAGCAGGGCTCTGGGTACAGAAGGTGTCTGCGTGCTCCGGCTCGGCGCTGCCCGTGCGGGGCCAGGCTGCTTCCCCTCGCTGGAGCTGGCGTGCGCCGAAACATCTTGTGCCCTGTGACTTCTGCAGTAGAAATGAGTCACTCTTACGCATGCCAGGCTGTGGATCAGGAAGGCAGAGGCTTGTGCGGTCTCTCGGGGGTGCAATGCAGTCTCCGCTGCTGTCTGTGCCGTTCTAATTTATTCTCATTGATCTGCTGTTTGTGTGCTCGCTCCGTGAATAAACTCCCAAATCCCGACCCGGGAGCGAGCCGGCCGGCAGCGTCCCCGCGCAGCGCTCAGCTCTGCGTCCCGAGCTGCTTATTTGGAAATGGTATTTTTCCTCCGGGTGCCACCTTATTTGCCTGTGCTGTCATGCCGGAGCCGTTCACACGGATGCTTTTTGCATTACAGGGTGCCACACACGGCAGTGGGGAGCGGGAGCTCGGCTGCAGCTCTCCGCGACGCCTGCACCGCGCGGCGCGCCAGCCAGCAACCTGCGAAGGTTTTCCCCTCGCGCCGCTCCCGCCTGGCTCCCGGCCTCGTCCTCACTCCCCTTCTTTCTGGGGCCGAGGCTCAGCCCTGGCTTTGCACCCCCCGTGGAGGCAGCGCCAGCGTTGCGTGACCTGGAGCTTAATTCGGACACGGGAGCCACCCGCGGGGCTTTGTCCTGGAAGGGCGCGCAGCAGAGCGGCGTTTGTAGCCCGGGAACAAGGAGCAGTTCCCCGGCTGAGGCTTGGCCCTGTGACGGAGAGGGAAGCAGGCAGCAAGGAGCTGATCTCAAAACGGGTCCCTGGTGGCAGGGCTCGTGCAGAGCCCTCTGTGCTCGCCCCTCCGGCGGGGCACACGCGTGGTGCCGCTGCTCGCACGGCCCTGCGCTCTGCCTCTTGGGGGGGGGCTGCCCTGCACTGCCTTTCCCAGCCTTAGCACAGCCTCGCTGAGGGGTTTCAGTGCCAAACAAATGTTTCACTCCTGCCTGCCGAGGTGTGAGTTTCCCTCGGCTTGCTCCACGCTGCTGCAGGGCATTGCAGAGAAGCGCTTACTGCTGGGAGCAGCCTGCAGGAGCCACTGACGCCCGGAGCTTGTGAGCCGAGGTCTTCGTGCAGGGTCCCCACGGACACCTGGTGACAGCCAGGCTCTGAGTGAAGATTTCCAGGCTGAAATAAAGCGGGCTTGCAGCAGGGCAGGGCCAGCGAGGGCTGCTGAGAGCTGTGTCACTGAGCGGGGCCACGTCCTGCATTCCTGCTGCCCCTGAGGCTGGCTGGGTGCTGCTGGAGCATCGCCTCGGGGTCGTTTCTCAGGGAGCACCACCAGGAGGAGGAGGCAGGGAGCAGGGAGGGATCCCCTGGTGCCCCCGTGGTGCCTCCACCCCACAGGGCACCGTGCTTGAGCCCAGCTCCTCGGCTGCTGCCTCAGCCCTCGGCACGGCGCGAGCAAGCGGGAGCGCAGCGATCGCTCCCCGGTTTATTTCTGTCGCCTGGATCACATGGCTTTAATGCTAAATGTTGTGTGGAGGAGGACGATTCTCCAACTGTGGAGCTAACAGGAGTTTAGAGGTTTGGGGTTGAACTTCGGAGTCGTTTTTTGGAAATGGCAGGCTCCTGCTGACTACCCGCAGCCCCCGGCGTTGCTGTTCTGCCCGGGACTCCCCTGCACACCCACACGGCCCCTGCCCCGTGGGGCCCTTACACACGAGCTGTACGTGTGTAAGGTGTGCCCCGTGCTGTGGCAGGGCTGGATGTGGCCGGGGCCTCTGCCACTGCTGGGATCAGACAGGGGCTGGCGGCACACACGGCTCGGCCGCGGGGCTCGGGGAGCTGCCCGGGCTGCCTGGTTTCCTCCCCGTAAGCACGTTGGGTTTAATTTTATTGTAAGCCATTCAAAAGCTATCCACTTGCCTGTGATCTGATTTCATCTCTAGCTCTGCTACCGCTGCCTGGGTGACCGAAAGGTGGCTTTGGAGGATCAGGCAGGGGTTCTCCCTCGGTGCCTGCGCGCGTGGAGGCGCGGTGCGTGCCGGCTGGGGCCAGGGCGGCCTCGGGTGCTGCTGACCGGCCCCGCTGGTGTCTGGACCCTGCACCCAAGGGTGCCATGAGAGCCCAGGCACTGCATGGCACCTGCAAGCACCCAGGGGCCAGCAAAGACACGGGTGGCTGATGTAAGCAGAGCCTGGAGTTGTGCAACCGGCTGGTTTCCGTAGCGAAGCGGCTCCCAGTTAGCGCGGTTCAGGTGCGTGGCTGGCGACTGGCGTGGGCCCAAGGCTGTTCCTGGTGCTGGGCTCCAGGGGATGACGTGGGGCAGCCGCGTTGTGGCTCCAGGGGGAGGTTTGGCACTTGTCTTCATGCCCAAACCCTGCTGGCTGCCTCCATCCAAACCGGGGGTGTGGGTGGGGACGGGCTCACCGTGCAAGGAGCCTGCACGCAGCTGACGTGAGTGGTGAGCTCTGCTCCAGGCACTGCGTCCCCGTTACACCACGGCAGGGGCACAGAGGAGGTGTGAGCGTGGTTTGCTCTGGCGTGGTGGCCGTGATGGAGGGGAGGGAGTGCAGGGAACGGGAAGCTCCTGCCCGTGAGGCTGAGGTGGTGGCACAGGAGGTCTGGGGTATTTGGGCTCAGTGGTTTGGACTCTGTGCCTAAAAACAGAGAGTGAGAAACGTGCAGCAGCGTGAGTTCCCATCCAAGCTGCTCGGGGTTGAAGCCCTGTAAATTGGAGAGGGTTATCAGGCATGTACTTGTCTGCAGATGCTGCTTTGAGACTCCTGTGTCCCCCCACTAACATTTCCTGGGATTCTCACCTCCAGCTCAGTGATGAGCGTGTTTAGATTCAGACTTCCACGCAGAGGACACGCAGCCACGAGCTCCCTCACCGACCGACCCGGTGCGGCGTTGTGCTGCTCAGGGTTCTCCAGCAGCATCTGAGCAGCCCTGGCTCGAGCCCACGATGTTTGAACCAGGACCTGCTCACCTGCACCGACAACTTCTGCACGTGTGGCCCCTGCGAATGCTGTTCCCGGCCCTCTGCACGCAGCGGGAGCCCTGCAGCCAGCCTGGCTGGGAGCGAGCTGTGCCAGCGCTTAGAAATCGACGGGAGCAGCGTTGGATTTTCCGCTCACACGCACCGTATCTTCCTTATGCTTTTTTGTGGGTTTAGGACAGTTGCCTGGTAGGAGGCACGCAGCTCGGCTCCTTGGCAAGGGATCGCGGTGCTGCTCTGCAGATCCGTTTGCTGTCTCTTTGCTTGGCTGGCTCCACGAAAGGAAACTTTCGTTTTTGTTCCCTGAGCTGCCACCTTGGAACTCGGGGACGCGTCCCCGCAGCGGTGCTGAGCAGCGTGCGGCAGCTCGCCGGGCAGGAGCACCGGGAAGGGCTGCCAGCCCTCCTTGCAGGGGGAAAAGAAGTGAGATTTGCATCGAGAAAATTGGGAAATGCTTTAAAGAGTCGAGCTGCTCGTGGGGCTCTGGCGTGTGGGCCAGCAGGGCTGGCAGAGGCAGCGCGGTGCTCACTCCTGGCTGTTTTGGGAAGGATGCAGCCGAGCAGCGTGTCGGCTAGGGGTGTGAGCAGCATGCCAGGGGCCCTGGGGAGGAGAGGACAGGTCCCCAGCTCCATCCTGGCAGGGCTCGGTCTGTGCCCGTGGCTCGGGTGCAAAGTCCTTGTGCTGCAGGGGTGAGGTGGCAGCGTTGCGGAGCTGTCGGCCCCTATCTCGTTAGCACTCTCTGTTGATGCTTTTAGATGCCTCCAGTTCAGTCCATGCTGTGGTGGCATAAGGCTGCGTACGCTCCCCGAAGCACCATGGCATGAAATGGAGGCTCCTAGAAGCAGGATGGAAGGTACAGTACCGGCGGTGGCCCCACCACGGAGTCGTTTCCTCTGCCCCTTGTGCTGCTGTTTGCTGGGGGGAGAAGGGAGCGGGGCAGAGCCCCCAGGAGCCAGCGCCAGGAGAGGCTGTGGTGGAGGCGGTGCTGCTCCTGCCCCAGGTCTGTCCTGTCCCATCCCGTCCCGTCCCATCCCGATGCATGGTACCAGAGCTGGCGGGCAGCAGGAGAGGGTGCCAGAGCTCCCACCGCAGGGACGTGTCCTTCACCAGAGGCTTTTTTATCCGTGAGAGACCGGGACGGACTCGGAGAGCTGTGAGCGCTCTGCTCGGAAAGGAGCATGGTTCCCGGGCGCCGCGATGCTCACGGGTTGTGTTTTTGTGTCTCGTTGCATCACAGAAAAGCAGGGTCCAGAGCGGAAGAGGATTAAAAAGGAGCCCGCCACGAGAAAGCCTGGCTTGCTGTTTGGAATGGGCCTTTCAGGAATCCGGGCAGGCTACCCGCTCTCCGAGCGCCAGCAAGTCGCTCTTCTCATGCAGATGACAGCCGAGGAGTCTGCAAACAGCCCAGGTGAGCGTGGGGCCAGCCCCGTGCTGCTGCTTCGGGGAGATGCTGCTCGGGGCGAGCTCTCTCCTGCCTGTTTCTGCCCCCTGTGCGAGCCCTCGTGGACATCTCCTGCTCCAAAGCAGCGAGCAGCGTGGCACAGCTGGGTGCAGGAGGGCGGCTGCGCTGCTGCCGGGGTCTGCCAGGCTCCGGGGTGCTGGGTGTGGGAGGGAGCGGTGGGAACCGAGGCAAAACAGCAGCCTCTGGTCTTTCCGTGTTCCTTCTGGGGAGAAGGATAAGGCTGATGATAGCCAGCGCGCACTGTAACGTGAGATGCAGAGCAGCTGGAATGTGTTTACCATGGATTTGGGATTTGGGTAATTTTTATCTGTTGCGTGACCCCCCCCTCTGGGGTTTTCAGAGGCGCAGCGTGCTGTCCGTGTGTGTACATCTGCGTCCTACACACACACGCTGCAGCTTTTAGCCGCCTGTTTTGTTGTTCTTAACGCAAATCTAGCTGCTTATGTTGCTCTTACTTGAAAACCAGCAAAAAGCTGTGTAGTCTTCAGAGCATTCAGCTGTTCCCAGAAAATGCGCTCCCCTCCCAAGGCTGTCAGACCTCACATGTGCTTGGTAAAAGGCCACTTCCCTTAGGAAATGAGGTTTTAGGGTAAGGAGCTGCATTGTCTACTCCTAAATCATGGGATTGCCTACAGTCTTTGCAAGGACTGCAGTTCTCTCCAGCGGGCTTTGGCAGCCTGCAATTAATATCTGTATTACACACACACAGGCTTTCCTCTGTCTTCACATCAACTTCAGAGGCTGTTAACTCTCAGTGCCTTCTGGAGAGCGTTTTGGTGGAGAGGCGAGATGAAACGCGTTGCAACAGCTCCCTCTAAGGGTTTGCATCTTGCTCTGAGCTGCACTTCTGACTCTGTTCTCTCCTCCTCGCAGTTGACACAACACCAAAGCATCCCTCTCAGTCCACAGTTTGTCAGAAGGGAACTCCTAACTCTGCCTCCAAAACCAAAGATAAAGTAAATAAGAGAAACGAGCGAGGAGAGACTCGGCTGCATCGAGCTGCCATCCGAGGAGATGCCCGGCGCATCAAGGAGCTCATCATCGAGGGTGCGGATGTCAATGTGAAAGACTTTGCAGGTAAGCAGCCCCGCACCAGGAGCTCTGCCCTTTGCCCTCGGGTTGGATGTGCCACCCACAGAGTGGCTCCTGCCAGGGGAAGCTGTTTCCTTACCACACAGGTTCGCTACTTGGAAAGGAGAGATTAACCAAAACCAATGAATTTGCCTTTAGGGGAGGAAAATGTCTTGCTGTCCTTTAAAAAAAGGAAACTACAGATTTCTAAGAGTAAAAAATCTTTGGAAAACATCCGCTCCTGTGTTGGAGTTTGGCAGCTGAAGTCTCGGGCTGTCCCGGCTGCACCCACCCTGCTCCTGCTGGGCTGGGGGTGCGGATCCCTGCTCCCCCCGGGGCTCTCTTGGCTCTGTGCTCTGCAGCGGGACCGGGACCCTCTGGGCCGTTTCTTGTTCCACACACGTGATGCCTGAGAAGTCTGGAGGAGGATTTGCAAAGGCTGTTTTAGCTCTTTTTTTTTTTTTTTAACTTAAAACGTAACAAACGTGCATAAAGACATGAAAACATTGGGTTTGTGGAGTCGGCGATCCGGAATCAAATGGTGATGCTGTCAGCTGCCTGGGTTTAAATACTGAATGTGGGGTGCTGCTGAGAGGAACCAACACCGCTCCTGCACTAACGAGGGGGCTAAATTAGCACGAGGCAGCCTCTCTTCCGGCACGTCCGAGAGCTCGGCTTTGCTCTTTGCTGTTCCCTTTGCACGATTTTTTGGCTATAAATAGCTGTGCGTGTTCCTCTGCCTGGGTGATTAATGCCAGCGCTAGACGGAGGTATCAGCTGTGATTAATTCCGGGCACAGGTGCCCCCTGCTCGTGCTCCCGGTGAAGGTAACGGGCGCGCTCCCACGGCGCTATCAGCAAAACACCCAAGGAGCCGCGCGCCTTTGCTGGGAAACTTCAAAACAGCTCCTGCTTAAAAATAGTCTGTTTGAACATGATAAAATACTGCATCCCGTGTTCTTCAGGGGTTTGTTTGAGAACGAGAGCCGCTGTTACTGTGGAGATGGGCTGTTTGGTTTCTCTCCGAGATCAGGGCCTGTTTTTTGGTGGCATGGCTGCTTGCTTTGGAAAGCACACGGAAAATATTTGTTAGGTCTGTGTGGGGGATGCTCCGGGGCAGTGTCTGTAGCTCGGAACTCAGCCCTGCTGTAGGAGGCCGTGTTTCTCTTCCAGACAAGTTGGAAGGGGAAGGGATTTGAGACCTGGCTCCCATACGGCATCAGCAAGCCTCCCAATTTCCTATCCAGAACTTTGCCCTCAGGTTTGCCAGGGCTGTGCCATTTCTAGCAGGCGGTCTGACTGCCCGTGGTGCACCCCGAGGGGAAGGTGGGGCTGGTCCTGCAGAGCTCCCCGAGCTGCAGGGCCGGGCTGCAGGCTCCTGGCGCAGGCAGCCGTGGTGGATGGAAGTTGCTTTTCTCTGTGTCTGACCCTCTCCATGAAGGTGATGCCCACCTCTCGGTGTCTGTTTGCTTGCAGGCTGGACGGCGTTGCACGAGGCATGCAACCGGGGATACTACGACGTGGCAAAGCAGTTGCTGGCTGCAGGCGCAGAAGTCAACACCAAGGGGTTGGACGACGACACCCCGCTGCACGACGCAGCCAACAACGGGCACTTCAAGGTTGGTTGTGGCTGGATTCCACGGCTCTCTTTCAATGACCTTTTCCTTCTCGTGTGCCAAGCAGCCACCTGTGCGAGTGCAGAGATTCTGGTTGTTTTGTTATGGTTTGCTGCTGATAGCCCTGTAGCGGTGAGAACCTCCTGCCCCCGTACTGCTCAGCATTGTACTTGCACAAGAGTTCGTTCTGGAGCACAGGGAGAGTGCATGGCTTTGCAGCTGGTTCTTCTCCGTGTTTTCCTGCCCGAATTGATTCATGTTGCTGGCCTTTGTCTTCTTACCGATGCCTGTTAGTGCCACAGGGCTTGTCCTGTGGCTGTCAGCAGGCTGCTCTCCAGCTTGAGCATGTCCCCTTTTTGTTTTGTTATATGTGAAAGATTACCAAAAACACCCCAACAGATTCAGTAGATCTTTACAAACACTTAAAGTCTCTATTTCCGTTTCCAGGTGGTGAAATTGTTGTTGCATTATGGAGGGAATCCTCATCAAAGCAACAGGAAGGGGGAGACACCTTTAAAAGTAGCTAATTCTCCCACCATGGTCAATCTGCTCCTGGGGAAGACGACGTACCCCTCCAGCGAAGAGAGCTCAACAGGTGAGGCTGACCTTTTTGTGCACGTAGGAGCGATGTCTATGGCCTGCAGCTGTCTGTTAATACAGAGACATTAGGAGGACAGGGAATTTAGGCTGTTTTCAGAGTATCGGCACGCTGCTGTCACAGTCAGGAGCCCAGCTTTAGCTGCACTGCAGGCGCCTGCCCCGCTGGTGCTGCTGTTGTGCCTGAGCCAGGTGGGAAACATCACAGGCTTCATTAGTGCTAATTGGAGGAAACGTTCCTGTCTTATGGGGAGTCTTGGCCTTACCCTATTTGCAGTCATAATCCTGTTAGAAAGTTTTTCCCTTGCTCCATGCTGGATATTCTCAGGAGCACGCCTCGCAGGGCTGAGAGGGGCTGACTGTTCCCTAAGAGGTCTTCCAGCTCGGCGTTTCGGGCTGGCAGCTGCAAGCTGAGCAAAGGCTGGGGGAGGAAAGGGGTGGCAGGGCTCCTTGCAGGCCTTAACGCATTGTTTTTCGCCCTCTGCAGAGACGTCAGAAGAGGAGGATGCCCCGTCCTTCGCTCCCTCCAGCTCTGTTGATGGCAATAACACAGACTCAGAGTTCGAGAAGGGTTTGAAGCACAAGCCCAAGGCCCAGGAGCCCCCCAAAACCATCACCCCGGTGAAGGATGAGTATGAATTTGATGAGGATGATGAACAGGACCGGGTCCCGCCAGTCGATGACAAACATTTGCTGAAAAAGGATTACAGAAAAGAGACTAAAGCAAACAGTTTCATTTCCATACCCAAAATGGAAGTGAAAACTTATACTAAAAATAACACAATTACACCAAAGAAAGCTGCCCACCGCATCCTGTCGGACAGCTCGGACGAGGAGGAGACCAGCGTTGCTGTGGGGACGGGGGAGAAGCTGCGACTTACGACCCACTCGATATTGCCCAGCAGCAAGATTCGGGAGCCTGCCAGCACAAAGCCGCAGAAGGAGAAAAGCAAAGTAAAAAAGAAGCGGAAGAAGGAGACGAAAAGCAAAGAGGTTCGATTTGGCAAAAAAAATGACAAATTTTGTTCCTCTGAATCAGAGAGTGAAAACGTGGAGAGTGAGGAGGATGACAGAGACTCTCTTCAGAGCTCTAGCTGTGTAAAGGACTCCAGGCTAGTGCTAAAAGAATCCTCCTTGTTTAACTCTCTGTCTGCCTCATCGACCTCTTCTCATGGGAGTTTAGGCTCCCAGAAACATAATCCTAATCTTACAGAACAGCACTCCAAGCACTGGAGGACGGACAATTGGAAAACCATATCTTCTCCAGCTTGGTCAGACGTCAGTTCCTTATCGGACTCCACAAGGACGAGGCTGACGAGCGAGTCAGACTACTCGTCCGAGGATTCGAGCTTAGAGTCGCTAAAGCCAGTCAGGAAGAAACCAGAGCACAAAAAGAAAAACAACCCACACAACACTGTTTCTGAGAAAAAGAATTCATTCCATAGCAATGTGGATGGAGCAATTCCAAAGCTGGACAAGGAGGGGAAGGTTGTTAAAAAACATAAAACAAAACATAAACATAAAAACAAGGAGAAGGGACAGTGTCCCATCAGCCAAGACATTAAAATAATCAAAACTTTTTCTTTTGAGTTTGAGGACTCTAAACAAAAGCCTGAGAAAGGCTTGATAGTAGAGACAGAAAATCCAGTCGAAAACAAATTGAAAGTGTTAAAGCATGAGCGAGAACACTGTAAGAAGGAAGAAAAACTCCCCAAAGGTAAAGGGGAGGAGAAAGAGTGGTTGTTTAAAGATGAGACTGGAAAATCCTCTAAAGAGGAGAAATCACTAAGAAAAGTCAAAGAGGGTAGTAAAGACATGAGCAAATCCTTCAGAGAAGGATTGAGTAAATCAGAAAAAGAGAAACCTGTAAAGGAGAAGTCTCCCAAAGAGGAGAAGCCAAGAATACACAAGGAGGAGAGAAAGAAGAAGTCAAAGGACAAGCAGTCAAAATCTGAGAAGAAGAATGAGCTGAAAGAGGAGAAAGTTGCTAAACTAGAGAAAGAAAAATCCTTCAAGGAAGAGAAGGAAAAATGCAAAAAAGAAAAAATGTACAGGGATGAGTCTGGCTTTGATGAGTTTAATAACAAAAACCAATTTCCCGAGAGCGAGGACACAAAGTTCAGCCTCTCGGATGATCAGCAAGAGAGGTGGTTTTCAGACTTGTCTTCTGATTCCTCCTTCGATTTCAAAGGCGAGGATAGCTGGGATTCTCCGGTCACAGATTTCAGGGAGATTAAAAATGACACCGTGGCAAAACTAATCATAGAGCCGGTGAAAGAGGAAATTAAAGACAAGAAAAAGGAAAACAAAACGAAGGAGAAGAAGGAATACAACGAGAAGCGTAATGAAAAGGACGCTTTCTTAAAGAAGAAGGACAGAGACTATGTGGACAAAAGCTCCGACAAGAAAAAGGACCAAACAGAAAGACACAAAGCTGCTCCTAGCTATTTGCCTGAAAAGGACAAGAAGAGGAAGGATTCTGCAGAGAGTGTCAAGGAGAGGAAAGAAAAAGATACAGGTGAAACCAACAAAGACAGAAAAGATTCCTCTGATGGCTCTAAAGACCGGAAAGACAGTAAAACAAAGCAGGAGGAGCCCTATCGAGATGACTTCAAAGAATATGGCTGTGAAACCTTCTTCAAGGACAAGTCTGATGCTGAGTTCAGTGGCAAAACCCTGGAGAGTTGGGAGCGGCACCATTCTGGGAAGGAAAAGGAGAAGAAAGATGCTCCCGACAAGGAAAAAAAAGAAAAAGTGAAGCCAGAGAAGTACAAGGAAAAATCCAAAGAAGGCGACAAGGAGAAAAGTGAAAAAGCTGCACCGGAGAAAATCCCAAAAGACAAAGAACTCGAAAAGGGTTTCAAAGAGAAAAAGGAAAGTAAGGAAAAATACAAAGACCTGCACAGCAAAGACAAAGAAAGGAAGAGCTCCTTCGACCAGGTCAAAGAGAAGAAGGAGAAAAACTTCGTGGATCGAGAGGACTTCTCCGAGAAAAAGGATGAGAAGAAAGGCAAGGAGAAGAGCTGGTACAGCATCGCAGACATCTTCACAGACGAAAGCGAAGACGAGAGGGATGATTACAGCCTGACTGGGTTCAAAGTCAGCGAATCTGTTGGGGGCGAAATGCACCGGCTGGACAGCCTGCAGGAGAAGGACGAGGGCGCAGCGGCTGAGAAGGAGCTGTACCCCGAGAAACACCGCAAGTACTCCTCCGACCGGCAGCACTCGGGAGAGAAGCAGAAAGATAAGGACTCCAAGGAGAAGAAGAAGGACAAAGGAACATCGGAAGGGGGGAAGGAGAAGAAGGAGAAGAATTCCTTTGAAAAACACAAAGAAAAGAAAGAGAAGGATTCCTCGGAGAAGTACAAAGACAGGAAAGACAGAACATCCATAGATTCCAACCAAGAGAAGAAGAACAAGCAAAAGCTCCCGGAAAAGGTTGAGAAGAAGCATGCCAGTGATGACAAGGTGAAGAACAAGCATAAGGAGAAGCTGGATAAGGAGCATTCCAAAGAGAAAAAGTCTTCGAAAGGGGGAGAGGCAGAGAAGAGCCTGTTGGAAAAATTGGAGGAGGAGGCTCTGAACGACTACAGGGACGACTCCAACGACAAAATCAGCGAGATCTCTTCTGACAGCTTCACAGACAGAGGACAGGAGCCGGGACTGACCAGCCTCTTCGAGTCTTCGAATCTCTCTCTTACCGATGCCTCTGAAGAAAAGTTCAAGGACGCCCTCCCGTTACCCTGCTTGCAGGACAAACTCAAGGAGAAGGAGCGACACCGGCATTCCTCATCTTCATCAAAGAAAAGCCACGAGAAAGAAAAAGCAAAGAAGGAAAAGACGGAGAAAAAGGAAAAATCAGATGAATTTAAGGACTCCAGTAGCAGAAAGGACTCCAGTCATTATGAAAAAGATTTCTCTGTGGATGGGGAGGCTTTTAGCACTTCCTACAACATGAAGGCAGAGCCTGATGAGGAACCAGAGAAAAGCATTGATTACTTATTTTCTGAAAAGAAAGACAAAAATGATTCTGAAAGAGAGCTGTCAAAGAAGGCGGAAAAAGAAAAGACTTATGGTTCCAGCGCCATCAGCACAGCTAAAGAGAAAAAGAAGCGAGATAAACACAAGGAGAAATGGAAGGAGGAAAAGGAAAAGCACAGAGACAAACACACAGATGGCTTCTTTAAGCATCACAAAGACGAGCCAAAGTCAACACTTAAAGAGAAGGACAGTCCTCAAGTTACCACCTTCAAGGACAAGTCAAAGGAGGAAAACCTCAAATTTGGTGAAACCAAACTCAAGGAGAAGCTCAAGGAGAACCAAGAGAAAGACAAATCGGAGTCAATAAAAATAAGCAACGGCAATGAAAAAATAACCCTTTCCAAAGACAGCGGCAAGAAGGATGCCAGGCCCAGGGAGAAGCTGCTGGGAGACGGTGACCTGATGATGACCAGCTTCGAGAGGATGCTGAGCCAGAAGGACCTGGAAATCGAGGAGCGCCACAAAAGGCACAAGGAGAGGATGAAGCAGATGGAGAAAATGAGACACAGGTCCGGAGACCCCAAGCTGAAGGACAAAATTAAAAGCTCGGAAGATGTTCGCAAGAGGAGTCTGGATCTGGCAACGAAGAAGCCATTAACGCTGGACACCCAGCTCAAGGACAAGAAGCTCAAGGAGCTGGGCCCGCTGACCCCCATCCTGTCACCAGAAAACAAGACCCAACCCGCTGTGGGCACGGACTCCAAGGACTGGATCACGGGCCCTCAGCTGAAGGAGATCCTCCCGGCCTCCCCCCGGCCGGATCAGAACCGGCCGACGGGCGTCCCAACCCCGGCGTCCGTCGTGTCGTGCCCGAGCTACGAGGAGGTGATGCAGACGCCCAGGACTCCTTCGTGCAGCAACGAGGACTACACCGACCTGATGTTCGAGTGCGCGGACTCGCAGCACTCGCTGCCCATATCCACCATGTCCATGAACGCCTGTTCTCCATCCTTCTTTGACAGATACGCCAACGTTTCGGGTGGCCTCCCCGAGAACCCGAGTCAGACCCCGACCCGCACCATACCCTCCACGAACCTGTATCGCTCCATCTCTGTCGATATCAGAAGGGCGCCCGAGGAAGAGTTCACCGTTGGAGATAAATTTTTCAGGCAGCAAAGCGTCCCGGCGACATCGAATTATGACTCTCCGGTGCAGCATTTAATGGAGGAAAAAGTTCCCCTTCCTTCTGTTCCCACCGAGAAGTTCCAGTGTCTGTCCCCTGGGTATTACTCACCGGATTACGGGGTTTCGTCGCCAAAAGTGGAGGCTTTGCACTGTCCTCCAGGGGCTGTCAGCGGAGTCGCCCAGTCTCCTGAAAGTGTCTTTTCTGGTTTACAAGCAAAATCCTCCCCTTCGCACAGAGACGAACTGCTGGCTCCTTCGGTAGAAAGTGCTCTTCCCCCCGACCTCGGCATGCCGTTGGACACCACGGAGGAGCAGCAGGCGACCGCCTCCATCATGCCCCCAGAACCCACCTACCTGCCACCAATCGAGGAAAACCATTTCAGTTCGGGTATACCAGAACAAAACAACATAGACTGGGATAACCCTCCTGCCAGAAACCCCGAGGCCGCGATGCCTCCCAGCCTGATGGCTAACGCAGCCGAGCACTCTGTCACCTGGTCCATGGGCTCAGAGCTTCTGATGAAATCTCCCCAGAGGTTTTCCGAGTCCCCCAAGCCTCCGCTCTGTTCCCTAGAGCCGATTCATCCTCCACCAGTAGCCTTCATTCCCACAGACACGTCCTACCCCGTTTCTCCGATTTCTTACCCTCTGTCAGTGTCCGAGCCGGGGCTCGATGAAGTCAAGGAAGATGCTGAGGAAGCGGTGCCGGGGGAAATAGCGAATGCTGAAGAGCAAGCACCGTACATGTCCCCCACGAGGTTAGACACATTCTTCAATAACTGCAAGCCTCTTCCAGAGGAAGCACCCGAGATACCTCCGGAGCCCCCCTGTGTGCCAGCAGAACCTCAGGCAGAAGCTGTTAGCGCGCCAGAGAACAACTATTTGGAAAACAACACCGCCGCCCCGGCAAACACAGAGGAGGCGGTGACGTGGCCCGATCCGTTCACCAACAACGAAGATGATTTGGACCTCGGCCCCTTCTCGCTGCCGGAGCTGCCGCTGCAGCCCAAGGACGTGGCGGAGACGGAGATGGCCGAGGCGGAACCAGTGGAAGAAAGCCCGGTGACAGCTTCAGAAACCAGCGCCGGCGTCATCAAAGCTGGCGCGCCTGCAGTAGCTGCCGGGGACGCGGAGGAGCCCCCGGGCAGCCAGGCAGCCGCTGCCCTGCCGCTGGAAGCAGAGCCGCAGGCGGAGGAGCAGAAATCGGAGGCGGCGGCGCAGGAGGCCACCTCGGAAGCGGTGAGCGGAGCTGAGGAGAAAGGTGGGGAGGACGCAGAAGCGCAGCCTCTCCAGCCGACCTCGTCGGAGTCTGCTCAGGCTGAGAGCAAGGAGGTGGAGGCGGTGCAGGAGGAGCTGTCCTCCTCCGGCGGGGCGCCGGACAGCAGCTCCCAGGCCTGCCCCCCGCCCGCGGCCAGCGCCGAGGGCAGCGCCGTGCCGGAGAGCGCCGCGGCACGCGCGGGGAGCCAAGTCTCTTCCTCCCAGCCCGACGCGCCTCCAGGGAACGCGCAAGCAGAAATTGTTGAACCGGTACAAAAACCGGTAGCAGAAGCTCCCAAACCGCCCAAAATAGAAGAGATTCCTCAGCGGATTACCAGGAACCGGGCTCAGATGCTCGCCAACCAAAACAAGCAGAACGCCGCGTCTTCTGAGAAGGAATTTCCTCCTGTTTCTGCGCCTGCCACGCGTGCCAAAGGCCGCATTACGGAGGAGGACGATTCCCAGACTCAGCACCCGCGCAAACGCAGGTTCCAGCGCTCCAACCAGCAGCTGCAGCAGCAGATCAACACGTCCACCCAGCAGACCCGGGAGATGATACAGCAAACTCTGGCAGCTATCGTAGACGCTATAAAATTGGACGACATCGAACCTTACCACAGCGACAGATCCAACCCCTACTTCGAGTACCTCCAGATCAGGAAAAAGATTGAAGAGAAGCGGAAAATCCTCTGCTACATTACTCCCCAAGCTCCTCAGTGCTACGCTGAGTACGTCACCTACACGGGCTCCTACCTGTTGGATGGCAAGCCCCTCAGCAAGCTCCACATCCCAGTGGTGAGTCGCCTCCCTGCTTCTGCAGCAGGTGCTTTAAAGCACAGTGTCGGGGGCTCTGCCCTCCCTTGCTGCCACGAGCACAGCCAGCTTGTCCCCTCGTGCACCCAGGGCGCGTGCTCACGATGGCAAAACCAAGCCTCAAGCCTCGCTAAGTGGATGGCTGCGTGGTAAATGCATCCTCTGAGATGTGTTTTTGCAGAGGAGACCTTAGGCTGTGCTTAGGAACCTGAGGTTTGTTCGGGCTTTAGAGCGAGTTTATATGAATCCACTGGGTTTGAGGCCAGAAGGCAAAATTGCTTTTACAGGCAGCACAGTAACTGGATAAAGAACCTAGGAGACTGCAGGAAAAAGAGAGCTGCCCTTAACTCCTGCCTCCCTTTTACCCAGCCCCGATATTTGACTTGCCGATAGCCCTCACTCCGTGGCAGTGGGATCTGTGTCTCGCTGCTGTGCCGCATGAACGGGCCTTGCAGACACAGGTGCATCAATAAACTCGGTGCTGCAGCCACAAATCCGGGCTCCGGCTGGAGGAGGAGGGTCAGGCCCTGCTCTCCTCCCTGCTGCAGCCCCTATGAGATACCCAGGTCTGGCAGGGTTCGTGTTGCTCGTTCAGAGCAGCGGCGCAGTCCGAGCGTGGGTTATTGTCTGCGTGAGTTCAGCCCCAATTTGCCTGCCACAGCACCGTGGTGGTTGTAGCCCGCGGTCCCTTCTGCTCCTGCCGGTGTTTCTCTGGCAGTCTCACCCCCTTGGTTGGACGTGCTCTACCCCCTGCCCTTGCTCGTGGCCGTGCCCTGTGCTGCCGTACCCCCAGCCCTAACCCCGTGCTGTCTGCCCGCAGATCGCCCCGCCACCATCGCTCGCGGAGCCCCTGAAGGAGCTCTTCAAGCAGCAGGAGGCCGTCAGGGGGAAGCTGCGGCTCCAGCACAGCATAGAGCGGGTAAGGCAGCGCTCCGAGGAGTCCCTGCTTGGGAACGGGTCCTGAATTTCCTTTGCTGGGGAAACCCAGGCTGCCACGCTCACTGCTCTGTTTGCTCTCCCCAGGAGAAGCTCATCGTCTCCTGCGAGCAGGAGATTTTGAGAGTTCACTGTCGGGCAGCGAGGACTATCGCAAACCAGGCGGTGCCCTTCAGCGCCTGCACCATGCTGCTGGACTCCGAGGTCT
This sequence comes from Aythya ferina, assembly GCF_964211825.1. Classification (NCBI taxonomy): domain Eukaryota; kingdom Metazoa; phylum Chordata; class Aves; order Anseriformes; family Anatidae; genus Aythya; species Aythya ferina. Next base: position 1,522,380 of record NC_140308.1, read on the forward strand.
ACAACATGCCTCTAGAAAATCAGGTCAGTGCCTGTCTTGGCGGCGAAGGAGCCTCTCAGAGGTGCTGTACACGATCCCGGGGCTGACGGGCTTTTTCAGATGGAAAAGATGGCTCCCAGCTGCAGGACTCGCTGCCCAACACCTCCCCTGCACGTGCCCAGCTTGGCCAGGCTGGCTCGGTTCCTGGGGGCTTGAGCTGCATTTGGTGGGCGTGCAGGGGAGGGAACACATCAGGAACACGGTGACACGGGGAGCACCGTGTCTCTGTAGAAGCAGAGATGGCTCACGTTTATCAGGGAGTCTCAGGACGCTCTGCCCTTCTTGATCAGGATCATTGCACATTTGAGGGATTTATTTTACTGCACTCTGGGATATCTTTACCCGCCAAATAACAGGGAGAGAGCCATTAAATTAACTCGTATCCAAATACCGGCTTTGGAAGGGCCAGACTGACGCACAGCCCACAGAACAAGAGGAATTTCTTCCTCTGCTTTCATGTGGTTCTGTGCCAGAGCTGGGAAATTGTGCTGGGTGCTGCCTGTGAGAGCAGAGGGGCGCAGCCACGGCCGTGCCACCCCGCCAGACCCTCTGCAGCCCCGCAGTGCAGGAGGGATCCCGGGCAGCAGCAGCATCGTGGGGTTCAGTGGTCACCTGGAGCCTCGATCCAGGAGCCTTGATTTATCCCTTGGCCATTTCCCAGCCACGAAGCGCCTGTGCTTCTCCAGCGACGTGCTCTCAGGTGTGAGTTGGAGATGGAGCGGTGCGGGTGCAGGTGCTGGGCTGGCACAGGTCTGCATGGAAAGCAGAAGCCAGCAGTGCCTGTGTGCGTGTCTGTCTGTCTGTCTGTCTGTCTGTCTGTCTCAGGCTGCAGCCCCTGGCCAAGGGCTGCAGGAGCAGCTGGGAGCAAGCAGCGCGCTGTTCTCCCTCCCTGCAGGCTCCTTTCTTACTTCTTCAGCCCTGTTTCGTCAAGCGTGTGCCGTAAGAGGGGTCTGAGTATGGCCTATTACACCTTTGACTGTTTAAAGTGAAAAAAAAAATATAAACAAATCTCCATGCAATTCCCTTTTGATGTCTTCTGCTTAGGGAGACGAAAACAAATCGGTCAGAGACCGTTTCAACGCGCGACAGTTCATTTCCTGGTTGCAAGACGTGGATGACAAGTACGATCGGATGAAGGTGAGAGGCGCAGGCGTGATGCTGGGAGCAGGTCCTGCTGCTCGGCGCCCCGCGGAGGCTTTCGGTGACAGCAGCCCCAGCCACGGGGCTGGCAAAACACTCGCTTGGCTGGGCTGGGCGCTGCTTTGGGAAGCTGTGTTTTTTGTGGTTTCCAAAAATCTGCTGGGCGCAGGCATCCCTGGATGGTGTGGGCAGCACAGCTGGTGGGAAGGGCTCTCTCCTCATCTTCAGGGGCAGCGATGGCAAGAATTGAATCCTGTCCTGGGACCTCTGCGAAGCAGTGGGGGCTTCCCAGATGTCCCGAGTCCTGGTTCCCTTTCCATGAAGCCGTGTGGGGTGTCCCTGGCTCCACGTGCTGCGCTGTTCCGTGTGATCCCTGCAGGTCCCCAGCCTTTGCTGGGTGTTACCAGCAGCGGGAGCTTTTCCTGCCCTGTCCCGCTCACCCCTCACCTCTGCCTGTTTTTATTTTCCCCCATCCAGACGTGCCTGCTCATGCGACAGCAACACGAGGCTGCTGCCTTGAACGCGGTGCAAAGGATGGAGTGGCAGCTGAAGGTGCAGGAGCTGGACCCTGCGGGGCACAAATCCCTCTGCGTGAACGAGGTGCCCTCGTTCTATGTGCCAATGGTCGACGTGAACGATGACTTTGTGCTCTTGCCGGCATGACAGTTCCAAACCAGGAGACATCACTGAAAACTGGCAAGGACGGGAAGCCCTCCGAGGTCGGGCGGTCGAGCTCACATTCACCCTTACCGCTTGCTGATGAATCCCTGGTCAGAGGAGGAGGAAGCAGCTATCGGCAGAAAACAAAACAATAAGAAAAAAAAAAAATTGCACTTTCTTCACAGCGCGTCCCTCGCTCCCGGACTGACGGCAGCTCCGCCGGGCAGCGGGCCGGGGCGCATCTCCTTTCCAACCGGCTGCTGCGGCAGGGAGGCAGCCGGTCCGCGCGGGCAGCGAGCACTCACCGGCGATGGGACTGGCAGAGGCGTGGAGGGAGGAGGCCAAGGACACCATTTGTGTGTTGCAGAAGCTGCTGAGCGGGGCCAGCAACCACGTTGATCCATGTACTTGTGAACACAGCGATTTCCAGCTCTCTGTTTTCCACCGCTCTGCGGATCTGCGCGCAGAGAAGCTGCAGTAGGAAACAATGGGGGGAGGGGGGGGTGTTTGAGTTTCTGTTCCATCCTGGGTATGTCTAAAACGAAACAAAAACGAAACAAAACAAAAAAAATGAAACAATTAGAAGCAAAAGACAGCGTCCGAGTTGGGCAGACGCGGCTCTGAAGGTGTGGACGGCGCCGGGAGGAGCCCGGGGGCCGCGGGGCCGCCGCTCGCCACCGCCCGGGAAGAGCGGAGGAAGCGGCGGGCGCCGCGTGCCGGGGGGCACGGGGGCAGCGGCGGGCGGGAGGTGGCGACGCAGAGAAAGGACTTTGCCAACTGTGTTTTTAATGGAGTAAAATCCATGTGGTTTATATATTTTTTTTTTCCTTTAATCTTGGGCATTTCGTTTCTCTTTCTGAGAACATAACTTGAAAACACTACAGAGCCAATACTCATATAAAGAAAAATTGTATCCCATAAATGCTGTACAGTTTTTATATACATTAACAATGTACTTTTGCTGCCTTCTAGATAATTTATTTTGCAACACATTACTGCACAGTTGTAAATAACTTATGTACTGTAACATCACTTTCAGTTATGTGTAAAGAAATAAATAAATTAATTAAAATTATCTTTGTATGTATAGCTCACCCCAGGCAGCACTCTGAAGGAGCCAGGAGGTGCTCAGTGGTGTTTGGAAGCCTCTCTGACGCACCCGGGCTGTGCACACAGGTCCCCTGACTTCAGTTCGTGCTGCAGAGACCCCCAGAGGCCAATTCCTAACCTTGGGTGGCTCCTAACCCCGTGGTGCTGCTCCTGCTTCAGTGCAGCCGGGTGCTCTGAGTCGAGGAGCTGCTGCTTTAGGGCTGCAGAGCTCAGAGCAGGAGCAGGAAGGGGGGAGCCCAGCACTGCCCCGGCCCTGCCATGGCCCCGTTGGCTGAATTCGCTCCTGCTCCTGGGGCCTCTCCGTAAGGGGCGAGGGAGGGAAGGGGCACGCGGCGCCCTGGCTGTCCCTCCTGTCACCAGCCCTGCACCGCTGGGGCTGTCCCCACTGCATGCTCTGTGCTCTGTGTGCCCGTGTCTGTGCCGTGGTGTTTGCAGGCAGCAGCCTGGCTCACATCAACCCATCCTGCTGGCAGCTGGGCCTCGAGCACAAGTGCTCAGCACCAGAGCTGGAGAGGTTCAAGTGCCTCTCCCACGGCCCCTGCGCCCTGCTTGCAGCTGCCGCCCGCCCTTGCCTGGCACGCAGGAAGCCTGGCTGCCCCCACCCGCCTCTCTGGCTGCCCCCACCCGCCTCTTGCTTTCTCTTTCCAGTTTTTCCAGGCTCAGACGCCTCGGCTGCTGCTTTTGGAACCAGGGAGGAGTTGAGCACGACGCGGCTCCAGAGCACTGCTGGGCTCAAGGGCATGGCGCAGCCCAGTCCTCCCCAGTCCTCCCCAGTCCTCCCCAGTCCTCCCACTGCAGCTCGGGCTGTGCCGGGCACACACAGCACGGGGGAGCGCCCACTGTGCTGGGACAGCCGTGCACGGAGCCCCCACTGCCACCAGCGTTGTGGCAGGTCGAGGAATCACCGGGTTCCTGGGGCCGGGGCCCCAGTGTTTATGGGTGCTGTGGCCTCACTGGATCCTAAATGGTTTTGACCCCAGCCCAGTCTGGGGTTGCCGTGTTGGGGTGGGCGATGGGCACCAGCTGGGGGGGCTGCTCCTGCTCCCTGGGGTGAGACGGGGCCTGGGGCATCTTCACGCCCAGCTGATCCTTTACCTAATGCCCAGCCCTGCCCTTTCCTTCGACAAATAACTGCAAAGTGCCCTCTGTAAGCACGGAGACCTTTCATCCACCAGCTAAAGCCACAGCACAACGCGCTCCCCTGCAACCCATGGGGGTCGGGAGCCTCGTGGTGAAGCCCCCCGGGGGTCCCCCCAGTAATTCGTGCCCCCCAGCCTGGGTGGCACAGCCTGGAGTGGTGTCGTGGCCGCCTTGCCAGCAGCACACCCACCTTGGGTTTCTCTCCCCATTTTTAAGTCCCGTCCTCGCTGTCCCGTGGGGGCAGGAGGTGGCTGCAGCTGCTCCCCAGTGCCTCATCCCAGGGCTGCGCAGGGGGGAGCACAGAGATAACGGGCACAAAGAAATTAAGGAAAAAACAAAAAGGCTCCTCTGGGGGCTCGGCTGCCTCCTCCCCCTTCCCCCTGCGCTCCCCCTTGTAGGGTTTTGTCCCGGAGCCCTCCTGGGGGGCCCCCAGCCCCTGGAGGCTCAGCGGGGGCCGGGAGCACCCATGGGTGCTGGTGTCCAGCCCGGAGCAGCTCTCGGCCCCCCCGGACCCCCGGGGAACAAGCGGGGTGCGCACGGGGAGGCTGAGCCGGGCAGGGGGACGCGACCCGGGCTGAGCTTGGGGGGGGGCGCACAGGGGTCGGGACGTGGCTGGGGGGATCCGGGGCTGGGATTCGGGCCGGGGGGGGTGGCAGAAAGGAGGGGGCAGGACCTGGCTCCGGGGGGGGGGGCGGTGCCGCGGAGGGGCCGAGCCGAGCCGAGCCGTGCGCGCCCTCACCTGCCCGGCCCCAGCGGGATGGAGGCGGCGGGGGCAGCAACCGGGGCAGGAACCGGCACCGGCACCGGCACCGGGGGGGGGGCACGGCCTCGGGGCCGCCGTGCCGCGGGGGGGTGGGCTCCGTGCTTGGCGCTGGCGCTGGGCTGGGCGCTGGGGTGGGCGCTGGGCGCGGAGCCCCCCCACCGCTGCCGCCCCGACGCCGCGCTCCTGCCGCCGCCGCTGCGCCGCCTGGCGGGGGCCGCCCTGCTCCGAGCCGCCGTCCCCCGCCTCCGCGGCGGCTGGAGCCCCTGCCAGCTCTACCGCTACCGCCACGGCCCCCCCGCGACCCCCGGCACGGTCCCCGGCACCGCCACCGCCCGCCCCGACGGCACCGGGCCCTGCACCCGCGGCTGGCATTACGCACTGCCCGCCGCCGGGCTGCGCTCCAACATGGTCACGCAGGTTGGGGGGGGGAATTTGGGGAGGGGGGAGGTGTTTGGGGGTGGAGGAGAGGGGTCCTGGGGATGGGGAGGGGGTGGGGAGGAGGGGTGTAATGGGGTTCCTGAGTTTGGGGTGATAGGGGAGGGGTCCTGGGGATGGGGAGGTTTGGGGGGTTTAGGGGGAGCCCTAAGTTTGGGGAAGGGGGTAAGGTTTGGGGTGGGTCTGGGGGTGTTCCCTGTGTTTGGGGAGGGGGGTCAGGGGGTGTTTTCCATGTTTGGGGAGGGGTTGAGGGGATCCCTGAGTTTTGGGGAGCTGGGGCACTCTGGGGCTGGGGGATCCTGGAGCAGGGTGGGGGATTCTGGGGAGTCCTAAGGGTCCCAGGGGGGTTGAGGGGTTTTGGGGTGTTGGGAGGGTTTGGGGGGGTCCCCAGGGTCTGAGATGGTCGGGAGGGGGGGCAGAAGGGGCCTGGGTCTGGAGGTCTCGGGGGGGCACCAGGCTGGGGGAGGCTGGAGGAGGTCGGGGGGCCCTGGGATCGTGGGTGCAGGAGGGGTCAAGGGGCGGCTGTGGGTTGGGGGGGCTGTGGGGAGGCCTGGGGAGGGTGTGAAGGGGACTGGGGGGTCCCTGGGGGACAAGCTGGGGGCCCCAGCGAGGGAAAGCCCTGGCTGTTCTGGAGGGCCTGGGGGAGAAGAATTTTGCTTGGGGGGTCCTGGGAACAGCCAGCAGACCCCCTTGAGGGGGGGGACAAGGGGTGGCTGTGGGGTGGGGAGCTCTGCTGTGCGGGGGGGACATGACAAAAACAGGGCTCTGGGGGCCACCAGCACCACCACGCTTCTGCCTGGGGGTGGGGGCCGCCCAGAAGCCCCCTGACAAAGCGTGGGGCTCGTGACCCCACCGGCGCCGTCCGTCCCAGCCCTGTGGGCAGGGGGGACTCTGCCGGGCCCCCCGTGCAGACACATCCCCGTGGCCCGCAGTGGGACCTGGTGTGCGCCTCGCGCTGGAAGGTGCCCCTGGAGCAGACCACGCACTTGCTGGGCTGGACCCTGGGCAGCGTCGCCGCCGGTCTGGCCTGTGACAGGTAAAATTGGGGGGTCCCTGGGGTGCTCCCCCCATGGGGCACCCGGCCCAGCTCACGCCCGGCCCCGCAGGTTCGGCCGCCGGCCCACCTTCGTGGTGTCCCTGGGGCTGGCGGTGCCCCTGGGGCTCGGCGTGGCGCTGGCCATCAACTTCCTCATGGTCCTGGTCGCGAGGATGCTCTTCGGGGCCGCGCTGGCGGGCGCCTTCCTCTCCCTCTACGTGGCACGTGAGTACACTGGCAGGGTTTGGGGTGCCGCGGGGTTTTGGGGTGCCGCGGGGTTTTGGGGTGCCGCAGGGTTTTGGGATGCTGCAGCATGCAGGGCGCTGTGGGACGCAGGATGCTGTAGGGTGCCCCGTGGCCATGGCACCCACGCTGCACCCCTTGTGCCCCCCCCAGGGCTGGAGCAGTGCGACCCCCCGCACCGGCTGGAGGTGACGATGGTGGCCGGCTTCTTCTGGATCGCCGGGGAGCTGCTGCTGCCGGGGCTGGCCGTGCTGTGCCGGGACTGGCGGGTCCTGCAGGGCGCCGTCACCATGATCCTGGCTCTGCTGGCTGCCTGCTGGTGGTAAGGACCCCCCCATTTTGGGGCTGGAGTGCGCAGGGGGCCAAGCCACACCAGGCAGCGCCCTGTCCCGGCACACCCTGCCCGGGGCATCAAAGCCGCCGGGGCTCTCCATGCTCCCCGGGTAAATGTTTGCTCAGGTTTGAAGCCGAGGGTTTCCAGGCACAGTGCGGCTCTGAGCCAGGCAGGGGGAGGTGGTGGTGGTGGTGCTGGGGGGGGGCCCAGCCCCCGCGGACACCCCGTGACACCGCCACTTGCCCCAGGTGCCCGGCGCTGCTGCTGGAGTCCCCGCGCTGGCTGCTGGCCACGCAGCAGCTCGAGAGGGCCAGGAAGACGCTGCAGGCGCTGGCCGAGAGCAGCGGCCGCGGTGCCGACGACCAAGGGAGCCTGGTGGCGGGTGCGTGGGGGGGTGCCTGGTGGGCTCCCCCCTTCCCAAACCGGCCGTGCTGGGGCTCCGTGGGGCTGTGCCGGCTCTAACCCGGTCCCACCGTGCGTGCAGAGCTGGAGACGCTGGCGGAGGGCTCCCCCCAGCCCCGCTACCACGCCGTCTGCGAGATCTTCAGCACCAGGGTGATCTGGAAGAACAGCGTCATCCTCGGCTTCACCGCGTGAGCAGCCGGGGGGACAGTACTGTGGGGTGGGGGGAGCGGCCCCAACCGGCCCCCCAACCCCCTTGCTGAGCCCCCCCCCCGTCCCACAGCTTCATCGGCTCCGGCATCCGGCACTGCTTCACCCGCAACCTGGCCCCGCACCTGCCCCGCTTCTCCTCCTACTTGGCGCTGGTGGGCGCCGAGGCGGTGGCCTGCCTCTTCCTCTGCCTCACCGCCGAGCGCTTCGGGCGCCGCGCCGTGCTGCTGCTCTGCACCGTGCTCACCGGCATCTCCTCCCTGCTGCTGCTGGCCCTCACCCAGTGTAAGGCTTGATGGGGGGGGCACAGCGGGACCGGGTGCTGGGGGGGTGGTGCAGGGTGAGCCCCCTGATGATGTCTGCTCCCCCCCCACCCTGCCCTCTCCAGACCTGCTGGACCTCATCGTGCTGACCCTGTCGGTGGTGGGCATCACGGCCTCGCACGCCGTCACCATGCTCAGCATCTTCTTCGCCAGCGAGGTGCTGCCCACCGTGGTCAGGTGAGGGGGGAGCCGCCCCCTCCCCAGGACCCTGTTTCCTCCCCCTCCTTCTTTTCTGAGTGCTTTTTCCCCCTCCCCTCCCCGCAGGGGCGCCGGGCTGGGGCTGATCGTGGGGGCCAGCTTCGTGGGCAAGGCGGCCGCCCCCATCACAGCCATCCCCAACAGCCGCGGCTTCTTCCTGCACCACCTGGTGTTCGCCTCCTTCGCCATCCTCTCGGTGCTCAGCATCATGCTGCTGCCCGAGAGCCGTGGCCGCGGCCTGCCCCAGTCCCTGCAGGACGGCGAGAGCCAGCGCCGGCCCCCCCTGTTCCACCGCCCCCCCCGCGAGGACCACCTCCCCCTGCTCGCCCCCCGCGGCATCCCCCACGACTACTCCCGCCTCGTCTCCTCCGCCAAGCGGGCGCTGGGTCCCCGGCACAGCCCCACGGACGCCCCCCCAGAGACGTAGCCGTGCCCCCCTCCCTGCTGCTGGAAGGGCTGGGGCGGGCAAGCATCACAGCGCTGGGACCCCCCCGGTGCAGCGGGTCCCCCCCCGTCCCCACGTGGCCCTGGGCGCAAAGCTCCGGGCTGCGAGCGGTGGTGGGGCTGGGGGCTGTGCGCCCACCCCCCTTGGGGCTGGATCCTGCCCCAGGAGGAGCTGTGCTGGGAGTCCTGGGGTGGGGGTGATGCCCCGGGGGGGGCTGCAGCTGCCAATAAAAGTGCCTTGTTTCTACACGGGTGGCTGGCGAGGCTGGGGTCCCGCCGGCCCCCTTGGTTGGGGTTTTTATTGGGAAGGGACCAGGGGGGAGGCTCTGTGGCCTCCCCCCTCCCCGCTGGCACACTGCTCGCACCATCAAGGCTCTGCTGGGTGTGGGGTCCCTCTGCTGCTGCTCTGGGTGGGGGGCACACGGGGGTGCAAAGACCCCCGCGGCCGGGCACCTGGTGCGTGCACAGAGCCTCCACCTTCGGGCACCTCGTGTGTGAGACCCCAAATTCCCCAGCCCCCCCTCCCGGCCCCTCTACTGCCCGTAGAGGTCAGCCAGGCGCCTGAAGCGGGGCCCCCACTCGCTCAGGTAGTCGTAGTCCTGGTCCTCATCCGTCAGGCTGGAGACAATGGAGCTGAGCGGGCTGGCGACGGAGCCCGAGCCCTCGTAGTCGTAGATGAGGGCGGTGTCGTAGGGGGGCACGCTGGGGTCGCTGTCGGCCGCCTCCAGCCCCTGCGGGGACAGGAATGGCATCAGCCCTGCTATGGAAAGGGAAGCAGGGGGGTGCTGAGCCCTTTCCCACCTCATTGATGAAGTCCTCGATGTCCGAGGGGCCGCTGGGCAGCTTGCGGGGCGCCGAGGGGGTGCCGGAGCGCAGCGGGGCGTCCCTGCGCACGGGGGGCTTGGCGCGGGGCTGGAGGAGCTGGGGGTGCCGCAGCTGGTTGATGTCGTAGGCATCCTGCGGGGAGCGGGACGTGTCAGGGCTGTTGGGGGCTGCGATGAGCCCCCCCAGCCCTGCCCGGGGTGCCCCCCATCACCTGGTCCTCCTCGCCGCCGCCCTGCTCGTCGTAGTTGAGGATGTTGTCGCGCATGTCGTCCCGCGAGCGCTGCAGCAGCCCCTTGCGCAGCGCCCGGCGGCGCCCGCGCACCCGTGCGGCCCCCAGCAGCGCCAGCACTGCGGGGGGGAGCGGGTGGGCATGGGGCTGGGACCCCCTCGGGGGGGGGACGGGGTGTGGGGTACTGGGCAAGGAAGGGACGGGGATGGGGCTGGGGTGGCGTGGGATGGGGATGGGATGGGGTGGGGTGGCCAGGACCGGGCTAATTTGATTTGGGGCATGGGATGGGGTGGGATATGGTGGCCAGGACCACGATAGGGTGATGAGGGACGTGGGTTGGGATGGGATAGGGTGGCCAGGACCGGGATGGGGCAGCGGGTTGCGGGGTGGGACGTGGCGATGGAGCATGCTGCTGGGATTTGGGTCCTGCACCGTGAGAAGGGGTTGGGGTACCCAGGAGTGGGTGGGGGGGCTCTGGGGGTGTCACTCACGCAGGAGCAGGGTGCTGCTGCCGAGGATGACCAGGAGAGCCTCCAGGGTGATGCCGACCCCGGCGGTGGCAGCGGCCAGGACGCCGTCCTCGCAGGTGCCGTCGCGGCCGCAGGGGCACACCGAGACGTTCAGCAGCTGCTGCTGCTCCCGGGGGGGGGTCCCCGAGTCCCGCAGCAGCAGCGGCAGCGAGTAGAGCCCCTCGGGCAGCTCCACCAGCACGGCCAGCACCGCGTGGGTCACTGCAGGGGGGGGCACAAGGGCTGGGGTGAGCGGGGACCCCCCCAGGCGACAGCGACCCCCCGAACTCCAGCCCTCCCTCACCATTGAAGCGGGTGATGCTCCAGTTACGGGCGAGCTGGGGGTGCTGGGGGCTGAGCTGGAAGTGGAAGGGGGCTCCGTGGGGGGGCCGGTCGTCGTCGGTGGCCCCCAGCAGCAGGCTCCCCCCGCGGCCAGGCCGCCCGCACACCACGCCGGCCGGCGGCTGCAGCAGGGGCGCGTGGTCGTTCACCTCCAGGATCTCGATGGAGAGTGTGCCGGTGGCGGACAGCGGGGGCTCGGCTGGGCAGGGGCGAGGAGCAGAGGGGTCAGGGGGTGCCGAGGGGCACGGGGGGGGGCTCAGGGAGGGCAGGGTGCTCACCATCATCACGGGCGAGCACCAGGGCGATGTACCAGCCGCCCTGCAGGAAGGCCGAGGGGTGCCGCAGCTCCCGCTTGGTGCGGACGGTGCCGGAGTGCGGGTCCAGCTGCAGCCAGCCCGCGGGGTCGTACAGCAGCGCGTAGCTGGGGGCACAAGGTGGGGGGTGCACCATCACCACCTCCCCTTCCCAAAAATACCCACCGCCGGCTGCACACCCGGCTGCCCAAACGCAGCGGGTGCCCAAAACGCAGCACTCACGTGAGGGTCTGCAGCTGGCGCGTGTCGGGGTCGCTGGCGGTGTAGGTGGTGATGGGGGTGCCCGGGGGGGCCCCCTCTGGCACGCTGACTCGCCGCGGGTTCTCGCGGAAGACGGGCGCCTCGTTCACGTCCCGCACCCGCACCTGCACCGTGGCCAGCGCCCGCGGGCTGCCCGGGGCCCCCGGCTCCAGCGGCTGCTGGTTCTGCACCGACACCGTCAGCTGGAAGCGGTCCCGCACCTCGTGGTCCAGGGGCTGCCGAGGGGTGGGGGGGACACACACATGGGGTGAGCGGAGCTGCCAGCACCCCCATCCCCGTCCCCAGCACCCCGGGTGCCCCCCTGGGTGCCCACCTTGGCCACGGAGAGCACGCCGTCGTTGGTGTAGGGGTCGGTGTGGATGGCGAAGGCGCCCTCGGGGTCGCCCTCCAGGATGGTGAATTTGGCCAGCCAGTTGGGCGAGCCGGCCAGGTCCTTGTCGTGCACCAGGACCCTGCCCACCTCCAGGCCGGCCGCCTGCTCCTCCACCTCCATGGAGAACTGGGGGGGAGCAGCACGGGGCTGGCACCTACCCCCCAGGATCCAATGTCCCAAATTGTGTCCCCCCCCCCCAGCCCACCCTAACCGCTACCTCCTCCTTGGTGAACTCGGGGGCGTTGTCGTTGATGTCCTCCAGGTAGATGACGGCCGTGGCCGTGGTGGTGAGCCCGTCCCCGGACATATCAGCCGCCTGCAGCGTCAGGTTGTACACCCCCACACTCTGCGGGGGGACCAGGGGAAGGCGCTGAGCCCCCCCAGCACCCACGGGGACGGCGTGTCCGCCCCTCACCATGGCTGGCCGTGCGCATGGACCAACCCGTGGCTCCTCCAGCCCCGGTGCCCCCATTTAATGCCCCCCCAGTGCCCTCTACCTCTCTGTCGAGGCCGGGCCGTGCGGTGCAGATCTCTCCCGTGGTGGCGTTGATGCTGAACATGCCTCCTGCGCCCTGCTCCAGGATGGAGAACCGCAGCGCCGCGTTGTCCGTCTCGGGGTCGTCGGCGTCGGTGGCCTCCACCGTCATCACGCAGGTCCCTACGGAGCACCCCCGGTGGGTGCCGGCACACGGGGGTCTCCTCGTGCCCCCCAAACCCCGGGTGGCCGCGGGGCCCCACCTGGCTCAGCGCCCTCCACCACGCGCCCCGTGAAGACGTCCTGGCGGAAGAGCGGCCGGTTGTCGTTCTGGTCCACCACGATGATCTCCAGGTCCGTGGGGTCCTCCAGCGTCACGCCGCCCAGGTCCAGGGCAAAAGCCTTCAGCTGGGGGGCACGAAGCAGGTGGGTGAGGGCTAAAGGGGGTTGTGGGGGGGCTGGGGGCTATGGGTACGCATGGCCAGGCCATATCCTTACCCGAAATCGGTCGTTCTCCTCCCGGTCCAGCATGGCGTTGAGGAAGACCTTGCCGCTGAACTTGTCGATGGAGAAGATGCCCAAGGGCTCCTCGTCCACCCCCGGCCCCTTGATGCTGTAGATCACCCCCCCCGGCTGCTGCTTGTCCGACTTGATCTGCCCAGAGGAAAGCAGGGCTGGGGGCTGGGGGCTGGGGGCTGCCCCCTGGACCCCTGGGGTTGTGGTGGGGGGGGTGCCTCACCCCCAGGGCAGGGTGCTTGGGGTGGGGGGGTCCCTGCACCCAGGGGAATTGGGGCTCCATCCCCTATGTGCTACATGGGGATCCCCTCGCTGGGGGGCCCTGTGCTGCCCCCCATAGGGTCCCCCCCCCCCAATTTTTTCCCCGCCTACCTGCACCAGGAGGTGTGGGATGCGCTTGTGGTTCTCCGAGACGCTGATGGGGGGGATCACCCAGGCCCTCTTCACCCGCCGGGGGCCCTCGTGCTGCCGCCAGCCGGGGGGGCTGCCTGGGGCTGTGCTGGCACCCTGAGAGGGGGGGGACACACCGTGCTGCCGAGCGGGACACGGGGGCTTCGTGGTGGCCACCCCCCCATCGTGGTGATGGGCACCCCAAGAAGGGGGCAGAAATGCCTGGCACGGCCCCAACCCATGTCAGCGTCACCATGGGGGGGGTCCGGGATGGGGTGGGGAGCACGGAGCTGGGGGGCTGCGACCAGGGCTGGGCTGGGGGCATGTGGGGAGACCCCCCCTGCTTCCCGCTTATCTGGGAGGCTGCTGGAGCTCGGGGAGGGCAGGGAGGGGGTGGTTGGATAATGGGGGGGTGGAGGGGGGGTCCCCGGGGGTCTGCTTGCCTTCTTTCCCCCCCCCCCCAAAGCTGTGGGGCCCAGGCCAGACCCCGACAGCCCCACACGGCTCAGGCCTGAGGCCGCGGTGAGGGGCACGGGGGGGGCTGTGAGTGAACAGTGGGGTGGGAGAGGGTCGGGGGGGGGGAAATCCGGCAGTGCTGCTGGGGGCGGTGAGGGGAGCAGCGTGTTTCTGAGCACCAGCCCCCCCCAATCCCCCTCTCGCCGCTTTCCAGCCCACACAGTGTGCCGGAGGCCCCCCCCTTGCCCTGGCCACCGCCACCATCTGTGGGGTGGGAAATGGCCCAGGAGGGGCGCGGAGCCTGCGACACCCCCGTCCCCATGCCCGACACCCCCCTCCCCATCCCCAAATCCCCCCTCCCCATCCCCAAATCCCCCCTCTCCATCCCCGACACCCCCGGAGACGTGCGTCCGCGGGGCCTGGGCCCCATCCCAACCACCCCCCACCCCAACCAACCCATTTTTTAGGGGGGTGGGGGTAAGTTTCAGCCCCCCCCCCCCCCCAATCCCTTACCCTGGCGCAGAGGGGGGCGAGCAGGCAGGCGAGCAGGAGCGGGGGCCCCATGGCCGAGCGGGCGCAGTCCGAGCCGCTCGCCGGCCCCGAGCTAAAATAACCGCGGGGCTGGCTGAGTGACAGCACATGTGCTGCCGAGCGGCCCGGGCCCCCCCCCGGCAGGGCAGCTGGCCCCACAGCCCCCCCCCGCCGCCCCCCGGCCCGGCCCGATGCCGCCCGGCTGCGCGCAGGGGGCCCGACGGGGCGAGCGGTGCGCACGGGGAGACCGGGAACAGGGGGGTCCGAAGGGCTGGGGGGGGTCCACGAAGGGGTCCCCGGGGGTGCTGTGTGTCCCCCCCCCTCCTCCTCTGCACGGCACTTTGGGGATGGGGGCTGTGCCCCCCTCCCCGCCCCGGGCAGGGCGCTGGGAATGCGGCAGCTGCCGCCGGGTGCGCCCCGGGGATGCCGCGACGGGGCGGGCGGAGAGCCCCGGGCCCGCTGCTCCCCCCCCCGAAAGCACGGCCCCGGCCCCCGCCCGGCATCGTCGCCCCCCTCCTGCTCTCAGTCTCCCCCCCCCGGGGGGGCTCTGCTCGCCCCCCGCCCCGCCGGGCCCCCGCGGCCGCGTTCCGGGGCAGGTGCGGGGCCATCTGGGCTGGCGGCGGGCGCTGGGCGGGGGCCAGGGAGGGCTGCGAGGGGGGGGCAGCGGCAAGGCTGGGGCCAGCACCAGCCCAGCACAGTCCCAGCCCCATTCCCATGCCACCCCATACAGCTCCAACCCCATCCCATCCCATATCCCCATCCCATCCCCATCCCATATCCCCATCCCATCCCCATCCCCATCCCCATCCCCATCCCCATCCCCATCCCCATCCCCATCCCCATCCCCATCCCCATCCCATCCCATCCCCATCCCATATCCCCATCCCCATCCCATCCCATCCCATCCCATCCCATCCCATCCCATCCCATCCCATCCCATCCCATCCCATCCCATCCCCTCCCGCAGCACCAGGGGGCAGCATCGCCCCGGCCACCGGCTCCGTGTCCCCGCACCCCGGGGGCCGCACCGGGGAGCGGCCGGGGGGGGGCCGGGCTGCAGCGGGTGCCTCCCTCCCCACCCCATCCAGCCCCGTTCCCTTCCCTGGGGACCCCCCGGTTCCCTCCCGCGCACAGCATCTGGAGAGCGCTGCGGGGCTGCTGCAGGGGGGGCAGCCCAAAGGAAAAAAGGCTGGGGGACACAGGGGGTCTTCTGCCCCCTCCCAGCTCCTCACCGAAGCCAAGAGGTGGCAGGGCTTCAGGTGGCCAGGGGACAGCAGAGGGGACATGGAGCCGTGCCACGAGTGGGTGAGCATCGGGCACCGGTGACCCCAAGGCACGGCTCAGCCCTGTCCCCATCCGTCTGCCCGACCCCATTTATCCACCCATCCTCCTGCCCTGCCACCCCACATCAGTGTCACAGCGGGGAGCAGCCCCGGTGGCCGTGGCTGGGGGTCCTGGCAGCTGACCCTGACCCTAATGCGCCGTGGCAGCGGGGCAGCCGAGCAGATGTTCCCTGCCACCGGCACCGCGGCGCGGGGGCACGGGGCGCAGACGTGATGGGCTCTGACAAGGTGCCAGCACCAGGCCGTGGGCTCATCCCGGTGGCACGGCTCCGTTCCCAGCAAGGCAGCACAGCCCCTGACCCCCCAGCCCCCAAAACCTGCCCCTCGAGCCCAGCCCAGCACAAGAGTTTTGGGGCTTGTGCCCAGCTGCGTCCCCAGTGCGGCACTGGGACCAGTCCTGCCCTAACGTGGGTGCAGTGGGGGAGCGAGCAGCCGGGAGCGTGGCGCTGAGCAGCGAGGTGCCAAATGCCGGCGCAGCAGCCATAAAGCCACCGGAGCTTCGGTTTTATACGGCCATAAAAGATAATGTCAGCCATAAAGCGTGAGCGTGGGGCCCGACGTGCCGAGCCGTGCTGAGCCCAGGGCAGGGATGAGTGGATGGGAGCACCCAGGGGACGGCCCCCAGCTCCCCGGGGACACCCCAACAAGGGGTGACCGGCACCGCAGGGTGCTGGCAGCTCGGGGCAGTGGGCCCATGGGTGCCCTGGGGTGGCTCTGGGCAGGGGGAGGCTGCAGCGGGGTCGGGGACGCTGCGGGATGGCCCCGTTGGTGGTGCCCGAGTTGGGCGGGCGCATTAAGGAGGCTACTTTGGGTTGTTGTTGTTGTTTTAATGGTTTTATTGCACGGTGCCGGGCCGGGCCTGGCAGGCCTTAATGAAGGAGATTGATGGCTTAATAGCCTGTAGCCATTACGGGGTAATTGAATGGTTGTGTACATATGATCAGACCGTCAGCGCAGACGTGGCTCGCAAGCAAAGTGACTGGAGCATCCCCGACGGATGTGGCACAGGGGGTGCAGAGCCCATGGCCTTGGGGACCTCCATTCTGTCCCCAATGTCTGGGCTGTGCTGGTGTCCCGGGGCCGCATCCAGCAGCGTGGGGAAGCAGCGGGGTCTCCAGGTTCCTCCAGCGGCACCAAGGCACCCAAATCTGTCCCTGGCCAACACAGCTCCAACCTGGGGCGTGGGGCACGGTGACCAGGTGCTTTAACGAGGCTCTTAATAAAATGCTGCCATCTGTAGGGAGAAACGAGCTGGAGGGGCTGGGAGCCAGACGCTGATCCCAAAGCCGGGGGTGCTGTGGCCACCGACCACCCTCCCTGCAGCAGCCACCCCCGGGGAGGGGACCCGGCGGTGCCACAGCCAGTCCTGTGCCGGGGTGCGAGTCACACTACTCATTTCAGTGTGTGACAGCCAGGTGTTTTACAGTATTTGCTACCTGTGATCATCCATCAAAGCAATCGATAGCGTTCCTGCAGAGTTTTATTAATGATCTTGTCACCAGGCTGGTGCTGGGTGCCTGGGGTTGTCGAGAATGATAGATCATTAAGAGCTTTTGCTGCTATTTATTCTCCAGTGACCTTGTCTCTCTCCATTGTTGCTTGCTTAAGAGTTATGAATGTGAGACATGATAATTTGATATTGATCTATTTGCTAAGTTAAAAAATTTACTGCATCGGTGATGTTTTAACAAAGGATCCGCTCGGTCCCTCCGCGGACCGGCGAGGGCTGACGGAGCTGGGCTCTGACACCGCAGCGCACGCTGATCGCCCTCCCAGGTGCTCGGGGCTCCGCCGACCCTAACGAAGATATTTAATCAATTACCCACGCTCCCCATCCCTCCCACCCTTCCTGGTGCCCCGTGGCTGGCAGGGTGAGCTGTGTCCCCCGCCCCGTGCCGGGGATGGAGCCGCAGGGCACGGCCGTCAGCCCCCGCGGTGACATCGATCCGGCAAAGCGTGCGTGAAGTCAAACAGGGACAAAGCTCCGTTTATGAAGGTAGGATCTATCAATACTGCCTGTCCTCCAGGAAATCGATGACCTTCAGACATGGGCGTGCACACACAGGCGTGCACGTGCAGTGTGATTTGTGCCACAGCTGCTCCCTGTCCCCACAAGCGGTGGTGCCAGCACCCCGTAATCGCCCCGTGCTGGGACCCGGCTGCTGTGGAAGCACCTTTGTGGTAGAGATGCTGTGGGTTATTCAGCACGCCCTGTATTTATTTGTGCTTCTCATTGCTGCTTCAGTTCCGTGGGGAAGCGGGAGGCAGCATTTGTTGGAGGCTGGAGGCACGGGGCGCTCGCTCGCAGCGGGTTATGGGGTGTCCCAGGGCACCCAGCCCCTCCGGCTCCCCCTCTGTGAGCCAAAGTTGGTGAGCCCGTGGGAAAGGGCAGAGAGGGAGGCAAAATCACCAGGCACTGCCACAGCTGGCTGAGGACAGGGGTTTAATGTGAGGAGTGATTTCAGCTGGTGACGAGCAGCACGTGGCCCGAGGCAGGGCTACAACAGGAATGGGGACGAGCACCCAGCAGAGGTAACGGGGAGCCTGGAGCCCTCCCAGCAAGGGTTTGGGGTGTCTACGGTGCAGAGAACCGAGCCCCACGCTCAGCCCTCACCTTTCTGCTTCTCACCTGTCCTACACGTGTGTTAAATGGAGCAGCTCTGTCCCATGAGTGCCTGCTGGCAGCACTCAGACAAAGGGGCAGTCCTGGCCTAGGATCCCCCCAAAATTCACCCCATTTCACTTCTGTGGGCAGGACAGCCCTGGTCCTCCTGCACGAGGGGTGAGCATTGCAGCTCTTCAGCCAAGGAGAAGAGCAGGCAGGGTGAATCTCGCTTTTATTGGGCTTGGTTTCATGGGCAGGAGCGCAGAGAGCCCAGACCTGCCCCTGCTGATCCCTGCTGGCACCCCACCAGCACCATTTCAGCCCTGGAAATGAGGTGGCAGTGAGTGGAGCACCCCCAGGCTCCTGGTCCCGTCCCGAGGCCGTGTGCTAGGCCGGGTAAAAGCGCTGCAGCAGCTCCTTCTTGTTGACTTTTCCCATCTGGTTACGTGGGATCTCCTCCACCACGATGAGCTCTGTGGGGATGGTGTACGGTGCCATGGTGTCCCTGCAACACAGAGGTGCAGACCATCAGAGCTGACCGAAAGCTGTGCTTCCAGCCCCTCCTGAGGCCTCACAAACACTGCTGGACCCACAGGGGATCTGCTCCGAGGCTTTGCATCCTGCCTGCTGCATCCAGCCCCATTGGTGTGGGCTGTGTGGGATCACCTTTGGTGCTCACACCCTGCCCATGCCCTAGGATGCAGCAGGTACCATGCACCCCAGCAGCACCCCAAAACCCTGCTCACCCCTCGCAGGGTGCAGGAGAGCCTCCAGCAAGGAGGCAGTGCTGTTAACGGGGACTCCTCAACCCTCCCCATTAGATGTGGCAGGGGAAAACAGCACCGTGGCACTAAATTGCTAAAACCGTGCCTGTCCCTGGTCCTGTCCCTGGTCCTGTCTCCGCACAAAGCCCCCCGGAGGCCAGCTTTGGGCTATGCTGGTGGCAGGGTGCCAGGCTGTGTGACAGCCCACAGGGCTCTGCCTGCTGCAGGAGGGAGGCTGAGCTCGGCGTGCCATCCCCGTGCCCTTTGTGGCACGCAGGGGGAGGCTCTCCTGCCTTCCGTGCCATGTGTCACCAGCCTGGGGCCGTGCCCAGCCCCAGCACCGCGCTGGCAGCGGCTCTAAGGCGAGGTGCCAAGTCTGCAGAGCCCTCACCCGCTGCCACCAGTACCCCCAGTACTCCCAGTACCCCCGGCCAGATGGACGTCTCCAGCTCGGGGTGGTGCCGGCAAGCGCGGCTGGGGGCCAGAGCTGTGAAATGAGTCACGCTGAAGGGGGACATGTGTCTCCTGCCAGGATGTGCGAGAAAAGGGCCAGGAAAATGTTAAGTGGCATAAAAAATAAAGGGGAGAGACAGGGAGAGAGGGAGAGGCAGACGGGGAGAGCTGGAGAAGTGCCTGCAGGGAGCAGGGCTGGTGCTGGGCGCACAGCGCCGTGGTCACCTCCTCGTAGCCTCGAGTGGGTTTTGCTTAAAGGGCTCTGGGGACTGCCACAGCTCCAGGGGTAACGAGGGCCATGGCCACAGAGTGGGGATGAAGGATCTGCCGGAGACCCCAACGTCCTTGCCGTGAAGCTCAGGGGTGAGCAGCCACCGTGGGCGCCGCATGGAGAGGCCACGGTGGCATCCACACCAACCCAGACAGACCGAGCCTGGCCACGAAGGGGAATCTCCGCTTGCAGGAGGACATCAGCATGAAGAAATAAAAGCTGCTGCTGGATTTGGCTGCCTTGGAGGAGCAGGAGCCCCGGAGAGCCAGCAGCCAGAGGGTTAAGGCGTGCACAGCACGCAGGGGTGGCAGCAGGAGGGACGCCCGGTGGGGTCCTGGCCCCTCTGCCCAAGCAGCGCGGGCGCAGGTTTGGTTTCTTTGTTCGCTTCTCTTCCCCCCACCACGCAACTGTTTAATCAGAGCAGCAGCCGGCCAGCTAGCATCTTCCCTGCATTTGCTAAATCGCAGTCCCCCAACTGTGATTTTTGCAAATCCAGGGGAAATCTTTAATTGGCTGGCTGTGCAGCCCCTGATGAAACAAGTGCTCCTGCCGCTTGCAAAATAGCGCCAGCCTCGCCAAAAATATCCGCAGCCTGGAGGAGGGAGTTGCCAGGAAAAGAAAGAATCTGCTATTAAATATTTTGCTAATGGAATATTAGCGATAAACCTGGTGATTCTGCTTCCTGGCTCCAGCTTGTGCTCTCCTCCTCCTGCAGCTGATGCCCCAGACCTCGTAGCTCTTGGACTGGTGAGCGATGGGGTGTGCCGGCTGACACTGTGCCGGGTGGCCAGCTGCTGTCTGTGCCCTGCTCTCCAGAAAGGCTCCGTGCAAGGCCAGTGAGCCTCGGTGTCCCCCCCATCCCCAAGCCCCTGGGAGGGGTTTCTGGGGTTAGCTGGGGCCCATTTATTCCCATTATCTCCCACGCTTTGCAGCCTCCTGGTAGAAGCTGCATTTCTCCCGTTCCCAGGACCCAAGGCACAGCGTCACTGCTGCCACCCCTTGTTCCTCCTCTGACACATCCCCAGGTGAGGGTGCTGAGCCCTGAGGTGCTGTCCTGGCCCTGCTGCCTGCCCCAGCCCTGCCTGCAGTGCCCTCAATGTGTGCAGCCCCGCTGCCTCTCACCTGGCCCACTCCTTCAGGGCGCTCACCGAGAGCATCTCGCCCCTGCGCAGCTGCACCACGGCGCTCACCCGCTGGCCCCACACCATGTCTGGGGGCCCGATCACAGCCACGTCTGCAGAGAGAGCACAGGACTCGAGGTGAGGAGCATGAGCAGGTCCTGGGGGCAGGAGGGGGCTCAGCACCACGGTGTGCTGGAGGAGCAGCGTGTGGAGGAGGATGGCATGGGATGCTGCGGCAGGAAAACACCAGGGGCTCCTCTGCTGCTGCCATTTCCAGGAGCAGAGCTTTGCCCCATGGAAAGGCAAGAAGCCTCAAGAAAAGCAAGAAGCCCCATAGAAAGGCAAGAAGCCCCACAGAAAGGCAGGAAGCCCCAGGGTTGGAGTGATTTGGAGTCAGCAGGGGGATGCGATGCACGCAGCGGTGTCGAGCCAGGGGCACTGCTTCCACCCCCTCGCACAGGGTCAGGCACAAGGTCAGCACAGATTTAATTACAGCCTCATTTCCAACCTCAGATGAGAGCTGCTGCTGACTTGGCACCCAGCGGTGAGCTCCGTGGCTTCAGCCCTGAGAGATGACTGGGGGCAGGTTTCAAATCCCGCCTGCTCCTCGCCCAGACACAGGGCTAATGATGGGAAGGCAGGGCAGCAGCCTCGGGGCACGAGCCCTGGGGTGGCCCCGTGCCAGCACCTCGGGGCCAGGACCCCACACAGCCCCGTGCTCCTCATGGGGCACAGCCCCGGGACCGTCCCACGGGGTTCCCACGCGTACCTGTGATGTGCGGGTGCGCGAGCAGCTGCCGCTCCACCTCCAGAGCGCTGATTTTGAACCCTCCATTTTTGATGATGTCCACCGAGGTGCGGCCCTTGATCCAGTACACGCCGTCCTGGTAGGCTGCTGTGTCCCCTGGGAAACAAAAGGGGCTGTGTCAGGACCGTGCCACCACCTGCTCTTGTTTCTGTCACCCCCCCATCCCGCACCCCAGGCTCAGATGGTGGCACCGCACGCAGGAATCGCGCTCAGCATCTGCAGAGCCCCCCGGGGTGGCTGCCAGCCTTCCCACCCAACAGCCTGCACCCCGGGATGCATGGAGGGGAGCAGGCATTACTTTTTTAGCCGGGGGAAAGGGAAGAAAAAGGCTGTGCAGCCACAAATCCTTTAACATGGAAGCAAAAAAGGAGCCAGCACCGCAGACGGACGCACGTCCCAGCGCGCTCAGCACAGCGCACAGCAGCAGGACCAGACTGTCCCCAGCTCCTGCCCGGCTGCTGGTGACACAAAATAGGGTGGGGGACGGTGTCAGGAAGAAGAGAGGGCCCGAAGTGAGACTTTGTCCTTCCTGCGGGGCGGGAGGCGGGGGAGAAGGCGCGTGGCAGGTGTGCTCTGGTAATTAGCCGCTCGCGCCGAAGCTGGGAAGATTGAGGAGAGAGGTCATGTCAGCACAACCTGGCTAAATGCTTAACAAGCTGTTGCACTTTGATAGCTCCTTAAGATGATTACTCACATCCTGCTAATAGAGCCTTTGCCAACCGGGGGGGGTGGTGGTGGGGGCTCGGGACCTCGCATTTCAATTTCAGAGCCTTGATGGCAGCGCCGGGGGGCCCTCGGCACTGCCCCGCGCAGTCTGTGTGCCCTAATGACATGCACCACCTCTGTGTCCATGCACCCGGCATGCTTCCCTTCTGCAGCTTTGAATGCTGCTGGCTGGGGCGTGCAGGCACGGCGACGGCTCTGGCAGTGGGAAAATTGCTCCCAGCAAAGGGTCTGTGGGCACCACAGGGCTGCGGCGCTCACCCCGGAGCTGTGGGTGCTGCAGGGGGGCACTGAGCCTGAAAGACCCCTGAGGCTCTGGTTAGGGTGCAGGCTGTGCAGGGAGCACGCCAGATCACTGGGTGGGCTCCGGGGCAGTCGAGATCTGGGGACTTTGTTGGGTAGCCCAGGGAAAAGCCTCCCCAGTGCCCTTCTGCTCCCTGAGCCCTGCGTGCTCCCCAGTCCCCCTCTCTCAGAGATGAGCTCCCCTCTCCTCTGGGGCCTCACGGTGTCACCCCACAGGTGATGCAGGTGCCCACTGGCTGTGCAGCTTTACAAATCTGCCTCCCAGCTCACCTCTGACACTCCACAAGGACTGCACGTGGTGCACGCAGAGGCAGCGAACGCTTGGAGCTTTGCGGTGGCAGGGCAATGAAAAATCACAATCAGTTCTGAAATTTGGGCCGTTCCCCAAAAGTCGTGTCCCCGTTCAGCTGGCACATGCCAACTGCCGAGCAGCTCCTCTCGCTCAGGTCAGCCAGGAAATGATTAATTGTTTGTGTAGTTGCCTGCCTTCCTCTTGGCACTCACGCGGCCGTGGATGTTGGGAGCTGTCTGGAATATTTTAAAGTTGTGAGAGAGTTCGAAACCAGGACTCTCTGGGTATTTGGCTGCTTGGGGTTGAAAGGAATTCGTGACTGCTGTGATAAACTGCCCTCTGTGTCCGGTATCACTGTGGCATGTGTGACTGACACAGGGCTGGAGAGCGAGCATTAATTAAAACGTGGGACAGGGGAGCCACAAGCTTTCAGCAGCGAGCTCGGGAGCTGCTTATACATGCAGAGGAGACAGGGAGAGGAGAGGGAATTCAGCGCTGCTTCAATGACATACAGTGCCCGTGCTGCTCTTCAATATTTAAGCACACCAAAGCTGCCACATTTGCATTTTTCTCCATGTCAGGGTGGGCAGAATGGCCCAAGCAGCGGGCTGGGCGCACGGGCGGTGGAGGTGTCCCCACACCAACCGCTGTGGCTACCCGGTCGGCTCACTCCCCCACCTTTCCTTACACCCAAATTCACAGCTGCACGCCCTTGAGGGGGTGGTCTGTAGGTGAGGTGTCAGCCACGGCTGATTTCTCTGCTTTTTAAAGCAAGCTGCTGCGGGAGCAGCTCGGGCACCAGGGTGGCAAACATCTGGGGCCGTGCGTTTCACCGCACAAAGCGGCACGCGCGACCCCGTGCACCGCCTGGCTTCAGGCACTATTTCCAGCTCGGGAAGTCTCCGTGTTTTGCTCACAGCAGAGGGACCCCGGCAGGATTTTGGGGCACGTCAGCACCACAGCAAAACCCCCGAGCTGGCAGCAGCCTGAGCTCCCAACCCCGCAGACTACCTGCGCCGGCTGTGCCGCGCGAGGCGGGCGCTGTGCCAGGGGTGGCGCAGGAGCAGGCTCGCTGTGCCGGGCGCCGTGCCAGGCTGGCTCAGCTGGGCAGCAGCTGGCTCCGGGCTGGCTGATGCCAGCATCCCTGCACGGCTGTCCCCTGCTGTCCCTGGCACGAGCACGGGCAGGGGTTGGTGGCAGCTGCCCCCGGAGGTGTGCGCCCTGTGCTAGAGGTGTGCCGCTGCCGACTGCCAAATGTGCTCCCTGTGCGCTCCCCAAGCTGTCACATCCCCCCCAAATGTTCACTGTGCAGCGAGGGGAGGTGACAGGTGACAGGTGATGGTCACTTCGGATGGAACATGGGAAGGGGGAGCTCAGCTCCCATCTCACCTTGGTCCCTGTGGCCCCCCAAACGTGGATGCCCTCCAGCCCCATCTGCAGCACTCCCAGCCCTCAGTGCATGGCAGGCGCCTCGTATCATTACCGTGCTCACGGGGAGCTCCTGGATGAGCTCTGTACCCCCCCTGTCTCTCGTTTTCTGTCTCCTCTCTCCTGCCCTCCGAGCGCCAGGGCCCTGCTGTCAGTCCTGGCACTGACAGGAGGGAGCTGGCTGCGCGTGGCGCCGCAGGGGCCGCCGTCCGCCGAGGACAGCCCCATTACCCTCTGCCCTGCACCATCTGCCACCAGCCGAGCACACCAGGACGGCTCCAGCGCTGCGCAGCCGGAGCGACAGAGCTTCCAGGCCAGCAGGGACCTCCCGTGCCAGCCAGACTGGTTAAAAGGATGCTGCTGTTTGCTTAATGGCTCTCCCCCACGTGCTGCCTCTGAACGGGGTGAAGAGCAGCGTTTCCAAGCCCGATGCTGCTCCAAAGTGCCGTGGCAGGAGCTGCTCGCTCCCCCCGGGTGTCTCCGTGCCCGACGTGCCCAGCCCCTGCTGCCAGCATCGTGCTCTGTCCCCACGGCTCCCCGCGTTATTCTGCTCCATTATGCAGGCTCCTGGCTCTGCGGGGCTGCAGCTTGCTGCTTCTCACCCCGCAGCCTCCAGGCGTTGTGTGGGTACCTCCTCCCGGGCTGGTGGGGGACACCGGAGGGGACGGGTGGCGTTTCTGAGCGCAGGATGGAGCTCTCCTGTTGTGAGACCACACCGCCTTCCAAACCACCTTTCTGCTGACCCTGCTTTCCGCATGTGGCTCCCAGCACGGGGACACGAGGGGTGCATGGATGTGGTTGCTAAAACACCGGGCTCAACACCTGCGTGGTCCTGCTCCTGAGCCACCCGTCACCTCTGCGCCCATGCGGCTGAACCGCTCCCAGATCCTCTCCTTTCCCCCCAGCCCTGCACAGGGATCACCCCGAGCAGCACCCAAACATCCCCATGCCCAGAACCCCCCCCAGCAGGGACACAGCAGCAGCCAGCTGCACAGGGAAGGAGCTTTTGGGTGATGAGACAGCTGCAGCCTGTGACACCACCACGTCTCCACCTCTGCTCCCCCGGGACACCTCCGCCAGGCCCCTTCCACCCAACAAAGCAGCAGTAGGAGCCTCTGTGTGCCGTGCAGTGCCAGCACCCAGGCACAGCTGATGCTGGCGAGGCCACGGGATTATTGTTTCCCTGACAGCAGCCGTCACTGCTACCTTTGGATGTGTTTCAAGACGCCCAGCGGGCATCTGTTCCGCGAGATGTTAAAGGCTGCGCCGAGCTGCATGCAGAGGAGGCTCCTGCACCAGTTGAGCCGTGGTGGGTGCCGTGGCGGGGCGGTCAGAGGGTGCTGTGTGTCACAGGCTGCAGGGCTGGGAGCCACCGGGAGGGACGTGCCCGCTGGCACGCTCAGGAGCCAGCTGTGGACATCCCCACCAGCCCACAGCCCGCGCTGTGACCACCTCGCACCGGCACGGCTCAGCCCTTGGGGGCCACGATCTGGCACAAACCACGCCACTGGTGCTAAGAGGCCTTTCCCAGACTGCCTTTGTCTTAAAAATGAGGCTTTTGGGTAAAGCATTTCTATTTATAGGGAAGGGCTGGCTACGGAGAGTCACTTGGAAATGTTCCTGCACTTCAGATGTGTGCCTTGCCCAGGCAAACTCTCCGAAGTGGCCGAGCTGCAATGAGGACCCTATTTCCCAACCCCAGCCCCAGAGATTTCTGCAGCGTTCCTTCAAGTTGCAAAATCCTTGTTGCAAAGACCAAAGAGCCCTTGTGGCCCTGCCAGCACCGTCCTTACAGCCTTCGGTCTGCTCACCTCCTCCTCCTCAGAGCGGAGAGGTCTCAGTGGCTGACCCGGAGCCCGGGCAGCCTCCCCAGGACACGCTGAACAAAGGCTTTTTGCTCCCAGGAGAGGAGCTACAGCAGCAAACGCTCCCCAGAGTTTCTGTGCTAACACCTTGGCACACTGGTCAGCTTGTTCCTGGCAAACACCGCAACGCTTCTACATCAAAGGTGTCCAGAACAAACATTTGAACTAACTATTGACCAGGAGACCGCTCGGAGCAATGAAACACTTAGCGACCTGGAGGAGTTCTGAGAGCAGGAATGCACAGGAAAAAAAATGAGAGGCTTCAGGTTAACACGGAGGACGGCGATTTAAGCCCATGCTGGATGCAGAGCCAGGACTGTGCTGGGAAAAAAACTGATGCTGAGGCACAGGCACTGCAGAACAGCGGTGGCATTGCCCTCGTAAGGGGTCAGGCTCCGGAGAGGAGAGGTGCTTGGCAGACCTCAGCCCTGCAGGTGGGTGCACAGAGCCCCTGGGGACAGGAGAGTGAGCCACCAGGGCTCTGGTCACCAGGGTGAGGAGGGTCTGTGGACGCCCCTGCCCCTCCTGCTCGCCGTGCCGTGGCGCTTTGCAGATCAAGGGCAGCCCTCTGTAACCCATCAGGAAACAGCAAAAGGTTTTGAAAGGGGATTTTATTTTGCTGAGGAACCAGAAGTGGGTTATTTCACCCTCCTGCCACGGGGAGCTGCAGAGCCTTGATCAGCTGCCACCGAGCGTCCCCCTGCGTGGGGCACAGCCCTCGCCCCGAGCAAATTGTGCTCCACGGGCCTCCTCCTCCCACCCCACGGTACCTGCGAAGTGATTTGCTCCTGGTGGAAGGTGCCTGCTGACCCAGCAGGTCGGAGCTGCTTGTTTAACAGTTTCCTGGCTGCCCGAGTGGCTCCTCCAGCTTGCAGAAGTGGCTGCACGCAGACGGCAGTGTGGAGAGCCCGGGAGGAAAGCAACGCCTGCAGGACCCCGGGGGTGCGGGGAGAGGGCTGGCAGGCTCTTCCCTGCCAGCAGGAGAGCGGGGTTTGAGCACTTTCTAATATTAATTAGACCTTTTCCTGTTAAGGAATCATGGCAGGTTTTGCAAATTAGCCTCGCCTTGCTGACACTTTGTGAAGAGCCCGGGCTGGTGCTCCTCGGAGAGCGCAGGGACTTCCCAAAGCCACTTTCCATGAGCCACGGACCTACAGGGACACAGAAGGGACGGGGACAGCCCCCACACAGTGCCCCTGGATGGGGTGGGATTGTTACACCCCGCTGCTCGGGGCGAGGAGTTTGCTGGGCTGGTGGCAGGGCTGCTCCTGCCCGAGGGCTGCCCGCACAGCCGGGCTCACGTCCCAATGCCAGCTGCTCTGCAATCCACACCCGCTCTTCAAGGAGCCTTTCAGCCTTTTTTTTTCCAATCCAAGGGAGGAATCCCCTGCCTCTCCTGCACAGCAACTCCTGATCCTGAGAGAGGAAGGGCAGAAGGAGGCACTCTGCCCCCTGCGTCCCCCTGCACAGCCCCGTGCCTGCAGAGCCGCCGTGCCACAGGGACGGGCAGGGGCCAGGCTGCAGCCCCTTGGGAAGCTTGAGTCGAGGCAGGCAGAATAAGCAATCTTTGCCCTTCTCTGGTGCCTTTCAGCCAAGGCTAATTAGGCAGAAACGGCACAGCTGGCAGGACAGCGGAGGGATGGGGGGAGCAGCCCTGCTCCTGTGCTTCTCAGGGTTGTGCATTGGCTCTGCTCTGCCTGGGAGTATCTCCCGCATGTCTCTCCCTCCACAGAATGGCTGTCGATGCTCCTGGTACATCCCAGGCCAAGGCAGAGCTCACTCTCTGGCAGCCATACATCAGTGATTAACCCGATGATTTATTTCCCAGGCAGCGAAGAGCCCGAGCTCTAATCCTGACACCCTCATCGGTTTGGAGAGCAGAGCAAAACCTGTGGGCTCACATCCCCTTGGCCTGAGCCGTGCTTTGCAGGCAGGCAGCATGGAGCTCTGCCCCAGGGCAGGACTTTCAGCAGAATGAATGCAGCCAAACGCGCACAGAGGCACGAAGGGGCACAGCCAAGGCTGTCGTGGCCATCCTGCAGCCGTGGGAGCAGAGCTGGCAGGCAGGGTGCTGCCTCTGGGCACAGCTCTTCTGGAGAAGCTGGGCAGGATCAGGCTCCTGCCCATGGATCAGGTCCATCCATGCTCCTTCCCTCTCCGACCACCAAGCTCCTGGCTTTGGGAGCATCCTGCAGCAACGAGGTCCATGCGCTCCTCGTGGACAAGCATTTCTTTTCTCAGGTTTCAGGTTTCCCTGCTCTTCCCAGGGCAGCTCAGCGTCTCCCAAATTCATATCACATGTTTATGTAGGTAAGGAAGCTGCAGAGCACGCAGTGACACCCCCTACCCTTTGTGCCATGCGCCAAGGAGAGGCAGGAGGGATCCTTCCAGCCCTGCCGGCACGAGCAGCCTGCACAGCTCCAGCCCCAAATGCTCCGAGAAATGGTGTCTTCCCTCTGCTGCAGGCTTCCCGTGGTTGGGAGAAGCCGTGGGAGGAGATACGGGGTGGACAAACACGTAGAAGGAGAGTGCTGAAGGACATCTATAGGCATTAGACAACCCGTCCTCCCTGCAGCGAAGCGCCCACCTTGAGGGACGGGGGGGAGGCTGCACGAGACGCGTGCGTTGCGGACACAAACCCTTCCCTCCCCTCCACACAATGAAAACCGCATCAATAGGTCCCCCATCTGCTCACATACATCACACACTTCACTCCAGTTTATTAGCTGGAATAAATCATAAATATTTCATTATACATCAACGACGCTCGACTCCGGGAAGGCGCAATCCATCACCTCGACACTCCTTGCGACCTGCCGCCATGCAATAAGCTTTCCAGTCTATTAAACAAGATTGATACAGTGTGCTGGGATGGACTAGGGGAATTTATTTATGGAGCGCTGGGAGAGGGAGGGCACCGAGCGCCTGGTGCCGCACGGACAAGCAGGAACCGCTGCCATTAGCCGCTTGGACCTGGGCAAGGGTGGGGAGCCGAAAATCTGCCCCCTAAAATCTCTGCTCAGCACCACCACGTCATCAGCATCATGAGAAGGGCAGTTCCTGCTTTTCTGTGGTGGTGCATGGGTTTTTCAGTGTTACAAGGGCTGTGTGTGCCCAGAAATACTTCCTGTAGTGCCAGGGTTTTGCTGCTCTGTGTGGCCTCTGGCTCCTTTTAATGCCACCCCTTCTCCTTTACTTATATGTGAAAATGAGATGTTCAACAGCTCCGTGAAAGCCAACAGCAGGCAGAGCAAAGAGCAACCAGGAGCAAGCCCCTCTCGGCCTCAAATACAACCTAAACACAACCAAGCCTTCCCTTCCCTATGTGCTGCTGCTGTTTCCACGCTGGCGCTCACGGAAAGCCCAGCACCAGCCCCGCAGAAACCTTCCCTGATACGCACCTTGCGTGCAGCTGCAGGTCAGCCCCCAATTTGGGGACTTTTGGGGACTCAGTCTGATCTACCCGGGGGAGATCTCCCCTCTCTGAGCCTCACCTGCCCTGGGGAGCAGCAGCAGCAGCCGTGCCCGTGAGGCCGTGGCAGAGGCTGACGGATGCTCAGCACGGCGCTGCCTCGACGCGCGGCGAATCCCCAGCCCCTCGGCGGCACGCCACGCTGCTGGGATTGATCGGAGGCAGCCTTCCTCCTGAGGGGGATTGACACAGCCTCAGCAAGGATGATGTATGCGTGCGTATCTATTTAATGAAATGCTAAATGATAGGCTAAATAACGGAGGCAACTTTAGCGTGATTTATTGCGGGGGGATGGATAACGTTTGTCACTGCTGACAGCCATCTTGGCTAGGAGCAGGCTGCTCCCGAGGTCACGAGCGCAAATTGTAGCTAATTAACGGCAATTAGCACTCCTGAAATTCTGGATTTTGGCCCGGTTTGCCTGCTGAGCAGCAGTGTGTGTCCTGTCTCACGCAGGTATCGGCCCTGGGCGCAGAAGGCTCTCCGCTCACAGCCCTTACACCCGCTGGGCCAGCAGGCAGGGCAGAGCATGGACAGAGCCCTGCAGCATCCTGCCCTTCCAAATGTGGAGCAGAACTGCCAAAAGATCAGCAACCGCAGCAGAGAAGAACTGGAGGATCGAGATAAAGCACCCCAAAAGCCAAGCAAAGAGAAGCCAAACCACCAAAGCCAACCACAACCAACGCCCATCCCTACTCTCACCGTTGTTTCCTTATGTCCTTGGACTCTCTCTTGAGCTATAAGAGGCCTCCAAAAGTTCCTGTTCAGCCTGATCCCCTGTGCGAAGTTCAAATCTCTCACTTCTGCTTTTTGCAGACATTTTCCACCCTGCTCAGAGCTGCTGAGTTCCCGGGGTGCGGCTCGCTGCAGCTGCGGGTGGCTGTGCGGAGCTGGCTGAGCCCATTTATCCTCACCCCTTTGCTTCAGCTGGTGAAACGCCTTCCCCATGACCAAAAATAAATGAGCTGCCTCTGCACGAGGACTTGGCGAGCTCCAAGGCACCGCTCTCGCCTCAGCGTACCGAGGGCAGCGCTGGGTTTGCGCCGCCGTCATTAATAAAGCATCAAATCAGCCGGGGGGGGCACGGGGGGAAGACAGAGATGAAGAGGGAGAGTTTGAAACTTCTTTAAAAAAAACATGCATATTAACAAAGCACCAATTCTTCATGAGGAAGCCGTCTCCCCTCCCCAGCACCTCCCAGGGCTCCTGTTTGCCTGGGCGAGGCACGAAGCCGTCGCACCGGGAGCAGGTTTCCGCAGGGAGAAGTGCCAGCACCGCGCTCCTCCGACCACAAACCCTGGGGGTGGCACAAAATCTGCAGTCAGGAGCAGCATCTCTGCTGGCACCGGCAGCCCTGACAGCCTCAGCGCGCTGGCTGGCAGCAGCCCTACCTATTTACCATCCTTTTCGCTGCCAAAAACCTCCGGCGGACCCGCAGAGCGGAAGAAAGGAGGGCAGAGCAGCAGCTGCAGCTCGGAGATACGTTTCTGTGGTTGAGAGCAGGAGAAGCAGCTTTCAGGAGCTGGCTGCTCCACTGCAGGTCCTGACCATAGGTACACGGTGTCAGGGAGCCCCAGCACTGGTGCTCTGGACACCCCCTTGATGGATCTCCTTGCAAAACCCATCCCAGAGCCTCCTCCAGGTCCAGAGCAAATCCTGAAGCTCTGCTTCACCCCCCTGAAGGCTTCACCCTCTGCTTGGAGGAGCTGCCCTGAGGGGTCTGGATGGAGACTCCTTTTCCAGAGGTGGCTTTCACATTCCCCAAGCTCAGCCCAGCACCGGGAGGCTGCTGCCTGTACTGCAAGCAGGATCTGGCAGGGTGATGGTGGGAGCCCTGGCGCAAGGGGCAGACATCCAAGGTTGTCCTTAAACCCGGAGCACGATGCAGGCTGCTCACAGCCTCCCCCCGAAGCAATACCTGAGAGTAAGAGGTGGCTGTCACGCTTTGCAGGCCACTGTCCGCTGAGGCAGAGCGAGATTTCGATGCTGCTACAGCTTTGTACCTGCATGAAATCTGGAGGTAATTTAATGGCTCACAAGAAAGGAAATAAATCTATTAGAACGGAATCGCTGTTTGTTTACGTATCTTGCCATGAACATCACCACGAGCAGCAGCAGCAGCAGGTGTATGTGCAAGCACCATTTATTTACATAATAAAGTTGCCAAGTAGATTTGTAGCTCAGGGGCATCCTTGCCTCTCCGTGCACGCGCCTAACTCCCATTAGCACTAATGGCAGCCGCTGTGTGCTCAGCAAGCCGAGCACAGACCCTCCGACTGCCCTAACGGCTCGTTCGAAGAGATGTAAGGCTGCAGACATCTCGATGTGTGGGCTCCTGTCCCCCTGACTCTGCCAGGTGATGGGAATTGTGAAGCAGCTCGGAGATGTTTCACGGTCCTCCCCATCTGCGAGAGCTGGCAGGGCCGCTGCCAAGCTGCATGTCCCGGGAGAGGAGAGGTTAAGCAAACGCTTCCCCTCTCTCAAAACTTCTGCAGAGACCCCTGGAGCATCCAGCGCTGGGGAAAAAAAAAAAAAAAAAAAAAAGAAAACCAGAAAAAAAAAAAGAAAAAAAAGCCTGGAATGAATTCCTGTCATGCTCTGCACAGGGAAGTTTGTTTGTATTCCGCACGCAGCAGAGCTGAGCCTGCTGTCAGAGCCACGCTGGGAGAAAGGGCAAAACCCTGCCGAGATGAAAGAATGCGAAGCACTGGTACAGCCTCCCCTGGCATTTACACCTGGAAAAAAAAATCACTCAAGGGCATCTCACAAAGAGCTGTGCTAATAAGGCACCGCTCGCTGACGTGCTGGGTGGCTGTGCAGCACGAACGGAGCTGTAGCGGTGCGGGGAACACCGGCAGCATCTCCAGGTACCTGGGAGGCGAAAGCTGCAGATAAGACAAATTTGATTTCCAACCAGAAATCCTGAGCCGTGCTCTCCCCCACGCTGCTCCCAGCCAGGGGCAGGGGGAGTCAGGGACCTGCTGTCGGACCGACAAGGAGCGCAGCTACTCCTTGTCTTGGCTGATAAATCAGCGATACCTTCACCTCTTGGCTGGGTTTTTAAAGGCTTCCTGAGCTTAATGCATCTCCCCGGCAGCAGGGCGAGAAGCCAGGATGATGCTCAGTGACCCTGTCAGGGTACCCTTGTACATCTCAGCTCCTTCACTGTCCTGAAGCCCATTCACTGCCAGTTACCCCTTGTGCCGTGCCCTACAGCCCCAACCCAACTGCAGGTAGTGTGCCTTGTGTCATCATGCAGATCTGCCTCTGCTCACCTGGGGACTTTTCTCCTGGAGCACCTGATTGATTAGAGCACCCTGCTTGGCACAGGAGAGAAAGAAAGACAAAGGAGAAGAAAGAAAGACAATATTTGCAGGCAGGGGTGGACTGACCTGCGGTGTCACCGAGTCCTGTAGCACCACACCTCCACAGGATTCACCCCATGGGTGTTTTTTCTGGTAACTCTATTTTGAAAGAGCAGATGTTCCGAGGAGAAAAAAGCACAGGAATGATGCAGGTCAATTTTTGTCCACTTTGAGTGAAAATCAGCTCTAAACACAGCTGTGGGAGTGCACCCAGGGAGTTGTGGTGGACATACAAGGTGGACCCCGGGTTGTACACCCAAGTGTGAAGCCTCGGGCTGTGCACTGGTAAGTCGAGGCTGTAGGAGGGCTGCTGATGGCTCTCACCAGAAATGCTCCTCACGCCCACGCTGACCGCAATGGGCAGGGGATGGGCGCAGCACTCACATGCACCATCCTTCTTTGTGCCCCGCAGTGCTCACCCGCTCCCAGCACCACCTCGTGTTTGCTGACGGACTCAGGGGACTCTCGGTAAACTCGCCAGGCTCATCTGAAGCTGGCAGCTCTCTAAAACCCGCAGATGAATAGACCCAGCAGCTTCAGCTTCAGCTGCAGACACGCTAATGGAGCTTGGAAAGCATCACCCACTGCGCCTCCTCCAAATTCAAAACCCTCTCCCCCCCATTGAGATGGGCACCCCAGCGGCTCCAAATGGCCAGCGGGCTTTGGCCGGGGAACACAAAGGCCCATCTCCAGACTGTTGTTTCGGGGCCTCGGGGACTGCTGCATATGGTCCCTGTTCCAGCCTTGGGCTGGCATCCGACCTCGTTACACGACATATGCCAGCAGACAAAGTCCTGGGCACCAGCTTTCGGCAGGGAGAGGAGAGCACCAAAAGGATTAGCAGGAAAGCCAGAGCTCAGCGGGGTTTGGTGGCCTTCTGAGGCCCATCTGCCCCTTCTCATTTCTGGGCCTTCCATGTCTGACTGCCTCAAATAAGGGGAGCAGTTTTGGGAGGGTTTTGGGGCTGGGACCAGGATGGGTGCACACAAGCACGGTGCTCCTGAGCGCACGGGAGCCCGAACACACCGATGGGCCTCACCGAGACACCCACGATGGTCCCAGTTTTGGGTGGTGGGACATTTCTAGTGCTTGGACCTACTGAAGGGACTTGTCCACGCTGCCCAGCTCCATCAGCTGGTCCCCAAAGACCTCACTGCTTGTTCTCCCCACCCCGCTGTGACTCTTGCACCGCCACCACCAGACCGCGGCTGCACGCCCTGCTCAGAGGGCACCACATCTCCAGGACAGAAAGCAGCAGATAAAACAGCCAAACCTCTGAACGCTCCCGCAAGCCAGACAGCCAAGACTTTGTAGGTTCACTCGTCATTAGCAGGAACTCATGGGTGACTGATATGACACAAGTAGGCTGGGCGGAGGGAGCCCCCCCGCTGCTTGCAGCCAGAATTACTGCAGATGGGTTTGCCCAGAGGACAAGCCAGAAAAGAAAATGGGTAAGTAAAAATGAAAAACGTTTTTTTTTTTTTTTTTTTTTTTTCGCATTAGCATTTAAATATTTATAGAAATCCCTGCAGACAACAAGATGAAAAAGAAAACTCAAAGAGTAATAAATAAGTAAGTGCTCCAAGGTGTGGCAGCCCCGCTGAACACGGCTGCCACTCAGCTGGTGGAACTTTGAAGAGCACGGCAGCCATGCGTGCATGGCTAAAAATAATAATTGTAATAATGAAAACCTTAGACTAAACCCCTTTGCTTTGGCTTCTGCCCTCTGCAGAACAGCTGAGGGATCAATTACACCTCAGCCAAAGACAGTACTACCTCTTCTTCTCAGCGCGGTGACCCGTCCCAGTCTCTCGTGAAACGAATTATTAAATAAAGCGGAGATAACGATGGGAGGATGTTGACTAAGAGAGGCAGCGGTGGGATACGGGGAAGGATATCTGCCTTAAATTGTTTGCTTAACTATCCAGGAGCCCATACTTTTGCTTACAGCATGATGCCATTAGTCGTAAGTAAATATGCTCTCAGTCATCTCGAGCGAAGCCCACAGGGATGACTTGTGGAAAGGAAAGAGCCCGGAGCGATCACGTCCTAGGATGCTCTGTCCCGGCTAACAGAGCGGGTGCAGAGCAGCAGGAGCCAGAGATGCTCAAAGAAAAGATGCTCAGCCCTTCTTCAAGCGTTACGGCCAGCCTGAAGTACAAACACCGACAAAAACATCACCACTTAGCAGAACCTGGGCTTGGGTCGTGCTGAAAATGAGCCCTCGCTTTCCTGGGCTGGGGAAAGAAGGAAATCGGGCTGCTGACTGCCCGGCTCACCCTGTAATCAGTTTGTGTGATTCCACCACCCTGCTCTGTGCTCTGCCGACGGCGAGGCTGGGGTATGTAAATCAAAGGCCAAAAGTGTTCAGCAAGCTAAACAGACCGCGTGGGCACCAGCAGAGTGCCTCAAGCAACAGGAAACAAGACAAACGAGGGGCGAGAGAAGGCCGGGGACACAAATCAGGCTGAAAAATGATAAATGGGCCGGGTGGAAGGAAGGTGTGTTTTCGACAAGCTTTTGAAGGGCAATTCCACCTCTGCACGCACCGCCAGCTCTCCTCGGCAGCACGGAGTGGCCAGGCTGCCCTCTGCAAACCTGAAAAGAGGTTGGATTTGGGGTGATCGCTTCAAAATCTTGTCTCTGTCTTACTCCTTTCCTACCCCGATGCTCTCCACTGGAGTTCTGTAAATCCACCCCCTCGGTCAGCTCTGCAGACAGCTCGGCAGTGTTCACCCTTCCTGCTGAAGGACTTCCCAAAGCCCTGTGGTCACGGCTCGCTGTGACAGTGAAGACACAACAAACCCTCCCCTCCCTGTGCCCGGTGCCTGAACCATGAGCACGGATCCAGTGAAAATCCCTGGGGCCCCGTTCCAGCCACGCTCAAGACGAGAGGGGTTTTGACACCGCCTGTAATAGGACCACGTCCCGACCTCTGCCGACTGCTCGGGGATCTCGCTCAGATGCTTTGACGCTGACCTTTCCCTACGGGGTTTTTAATTTGCCCCGGAGGAGACACGCTATTTATACAGCAGTAAGTAGCCACTCGAACAAAAGCTTTGCCAATGAGCCAGGAGGGTCTGCCAAGTACCACGAGGAAGATGATTGTTCAGCCCATTTCTTCCCCACGTCCTGTGCTCTCTCCTGCTGCCACAGACTTCCCCTCTTCGCCCCCTGGCAAGCCTGCAGTCCTCTTGCAGGAACCTGCTGTTCCCACGGACTTTCAGGTGGGGTGCAATCGCTCCACGCCGCTGGAAATCGGACTCGGTGCACTGGAGGTTCTCGAAAAAGCGCAGGGTTGGCATCCACGATGTTTGATAAAACTGGAGCAGGGCTTTGTAGGAGAGTAAACACATTCTGTGCCAAAAGCTGCTCTCATTTACAGCTACAAAAATCCAAAGTCACTCCGAGCTGCTGAAAATATCGGTCTTGCAAGCAGTCAAGGAATTACACGGGCTGTGTTTCACTGTGTTTGAATGATGCTTTGACTTTTAACCATCAGACAAAACTGACAACGTTGTCTCCTTATTGCTCAAGAAGAAGGAATAAATGTCTTTATGCTTTTACTTACAGAAACACCTTTTAAATGAGGACTGGGTGGGTGTGATCCCACCTCGCTGCTGGCCTGACTTCACTGGGCAGCACGAGGCTATCCCGTGGGTGCCTGCAGCCTCTGGCCCCATCCCATGCAGACCCAGGGGGATATCCTAAATCAGCACAGAGAGATGTGTTTGGGGTAGGTTTGGGATTTTTTTTTTGGGTGTCCTTTCATGTCCCTTCATTTGTGGATCCATCAGTGAAAAGAGGAGATGGAGCCTCGCACGCCTGACTCATGGGCTTAAACTACAGCACGGCTTAAAAAGAAGCTCCTTAAACCCAGCCTCAGAGGGAGCCAGCGCTTCATCCGATGGGCTTACCGAACTGATAAGTCACATCATCTGCAGCACATTATAATTAAGGCATCGTTTTCTTTAAAAATAGAATTTGCATTAACTGAATTTATGACTAGGAGAGACACTGCAAACAAACAGAAAACCTGCAGATTAGGATGCTAATGAGATGCATTTCTATTTATAACCTGCCTTGATCAGGCTAAAGTATTTCTGTTTCAGGTGTCAGTGCTACTCCCACAAATGTAAGCAATTCCCTTGGCAGGGAAACACCTGCTTGTCTCTGGAGACAGGCAAGTGCCAGGTACAAAAGTCGGTGCCAGAGGGATGAGGTGGGAGCTGCTCGCTGCTGCTCCTGCCCCTCTCCTTGCAGCCTGAGGGCAGGAATGGGTCTGGCCATCAGCTGCCCAGGGTGTTTCCTACAAACACCAGATTTCTTTGGGTGTTCCCCTCTGCCCGTGGGGAGTTCAGCCTGAAGGCAGACACCAGCAGGTCCCTGCAGCCAGCCCGAGAGCTGCTGGGCTTCTTTGCCTGCTTCGAGGGCTTCGATGCTGCAGCAGGAGCAGCGCCACGAGCCTCAGCACTCCGCACGATGCTCCCAGCTACACCGAGGCTTTTCCTGGCTGCTTGAGCTTGTAGAGCATCGCTGAGAGGCCTGAGCTGAGAGAAAGGTGTCTGCAGCAAGCACAGACACATGCAGTGTGCTGCTGCCCAAGCCTGGCAGCATTTGAAAGGCTGCCAGGACTGATGGGCGCTTCTCGTTTCTCCTGGTGATGTCTTACTCCAGATTAATTTCTTTCTTTTTTTTTTCTTTTTTTTCTTTTTTTTTTTTTTCCCCTAGATCTCCCTCTTTCACTGCAGAAATCCAGAAGGAATAAAGATACAGAAATAAAGGTCTACCCTGCTCTTCAGCCTTCGACAGCGCCATGTGGGAAGTCTTTGGGGCAGTAGGGATTCTGGTTAAAGTGAGCCTGGAGGTTTCGTGACCTGCACAAGGGGGTCTAGCCCAAATTCAGTGATAAAACCGGACTCGGCAATGGGAAAAACAGCCACAAAGTTGTTTTTTTTAAATGAGGCTTAAAGAAAGAAACTTAAAAGACATGAGTCATCATTTTGAAGTGTGCATCAAACAAGTTAAATAACTCTTACTTTCTTAACGACATATTAATCAAAGTGCATTGATTCCTGAATCAGATGCTGTGACCAACAAGCTTTCTATCTTCTCCATCCTGATGCATGCATTAAGAGAGTTTTACTCTGACAGATACAATATAGCAATCAATAAAATCTTATTATATGGGGCTGAGATACATGGATTTGTTGCAGGATTTATGCACTGCTTTCAAGCCTGGTGCTATTTCATGTCTCAGCCTTAACCTGTAATTGAAAATAAATCTCCCTGAATACACCAGATTCTAATTTTCTGGATGTGTGGGCAAACGTGAATGGAAGCTGGCCTTCCCTGGGGGAGCAGGCTGCTCTCTGAGCCTGTCGTTCCCTGCTGAGCACAGCACCGTGCTGCCAGATTCCTCTGCAGGCAATGCTCAGGCTCCTAAATCCTCCGTCCCCTTGTTCACAGCTACAAGCAGCTCGCTGCCTCCTGGGCAGGAAAAACTCAAAACCTGCCAGCACCAGAGCCTGGCAATATGATGGGACAGAAGAACAAAGATTGGGGATTGGGATGACCGCGGTGCTGGGAGCTGGTGTTTGTCTGCTGCCTTCCTCCAGCTCCCCGGGGTGTGCCCGGTGATGCCTCAAGGGCATCCAGGTTTGCTCTGAGATCACCTCCTGCCTTGCAGGACAGCTGCAAAGGGGTCTCAGCACAGCAGACAGACGGCTGCAGGCATTTCTCCTCCGGGTCTGCCTCACCCTCAGTGCTGCGGAGATGCACGACAGCAGGTGGATACCCAGCAGTCTCCCTGGAAATGGCCGGAGGGGACTTTGATCCAAGCAGCTCTGTCAACAGCGTTAATACAATAAAAATAATCAAATTCACTCGAATGGAAATGAGAGCCACGGAGAGATAGGCAGACGACGGTGCGAACCCAAGGAAATAAAGGGGAAGGGAGCAACAGTAAATCACCGATGCCACACCAGGAGCTCGGGTGCTTCTGAGAAGAGCTGAGATCTTGAATTCATCAAAAGGTCACGGCAGCACCATGCTGCTTTTCTTCCTGTAACACACACACACATATTTGGTCCTCCTCCAACTGCAGGCACGGAGCAGGCACATTGGCAAAGGGATCTCTGCACAGGCTCCCTGCTCGAGGCACACGTGGTGTTTGCCTCTGGTCCCCAGGGGGAGGAAACAGGTCTGTGATTGTTTCACCGAGCTCCTCGTCTCTCCCAGATTTCCCCAGAAGCAGAGCAGGGTGTGAGTGCTGGTGGCCAGAGCCTGCCCCATTCATTTTTCCTCCTGTCACGGGGGGGAACGGCCATCCCCAGTGCTCAACCTGATGTCGCTTCCTTTGGTAAGACGGTTTCGTGGGAGAAAAAGAGATTTTAATAAAAGAGCTGTCAATTGAAAAGGAAAATGACTGCTGCCATGCGAGTGTTGGGTCTTTTTTTATTTTGGTTCATGTATTTTCTGAAACAACACTCGATGGCTTGATTTACAGGAACTGCAACCAGAAACAGAACTGGCCCGAGGAAGGTACCGGGAAATAGATGGTCTGCAGCCAGAGAGGACTTAAAAATGAAAGATCCCTTTGTGAGTCTGAAACTGCAGAAAGCAGCCTGGAAAATGACCTGATGGAACACTTCAGGTGGTTTGCAAGTTTTGAGCATGACCTGTCACTGCGGGAGCACGCCTGGAAGGGGAGGAAGAGGCGATGGGGGAGGCAGGGAACGAGCTCTGGTGATGCATTCTTGGCTCTGTGTGTGTGCAAACTCTGAGTGGAGGTGCCCCAGGGTGCTGACCCTCAGGAAAAGCAGTAATACGTGCCCCACGTGTGGCCCTGGACCTTCCCAGATGCTGGGCACCCTGCCCTCGTGCCCCGTCCCCGCGCGGTGCCACAGCAGCCAGCAGCCTTTCTGGTGGCACAGGCACCACGAGGCGCAGCACGAGCAGCGCTCGTGGTTCCCTTGCAGTAATTACTCTTCATTTGCTGACCCGCTGCTTTTTCGGAGTGCCATTAGCAATCAGCAGAGTGCTAAATTCCAGCTGGGGAGTTACCCACGCTGCCTCCAAGCTCGCTCTCTCCAAATCTCGTCCCTGGTGCTGAGCGCGCACCTCTCTGTCCTTGGGGACCTGCACCCTGCCAGCTTGGTCCCCTCTCCAAAATTAACCACCTGAAGGCTGCCGGCAGGGCTGGGGGCAGGCAGGGCGAGCTGGCAGGTCTCTCTCAGCACCACCAGCCTTTTTTTCTTGGAATAAAACAGCCCTGACGGCCTGGCAGTGAGGAAAGATGGAGCAAGCAGTCAGGAGAGAGGGGAAAAAAAAAAAAGAAAGAAAGGCAAAAAGAGGGGGAATAGGGTGGGGAAGAGAATGAAGAGGCTGTCCTCCTCCCGAAGCTGCTACCAGGGGTACCAGAGGCTGCCTGCACGGGGGCTGCTGCCTGTGGTGTGTCCTCAGCACCCTCCAACCTGGTCCCAGCCCCAGGCGAGTGCCTCCGCTCCCCTCTTTATCCCCAGCTCTGCGTCTCCGCTCGGCGAGCGAAAGGGTTAAGTTTAATTTATACTGATTTCTATTTAATATCATTCTCTCCCCGTAGGAGCCGGCAGCTGTGAGCTGATTGTACTCTCTCATTATGCAGTCTGTATCACTAATGGCCTGTGACAAAGGCATGCCATCTTCCAGGCCTTACCCCCGAGAGCCAATTAAACACACATACTCCCTTCCTGTTTGCAGCGCATTACAATGAAATTAAACTGAATTTCAAAATCATTTTCTCCTAAAGACATCTCTTTGCAATAATTAATGCATGCTATTCCTTTGCATCTGAAATATTCATCAGGAGCCTTGACTACAAAAATTTTTAGAGCTGATTGCCCCGCACCCGGTGCTGTCTGCCCCTGCTCCGGCACCAAACGTGGCCCTGGCCTGGGATCAGGACCTGCGGTGACACCCCCGGCAGGGCAGCCCCGTGTCTGGTTCAGAGCAGCCGTGATAATAAATCACGGCGTTGTCACAAATTCTCAATAAATACGATTACAGAGCGGGCATCAGAAATCCACCCCGGTGCCCCTGGCTCGATGGCACCGCTAACGCGGGGTAAAAGGGGAATGGGAATGTCAGGGCTGCTTGTCCGTGAGGGCTAGGCGGACAGCAGGCATCCCACCCTCCTGCACTGCCAAGATTAGGGGACGGTTGGGCTCAGCACCACCAGACAAACGCGCTGCGGGCGTTTATCCCAGCGTCCAAACCGCTTGTGGCCGGT
Source organism: Aythya ferina (assembly GCF_964211825.1). Taxonomy (NCBI): domain Eukaryota; kingdom Metazoa; phylum Chordata; class Aves; order Anseriformes; family Anatidae; genus Aythya; species Aythya ferina. The sequence goes on from NC_140308.1 coordinate 1,563,160, forward strand.
GGCAGAGGTGGCAGGAAGAAGGGTGGCCAGAGATACGAACCGACCGCTCAAACGCTGGGACCAGAGCCTGCAGAGCCATCTCAGGGCACCGCCGTGCTCGCTGTGGGCACAGGGCTAGTTTATAATTTAATCCAACTCGTAGAGTTGTCCCAGGGGATGGGAACCTCTGCCCGAGGAGGCCAAGCTCTAGCGCTGTGTGCGGCGCGCTGCACGCAGAGCGGGAGGCGTAGATCGAAGCACATCACTTATTCATGGTCTGTCACGTCTGTTCCGCTTGGGAAAAGCCTTCAGCACAGCATCCTCCTGAATTTGTTATCCCACATTACGGACAGGATCAGCCTCAAGAGTTCCCCTTCGAGGCCTTGCCGCCCCAGCCAGGGCTGCTGCAGGTAGGGGCAGTCGGGGCTACACCCGCTGCCAGCAGAGCTTGGGCATAACAGGATGTTTTTTTTTTTCTGTTTGCAAACATTAGATAAAATCTACCAAGGTGTGCCACAATATATATCATTGCTATCTGGATATTATCTTCTGGTGAAATCTGGTGAAATTTGATCCAAAGGAATCAAACACCAGAGGTGTTCCCGTTCCTGGAAACGTTAAATGTCTCAAAACCATTCCTTATTCCCAGTCCAAAGGGCAAACCCCAGGAACACCCAGGAAAATAAATAAATGAATAGATAGATAGATAAATAAATAAGTAAATTAATTAATTTCCTTTGCAATTCGGAAACATACCACGTAAAATAACATGAGCCCCAGATTCAAAACAGAAGGTCTCTATTTGGAAGACGCAGACCTTTCACTCAGAAAACTTTCAGAAGGTGACATCCTGGCAGTTCTGACACCTTCCCAAACTGTTCCCCAGTTGGGGACACTCACCATGATTCTCCTCCAAAAAGCTCATTTAAACTGGGCCACACCACGACCTGTTGTCAGGTGCTGAGGGGCAGGGCTCAAGCCCCCAGGAAGCGTGGTGCCGCTGCGCTGCGTTTCCAGCAGCAGCCCCGAACATCCCCCATTCCTTGGCTGAATAATTAGGGCCAGTGCACGTGAAGAAGCGAGGTGAACCCAGATCCCATTCTCCAGATACAGCACAGAAAACAACCCACCTCCCTGGTCCGGGCAGGGCAGCACAGTACCTGTTTTGAACCAGCCATCGGGCGTGAAAGCGTCTTTTGTTTCCTGGGGTCTGTTCCAGTACTCGCGGAACACCGAGGGCCCCCGGACGAGCAGCTCCCCTTCTTGGCCTTCAAGACCTGGAGTCACCTGCAACAAAGCAGGAGGGAATGTGAGGGAATTCAGCCAGGGAAATCAACCCATGTGGCAGCCCTAAAAATCCCCTGTCTCTGCTCGCTGCCCTGGAGCCCAGCGTGGTGCAAGGAGAGGGATGCTGGCAGGGGATCAGCAGCACGCAGCGTGGTTTGCAACCTCCAGGCTCCCTGTTTGGGGCATGCACCCCGTTGGGAGCCCTGTGGCCATCTCAGTGACAAGACCGTCCCTTCCCGTGGCAATTAGGATGAGAGAAAGTCACAGAGGTTTCATCCTGAAAGGCTCCCACGTCCCAGACAAGGACACGTCCCGTCCCCAGAGCTCTGCTGCCCTCCAGGCGTGTAGCTCCAGCCGTGACAGCAGCAAGCCAAGGGTTAGTGGCCGGCTCAGCCTTGGGAGTAGCAGCCACAGGGGACGTGGCCACCAGCTGCAGCACTTGGCCCTTGCAGCAACCTGTGGCCGGGCTGGCAGCGGGGACAACCCCTGCTCTCCCCGGGGGAGGCAGCACAAATAGATCCCCTGCTGCAGAAACGGGCTGCGGCGTGGCGAGGGGAGGGCAAACCCAGGCAGAGCTCCAAAGCGAAGCCAAAACTGAGCTTCCCGGGGAGCTGCTTCACCAGCCGAGGGAGGGTTTGGCCTCCCCAGCTCTTCTAGAAATATAAAATGGGCTAAAAATGGGCTACAGGCTCAAAGTCACAGCTTTCCCGCAGCAGCTGGGAGATCGGGTGCTGGTGGTGGCAGCACGAGCGCCTCGTGCCCCTCGCGGCTCAGCACCGTGCTCCTGCAGGCAGGAGGAGGCAGCAGGACGAGGCACAGCTTCTGCTGTGTTGATAGAAACCTTCGCTTCCCCAAACTGTCAATCTGACACTATTTATTTATTTTTTTCCCGAGGAGGTGGCAGGAAACACCATCTGATTTGTTCTCCGGGACGCGCGGCATCTTTCGGGCGCACTGCGAGGCGGCGGCTTCTAGTGACAGCTCAGCACCCTGCAAACCTGCACGAGGAGGTTTTCTATGGCAACAGGACCGAATCTCCTGCTGTTATGGAAACTAGAGAACCACGGGGAGGTCGCAGACCTGCCTGACATGGCACGGTGTTCCTCTCTCCTGCACGTAATCTGCTCTGCAGTTCCCAGGCTGGGAGATGAGGCAGTAGCGGCGCGGGTGTAGCAGTGCCTGTGGGACCGTGTTAACCTCAGATCCTTTGAAGGGAAAATGTGCAGAAACCCCACTGTGAGAGGTCACTGCAAGAGCTGCTGCAGCCCCTCGTGGAGCAGGTACCTAGCGGCAGCTCCCTGCCCCTCTGCACTGGGGCTGCTGCAGCACCGAGGTTCCTCTGGGACCCCGGAGTGAGCGGTGCCAAAAACGCGGCCACGAGGGAAAGCAGTAACAGCAGTGCTGGAACACCAAGCGGAACCACGGATCTTTGTATCTCTGCAGTCTTTGATGGGAACAAAGCTTTCCTAACGGAAAATGCTCAGAAAGCTGCTTTTAAGGCACCGTTTGTGCTTTAAGTCACGTCGTCCTGATGTGCTGTCTTGGAGGACGCGGTGACACGGGGCTTTCTGCACCAACAGCCCGGGCACTCCGCAGAGCTGCCACCTCCTTAAATGCCAGGAGCCGGACCAAGCCCCCAGAGTCCTCGCTGGGTTTTATTTCCACCACCTAGGAGATGCTGCAGGATAAAAAGCCTGCTACTGCTGATGAGGGGAGCTCAGCTGAACCATGGCAAGCTGATGATGGTGCCGGACCAGGGAGCCTCAGGGGACCTTGGAGAGGGAGCCTGAAGACCAGACGATGCACGGGCACAGAATCACTTGGGGTCTGGAGAGCCCAGGGCCAAACCTTGGCACCTGCATCCGCAAAGGGGCGCAAGGCACAAAGTCTGTGCCAGGGGGCTTGCAGGAGCCGCAGTGGATGGGGCATGCCAGCTGTTTTGCCACGTGGCCCTCCTTTTCCTGCTGGCCTGGCCATGGCACCACAAACCAAGCAGCTTCCCTGAGCAATTCTGTCAGCCCGGTGCCACCGGTTTCAGCTTTTCCCCCTTGGGAAGCACACCTGGGGAGCACTCCCCAGGCCAATCCCACCCCAGGCGCCCTCCAGCAAGCCCCCCTGCACCCCACTCACTGCACCCCAGCTGGAGAGGACACACTTAAATCCTCCTCACACCGCAGGCACTTTAATCACCAGTGTGAGCCCCAGCACCATTCCCTGGAGCCATCAGCCTGCCTCCAGCTCCCCAGAAAGGGCTGGGAAGGGGGGCAGCAGAGGTAAGCACCCGCGAGGACCTGCCGACAGCTGCCTCGGATTCCTCCACATGCCCTGCCAGATTTGATGTCTCGCTGAAGGCGAGCAGGGATGTGAACGTGGCCATGCCGAACACCTCTGTGCCCCCAAGGCAGGGCACGGCACCACCACTGCCCCGGGGACCAATCCTGCACGGCGTTTACCTGCCCGCCGCCGCTTCTGCTGTGAATCAAACCTTGAACGAGCTCCAAATTCCCTGTCAGATCGACTCGAATTTTGGCAGAGGCTCAACCCACGTCTTATCTAGAGCAGAGCTCCTTGGCAGCAGGCACCTCCCTGTTGTGTAATTTAATGATGTTATGGCTGGCTTGCAAACAGTAAAACAGAAAGGCCGTGACGTTATCTTAATAGGATTTTGCTCGCTGAACTCCGAATGTCACTGGCATTGCTCCCCGGCGTAGCGGAGAGGACACAAACCGCCCCAGTGCCAGCAGCCCGGCTTGCCTGAAAACAGCATCGGTAAAAATTCAGGGTTCGAGGCACTTTTCTGCTACAGCCTCTCGCCTCTGATCCCTGCTAGGACCACGGGTACGCCCCCAGCCAGCCGGCTGCATGGCAGGGAAGCGGGCGTTTCGGCGGCAGCGGCGTGGCTAGCTGGTTTGTTTCCTTTCTCCTCCAAATCTCAGCGGTCCCCGTTGTTGATACACTGCAACCGCGTCACAAGCAGCTGCTGAAAAGCATCAGCTTGCTAATTGCACTGATATCCTGGTCTCCGAGTGCCACATCGCGATGCACGTTTCGACTGCTTCCATGCACTCGAGCAACTTTAAAAGGGAGCCCCCCCACCCTGTGCCCCCGGCAGGCTGCTGCTGCCCCAGAGCTTTCCGCTGCAAAATGCACCCGGCGAGCTGAGCTGGGCCAGCCGGAGTGCCGGATAAGATTACATTTTCCACGCACGAAAATAAAAGGTTGTAATAAACCCTTTGAAGGGGTAAATCCGGGCGATTATGAACTGCAGGTTTTCGCCGCTTCCATTTTACCTCTTCATTAGCAGGAAGCGAGGGTGGCTGGTAAATAGCTGGGAATCCCCACTTGGCAAGCAGCCCTGCGATTTGTTCAAAGTGGCCATTTGTTTTCTTGTGGTCTCTGATCTGTGCTGTGCCCCTCTCCTCCGGGAGCTGCAGGAGAGGAGTTTCTAATGGACGGTAATGGAATTAGTTGCTTTTATGGAGGCAGACGTACGGCAGCACGGCTTTCGCTGGGAAGGAGGGGAGGCACGGCAGATGCCTGAGCAGAAACATGTGGGAGACAAAGCGAAAGTTGAAAGGCAGGTCTGGAAGGAGAGGTAATAACTTTTTATTAGACTGATAGAGCGGGGAGGAAGACAGACACGCTTGTAGGGAAAAAGAAAAAACAAAAACAAAAAACCTTCTTCAGGATGGAAACAGCAGCAGGATGCCACCGGTCGGCGTCTGGAGGAAACGGCCAACTTCCACCAGACCTCTCCTTCCCCCCAGCCCCAAAATAATTACCTAAGCCTCTTCCCTGGGTGAGCACGGAAGGCTCAGGGCTGCAGATGAGAGCACCTGCTCTTAGGGGTGCCCACCAGGGATGGCACAGCCCTCACCGAGGGGAAGCGCAGGGCTGGGTGGGGTGGGGGCAGGAGGGCAGCGCACGGGGACCCTTCATGCCCTGAGGGTCTTGCATCATTTTCCTTTCATTCCTCCCTGCTTTTCCTTCTATCCTTGGGTCTCCACTCCGTGTTTCACCCCTCCTACCCAGCCAGAGCCTGGTTTTCCTTCACAGCCCTCTTCCTCCACCAGCAGGGCTGCCAGAGCAGGAGGGAAGAGCCCAGCGCGCACGGGCTGGGCACCGTCACTGACACCAGGAGGAAAAGCAAAATCATGGACATTTGGGGGGAAAAATTGCTTTTGCAACGCTGCCTCCTCTGCCACAGCCGGTACCGTGCTCCTCAGCTTGGAAATACTTGGCGCTTTCCCCACCTTATAAATAAGTGATTACTGTAATCAAAATAATTAAGCAACCCAGCCTTTTAAGTGACTAATAGAAGACAATAATTTATACGTGCGAGGTTTATGGAAGTGATGGAGCCCTTTCAGCAGTTCTCACAGAGCAGTAACTTTTTTAAAAGCAAACAAGCAAACAAAAACCACACCAAAGCAAGGAAAATAAGGGAACAAATCCCAGAGGAGCAGCAGGAGATGGTCTCACCCGGGGGCACGCTTGGCACCAACTGCTCCCATTTTCGTGGCCACTTCTGCCTGCTCAGCTCGATGCTGGCAGCCTGGGGAGCGATGCCTGTCCACAAGCCATAGCTTCACGAACCCACATCCTATTTTTTCCCTGTCTTTCGCCACGCTCAGCCAAATCAACCGCAGCGCTCGTGCACGGCTGGGGAAGGCGGAGGATGGATGCCGTGCCATGTCTCGCCGCCTCCGAAGCCACCAGCAGCATTTCCAGATGTTCTCTGTCCCTCCGAAGACCCCTCACTCGCTCCCTGGGGATTTTGGTGGCCACGAGAGCCCTGGTGACACAGCAGAGCCTTGCCACAGCGCAGCCTCCAGCAGCTCAGCCCCCATAAACCAAATGAACCAGGGGAGCTCCTGCTGGGACCCTGCTTTTCTTGGTGCTGTGCCAGTCCGGGCCTCTGGGACCAGGGAAGTGAGGATGTGTTTACCTGCCTCCCAAAAGGAGGCTGGAGACCAATAATCTGCTCGACACCCCCTTTTAATCGCTGTCTCCCTGGGTCACATTTGTATGGATGTCCTCGAGGTGCGAGGCTTGCTAGCGCACTACCAAATTACCAGGCAATCTGATCTCTCATGCACATTCATAATTAAAAATTCCCTGCTAAGTTGCATGTTTTTGTAAAAGCATTATCTTTCCTATGAGCTCTGTGTCCTGCAGCATCCTGCAGAAGGCAAGCAGGAGGCAATTTAGACACAGAACAATTTTCCTCCTGCTGGAAAAAGGCAGATTTCTGCTCCTCAGGGACACGGCGCAGCGCAAGAAAAATAAAAGCAAAAAACAAAAACCCCAAGCCCAGACTGTAATCTACAAGGCCACATTGCACATCTGTTTTTGTAACGTTAACTTTTATAAAAGGGCTGGGAATAACACAATCAATTTACTTTTCATTTTGGAAGGTTATAAATTTAAAAGCAAGGCTGGTGCACGGCGGAGCTGGAACGCTGAAAGTTATTCTCAAAAAACCCAACCCTCTACTTACAGCAAATGCTGCTCCACTGAAAACGAAACTGACTGTATATATTTTGGGGCAATACCAATTTTTTAAAGTTACCACGCTGATTAAGTCCAGATGACTCCAAAAGAACCACGGAAAGCAACCCAAGTTTGGGAGAGGTCAGTCTTCCCTGCCGTTGCTCCACGGATCCCAGACTTCTTGCTCTATATTCACACCATAAATTAGCAGCGTAACGCCATTCCAGAAATGCCAACAGCTCTCCACTCTGCTGCTCTCATCCCTCTTGTTTGCAGGCCCCAGAAGATAATAAACGAGGCGAGATGTCAGCACATCTTCCCACTCTCTCAGCTCTGTTCATTAGAGGCAGGTTCCCGACGTGCATTCGCAGCGCCCGCTCTGATTCCGGGCTCGGGGGCAGGCAGGGTACCAGGCAGGGATTCAATTAGTGTCCCACCTCTGCTTCGTTTCTCATAAACCTCACTCAAAAGTCGAGGTCAGCGAGGCTGTGACGTGCTCGGACTGCAGACGGCCGTGCTGCCCAGCAGCCTCTAATTGCTTCCTGGTGCTAAGCAGCCCCGAGGCGGCCGCTGCCTCTCCTCCTCCTTGGCTGGAAGCTCTCTGGGGCACAGGCTGCCCCTTCTGCTGGGCTTCTTCAGCATCTCCCCCACCTCGTCCTTCAGCAGACGTCCCCGAGATGTGCTGCAGCAGCCACAGCCTCTGCAACCTGATGGAGAAATACAGCACGGGACGAGGCAGGAGCGCAGCCCCTTAGCACGTGGCTGAGCCCACAGAGCAGAGGGATTCGGGGGTGAGGCTGCAAAAAGGGAGCAGACACAGGCAAGGGGCTGCACGGGCAGAGCTGCTTCCATCCCACATCTCACAGCATGGGAACAGGAGCTCCCCAGCTTCCCAGGCTGGCCCAGTGGCAGACGGCTCTGATACAGAGAGAGAGAGAAGGGCTGAAGGCCAAAAACAGCCACGATGGGAACAGAGAAGAAGCCAGCCCTCATCCTTCATGCTGGGACAAGCAGGGTGCCAGCCTGATGGAGGGGACCAAGGAGACATCCCAAGGCAGTGGGAAGCCAGGGAGAAGTCCTTCTCCCCCTGCAAGGGGGAACGGATGCATAAAATGGTAATAAAGAGATTAATGGACAGCTTGAGGGTGCTGGGACCAAGGTTAGCCCAAAGGAAGCACTCGTGGAAGGAGGGTTGTTCCTGACAGATGGACTCAATTTGAATGCAGGAGGAAACAGCCTCCTGGGATGGAAGCTGCTCCTGTGATAAGAGGCTTTCAGCTGAGAAACGCAGGGACGTGGTGCTAGCGTCATCTCTACCTCCACCTTTACCACCAGGAAAAAGAAAAATACAGCTGTGGCCTCAAAAAAAAAACCATCAGACAGACAGGGAGGAGGCAGGAGTATAAATACCAGCAGGAAGGCAGTCACCGACTGTGTTGACTAAGGAACTGGATGTGGTCAGTAAGGAGCAGCTCAGATGTTTACGCAGTACTGAAAGCAGCCCGGGTAACCAAACGGACACTGGGGGGATGAGAGGAACACGGGGAAACAGAAATCATGGCTGGAGTATACAAAACAAGCAGTGTCCAACGCTCGGAGGGCTCTGGAAGGAGTTTTTGGAATAAATAAGGGCAAATGGAAAACAGGATAAATGTAGTGCTTGTTTACCTAAGGTGGATTGTGCCAACGACCTGAGGACTGATGTTCCAGCTGGAGGAAAAGCAGCAGACCTAATCCCAGCTGCCTTCCACAACGTGGTCCCCACACCGCCTGCCTGGGAGGTGGTTCCTGGTGGCAGAGATCACGACCTGAGGGCACGGTTTGTCAAAATGGCAAAGACCTAGGCGGGGAGGATAAAGCCTGAAGCATCCTGCGAGCCCCCGTGGTGGCGAGGCAGCCTCGCCAGCCACTGTCTGCAGCTCAGCCTGAATTTCACCCAAGTCCCACGCAACAATTTGACCCTTGGTGCAAGCATCCTGCAAGGCTTCAGCACCGTACAGCCCATCCTGCACAGGCAGCAGCAAGCCCCTGACAGGAGATGGAGGTGGGGTGCTGCAGGTGATGCCCAGCACCTTGGAGCAAGCCTGACTTTCCCTGCACCTCGGTGGTGACCACGCACATCCCTGCTGGTTCTAGGAAGGTCTCAGCAAACCGTGAGAGAGGTGGAGCCGCTCCTGGTGCCCTCTCCAGAGGATCCCCAGCATCTCAGAGCCCTGGCCCTGATATAGGGTGAGGGACTGGCTGTCCCCACGCCGTCGGTGGCACGGAGGGGCTGGCGAGCAGCAGAGAGCTGCTGGCAGATGGCGGAGACGCGGGGGGCACGGGAAGGAGGGGCAGGGAGATGCTGGTGGCTGCGGGGAGGAACGGCCGCAGCAGAGCCGGTTCCCGTCCAGGACGACAGCTTGCATATGGATAAACAACGAGATAATTACAACCTTGAAGGAGGGGGACGAGGGAGGGGGGGGGTGGAGAAAAGCCCGTGGCTGCAGCGTCCTCCTGCTGCCAGCTCCTGCAGCCCATACGTCCTGCACGGCTCCCCTCGCAGCCTCGGCGCGAGGAAATTACTCGCCATAAAAGCCCTGGCTGGAGCACGGCATCAGATACAGCTGTGAAACCATTTATCTATTGATAGACCCCTATTGTCGGGGACTGGGGCTTGGCTTTCGTGCGAGCGAGCAATTTGGAAAAGCGAAAAATAAATAAATAAATAAATAAATAAATAAAAAACCCAACAAAAATGACAACCCCCCCCCAAAAAAAAAACCTAGCAGCCAACAAACAAACAAATAAAGAAGGAGAGAGAGACAATACCCAACAGCTCGCAGGGTTTGCAGGCCTCTGCCAGCTGGGAAGCTAAGCGTATGAAATATGCATCGCACTGAACAAAGCGAACTGAAACGCTCAGCGCCGGGAAGCTGTAACCCTTTCCTGCGTGCAGGAGCTGGGCACGAGGTCCCGAGCTGGAGCTGGGATTCCAAAAAGTGAAGGGGAAAAAAGGTGAAAGGCATCGGGGTGGTGGGTAAAGAGGGGTGCTGATACCTTGCTGTGCTCGGGCTCTGGGGTTAAATACTCACTGGGGTGCCTTTATGGTCAAGTTTGGTGTTTAGGGACTGCTTCTTAGTGAGCTGGGGTGGCTCCGAGCAGGCGAAGCTGCTGCTGTCCCCTGATGCCTGCTCCCACACCTCCCGGCTCCCCAGGGAAGCAGGGGAGGAAACGCTTCTCTGAGCACTTGAAGAATGGGATCTCATCTCCCCAGGGGACCTCGCTCTGCACTGAACACCCCAGAGCTGCTCTCAGACTGAGGTGCAGCAACAATTAGCAGGTATTTGGCACGGCAGCACCTAAAAAAGCCTGAGCAAACTGGGAGTGAGCGAGCACGGGGCTCCTGGGTGCTGCAGGGAGATGGGAGGGCTGGAGCACGTGGGTGGGAGGCATCCAGCACTCTAATCAAGGGACGGGGAAAAAAAAAAAACGAATTGAGGCGCAAAGAGCTCCAGCAAACTTTCAGCTAAGTAGATTATTGATCTTCGGGGCATGCCAGGAGCCAGCTCTGCAAATTGCACCAGTCCCCTGCCACGAGCTCGCACAGTTACCGGATGGTGGGGCACAAAACGCTCCCCGCCTCGCCACCGCCACGTCCCCGGGGTCCTGTCTGCACCTGGCTGTGCAGGATGGCGACGTGCCCCAGGGGTGGCACGTAATGGCAAGCAGAGCTGTCCCAGTGCTTAACGGGAAAGGCGGCGTGAGCAGCTCGGAGCGGGTCTGTTGTGTGCTGCTGTCAGGAGGGAGCAGGAGGCTGAAGCCTCAGCCCAACGCGAGCGGGGAAGGCGCTGACCTTGTGAGGCTCTCGCTACAGCTAAGCAAATAATTTCCTTGGCAAACGCAGGCGCTCGCAGGAAGAGGAGGGGGGTTTCTGGCTCCTCGCAGCCCAGGCGAGGTGTGAACGCCTCGCAGATTGCCCTGACAATGTGCCTGACCCCGTCGCCGAGATCAGCTCCTCGTCACCGAAATCAGCTCCTCGCGGGAGCCGCAGGGATGCTGCGAAGAGACGGCTCAGAGCTCAGCTCTTGGCAAGGTGCTCAGCTCCTCACCGCATCCCGCAGGTCCCACCACGCTCCTTGGGGATGGCCTGCCCCAGAGCATGGCCCCGTGTCCCCCCCCACGGCCAGGACCTGCTCGGTGCTGGCAGTTTCGTTATTATCTGGGCAGGAGGAGCACAGATGTGCACCGCGCTCCCTGTGTACGGAGAGAGGTCCCTGCCCTGAAAGTGGTGTAATTGAAGCAGACGGCAGGCGTTTATTGCGCCGGCCGGGCTGCTGGGAGGTGTTTATTTCCTACAGGGGAACCAGCAAGCCATTACGTGACATTTGGTAATTTTTCATATCGTCGCTACCAAACCACACAGAAATGCCCGGAGTGGGGACACAGCCACAGACACGCTTATTGCAGGGCTGTGTACGTCCAGCCCCAACCCTGCTGCCACCTTCCTTCTTCCACCAGGACCCTTCTTCCATGGCAAGTCCACACCGCAGCTCTCACAACCTTAACCACTGAGCTTTAAGCCTTGGAGCCCTCCTGCAGGGGAGGTATGACACGGTGTGAACTTCTTACACCATCACCCACCGCCCTTGCACCATTGCCCTCACCTCCCGCCCCGTGCAGGGAGCTGGAGCACTTCAAAGGCTGGGGAGGAGGGAACTTTTTGTGACACGAGCAGAGAACACGGCTGAGCACTACCTGTGTGCCGTCTTCATCTCCCCGAGCATGGATGGTGTAGGAGCGACCACCACTCCTCAAAGTCTCGGTGGCAATGCACACCTCCACGCCAGGCAGCGGGGTCCCCACGGAACCTGTGAAGGCAACAGAACACGAGTGAAGCAGTGGACGGCCCCTGGGGAGCAAAAAGGATGCAAAAGAGCAGCTGCTCTTCTATCCATGGCATCTGCAGCCTGCGCTGGCACTAGAGAACTCCCTAGCAGGGGGTTACCCTTCAGGAAGGCTTCGATCACATCGTGTATGTCTGCATGCAAATGTCACGGCGCTGCAATCCTCCGTTTGGTCGCTGAGCAGGCAGTGCTGGAAATGCCTAGGAAAACAAATGTGTCTGCAGCCCTGAACAGTCTCTCTTGGCCAGCCTTTGAAGACATGAGCGCAGTTTCGTAGCTCAGTAATGAAGCTGTCTTTAAAAAAAAAAAAAAAAAAAAAAGAAAAAAAAAAAAAGAGAGAGCACCGTGAAACCTACACAAAGATGAGAAAAGAAAGAACACAATGATTGCTACAGTGGCTCACTGCTTCCCTATAGCCAGGACCTGACAGAGAAGGCAAAGGCTTAACGGGGTAAGAATTGCAAGGGATTATCTCAGTTTTATGAGGCATCAATACACTGTATAGAAAACATCACAGGAAGAAAGCAGAGATCAAAGCCACCACATTCTTCCACTGGGTTCAATTCTCAAAGCCAGGGTATCTGACACGGTGGCACAAACAACTGCTATTAAGCTCCAAGACAGTACTGTGACCACAGGCTCCCAAACCTGCATCCTGCAGGGCTTCCACCCTTGCTTTCATGTATGTTCCTCGTAGTAGGCATCTGAAGACCCAGCCCAAGGGGCAGCTTTGTTCCTGCCACCTCTGTGTGCCAGGGGGCTCCAGGCACAGCAGCAGCCAAGAGTCTTGGGCATCTGCTGGCTCAGCAGGTTTCACTCCGCATCTCCATGGCACAAGGTGGCTCTCGTGGCAAGATGAGGCTCGTGGCACTCATCCCTTTGAGATCAGCCCCAGTGAGCGTGCAAACCCGCACCGGGCACAGAGCATCAGCACCGAGCAACCTGTGGCTTGGGAGAGCTGGACAGGTTAAACTGGGAAGCGTGCTCTTTATTTTGAAATGATCAATGTTTCCATCTGCTTTCTAACTCTGCTCATCAGGCAGCACGTTCAGCCCAACACAGCGTGGTTGGGAAGTCCCTAGAGCAAGGTGAGCAGGACCTGGAGCCCGGCACTGCCTGCCCCTTGTTACCTGCATTTAAGGTGTTTGGGCTCAAGGGGCATTTTCCGTGTCCTGGTCTTGTTCTCCCATTCAGGCCCTGGAGGTCTGGTGTCTGACATCACGGTTTAGTGTTTGCTACATTGGTCAGTTGCCATGGAAATAGATGTGTCGTCGTAGCCCAGATTTATGGCATCCCTGCAGGATCAGCTAAGAGCAGATGGGCTATGAGGGAGTGAGATTTTATTGCAGCGAAACTACCCTAACAATTAGCAAATCTGGCAAGAAATAAACAGAAGCTACATGGCAGTTCCATGATGTGTGTCTGTTCAGCTCGAGCTTGCCTTCATCATTTGGGTCAGCTAACACGGACGGCCAGGTCCTTCCCCTGCCGTGAGCCTCACTCAGGCTGCTCTAGTACAGCCAGAATTGCTGCCAAAAGTCCAAGACAGGCAACTGCAGCAGAGCAGGGAGGGAGAGTGGGCTACATTCTTCTCACCAGGAGTTAAGTGCCACCTGAGGTGCCGTGGAGAGGTATTTATGTATTTTAAAGAGTCTGGTACCAGCCATGAGACTCCAGGACGACTCCAAGCGAGTTATAATTCATGGAAAACGAGCCAAATGTTTGCACGTCGAGCTTGCCAGAGCCACCTTCTAGAATTCTATGGGAACATTTTCTCCAGTGTGAAAAATACCTTGTGCTGACAGCCTCAAACCTAGCTGAAAGACGCGGCAAGGGACAGCAGGCAGACACGGCAAGTAAATGAAGTCAGGATTGCAAGTAAATGAAGTCAGGATTACAAGGCGCATGGAGGGGAGCAATAGCCAACACAGTGAACTGCCACAGATTTGGCAGCTCTGGAAGCCTTCAGATCATGATCAGATAGATGCAGCATCCTTCTTCACTGTATGCAGCTATCCTCCTCAGTGCAGAAAGGCGATGCTAAACCATCAGTGACCGCTGCTGGTCTTGGTCTTTGAGAATCAAACGTCAAAGATCAGCCAATGCTTTCAAACACACTTGAAGCCACAGAGAAGTCAACATATCCCCCATACAGCGCAGGGCTTTGGATCGCATTTACAAGTACAGCTCCATCAATTCATTTCTTATTTGGCTAAAGTAAAACCAACATGTAAAATAAGCCCCTCGTGGGGAGCTGTTTCCGTATGTTCTGTCTGGAGAAGTCTTTTCGGTAGTTAGGAAAAATGACAAACTTGGAAATTGACATCTGTAAAGGCTGAAAATGCTCACAGCATTGACTAGAGCTACACGAGCCTGACAGTATTAATAAAAACTGTGCAAAGGCAACGACTAGAGCTCCTCAAGCCCTCTGACACGTTAAAACACACACCACGCTGACTCCAACAGGTCGGTGCTTGGCTGAGCGGGTCCCAAAGGCACAGCCCCAGAGCTCCTGTCTTTCTTGAGACCTGAATCAAAACAGGGTCAGAACTCAGCCCTGCCTTCCTTCTGTCAGCAGCCACAATTCGGGGGGGGGGAACTAGGGAGAAATCCCTGCTTTCTCCTCTGGCTCCCTCCCCCTGCCCTTCCAGCTCCCTCCAATTTGCGCGCTGCCGAATGTTAAGAAATGCTGGCGGCGTGCCCACGGTGTCAGCTCAGCCAGCCTCCGCCGGGCTGCAGTCAGCAAGGAGTGACACTATTATTCTTCCACCGGTTCTCCTCTGTTTAAAAAAGTTGTCAGCTCTTCCCAGATAAATTTAATTGGCCCTGCGGTCTGTGTCCTTCGGTATCGGGGGACCTCGATGCTGTTATGTGCGGTGGTGTCCTGGGAGAATTGAAACAGGCCAACGATAAGGCACTCAACGATCTCACTGTCAACAATACACGGAGTCCCCGCTGTAGGAGCTATTAGCCGCCTCTGATCTAAACCTCCAATTAAAGTGGTGATTAGGCCCAGCGAGGCATTCTCTGTCCATGAATTATTCATCTCCCTTCACAGTAACAGCACCAGGGGGATTAGAATGAGAGCTGGTGAAAACAGAGGCATTTTAAGCAGGGTTTTAACCGTATACAAGCAAACATTTATCTTTCGAATCTTTCATCTTTTCTTCTTTTGGAAATTAAAGGCTCCCACCCTCCCCTGCTCCTTCAGATCCGTGCTCCGGTAGTGCCCCATTGTCCCGTGGGGACGCGGGCGGGCGCTGAGGCCTCTGCCCTTCCCCAGCCACACCGAGCGGGTGTAAGAGGGCAAGAGAGGCCCCAGGCCTCTCCTCGGAGGCAGGAGCTCACGAAGGAGAGGAGCAGGACCATGAGAAGACGTGAAGAAGAGATCACTTCTGCTCCGAGTGTGAGGATCTTTACCCCGAGACCTGCCTCTGCAGGCCGGGATGGATCACCGCTGGGACAGGCACTTGGAGCACAGCCACGTTAACTGCTTGGGCTGCCCGGTGACAGGCAGTGTCATCGTTCTAAGACAAATTTCTGAGCTGTCCACAGTCATCCCCGTCAATTTAATTATCTATTTGCTGGCCCCTTCAGCATGGTTTAAGGCACCGAGGGCTGCTGAGGCCCAGCCTCCACCACGGTGAGCTGCTGGCGGAGAGGGGCGGCCACCAGGCTGCTGCAAACGAGGACTCCTCTGCTGCTTAGCCACATTTATGGCATTATTTTTTTTTAAATAAAGCTTTGGGCAGCGCATGGGGCTGCGGTCAGCCACTGGCTAGCAACTTTCCTGTAACACTCAGTGTTGTCTGAGGTCTTTTTTGCAGTAAGCTCACTGTTCCTCCTGCTCCAGGCGCTGTCCCCAGCTGACTGCTGTATTTCTCAGCTGAGTCGTTCACACTGGGTACTCTGCTGTACCTGGTGACCTTACATCCTAGTCTCTAATGGGGTACTATATCAAAAGCTTTTCACAGCTCTGGTAAATTATGCCTCAGCTTCACCCATCTGCTTCCCAACTGACAATTCCTGAAATAAATTAATCAAGCCTATTCAATTATAGCCCTCTGCCTGTAAGGTCTCTGGCTGATCCACACCTTTGTCAGATTCTTCCCTCTCCCTTCTGAAGGAAGGGCAACCTTTATACCCAGCCCCTCTGCTCACAGCTCTATCAGGTTATTTGTCCCCAGGTCCCGTGCAGACCCCAGTACTGCCAGAAACTATGCACTGGCTTTGCTTGGGAGCACATGGACCCAGCTCCAGAATAAAGAATTTCCTGCCCTTCCTTCATTTCTGACTTGCCACCTTCAGTCTTATTTGCTTTCTTCCTTTGTCTCCTGGGAAATGTATAGAGCCTCTACTCATTGCCCCTACTAAAGATAAAGAAAAAGCAAACATCACCAGGCTGTGGGGACGTTTGAATGATCTCAAACCACACCATGACCCTGCAGCATGGGGTCACAGAGCTCATGCCTGTAGGAATTGAATTTTACCTGTCTGCTGCCTTCTCCAGCCTGCAGCAAGCACTGGCTGGGCTGGGGTGGGAGCGTTACAGTCACTCTGCAGAAGTTAACTACAGTTCATATTTCATGCTGCCCTCAAACTGTTCTCAGGTTCAGAGCCAGTGCTGGGCAAAGCTGTGGCTTCTCCTCACCCTGTGCAATCCCTTCAGGGGCACAGGTGCCACAAGCAGTCAGGACAGGAGTGCTGTGGGAAGCCACAAGGCACAGGACAGGCCCCCCGGGTAACAACAGTCCCCTGAGAGACCAAAACGATGCATATGGTGCCATGCGTGTGCAGACAGCATGTGGGGAGGAGAAGGTGGCATAGTGGTGGGCTGGGTTGCTTGGCAGACAGATGGCCACGTTTTTAACCAAAGGGAGGGTGGGGGCATTTTATATTTTTAATGTTTTAGATCAATTTATTTCTAGGTTACATAAAACTACAGATATTGAGGAGTCACCAAGTGTAGCTAGGAGAAGTGAGGGAAGACAAGGAGAGAACAGAGCCAGGGTGTACAACGAGGTGTGACAATTTCTAATTCTTGAAGAGTTAAGGCACTTGCACTAAAATAAGAGTGAGCAGACATCCTATTTTAAATGTTCAGTACTGATTGGTAGGACATGAGCTGCTCTGTGGAGAACCCTGTGTCAACACCCCACACAGATACAACTTCATAAAGCAGAAGCTGCAGACGCAGACCCATCACCGTGCTTGAACTCACGAAGACTTTGGAAATCGTAAAGCATCCAATATGGACCCTGCTTCTAGAACAGACCTAGCCTGGCTGGTTGGGCCGACTTCCACCACTGTGAGCTCTGCACGCACAGCTTTGCCAAGGCACCATGGGCAGTAATCCCAGGGAAAGCTGCCAGCCGCTTCCCACACACTCGTGGCCTCTCCTGGCTTCCCAGTGCCAGCTCCTCTACCAGCGCCATTGTTCATACCATAGCCCACTCCTGAATTATGGTAAATGGTGAATAATTCACAGCAAAACACCTCTGAACTGAGTCACCCTCTTGAGACTCCTACCTGGGACACGGACTCCATGCAAAGGGTTGGAAAGCGCCATCCCAATCTCCGTCATCCCATACCTCTCCAGCAGCGTGTGCCCAGTGATGCTCTTCCACTTCTCCAGGACAGGCACAGGCAGGGCTGCAGAGCCTGATACCATCAACCTGCACAAGAAACACCACGTAAGAAAGCATCCAAGATGACCTCTGCTCCAGGGAATTTGCATTCGAACACAAGGCTACATGAAGAACACTCCTACATAAAACCTTAAGACACAAGTTCCCAAAGCCTTTAACCAGTACCAAAGACATTCCCCACATACAGAAGATTCTCTGTCTGATACGGATTTAAAATTTAGATGGGACTGACTCCTAAAAGAGATGCTGCAGCACAAGCTTGGTTTGCGGGATGAAGTCCTTACTTCTGTGTTACATAGGGTGACACATACAGTAAGCATGCAGACCCCTTCTGGCTTTATCATGCATGAGTGGCTCATAATTAAATAATGTCACCCCCGTTCTTGTCAGGGAGACACTAAAGCACTCCAACCTGCCTGGAAGTGCAGAGAGGTAAAGCCAAAGAGAAAATTTGTAGACCCCCTGGTACTACAGCCACCAGCAGCCCCTGCCGGGTGCAGAGCTGAGAGGTGGAGGTGGTGCAGAGGGGCAGCGCTCACCTACCTGATGTTCTCCTGGCAAAAGGCACGCACAAAGTCCTGGACCTGTGGCTGAGAGAAATGCTTGTCGTAATACTCTATCAGCTTTGCATAGATGGTGGGCACTGCCATGAAGACGTTGACACGGGGAGCTTGGGTGCTTAGGAACTTCTTCCAAACCTAGAAAGGAAGCAAAGACATATAAAAAATGCACCTCGATATCAAATACAGAGGGAAGTGATGGTCATGGTGATTCCCATTTCATGGGAAATGAAATACAGGAATGAACAGACTTGTCCACAGCAAAGCCACCCCGGGCTGGTCAGAAACAGCCAAACCTCTGACCCAGGGTGCTGCCGAGGGATTCTGGCAAGTACAAATGTGTGTGCCAGGCACCTCACCCACAGCCAGAACAAAAGGAACCGTTCCCAAAAGGAACGGTCCCTGTAGGACCAGTTCCCCAGCTACAGCTCCTGCTAAACCTGCAGGAACCATAAACTGGGTCAAATTCCAGGAGCCAGCTCTGCTGGAGAGGAATGAAGAACCAGTGACCCCTGGCCCCTGCGCTGGCTGAGCAGCTCCACCTGGGAGCAGTCAGCAGCAGGGAGCGGGCATAAATATTGCAATCAGGCCTATTTCTTCCACACACCGTCGCTCTTCCCCCTAGGTAAGCTCTCCCCAGGACAGGAACGCTGCAAAGCCATCAATAAATAAAAGGCTACGGCCCGCTCAGCCTCAGTGCTAGCTGCCTCCTTCCCTTCTCCCTGCTCCTGCCCCGCTGGTGACAAATGTATTTCCTAACCGCTCCTGACACCGCGGCCGCCTCTCTCCTCCCTCCCGGCGCACGCTCAGCTGCACACAGGCACGTGCGGCGGTGGAAAAAAGCCTGAATTGATTGAAGGTGAACAAGTGCTTCTCCTTCATGCTGTCACCCTGGCTGCTGGTGCGCTCTGCCCCTTTCCCCTCTGTCCTGCTCGCTCGGGCTCCATTTCATCGCTTTCTACTCCACCGCGCCGGCGCCTCCTCTCCCCGCGCGCCCTCTCTCCCCGTCGTCTCTCACTTGGCTGCTTCAGAACAATCAGCTCCTGTGGAAACCCGCCAGCACCACGGTGTTATTCTTAATACAGCAGGACACGTCCAACAAAGGCACCATCCCACCCAAGAGGGGAGCGCCTGCTGCCTCCCAGCCCAGCTAGCCCCCGACGGGACCAAATGGCACGGGTTGGGAACCCACCAGGCACAAAGGGCCATGACCTAAGGGCACCTCCAGCCCCTTCCAGAGTCCCAGGAGCTGGGACACAAGCGGTGTAAGCCCTGCTTGGCATCAGGGAAAGCAGAAGAGGGATGCAATTTGCTCAGGTTGATGGGGTGACGTGCCCAGAGGGGAACATCGCACTCCCTGTTGGAGACGCATTGGCGCAGCCGTGCCCTGACACTGCAGTGCTCCCGAGCTGGGAGCTGTGGGATCTTCAGTGCAGAGCACCATGGGCTGTGGTCCTGAGCTCCAGCAGCAAGGCCTGCTGCTTTTCTTGCTCCGGGAACCCACAGGGATGGTGCCAGGCAGTGCGTTTCAGAGCATGAGAGCAGCTGAGAGTGGCTGGTGCTGGCAGTGGGCTTGAAAATACCCCACCTCCCCAAAACATCCCCTAAAGCAAGGCAGAACAGGCAAAGCTGCATTTAGAAGGATCCAACGCCTGCTATATTCCTTCCAGCCTCTTTCCCCAAAGATGTTTTTCTCTTCAATCCCCCTGGTATTTCTCCCATCTGAGGCAGCAGCACGGACAAGGACGTCTCCAAAGCTGGGGGCTGAACTTGGGGACCCACTCCACTCCCCCTGGTGGTCCCGAGAGCCTTGCCTCGGGCAGGGAGAGACAGGTGATGGCAAGCAGGGATCAGGACCGTGCCAAAGGGAGACAGACACTTGGGGCTGTTCGATCCTCACCGTGTGATTTGCCTTCAGAAGCTCAGAGCAGCTGTGGGGAGAGCGGGCAGACTTCCAGGCTGCCTGGCCACGCAGCAGAATTATTTTCGCATGCGTTTGGATTTAAAAAAAAACAAAACCACACACAAAAACATCACTCCAAAATACGGCAGACCTCTCCTGCACCCCAGAACTCCCTGTCCTCGCACATCTGCTCAGCTCCTGCCCCAGATAAAATCCTCTGTAGGCCCCCCCAGCGATGGGAGCAGCTCCTTCTGTGTCAGTCCGGCTCGCCCCAGCAACAGCCCCTTCCTGAGGATAAGCAGCTGCCTTTGGATTCGTGCCACCAGCCACTGCTGGGGCGATCTGCTGACAGCCAAACATCTCCACCTGTTCTGCTGCTGCTCAGCCAAATCTGGATCCCAAGCATGTGTTTTAACGGCACTAATCACCACGCCGCGGTACAAAGCTGGCACTCCCGAGCCCTCCGCAGACCCAGAGGCGTCCAGAGGCCTTGTCGCTGCCCAGCCAGCTGAAACAGCTATTTCTGTTTTATAACTATAACTTCACGGTTTAAGGGAAGGATCTGGGAAAGCCTCGTTACCTGGGACTAATCAATCAAGCCTGGGACTTGGACGGCCTCCAGCGAGAGGCCAGCTCTGCCCTCCCTGCACGCGGCACCCTCTGACGCTGTCAGGTCTGGAGCAGCACGCTCCATCTCTCCCTCTCCGTTACCCTACGTGTCACTGTCACCACATCCATTACCTGTGGATGGGATATTGGCAGCCCGTCACTCTGTTTTATTTTGCTCACCTGATACTCTCTGCTCAGAAATGCCAGCTCCAGCTGGACGCCCACCAGCCTGGGACCGGGCACAGCTCAGCGGGGTTGGGACCGGGGCTGCAGCTTGGCAGAGTCCTCTGGCCAAATGCTGAGCCTTCAAAACCATCAGGAGAGCCTGACGTGCAAG
Source organism: Aythya ferina (assembly GCF_964211825.1). Lineage (NCBI taxonomy): Eukaryota > Metazoa > Chordata > Aves > Anseriformes > Anatidae > Aythya > Aythya ferina. The sequence goes on from NC_140308.1 coordinate 1,583,862, forward strand.
GGAAGCACCAGCCTTCAGATGGAGGATGTTCAGGAGATGGTGCGGAGCAGACCAGAACTCTTTTTATAGTTAAAACGGGCTATAAAACAAAATTTTTCTCACTGCAATAAAGGGAATAGCTCTCTATCAACAATAACAGGAGCAAAACCCCAAGGCAGGCACACAGCACTGTTGGCTCACAGGTCAGGGCTGCCTGAGCCAGCAAAGAAGCAGAGGACCTTCTGTTCCCAAGAGCCTCCTGACATTCCTGATTTTCCTCCCCTCCCACTGCACAAAAGCATATCTGGGCGATTCCATGGGCTGGCCAGTGGGATTTTGCCATCAGTAAGTGAAAAAAAAAAAAAAAAAGAAAAAAAAAAAAAAAGAGAAAATGACACCAGCGGGTACAAAACAATCCCAGGGAGGCGAAGCTGCAAGATTTTCCCACGTATTTCTTACAGCACGCAGATGGCACGATGGTGAGTGAGGCCGGAGGAGCAGGCAAGCTGCTGCTCCAAGAGATCGCCCTTCGAATGGGCTTAAGTTGAGCCAGGGGAGTTTTAGGTTAGATGTTAGGAAGAACTTCTTTACAGAAAGGGTTGTGAGGCATTGGAACAGGCTGCCCAGGGAAGTGGTGGAGTCACCATCCCTGGAAGTCTTCAAAAGACGCTTAGATGTACAGCTTAGGGATATGGTTTAGTGGAGGGCTGTTAGCGTTAGGTTGGAGGTTGGACTCGATGACCTTGAGGTCTCTTCCAACCTAGAAAATTCTGTGATTCTGTGATTCTGTGATTCCCTACAGCAGCCTCCCAAACCTGTGTCCAGATCTGCCAGCACCACCTGAAGGAAGAGATGCAAACAGGGTAGAAAAGGAAGAAAATATTTTTTTCTTCCTTCACGGAGCCCTTGCCTTCAGAGGGAAATGTGCAAGCACAAACTAGCCAGAAAGCACCAAATCTGTCAGTACCTGGGCACCTTCTAATGGTGGCAACGACCATAAAACGTGCTAAATCCAGCCAGACTTTGCCTGGTACAGGGCTCCAGAAGAAGCTGGCAGAGATTCACACAAAAATGCCTAAAAGCTGAAAAGAAAGTGACTATCAGCATGGATTTTCCCATCAACCCCAAGCAGATATCAGACAACGTGTGCCGCTACCTCTATTGACACAAACGGCAGCTCCCCTTCTATAAAATTACGGTATCATTTTTGGTTGTTATCGGATTTTTTTTTAAACCTTTTCAGGAGTAACAATATCCCTAATGCAAGGTTCAATCGTCCCTTTGCTTCCCTCTCGAGCTGGGAGCTGGCTCTGTGCTCCGCATCGATCCGTGCCGCGCCAGCCCACAGCCACATCCACGCGACCCCGGCCCTAATACCGGGGGCACAGAGCTCCCCCCCGAGCCTGCAGGGGCACGGGGAAGGGAAAGCAGGGCTGCACAGCCCCATCCGACACCGCTTTCCCCCGAGTGGAGGGCAGACAGATGCAGCAGAAGCCCGGAGAGCAGCGGTGGGAGCTCTGCCTTCTCCCCGCCGCCGCCACCCGGGCTGCGCAGGAGCAAGGTGCAGAACGGGAAACGTTCCTCTCTTCAAAGGGAAATTGGGCCCTCGGTGGCTTCAGCTCCTGTTTGTTATAACCCCGAACTGTTTGCGCTCCGCATGACTCTGGTTTTAATCATTTATTCATCAGCGTGGCTTGATGGCCCCTCTGCATTCCAGTCTGAAGCTTTTAAACCCTCACTACGCTGTAGGCATACTGAGAGGAGCAAGTGCTTTCCCTGGGACCCGGGAATATAAGTAAATATGACAGGCTCTGGTTCCATTTTTTTTTATTTTTCCCCACACACATCAAAAGACATTACTCCGTAACAGATGCTGAGGACAGACGGCAGATCTGGGGAGACGTGAAGAAAAACTATAACTTTTTAAAGCCAGGTCTGCGCGAAGCGATCAAACATAATCCGTTCACCAGTGACCCGCTCCTCCCTCCACCTACTCCTCTTTGAGTCTGCAATAAAATTACTCCTCTGAAGCCTCCGATTAATGGATGAAAAGACAATTGCCTTCCTCCAGCTGAAGCAGGAGGGAAAGCACAACCCCCAGCACCCCGAGAGCACCACCTTTTCCGTGCTTGGTTACTGGAGACGGGCGTCCTGTGCTCGGAGTTGCCTTGATTTTAAAAATAGACTCGGGAGGGCTGATGCTTGCAGAAGTGACAGATCCAGGGGAGAGGCTCGGTGCTGTGCTGTGTGCTTCTCCCTGCAGGCGACGGTGACTGCCGTGCTCAGGATGTCCCCGCGCAGCCCAGAGAGGCTTCCCCTAATCTGGTTGGCACGGATAGCAGCAGCTAGAGGGGCAGCACCCTGCTCACAGCTGTACCAGCCCGCTGGGCTTCAGGAGGAAGTCTGCAGGTGTCCGAGACAGGGCGTAACCCTACAGTGCTCCAGTGACCCCGCACACAACGCAAAGCCTCAGGGCATCGGGGCTGCAGCACCCTCCCACCGCGTGCGGGAGCTGCCACACGTGAACGCGTCGCGGGGGACGCAGCCCCAAACCGAATTCACAGGAAAGATGCACGATTTTGGTGGCTTTGCGTGTGCCAGCGAAAAGCAGGACAGGATTTTCAGAGGGCTCGTTCCTTGGAGGCACCTTAAGTCAGACGTGCCGTGGTGCTGGCACCGAACCAACAGCCCCTCTTGGAACTGCAGGGTGAGAAATTTGCATCCCGGCACGTTTACCAGCCCAGTGGCTGCGGGGCACAGCCACGGTTGTCATCCTGCAGGAGGCACATTGCAGCTCAGAACCTGCCCAGCAGAGCCCAGCGGGCAGCCCACACCACCACGAGGTCACGCAGAGTTGAGGTTTGTAGAAGCTCACTGGAGTATGCTTTTTTTTTTTTTTTTTTTTTTTTTTCCGTCGTGGTTTTGAAGATTTTTATTCCACCCCTACGCCGAAGACTGAAAAGAGCCACCAGGAGCTGAACTCGAGCTCAGCACAAATTCCTCCGAGGCTGACTCAGAGGTGGCCCAAGGCAAAGACAAAAAGTTTCTGTTGTCCAAACCCGGGATGGATCCTGCAGAGCAGCAGCTGCAGGATCTGTGGGGGGGGATCTCTGGGGAAGGGGTGCTCTGGTGCCTGCCGGGTGCAAACCCTGAGTGCAGAGAGGTCTCCAAGGAAGAGTGCGTGCTCATGGTCCTCCCCTGCTGCCCGGTGGGCAGCAGGCTCGTGGAGAACCCATTCCTTCAGCACAGACATCAGTAACCTCCCTGCTCCTCTGGCCACCAGTTTAGAGACACACAGAAATACCAGTGCCTTTAAATTTTCTAGCCCTGCACAACACAAACGGGGCAGGCCTTTGAAAGTGGGAAACGCCGGCTGCCTGCAAACAGCACGGTGCAGCTGGAGGAGTAAACTCAGCCTGGAAGCCAGTTCTGACGGGAGGGAGGACCGTTTAGGGCTGCTCAGGCTGCAGCCCTGGCTTCAAAGCGCGTTTCTGCCCTCCCGGTTCTCACGCTTTGCCGAAAACAAAAATAACACCAGAGCTGCCTCTGCCCCACACAGCTGCTGGGAGGAACGAGCTCTCAGAAGCCGCTCTCCTGCCTGCTGCCAGTCCACGTGCCCACGGCAGCAGAGACGTGGCCGTGCTCTGTGATTTTGGGTGATTTTGGGGTCGGGGCTGCCCTTTTTGAGCAGCAGACATGCTCCAGAAGCACTGGGTGCTGCTCCCACGGCCCCAGGGGGCACCCAGCAGAGGCACGCTGCAGCCCGAGCAGCACCAGAGGACTTGTGCACCACGTATGAGACTGTTGGAAATTAAGGGTCCATTTACAAGCCCGTTATTAATAAATGATTAATAGATGCCGCCGTATTTTTTAATAACTTACAATAAAAAGATGCTGCAAAAAGCTTAAGCAAGACAGTCCTAACAGATGGTGCTATAAAGTGAATTATAACATGTACAGTAGCTGGTGCAAAGTAATGGATGTCCTCATTTAATAAAAAGAATCTGATTTTATGCAGCAACTTTCACGCTTGAGGCATCTCAATACGCTTTAATGAGCCCTCGTGGCCTCGGCAATAGCTCGCATGCAGCCTTGGACATCAGGTGCTGTTTTAGCATGAGAGCGGCTGTTGGTCAGGACTCGGGGGTTATTCTGCAGTCTTGCTTTTTAACCTTTCCTTGGACGGCTCCCAAAAGCAGCCGGGACTGCCTGAAAGATGCCACCTCCTAACACTGCGCTGCAGGGGACGACAAACAAGCCTCGGTCCGGGGCTCGCAACGCCTTCCAACTGAGAAAAAAAAAAAAAGAGCGCTGTTACCGCCACCGAAACCAGACTGGCATCTGTATCTGCCTATAAGGCACGCCACAAATTATGTAATTTAATAAACACTGTAATAATAAAGTATTTATTTTGTATAATGAAGTGTTAGTGATTAGAAACCAAACACACATTGGGCATGCTGCTGCGGTTTCTCTTGAACCCATGCCAGTATCACTCAAGGCTAAATATGTCTGCAGCAGGTTGAGAGTAAGTTCCTAGCCTTGTTTTGATCAGCCTGTCAAGTGTTTTAGCTGCCATTCGGGTTTCTTTATATCACACTATAATTGGCTGCTTTCTCAAGGTGCAACGAAGAGAAAAAGCACACAGCAAAACTCGGGCTCCTTTTGCAAAATCCTCCACTGAAACTCCGCTGCCTTTCTGAAAGCTGATTTCGGCAGCAAAGGGCATTTTGTAAACAGCTGGTGGAAATAGACTGCAACTGAAAGGCAGCTTGCATTAAACTCCACAAGAAAGCCTTATTTACCCTCGTGTGCTTTCTTTGTAGTGCCGATCAAACCACTTTCGGCTCCCAGGGGAGGCCCTCGGAAGAAAAATAAAGGGAATTAAAAAAAATAGAAAAGCAAGTGACGTCCTTCGGAGCCCGGACGCACCCGAGAGCCCTCGGCACGCTGCGGTGGGGGCGCTTACCCTGCGCCCTCCCTGCCCAAGTTCATCCCCCAGGGCCAGCCGGGCTCCCTCCAGCTCTGTCCTCGCTCGCCCTTGGCTGTGGGTCCGGCGGAGATGCTTTGATCAGAGGCAGCTCGCAGGCATCCCGCTCCCCATCAGGCACCTGAACCCATCCTTCAACGTCAGCTCATTGATTCGCAGATGTCAGGGAGAGAGCAGAGAAAAACACAAGGGGTGGAAGGGACAATCCATCACCGGTGGCACAGGACGTGGAGAAACGCGCCCTCCAGAGGGCTTGGCTTTGCTTCCAGGCTATCGGCACGCTCCTCCGCCACCACACGAGCTGCCTCCGAGCATCGATGGGGGTGGACAAGGCTCTGAGCCCTGGGTTTGGAGGGGCACACACACCTCCCTGCTGCACCCCGGGCTGCGAGCACGGACAGGGCTTCTTGGGCTGACACCCTAAAGATGAGGGAAGGTAAATGTGGTGGTGACTATCGAACAGAGAGCACTTGCTGCCAGGAGACCTTGCTGCCCTCCTCTACAACAGCATCCTACCCAAAAAAAAAACATAAATGCAGGGCTGCCCCTCAGGGATCCTGGGGCTGCTCCCCTCAGAAGGACCGCTGCTCAGCCAGCAGTGGGGTTTTCAGGTGTCAGGGCCATCTTGCAGCGAGAAGGGAAGCATGCCTTTTCTGTGGTTGCTTCTCTGAGAGGCAGAAATAAGCAACCAAGAATCACGTGGCCCTGCAGCCGCTCAGATCAGAGCCTGGGCTCGCTGTAGAGCACCATCAAAGGCTTCTGGGTGTATCCTTCACACTTGCACTTTGTCCCTTTGGCGTGACAAGGCTGCCTGGCACATGAATGAATGTGAACAGGTAAAGCAGCCTGTTGAGTCACAAAGCACGGGATCTTCTCGCTTTTCCAAGCAGTTCTGTACCAACAAAGGTTTCCTTTCTGCTGCGAGGTGGCATCAGCACCCAAAAACCCAACTGCTCACCTGTGACACCACTCAGCTCGGAGCAAACTCCAGCATCTCTCACCACCATCAGCACCAGGAGACACAGCGCCAGATCCCAGGGGCCAGCAGCTGTAAAAGCTGTTCTCCTTCTCTGTCGGCTGCCCTGTTTCCAGTCCCACTTCATCCTCTCTTTAGCTCAGCTATCTGCTGCCGTGGGCAAGGAACAGAAGGGAAGCAGAGCACCAAGCCTGGAGTTTCCTGCCTCAGCTGGAGAACATTCAGTGCAGCACAGGCGTGCTTATACGTAAGGTTTCCCTCCTGCCACCTTTCCTTCAAAGCTGCAAGCAGCTCTCAATTTGCAAACTCACACTTCTATTGCCGTGCCTAAATTGACAGATCTGTTAACACTTGTACCTCTGTAGATGAAGAGCAACATTTCTACGTTGACAAGTATTAGTATTTCTCTTACCTGGGCTGCAAGAAATTCTAAAGCCCGCGTGCTGTCATGTAAAGTAATACAAACATTGAGGACAGAAGATTGGAATGGAAAACGCAAGCTACTAAAAATGAAATATCCAACAAACAGCATAGCTCCAGGCAGCACGGTGCCAACATGCAGGGGAAAAATCCAATATTTCCAGCTTTCTTCTCGGTGCTAGAAAATTAACAAGCCCTATTCCAGGTGCTGATGCTCTTAGCGGGTGTCTGGAAGTGCCCCCCCACGACCCAAGACCCCCAGCACATCGAGGACGGGCAGCGCGGCGTTACCATGACGTATGTCACACTCAAACAACTTGTAACCTCCAAAGAGCGCGTTTACCCCAGACCGAGCATCCAACTGAAAGTGGTTTTTAACAGTTTGTGAACCGCACGCAGCCGGTAGCTAAAGAGACTGGAATTGTTTAGGAACTTATCTCCAAAGTTGCTCTAATTACAATGCATGGGGTCTTGCTGCTGAATCTCAAAGACAACACAATCCCTCCAGGCTTACCATCTGTGCGCTGAATTCGGGTAACATGATGCATGTCGCTCCCACCCAGAGAGGACAGAGCAGCTTATTGATCACCCCGTGGACATGATGTAAAGGCAGCACGTGCAGAATCACATCCTCCTTCTTCCACTCCCATTTTTCAACCAGCCCCGTGGTCTGCAGAAGAAGACATACAAGGCAGCGTCAGGGCAGGACAGCCTCTCCCAGCCACGATCCCCTGTGTGCAGCTGGTGGCAGAAACCCCAGAACAAGGCTCAGGCACAGAGATTTATTCGTTAGGGTCAGCAGGAGCAAAATTACCACCACAAACAGAACACCAGAGGAACAGCTTCTGCATCTTTTTGTTATATGTGTTAATTTACATCGATGGCCTCCCTTGCTGCTGAGGAAGATAAGTTGTAAATGCTCCAGTAGGACCCACAATATTATTAGCCTGCTGCTGCACAGCCAAGGATGGCAGAAACATTAACCCAAAACCTAAGTTTTCCAGAATGCAGCTGACATGGCTTGGACACTGATGACATTGCTCTTCTAGCATGTGTAAGGGATAACTAGTGGGAGCAGGAAATCAGTGTCTCAAAGAGAAAATAGGCTCCGTGTTAGTAAAATAATAATAAATCAAACGTCTAGATAATTATCCCTTCATAACAGGGCATTTTAAAGTGTTAGGCCTCACGCTTCTGGGTAGAACAACGTCCTTCAGAGCCCAACATCAGCAACTGGAGAGCTTATTTCCAGCTCTCTAAAAATAAAAAAAGCATTCAAAGGGTGGAATTCAGCCGTGCCATTCACAGCCCTCTCCCACAGGGCAGGGAGCAGGTTTCAGCCTCTCCGCGAGGCAGCACAAAAGACGGCTCTCGCTTCGGCTGCCTCCCAGATGATCAGCATATTTGTGAGGGAAGGGATTCTTCGCCCAATATAGCCGAGTGCTGCCTCTATCCATCAAGGCTCTCCCACCACGCCCGGCGCTGCAGTATCTGCATCCGGAATGGCGCGAGCTCGAGGACGTGTCCGTGAGGCCCGGTGTATTCCCTGCCCTTTTTCCCTAATGGCATGAGCCTCTCTGTTGCAGGCAGCGATAACAAACTGGTGAGGCAGTCAGCAGGCTCGTTCAAACTTTTAATTCCTCTTGGCTCGGAGAGCTAATGGATTTTTTTGCCTTGGGGATATATAGCTAAATAATGCACAGACTTCACGCGGTACGGTGCTGGGCTGGGCTAAGTTATACCCCAATTATGGGCAAAGATACTTTCCTAGTCACAGGGAAGAAAAGAAAATTGCAAAGAAAGCAGTCCTTCTACAACAGGTCTCACCCCTTCTGCTTTCCAGGAAAGGAGGGAGGCCTGCCCCTGGCTGCAGCACGAGGGTCAGAGCCTCAGGCACCAAGCTGCGTGTGCTCACACCAAAAGCATTAAGGATTTTGAAGACACAGCCCCTGTGCAGAAATTAGGTCACACTCGGGTGTTTTGTGCCTCACAGCCCCAAATCACCTGTGAGGGCCAAGGCCTTTGCAACTCAACATGAGCACTGCAGAGAGAAAGCAGCACTCACCACGGCCTGCACGTTCTCATGGGTGCTGAGGACCCCTTTTGGTCTTCCCGTGGTCCCACTTGTGTAGATTATCATGGCTCCCCTGTCTTTCCAGGAGGCACAGGACGCCAAGGGCACGTCTTCCACTGCTGCGTGACTTGCAGACCCATCGCCACCAGCCTTAGGAAGTGGCAGAAGTGGGACTCCCAGCTTCTCTGCACTGGGGGCTATTTTCCCCACGTATTCCTCTGCTGCGATGACGAGAGCGCTCTGCGAGTCCTGGATCACGTACTCCAGCTCCTGCACGGGGTGCTTCTTGTAAAGGGGCACGGCTATGCCTCCGCTCATCCAGGAAGCCCACTGGGCAACCACGTACGAGGCATCATTGGGGCACAGAAACGAGATCCTCTCCTCCTCCAAGTCTCTGCTGGAGCACCCCAGGACCCGACAGATCTCCTGCGACAGGCGCAGGCTCTGGTGGAAGAGGTCCCTGTAAGTGTGCTCACCGTGTTGGTCAACGATGGCGATTTTATCGCCAAAAGTCAAAGCCCTAGTGAAGACGGGGGCAGCGTCACGGCTGCTGGCTGCCCGTGAGGTTTGTAGCCCCCGGTGGGGACAGGCAGCCCCCTTCTGCCCACGCAGCCACCACCGGCACCGCTGCAAGTCACGGCCGAGGCGTCGGACGGGCCAGCTCGCCGGGGGGAAGAGCAGGGAGCCCAGCATCCTGCCAGCAGCGCTTGTTTTGAAGTGATCCTGCAGAAAGCAATTATAGGAACAGATAAGTCTGAGCAGCAATTACCCAGGGGTTCATTCCCACCGAGGAAAAGTGGCAGCCTTCATTTGAATAATACCCACTGTATTATTAATGCTTCTGCTTCAGCCTGCTGGATCCCCAGCGTGCTAGGCCCTGCCCAGATGGAGCAGGAGGCAGAGCCCCGTCCCTCCGCAGCCTCCACATCCCCAAGAAACACTTTAACTTAAATTATGAAGCAGTTTTCATCAATCAGTAATATCAGAACACTGAATAATGGCTACTTGAGGTGCCGTCCTAACTCGATTTCACCAACATTTAAGGAAATTAAATTACAGGATTAATCAGCTCTCAATTGGCACTTTTCATTGTTTTTAGTAAACCAATGCCCGGCTCAAGTGCAGCAGCACAGAGCCAGAGAGACAAAATCCAAACCTCCTAAATTCTAGCAAGTGGAAACTTGCTGCCCTCAATTCACACCGAGGAACAGGCGAGCGCTCGAGCCCTGAGACCTGACAGCTCATCCATCACAAACGCCGCTTCAGCTCGGGAGCTTTCTTACCCAACAGTCCAACCAAGAGGTTAAATTCACGGGCAGCAGGAGCCCTCGCCACGCAGCTGGTGTTCCCAGCAAGCAGCAGCTGCAGGTTTGTCACCGCGCTGCTCACCGTGCAAGACTTGTGGCATTCAGAGCCTGGCTGAGCATCGGGACATGCTCAGCCACGGCACCAGCTCCAGCCAGAGCTCGACCCAGGCACCCAGCCTGGCCTCTGAGCCACAGCAAGATTTATCAATGGCGAAAATCCCCAGAAGTTAACTGGAGGGAGAACCGGTGCTGTTAGAGGCTGATCTTTATTAGAGGCCTTCCTTACAGGAAGATCAGGGGCTGGCACAAGTGCTGTGCGTCCTGCCTTTGTGCAGAGGCATCGATCTGCTCGTGAGAGATGGTGTAACTGGGGAGAAGCGCTCGAAACCTGCTCTTCACCTCTCTTTTCACCATCCCCTCCCTTTCCAAGGGAAAAGTCTGCAATAGCATCAAGCTATTGAGCGACAGAGGGCTGAGGAGCTGCCTCAGAAGAATCTCAAATACCCTCTGCACAGGGCCTGGAGCTCACCCAGAGCAAGCAGAATAATTCGTTTTAGCTAACACATCTTCACCATACAGAGACTGTCACCACCACCAGCAGGGGAGCAGAGAAGGGGAAAAGCAGGGCCGGAGCAGAGGTTTTACCCCGTTGTTTGTCCAGTGGCTACAATTAAACTCCACCACTGAAGTATATCTCGAGAGGTGCTACGAGGAAATAGCCAAGGACGACAGCTTCTCCTTCCACGGACGCCCTGGTGACAGTACGTGGTGTTTCCTTGGTGCTGCCAATCGTGACTTGATTTTCATAAAATTTTGATAAATATCTGTTAGTGAAATGGCTCGACTCGAACAGCCTCCCAGCTCAGCTTCCCACCATGGGGAGGAGCTGAAACAAAAAGGATTCAGAGAGCCGGCAGCTCCTCAGGGAAGAGCTGGGAGCAGCTTTGCTGAGCTCAGGCTGCTCGGATGCCTCCGCTGACAGCAACAAGTGTTGGCTTGTGCAGAGACGTAGCCGTGAGACCCGCAGACTCTCCCATCCACATTCAGAGCATTTCTCCCATCGGAAACTGCTCTGCACGTATTTTCTTTTGCATATCAACCTCAATTTCTGCTTCTGCAAAAGAAACTTGTGATTTACTGCGGAAACGTGGGGGGAAAAGCTTTAAACCCAGAGGGTGTTAACCGTGTGTACTCATGACTTGTACCACCAGGATGGAAAAAAACAAAAAGGTCATGACAAAGCTAGCATGACATCTTTCCATTTCTCTGCAGAGACTAAAATATAAAATAGAGAACACGGCCTGAAACCTCAACCGAGTCACCTCCACCCAAGCTGTGCCCAGGGCTGGCTCGCTGGCGAGACTTTCACGTCCCGGACGTTTAAGAGGGGCACTAATGGGAAGTGACCGAGTGCCAGGACCGCGCCGTGCTCCAGGCCAGCGCAGCTAAGTGCACTTGGCACGCTCGCTTTTCCTCGCCAGGCTCCAGAGCAGGTGTTAGCTGCTGCTGCTTCAGAACGGCGGCTTCCAAAAATTGCATTATCCCTGTTCCACCGCAGCGCCAGTCCAGATTTAATGGAACAATAAACGGCAGTGCCTTCAGCCGGGCCTGGGCATTTAGGGGCTTCGCAGAAGTGGTGCTGACTGCGTGTGTGTGCACAGCGACAGGCGCTCGGGATGGCACAAGGAAGGTCGCACTGGGCCTTCTTCCTTCACTCTGCTCAGCAATAATCAGCAGCACAAACGTTCCCTGGCTGTGAATATGTGAATTAGGCACCTGCCACAGATGGCAGAGGATGGCTGTAGCACAGCAGACGGGCGTTTGCTGCCCTAAAGAAGTCGGCTCAGCCCCAATCCCTCTGGGGTGAGGGCAGGGTGGGGAGCTCACGGCACCGTGCAGCCGCTGCTGGGAGCTGTGCTGGTCTCCAGGCTCTGTAGGTGGCAGGGCTGGGAATAAAACCCCAAACCCTGCATCTCCTCCAGAAGGGGAGCACATTACACCTCCTGCACCCCAATGACGACCTCTTCCAGCACTCTGGGAGAACCCCCCCACCTTGCCCCACGGTCCTCCAAGAGCAGAAAGGGGGGGGGAATTAAATCCCACCGCACACAGCCAGGACCAGCACAGGGCCCGGCCTCACCCCACGGGAAGCCCTGAGCTGCGGGCAGGGATGGGGGCGGTTGTCACGGTGCCATTAACGCCCCGCCACCGGCAACGCTGTGCCCGCAGCCACTTCCCGAGCGGCACCGGTGCACCCCCGCCTGCAGGCCCCGACCAGGCCCAGGCCCTGTGCTGCAGAGCGGGGCTGTGCCGTACCGGGCCATACTGGGCCATACTGGGCTGTACTGGGCTATACTGGGCTGTCCCCCCGTCCCCCCGCAGCCCCTGCGAGGCCTCACCTGGAGGCTGCGGCCCCGCGCCCCGGGGGAGCGGTCCGGTAACGAACGGGCGCCGGCGGAAACACCGCGCCGCAACCCGCTCGTTCCGCACTTCAAACGTTCCCCCCTCCTCCCGCCCCGCACCCGTTTTATGGCGATTTGACCCCAAAACATCCCCGGGGGGGTGTCACAGCGGGGCTCTAACAGCACCGCGTCACCCGGTGCTATCAGCACGGGGCGCGTGATGTCATGGCGGGGCCGTGACGTCGCGGCCTGCAGGCGCCATTTTGCGCAGGCCGCGCGAGGGCTGGGACTGGGGAGCAGGAGCGGGGCTGGGGTGTGGGGTGGCGTCGGCGGGGGCCCTGCAGCTCCCCCCTGGGGCCTTCCCCTGCGCCACGGGGCCGTAGCGGGCAGCGGGGCCGACCCCCGCCCACCCCCAGGTGTGTTTCCACCCGGGGGCCGCAGCGGAAGCCGGGCTCCCAGTGCTCGGCTCCTCATCACCACACCAGTCGTCACCACACCACCAGTTGTCACCACACCAGTTATCACCACACCAGTCACTCCTTTTTGCACAGCCCCTTCCCCGCTGCACAGCTCCCTCCTCGCCGTGCGGCCCCCTGCCCGCTGCGTAGCCCCGGCCCCGCTGCACGGAGCCATCCCCGCTGCACGGCTCGCTCCACGCAGCGTGGCTCCACGTCACGCAGCTCCTGAGGGAAAAATCCCTGCCTATTGCACAGCTCCCCATTGCAGGTCACCTTCCCCAGTGCACTGCTCCCCGTTGCACGGCTCCCCAGTGCACGTTTCCCTATTGCACGGCTCCATAGTGCGCAGTTCCGCATCGCACAGCTCCCCATTGCACGGTTCCGCATTGCACGGCTCTGCTTTGCACATCTCTCATTCCATTGCACGGCTCTGCCTTGCACAGCTCCACGTTGCACGGCCCCACGTTGCACAGCTCCCCATGGCACAGCTCCCCACGGCACAGCTCCCTTCCCATTGCATGGCTCCACATTGCATGGCTCCACGTTGCACAGCTCCCCATCGCACAGCTCCCTTCCCATTGCACAGCTCCGTGTTGCACGGCTCCACGTTGCACATCTCCCCATCTCACAGCCCCCCCTGTGCAGCGATGCTGCTGGGGGGCCCCAGCCACCTTCCCCCCATCCCGGAGGGCTCACAGCCACCATGCCCACGTGCCGCCCTGCATCTGCACCCGTTCCCCACCACCCCGGCCCTGCCGCCTTGCCTTCATTCTCCTTTCTGTACTCACCATCTGTCACTGCCTTCCCTCGGTCCCCAGCCACCGCACGCTGCAGGGATTAACCCCCCTGACCCAGGGAAACAAAGGGGGGGCTCTGATGGCACCAGGGTGCTGCTTGCCCCAGCATCCCCGCGATGGCACGGACAGGGTGCACAGCACGGGGACAGACCTGTGGCAGCCGTGGGGATGTGCACGGGGCAGGACATTCCTCTGCCCCTCTGGTTTGTGCAGGGACCCCAATTCGGGGCGGGGGGACACAGCCAGCTGCCCACACGCACAGCAGATGTCCACCCCGCGCCACCCTCTGCTGCTCCATCCCCCGGCACCTGCTGGCCACCAGCCATCTGGACCCCCAAGTCCCTGGGGATGATGCTCAGCGCTGTCCACCCACCTCCACCCCCACTGGGGGCCCCGTGGGACGTGTGGGGATTTTCAGGGACCGGCCGTGTCCCCATGCAGCTCCGTGTCCCCAGGCAGGCGTCCCCGAGGCCACCACGGTTCTCCCCACCCTCCCCGCGGTGGCTGGGGCTGAGCCGCGCACCCCGCGCCAGCGGGAGCATCCTCCCCATCGCATTAAGCAGCTTGCTGATTAATTATGGATCCAGCAGAAAGCTTTTATTACATTAGAGTTTACTTGTGGCAACATCCGTATTTATTAAAAAAAAAAAAAAAGGAAGAAAAAAAAAAAAAAAGGAACGTAATTACTAATGTGGTGTAAACAGCACTATTTTACGGGGAGGTTAATGCCTGGGGGGAGCTCTGCGGGCTGTGCTGGCTCCAGCCCGGTGCCCTGTGGTGGGGACGGGGACACGGGGGCACAGGGGGCTGCCACCGCAGTGGTGCTGGGGGTGAGGACGAGCTGCCCCAGCTAAAATATGGAGAGGAGGGGGTCAGACACACATCCCACCTCGCTGGGATGCCCTGCGGCCACGGGCACCGTGTCCCCAACCCGCGGGGGGATGCCCACGAGTGCCAGCGGGGCTCCCTGGGGACGGGAGCAGCGCGGAGCCACTCGGCGTGAAGTGCAGCCGTAAGTGCCTCCCGCGTCACGTGGAGAGGATAAGTGCAAAATGGCCCTATTATGATAATTGTGCGAAATTATGATTGATGGAGATTAGCTGCTTATTTGAGGAAATGGCAGGCGCACGTGTGGCGTGGCCGGGCTGCAGGGTGGGAGCCGGGCCCGGCAGGCACCGGTGATGGGGACACGGGGAGGGGGGGCGCAGGGACGGCCCCTGGGGCTCTGCCTGTGGGATGCCCCGGCCCCACCATCCCAGAGCTGCTGTGTCTGTGTCCGGTGGCTCTCACCACCTCATTAAATACATCCCCAATTAGAGGGAGAACCCGTTCAATGGGGATGGCATGCGGGAGCTGTGCTGTGGGGCTGTGCCGGGGGGCTCTGCAAGAGCAGAGAGCAGTGGGGCAGTCCCAGCACCTCCATGGCCCCCAGTATACAGGAGCTCCCAGTAAAGGTGGCTCTCAATAAATGTTATTTTCCATGAAGCCAACCAGGGAGCTGTGCTGGTGCTGGGCTCCCAGCCCATCCCTGCCCGGATATCCTTGAGCGCGCCCCTCGGCCTCGCGTGCTGAAGCCACGCTCCCGCTTGAGCCTCATCTCTCTTCAAAACTACACCAAGATTAGGAATTTAGGGAAGAAAATCAAAAGCAGAGAGGTGTGGAGGGCTGCAGTGCCATCACCTGCCCTGCTGAAGGCCGGGCTGTCCATCCCAGCTGGGGCACAGCTCGGTGCCACCCGGGGAGCAGCACGGGGACTCCACATCACACCAGGCCGCGGTGGCCGTGCAGGAAGGCACACGGCCAAGGGGACCCCAAAGCTGCCCACCCCTCGGCGCCGAGTCCCTCCTCCGCTCTCCCCTTCCCAATTTCCCGGGCCCCCCTCTCGCAGCAGGCGGATGCTGGGTAAGAGGTGTGTCTGCAGGATCCATGCTCGCCACGCAGCATCGCCGTGCCGGGGCTGCCGGCGTCGCCTCCCGCTCCTCGGGAAGGGCTCGCCCGCACGGGATGGGGATGCGGGTGGGGACACGGGGACAGACGGGGCCCAGCCTCCCCACGAGAGGCAGCAGGGCCGCAGCAGGGCCCCCGCACCCTCCACCAAGCGACGAGGACGTGGCAAAAGGAAGGGTCGCCAGTGGGTCCCCCATGGCCGGTGATGGCGGCGCCGCCAGATCCTTTCTCTGCCTTTTTTTTTTTTTTTTTCCCCTTTTCATCCCCCCCTCGTTTGGCTTTTGGCAGCGGTGCTGGGGAGGGCTGGCGAGCGGCAGCAGCCCCCCACCGCCCCGGCCCCGTGCCAGGGCGGGTGATGGCAGAGGGGCTCCGCTCAGCTGCGGGAACGTCCCCGCGCCGCACTCGCTGCCAATTTCCCTGCGAGCTGGCACCGCAGGCGGCTCCGGAGGCAGCGGCGCAGAGGCTGGGGATGGATTGTGAAAGGGAGCGAGGAGGAAAGGAAAAAAAAAAAAAAAAAAAAAAAAATGGACACATGCCATCGCTGGAGCGGCGAAGCTGCCAAAATGCCAGCAGGCAGCGTGGGGCCGAAACCCGCCGGAGGGGAGAGGAGGGTCTGAAGCCCGTCCCGGCGCGGGTGGCGGTGCATGGAGGACGGGCAGAACGGCGGAGGCGCCGCGTGGCTGGGGCAGGACAGGTGTTGGACGGTGAAGCTGGCGAGGAAAAAGGTATTTGCCTTCATTTTAAAGACTGCTCGGTGCATGCGTGAGGGGCTGGGGTGCCGTGAGGGCTGCCCGCGGCCTCGCCGCCCGTCCCGCGGCGCTGCCTGCACCGTGTGCCTCCCGGTGCCTATGGAGGCAGGCGAGGGGCCCCGGGTGCCGGGGGATGGCTGCAGGATTTGTCGTCCCCTGGCCGTGCAGGCGGGGAAGCTGCCCAGGGGCCGGGGCTGCGGCTTTGTCTGGTCGGGCTTTGTCTGCCGGGATGGAGGCGGCAGGGCTGGGACACGCGAGGGGCTGGCTGGATCCTGCCTGGCCGGGAACAGGGCACGACAGGAGGCAGGAGGCTTTCCCTGAGACATTTGGGAAGGGGGAGCAGGGCGGTGAGACCCCCTCGGCCCCGAGAAATGCAGCCCAAAGGGTCTCTGGCACCCAGCGAAGCTCTGGGCATCGCGGAGGCAGCGAGTCGGAGCCGGCTGCTGGGAGCAGGGCAGCACGTGCCCCAGCAGCGCGTCCGCTGTCCTGTGGGAGCTGTCCCCAGTTCCCAAACTGGGAGCAGGCTCAGGAGGGAACTGGAGAGCAGAGCTATGAGCCCTGGCAGAGCAGAGCCGTGGGGATGAGGCTGAGGTCCCCAGCCCAAAGGGGACGGTGGCCAGGGCACTGCCCTCACCCCCTGGCCAGGCTGGGTTTGGGGCCACGGGGTGGACGTGTCAGGGCTGCGGGTGCGTGTTTTGGGGTGCGGGCTGCGTGCCGGGGAGGGGGCTGCAGCACCGATGCTGCCTGGTGCTGAGCCCCTCGCTCCACCCTGACTTTGCCTGATGCTCTGCACCCACGAAGGACCCTGGCTCTGTCCCCTCCGCTCACACCCCACCAGAACAACCTCCTTCAGGGTCCCCAGCCCCGAGGATGCCCCATGCGAGCCTTACGGGGCCATTGTTCACAGCAGGATGAGGCTGCGAGCCGCCACCACGGGGCTGAATCGCGCCCCATGCTGCGGGACGCCTCCCCCGTGCCCCCCTCTCCCTCGTTTTCCTCCATATTTCACAGTTCCTGCTTCCTGCACAAGCCGGGGGTCTCCAGGGACTCCAGCCAGATGTTCTCTGCAGCACACCACATTGCTTTCCTAATGAAATATTCATGCAGCCTCGCCGCCTTTTGCCATGAAAGCCTTCAACAGCTCCCAGCCGTGGAAGCCCGGGGCAGGCAGCGCTCCTGCCACGTCCCCGGCTCGGCGCTGGCCCCTTGCTTCATCCCCTCCATCCTCTTCCTCCTCCACCTCGGGCTGAGCCTGCTGGCACAGGGGCTTCATCCCCGCTCCCCTGAGACCTTGCAGCAGGGCATCACCGAGGGCACTCTGCCGTGGGAACAGCGGTGTCCCCAGCCGGGGTGGCCCCGGTGCCGGGTCCCCGTGGTGGTCACCAGCCACGGGGCAGGGTGTGGGGGTGCCCCGGGGTGAAAAGGTGGCAAAACGGTGGCAAAACAATGGCAAAACAGTGGCAAAAGGGGGGAGCCAGCGCTTTGTCTGCCCCTGCTGCTCCCCGGCAGCCCGCAGCATTAGCGATGCCGTGCGCTACAATCCAATCAGGGTGTTTATGCAAACAATCAGGTTTTATGTTTGGGTTAAAAGCTTAAATAACCTTAATCAAAGGGGAAGAGCTGATATTGTCACCGGCGGGGTCTGCGGCTCGTCAGGACACCCTGACCTGCCTGTCCCCAGCTCCCCAAGGGGCTCAGCCCCAGCCAGCACTGGGGGCGCAGTGCTGGGCCCCCCCTGCCCGCAGCCACCCATGCAGCGAGCCTGGCACGCCTGCCCCTTCCTTCCCCTTGTCCAGAGATAATTAACTGAAACTCCAGAAGCGTTAATCAGCTGCGGATGAGCAGGTCTGCCCTCCTATCTGTCGGCACCCAGGCAGGGCCGTTAGCAGCGTGGTCATTGTGGCTCCCATCGCCCAGGGAATAATCACCAGAGCAGGGAAAGGGCCCGGCTGGGAGCATCCCTCTGCGCCCAGCACGCCAGAGGAGCAGCCTGCAGCTCTCGGGGACACCATCCAGAGACACATTCACCCACAGCCTCCCTGCATGGTGCCCAAGGGCTCATCAGCACCCCCATCCCGTGCCTTGTGCCATGCCACGCCGCCCTCCTCCGCTGCGCCCTCCCCAAATTCCTTCTTGGAGAGCACCCAGCGCCGCCACCATCCTGCCTCGTGCCACCATCTGGGCTGGACCCACGGCACCAGAGCCTCCTGGTGCTGGGAGAAAATCCCTGCAGCTCCAGCTGGTGCCTCGGGGGCTGTGCCATGCCCCGGGGGCTGTGCTGTGCCATGGGGTCTGTGCCATGCCACGCTGTCCCTGCGCCTCGCTCTGGAGGGCCGTGCCCGCCGGCGCTGCCTCCCCGCACACCCCGAGTTTGTCGCGGAGTAATAAGCTATGCATGTAGTGTAGAAATAAAACATGTTCTGCAGAACAAATGATGTTAATTTGCTGAGAGGCTCTGAAGCTGAGTATTAGCGAAATGCCTTGAGGGAGAGAGCGGCAGCTGTGCTGGAATTAATGGCAACGTGCCGAATTAGCACCGCTATGCATCATAGTCAGAGGGAAAAATTACCAGAGAGAGGGGGAAAACAGCCCCCCCCGCACACCAGCCTGGACCCTGCGAGTGCCACGGAGTGGAACCAGCCCCAGTGGTCCCGGTGCCCGCGGTCTGCCCTTGTCCCCAGCCCACCCAGCACCACCAGACCCGACAGCCTGGCCCAGGGAACCAGCAGTGAGCTCCTGCTTGCTCTGAGCTCCTCAGCTCCTCTGTGAAGGTGTTGTCAGGAGCTCTCAGCATCCCAAGGGATGTGCAACATCCCCCCGGGGTGCTCAGCATCCCTCTGGACCAAACCGAGCCATTGCACCCTCCCCAAGGGACCATCCCCAGCAGGGTCTGCACCTCTGCTGCTCCCCCACCCCTTCCCCTCCTTCCTGGGGAGCTGTTTCCTTCTATTCCTCATCTATTTCCTTCTATTTATTCCTGGGGGCTGAGCACCCAAGGTCTGTAGGTCCCCACTGATCACTAAGAGCACATCTGGCTCGTGGAGCTGCTGCAGCTCCTCCAGGCCATCCGTCTTCCGTCCGCCCGGCGTGCCCCGGCTACCAGGAGCACGCTGCAAATTGTGCATTACCTCCTAATGGACGGTTCCAGTAAAATCCACGCCTCTGATGAATATTTAACACCCACATCCGCCTCTGCTGCCCGGCAGGGGTTTTGCTTCGGGTATTCCCTCGGCGGCTGCCAGCCCAGGGCTGCAGAACTGGGTGCCAGGAGCACCCCAGAGCCGCTGTGCCCACGCTCCTGGGGGTCTCATGGGGATACCGGGCTGAGGGAGGGGAAAGTCCCCATGTACCCGCTGTGCCAAGCCCCTCTCCTGCACCACCACCTGGGTTTATCCCCCGCAGAGCTGAGCTGCAGCCCGTGTGTGTCCAGCTGTGAGCCTTTGGCCAGGTGGACACCGGGGCTGGTGACATCCCCTATAAACCACCTGTGTCCATCACAGCCGCACGATGCTCATCCCCAGCAGCTCAATAAATTCTTGCCCTGTTTTTGTCACCCTGACCCTTTTCTTTCTGCTTTTTGGTCCGCAGATCCCCAGCCCCGTGGGCACCGCCTCCTGTGGACCAGCCCCGCTGGATGCAAGAGCCACATCCTGGCCCTGGATGCCACCGTGCCACCAGCCCCGCTGCAGCCCTGGGGTGGGACATTTCCAGGGCAGGGGCTTGTGTCCCCTTGTCTGTGTGTCCCCCAGCCCGAACAGCAGCAGCAGCATCACCCAGCCATGCGAAGGACTACGGAATATGATGGAAGTGCCACCGGTCTGGTCCTTGCTGAGACGTGCCAGCAGCCACCCGTCACCAAACACGCTGGGACCCGGTGACAGCAACTGGAGCTCCCCTGCCATGAGCTCATCGGGTTTCAGCATCCCCAGGAGCGTGTCTGGACAGAAGGAGAGGCTCACCCACCCACCACACATGGAGCTTTACCACGCATGGCTGTCTTGGCACAACGATTTGTCCTGGGGACGATGCCAACAGGAGCGTGGAGGCTGAGAGCAGCGTCCCCCAGCGCGACCAGCCCGAGAGTCTCCTACCCCGTGTCCCGGTGATGCTCGGGGGTGGCCGCCCCATCCCCACCTCACCCAGGAGCTCGTTGTGCTCAGCTCCACGGCACCGGGGCCATCCCGACCCCGTACATCCCAGGACGGGGCTGGAAAACCGTGTGGCACCGTGTGGAAGCCGGTGGGGCGCGGGGCGCCCGGCCGCGGGGGCTGCCGGTCACTGCCAGGTTACATCTGCCGGGGCACGCAAGAGTGACTCCAGATGCATTAGAAGTGCCGTGCTCGAATTTCAATTTCATCGTCTCACAATCATTTTCAGGCTCCTCTTAGTGCCACATTAACGAAGCCTGCTCGTTTGAATGCATAATTAGCCCGAGCATTCTACCTCGCTAATTTCGAAGCAGGAGCAGAGAGTGGGGGGGGGGGGGAGGAGAGGGGGGGGGGAATTTGCATATTAATTTAGCAGAGGGAGAGAAAAATTGTTTACCACTTGCTTCTTGCTGTTGATCACAGCGGACTTAACTCTTTCCCGGGTGCCATCTGGAGCTGCGGAGCCGGGCGCCCGGCCGGCACGTGGGACGGGACGCAAAGGTCACGCAGCAGCAATTAATTAAATCCTCCCCGCGGCGCCGTGGCTGCCCGGACCACCCTGGCTGCTCTTGCTACTGGGAGCCAACTGGGAGCACTGGGGCTGCAGCCTGGCTGCTCCTGGAGGGGTGGCTGGGATGGAAGTGCGAGCTCCAAGCTGTGCCCCAGCACTCCTCCCGGAGCAGCTCTGGGGGGGAAAGCGTCATTGTCACCTCCCCAGGAGCACCAGGGAGGTGACAATGTCCCTGCTGTCCTCAGCATGGTGCTGGGCACACACAGGGGTGCCCAACAGCAGCACCCATCCTGCCAAGGGTGGCTGGGTCTTGGTCTGTGCCACGGACACCCTGTCACCTTCATCGTGTCCCCTCAAGGGGATGTCTCTGTCCTCATTTTTTAGCATCACCCACGCCGAGCATGGAGCTGGATGCTCACAGCTGCTGTTGGACATCCCCAAAACGTGGATCTGCCCTGTGGGTATCTCCATGCCCGTGGGCATCACACCCACAGCCTGCACACCCGTGGAGCACCCACGGCACGGGGGGAGCACCCTCGCCGAGCGCGGACAGCTCGCTGCACCGCCGCGGGCTGCCTTTGTTCGGAGTCTGTGGGCGTCTTGAGCCGGGGCTGGAGGTAATTTGTCTGTCTCCTGCAGCGGGGCTGTCATCTCGCATCTGCGAGCCGGTTCCATTTGCACTGCCATTAAAAAATCGCAGGTCTGACAGGTAGCAAAAAAATAAAACAGGGAAGAAAAGCCTAAAAAAAAAAAACAAACAAACAAACACACACAACAAGAGCATCGTGCGCTCGCTATATCTGGAAACAACCTCAAATCCAGGTATCGCTGGATTTGAGGATAGTCCCAGGTGTGGCAAGCCATCCTCTGCTCCTTGGGTCTGTGTCCCCGTTCCACCTGGGCTCCCCAGAAGGGTTTGGCCACCCCAGAAGGGTTTGGTCACCCCAGAAGGGTTTGGTCACCCCTGGAGAGCCACTGCCCAGGCCATCCATGTGCTGTCTGACCACACGGAGCCCTCCCAGTACACCCCATTTGGGGAACACCCTCCACCACTGGCATCGGGTCTGGCTCCAGCAGCACTGCACGGGGAGGCACTCGTGGGGATCACCCCACCGAGGCCAGGGGACGCCCTCACCATGGGCGTGGGGTCCCTCGGTGTCCTTGTGGGGTCCCTCGGTGTCCTTGTGGGGTCTCCTGGTGTCCTTGTGGGGTCTCCTGGTGTCCGTGTGGGGTCTCCTGGTGTCCGTGTGGGGTCCCTTGGTGTCCGTGACGCCGTGCTGGTGAGTCCCACATCGCGTGGGGCCGGCCCGCAGAGGGTTAACAGCTGATTACAGCCTTTGTCTCTGCATCAGTGTACATAATGCGCCCCGCATTTGCATACTGCAGTGTGCGCTCAATTAAAATGAACTTTTAATTTCTTCTAAGTAAATTACTTCTTCCCGGTACGTGACGCGCACAAATGTCAGAATAATGGGAGAGCCTTAATGAGCTGGGAATGAGGGGTGGGGAGGGGAGCGCGGGGCCCCGGCCCCCCGGGCCATGCTGCAGCCCGTGGTGTCCCCGAGGATGAGGATGGGGACGGATCCTGCTGGGGGACGGGGCCTTCCTCTGCCTCCCGGGGCCATCCCTGCTGCCACCACGTCCCCAGGCAGGGCAGGCCCTGGGTGTCCACCTCCTCAGCATCCCTGCAAGGCTGACCTTGGGGTCCTGCTTCTCTCGTGGCGCATGCTCACCCTGGAGCATCCCCAAAATGTTCCCCTGGGCAGTTTCTACACGGGGTGCCCCCAACGTGGGTGCCCCTGACCCCCTCTGCCCTCCCCACCATGGCTTGGGGGATGCTCGGGGCGATGCTTGGGGTGGTGCTTGGGGCATTGCTTGGGGGGATGCTTGGATTGATGCTGGGGGGATGCTCAGGGAGGGACACCAGAGCCCTGCATCCTGCCCCTGCCCCCTGCACGGCTGCGGGTCCATCCTCCCGTGTCCGAGGGCCGCAGACGCAGGGCCATATGGCAGGCGAGATTACTGGAATTTGATTTTCAGATAAATCACAAACCTGGATGAGCGAGCGCTGCTCCAGATGCATTATCCATAATCCCCTGGAAGGGAACCCTTTTGGAGGAGACGGTCCCGGGGCCAGCTTGGGAGCAGCTGGGTAATCCCAGCGAGGGATGCGGGGCTCTCCGCGTACACCCCGGTGTCACCGCGCTCGCCTCGACCCACATTTGGTCCTGCCGAGCCCGGGAGGGAGCAGATGGGGCCAGATGGAGTCACACCAGGAGCAGGCGGGCAGCAGGGCCAGCCCGTGCCGGGGCGCCCACGGGGCTCCGTGCTGCTGGAGGAGGCAGGAACGGGGCTGGGGGAGGCAGGGGGGTGCTGACAGAGGCCCTCCCGCTGCCAGCGGTGCCCGGAGCATCCCCACGCTGGCCCTTTTGGGGATGTGGGCACCATGGGGAGCCCCTTGGAGCATCCCCACTGTGCCTGCACATCAAGCCAGAGACACCTTTCTGCTTGCTGCACCTATTAATGCCTGGGCTTGGTGCACTTGCTGTCCTGGATCCATGCCCTGGGGGCACGCTGAGCTTTTGGGGAGCCTGGGTTTGGCTGCAGCTTTCCCAAACCCCAGGACTCCTCCTCGCCTTCAGAAGCAGCCCCCTGGAGCTCCCCTTATCCTGCAGAAATTCAGATTTAGGGACCACACAGCTTCTTCAAATAAACACCCCCCCTTGCTGGGGGAAGACGCGGAGCCCCCTCATCCCCGCTGTTTGGGTACGAAGCCACCTATTCCCCCGTGCTGCTGCTGACCCCGATTTCCAGCCGCAGCACCGGGTCGCGCTGGCCCCAGCCGGGCCATCCATCACGGCTGCACCACGGCGGAGAGCGAGCTTAACCAGGGGCTGGTGCCGATCGATAGGCGCATTAACCTGCGCCCGCGCTCCTCCTCCCCGGGGGCCGAAGGTGGCCGGGGCAGGCAGCAAATATTAATTCCTCCCTGGCTCCCGGAGGAAGGGGAGATGGGGAGAGCGAAGCTTTGTCTGGCCGTGCACTGCTGACCCAGTGCCGCTCCTCCGAGGCCACGAATTTCCCCCCACGGTGCCTCCCCCGGGGCTCGGGGCTCCCCCCGGCCCCTGCTGCTGGCGTGGGAGCACGCGGGAGGCGAGCGGAGCCGCGCGTTCCCCCAGCGCTGAAATTTACATTGAGCCACAAATTAATTTCATAATTTTTTCCTCTCTAATTATGCCAACATCTGCTGCGAGGCCCAAGCTGTGCACATGCATTTTAATACATCCCTCCCCCCCTGCCCACCCCCCCACACCCCCCCCGTGTCTCTCCCAGCACTGAACTTTTCGGTAATTATCGGCAGGAGAAGGGCTCCATCCGCGGGAGGGCGAGGCAGAGCGCGGGGAAGGCTGCGCCCTGCCCTGCTCCAAAGGCTTTGGGGCTCCTGCGTGCCATGGTGCAGGGAGCTGCAGCTTTTTAGGGGCTTTTCCTGCTTGTTGGGGGCTGTTTCCATGGCTGGGAGAGGGGAGGAGGAGGAGGAGGGGGTGGCAAGGGGAGGCAGCACTCGGCACGCTGAGCCCCGAGGATGCTCCAAGCCAAGGCAAGGAGCCCCGTGGCCACTTGTCCCCTTCCCCTCGGGATTCACCAGGACACCTCAGTCCTGTTCTCACCCAAATACCTCCAGCTGTGCAGCGGGGTCATGGGGTGGCCCCCCCTTTACCTGCAGCACCCTGGGGTGGTGCCTGGGGGCTGGGGGTGTCCCTGTGCGCAGCCCCCTGTGCTCTGTCCTTGTCACCGGCCGGTCTGGGTCACCCCAAAGCCCTGGCAGCCCCCTCCTCGTCCCGCTGCACGTCTGCTCCCACTCGGGGAGACATCTCACGGCCTCGCCAGCAGGTGCAAAAGGTCACTGGGATACCGAGTAATTAAAACCTGGCAATTACCAATTTCCAGCAGCGAGCTCCTGGCCCGCCGAGCGCTCAGACCATCCCCTGCGAGCTGCAGGGGAAACACGGGGGGGAAAGGGGGAACACGGGGCAGGCACCAGGGAGGGGACACGGGGATGCTGGGGCTTCACCTCCAGCACAAGCAGCTCGGGAACACCACCAGAGATCTCCTCACGCCTTGCCTACGAGGCAGGGGCTGTGCGTGACATTTCGGGGCGCAAAGCCCCCGCGCAACCCCAACCCGTTTGGGGACCCACGCAGCCGAGCTCCCCCCTGGGAGCTTCCCCTTCCCGGAGCGAGCCCACGGGTGGCGGCTCTCGCAGCAGCCCAGGTGTGACAGCAGGAGTGGGGCCGCGTCAGCCCCGTTAGGCTGCTGCCGCCCGCCTGACTCGCAGCCGGGAACAGATGGCAGGCGACAGAAGCTGCCGATGAATAATCCGCGGCTGATGAGCGCCGCTCCCAGCCGCCCGCGCTCCCCGCGCTGCCCCGCGCGCTCCATCTGCGCCCGACGCCTCGCTCGGGGCCCCACGGAGGGCGCCCCGGCCACCCATGGGTGCTGCTCCATAGCCGGGGCACCTCATCATGCTCCTAGCACCCATGGGTGCTGCCTTGTACTCAGGGCACCTCGCCATGCGCGTGGCACTCATGGGTGCCGCCCCGTACTGGGATGCCACCCACTACATGTATGGCACCCGTGGGTGCTGCCCGTATGGGGATGCTCCCAGCACCTGCACGCCCCCACGCTGGGGTTGTCCCCACTGCTCCATGGGTGCTGGGGCAGCAGGGTGGCCGGGGAGGGTGCTGGACCCACCCATGGAGGAGCCAGGCTGGGAAGGGGCTGCGCTGTCCCACAGGACCCTGGTGTCCCCGTTGTATTGGTGCAGGTGACTCAGGGTGGTGTGGTGAAGGAGAGGGGGCTTCCCTCCTCGTCTCACTGATGAGGTCCCGGCTAATTAGGGCTCAAGGGGGGCTGCTGCTGGGAAGGCAGCATCCCTTGGAGCCCCGAACTCGCTCCTGGTGAGCAGCACGTGGACAAAGTCCCCATCGCCCCTCTCCTGGGATGCTCCCGTGCCAGCTCCACAGGCCCTGTGCCCCCAAATCCTGGTGCCCAGCCTGGTCCCCGACCACCAGCACCATCCTGCAGCTCTGAGCCACCCCGGTCCTGCCGGGAAGGGGAGGAGGAGGCCAGAAAACAAAACGGTGATGGATGGCAAAGCTATTGAAGCGCCGGCGAGTAAACTCCATATTTTTAACGGCATTTAAATGCCTCCAAGCAGATTAATAAGGTCTAGGTAATAGCAGAACCAGTCTATATTTATTCTATCTTAAACGCCAGTTTGTCAGGCTGTATTAATATTGATGGTAAGGCTTGGATTGAGGACAGTAAACGCTGGGACTTCACTTTATCTCTCCCAAACAGGCTGCCTCAGACCCTTTATCAGGGCTGCGGCTGCCGCAGCAGCTGCCTCTTCAAGGGCTCAGCGCATCCCCTCTCCTCCCCCCGCTCTCTCTTTTTAATCAGAGGAGGAGAAGTTGCTGGCTTGATCGTTCCATTTTTATCTCTTTTATTTACTCCATTTTCATGTCTTTCAGTGCATATTTTATTCCCATCAAGGCAGGACCATTGATAGCTTAAGCTGTCCCCCCCACCACCACTCCTCCCCACACGGTGTGACAGGGAAGGACGAGGGGGAATCACGGGGGACTCGCCCCTCTGCCCTCCCCTCCTGCCCCTTGGAGCATCTCAGACCCACTGCCTGATGTCCCCAAGCACCCAGAACCACTTCCACCACCCGTGCTGACCCCCCAGCACGGCACGGGGCACGCAGGCACCCCAAAAAGTGCTTGGCGAGGAGCTGCAGCCCCGCGGGGCGCACCCACTGTGCGCGGTGGTGGCGATGGGACGAGGGGAGGCTGACAGGGGCCTTTCCTTGCGCATTCCCCAAAGCCCAGACTCCTGCCTGGCTGTTCCCTGGCAGCATTTGAAATTCAGGGCGTGCTCTGCCTCGATTATTTATACAAACCACCCAGCTGGGCGGCCGAGGGCAGCGGTGCCTCCCTGCTCGCAGCCCCGTGCGCGCACCTCGCCCGCTGCGCGCGGCACAGGGGAAATTTGCACGTCGGCTCTCAGCTCCACTGGTAATGAATGCTAAACCATCACAATAAATGCTAATCGCACGAGGAGGGCTGCAGCCTGCCACAGGTTTGGAGAGGATGTTCTGTAAAATGGTGTGGTGCTGGGGGGGCTCCGTTCCGCTCCCCGGTCCTCGCCCCGTGCCGGCGCCCGCAGCCCCTCGCCCGCCGCAGTGCCCGGGAGCAGCCAGCAGCCCTGCCAGCATCAAAGGGCCCCTCTGCTGGAAAACGAAAATCCTCATTAACTAATAAAAAGCCCATCGCTCGCTCTGCCTTTAATATAATTAACGGCAGCCAAGACTTCAATTAAGGTTTTATCCAAACTTCAAGACGCCACTCTCGCTCCGTAATTACGCCGGGCGGGCGCAGCCGCTGCAGCCTTTGCTGGGGCTCCCCGGCCGTGCCCACGAGCACTGGGGCTGCACGGAGCTGCTCGTCCCAAATAGGAAATGTTTGTGTGATCTCTCCTTGGCAGGACTCGGCCGCTTTGCCGGGCTGCTCTGACTTCAGCAGGGAAATATGCTGCCGGCGAGGGGAGGTGGCGCGGGGTGCTGGGAACGGGCCCGTTCTCACCGCCCTTGGGGCCGGGTGGGAAGGGCGAGGGGCTGGGAGATGTGGTGCCGAGGCAGGAGCAGCCCCAAATTTCCCAAAATGAGCAGCAGGGTTTGGGTGTACGGGGTTGAGCTCCTGGTGCCCGCAGGAGGATGCTGTGGTAGGGTCAGTGCCTGGCTGGGGCTAACGGCATCGCCTTCGTTAGCGCGGTGGGCAGGGGGAGCACTGGGGGGGGGGAAGTTCTGGGGTGCTCAGCCTGTTCCCTCCCTCCTGTCCACTTTTTTCCAAAGGTGGCACCTCTCAGGGCAAAGAGCAGGGGCTCTGTGGCTGTGGCACCAAGCAAGCCCCCAGCCCACACCCTCACACCCTGCCCGGCTCTGTGCCAGCGCTGCCATGGCCACGGTGTCCTTTTCTGTCTTTACTGACCCCAAAAAAGCATCCCTGGGTTTCCCTTTTGCAGCACGAGGCATTGCCACGCTACTCCCCCAGCCCCACACCGGTGCCACAGGCTGTGATTTGCAGTGCACGGGACCCTGGGCTGATTTTAGGGCAGGATCCGGGAACCTCACCCATTTTCCCCACGCAACGGCCTCAGCGCATCTCCGGGGATGCCAGGAGCCCCGGGGACGTGCAGGGACGCTGGGCACTGTGCGGTGAGCAGGACAGCACGGCTCCTGCCCCACGTGGCCACGGGCCCCTGAGATCAGTGCCACTGCCCCGGTGCTGGCCGCAGGCGAGGGAGAAGCCGGGCCAGGAGACGGCCACGCAGATGGCAGCGCTCTTGGAGAGCCGGGGACGGTAATCCTCCCTCCGGGCCCCATTATCATCTCTATCTGGTGAAAAAACTCCCGTCCTGGATGCATCTAATCCTAATCGCTCCCTATCGCACGGGGCCACTTCAGACGGGCCAGACGGGCAGACGAAGCCCCCCGGCCCTGCATATCTGCACAGGCAGCCCGCGGCCGGGGGGGGGGGAGAGGCCACCCCTCTGCTCCTAATCCCTCCGCGAGGGCTTCATTTAAAAGGGGATTTGCTGCTTATTCCCTCCGCGGGCTGAGCGATCATTACAGGGGTCAGCATCTGATCTGGGCGAGCCTTGTTAAAAAATAATAACGGCACGTTAATTTGGGGGGGGGGGGGAGGGAGTGGGGGAAATGCACCGGCGAGTTTCCAAGCGCAGAGGTTTTCCGTCCCGAGAGCGTGGCTGGGGCTGCACGAAGGGCTCTCTGGGGTTGGGGACACTCCCCAGGACACACATTTCCCCCCCTGCAAGCATCCCCACCTGCACGTTTTGCTCAGACCTCTCCGTGTTTATGGGGGAAGCCAATAGGGCCGGCACGGGGAGGTCTCCCGGCCCCGCCGGGTGCCTGGGGCTGCTGGGGGCTGGCTGGGATTAAATCCAGCAGGGAAAATATCCTGCAGCAGGTGCAGCTTGCGACAGGTCTGAACGGCTGCCAGCCGGCTCTGAAATCCCGAGCACATCTGCGCTCCTCACTTGGACACCAGATGGGCCCCGCTTCGTATTTTTGGGACGGGGTTGGCTCCAGGGGGGGTGCTGGGGCGACGATGGGGTCTGGCTGCCCCGGGACAGAGGCAGGGCACGCCCTGGGATGCTCACACACCGCCGGCATTCCCGGGTATACTTAGCCCTGTATTTTTAGCCTGTTTTGCCAGCTGGAGGCCAGACACTGGCTCAGGGAGTGGGGCAGCTTGGGGCTGCACCACAGAGCCCAGCGATCCCCGACAGCCTCCGGGTTCCCCTGAGCCCCGAGGGCACCCCACATCCCACCCATATCCTCACCCGGACGGGGTCTCGCCAGGCTGAGAGCTGCAAACCCTGCAAAAGGCCTGAGTCAACCACACCCTCTGCACCCCAACCCCGTGAACCACAGCCCCGTGCATCCCAACCCCAATGACCCCAGTCCCACAGGGGACCCCCAGCCAGCAGCCAGCCCGTGGCTGCTCCGCTCCCTGCCCGCTCCCCGGCGCAGCAGACGCTGCTCGCCAGCCTCCCAGCTCCCAGCTATTTTTAGGAGCCTGTCGGTGGCTAAATCTGGCACCGTGTGGGCCCGGGGCAGCCCCGGCGGCGTGACGGCTGCCGCCCTGCTCTCTCGGGGCACGGTGTTTCCCGGGGTTGAAGAGCAAGCCCTGACACTAAGCATGGGCTTGACCAAATTTTGCTGCAGGGTATTACCCCACCTGGGACCTGCACACCACGAGGAGAGGACGAGGAGGAAAAGGAGGAGGAGGAGGAGTTGCCTTCCCCCAACCCTGTCCATACCCAACAGGGCTGAGCAGACAAGCCATAGGACTACAAGGGGCCTGCTCCCTACATCACCCTCCATTCCCACTGCCCACACTGACACAACCCTAATGCTGGTACCCATCCTATCCCATCCTATCCCATCCCATCCCATCCCATCCCATCCCATCCCATCCCATCCCATCCCATCCCATCCCATCCCATCCCATCCCATCCCATCCCCATCCCCATCCCCATCCCCATCCCCATCCCCATCCCCATCCCCCTGCCTGTCCCTGTCCCCATCCCCAGCTCTTTTCCCTGTCCCAAAGCCCCACAGACCCCAGCGCAGCCCCTGGGGACGCTCAGGGTCGGTCTGTCCCGGGCGCAGAGCCCATCCCAGCACCCCGGCTCAGGGTGGCTGTGCATCCCCAGGGCTCACGGCAGCGTTTCTTCTCCTCGTTCCCCCTCCCCTCTCTCCCCCTTTCTGAAAATTGATAATTAACCTTTTGTCCATGTGGCTGTTGTGTTTATTTGGTGCAGGCGGCTGCAGGACGCTGATATGGAAATCGCAGCCGGCAGGCAGCTCCGCGTCCTCTGCGCAATCTGCAGCCGCGCACAGCCGTTGGGCAGAGATAAGCAGGTGCTTATTCACAGCCCTGCAGCTGCCTGCGAGGGCAGCCCTACCTGATCACTCCAATCTCAGTGAAAAACTACTTGAGGTTAGGCTACCGTGATGGAGAGAGCCGATAGGGACCGCGCGAGACAGCTCCCCCGGCTCCCCGACTTCGCCTCCGCCTGCGCCTCCTGCCTCCCGCTCCCCGCGTCCTCTCCACTCCGTGCGTCTCACTGCTCTGTCTTCCTCTTATCTCCCTCTCCACATCCCTTTGATTTTTTATTTTTTCTTAAAGAATTCGTCTTTGTGTTTCATGTGAACTCTCGGCGGCTCCCTTCTCCCCGGCTCGGCCACGGCTCTCCCTTTCATTCCCAGCTCCCTGCCTCGGCTCTCGCTTCCCCTTCCTCCCGTCCTGCACCCGTGTTTCCTCGGGGTGAAAGAGGCTGATACAGGCACGGGGGGGGCACAGCAAAAAGCCCCATCCCCTCACCCCCCTGCTGTGCCCACCCCAGGAAACGGCTGCATCCGGAGAGCGCGCGCCCATGGCCCCGCGCACCCTGTGCCACCCGCCTTGGGACGCAATCACCGCCTTGGGGTTGAGAAGATGTTATTATTTTGCTCATGGGTTATGGCTGCGGCTTCCTCTGACCTCGGGTTTCCCAGCCGGGGTGGCCCCATCGCCCCCGCCGTGTGTCACACCGAGGGGACAGCGTGCCGTGCCGTGCCGTGCCGTGCCGTGCCGTGCCGTGCCGTGCCGTGCCGTGCCGTGGGGGTTTCTTGCTTCCCTTCTCACTCCTGCTCTGAGTGTCGGGGCGGGGAGCGCCGCGCCTGCTTCTCCTTTACCACACGGGAAGTTTCTTCTCGGCCCCAAAAGCTCAGCTCTGACTCAGACAGAAAGCACCCAGCAGCACTGTGAGGCTCCACGGGAAGGGGTCACCTGCGCCGGGCACAGCCCAGGACCCCCGGGGTTCCCCCGGGTGGGGGCAGACCCCAAGGCCCCGCGTTGGGGCATTCCCCACGCTGCTGCCCCATGGCCCCTGCAGCTGCCCAGCAGGTGCCTGCTGGAGAAAACCCTGCTGCTGCAGGTGACGTGGGGGACACGGGGCCGCAGCTGGCGGGGATTTTTCTTGCTGGCCCTGAAAGCCTCTGGCTTTGACTCAGTGCCCCGGCACGCGCCCCGGGAGCAGCCCCTGCTGTGTGATCTCCCGCACGCTTTCGGTCTCTCTTTGCCTGTGCCCTGCCGCAGGGCGCCTTGGCAAACCCCCCTGGGCTGCTGATGCCGAGCCCACCTGGGGCCACAGGAAATAAAAGGGGAAGAAGTGGGAGCCCGAGAAGGGGAGGGAAACCCTCCGGCCCCAGCATCGTGCCCCACGCAGCCCCACACCACCGAAACCTCAGGCAGCCCTCAGTCCCCACGAGCTGACTGCGCTGTCCCTCCTGGCAGACCACGGGCATCCAGGGGGGAGCAGGATGGAGCTGAGCCCCCCGAAATCATGGGATGTGGGTCCGGGGCTGAGGCTGTGTCCCCCTGAGAGGCAGCAGGCTGGGTGCACGCCGTCCTGCCTGCCATGGAGCTGTGTGTCCCCTTGGCCCCGTGCTGGGGCTTCCCCTCACCCCCCAGCAGCACGCAGAGCCACGTGCACCATCCCCTGGGGCGCCCAGCACCGCAGTGCTCAGCCCTCCCCGCCCCGCTGGCAGTGATGCTGCAAACCAGTGGCTTCCCCTTCACCCTGCTCTGTGCAGCCCCAGGATCCTCCTCCCCATTTGCACCCCACCGTCCCCTCCCTGTCCCCCCCCCGGCGGCCCCAGGGCTGAGGGGAACGGAGCGGGGAGCCCCGGGAGCCATCTGCGGGAGCCCAGGTGGCCGTCGAGACACGCCATCTGCTGAGCCACCTTCGGGGACCGTGCAGGCGCTGCTGTATTTTTAGGACACGTTTCCTCCCTCCCACCTGCAGCCCGGAGCAGCCTCTCGGTTTTCTAACAAGTCGCTTCTCTCGCTTGCGGCTGCTCTGCCCGAGAGCGGCTGTTGGAGAGCCCCAACCCCAGCACTGGGGGGGCTGGCCTGGGGGTGCACGGATCCACGGCGCTGAAAGGGGGCTCAGCACCCACTGGGGGGGTCGTCCTGTGCAGAGAACAGGCAGGGAAGTGCGTGGAGCAGGCACCAGGATAGAGCACACACCAGGATAGAGCAGCCAAGGGAGATCCTTGTCCCCACAGCCAGGCAAAGAGAGCAGTGTGCTGCAACGGGGTGAGCCCCTGGTGCCACAGCGTGCACTGGGCATGCCGTGCCGGGCTGCACCACGCTGTGCTGGGCTACACGACGCCGTGCCAGGCTGCACCGTGCCATGCCGGGCTGCGCCACGCCGTGCCAGGCTGCACCACGCTGCCTGTGCCGCCGTGCACCTTGCTGGCCGTGCCGTGCCACGCCGTGCCATGCTGTGCCGTGCCTCGCCACCCTGCTGCGGTGCTGCCCATGCCGAGCTGCACCGCGCTGGCCCCTCGCAGTGAGGAAGTGAAGCCGGCGCGAAGGGGAAGTTGTTGGAAAGTCAGACCGGAATGGCTGATAGGGAAGGCAGAGCTGGGCTTGGTCGCAGATGGTTCCTGTTGGGGAAGGACACGGGCGCAGCTGCCCGGCCTCCCCCCACCCGCCGCATTATCACTGCCCGGCAGCTGTTCACCTTCCCCCTCGCCATGGGACACGGCGCTGCTGCCACCCCGGCCCCGGCAGTCACATGAACGGCCCTCACGGCAGGGCAGGCACCGTTCGGGCAGGACGCCCCGCACCTCACCGCGCCGCACCGAGCACGACGGTGCTCAGCATCCTCTTCCCCGGTGCAGAGACTCGTGCCTGCCCCAGGAGCGGGCTGGCTGTGCTGGGCACCGCTGATCCCACACCCCTGGGATGCCCGGGGGCCCCCCCAGGCCCGACAGCCACCCCTCCAGCACCAGGGCACCGGGCAGGACCGGCCAAGGTAAGGCTGAGGCAGCGGTGGGAGCAGGGAGGCGGGGGGCTGTGGGCGACCCACATGCACGTGGCGCGGTGCAGGTGACTTGTCCCGATGTCACACGCAGCCCTGGGGCCAGGCAGGTGCTGCCCAAGTGGTGCGTGGGGGTCCCCAGTGGGGTGTCCCCATGGGGCCGGTTGGAGCTGGCAATAGGGCAGGGGGTTGGGGCACAGCCGAGCTCATAGCACCAGCAGGATGGGGCACGGGGACCCGTCCGCAGCCCGCTCTGCAATTAACCTTTCTGTAATGAGCAATCAGCCGCGATTAGGTTTTATTTGCAGGGTTTAAATCCCCTGTTTACCCAGTGCTTGCTTTCATTATTGGGTCAGCAGCTCACGTGTGGCTCGGGAGCACATTCCCACGCTCGCTCCCCGGCAGCAGCCAGACCCTGCCCGCAGCAGCTCCGTCCCACCACGGTCAGGATGCGGCCCCGAGGGCTCCCCAGCTGCTTTTGCTGCTCCCTTGCAGCGTGACAGCATCGGGGCCAGCTCTGGGGGTTGGGACATCCCCATGCCCTGTGCTGGGCATCCCTCGGCACCCCGTGCAGGGACCCGGTGGGGCCGTGCCGGGCGCGGGAAGGAAAGCGGCGGCCGGCTGAGTCACCGGCGTTTGTCTGCCCCGAGCGAACAATGCTGGCCCTCTGCCGTGCTTCCCCTCACACACCCCTTCCCCTGGTGGCTGCGAGCCCTGCGGCACCATGCACCGGGCACAGCACCCTGCCCCACTGCCCAGCCCTAATAGCCACCGTGCTGGATGGGGATGCGGCCAGCTTGGGTTTGAGGACAGGGTTTGGGCAGCGTGGGGACCTCCCAGGTCCCCATCCCGGCTCCATCCCTTGGCAAAGGTGGCGTGGCCGGGGGTCAGGATGAAGCCCTCGCTGCTGAGCCTGCATGCTGGGCTGGGGACAGGGACATGGGGTGCTCCCAAGCTCCTTCTCCTGGGTGCACAGCAGGTGCCAGCGCTGTGCCCCTCTGATGGGACACCAGCACCCGAGCTCCTATTTGAGGCAGAGACACCCAAAATGCTGACACCTGGGAGTGATCCCCTTGTGGGGACACCGGTCCCTGCCCCGTGCCAGCACACAGCACCCCGCTGATGCCCCCAGCCCCACAGGGCGAGGGGAAACCCCCGATAACACGCGGGGCCAGCGGGCGCCGTTGACCGGAGGGGCGCAGCGAGCGGAGCCGTGCAGATTGCTGCGGGCTGGCGGAGGTGCCGGTTAGGTGCTTGGCAGGAGAAACGTTTATTTTGTTGGCCAAATATCTCGGCAAACTTCCTGATTTACTCGCAGCCAGCGAGGCAGCGATAGGGTTGGCGAGGCCGTTGCCTGCTCCTCGCTCCGGCTTCAGCGCGGAGAGCTGTTATCTCAGATGCACAGCGGGCAGGGAAGAGGTGGAGAAAGGGAAATGAAATACAACAGAGGTGGCACATTTTTTGCTCTTGATAACAAGCCCTGCTTTTAGCCTGGGAACTTGGAAACGATGCAGGTGGCCAGAGGCAGCCGCAACGTCCCCCGCTGCCACAGTGCATCTGGACCTTGTAACGAATCCCAGACCTCTGGGATGGCCCCGCCACGAGGCTGGGGCTCCCCATGGCGCGGCGCGGCACGGCACGGCACGGTGTGGCACAGCACCAACACCCTCCTGGTGCTGCTGCGCTGTCCTGGACAGAGCCGGAGCAGGGGCAGGCTGTGCTGGCCCAACTCCTGCTCGTTCCTATTGATTTTTGCAGGGACCCAAGGTGCTGGAAGAGCAGTGCAAACTAATTAAATTCCCACCGTTAAAGAGCACGGCGCAGGCAGCTGCAGCCCGTCGGGCGGGGAGCTCTGGCAGGCAGCCGGTACCTGCGGCTCAGCCAGGGGAGCAGGAGCAGAAACTGCACAGAGCTGGAGATGGGAGGGCAGCCGTGGAGCTTCAGCAGGGCCAGGAGATGCTTTCAGCTCCCCAGGCCCCTCTGCTGCAGGGGGGTTTCGCAGGGAGCGCAGGGACCCCACAAGAAGGACGGGGCTCTCGGGGAGGCTCAGCTCCTTGTGCCCCCTGTCCGGTCAGGGGACGTCACCGGGACAGGGAGCGGAGGAGCTGAGGGATCCTGTGCTGTGCTCCCAGTGTGCTGCGTGTGCTGGGCACCTGCTGGGGTTCTGCTCAGCACCTCTGGCACCTTCCCTCAGGCCAAGAAGGGGACGTGCTGCTGGCCGACTGCTGCTTACACCAGGGTGGCAGCGGTGTCTCCGTGGCACCCCCAGGCACCAGGAGGCAAGGGGCACGAGGCCGTCTCCACTTAGGACAGTTTCCAGGCACCCCGTGGCAAAGAAAAGCTGCAAACACGGCCCCAGCAGCCCCAAAACCTGGAGTTTTAAAGCATCCAGAGGGACGGCGACATATCCCAAAGCCTCCCAGTGTCTAAGCCAGGACGGAGATTTTTTGGAGGCTGCGGTGCAGGGCGCGCCGGGATGATAAGCAGTAGGGCCCGGTTTCCCTTTGAAAGGGAAGCAGGAACGAATCTGTCAGCCAGGAAAACATGATTTTTTTTTCCTTTTCATGTTCATGGAAGTTGTGCAGAAGCCGCAAAGCCCTCAGCTCACTCCCCACAGGCAGTGACAAGCAGGGGCTGCTCCCACCAGCCTTCATCCCAGCGGCGGCGAGGGCCGGGGCGGCAGCGGGGCGGGGGGCTGCGACGCCGGGAGCCCCCGCGAGCGGGCGCAGGGGGAAGCCAGGCACAAACGAAGCCCCTTTCTTAAGAAAAGCTGGCGAGAGGCGCTTCCTGAGCAGCAGATGTCCCCACGGCGGATGCAGCTGCGGCGGGCGATAGCCGGCGCGCGGGCGAGCTGTCTTCCCCGGCCGCTGGCTCCCCACCAGCCCCTTATCTCCCCCGCGCATTCCCTGCCAAATTGCCCTGCGGGGAAGGGGAGCACCAGCCTGGGCTCCAGCTGCAAGCAAAATGCCAAGGGGAGAGCGCTAGGGGCTGCAGGGGATGGATTTAGGAGCTGGGATTAAGGCCACCACCTCCGTGCATGCAGCCAGGGTGAGGGGCTCTGCATCACCAAGGGCTCACTTGGTGCTGCGCCGGGCTGGCACCCCTGGCACGGCCAAAGCACCGCAGAGAGGCACCCCGGGGATGCTCAGCTCCCTGTGAGGCTGCGTGTAGAGACGGAGAGACCCAGACGGGCAGCCAGACTCCTGGGGGTGACACAGGAAACCTGCGGCACGCCGGGGCTGAGCGCGGGCACGGCTCGGTGCCTTCGCCCCCAGATGAGCCCCGGCGCGGCGGAGCAGGTCTGCGCGGCGGCACGGGGATGACTCACGGCACGGCGAGGGGGAAGGTGCGAGAAACCAGCAGCGAGGGCTCTCTTACAAGGCTTGAGGCTTGGGAAGGGGGGACATCCTCCTCTGTGCACCCACAGCGGGCAGCACCTGCGAGCAGAAGCGGTGCCCTGCGGTGCCATCACCGCCCCAGGGGACCGCGGCACCTGGAGGGCAGCGCTGGTGGGCACAGGGCTGGTGCTCAGCGGCAGGAGATGCCATCTCTTCACCACAAAGGGAGCATAAATTGACACAACACGTGTGCTTCATCCCCATGCCAGCCGGCTGCACGCAGGTCTCGGGCTGCTGCGGGACCCACGCGTGTCCGTGGGGTGCGTGGCAGCGGCGGGGAGGGCTCCGGAGTGGGCTAAGGGGCACGAAGGGGTTAAGGCGGGGAAGTTTGCTCACTCTCGGCAGTGATTTAAACCAGACAGAAAGGTTCTGTCATCCATCACGCTAACAGCCAGATCATTGTGTTTTAAAGTGTCTGTAATTGCAGCAATACAGAGACTGGGAGGAAGATAAAGGCTGGGAAGATGCAAATGCGGAGGGGAAAGCACCAGCCCCCAGCACCAGCACCCAGCACCCGCTGCGAGGGGAACCCAGCCAGGGACAGGGCAGCCCTGCGCAGGGTTGGGGCTGGATCGGAGCACCTGGGGGTCACCTCGGTGCCCCCCTGCCCTCGCTGGGGACCGTGCAGCCCAGGGAGCACCCAAAAAAGTACACAAACTGACCCAGGGATGAGCGCAACGCTTTTGGACATGCCGCAGGTTTCATCCCCAAAATATCGCATTTTTTTGAGGTGGCCTCGCCGCCAGCTCCATCGTCATCCCCGGTGTAGCACAAGGTGACACTTCCCTACCCATCTCCTGTCTGCTGGGCTCCAGGGATGGCACAGGACGGCAGGTGACAGCCTGCTGCAGGCGAGGAGGTGGCACGGGCACGGCCACGGGTGCCCGGGTCTGTCCTGGCGGCCGAGGCCACGTGCGAGCGCGCCGGCAGGGCATTATTAACATTCAGACGAGGCCCGCCGAATAAAGCGAGCTAACACAAATGTTTATTTTCTCAGCGGTGAATTATGACTTCAATAGACCAAAATTACAGGCTGCGCGCACGGAATAGAAACGAGGCAGACCCTGCCACCCAAACGCCGCCGGGGGGGACGCGGCAGGGTCCCCCCCCTGCCCATGGTGCCCTGTGCACGTCGTGGTGCCGCTGCCACCGGCTCGTCCCACCATGGGACTCAATAGCATCCTGCATCTACACCCAAAATGAACCAAAGCTGGCAAGGTTGTAGCTGGTACCTGCAGGTCACTGGGCGCGGAGCCAGTGCTGGTCACCCTTGGGTTCTGGCTGGGCTTCACCCGCTGGACATTTACTGGTGGGTTTCAGCATGAATTTAACAGCTTGCAGGGCGTGGGGCGCACATGCAGGACAGCATATTTGGCTGAGAGCGTGGCCACCCCCACAGCTCCCTCCTGAAATTGGGGTTCAGCCTTGGGAAGCGCTGTCGGGATGCCTGGGTGCTCCAAGAACCGGGGACGTGTGCGCCGGGGGGGTGTTGCACCATGCACCACGTGCCCAAATTCACCCACGCCGTTGCATTTGCATGTGCCAGCCGGGGCTGCTGCTGCACGGCGTGCAGCTGTGCGCGGGGGCGGATGGTGCTGCGCCCGCGGGGCCTCGATGGTGGGGCCGTGGTGCTTCCAGTGAGGGGCTCCTGGGGCAACCCCAGTGTTCGGGGCAGGGAGATGCAGGGCAGGGAGATGCAGGGCAGGAGGAGGGCTCCGTGCACGGCAGCAGGAGCTGGGAGGGGGTGACCCTGCCAGCACCTTGGGGTGGGATGAGGCACCATCCTGCGACCCGAGGTGATGCAGGTGGGAGCTTGGACACGCAGTGGTTGTTTACTGGCCATGCAGCATTATTTACTAGCCACACAGCGGCCATTTAATGGCCACGCAATGGTCGTTTGGCAATTGCACAACGGCCACGCAGCGACCATGCGACGTGCACGTTGTGCAGAGCCTGTGCCCTCTGCAGAGGTGGTGCCATGAGTGCCCCGGCAGTGCTGGTGCCCCAGTGGAGCCCCATTGCCCGGCAGGGCCCTGCCGTGGTCCCCAGCGCCCTGCGCCCCGGGGAGAGCAGCGGATGAGTAATGCAACAAGCACCCGGGCGCAGGGGCTCCTGGCGGCAACTCGCAGAGGGAAGGCAGCTGCCAAGCCGAGTAATTACGCAAAGAGGCAGGGCTTCAGCTCGCAGGGAAATTAGCAGGGCTTGCGCTAGCCAGCAACAACATTGTAGTAGGGTTTGGGGGGGGGAGAGGGACGCTTTTAGTGCCCCCCCAGCCGGCACAGGGCACGCAGGATGGGTGTGCCGGGCACCCAGCGTGGGCAGGGAGCCACCTCCGTGGGTATCCCCGAGGTGCCGGTGCTGTGCGGCCACCCGGGGCAGCCTGGATGAGGCCGTGTGGGGTGGGGGGACCCCGAGGCCAGGCTGCGTGGGTTGCGGGGTGCCCGTGGGGCTCGCCCTACACAGACGTTTTGGCTGCACGTGGGGCTGCTCCCACTGCAACCCCGGCCCGTGGGCATCCCCGGGGCAGCTGGGGACGGAAGCACAGCGAGCACAGCCCCAGCCCCTCGCAGCCCCCCCAGTCCTTGGGGTGCCAGCCCCCTGCCAGCCCAAGCCCCACGCTGACACCTCCCAAACCCTGCAACCCCCAGCCCCAGCCCCTTGTTGCCCCCAGTATCATTTACACCCCCCAACCCTCATCAACCCCCCAACCTTTCCCACCCCCCAACCCTCGGCATCCCCCCAACCTTCCCCACCCCCCCGCAGCCCCCAACCCCCGCGCACCCCCTCCCACCCCCACCCCCTCTACATCCCCGTGTCCCCGCGCAACCCCCTCTCCCTTGTCCCCCCTCCCTCCCCCTAACCCCGGCTCCCACCGCCCCCTCCCCGACCGCGCACCGGGGGCGCTCCCCCCCCTTCTCCGGCGGCGGCGGCGGGGCGCCCCCTGCCGGGATCGGCTGCGGCTCGGTGTAAGGCGGCGGCGGGGGCGGGCGGCGCTCACTCCGGGGCGGGCGGGCGGCGGGGCGGCAGCGGGGGCTGCGGGCGGCCCGGCCCGGCACGGAGCTCGGCCGCGGGCGCCCCGGGGCCGGGGCGCGGCGCCGGGGGATGCGCAGGGGGTGAAGCGACCCCCGCGGCTCTCCCCCGGGCTTCTCCGCCCTCCCCCTTCCCGGCGGCGCCCCCCCTTCCTTCCCTTCCCTTCCCCTCCCCTTCCATACCCACCCCTTGGTGTCCGTCCCCGGGGGGGGCAGCGCCCCGACCCCCCGGGCTGGCGGCCCCCGGCGGCGGTGGCGAGGGGCGGCGGGCAGGTGCCGGGGGCGGCAGCCGCCGCCGAGGGGCCGCGCTCCGGTTCTGCCGGCCTTAACGGGGCCGGGGCCGTCGCCGCCGCCGGGGGCCGCCGCCGGTTCTGCCCGCACCGCTCGGCTCTGCCTCGGGACTTAGCGCACGCCGCCGCCGCGCCACAGCACGGTAAGGGCCGGGCACGGGGCGCCGGGGGCGCGGGGAGAGGGGACCGGGGGGCTGCCGGTGGTGTTAGGGGGCTGCCGGTGGTGTTAGGGGGCTGCCGGTACCCGAGGGATGCTGCTGGTGTCGGGGGATGCTGCCGGTACTCGGGGGTGCTGCTGGTATTCGGGGGTGCTGCCGGTACCCGGAGGTGCTGCCGGTGCGCGGGGGACCGGGATGCTGTCGGTACCCGGGGGTGCTGTCGGTGTCGGGGCGCTGCCGCCGCCTGCAGAAAGCCCCCGGTGCGCAGCGCTCGGGGGATGCTGCCGGTGCCCCGGGGGTGCTGCCGGTGCCCGGGGAACGCTCCCGGGTGCGCAGCGGTCGGGGACGGGGACGGGGACGGTGCCGGGGAGGCTCCCGGTGCCCCAGCCCGCTCCGGTCCCTGGCAGGGCAGCGGGGCCCGGCCCGGTTCCCCCTCCCCGGAGGCGACAGCAGCCGGGGCGAGGGCGCACCGCAGCCTCCGGCCGTGCCCGGGGGGCGCTCCCCGGGGGCAGGGGGCGGGCGGGGGGCGAGGGTCGGCGCTGCCCCGCTGCGAGCTGCGTCCGGGGGTCCGGGGGGAACGGGGAGGCTGCAGTTAGCCCGCCGCGCCCAGGGCTCCCCCCGCGCTGCCCCCGTTCGGCTGCTCACGGGCACCTTTTGCTGGATTTTTCTTTTTTTTATTATTATTTTTTTTTATTATTTTTTTTTCCCGTTAGCCGAGAAAAACTTTGCAACTTCCCTTCGGTGCCGGAGAGCTGCCGCTGCTGCTGCCGGGTTTCATTTTGTTTTTTTAATTCGGGGTCACGTGCGCCTTGACAGTGCCTTTGGATCTAAGCGATGGTCTCGTCTCTCGCTTAGAAGGAGCTCCGGAGCTCTTCCCTCTGTTGTTTTCTCTCTGTTCAGGAACAAAGAGATTTTTCTGCCTTTAATTAAAAGGAATATTAATCCCACGCTCCTTTGTCGAGCGACTCGAAGACGCTCTGCAGCCGTTCGCCTGCTCGGCACCTCGGTGGGGTGAGCTCTGCTGCGTTGCACGGAGGCAGCCGGGGCACGGAGATGCTGGGGATCCATCCCGAAAGCGCACAGCGAGCGCGGAGCAGCAGCCGGGCAGGATGCTGAGGGCCCCGGCGCCCGCCGCCCCGCGCTGGTGCTCGGGTGAGGAGCAGCTCGTGGCCCCGCGGAGCCCTGAGGCGCACGGAGAAGTTTGGGGGCTTGCTTTTGGGGAGCCTTGGGAAGGAGACCGGAGATGTGCTGAGCTGTGTGCGGCTTTTTCCCCTCCTGCTGCCTCCCGGCAGGCCCAGCTGTATGGGAGATGCGTGGCTGCGGGCGTTGGGGTGCAGGGAGGAAAAGCCTGGGGGGCACGGGCAGCAGGGGCCGTGCTCCCGTGGTGCTGGGTGCTGGCGCGGGGCTGGCCGCTTGTTTTGGGTGCGGCGGCAGCCAGGCCTCGCGTGGATGCAGGATTTGCCTCTTACAGCGAGGACTTGCAGGGTGAAGGATGCAAAAACGCTCTGGTGTTGTGTAGGTTCTGTGGGTTTGGAGGGTCGAGCAAGCTCCAGGCTCTGCCTGTTTCTGTGGCAGGCGTGGGAAGGGGGCTCGGGGCTGCGCTGGCAGCTCGGGGACCCCGCGGCGTGGCTGGGGTGGGCTGCGTGCGCCTGTCCTGGGTTTGCCGTGGAAATGGGCTCTCGGCTCTGCTCGCTGCATGCAGGCAGCTCAAATCCCCCTCGGGCTCTCGGGGTGGTGCGGCTCCCTGCCTGCGGCCGTGCAGCCTCCCTGCACCCCGGGGAAGAGGTGCGGGGTGCTGTGAGACCCCCAGGGCTGAGAGGCACCCCGTAAACCATTAAATATCTCTTAACGGGTTCAGGGCATTGCTGGCGAGCTGGACCCGGAGCACAGGGATACTGGCGAGGTGTAAGCGTGTGCTGGCAGCGGGATGTGTGCTCCTGTCCCCACGGCACAAGGGACACCAACCACAGCCACCAGCACTGGTTCTGCCCCCGGCCGTGCTGGCGCAGTCGCGGGGTGCGCAGCATTCGGGCAGATCAGGGCCTGATCCTGCAGCCGGGCTGGGAAGGAGCAGGGAGCTTGGTGCAAAGACGGGGTGAAATGGGGCGACCCGAAGCGGGGGCACTCAGCAGGGGCTTTGTGATGGACTGGGAAGGGCGAGGCCGGGCTGGGGCACAGAGGTGAGAGCCCACCGGGTGCCGAGCTGGCGTTAGTGCCCCTGCCCGGCTCTGGGCTTATTTTTAGATTTCCTGAAGCTTGTTTTCTGCCTTCCCTCCCCGCTCGCTCAGCCTCCCCAGAGGCAACCCCACCTTGACAAGCCCACAGCTTTCCTTCGGAAGATGCTGACCAATGTTTCCAGAAAGCATCCGAAGGATTTCCTGTTTATTTTTCAAAATTCTCATTAATATTTTTTTTTTATTTTTTTTTTTGTCTCCTGCGTTATTGCATTAAATCTCGCACGGGCAAAATTGCCTTGAAATGGAGCCTGTGGTTAAAAAGAGACAAAGAGTCAGCGACGCAGCAGCCCGGAGGCTGTGGGGATGCACCGCTGGATTCGGCACCCCCTCGGAGCCGTCACCGTCCTGGCGCCTCCGGGGCAGGATCTGGCCCGGCGTCCCCGGGGAGCCGGCGGTGCCTCGGCGTTCCCACGCTGCAGGGACCTGCACGGAGCTCCCCGCCAGCTTTTGGAGAGGGACTGCTTCCCTTCCCAACTGCTCCGTGTTTCCAAAGTGCCCCCAACCCCCTTGTTGCTCGTGCCACTTGTCCCTGCGCGAGGCCACCTCCGGACACAAGTGTCCCCGTGCATACGTGGCTGCAAAAATGGCACGGAGCGTTTCAGCCCGGGGCTCTGCCTGTTTGAGGAGCGCGTGGCTCTGCAGCTTGTGCAGGAGCCTGGTTTTGGGGTGCCCCTCCTGCAGCTCGTCACCAGATCGGTCGCCCTTTCGGCACGGACGCCGTGGCCTGGTGGCCTCATGGCACGCCGCTCGCTGCTGCAAGGAGGATGTGTGCGCACAGCAGGGCAGCCCCGAGCCTCGCGCCGCCCTGCGTGCCCACGCAAAGCCTGGTGCTCAAGCCCTCTGTTTGCTCGCCGTGTTTGGAGAGCATATTTAATTTCCAGGTGCGCGGGACAGCTGGGGAGCAGCGAGGGCGTGTGCGTGCCCACCTCCTCCCGCGCCCGCGAGCTGCTGGTGGGACGGGGCAGGCACAAAGCTCATGGTCGTGAGCCAGGATCCATCCTGTGCTCTCCCAGCACCTGGGGAGCGAGTCCCACACTCAGAAAGATGTAGAGGGGACGTGGGGACCCCACTCGTGGCTTTTCTCCCTCAGGCTGTCCGGTGGTGTTGTCCCACGCCGCCGTCGGCTTTTGCGCCCCGGCGCTCGGTCCCGAGACGGTTTTACAGGCAAGGCTGAACTGCACAAAATGTTCGACTTGTAAAATATGTAGCGTGAGAAAATAGCCTTTTCTGCTCTCCTCCTCGCCGCCGCGGCTCCCCCTGCCCCATCTGCTTGCTTGGAAAGCTTCCCGCAGCCGGGGAAAGAGGGAGGGGGGGGGGGGTGTGAGGCCGGCGCAGCTGACGGCACGAGGGTCACCCGGCGATCGCCGCCGGGACGGCCGGGCTGCAGGATGGTGCTCGCCCCGTGGGCATCGTGGGCACACCCAGGGTGTGTTTGGTCCACGATGCGCGGGCAGTGAGTCCTCTGCAAGTGGCCGTGTGGCTCCGGGGGCTGCTGTCCCCTGGGGATGCGCCGTGGGGACGGCACCGGGAGAGGTGGCCGGGCTGTGCCGCGGTCCCGGAGCGATGCAGGCACCTCTGGTGGGGTTCCCAAAATGGGGGGCGTCACGGGGAGGGCAACGGGAAATACCCCTGTGAGGCACCCGGCCGGGGGCGGGGAGGGAGCCGAAATCCCCGGAGCTGGCGACGAGCCATTGTTTTCACCAGCCACCTTAATCCATCATTATCTGGGCATATTTCGGATCCTTGCCAAGAGCAAGGTGGGAAGGGGGGGGGGGGGGCTGTAAGCATGCTTTCCCTATTCCCCTGCCATCCTTTTTGCTGCCTGTGTGTAATTAACAGAGTAATTAAAAACAGGATGAGTTAATTGGTATTCATTTATGTGGCAGATGTTTTTAATTGAGATACGAAACAATTTACCTGTTTACATAAACAATAGCAAATGAAGGCTTGTAAAACAGAGAGGGCTTTTTTTTTTTTCCTTTTTTTTTTTTTTTTTTTTTTGAGGAAAATCAGAATAACCTCCCTCTCCCTCCTTCTCCCTCCACCCTGGCTCCAGCTGACCGGCAGCTGATGGCTGTGGCCCTGG
The DNA here is from genome assembly GCF_964211825.1 of Aythya ferina. NCBI lineage: Eukaryota > Metazoa > Chordata > Aves > Anseriformes > Anatidae > Aythya > Aythya ferina. The sequence goes on from NC_140308.1 coordinate 1,628,280, forward strand.
GGGGGCTGCAGGTCCTTGGGGGGCTGCTTAGGGCAGCGGGCAGGGCTCTGGGGTCCCTGATTCCCCGGGGAGCGCGGGCACCCCTGCGGTGCCCACCCAGCCAGGGGCTGCAGGGAAAGGGAAGGAAATTGGGATGTGCCAAAGGGAAACCCACCGTGCTCCCTGCGTGGGGTGGCTGGAAGTGTCCCAGGTTAGGGCACGGCTCAGGGCACCCATGGGTGAGGGCTGCCCAAATCCACCGGCTGCGTGGCGTGGTGCATGGCGTGGATTTTGGGGGAGCAGGGAGTGTGCTGCCCGTGGTGTGAGCATCTCTGAGAGCAGGGGATGCCCGAGCACCGTGGGGTGCCCGCAGTGCCGGGTGCGTCTGTGTGCTGCCCGGCTTCCTGGCGGTGGTGGCTCTGCAGCCACAGCTCCCCGTTTGCAGGGCGCCTGCAAGTGCCTCGCCGGGCCTGGAGCTGCCAGAGGCCAGGTTTCGTTTACATCTTCTGCAGAGGCTTTAATTAATTTGATTTCCTTTTAAAAGGCTTCATTTGTGCTGACTGGTGCTGGGGCTTGCATCGCTTCCCCGCTTCCCCCCCCCACCAACTCCTCCCGCACCCTGCAGCCCGGCTCCCCAAAATGTGCTGCTTCAGGGAAACCTCAGAAAGTTGTCAGAGCGAGGAGGAGACACCGGTGCCACCTGTGTGGGGTGGTGGGAGCCGTGTGGGGTCCCCGTTTCCTCCTGCACCCCTCGGCTCTGCCTGGATCCAGCCCTTGGCAGAGCAGCCTTCCCTCAGCTGGGCACTGCCAGCACCTCGCCGTGGGGTTCCCCATGGGTCCAGCGCCCCAGCCCCCACTGCTGCTCCTTCTCCACCCTGTCACCTCTTTCCAAAGCCCCCTGGGGACATGGGACACCCCGGCCGTGGCTGTGTGATAGGCCTGGAGGTGTGCAGCATCCTTCTGGCACACCACCATCCTGCTTCCCTCCCCTTCATGCGCAATTTGGGGGGAGCCACATCCTCCCCCACCGTGTTCCTGCCATCGTCACCATGTCCCAGGGGTGGGGACCTCTCCCCACGCCGGGGCTGTCCCCAGGAGCTGACAGCAGGGTGCTGGGGAGGGTTTGTCCCGTGCGCCATGACCCCGGGGCGCACGGCTCCGGCTGCTCCTTGGGGTGCCCACGCTGGGATTTGGGGCATGGGCACCCCCACAACACCCCCGTTCTCTGCTCCAGGAAGGCACCGGGGTGGCTGGCGCTGCGTGTGCCCACCCTGGGGTGCTGGATGGAGCTCGGGGGCGCCGGCGCCCTGCGGTTTTCCCCCACCCGTGCCCGGCTCGCACACGTGGGAGCGCGGCCGCCCGGCTGCCGGCGCAGAGCGCTGCCCTAACGCGGTCCAGATGGAGCGGCTCCGGCCCTCGCGATCTTATCGGGGAGTTGTTCTTGGCCCCCGTGGCACCAGCAGCTGAGCAGCAGGAATGCTTTCCTTTGTTTGGGAGGCAGCCTGGCTTCGGGGAGACGTCGCCTCCAGCATCTGGATTTCATTTGTGGCCATTTGGAGAGCATGAAGGATGCTGTTCTTTTAATTCCCTTTTAACCCCTTCCTCGATGGCAGAGCCTCGCCGGGAGGCTCGCAGGCAGCCGGAGCTTTCCGACAGCCTCTGCTGCACCGGGATGGCTCCGTGCCCACGGGAGCAGAGCGGGCACTGCCTTTGGGTGCCACGCAGCCACACAGGGGCTGGCATGTCCCTGTCCTTGTCCCCAGACACCCCAAGGCCTGGCTAAAGGGTGTGCAGAGAGCAGGGGGCACAGCAAGGGGATTTGCACCCCCAGGCTTGGGAAGCTGGCTGGTGCACGTGGTGCCCTGCTTTGGCACCCGCAGGGGTGGCAGTGGTCACGGTTGTGGCCGTGTGGCACCAGTGGGCACTGTCCCCAGCCAGCATGTGGGGGGTTAAGGCCTCTGGTGTGACAAATCGGGGTCGGGGGGTGCGTGGGGTTCGGCATCTGATTCCCACCGGGAGGCAGGGCGGGGTACGGCCCCGCTCCGGCCAGCGGAGGAGAAAATACTAATCCTTTTATTTTTATATTATTACTTATTCATCTGGGCTGCACAGGCCTAATGGAAACCAGATGTAGGAAAACAGACACAGCCCCGAGCGGCTGGGACAAATTACCCCAAAGAAAAAGAAAAAAGAAAAAAAAAAAAAAAGGGAAAAAAAAAAAAAAAAAAAGGATTCCAGTGGAGTTTGAGCGGTGCCGGGGAATTGGTGCCACGCTCGGAGGCGCTGCCAGGGGGGGCAGAGCCTGGGCACGGGTTGGCAACCGCCTGCCGCCGACGGGGAGGGAAGGACGGACGGAGGGACACGTGGCAGGACAGCAGGACACGGCCAGGCTGCTGTCACCGGTGCTTCAGAGCCTCACAGGAGCTTCGTGGGGCTGGAGGCAAAAGCTGGGGCTTCCAGGGTGGTTTGGCGAAGCGAGGGGCAGCGCCCTGCTGCTGGCACGTGTGACGCCGCGGGGACGGTGCCACCGGGGCGCACGGGTGTCCCAGCAGCCTGGCTCTGTTTGCTTTGGGCTTTTCTGGGCTTCAGCACCAAGAAATCCAGCCGTTCGGGGGCTCCTGTGCCCGCGCGGCGGTGTTTGGATTGCAAACGCAGCAGGAAAAACTTATGGCTTCAAGAGATGGAGGAGGAAAAAAAAAAAAAAAAAAGTGAGAGAGAGAAATAACACACCCAGACGCAGTTTCCCCTGGTGTTTGTTCAGCTTCGTGGAGACTTTCCTCCTGATGGGAAGCTGCGGAGCAGCCGTGCCGGCGCCAGGATGAGCGGATTTGTGCTTTTTCCCCCAAGCCCAGGCAGAGCCAGGCCCCTCTGCTGCAGCCCCTTGGAGCCAGATCCATGCAGGGAGAGTAGGGCAGGTGCCGTGGCACAGGGTCCCCAGGGTGCCACCTCCTCACCTTCTCCTCCAGCTGGATGAGCCCCGCGGCCTCCGTGCCGTGCCCCTGTTTGGGGGGATGCTGGCCAAGGGGAAGGATGCCCGGATCCGTGCTTTGCCAAGGGGCAGAGGGTGATGTCCAGGGGTGCTGAGCCGAGGAGGGTTTGGCTGTGCCCTGTTGCATGCTTTATGGATGAAGGGACTGGCTGTGCTCACACCCACCTCGTGGTGGGCTCGTGGGGGCCACGTGGACGGCAGCCCCCCGGCCGTGCCAGGGCTCCCCCCTGTCTCCATGCATCCTGGGGACACTCGGCAGGGGCTGGGCTTGGCAGCAGCATGAGGGCACCCGTGGGATGTGGGCTGCAGGCTGACCTCTCCTTGTCACCCTTTTTGTCCTCGGGGCCGGATCCTGCTCTGCTGGTTGGCACAAAACCCGTGCTCTGCATCCCTTCTGGTGCTGGAGCCTCGTGAGCCTGCGGACACATCTCCATGCGGGCAGCCAGAGCTGATTCCAGTCCGAAGCACTGGACCCACCACCTCTCGTGCCTCCCCCATGCCGGGGCTGTCCCTGGGGCTGTTACACCTGGCGTAAAGCTGCAGAGCCACACAACGGGCCCAGGAGGTGGGAGGGAGGCTGCAGGTCGGGGTGCGAGCCAGGCACCTCCCGGCATCGTTCCCAAACCCCCAGCATCTTCCAACAAGTCCCTTCTGTCCTGCCTGCAGGAGCCGTTCCCGAACCCCGTGGCAAGGAAAAGCAGAGGTGTTTTTCAAAGCATCCCGTTTATTTTGGCAGAGCCCGCAAACAAACTGCTGCTCCGTGGCAGAGGTGCTGTTTAGCCTTGGGGTTTCTCCTGTGGCTGGAGAAGGGAGAAGGGGGCGCAGAAAGGCAAAGCCCAGCACGCAGTGCCAGGATGGCCCTGCACACCAGCCAAGGACACTCACGCAGTGCCAGGGGTGCCGTGGGACCGCGGTGGTGACCTCCAGCCCTCCTGGCTCCCCGCTCCTCCCCACGTGGCATCAGCTGCAGGACGAGCCCTGCTAGCATCTTGCTCGGGACGAGGCCCCGATTTTATTTAGCCCGGACCACGTGCTCTCGCCGGGCTCGATTAATCTCCCGACAGTTGCAGCGGATTAGGCATGCGCGTTAGATGAGCGGGTAGCAGCCGTGCCTGGTGGCGAGCCCGCTGCGTGCAGCGGGGACCCTGGCCAGGATGGTGACAGACCTGTGCAGCTGGCGTGCTCGTGGCCACCTGGCATGGCACGGCATGGCATGGCACAGCATGGCACGGCAGCCTCTGGGCTGTGGGTGACACAGGGAGCAGCATCGTGTGCCACCCGTCATGCACCCAGGATTTGCTGCCCGTGCGCAATCCCTGCCCGGCACCACGATGCCCGCAATCGCCCTGGGGCTGGCGAGGTGCTAGCGGGCAGCCTGGGCACGGGATCCCCGAGGTCGCTGCTGGCAGGCGGGTGGCTTTGCAGGGATGGCAGCTGTGATAATGCTGTGATAATGTGCCCAGGCTGTGCTGTGTGCAAGGTGTGGAGCTCACGTGGCACAGGGCAGTGCCTACAGAGCCGTGCCCTGTCCCTTGTCCAGTGCCACACATCCGTGGAGGATTCAGGGCACCGTCCCCACCACCCCACAGCGACACAGGGCACCGGGCACCGTCCCCGCTTGTCCCCGCGCTCCCTCTCCACCTGGGGACCGGCGACACCCGAGATCCCCGAGGCCTTGACCCGCCGGGCAGGGGCTGTCCCCCGCGGCGCTGCCCCGCTCACCGCGCGCGCCCTGTCCCCGCAGATCCCGCGGCGAAGCGGGCCGCCACCATGCCCGACTCGCCGGCCGACGTCAAGACGCAGCCCAGGTCCACGCCGCCCAGCATGCCGCCACCGCCGCCGGCCGTCACGCAGGGAGCCACGCGCCACCCCTCCTTCACGCCCAGCACCAGTGAGTACGGGGACAGGGAGGGGATGGCGGGCAGGGGGGCTGCCCGGCTCCCTCGGCCACGCGCTGCCTTCGGGATCCGTCGCGACCTCGTTGCGCTGCGCGGTGCTGGCCGTGCCGTGGGGTGGTGATCCTTGTTGGTGTGCTGGAGAAGGGATTTGGGCTGCGCGTGGGCTCTGCCTGTCCCCAGCGAGGTGCTTGGGGACAGGGACGCCCTGGTTTCCTGATGCGTGGTCACCAAACGGGAGCACGGAGCAGCTGGAGGAGGCTGCAGGGCTCGGAGCTGGGCACGGCCACGTGGGTGCGTGTGGCACCGGGCGGTGCAGGGCAGTGTCACGGCTGGCTGTGGTGGTGGGGACCTGCTGGCTGTGCCCAGGTGACAGAGTGGTGGCATCAAGGTGCTCTGTAGGGACTGCAGGTCTCTGCACGCTGGCTGCCGCGGCCCTGCTGCGCTCCCAAGCAGATGTTCTCTAATTAGAAATCGGATTGTGCTCTCTGCGCTCTGATGGGTTTTGCTTTTTAATCCGAGCCCTGCAGCGGATGCAGGGCTCTGGGATCCGTGTGCGGGGCTGGTGCGGGCGTCCCCATCCTGCCGGTGTGGGCACCGCGTGGGCAGCCTGCTGCCAGCCCCACCAGGGCTCGGGACAGAGTTTTGGTTGTTCTTGGTCTCGAGGAATTTCCACAAGCTGCCCCTCCAGCTGGGGCTGGGCAGGGACTGTACGAGGAGGGGGGCATCCTCGGAGCCTTTCCGTGGGCTGTGTGGGGTCGATGGACCCGGTTCCATCCCCGGCACGTCGGGCTCCACGCGGCTTCGCCCGCAGGACGAGCGGGCCGTGCCCAACGGGACCCCCGGCCGAGAGCTGCCGCCTCTGCTCTCTCATCATAGCGTGTTTTATTTTGCTTGCAGATCGAGACGCTGGCCCTCCGACGTTTCTGCCTCGCGGCCGTTTTCATGGTTGCTTGAAATGGTCGATGGTCTGTCTTTGTAAGTAAAATGAAACGTACGCTCTAATGAGAGACCCGAGACGCAGCCTGAGCCCCCCTGGCCGGTGCCCCGGGCAGGGCTCTGCCCCCCCAGCCCCTCTCCTTGCCCCGTCCCAAGGATGCAAACCCCGTCCCCGGCCCGGCCGAGGGACACGTGCGGCGTCTAACTTAGTCACCACCTGTCGTGGGAATAAAAGCAGTTGTGGCCGGGGGTTATTTTCGGCACCTCTTTAGCGGGCGGCTGGGACCGGCCGGCCGGAGAGCGAGGGGGAGCCCGTGGAAGCAGCCAGGGCAGGCAGGGCTGCAGCACCCCGCAGCACCAGTACCACCAGGTCAGGGCGATGGTGGGAGCAGCACGGTGCGTGCCCGGGTGCTGGCGGAGGGGTTCGAGGCTGTTCTGCACAGGGGGGGACGGGCTGCAGGGTGCTGTCACCCGTGCTGCCCACGGAGAGGTCGCTGTGCCGAGGGCTGGCACGGGAACGGGGTGCGCCCTGCTGTGCGCCGGGGTCCTGCCCACCCCCTGGCGCTGGGTGCTGTGGGCAGCATCCAGGTGAAGGCTCCTGGATGGGCAGCGTGGGGAGCGCACAGCTTCTGGCAGCTCTTGGCTGCCGGGATGGCAAGGAGCAGGATCAGGCCCTCACCACAACCCGTCCACCACCCCTGCGCCTGCCACGCGCTGCCCCAGGGGCGCAGCAGCACCCCTGGGCACCCCAGGCCAAGGGAGGACACTGGTTTCTCGGTGCCCAGCGGGATGCTCGGGTCCCCCCAGCCCAGCGCCGTCCCCGCAGCGCCGTTCTCACCTCCCCTCCTCTCCGCTCGCAGTGATGAACGGCAGCAGCCACTCACCCACCGCCATCAACGGGGCCCCGTCCACCCCAAACGGCTTCAGCAACGGGCCGGCCACCTCCTCCACCGCCTCCCTCTCCACCCACCAGCTCCCACCAGCCTGCGGCGCCCGCCAGCTCAGCAAGCTCAAGCGCTTCCTCACCACCCTGCAGCAGTTCGGCAACGACATCTCGCCCGAGATTGGGGAGCGGGTGCGCACCCTCGTCCTGGGGCTCGTGGTACGTTCACCGGGCGCGGGGAACAGTTTTGGGGAGCCCCTGGGGCTGGCGGGTGATGCTCCAGCCGTGTCGCCGAGCAGGGCTCCTGGTTTTTAATTTGTGGATGGAGGTGATGCTAAATGGGGAAGAGGAGCCTCTTGGCGCTGGGTTGACTTAAATTCGGGAAAAACGGGGGCGTCTTGCAGGGTCTGCATGGTTCCCAGGGTGGGAGATGGATGGAGGGGATGCCACCAGCGTGGTTGTGGTGTGGGGCTGGGTCCCCACTGCTGGCACCACCAGCAAACCCTGCGGGGTTTTCCCAGAGCCGGTGGGGAGCAGAGCAAGGGAGCAGCACCAGGGGGCACAGGGTGGGCTGGGGGCTGCGTGCGGCCGGCGCTGAGCCCGGGCTGTCCCCGCAGAACTCCACGCTCACCATCGAGGAGTTTCACGCCAAGCTCCAGGAGGCCACCAACTTCCCACTGCGGCCCTTCGTCATCCCCTTCCTGAAGGTGGGTGCCCTGCACGGCCCCGGGGCGCATAAATCCCCCCCCCCCACAGGCAGTCCCGTCAGGCCGAGGCGCTCGTGGAGCTGTTTGCAATAACACACGGGGTTAGGCCCATCTGGAAACCATTTGCAATTCATTAAAAATCTCCCCCCCCCCTTTTTTTTTTTCTTTTCTTTAATTTTCCTTCTGATTTCGTGCTGACTCTGCACTGCCACCCTGCTCCGGAGGGATTCGCTGACTGCTGGCACTCCTGGCACCACGGGCACGGGTGGCAGATGTTTGAGCCTGGCATCGCTCACCCCTCGTTAGCAGAGGAGTGAAAAAAAAAAACGTGCCCCCAGCCACCTTTGCAGCCCTTGCAGCAGGAAGCCACCCCGCAGGGAAGGCAGAGCCGAGCAGGGCTGATCAGGGGGGGCACGGAGCCCCCCACCACCTCGCCAGGGGGTGTCCCCGAGGCCAGCAGCACTCCCCGTGCCGCCGGCCGCCCCGGCACCCTGCTCCAGCTGCTTCCACCTTGGGCTCCAGCTGCTTCTCATTACCCTAAGTGCAAGCAGCCGGGCGCGGCGTGCTTCCCAGACTCAGGGGCTTTTTTGGTTTTCGGGGTCGTTCCCTCAGCCGGGGAAGGGGCGGGAGCTGCAGCGTGCCTCTCCTCCCCGAGCGCTAACGCGTCCAACAGATGGGGCCTTGGCTGCCGATCAGCTGCCTAAAGAGAAAAGCAGAGCTGGCAGCAGCAGGGCCCGGGCAGAAATGTGTTTCTGCTGCTTCAGGGACAGCACTGGGGGGGGAGCGCACGGGTGCGTGGGCAGCTCACGGCACCCTGGTGCCCCGTGGGTGCCAGGAGGGTTGGGGGTGGCCCCGGTGCCGAGCGCGCACCCCAAAGGGCTCCCCAGAGCTGGGGGCTCAGGTCCCCAAAGTGAAAACTGGAGGGATGGGGAGATCGAGGGTGGCTGGGGTGGATGATTTTTGGGGAGCGTGGCTGTGCCGTGGTGGGCTCTGGACTCCTGCTCCCCTCTCAGGCCAACCTGCCGCTGCTGCAGCGCGAGCTGCTGCACTGCGCCCGCATGGCCAAGCAGAGCCCGGCGCAGTACCTGGCGCAGCACGAGCAGCTGCTGCTGGACGCCAACGCCTCCTCTCCCATCGACTCCTCCGAGCTGCTCCTGGAGGTCAGCGAGAGCGGCAAGAGGAGGACACCAGACAGGTGAGGGCCCACGGGGCGCCGCTTTTCGGGGCGCACCCCCCCGGCACGGGGCGCTGGACGCGGGAACGGGCACCCGGGCGCGGAGCTGCGCACGGATGCTCGGGGACCCCGCGGGGACCGACCTCTTCTGCACCCCCCCCTCCCCCCCAGGACCAAAGAGAACGGTTTGGACCGCGACCCCCTGCACCCCGAGCACCTCAGCAAGCGGCCGTGCACCATGAGCCCCGCGCAGCGCTACAGCCCCAGCAACGGGCTGAGCCACGCGCCCAACGGGCTGCCCCCCCCCGCCGCCCCCCTGCCCCAGCACTACCGCCTCGAGGACATGGCCATGGCGCACCACTACCGCGACGCCTACCGCCACGCCGACCCCCGGGAGCTCCGCGAGCGCCCGCGGCCCGCCGGTGAGCTCAGCACCCCCCGAGCCCCCTGGTTTGGGGAGGTGGGGGACACGGCGTGGGGTTGGGGGCGATGCCGGGGTGACCCCCCCTAATCCTGCGCTCATCTTGCAGCGGTGCACGGGGCGCGCCAGGAGGAGGTGATCGACCACCGGCTCACCGACAGGGAGTGGGCGGAGGAGTGGAAGCACCTCAACAACGTACGTAGAGCCCCCAGCCTGCCCCCCCAAATTGCTGCATGCACGGGGCAGCCGTGCTGTGCCCGCCCCGCTTTGCTCCCCACTCCCACCGTGTCCCCGTGTGGTTTTCCTCCCGAGCATCCTCCGCTCCCACGGCCCCCGGCACCACCCTGCAAGGCCCAGATTTCCCCCCAGCGCCCAGCATCGCGTCCCCCAGCCCCTCCGTTGCCCCCCCCACAGCTGCTGAACTGCATCATGGACATGGTGGAGAAGACGCGCCGGTCGCTGACGGTGCTGCGGCGGTGCCAGGAGGCCGACCGCGAGGAGCTCAACCACTGGATCCGGCGCTACAGCGACGCCGAGGACATGAAGAAAGGCAGCCCCCCCTCCGCCCGCCCCCACAACAGCTCCTCCAGCTCCGAGGCACCCCAGTTAGGTATTGACCCGGGGGGGCTGCAGCCCGGCCCCGGCCCCTCTCCGGGGTGCCCGTGCCGTTCCCCTGGGACCGGCTCGGCCGGCGGGTCGGGTCACGGGGGGGGGTTGCCTTTTGCTAACAGTGTTGTCATCTCCCCCCTGGCTCCTTCGCAGATGCTCACCGGGACTTCGCACCGCGGCCCCTCTCCGGTTACATGCCCGAGGAGATCTGGAGGAAGGCTGGTGAGTGTGGCCCCGCCAGCGTGCCCAGCCGGCAGCGTCCCCGCTGCGTCCCCTCCCCGTGCCCGCGGGGCCGGAGGGGGCTGGGAGCCCCCCAGGGTCCCTGCACGCCCCGTGCCACGCTCGCCCGCCTTCCTTCCAGAAGAAGCTGTGAACGAGGTGAAGCGTCAGGCCATGTCCGAGCTGCAGAAGGCCGTGTCGGACGCCGAGCGCAAAGCCCACGAGCTGATCACGACGGAGCGAGCCAAGATGGAGCGAGCCCTGGCCGAGGCCAAGCGCCAGGCTTCGGAGGACGCCCTGACCGTCATCAATCAGCAGGAGGACTCGAGCGAGGTGGGGCTGGCGGGCACGAGGCCGGGGGGGGGACGGGGTGGGTGCTGGGGACCTGCTCAGCAGCACCGGGGTGGCTGCAGCACCGCTGGTGGGGATGGGATGGGGAGCGTGGTCTGGCACGGGGTGTGCGTGGTCTGGGATGAGGACGCATGGTCCAGGATAAGAAATATAAAGTCAGGGATGTGGCACACGGTCCAGGATGCTGCTCTTGGTCCAGGATGTGACACAAAATCCGGGATGAGGTGCACGATCCGGGATGGGTTATGTGGTTTGGGCTGTGGTGCACGGACAGGGTTTGGGTACGGGGTTTGGGACGTGGTGCACGGTCCAGGATGGGGTGTGTGGTTTGGGATGTGGTGCACGAACTGGGATGGGGTACATGGTCCAGGATGGGTCGCACAGTCCGGGAATAAGTATGTGGTTTGGGCTGTGGTGCAGGGACTGGGTTTGGGTACATATTTAGGGCTGTGGTGCACGGTCCGGGATGGGGTATGTGGCTTGGGATGCGGTGCGCAGCCTAGGTACGTGGTTAGAGCTGTGGCACACGGTCCGGGATGCAGCACCCAGCCCAGGAATGGGGCTCTGCACGCCCCAGCACTGAGGTTGGCCCCCCGCTGTCCCCGCAGAGCTGCTGGAACTGCGGGCGCAAAGCCAGCGAGACCTGCAGCGGCTGCAACACCGCCCGCTACTGCGGCTCCTTCTGCCAGCACAAGGATTGGGAGAAGCACCACCACGTCTGCGGGCAGACTCTGCAGGGGCTGCCGGCCCCCGCCACCGCCCCCACACTGCCGGGGGGCTCGGCGCAGCCCGAGGGGGTGCCCCCCATGGCCAGCAGCCCCAGCGAGACGGGCTCGGGGGCCGCGTCCCGCGCCGGCACGCCGGCCACCCCGGCCCCGTTGGAGAGCGCGTCCCGCTGAGCCGCCCCCCCCTCCCCGCTGCCGCCACCGCCGCGGCGCGCCAAAAGAACCAGACTGCACTCGATGCAATTTCCTCAGCTACCTGACTCGTGTGACCTCCAAAACGACCTCTCTATCTCTCACAAATAATCCTCACGGATCCTCAAACCGGGCTTTAAGTGGAGTTTAAGGCAAACGCCGGTTCTTCTCTGTTCTCTCTTCGGTCTTTTGTTTTGGCTCTTTTTTTTTTTTTTTTTTTTTTTTGGTTGGTTTTCTAGCGTTTGGGGGATTGCTGTTCGTTGCTACCGGGTGTTTTTGTTTTTTTTTTTTTAATATATATATTTTTATATTTTTATTTTTCTCCTCCTTTCTGGATGAGGGGTTTGCCGCAGGCTGGCCGCGCCATGCGGCGCTGCCCAGGAGCTCGCTCGCAGGAGGAAGGAAACTTCTTTTCTTCGTCTCTCTTTCTCTTTTTCTTTTTTTTTTTCCTCTTTTTTTTTTTTTTTTGTAAAAAAAAAAAAAATAAAGAAAATAAAAATGAAAACGTCGGACTCTTTGGCTTTAAGTAAGATATTGTAAAAAAAAAAAAAAAAAAAGGAAAAAAAAAGAAAAATAAAAAAAAACAAAACAGACACCGCCAAGTCAAGCGGCGTGCCAGAAGCTCACCTGTAAACTACCTTGCTAGCTAGCCAAGAACAGACCAGACTCACCTCTGCTCCAAAGGAAATCCAAAAACGAGAAAGATCCAAACGTCTCTCCACTGCCAAAGTTCGTTTCGTTCTGTTGTCGCTTGCTCCGACGCTTCCCGTCCTCGCTGGCCGGGGGGAGCCCGGCACGCCTGGGGGTTGGACGAGTTTCTATCCTAAAATAAAGCAAAAAAAGAATTTTTTTTTGTTTTGGAAATAAACAGAGAAGCGCTCCCCAAGTGGCATGGGGGGCACGGGCAGGAGCCCCCGGGTTTCCCTACCTCTGCCCGCCGCCGGAGGAGAGGAACGAGGAGCGCGAGGGACGAATTCTGCTGCTCTCCCAGCCCCCGTGCGCCGACACCCCGGGGTTTTTGTCCTTTTTATCCGCTCCCCGCGTTGGATTATAATTTTTAATATTTTTATTTTTTTTTTTGCAACGATTTCCAGGAGGCAAGAAAAAAAATAATAATAAAAAAAAAGGCAAGAAGGCACCACCTCCTCCCTCGCAGAGGAGGCGGACAAAGACGATGTAGGAGATGCTGTAACTTCGCGCAGCGTTGTACGAAGCGCAGAGGACGGGAGTGCAATACGGAAAGTCCCACGGCTCCGGGAGGAGGGAAGGAAGCCAGAGCGTGCCCCGGCGCGGCCGGGCAGGAGTGCTGTACGTTAATGTGAATGTAAATAGCGTCCGCAGAGGTCCAAAAATAATAATAATACCGACGGCGATAATAATAAGAGACACTTTGCCAAATAAAAGGGTGATGAGAAACCACGGGAGGATGTGGTGTGTGTAGGAGCTAGGCTGAACCGAGAAGAAGTCGTGTGCTCGATAGGAGCTGTAGTTTTCCGCATTTGCAAAAACCATCCTGTGTGTTTGCTGGAGGCAAGGCGGGAGGAGGACGGGCTCGGGGCCGCTCGGATGGCATCGCGGGTGCCCTCGTGCCGCCCTCCTGCAGCAGGAGCTGACGTGGGGCCGTGCCGTGCCGTGCCGTGCCGCAGCAGGGCCCGGTGCACCCCGAGGTGACGTTTCCTGCCCCGTGCCACCAGCACCGAGCCCTGCTGCAGGTCCCTGCGCACCCCGAGACCTCGGGGCGTCCCCTCGGGGAGCGGGGTTCCCGCGCACCCCGCGCTGGGAGCGCTTGGCCGGGTGCCCCTCGAGCGAGCGTTGGCTTTATTTATGGTGTGACATATGTAATATTGTCTATTTTTCTTACGTTTCCTGAGAAGAGGTAATATATAAGGGTTTTGCAGATGCTCCTGCTGCGGGGCCGCCTGCTGCCCTGGGTGTCCGTCCCCTCCCCGCCGCGTGCCCCCTGTCCCCCCCGCACCGGGACCCTGCCTCTCTACCTCCGCCTCGCCGGGAAACCGCAGACGAGAGCATTTACACAGAGTCTGCTCTCGTTTCCACTCCTTTCTGTTTTGCTTTTATTTTATTTTTAATTTTTTTTTCTGTTTTCCTTTGTGTTTTGTTTTTTTTTTCTTTCTTTCTTTCTTAATAATAAAAATACCCTAAAGAACCTTGCATTGAAACCAAAAGCCGAGGGAGGGAGGGGGCGGGCGGTGCGGCGCTAGCAGACGTCCAAACCAGAATGACAGCTTTAACGTGTGATATTTCCAAAAAATAGCGGTGCGGGGAGGACGGTGGCCGTGGTGGCGGCCGGGGAGGCTCTGACCGGGTGCTTCCATGTTTTTTTTTTTGCCCCACACCGGTGCTGGGACGTGCACGGGGCTGGGGCGTGCGTGCCCGACGCGATGCCCAAGCCTTGTTTTTGGTGGCTTTGTGGCACCGGGTGCTGGCAGAGGGATGTGCCGCGTGGTCCTGGTACAGCTGCAGGGCTTGGGAACACCCCGGGTGCTGCGGGGCAGTTTGGGGACACGGGGGACAGGGTGGCACAGCCCTGTGCCGGATCAGGTCCCCGTGGCCACCCGCAGCACCCGTCTTGGGTTTCCTGGTGGGGGGACAGCCTGCCTGTGGTCCCCAGGCATTCCCAAATGGAAACCCCAGCTGAAACCAAAGTGCTGCCTCCCGGCAAGGCTCTGGGAACCCCAAATCTCCCCGGAATGACCCCTGGCACCGCCTGCCACAGCCGCCCCTCGCCCACCTCCTCCAGGGCATCCCCAGCTCCTCGGGGGTCCGTGCGCCCGGGTGGGTTTGGGGTTGGGGACACGGCGTTGCCTTGCTCCCGGAGCAGCTCCCGGGTGCTGTGCAGGGTGTTTGCAGTGGCAGGGCCGCCCGCAGCACCCGGCAGCACCCTGGGGTCTCCCCCGATGCCACCAAAAGGCACAGCCCCGGCAGGGAGGCATCGAGCCCCCGGCCCCCTGATCACGGCTGCGCGGGCAGCACCGGTTCCCAAACCCTGCCAGCCCTGGGGACGGGGACACCGGGGTGCGGGGGTCCCAGGGGCTGGGGGCTGGAGAGCAGAGCCCCCACCAAGGGCCGGGTGGGTTGGGGGGCGCCCACCCTGCTCTGCTGCCTGGGTTTGCAGGGCCAGCACGGAGAGATGACGCGGTAGGACTTTCCTTCGGCATGCTGTCCCCCCCCACCCCGTCCCACCCCAACCCCTCTTTGCTGTTTCCTGCTTTCTCTAAGTGTACTGTATGTTTGACCTGTGGAAGATGTAAACTTTATGATTCAGGTTATGTCTGTTCTTTACTCTGTATCTGTGTAATAAAGACGATTTAATATCAACCCCAGGTCTCCCTAGCATGCATGGGCTTGCGCTGGGTGCCCTCGCTCCTGCTGCCGGCAGCACCCTGCTACCCCTGTCCCAAGCCGGGCACGTTGGACCCTGGGGTCATGCAGTGGCCCCCACCCAGCCCTGGGAAGGGGGGTCCCAGCGGGGTCCCCCCCCAGTTTTGCACCACGCAGCCTGGGGCAGGCAGGCAGAGCTGTGCCCCATCCCCAGCGGGGTCAGCGGACAGGAAGGGCCGGGGGTGTCCCCACACCGGGAGGGTGTCCCCAAACCCATGGGGGTGTCCCCAAACCCGGGGGGTGTCCCCAAACCTGGGGGGTGTCCCCAAACCCGGGGGGGGGGCGCCACGCATGGCCGCAGCCGCCCGCGGGACTCGAACCCGCGGCCTCGGGGTCCCAGCGGGGCGGGGCGGGGCCGCCCCCTCCCTTCCCGCCCAGCCGGCGGAGGGCGTGGCCCGGCGGCGCGGCGCGGCCCGCGATTGGCTGCTGATGTGTGAAAGTGGCGCGCCGGCGGGAAAAGCGCACGTGGCGGCGGGGCACGGCGCGAGGGCGAGCAGCGAGCAGCATGTTCGCGGGCAGGGTCAGGTAAGGGGCCGGGGGCTGGGATGGGGCTGCCCAGGTTTTGGGGGGCTTGTCCCGGGGTGTGCCTATCCCTGGGTGTCCCTGAAGCACAATCGAGTCGGGGTCTGGAGGGCTGTGGGTTTTCCCTTCGCTCTGTGCAGCCTGGGGGTGATGCCTGTAGGGTAGGTCCTCCCTCCTGTTCCTTTTCCTTGGTGAGGTTGGGGTGTTTCCCACTTTTTTTTGCCTGTGGGAAGCTGCTCCCAGGTCCTCTACGTGGTTCCCTGAGCTGGGCAATGATTCTGGGATCTGGGATGTCTCAGTAGTTCTCCCTATTGCAGCTCTGGGGTTTTGCTGCGAGCCTGCCTGCAGCATTGAGAGCTTTGCAGGTGGTTCCTCCTCCTGGAAGTAGCCTTAAAGCCTTTGTGGGGCTGGCATTCTGTGTTGGCTTCTGTGTTACGTGGCTGCCTGTTGAATTGCTTTTTACCTCTGTTCCTGCCCAGTCCTCTCTTCCTGGACACTTCTGGGATCTGGTGGCAGGACCCGCCATCCCTGGCAGCAGAGGAGGCATCGTGGGGCATGGCGGGGATGGCAGCTCCGCACAAAGCTGTGGATGAAGACTCAGACCTGAGCCACCTGGAGGGGGACAGCGCGGAGGAGCTGGGCGTGCAGGACCCGGTGAGCATTGGGCTAAATGTGGAACTGCTTTTCCCCCTTTCCATAAGGGAACAGGAAACTTTCTACAGCTCTGTCCAACTGCAGGGCTGCATCACCGTGGTCTGCGGGTGTCCCCACGCCGTGTGCTGCTCACACGAGTCGTGCTTTGGGTTTCAGGAGCTGGAGGCCATCAAAGCCCGAGTGCGGGAGATGGAGAAGGAGGATGAGAGGCTGAAGGCGCTGCAGCTGGAAGCTGAGAGCCGCCTCATCATGAGCTCGGAGGCAGGTATGGGCTGTCCCTGGTCCTAGGCTGGCATGGGGCTGATGCAGGTCATACCCACTTGTACCTCCCACCTTTGCCAGCCAGCTGAGATGCACTGAATTAATTAAAGTCAATTAAGTAATGGAGTTTAGCACAAAAGCCCTATAAAGCAGTCACCTGGTGTCATTCTTTTTGTATGGAGAGATAGGGCAAAGGGGTGGAGGAGGCTGGAGTGGTGAGGTTTGGAAGTATGTGATGGGACTGTGGAGCTGGCAGTATGGCCATGCACCAGCTCGGTGGCAGCTGTGCTGAGAGCCACCACGAGCTGGTCCCTCTGCTGTGGTTCCATCCATGGTGACCTCATTTCTGCAGGTCTCTTCCCAAAGACAACAGAGGAGAAGATGGAGGTCGACCAGCGGTCCATCTACGTGGGCAATGTAAGTGGGACACCCTGGGGCAGCACCCACTGCCCTGCTCCCTGCCCCGGGGACCCGTCCCATCTCCCTGCTAGAGGCTGGTCCCAAACTGGATGCTTTGCTCCTGCTCAGCCCACACAGGGAACACGGCTTGAGCCTCGCAGCTCAGTGCCTGCCCGTAATCCTCAGCCACTTGCAGGTAACATGCTGCAAGCATCAGCCACCCCAAATACCCCGCTGGAAGCTGTGGGTTGTGCAGTGTTCCTTGTTCCCTCAAAGCGGGGCTCTCCCTTGGATTTGGGGTTTGTGGGCTGGGGGATTCAGGTGGAAGAGTCTCCTGAACCTCAGGAGATGGTGAGGCCGTGGTGGCACAGAGTGTGGCCCCTTGCTGGCTTGCCGAGGTGTGATGGTGAGCAAGGAGCTCCCTTGAGGTGCTCATGAGGCTGTGGTTGCAGGTGGACTACGGGGGCACGGCGGAGGAGCTGGAGTCTCACTTCAACAGCTGCGGGCAGATCAACCGCGTCACCATCCTCTGTGACAAGTTCTCGGGGCACCCCAAAGGGTCAGTGCTGGGTGTGGGGTGCCGAGGTTGTGGTGGGTCTCAGCCTGGCTGCCCTGCAGCATCGCTGCTGGTCATGGTGGAGGACGTCTCCTCCAAAGCCAGTGGCTCTGGGACTTGGCTGAAGCTCAACTGGAAATGGGTGCAGGGAATGGGTGGGTGGTGAAGGGGCATTCAGGCTGGGAGCTTGGCTTCAGCCCTACAGCAGCATCCTGCAGGTGCCTGCTTCCTAAAAACACAGAGGATGGGGCTGTGTGTGCAGAGAAGGCAGGGATTTATTCTATTCTTGGTGTGCCCTCAAGAAGGATGCTGCTGTCCCCAAGCAGAGCCCGTGCCGGGCAGCACGATGTCCCTGGGGCTCTGCTCACCCCTTCCCCTTGCAGGTACGCCTACATCGAGTTCGAAGAGAAAAGCTCCGTGAAAGCTGCTGTGGAGCTGGATGAGAGCTTGTTCAGAGGCAGAGTCATTAAGGTAGGAGCAGGATGAGACCCTGGGATGTCCGTCTGTCCCTGCCCTGCTGTCTGGGGCTTGTGCTGAGCCCCTGCTGCCTTCCAGGTGCTGCCCAAGAGGACCAACATGCCAGGCATCAGCAGCACCGACCGTGGGGGCTACCGGGGCCGCTTCCAAGCCCGGGGAGGGCTGGGGCAACGAGGGGGCTTCTACGGGGGGCAGCAGGCGAGGCTGCGAGGGAGGATGTACAGGTGAGGCTGGGGGGGTGTCCTGGTGCGTGGGGGGATGGAGAAGCCCTCTGGCCCTAGAGGTACCTGGGTTTGGTTGAGGTTAGCTGGGGCCAAAGGGTAAATATCTGCTCTGAGGGGGGCTGTCAGCAGGTAGCCGTGCTTTTTGGCAGCACCCGACCCCTGGCACCTCGGGCTGAGCGATGCCCTGGTGCTCCAGGACACCCTTTTGTTCCTGTCTAGGGGTCGGGCAAGGCTGTTGCCTTGGTATTTTCCATACTAGAAAGGAGGACTGCGCTGCCCCGGAAGATGCCAATGGGACTGGAAGGAAGAGATGGGATTGGAGAGACTTAAATGTGCCTACCCGAGCCAAAAAAAAAAAAAAAAAGATTAATTTAAAAAAAAAAAAGCCATCTGCCTGGCTGTGAGGATTACTGGCGAGGCAGCTGTGTGCTGTGCAGCTGGAGCTGGGCTGCCAGGGGGAAGACTGGATCTGCTCTGTCCACGCTTCGGCCGGATCCCTGCTGGCATCCCAGGAGGGGCTTAGGGGATGGGGTTTGTGTGGAGAAAGGCCCTGTTCCAGGGAACAGCGTGCCCTGGGATGGGAAGTGCTTCCCCAGTCCTCCCTTTCGTCTTTATCCCATGGGGGCAGAGCTGTGTTGGGGGGTTTGTAAGCCTTGTTTGGGTTTTAGGTGCGTGAATGCTGTGCACCCCGCAGCGGGGGGAGTCCTGTCCTGCTCGGCCCCTGAAGAACCCTGCTCTGGGTGCTTTCAGATCCTCCAGCACACGAAGCTTTCCTCTCTGGCACTTCCTTCCTGGCTATTTCTGCAGCAGCCGGGCCCTGTTTTCTCTTGCCCATAAGAAAATCCTAAAGACCTTTCCAAAGACCCCAAATTGGCGGGGAGAGCCTTGGGATGCAGCTCTAGGTGTGACTGCCAGGGAGCTTTTCAGCAGCTGGAAAGACTCAGAACTGGAAAGACCCAGCACTGTGGATTTCTGACCTCTTGGGAGGAAGATCGAGCCTAGTGATGCGTTTTGGGGTCTAGTTTTTTGTCTTGCTAGCTACTCCACCTCTTAAGAACCAGGGCAGGGAGAAGGCACCCCTTGCTGTTTGCCTGGAAGCCTCCCTCTCTCTTCTTTAACCAAGACCTGGGTGTCAAAAAAACAAACCTTCCCCCTCCTGCTTTGATTCCAAAGCCACAGGGATCAAAGTGTGCTGCTAATGCATCCTTTTGCTTCATTCCTAGCAATAGCAGCATTTCAAGATGGTCTGTTTTTGCAGATTTGGCCTGATCTTGCTCTTTATTCCTGGCACTGTTCCTGCTCTCTGTTTGGGATGGGTGTGAGCTCACCTGAACTCGAGGCTCAGCACTGCCTGGCCCTTGCCCTTCCTGCTGATCTTGTGTTTCTGAGCTCTGAATCTGCTTGTTTTTAAAGGCAAAACTTTGTTAAAAGAGGCGGGCTGGGACACCAGCAATCAGCATTACCGCGTGAAGTTCTGCATTGCGATGGGTTTTATTACGTAATTCTCACGCTAATCTTTCAGGATCCTTGGTTAGGGTTCCCCTAACCCAGATGCAACTGACTCCTAAAGCAGCTTTTCACAGCTCAGGGGGCACTGCCAGACTGAAATCCCACTGCTTTTCTTTTTCCTTTGGACCTCAGGATTTTTTTAAAGCTCGTGGCCTTAACTCTTCAGTTGATTTTTGCCCTCTGCCCAGTGCGGGCTGTGCTGCCGAGGCTGGCCTTAGTTTCTCAATCTGAGCTACCCTTGGGCTCAGGCTACAAAACTGGCTTTTTCTCAAGGGCTTTAAACCTTCTATGAGTAGCTTTGTAAATTACTGAGATTTAATTTTTAATAAAAATTACTTTGGGGTGTGCTTCTAAGTGGAAAAAAATGAAGACTTTTTATGTGGAATTGTTTCAGAGTAACAGCATGCAGCTGTGCCTTGTTGAGATGCTGGGAGGGGCTCAGACACTTCCATCTCCCATCATTTGGCAGGTTGTTGTTGACTAAATGTATTTCTGTTTGAGAAAGAATTGTCAATGTCACTTATTTTTAAAAATAAATGATTTTGCTGTGTGAACTTGATCTGCAGTGAGAGGCTGGCTGGGAGCTGACACACCATACTGACCTGGCTTTCTCCAGGTTTTTTGTATCCTTTGGAGCTTTGTAGCTATTTTTTTTTAATTATTTTTAATTGATTAGGTGCTCAGAGCAGACTGCTGTGTGCTGCTGGTGGAGCAGCCTAGGTTGCTGTACTTCTGATCAGGAGTGTGTGCTGGGAGCTGCTGGGATTTGCAGATAATCTGGCAGAAAACTTGTCCTGTTGGGCAGCTCTGAATTTGCTGTAGCTGCACAGCCTCACTGAGTGTACTGTACAAGTGATTGAGAGGCTGGGATGACCTTCTAGTCTACTTTTTAAAATATAAATACCTGCTATTGATTTGATAGTCTTTAATTAGATCAGCAGTGAGCTGCAGGAGGAGGAGATGTTAACAGATTAGTTTGGGATGAGCCAGGCATCTGCAGTCCTGATGTCTTCATCTGGGTGTGGGTTTATCCCAGCTGCACTACCTGTGCTCCCGGACCTGGCCCAGAATTACTGCTCAGTGTGCCTGCTCTGTTTCAGGGAGTGATAAAAGCAAATGCTGTCAAATCTGAGTCACCCACAGATCTTCCCCAGGAAGGTAAGATCAGTGCAGGGCTCCATCAGGTGCAAGGTGGTGCTGTGAGAGCAGCTGTTTGTCTGCCTGCCAGATCCTCCTCAAGCATGTAAGCAGTGGCTGACTGTAAAGAGACCTGGAGCCTTCTGATCTGTGCAACTTTCTCTTTCCAAGAACTACTGAAGTAAGTACATGCAGATCTGAGTGTTCCCAGTTAAGGCAAAACAGGACGAGGAGGCCACGTTTTTGAAATAAGCATTGCTTCGACTGTTCCTGACAGAACTGAACAGTCCTGAGCAGCAGCAAAGGGGGCTGGCAAACAGCAGAAGGGCTGCTGCTGGTGCTGTGCTCCTTCTGCATTAGGGAAGTGTTCTAAAACATGGGTACTTCTGAGGAACAGTGTCACCATCTCAGCTGACTGAAATCCAGGCTGACCCCAATAACAATCTCTTAGCTGTCTCTCGTGCAGCTGTGCTTGCTCTCATCACAAGCACAGCAGGAACTGCTGTTTTTCTACAAAGCCCAATTTCTACAGAAACATCTGAGTTACAGAGGAGCACAGCTGTGTACATTTCTGTGGGGAACAGGCCTCCTCTGATGCTGCTGACCTTCCTGAAGGAAGAGCTGGCTACTGCAGGGTACCTGAAGGCACAAGGAGTTGAGCAGGGACTTCTGTGCTGTACTTTGGTTTGCTGGAGTAGGAACGCACGCAGCGCTTGCAGGTGCCGAGTTTATTTTACATAGAACAGCTTTAAAATATGACACAGAACAAAGACCATATATACATCACTTTGTAGGGTGCGTTCCTGTACACGGGGGAATGCTCTCAACACTTGGGTGAGAATGGGCAGAGCCTCAGCACACCTGCATCATCATGGAGTTCACCATGTTATCAAAAGCCCTGGGGAAGGAAACGAACACAGCGTTAGAGGAAGCAGCTAGTCCTGCACACCAGCCCTCCTAACAATGCCAGCAGCTAACAATGCCTCTTGCTGGTTAATGAGCTGGCTTTCCCCAGGCTGAATACGTAGTTTCACTCTAACTACAGCGTGTTCTGTTGAGTAATTACTTTAATTAAGCTGAAGTAAGGACAGGGCTTATCCTGGCAAAGCGTAGTAGTTCTCTTGCCTAGGCAATGCAGACTCCCAGCATTATTAAAATTCCCTGTGAGATTTCAGCTTAGAATTGGGGAGCACTGGCCCTCACATGGGGGAGTTACAAGTGTTGAAGATCCCAGCTGTTGTCACTCCAGGATAAACCCTGGCCAGCTGCAGTAATTTACTCCATTTAACCCCCTCTATTTACCAAAGTTCCAGCTAATCAGGTAACTCTCTGCCCCCAGTGACACCATTTTCTCTGTTTTTAACACCAGTTCTGAAGTGGCAGTGAGACAGCTCTGTGTGACTTCTCAGGGGACTTTCAGAGTTTCCTATTAGGCTGTAATGACCCAAAACCAATACAGCTGCTCTCCATCTGAACTGGTCAAGCACAGGGGTTATGTTCCTGGTCCTGTTACACCACAGGTGTGCTGCAGGTCCCAGAGAGATGACACAGGTCAGTGTCGTCATCCCACACTTACCTGGAATGGATGCGGTCCCCGGGGTTGTAGAAAGGGTTGCACATTATGTCTGTGTATGAATTATGCAGCTTTCGGAACATCTGAAAAGGGAGTGCAGCTTAATTAATATTTTTTTCTTTTTGGTTCTCAGCACTTTATGAATAAGCGGAAGTAGCAAAAACACGGATGGGGCAAGTTGTGCTCCGATTTCCTGCACTTACGCTGCGGATCTCATTGTCTCGGAGCGCTGTGTTGGAAGAATCCACCACCATAACAAACTTCACCTTTGAGTTTGTCACGTAGCCGTAGCTGGGCAGCTGTTAAGGACCGTGCTCCTGACACACCAGAGGCTGGCAAAGCAACCAGTACAAGGCAGGAATACACTCAAAAAAAGCTGAGGAGAGGAAATATCTTGCTCTTACTGCACCCAGCACAGAACCAGGCCCAGGTGAGGTAAGCAAGACACCAGAGTGCTCCCTCTCCACCTGATTTCTGCCCCCTTTGGTAACTCCTGATCCCATTTGCTCCTCTGCTGGCCAGTAATGATGCCTTGCATTTTGCAGACAGCCCCATGTTAGCTGTTTGGTGAGGGTTTCTCTCTTCTGAAGAATGGTTTCATTGACCCAGCCACCTTATCCTCATTCAGGAGGCCGCAGTCAGAGGCCTGGAGGCCCTTTTAATATCAGGGACCCCAAAAGTTAACCCATAAATAAGGGCTGTTAGAGCAGATAACCTCTTAGGCACTCAGAGAACAAGCCAAAAAGCATTCAAAAGGTCACATTTTTGTGACAAAAACCCTGGGACAGCTGTGCCCCTGGGTGTGGATCTGAGAGAGGCTGCAGGGTGCACCTGGGACCTTGGTCCTGAGAGCTGACCCAGTGACACCACCATGCTCCTGCCACATTCATTAGTGCTATTAAAGAGTCCCAGCCTTGTTGTCGTTACTCACCTGCTTTAATTAAGCAGAGAATGAGGAGAAAGAACCATGTTTATGAAATGGTGCTGCTTGATGTAGGCCGAATGCCCATAGGGGTGAAGCCTGGCCACCCTGTTAGCAACAAACAGCAGCAGCAGCAGCAGCCAAAGTGAGCAAGGCACCGAGCCCAGCCCTTGAGGTGCCTGCGAACAAGGCTGTGAACCTCCTGCTGCTGCCTTTAAGGTGGCACCAAACAGCAAGAGAGCTTCCCCACAAGGTGCAGGCATGGTTTGGTGAATAACAGCACGTGGTGTGACTGCAGGGAGAGCGTGCCACGCAGGGGTTAGATCAGATGGTGTTGTAAAGATACACTTGGAGTTATAAAGATACACTTTGTAGTCCTCAGTGGGGTAGAGGAGCCCCAGGTACAGCTCCCTCTGATCCACCAGGGCCTTGCCCATGGCGGAGATCTTCTCATCCACCACATCCAGGGAGGTGTGCACCGTGTAGTGGAACTTCAGCTCGTTCTCCGTCGGAACGCTCCGGATGTAGAGGGGGTAGTTCTGAGGAGGATGACAAATTGTGCTCGTGAGGACAGGCTGCTCTGTTCTGGTGACCCTCTCAGGCCCCACAGCATGACCTAGACCCACAGCCTCTCTTAGGACCCATGTTCCCACCTGGCCCCGCTATCCTGTTGCCCCTCTCAGATCCCGTAACACCACCTGGCCCCACTGCACCACCTCTCAGGCCCTACAAACAGCCCTTCTCACCCCTGCTCTGGCCCCACAACCCCTCTGAGGCCCTACAGTCCCACCTGGCCCCACAGCCCCTCACCCCTGCTGGGCCTCCATAGCCCCACCTGTGCCCCACAGCCCCTCTGAGGCCCCATAGCATCACCCTGGGCCCCACAGCCCCTCTCCCCAGGTTGGGCTCCACAGCCTCTTTTGGGCCCCACCTTGAGCCCCACAACCCCTCTGAGGCCCTATATTCCCACCTGGCCCTATAGCACCACCCTGAGCCCCACAGCCCCTCTCCACTCACCCCTGCTTGGGCTCCATAACCCCCCAGCCCCTCTCAGACCCCACAGCACCACTTTGAGCCCTGCAACCCCTCTGAGGCCCTATAACCCCACCTGGCCCTACAACCCCTGTAAGGCCCCATAACCCTACCTGGCCCCATAGCCCCACCCTGTGCACCCAGCCCCTCTCTCCTCACCCCTGCTCGGGCTCCACAGCCCCACCTGAGCCCCCACAGCCCCTCTCAGACCCCACAACCCCTCTGAGGCCCTATAACCCCACCTGGCCCTACAACCCCTGTAAGACCCCATAGCCCCACCTGGCCCCATAACCCCACCCTATGCCCCCAAACCCTCTCCCCTCACCCCAGCTCGGGCTCCACAGCCCCCCCGCGCCCCCCCATCCCCCCCTTGAACCCTTAAATCCCCCAATATCCCCCCAAAACCCCCTCCCAGCCCCCCCCCTCCCCCTTCGCCCCCACCTCCTTGGCGATCACGGCCACGCACACCGCCATCTTGCCCCGCCCCGCGTCACGTGACGGGGGAGGGGGGTCACGTGAGGCGGGCGGGTCACGTGAGGAGGGCGCCGTTGCCATGGCGAGGGCGGTGCTGGGGCTGCTCTGCCTCTGCTGGGCCCTGGGCCGCGCCGCCCCCCCCAACCTGCTGCTGCTGCTCATGGACGATGTGAGGGGGCCGGGGGGCTCGGGGGGATGTGAGGGGATGTGGGGCGGGCGGTGGAAGCCGCCTGGAGGCTGTTGTGGGGCGGGGGGGGGCGGTGCTTGCCTCCAAGGGGGTG
This sequence comes from Aythya ferina, assembly GCF_964211825.1. Classification (NCBI taxonomy): domain Eukaryota; kingdom Metazoa; phylum Chordata; class Aves; order Anseriformes; family Anatidae; genus Aythya; species Aythya ferina. The sequence goes on from NC_140308.1 coordinate 1,652,783, forward strand.
TTTGTGGGGTTGGGGGGGGGCTGTGTGGGGCCAGAGGGGGTCATTGGGGGGTCTGTGGGGTCGGGGGGGCCTGTATGGGGCCAAGGATGGCGTTGTGGGGCCGGAGGGGGCTGTATATGGGGCTGAGGATGTTGTTGTGGGGCTGGGGGAGGGGGTATATGGGGCTGGGGGCGTCTCTGTGGGGTCCTGGGGGTGTATATGGGGCCGAGGGGGGGTCATTGGGGTGTCTGTGGGGTCGGGGAGTGTCGTTGTGGAGCCTGGGGGCCTGTATGGGGCCGGGGAGGGGTCATTGAGGGGTATATGTGTGGTCCCATATATGTATATGGGACCGAGGATGTTGTTTTGGGGCAGGGGGAGGGTGTATATGGGGCCAGGGGGGTTTATATGGGGCTGGAGGAGGTCTCTGTGGGGTCCCAGGGGTGTATATGGGGCCGGGGGGGGGGTCACTGGGGTCTCTGTGGGGCTGGGGGATGTCTATGGGGACAGGGGGGTCTCTGTGGGGCCAGGGGATCGTTTTGGGGCTGGGAGTAGGGGTCTGGCAGGCTGGTCCCGATATCCTGCAGGGATAGGACTGGGGAGAACAGCTTCAAGTTGTGCCAGATGAGGGTCAGGCTGGAAATGAGGGGCCGTTTCCTCTCAGAAAGAGCTGTCAGGCATTGGGACGGGTTGCCTGGGGGGGTTGGTGGGGTCACAGCACCCGGCCCCGATCACTCGGCTGCTGTGCGGGGCAGCAGGGGGGCAGAGGCAGCGTCCTGAGTCACGGCCACGGGGCCGGGATGCGGTGATTCAGGCTCGTGGGTCGGTGGCACGGTGTGGAAAGGTTTGAGTGGAACAAGCAGAGCATTTCAGGGGTTGGAAGAACTTACCGAGGGATCTGCCACGCTCGGCTGCTTTCCTTCTCAAGTCCTTTCCCAATCTTACGTAAAAAAGTAAAAAAGATCTGAAGGCCCTGCCCTTCCCGTGGGGCACAGCTACCCCAGGGGACGTTTTAGTCCTCATTTGTGGATGTCCTGAGGGAAACACATGAGATTTCTCAAATCTTTATACATTTGAAAGCCTGCATTGAGGTCTTGTTGCTTGCCACCCTATGCCCCTTATCAAGAAGCTAAGTCGCCTCGTCAGCCCGTTCCTAATGACTGAGCAATTAAACCAAGGACTGGCCGTGCAGCTTACAAAAAATAATTGTCCCAACACCTTCTAATACTGGAGATGGACGTGGTTTCGGATGGGGAATATTTCCCCTGAGAATCTGTCGAGATGATCAGCCCGCTCCAGGAGTGTTGGGGGGGCACGGGTCCTGGTGGGGCTTCCGCGGGCTGTTTGTGGATGTGTACGCTGCTCGTGAAACCTGCAGCTCCCTGCTCTCTTGTCTTTGATCCCTCAGTAACTCCCGTGTGAATCAGAGCCCCCCAATATTCCTTTTTTAATTTCTTTCATGTCGATAAAGACACCGAAGAGGTGAGAGCCGAGGGCTGATCCATGGAACCCAATTTAACTCCACGCCCTCCGTCAGGTCCCACTGTTTAATTGCCCTTTTTTCAAGCCTCAAAATCGGGCTCTGCAGCTCTCCAGGAGTTTTCTTTTCCAAACTGGAAAAGAAAGTGCAAACGGGAGGCTCTCAGCTGGGCCCAGGCAGATGGTTTCCTACAGTTCTGGATACATCACCCCTCTCTGTTAGCTGCTCACCTGACACACGCCTGCGTTAGAGCCAGCTTTTGCGCTTTTTAAAGCACGATATAAGCTCTAGCAACCGTGGGGCCTAATTGCTCGTTAAGCTGTTCCCTTCCAGAACCTTCTGTTTGAAGTCGCTGGCTGTTATTGGTGCTATTACCCACTGGCATTCTCAGCAGCGAGCACAGGCAGCACGGCGGTGGCTTTACGGCCCTCCTGGGTAGGGATGCACGACCCTGCTGCGCTGGAAAGGCACAGGATAAAACCCCTGGCTCGCACACGATGCCCCCAGCAGGTTTTTTTTACAGCTGGCTTTTAAAATAAGCATTTTTTTTCCTTTCTAAGCTTTTCCTTGCCTCCATAGTTGAGTACACACGGGTGGACAGGCAGAGTGCTGGGCTCCAAGACAAAGACACGTGGCCAGGGACTGAGCAATTTGGCTTTGCAGCTGTGCAACACTGAGCAGATCGGGTGCAACTTCCTCCTTGCAAGTCTTCGGGCACTGCAGTAAGAGAGAAGACGTTAGGGTTCCTTATCCAGTTCCTCTGCAAGCTTTTAAATGTCCTCCAGCAAGCCGGTTATCTCACATGTGCCTCAGTTCCTTGTTTGCCAGTGAAAACTCGAATAGTTCCCTGCTTCATGGGGCTGGGGGAGAGCATTTTTATGACGTTGGTGAAGTGCTCCCTGAGTAGGGAGATGAGCACTATAAAGACAGAAGTGAAGGGATAAAATAAAGGTTTTATGTGAGCCCAGAAGCACTGGCATTTATGGAGGAGTAAAAGTACTTTTACGTCTTGTGCTGTGTTCTTTTTTTACAGATGGGTTGGGGGGATTTGGGAGCTTTCGGAGAGCCTTCGAAGGAAACTCCTAACCTGGACCAGATGGCTTCGGAAGGGATGCTTTTCATGGACTTTTATACTGCCAACCCCCTCTGTTCGCCATGTAAGTATGCTAGATGTGAGGATGCCACCTTCTGAGAAGCTTGGGATATTTGCCAGCCTCTGCCTTGAACTAGCAACCAAACCAGTGATTACCCTGGGGGCAGAGTTGGGGTTCAGTGCTTTGATCTTTTGTTTTGCCTCCTTTTTCTTTACTTTTTGAGTGGGAAGCCTACAATCGTAAGTTCATTCAAAGCGGTGTTGTAGTGATCGAATCAGTGCAGTTAAAGGATTTTATAAAATATTCTGGTTTGGTTTTCTAGCCTCAGTCATTGCATTTTTAGTTCTTTCTCATTCTGGAACAGACCAAGCAGTATTTAAGTGATTGCTGAGCAGAAAGGTACGAAGGTTGTCTGATTCCACTAACATTGGTGAGACTTCTGTGCAAGGAAGGCAGCAGGTCCTGTCCTGTTGTTGACCCCCATGGCTTGTGAGATTCCTGGGGAAGGGACAAGAGACGAAAGAAACAGTTCAGTTTGGGAAATAAAGGTTATTTACTTTTAATCCTTCCTTGTGTGTGTGTGTTCCCAGCTTTATTGGCAACCAAGAACTGAAATGAAAATGAGGAACAGAGGCTTTCTGTTTGGGTTTTCATTTAGCAAATCATTTGTCAACGTGCTAATGACTGTCCTTACTCAGAACAGGCATTTAATATATGCTGCAGTCATGCTAAGTCCAGTAGTACTTCAGCATCTGTTTAAGTGTTTGCAGAGTTCAGGAGCTGATTTTTATTGTCAAAGCTGGACAGCTTCTTTTTGTTCACTACTACGTGGCTTCCATTCAGGCAAGTTTGAAAACTTAGCCTTAGATATGAGCATGTAATTGATCTGTGCTAGGATTCCCTCTTAAATACACACACCAGGTATTCCTTTTTATTAATTTTTTTTTATTAATTACTGGGGTAGGAGGGCTGCTTTGGTTACAGCTGGAAATGATAACTTCTCAGCAGTGGGTAAAGTAATTTAACAGAGGGGCCAAATTTCAGTTGGGTTCATCCTGGCATAACTAATGGTGTTGTATCACAACCTGGCCATCACCTTGGCTCCCTTGGGAAGGGTTTGTTGTTGAGTTCTGATGTGAGTGATCTTAGCAGCTGGCTGTGGCAGGACACTGACACGCTTTGGTTGTTGTGTCCTCAGCCTGAATACAATAGTGCTAACTGTAACCAGAGTGCATGGAAAAAAAAAAAAATGTTTTTTGTTGTTGTTTGTAGCAAGGGCAGCGCTGCTGACGGGCCGTCTCCCGGTCAGGAATGGTTTTTACACCACGAATGGACATGCCAGAAACGGTATGGGCTTCATTCCCGATTCCTCTTGAGATTTCTCTCCGTGCTTTGTGCAAAGTTTTGCTTTGAACAAAGGCTTGGCTCGGTTATCTTCCCTTATGGGTCTTCCAGAGTGGCACAAAAAGATTACCATGTTAACTGCTGGTAATAAGCGTGAAATTTATTGCTTCCTCCTCATCAAGCAGAAAACCTTCTCAAATGAAGAGACACAAACAAGGCTGGTTGATCCGCTTGCTTCTGCTGGCAGAGAAGTGTTTCCTCTGCTTGGTGTAATTGGTGTCTGGTTAAAGAAAATCACACAGGGTGTGTGCTAACGCCCAGAGTAAAGAACAAGCTGCTTACAGTTTTATTCAGCATCTGGTTTTCTGCCCGTTTCAGAAAGGGCACTTTTATAGCCCCGTGGTGCTCCCAGGAAGGATTACCAGTACATAAAGTCTCTGGGTTGATTTTTGGTTCTGGAATGCCAGAAGCTGCGTGAGACCACGCGTGCTTGGGCAGGAGGCAGCAGCTGCGTGTTGCTTCACACACAGCTCGGCCATCTCCACCCTCACCAAAAACACACCAGAGAGCTGCAGACTGGGAGAGACCTCATTTCTTTCAGCTCTTGCAGCCTGAGCAAGTGTGTCAATCGTTTCATCTAGGAAAAAAATGCCTTCGTTTTAGGAAATATAAGGCAAATTTGCAGAAGTAAAGGCAGCTCCAGTGGATGCTTAAAGCACTTGTTTTCTTTATGATCCTCACCCCTCTTTCTGCCCTATTCATGGGCCTTGCCTTCCTTCTGTGATAGCAGCTCCTTTTTTTTATTGGTCGTGGTGTGTAGGCAGATGGAGATTTCCCTTTACTTGAGGTGTGTGTTTGCTGAATCAACTTTTCCTCTTCATCTCCTGGTCCGGGAAGACTTCCAGAGAGCGATATTGCTGGAACTTCAAACTAATTGCTATTTCTGATCCAGTAATAATGCTTCTAATGCTGGGTGGCCGTGAGCTGTTTGCTGTAGTGCTCGTAAGAGACAGAAAGACTTCTTGTTTGTTTGTTTTACGCAGCGTACACACCACAGGATATAGTAGGAGGAATCCCAGATTCTGAATTACTGCTTCCGGAGTTGCTGAAGAAAGCTGGCTACGTCAATAAGATCATTGGCAAATGGTAAACTTGTTTTAAGATCTCTTGCTTTGAGATTTCAGTACGTGTGTGTATGTATCATGAAAGAGCAGCAGGGCAACCAGAAGCGTAGGAGAAAGCCTGTTTTGAAGTTCAGACGTCTGCCTTTTGAAATTTGTGGTGGATCTTCCCCCCTGCTGTGATCAATTTCCAAACTGAGTGTTACCATTACAAGTACACGCGTAGATCCATGCTTATATATCAAGCCTGCGGCTCTTTGTGCTTTCATCCATGTACCACACTACTTAATGTTATCAAGAAGTGCCAAGATGTTTTCTGTTGGAACTTGCCTTCAGCACCTATGTGCTTTTTGTCTTTGGCAGGATGAGTGTATGGTACAAAAACAGAGATGCAGATGCTTGAGGACGAGCGGATTGATATCAGAGCTATGCTGAAGTCTGTTCACCTGCTGTAGAAGATCAGGGCGGGTAGGGAGGGACTTAATGAGGACAGCTGATACTTCTGGGTGTTTTAAAAGAACTAGAGGGCTGAGCCAGTACTCTCTGAACGTCGTCCTTTGGCTTTATTGACTTGCATGATAGTACGATAAAATCTTTGCAGATCTTGTGCAATGGCTGCGAAGGATTGGGAAGGAAACGCCTGAGAGGTATTCAGTTCAAACAAAGACCGAATTACGGGTGTAGTAGTTGAAGCTGGTACATTTGTAACATTCGAAATTCAGATGCGCTCGTGGGCTGTAATGGAATCCCACGGTGTCTGGAGATCTCCGAACAGTTAATTCACAGTTTGGAACAGTGCTGTAATAAATAAATGTATAAATAGCAACTTCAAAACTACATAGACCCCCGACGAGTACTGCTTGGTTAACAGAGTAATTGTTAATGAAGAGGCTTCAGACGGGATTAGTACCAGGGGGATACTGTTTAGGAAAGTAATGGGATACATTTTATTTAGCAGTTTTGCTAACAAGTTAGAGAAGAGTGAGATTGAATTGTGGTTGGATTCACCCATGCTGCTGAAATTGGAAAGAAAGCAAACTAACCTAAGACAGTGAATTATTTATTACCACGAATCCAAACAGCAGAGTGGCCATGAAGAATCGGATCAGTGGGCTGAATGCAATAAGATGCAGTTCAGTGCTAATAAATGCAAATTCATACACCCAGGGAAAAGAAATAAACAACGCAAATACAGATTGGTTCCAGGCAGTTATTTGGAAAACAGCAAATCTGGAAAGACCTGCAGCTGTTAGCAAGCAGCAGCCTAAATATGGATGTGCAGTGTGCTATCATTACAGACCCAAGAACTGTTGTACCGGAGAGGACTGGGGAATGATACCGTGCAGCAGGAGTCTCTGGCAGTTGTGAACATCACCTGCTTCCCAGAAAGATGTTTAAAAGAAAAAGAAAAAAAAAAAAAAAAAGGCAGCGTGCAATAGTTAATTTGGAGTCTCATCCCAGCTCCCTGTAGAATTATGGAGCTTGTAGAGATCTTAAAGTTTTCTGGCAGAAGATTTTGTATCTTTTTCAGCATCCCTTTTAAAAGCATCTCAGAGTGACAGTGAGTTCCACAGTTAAATTATACGTTTGCAAGTCAAGTGTTTTCCATGACCTTTTTAGAATTTGTTGCATCTATTTATTTTCATATTGTAAAAGGGAGAGAACAATCTACCTTCTGTATCTCAGTAATTATTTGATATGTTTTTCATGTTTCTTCCTTTCTAAGAAAGCCCTAAGAGAACTTACAATATTTTCTCTTATTCCCTGTTCTTGTGGAAACAGCCAGGAATAGCTTTGTAGTATTGTGTATATAAATGAGGAAACAGGAGAGTCCTGTACTGGAGATTTGCAGTTTTAGTTACATCACCAAGATACGATCATAGCTGGAATGATGATTATTTTATGCTTTAACTCATTTTGGAATAGCTCAAAATGACATCACGGATCGCTTTAGTTCAGGTAATGCATTTTATGTCCCTTTTGTTCAGAAAGCGTGCAGACAGCAATAGCACAAAACGGACAGGTTGCGAATGCAGGCTTGTGAGTAGAATCTGCAATGATTAAATAAACACTTGGGTACGAAGATCTAGAGTCTGAAAGGACGGGCATTCTTTCTTTTCAAGACAGAGAATTTGCAATTGAGAAATTGGGGATTAGAAAGGAGCGTCAGCTTGAAGTTAGGAGCGTTTTCAAGCAGCATAGATGAATGCAGCTGTCATTAGGAGTAGCTAAGTGTGCTTTAGGTTCACGTGTGTGTGTAAAGAACTCGTTCTCATTTACATTCAGGTCTCTCTCTACCGTTTTGGCCACATAAAGACTCCATAAAGGGAATGCAAATACAGTGGTATGTTTCATGAGTTTTCCCGTGTGTTTTTTACAGCTTAGTGGTATAAAAGTGACTTGTAGATCAGAATCCTCCACAAAACATTACGTACAGCGTTGCGGTGGCTTTGAGCAGTGTAGTCCATCAGTGCAGATCATCAACACAGCATGAGAGAAGGCACTGATAGAAGCAAATAACAGAAAACAGACTGGACAGTAGGCTAAAATGGGATGCATGGGTCTGGCATGGTCTGCATGGGTCCGTTTGCAACAAGTAAGATCAAGACAATGCTCTGCAGTCATTTATTTAATTAAAATGCTTGAAGTTTTTCTTCTTGGGCAAAGATTGTTTTCTTGCATGCCATTCTGATGAGATTACGGCACTGAAGCAAAAAATAGAACTTAAATTCATCTATTTCTTTTGTTCCTAGGCATCTGGGCCACAGGCCCCAATTCCATCCCCTGAAGCACGGGTTTGATGAATGGTTTGGATCCCCAAATTGCCATTTTGGACCTTATGATAACAAAGCAGTCCCCAATATCCCTGTGTATAGGGACTGGGAAATGATTGGCAGGTAATTCAGCTGCTTGCCTGACAGTTGTTTTCCAAAGCGTGACCTCGTTGCTGGTAATGCTGCTCTCCTTGCTCTCCCTGCTGATACTGCTGTGTTGGAATACAAGTACTGGCATAGCAAACCAGTTTCAGTGAAAAAGTGTTGGCAAAACCAGAAGCTGCTCCAGAATCAGGCAAATTTCCGGGCTTGGTTAGATGGCCAGTGACCTCCAGATGCTTCACCCCGAGCAGAGGACTTTTAGAGCATGTCACTTAGATCACATCTGAAGCAGGATGTTTTTAATAAGATGCTTACTACTGAATGCCCCCTCTGCTCTGCAGCTCAGCAGTAAGCTGATGCAGAAAAGATGCTTGTAAAAGCTCATGAAACAGAATGGCTCTTCAGAGTCCAGCACAAAGCTGATTTAATCCACTGAGCTCTGCAACAGCTACCTGCAGTGGGTACCTAGAGGAGGGGTATAAGAAAACAAACATGGAATCGTCTTTTTTTTTATGTGGCTGTCCATCTTCCTGAACTGAAGGTTGTCTCCAGGTCTTCAAGTTTAATAGCCACTGCTTAACATCCATGAACTAATCTAAGGATGGTCATTTCCATTGGAGCTAGGGCAGAAGGGGGAATACCTTGTGGAAAAATGCTCCAGGTAGATAGAAACAGGAGTCTGAGTGCCAAGCCCAACCTGCAGGTTGCACACAGACCGTGTAGGGATTGTGGCTGCTCTAGAGAACCTCTCAGAGATGTTTGCTTATCCTGTTGTGCCCTAAAGGCTTCCTGTGATGATTTCATTCCACTACTTCTCTTGGAAACTGGTTCCTTTCTGTACTGAAAGAATGCTTTATTCCTCCTCTTTGTAGTAACCTTTTGTCTGTTTGCCTAATACCATCCTAGGCTCCAAGCGTGCAGTATGTATGTACCATTCTCACCCATTTGGTTTTCTGCTTGGTGTCATCTCATTTCACATACTGTCATTCTCACGAGGTCTGCAGCCTGCCCTTCTTTGTGTAATTGATGTCTGAAGATGCTTCCAGCACGATGTTCTTATGGCAGCCCAAGTTCTGATTCCAGGGTTGCTCTATCTCAATGAAAGTTTCTGTGCTCTTCTGAAAATATCACATACCAAACAGCTCTCTATTGAGGGAGCACTGCCTTATATCCATGTTCTAATAGCTTAATATTGAAAAGCTAGTGTAGTGGCTCACATTTGTCCAAATCTTGCAGTTGTGATTCATTCAAATCTGGCCATTTCACTGCTTTCTCCCATAAGAGAAAAATAAGATGACATTCTTTTAATTATCTGAAGAGAATTGGCTTGTTACATAAGTTATGTTTTCACCTTTTTGCTAAGTAGCAACAGTGCCTTGCTTATATAAATAATGGGGGCAGGGGCAGCTTTTTTGTGTTGTGTATTCCTTAAGTTTTATTCTTTTTTTTCTCTCTGATTCATTTTATCTTAAGATATTATGAAGATTTCAAAATCGATCTGAAGACAGGTGAAGCCAACTTGACTCAGATCTACCTACAGGTACCATTTATTTCAGTACTGGTTTCTGACCCACAGTGACTTTATGCTTCTTTTTTTTTTGGAGAGACTTAGATGGCAGAGGATGATTCTGTTAAATTCATTTTTACTGTTGTTTACAGGAAGCTCTCGATTTTATTAGCCGGCAGCAGGCCAGCCAGCAGCCATTCTTTTTATACTGGGCAATTGATGCTACCCACGCTCCTGTTTATGCCTCCAAACATTTCCTGGGCTCTAGTCAGAGAGGACTGTAAGTCTTGTTTTTGTGTGTTTTGGTGGTTTTTGTTTATTATTACTATTTTATTTATTTATAATTAATATCTCATGCTGGAGAAATGGAAAATCTAGGCTGCATTCATTAGATCCAGCTATATAGATCAGTTCTCAAAGTGTGGGCTGAAGTACATGACGATATATATTAGTTAGTGAGAACTTTGGTTCTTTATTTTTGCTATAATCTGAAATGAGGATCATGAGACCGAAATGGAGGGGAGAAATCTAAGCTCCTTTGCCAGTTGTGTGAGTAATGAAGTGCTGTATGTGGCATAGATGAAGTTTTGGAAGCTCTTTGTATGGTTTGTGCCTGTTGTAAAAACTTATAAATCAGAGGGGCGAGTAGAAAAGCATGCACGAAAAATGCAGTTTACAGAAGGCAAGAGTAGCTCTGTAGGTGCTGTGAGCCTTGCTTCTGAGAGCGTGATTTCAAACCAGCATCTGTAAGAAAAATGGTGTAATTTGCTTCAAGACAACGGCAAAGTGGCGTTGCCTATATCTGAGAACTTTATAGCTAAACTTTTATCCATTGCTGGTCTCTGTCCAAGCGTAGCTCAGATCTGAACAAATTCTGACTCCTAGTATCCAGGAGAAGTTGCTCCATACAGGAAAGAGGTTTTGCAGTGACCCTGGCAAACTTTAATATGGTACCTGATGCATATGAGAAGTATTTCCTTCTGCAGGCCAGGTGTAAATTGTGTTCACTAAAAGCATTGTGGCTTATTGCAATACATTATGCTGCATCAGATTGTTCTTCTTTTGCTGCCTTTAATGTTTTTCATCTACTTTTGCCTCAGATATGGGGATGCCGTACGGGAAATTGATGATAGCATTGGAAAAATCCTAAAACATCTTCAAAAGCTTGGTATCAGTGAGAACACTTTCGTGTTTTTCACCTCTGATAACGGGGCTGCTCTCATTTCAGCTCCTAAACAAGGTGAGTCTCAAATGAACAAACCTGGACTGGGATTGGGAAATCTAGGTTTATATTTCCATGTGTGAACGGGGGGATGGAAAGAGACCTGTACCTGTTTTTTGGTGGGTTTTGTTTTTCTTTCCTTATCCCCTGTGCAGTCAGGAGAAGCCTCAAAGTTCAGAGCTCTCATGTGTAGAGTTAGCCTGATGGGTCTATTTATGTTCATTACTTCTGGCCACTGGTGGAGGAGGTAACTTTGGCCAACTGGACTTTGGCCTAACCTGGTGTAGCTGTTCACCTGTGTGCATTTCCACTTCGTGCTCCTCTGTCAGGGGGTGAATGTTTTTTTTTATTTTATTTAGGCCCACCCAGGCACAAAAACTTCATAGGATTTTTATTCTCCAGCTGCCAAACGCATATCTGAACTTTAATTACAGTTTGAGTCTCTCCCTCTTTAGATCTCCTGAAAAGTTATCAGGAAGAAATAGTATTTTTATTGTTTCTACTCACGTTTTCCTTTGTTTAAATGATTTTTTTTTCTCTCAGAGTCATTACAAATTGATTTTATAACCCACTCTCTTCTCTTTGGAGGCAGGCTGTCTAGTGGTTATTAGACCACAAAGCAGGGAGTATCCTGAGTTCTGATTTCAGCTGAGCCACTGTGTTTGACTTTGTGTGACCTGGAGTCAGTCATAGCCCTTCCCTGTTTGCTCTTCAGTAAGCTCAGCTGTAAGAGTGGCTTAAAAACACCAATATTCTTGCAAAAAAAGCCTTCCTAGCTCTGAGAGGGAAACATTCAGGGAATGTATAACTTATTTTTTTCATTCTCGTATCTGCATCTCATACTGGTCTGGTACTTTAAAAGGTTATGAAAAAAAAAAATACTATTTCTTCCTGAAAGTGTCAGATTTCTCTAGTTACAAACAGCAGTTAACATCCATAAAGGGAAGGAAAATGCTGCAGTCTTATCTGTTTTGTTTGTTTTGTTTTGTCTTTGTCCAGCTGACAGCAAGTTGTGTTTAATTGTCAAGTTTCTCTCTGTACTGAAAAGACACTCTTAAAATTCATCATAAAGGAATATTTAAAGAAAACAGCTCTGGACATCTTACTTGAAGTAGGATTCGTGCACAAATGAAAACTCATTTAAAACTAGCTTAAAATTTTTGTAGTTGCCAGTGTCCCTTTGAAATGCGTTATTGGCATATCATGGGTTTTATGGGTTTTCTTCTTTCTCTAGGAGGAAGCAACGGTCGTTTTCTCTGTGGCAAACAAACCACCTTTGAAGGTGGCATGAGAGAGCCAGCGATTGCTTGGTGGCCTGGACATATTCCTGCAGGAGGGGTGAGTATCTGCTTTTAATGATTCTGATCAGTCGTGAGTGAGCTGAAATGAACGGAAAGGTTCTTGCTGGATTCAGTGGGCTTTGGATCTGACTTTTAACACATCAGTCCAGCCACTTGCCTAAATAAGGAGCTGAATGCTACCCCTCAGAACAATGCCATTTCTGTTCATTAGCACAAATTTGCATCTCGAGTGTCTGTGATCAGCACTTCTGTGAATACCACACAGCCTGGTCGTTTTGTTCTCGTGGTCTAAACCCTTTACTCTTCTGGACCACAGTATTTTAGCGGGTTACGTAGCTGAACAAGTAGAAGTATAAACACAGATGTGTGTCCCAGTGTGGAGCAGGAGCGTGGTGAAAATGCACTCTCTGTGCTTTGAAGTATCAAGTGATTTGACCCTTGCAGCTCTTGCTTTGGTGTTCAATAAAAGTTCCTCTCGGGGAGGTCTAGATACCAGAATATTGCTCTTTCCTGCCTGTAGACAAATTCAGATATGATCCCTTCAAAATAATCCTCTGGTGGTACTACCAGCCTCTTGTCCCAGTTCTCATTAAAGAAAGATGCAATCAATTCTTCTGCAGGGAGGGCTCATAGTAAATAACACAGATTCCCTCCCCTTTGTGAGCACCTCTCATCCCCGAAGAATGTGATACTTCATTAACTGGGCACTGTGCTTAAGATTGCAAACTATTCATAAATAAAACATTTATTTTTCTGAGTTGCATTCCTTTTCAGTGGTTTAATTGAGTCAGGATAATGATAATTTATCATTTGCATTTAGGAGAATACCGTCAGATATCTTAGATCTGCAGCTGAGGGTACGATGGTAGTTAGGTTTCATCGCTTTTTAGAGTCCACAAAACCTACTAAGGATATTTTATTATTTTTTTAATTTGAAATGAAAACAATCTTTTTGTTTAAATTTAAACATTTCCATAAAGTCTTTACAAGCCAAGTACAACAGCCTTGGGCTAGCATATGAGAACATGAAACTGAAGCCGACTGTTTTGTTTTCCATGTCCAAACTGAATAATGTGCTAAAAGTAAACATGCATTATAAATGAGGACAAGTAAATACCAAATTTTTAAATTCTTTCCATTGTAGTAACGCTAATGGTAATTAGGAACATGAGCAGAGAAATCCGTGTGCCTGTTCATTTTCTGACTGTAACTTGCTGGTACCACTCTTACAGGTAGCCTTTTGCATGTAGCCAGAGTGTAGCAGATGAAGCTTTGTGTGGTGAGAAACCTTCTCGGTAGCTTGGTGTGATGCATGGCTTCCTGCTTGAGGTTACAGCTGAAGCTGCTCTCTGAATTTCTGTGAAACAGTCATTTCTGTGCAGAGCTGACGTGTCTGCATATGCAGATGGACTGACCAGGGCTGTGCTGTGAGGACCACGTGCATGCTCAGCGGGCTGGAGAGCGTGCGTAAGGCTTATGGGGCACGAAATTCCCTCCTGCACCACCGTTGGTATCATCTTTGGCACTTAAGCATGTGCTTAACTCCAAATTCTTCCTATCCTGGGCTCCAGTTTGTGCCTGCCAAGTGCCTGCGTGTGCAGGTGTTCGGATCCCAGGTGTCCTCTTGGACTTGGCTCAGGTACCCTGGGAAGCCTGTTCTGAACCGTGGCCCTGGGATGCGCTGCTTTGCTCCGAATTGAACCCCCAGTGTGATGCTCCTAACACGAAAATATGTAACAGCTACTTACATGTCTTTTCTGCTTGTATTCTTGCTGTCGAGGCTCCAGCAGTGATACCCACAGCAGCACTGACTGCAGGTGAGAGGTATGGCATTGCTTCTGTGAAATAGTTTTTGCTTCTCTAGCATGTAGGGTGCCTGGGGTTGCTGCTTCTTAATCTCCTCTTTGGACCTAGTAAGTGAGGAGACGTGTTTGCTAGTACATTTCTGGCTTCTTTTTGATATCTTACGGAGTCTGTAGCTTCAATACCTTCTTGACTGCAAGTTAAAACTAGTCTGTCTAAGTGGTGCGGAGTCCAAGTAGCTGTAAAATGTGGGAAAACTGCTTCAAAGTGCCTCGTTGCTTTTTCTTCTCGAAAGAGTTGATGGAAACAAAGGGTTGGGTGCCCCGAACCAGGGTGGAAGCACAGAGCTTCTCAGCACTGCCAGATGCAAAGCTTGAAGGGTCAGCTCATCCCTCCTGCACTGGGGCTGCTCCATTCCAGCCACAGAGGTTTTGGAGCCACGGAGATTTTGGAGAGCAGGCAGTGGGCCAGCCCCCATTTCAGCTGGCACAGCTGCAGCCAAAAAAAAAAAAAAAAGAGAATTTTGAGGCCAGTGAAATCCAGTTATTGGCTGGAAGGCTCATCCTGCTGATGGGACTTGGCAGCCTGGTAATAACCTCATTGATGTATTTATGTTTTGTTTTGTTGCTGTTAAAGGGTGCGTGAGTTTATTTGAAGGAAGGAGCATCTTTTTACATAAACAAAAGAAGTCAGGTGGCAGGACCATGAGCACTCGACAGGATATCGATAGAGGGGAAGGATAATTGGTGCAGTCGGCTGACTTGCAGTTATTTTGGGGAGAGGGATGCCTCGGGAGCCTGTGTTGCTCTTGGCATCAACATTGAGTTAATTCTGGTCCCCCGTCAGGAATATTTATTCGCACACAAACAGCCTTTCTGCAGTTTCTTCCTCGGCTGTGTTTTCCAGGTGAATTCACAACAAATCAGCATTTCAGCATTCCCCACATCACATCTGCCTTCTGGAAGGATCCAGCTGGAAAAAAAAGAAAAAAAAAAATCATATTCTGTTGGTATTTGAATCCTCCTCCTCCTCTTTTCCCTCGCCCTCCTCCCCTTCCTCTCTCGTGCCTGCTTCCTGAAGGAGAAAAGAACATATCAACCCAAAGACAGCATTGCAACCTTTTCTTCGCTATCTCCCATGGGGCGCAAATTGAAATTGAATTAGACAGGGATATCAGGTCTGCTCGCTGTGATAACTGTAAAAGGATTTTATTTAAAAACACCCTGACATTTGTTCACCCAGTTTCAAATATTTAGCTTTCCTCCTTTCCATTCCTGGCGGGGGCGACTTTATTAATTGTCGCCTTTGATTCAGAGTTAAAGCTTGAAAGCACTGATAACAGCAGTGGTGACTATTTCTTCTAGCGACGTGGCCCACAGCAAAAGGATTTCATTTTCTTAAAGACGTTATGTGTATACTGAGAGTTTATTAAAAAGAAGGGGGGGAAGGAGGGGGGAAAAATCCGTTCTTACGTGCGTAATACCGGCTGTTTCTCACTGATACGAGCAATATCTGATCTCACTCTTTTTTTATATATTATTTATTTTCTCTGGGCTGTTGCCCTCTCTGGATTTTTATTTTTCTTTAAGAAAAGAAAAAGGAGGAAAAAAAGGGAAAGGCAACTAGAATGAAAGAGCACTGTTGACAGGAGAAAATGGTAATTTTTTTATTTTTCTCTGAAAATACTTCAAAGTTTTATATAAATATTAACCTTTTTTCCCCACCCATTCTTCAGCGTGGTGCTGCAGAGCACAGATAAATCCAAGTGGCTGTGGCATGGGCATTTAATTTCCTTAAGAAGTTTTCTCTGCTTCATGGAAAAATGTTGTCTGAGACCAGAAACGTAATTGGATGATTAAAGAGAGTCATCTACATCTGGTTATGGTTAATAAGGGCCAGTACAAGAAGACTGGGGTGGCCCCGCAGGATTGTCACAGCGCGCTCTATAAATTAGGTGATATTAGAGGCACGAGTCTCAGGTCAGTGATTGCCTCTCGCAGCTTGTTATCAGAAGATTGAGGCGAGGGAATGGGGTGACAACAAGAAAAGTGCCTTTTGGATTTGCTGTCTGAATTGTGAGAGGCCTAATTACAAAAAGTCTCGGGCACCAGCCTGCCTGTGCCTGGCGTGGCAGGAACCAGGGAGCAGGCGTGTGCCGGATCTGCTCCTTATTAGACTCCGAGCTCTGCATATGGTGTTCTGCTGACCCCACGGCTCTCCTAAGACATGCTTGGGGGAAATTAGCCAGCAGATGAGCCTGCGAGGGACTGAGCATCTTTGCTGAGACCCTGAGCTCTTGTAATCCCCTTTGACTTCAGGCAGAGAGAAGCGCTCCCAGCACCAGTGTTGTCCTGAAGCTGTCCTGCTGTGAAAGGAGCAAGCTGATTTATTTATTTTTTTGGAACATGTGTGCACCGATTTGTAGGATTTCATTCTTTTCTGAGCACGTGCCCAAGAGGAGCCTGTGTAAGGAGACAGTGGCAGGAGCACGCAGCAGTGTCTGTGTCCCATGGATGATCCAGCCAGCTTCGGTTCAGTTTGGTTTCCCCCCTGGAGGGCTCAGTTGTGTTTCTTCCCCCACAGCTGTAAATCAGAAGATCCCGATCCTCTTCTGCACATGCAGAGAGAGAATTTCACGTGTACATCTGCTTCTTGTGAGGGATCTGTGGGTTCATCTCTGCTCATTGCTGCCTGATGCAGCAAAGCCCATGAACAAGGCTTAACTTTTAATGCCCAAGACGTTCCCCAAGACTATTGATTGGGGTCCACTGATCCAACTGCCTTCCTGGGTAAGGCTTTTCGTGGTCAGGGCTTCCTCTTGAGCTTCGAGCTTTGCACTTGGATTGCTTCGTAGGAGTTGTGAAAGCATTCTTACATGCAGCTTTAATATTGTGTGTTTCTGCCAACACTTTTTGATGAATGAAAGCCATTACAGTTTGAAATTGCTGTAATCAAGTAATGTGATATTGTAATGTTAAACTTGTAATCAGTTCCCTGCATGTTGCTCTCTCCAGGTTTTTTTAACTTGCTAATTCTTCCTTTAAGTATTCATTTTGTTCAGCCCAGCCCCTTAATGAAAGGCTTAGTATCCCAGCAAAAATAGCATTTTCCCTTTATTTTTTTTTTGTTTCTCTAGAGCGAGGGAAACAACATCTTGCCAATACTCATTTATCATGTTATCAGTTGTTATCATTTTCTAATAATTAGTATCAGCCTCCAGGCTGGGGGGTCTGTTTGTGACTAGAGAGAGGATTCAGAGATAAAAAGACTTTGATAGTCTCAGCGTCGTAATGTTCACACTGACATTAGCGAGGCTGCTGGTAGGACTTGGATTTCACTCAGAATGTGCTTCTGAACTTACAGATGTGAGCTCGTATCAGATGGCTTCTTGTCTCTGAACAAGTGGTGTGGCTGAAAAGGCTCTTTTCATGTCACATCTTGTGCTGGTGCATCCTGGTGCTAAACATGCTTGCTCTTGCTCTTGATTTGAATGTATCTGCTTCCATTTACTGTGTCGCTGGCTAATTAAACATTCTACTGCAGATAACTGTAGCATACCCCAAGGAGGATGGGAGCAAAGCTTCAGAAAGAATCAGAAGAGAGTTTTAGGTTTTTAAAACATAAATAAGACCAGAGAGATAAGTATGGCTTCCAATTAAAGCAAAAAACAAACAGGAAAACAACAACAACAAAAAATCTTTGTAAATCTCCTTTGGAGCCAAAACCAGATGTTTTTCTCCCTTATTAAAATATATACTAAAAATACCACAACTTTATAGTCCTCGAATTGTTGGAAATGGTTTGCAGATGAAGTCATTGGGCTCTTTTTGTTGTTATCCATCTATCCTTGTGCTTTCTGCAAACCCTCTCAGGGTATTTTGGACTACAGAGATGATCTGGTGAGGGAACAAATCAAGGACTTTTTTTTTTTTTTCTTTTTTTCCTTGTTTTAAATGTTGATTTTTCAATTCACAAGTGACTCAGAATTTGCTAAATGAGGTTGAACTCTGCAAAAAGATGCTCTGGTAGGTGGCCACATGGAGAGAAGTGAGAGGAAAGAGAAAAACGAAACAAAATGCAAATGCTTTTTGGAAACGAAGAAATATTAATCATCTCCTTTCGTTTTTCTTTTAATGTGAGGTTTGCTGGTGACTGCAGAGGGAGGTATTCTTAAAAGATGCTTAGCAGGGAAGGCGGATCAGGAAGCAATACTGCTGCCTGGGAGGAAACCAGCCTCTCATTATGGCTTTTACCGAAGGTCTTTTTGCAAAAAAGCGTTTCTGTTGATGTTTCAGGTCAGTCATCAGCTGGGCAACGTGATGGATCTCTTCACTACCAGCCTCTCCCTGGCGGGTCTGCAGCCTCCGAGTGACAGACAGATTGACGGCATCGACCTTTTACCTGCCATCTTGCAGGGCAAGCTAATTGACAGGTTAGTTACGAGCCCAGAGCTACGACCCTTGCCTCCTAACTGAAGTGGTGCCAAAGTTTGGATTATTTAAAAAAAAAAAAAATTTACAGGAATATTTAATAAGCTGAGCTGACACATATTTGCTCCTACTCAGTGAAGTGAGGTAGCACCAGAGATTTACCCTGTGAATTAATCCTCTGCTGGAGCAAGCGGAGGTGACATTTCCTGACACGCAGCGTATGCCATTCAGTGGAGCCTGGGGACAGATGCAAATGTCAGGGGGTTAGCAGGGATCCCTGAAACAGCATATGGCAACAAGGGAGATAGGTCTGGGAACTGTAGCCAGGGTAGGGGCAAAGATATCAATTTTAATACTGGAAAAACATCCAAGACTTTGGCTCTTTGCAGAATATAATTCCAGTTTGAGAGAGGTTGAAGTTAAAGGCTGGGCTGCTGCAGGTAAGCCAGAAGCCCACTTCTTCCCAAGGTCCTGGTTCTTTGGTTGCTTTTAGAATCAGAGAATCATTCAGGTTGGAAAAGATCTCTAAGGATATATTCGGATTAGAGACCTGGGATCTTTATGAGCATGGAGAAGTACTGTCAGCAGTTGGGTAGACACACTAAGATTTGACAGCAAATATCCTCGATGCCCTCTTTGAAAGGTTTGGAGGTCAAGCGAAATCTTTTAGTTCTGATTTTGGTAAGTAATTTGGCACCCTGGAAATCTGAATACAAACATATTCTTTGTCTGTGACACAACAAGGAAACATACACATGCAAAATGTTCTTTTCTTTGTTGGATGTGAGCCTTTGTTCCGTAAAATTCCTCTTTGTTAAAGCAAGGAATGTGTGCCAGTTACCTGAGAGTTCGTCCAGTGGCTGCTAGGAGGTGTTGCATGTTCCTCAAACACAGCCTATCACCATCTTTACATCCGAAAGTTTGTGGAGCTGCTGTGTCTTATAAAAGAGAATTTCACTGCAGCCACCAATCTCTTGCAACAGTGCCATTTGTGTTACAATAATAGTCACTCAAGGGCACGATAGCTTGCTTTTTTTTTTTTTTTTTTTTTTTCCCAGACCTGAATGGGAGGTCACAATTCCAAGAGCCCCCAAAACGTTGCAGAGGATGCAGTTGTAGTGTTGTGTTTTTTTTTCTTTTTTTTTTTTGAAGTTTAAAAGGTTAAAGCAATCAAGGAAAAAGAAATTGGTAACAACAGAATTTTGAGTATAAGGTGTAAGCCTCTGTCAGAGATGGATTTTTATTTTTTTTTAAATGCAAACCTAACCCCCACACCTTCAGTTCCATGGGTACATACAGCTTGTCACACAATCAGTATTTATGGCAATAAAAAAGGAGACTAATGTGTTTTCAAGCGTGGCATATTTGTTTGGACACTTTATTTTGTTAATGGGCCTGGTTTAGATCAGGTTCTGCATTTTGTCACGTTTCTCAAGCAGTCTTTATTTCACAGGCATTTCAGGTGTTAGGATGCAGGACTGGGCACTGTGAGCAACAGCATTTCCCCTTTCTTCAGGAGCAGTTCCTGCTGACAAAGGACAAAGGCTCATTTTTTGTGCAAGGAACCTGCAGGGGAGGCCGCAATTTTGCAATAGAAGAGATCTAAGGCCACTCCTGTCGTTCAGACGTGGAGATTTTAATCTTATCTTGTGTGTAGGGACTGTTTTTTTTCAAGGTGGCATCACCGGAGAGGAGTTTTTGCTTAGTGCCATCTGAATCAAAGACGAAGATGCCTGCCCTTACCACCGTGATAAGCAACTTTGTGGTCTCATCCTGTCAGCAGCCTGAAGCAGCCGGAGAGAGCGATGTCTGATGTCCTTGTGTGAAGAGCTGCAGCAACAAATCAAACCTCTCTCCTGCAGATAGCCCATTTCTGTAAAATTTTTTACCGTTCCCTCAAAAAAACGAGAGCACGTTATCAGGAAAACCAACGAGTGTGGTGCTGGGATGCCCAGGTAGTGCCCGTACTTGGGTGCAGACTGTGCTCTGCACAGGGGATCTGTAATCAGGAGAACTGTAGGGAAGAATTTGGATGTTTCAGTGATGTGTTTAGGTGATGCAAAGGGAAGTTCAGGGAAAGCAGACGGACAGGAGTTCAGTATGGCTGGTTGCCAGTTTTTTTCACATGGGATTTTTCTGAGCTGACACCCAGAGCAGGTCAGCAGCTGGTGTCCTCCCCAGCCATCCTGTCTGTCTGACAGCAACGGCATAGATCTCGGTGTTGCCATAAAGAGGAGTCTAAGCATTGCATATTCTGTGAATCCCTGTTTTTTTTTCACTCTCTGGCAGACGCACGCCACTTCTGAGACATTTGGTGTTTAAATCGGCGTGCTCTATAGGAAATAACAGGGTCTGATAGTTCAAGGATTAACAATCACTGGCAGCCAAGCTGTATAATGTTTCATTCTTGCGCCGTGTGAGCTCTCAACTTGATGAACACTTTAAAAAATGTTAATTGAAAACCTTGCAGTGGAGACTATTAGGAGGCAGCCTGTTTCTGACTGATAGCTGGATCGGAAGTCAGACGCCATTAAAGTGTTTGTCTCCCTTATCAGCAAGGCTGCGGCGGCAGCTGCCCAGGCCCGGCGTGTTGGTGTTTCTCATGCAGTTCTGCTCTCCCTTGCAGGCCCATATTCTATTATCGGGGCAACGAGATGATGGCCGTGAGAGTCGGGCTTTACAAGGCTCACTACTGGACCTGGAGCAACTCCTGGGAGGAGTACAGCAAGGTAACAGGACGCTGACCCTTGTCTCGTTCCTTTTCCCCTTCCCTGCTCATTCTCCTGGGGGGAATAACCTTTTACAGAGGAGTTTTAAACTGGGGGATGTCACAGAGCTCTTGCAAACCAGCCTTTTATCAACAGCTTCTGAAGAGCTACCAGATCTAATGGTACTGGTGTCACCAGCACGCCAGTACTGAAGTCAGAGACAAACAGAGGAAAATGAGCAAAGTCTTAAGTTGTTTTATGTGGCACTCACTTTTAGCAGCACTTAAATTTCCTTAATGTTAAGCTTCTTTCCCTGCTGAATTCTGAACTTTCCTGTGTATCCTTACAAAGTCTGGAAGCAAATTGGTCACGTACCTTGCAATATCTGGTGGAAAAGACTGAGTGTGCCCTGAACTATACAAATGGAGTAGGGCTGTGATTTGTGGTTTAATTTTGTTTGTTTGTTTTGGTGTTTGCTTGTTTTTTGTTCCTTTTTCCTAAATGGGAAAAGGAAAGCTGTAGGGACCATGCAGTGGAAAGAACAGCAGTCACTGAAAACAGTAGAGTACATATGTTTAATCTATTACCAGCACTCTTTGCAAGCCCGTATCACTCTAGAAGATGTTTTATATTTTGTTTGCCAAGTAGGCACTGCTTTTGTAATTTCCTCGCTGATCTTCTCACAATTAGATGTTAAGCGCTGTTATTTTTCTTCTTTTGTGTCTTTCTTGCCTCAGACTTGGGTACTAAACTCTGGGGCATTTCTTGAAAGGCAGGTTCACACATGTGCCTTGCTGATTATACCGTTAGCCATGAACTAAATGTATTATGGCACAGCTCTCAGCAATTTTGACAGCAGGCTGGTATTGGGGAGGAATTGTTTGTATGATTTATTTTTTATGTCTTTCTTTTTTTAAAAAAAACTTACGGTGGCTCCTCAAGGCATCACAGGTGCAGAAATAAGTGCTGATGACATTTATAGATGTAAAAGTGCGTGGTTTCACTGGGAAGTCCTGGAGGTGGAAGGAAGCACCAGCTCCGAGGGAATCATTTACACTCAGGGCTGTAAACGTGTGTGTTTGTCTTTTTTAGGACTGTATTGCTCCGGGAGTCAAAGTTTGTTTTACGTGGAGTAGGAAGGAAAGTTGACTCAAAATGCCTTGCACGCTCTGTGTCAATGCTAATACTGCCCGGCTAAAATGAGATAATGTATTTGTTGAGGTTTGTACGTGAGCAAAGCCCACGTGTCATATGTGGCTCAGCGTGGAGGATTTTCCTGGGTGAGAGCAACTGGGAGCTTCTATGTTCGTGTGTGTGAGTGTAGGAATGGCTCAGGCATGCTTTTCCCATGTGCCTGGAAGATAATGTCACACATGACTAATTGCTTTCTGTTGTAATATATGCACATACACACACCTACACACCTAGTTTGGAAATAAATAAATGCCTGCATTGATCTGAGCTTATTTGTAGATGTCTGGGTATGTGTGTGGCTGTGATAATGGGGAGCGGTTCCTCATTTCCAAAGCTCTCCTACTGCGAGAAATGGCAGTTGTGCAATTAAGGAATATTTATTTCTTTCTGAGTCTTTGTTTAACTGCTGTCTGATAAAAGTCAGCAATTATACTGTACATCAGAGAGATGATTAAAAATTCACTTGCTTTCCTGCAGCTTGTATCACATGTGGTTGATGCGGGTAAAATTGGAGCACATTAGTGGACAGACTAGCCATTAACAACACGCAGAGGAAGCTGAGGCTGAAATTTGTTCCAATTCTCCTCATGTCCTCGAGCCATTAATTACAAGCCTTGCAAGTTTAAAAATAGAAATAAATCAGAATGCAGAGCAGCTCCACAGTTCTGAGCCTTGGTTGAGGAGTTTTGTAATCTCACCTTATGATACGGTTGCCTCTCTCACTGCCTCGTGTTCTCGGCTGTTTTGGTACTGGATTAAATTATTCTGCCAGAATCAAAAAGGCCGATTTGTTTGCTAACCAGTGAGTTTCTTTTGACCAGTCACTTTTGACCAGTGGGTTTCAATCCATGCACGTGTGGCATTAGAAATTCTGCCTGTCGTCAGGTTTGCCGTTCGATAAATTTGATTTGCCATCCCATTAGAACTCCAGCTAACGAGACCTCGTTAGTTGTGTGATCTCCATGGGTGCTTATCTCGGTGTAAATCCAGTTTAAAGATTTATTAAACTTTCAAACGTAAAATTCTTCCTGTCCAAAGGGTCCCAACTCAGAGCTGGGATAAATAGCTGTATCTGGCTGGCAGGTCAGTCATTGGGAAGAGGGCTGGAGTTGGCCAGATGTGTCAAAACAGCTGTCTGCAGTTTTTTTCAAGGTTTGTTTTATGGGTAGTTGAGTATCTAATTATTTTGATGGATACAATGCACGTTTTAGCCAAACCTCCTTTTGCTTTCAAATTCCCTTGTTAATTGGCAGTGTGGGAAATCGGTGATTGATACAGAAATCGCGCACTGGTTTTAATCCATGCACTGTGCATTTTTGTGTGACTTTTAGATGAGATTATACCCTGAAAGCATCCAGAATCACATTTTCGTGTTGATATTGGAAAAATGTGAAATTGTTGCATGCCCTGGGTCTGAGCACAGTCGTGTCACTTTAGGACTACCAGACCTTTGAGGATTAACTAGAAAGAATGTGTGCAATGTTGGCCTCTAACCTGGAAAGCTTTGCACTCAAATGTGGTGCAAGTTCATTAAGTAATAAAGTATGTATGTACAAATAAAAACTCGACCAGAGAGAAGCAGCTTATAGAAAGCAAAGCCTTGGAAAGCATAACAGGCATGTGAGTACTTCTCTCTATATGGCACGTGGAGTATTTACACTGGAAAGGTCCCACACGAGCAGTGCGCAGGTTTATGGTCGTCCCACACTCCCATGACATTAGCATGCCCTTACTGGTCTGCGTCCCCTGCCTTATGGCTTGGGATTAAGATCTGTTATCTTTCACAAAGCTGAAGTGTTCTGTTCTGTTCCTCCTATTTCTTATTTTTTAACCCCCAAGCGATTTTTCCTAATTGACTCCTCTCATAAGCTCTTGCAGTCTTTCTCAGTGCTGGAGGACGCCCTGGTGCCATCTTTCCTGCTGCCTTAACGTGATTACTTAGGCAACTTGCGTGCTTGAACGGTTTGTCTCCTGGAAGCATGAAGGGAACACTCTTCAGAAGTGAGAGTAAGCGCTCTGTGGGGCATTGTTCCAGCAGATTTTGGGACAGGTGTGTCCTCCAGTGTTCAGGAAATACAGCAAAGACCACAGCTGTATCATAGCTTCACACTGCACCCTGGCAAAATTCAGTGATGTGATCGGTCTTTTCCCAGCACGGGGCAGAAGGGAACACAGAACTAAGGATAAACCCAGAGAGCTCCCCTCCTATACAGCACAAGACATGTGAGCCTCTTACTGGGGTGCAAAGGGGGTGACAAATAACGTGTGTGGACCTGGTGTTTCATGCACTGCTGTTTTATCGCTGCTGGTGCCCGCAGCAGTGATGCTGGGTGCGCAGCTTCCCGTTCCTAAACTTTTTGCTCAGGGTTTCCATTGTTTTGTCCATCTGATGGAAGGGAGAGGGACGTTTGATCGTCCTTGTTTGGACGCTGGGGCCTGAAAGAGGAAAAACTGGGTGTTCTCTGTGGCTTTACCCACGAGCCAGCAGAAGAAAGGAGATCTCCTCTCTACCTGCCACAGAGATTATCCAGCAGAGAATAGCTCCTGTGCCTTCCAAGAGCAGTGATGCACGAAGGAAAAAAAAGTAAATTAAAAAAAAAAATCGTGGTAAAAGCCCCCTGGTTCATTGGAGAGTGGCTGATAACATCAACCTTGCTGCCGTCAGCTGAGGATCTTGTCAGTAGTCGACAGCGATTTTTCAGAAGGGCCCCTGTGTCTGTAAGTGCTTGGGGTAGGTGCCGGTGAGAAGACCCCATTGTTTTAATGTGAAATGCCAACGGGGTTATTCCTGCACGGTCTGTCTGATTGCCCTTCTCGGCAGCGTGAAGGGATCGATAAAGCCTTTTCTGCAAGGGGGATGTGAAGTCAAGTAGAACCTCACAAATAATGACATTTGATTGTGGTCCTCCGAGCGCAGGAGCTGGCCATTGATCGCTTCTGCTTGGAGGCTCGCCGATCTGCCCATCTTCTGGGGGCTCTTCCAGACGCTTAACACATTAGGAGCAATTTTTGTTCGACGGGGTTGAAACTTGGCAGTCACACTCGGAGGTGTCTGGTCCGTCAGAGCTCCGGCCTGCGAGGCTTTCGCTGGGAATTGCCAGGGGAGCGAGAGCGGCCGCTTACCAGCGCCGTGGCGAGCAGCGAGAGGCAATGTCCCTGGCTTTAATTAACTGTTCTCTCCCTCTGATATGAGCACAGCTCTGCCGCTCCAGGTCTCGTGTGGTGGGACGAGGAGACGTGAGCAGGAGACGGACCCCGGATTTGCTGCGCCGCTATCGAAATCCGCAGCCGCTCGTCGAGTCAGAGCGATCTGGGATAGCGCCAGGGTGACGAATTGCCAGAGGGCTGACGTTGACACAAGTGGTGATTCCATCGCCTGGCGGAGAGCCCAAACTGGCAACCGGCTGTATTTGTCTCATGTCTATATTGACATAGCATCTGTGGTCCATTTGCTCTGGAAATTAAAGCATAAGCTGTGCAACCGATTGCCACTAGGTCTTACGAACGGAAAAACGATCCAGGTTACACAATTGCTGGGAAGAAGAGCAGAAAGACGTGCTCGCTGAAAGGTTTACCTGATGTGCAAGGAGTTTTTTTTATTTTTATTTAAAAAAAAAAAAAAAAAGGATTGCTGGAATTTCTCCTACAGCAAACAGCTCTGCACGGTGGTGCAAAGCACTGCCTGTGCGAGAGCTCTGGTGCAGAAGCCGAGATCCTTCTGGTTGCCATCTGATGCTCTTTTATTGGTTCCCGGAGAAGCAGAGCTGATGTGCTTTAGATAGGATCTTCTGGTTTGGCTTTCATGCTTTTATAGCTGAGGAGGAAAGCTCCAAGAAAAGCTTAAACACAGGGTGACCTTTCTACTTTGTTTGATCAGTGTTACTGTAAACATGCAAATTACCTTGGACTGTGTGCAGAGTGAAATATTAGGCATGTGCTTTAACTGGCTATTGATCCCCTGCATATTGTTATTAACAGCCTGCCAAAGAAAGAGCTTTGAGTAAATAATAACGGGCAGAGTGGGGTTTTGTTATCCTGGTGGGCAGGCAGGCGTGCCCACCTACCTCTTTGCTCTTTGCCACATAACATAACTTCACTTTTGAGGGAAGTTTGCAGTCCTGCTGGCAGTGATAGAGAAACTGAGCCAGCCCCTTGCCGGTGTAAATCAGGGCAGTTCCCCTGCTGCCCGTGGAACAAGGTGGCTTTTCTCCAGCTGAGAATTTGGTACATCTGTGTTTACTGGTAAAGCCTGAAGTGTCCTCAGAGGCTATTGGGCATGTCGGAGGAAAAAAAAAAAAAAAAAGGGAAAAATTTTAAGGAAGAGCAAGAAATGACTGAGAACGTTGATGTGATTTAAAATGGTCATCTAGTGACCATCACCAACAGGAGGAGACTGCCCTCCCTCACCAGGTCTGTTGTCCTCCACCCTTACAGGGGAGCAGAGCTGGTTTCCCTTCTGCCCTGCTGGAGGGCAGCTCCAGCTCTCCCAGCAAAAAGGGCTTTGGCACATCCCTTCCCCATCTCTCAGCAGCACCCGTGGCCAAATCTGCACGCTTTCCAAGCAACTAGAGGCATTATCCAGATGCTCCGGAGTGTGGGTTGTCTCATCGTTAAATGCTGCTCACATCTCGGGCAGCTTTAGTGTACACTGGTTTGGCTCCAGAAAATAAAAGCAATCCAGACTCGAGGATCCCAGACTTGCAGCTTGCTGATGGAGCTGACTTCTCTTTCCATCCTGAGAACCGAAAATGCTTTGAGATAAGAATCAGAAGAGAGTAGAGCTTGTGAATGATAAATTAAATGTTCTTTTCTGTCAAATGGGCAGAAGACCAAGCTCCACCAGCTGAGGCTCAGTGCGTTGCTTCCTGGGATGCTGGGCAGTGCCTTGAGAGCAGGGGAGTGAGGGTTATAATTTTATATCTTGTATTTTGCTCATTTGCCAATGACTGACTAGAAAGCATGTTGAGCTGTCTCTGTCGGTTGGATATTAGCAGCCACACACTACAAAAAAATAATAACAGCCTGTTATATTTGTGGAGATGAAGTTGAAAAGCCTCGGAAATTCAAAGTGTGGTTCCAGCAGCGCTTGAGGAGAGTTATTTCTGCGTCACAAAACAGTCGGTTTGGTTATTGCTTTCCCCAGCAGCCTACCTTTGAGCAGGGCATTGGCTGCTGGGGTTAGGGGACAGCTTTTGGCTGGAGGCACCAGGCGAGGAGTCGCAGCACCTTTCCGAGCATCCCCTGGGACCTGGCCTGGGCCGTGTTCTGGAGCCTCAGCCACAGGGAGCAGAAGAGGAAATGCAAACAGAGCAATGGATAAACAAATACCCAGGAGACTGAAATCTTTCAGACTAACGCATTTGCAGCTGAAGAGTATTGTACCAATTAGCAGGCTCTTAATTAAATTGCTTGTTTGATTTGCATCCAAATTATAATTTGGATGTTATGTAGGCTTTGATACCTTTTCATTAACTGTTCCTTTTGGAAGAAAAAAAAAACAAAAATCTATTTTTCACTCGGTTTCAGGGGCCTGTGGCATCAGAAGGTGGGAAGGTCAATCATTTTTGTATCCATTTAAAGTCCATTATTGGTCGGTCACTACAACCTATCAAGCAACTCTCTTATTTTTCCAGTCAGTGAGTCAGGAATCTATAGCTGTGTGCAGATAAATGGGATTTTATGGGCTTCTAACCTTCTTGCTTTATTGAAAAGCAGAATATTAACTGCTCCACTGACCAGCTGTCCATTAAAAACACGGGATATTTTTAGAAAATTGTTTGCCAATCAAATCCTACCCACATCTGTAGAGAGCCTTTCAGTTTGTTTGTTTTATAAGCAAATCCTGCAGCTGCCTTCCCACCTCCATTGAAATATTCCCACTTACCTTCTCTCCACGTCTCTGTCCGTGTCTCGGGGCATTTTGAGGCATTGTAAGGGCGCAGCGTGGCAGCTGGAATTGTAAAACCCAGCTTTAACAAGTCCGCTCGGTGCTAGCCCGTGCTGGTCTGTGGGGCCCCCTGCTTTATTTGCTGTTCAGTGAAATGAGCGCTTTACATTTTTTGCAGTTCCCAGGGCTAAATGAGCTCTGTTCGCCCCCCAGCCCAGGCTCGGGGTTATTAGGGAGCTTGGCATCTGGCTAATCACCCGCTGGAGCTGGGGAGACGCAGCCTGGCGAGGCGTGCGAGGGCAGATCTGCATCTGCTCTGGATCTGGGAGCAGACAGCTCGCTCTGTCCCTCGCCGAGCACTTGAACCTGTTGCTGCTGGCAAGCAGCGAGTCCCAGCCCTTGTGCCCTTCATGCTGCTGGGGAAATCCCAGCCTCTCACCCTGCAGACTTAAATGTTAGCAACAGGAATCTCTCCAGGCATAACGGGGTTCTTTCAGCACAGCTCTCAATCCCAGGTGAGTGCCTCAGTGCCAGCTTTGAGATGCTGCAAATCAGGTCAACAAATGCACCCCCATTTCTTTAAAATTAACTGGATTTTCTCTGCTCTTCAGTGAAGCAGATCCTTCAGGCCTGATGGCACGACAGGTTTTCAGGGAGGCTGGTGGGTGCCCACTGCCTCTCAGGGCGATGCCCCTCAGTTTGGCCAGATCTTTCCCCTGGGAAACTGCTGCTTTTTGGTGAGAATTGCCACGTGATCTGAATCCCTGGTTATTTCCAAGCCATGGAAAACCAAAGAGAAGAGATGCTTTCCCCATGAAAAATTCTTATGATTAAATGGTTTCATGTTTTTCGTCTTCTGTTGTGCCATTTCATTTTAATGAATATTTTATAGAGATTACTTTTTTTATAAGGCAAAACTGTAAGGCCTGCTTTAGCTTTTATGTCAGTACAGTGCCAATGTTGTCACCTTGTTTTACCTCATCAGATCAGAATACGTTTTGGAGACTAGAGTGGACTCTCTGGGTTTAAACCAATTCTGGGGTTTGTGGCTGTGTTGGAGTAAGATGCTGAAGAGAAAGCAGCACCAGCTAAAACGTTGCTCCCTCACCTGCTTCACCCCCGATGACCTCTTTTCTCCTCTTCACTGCAGGGCATTGATTTCTGCCCTGGGCAGAACGTCTCTGGAGTGACAACGCATACGCAGGAGGAGCATACCACGCTGCCGCTGCTCTTCCATCTGGGGAGGGACCCTGGAGAAAAGTACCCATTAAGGTGAGCAGTTAACAAAGATGTGCAAACCCTCAGCACCATCAGCGTTTGCTTTATGTGATTCATTTGCCTCAATAGCTGTTTTTTACAGTCTGCTTGAAAACTGGCCCAAGAAGCTATCGCTAGTGAGAACAGTAAATAAAAAGGACCAAATATTTTCAGTTGGTCGAGCTTAGATGGATGTGCATGTGTCCGTGGCTCCGCTTGTGAGTCTTGTTCTGTGTCCTAGCACCCCTGATGGAGAAGGCAGAGCATTTGCTTTTGGATAGAACAGAGGAACTAAGTGAAGGGCAGGTGTGGAACGAAGCAGTGGTAAGGAATACGTGCACTTGAGCTAGTCTTCTGCAATTCCCAGTGTGTTTTGGGGCTAGGGAGGAAGCATCTAGTGATCTTTCTTGCCATGGTGTTTTTTCTACACGCTGCACTGGAATCTGGGAAGGCAAATTGGGTAATCTTCCAATTTCCTAGCCCCTGCTAGAGGAGCTTCTCCAGAGAGTCTTTGCAAGAGGACTTTCTGCCCAATCCTTTTCCCTCTCTGGACTCTCCTGGCTATCTAAATCCATTTTCCTATAAGCCTACTATTGTAATATTTATCTCCAGCACACACCATGCCCTGAGAGATTTCTGTACGGATTTATGTAGCCATCAGCCAGCGCAGTCGACACATCAATCTGGCATCTCCAAAATAGCTGCCAAGGTGTCCCCACCTCCCTCCCGCCTTCTGCTGGCTTCAGTTTTACCCTCTGGCAGAACAAGATGCAGCCAGAGGCCTGCAGCCTCGTCCCTCACTAGTGGCCCTGCCTCAGGGAATGTGGAAATAAATAAAGGGAAAACCAGTGCTGCTGTGCCTGCCTGTGCAGAAATGGTTTTGTGCAGCAGCTTTACCAGAGAGATGTTTTCGGAGCTGACAGGGCTGCAATTACTCAACTGTTTTAAATAATTGAGTGGATAGACTCGCTCCATTACTTCCAAAAAAACTGAGCCTGTGCTGTCCACTAAGTGTTTTCACTAGAGAGAGAAGGGGAGGAAAAATATTTTCACTTCTCTCTCACTTAACAGACGAGCACCCTAGAGGTACATTATACAGCGTATAAAGCTCTTCAGAAGCCCAGCACGTTAGCTCTTGCTTTCTATTGCATTTCAGCACTAATGAATAAAGCAACTCTGCAGCTCCTGTATTTTAAATTCAGCTCAGTGAAATGATGCTACTGGGTTGAGATTCCAGATGAGATTATGCTCTATTCAGTTTAACAGCTATTTTATTTTAGGAAGATGGATGGATAGAGAAAGACCTCTTTTTCCTAAAATCAAACAAATGGTAGTGTTAAGTAAACTGTAGTTTCTCTTATTTGTGTACTCTCAAATTCTCCCAAATGTGAGGGAGAGGAAATCTTGCTTAAAGGGTGTTTGCAGGACACATGCTTCCCTCTTATTAGCTGTTCCTTACAGCGACCGTGGGCTGAGCATTGAAATAAATTCCAGTGTTACATCTGCAGTCACTTCTTATATGGCTTCATTGATTATTTTTTTTATTATTATTATTTTTTGGACACTCAAAGCTGTTTCCTTGATTGAATTTTTTTTACCAAGAAGAATACACGATTGTGGAGAGCTGCGATGTTGGTTAATATACAGACCGTAATAGAAAGCTTCTTCTAGTAAATGAATCTTCCTTTCTGCAGCACGTTATGTTGCTATTGTCTCCTCTCTGGTCACAATGGAAAACTCATGGGAAGTGGGTCTCCTATATCCAACGCGGTAATTAAATTATCCTCATTTGTGGAGCTGTTTCTGTTGTGTATTTTTATTTAGCTTAATTATCCCCCTTGGCAGCCAGCCTGTTGGGAGTCCCGACACTGATGTTTCTCAGAAGGGAATCCAGCATTCCCCTCCAAGCATGTATCTGTCTGTCCGTACATGCTGGCTGTATTCAGATCACTTCAGCTCCTGCCTAAGGTTTTTGTGTGTTCGCAGTCCGTGTTGGCCCCGCTCCTCCCTTCGTCCTCAGGCAGCCGTGGAGGAACAGGGCGTATCGTACAGCTCTTCCACCAGCGTGGCTCCTCTGGAGAGTCATTACGTTGCCAAAGCATTCAGAAAAAATTGTGTCGCATCCCTGATTTCTTGGTACCTTCCTCTCTTCTATTTAATTTACTTTTACTACTTTGCCTCGTGAAATCCACACTGGGTTTCGTTATTTTATTTTTGCTGCTGTTCTGAAGACTGGGAAGAGGCAGCACGGTACACTGATTTCCTCTGTTTCTCTGTCTGCTTTCAATCATTTATTTATTTATTTATTATTTTAGTGCTACCTTTCCTTCTCCCAAAGATGATTTTAGTCCTCTGCTATGTCTTTTGGCACAGGGTCGCATGCAAAACCACCTGTAAAGAGGTTTCATTGCTTCAGCTGAAGGACAGGTGTCTCACACACCTCCAAAGAGATTCTAGTGCTTATATATTTGGGCTCCTTTTAGGATCTTAGGAGATCTCAGAGCCAGGGCATCCTGGAAATCAATCAGATCAGTCAGCTGTGGCGACGCTCTTGGCTTACACTCAGGCAGTCTCATTTGAACAGGCTTTGGGTCGTGACACTGCGCACCAGGTACTGTGTGGCTTTTTCTAGACTTTGATTTCAGTTCATCTCCGAACGTGGGGATTAGCTTTTTCAGTCTTTCCTGGAGAACTAAAGGGATCGCTGCAGATTCAAGCCCTTTGAGATCTAGGGACAAGACGTCAAGTTTTCAGCTCTCTGGGTCTTGTGGTGAAGCAGGACAAGTCCTTCCTCTTCCTGACACAGCTTGCTGGATTTCCTGGAGTTTGCCTGGAAACATTATCAGCAAAAGCTTCTCTCCCCCAGGAGCACTTTTCATGCGGTGGAAAAAATGGTCAGGCAATTACAAGCAGCCCCTGTCATCATGTTGAGGACACGTCTGGCAGTCCGGGGCCATATGGCACCCTGCACTTCTGTTCCTTGACGTGTAAGATCGTGCACGCATCCCTGTGCATGTCTCTTCCTTCCTGCTCCTGCCCCTCTGTTTTGGGCTGGATCACCTCCAGCATCTCGGCTGCTGCCAAGGGGCATAATTGTGTTGGTCCCTGTTGCCTTGAAAAGATAATTGCTGACATTTCTCTGTCTGGTTTGGGACTTCACCCCGGCAGCCCAGCAGCTCCACCAGCTTTGCGTGTGGTTAGTCAGAGCTCACAGCAATGCCAGAAGCACGTTATGAATTCTCACGCTGCCTGAGCTTGCCCAAGGCATATTCACATCAGCACATCAGTGGGCTGCATGGGGCAGGATCCCTGTCCTGGAGCTGACCTTCAGGACTCATGTGTTCAGCATTAGCATCAGAGACATCCACTACCAAGCTTTTATCCCCCTCTCTTCTGCAAGGAGGAGGATTCTTCTGACAGCTGTGGGGTTCTGGAGTTGAGAGGAGCTTGGCAAGCTCTACGTTTGTATGGCTGCAGGATGAGGTAGGGCACGAACATGTCTACAGGTACTGATAAGGCAAAATTGACATCTGGAGAGGTACCTGGAATAAGAACACCTGCAATCTGAAGGTATATGTGGGCAGTCTGTTTCAAAGAAGGGTGGTTACTGGTAAATAATCTTTCTTTTGGTTGCCAGACATGGTAATGTAACTCTTATATAAGTAAGTTACCTTGTTATCTAGTCCTTGTCTAGAGAGAAATGAACTTTGTGTGTCTTGTCATCCAAGACATTGACTAGATCTGCGTAGGCTGTGTGATAGAAGGGTTTTTTTCCTCGTTTGTTTTGTAAGCTCTCAGCTTTTAAATCTAAATGAGATTGTGCGTTAAGCACCACACAAAGCAGAAGTGTTTCTGTAAGCCTAAGCAGTATTTTGCTCCTTCCCTAGATGCAGTGTTTGTTTGGTTTTCTCTTCGTATGAAAGCACTCCAACTGCGGGGTGCCTCTGGTACCAGATTTACCGGAATGCAGGGCTAAAAGATCTGATCACTGCCTTTCTTTACCAAAGTCTGTTACGTTCAGGGGATTGTGTGGCCCCTAAATCACACACAGGGAATTTGTTTCTCCATCCAACCTGTATTTGAGAAATTCAGTCAAATTACCTGTTGGTAGCTTCACAACCCATTGCCAGCTTTACTACCCACGTCAAATATTGTTGGATTTATACGCTTTTAGTAAAATACTCCATGCCAGTCAGGAAGAGGACAAGCAACAATACCTAGCAAAATCTGGCATGGCTAAAAATACAGTTACCAAAAGACACCACACAAACGGAAGGACAAAGTGCAGTTCAGGTCAGACTCCGAAGCTGCCAAAGGAGCTCATACCAGAAAGCTCTGAAATTGTCAGTTTGCACCAGAGGTACAAAACAAAGCCTTGATAACAATTAAGTGCAGCTCACACCTTGCCGGTACTCCAGCTTAATAGCGACTTCTGCTTTGAACTATTGGCTCTGCTCAGAACCGAGTTTAATAAATTGTGAATGTCAAAATCCCTATATTTTACTTAGGGCAATAGATTTTACTATTATGGAGGAAAAAATGGAAGTGATAAGGCTTGGTTGATGAACATAATGATTTTAGAACACATTAATTAACAAAAGAGCTCACAAGTGCCTATTTTGAGCAGATGGAAAATCCTGAAAATCATCAGAGAGGTAATTGCACTGGTTATGGAACCAGAAAAGACGGGGAGAAGCTCCTGAAGGGAAGCTAAAGGGGAAAGGATCTGATAGGAAAGCTGCCAGTCTCACCTTACCCATCAGGGCAGAAACCTCTCTGTTGAGAAAAGAGAGAGAAGGTGCAAAACAGGGAGAAAAAAAAAAAAAAAAAAAGTGTAACAAAGCCGGAATTTTGCCCAGGGGAGATGCTGACTCCTCATCTTGTTGAAAACAGAAGGAAATGGCAACAGCTGCATTGCAGGAGCGAATTCACTGCTGCCACAGGAGAGGTGGCTTCGAGGAGAACTACAACTGTGGAAACCGTGGTGAAGGGTGGATAAAAAGCCTCAGCAATGAACCTGCTGTCCGGTGCCTTACAGCATGGGCTACCCCGTGCTTTTCTATTTGATTCCTTTTTGTTTTTTCTGTGGCTTTGAGTCTCTCCAGTAACTGCAAGTTGCCACGTTCTGGAGTCCTAAACCTGTTGTCTGTGTCATCTATTGTACAGACTTTACATTCCAGATAAATTTAATAATAGGAAAGAGGAACAGAGGAAGACTGAGTAATGGGACAAGATCAAAACTTGGATACCATACTGCGGAGCAGCCTCACAGCACTGATAACAGATAAAACCAAATTACCTGAGCCTGGGCGTGAGTATTTCACAATTACAAACCAAAGTTTAATTAAAATAATTCAGTGAAGAAGGAATTAAAATACACAAATCGTTAGCCAAGTTTTGTGCTCTGCCCTGACTTCACGTGTGTCTGGTGAAACATGCTGCAAATCCGAAAGCTGCTGTGGAGAGCCCGCTGTCAGATTTCAGTGAATTGCTCTGCAAAATAACCACTGGTACGTTCTTCTGAATAATAACGTGGTTCTGTCACTGCCAGGGCCGAGATACGGTGTTGTGCCCCTATATGAATCATCAAGAAGAGCTAGAAATTAATACATCAAGATCTAGATTTAAAAAATGCTGAAAGCGCTCTTTGATTTCCTGTGGTTTGGGTGTATTCATTAGGTGGAGAATCGCCCTGTCCTCCTCCTCCTCACAGCTCAGGATGTCAGAAGACCTAAAGGCAGAGGACTGAGACGCTGCTTCAACACCGGAATCAGGGTGTCAGACAAACCCTTCTCCTTCCAAACCCGAATTTCACCGGAGGACATGGTGGGGTTAATAGCCGAGCAGGTTACACTCGGAGCTGTTTGGCGAGGGAGGAGATGGGAGCAGATTGCCAAGGCACAATTACACTAAATGAACTAAGCACAGGCCACACCTGTGCCTGGGACCCCGCGCTCGCCATCCAGCCCTGATTGGCTCCCCAGAGACTTCCCGGAGGTAAAGTGTCAATTAGTGTAATGACCCTGGACTTTGTCCACCCTGTGCGCTCATTCTGAGCGTGGAATAATTCTGTGTGCGCTGGGGGATCTCTTTTAGCAAACTCCTCACAACACCACCTGCTCACCCGCGCTGCTGCGCTCTCATTCTTCCAGTGATATTCCCAGCTCTCCTTCTGCAGGATTGTCGAGCTCAAATAGAAAGCACGGCGTGCCCTGGAGGCAGCGAGGTCTGGATCCTCGTTCAGGCAATAATGCCTGAACACCTGTATAGAGAATATTATTTTTTCTTGTCGTGGAGAATGCAGCAAGCCCTGCCCTTGCAGCCCAGTTCGTATGCACTCAAGGAAAGGATGGGACTCTGGTGTAAGAAGAGGAGAGGTTCTCGTCTCCATTAACAACTCAGACTGATTACCATGAAGCAATTATCCCCATCTTACATGCAGATTAAAGGCGTTCTTCCCTTGCAGATTTTGTCACGAAACGCATTTCTTTCATAGGGCTGGAGACAGCTTTAACCCACTGCATGCAGTCAGTAAATAATTCACAGAACATTGCGTGGATGCTGGGGCTTGTGAGGCGTTGTGGAGCTGAACAGCTTGGTCTGAGCAAGATCCGAGCTCCTCAGAGTGAGGAACGGGGACTCTCCAAGTGCTGTGATCCTTCAACAGCAAAAACAGCCACCAGCACTGTTTCATCTCGATGCTGGCTCCAGTGTCACTGCAAATGCAAGCCTCGGGTGAGTGCCATCCTGCAGGAATCGGAGACCAGACGTGCCTCTGGGTGAGAGGCACAGCTCCTGTGATTAACTGAGCCATCTGAAGCCGATCTTTGGTGATCTCCCAGCCTTGAATGACACCTTACGGCACTCTGTCGCTGCTGTGTACTCGGACACCAGGAAGACAGCTGCAATCGGATATGTTTTAAGCTAGTGTCAACAGGTTTAGTCAGCTTAAGAGCATGTTAAGCCCTACGGAGACAAGGTTTATAGGTTAGCAGTGTGACTCGGAGCATAATCTATACATGTTCTTTAGCTTGAGCCAGCTTTGTGCTTATGTGAGAAGTGCAAGTCTTTTATACGTGCCAAGCCATTTCTAGCATGCTTTGGGGAAGTCATTCAGCCTATGCTAAATGCTCAAATAATCTAAGAGTGGAGGAGCTGCAGGGGAGAGCAGTTGAAAACCACCAGGAGCTGAGGTTAGGCCAAGATTTCCTGTCGCTGCTGAGCTAGCTGAAACAGCCGGGAGCATCCCCAACACAGGAATTAAAGCAAGAGGATGATTTAAATGACGTGAGCCTACTTTGTTATGCTGCAGCGTTCACGTGGCTTAGGTTGCTAATGAGCAACAATGCTGTGAATAAATGTGGTATTCAAGATTACAGCAAAAAGATTTTATTTTTTTTTTTGCACTGCAACAGGACTGGCATATTTGGAGCAAAAACCAGCAGTCATGACAACATATTGTTTATCGTTCATCCAGACCACAGCTGTGTTTTCCAGTGGTCTGTCCAGATTATAGCTAATTTGGAATCGTATGTATGAAAAGCCCTTTCGAAGGATGAAATTGGGCTCTTTAGCACTTAAATATTTGCAAAGATGCTGTGGAGCTTAATTAGTTAGCAGCAACACTATCTTATGGGTCCACTTCCAAAAGATCTTAAACGCTGGAGAGATGACACGAGTATGTGACAAAAATACACACGTTAGGTGGTTACAAGAGCAGCAGCAGAAGGCATTAAATGATCAGATATCTGCGATATCTGTTAGACTCCAACAATTGATTGAAGTCTGTATTAATTCACATTAATCCTTAATACGAGGATTTTAATGAAGGGTGATTAGCGAGGGCTTGGAAGAGCTTCCCAACCCCGAAACAATAAGTGCGTTAGAAAATCTGAAAACGCTGCAGCACGCGTGTCTCCCTAAGCCACGTTTTATCACCATTTACATCCCTCGAGCGTGCAGGCTCTGAAATAAAGCCCGTGGCACCCCCGTTTCCTCCGGTCTCAGCAGAGCAGGCTGCAGCTCCCATGTCCAACGCACTGCGTCCACCTCTGGTACTCGCCCTGGTTTTGGGTACGCTCCCTCGGCGTGCGTGCCTTTGTTGCCTTTTCTCTCTGCACGCAGGCTCTCCCCTGTTGGCCGTCCTCTGTGTGTCACCAAGGGTTAGCTTGAAATGCTCTCCGCCTCTTTGAAGGATCTGTTTTGATTTTTTTTTTCCCAAGCGTGCTGCTGCGCTGGCAGTCCTGCGCATCTGAAACGCGAGCGGAGGGCTGCCAGATAAAATCTTGCCGAGCCGAAAGGCCGTTGTGCCACCAGGATGCAACGCTCCCACCTCACTGAGCCAAGCCACTGCTGCCTCGAGTGTCCTCAGCAAGGGCGTGAGTCACAGCTGGTCTTTGGCAGCTCCCAAACTTCTGCAGCCCTCCTTTTTTCAGCTGCCTGCCGTGGGAGCTGAGGTATGGGATGCACGGGAAGAGGAGCGCGCAAATTCGGGAGCTTCGCCGCAGCGATCTTTTAGGGTGATCCACGGGGATCTGATCCTGGTGATTCCCTCTCCCTCAGGATCCAGCCAGCTGGGTGTGAGAGCAACAGCTTCGTTTGCTGGAGCTTGTCATTTCCAATTCCCTTCCGCTTCTCTATCAGCAAAGCTCAGGCCCATCCCCGCAATCAGCTTCTCCCTGGACGGCTGCCGAGATGCGATATTTATAGGGCTTACTGGAAACTGTTGGCACATTGCTGGGCTTCGAAATGTGATTGTTTTTTAAAGAAGGAAATTAGCTGGAGTATGGGGCTGGTGGCCAGCTTGGACTGGAAGCAAAGGGAGCCTGAGGTCAGGACCAGGCTGCATTGTTCCTCTTTTATCTTCAGAAGCAATTTGCCGCTCTCTGTTTTTTGAAGTGGCTCTGAACGTGATGGGCAAAATGAGATCATTGGGAAGCCGTCCTCTGTTTTAGGAATACTTGAAATATTAGCGGAGTGCACCCCGAACTGCTTAAACAAGTGCCTACCGGGGTAAGAGTTTGGATACAAAGCTGGCAATTTATAACGTGGTATGAGGGCTTGGAGCATGACAGATGGGTCCCAGCTTGGAATAATAAAGCCCAAATGGAAGAATGTAGAGGGGCAGAACCCCGGGGTGGATGTTGCGAAACGGAGGAGGTATTCTTGTCTTGGACAAGTAACTTCTATTCTTCTCCATCTTCCTGTTTGCATAATGTTAGTTCTTTTTACTCTGTGTTTGTGAAGTTTTACTGGCTAATGGGTGGTTGCGTTTGAAAGCCTTCGCTTAAGAACACTCTTGAAAAACCAAGCATTGACATCGACTCCCTTCCCTTCCCTAAATGCCTCCGTGCTACAGAAAAGCCCTCGAAAGAGCAGAGGATGAAAATATCCAGAACTGGGTGACCTCACACGTGGCACAACCCCAACACCCTTCCTTGCTAGTGGCATCCCCCAGGGAATCAGGCATTTGGGGCCGTGGGGCAGGCGGTTTTCCAAGCTGAAGCCCCAGGCTGATGATCCGCGGGGAGCCACGTGCCTCTGTGCTGTGCTCCCCCGGGCTGGGCAGCTCAACCCTGCAGCCTCCAGGCCCAGCCAGGATGGATTTTGCCAGCTCAGATGCTTCATTCCCCCATGGACCCGTGGGCGGTTAGCGTCGGCTGCGTGTTTACAGGCTCTCCTTCTTTGCTATGGCCCAGAAAAAGGCTGACGTAGCTGAGCGATGTGGACGCTTTAACCATGCTCTGTCTCCAAACAGTTGCATTCTGGAAGCCCCGCTAATAACTTCCATCGGTTGTTCACGTTCTAGTTTTGCCAGTGAAGAATACCAAGGAGTTATGGAGCGAATATCGGCCGTGGTGCAGCAGCACAAGGAGACCATGGTGCCAGGAGTGCCACAGCTTAACGTGTGCGACAAGGCCGTCATGGTGAGTAGCTGAAACATCGAAAAAAATCTCATCTTAAACTATATTTTGCATTTAAAAACGTCACCTGATGTCGGGAAGGGATGGAGAAGAAGGAGGCTGTCCTTCCACAGAGGGGAGGGCTGGGCAATGTCTGCCAAGTCCCTCAGCATGCTGTGATAAACTGTGAGTTCCTTCCTTCGAGATATCACGGTATCGACAACTGCAGATACTTCTCCTTTCTAGTCCCCCCTCTGCAAATCTCACAAGTCCTCTACATTTCAAGTGGTGGGACTGAGACAGAGCCTCTTGTCTTTTTTTTGTGCTGTATCAGCGAGTATCTTTGGTGTAGCTCAGTCCTCTCCAAGTCCACCTGTGCCTGTCTTTTCCAAAGTCCTTCTGGCTTGAAGCAGGCCAAATGTATTTGCAGTTCTGCAGGCCAGTTTGAATTAAACACTGGAAAGTCACAGTTTACCTTTCCTATCAAACGCCACTTGCTTTGTTGTGAACCTGGAAAAAACCTGGATGGTCCATAGGAGATAAAGCTGTCGGATGACAAGAGGTTGTGTAGTTTTAAGGGGATGTGCCTGTAAAGACTGACACGAAATAGTAACAGGCGAAGTCTTCCTGACACCGAAATAATCTCCTCAAACAAACAGTGAGTACCCGCTGCTTGGGGTCTGCCTCCAGCCAGATAGAAAAGTGCAAAATGTGGAGCTGTCTGTTCAGTAAGAAGGCAAAGATCTTTTTTAGTTTAGTAACATCTTTTATTTTGGGATGTTAAGCAGCAAAAAAGATTTGAAGTACCATTGTTCCTGTGTTATTTTGTTATTCAACATTTCCCTTAACAAGCACTGTTCTGTGCACCTCTGGGACTTTCTGGGTTCAGGGACTCTCCCCAGTGCCTGCCAGACCACTTCACTGTAAGGGCATTTCTTCTGGGTGGACTCCAGCTCCAAAACTGCTTCATAAAGTGTAGGCATACACTGAACATCTCCTGGACTTCACCCCAAATCCCCAGCTCTCAAATTGGGGCTGCTGACGGTCAGTTTTCTCCCTGAACATACCTGGGGCAGAAGTTTTGCCTTTCCTCTCACCAGACCACAAGCTGCCTCTTCTGCTTTGGCTGTGGCAATGTCCTGGGCTGAGCCTAGGCCAGTCGTACCTGCCATCTATAAGCAAAAGAGGTTAAAGACTGCATCAAACCAGGTCATTCAGGCTGTCTGAGGGGGAGAGCCCTCCCCAGTGGGCTGGGTGATGCTCTAATCTCGGTAGAAATGTTCAAATCTCAGCAGGAAGCTTTTTTACATCACAGATTTTCTATTCGACGTACACTTCTAATTGGCTGATGACGCAGTCACAAAACTAAAATAAACAGGCACCAAGTTATTGTCTGCCTTTTGAGACCAGAATTAAAGGTAACCAAATCTTCTTGGAGCACCAGGATTGGTGGGGTTGGCTGGGCCCTAAACCTGTCTTTGGGGGGTGCTGGGAGATAACCATCGTTTCTTAATGCCATGCCCCAAAACGTCTTTGAAATTCTGCTGGCCCATCCGTAGCACAGCCCACCAGCAGTGGAGATGGAGCTCCTGGGGCTCTTACAGCCCTGATCCACAAAAGCTGACTTAAAGTGCAGAACTGAAGCAGATGCAGTCTGTTTTTTCCAAAAAAAAAAAGAGTATTTTCTTTGTTTCTTTGAATCTCTGTTGCTTCTACAGAGTGGTCAAGCATCTGAAATTCCCAGTGGTGCTTGCGCGTTTTAAAATTGAGGAGCAGAGTTAGAAATCAGCATTAATTGCTCCTGAATCATCTGAAGCCCTTCACGCAGCGCTGTGTGCTGCTCTGCCTGGCAGATAGCTGGTGTCTCACTGCCATCTGTTGTCAGCTAGAGGGAACAGAAACCTGCTCCGGCATTTTTTCTGGGGTTAAGCTTTCCTTTCCCTCCATAGGAACTTAATCCCACGCAAATGTAAATGACTTGAAAAAATAAATAGAAGGCGATGGGTCAGGGCTGAACGGACCTTTAGTAGTGATAAAACTCGCCCGTGGATGGGTAGACCTGAAGAGGAAGAGGGTCAGAGAAAGACCATAAAAGATTTCTGAAGGCAGAATGGGAAAACAGAGTTCCACCAAAACCTCATGATCTGTTTGCTCCTACAAGAAAGAGAGGAAATCACCAGAGTCCTGGCAGGCTGCATTTGTACAGGAGAGCCCACGGTA
The DNA here is from genome assembly GCF_964211825.1 of Aythya ferina. Taxonomy (NCBI): domain Eukaryota; kingdom Metazoa; phylum Chordata; class Aves; order Anseriformes; family Anatidae; genus Aythya; species Aythya ferina. The sequence goes on from NC_140308.1 coordinate 1,694,105, forward strand.
CCCCAGCAAAGGGAATCGTCTGCTGTGTAACCATTTGAAGTCCTTCCTAAAGCCTTTGTGAACAGGATTTGGAGTTGGAAATGTGATGAGCCCAGCAGCATCAGTTGTGAGATGGGTTTTATTTTTCAAGGAGGACATAAGAGCATCTTTGTGAGAACTGAAAGGGGTCACTTAGGGTACAGGGCTTAGCACATACCTGATATGAATGCTTGACTTCATTTTTCTCTATATTTTGTTTGTTTCTAACAGAATTGGTCTCCCCCAGGCTGTGAGAAACTAGGGAAGTGCCTGCAGCCACCCGAGTCGAATCCTAAGAAGTGCTTTTGGCCTCATTGACCTTTTATGCAGCCCTCAGGAGCTACTCAGAAAAGCCATAACCAGCTGGACACGGCGTTTACAATGCATGTCTTCTCATGTTGGCACTCCTGTTTACACAGGAAGGGTGTGATGTATATGTGATATCATCATTTGCTCTTCCAAAAGGGCCAGTGTTTATATCGCTAGTGCTCAGGGTTTAGCCTGTACTCCTCTCTTGTTTTAGTTCTTTCCGTAAATGGTAAATTCTCAGTGAAGACTACTTCAACTCTAAAAGCTCTCTGGACAAGCACAACTTTGCTGTTAGCTCAGAATCACCACGGATGCACCTTTCCTCTGGCTCCTTCCACCCAACCTCTCAAATCAGTGCTCATGCGGATGCCCCAACGGCGGCCACGGGGTGCAGGAAATGTACAGTAGCCAGAAAACCCTGCCCAAACTCCCCGTGTTTTCTTTGCCTATCGCTTGTTGTTTTAACATTCGATTTCCATTGTGCACTCTTTGGACACCAGCCTGTTTTTTTCCCCGTTCTTCCTAAATTTGCAAGTACTGGGTGCAGCTTTACTGCTGAGCATCGCTGAGTGCCCACAAGTGCTCCCTCCTGTCCTCGACCAAGGGGTTGGCTCCAGGGACAACGCACACCCTGCGTTCGTGCCATCTGTAGCTGCAAACGTTCACTAGGTCAAGTTGTAAAGAAATTTGAAGACAGTGTTCCTGTAAGTATTGCCTTGTCGATGGCATGCAGCATGTTCTTGGGGAGCTGCGGGGCAGTTGTTCAGTTAAGGGGGTTTCTTCGTTTCCAAAAATCTAGGTCCAAATATGGTTTAAGTCACGCTTCTGGCCTCATGATCTGGGCCCAGCCCCAACTGCAGGCTCAGAAATGCCCGTTTACACCAGATGTTAACTCTTGACCCTGTTTGCAGTCTATGCTCTCTGAGGAATTCTCCTTGTGCAAACTTTCCAGGGCCTGGGTGCAGCACTTCTCTAAACAGAGTTCACGGTAAATGCAGATTCTTCGCATAACTTCACACTGCAAATTTCTCCTCTGATTTTGAGCCGTTTTCGCACTCCTCACTACTGCTAATAAACATCTCTTGGACAGAACAGAACCTAGCCAGGTTATTGCGGGTCTGCAAGAATGGCCAGAAGCAATCATGAACGCGCCGTTTGCACCAGTGACGGGTTCACTTCCAGCCCTCCTGTGTTTGAGACAGGACACATGCCCTTTCTGCGTGGCATTTTGCTGCCTTGGGACTATAAACAGTCCTGCTTCCATCCCAAGCAAAGCCTGGGGCTGGCGTGAGACGTGCTGAGAGCTTGTGTTAACCGCTGCGTTCTGCCTGCTGCGGGCTCCTCCACTTTGTGTTCTTACCTGCCCTGTAATCCCAAACACTCTTTCTCCCCGTTCCCATGATTTATGCTACCTGTAATCTCCTCGGCAGTAATTCCTCGTGTACGTCTGATGGAGCTGGATAATCCTGTAAGATTGCAATGAGTACAGCCCCTGAGTCAGCTCCTCGCACCCCATCCATCAGAATCCCAGCCAGCAGCGCCGGCTGCCAGCCCCTCGGAACCTCGCTGCCTGCTCATCTGCAGATGACATTTGTTTGCAGTCCAAGCGTCTTAGCTGCTCTGCCTCGTTCCTAATTGTCCCCGCTGGCATCTCAAGGCATTTTTCAGTTCACTCATAACATTTCTCCCTGTTCTGGCAGGGTGTCATTAGTTTTGAGGCTCAGCTCCCCCTGTTCTTGGTGGTGCTATTTGGTAGGAGGGCTGGCAGCAGCTGTGTGTCTGTCCACACACGAAACCCCCAGCTTTCCATTTTCAGGGTCTGAACCTCCTCTGCGTTAGTGCTTGTGTCACAGAGACGTGTTCAGAGCCCTGTTATCAGCAGATAAAGATCCCACCAGACGAGGGAGTCCGTCACTGCAGCTCCCTGAGAACTGCTGGCAGCTCTCGCATAGCTCTGCCCGTGTCTGCTGCAAACTGCACCAGCGCTTTGTCTTTCCACATGCTGCTTATTGAGAGATCCCAGCACAGGCTCACAGCTCACCAGAGCACTAGCCTGGACACGTTTCTTCTTCTTACCACTTGCATCGTGCACATTGTGAGCATACTGAGCGCCTGTTGCCCCGTGTCCCCTGCCTGCCACTTCATTCACTTCATTCTTTTCTTTTTCCCAGCTTGCAGTTTTGCAGCTAGGGCTTTTCGCCCCGTCTGCAGGGCTTGCTCGGACAAGCCGTCCTGTTCTCAGCCTGCTCGGTGTTTGTCTGGTTACCCAGCACCCGAAGTCGTCGTCCCCTGCTGACACAGGCGCTCGGTGCATGGGTGCTGGGTGTAAACTTTGCGCTTCGAAGGCTGGCTGCTGCCACAGAGCTGACCCGGTGCTTGTTTACTCATCTGCTTTGTGTTCATTTATTATAAAAGATCAAAGCTTCGCATGAAGAAGCGACTGCTTTAAATTTAAATAAGCGTAGTAGTTTTACAGCTGGATGGCTAGGAATTTTAAGTCCGTTCCTTTCCCAAAGATGTACAGATTTTAGAGTTGTGAGATAAGGAACTGATGAAAATAAACTAACTTATCAGCAGTGCACGATGTGGTTTGTCTGCACACACCTGTAAAACAACTGACTGACACCCTGCTTCGGGGTAGATTCACGGATGTGCCTTGCAGGTCACGGGACTGACTTGGGTTTAAAATAACTTGTTTTGTTTTCCCTGTATTATTTTTACCCTGGATCAATTTCGCAGCCCACACAGCTGCCCGAGCACAATTGGGAGGCTGGTGTGGGGACCAGGGCACCGAGTGGCTGCCAACAGCAGCACAGCCGCAGGGATAAACGCCTGGCAGCCTGCAGCTCTGCTGGGGGGCAGCTAAAAGCCCCCCAGGCACACCCTGGGGGACGAGGCAGCCAGCACGTGTTCCCACATCTGCCCTTAATAATTACCCAGAGCCCCTGATCCGCAGTTGGTCCCGTTTTGGGGGCATCCCAGGGGCTGCCTGGGATTGCGCACACGATCGCTGTGGGTCTGGCAGGATTTGCTGACCGACAGCAGTGGCTTCCTTCCCCGAGCTGCAAGATATAGGGGCTGAGGGGAAGATGATGTCAGCCTCACTGCTTCTTTGTGGCATTCCTTCCTTTGTATTTAAATGCATCTCCAAAATGCTGAAAGCTTAATATCTGCTCGGGCTGAGAGTCCAAGGAATTCCTCTCCGGCCTTTAATTTCCAATTAGCTGAGCGACTCTCCCTCCTCTGCCCCTGAGGCTGTGTTATCATCCAGCCCTCCACGCGGAGAAGCTCCTGAAATTGATGTAACTAATAATCGTGGCCAAAGTCCCCCTGCATTTACAGGCTGTGGCTGCAAAAACGGAGCCCTGATGTAAAAACCGGCAGCGACAAATGGATTATTTCGGTGGCAAATTAGTCTCTGCGGACCGGCAATTTGGGGATCTGAACAGTGGAATTGGAAAGCAGAAGATCAATTCCAAACACTTAGAGCCGAGGTTAATGCCCTTCAAGCAGCATTGAGTGCAGCGATGAGAGATAACGCGCCTTTGCATTTCAAGCGCGGAGCTGGGGAGCGCGGCTTGAAAAGTGAAAATGGGAAAGTTCGGAGCAGAACAAGAGCGGGAGATGCCCCGTGGTTGCTAATAAAACCTTTCGCAGTGTCTGGGGACTGAGTTTTCGGGCAAGTATTGAGGATGCCAGCGGGCTTTTACTAAAGGAAGTGGAACTAATGGTGCTGAGAAGGAGGTTGTGGAACTGGGGACGGTGGCTGCCATGCAGAAGCTTGGCAAGCTTGGCGCTCGCAGCTCTCAGTACCTGCTGAATCGAGCCTTGCCCAGCCGTGGTGGACGGCTTCCAAAAGCCTCCTGGCTTTGTGCAAAGTGAGGCAGCTGAGACGAAGCTCTCCTGGAGGTTTGAGAGCGCTCCTCCTTCCGCTGAGGGCATCTCCACAGCCGTCACGCGAAGTAATTCCAGCAGCTGAAGGAAAATGTTTGAAGGTGAGAATGGTTTCACTCGGGGACTTGGGGGGGAGCCAGTGCTGGGAGGCAGCTCGGTGCAGAGCTGCAAGCAGCCTCTCCAGCACTGCTGGATGAGAATCGCTGAGAATCTCTCCCCAGGGATCCTGCTGTGGTCCTCAGCACTGGGAAGCTTTACAGCCTGCGCTCCAAGAGTTACTCCGAGTGCTTCTTCGTACCCAAATAACTGTTTTGCAGCTGGAGTGCCTTGTTTGCCTTTTTTTTGACAGTTTTAATACTTGGAAAAAAACTTTTGCTTTTGTTTTCTGATGCTGTTTGGTGTTTTTCATTTGTTATCAGAAAGCGACACAGTGGTGCCTCTTGAATTAAACTGTTAGTATTAAAGAGCAACTGCAGGGGAAGGACTGAAATCCCATTTTTAGGTCCCTTCTTTTCGGTGGAAAATGTCTATTTTAGACACGGCGAGAAGCCCCTATTTGCTGGTTTTCTTCATATCCCCTGCCGCAGTTTAGAGTTTTGTTGTTGCTCGAAGTCTAGTTCGGATTATATAAATCCTAAATAAAGGGGGAGCCCTAGCCAAAAGCCTGTGGTCGCTTAGAAGAGCAGAAAACCCTCTGCCATCCAGCTTCTCAAGAGCCAATCTGGCAGCTGACGTGCGATTCTCTCTGCCTTTTTCCCTCCTGGAGTCACTTAACACCCTTCTGGGCGATACAGGGGCTGGTGGGACGATTCCCATCCGAAAGGGATGGGGACAGAGAAGCCCTGGGCCTCTTTGCCAGCGCAGCGAGGAACGCGTGCCAAATCCATTTGCTCTGGATCGGGCTCCAAACCCCCTCCTGGCCGGCTGGGGAAGGGAGATGAGCTCTGTGCCTTCTCCCAGGGCCTGATCCTGCCTCCTGCAGCGGGCAGGGGGTGCTGGGCGAGGATGCTGCGGAAGGGCAGAGCTGGCTGGCGGCGCCTTCGCCTCTGCTGGGGGAAACGAAGCTCGCTGCTCGGAGCTGGAGCGTCGGTCCGGGGAGCTGGCTGGGGAGCCGCATTCTTGGGCTGTTGAAATAAGATATTTCAAATTTGATTTAAAAAAAAAAAAAGAAAAAAAAAAAAAGAAAAAAGAAAAAATGGTTTTAAAGTGCATGCGTTTCTCAAGCTGAAATTGAAATCAAGCGTTCCAGCGGATTTGAGAGGAAAGTTGAGTTCCCGTTTCCCCTTGCGAGGCGTGTTGAAATTTCGGGCACTTTGTTCCACTTCACGCTGAAGTTTCTCAAAATCCCCTGACGGAACAGAAACTTCCGCGCTCAGCACAGCCCCGCTGACTGCCGGGGTAAGAATTAGCTCCCCAGCCTTCACGCACCCCCTTTCTGTGCTCATAACCTCAGTACCATCTCTCCCAGCAGGATCCCAAAGCCCTTTTAATCTCTGCATCAGAAGGAGAGGCAAGGACGGCGTTTCCCCTGCCCTGGAGCCGTGGGGGGGTCCGGCTGCGAGGCTGCGGTTCCCTGGCAGGCACCGAGCAGCCCTGAACCTCCCCGAGCCGCAAGCGGATGCTGACACCTCCCGGGTGATATTCCAGAACTGGAGTCCTTTGACATCACATTTGGAAATTGGTTCTAGGAAAGTTCTTTTTTTTCGGATGGAAAACTGCGGTAGGAGTCAGCGCTGCTGTTTGAAAGGTTGAACAATTACAGGGAAACTAATTTAGCTCGGATGTTAAAACCAGTCTGTGCTGGTAGGCGCAGTCCTTCGAAACGGGGGATTAACGAGGTAAAGTCGTGACAAAAGGTTTGAGGAGAGTTTTTAAACCTGAGCTGGTGTGTGAGGTAACTCCTGGCAGCTGAAGCCTTACAAGTAGGACTTGGAGTAACCTCTCACGGGATGGCTCGGGGTGGAAGGGACCTTACAGATCACCTCATGCCAACCCCTAGGGATGTCTCCTACTAGATCAGTGATCCTCTCTCTGGCAGAACTGAGGTGTTGGAGATTCCCCCCAGCTCCTCCTTCACCCAGCTTTGGGACGCCAAGGGAGCGGTGGGAGCCCTCGGCAGCCCGTGCTGGTGAGAGCTGCTGGTTTGGTGGGGTCAGGAAGCACAGAGCCCAGGAACCTCGCTTAGAAAACCCGGTGGTGGCTGCTAATAACGGTGGTGGCTGCCTAGGAGGGTGACAAAAATGAATTCAGTTGCATCTCAGAAAAAAAAAAGCATGATGAAGCCCCCAGCTCCTCCAGGGGTGCGAGCAGAAGGCAGGGCTGCCTGGCTTGGTGCTCCGGGAGGCTGCAGAAGGGCCCTGTCCCATCTCCTTGCTCATTTCCATGGGTAGGCAGAGTAATTCCATCGCTTCCAGCCGCCAGGAAGACGAGGAGCTGCTGGCCTAGCTCGCTGTCCGGTGTTGTGCTTGGGAAGCTCACAAGAAAATCCCTTCCAGGTCCGCGGGAGCAGGGCCGCGGTGAAGCCCCCGTTCCAGTGGACGGCCGCGTGCCTCAGCTGTGGCTGCTTCTCTGGAACAGCTGTCGGGATTCTTCTGGTGCCAAAGAGATAATCTGACTTCAGGGAAAATCTTGCTTTTGGAGGGAATGGTTGTGAAAGGAGGCACGCTGACCTGTGTGGGCTGGCTCTGGCAAGAGAGCCTGACGAGAGGGAACTGCTCTGACCTTCGGATGGCTCCTCAGCAGCCGTCCCTTACGCAGGTGCCCCGTGCCAGCAGGCCAAAGAGACCCACAGCCACCTACAGATGGAGTGGGAAGGAAAAAGAGCAGCGGAGGATTCGGCTGCAGCGAGCAAAGAACCGGAGGCTGGCACGGAAAGGGATGTGTAGGGGGGGACAGGCAGGATCGGGTGCCTCACAAACGGTGAGATGTGCCCAAGCCCGTGGCAGATGAGGTGTGGAAGAGGCCACCTTCCCCTCCTGTTGGCTGCTCCTGCTGTGCCTGACCTCATCTGGGAGCTGGGGGGACCCACAGGGTGTTGGGGGGACCCGCAGGGTTTTGGGGGGACTGATCCAGATGGAGCAGGGGAAGGATGCTGTGTCCCTTACCCCGCACACAGCCCTCGGCACCCAACCTGTGGGGTCTGCACCAAATCACTCCAAAACGGCAGCTGCTGGCTCGTCACCCCGTGGGACACACAGCACAGACGGGCCCTAACGGCTGTCCCAGGGGACGTGGAGCTGAGTTGTCCCCTGGCTGTCCCCAGGGACGTGGAGCCCAGTTGTCCCCACGCAGCTCCCAGCAGCGGGCACCCAGCTCGGCCCTTGCGGGACCTTTGCTGCAGCAGGGGCTGTGCCCAGCTGTGCCTGGAGCAGATCCAAGCCCCAGCTGCTGCCCCAGGAGATGTGGAACCGTCCTTTAGGGCTCCCGACCGCAGCGCAGGGCGCAGGGGAACACGGGGAGCACCCTGACCTGCCCCACCAAAGCCGAGCCGCTTATCTCCCCCGCTGCCAACCCAAACCACACACAGGCTTTACAAACACATGGGAGACAGAAAAAGCAAAACAACCCAGCCCAAAAAAAAAAAAAAAAGGTGCTAACCGGGCAGGGGGAAGGGGCTGCAGGGGCTTTTTTGGGCACGGGACCCCCTCCGGAGGGTCTCGGCGCGCCGGCTCCCGGGCACAGCGCGCAGGGGCTGCGCGCCCTGGGGCGCACCGGGGCGCACCGGGGGGCGCTGGGGCCGGGACCCCGGGGAAACCCGGCCCGATCCTGGGGAAATCCGGCCCGATCCCGGCGCAGCCGCACCGGGGAAGGCTCCGGGAGGGGGCACCGCCTGCAATCGGCGGCGGCTGCGCAGTGCTGGGGAGGCAATGGAGGAGAGGCTGAACGCTGTGCGCGCACGGGTGCGCTCCTTCCCCGACTTCCCTGTGCCCGGTGTGCTGTTCCGGTGCGCGGAGGGGCTGGGGGGGAGGATAAAGGGGTTGGAGGGGGAGGAAAGGGGTTGGGGATGGGGCAGGGGTTGGAGGAGAGGGGCTGGAGATGGAGCAGGGGGCCTGGGAATGGAACAACGGGGTTGGGGATGGAGCAGGAGAGCAGGGGGTGGAGAAAAGGGGATGGAGGAAAGGGCCTGGGGAGGGAGTAATAGGGCTGGGGAGGGAGGAAAGGGGCTGAGGATGGAGCAGGAGATAGGGCAGGGGTTGGAGGAGAGGGGCTGGAGATGGAGCAGGGGGCCTGGGGATGGAGGAAAGGGGCTGGGGATGGAGGAAAGGGGCTGGGGATGGAGCAAGGAGCTGCTTAAGGGGTGATTCAGCAGCATGGCAGGTCTGGGCGTGCTTCGTGGCTGCGGCTTTGGTCCCTCCCCAGGAAACCACAGATGCCTCTGCAGCAGCCCCGCTACCCATCTTCCCCCGTGCCTGCACGCCTGCTCTGCTGGGCACGCTTCCCCTGGGTGCAGCAGCTCCACCACGTGCACCTCTGGGTGCTGGCTCAGCGCTCTTCCTGTCTTTGCAGAGACATCAGCCCCTTGCTGAAGGATCCCGTGGCCTTCAGGGCTCTGATTGATCTGCTGGAAGATCACCTCAGGGCGTCTGTGCCCCGCATCGACTTCATTGCAGGTGGGTGTTCACTGGGACAGAGCACGGTGTGCTGGTGCTGCCCGGGTGGTCGGTGTGGGGAGACGCCTCCCCGAGGGGCCAGGAGATATCGTAGCCCTCGGGTGTCATCCGAATTACAGCCTGTATCATAGGTAACACCAGCAGGGGCTCTACCCTTGCCCCAGTACTGTGGTTTCCTGAAATACTGGTTTGGGATGTGGCAGACGTCATCTGATGATGCTGCAGTGCCAGTTTTGTAATTCAGTCCTTCCCTCAATAAGCAAAGAGGCATTCACTGAGCACCAAAGCCCAGTGTGCCATGGCTGGAAGGTCTCACGCAGTCCCCAGGGCACGGAGCTCCTGTTTCCAGCATGTTTTCCTTCTCAGAGGGTTTTATCAAGCCAACTGAAACAGGCTTTGTGGTGATAACACACTGCAGCATGCATTTTAAAGAGGCTGAGAATGAAAGTGCTCAGGAAGGTGCTGCTTGGACTGGGCGATAGCCCAGGGCTCGGGGAGCCTCAACCAAACCTAGCCAAGTGGCTCCTGATAACCAGGCTCTGCCCCTGGAGGTGCAAAGTCCCTGGGTGCGTGGCCGGACTGATAGCGGGGCTGAGCTGAGCTTGCTGCTGTAAAGAAGAGCTGGGAGGGAGGCAGAAAGGGCTGCCGAGCTGCTGGGGGAGTCACTGCCGTGCCCCACGGGTCCCCAGCAGCCCATCTGGGTGAGCATGGTGCCGTGGTGCACGTCTCAAACCCCATGAGGGCAAAATGCTCCTGCAGTAATTGTAGATGGCTTGCTTGCAGCACGGGAGGATGAACCTGGGGTGTCGCACGGTGGCTCTCAGGCGTTGGCTCTGCTGAGTTTTTCCTGCTCTGCCCCCCAGGTCTGGACTCCCGCGGCTTCCTCATAGGCCCCCCTCTGGCTCAGAGGCTTGGGGTGGGCTTTGTGCCCATCCGAAAGAAGGGGAAGCTTCCCGGACCGACCGAGTCCGTCTCGTACAGCCTGGAGTATGGCAAGGTAACGCCCGGGGGGGAAAAAGGGTTTTCCAGGCTGTGGTTGGGGCTGTGAGTAGAGGGGGCGATGAGGCTGGTGGAGGATGCCCCGGCCAGCCCCGATGGGTGCTGAGCCCAGGGGCATGGCACAAATTTTGGGAGCTCCCCAGGGCTTTGTCTCCACGCCACGCACCCGGGGTTGGTGTCGGCGAGCCGTGCTGTGGGTTTTTTTTGGGGGGAAGGCAGGATGTGGGATAAGAGTCGGTGCTAAATTGCTTTCTTTGGCTTGAATTCAAGGGCATGACCATCGAGCTCCCCCTCTTCCAGTAAGTGCTCTGGGTAAATGCCTTTACTGCATGGCTTCGGGGCCGGGCGCTCACCCCGTAACACCGCACCCCTTTGGGATGGCAGAGCCCTAGGCCCCGTAACCCGCTACGGCTGGTAACTAACAGCAGCAGGAGCTCCACGCTGCCACTACTCACGAGGTCTGTTTGGGCCAAGCCCCAAATTCATCCGACAAAGGACGTGCCTGCAGCTTTTCCCCACACCAGCCCTCTGCAGCGTGCGTTTTGGGGCTGATCTCGCTGAAGACGTGTCCGCGTTCCTCGCCGTGTGGGAGGTGTTTCCCTGGGAGGCAAGGCTAAAATGAGGCTGCTCTTTCCACCCTGCAGGCTGAACTTGAAATCCAGAGCGACGCCGTGGAACCGGGACAGAAAGTGGTAATCGTGGATGACTTGCTTGCGACTGGAGGTGAGCGAAACGCGGGCAGAGGGCACGGGGAACGCGCACGAGAGCTCCACGTGCGGGTCTGCCTGCCATCGCCCTGATTTCCCCCCGGGGGAGTGACTTTAACCGAGACTTTGTGCATGGAAACTGCCACCCCGTAACGCTTTGCAACAAGGGAGAGGGCAGGAGCAATGCCTGTGGTGGTTAAAATCGTTGTGGGTGCTAAAACTTGGGCTGTGCGAGGCGCAGGAACGCGCTTTGGGGTTAGCCCCGGGTGCTGCTCCTTCTGCTGACCCTGTGTGTCCTGCAGGTACGATGCGGGCAGCCTGCGAGCTGGTGAAGAGGCTGAAGGCGGAGATCCTGGAGTGCCTGGTGATCATAGAGCTCAAATTCCTGAAAGGGGTGGAAAAGCTCGAGTCCGTCCCCTTCTTCTCCCTGCTCCAGTACGACTGAGGCTCAGGCCGCGGACGGAGGCTGCAGGGTGCTCGCTGCCAGCCCCGGCCCCCTCCTGCGTTGGAGTTGTCGCTGGCTTGATGCCACGAGGGGGTGGGCAGGGGGGAACCTACAATTTCAGTCTGAACTCTGGGCCAGATGCTCCACGAGAGTAAGTCCCAGCCGTTTTCCAAGCCACAGATCAAAGCATATTCAGCGCATGGATCCTTTTTTGGGTTCATCCCGTTGGAAATAGGGAACAGACTGCCTGGGGGGACGGAGACCACAAAGGGGTAGATTTATTTTTTTTTATTATTATTATTTTTTAGGATACCAAAGTGAAAATGTTGCTGCTGAGGCAGGGCAGGGCTGAGAGCTTTGTGGGGTCCAGCACATGCTGTTGTTTGAGCCGTACCTGGCCAGCCTCCTTTCAAGGGGTTCCTAAAAAACTCAGAAGGTGGGCACAAGGTGATGATTTGTCTCAGGGGTGACCTGATGTACCTGCCACCGGAGGAAAAGCTGCCAAAGCACCAGCTGAGGCAGCGTGATGGACTGAGGAGGGTTCAGCAGAGCCCATCGCATGGTTCGGGTCAGCCCCAAGAGCAGGCAGGACTCAACGTGCCAAAATTTGCACCACTGAACACAGCACAGCCTGCGGCCCCGCCTCAGCAGGGGCTGAACCCACTGGTAAAATAAACATCGACTTCTTTTTATTTTTTCTAAACGGTCTCAGAGCTCTCCTTGCAGTAGCTGAAGCTGTTCCATACCCTCCTGAGCATCTCCCTCCGGTCCAAGCCATCAGCGGAGGCTGTGGTGTGCGCTCCCCACGGCCACCCCAAATGCTTGGAAGGAAGCACCAACCAGGGAGGCAGGATTTGGCCCTTCCAGGTATTTTTTTTCTCCCCACTCTGGCTGCAGGAGGGGCACCCAGGCTGATCCTGGTGGGCTTTCACGGAAATAATTTCCCTGCGCTGGGGATGGAGCGCACCCAGCCCCGTGCTTCCAGCTGTCGGGACCATGGGGGCTATTTTTTATCCCCGTTTTCCTGAAAAGCCACTTCAGCGCTGCTCAGGGAGCGCTGAGGAACATCAAACATCGTTCCCCCCCCCCGGGGGAGAAACCTACCCCAGGGCACTGGGATTTACAGCCAGCCCCTGCGTGGAGCCGGGCGAGGCAGAGCCTCGCACGCATTCTTGGCACGAGGCTGCGGGTCCCCGCTGCGAGGCAGAGAGGGGAAAAAAAGTCGGTTCCACCCCGAAGAGCTGTGGAAAAGCAGCTGCTCACCGTGGAAGCGAGCGCGAGCCCCGGCCGGTGCCAGGGCTGGCAGCGTGCGAGGCCAAGGGGTGACATCAGGGAACGTGGGGACACTGCCTGCGCCTGGGCGGGCAGGGAGAGCCCCCCCCTTGGTGCAGGCAGGAGGAAGATTTTGGGTCCCAGCGGCAAACGGGAGTTCCCAAAGGGGGTCTTGTGCTGAGCCCAGCCCCATACCCTCACCCCACAGCCTCTGCAGTGGGTTTAAACCCCCCCTGTAAGCCCCCAGGGTTGCTCCTGCTGGGAGTGGGGCTGGCTGCAGGCAGGGTGCTGGAGGAGGCTTCCTTGGGGCATCACAGCCAGCAGGATGAAGGATGGGCACCTCCCTGCTGCTTCTTCCACCTTTTTAACCAAAACCTGCGATTCTGAGCAGCCGAGGTGAGCAGCACCAGGCAGCCCCCTCCTGCCCCACAGCAGCTCCCCAAGCTGGGTGCACCCCGGGCAGGCACCTCTTGCTGCAGCCGGGACCCTCCTCAGAGCACCCATCCCTCCTCCCCAAACCCTACAACTGGTCCCCAGCAGGAGCAGCAGGAGCTGGGACCTGCCCCAAACCAACCCCCCGCTGCCTCCAGCCCTCTCCCAGCTCCCGTCCCGTCCCTGTGCCGCCCGGGGCCCTATTGACAAAAGCTGCATTCAGCTCTCGGCGAGCCCACGCTCACTTTTTCCAGTCAGTTTTTCCCCAGGAGTTGGCCGAGGACCCGGCCCTTCCCTGCGTGAGCGGCCGGGGCCCGGTGCCACGGGAGAAGCGCGGGGCGGCCGAGAGCCGGCTCGATTTAAAACATTTAATGCAAAGATGTTTGGACAAAAGTCCCGTCGTCGTTTCCAGCCGGGGCTGGAGATGCGCGTTGCCCTCGCCCTTAAAAACACAACAAGGCCCCGGAGAGCCAAAACAGCAATTGGGGACTTCTCCTCTCGCTCCTTTCCTCCTCGTCACCCTCTCTCCCCCTGCCTCCAACCCCAACACCGGTCCCTGGGGGGAAGCTCCTGCCTCGAGCCTTCAGGAGAAGGACCAGGACAGGTCAGAAACTCCTCGTCACCACCCCAGGACTGCCTGCCTTCACCTTGGGGTCAACTACAGCCCCCCGGGGACCCTGGCAAAGGAACTAGTTACAATTAATGCCCGCTCTCCTCTTCCTCAACCACCCCCGGGGCTCGCTACACCTACGGAGGTGATTACACAGGGGAAAAGCCCGGACCCTTATCGGGCTCAGAGCGCTTCAGCCTCCTTGGCCACCTTGGTGAGCCTCTCCACCACGAGCCCGAGCTCCTTGTTCTTGTCCAGCTTGATGTAGGTGTCCGTCCTGATGGCGTGGATCCCCACCCAGTCGGGCAGCAGCTCGGCGAAGAGGCGCAGGTGCTTCTCCATCTCTCCTACACAGGAGGGGGAAAGCAAAGCAGCCGGCTGAGATCTCCGCACCCCATCCCACCCCAAACCAACCCCCCCGGGAACCATCCCGCAGCCCCGGTGCGCTCCCCGTTTCCTACCCGCCGTCATCTGCGTGGGGAAGCTCTCGGCCATGCGGGCGCACGCCACCTCCAGGGGCAGCGCCGGCTTCTTCTCGGCCACGAAAACGTTGCGCAGGACGCGGGCCATGGCCGGCAGCCTCCCCAGCAGGGCCAGCCGCTCCTCCTGCCCCGCGTCCCGGGTCATCAGCGCCTGCAGCCTCCTCGCCTCCTTGGCACGGATCTTGGGGGAGGAGGGGAGAGAAGGGAGGAGAAGGGGGTCACAGGTGCAGGCAGGACCCCTCCGGCCACGTTTTGGGGCCAGGATGGAATTACTCACCCGCTCCAGCAGCTCCTGGGACACCCCCTTCAGCGCGCTGGAGGTGCTGGCAGGGGACGGTGCTTTGGAAACCACCGGTTCCCCCGCACCGGCTTCAGCGGTTCTCAGGGCCAGGTTGGCAAGAGCTTTTTCCATCTGCTCATGTGGAAGAGGGAGGAGGAGTTGGGTTGCAGCTGGGAGGAAGGAGAAGTTTCCCCTCCGCCGCCCCCACCTCCAGGGGCCACCCTGCAGCAGCCCGGCACCCCCCCCACACCCCTTTGACCCATCCAGGGGGACAGTTTGGTGTCCTCCATCTCCTCTCCCAGCCCAAATCAGCTCCTCCAGCCCCAAAACAGCCCCAAGGTGGTGATATCCAAGCTGGGCTCCCCCCTGCCTCCATCTTCCAGCTCTCCAAGGCAACCCTTCCCCACTCCTACCCATTAACATCCTCCCAGAGGAACCAGTTTGGGGTCTGGGACCCCCCCCAAAAAGGCAGCAGTTGGAGCCAGACCCCATCCCCGCTCACCTTGGGGATCATCATGCCCCGAGCTGTGCTCAGCAGCTCCTGGGCCGTGGTGATCCTCTCCTCCTGCGGTGGCCGCGGCAGCTCCACGGGGCTGATGTCCGGCACCTCGTCCACGTTGAAGCGGGGATGCCAGCGGGTCAGCTTGTCCTCGGGCACCACCATGGGGGGCGTCAGGCCGGCCAGGAACGCCTGGAGAGGGGGGCAAGAACGGCATCACTGCACCCACGGGCTCGTGGCCACGCCGTGCTCCCAGGAGAAACCCCAGGATTTTCCCTATTCTTCATCCCACAACACTGCCTGCCCGCCACGAGCACCCACAGAGCCCACGGCCCCATAACATCCTTCATTTTGGGTGCCACCCCAATGCTGTGGGTAGCACCCAGAGCCCCCCCGAGGCAGAAGGAGCAGGGGCTCACCGCGTGGTGCTGCTTGACGATGTTCACCAGGCTGCGGTTGAATTCCCTCCGGCGCTCCAGCAGGCGCGACGCCGAGAGGTGCGGGCGGCCGCACAGCTTCTCGTCTGCCAGGAAGAGGGGAAAGCATCACCTGCAGCGCGCCCCCAAAAGCGTTTTCCAGCTCCAGCTCCTCGGTGGAGGGAGCACAGAGCGCTCCGGACACCCGCAGCTCCCCCCCCGGACCCACCTTCCCCCAGCACGGGCTCCAGCGTGAGCTGGTAGTCGGACTTCTTAATGCCGCTGCCGAAGGTGGGGATGTTCTTCTCCTGGCGCAGCCGGTACGAGGTGGGGTACACCGCCTTGATCTGGCCCACGTGCCGCTCCTCAAACTGCCTGCAACGGCAGCAGGGAGCTCAGAAACCCCAAGGATGACACCAGGGAGCTCCGAAAGCCCAAGAGATGACACCAGGGAGCTCCAAAACCCCAAGGGACGACACCAGGGAGCTCCGAAACCCCAAGAGATGACACCAGGGAGCTCCAAAACCCCAAGGGACGATGCCAAGAAGCTCCAAAACCCCAAGGGACGACACCAGGGAGCTCCAAAACCCCAAGGGACGACACCAGGGAGCTCCGAAACCCCAAGAGATGACACCAGGGAGCTCCAAAACCCCAAGGGACGATGCCAAGAAGCTCCAAAACCCCAAGGGACGACACCAGGGAGCTCCAAAACCCCAAGGGACGACACCAGGGAGCTCCAAAACCCCAAGGGACGACACCAGGGAGCTCCAAAACCCCAAGGGACGACACCAGGGAGCTCCAAAACCCCAAGGGACGACACCAGGGAGCTCCAAAACCCCAAGGGACGACACCAGGGAGCTCCAAAACCCCAAGGGACGACACCAGGGAGCTCCAAAACCCCAAGGGACGACACCAGGGAGCTCCAAAACCCCAAGGGACGACACCAGGGAGCTCCAAAACCCCAAGGGACGACACCAGGGAGCTCCAAAACCCCAAGGGACGACACCAGGGAGCTCCAAAACCCCAAGGGACGACACCAGGGAGCTCCAAAACCCCAAGGGACGACACCAGGGAACCAGCCCCAGCACCTAAAGCTGGGAGCCCCAAAAAAAACATCAAGACGCTCTCCAACTCACTTGCGCATCATGTCCTGCACCCCCTGCTTGACCTTGGCGAAGGTGATGGTCTCGGCGCGGTTGAAGAGCATCCCGGCGATGGTGTCCACGCTGCGGAACATCTCGGCCAGCACCTTGTACTTGTAGGGCAGCGTGAGCCCCGGCGGCTGGTCCTGAGCGAGGGCGTGGAACCGCTGGTACGCGGGGAGCTTCTGGCCCCTAGGGGAGGAGGAGAGGTGTCAGGGCACCCCGCTCTGAGCAGGCGCAGGGAATGGGGCACGGGGACAGCCCCGAGCACGCACGGGGGGGACTGAGACCCCCTGGGATGGGACTGGGGTCTTGGAGAGCACCCCGCTGCCAGCAGGGCTGAGCTCGGAGCCGTGCGCCCACCCCGGTTGGGGCAGGTCCCCTCTGATCCCGTTGTCTGAGCACCCCAACGTGGGTCACAGCCTGCCCTGTGCGCCCTGGGGACGGGGTTTGGTGGTGGGGAAACATTTTTTGTGCTTTTTTTTTCCCCCAAAAGCCTCTCCTCACCCATCTCCTGCTGCTGCCGGAGCTGTTGTCTCCTGTGCCTGTGCTCCGCTCGCCGCCGCCTTGTCGCGGAGCCGCAGCTCCAGGCCCCGCAGGGTCTCCAGGCGGCCCCGCAGCTCAGCACCGGCCCCGGCGGGGATGGGAGGCAGCTGGGACGGGGCCTTCATCTTCATCTTCATCCTCTGCAGGCGGCTCCGCAGCGCGGCCAGGTCCTCCTGGGGGTGTGGGAACGGGGTCAGGACGGGCTGGGAAGGGGGCAGGGGACGGACAGGGACCCTGAACCCACCCACCCCATAACCACCCCCATCCCAATCCCAATCCCAATCCCAATCCCAATCCCAGTACCGGCTCCATGCGCGGGGCTTTCCGTGGCACGGCTCCACCGTCCTCTTGCTCCCGGTTGGGGGATCGCGTCCTGCCCACCGGGGGGGGCTCAGCCGGGGGGGGGCTGGCAACCTGCGGGACACCGGGGCTGCGTTAGGGACCGTGCAGGGAACCCCCCCGGGACCCCCCAGCCTCACACGGGGGGTGCCGTGGGGGCACACCGGGGGTGCTGCCACCCCCTTCCCGTGTCCCCCCGTACCGCAGGCAGCTCCAGCCTCTTCCGTGCCGATTTCCCCCCGCGTTCCCCGGTGCCGGTCCCGGTCCCGTTCCCGGTTCCCTGCTCCGCTTCCATCTCCCGACGGCTCCGTTTCCTGCCCGCCAGCCCCGGCACGGCCGGGACAGCGCCGCGGGACGGGGTGCGGGGCGATGCAGGCAGCGGCGGGGGGGCTCCATCCTCTGCCTCCCGGTGCACCGGGGCTCCCCCGGGGGCTGCCTTCAACCGGGAGCCGCCGCCGCGCTTGGCTGGGACGGTGGCGGCCGCCTTGGCACGGCCGAAGAAGTCGGTGAGGCGGAGCTGCGCCATGGCTCCGGTGCCGCTCCCGGTGCCGCTCCCGGTGTCCCGCTCCCGCTCTCCCGGTGCCGGCGGCGCGCGCGCGCCAAATCCGCCGCTCTTGGCGGGAACCCGCGCGCGGCCGCGGCTCCGCCCCCCCCCCTCCTCCCAAGCGGGTCACGTGGGGCGGAATTGGCGCCACGGGGCTCTTAAAGGCGCCGCGCTCCCCGCGCTCCGCAGGGGCTCCACGTGGGTGGGTGGGGAGGGGGCTCGGCGCTGCGCAGCGCGTGTGGGGTCGCGGGGGGCTGCCCGCTCGCAGCCCCTATAGGGTGGAGGTGCCCAGGGCGCTGGGTTTTGGCCGTGGGGACCCCCCCCAGGGGTGCTGCCACCGCTGCAGGGGTGGGTGCTGAGCTGGGTGCAGCAGGGGTGCGTGCCATGGGGCGCAGCGCATGGCGAGGGTCTTGCCCCAAAATAGGGCAGGGGGCCCTCAGCCTCGTTCCTTCCCCAAAACTCATAGGGAACCAGCCTGTAAAAGCTGCTGCTGCTTGGTGGCTGCGCCCCATAAGCAGCCCTTGGTGCAGAGGCTGGCTGCGGGGTCCCCATCTGCATGGATGGGAATTAATTATGGCACTGCCCGGACACGGAGCAGCGTGCGCGCCCGGAAAGCTCCTTGCCGGGCACTCAGGGCCGTGCCCGCAGCTCATTACGGGGCCGCTCTGCTCTCAGCACGGCTCTTAGCACCACGAGCCAGGCCGGCAAAGTGGAGCGGGGCCGGATTCGGCTGCGCGAGGCAGGGCTCAGGGGTGCCGTTCCCTGCGCCCATTTACTCCCGCAGCCTCCGCTCGGGGTGCTCGGGGCTGGGAGCAGGGGGCTGGGGTGGGCACCGTGCGCCGCCCCTTCCAGGATCTGCTGCGGGTTTGGGGACGCAGCCTGGGGCTCGTGCAGCGCTGGTCTCCAGTGCCATGGCCGTGAGATTTACAGCCTCGTGGTTTGGTGCTCACGAGGGTTTTATTTGTATGAGTGAATTTTTCTGGGTGCCAGCCTCAGAGGTGGCTCAGGTGCCTGCAGCCCACCCCAGCTCCCACACGGGGCTGTGCCCACGCCGAACCCATTTAGGGGGGTCCTTGGCTCTGTGCTGCACATGGTTTGGGGGCTGTAGTGATGTCCATATGGACAGGGCTCCTGTGGCAGTGGAAAGAGCCCCAGGGGAGCCCGGGATGGAGAGTGGAGCCCACCGAGGCAGGGAGCGGGTCGGCAGGGAGCCAGCTGGATGCCCGGCCATCGAGCGAGCGCATTCGGAAAACAGAGGCGGCGAAGCCAAAGAATGCAGAGAATTTTACGGGCTGATGCTTCCTGCTCCGGGCAGCTTCCAGCACTGCCTGGGTGCCGCGGTGCTGCCCTCGTAGCTGGGTGCGATGGTGGGACACGGGACGGGGCACCCGGCCCCACGGGGACACGGCTGCTCGGGGGTCCCGGGGGCTCCTGCCCCAGCTCCAGGACCCTGCACGGGCATTCCCAAACCCCTGTGCAAGTCGTTCAGCCTCAAGAATCCCTGATCGCACATTTTTTTTTATTATCATTACCCCGAGGAGCAAACGGGAGCCGCGTCTTTTTGCCGTTTTCACCCTTTTCTTGCAATTTCCCCGCTGCCAACGCCCCCCTACCCGAGGGCTGCCTGCGGGGCTGAGCCCGGCCAACTCGTGCCAGCGATGTCCGGGGGCTGCAGTGCCCACGGGCGGCGCTAGGCGGAGCGGGACCGGGCCGAGCCGTGCCGGGCCGAGCCGTGCCGTGCCGGGCCAGCCCGCCGAGGGGGCCGGGCGGCGCCGCTTTATAAAGGCGGCGGGCGCGGGGCGGGGGAAGCGCGGCCGCTCGCAGCGCTCCGGGACCGGCCACCGGGGCCTTGCCCAGCCCCGGCGGGGCGTGAACGGCACGGAACGGCACGGCTCGGCCCGGCACGGCTCGGCTCGGCACGGCATGGGCCGTCCCGCAGCCCCCTGAAGCCATGGAGCGGCGGGCGCTGTGCGCGGGGCTCTACTGGCTGCTGCTGCCGCTCGCCCTGCTCGCCGGTGAGTGCACGTGCGCCGCCCTCCGCGCTTCATATTTTTTTGGGGAGGGGGGTCCCCAGCTGATGGGGGGTGCCCCGATAAAGGGGGAGCTCCGGGGGGGGTCCCTGTCCCGGCTGGGTGCCGCGCGGGGGCTGCGCTGTGCCTGGAGGTGCGCTCCCCCCCGAGGGGTGCATGGTTTGGGGGGGGCGGGTGGTGGTGCCCCCCCTTTGCCCCTCGTTTTAACCCCCTCCGGTGCGGTTCCCACGAGAAGCCCCCGGGTGAAGCGGGGCCGGGACGCTCCGGGGTTGGGTTGGGTTTGGGGGGGGTGGGCAGCACCTCGGGGTCCCCTCGGAGCGGGGGGGAGCCCCGATCCCCTTCCCCACAACTTTTTTCCCCCCCCCCCTTCGGTACTCCAAGAGCCGCGCTCGGCTCCGCGCAGCCCCGGGGGCGCGCCCGCTGCTGCCGGCCCGGGGAGGGGGGGGGGGGGGGCGGAGGTTGGAGCGGCCTCCGCGGAGGGGCGAGGATGGAACCGGGCACCGGGGACCCCCCCCGTGTACCCCCCTTCCTTATGCATCCCCCCGTGGGTTTGGCAAAAGCCGGGACCTTTTGGCAGGGCGGGGGCCGGGAGCGCCACCGCCCCCCTCCAGGGCCGGGCAGGGGGCGCGCACCTCGGCTGCAGCCCCCGGTAGTGCGGAGCCGGGAGCCGCCTGGCTGCTGGCCTGGAAAATGCCCGTGTGCCGGGGGCTCTCCCCGGGCAAAAATCGTCCCTTTGAACCTGGGAAGCGTCTTCGGGGCTCTCCGTTTACCTTCACGTAGGCGCAAAGGAAAAAAGAAAAACCTCGCCGGGCTCCGTAAACAGGATTGTGCCACGGCCTCCTGGTGCCCGGCCGCGGGCTCGTGCCACCCGGAGAGCTGCGAGGAGCTTTTTGGGGGTGTCACCCGCTGCGGGGACCCCGGGACGTGTGTCCCACCGGGGTCACCTGCAGCCGAGCAGCTCCCGTCCCATCCCGGCTGCGTTTTGGGGAGCCCGGTGAGGGCGCACGGGGTCTCGCCGTGCCTCCAGGGGAGGCAGCCCAAATGGGGCGAGCCTCGCTGGCAGAGGAAGTCGGCGAGCGTTGAAAAAAGCTTCTGTATTTGCTCTCCCTTGCGAGTGACTCAGTGCATCGTGCAGGATGTGAGGAGGTTAATTATAACCCTGCCTGCAAACCGGGCTGGGAAGGTGGCCGGGCGCTGCTTGCACAAGGCCCTTCCAGCCGGGCGCATCCCCGGGGGGGGTGACACGTGTCCTCTTGGGTGCCACCCCGGCGCCGATGGCCCTCGTGCCCTGCTTCTGCTGCTTCTGCCCCGTGCTTGTCGCCCTGCTCCCTCGTGGCACGCCGCACCGGGGCCGGCCAGCTCCTGCAGCCACCGGGGGGGCATGGCACGGCGTTCCCTCTGCCGCACGCTCCGGAGGGGGGCTCGGTTAAATTTGGGGCCCCGCTCGGGCAGCGGCTGTCCTAGGAGATGAAACCCGCCCTGCTCGAGGCGCGAGTGACTCAGCGGGCGCCGGGGAAGTGGCCGTGTCCCAACGGGTCCCGTGCCGCAGGGGAAACTGAGGCACGGGGCTGGGGCTGCTGCCCCCCGGCTGGGAGGAGAGCCCGGAGGCTGACCTGCCTCCGGCCCTGCTGCCTTCCTTCCCCTGCAATTAGGCTTTTCCCCAGCGTCCGGAGGATGTTTGCTGGCGGCTCCCAGCCAGCTCCGTGCGGGTGGAGGCGCCGGAGCTGGGCCCCCGCGGCACGGCTCGGGGCACCCCCCAGCTTCCCACGGCCCCCACCTCGCTCCCAGCTGTGCCTTGGGCCAAATCCTGCGCGGCGTGGGGACGCAATAAACCTCAGCTCCATCCTGCCTGGCTGGGGTGGGTGGGGGGCACAGCCTGCTGCCCCCCCTCGCCATTTATCCGGCTGGTGCTGCAGCGCTCACTGTGCCGGTGGGCCCTGAGGCACCTAGGGAGCACGTCCCTGGGGGTGTCCCCCAAAAATTGGGGGTGCTGGGCTGGGGTGAGGCGAGGACACGGCCCCTCCTGCCCAGCTGAGCCCCCCCCCATACCCAGCACGGGGTTTTGGGGGTCCTGGTGCTGCAGGGAGCCGGTGCCCAGCTGGGCGCGTGGGCTGCAGCCAGCTGCCTCCTGTGGTCAGGTGCTTTTTTTAAATGAGGGGAAATAAAGGGAAGAGAAAAAAAAAAGTAAAAAAAACACACACACAGGAAAAAAAAAATGCCACCGATGTCTCCAAGAGCAATAACTCCATTTCCTCCCAAGGGCAGGCCGGGGGCTGGGCTGCGCAGGGGCTGGCGCGGAGCCTGTGCGGTGCCCGCGCTGCCCTGCGGCTGTGGGGTGCTTTGGGGGCTCCCGGGACCCCCCCACGCAGCCCCGTGGGGAGCAGCATTGGGGCCTGCTGGTGTCCCAGCTGGGCTGGGTTTGCAGGGGGTTGGTGGTCCTGGGGAGCTGGGCACGGTGGGGTTAACCCATGGGGTCCTCACCGTCCCCCCTCCCCAAAGGTCTTGGGATGCCCTAAAACATTTGGGATCCCCGTGGGGGCTGGGTGAGGGTGGGGGGTGTTGTTTTGGCTCCGGCATTGCCCTGTGGCATGAGCCACGCGTGGAAAATGTTACGGTGGCTCCAGAACCCCCCCCCCGTGCCATGGCAGCAGGGATTTGGGGGTCCCCGTTTACAAGTGGGGTGCAACCATGAGAGCAGCGCAGGTGTCCTGGTGCTGAGCACGTGGCTCTGGGGCCCCCAGGACGGCTCCGTCCCCATCCCCTGCAGCCCTGCTGCTGCGAGACGTGTTTGGGGGGGATGAGGGGCATGATTTTGGGGGCACCCTGCCTGTGTAGGGGGACAGATGGCACTGGGGGACCAGCGCAGCACCACAGCTGCCTGCTTAACCTCTCTGCTCTTTCTTCCTTCCGTGCAGATAAGGATTTGGGGCTGGAGGACCTCACTGTTTGTCCAGCAGCACTGTGGCGTCGTCAGGGCCGGCCCCATAACCCCGGGCACGGGGCTGGCATCGGGCACCCACCCCGCTGGTGCTGCGCTCCCCGTGCCGCTGCGTCCCGGGGCAGCTCCCGCAGCATCCCCGGGGAGCGGGGCCGGCCTCGGCCGCTGCGCTGGCAGGACTGGGAGCTGCTTTCCACACAAACAGGATGCAGAGGGTGAAACAGCCGGGCTGGTCCCTCTTCCCGGAAAGAGGAGCCGGGGTTAGGAGGGATGGGGCCAGGAACGGGAACGTGCCCGCGGCCGGTTCTCAGCAGGACGGGGCCGTGGGGGCACGGGGAGCCGTGCGCCCGGGGGCGTCCCTCGTTCTGCAGCTGGTTTGCTGGGTGCGAGGTGACACCCTGGGGACACCGTCCTGACCCCAAGGGTGCCCGTGGGGTGGGATCTGGCTGCGGGACACGGGGCTCAGTGGGGTCAGGGGAGCACAGCAGGGCGCGCAGGGAGGTCAGGAGTTTGGTTAATTAATCCTGGGTGGCCACGGGTCCCCGCAGAGAGCTGGTGGCTGCGTCGTGCCAAGCTGTGTGTGGCCGTAGTGCGTGGTCATGGGGGGGTCTCCATCGCTGGGGGGGTCCGGGGAGCCCCCTTGCCATGCGGCTGGGGATGTCTCCTTCCCAACTGAGCCCCTTCGACCCCTCCTGCTCTCCCCAAATGCCTCCCTGCTGCTGAAACCCGCTGCTGCTGCAGCCCCCCACATGGAGATCCCCTCCCTGGGGGTCCCCCGGGACCGATCCAGCCCGGGAGGGCCCCCAGGAGACCCCCAGGGGCGGCTGAAGGCCGGCGTGCATCGCGCCCAGCTCCCCGGAGCTGGGATTTCTCTCCTCCTGGCACATTCCTGCTGTTAACACTGCGAGTGCTCCCGGCTGCCAGCTCCAGCCACCGTGACGGATCGGCAGCGTGGGAGCAGGGCTGGCTGCTCCCGCGTCCCCCGGGGAGGGGGGGGATGCTCGGGAAGAGAGGGCTGGGACCACGGAGCCAGCGTAACCCAGCTGGGGGGTGCTCAGCCAAGCCAGATCCTGCCCCCCAGAGCCAAAACCCCATGGGCAGTGGGTGCTGGGGAGCAGTGGGTGCCGTGCCCTGCACCCGGCGGGCTCCTCGCAGCGGGGAGGAGCAGGCTCGGTGCAGGAGCGGCCGTCCCGGTGCCGCGGGGCAGCTCGCCCTTGGCTCTCCCTGCTCTGCTCAACTGGTTTTTCCCCCCTCGCCGGCACTTTCCCCCGCACCGTCAGCACCGCAGAGAACCGGTTTCCTCCTCCGACAGGGCTGGGAGCCACCCCGGTCCCATGGGAGCCACCCCGGTCCCATGGGAGCCACCCCGGCCACCCCACGGCGCCGGCTGGGTCCTGGCTGCTCCCCTGGCATTTGCTGGGTGCTTTTTTGTGCCATCCCTTCCCGGCGCTGCAGGTGACCCCAAATCCCTGCCACCACCACGGCCAGCCCAGGAGGGATGTCCCAAGCCAGGGCTGGGATGGGATCTGGGGATATTCCCCCCCCCAGGGACTGCTCAGGGTGGGTGCGCAGCGGGCGCAGCCCCGCTCGGGGTCGATCCCCGGCCTGGGGAGGGGGCTGCCTGCCCCCCACGTCAGCCCGAGCGGCAGCTCGCTCCCCGCCAGGCCAGCTCCTCTCGGCCCCATCGCCCGCTGGCGCGGGAAGAGGAATATTTGCTCCATGAGATCATGGCTTGCGAGACGCAGCGAGCAACCCTCGGCGTGCGGGGAGGTGACGCGCGCCGGGGTCACCGCCGAGAGGCGGCTGGTGGGACGCGGGGTTCCCCCCCCCGGGCACGGGGACAGGAGCCCACCCCGCGCCCCACAACCCTGCCCGGGGGCTGCTGGAGCCCCCTGGGATCTTGGGGGGCTGGTGGAGACCCTGCGTCACCCCCAGACGGGGTGGTGGGGAGGCTCCCGCACCGCTGCAGGATGCGCCGTCCCATTGAAACCTCGTAAACACAGGAAGGGCCGTGCCTGGCTCGCGGTGCGCAGCACGTCCCCTGGCACCCAGCCCGCCCCCCTGCATCCCCAAGGGACCCTATACCCACAGCGGGGTCCCCCCCGGGGCTGCCCCAAAGCGGGGACGTGTCCCTCGGGTTTGGAGGGGAGGGGACAGGGATGCCTTGGGATGCCCCCATAACATCGTTCCTGGCCAACGGGGGCTTGGGGGGCGTCCTGCAGCCGCTGTTCCCATCACCGTGGCCTCGTGGCAGCTCCTGTACCGGGATTGCTGCATCCCCAATTCGGGGTGGAGCTGCCTCGGGGTGTCCCCAGCCTGCGCTCCCCGTCCCTGGGGGTGGCAGCTCCGTGGGGCGCTGGCTCAGGTGCGGGGTTGGGGCCGGCCCCAGTCCCTCCCCAGCTCCTCCGATGGCTTCACGCCTGCAAGCAGGCTGTAATTTGGGTCTAAAAATAAGCCAGGGGGAAGGCGGAGAGCTGCTGGCGTGCCCGGAGCGGGGCCGGGCGCAGGTGAGGGGCTGTGGGTGGGGGTCCCAACCCGGCCGTGCCACCCCCGCCAAACTCAGCACCATCCTGCGTGGAAATGCGGCGGGTTTTCACATCGTTTTTGCGTCCCCATCACCTCAATCTCTAGGACTGCCCTTTGTTTCGGCCTCCCTGTCCTTTTTGGGGTGTCGGGGCAATGCCGCAGAGCATCCCGGGGATGCGAGGGGGGGGTCCTCGTGGGGTGGGGAGCCCCGGGTGCTGTCCCCGTGCCTCTAACCCTGCCCGTGCCTCTGTCCCCAGCCTGCCTGTTCCGCTTCAACGTCCTGTCCCTGGTGTACCTGCTCTACCTCCTGCTCCTGCCCTGGTTCCCGGGGCCCGCCGACCGCGCCGTCTCAGGTGAGGGCACCACAACTGGGGCTCGGGCAGGGGGTTTTGGGGCTATTTTTAAGGGGCAGGAGGGGGAGCTGCCCTCCAGCAGGTACCTGCCCTCATCCCTCTGTGGTTTCCCCTGGGCCGGGCGGCTCCGTGCGGCAGCCTCGTCCCGTTAATTATAGCCCAGTGCGGCTATTAATAGGCCTCCCGCTACGGAGTGGCCAATTTTGAGCCCCGGCCCGATTAACCAGAAACCTCAGGGCTGTGCCAGGCGGGCAGGGACGCACAGCACCCAGCCCTAAGCCCTGTTCCCAGGTGGAAACGAGGGGTGCGTCCCCCTCGGTGGGCGCAGGGGACGCCTTCCCCCCCCATGGCAGGCACCCGGAGGTGCCGTGCCTGTAGCCCTGCTGGCTCCCTGCCCTTCAGGCTGAAAGGTGGCCCTGGCTAAAAGCTCTGCCCTCTGAATATTTCATGGCTTTCCACGGCCTCCGAGCCCGGGAGCTGCTGAGCAGCAGCACGGTGGTTTATAGGAAAAAAACAAGCCAAGGGAGAGCTTGGCACGCGGCTGCAGGGTGGCCGTGGGCTCTGCGCTGCCCTTCCAGCGGCCAGGAAAAGCGCACGGGGTGGTGCCTGCTCCCCCTGCGGGATGGGATGGGATGGGATGGGATGGGAGGGGATGGGATGGGATGGGATGGGATGGGATGGGATGGGATGGGATGGGTGCAGGAGCCCGGGGCGCGCCGCACCCCGGTGCCGGGGAAGCGCCTCGTGCCACTGGGGCATCTGGGGCAAGGAGAGGGAACATGGCCCTGGGGTCCCAGCTCCCTGCATCACCCCGTGCCTCAGTTTCTCCAGGATTTCAGCAGGCAGGATGCTCCTGGGGAGGCTGTGCGGGGTGCAGGGTGAGAGCTGGCATCGCTGGCATCGCTGGCACGGCGGCAGCGCGCCCTTCCCAGCTCCGGGGGCGCTTCCCGGGGGTGCTGAGGGTGCTGGCAGCACCCGGGGTGGTGGGTGATGGAGCACCCGTGTCTCCCAGGTCACACCGGCCGCCTCCTCAAAGCTCTCCTGGGAACCAGCATCCTCTTCCTCCTCGCCCACTTCGTTTTCCAGATATGCCTCTACACGCTGCCCGCCCTGCTGGGGCCCAGCAGTGAGTACCCGTGGGTGCCGGGGGGTGCCCGTGCCTCCCCCCCTGCTCCTGCCACCCTGTGCTTGCAAGGGAGCCCCCGGAGGGGGTGACAGGGGGCAGGATCCCACCCTGCTGGGTGCTAAGGGGCTGCTGAGACCTGGTGGTTCTCTGGGTGCTGTGGGGCAGCGTGGCCCCCGGTGTGGGGCGGTCTCCTCGTGGGGGGCTGGTGCCAATCTCAACGCCTTTGTGGTTCCCTGCAGACAGCAGCTGGGAGGTCCTCGCCCAGCACATCGGGGTCACCAGGTAAGGGTTTCCCTGGTGCCGGGGAGGGGGCGGTGACGTGGTCGCTGCTAAGGGGACCCCCCCTGAACCCTCCCCTGTGCCCGTCTCTTCCCCCAGGCTGGACTTGGACGACCTCCCCAACTCGGTGCGCCTCGTGGCGCCCGACGTCGGCATCCTGCTGGTCTCGTCCCTCTGCCTCTGCCTGTGCCGCCGCCTCGTCCCCAAGGCCACCGCTGCCACCCGCGGCCGGCCACCGGAGTCCCTGGAGCCCCTTGAGCGGGTGAGCGTGACGCCAGTGCCCCCGGCAGCATCCCTCCTGCCACGTCCCGCCAGCCGGTCCCTGGGGATACAGTCCCGTGGGACACGTGGGATGCTCCTGGGGACCCGGGTTTCGGGTTGGGGTTGCAGCCCGGGAGGGGACTTTTGGCTGTGAGTGGTCGGGGACGGACCTCAGCAATGCCCCGGGTCGTCCCCTGCGCCTCCCCCTCCCCGGGGCCGGGGTGACTCAGCGGCGGAGGAGTGCCCGTGTTTGCTCCCGCGTTACCATAGGGATCCCACAAACAGCCCGGCCCCACGGAGCTGCTTTCCGTGGGGTGGCCGAGCCCCGGCTGCCCACGGGTGGGGACGGAGCCAGCGGGGTGCAGGGCTCGGGGGCAGAGCCGCCGGGAGCCGTGCCGTGCCGTGACAGTGCCAGCGGGGCACCGGGGCGCCGTGCCCTGTGCGAGCAGCTCCGGTGTCACCCAGGCAGACAGCCCCGTGCTGATGGCACCCCCCAACCCTGCTGGGACCCCACACCAAGGCTCAGCTCCATTTTTGGGGTGAATCCCACTAGTTTAGGGCTGTCCGAACCCACTCCGGCCACGGCCACAGGGCCGGGCTGTAACCAGAGCCCGGGCAGCAGCGAATGCCTTTGCTGTGAGCGCAGGGCCAGCGCGGGAGGCAGCCTGGAAAAAAGCTCAGTGCTGGGAACCTGGGTGCGGGTGCCAAGAAAAACAGCCGTGTTTCGGAGGCGCTTTCCAAACAGCTAATGAGATAAACACGGCCAGGTGCAGGGCCGTGCGCCCGCGCTGCTCCGGGCAGGGCGCCCCCGCGGCCGTGTGCCCCACGCAGCGGGGAAACTGAGGCACGGCGAGCAGCGGGGTGAAATCAGAGGGGATCCAGGCTGAAATCAGAGGGAATCCGGGTCGGGCTGGGGCTCACGCCGTGTTTCCTCTCCTGGCAGGGGGGAGAGGAGGACGTGGAGAGGCGCGGTGGCGCGGCCGAAGGGGACACGCCGCTCAGCGCCCGGCTGCGGGTGACGGCGCACTGGCTGCTGTGGGCAGCCGGGAAGGGGCTGGCCATCCTGCTGCTGGCCTTGGCCGGTGGGTACGGGGCCTGGGGAGGGGGGTGCACGATGGATTTGGGGGTGTCTCGGTGATTCTGCTCGCCGGGGAGGCGCTCGGCTGGAGGACGGAGGCGCACGGGGGTGCTCGGCCGCGCACTGACCGCCCGCGGGGCGCTGCTCCCCAGGGATCACCCTGCCCTCCGCCTCCTCCAGCGTCTACTACCTGCTCTTCGTGGGGCTGTGCACGTGGTGGGCCTGCCACCTCCCGGCCAGCCGCAGGGCTTTCGACACCCTCTGCATCCTCGTCGGCGTCTACGCCGCCGTCCACCTCCTCTGCCTCTACGCCTACCAAGCGCCCTTCGTCCAGGGGGTCTTCCCGCCCCCCACCATCTGGGCACGGTGAGTGGCACACAGGGCCACGGGTCCCCCTGCGTGTCCCTGGCTGCGTGCCCACGTCCCCGGGGATGTTTCACAGCCAGCACGGCTCCTGCTTGGCGCTCAGCCCGCTCCCGGCTGTGGATGGTCCCCGGGGAGGGCGGCTGGAGGCTGCCCCGGTGCCGTGCCAGGGCTGCGCGCGGGGACGGGGACAGCGCCGTCCCCAGGCAGGAGCTAACGCCCCCCACCTCATCCCCGCAGGGTGTTTGGCTTCAAGGACATCATCCTGCACCGCAACGGCTCCCGGCCCAACGCCCTGGTGCTCAACACCAGCCACCCCTGGCCCGTCTACGCCAACCCCGGCATCCTGCTGCTGCTCTACTACACCGTGGCCACGCTGCTGAAGCTGCGCAGGCTGGACGCCAGGGTGAGGGGCTGCGCGTGGCCGTAGGCACCCTGCTGCTCCGGGCAGGGGGTTTTGGGGGGTATGAGGCCGGGGGACGGGGCACGGTCCTGCTCCTGGATGCTGATTCTGGCTCCTTCCCCTCGCAGAGAGCGGCGGTGCCGGCGCAGCCGCCGGTGAGGGAGCTGGTGGAGCTGGAGAGCTGGCCCAAGGACACCGATGGCGTGGCTGAGGACACCAAGGTGGGGCTGGGGAGGCGGTGGGGGCAGCGCCCCGGTGTTCCTGGTGAGAGGGGGAGCCCCGCTCAGCCCTCTCTGCCCCCCCCCCCCAGCCCATGCTGTCCCCCAGCACCGGGAAGCCGGGCAGCGGCACGGAGAACTGCACCGTCCACGTCATGGGGGATGCGACGCCGCCGGGTAAGCCTGGCCCCAACGCCTCCCCCCTCCCTAAGCCTTGCCCTGCTCCCCCCTGCCTGCAGAGGGGCTCAGGGGGGGGCTCACAGCTCCTGCTCCAGGCAGGAAGAGTCCGGCGGAGCGGCTGCCCCTGCAGACACTGTGGCACGTCATCATGAAGCAGAGCTACGTCTGCGCCCTCATTGCCATGATGGTAAGGGCAGGGGGGGCACGGGGGCACCCCCAAACCTTTCACACCTCTCCGGGCAGCCCCGCATGCGAGCGGCCGCGTCCTGCTTCACCCCTCCCAGGTGTGGAGCATCACCTACCACAGCTGGCTGACCTTCGTGCTGCTGCTCTGGTCCTGCCTCATCTGGATCGTGCGGAGCCGGCACCACTTCGCCATGCTGTGCTCGCCCTTCCTGCTGCTCTACGGCGTGGCGCTCTGCAGCCTGCAGTACGTCTGGGGCATGGACCTGGCCCCCGAGCTGCCCACCCGCGTCGGCCTCATGAGCCTGGAGCAGCTGGGGCTGGTGCGCCCCAAATACCCCTGCCTGGACCTGGGGGCTAAGGTAAACCCCTCTGTTCCATCCCCGTCCCCCTCCCCGCGGTGCCCTCCTGTCTCCTCCGCTCACCGCCTGTCCCCGCAGCTCCTGCTCACCCTCACCTTCTGGCTGCTGGTGCGGCAGTTCGTCAAGGAGAAGCTGCTAACGAGGACGTGCCCGGCCACCCCGCTGCTGGAGGTGACCGTTTCGGACATGGGTGAGGGGTCCCTCGGGGACGTTTTGGGGGGGCAGCAGGGGTGTCCCGTTTTCCCCCCCCTAACCCCAAAGCTGAGCACCCCCGGGATGTGCCCGTGCCTTGCAGAGCCCAGCCGGCAGCGGGACGTGCTGAAGGCGCTGGGTGCCCTGGTGAGGGATTTCTACGCCAAGTACTGGATCTGCGTCTGCGCCGGGATGTTCATCGTGGTCAGCTTCGCCGGGCGCCTCGTGGTCTACAAGATCGTCTACATGTTCCTCTTCCTCCTCTGCCTCACCCTCTTCCAGGTCAAGGGGGGACACGGGGAGGCTGTCCCCGGCCCGGTGGCACCGTGCTCACGTCCCTTGTCCCCCCAGGTGTACTACAGCCTGTGGCGCAAGGTGCTGAAGGGCTTCTGGTGGCTGGTGGTGGCGTACACCATGCTGGTGCTCATCGCCGTCTACACCTTCCAGTTCGAGGACTTCCCCATGTACTGGAGGAACCTGACGGGCCTCACCAACCAGCAGTGAGTGCCGGCATCGGGGCGCAGCCAAAAGATGGGGAAACCGAGGCACGGGAGGGTTGGGTTGAACCCCCCAAACCCTTCCGAGGGGCTGCCCGTGCCGCACGGGGGGTGTGCATGGAGGTGTCCCCGAGCTGACCGGGCTGTCCCCTCCCTGGCCAGGCTGGGTGACCTGGGCCTGGAGCAGTTCAGCGTCTCCGAGCTCTTCTCCAGCACCCTCATCCCGGGTTTCTTCCTGCTGGCCTGCATCCTGCAGCTCCACTACTTCCACCGCCCCTTCATGCACATCACCGACCTGGAGCACGTCCCCGCCGCCGAGCCGCGGCCCCGACACATCCCCAGGTAGGGCCCCGCGCACCGGGGTGTCCCCCCCCATGTCCCCCATGTCCCCCGTGTCCCCCGTGTCCCCAGTGCTGAGCCTTTCTACCCACAGACCCGAGGAGCTGCACGGGAGCCGCCTGCTGCGGGGCGCAGCCGTCGCCGAGAGCGCCGGGACCGAGGCGGGCGATTCTGACACCGCCTCGCAGGGTACGGGTTGGGATTGGGGTGTCCTCGGGGACTGGGAGAGGGTGTGGGGTGGGCTGGTGTTCTACAAGCCCAGGAGGGGCCAGGGGATGGGATGGGTTGGGATGGGATGGGGCATACTTGAGCCAAGGAGGATATGGGGATGGATTGGGGTGTCCTTGGAGCCAAGGGGGATATGGGGATTGATTGGGGTGTCTTCGGAGCCAAGGAGGTTATAGGGATGGATTGGGGTGTCCTTGGAGCCAAGGGGGATATGGGGTTGGATTGGGGCATCCCCTGAGCCAAGGAGGATATGGGAATGGACTGGGGTGTCCCCCGAGACGAGGAGGATAAAGGGATGTGTTGGGGTGTCCTCGGAGCCAAGGAGGATATAGGAACGTGTTGGGGTGTCCTTGGAGCCAAGGGGAATATGGGGATGGATTGGGGTGTTCTCAGAATCCAGAAGGAGGATATAGGGATGTTTGGGGACGTCTTCGGAGCCAAGGGGATTATAGGGATGTGTTGGGGTGTCCCCCAAGCCAAGGAGGATATAGAGGTGTGTTGGGGTGTCCTCGGGGCCTGGGAGGGTACTGGGGTGGCTTTATGGCATCCACCAAGCCATGAAGGGACCGGGTGGGCGCAGGGCCATGTTGGGGTGTGCTCCCACCCAGGGATGGGTGCGGGGGTGTCGGTGACTGTCCCCGTGTCCCCGCAGTGCCCACCAAGTGGGGGCTGGTGCTGGAGCGCCTGATCGTGCTGGGCTGGACCTTCTCGGACACGCTGACCCGCGGGCAGGTCTTCGTGGGGCGCCTGCTGGAGCTCCACGTCCTCAAGCTGGTGGCTCTCTACACCGTCTGGGTGGCTCTCCAGGAGGTAGGGGCACCGGGATCCGGGTTTTTGGGGAGTAGAGGGGGGCTCTGCTGGGCACCCCGGGGTGCTGACGGCACCTCCCTGCCCCAGGTGTCGCTGATGAACTTCTTGCTGGTGCTGCTGTGGGCTTTCGCCATGCCCTACTGCCGCTTCCGCCACATGGCCTCGTGCCTCTCCACCGTCTGGACCTGCATCATCATCGTCTGCAAGATGCTCTACCAGCTCAAGATCGTCGATCCCAGCGAGTACTCCAGCAACTGCACCCAGGTGCCGGGGCGCCGGAGGGTTTGGGGGGACCCTTCCCGGCTCCCCAAGGTGGGTGCTGACCCCTGTGTCCGCGCCCTCGCAGCCCCAGCTCAACGGCACCAACCTGAGCCCCGAGGAGCTGGGCAACTCCACGCTGTACCGCGGCCCCGTGGACCCCGCCAACTGGTTCGGCATCCGAAAAGGCTTCCCCAACCTGGGCTACATCCAGGTGGGCTGGGGCGGGGGGCGGAAAAAGGGCAGGGTCCCCTCTCCCCGTCCCCATCCCAAGCACGGCGGAGCTGAGCGCCACCTCGCCCCCTCCCCAGAACCACCTCCTGGTGCTGCTGCTGCTGGTGTTCGAGGCCGTGGTGTACCGGCGCCAGGAGTACTACCGAAAGCAGCACCAGCTGGTGGCCCCCGTCACCGAGACCGTCTTCGAGGACGTGTCCCACGAGCACCTCGACCAGGGCCTGGGCAGCTGCGCCAAGTATTTCG
This sequence comes from Aythya ferina, assembly GCF_964211825.1. NCBI lineage: Eukaryota > Metazoa > Chordata > Aves > Anseriformes > Anatidae > Aythya > Aythya ferina. The sequence goes on from NC_140308.1 coordinate 1,726,753, forward strand.
TCAACTACTTCTACTACAAGTTCGGCTTGGAGGTGGGCGGCGGGGGCACGGGGCACGGGATGGATGCGTTGGGGTATGGGGTGGACGCGTTGGGGTACAGAATGGACACATCAGGGTGCAGGACAGACAGGTGGGGGTACAGGATGGATGTGTGGGGTGCGTGGGGGTACAGGATGGACACGTGGGGTGTGGGACAGGCATGGGGTGGATGTGTGGGGGTATGGGACAGGCACGTGGGGTGCATGGGGGTACAGGATGGATGCATTGGGGTATGGGATGGATGCGTTGGCATATAGAACGGACACGTGGGGGTACAGGATGGATGTGTGGGGTATGTGGGGTGTGGGATGGGCACAGGATGGATGCATCAGGGCACAGGATGGGCATGTGGGGTGCATGGGGGTACGGGACGGACACGCGGGGTACAGGACGGACACGTAGGGCTGAGCTGCCACCCTCCCGCCCTCCAGATCTGCTTCCTGATGACGGTGAACGTGATCGGGCAGCGGATGAACCTCATGGTGATCCTGCACGGCTGCTGGCTCGTCGTCATCCTGACGCGGCGGCGGCGCGCGGCCATCGCCCGCCTCTGGCCCAAATACTGCCTCTTCCTCGTGCTCTTCCTCCTCTACCAGTACCTGCTGTGCGTGGGCATGCCGCCCGCCCTCTGCGTGGGTAAGGGGCGTGCTGGGAGGGGTCCGGGGGATGGAATTTGGGGGTCTCGGGGGAGGGTGGTCACCCCGGTACCCCCCCTCCCCTCTCCGCAGACTACCCGTGGCGCTGGAGCCGGTCGCTGCCCATCAACTCGGCGCTCATCAAGTGGCTCTACCTGCCCGACTTCTTCGTGGCCCCCAAATCCACCAACCTCATCAGTGAGTGCCCCCCGCTGGGGAGGGGGTCAGGGGGGGTCAGGAGGGGCTGTCTGGCCACACCCACCGGTGGGCGGGGCTATAATGTGGGCGGGGCTTTGGGAGGTGCCACGCCCCTCTTGGATAATGCACGGGTCAATGGACACCCAACGGGGGAGGGGCTTGTAGCCATTTGGGGAGGGGCTTGGTTGAGGCCACGCCCCTTTTGTGGGATGGGAGGGGCTTTGCATGACCACACCCATTTGTGGGAGGAGCCTGATGAAAGCCACACCCCTCCAGGAGGAGGGGCTTGAGGTTGACCACACCTCCCTTTTGGGCGCACAATGCGCCCAAATCCACATCCATGAAATGGGACCGCCCAAATTGGGGGGAGGAGCTTTCTGTGACCCCGCCCGTTTATTTATCGAGGGGGCGTGGCCTCTGGAAGCCCCGCCCCCCTTTTGGCTGAGCCGTGTGCCCCGCAGACGACTTCGTGCTGCTGCTGTGCGCGGCGCAGCAGTGGCGGGTGTTCGCGGCCGAGCGCACCGAGGAGTGGCTGCGGGCGGCGGGCGAGAACGCGGACAGGCTGGACCTGGGCAGGGACCCCCACAACCCCACGCCCAACTTCATCCACTGCCGGTGCGTGGGATGGGGGCCCCGAGGGCGGGGATGGGACCCGGCGGCACTGGGACGGGGACTGGGCTGGGACGGGACCCGTGCCACCAGGGTGGTGACACCAGGGTGGTGCCCCCACATTTGGGATGGGAGCACCCCGAGGCTGTGGGGGGACCCTCTGGGGAGATCAAGTAGTCAAGGGCATGCTTGATCACGCATGGATTTTGGGATACCCATGGACTGGGACAAGGCACGTTGTACCCCAAGACTGGTTTGAGATGGGCACCAGGGTACCCAAGGGCTTTGGGACTCCATAACATGATCGGGACCTGCTGGTTTGGTTGGGGGTAGCACCCCAAGCTTTGGGACCCCATAACATGATCGGGACCTGCTGGTTTGGCTGGGGGTAGCACCCCGAGCCCAGGCGGTGCCAATTTTGGTGCTGGGAGGAGGCGGGGACCCTGCCCTGAGCGCCCCATCCCGCAGGTCGTACCTGGACATGGCGAAGGTGGTGGTCTTCCGCTACCTCTTCTGGTTCGTCCTGGTGGTGGTCTTCATCACCGGGGCCACCCGCATCAGCCTCTTTGGCCTCGGCTACCTGCTGGCCTGCTTCTACCTCCTGCTCTTCGGCACTGCCATGCTGCGCAAGCCGGCGCGGGCGCGCCTGGTGCTCTGGGACTGCCTCATCCTCTACAACATCACCGTCATCATCTCCAAAAACATGCTGTCGGTGAGGGCATCGGCCCCGGGGGGGTGCTCCTGGGGTCACCCTGGGTGTCCCCGGGGGTCTGACCCCGTGCCGTGCCCCTTTTCCCGCAGCTCCTCTCCTGCGTCTTCGTGCAGCAGATGCAGAGCAACTTCTGCTGGGTGATCCAGCTCTTCAGCCTGGTCTGCACCGTCAAGGGCTACTACGACCGTGAGCACCGGCACGGGGGGGCGAGTTGGGGGCTGCCCTGCTCTGCGTCGATGGGGTTAGGGGGATTTTTTTGGGGTGCTGCCTTACCTGCTTCCCCCCCACACTTCTCTCTGCTAGCCAAGGAGATGGGCAAGGACCAGGACTGCTCGCTGCCCGTGGAGGAGGCTGGCATCATCTGGGACAGCATCTGCTTCTTCTTCCTCCTGCTCCAGCGCCGCGTCTTCCTCAGCTACTACTTCTTGCACGTCATGCTGGACCTCCAAGCCTCCGCCCTGCAGGCTTCCAGGTGAGCCTGGGGGTTCCCGGGGGTCCCCAGGGGTGCTGGGTGCGGGTGTCCCCCCCCCACCTCACCATCTCCATCCCCGCAGGGGCGTCGCGCTGTTCAAGGCCAGCATCCTGAAGAGCATGCGCTCCCACCGGCAGGCCGAGAAGAAGTCTCTGGCCCAGCTCAAACGGCAGTGAGTGGGTTTTGGGGGGGCACCCGGGAGCCCCCTGCGCCCCCCCCCCAAGCGCCCTGCAGCCCAGCATCGCGCTGGGGTCCCTGGGGCCTTTGGGGAGCTCTGGAGCAGCCTGTGCTGCGCCCCGCAGGATGGAGCGGATCCGAGCCAAGCAGGAGAAATACCACCAGGAGCGGCTGCCCGCCAGTGAGGGCCAGGATGAGGCCAGGCCAGGTGAGACCCTACAGGGGGCGTCCCAAGCCCCCAGCCCCTCCTGCTCCCCCCCCCCGTAGGGGTGGCCTCGACCCATCGGCGACGTTTTGCCCCCCCGGCTTTCCTCGCTGAGCTGGGGGGAGACCAGCGGAGCCTGGTGGAGCGCAGCGGTGAACACCCCCTGTACACGCACAAACAACACCCCCTTACCCAAAAAAACGTCCCCCACGCCGGGACGGCTCGCCCCCCAGCCCCACTCAGCCCCCGCTGCCCTTCCACAGCGCCCGGTGGCCCGGCGGACCCTTCCCGGCAGAGGGAGCGGTGGTGGCGGCCGTGGTTAGACCACGCCACAGGTACTGCCCCGGCACGGGGCGCGGGCAGGGAGCAGCGGTGACGGTGCTTTCGGCGAGGTGACACCCTGCATGCCCCCCCCAGACCCCCACGCTGGGCATTAACCGGGCCGTTTTCTGCTGCTGAGCACTAACGGGGGGCATGGATGTGTGGGGTGCCCGCAGGGCTCGGCGCTGGAGGGACCCCTCTTTGGGGACCTTGGTGTCCCCAGTGGGGATCCTCGGGGGTGTCCGTGGCACCGAGCTGTGCCAGGTGGAGGGGACACGGTGATGGGGGCACCCCGTGACACCCCGTGCCGCCCCGGTAGTGCTGCATTCGGGGGAATATTTCCTCTTCGAGTCGGACAGCGAGGAGGAGGAGGAGGCGGCGGCGGCGGTGCCGGAGGAGCCGCGGCCGGGCAGGCAGAGCGCCTTCCAGGTGGGCATGGCAAGGGGCTGGGGGGGGTCGGCCGTGCCCGCTGGGTGCTGATGGCCCCCTCCCCAAATCAGCTTGCCTACCAGGCCTGGATGACCAACACCAGGACGGCGCTGCGGCAGCAGGAGCGGGAGCAGCAGGAGCTGCTGGGGGATGAGCTCGCTGCAGGTGGGGCTGGCGGACCCCAAAATGGGGCTGGGGGCCACCACGGGGGGGTACGGCTGGTGTTTGATCCTCGGGGTCCTGTAACAGGGCGTCGTCTCAGCGGGGTTCCCAGTGGGTGCGTGTGGATTCTCTGGTGTCTAAGATGGGGTTGGGTGCGAGCTGTGCATCCCCCTTGGTTTTTTAAAGTTGGATGGAGAGGATGGGGGACCAGGAAGCCACAAAAAGAGGTCACAAATAATGTCCCATCCCTTTTCGTGGAGGGGCCCTGACCTGCTGCCTGCCTTGCAGGGGACAGCAGAGGAAGGGAGGAGGCGCTGGAGTCGCCTAGAGAGGCCGAAGGCCAGGAGGAGGAGGAGGAGGAGGAGGAAGGATCTGGTAGGTGCTCAGCAGGACCCTGCCAGCCCTGGTGGGGTGTCTCGGGGGGGTGCTGAGCGGGTGCGAAGCCGCGAGCCCCTCTCTCCTCGCCCCGGCAGAGCGGGGCAACGTGCTGCAGCGGGCGCTGAACACCCTGCGCTTCCTCTGGGTGCTGTGCCAGGCCATGGTGGACGGCCTGACCCAGTGGCTGGACGCCTGCACGCGGGAGCACGCCGACATGTCCACGGTGCTGCGGCTCGAGAGATACGTCCTGACGCGGCGCCTGGCCAAGGTGACCCCCCCGGGGAAGGGACAACGGGCACGGGAGGGGGGACGGTGGCACCGCGCCGGCGCTCACCCCGTGCCCGCCGCAGGGCGAGGACGTGCACCGAGGGGTCCTGGATGAGCTCTACCTGCTGCCCCCCGAGGAGCCCCCCCCCGAGGAGCCGAGCCAGAGGGTGTCTGGGGGTGCGGACCCCCAAAACGGCGTCGCTTCCAGGCAGGTGCATAGATCCCCCGGGGGGTGCCCGCCCGGCGCCGTGGGGCTGGCGAGGAGCGCGCTCACCCGGCCCCGTGCCGTCCCCAGCGGGCGCGACGGAGCCGAGCGTGGCCGAGGGGCTGAGCCCCCCCCTGGCAGCCAGGAGCAGGGGACGAGCTGGGGGTCGCAGGAGGACGTGGCCGGCTCTCGGGAGCTCCTGGCCCTGCCGCAGAACCGCACCCGGACGGCCAGCGAGCTGCTGCTGAGCAGGTATGGGATGGACACGGGGACAGGGATGGGGACGCGGTGGGTCGGGGGCGCAGGCTCAGCCCCCGTGCCAACCCCCCCAGGCGGCTGTACTTCGTGGAGCTGGAGGAGTCGGAGCAGTTCTACCAGTCCCACAACCGCTTCCTGAAGCTGCTGCTGGCCCTCTACCGCTGCGTGGCCGCCCACTCCGAGCTGCTCTGCTACTTCGTCATCATCCTCAACAACATGGTGACCGCCTCCGTCATCTCCCTCTTCCTGCCCATCCTCGTCTTCCTCTGGGCCATGCTCTCCATCCCCCGGCCCACCAAGCGCTTCTGGATGACCGCCATCATCTTCACCGAGGTGGGCAGGGGGGTGGCCGGGGAAGGGGGACGAGGACACGACGGCACCATGACGGTGACCCCGGATGCCACCCGGTGACCCCCGCGTCCCCGCAGGTGATGGTGGTGGTGAAATACCTCTTCCAATTCGGTTTCTTCCCCTGGAACGGCTACGCCATGCTGGTGCGCAACGAGGGCAAGCCCTTCTTCCCACCCCGCATCCTGGGGCTGGAGAAGACCGACCGCTACATCAAGTACGACCTCGTCCAGCTCCTGGTGCTCTTCTTCCACCGCTCGCTGCTGCTGGTGAGCCCCGGGGCACCCGTTTCTGGACGGGCCCTCGCCGCGTTGGGCGCGCCCCATGGCCCCAGCGGGGTCTTGGAGGGCGTGCATGGGGCTGGGGGTGGCAGCAGCCACCCTGACCCCCGCCCTCCCCAGTGCTACGGGCTGTGGGACCACGAGGAGGACCCCTTCGCCAAGAAGAAGCCGGAGGCAGAGCGGGCGGAGGAGGAGGAGGAGGAGGAGGAGCGGCGGGAGGAAGCAGGACCCCCGGCGGTGGGCAAGGAGGGGGCGGCGCCGCCGGCAGAGCCGGGGGCACCAGGCGCAGCCACGGGGCCGGAGGGCGATGCCGGGGGGCCAGAGGAGGGGGCCGGGGATGCGGCCACCCAGCTGCGCTTCAGGAGGAAGAGGAAGAGGAGCAAGGAGACGAAGGCTGCGCTGGAGGAAGGTGAGCGCCACGTCCCATCGCTGAGCTTCAGGGGGTGCTGAGCGCCCCGGCACAGGGCAAGGCTCGTGGCCCCCCTGGGCAGGATGCAGCCCCGCAGGGCCCCGAGGTCACTCGTGCTGCGTCTCGCCCACAGGGGATGGCGAGGAGGAGGAGGAAGAGGAGGAGGAGGAAGAAGAGGTGAAGCAGAGCCACTCTCAGAAGAAGCTGAAGGCGCTGGGGCTCCGGGTCAAGCTCTTCTTCCTCACCGTGTGGGTGCCCTGCGGTGCTGGTTGGGGTGGGGGCTGCAGCTCCCAGCCCCCCTGGTGACCCCCTGTCCCCTGTCCCCCCCCCTAGGGCGCAGAACACCTACCAGCCCGTGCGTGGCTTCTTTCGGGACATCCTGCACACCCGCTACCGGGCGGCCACCGACGTCTACGCGTTCATGTTCCTGGCCGACGTGGTCGACTTCATCATCATCATCTTCGGCTTCTGGGCCTTCGGGGTGAGCTGGGGGGGGGGGAGCTCTGCGGGGTGGATCCCGGCTGCGGGGTCAGGCCGGGCTCTGTCCTCACCTCGCCGCCGCCATCCCCAGAAACACTCGGCGGCCGCCGACATCACCTCCTCGCTGTCGGACGACCAAGTGCCCGAGGCCTTCCTGGTGATGCTGCTCATCCAGTTCACCACCATGGTGATCGACCGCGCGCTCTACCTCCGCAAGACGGTGCTGGGCAAGCTCATCTTCCAGGTCATCCTGGTCTTCAGCATCCACCTCTGGATGTTCTTCATCCTGCCGGCCGTCACCGAAAGGTACCGGTCCCACCGAGCAGCTCCCAGGGCGCTGCGTGCTCCTTGGGTGCCTGAGGCCGTGGGGTGGTCCCTTCGTGGCCCCAGCCCTTCGTGGTGGCCCCGTATGGCCGGGGAAGGGCTGGGGTGGCCGGAGGGGTGACACCTCCCTCCCGCAGGTTGTTCAGCCTCAACACGGTGGCCCAGCTGTGGTACTTCGTCAAGTGCATCTACTTCTCGCTCTCAGCCTACCAGATCCGCTGCGGCTACCCCACGCGCATCCTGGGCAACTTCCTCACCAAGAAATACAACCACCTCAACCTCTTCCTCTTCCAGGGGTAGGGGACGCGGGGTGGCACGGGGGGGGGACACGTGGCCCCAGGTGGGCACACGGAGCCGTAGCAGCCCCCTCTCCCCGTCCCCGACAGGTTTCGCCTCGTGCCCTTCCTGGTGGAGCTGCGCGCCGTCATGGACTGGGTGTGGACGGACACCACGCTGTCCCTGTCCAACTGGATGTGCGTGGAAGACATCTACGCCAACATCTTCATCATCAAGTGCAGCCGCGAGACGGAGAAGGTAGGACCCCAACGCACCCGTCCCCATCGGGGTGTCCCCGGCTGGGTGCCCCCACTCATCCCCCTGGCACCCCTGCGCCGTCTCCCCGCAGAAATACCCGCAGCCCAAAGGGCAGAAGAAGAAGAAGATCGTCAAGTACGGCATGGGGGGGCTCATCATCCTCTTCCTGGTGGCCATCATCTGGTTCCCCCTGCTCTTCATGTCGCTGGTGCGCTCGGTGGTGGGTGTCGTCAACCACCCCATCGATGTCACCGTCACCCTCAAGCTGGGGGGGTACGAGGTGAGGAACGGGGGGCAGCCTCGGGGCTGGGGCTGGATGCCGGGGTCCCCCACACGTCCCCGCTGATGCCACGTGTCCCCGCAGCCCCTGTTCACCATGAGCGCCCAGCAGCAGTCCATCCAGCCCTTCACCCCCCAGGACTACGAAGCGCTGACGAACCAATTTGAGAGGCAGCCGGTAAAAAACAAATCCCCTAAGCAACCCCCCTGAACCCTCCTGGTTCCGTGCCACCCGTGCCCAGCCACGTGCCCCCGTCCCCTCCGCAGGTGGCCATGCAGTTCATCACGCTGTACGGCTACGAGGACATCGTCACGGCGCGCATCGAGGGCAGCTCGGGCTCGCTGTGGAGCATCAGCCCGCCCAGCCGGGAGCAGATGCGGCGCGAGCTGCAGAACGGCTCCTCGGACATCACCCTGCGCCTCACCTGGACCTTCCAGAGGTAACGCTGGGGTCACCGGGGGGGGGACACAGCGGGTAGCCCCCCGAGTCTGAGCCCTTTCCGCCCGCAGGGACCTGGGGAAGGGCGGCACAGTGGAGCACACCTTCGACAAGCACACCACCGACCTCCAGCCCGGTGCGCCCGAGCGCGTGGAGCTGGCCCAGCTGCTGCAGGGCACCCGCGACGCCCCCGTGTGAGTGTCCCCGGGCACGGGGAGGGGGCTCAGGGTTGGGGACGCCACCTGTGTCCCCAATTAATCCCCGCTTCATTGCAGCCAAGTGCCCAAGCTCTTCCCCAAATACATCCGGGCACCCAACGGCCCCGAAGCCAACCCGGTCAAGCAGCTCCTTCCAGGTGCTTTTTTGTTTTTTTTTTTCCCCCTTTACGCATTGGTGGGGGGGTCTCAGCCACCACACCGTGCCCTGACCCCCCCCCCTGTCCTCCCCACAGACGGAGAGGACAGCTACCTGGACGTGGAGGTGCAGCTGAAACGGGAGCGCGTGGGCTCGGGGCAGGGCAGCGACAGCTTTTTGGAGTGGTGGGTGGTGAGGCTGAAGGACGCCCCCCCTCGCGACGGCAACATCCTGCCCATGGTCATCTTCAACGACAAAGTCAGCCCCCCCAGCCTGGGCTTCCTGGCCGGCTACGGGTGCGTAAGGAGGGCACGGAGGAGCCGGGGAGGTGTGTGGGGGGGGGACACACCGGTGGGATCCTCACCCCGAAACCCCTTGCAGGATCATGGGGCTGTACGTCTCCATCGTGCTGGTGATCGGGAAGTTCGTGCGGGGTTTCTTCAGCGAGATCTCGCACTCCATCATGTTCGAGGAGCTGCCCTGCGTGGACCGCATCCTGAAGCTGTGCCAGGACATCTTCCTGGTGCGGGAGACGGGCGAGCTGGAGCTGGAGGAAGAGCTCTACGCCAAGCTCATCTTCCTCTACCGCTCCCCCGAGACCATGATCAAGTGGACGCGGGAGAAGGAGTAAAGGGGAAGGGGGCTCCGGCCCCCTCCCCGGGGGGACATCACCGCCAATGCCTTAACCAGCCCCGCGGGGGCCGCATCCTGCCCGGGGGGGGGGCACGGGACGGCGCGCTGGGCGAGCCCAGGCTCTCGCTTTTAAAAGGAGGAGCTTTTTGGTGTTTTTTTTTTTTTTTTTTTTTATTATTTTTTGCCTTCCACGATGCTTTCAAGCCGGCTGACCGGCCGAGAGCACCTCGTGCCTTCCTTGGGGAGCAGGGGGGGGGGCTTGGCCCCATGGGCACCCCGGTGTTTTTTGGGCAGGGGGGGGGTCCAGGAGCTGGTCCTGCACCCACAGGGCACCCCAGCTGCTGGGGGGGGGGGCAGGAGCCGGCCCCTCCCTGCTCTCCCCAGCCCCACAACCAGGTTGAACTCTAAAGCAATAGCCCCCATCCCCAAATCGGGGGGGGCACAGGGCCACAACCCCCTCCCCCCAACCCAGTGGGGTGGATGGCACCCCCCCAACCGGACTGAAAACACTTCTGACTTTTTTTTTTTTTTTTAAATCCAAATGGTTTATTTATACAGATATCTAATAAAAACAAAGCTGAGGCCACCCCAGCTTACGTGGGGGGGGCAGGAGCGGCGATATGATGCCCAGGGGGTACCAGCACCCCCAGAATAGGCACCCAGGGGGTCTCCTTGCCCCCCTGCTGTTAAAAAAACATTTAATTTGGGTGTAAAAACAGCATTTTGGGTGCCAGGTGTCACCGTGGCTGGGCAAGGAGCTCCAGTAACCCCCCCCCGACCCCACAGGACCCCCAACCCCAGTGGCTCGGGGCTCTGCGCCCCCCAGCCCCATCAGCTCGTCCCGGGCTCCTCCTCGTCATCCTCCAGCAGGAATTCCTGGATCTGCTCCTTCATCCGTGCCCTGCGAGGGACAGACCCTATGTGGGGGCCCTGCAACCCCCCCACAGAAAGGTGGGGAACCCCCTCCCCATCCATCCATCCCCTACCTGCAGCTCCTGTGCCGGGCTTCGGTGCGCACGTAGGACGGCAGCGTGGCGGGGGGGCCCTGGGGACAGCGGGACAATGGGGACAGGAGCCTCGTCCCCAATGCTCCCCGTCCCCAATGCGCCCCCCCAGGTCCGGGGGGGGGTCACCCCCGATGGCTCACCATTTCCTTGAAGGTGAGGCGGCAGCTGTAGCACAGCAGGGGGATGAAGGCAGCTCTGCTGTCAGCCCTGCGGGGAGAGGGGTGGTGAGCGGGGATGGTGGCACCAGCACTGTGTCCCCAGTGCCACCACCGTGCCCCCAACCCCGGCACCGTGCCCCCACAGCATCCCCAAACTCGCACACTCACCCGTCCCCTGTCTCCTCCGTCACCAGCGTGGGCTCCAGGGCCAGCTCCTCCTCTGCCAGAGAGCCACATGGGGACGTGGTCACACACTCGGAGTGCACGGCCACCCCCCCGTGTGTCCCCAAAAGCCCCATGTGTCCCCAAAAGCCCCTCACTCACCCCCATCAATGTCCAGGGCGCAGAGGCAGAGCAGGCAGCGCTGCAGCTCGCTGCTTGCCTCGGCGGGGGCCGCGCTCAGCTTCTCGCCTGTCCTGTGGCCATACAGAACGGGTGAGCGGGGGCACCCTGCCCGTGTGTGTCCCCCCCCACCACCCTAGGGTGCCGTACCTGTAGACGGTGCTGATGGTGGACGGGAAATCCGCCTGCAGCCCCAGGAGGAAGCTCTCCATCAGGCGGTGGATGCTGGTTTTCTCCCGGCGCTGGGCGAAGGGAACGGAGAGCGCACGGGTGGGATTTTGGGGATGGGGAGGGGGGAATCCCACAAATTAGTGCCCTATAGGGCCCGGCTGGGGGCCTCAGCACCCTACCTTGGTGCTGAGGGGCGGCGTGATGACGGTGGGGACGCCGAAGAAGTGGTTGTAGAAGGCGATCTCCTTGGCCATGTACTCCCGCATGGGCCGCACCAGCGTCACGTCGCCGTGGCGGCTGTCCACGAAACCCTACAGGAGCGTGGGTGGGGGGGTGCTGAGGGGCTGCCACCGAGCCGGGGACCCCCCCCAGGTGGCCGAGCAGCCCCCTGGGGGCTGTGCTCACCGTATCCACGGCGAGGAAAGCGCCGCGGCCCAGCGCCAGGTTGGTGAGGAGCTTGACGGCCACGCGGGTGCAGCTCTCGCCCGTCATCACCTTGGGGTAGCCCCGCGTGCGGGCGGTGTGCAGGATGAGGTGGCCCCTGGGGACACGGCGACACCGGCTCAGCCCCGCGGGTGCCACCAGGCCGTTAGGGCAGGAGGAGCCCCCCCTCCCTCACCGCAGCATCTGCAGCAGCTCCTCCTTGGCCGTCAGTGTCTCCGCCGCCTCGAAGAGCCGCAGCAGCTCCGCCGTCAGGGCGGCGGGGGGCAGGCGGGGGGCTGCCGGGTGCCCCCCGGGGCCGTGCTGGGTGCTGGGCCCCACGGATGAGGTGTCCCCGTCCCCGTCAGCCACCTCCTGCCTCTGCTGCTGGATGAAGCCCTCCACGGCCTCCTTGTAGGAGGGACAGGGCTCGCCCGCCGCCCCCGGACCTCGCCGCAGGACCGAGCCGGGCAGCTCCAAGGCCTGCAGGAAGAGATGGGGGGCGTTGGGTGGAGGCGGGCGTGTCCCCCCCCCAACTCATTGTCCCCATTTTGTGTCCCCTCTGGATCCCAGCACGTCCCTACCTGCTCCAGCGAGGCCAGGTAATAGGGGAAACCGGTCTCCTGCAGCAGGGCCTCCATCTGGGCCAGGTTCTGCTCCCGCTGCGCCGGGCTCTGCCCGCACACCGCTCCCTCTGCGGGCACACCGGGCGCGGGTGGGCAACGGGGGCACCCCCATGGGGGGGCACAACCCCAAAACGGGGACGGGGACGGGGACGGGACCGTGTCTTACCATCGATGTGGATGAGGCCGGGCACGAAGCGCAGCCTCTTGGCCGTCTCGCGGCTCAGCCCCTGGCACGGCAGTGGGGTCAGCGGGATGCCCTGCGTCCCCGGCCCCCCACCCCGAGCCCCCCACCCCGAGCCCCCCACCCCGGCCCTATTCTCACCTCCTGCACCTGCCGCAGCATGGCGCTGGATGCCGGCCCACCCGACAGCGCCAGCAGCACCTGTGGGGACAAAAGGGACAGTCACCGGCCTGGGGGTGCCCCCCGTGTGTCCCTCCTGTGTCCCCCCCACCCCGTACCTTCTCGCCGGGGAAGATGACGCGGTTCTTGCCCAGCATGGCGCGGAACTTGTGCACGAAGTACTCGCGGAAACAGGCGCTGCGGGGACAGCGTGGCACGGCCCTGAGCACCCCTGTCCCCAAGCCCCAAAGTCCCCAGACCCCGTGTCCCCAAGTCCTGATGTTCCCAAGCCTGATGACCCCCAGACCCAATGTCCCCAGACCCCGTGTCCCTGAGCCCTGATGATCCCATGTCCCCCAGATCCCCTGTCCCCCGTCCCTACATCCCCAAACCCAATGTCCCCAGACCCCATGTCCCCAAGCCCAGTGTCCTCATACCCTGTGTCCCTGAGCCCTGATGACCCCAGACCCCATGTCCCCGGTCCTCATGTCCCCTGTCCCCATGACCCCAATCCCCAATGCCCCCAGCCCCCTGGTTCCTGGTCCCCGTGTCCCCTGTCCCCGGTCCCCTCACCGGCAGAACCCATCCCCGACGCGGATGACGATGGCAGCAGCACTGTCCCCACACTTCACGCACGGCCGTGGCTGCCTGTGGGACACGGGGCTCATACTGGGGGGCACAGGGGGCAGCGACCCGGGCCCCCGGCGCCAGGACCGGGAATGGGACTGGGAATGGGACTGGGAATGGGGTGGGGACTGGGCCAGGGATTGGGAATGGGTATGGGATTGGGACTGGGATGGAGACTGGGACTGGGAATGGGACTGGGAATGGGTATGGGATTGGGACTGGGACTGGGGTGGGGACCAGGACTGGGAATGGGACTGGGAATGGGTATGGGATCGGGACTGGGACTGGGGTGGGGACCGGGACTGGGAATGGGTATGGGATTGGGACCGGGACTGGGGTGGGGACTGGGACCAGGAACAGGGCAGGGACAGGGAATGGGACTGGGAATAGGGAACGGGATTGGGAACGGGACCGGGTACGGGACCGGGAATGGAACCGGGACTGGGAACAGGACCGGGACCGGGTACGGGATCGGGACCGGGAATGGAACCGAGAACGAGATCAGGGCCGGGAACGGGACTGGGAACGGGAATGAGAACGGGACTGGGACTGGGACTGGGACTGGGACCGGGTACGGGATCAGGACCGGGACCGGGACCGGGACCGGGTATGGGAACGGGATTGGGACCGGGAACGGGAACGGGATTGGGACCGGGAACGGGTACGGGACTGGGAATGAGAACAGGAACGGGAACGGGACCGGGAATGGGAACGGGATTGGGACCGGGAACGGAACCGGGACTGGGAACGGGTACGGGATAGGGATCGGGACCGGGACTGGGATTGGGATCGGGTACGGGTACGGGTACGGGTACGGGACCGGGACCGCAGCCGCTCCCGTTCCGCTGTCCTCCCACCTGCACACCGCAGCAGGACGGCGCCGTGCGGCTCCCAATCCCACTCCCACTCCCGCGGCGCACTCCCCGCACCCTCGGTTCGCCTCACACATGGCTCCCCCTTCCCCTCCCTTCCCCTTCCCTTCCCCTTTCCCCTTCCCCTCCCTTCCCCTTCCCCTCCCGGCCCCTTCCCGTTGCCGTGCGGTGACGTCACGCGGCCGCCATGTTCCGCAGCCTGCTGGTGGCGGCGGCGCAGCGGCCCCCGGCCCCCCCCCCCGGTCCCCCCCGGGCTCCGCCGCCCCCGACCCCGACCCCGGCCCCGGTGACCCCGCTCCCCGGTGGTCCCGAGGCTCTGGAGGCTCAGTTCAGCTGCCCCATCTGCCTCGAGGTCTTCCACCGAGCCGTCGGCATCGCGGGATGCGGACACACGTGAGGAGGGGGCACTGGGGGGGTCGGGGGGGAACGGGGGGTAATGGGGTTAATGGGGGGTCACGGGGGGATTACCCATCCCCATCCCATAGCCCCATCCCATATCCCCATCCCCATCCCATAGCCCCCATCCCATCCCCATCCCATCCCATAGCCCCCATCCCATCCCCATCCCATCCCATAGCCCCCATCTCATAGCCCCATCCCATATCCCCATCCCCATCCCATATCCCCATCCCATATCCCCGTCCCCATCCCATATCCTCATCCCCATCCCATCCCATGTCCCCATCCCCACCCCACCCCATCCCATCCCATCCCATCCCATCCCCATCCCCATCCCATATCCCCATCCCCAACCTATATCCCCATCCCATATCCCCATCCCCATCCCATATCCCCATCCCATATCCCCATCCCCATCCTATATCCCCATCCCATATCCCCATCCCCATCCCATCCCATATCCTTATCCCGATCCCCATCCCATATCCCCATCCCATATCCCCATCCCCATTCCATATCCCCATCCCATATCCCCATCCCATATCCCCATCCCATATCCCCATCCCATATCCCCATCCCATCCCATCCCATCGTGCTGCAGTAGGGTAGAAGGGCTTGGGACACTGCAGTGGGGATCTGGGGTCACCCAATGGGGATCTGGGGTCACCCAACAGGGGTCTGGGTGCACCCATAACCGCAGCACACCCCTGACACCACCTCTGTGCCCTCCTCCAGCTGCTTTCTGGGCCACCCCGGCCACACATCGAGGACGTGGCTTTGCTTGGTGCCACATCCCGGTGTCACCCATCCTCCTCCCCAGCCCTTTTGGGGTTAGGGAGCTCAAGAAAGGGACCCCCCACTGCAGTAATCCCCCAAACACACTGCAGGCGGCCCTAAATGTGTCCTCTGGAGCTCCTGGGACCCCCGCACCCCATCCCAATCTGCCAGCCTGGGCAATTCCTCCCCATGCAGCTACTCCTCACTGGGTTTTGGGGTTCCCTGAGGCGTGTAGGAATCCTTGGGATCCCCAAACCCGTCCTGCACCAGTTTTGGGGTCTCACTCCCTGCTCTCCCCGTGCCCCCCAGGTTCTGCGGGGAGTGCCTGCAGCCCTGCCTCCAGGTGCCGTCCCCGCTCTGCCCGCTGTGCCGCACGCCGTTCGACCCCAAAAAGGTGGAGAAAGCCTCCGGCGTGGAGAAGCAGCTCTCGTCCTACAAGGCCCCCTGCAGAGGCTGCAGCAAAAAGGTAACGCGGGCAGGGGGGCTCAGCACGGCCCCAAATTGCCCTGCAAGACCACGGGGAGAGGGCTGCTGCCCCCCGAGGTGAGCGGGGCTGTGATTTGTGGGGTTTTCCTGCACGCTGAGGTTTCCCTGCAGTGCAGGAGAGGCCGAGACAAAGCAGCTCTGCTGCTGCTCCCAGGATTTGGGATTTTGCTCGAGGTGCTGGGATCCCAGCAGCTGGGGCTGGCTGTAAGGCCGTGCCGGAGCAGTTTGGGGTTGGCGCCTGTCAGCAGTTCCTCTTTTGGGAAGGAGAACGGAGCTAACGCTGCAATAACGCATTTATTTTTTGGCGTATGAACCCTGGGGGCTCGTGCAGGGAGCGTGCGACCCCAAATCTCCCTGTCCTGCAAGGAAGGAGGGGCTGGGCAGCATTTCCACGCCGGCGTGGGTCATCCTCTGCAGCCCAGAGTTTGCTCTGATGTTGGTTGGCCAAAATGCAGCCAAAATGTGGCCAAAATGTGGCCAAAACGCTCTGGTTTGGGGGAGTGGAGGCTCCGGTGCTGTGCCTGGCAGGGGGAGGTGTTCCCATAACCCCTGAGAACGTTTCTTCTCTCCTATTTCTCCAGGTGACCCTGGCCAAAATGCGGTCTCACGTCTCGTCCTGCGCCAAGGTGCAGGAGCAGATGGCCAACTGCCCCAAATTCGTCCCCGTTGTCCCCACGTCCCAGCCCATCCCCAGGTACCGTCGTGGGGAGGCGCAAACCTCACGGACGTTCCCCTCCATCCTCTCTAGAAACCCTAAAACCCAAGCGTGGGCTGGGGTGGGATTGGTCTGGCTTCTCCCACGGGCAGGGGGGACGCAGCAGAAGGGGGAGCAGCATCGGGGGTGGCCGGGGGAGGTTGGATGAGGTCGATCCCGGTCCTTGGCAGGGCTCTGAGCTTGTCCTCGCTCCCTCCAGCAACATCCCCAATCGCTCCACCTTCGTCTGCCCGTACTGCGGGGCCCGCAACCTGGACCAGCAGGAGCTGGTGAAGCACTGCATGGAGAACCACCGCAACGACCCCAACAAAGTGGTGAGCGGGGCTGGGGAGAAGGGGGAGAACCGCTGGGAATCTGGGAATCCAAATCTACCCCATGACAGATCCTGCCTCCTGCGCCACCAGCACGCGGAGCCGCTGCTGGAGGGAAGGCACAGCCGGGTTTCGAGCTGGTTGAGTTGGTTTTAAACCTTTAAATCTTTTTTTTTGATGGGATGAACCAGCTCTGTCCTACAACGTGCTGGTGCTGGGCTTGCTCTCCCCGCTCCTGACGAGGTGGGGAGCTCGCAGCTCCGGGGTCGTGCTCCTATTCCTGCATTTAACCCGTCAGCGAGCTAAAAGCAGCCTGGCCACGCACCCAAGGCTTTGTGCACGTGCTGTGCCCGCACAGAGAAGCACCCTGAAGGGAGCTGGAGGTGGCTCGGTGCCCACGGGTCACCTTTCTCCTGTCCCTGCCCTCCGCAGGTGTGCCCGGTGTGCTCGGCCATGCCCTGGGGGGACCCCAGCTACAAGAGCGCCAATTTCCTCCAGCACCTCCTCCACAGGCACAAGTTCTCCTACGACACCTTCGTGGTGAGTATGGCTGCGAGGAGGAGCAGCCGCCTTCCCCGCGTCCCACACACCGCCCCTAGAGCTTGGGAGAGCTCCCGGGTGCTCAAGCTGCTCGCTAGCACACACAGACCCAAAAAAAAACATCCCAGGAGGAGCAGAGAAATGTTCTCGCTCTCTCTGAAGATGTTTTTTTCTTCCATGTGCTCCGTTAAACTCTTTCCCTGAGGAACTGTAACACAAAAGCCCTTTTCTTCGAGGCTTCACGTGGGGGGACACGAGGAAGAGGGGGGCAGGGGTTGCTCCTCTGTGTGTGGTCGGGGTGCGACCCTGCAGCCTCGCGGGGCCCAGCGGGTGGTTTTCGTAGCCTCCTGGATTTCGTAGATAAGATTTCAGAAAAAGGAACCTCTGACTGTTTACGGAGAAGTACCCGCAGCCCAGGAAGTGATTAATGCCGTGTGACCTGCCTGGGGTGCTCGAGAAGCCTGTGGCTCTGTGGAGAGCTCTGCCTTTGGCCCTGCTTTCTCAGACAGGCTCCTTCGATCCCTGGCTGAGAGCAGGGGCGATGTCAGGAGGTTTAACCCAGGGACTGGGGCACAAATACGGGGTACCCCAAAGAGCGTGGTGTTCCGGGACCGTGCAGCCCTGTTTTCCAGCCCGCAGCTCCTCACCAACCCTTATTTTTTTTTAGGACTACAACATCGACGAGGAGGCGGCACTGCAGGCTGCTCTGGCTCTGTCTCTCTCCGAGAACTGAGGGCTGCCGCGGAGCTTCTCTTCCCTTCGGCCTCCCCCTCACGCCCCTTTTGCACACTCGACCTTCCCGCTGGGGCGGCACGGGGCTCGTGGCCCCCCGGGACCCTCCGCCTCTCTTCCCTCTTCTCTCCGGGCTGATCCCACCTCCCTGAAGAAGGTGGAGACCCCTCGGCCTCACGGCGGGGCGAGCGGAGACGTCGCTGCCGGGAGCAGAGAGGCGTCCGTGCCGAAGGGCTGGGATCCTTCCTCGTGTCCGTGCCCGGAGCATACGCACCTGTACCCAGAGCTATTTATCAGTAGATGCTTTTCGGCACCGTTCGTCTTCATGCTCTTTGTCGCAGTTCGATAGGCAGGTAAAAAAAACAAACAAAACAAACAAAAAACGACACCAAACGAGGCGTTTTGTGCAGAAAATGCCCCGGTTCTGAACCACGCCCGGCCACGGCCCTTTCTGAAAAGATAGAAGACAGCACGGAGCGGTTTGGGTTTTTTATAAACCCTGCGAGGTTATTTCTGGAGCCGTCGGTCTGTCCCGTCCCCCACGCCGCAGGCAGGAGGGAGCTGCCTCATTTTCCTGCAGCCCGGAGCAAGACTTTTGCCCTCGTGTGCCCCGTGAGAGCAGCGGGCTCGGGGCTGTCCCGACGCCCAGGGGAGCTCCCCAAACTCCCACCCTCCTGGTTTTGTACCGCCTCTTGCCCTTGGGTTTTTCTATACGAACTGGCAGGCTGCCTTTTCCACGTTTTGTAGAGCGGGAGCAGGAGCTCTTTCCTCTTTACGCTGCAATATCCGTCGCCGGGGACGAGAGTATTTTTATGGAACGTTATTAAGAAAGTCTATTTTTTAAGAAAAAGAAAAAAAAGAAAAAAGACTAAAAACGAAAACCAAACGCGCTGTGGATTGGGAACCGGGTGGGAGGGAGGAGCTGGACCACGGCGAGCGTGCACGTTTCCTCCTCCATCACCTCCGGGCTGCCCCCTTCTGCTCTCAGCTTCCCTGCAGGAGGTGGTCAGCGCCTCGTCGCTCAGCCCCACGGCTCCTAGATGGGAAGAGGAGCGGGCAGCAGCGTGCTGGGAGCTGCCTGGTGCAGGACCAGCTCTCCTCTTTGGGTTCTCCGAGAGCTTCTTGCGTGGCTCTGGTCCCCGAGCTGCTACCTCCTGGCTGGGCTCTGCGGGATCTCGCCGTGCTCGGCGGCTGGAGCAGCTCTTCCGAGCTGGCTCCTGGCACTGCTCCGGGCTCTGAGTGCTGGCGCAAGGCTGGGGGCTGGATTTCCTTCCTCTCTCTGTGCCCGCTGATCTCTCAGACGCTTGTAATTAAAACACGAAGCGCTGCTGGAGAGCCAGGACCATGGGGTTCGTCCCGCTGGGCTCGCACAAACTCTGCTGGGAATCACCCGAGTTGGATTTTTTTTTTCCTCCAGAACTGCAGCGCTGCTGGAAGCCCGTGGCCACAGAGATGGAGCGTGGCAGGAAAGGATTTCACCCAGCAGCTTCCAGCCCCTGCATCCTGCAGCAGCAGCACAAACCCTTGCAGGCAGGGCTGCTCTGAGGGATGCGCCGTGGTGTCCCCGTGCCAAACGTGGCAGTCCCCGCGCGGTGCCCAGGCACCCTGCCGCCCTTTTGGGGTGGCACCGAGGGGACCGAGGCTCACGGGGACATGCCCATAAGGCTGGGCAGTGCTCAGGAGGGCAGCAGCCCCCCACCCCGTGCGCTGAAGGGATGCTTCGGGGACCCCAAGGTGCTCGTTTGGGGCTGTGTCCCCGTGCCCTAAATGTCGGGGTGCTGCCGCTGCTGTGCCCTGGGGCTGTGGGGTGCCCGTGCCATTGGTGTACCCTGGGTTCTGC
Source organism: Aythya ferina (assembly GCF_964211825.1). Taxonomy (NCBI): domain Eukaryota; kingdom Metazoa; phylum Chordata; class Aves; order Anseriformes; family Anatidae; genus Aythya; species Aythya ferina. The sequence goes on from NC_140308.1 coordinate 1,746,264, forward strand.
TGTCCCCATCCCTGCTCAAAGCATCCCTTTGTGGTGTATCCGAGTCCTGGCTCCCTCCAGCTCTGCTCTAGCAATACTGGCTTTTTCCTACAAGTCGTACCGAGTCTTTTGGGGTCCGTGGGGTCCCTTTGGGGCAGGCACAGACAGCGTCTGCTCCCCTGGCAGAGGGCAGGGAGGAGCGGGGGCTTCCCTTCCCAGCACCTGCCCAGCTTGGGGGCTTCCCCTGCTCCCAGTGGGACGGAGCAGGGGGATCTGGAAGGGACCCAGCCGCGTTTCCCCATCCCCTTTTTTTTGGCTGGGACTCTCAGGTTAGAGGGCTCTGGCCCGTGCCGCTCTGGAGGATCTGGGGCAGCGCCATGACCGCCTCCATCTCCCTCCTCCTCTTCCTTTTTGCCCCAAAAATGTCAGAGCAGGGGCAGCAGCGGCTGCTTTCCTACAGCACTTTAAGGCCGTGCAGGCAGCTCCTGCCTCTCGCCCCCTTGGCACGGGGTCGGGTCCGGCCCCGGCCGTGCTCACAGTGCTCCCCCCGACTTTTTGCATCAGGACTAGGACTTTTACTGAGACACACCGTTTTGGTTTGTTTTTTGAAGAAGAAGAAAAATAATCGACGATGTATTTGTAGCAAGCCATTTTTCTCAATAAAGGCAGTTTCATCCACGGGTGCTCTGGGTGTGCGGGGACGGGGCTGGGGGTGCACGCCACCGAGGGGTCCCTTCTGGGGGCTGCTCCCTCCGTTTTTACGGCCCCATCCCCTGCCTTATTAAGTGCTGCTGTTAATTGCAGGGCTTGGCGATGCTGTTACACGTCCCTACCGTGCCTGGTGCTGGCAGCGGGTCCTGGAGCAGGCGGGAGGTGCTGTCCCCATCGCTGGCACCGTCCCCAAAGCCCCGCTGGGCGCAGGCCAGGGCAGCGCCACGGGTGTCCCTGCCCTGGGTGCCCCGGGGAGGGGTCCTGGCTCTGCGCCCCCGCCAGCCGCCCGGGGTTCCCCAGGGCTGCAGCACAGCCGGGTGCCTCTGCCCAGTTGCTTCTTCCAGCCCGGGCACCGGCTGCGTGCAGCCCTACAAGGGCTCACCCCGTGCCCTGCTCGGGGCAGAGGCGTTGCTGCAGCTCCTGGATGCAGGGGAGACCCCCCCCCGGTGAGCCCCGAGGGTCATTGGGGTGGCCAAGGAGGGAGCTGGACCCGGGGATTGCTCCCTGCTGGGGGTGGGTTTGGGGTTTGAGCCGCGCACTGGGGGTGCTGGGGGTTAAACTGGGGTGAACTGGTCCTCGGAGAGGTGTTTGTGGGTCCCCACAAACCAAAGCTGTGCCCTAACCCAAGGGCAACACCCAGGGGGATGCTGTGGGCGGTGGGATCCCATTTGGGGGATGTGTAGGGTGGCCGTGCCAGGGTAGGGGACGGGGCTGTCCCCACCACGGTCCCCGTGCTGGTGGCCAAGGCCAGCCCTCGGGCAGCGGTTGGCGCCGGGGCTCCCCGGGGGGCTGCCCATGCTAATGAGCCCCGGGGGCCTCGTGGCACCTGCTGGCACCCGCGGGGACACGGCGGGGGACACGACGGGGACACCGAGCTCGCCTGCTGGCCCGGCCATGCCCCGTTCCTTCCTGGTGAAGAAGAAGCCCCCCAGCACCCGTGGCCAGCTCCATGCCCGTGGTGAGGCTGCCCCAGGGACCCTGGATCCGAATTGGTGCCTTGTGGGGGGGGAATTCCTGGGGCTGGGGGTGTGGGACCCTCCCCACCATCACATCCCACTCACATGGGGGTCCCTGTGCTAATTTTGGGGGGGCTGGCGGTGGTTGCAGGGTGCCACGGTGCCCCAGGGGATGCGCAGATTTTTGGTACCTCCAGCCCCAGATGTGCTGGGGGGGGGGGGGCTGTGGCATCCCCATTCCCTTTTTGTTTTTTTTTTTGGGGGGGGGAAGGACCATTTCTGCCCAGTTTTGCAGTGCACAGGGGTGGGCACGGGGGTGGGGGGATTACAATTAGGGGGGGGACAACTTGTTGTGGACAAGCCCCAAGCCAAGGGCAACCCTGGGGGGGTCTGGTGATGGGGATAGCCCCCCCTTCACCCCTCACTTTGCCCCCCCAGAACCTGATGGCTCCTGCTCCTCCTGCTCCACCCCCCCCCTGCCCGACCACGACCCCCTCCTCGCCCGCCTCTCCTTCCCACCGCCCCCCTCCACCAAGAGCCCCCCGGACCCCGCAGGCACCCGCAGCCCGGGCACCCCCTTGAAGGACAACCAGACCCTCAACCGGCTGGGGGGGGCGGCCGGACTGGGGGTCCCCAAGCCCTGCTGCCCCTTCCCGGCCCCCCCAAGGCGCTGGTTCAGCTGCGGGCGCTGCGCCAGGGCGTACGGCAGCCTGGGGGCCCTGAAGCTGCACATCCGCACCCACACCCTGCCCTGCGTCTGCAACCTCTGTGGCAAAGCCTTCTCCCGGCCCTGGCTGCTTCAGGGCCACCTCCGCACCCACACAGGTAAGGATGACCCCCCCCGGGTGCTCGCTGCTTCATCCACCCCCCCTTTTTCCAGCCCCCCTGCCTCAGTTTCCCCTGGCGCACAAAGCTCTCCGGTTGCGGGCACCCACCCAGCATCCCCATGCAGCACCCTGGAGCTGCGCAGGGGGGATTTGGGGTGGGATGGGGGTCCCTAAACACATGTCCCCCCCCCCAGGGGAGAAGCCCTACGCCTGTCCCCACTGCGGCCGAGCCTTCGCCGATCGCTCCAACCTCCGCGCCCACCTGGGGACCCACTCGAGCACCAAGCGGTACCGGTGCCGTGCCTGCGCCAGGACCTTCTCCCGCATGGCACTGCTGGCACGGCACCAGGACGGGGGGTGCTGTGGGGCAGCCTGAGCCCCCCCCATAACCCCAGAGAGGGCTGTGGGCACTGTGCTGTGCCGTGCCACACCGTGCCATGCCATGCCATGCCAACACAATGCCCCAAGGAAGGACTGGAGAGCACCACGGATGTCCCCTGCGGGTCACCAAAGCCATCTTCTGCTCCCCAACGGCTCCACCGCGGCCCCCAGGACTGGAGGAATCTCTTGGTTGTGCCCCCCACCCCGTGCTGTGGGCACCAGGGAGGGTTTTGGGGTTTCGTCTGCAGTCATTAAAAGCGGAGCTGGGCGCTGCGGGTGTGAGTGGCGAGGCTGTCCCTGATCGCTGCCCGGCTGGCATTGTGTCCCATCAGCACCAGAGCACCCCCCAGGGACCCCAAAATTATGGGGACCACGGTGTCCCCATAAATGTGTCCCTGCCTGGCTTTGTGCCCCAAAATCAGGGACTCAGTGGCTTTTTGGGCTGGGGTCTGCGCTGTGGAAGGGTGGGGGCCAAGCCCAGCAGCACCCCTTGGACAGTTTTTTGGTTGGAAACCCTAAAAATAGAAGCAGGGAGGTTGTATTTTTTTGATGGTGGATGTGACCCAAACATGGGGGCTCCGTGTGCTCCGGGGTGCCCTTGGGGGGTGTCACCCCCAGCCCCCTGTGCAGGAGGGGACTTCTGGCCTGGATGCTCCTGCAGCATTTTGGGGAGGGGGGGCAGGACACACCGCTGGCTTGTGTACCCGTGCACCCCCCAGGGACCCCAAAATTGTCCCCGAGCATCCCCAGCAGGGGGATAACTGGGCTCTGTGGGACCCCCCCACCCCACAGCGGTGGGGACAGCCCCGTCACCCTGGTGGCTTGGGGCAGGGGAGAGGAGGAGGTGGGGGCATTTTTGGGGGGGTGCCAGCAGGAGGGAGCCGCGCATCCCCCCCTGTGCTATTTGTGGCCCAGCCTTGCTAAATCGGGCCCCCACCTGTCCCGGTGGCAGGGGAAAGAATCCCACACCCCAAAATAGCCGCGTGCCTTTCCCGTGCCCATGGAAAATGCTTAGACATCCCGAGGGGGGGGCTGCTTGCACCCCGGCGTGGCCCCCGCCACGCCTGCCAGCACCCATGGGTGCCAGTGGGGAGCCCCCACTGTGGCAGCAAGGGGGTTCCCCAAATGTCCCCTGCTATGGGGAAGGGGGATGCTGCCCCCTCTGTCCCCAGTGGGTTGTGTTTTGTTTTTTTTTTTGGGAGGGGGACCCCAACAGAGCTGTCCCCACGGTGTCACCCATGTGCCAGGCCTGGGCCTGCTGTCACCTCCGGGCACGGGGACATGCAGGATGTTTTCCACTGCGGCCCCGGGGACAAAAATACCCTACAGAGGGTGGGGGGACACCCGTGGGGCCCTGCTGGGGGATACTGGGGCTCCCGCTGCTTGCCAGCCCCATGGGGTGCAGCACTGGGAACACTGGGAGTACTGGGATGTTGAAGCATTGGGGTACTGGGAGATGTGGGGGTGCTGTAGGAACTGGGAGCATCGGGATACTGGGAGTGCTGTGGGCCCTGAAGGCTCTGGGAGCATTGGTGTATTGGGTTTACTGGGAGTACTGGGGTGGTGCTGGGGTAAGTAGGAGCACTGGGGGCACTGGGAGCACTGGAATAACTGGGAGTGGTGGTGTATGGAGGTACTGGGCAATGGGGATACTGGGAGCACCTGGGATAACAGTGAAGAAGCGGGGTGTAGGAGCACAGGGAGCACAGAGCACACTGGGAGCACTGGGGACTGGTTGAACTGGGAGTACTGGGAGTGCAGCAAACTGGGAACACTGGTGTCACTGGGGTCAGGGCATTGGTGGCACTGGGGTATTGGGATAGAGCACTGGTGTATGACACACTGGGAGCGCTGGGACAGTGTCACTGGGGGCACTGGGAAACGGTCACTGGTCGCACTGGTGTCACAGGCCGCGCACGCAACCCCACCCCGCATGCGCGCCGCCCTCCCTCCCCTAAGATGGCGCCGCCCTCTCCCCGCAGCTTCACGCCGTCAGGGGGCGGGACCGGGCGGCCCGGAGGCGGGGCTTATCCGTGGTCCGATCGCTGCCATTGGCCGGCGGGGCCCGGCCGCTGCGGCCGCAGCCAATGGCGGGCGGGGCTGCCACGCGCGAGCGGCGGTGGGCGGGGCGGCGCCGTGCCGGGCTCGGAGGGATGGCGGAGGAGCGGGGCATGGCGCTGGTCACCTGCACGGCGCCCGTCAACATCGCCGTCATCAAGTACTGTGAGTGCGGGGCGGGGGGGCCGTGCCGAGCCGGGCCGAGCCGTGCCAGGCTGTTTTGTGCCGTGCCGAGCCGTGTTGTGGTATATCAGGCAGTATAGCACGCTGTGCTGAGCCGTGCCGTGCTGTGCTGTGGTATATCAGGCAGTATAGCACACTGTGCCAAGCCGTGCCGAGCCGTGCCAAGCCGTGCTGTGGTATATCAGGCAGTATAGCACGCTGTGCCGAGCCGTGCCATGCTGTGCTGTGCTGTATAAGGTAGTATAACATGCCGTGCCAAGCCGTGCCAAGCCGTGCCATGCCGTGCCATGCTATATCAGGCAGTATAGCACACTGTGCCAAGCCGTGCCATGCCGTGCCGAGCCGTGCTGAGCTGTGCCATGCTGTGCCAAGTGGTTCCATGCCGTGCCAAGCAGGGCTGAGTGGTGCCATGGCATGCCAAGCCATACCATGCCGTGCCGAGCTGTGCCATGCCGTGCCGAGCAGTGCCATGCCATGCCAAGCTGTGCCATGCTGTGCAATGCCAAGCTGAACCGTGCCAAGCTGTGCCATGCCATGCCAAGCCAAGCTGTGCCATGCTGTGCCAAGTGGTGCCATGCTGTGCCGAGCTGTGCCATGCCATGCTAAGTACAGTGCCATGCAAGCTAAACCATACCAAGCTGTGCCATACCAAGCTGTACCATCCATGCCAAGCCGTACCATGCCGTGCCAAACCGTGCCGAGCAGTGCCAAGCCGTGCCGTTCCCCACCATGCCACCTCCACCTCTCTTACAGGGGGCAAGCGCGACACGGAGCTGATCCTGCCCATCAACTCCTCCCTCAGCGTCACGCTGCACCAGGACCAGGTTGGTGCGGGGCCGCGTCCCCAACCCCAAGCACCGGGGGGGGGGGGGCTGCTGACCCCAAACCCCCAGCAGCGGGGCCGGGCCGGCCCCCCCCGGCTCAGCCCCATCCCGTACAGCTGAGGACCACCACCACGGCCGCCGCCAGCCGGGATTTCACCGAGGACCGGCTGTGGCTGAACGGCGAGGAGGTGGACGCGGCGCAGCCCCGGCTGCAAGCCTGCCTGCGGGAGGGTGAGTTATTTGGGGAGGGGGGCACGGAGGGAGGTCCCCGTGCTCCCCCCTCACCCTACTAACCCCATCCTTTTGCAGTCCGGCGCCTGGCCCGCAAACGCCGCGGTGACGATGACCCGTCCCCCCTCAACCTCTCCTACAAAGTCCACGTCGCCTCCGAGAACAACTTCCCCACCGCCGCCGGGCTGGCGTCCTCGGCCGCCGGCTACGCCTGCCTGGGTGGGTGAGCGGGGACAACGCCGCCCCCTCGTCCCCCTTTTACCGTGCCAGGGGACGGCGCGGCGTCCCCGCTGACCCCCTGGGTGTCCCGTCCTCGTCCCACGCAGTGTCGGCGCTGGCTCGGCTGTACGGCGTGGAGGGCGAGCTGTCGGAGGTGGCGCGGCGCGGCTCGGGCAGCGCGTGCCGCTCCATGCTGGGGGGCTTCGTGCAGTGGCACCGCGGCGAGCGGCTGGACGGCAGGGACAGCGTGGCGCAGCAGCTGGCCCCCGAAACGCACTGGCCGGAGCTGCGCGTCCTCATTTTGGTGGTGAGGGGGATGTTTTGGGGATCGTAGAAGGCTGGCGGGTGCTCCCCCCCCGTGTGGTGCGCCCGTGGTTCAAGGTCCCCGTCGCGGCGCAGGTCAGCGGGGAGAAGAAGGCGGTGGGCAGCACGGCGGGGATGCAGAGCAGCGTGGACACCAGCCCCTTGCTGAAGGTAGGGGGTGGTGGAGCTCGGTGGAAGGTTTTGGGGTGTCGGGTGCCGAGGGGGGCTGCGTGGAGGTGACCGCGCTGTCCCCGTGTCCCCCCCCACCCCATCAGTACCGCGCGGAGGCGGTGGTGCCGGAGCGGCTGTCCCGCATGGCTCGGCACATCCAGGAGCGGGACTTTGAGGGTTTCGGGCAGCTCACCATGCAGGACAGCAACCAGTTCCACGCCACCTGCCTCGACACCTTCCCCCCCATCTTCTACCTCAACGACGTCTCGCGCGCCATCATCGCCCTGGCGCACCGCTACAACGCCCACCACGGCCGCACCAAGGTACTGGGGCGCACCCTGGGGGGACAGGGGACGGTGGCTCTGACCCCGTCCCTACCGGCCCCGAGGGTCCCATCCCGGCCACCGACGGTGTCCCCATCCCCGTGGCAGGTCGCCTACACCTTCGACGCCGGCCCCAACGCCGTCATCTTTGCGCTGGAGGACACGGTGCCCGAATTCGTGGCCGTGCTGAGGCGCAGCTTCCCGCCCGCCTCCAACGGGGACCAGTAAGGGTGACCCCCCCTTCACTTTCCGGGACCGGGACCGGGCCGGGGGCTGACATTAAGCCCCCCCCCAGCCCCGGTGCTGACCCCCGGCCGTGCCGCAGGTTCCTGCGGGGGCTCCCGGTGGCCCCGGTGGCGCTGCCGGAGGAGCTGGTGGCCGCCGTGGTGGCGGAGCCGGTGCCGGGGGCCGTGCGCTACGTCCTGCACACCCAGGTAGGGGCAGGACGGGGTGAAAGGGGGGGGGGGCAGGACCCCAACCCCATTATGGGGACCCCCCCTCGGTGTCCTCCTTGTCCCCTGATGTCCCCCCGTTGTCCCCACAGCCCGGCCCCGGCCCCCAGCTCCTGCGGGACCCCGAGCGGCACCTCCTGGGCGCGGACGGGCTGCCCCGACGCACGGCATGAGCACCAGAGAGGGGGGGGGACACCGGTGACACCCATGGGTGGGGGGCACCCCAATGGGGACCCCTGCAGTGGGGTGGGGGCGCACAGCCCCTCCGGGACCCGATTTTGCCTTTTTTTAACCAAATAGAGCGTTGTCGGCTGCAGCCGTGTCGGTGTGCGGTGATGGGGGGGGAGCGGGATGTGACCCCCCCAGGGACCCCAGTGGGGTCCTGGGGGGGGACAAAAAGGGGGCGTGGCCTATGGGAAAGGGGCGTGGCATATGGGAAAGGGGTGTGGTTTATCGGTAAGGGGTGGGGTTTATCGGGGTGGGGTGGGGTTTATTGGGGAGAGGAGGGGTTTATTGGTAAGGGGTGGGGTTTATGGGGTGGGGGCGCGGTTTAGGGCCGGGGCTCGGTCCCATACGCGGCGCCGCTGCCCTTCCGCGTCCGAAGCGGGCCGGGCCGAGCCGAAGCGGGCCATGGGGCAGATCGAGTGGGCGATGTGGGCCAACGAGCAGGCGCTGGCGGCCGGGCTGAGTGAGTGCGGGGGGCTGCGGGGGTGGGCAGGGGGCTTTGGGGGGGGTGGGAGGCTTTGGGGGGGCTGCGGGGCACGGATCCACCACGCAGGGACCCCGGGGACCCCCGTGTTGTCCCCATAAGTGTGTCCCCGTGGTTTGTTTCGGGTTGTGCCCCCCCAATTTTGGCCTGGTTTGGGCTGGGGATGGAGGAAGTGAGAGGCAGCGGGGACGCGGAAGCGCGGGGGGGGGGAGGGTGGCACCCATGGGGGTGTCACACGGGGAGGGTGGCACCCCTGGGGCACCGTGTCACCCCATGGGGCTCACCCCGCAGTGTCCCCAAAGCTGGGGTCCAGGGGGGGGCTCGGGGTCCCCAAGTGCCATCCCCAGCCCCAATTGTGCCACCGCCAGGGTGGGGGGGCTCCAAAATGTGCCCCCCAACCCCAACCCGCTCATCCCACAGCCCCCCCCAGACCCTAAATCCAGGGGGTCCCACACACAGCATCACCCCGGCGTCCTGCTCAAAGGGTCCCCAGGCTGGGGGGGGGGCACACGTATCCTCTTGTGGGATTGGGGGGGCCACCAGTGTCCCCACTGTCCCCCGGTGTCCCCACAGTCATGCTGACCGGTGGCATCGTGGCGGTGGCGGGGCAGTTCAAGGGCTGGTACTTCGCCGTCTACGCCATGTATCCTTTTTTTTTTTTTGGGGGGCGGGGGGCACAGCGGGGAGACCCCTGCCCCAATTCGGCACCAGGAGGTGGATGGATGGGGAGGGGGGGGGCACACACGAATCCTCCCTGCCCAAATTTGGCCCCAAATCTCTCCGTTCCTGCCCCGTTTCCCATGGGGGCTGCACCCGGGGGGCTGATCCTGACCCACCGAGCATTGTTTTTCCTTGACCCCCCCGCCCCCCCAGCGCTGCAGGCGTCTTCGTCTGCCTGCTCGAGTACCCCCGCAGCAAGCGCAAGAAGGGCTCCACCATGGAGCGCTGGTAAGTCACCCCCCCCTCCTGCAGGAATCCCCACCCGGGGGGATTTTGGGGGTCCTTTGGGGCTGGTTTGGGGGGGTCCCGTCCTTTCTGACCCCCCCCGGCACCCCCCAACAGCGGCCAGAAGTACATGACGGCGGTGGTGAAGGTGTTCGGACCCCTGACGAGGAATTACTACGTCCGAGCCGTCCTGCACGCTGCGTAAGTGGGGGGTTTGGGGGGGTCGGGGATGGGGTGCAGCCCCCCCCGAGCCCCCCCTTGAGCCCCCCATTGTGCCCCCAGGCTCGCCGTCCCCGCCGGCTTCCTCCTCTCCACCATCCTGGGCACCGTCTGCTTGGGCATCGCCAGCGGCATCTACCTGCTGGTGAGCTTCCAGGGGGGGGGGATTTGGGGATTTTTTGGGGGCTTGGGGGGGCCCGGCTGGAGCAGAGGGGCTCCCAAAACCCCCCCCTACTCCACCCCAACCTTGTCTTTGCAGGCGGCGGTGCGCGGCGAGGAGTGGAGCCCCATCGAGCAGAAGCCCCAGGAGCGGCCGCGCGGGGGGGACACCATCAAGCAGCCCCCCAGCAACCCCCCGCCACGGCCCCCCGTCGACGCACGCAGGAAGCAGCCGGCAGAAGAAGGGGGCCAGGTCAACCCCATCCCCGTGGAGGCCGAATAATACCCGGGGGGGGCGCAGCTTCTGCTGCTTGTGGCCCCCTTTCCACCTCCACCCGCTTCCCTGCTGCGCCCCGGGGGCACCGTGGTGCCGGGGGGGGTCCCCAAATCCCCGGGGGATGCTCAGGTCCTTGTGGCCCCCCCGGTGCTCCCCAAATCTCCGGGGGATGCTCAGGTCCCTGTAGCCCCCCCAGGGCTCCCCGTATCCCCATGGAAGCCCCGGCTCCCTCCCCAGCCACGCAGCTCCGCTCGCTGCACCCATTCCTGCCTTGGTTTCATTTTTAACGTTTTTAGCGCTTTTTTTGCAATAAAACAACCAAAAAGTCCCGGATCCTGCCTGCGTCCGGCTCCCTGGTGCTCTGGGTGTGAGCTTGGGGAGGGGGCTCGGTGCCCAAATCTTCCATGGCCCCAGCTGGGGGTTGGTGACAGCTTTTCCCCGGGGGGGGCCATGCATTGCAGCGGCACAGCGTGCCCCCAAAACGCCCCCAGATCCATGTGGGACCTCCCCCAGCAGGGAAATTGGGGCCACGAAGGAGGTCTGGGGGGGACAAGGGACACCTGTGTCAACCCGTGTCCATCCTCTGCTTGCTGGGGACAAATCCTTCCTGGCTTTGGGCACCAGCGGCTGCTCCGGGGGGATCCCCAGCCCCCAGCACCCATGGGTGCCGCCAGGGCGCGTGGGGTGGCCCCAGCAGGTGGCGCTGAGCCCATGGGTGCCCGGGGGCTGAGCCATGGGAAAGGAGTGGGTGGCGGGGTGCTGCGGGTGCCGGGGGGGGGGACACCCTGCAGTGCTGGGTGCTACGGGGCTGAGAGATGCCCCAAAAACCCAGCACCCATGGGGGCAGCTGGCAATGGGGGCACCCGTGCACGTCCTACAACCCTGCACCAATAATTCTGCCCCCCCCCCCACCACGTCACCCCAAGTGGAGACGAAGCAAGCGGCGTGCCACGGAGGGTCAGGATTTATTTTTTTGCACGGTGCCGACGTTAAATAGCACACGGAGGGCTCAATAAATAGCTCTACGGGGGAATAAATAACCAGCGAGTGCCCAGGGAGCGCTCGCAGGGTCTGCAGCGGGGGTGATGCTGGACCCCGGGGCCGCTGCCTTTATTTTTTGGGGGGGAAGTCAGCAATAAATACGGGTTTTTTAAAAAAAAAGAAGCCCCCAGCAGGCGTCGGCGGCCCCTCGTCTCGGGGCAGGGCTCATAAATAACTCATAAATAAAAAGGTGGAGGTTTGGGGGTGCTCTAGAACAAGCACGGCGGGGGGGAGCGGTGACACGGTCACGCTTTTTGGGGGGCTGGGGGGGGCTCCACGGGAGCAGGGGTCAGCGCCCGGTGCGGGGCAGGACGCACGTGCAGCCCACGGGCACCTTGATGTAGTCCACCTCGAAGGTGACGAGGCCGGGGCCGGAGGGGCGCGGGCAGGGCTTGCGGCGCAGCACCATCATGGTCTGGTGGATGGCCACCGAGTTGAGCGAGGTGGTCTCCCGGCCCGTCTTCACGTCCACGCAGCCGTCGCAGAGGCACTCGGCGAAGGCCAGCTTGCGGGGGTACCGGTTCTCATCCTCGTCGATGCTGCAAGCGGGGGCACCCTCAGCATCCCACCACGTCCCCCCTTAACCCAAAACCGCGCCGGTGCCCATCCCGCGGTGGGATTTTTCCCCTTTCCCAGCCCGTTTTTATCCTCTCCGGGTACCCACCGGTAGCGCCACGGGGAGATGGAGCGCTCGTTGGGCTCGCTGCGGAGCCCGGCGCGGAGCTGCAGCGCGGGGCAGGCGCGCTCGCGGTGGTGCCGGCGACGTCTTCGGCGTCGGGCTTCGTCCTGCAGGCGCTCCAGCTGCGGCACCAGCTGCACGGGCACGTAGTGGTCCCAGCGCAGGCTGCGGCTGACGAAATGCGCGGGGGCCTCGCCGTCCTGCAGCTCGCCCGCGCTGTAGCAGTGCACGTGGGGAAGGTGCGGGTGGGCGCCGGGGCGCCGCAGGCAGCGGCACAGCGCCAGGGCGCTCAGCAGAGCCAGGGCTCCGAGCCAGCCCTGATGGAGAGATGGGGGTCAGGAGGCAGCCCCTGCGCCCAGCGCCCACCCGGCGGCACCCCAACCAGCCCACGGACCCCCTCGCATCCTCCCCAAGGGAAGCTTTGGGGTGAGACTGGGTGCACCCCCCAGTTCCCCAGAGCACCAACACGCACACGAGTGCGCACACCACGCAAAGAACAGCAGCCCATGCAGGCACAAGGCTGTCTGCACAATCCCAGCTCGCATCCATACCCCAAAATCACCCTTCCATGTGCACAGACACACGCAGAAGTACCGGCACCGAGATGTGCACGTGGATACACACACAAAAAAACCCCAGCTTAAGTGTGTTGGGGCACACCTAAACCCACAGCCCCTACACACACAGAGCTCCTGCCCCTCTCCGCACCCCCCTCAGCACACAAAACACATTCTCTACATATAAATATGTAAATATATATATATAAATATGTACACGTAATATAAATATATGTCAGTACACACACATGCACATACGGTGGCACCAGCACTTGTGGCTCTCGCACACAACATTTTTTATATATTATATATGTGTGTATATATATATAAAATGCATATGTATTATATGTATATGTGTGGCTCTCATACACACACACGTCATTTGGCATATTATGCATACACACACACACACACAATTATATATAATTTGACATATTATATGTGTATTTATATATACACACCGATATCTTTAGACGCACACTTATATACGCACACGGAGCGGCACCAGCACGTGCAGCTCACACCGAGGCACCAGGATACACTTGCACATGCACACACACCCCCTTACACACACATTTACACACACATTTACACACTCACTTGCACACATGCACTCAGCTGGTGCCAGCCCTTCTGTGCGCAGGGGCACGCACGCGTGTACCCGGTGCCACCCGTCCCCTCCACGCATCCAGCACCAGCTGTGCCCCAACGATCCCACAGTCACCCACACCTGCCTACACACACCTGTGTGTGTGCAACACACGCACACACACCCCCATCTACCCCTCCACACCCCCCCAGGTCCATACGGATGAGCAGCACCTCCACGCACAGCAGCCGCCAGCCCCACGTGTGCACCGGGACACCCCCACGCGCACCCACGCACCTTCCTCTCCCCCTGGGCGGCCAAAGCCCAGCCTCGCACACCTCCCGTACCCCATCCGCTCCTCCAAGCAGCCCCCACGCCCCCTCCTGTGCCCCCCCCCAAGACCCCCTGGGGTTACCATGGGTGGGAGCGGGACGGGAGGCACGGAGGGCACCCTGCGAGCTGCAGCCGAGTGGCGCCGCCGCCGCCGCCTCCACCTTTATATAGGGCTCGGGCAGGTGATGTGCACACACCTGGAAACTCCAGCTCTGGCTGCCTTCCTCCTCCCCGCGGGCCGCCGCACTTCCTTCTCAGCCCGGCGTGTCCCAGCCCTGCTCCTGGGGGCCCGGAAATCGTTTGCCCCCAAAAGGATGGATGGGGTTGGCGTGTTTTTTTTTTTGGGGGGGATAGAGGGGTGCGCGGAGGTGTAGGGATTGGGGGGTGGAAAAGGGGGTGAAGCTCGGTTTGGGTGCTTGATGGCGCGGTGCTGATGGGCGCGTGGCAGCGTGGAGCATCACAGGATGCAGGTCCCAGGAGGGTTGGGGTGGCCGTGGCCTGGCCGGGCACCCGGGGGCATCCGCATGGATGGTCCCTGGGCACCGCTCCCCCCCCAGGACCCTCCTGGGGCCCACGGGGAAGCAAAAGGCACCCTAATGATGGGACAGTCCCCGTGCCCCGTGCTGTCACAGCCCTGGCCCCATTGCGTAAGCCCGGCGGTGATATCACTGTCACGTTCCTGGGGCTGCCACAAACCCGGAGCAGAAATCCCGAATTGGGCAACCCTGGAAAAGGGCTGAAGGGCTGCGGCTCCCCAGGGCGCCCGGCGGAGAGGGCTCAGGCACAGCGGGGTCAGAAGAGGTGTTTTGGGGATGAGAGGAAGGTTTTCCCTGTCCCGTGTGGCTTTATAGGGGCAGGCAGCAAGGGGAAGCCCCCCGGGGCGCTGCAAGGAGCCCCTCGCACCCCATTTTGCTGCCGAAGCACGGGGAGCAGTTGGGGGTCCCTGCTCACCACCGAGGGGCTTCTATAACCATGGGTCCTGTTAGAGCAGCATTGCACGAGTCTAAAACCCTTTGGGGTGCAAAGGATGAGGCTCAGCCCGCAGCCCCTGTCCCCGCAGCACCCCAAAAAGCATCTTTGTGCTGCTACACACACGACCGAGCGCCCTGGCACCAGGCACCGTGGTCTTTTCTCCTGGAGATGGAAGCTGCAGGCGTTCAGCAGCGATGTGCTGCAGTGCCACCAGCCCTAAGCAGGCAGGGATAAGGCACGCAGGGCCTCGGGGGGCAGCGTGACAGCAGGGACCCCAAAAGCCTCCCCCAAAAGGGCTGGATGAGGGGTACCCCCCTTCGCTGGGTGAAACGAGCAGCGGGAGGGGACGCAGGGTGGCTCAGGAGGGATTTGGCCTCACTGATGCTGAACAAGGTGGAAGCAGGGAGGCTGAGCTGGAGGCCAGAAGGTCCCGTGGCACTTGGGGGGGGTAAAAAGGGCACTTGGGGGTTTACCTGGGGAATAAAAACCACAGAGGCTGGAAACAGGGATAGGGACAGGCCCCTTAAGGCAAGGGAGAGGGAGGAGAGGGGCACGCAGAGGACAGCGGAGAAAGGAAGAGCTGGTTATCAAAATACTTTATTTCAGGGAATATCCCTCAAAAAAAAAAAAGGGGGGGGGGAGGGAAAAAAAAAAACAAACAGAAAAAGGACCCTCCTCGTTAGACAGACATCCCACAACAGCTTCAGGGCTCCTTTTAAATCAACTGCAACAATCCGCTGCTTAAAAGAAAAGACAGGTTGTTTTCCCAATCAGGCTTCAGTCAAGAATATATATATATTTTTGTTCCTGGTGGAGGAGGGCGGGGGACAAGGTGATGTTGCCAGTAGTTCACAGCAGTTTTCGGCTCTCTCGTTACACAGTATTATAGAACTGCATTGCTGAAGACACTCAACACACAGCAGGGCTAACTAGGAGAATACAACTCAAGGCTAGCAAAGAGGAGAGGGCGGAGAGAGAGAAAGAGAGAGAGAGGAAGGAGTGAGAGCATCCAACAGGGCTGGAGTCCTCTGTGCATAATTTACATGGAAAAAGGGGGGTGGAAGCCCCCGTCCTGGTGCTGGCACGGGCTGCCCGGCCCCACTGGGGAGCCGGGGCGCACGGTCTCAGCTGACAAACTTCGTGGGTCAGGTTTTTTTTTTTTTCTTTTTTTTGGGCGTTTTTTTTTTTTTTTTTCCTTAAAAAGAATGGCGGCCAAAATAAGACAGAACTGCAAAATCCCAAAGTGGCCGCTTTTCCCACTATTTATAAAAACATGAACAGTCACTAAGGGGGCACGGCCCACTATACTTTCCCGGGGATTTTGGCCCGCTTGCGAGCGATGGCATCTTCCACGGCCTTCAGCTGCTTCAGGAGCTCCTCCCGTCGCGACAGGGTGCTGGATTTGCCCGTCTTGGCACCCGTGGGGCCGGGCTCGGTCGCTTTGCCCGGTACGCTCGTGACTTTGCTGGAGCTCTTGGACTGAGGCGAGAGCTGGCGCTTCCTGGCAGGGAGAGAAAGGCACAGGGCGGTGAGGAAGGCTGCAGGCAGGACAGGGACAAAATCCAAGCATGGGTGGAAGGAACAGGTTGGAGAGGAGAGGAGTCACTCTGGTAAACCGTCTCAAGCAGGGGAAGCTCAGCTGCCCCGGGGGGATCCCTGAAATTTCAGCTCAGCTCCTCGGCCGCTGGGATGGGGTGTGCCAAACCCTGCAGGCAACGCTGCCAACCCCGACAGCAGCAGGCAGGAGAGGGGCAGAAGCAAGGATGCGGTCAGCCCCGAGTCTGGAAGGGCTGAGGTTCCTCTCCAGCACTAGAAAACAGGACCTCGGGGCCAGCAGAATGGGGCTGTGGTGGCTTTGGTTTGGGAAGACACTGACACAGAGGCACTGAGGCTCGCTCACGCCCCAGGCTGGGGAGAGGGGAGGAGATGAGTCCTGCAGGGGGACAGGACAGGGCTGAGCCCGTTGGTCCTCGGAGCTGACCCCAGGGAAATGCAAAGTGGGCTACAAGGCCCGAGGAAGCTTTGGGAGGCACAAGGCCAGCGCTTGTCACCGCCCAGAGGCACCCAGGGGCCACGTCTCAGCGTCAGCAGCACGCTTAGCAGCTCGGGGTACAAAGAAAAGGAACTGGGCACCCGAGGCACGGGGAACTGGGCAGCAGGGGCTGCAGTTTCCCTCTCCCCAGCACCACACGCTCGCACCTAACCCACTTGGCTCCGCTTGCCGGAACCGACCTCAAGAAACCCCCCCCGGGCGCCGGTTCCTTCCCGAGCAGGAACAGCTCAGCGGTGGCTCCCGCGTGAACCCCTGAGCGCCTCTGGCTCCCAGCCAAGGAGCTTCGCGTCCTTCCTCTCCTCCCCGCGCCTCCATGGCAACTGGAAACTCTCCGGTCAGAGTCTCAGAGCTGCCCCAAGAGGAGGAAGGGAACAGCCAGGGAAGCGGGGCAACGGGAAGCAGCACGAGCGCTTCTCCGGCACGTGCGGGTCACCAGAAGCGCTCACCTTCCCCGTGAGAGCCTCACCCCACCCGGGAAAGGCTGGAGGAGAGCACAGGGCTCTGCTTTTCTCTGCAGGGCTGTTATTTGAGGGAGATGAGGGCCTCTACTTTGGCTGTGCTGCCCCAGCCTTGTCGCTGAGACCCCCACAAGCGCGAGCGCGCACTGACCTGTCCGCCTGCGCGGGAGATGGTTTCGTGTTCTGGCCCCTCTGCCGCTCTTGTTTGGGTGAGGAGGCTCTCCCGGCTGCCTTCCTGTCACGAGAGCCTGCAGGAAAATAAAAGGTGAGATGTTCTGTTTGTCACCAAGGGTATTACCTGCCCACCGTGCCACCTCAGCACAGACCACCTGGGTGCCCCATTATCTGCGGGCAGCTGATGCAGTTTGTGGGCACGAAGGCGCCCGAGGTGGCTCTGCAGCAGGCAGCTGATGATTTATCAGCTCAAGGAGCGCTGCGTGAGCACAGCTCTGCTGCTCCTAGAGCCAGCATCCCCCCGAGTGTGTTCAGCAGAGGCTGAAGGGAGCTGCCCCATCGGAGCCGTGTGGATTTGTGGACCTCAGGGGTCCTGCTTGGCTGCAGCGGGTTCCCCAAGCACTGATATCCCGGAGCACGGGGAGGAGCTACACCTGGAAGGCAGCCTGTGTGCCCCCGGGGCTGTCCTGAGCCCTGAGCACTAGCCAAGCTGCACGCCCTGCTGCCAGGACAGTAATTCCTGGGGCTGCTGATCTCATTTCCATCACTGCTCCGGAGAGCAAAGGTGCTCAACGGCCCGGCGCAGCCGCTGCCCGTGTTCGTTGTGTCAGTGCTCTGCTCCCGACACCACGAGGCGGCCAGCGCTGCAGATTTGATCACAGCAGGGTTATAGAGGAGGGAAGTGAGACTCAGCACAGCCACCGACAGCTCCGTGCTGCGATTTTTGAGCCTGGTGCCTCTGCTCAGTCCCAATTCCATCACGCTCGCCACTGTGAGGTGAGGCCGAATCGCTGCCGGGGCTCGTGTCCCACTTACCACTCTTTAGAAGTATTTTATGGTGTACAGACAACAAATCAAGTGTGTCATTACAGCTACAGCTATAAAACCAGCACGGTTTGCTAGATCAACCCGTTCGTTTGTCTGCAGCTCAGCAGTTGTTGTGAACTAGGTCCCAGTGAACTTCCCCCTCGCCCAGTCCCTCTCCGCGCTGCGGCAGCTGAGCGCACGCGGGCTGTGAGCACTCCATTTTTTCTGGCGAGCGCCCAGAGTCAACAAGATACACCTACAGCTGAGACAACGGGGAAAACAACATCACGTGGCGATGCTGGCACGGGATGCCAAAAACAGAGGCACCTCTGGCCACCGACTTCCCCCCCCTCCCCTTCTTTTTCAGCAGTGGCTGGAGCATCACGTTCAGGTCCCTCGCAGCTTGGTTTTCCAAGTGCTCGTAACTCCTGCCAAGGACTCGGAGGCAGGAGAACACTTGGAAAGCCTGCGTCTTTCTAATCACACAGGGCAGATCAGGTTGTGTCACACACAAGTGGGGAAATCGGCTCATTTCACAGGCTGGATGATCTAGCCAAGTACTGCACCCATCCCGGAGCCTTGGCAGCCCGTGCTCCCTTTCTAAGCACTGCCAGAAGCCTTATCAGGAGCCTGCGATCCCGTGGTGATACACCCCAACACGAGGTGAAGCCCCTGGGAAGGGAACAGCCTCATCCAGTGCCACGACAGGACACGGGGCAGCCTTCCTGGGAAGGACGGACGCGCACCTGAGGTGGAGGTGAGCGCGCCGTGCCTTCAAAGCGAGGGATTCTCTATTTTTTTTTTAATTTTTTTTTTACAGCGGAGGTGCACAGACACGGCGGAGCCACGGCGCTGGCAAGGCGCACCACAAGACAGCTCGGCACAGCCGGGCTCGGCCTGCCCAGGGCTGACCTCACCTCGCTTACTTCACAGCCAGCCCGCAGCGTCTCAGCGCCACCGCGGTTGTGCAGCACGGTGGCGAAGACGCCCGGGGATCTGGTGGCCAGCGCTCGCTCCAAGGCTTTGCTCGCAGGGAAACCCCTCCAGCAAGGGGATTCCTGCAGCGGGGGCTTTTAGGAGACGTTTGCCACCCGATCTGGGGTGCCTCTGGTGGCAGGGCAGGAACCCTGCCGGGGCCAAAACCCTCCTCCGGCCGATGTCTCACCTCTGTCGGGTGACAGGTTCGCCCGTTTGGCTGCTGGAGAGCTCGGCCTGTCTTTGTCTGCTGGCTCGTATCTCTTCCTGCTTCCTTTGTCAGCTGCCTGAATGGAATGAAGCAGACAACGGAGCTGAGTGGCCATTTCCCTCCGGGGAGGGAAGCCAACAGATTATTTCCTGCGGCGGCTGCCAGCGCTGCGCTGGCTCGCTGATGCAAACACAGCTCCTGTTCAACTCCTGCTGCGCTCCAGCCCCCACCATCCCCAGCACCGTGCGATTCCCCTGACACCATAAAATTCCCCTGCCACTGCACGGGAGCAGCAACAGCCTCTGGGGTCAACTCTGTGCTGTGTTTCGTGGCTTTTTTTGTTACTGACAGAAACGGGAGAAGAGCAGCGCTTTGGGGAGGCTTTTTCAGCAGCACCAAGGATGGAAAACGGCAGCGAGGCTCGGGGAGCTGTGCCTTGGTCCAGCACTGATTGTGCCAGCCCACAGCTCGGTGTAATTGCCTGCTCCTCCCCGCAGAGCACGCTTCGCAGCCCCGATAAAGTCACCTCGCGTCACGGCACGGGGAAGTAGGGAAAACTGCGGCCTCAGATTGCAACGGGAAAGAGACCATCAGGGAAAAAAAAGAAAAAAAAAACACCATTAAAACTATAAAACCAGGAACCCAGCCACGTGATGGGAGCCAACACCCTGCTGCGGCACAAAGCCCCGCGAGGTCAAACTCTCGCCTGATCTGGATTGAGTCTGTGCTGCGGGCACCCCACTGGGGCATCGGGCTCCGTTGGAAGTGGGGAGAGCACCAGGCGGGCTCCTTTTTGCCACTTTTACCTCTTACCACAGTTAATGACCTGCCAGCAGCTGGCTCTGGAGGTGCCAGGGGGAGGCCAGCTCACCGGGAAGCGTGCGGGGAGCACGCTCTGGGCGGGCAAGGCCCCACTGTGCCTTGGTCTGGCTGCCTGGGATGCAGCCTTGGAGAAAGCCGGGACCAGCCCTTGAAGCTGCAGCAGGAATGTGCCCCAGGGGAGCCGCCAACACAGTCCCGAGCCGAAGCCACCGCAGGGTGTGTGCTGCCAGACAGGTTCTGTGCCTCTCCAGCCCCAGCTGCAGCTACCCGCCCGAGCTCATCCCGACAGCACGGAGCCTGCAGCTCCCCTTCTGCCAGCCTGCAGCCCCACAGCACGGCCCCGTCCGCTCCTCGGAACCCCCGGGGTCCCTCCTCTCACCTTATTCAAGAGCGTCAGTTTGATCTCCTTGTGAGCGAAGCCTCCCTGCTGAGCCTGGGGGGCTGCGGGCTGCTGGGGCTGCAGGAGCTGCTGGGATTTGCTCCCCTGGGCGAGCTTGGCCGATTTCAGGAGCTGAGCAGAGGCGTCCCGTTTCCGCTTCTCCTCCTTAGCGCTGTCTTCTTTTTTTGATTTTCCTGTTGAAAGCAGAGCGCAGGCACGTGGCTCGCCACCGATTCCTTTCGCCTGCCTGCAGGGCGAGCGGGTGCTGCCCCAAGCACTGCAAAAGCCCACACCAGCTGGCGTGGCCTCTGGCCCCAAGGTCAGGAGATCCAGGAAACCATAATTTCCGCAAAGAACACTTAACATAAAAGAACAAAAGGCTCTTGCCGCCACCTCTGCTCCAGTCTAAAAGGGACAGAGGACTTACAGCCTGATACTGGAGTCATCCAGTTTTTTATTTATATATAAAACTCTCTATCACCATCACCTTGCAATGGTGAAAGAACAAAAGTAAAGGAGCATCAGGCAGGACTCCTGGGCAGGAAAAGGCATTTTTACAGCCACATGGACAAAAGGATGAACGTGTGTTTGCTCCACAGCCTCCCTTTGCCATGGTCTCACCTGTCTCTGCCAGACACTCGTGCCCTGCTGACTGATTTTCCTGGCGCCCGCAGCATCACCAAGCAAGCTGCACGCAGATCTCTGCTCCCCCCTTTTTCCCCTGTACCCCGTAGAGATGAAAAGGCCAAACCAGGTACCTCTACCTTTCTTCTGCTGCGCCGGGGTTGGGGATCGGGAGCTGGCTGAGGACACGGGGCTGGCCAGGTCCGCGTACATGTCTTCGGAGTCAGCGCTGCGCACGGAGCTGCTGCTGGAGGAGGCACTAGAGACAGAAGAAACGCTGCTCACGCTCAGGGACCTGGAAAGAGCCAACAAGCCGTTACAGTCGCAAACGCAACGAGAACCAGGCAGCGATGAGGCAGGCAGCTTTGTTTTAACTCCCCCAGTGTACCCAAAGAGAGCGGCTGGGATGTCAGAAAGCTCCTAAGGCGGGCAACATCCAGGGGAAAGACAAAGGCTGTGTCTCCTGGGGCACGGATAATATGAAAATCCTGAACGAGTTAAAGCCTAGAAAGCCCTGTTTATTTATAAACAGGATTAAGGCAAAGCTCAGCAGGTCACTGTTCCCCCAGGTAAACAAAAAGTGAAAGCAGGGTGTGCGCTACCACGTACGTGTCAGCGTTATGGCTCAGGTCAAGGGTTTCCTGGCAGTGCTTTTGCTGCACGAGTTTATTCACAGACCTCGAGTCCTCCAGCCCAAACCTCCTGCCCGGCTCCCCAGGGTACAGGAGAGCCCGGCTGCCTATTGGGAAGAGGCACACGCTGCCAGGAGTGGTAATGACAGGGAAGGAAGCCTCCGAGATGGCTATCTGCTAATGGATTCACAACATTCAAACTATCAGACAGTCTAATTCATCTAAGAAAGGCTTTCTACTTAGGAGCACGCCAGACAAAAAAAAAGCAGGGCTGTGCACAGGTGGATTTCCCTTCGGGGGCCCTGTCTCCCCTCCCCAAATTTTGCCCCAAATCCCAGCCAGCTGGGACGTGGCTTGCAGGGCTCCCAGCGCCGTGCAGGACCAGCTGTATCCTAACCGTGTGAATCTTCCCGCAGCCTCTCGAGCAGGTTCTGCAGGCCACACCGACTCCTGCACCCCAGCTGGCGAGATCCAGGCTCGCTCGGTGAAAGCTGGGCTGTGCACAGCTGCAGGGGCAGACCTGGAGCAAGCTGCCACGTTGCTACCCACGGGCATCCGAAACAGGGCTAAATTTTGAGAGAAAGTCTCACTGAAAGCCACAGCGTGACCGGGCGAGCCAGAAACTCCTTTGGGAAAGCTCCTGTGGCAGCAAACCTGGTTTGGGTACAGGCTAATTCCTAAATTCCCTCCTCATCCACACGCCCAGCAGCTGGCACGGCCCGGTGCCACAGGAGCAGCCCCTGCAGCGAAGCTTTTCCCATCCTCTCCTCTCAAGCCCTGGTACAGCCGAGAGCTCTCCGAGCCTCTTGCATCACCTGCCTGATCTGAGGAAGGTGACAAGCACGCGGTAAACAAGCCGGCATTTCTGTCAAATCAGGCGGATATTGAGCCTGGGAGTTTCACACGTGGGAATTAACAATGGTCGGAGCTAAAGCCCGTTTCATCCGCGGGCTTTAGGTGACAGGTCTGCTTCTAAATCCGTGCTTCACCACTGGGAAGCTTTGCGTTTCAAGGCTGCTTGGGAAGTTTTTGGGGATTCCGGGCGTATCAACAGATGCAAAAAAAAAAAAAAAATCTGCAGGAAGGACTTGAAAGGGGTTTACTTCACAACTCCTTCCTGGAGGGAATGAGCTGTTTACAAATCTCCCAGATTAACAGCCTTCTAACTACCCACTTGGGGCTAAATACAAAGGGAACTGGTCGTGCAACTTCACCAGCAAAGTAAAAATATCATTAGCTGGGCCTTTTAGGTCTCTTCTGACCTCCCTCTCCTGGCAGGCCAAGCACCTTCCCTAAGGACATTCGGTAACTGGAGGCAGCCGAGGCTTAGAACAGCAAAACTCCCCAGCCCCAGACTGTTAATTGTAACTAAATTAATTTATGGGGTGTTGGTTCCCCCCCACAACGAGATAAAACGTTAAACTAAGACCTGGCCGTCAGGAGAAGGCGTTTGGCCATAATTTGGGTAAACGTGGACAGTTCAGCACCAATTATTTCCTTGGATAAGCCACAAGGCCCCTGTCAACACAGCAGTACCACGATTTGGGACGTGGGATTCATAACCCCACACGAAGGGACAATCCTGGTCCGTGTCCTAGTTACCTACAGCCGCTGACACCTGAAGCTGAGGGAGCTTTCACTGCGAGCACCCGAACAATTACAAGGGGTTCTCATCCAGCCCCCGCTGCTTCAGCAGAGCTGACGGAGGAGCAAGGCTGTACCTGGACTTCCTGGACCCAGAGGCGGAGTGGGAGACTGAGGCAGACGACGATCTGGAATGAGATCTGGAGAGAGACCGAGACAAGGACCGAGATCGGGAACTGGATCCGCTGTAGCTGCTGGCGCTGCCGCTGATGCTGCCGCTGATCGTCCGCCTGCAACACAGCAAACCACAGCCTCACCCCGCTGCGCTGGGCGGCCACACGGGGCCAGAAGGAACCCTTTAGGGACAGTTCCACTTGTGTCCTGAACCGTGTCCTGAACCGTCTGAAAGGAGGGTGCTCTGCAAATGTCATCGGTTCAGGGGTTGTTCCCAGCACTGCTTTCCCAATCTCTTTTCTGAGCTGCAGATGTTTGATGCAAGACTGAACAACGCTCATCAGAGCCAGACAAAGAGGGAGCTGAAGGCTCCTTAGTCCCCTAGTGATGCCAGGAGCAAACGGTTCCTACAAAGAATTGCTATTTTGGGACTACCTTGTGTTTCAGGCTCTGTAAATAACCATATATGTTTTTTGAGTAACGCACCAGTGCTTGCAGATAGAGCTGTCTTGTTGTTGGTGCAGCAAGAACACAGGGCAGTGGAGGTGGTGCGGGTACATGCAAAAAAAAAAAAACCAAAACCAAAACCAAAACAAAACCAAAAACCAAGGCTGGAATACAAATATAAGGGAAAGTCACTTAAGGTATCCACCATGATTAGCTAGTTGAAGTGAAACAAGGTCGAACTGAAGGAGTTTCTGTGGAAAAGAAATTGTAACTGCTCAGCCCCAGGCCTTTTCTTTAGCTACTGGGAAGAAAAAGGAGAGGTAATGCCATGCAAAATGAAGAATTGACTCCAGACGCTTCCAAAAAGCTGAACAGAAAATGGATTTACAGCCCCCTGCAAAACACACTGATAAAAAGTACCATGCAGTGCTCCATGAAAAGCAACAAATGCCTTACTGCAGGCACAAAACATCCTCAGACTCCTCACGTGCTCATCATAAGGACGTCTGCATTAAATTTGGGCTGCATTTTACTTCGTGTCCCCCAAACTGCTGCTTCCACAGGCTAGGCAAGCAGGCAGCACGCCGCTATGTCAAATCCTGCAGCCTACGAAGGAGGCACGAGGAGTTTCAGCTGCGTTTAGCTGACTCAGAGCCTCTCCAAGAACAGGCGACGCTACCTGCATCTGCTCCGTACCACTTCTAAACACAGACTGGTGGCTGAAGCCCAATAACCACATTTACATCCAGACAAGTGCTCCCTGTCTGCAAGCTATCAGGAGACGCTCTCATTTCAAATGCAAAGGAACGAGAGAGAGACAACGGAAACAATTCGAGGACAGCCAGAACGAGTCTCTTGAAACGTTCAGACTAGTCGCACGGGATGAAGCCAGGAAGAGAAGCAGGGCAGGGGAGCCAGCAAGCTGCACGCCGGGCTCCGAGCACGTCACAGAGCTCCTCGTCCCCTCCAGCTGCAGTGCTGGAGGCCGATGAACCAGCTCCTGGACCACACAGGAGAAACAAACACCTCCTGCATCCTAGCACGTGTAAACAGGGCCCAAATCCTGACCCTCCAACACGTCTGATCTGTTCTCCAGACCAAACACGCCTTTGCCTCCTCGCTGCTCAGCCTCCACAAGCAGCTGCTCCAAAATAAGCCTTTTTTTTTTTTTTTTTGCACTGCAGGCACTGCCTTTTGGTCCATTTAACACATTCCACCTACTCCATCGCCCAGCCCCAGCCAGCCCTTTAGAGACGGGAGCTGTTTGCTGTGGGGCAAGACACTGTTGGTCACCCCAAACCTCCCCCTCTCTTCCCACTTCCTTCCTGCCCCAGGAAAATGACTTTAACATCACGAGTCCTTGGGACTGGGACTCCAGAGAGAAACCCAGGGCTTGCTCCATCTTCCAAAGCTCACTCCACCCCACTGCTTTCTTACCTCCTGGGTGGAGTCCTCGTCTGACGTTCCTTCCTTCTTGCCTCTCTATTATCCCCTGGTTTGGCTGGCTCTGGTGCAGCTGTTGTAATTTTAGCGAGCGGCTGAGGGACTGGAAGGGCAGCTAGTTTCTTCACAGATTTTTCACTACAAAAAAAAAAATCAAGCATTTTCATGGGCACGATCAAATTCAGCAGATTACAGAAAAACAGGCATTTCCAAAAGTGGTAACACACACTCACACTTGGTGCTGACCCATCAGCTACAATTACTGTAGCTACAGACACTTGAGAAGAAAGCTTCTGTCACAAACCACTCTGAAATACCACAGGTTCACTGAAAGGGATTTGTTTCCACTATTCTAAACCAAGTCACCTTTCCAGAGACAAGTTCCTATAAAACAGCCAATTTTGGATAAGTTTCCTACTTGCAAATCAACTCATGAAGCAGACTGTGCAGAGCACTGTTGTTCCTAAGCCATTTGAGTCTATACTTCTTCATCCAAAGCACATATACCTGCTTAAAAATCTGTCAATCAGGCCTCAAAATCAAACTGCACGTGGTTTATGCAAAAAATGCTCTCTCCCCTCACTCAGATTTGCAAGGTGCAAAGGAGCACACGCGTGGAGATGTCCCTTTGACCTGTTCCTTGCTTGCATTACCCTGCAGAACAGCGGATGGGTGACCACTACGCAATGTTCTTGTGACTTTATATGGCACCCACCACGTGAGATGGGAATTACTGTGGGACTGCTCACTTCTGGGCTCAGAGCACTCCAACCTCCAGTCTCCGGGCCGGTTACTGCTCAGCATTCCCTGCAGTGATGTCACACCTGCTATTAAGCGGGGAGGAGGCGGCTGTCTGCATACTAAAATAGAGACTGTTAATTCCACCTCTCGTGTTGAAGAATATCTGGATCCATCCCCTGCAGAGCACGCGATTAGGTACACGCGATGTTACGTGGCTAAACCAAGCCCCGTGCCGGTGCAGGCTGCTGGCTGGAGCTGTGTGTTACCAAACCAGCACCGCAATGCACACTGGAAGGGCGTAAAAACATTGCTGCAGGCAGGGAGCGTGTCCTTAAAGGGTTGACCCCTCTGAGTTAACAGGAAAAAAAAAAAAAAGCAGGTCAACAAGGTGCAAGAAGCCTGGCGAGGGCCATTGTCCCATATTCCAGAGAATTCAGGGGGATTCCCGTGGTGTAATTCATTCGCAGGTCACCTTAAAAACGGTGACATCACTACGGTGTTGTGACACCCTCCAACGGATCCACCATAACTTACCGTGCATTACAAGGGTTTGTGAAACAGCAACTTCAAGTATTTAAAAGAGCGGAGGCATAATCTGCTGAACAAACAGTCTCATAGCTACAACGCTGTTTTGATTTGTATCCAATATTAAGAGTAGACGAGCCTGACCCACTTTGTTATTCTAAGGCCGTGCATTAACTAAAGCCACGGTAGGTAAATGAAATAAACTGTCGCACAGCTCCTACGTAAGCGTACCTGCACACACACAATGTGTAAATAGCAAATTGTGCATGTGTTTAAACACGCAGGTCTCCATACACTTCTTAAGGATACTTGCACAGTTTAACTTGGTTTTAGTAAGTGAGAGTGCCATAATTTAATCAGCCACGCAAAGCTACAGGCCATTCCACAGAGGTCACGTTTTGCATCTTCCATTTCTTCCTTAAACTCTCAGGCAGGTCAGAAGGGTCTGACTCAGGTCAGGAATTCGGCTGCCGTTTGGAGGCTTTTCTGGGCTGTGTTATCAGAACGGACACAAAGCCTTACCCTTTACCAGCAGGTGGTAACAACTCCCCTTTAGCCTTCAGAAGCGGCTTGTGCGGAGATGGTGTTGGGGAAGGAGATGGTGAAGACGAGAAGGACCGTGACCTAGAAAGGAACGAGAGATCACTCAGCTCAGTCTTTGGGGCTGCAGAAGGTTTTCGGTCTCCTCAGCAGTGCACTAAGCCCACAACTCCCTCCTTCGGCTGGTGACTGCATTTGAGGAACTAGTCTCAGTGAGCCCGAGCTTATCCTAGTTTCGTATCTGGACTCTGCTGAGAACAACAGGTTGTGTCACCAGGCTGGTGGCAGAAGCAGAAAACAAAAGGAAGAAAATACGGATGGCTGCAAGGAAGAGCCACCCTCAGATATTCCACTCCAACACCTGGAGACTTTCTCCATATTCTTTCCTTGGGGGAAATATGTCTGAAGAATAGTCAGTAGGATTTTTGACTTGCAAGTTCAGCATGATTTGCTTCAACTCAGGCTGGAATGGGGTGGTTGGGGAATGTCAGCCTTCTCTGCTAGAAAACCTTGGTGCTTGTGTCTAGAACTATTCCCACCTGAGCCTCTCCTGGAGAAACCACCTCTCCAAATGAAGCCATGCACCCTCACCAGCTCTGAGATCCACTCTGGCTCTGTGCACTTCAGCCCTTAAGAAGTGTCTCCCATCTAGGGAGCCAGTTCTCCTACTATGCATATTCCAGACTTGGGAAACTGTCTGCAGGGGCAAGGAAGTGGCAGAGTTATAAACATGCCTGCGTTTAATCAGCATGGGACACAGGATTGTTACTTTGAAGTGTCAAGACTATCACAAGACAAAACTGCATGGACTGCTTTATTAAAGAAATGTGATTTGCCTCTTTAAACAGAAATCCCAGTGCTATAGACAAGAGATGCCAATAGCTTCTTCCAACCATCAAATGCAAATGATGGCAACGTTACGCTCAGCCAGGCTCCTACAACTGCTCCTTTACCACAAGGATGGGAAACAGCCCAGCCACAGCAGCAGGGTACACGTGGGTGGGAGAGCTGGGGTGGCTGACATCTCCTTCATTCAGCGACCGAAACAACACCCTGCCTTGCAGTCTATCCTATTTAGCTCACACAGGAAAGTATTTCAAATATTTTCTCTCGAGAGCTGGCTATTTGCTTTTAAGTAGCACCAAAAGTAGCTGCTAGGAAGCGTTTGGGACGCAGCGTACCGTTACCTGCAAAGAGCCATTACCTGGACCTGCTGCCTGAGAAAGAGCTGTGTCGTGAGGAGCGGCTAGAGTAAGAGCTGTAAGACGACGATCTGGAACGAGATCGGGAGGAACCTGACCCAGAATAGCTGGACGACCGAGAAGAGGACCTGCAAAAGAAGTATTGAAGTTCAGTGCCTCTCAAAAAGTCCTGGGAGACCGAGGAACGCTCTTCCCAAATTCTCAGATACTGCTCCAAAAGCTGCCCACCCTCTCCACAAAGGACTGCAGTCTTCCCTCAGCCCCCACCCCACTTTTTCTTTTAGAAACAATTCTGTTGCTGCTAGAGCCCTTTGCGTCCTTGAACAGGCTCCCTTCCCTTTAGCTAATGACTTTCCATCCATTTTTGAGACCTCCTTCCACACATTTTTACGTCTTTTCACTGGACAATCCTCCTGCTCGGCTGGGTCACACGTGTAGGAGAAAAGAGGGAAATGAGAGGTGCAGCGAGTCCAGTGAGAAAAGCTATCTGCTTCTGGAGGGCTTTGCTTTATAAGATCCGTATCTTCAATTCGCCGTGTTCCTCATTCCTCTCTGATACATTTTTTCCTCTTTGCAGGAGCTTCAAGTTCAAACGTTTACAGGAAATGGGTCCAGCTTATCACAGAATCACAGAATGATTTGGGTTGGAAGGGATCTTTAAGATCCAACCCCATCAAGGACAGGGAAAACCTTCCACTAGACAAGGCTGCAACTCCATTCTCCTAGATTCATGGCACTTCCTTCTGAACATTGGATTTTATCTCCCGTGCTCTGATTTCTGAGCCCCCCTGCAGCACCCTAGGGCTCCTGGCGAGCCTCCTTGACCCCAGTTCTCCCCCAGCAGCAGCACGCTCTTCCTGGAGCAGGCTCCCCTCCTCTCTCTAGCACTCCTGGAACGAAGATGCTCCAATTCCTACACCTTCCACCTCCTTCTGCTCCTATACAGCTCAGTTCTCATCTAGACGAGCTACGTGGACCTACATCTACGTCTAATTTCCCTTAATAATTATTTTTCCAAGGACCTGCTCCCCTTCTTACACCTCCTGCTCACAAGATAGAACCACACCACGTTCCTGATGCCCTACAAGGCCTGGACGTGATGTGCTCTTCACCATCACTCACCTTGAAGAGCCCGAAGCAGACGCCGACGAAGCGGAGGTTTTTCGGCGCCTGCGCGCGCGGCTGGGCGAGACGGAGAGGCCGAGCTTCTTTTTGGGGGACTTGGACCGGCGCCAGGGGTCCTTCCACTCATCCGCCCTCTTCGACTGCGCGGCGGTAATGGTGGTCGCCTCCTTCTCCTTCTTTGGTGGCTCAGGCTGGCGGCTGGAAAAGAAAAGAGGAGTTGAGATGCTGGGGTTGTTTTTTATGCCATAAGGCCAACAGGAACAGATGTCAGGAATTCATCCTGCATACTCGTACTCATTAAGTTCCACTGCGGGATGTACAGCATCATTTGGGGCAGATAAGTGTTAGAACAGCTATTGTTTTGTACAACAGTGACCGCAAGCCCTTCGAAAAGCAGCACCTGCAGTTTGGTGAAGCACTTTGTCAGGCTGCCCTGGGACCTGCCGGCTGCTTTCAGCTTTGGCTCTTTGCCTCCAAGGAGCAGAGCACAGACGAGAGGGCAGGGAACCCCAAAGCTGGTCCTTCCTTCAATTATGCCAGGCGGTTCGAAGTGGAGCAACCTCAATCTGCCCCCAGTGCACTGAAAATCCTGCACAGACCCAGGCTGAGGACAGCCTTGGGGCGTGCATCCGAAGCTCCATCCCAACGGAGCAAGGTGCAGGAAACAAGCAGCCGGCCCTAAGAGAAGAGCTTCAGCCTGAATCACTTTTGAATCACTTTCCTCCAGCTCCCTTATCAGGGCACCACGTGGGGCTGTGTCACGAGCCTCACCCCGGCCAAGGCACGCCGAGCCATTTTGACCCACACGAAGGGGACACCTACCTCCCGGGGGCTGTTTTATCACCGCATTATTTTATCGCCGCGTTATTCTCCAGGCGCTCACAAACACGGCTGGACGCGTGCTCTCCTGCTCCTGATAACCATGCAGATCTGTCAGGGCAGCCTAGACACCCAGACATTTCTTCCTTCCCCTTCTTGGGGCTCAGGCTGTATTTAACCTGTTTCTTTAACCTATTTTTATTTTTTTTTTCCCATTCCTTTCATTCTCAGGGCTTCCACTGCCCCTCTGAAAAAAAAAACAGCGCTAACTTTTCAGCATCCGCACGTTATAGTTCCTTAATGAGTTTCTTCAGGCCCGGGTTTTATCACATCTCTTATCTACGGATGATTTAACGTGGGTTTTTTCCTCACCCTGACTCTAACCTGCAGATGACTGGTCAATTACCTGCTCGTAACCTTCTTCGTCAGGTTTTAGGCAAAGTTTATGCTTGCTTAAAGGTTTATGAAGCCTATTGCGCTCATCAAATTACCCGTATAATTATGCCTTGATTCCTTTTCTCCAGCTAATGAACCCTCTCACTCGGAGGGTTTGGGGGAGGGACAGCACCTTCCAGCCCCGGGTTCAGCCAGTCCCACCCTATTAGTCACGGCACCGTGAAGCAACCACTCCCCACACGACTTCCTCTACCTTTCGAGATAAAAAAGCAACCTCCAAAGTTTTCTAATAATTCCACGGGTTACGTTTCTTGCCACAATTCGTTTTCAGCAGACGACGGGGTAATTAAAGCCCTTCATTAGCAGCCTCTTCTTCCCTTTGAAGGCTCCACCAGTCCCTAGGGAGCCGCATCACCTCCTGGCTTGGCGCTACCAAAAGCCGCCTTAACTCAGTTCAACTCCTTCCACCTCTCACCCCCTGCCAAACCTGCACATGCACACGGTGTCCTGCTCTTTCCCTGTCTTTCCTGATACAATTCCATCAATTTTACCATTTTTCCCATATTTATCTGCACATACAGAACGGTGGAGGGGAGAAACTCTTCTTCCACGTTCACCGGTCCCACAAATCTCACTCCAGCCCCAGAAGATGCTTCTGAGGGTGACGTAGCAGCACAGAAAATTGCTGACTGCCGACTAAGAGAGCCCCAAGCAGGCTCATGGCTCAGCATTATTCACCGGGATCTGCGTTTAGCATCATCACCCTTTCCAGAGCTGCTCCAACACACGCCGCGTAACGCATCGCTTGCAGTGGGCTGGTCTCGTTTGCCAGGGTACATCTGCAGCTCCATCTGAGTACCTGATCACGGAGGAAGACCATGATTCCAAACACTGAGATAGACCTGACCTACTAATTAGACTCTGATAAGGCTGCATAGCCCTCGCCAGGGCTGAGAGGGGAAGGTGAGGTACAGCCCTGTCACCTGGTGCGAAGCAGCAGGACAAACAGCAGCAGCAAGGAGGAGGAGAGCGCTGTGTGAGGATGCCAGCGGGTATCACTAGGCTGCGTCCCTCTCCGGTGTCCTCTCCTGGGGTTTTGGGAGATGCAGGGGGAATATTCTGCTGGCACAGAGGTAGCTCCCACCTTGAGACATGGATAAGAATCCCGCAGCAGGTCTTGGAAGGAAAAACCTCCTATAGAACCACTCCTTCTCTCAAAAAGAGCACAAATCTGCCCACATTCACAGCCTGGGTGCCGAGCCCCTGCTCCGACCCCACGTGGGAACAACTCACGCTTAACTCTAAGGCTTGGAGCAAAGGCGACTCGGAGAGCAAATCTCATTACTCGCACCCATTACCTGGTTTGATGCAATTCTCTCCCGGTGAAGTCACTTTCTGGAGGAGAGCTTTTTTTTTCCCCAGGAAAACCACAACAGAAAGCCTCCTTTCTGGATACGCTTTGCCTTTTGACTCAGCAGCAACCACGTCACCTTCCTACAGCCCCGAAAGCAAGGCGCCGCGCGTGTCAGGACATTTTCCAAGTCTTTCCCCGAGAGCTACCCGCGTGCCCGGCGTGCAGCATCACCAATAAACTTCTTCAACTTCACACAAGGGACCCGCATCCGATGCCATTTGGCTCGCCTCCCCCGGTGGAAGTCGGGAGGCAGAATTGAAAGTAAAGCTGAGCAGCTGCCAAGCTCCTCGCCATCTGCCTCCGAGTGATGTCCCGGTGACAGCCCAAACAGTTGGCAGCTCAATCACGTTCAGTGCTGCAGACCGACGGGGTGCACTCGTTGGGGTGAAAGCAGAGGCTGGGAACGGGGCTCACCGAGGAGAGGAGAGCAGGCAGGGAGCTGGCCCGAGCCCAGGGGGCTGCCCAGCATCACACCGAGCACCATCGCGGCTCCTGGTGCTGTGCTGCTGGGGGGCTTTGTGCATGGTTTGATCCCAGGGCAGGCTTCCTCCTCCTCCTCCTCGCTTTCATTCTTGTGACTGGGTCATTTCCACTTCCCGTCCCGTGCTGGATGCGGCACTGGTCAGAGCCAATTCACCTCCTTGGTTGAAGAGGGAGGAAAAATAAAAATCAAGAGCCGGTTTCCTGCTGGGTCAGCGAGTCCAAGTGGCCCGTGGTGGGGACTGAACAGCTGCTGGAGCTGGCACAAGGCTATCAGAGCGGGGAAGAAGAGAAACCTTTACTGTTTTGGGGTGCTGAGCCATGAGGTCAGGTCCTGTGCTTTACGAGCTCAGCCTCAGACGAGCACACTACCGGCTGGCAAAGGAGCCGCACGAGACCACGGCATGCGTGTGAACCCAGGGCTCCTTTTTCACCCAATTCCAGCTTTCAGGACACGTAGGAAAATCTTTGAGAATGAACTCCCTAATTAGCTGCATGACATCAGGTTTAAGAGCTGCAGAAGGAGGAAAAGGGGCTGAGAGGATGAAGTGGTAGCAGCTCCGTTTCCTTGCAGCGCCCGGAGCAGCAGCGCCGTGCGTCACCGGGGCACGAGCACGGTCCGCAGAGCGCGGCTATTTCCGACGCCCATTTTGACCTTAAAAGAGCTAAAAGCTTTATTTTCCAGAACGAAGACGTTAACGCAGAGTTGGCTGGGGCTCAAAGTACAGCAATCGAGCGGAGCGCTGGAGCCGAACGCCGCTTTGGCAGCGAGGAGGAGCAGCTCCCGACCGCCCCGTGCGCGGCTCGCGGCACCGAGGAGCCCGCCAGGAATTCGGAGGGGGGAAGCGGAGCCGCGTGGCCGAGCCTTCCTCCTCCTGCTTTTATGCAAATGACGCCGAAGCCTTTCTAATCTCAGCCGGAAAATAGGCTTCCCAGGGAAAAGTGCTTCCTTCCTTCCCCCCTCCCGGGGTGACGCCGCCACCCCGGGTAACGCAAACCTTATCGCTGACGTCGGCCTGGCTCCGGGGCTGCTGTTTTGGCCGGCAGCTCCGGCTCGATGTGCTCAGAGAGGAAAGTCCGGCCGTGCTCTCGAGCCCTTTCTTCTCTCGCAGGGAAGCGAGGGTTACGGCACCGGCACAAGCTTTCCTTTGGTCTCGGTGGAATTTTCCAGAGGAAGTGAACTCGAGGAACGGTTGGAGGCACGGTGAGGGCTCTGTGATTTCTGCAGAACGAGCTCCAGCAGAGCACGTGCAAACAGGCAGATTTTCTGTCTCAGCACAATAAAGTCACTCATCCCCAGTGCCAGAGAAATACAACAGCCCCCAAAATCACCTACAGCAGGAAATCCCGACCCCTGAATCCAGTGTTCATGCCTACGGCACAGCCATTCATCCTGGGGAGGTGTGAGCAGAGGTTTTGCTTCTCTCAAGGTGTTTCCATCTCAAGCAGGGTTATCAGTTGCTTAGAAAAAAAAAAGAAAAAGAAAAAAAAAGGTTTCTTCAAAGCCTGATGGGGAGAGGCTTTGAAATTAAATAGTGGAGATACGATCTGGAGTATGAAATCATCACAGCGGGCAGATAAACCTATCCGGGATGCGATCTGCCCCGAGGGCTGAGCATTTGACGCCTCGAGAGCCTTCTCCCAGCGGAGGTGCCCGCATGCAGCGATTCTCCCGTCTGCTTTAATAAAACCCAGCGTGTGGGATCTCTCCGGCAGCTCCAGCCCCCGAATGCCAACGAAAAACACATTCCTTGAGATCCACATCTGAGTCACTCGATGCCCTTCTTCATCTTGATGTAGGGTTACGAAACCCGGCTCCTTCTGCTGTGGCACAACCTCAGGAACCACGAAGACGAACGAAAAGTCCAGGCGACAGCAACGCTCCGTGGAGACCTTCGACAAGCTTTGCTGCTTTGGTTTGCGGAGCCTTTTTTATTATCGCCAGCTCCCCAAACGAGCCGGGAGAGCAAATAAAAGCTGAGCTAACCAGGCTCCATCGCTCGGGCTGGAGGCTGCGCCGCAGAAAAATGGGGATGTAAACAAGTTATCGCAATCCCTACCTGCACAGCATCACCTCGCAGGGGCTGCAGATCCCAAGGAGCACAAGCAGCAGCACAGACACGTCCTGCAAGCGAGGAGGAGGAGGAGGAAAACCCTTCTGAGCATCGCAGTGCTGAGGAAGGCACGGCAGGGTGGCAGCGTGCAGAGCAGGAGCCCAGGTCCCGCTGCAGAGGACAAACCTCCCTCCTGCCTGGGAAACCCAACGGCCTGGGGCTGCTCGCTTTATTCTCTTATTTTGCTGCACCCCAAGAAGCCGCCCGGAGGCCTGGACAGCACTTCTGTGCCTGCTGACAAACGCCACCGTTTCCCTTTGGTAACTTCTCGGGGATTTTAGGACTTATTTGGAGAGTTCCTGAGATCCACGCCTGACCTGGAAGCAGGCAGAGCACACATCTCTCTGCCCAGTCTGCTTTTCCGCCTGTGGCAGGACAACAACCACGAGCAAATAAAGGAGTTAAGAAGAAAGGGGACAACATTTCTACCAGAAAACCCAAGGACCAAATCCACCAGCTGACCCACACCGTATACAGCTGGAGGAGATGCTGTTACAAAGCCCTCTGGAGACCTGCATCTGCCTGAACGACAGCGGATTTGTCCCAAATCTCTGCCAACAGAACTCAAAGAGCAGATCCAGTGGCTCTGGTGGTGAGGGGGAGACCACCAGAAGCTATCGGGATAGGCGATAACGACCCCAGAACACCCAGAACTACAAATTCGTCCCTAAAACAAGTTCAGTCGGTTCGTGATCTCCCTCTCTCTCTCTCTCTCTCACACGCTCATGAATCACTCCATTTGCATTCCCTTCTTTTTGCCACTCCTTTATCTAATCAGCCTCCATTCTAACACTTTCTAACTTGCAAGCCCCGGGTAACCTGCGCTCATTGATTTGAGATTCCAGCTTCTCCTGCTCATTAAGGCGCTCACCCCGGGGACTAATAACGGCCTATTACAAAGGCAACGTGAACTAGCTTGAACAAGAAACCCAGGAGCTCTCCGAAAAGGGACTGCAGCCCTTCTGTCCCAGGGGCTGCAGCATTTGGTGGCATCTCAGGGGCTATCCCCACCTCGGGAGAAGCCGGGCAGAAGCAGAGGGCTCCTTGCTGGAAGGGTTTTCTGAAGGACTCGGGATCTGCTGCCCTTTCTGACATTGCTTTTAATTTGACAGCGTTCCTGCTTGCGAGTGTTATTTTTATTTTTTAATAGCTGCCTAAGTGCACTCCATCGACAGCCTCTAACCCAGCTGAGGCAGACTTCCTCCCGAAGGAGTACAGGAGGCTCAGCAGGACGTGCTCCCAGCGGGATGCTGCTCCTTGCCCTGCAGCTTCGCAGCTCCCCTCACCTCCTCTTCACCCTCCGCGATGTCTCTGAGCTCAACAGCCTCCTCCTCGCCCCACCTGGAACTGGCACACGGCAGATTTTGGACCCCGTATCACGCGCCCAGCCCAAGCTAGCCCACCTGGAGATGGCATTCAGGCCAGGCTGTAGGATAAACCTCCTCAAGAGCTGGACATCACCAAGTTCTCACCTTAATTTGAATGAAGGCGCACTTTGTCAAGCTGCTTTTAAGCCCAGAGCACAGCACCCCACGCATGGAAAACCCAGTGCTTCTCAGAGGGGAGGAAGAAACCGAGATCCATCTCAGCACCCCGGAGCACAGGATGGTCTCCTCTCCTTTTGCTTGGTCGACCACGACCTCGTGCTACCCACAGCAGGGCACGATCCTGCCGCCCCGGCCAGTGGGTCTGAATCCTCAGCACCCCTCGGTGCTTTGGCAACAAACCCAAGCCACACGACACCGAGTACGTTGCTTCACGCCCTGCTGAAATGCTCAGATTCACTGGGATGATGACGGGATAAAGCCCTGTGCAGCAACAGGAGGATTAAAGCTGTTATTTCTGCGGGCAGGGTCACAGCCCCAAGCCAGCGGCTCCCCGGCTGCATCCAGCGCTCGGGTCAGGACACCCCGTACTGCCCCAAATCCCCTCCAACAAGGCGCTCCGTGCCAGCTCTCTGCCCCCAAAACGCTTTGCACAAGAGCGAACGACAGCGGCAAGATGAAGAGGCAGAGCAGAAGTTTGGCACTCAGCAAAATCAGTCACAGCCCGGGGCACCAGAACTCGTTCTGGGGATGGGGAGCGCGGGGCCAGACAGCCGCCTTATCCCTCGGATCACAAGGTGTCCCGGCTTGTCTAAGGGTTCGATGCCTCAGGAGGGAGGAGGAGGAGGAGGAGGAGGAGGAGGAATGATTTTACTAGCGCTGCAATCTCAGGTTGTAAACTTCTTGGAGAGCTCGTCTTGGGAAAAAAAAAAAACAACCCGCAAACAACAAAGCACAAAGCGGCAACCTTGCTGCCTGCTCCTTGCACCAAAGCCTGATCCTTTTGTGACAATCCCACTCAAAGCCCGATCCTTTTGTGACAATCCCACTCAAAGCCCCAGATCTGCAGCCTCGTCTCTTAAAGGACCGAATGAAAAACATTTGCCAGGCTTTGTGGTGTGCGTGTGTGTTGTTAAATCCTGATCCTCCCCACCTGAAGCAAAGAGCCACGCACCAAGTCCTGCTCTCTGCTGTTCTCAGCCCTAACTCTGCTGCTGTTTAGAGACGGGATGAAAGTTTCCTCCCTCCAATGCAGCTGAAAGGAAACTTACTTTCACATCCCAGCTATTTGCTCTTCAAGTTTTCTTTTATTCCTTGCACCTCCACATTTTGATTGTCGCTGTTTGCTCCTTCCTGCAGCCTCTACGAGGGCGAGCTCCTACGCTGGCAGCCCGGTGATTAGGGCCGTGATTAGGGCCATGATTAGGGCCGTGCTCAGCTCTGTGATGCCTCCTGGTTGCAAAACCCCATGGAGCAGTGCTCCAGCAGGACAGGAAGCAGTCGGAGGAACACCAAGGGTGCTGGTGTGTGCCAGCCCCTGGCACCATAACGAGGGCACCTCGGGGGCTGGACCTGCCAAAAATTGGGATGCGGTGAGTGGGGAAAGCACAGAGGCTATAAATAGAGCTGCAGGTGAGTGTTGTGCCACCGTGGTGCATCCTGCTACCTGGGGAACACAAAAACAATGGCAAAATGTTTTATGCATTAAGCAAACTTGGGAGCTGCTGGATGCCCAGGTGCCTGAAGTGAAGCTCTGCAGCCAGCCCCAGCAGGAACGGGGCTGGAGGAAAGGTGAGGATGCTCCAGCACCCCGAGCACAGAGAGGTCTGCAGCCCGTCAGAAAGGTTGTGTGGGACAAAAGCACGCTGCCCAGGGAGCACTGACCCTGTAACTGTCATAAAGGCTGTGGGGGAATAGGGAAACACGAAGTGTGGGACGAGGGGATGTCTTCGCCAAGGGAAATATCAGCTGAATTATCAGCTCTCTATTCAACATCCAGAAATACAAGTGCTTCTCGCTGCCAGCTTTTGCAATGGCACAAAAGAAGCCAAAAGAAAGTCCTGCGTGCTCTGCCTCCCTCCTGGCTCTCTGCCTGGCCCTACAGGCACCTGCTCCAGCCTTACAGCACAGGTTCTCGATGATCCGCTTTTGGGAAGACCAGCAGAGTTAACGACTCAAGAAGCAAAGAGGCGTATCAAGGACTTGTTAAATTACCAAGACTTGTCTTCAGAAGGCTGTTCTGGAGAGACAAGAGGCACAAGTTCTTCCCCACAGCCCTCCCCGTGACCCAGGTGTCAGGGGGAAGGAGCAGCCCCAGCTTTGCGTGCAGCGATCCCGGGCACGGTGACGGCTCGTGACTAAGGCCCCGCGCTGCCAGCCGGCTGACGTCGCTCTCCCCATCAGCATCATGTGGGTCTGGGCAGAGAAATCTCTTCCATCACTGACCCAATGAGCGCAGAAAGCCACAGTCAATGTGTAATTAAAGCGCACAAATTACGGCTGTAAGTGAAGATGGTAATTAAGTGTAGTTCCCCGTATTACTGTAAGCATTGTGCCACGGTCACTGCACCGGAGCGCTCACGAGACACAGTCAAAGTGTTCCGAAACTGGGACTTCCTCTTGGAAAATAAGGGTCACCATCAAACACCGGTTTTCCCATGTAGGAATACAAACAAAAACCCTGTGTCAGATCCAAGACTAATCCCTTTTCCCACCTGAAACCACCCAGATCCACGTGGCATCTTGCTCCAGGCCTTCTGAGCCCTGCTCATCCTTACACCAGGCTCTTCCTCGTGTTCCTATTTCCCACTCTCCTCCAAGCCCCAGGAAGCAAAACACATCATCCAGAAGGGAAAAAAAATGCATCATCCAGAAGGAAAAGCTCCAGAGTCCTGGGAAATGCCTTCCCTACAGCTCCTCACCCCAACACACTTCTGTGCATACCATCATAAGGCTCCATCTGCTTTTGGTTCCTGAGGTACCAACGTTGCTGATCAGCTTCCCTGATGTTTTTTAGCAGGGAATGTGATTCTTTTCCCTGATTCTGAATGAAAAGGTGCTCAACATTAGGAATTCCCATAAGACAAGTTCCATATTCAGTTCTGGTATTTACACAATGCTTTACAAACAGGCCTCACGCACAGCCCATTAAGTCACTGTACTGGAGGAACCAACAAAGAAAATATTATGTGTTTTTGGAATTCCTAGGCTTTTAGTCTGTCTGGTTCAATTTTCTCTTTCACACAGGCCGGAACAAGAATTTTCAGAAAAGCTGAACAAATGGAGGCAGTCAGAGGCAAGAAACCCAACTCCGTACCCCAATTCCATCCTAACACCGGGCAGAAATTGGTTTCAAGACAAAATCTGTTTACCTCTTCTAGTCTCTTTTGGGAGTTTTATTTAATGAGACTCCAGATACTTCTGTTATCCACAGACTCCCAAACCAGCCCTGGTTCCTGTCAAAGGGCATTTGTCAAGGCTGCAAAGAGTCAGCACCATCTGCAGGACTCCCAGCTGGGGCCTCGGCCAGCCTTGCACCATGCCCTAACCCCAAGGGACCGGGGACAGGCTGAACATCTCCGTACCTCGGGGACTGACAGGGCCCTTTCAGCACCAGGTTACGCTCCCTGCTTCTTATCTGATGCTTTAGCTCCACTTAGTGGCCAGCAAGGCTCACGTAAAGCATCACCTTGCTCTCCAAACTACAGCTTGACTGAAGAGCTGCAGATAATCGGGGTCTTCTCCACGGATGTGCACGAACCCGGATCCGCAGCTCCATCAACACCAACCAAAACAAAGTCAGACCCGAAGCCAGCACTTACCTCGGTAGCAGCGGAGACCGGGGCTTTGGTTTTTCCTTCTCCTTGTCACGCTCCCTGTCCCTGTCCCGGTCTCGGTCTCTGTCCCGGTCCCTGTGCTGCCTGTCTTTTTCATCTCTCTTCACTCGCTCCCTCTCGCGTTCCCACTCTTCTTTCCTCCGCTGGCGCTCCTTGTCGCGCTCGCGCTCCCGTTCCCGTTCCCTCTCCCTCTGGCGCCGCTCCCGCTCCCGTTCCCTCTCCCTTTCTCGTTCCCTCTCGCGTTGTCGGTTTTCTCGTTCCCTTTCCCGTTCTCGCTCCCTTTCCTTTAAAAAGAGACAAGGAGAAATCATTGCAGCATTGTGGTAACATCCGAAAGCGCAAGGTTTCAAAGTGGCAGACTTAAAAGCAATCCCATATTCCCTCCCGCGTTAGGGCAAAGAGATAACCCCAGAGCTCGTTCCATCGCTGTTTCCTGAGCAGAGAGGAGCTGGGGAGGATCAAAGCACCACATCACATCCACCACGGTTATAATTGTCAAAGGCAACAACAGTCCAAGGCTAGTTTTGCTTATTATGCCCGTTAAAGGAACGTGTTGATGTTTACACGTATTTACCCATAGTGTTCATCATGCTTATAACCAGCTAATTAATTTTACAAACAAGCAGGGTGACATTAATTGATACACAGCAACAGTTGGGACAGGCTTCTGCAAAGCAGCAAAGCCTTACAGCAAAAAGAAAGCCACCTTTTTAGGGACGCTTACCAATGAGCAGGATTTATTCCTTCTGACACTGCTCTCAAGGCACACCAGTTTGCGTGAGGGCAGAAAGGGGAGGGAAAGGGTTCCAGGCCCTATTTCCACGGAGCCCTGCACCTCACAGCAGTGCCTGACTGCACCTGGGATTTCAGCAGCCGGGTGCTTTCCTCGTCTGACTCAAAGCAACTCACGAGCAACTCCTCCAGCAGCGGGCAGACGTGCAGGAGCCTCCGCCTGTCCACGTCTAATCCCTTCCTAGGAACCAACGAGGAACCCGTTCTCCTCTCAAATCATTTCCTGGAGGCTCCTGCCCTCCCCCAAATTTCCGAGGAAGGCTGCACAACGGCCTCGTGTTCAGAGCAGCAGCCGGGGCACGTGTCACTCAAGGTTTAGCTACCTGGAGGATTTAGATTCAGCAGCTTGGACACAGGAGAAAAATCCTAAGTGAGCTGCACTGGAAAGGGGCCGAGCACCTGGAAGAAAGCTGAAAGGGAAAGCGCGGAAGGGGTGTTATTACCTTACTTACTCTGTAGTTACGGTACGGGTCTGGGTCTGTGTACTGAACCCTGAAATTCTCATACTGCCCACCACGCCAGAACCGTTCTATGTCATAGTCATAATAGGGATCTGCATAGGGGTCAAGCCTACAAGGAAAAAGAGGGAAGGTTAGAAAGGGAAATCAACAAACGCTCCATGTTCTAGGTCAGGCCTTAAGTCACTGCCCTGACAGGAAAACCCACGTTCAGGGGAATAGGACTGTGGAAAGCGGTGCGTTCCCTACACAGCCCAAACAGACAGAAATGGTCTTTTTTTTTAAATGAAACTTATCCGAGAAAAATCACAACCCTTTCTGGATAAACACAAAAAGGACTGACCAAACCCGGCCTTCAAATCAATGCGGTAAAAACGCAGAAACATCGATTGCTTTTTACCAGCTGCTTCCAACGGAACAGAACCCGTTTTGCCCCATTGATTTTGAGCTGCATTTTGTGCCCCTGCACACAGAGCTACCTCAGGCTCCCTCCCACGGGCACAGCAGGAGCAGAACAGGGCCAGCTCCTGCTCCTCTGCCACCAGAGGTGAGGGGCACGTCCCAGCGCTGGCTGGAAAGGAAACAAAGTGCTGCTGAGCCTTCTGGTGCAAGAATTTGGGCTTTGGGGACAGGCTCGGCCCCAAACCCGAGGTTGCTCCATGCACTGAAGGTACCTGCAGTGGAAAACAGGCTCCGGCCCCCAGCATGCACGCGACACACCCTAGCTGCAAAACCCTAATTCCTCTTGGGGAGGAAGAAGATCTAAAACCCACCCCCTAAAAATGTGCAACGTGTCCTCCGTTTAACCACTTCTGTTAGGGTTATTTGAGGTTTTCTAATTCACGGACCCGACAACACGCAATCCCTGCCAGCCACCTGGAGTGACAATATCAGACCCGCTGTGAAGACGGGGAGGTGGG
Source organism: Aythya ferina (assembly GCF_964211825.1). Taxonomy (NCBI): domain Eukaryota; kingdom Metazoa; phylum Chordata; class Aves; order Anseriformes; family Anatidae; genus Aythya; species Aythya ferina. The sequence continues at coordinate 1,787,832 of NC_140308.1, forward strand.
GACGGGGAACGAGAAACTTCCAGGGCCACAGAATGGCAGGGGCAGAATTGAGATCATAAAGTGAGTGCTCCCGGCTTGCAGGTTATCTGCAGTGAGGCTTGACTCGTGAGCATGGGAAATAAACGGCCTGCTTTTGCACCCTAAGTGCCAAATAGTCCAAACGAGGCCGAGATGGGAGAGCTGCCCAGCAAGTCAAGTGGCTACCCATATTCCTTTCGATGCTTTTAATATTTCTACTTCGCTGCCTGAAGTGATAAGCCAAGGGGAAGCATGCCAGGAACTGCCAATGCCTAATTCAGCCACAACCCCCTGATGCCAACCACGCAGCAATATAGACTCAGCGACATCAGGTGTTCAAAAAGAGAAAAAGTCTCGAGCTACACCAAAAAGGAAGCTTTTACTTTTCAACCCAGCTCAAATCCGAATCGCCCTACTCCCTTCCTCTGACGTTTGGGGACTTTCTGTTCATTTAAATAAAGGCCCCTGCTGTGCTTTGTGACAGTTACTGATAAATCAGTGCTTAAACCCTCAGGTGAGTAATTGGTGTCACCCCAAAATCAAATCCAGCCGTCCTGTCAATGCGCTGCCAGCCACACCTGATGGGGCAGCTGTCTGTGGCCTAGGAAGTTTGAAGAGGTGCAATGGAGAGAGGAAAGGGAACACTTTCGTACGGTTGCAACAGTACCGGAATCAAAGACCTGCTTACCCATAGTTAATGTTTTCTTTGATGTCCACCTCCCTATAGTTTTTCAAAAAAGAAAAAGGGATTTATGAACTATTCAGACATCTGCACAGGTCACAAGACAGTCCTGAAAGCATTTAATTAACATTCCAGCTCAACCACCAGTGCTTAGCTTGCTGCAAGGTGTCAACCCACGCGTAACGTGCATGAGAAAAATCACTCTTTCTACAGTGTGCAGCAGTAACAGCTTTGTAACTTTTGCCTCTATGCACAATTAATTTATTTTAACGCCACAGCCTGTTTATGCATAAAGATTCCTCAATTTTCAGAAATTCCACTTGTTTGCTTACTTCTGCTTAACACTGGCTACATGCAATATAACACTTTTTTCTTGACTGTATGAAAAAACAAAGCCCTAGACCTAAAAAGACAAATTGTTATGACTGTGAGGCAGTGGCATAAAACAAGCAGAAGACTCACTGGAGATGCTGGTTTCCATACACAACTCTAAACCAGATAAAACAGTTAATCCACATGAGCACTGGTGATAATAAAGCCCCAGGTACAACCGAAAGCCTTCTCAGAGGAACAGAAGACCAAGGCAGAGTGATTTCTACACAGGTAAAGAACATCAGTATGGGGCAACTGCTTTGTTACAGCCCGCAGAAGTGAGGAGATTGCTTCCTTTTTAAATCTGGGAGTGGAATTGCACTTGAGAGCAAATCAAAGCCTACTGAACAAAAGCTTAACCTGCTCTTTTGCAGTTTGTTTTTTTTTTTTTCCATCAATTCTTTCACTCAAAAAGATGGAGCCAAGCCTTGCAGACGCTTTGCTGTGAGTGGAAGTATTGCCCAAGTCTGTACGTGCAGGAGGAACAGGGGATGTGTGTGCAAGAGGGAAATGTGCGTTCACCTAACTCCTGCAGAACGCAAGCCTCTCTTTTCCATCCCACTTCTTGGCTTGAGAACTACCACGTAAATCTCCCAGAGCTGCCTGATGCCTCCTTGCTCCCGTTTCAGGCCACCTGCCTGCTCTCAATCATGTCAGGAGGGTGGCTGAGGTCTCCACCATTTTATGTTTTACCTCCTCCACCCTACAACTTAAGTTTAGGACGCTTGATTTTGCCCAAACGACGCCCTGGCAGCTAACAGTTTGCTTTCTGACCAGTGTCTTACTGAACAGCTTATCTGGGACAGGTCAAGGTGTTTTTTAAGCCCAACTCCTGTGCCAATACCCTTGCAAATAAACATTCAGCCAGCTGCAACAGCTCTGCCCTGAAGCTCTTGGGCACTGAGCAACTTTGCAACCCCAACTTCAGCATTTAAAAACTCTCAGGGATTGGAATAAAAGCATGAAGAGGAAGAAAAGTCTGGAGAATGTGCTGGTGTGAGGTAGGTACTATTCAAACTGTCCTTGAGGGACCACTGTGCCAGTGATATTAAAGGTAGAAAGGTGTAAAGAAGACTGCAAAGGGAAGAGAGTGTTTAACTGGTGTGAGTGGAGGCAGCTCCGGTTTGTAATCGTGTGCAGACTGCTTAACAGGCGTTGTTTCCATTTTCTGAGATGGGCATTCCTCTGATTTAGAGGCTCAAGTAACCTGAGGACTGCCACGCTGCGCTGCACATCCCACCCGTTATCCCACGTAGCAAAAACAAAACTGCCTCTTACGCTGGATCTCTGACATCTCTGGTGATGCGGTAATTCCAGTCACGGAAAAACTCGTTCTCTTTATCAAATTCACGCTCATCCTCTCCAATAGTCACAGTGAATCTCTTCTCCTCAAAGTCAGGCTCCTGCTCTTTTCTCATGGTAGCCTTTTTTAGTACCTGCCACAACGCAGAAATGAAAGCGCTGTTATGAGAGGAGTTTTCAGAGGCACAGAAATGGATGCGTTAAAAATGGGAGAAGCCTGCTCCAAATTCTTCTGCCCAGGTCTTACAAATGTGCATGATAACAAAATGTTCTTGATGCAGGGAGTGTAATTCACTGTTCCACCAGCTCAGAGCAGCAGCAGACAGGCACTAAGCTTCAAAGATGCAAATCCCACTGTAACGATCAGACACACGGATCCCATAGGTGCCAGAAAAACAGGGGCTGAGGAAAGAGAACCTGGACCAGCCTCAGCACTTTGCTTTGTGGAGGGCTCGACTTCAACATCCCTAAACTACCCCGGGCCACAAGCTCTCCCTTAGCTCATGCTAACATAAAAACCAGACCTGGGTGCCAGCTCTGTGCAATAACTGCTCCTTGCTGTTTATCACAGTAAGTTAAAAGGCAAAAGGAAGGCTCCTTAAAAAGAGGAAGACCCCACGTGCTCCAGAAGGAAGCTCTGCTGGCAGTCCGTTTACCTCTTTAGCGTGCCGGAGTCCTCTCTCCCAGGCACTTTCTGTTGGAGGATCTGGAGGGGGTGGAGGTAAGATTTCATCCACGACTGGCCCTCCCTGTTAGAAGAGGACGAAGACAGACATTCAACATCAGTCCTAAGCAAGCACACGCTTCTATAAACACCCTGAAGTACCTCTAGATACTTTGGAGATGCAGCAGCAGCAGGACAGAAGCTAGGACCTGCTTGGAAAATGATTCCCCTCTACTAGGGATTTCAAGATTACCTTTTAAAAATCACGTACCCAACAGATGTATTGAATTTTGCTCAAGTACCAGCCCAAATAAAGCCTTCAGCTCCTCCTCAGGAGCCAAAAGCTTGGTGCAGAAGCCAGGAATTCCCACAAGAGGGATCCATACCCAAGGGTTGGCCGGCATCAGCGGGTGAGGGCCGATAGGTGGTGCGCCGTTTGGGGAGAAGGGCTCAGGCTTGGAGATCAGGGAGTAGTTTCCTTTGTCATTCACCCCAGGGTGTATAAATCGACAGTTCATGCCCCACGTGCAATGACCTGTGGAAATACAGAGTTCGGTTAGATCCACGTGTGCCTGAACACCACAGCAAGAGTTTCTGCAGCCCCACAACCACTTAGAGCCCAAGGAATGACGCCGTTTCAGATCCCTGACCTCTCTTCTCTCTGAATTTGTTGAGCGTTACCCACTTGAATGTTCTTGCCACCCCCAACCTCTCAGAGAGGGCAGAGTGAAGAGATCCAGTTGCAAATGGATGAATGCACAAGAACCTTATTATGGCAGGGAGCAGGAGTGATGGGTGCACACGCACGCCGTTAAGCCAGCACAGTAATAAACCCATGAGCTCTTCAGGTCGTGTTAAAGACAAACACTTTAAGTCAGAACTCCATCTTTTACAGAAAACAATGACTCCAAGCTGACAGCAAGGAAAACATCACAGCGCGTTCAGAATAAACATCTCTCTGGTGAGGCACGAAGCACATCAAAGATTTCTCTCCAGCTGCCTCTGTGCTTGCCAGCACAACGCAGGAAAGGAGACGCTGCTGAGGAGGGCAGCAGACAGAAACCTGAGGCTGCTCCGCTCGTTAGCTTCAGTCACCAGCACGGCAACGCTCGGGGGGGGCTCCGGCAGGAGACAAAGCTAATTCCTGATTTTAATTCAGCTCGTTTTAGAAACAAACCCTGTTTTTTTTTCATCTGGCAATTCACTCTTCAAGCAAGAGACGTTCTGCAGATTTCACGGCAGACAGCCACACCGCAAAGGCATCGCTAGCTCTGCTCTCTCGGGCAGTAACATGTTGATCTCAGATGGAACAGAGCAGTTAACGCTGCCAAGGCCCAAGGAGGAACCTCCCAGATCTCAGCTGGCAAGGCAGCATGTCAGAAACCCACGCTGCACCTGAGTAAGGAGCACTCAGTCCCTGGAAACGCTCCCCATCGGTCCCAGACGAACCACGAGCTGCTGCTCCTGATCAGAGGTGTAACACCGGCTGCTTTTGTGCTGTCAAATATAATAAGAGCACAAATCCCCTCGCACGGGAGCTCAGCGGCTGCCAAGTCCTTTCTCAGTGACTAGCGAACGCCTGCCAGGAGAGGTCTGAGTGCAGGGGCTGTCAGACGCCTCCACCAACACCTCTCTCACCGAAATGTCACAGGGAATGACTGCCCTGACAAGCTGGGGGCTCTGCTACACGTGTCAGGGTGGCTGCACATCAAAAGCTGCCTCTCTGGAAGGCTTCCCAGCCAGTCACTCAAGCCACAGGGACAGATGCAGCCTCGCGAGGGCTCCTCAGACACAGCAAGGATGAAAATCTTCCCTCGAGGTCTCACGTGGACGGCTTCCGAGCTCCCTGGTGGCACTGAGGCCCGCAGGGTGCACGCAGAAGCGAGTGTCAACGTTATCTGAACTGATGCCAGCTCAACGAAATCCCGGGGCAGGAGATTCTGCAGCCTGAACTTTGACTCAGGCGAACGCCTCGGTGCCGTGTGTCACGCTGGGGATTGAGGAACAAAAAGCTCACCTCGCACAGGGACTTCCCTGTTCCATCACCGCGCCAGCACGCTGGGTGTCTCAGCACAGGCAGAAAATTCAGTGCCGGAAGAGGTTCAGGAAGCCAGGTGAGTGCTATCTGATGGTCACAGCGCTGGAAACCCCCCGAGCAATTCCCTACCTTGCAAACGCTACTGACGCAAGGGATGAAGGCTCCACCCTGCTCCCCACCCTTCTTTTAGTTTCCGATTTCAATAAATGGTTCGAGGATGATTGTAAATAAAACAAAGTAAATGAGTAAACATCCAGGGAGGGGGAGCTGGAGGAAGAACCGAGCTATAAGCAGCTCAAATAAGACAACTTTCTATAAAACCTGCTGTTTGTGCTAGAGAATTGCAAGGCATCTGTCACAGTCACACAAACTTCAGGGAACGTCTCATTAGGAAGAATCAAAACAAGTAAGAAATAGAATCAGTTAAGATTTAAAAGTCTCAAGTCCTTATTTAAGTCTCACGTGCAGTAGGAAATAGGTTATGTGACTTCCTGCCCCCATTTCTTCTTGGGGATCCAAATCCTGTTTCAGAATTGTAGTACCTGACACAGCACAGTGCAATCTTTTGGCTTGAAAAAAGAAAATAATAAAAAAATAACTGGGGCCAGCACGATGCCACATTATTTCTTGCAGGGAAACTATTTTCTATGTCCAATTAAAAAAAAGTCATCAGCGAATGCCTTTTAATAACTGGGGAAGCAAGCTGGATGTGGAATTAGAAGAAACAATTACACTTTGGCAAGGCGTCAGCTTGCTAAGAAATAACGAGACTTGCCACGTTGGTTTTCCAGGGAATAACATCACAGGACCTCTTCAAGCAATGGCTGGTTATTAAATCAGCCTGAGCAGATTTCTTCCACGCTGTTTTCCTTTATTTGCTTCTGCCGGGCTCACCGTACCTGGGCCTGAGGTTTTTTTTTGCATATTGGCTCTATGTAAATTCGGCATCTGGCCACCAAGGAACAGAAAGGTGGTATCAAGGATGCCTGGGGCAGGGATAATCGTGCAGACAGCAGCTTAGCAGCTGCAAAACCAATTGAAAAAAAACCTCCAGCACTTTTGGTTTTGCTTCTAGCACCACAGCACGCCGTTACCTTTCATGAAGAACCTGCAGGTGGGACGCGGCCTCACTTTTCTGTCGCTGGGATCTTTAACTTCTCCCTCCTCCAGGTCGTCATCCTGGAACAGACAGACAGACAGACAGGCTGACATTTCATGCAGCGACCTGACATTTCACCACACAGCAGTCACTGAAAGCGCACCCCGAGGCACAGCACAACGGAAATTCAATAAAAGGCTGTGATAAACACCCCGAACGTGCTGCTACGACCAGGAAAATGGATCAAATTCAGTGCTTCCACGCTGACTGCACAACCAGCAGGCGTTACGAACGTCCTGGTGCCATGTACAGACCAAGGGGCATCATTTTCCCCAATCTGTGCTTCCAGGCTCAAAAATGGTGTGGTGGATTAAGATATTAACATGCTCCAGATGAGTAAGGTTGGCTGATGGCACGTGGAAGGCAGTCAGGGGCAGCTTCACACAAATGAGACAAATTTTGTTACCTTTCCTTCCTAGGGGCGTGCACACTGGCAGCTACAGCAGCTCAGCTGGGCGATGCTGCCGCCCTTCTGAGCCTTCAAACTGCACCGTGGCACAGATGTTGAGCCCAAAACAATCCCTTTTTTTATTTAACTCAAAATACAGAGCTGAATTCCTGCATACGGGCACTTAATGCAACTAATTAGTACAGACAGGATGCACTCATATGCTAAATTCTGCTGTCACGGCAGCGAAACATGAAATGCTTCAAGGTTGAGCAGTAATAACCCCATGAGCTCTCCAGGAACAAAGTGGGATGTATTTCTTCCATGAACCTACAAATTGGCCCTAACAAAACTCGGTGTTATCCCTGCACAACACGGGGCCAAATTCTGGAAGCTGGAGGTTTCTTCAGAGGTGAAGAACCACCGGGGACGGGCGTGGATGAACGGCCACGGAACTCCTCAAGGGGAAAGAAGCTGGAAAGCACCAGCCTTTGCCTTTGTTCTCCAGGAAAAAAAAGGAAAAAAAAGAAAAAAAAGCCTTTGCTGCCTTCGTTAGGCCACACCTGAGAAGTCAAAAGAGCTAAAAAAGAGGGAACGATGCGGAGAAGCCCAAGTGACCTGAGAGCTGTCGGAGTTGGCTGGTGCGCTCCCAAGGAAATTGGTGATTTCTCCTAAAAGGCAGCATGAAATAAGAGCTGGGGGTCTCCTTTTCACACCCCAGAGGCCTTCACACCGCACAGCCATCGGAACAACGCCATGGCCAGGAGAAGATTAAGAAAGTTGTGACCTTGGGTCAGTTTAACAGCTGGAAATGAGGAAAAAAAACATTGTTTGTCTCTAAAGGGTCTACGGAGAGCTGGGTTAACAGCCTCTTGTGGGGCAGCCCTTTTGGGGCGACACAAGGAGCACTCTCCTGAGCGAGAACTGATCTTAAAGACACGTGGCTTCACATTCAAATCTGTATTTCTGTCCCCCCTCCAAAGACAGAAGTCTGGAAGCAGAAGAAAGCGCCGAGATTGAGGATTTTCCCCCAAAGCCGGGCTGGCATTCAGGGATGTGTGAATGGCATCAGCAGCTCGGCTCCTTTCACAAGGGCCGTGTGAAGGCTGCGCTAACAAAAGGGGAATTTTTATTTCTGGGGGGTCTCCTCGGAATCAGGCAGCTGGGAACCCCTGTTATGAGTTAACGTATGAAAACCAGACCGCGGATTCATCTCGGGCTTTGTAAGGAGAGCGCTCCTAAGAATGCCTCGGGTTCTAAAGGAAAGCATTCATATTTTAATCAAGAAGCAGGCACAGAATCAGAACTCCGGGATTTTCTTTTTCCTGCTTGGACTCTCCCACAGCACGCAGAAATTCCTTCTAACTGAATCAGAAACAGGCGACTTCCAGAGGCTTTCTGAAAATACCCTCACAAAACTGCCTGCAGAATGGGTACGGTGCAGAAAACCAACGTCACCTTTTAAGCAAAGCAACACAGAACTTGCCAAAGAACCATTAAAGTTAAAAAAAATAAATAAAAGGACAGACAAACTTATTTTTTGGGGTCAAAGAACAGCTGATTATGGAGCAAATGGTCATCTTCTGGTCCTAAGGGAACCAGGTAACCACCCACCTGTGTGTGTGCCACGAAATATCACGCTGCCCCAGCCTGGTCTGCCTGCACGGGGGCATTTTTGGCAGGGGCAGGGAGCAGCAGAGCCAGCTGATGCTCTGGGCTGTCTCAGTGAGGGACCTACCAGCACCAGCCACTTCTCTGCGTGGTGCCCTGCACTCCTGCTGTTTGGATTTAAGCACAGTGTTCACCACCAGGAAGGGTTTCTACTCTCCTGCCAGTCGTTGTGTCCTTTTTTGCAAGAGGGAGCTGGTGTTAGGCTACGTTAAATCCAGCTGCTGCACTGCAGAGCTTCTTACCCAAAGACAAACGGGGAAAAAACACTCAATTTTTTTTTTTAAACAGCCTGACACCTTGAATATGGAGCCACCCCACAGCTCCAGCCTCTCAAAGGAAGCTGCTGAGGCAGCTTGTGGTCCCCTAACCCCTTGCTAAGCAATTTGCTGTCAGCATCATCCTGAAGTCCTCCGAGAGCCAGAGCAGAACAGTTTAATCTTAAAGCACTGGAGCTGCTCCATATTGGGCAGGAAAAAACTTGTTTGCAGCTGCTCCAACAACACGTGGCACAAAATTTTTCTACAATACGTGGCAATGGGTGCCCTAACCTCTGAGTTTGGGGCTTGGCACACAGCGTGGTCTTACCTCCAAGGAAAAAGCTCGTTAATTTGGGACCCAGCTAGCACGCTCAGGTGACAGAAGGGAAAAAAGGCACGGCATCCGAGAGGCAAATATTCAAACAAGGACAGGGCCTCTGCCCCCCTCGGAGCAGCTCCTACTTACATCGATTTCACCGTCGTCAATCTCTCCGTCGTCTTCTTCTTTCTTCTTCTCCTTGACGGGATCCTGGCCGTCCTTCTCGTCGTCGCTTTTCCCGCTGGATTTCTTCTCGTCCTCGTGGGCGTCGTCTCCCTTCTCCTCTTCCTCGTCATCCTCACCAGCAGCTTTCTCGCCATCCTCCTCGGCGGCAGCAGCGCTCGGCTCCTCGGGAACCTCCTCGTCATAGTCCAACTCGTGCTCGTCCAGCTCGCGGGTGACGGAGGACGCTTCATCCCCGAGGTCGTTGGTGCGCTCTTCCTCCTCCCCCTTGCGAGGCGGAGGGCTCTTCAGCTCCCCGCTCCGCTCGTTGTTCTCTGAGTCCTGAGACTTGGCTTCGCTCAAGCGATCCTCCTCATCCGAGTGGTTCTCCTCTTCGCCCTGACTCAGTCCCCGGGCTGTGTCTTCCTCCTCTTCTCCCAGGACGCTGCCTCGGCCGCCCTCTCCATCGAGCTCCCGCTCCGACCCGCTCTCCTTCAGGGCTTCGTCATCGGAAAGCCGCTGGTCCTCCTCGCCGGGAGAGCAGGGGTTTCGCTCAGGGCTGTCGGAAACTTCCATCAGTACCCAATTGTCTGCAGAGGGTAAAAAAAACAAAAACAACAAAAAAAAACACTTGTTATAGAGAACAAGCTGGGAAACCGAGAAACATTTCCCTTGATTCGCCTTGATTTTTGTCTCCTAAAAAAAAAACATAGTTGAACTCATGAACACAGTTTATCTTACTACCTTCAAGAAGAAAACAGTTTAAATTACTTAAAGAATTTATTCCAGACTAGATAAGAGACCCTTAACACACAAGGGTAGAGCACGAGGCTGGGATTTCAGCTACAGGCTCTAGCAGGTGAGCTGCAGCAGCTCTCCCACCAAGCAATCCCTAGGAGTCCCACGCTGGCTTTCTCACCCCAGGCACACTCGGTGGTGGCATTTCTTTGCCACCAGCTTTTCAGACGTTTTTATAACCATAAGCACACGGCGCTGCAGACAGCACAGGCTCCCCGGGAGGCAGGGACACCATTTACAAAGATTCTGGAAAAAAGAGCCCATATTCTGTGAGTCTGGGATATACCTGCACTGGTTTTTACACTGCTTCCAGAACAGATATGAAAACGAGGATAGGATGCATTCATGAAAAATCCTGGACTTCTAATCAAGGTTAATTATTGCCAGCTAATCTCTACCTGCTTTATATAATAAGGAATCAGAACTTCTTCAAAGCAGCAGCCAACTTCTCCAACAGGCGCTTTTCCTGGGAGTCCAACAGGAACGTGTGCTTGGTATGAATACAGGTTAAAAATCCGACCTCTGCTTAGTGCAAGCATAACAAAATGCAATGGACACGGACGAGATGTAAAGCAGGGAAAACGAAAACAAAGCAGAACCCGTACATTTACTTCTTTTACTCCAGAACACGAACCAGGGATTTTTATCAGGACTGTGCGACCCAGGAAGCGGCTGAGCCCCGTCTCTTCCTGCTAAGATTACAGCTCCACAGCTAGACAAAAGCTCACGGTGATGAAAACCCCTGGGCGGCCAGAAGTGAAAAGCTGGAGGCCAAGCAAGGCTCACAGAAGCAGAGTTCGGGCTAAAGAAAAGACCTGGGATTATGAACCGACAGGGTTTCTTCACCTTACTGTGCATCGCGTTTTATTTCAGCCACTCCCAGCTACAGCCTCCCCAAAAGCACGTTTACTGCTGGAGCAACAAAACCACGGCATCAGCTGCCAGGTTTTTACCCGCTCTTTTTAGGATAAAAGCCACCGTTCTCTGCTGTGCTCCTCTGGTTCAGCACAGGGGGGTCGCTCTTGCTATCATGTATGGCAAAAGACAGGCAGGCTGAAGGCACACCAAGGACTGTCGTATTTATGTCCTGGGCACGGCCAGATGCGCTGTCATCGCTGCGATAACATCTCCTGCCTTCACCACAGCGAGGACATTATCAGCTGGTATTTGCAGCGAGCTCCCCAGATGAAAGCCACTCCGGAAAATCCTGCTCCTCACACCTTGGGAGCTTTGCAGAGGGACTGGGAATGTGCCTCAAAAAAATAAAAGCACAGAAACTCTCCCCGGAGCAGTACAAGCACGTATAAATCTTAGTCCCCTGTATCTGAGCTCTCCTTCAAGTTGTCAAAGCCCTGCACAAATATCAGCCAGTTAATAAATGTGCCCGATGGAGCCCTGGGGAGCAGCAGGGTCACGCTGGGAGCTGCCTGCGAGCTACTCCTGTTTCTCTGCACTCTGGAGCAAGTCGGGTTCTTCCTCAAAACCAAAGCTGTGCTTCTGCTGAAAAGTTAAAAACCCAAATTAAAAGACAGCAAGCGCCTCTGGGCAGTTAAACGGGATGGAACCTGAAACAAATCCTTCCTGAGCGCAGAAAGGTTGCTGCTGAGTTCATCAACGCTTTGCACAAATTGGTGCTGGCTTCGAGAGCAATTTTATGACAGCAATTTTAATTGCCGAAGCGCCTGGGAAGGTACAACTTCGCGCATCACACGTGGAAGGTCAGCCCTGAGAGGCCAGCAGGACTGTAAAAAGCTGTCAAGCTGGGATGCGCTCAGGAAATTTGTTTTCTGGTTTCTTCCAAACAAGCAGCACCAAAACAAAAGCTTTTAAGCAAACTAGATGCCTCCCTGCACTCGACACCGAGCCCCTCAGAGGGCTGGGGAAGAAAACAAATATGAATTTTTCACACCCCCAGCTGAGCTGATGAGCATAAAGCACTCACCTCCACCGGCAGCTGTTACGGGCGTTATTGTAAGCAACTGATGCACGGAGTTTTTTTTTTTTTATAATTTCCTATTCATTTCCATCAGCAGAAATGATAAGGAGCACAATCAGTGACAGCCGGTTGAAAAGAGCTCACAAAATCCAAGCAGCCTGCAAGATGCTTGATTTAACAGCCCCGCAGAGGGCTGAGCAGCTCCTCACCAGGTCACTGCCAGGGGTGAGACGGGGGCAATAACGTGCCCACTGCCATTCCTCACCCTGTGCAGACCCCCAGGACTGCAAGCGAAGGTTTAGTACAACAGAAACATCCTTACCTGCATTAATTAAGTGATTAATTAAGACTATCTTATCCCTGACCTGATCAGTATTACTTGTAGCCTCTTATTCGTAGAGAAAAACCATTTATCCCCAGTCTCTGGAATCCTGCAGGTTATTATTATTATTATTATTATTTTTTTAAATTCGTCTTTTCCTTTCCACTCTCCTTTAATGACACCTACAGATGAATACCAGGAAAATCTGACTACATGGAAGCCTTTTAAACTGAATAATTCTGACATAAATGGTAGAGCAGAAATCCATAACCTTCGTAACTCACAAGTTTGGAATTTTTGTGTCTTAAAAATTTCTTACTGTCTTCAAAACTGGCCACAGAAGCAAAAAAAATAATTGTTAAGCTACAGGAAATATTTTTTGACTTGTAGCTCAGTGGCTGGGTAACAAAGCAGGTATATAACAACACTTCTCACTTGGCAGTGTTTTATCTCAGAGGTATCTTTAAAACCACAGGTAGTTCAGGCAAAGATGACTTCGGTCAAAGCTGCTTTTATTGCAATACTGACTTCATCTGCTCAACTTTTAAGGCTCCTCACATCTGAAACAGACTAGTTCAGAACAGCCCACCCAAGCATTTTTCAAAGCTTGGAGAACCTTTGGCAGGCTTAAAAAGTTGGACCAGCCTTTCCACTGGGAGATTTTGGAAGGAGTGTAATGAAGGGGTGCAATTCTGGCCAAAATTGTGTCTTTTACCATCTCTAGAAGCACTCGTGGATGCCTCACTGAGTTGAAAACGCCTTAAAAGCAGCTCACATGATGTCTCAATAGAAAAATCGAGGACTTTGCAGCTGTCCCACGTGCAGTAAGCACACGCCAGCCTCCCAGCTGCCAGGCATGAGCTGGACAACGCTCGCTGTCCCCACAAAAGCCCCTCAGGTCGAGCAAAACTTCCCCTCCAGTTGCTCCTAGGGGATCTTTGTGCCCCCACCCAGCTCCTATCAGCTCGCAGTGGCCTGACCACAGCGCCTATTTTTGGCAGAATTTCTGTTTCTTATTGCTCTGTTTCCAACCAGAATGTGTTAAAGCTCTGAGCCATGCCTTAAATTAAGCTGGCAAAGCTAAAACTTTACACACCGCTGACTGCCTCGCTGCTGGAGGCAGCATCCTGCGGGCAGGCTGAGCAGGGCTAGCACCGAAAGGCCCAACTTCCCTCTCACTCAGCACAGCACCTGTAAGATACAGCTGGCAGCTGAGACGGGACCTGAAACCAATGACAGAAACTCCTGGGAAGCGTTACCTTCATTCAGCACATTTCCCCCTTCGAGGTTCAGCCACAAAAAGCTTTTTCCCAACGAACGCGGTGCAGGAGCCTACAGCTCAGGCGTTTCCAGAGGCACTGGGTACACTACAGAAAACTGGATCTTGGCAGATCCATCAGCTTCAGTCTTTAAATATTATAAATCGCCAGGCAGATGGCAAGAACCAAGCTCAAACCCAACCTCCACAGCCCCCTAGGAGCTACCTCACAGCTCCCTGGGTGGCCACAGGACAGATCCCTCTGGGCAGGGGCTAAGGAAGGAGCAGCCTGATGCAAAATCAAAATATTTCCATTAATGAGATGCATGAAACCATTGGTTAATGCAGGCCAGAAAAGCTCTGGAGCAGGGGCTAAGTCTAGCCACAAGAATGGGGGAAAAAATGATGAGTGAGCTGAGGAGAGTGAATGGGAAATGGCGTGGCCAAGCCAGAAGGGAAACAAAGCACAAAAAGGTTTTGGGGATAAAGACCTGAAAAACAGAAGCAAAATAGAAATGAAGGGCAGAAACCACACCGGGTGAAAATATGGAACAGCAAGAGGAGATAAAATGCCTTGAGAGCTGGGAAAGGAGCGTCACAGAAAATCAAACAGACACACGGAACAGCAGCAAAGCACCTGGGCCTCTGCTTGGAACGAGCCTCTGGTCGCTAACGGAGTTAGTTAGCTGACTGAAGCTCACCCTCCTCTGACGTCCTTGGGGAAACTCTGACTTTGAAGCTGCACAAGACACCCCAATGACCTGGCGGCTGTCAGGAAAGCTTTTAATGCAGAAACCGAGCCGCCTTTTGCTGGTAATTTAGGAGGATCGCTCGGTGACAGCCACCTGCAGCGAGCTGAGGTTTAAAGGTGAGCACAGAGAGCTCTGATCCAGAACGCTAACGCCAAGCCAACCGGTGCCACTCTCTGCTTTGTCGGGCGGGTTTGGGGCTGGAACCCGAAGAGAAAGGGAGCTGGAAGCAGCTGGAGTTTGTTTAGGGGTGGAACTGATTTTCCTACAGCTGGAGCACGTGGAGCTCTTCCTGCAGCTCCGTGCTAGCAAATGCTAATGGTGAGCGACCGGAGCCTCGGTCCCTTGATAAAAACCTTGATAAAAATCAAGTACAATTGCTCCTGCTTTCTGTGGGATTTGGGAATAATCATAAAATCTAGCTCTACTCGGAAAATTGGATCAGATGCCTTGCAGGCAGCTAGTGGGATTAGATCTCGACCCTTCTCCTTTAATCTGGGCAAACCTTAGGAGGCAGAATTCACCCCCTGGAGGTGTTCCTACAGCCAAAGCAGCAGCCGTTGCTGGAGAGCTGAGTTACTGACAGCAGCAAAGGGAGAAAACGTTACTGGGGGGGGGGCGAGAGGAGGGCTGGGAGAAGGAGATGGCCCTGCTGGGGCGCCTCGCAGGAGGGATTTGAGTCCCTGCAGCATCTTTGTGTTGCCCTGCACCCACCACGAAGCCTCCCCGGGGGGCTGCACCCCCACCTTTGTGGGACTGGGGGGGGACAGGAGGGGACCCTAACGCCTTACCTGGGGGGGAGCTCCTGCCAGGCCGGGCTGCGAGCGCTGCGCCCCGGGGCCGAGGCTCCTGCGGCAGTGCCTGCGGCCGGGGGACGGACAGACGGACACGGGGACACAGACAGACAGACGGACAGGGACAGACGGACACGGTCAGCACCTCCTGTGGCCACCCAGCCCCCTTAGGGCCCCCCCCCAACCCCCTTAGGGCCCCCCCCAACCCCCTTAGGGCCCCCCCAGACCCCTTAGGACTCCCCCCAACCCCCTCAGGGCCCCCCCCCAGCCCCTTTAGGCCTCCTCAAGCCCCTCAGGGCCCCCCCGACCCCCTTAGGATCCCCCCAGCCCCTTTAGGTCTCCCCCAACCCCCTCAGGGCCCCCCCCACACCCCCACCCCCTCACCCCAACCCCCCCCCAGCCTCCTCCGGGCCCACCCCTCCCAAACCAGGACCGTCCCCCCCCAAACCGGGCCCACCCCCCCCGACCCGGGGCCTTCCCCCTCACCCCTCCCTGCCCCTTCCCCTCCCCTCCCCCTCTCCTCACAGGCCGCCCCCCCCCCCCGGCACTAGGCCGCAACCGGCGCCAGGGCGGGAGGCGCTGACCTGGGCGGGCCGGGCCGGGCCGGAGGGGCCGGGCAGAGCCGGGAGGAGCCGGGGGGAGCGGGGCCGGGGCCGGGGAGCTGAGGGAAGGAGGCGGCGGCGGCAGCGGGGGGGGGGCGGCGGCGGCGGCGGCGCGCTCGGGCCGGGGCCTCTACTCGCGGCGGCGCAGGGCGGCCATGGCGTGACGTCATCAAGACGCGCCGGGCCGCGCGCAAGGAGGGGGAGGGGAGGAGGGGAGCGGGAGAGAGGCGACGCCCCCGGCCCGCCAGGCCACGCCCCCCCCCCCGCATCCTCTAACCACGCCCCCCTCATCGCCGGACCACGCCCCCGACTCGATTGACCACGCCCCTGACTCGCCTGACCACGCCCACTCATGCATGACCACGCCCACTTCTCGCCCCGGCTCGCACCGTCCCGCCTGGCCACGCCCACCCCGCAATGACGACGCCCACTCCCCGTCTGGCCACGCCCTCTCCCACCGTCTGGCCCCCGCCCCCTTTTAAAGGGGCACGCACCTGGGGGTGCCCCAGTGAGCACGTGGGGGTTACTGGGAGCACTGGGATGGTGCCTGGGGGCGTGGGGAGGGGCAGGCAGGCAGGGGGCGAGGGCTGCAGCCTGGTGCCGCCCCCCACAATGTGGTCTCGCCCCCCAAACTGGTCCCACCCTGCCCCCAAACCGGTCCCACGCCCCCTAAACTGGTCCCACCCCCCCCAAACTGGTCCCACCCCACTGTTGCCATCAGTTATATAGGGTGAGTGGGGCTGGGGGGCACTGCTGGGAGTGTGGGGTGGAGGTGAGGGGCTACTGGGGATGGGATGGGGGGCTATTGGGATGGGATGGGGGGCTACTGGGATGGGGACGGGAGGCTACTGGGATGGGGACGGGAGGCTACTGGGGACGGGCTGGGGGCTATTGGGCTGGGGGCTATTGGGATGGGGGCTATTGGGATGGGGGCTATTGGGATGGGGGGCTATTGGGATGGGGGGCTATTGGGATGGGGGCTATTGGGATGGGGGGCTATTGGGATGGGGGGCTATTGGGATGGGGGGCTATTGGGATGGGGGGCTATTGGGATGGGGGGCTATTGGGATGGGGGGCTATTGGGATGGGGGGCTATTGGGATGGGGGCTATTGGGATGGGGGCTATTGGGATGGGGCTGGCTGTGGACCTCTCCCTGGAGCACCGGGGTTACCCTGTCCGGGTGGGTGCCCCTATATCCCTGCCCCCAGCCCTGGTGCCCCCTTGTATGGGGTCGGGGCGCGGCTGCGGCTGTGTCTCTGTCTCCCCTTTGCCCCGCCGCTGACTCAGCCCCACGCGCCGCTTTGCGTAAGAGCCGTGCTGGCGGGGACGGGAACGGGAACACCGAGCCTGGCCCCGGCCAAAGGGCAGGCGCAACCCCTGCGGGGAAGCTGCGGGGCCGGAGATCCCAAACACCACCCGGAGCTGAAAACCTTTTTCCTCCCCCCAAACCCAGCGGGGTGCCGCCATGGATTACGCCAAATCCCTGAGCTTGCGCCTGGCCGCCCCCGTCTCCAAGTAAGTTGTGGGGTGGCACCGTCCCCGGGTCGGGCACACCGGGGTCCTCCCCGCTATGGCGTGTTGATCCCTATGGGGATTTGGGGTGCTGGAGGGTGTCGGGGTCCCCTTGATGGCTCCATATCCCCGTCCCCAGATGCGTCTCCGCCAGCGCCTCGATGACCCAGCAGCTGCTGCTGAGCCCGGCCCCGCGGCCCCGACCTTTTCGGGTTTGCAACTGGGACCGCAGCCTGCGCAAGGGCATCATGGCCCCGAGCCTCGCCGAGCTGCTGCGCCAGGTGAGCCGTCCGTCCGTCCGTGTGTCCGTCCGTCCATTTAGGGGCTGTCTGTCCCGAACCCAAACCCAAACCTCACCCCAACAGGCTCAGAGCGCCCTGCTGGCCCCCGGCCCCGTTGTCCTGGTGCTGGAGGAGGACGGCACGGCGGTGGAGACGGAGGCGTTTTTCCGCACCCTGGAGGAGGGCGCCGTGCTGATGGCGCTGGCCAAGGGGCAGACGTGGGCTGCCCCCAAGGTGAGCCCTGTGGGGTGGATAATTAGGAAACCCCCCCAATTATCCCAATTTCATCCCCAAAACGGGATCCGTGGGGATCCGGCGCGACGCTGCGCCGCGAGGTGCTTTGGATACGGGGGGGGGACATCCTTTGGGGACTCCCAACCCCACTGTGCCCGTAGACCCCCGGCTACCAGCTGAGCCTTTCCCGCAAGCCCCCCCGGCGGATCGACGTGGCCTGCGTCACTTTTGACCTCTACAAAACCAGCCCCCGGGACCTGGGCTGCCTCAACGTCAAAGCCACGCTCTACGGCACCTACAGCATGTCCTACGACCTGCGCTGCCGCGGCGCCAAGCGGCTCGTCAAGTGAGTGACCCCAAAAGGGACCCCCAAAAGGGACCCCAAAACGCCAGCGGGTGCTCACCCACCTCCCCCCCCTTTCCCCAGGGAAGCCCTGCGCTGGGTGCTCTTCACCATGCAAGCCACCGGCCACGTGCTGCTGGGCACCTCCTGCTACATGGAGCAGCTCCTGGACGCCACCGAGGAGCCCAAGGAGGAGGAGAGGAACCCGGTGCTGCCCCGTGTCCTGCCCCGCAGCCTCCCCCCGCCGCCGCCCCCCAAAAAGACCCCGCAGTGAGGGCTGGGGCGGTGGGGGGGGTCCCAGAGCTGTGCCGGGTGGATGCGGCCACGTTTTTGCGGTAGCTGTTACTCTGTAAATATATTTATTTAAGTCAAATTGGTGCTTCTCCTATTTTCCTTCTCCGCGTCCTTTCCCCTCCCTGGCTATAGGAATTGGGTTTTTTTTTTGGCTGCCCCCCCTGCTTGGCACAGGGCTGGGCCAGGCAGTGGTGCAAGAGGGCAGTGGGGTGGGGATGCTGGTGCAAGAAGCCCCCCGGGGAGCTGCTCTTGTAGGATTGCCCCAGGCTGGGGTGCCACGAGGGATCCTTGCATCACCCTTTTTTTGGGGGAGAGGTGGCTTTTTACCTCCCCTATAGGGCTTGGGGGGGCAGCTGGAGCCTCGTGCAGCCCCGTGCTGCCTCCTGGCCCCATGGGGACCCCAGATGCCCGCTGGCTCTGGAGCCACCCCGCTCAGCTACAGCACATTGGGGTGGTTTGGTGTAATTAGGGTTTAATTACAGATAGTGGCTCAGCTGCTCGTGTCCCCAACCCCTTGGCCAGGGGTGGCCCCAAGCTGGCTGCCCGGTGCCCCCCCAGCCCCAGGGAGCGGGGACGTGGCCACCTCCTGCTGGTGCCACCACAGCCACCGACCCCAAGCGCACCAGCCCCCAAAACCACTCACCTGGAGCCCCCAGCCCAGTTTTAGGGCTCCGGCACGGTGAACCCACGGCAGCTCCTCCCCTTCGTTAAGCAGCTAATTAACCAGCTGCCCCTCCAAGGGTGGGGGCTGCACCCCGGGGCCCCCAGCCCTTATCCCCCCCTGCAGGGAGGCGGCAGCGTGGCGGTGTTAGAGGGATTTATTTCTGTACACACGTATACACACAGCGCTCGCCTTCAGTGCTCTCCTGTCCCTGTAGTGTCTGCCCAGGGCAGAGCCCCCCCCCCCCCCCAACCCCCCTTGCCTCAATTTCCCTGCAGCACCGGGTGGAGGAGGGCGATGGGGCTGAGGTAGGGGGCTTTATAGGGCTGGGGGGTCCGGCCCCCCCTGCCCACACCCCGATGTCTTCAGGTCCTTGCGCTTTGGATGCGCGCAAACCCCTCCATCCGCTCATCCCCACATCAGAGGGATTCGGGGCGAGGTCTGGGGGCACCCAAGGCTCCGTGGGGCCCCCCCTTAATCCTCCACCCCCCCAAGGGTCCGCACACCCCCTTTACCCCACCGTGCACCCACCCCTGCCATGGGCACGGTGCCGGGCACTGCGCCTCTATGGACACCCCTCGGTCCGCGGGGTCCCCCGGCACGGCGGGCACCCCCCTGGCCGCTCCTTTATCCCACAGGACCCCCCCCCAAAAAAAAAAAAAGGCTGGGGGGGGCGGCACGTGCCCCTACTTGACGTGCTCGGCCGCGTGGGACGAGCAGTAGTACTTCTTGTGCGCGATGAAGGTGGAGAGGCTGCTGAACTTGATGTTGCAGAGGCGACAGTACCTGTGGTTGCCGTTGGGCACGGGGCCGGCCCCCCCTTTCGCCGGGGGGGTCTGCACCCCCCTGTCCGTGTAGGCGGGGGGCGTGGGGGGCTGGCGGGGCGGGGGGCCCTCCCGCAGCGCCTCGGGGGCGGCGGGCGAAGCGGGGGGCCGGGGTGAAGCGGGGGGCCGGGGGCTGCCGTTGGCGGGGGGGTCCCGCGCCTCCTTGCCGTTGAAGCTGTCCCGGCGGAGGCGAGGGGCGAGCGGGGGGCGAGGGGGAGAAGCGGCGGGGGGCTCGGGCGTCCTGCCGCCCCCGGGCGTCGGGGTTTCGGGGAGCCCGTGGCCGGCGGGCAGGGGTTTGGCCACGAAGAGCCCGTGGGCGTTACGGAAGTGCTCGATGAGGTCTCCCTTGACGGCCCCGTTGAGCGGGCAGTAGGGGCAGACGGAGAGGGGCACCTTGGCACCTTTGGGGTACCGCTGCAGCGAGTCCCCCCCCGACGCCCCGGGGTAGGCGGGCGGCAGAGCCAGCGCCTTGGGGGCACCCCCGGGGCTCCCCGTTGTCGGTGCCGCCTTCTCCCCGTCGCCGGCGGCGCCGTCGTCGGGGCTGCGGCCGCCCTTGAGCACGGCGGGCACGGCGCCCTTGATCTTCTGCAGGTGCTCCAGGGCGCCGGGCTGCAGCGGGGTGGCCGGGCACGAGTATTTCTTGTGGGCCAGGTAGCTGTCGAGGCTGTTGAAGCTGATGCGGCAAGCCGTGCACTCGTGGTAGTCGGCCAGCGGCAGCAGCGGGGGCGCCGCCGGGGGCTCGCCTCGCCGCCGCGGTTTCTTGCTCAGGTCGATGGGGCCGTCGGCGTCGGGGCTGGAGCTGGGCGACGGGGCAGCAGCCCCCGGGGTTTTAGGGTCGGGAGCCGCCGGAGGGGCCGGCTCGGCCCCGTGGATCTCGTAGAGCTTGCGGCGTTTGCGGGTGCGGGGGGGTTGGGGCAGGAAGGGGACCTTGGTGAGGCCGGGGCGGCGCAGCGGCGGGTCGTGGCGCGAGGCGCAGTAGAAGCGCTTGTGCACCACGTAGGTCTCGTGGCGGCTGAAGCGGATGTTGCACGCCTCGCACAGCGTCTTGCTGGGGTCCTCGTCCCCCTCGTCCCCCCCCGTGCTGCCGGGGCTCTGGCTGTCCTCGCTGCACCGCCCCGACGCCGCCTCCGCCTCGGGGGACCCCGCTTTGCCCTCCTCCGGGGGGGCTGCCGGAGGTGGCGGTGGCGGCGTGGTGGCGCGGCCCCCGTCTCCATCCCCAGCGGGCGTCCCCTGCCCCTCGCCCGACGCTGGGGCCAGCAGCGTCCCCGGGGGTGCAGCGGGACCCTTGGGTGCCCCGGGGGGGGCTTTGAGCTTGCGCACGCCGGGGGGGCTGTCCTCGGCCAGGTGGCGGCTGGAGCAGTAGAGGCGCTTGTGCACGTAGTAGTTGTTGATGTTGTTGAAGGTGATCTCGCACTCGAAGCAGGTGGCCCCTTTGGGCACCGGCGTGCCGGTGAAGAGGGCGGGCGGCACGGCGCCGTGGCCCTGCTTCAGCCGGCTGTGCACCAGCTCCGACATCTTCGCCAGGATCTCCGACGCCTGCGGCACCACGGCGGCGGCCGCCTCGTGGCCGAAGAGGTACTGGGGCAGGAAGACGGTGCCGCCCGCCGTGCCCGCTCCCGGCTCGCTGGGCACGGGGCTGGAGCCCGGCGTGGGGCTGGCCAGCTCCGATTTCACCTTCCCCGCGGGGAGGCTGCGGGGGGACGAGGCTCGGGAGCCGGCTTCTGGCTCCGAGCCGGGGCTGCCGGCCCCCTCCCCGCTTTTCGGCGCCTCCGCCTCGCTCAGCGGGCTGTCGGCGGGCTCCTCCTTGACGCGGACGGGCTCGCCGGAGGAAGAGGAGGATGAAGAGGAGGAGGAGGATGAGGACGGCCCTTCACCGGCGGGGGCTTTGGCCTCGCCGTTCTGCGCCTCGGAGGCCGGGGGCCCCGTTGCGGCGTCGGGGGGCGATGCGGGCTGCGGGGGGGCTTCGGGGCCGGGCAGGACGGCGGGCAGGGGGCCGTGCAGCACCACGTGCTGCGGCAGGGCCGGCAGCCCCTCGGGCAGGAAGGCTGGCAGGCTGCACTTCAGCACGGGTGGGTTGTTCGGCTGGCTCAGCCCTGCCAAGGGGGGGAAAAAGGTGTTAAAGGAGCTGGTGGGGGGCTCCGAGCATCCCACCCCATGGCGACGCAGCCCTCGGAGGGGGTGCTGGCACACGTCCCCATCCCGTACTCACCGGGGGCGAGGGGTTTGGCGTTGGGCAGCGCCGGTGCTGGCGAGTAAACCTCTCCCTTGGAGCCCGGCTGGCAAATCATGTGGTTGGTGACCAGGTGGCTGTAGAGGATGTCCCGCGTGGTGGAGATGAAGCCGCAGCTGTGGCACACGCCTGCGAGGGATGCAGGGGCATGGAGGGGATGCGGGGACCCCGTCCCCATCGCCGCCATCCCCCGGTGCCGCCGTCCCCAGGACCCGCAGGGGTTGGGTGGCCCCAACTCACCGTTGAGGGTGTCGGTGTGCACCTTGAGGTGCCGCTCGCAGTTGGCTTTGGTGGTGAAGGCGGACAGGCAGATCAGGCAGACAAACGGCCGCTCCCCTGCGGGACAGACGGGCGGACAGCTCAGCACCAAGGACCACGGGGACCACAGGGACACCCCCTGTGCCCTAACCAACACGCAGCAACCCCGCTCTGAATTTACGCTTTGCAAGCGAGCACCAGCAGCAGGGCGCTGCCCCAAACCAGTGCCCCAAACTGGGGGGGGACCCTCCTCTAACTGGTGACTGCGCAACCTCCCCGCCCCTTGGCGTCCCCGTGCCGTGCCGCACCGCTGTGGCTCCGCATGTGGATTTCCAGGGAGCTGGCGCTGGGGCAGCTCTTCTTGCACTGCGGGAAGGGGCAGACGCGCTCGTTGGGGTACGTCTCCTTGGGCTTCTCGTCCACGGCGGGCGAGCCCGAGCTCTGCCGGCTGGCGCAGTAATACATCAGGTGGGCTTGAAGGTTGCGCTCGCTCCGGTACCAGATCCCGCAGTCCTTGCACGGGAAGACGTCCTCTGCGGAGGGAAGGGACGGGCGGGAGGGGATGGGGCGAGCGCGGGGACGCTGCGCCCCGCTGGGCAGCCGGGGACCCCTCGGCCAGCGTTGCCCCGATCCCCCGCCGTGCCCCCCAGCCCCGGGGACTCACTGTTGACCACGGCGGTGGCCAGGATGGCTGCCATGCCGGCCTGCTGGGGCAGCAGCTGGATGTCGGAGTGCAGCGGGGCCGGGTAGGGTGAGTCTCCAGGCTCGGTTTTCAGCGCCTGGTTGGGGATGGCCGGCGGCTCGGCCACCACGAAGGCGCACACGGGCTCAGCCTCCCGCACGGCGCGCGTGGTCCTGCACCACACGGCTTCATCTGGGTATTGGGGGGGGGAGAAAAGGCGAGCAGTTAGCGGGACCCCCACCCCCGGATCGTGGTGTCCCCATCAGCAGCTCTGGCTGCGTTCCCCCAGCCGTGGCTAAGCCCCGGCTCGCCTGGAGGTGGCGGTGTCAGCCTGCGCCTGAGCTGCGCTGCCTGGCACAGCCCTGGTGCTGCCAAGGGTGCTCGTGCTCAGTCCTGCACCAACACCCGCAGTACTGCTGGCACCGAGCGAGTATTGCACGGAACCGTGCACCGGTGCTGGCACTGAGTCCTGCAGCCGTGCTTGCACAACTGCTCGGATTTACTAGTGCACCAATTCCTGCACTGGCTGCACCAATGTTTGCAGTAATGCATGCATCGAGTCTTGTACCAATGCTTGCAGTACTGCTTGCACTGAGTATTGCACTGAATCTTGCACCAATGCTTGCACTGAGCCTTGCAGCAATGCTTGCACAACTGCTCGCACTGGGTAGTGCACCAAGACTTGAACTGACGGCAGCAATGCTTGCAGCAATGAGTGCAGTGAGTCTTGCACCACTGCTTGCAGTACTGCTTGCACTGAATCTTGCACCAACGCTTGCACCGGGTCTTGCACCAATGCTTGCGTTAATCCCTGCACTAAATCTCGCACCAGTGCCCGCAGTATTACTTGCACCGAGGTGCTCAACTACCTGCAGTATTGCTCACACTGACTTGCAGCACTGCTGGCAGTGATTTTGCACCAACACTCGCACAGCTCTGCACCACCGCTGCCAGTAATGCCTGCGCTGAGGCTTGCAAGGTGCATGCACCACTGCTGGCAGTAACACCTGCACTGCGTATCGCGCTGCATCTTGCACCACCTCTCCTCGCAGCCCCCATGGCTGTGCCCCCCCGGCAGGTACCCACCCTTCCTGAAGATGACGGCGTTGGCGTCGGGCTCTCCGGGCACGAGGGGCAGGCGGGACAGCCAGCAGCTCTCGTCCCCCAGCACCAGCGTCACGGGAGGGCTCTGCTGCGGGCAGGGAGAGACGTGGGTGAGCGTGGGGACAGCGTGGGGACAGCGTGGGGACAGCAGGGCTGGGGGCACGGCAGCTCTGCCCATGCCAGCGCTGCGCCCGGCTTTGCCTTCCTGCATCTCTAATGAATATTAATGCGCGAGGAAGGGGCGGGCGGGGGGGGTGGTGGTTGGAAATTAATCTGCCTGATCCTCCGATGGCTGCCGCGGTAACGATATGAAATCTAATTATTCGTCCCAATATTTCTAAACCCTCCAACTCAGACTGACAGTCTCAGCCGGTTCGGGCCTTATCGCTGCGAGGAGCCGAGCGCTCGCAGCGTGATAAAAGCGCACGCGCGCGCGCGCACACACACACAGAGGGGCTGGCACGCGCGCGTGCACGCCGCGCTGGTGCACACGCAGCGCCCGCCCGCAGCTGCTGATGCTGCAGAAAGCGGCTCTGGAGAGCAGGGGGGGCACAGCATAAGCCCCCCCCCGTGAGTTTTCAGCTGTTGCTTTGCAGATTTGCTCCGTGCGCGGAGGAGCCGCGGTGCCCCCGCGCAGGTGCTGCTCCCCACGGAGCCCCGCAGCACCCCAGGGTGCTCTCAGTCTCCCCTCTGTGGATGCAGGGTGGGCTGCCCGTCCCGGCCACGGCCCCCAGCCCGCGCTGAGAAACCTCCCTTGTTTTCCCTCGAACAAAGAGGTCAGTGTCTCTGCGCTGAACCGGCCCCGATAACCATCAGAAACCCTATCTGTGCCGCATCCGCCCGGGCCGGTGTTATCGGGGCAGCCCCACGCTGCCCACCGCCACCCCCCCAGCCTTGAGCCATCCCCCCTGCTCCGTAGGGCCAGGTGGGCTCAGGGGATGTGGGACAGGCACCGAGCGCTGCCCCCATACAGCTGGCACTGCCAGAGGGGTTGGGCACCCTCCTGAGCGAGGGCATTTTGGGGAGCCCCGTGGGACCTGCAGGCATCCTCCTCCTCCGTCACCTTCACCCCGATCCCAAAGATGCCCAGGAGCCACCCGATGTCCCCAAGTCCCCACTAAATCTCCATCCGCGAGCTGGCATTTGGGGACACCCCCTTCATGTCCCCCCCCCTGCTCCTGCTGCCCGCAACAAAGGCGAAGGGACCCAAGGGCGACAGCCCCTATCAGGGACGGGGCTGCGATCCCTTCCTCGCTTCCCCCAAGCAGAGATAGGGAGGGAGGCGAGCGGTGGAGGAAAGCAGGGCTGGGAATCATCAGCCCGGCTCGATAAGGGAGCTGCTGAAATGGGAGCAAAAATATTTAGACAATAAATGAAGTATCAGAGAAAAGCCGCGCATATCTTTAAGAAATCAATCATCCTGTACCGGGCGTCTGGACACACGGCGCCAACCGGGAGATAGGGAGCCAAACTGGGCAGATAAGGGTTAATCAAGGATTTAATTCGGCAAAGATAAACGGGCCTGAGCTAAAAAAAAAAATATATATATATATATAGAGAGAGAGAGAGAGAAAAAAGAGTGAGGGAGCGAGGAGGAGGAGGAGGTGGGGATGGAGCCAAGATGAGAGCCCCGCCTGCGAGGACCCTGCGCTGGAGCTGCCCTCGCACGGCTCCGGGGAGGGGGCAGAGGGGAAGGATGTGGCCGTGAGGGGCCCCAGAGCCTACAGCACACCCGAGAACACCCACACACACCCTCACACCCTCACACTGATGTTCTCCCTCGGAGCAGGCAGCAGTGACCAGCAGCCTGGCTTCAGTGTGACACCAAACTGCCAGGCACCGAACCTGAAATCCCAAAGGGTGCCACCCCGCTCCTTGCCACCTCTCTCCGCTTGTCCCCGTGGCCACCGGGCTCCCCTGGGAGCCCCAAATCACCCCCCCGAGCCCCATCTCCCCTGCACTGTGTTTTAAGAGCCGTGGTGCAAAGGGGATGTGGGAGGGCGAGGGGAGCACCCCGGGTACCCAAAAGCAGCCGGGTGATGCCCATGGGGTCAGGGATCCCAGCACAGGTGCAGGGAAAATCCCTCCCCAAAGATTCCTCTCCCCAAAGCGCTCACTGCTGTGGGTTTCCCCCTTTCCCATCACTGCCCCTTACCATCTCGCCGTGCCCTGGCGATGCCGGCTCGCTGTGGATGCTGCCCTGGAAGGGACCCCAGGAGAAGCCCTCGGGGAGGCTCCGTCGGGCTCGCACCCGCTGCTCCCCATCCTGCACCGCCAGCTCCAGCTCATCTGCGGAGAGAAACCCCACATCAGCCAGGCCCCGGCACCGAGGGCAGCCCCGACCCCATCCCGATCCCAATCCCCTTCCCAAATGGTGCCCGGGGGGCATTAAGAACAGGAAGGTTCCTTTCAGGCAGGTTTTGGGGAGAGCAAAGCAGGGCTGGAGTGCCCAACCGGCCGAAACCACAGCCCCAAAGCTGGGAGAGCCCCGAGGGCACCACTCGGGCCCCGCATGCCCGCGCCGGGGGTCCGGGCTCGGTGCCGTGGCGGAGCGGAAGGAGCGCTTCCCATCCCCGCACCCAAAGTCGCAGCAGCTTCAGGGCTTAATGGCTTTGATGATCTGATAAGGCTCGGGTTTAATGGGTTAGATAACACGTTAATACACTATGAAGGCTGCTCTAAAATGTTTTAACTGTGCCTTTGTCTTTCGGAGCGCAGATAAGATGGCAGGTAACCAATATGCGGATGGGCGCGCGCTGGCTGCACCTCGCCACGCAGCGCCGCGGGACCCCAGGACAAAGGATGCTCCCCGAGGACAGCGAGCCACCCACGGGTGCCACCAGCACTGCGGGGCTCCCAGGGCCGCTCTGGGGTCCCCCAAAAGCCAGCCATGTGTCCCCAGGGACACTGGTGCCCAGCTCGTGCGCTCGGCCATGTCCTCCGAGGGCACCGCTGCACCACACGGGTCCTGTGGGCGGGGAGGAGGCTGCGCTCGTTTGGAGGCAAATTGCTTTCAGGGCTGGGAATGCAGGGAGGATAAAACGATCCCATGGCTGCAGAGATTGGAATCTGATGCGTTTATTAGCCGGGCTGACATCTGGATCCTCTCTGCGCCGGGGTTATTTCAGGTGAGCCACCGGCAGCGCTGGGTGCTGAGCGCGGGGCGGAGGTGCCTGCGAGCGCCCAGCCCCGCGGTGTCACCTCGAGTCCCCTCCATCTGGGGGGTGGGCGAGGAAGCTCTGTGCTGCCCTGGCTCTGAGCACATCCCAGGGGTGCAGCTGATGCCCCTTGGGGAAAAAAAAAACATGATCTGGCAGGGTTGGATGGGAGAAAAGGTCCGCAAAGTTGCCGAAGGTCCCAAAAGCTGAGGCATGCTGATGGGTACATCCCTCTCCACGACCCCACGGGGGCTGTTCCTCCCTGGCACCTTGCTGCCCACCAATTCACACTTCCAGCACCCAGTTATTGCCAGCAGCCGGCTCTTGCTGGCTCCCAAAACCACTGGTGTGGGCTCGGGGGTCCCTCGAGGTGCCTCCATCACCAGCCCGGCCCCGGGACAGCACCCCCGGGCTGCCTCGGCCCCCCTCCGGTGCTCCCCATGGGTTCCGCATGGATTCAGCTCATCTCTGGCTTTTGCCTGGCTGTCCCTGGGGAACGGGTCCCTGTCCGAGCCCAACTGCCACCCCCCCACCCCCATTGCACCCCCCTAATGCCCCCCTCCCCCCGTCTCAGTGCTAATCAGCGGCGTTTGGGTCAGGAGACCACGTCTCCGAGATAAGCGCGTTCGCCTGACACTTCCCATGTCAGAGCACTTCATCTTCTGTGTATCAATCCCCAGCAGAGAAAACACACAGGCGCTGATAAAGAGAAAACCGTTCCAGACGGGGGGACAAAAATAGAGCCGGCCCCGCCACCGGGATGCACGCCGCAGCGGGGCGCATCCGCCCCCGTCCCCCAAAAAATGCAGCACGGGGCTGGGCCAAAGCTGGGCTCCCGGTGGTGCTGAGCCCGGTGCTGGTGGCTGAGGGTCTCCGGATGGATTTGTGCCCGCACCCTGTGCACGATTTGGGATGCTGCTGGGAGTGGCTGTGCCCCAATTTGTGGGGACACGGGGTGACACGGGGGTGCCCAGTTGGGTTCCTGTCCCCGTGCTCCTCGCCAAAGGACAGCAACACCCGGAGCGAGGAGGAAAAAAAAGGTCTTCCCCAAATAAACACGCAGGGCACAGGGGAAATAATGGAAAAAAAAGGGGAAACGGGTGGCCTTGGGGATGCCACCCAAGCCGAGCACACATGCAGCGTCCCCAAATGGGGACAGCCACCCACAGGTGGCCTCGTCCACACATGAAACCAGCCCTGACAGGCCCAAATTCAACCGAATCGCCCTGTCCTCAAAGCGCCGCAGCAGGGACCCGGGACGTGCCAGGGCCCAGGCGGTGCCACCCCATGGGGACACTCGAGGTGACCGGCGCGTGGAGCCCGGCGGCCCCAGGGAGCAAAGTCCGGGTGCCCCGCGCTGCCCTCGCCACCGGCGCTCGGTGTCAGCACCCCGCGGGGTAAGAGAAGCGACCCCGTTATCTAATCTCGCCATCGGTTCCCGGCGAGGCGGTACCCCGCGGGCGGCCCCGCCGTTATCGCAGGAATTCTCATCTGCGAGATGATTAACCACGTTGGGCAGGGATGGGGCTGCTGGCTTCGAAAAGGAAAAGCAGCAAAAAGGAAGGAAGAAAGGGAAAAAAAATAACACCGAGGGGGGTTTGGTCCCAATAGGGGCACCTGCTGGGCACAGCACGGGGTCCCCATGGCAAGGGGACAGCGGTGCCGCTTGGGGACAATCAATCCCCTGGGGCTGGCGCAAAAATGGGGCTGGTCCCCTCGCCCTGGTGTTCACCCAGGGGCTGGCAGCTCCTGCTCGCCCAGGCCCTGTGCCTTGCCTTATCTCCTGATCGAGAGATTTCAGAGAAATAGCCTGAGCTCTGCCGGGGAGCAAAGATTAATCCCGTCCTCGCGCCGCTGCCGTCTACCGGTGGGTAAATGAAAGAGAAAGCTCCTGGGGCACCCAGGGCGAGCTGGGGCTGGGGTCCCAGGGGGGTGAGGATGCGAGGTGACACACGGCGGTGTCCCCATGGCCATGGCGTGGTCTGCACCAGCAGATCTGGACCAAAACCACGGGCATCCTTGTGGCAAGGCGCATCCATGGCGCAAGGGCAGCGGGTGGGTGAGGACGCAGCGCCGGGACCCACGCTGGCTCCTGGGTGCTCAGGAGGTGCAAACGCACACCCCCACGCACACGTGTGCACGCACACACATCCGATTTTCCTCCAGGAGCTAGCAGGAGAGAAGGGCTGCGCCCATCCCAAAAGGCTCCCACGTCCCGGGGCCTCCATCCCCTCGCCCCAAACGCACCCGCGATAACTCGAACCAAACCCTAAAGAATCAGATCTGCCCCGGGCTGGGATCTCCGATGTGAGGACTCCACGGTGTTTGCAGCTGCCTGGATACTATCTGGATAAATACAGCTATCAGGGAGTCATGAGACCGCTTCCCAGCACCAGCAGCACCACGCAGCAGGCCTATTAATACAGCACCCTGGCCCCTGGGGGGCTGCCAGGCCTGGGGGCCCCCACCCCAAATGAGACACCCCCCAGTTCCAAAAAAAAACAGAGAATGGGGACAAACGGGTCCCAAGCCAGCCCCTCTGCGCCCTCAGGGTTGGGGACCCCCGGAGAGGAGAGCGAGTCCGTCTGTCCATCGCTTGGTACCCGGCCTCCCAGCTGGGAAAATCGAGTCGGGGGGAAAAAAAAAGGAGCCCCCCGAGCCCCCAGCCCCGGCACCGCACGCCCCCGGCTGCTGTTTTTCGACGGCTGGAAGGCGTCGGAAGGAATAAATCCTGACAACTCAACTAGCGCAATGATGTGATGGCACCGCGCCGATAAGATGGAGGGAGCCGATTGGGAAGAGTCTTAAGCCGCGAACACGCAGCATCTCCACTCTTCACCTCCGCTCACAAAGGGAAATCTCTCCAAAGGGGCTAAGGAGATTATCCCGGCTTTGCCGTCCCGGGTGCTCGAGTAATCAGGGCAGCCTTGGGAACAACAAAGGAGCGAGCGGGGCTTAAATTAGAGCGGGCAAGGACGGGCGGCTCGGGGTACCCGAGGGTGCTGATCCCGGGGGCACCGTGGGCCAGCCCCGAGCCACGGGGGGAGGCTGAGCAGCCCCATAGCTTCGGGGTTTGGTCCTCACGCACCTCCCTTCCCCCTGCTGCTGGGGTTGGGGGGGGGATTTCTGCCCTTATCGCCCCGCACCATCGCTCGCCGCGTATTGATTTTTCGCCGCCCAACACCGGCGAGCCCTTATCGCGCCGAACCCTGACCCCGCTTAATGGAGGAGCTGTTACCTGCCCCCGCGGGTGCTTTACGGGACTGGGGGGGGTGGTGAAGGAAGGGTGCTGAGCCCCGCTCGCCAGCTGGCCCGCAGCTGGCAGGCGCCGCGGCGGTGCCACGCCGTGCCCGGGTACCCCCCGCAGCCCGGGGCGCCCTGCCCCAGCAGGATGCGTCCCGATAAGGCTCCCCGAGACATTTGCCTTTGGGGTGTTGCTGCAGCCCGCAAACGCACGGGGACTCGGGGACGAGGGTTCCCCATCCTTCAGGAAGGGGTGGCACGAGGGAGAGCTGGAGGAGAGGGATGGGGACGCAAAGGCAGAGCGGGGGCCCCCCCTTTCTTTCCCCCCCCCCCCCCCCCCCGCAGACAATAGCGGCTGCCCTGGCGTGAGATGCTATCGCGGCTCATTTCAGAGCTGAATGGGTGCCCTCCCAGCCAGGATATGATCGGCCCCGCAGCCCCCTGGGCTCTTTGTGGAACCGAGCTGGGCTCTGTGGGGGGGGGCAGAAATAATCAGAGGGACACAGAAAGCGCTCACGGAGGGCCGGGAGGAGGGAAAGTTTCGGGGTGACCCCAGCAAGGGGTGGCCAGAGCCCTGCCCAAGGGTTTGGCACCTCTTGAGTCCCTCGTCCCCGCTCTGCCCCGACACTTGGAGCTACTGGGACCCCCCCAGCACTGCCCAGACAGGGCAGAGGGGAACAAGGAGGTGCTGTGGGGAGCTGGGGGGCAGGAAGGAAGCCCCTGGGAGATGGAAAAGGGGAGCAGAGGGACCCAGGCAGGTGTACGGGGCAGATCCACGCCCCCCCACCCAGTGGTGTCCCCACACTGCCCTCAGCATCCCCCCCCAACCCATCCTCAGCATCCCTCCTCCCTGCGGCATCCCCAACCCTGGCAGGGTGCTGCACCCTGCAGGTCCCCCTCCGTGTCCCCAAACCAGGACAAGCGTCCCCATCCCCTCTGGGACACATCCCCAGCCCTGCCACCAAACATCCCGCTGCCTTCTGTGCCGGCACGGGGCTTGGCTTTGCTTCCAGCAGGCACAGGCTGGGCAGGGGGGCTCCTCAGGACCCTAATTTCTCCCCTGCGCCCCCCTCTCTCCCCGGCAATCTACCACAACCCCGACTATCTGCCGCTCGGCCCGGCTGGGGATGATAAAGAGAAATAGCTGGAATAATTTTTCCCACCCACACATACCAGCGCGGAGGGGAAGGGGGAGCGCGGCGGGGCGCGCGGGGCTGTCCGTCAGGACGAGCCGTCCCCTCCTCGCCGTGCCCTGCTCGCCCCGATAATAAACCTTGAGGTTTGCACACAAGCTCCAGGCTGCGAGAGATTATTCAGACAGGAGTCACGGCGCAGATAAACACAACCGAACAAGAGAGGGAGGCGAACGGGAAAGGGGAGGGAGGGGGGAGAGAGAGGAAAGGGGGAAAGAGGAAAAAAGTTTGCAGTTTTACTCAGATGCGGCGAAAAATAATAATAATAAAAATTTCCCCCGCCGTGTGCTGGAGCTGGCGCTGCACGTGGTGGGCGTGCAAGGTGGGATTTGGGGTGCAGGGGGGAGGCAGAGCTGAGCATTGCTTTGTAAGGGACCCAAAATCGTTGTCGCAGCTTGGGGACGGCGAAATAAACCCCCAAAAAAACGAGGCAGCAGCGGGATGCTGGGGCTCAGCGGTACCAAAACACCCACGGGGTCCCCGAGCGCGGGCACCGCGGAGAGGGCAGCGGGCACCGTACCTGGGCGCCGTGGCAGCGTGGGGGGGGGATGTGGGCAGGAGATAGATAAGGCCCCTTTGGTGCGGTGGCTGATCGCTATCAGCGGCGGCGTGCCAGGGAGGAGGCGGGGGCGGCTGCCCTGGGGTCGTGGTTTTTGGGGTGGGGGACACGCCAGCGGTGCCGTGAGGTTGAGGCTGTGCCGCTGTGGGGTCCCTCCCTTCCTGCAGCAAAAAGCTTCGTGCTACCTGGCCTGCCAGTGGGGATTCTCTGGTGTCTAGTATTGAGGTTGAGCTGCCCGGCCCTTGATCGTGGCTCTGCTCTCCCCGTGCCAGCACCAGGTTTGCAGCATTTCACAGAGCATCTCGCTGTGCGCCTCCAGGACATTCAGCTGGGCTCAGGACAGGAGGGGACAGTCCCACGCCCCCAGCTCTCCCTGCTGTAGAGGAGCCGAGGCCGCAGGTGCTCCCAAAGTCCTCATCACGGGCCCAGCTCCAAGGCAAACAACGACGAGTGGGAGAGATGGAGAGCTGGGGCAGGGGAGAGCACCGATAACGGGATGGTCTGGGGGACGTGAGTGGGTGCCAAGTCCCCCCTCTGACCCCGCTTGCTGCTGGTGGGCACGGGCACTGGTGATCCCCTCCCAGCACCTCTTCAGAAAGTGTCCAAAAACGACACGAAGCCACCAAAACCGTGGCCGGGGAGCAGCCCCACTCCGGCACGGCCACCGAAACAGCCCCGCACATCTGTAAACGCTCCCAAGTTGAGGATTATAGATTATGGTATCAGCTATTTGCATATCAGAGCTGCGAGCAGCCAGCCCACCCTGGCGAACAAGGTCATTGCAAAGATAAAAAAAAAAAAAAAAAATACTCAAAAAAATACTCCTCCTGCCCCACGGGGCCAAGGAGACCCAGAGAGAGTCCCCACACGGTGCTGCAGCGCGGAGGTACAGCAGCGAGGGGACGGGGGGGACATCTCCAAGCTGCTGTGCCACCCTGGGGCCTCATGAACCCCTTGGAAAAATATCCCAAGCTGTTGAGCACCCGCAGGGCAGCGTGCCCACTGAGCACCCATTACACGTGCCCGGAGGGCAGGGGGTTTGCAGACCCTAAGCACAAAACCCCCCGGCCCCCCGAGACCCCGCGGGGCGCGAACAAAGGCGCCCGGGAGCAGCCTTGCGCCCGCCCGCCCCCCCACCCCCCGCCACATCTTCGCGGCTGCCATTGCTGACATACGGCGGATCCTGCCAGATAAAAAGAAAATTCAGGCTGCTCAGAGTTTCCCTTTTTGCCAGCTCCATCCCTGATAAGTGCAGAGCCTGCAGAGCGCCTGATAGACGGGCTATCGCGGCGGTTGGTGCGAAAGGAACACCCTATCGCTGCAGCATCGCCGGACCGCCATCAACTCCCAGCCACACAGAAATTAATACCACTCCAATTACCAGAATAGAGATGGGCTGGGAGAAGGCGATAATAAAATCTCTTTTACATAAAGAATGCAAATAACCCGCGCTGGTTGAGGGGGGAAGGGGAGGCAGGGCCGGAGCGGAGGCTTCGCACCGCACGCCGCTCGTTTTGGGGAGCCCGCGGCGAGGGGTCCGGTTGGGCAGCGTCCTCCTGAGCACCCCGCTACGACCCCAAATGGTCCCACTTTTAGGAGACCCTGAGGTGGGAGAAGGGGATGGAGCTGGAGCTCGCTTTGGCCACGCAGATGGGCTGGGAAGGTTTGCTTTTAGGAGAGGAAGAAGGTCCCCAGTGAGGCATCGCGCCCACGGGGATGGCAGCGCAGGAGCCCCGCGGTCACGGGGACAAAAGGCCGGGGAGCAGATAAAGAGGAGCTGGAGCCTCGCAGCTCCTTCCTGCCGGCCGTGCAGGAAGGGATGGGGATTATCAGCGGGGCCGGCGCGTGCTTCCCCTCGGCTGGCACGGGATGGGGAGTGGGGCCGGGCGCCCCATCGCTGTCCCCCACGCCGTGGGGATTTCGGCAGCTGCCGGCACACGTGCGCTGGCCGCCGGCCCTTCCCAGGGCTCTCCAACACCCAGCCTGCCTGGGTGCCCACGAGGACGCAGCGTGTCCCCCCAGCCACCCCCATCACCGGGTTGGGATCAGCGGCGAAAGGCGATCGCTATCCAGCACCGAGGTCACCCCTTCCCGTCATGTGCGGCGGGGAGGAAACGCGCTGCTGCCAAAACGGCCCCCGGGGCTGCCGAGGGGACACGGGGGCTGCGCAGCACCCCCAGGGCAGCCACTGGAGTCCAAAAGGTGGCACGTGCACCCGTCAGGCTCGACGTGCTGCCGCCAGCCCCAGCGGGCACGTGCCCGCAGCCCCAATCTGCGGAGGAGCCCTGACCCTAAACCCATCGGCGCGGAGGTTTGGAGATAGCGGCGCGATAGGGCACGGGGCACCCACACGGCTGGCCGGCCCCCGCGCGGAGATGCCAGCAGGGAGATAGTTGGCTCTATTCGCTGCTTGGGGTTTTGATAAGCATCACGAAACCACTCGAGCTTCACTCTTGTGGTTGCCAGGATGTGTGCGAAGTGGCCTCGCCAGCGCGTGGCGGGGCAGGACAGAGTCCTCCCCGCGCCGGGGCGCGCCATGTCCCCGCTGCCTCCAGCCCGGCTGCTCCTGGCGTGGTTTTTACAGACCCGAGGGATGTGGGAGAACATCACCATCACCTCCTGCATCTCCTGTCCCAGCAGGAGCCTCGGTGCTCGCAGCGTGCCCAGGTCTCAGCCCCACGACCCTCCCTGGAGGAGAACACCCCAATGCCTCCAGCTGCTGCCCGCTCCCAGGACGCAGCACGGTGACCGGCCGGGGACTCACCTGGCCCATTCCAAGAGTTCGGCTCCTGTGGGTTTTCTCCAGGATCCGGCTTCTCGGGCTCCTTCGGACTCTCCGGGACATCTTTCGACTCTGCCTCTACAGCAGGAGAAGGGAGGCACAAGGTCACACGTGGAGAACTTCAGAGGCAGCCGCGACGCACCAGGGCGAGGACGCACACGGGGCTCGCACCCCAAAATCACCAAACCATGGCCACAGCCAGGCCCACATGGGGTCCCCACGGACAACCTGGGGCACCCAAAACCCCAGGTGCCCCCCATCCCACACCAAAGGGGCCACCAAAACACCCTGCCAGCCCCGGGGGGCACCCGGCTCTGCCACCACCCCCTCGGCACCGAGCGCCCCGCGCCACCCGGTTCGGTCCCGCTCCCGTCACGGCTCTATTTGTGGCGTACTCATAGCAACTTGATAACAATTATTTTTCTCCATTAACTGCTGTTGGAGATGCAGCAGATAAGGCCTATCTGCATATGACAGTGTGGAAGATTAGCGCCCAAAGTACATGTTTGCCTTCGCGTCCCGGGCGGATAACCAGCGCGGAGCCCAATCGATAGGCGCCAGAGCGAACACCCAGGGGTGACGTCACCGGCATTGGAGATTATTAATACAGGTGATAAGCGGGATGATTAACATCAAATAAATCAATCACCGGGTATAAAAGTCCTATTATTTTTGGCTATAAATCAAAGTGCCTGGCATATTGATTTTTATCCATCTCGCTGAAAGCTTTAGTGGCCGTTATTGCTGCTCGGCGTTATCTCTGCTATCACCTCTTTATCAAGCCAGGCTAGTGCCAGGTGCAGCTCCGCGCCCGGGCTCCCAGCTCCCTCGCCCCCAGCCCCGCTCCCCCATCAGATAACGCTCCCCGTGCTGCCGAGCAAAGTTTGCCTCCGGCCACCCCTGCCCTCCTGCCCCGACCCCGGTCCCGTTGGGGCCCCGGTGGCCGCACTGACCCCGCGCTTTTGGGGTTCGGGCGCTTCCCGGGAGCCTCAGCTCCTTCCCGGCCGGCTCCATTAGCCTTGCCCCGCCGCCGTTATCTCGCAGGGCGCTGCAAACATTAACTGATTAGGATTTGCCCCCACCTCCACAGGAAGGAACTTAAAGGATATCTGGGGACCGTGGCAGCCCGGCCCTGAAACGCGGCCGTCCCCGGGGTGGGGCGCGGAGCGGCGGCAGGCAGGCGGCGGCAGCGCGGGCAGGAAGCAGGCAGCAACGGCACCGCGGGGGGCTCCGGCCCCAGCCCCACCAATGTCACGTCGGATGCCAGCCTCGAGGGTCCCTCCGTGTCCCCACATCCCTCCCACGCAGCCATCGAGGGGGGTGAAAGGCGCTGGAATGGATTTGGGGTGATGGTGCTTGGTGGTAGCCAGCAATGCAGCTCACCTTTGGTTTCCAGCAGCCCCATGTGTGACTCCCCCAGCACGTTCCTGCCCCTGGGAGGGCTGAGATTGCTCCTCCCTGTCCCCATTTCCCCCTGCTGGGGTCCCCTCTGTGCCAGGGAAGGGCCACAGGAGCCCACCAAAGAGCATCCGTGCCCCTGGCCATCATCCCGGGACCACACAGAGCAGTGGGATGGAGCACCCAAAGCCCACCTGGGTCTTACTTAACCCCCTGCTAATGACGGGGCGGAGAATGCTTCATTAGCTAATTAACACCAAGCACCAGCAGCTGAGCCCACGCTGCGGGGAGCAAATGGAAAGCCCTGACGTGCTGCTCACCTTCGCTGCTGGGGGGGCTGGAGGCGTCGTGCTCGGCAGAGCCCTCCTGATCCGAGGCAGCCCCTTCCCTCTCCGAGGGGCTCTTCTGCCCCGCCGGGGCGTCCTCGCCTTCCTCCATCGCTCCCAGGGAACCTGCGAAACACAGAGGGGTGGTCAGTTGGGGGGCACAGCCCTGGAGCCCTCCCCAGGCAGGACCCTGCTCGCTTTGAGGGATGCTCGGGGGCGCAGAAGATGCAGGGTGGGCCCAGGGTGCTGTCCCGGTGGCACGGACAGGGACACCCTACAGCTCCGCACGGCACAGGAAGGGTGACCCCACACTGCCCAGCATGTCACTGATGCCCCTTGTCCCCGTTCTAATGGGGTTTACGGAACCACTGCCTTGTTCTAGGGTGTCCCCAAGGGATGTTTGGTTCTCCCCAGACATGGGGCTGGAGGAACGAGCCCCAGAAGCGAGTGGGGTCCCCGTTGCGCATCCCCCACGGCATCCCCACACCGGGAAACGGGGAGCGCGGGGCGGGTGGGTGCGGGATGCGCCGCGGGTACCCCACAGCCCTCGGCACGCTGCCATTGCCATGGCAACTCAGCATCCCACGGGGCCGAGAGGAGGCAGGGAGAGAGGAAGGAGGCCGGCAGGCGACTCGTGCCGGCACGCGGCGGGCACCGAGCGGCCAAGCCCCCGGCATCGCCCCGGTGCTCACCGGGGCAGGGGGAAGCGCGGCGGGCGGCTGCGCGCAGACCTCAGCCGCTCTCCGTGACTCCAGGCAGGGATATTTACACCGGGAGAACAAAGGGCCCATAATCTATACAAAGCAGACAACAATGAGCGTGAATAAAGAGGCTGCCGGAGAAGGGAAGGCAATTTATTCTAATTCTGCTAATTTCAGTTCCAGCACAATTAAAAAGACTCTGATAATATTCAGAAACAATCGCCGGCTAACAAATCGTTTCTCTCGCTGTAAATGAAACATTGTTAGGCTAATTTTTTCTTTCACGCCTTCGCGGCTCTCGGGCTCCTGATAAAGTTAACCCAACTCGTGCCTGCACTGCCAGCACGGGACGGGACGGGGACGGGGCCGCGCCTGCCACTCGCCCCAGGGTGCCCAACTGGGTGCCCCATGGCACCTGCCACCCTCCCCGAGAGGTGATGGGGTGGAAACTGATCCTATAAAACCTCGTTGGTGGGTAATGCACCGGCACAGGGTGCCCATGGGGATGGGGACACGGGGGGACAGGTGGCACCCGCGCCGGCCACGTGCACCCGGTCCCATGTCACCAAGGACACGTCCCCACATCCAGCGTGCCCCTGCGAGCAGCCCTACCCCAGCCAACCATCCCCAGGGGAGTAAAGCACCAGGGCCAGGCAGGTTAGAGGAAATACTGGCTATTTAAAAAAAAAAAAGGTGAAAAAAAAAAGGGAGAGAGGGAGAGCGAGCGGCGGAGCAGGGAGCAGAGCGTCATTTCTCCGGGATTGCTGGAAGCCCTGCACAGTTATCACCGCACACAGCCTCCCTCGGCTTGCCTGATCTGTCTATTCTTCATTAAGCAAATACGCTGAAATGGAAATGAAAACATAATAGCTATTTGATTTTCGGCGAGATATTTTGCATATTGGTTCAGTGCTGATAGTGGAATTTCATCAACTCCCTTTTTTCATGCTTTAAAACTGAATTACCGAGGCTGGCTTTACAGAGAGGGGAAGAGCCAAAAAATGCTCTGGTCCAAGATACTCCGCTTGGCGATTAACTCTTCTTCCTCCTCCCTCCCTTCCTCTCTCTCTCTTTTTTTTTTTTTTCCTGATAACAAGGAGGGATTTTTTCTTTTTTAAATGACAGCAATTGGAAGAATTGGCATTAGCCGCAGGCGACGCACCCAAGTCGCTCGGGTGCCGGTGGCGGGGTGGGCGCAGCGATGGGTGCCAGTGCCTGGCCTGGTCCTGCTCCACCATCACTCCCCTCCCAGGATGGGGGCCAGGACCCCCATATCCCACCACCAAACCTGCACCCACATGGCCACGTCCGGGCGCTGAGCCCCAAAACTGGTCCCC
The DNA here is from genome assembly GCF_964211825.1 of Aythya ferina. Classification (NCBI taxonomy): domain Eukaryota; kingdom Metazoa; phylum Chordata; class Aves; order Anseriformes; family Anatidae; genus Aythya; species Aythya ferina. The sequence goes on from NC_140308.1 coordinate 1,826,444, forward strand.
AGCAAGGAGGGGAGCAAGCGGCCGTGCGCCCCAGCGAGCGCGACGGCTCCGAGGGGCTTCTCCAGCATTGGGAAAATCACCATTGCCCAGGTAATGATTTGATCATTCCGCTCCAATTAAGGTTCTCCCAGCACAGGAACAATAAACCTTTTCTCCATGCCTTGCACTTATCTGGTAAATTAAATAAAAGGGGAAAAAAAAAAAAAAAAAAAAAAGAAAGAAAAAAAAAAAAGGAGGGGGACTTTTCCAGGCTGCCAAGAGAGAGACCCTGGACGCTCCAAAAGCAGGCATGCAGACAAGAGCAAAGCGATAAGAGGCCTCGATAACAGATAGAAAATAGCAACAGATCCAGACTTTCCCACCAGCTCTGCGAGCGGGGAGGAGGAGGAGGAAGAAGAGGAGGAGGAGGAGTCCCATGGAAGCGGGTCCCGGCCACCGCCCGCGCGCTGCCAGCGCCGCTGTGACCGCGCGCACGTGCGAGCTGGGGGCGACCCGTGCTCGCTTCTGCTTTTTTTTTTTTCTTCTTTTTTTTTAATTTTATCAGCACGCATCAAAGTCCAGGAGCTTATTTTATTTATCTTCTTAAAATAAAATGGATCTGCCGCTGCCAAGCAGGACGACGGCGCTCGGCGAGTTGGGGGCTGAAGGCTGACCACGTCCCCACGCCTCGCAGTGACCGCAGAGCCCTGGGCTGGGGGAGCACCACGGTGTCCCCTCGGTGTCCCCCCCGTGCCCATACACCCCAGGGACCTCCCCGGTGTCCCCAGCACCCCGGTGTCAGCGCTTGGCACAGCAGGACCACGGGTGCAGCCATGGGGCGAGCTGCTGGAGAGCAGAGAGCCGCCCAGTTCTCCGTCTCCACAGCATCCTTCAAGCTCCTCCTCATCCCTACGCTGACCCTGAAGTCATCCTCAAATTAAAACCGAAACAAAAAAATCCCCAAGGGGCCAGCTGAGGCTCGCCACCAGGTCCAGGTGGGCCCAAAGCAGCGCTCCTGGTTTGCAAACCCTCCGGGGACGCTCCCTGATCACGTCGCAAGCAGGGAGACGGGCTTGGATAGCACCTCTTTGGGGTGCCACAGCTGCCTCGAGATCCCAAAGCTCCCTCTTTACCCCCAAACCAGCCCAAAATTTACAGACAAGAGGCAAAGGGCTGCACTGCCAGCAGGTGTGCCCTGGGAAACCGATCCTCAAAGAGGGGCACCTCCACTCCCGGCTATGGCATCGCCAACTGGAGGTGCCCAAACCACACATTGGAGGCGCCCAAATCATACATTGTGGTTGTGCCCCCCCTCCCAGCAAAGCCCCCCCCGATTCTGCAGCAATTCGGCCAGGTCCGGCACAGCCCGGGGATTCCCCAGGGTCTCGTAGCAAGGTTGGGCTGCGGCCGCCCCGCAGCGAGCAACGCCCGGGGAGCAACCTGGGCTGCAGGGCGATCCAAAAAACCGCCGCTATCTGATGGGCCAGCGGCCCGTGCTTCTCACCCAATTTTTCCTGGTACTTATTAAGGTTTCTCTTCCAGCAGCCCCGATGTTCTGCGTGGCCTCGGGTGCCCCGGGCAGCACCAGAGCGGGGATGCCAAGAGCCCCAGCCGAGGGCAAACGAGGTTTTGGTGGCTGGGAAATGACGCGAGTCCCCAAAGGTCACTCTATCCAGCGGGTTATTTTTGGCTCCCTTTGGCTGATCTTTCCCATCTCAACCTTACCAAAATTACAACGTATTCCGTGGGGAAGCCGGGGATGGAAGCAGCGGGAGGGACCTTCCCGCCCCGGGGACCCTGTTTTGGAGGAAAAACGAGCCTTGCTGAGCGCAGAGCAAAACTCTCCCCTATCAGCCCCGGCGCAGGTTTGGAGCAGCATCCCCCCTCCGAGATATCAGCATTTTTAATATCAACCCCATGCACGGAGCTGATAATGTTGGGGCCAGCCCCAGCCGTACCTATCTCGAATTAGGAGCCCTTTTCTATCGCGCCCAGATAAACTCGCCCCGTGGCTCTTCTGTGTTAAAAGGGTAAGGAGAAGAAAAATAGTCGGGGAGCTGCTAGGCGGAGGATTTGATAGTTTGTGATCATTTTTTAATTATAAATTATGATTTCGGCTTAATTTACCTGGAGGGACGGATGCTGCAATGGCTCACGCCTGCGCCCCGGGGTCCGCGGGTGCAGGGCAGAGGCACCCCCATCCTGAGCATCCCTCCCCAAAAACGAGCAGCCCCCTTTGTTGGGGGGGGGAAAGAAAAGCCAAGCGGAGAGGCAGAGCCTGAGAAAAACCAGCCCTGCTGATAGGGGAGAGATTGGTTTCAGCCGGAGCTGCTCCCCCTGCCAAGTCCACATCCTATCTGCGCGGGGTGCAGTTACTTAACATTCATCACCGGCTGAACTCTGTAACTTTATCAGCGCCCGAGCATGGCGCCATCGCCGGGCCCAGCCATTCCCGGCGCTCAGATAGGTCCGATAAACTGCTGATAGATTACAGGAGATTGTTTCACTTCAGGGGACGCGATTACTAATACTAATAGCGAGGGAGCCCGCATCATATCAAACAGCCGCCGAGGGGAGGGGGGGGAGCGGGCCGCGGGGGGCACGGGAAAATAATGAGAAAGAAAATACAGGAACAATGACAATGAAGTGACTTTACGTTTCAGATGGGGCCGATAGCGCCCTGATAGATTTTAAGAGAGGAGAGCTTCTAATAGAGCCGTCCCCAGCCCCGGCGCATCAGATGGATAGGAGCAGATTGCTGCACGGAACGGGGACGCGGCTCGGCAGAGCCCTGCCTGGCTGCTGGAGGGGATTGGGGGGGGAAAAAGTGGGGGTCCCTGCGTGGGGATGGGACCCCGGTGGCTTGGGTACAGCGGGGAAACTGAGGCAGCACCCAGCAGGGCGCAGGAGGGGATGCGCAACCGAGGGGTGCCCGGCACACACGGATGGGATGGTGCAGCCATGGCAGCCCCCCTGCTCCGGGGGGGGCGAACAGGGAAGGATCCAAGAGGATCCTTGGGAAAGACCCAAAAGAATCCTTGGGAAGGACCCAAAAAATCAGGATCCGAGCGGGTGCACCCAAAGCAAGCTGCTCCTGCACCAGCTGCCTCGGCTGCTGGTGGCCAAAGGGACTTTTTCTGGGTGAAAAGCCTCAATTCCCAGATTTCCCCTCCAACATAGGGTAACGCTGTTCCATGGGGAACAGGGCCTTTTTCTGGGTGAAAAGCCTCATTTCTCATATTTTTCCTCCAGCGTGGGGTAACGCTGTTCCATGTGCAGCCTGCACGGGGCCCCAGCAAGACGGGACGCTCACCCACCAGCACGGCCCCGCGGACACAAGGTGAGGGCGAGGCCAGAGGTCAGGCTCTGTGCTAATCCTGCGACAAATTACCCCGGAATTACCCCGGAGATCCTCACCGGAGCCGGCCCCCACCTCTGGCTGCTGCTCGTGGGAAGCGCTTTGGGTCGCCGACTGGCGGAGCTGCTGCAGCCCCGTGAGCCCACCCCAAAGCAAAAAGCACCAGCAATGGACACAATTTTGGACGGATTTTGCCCAGTTCTGAAGTTTCCGTGCACAACAGCACCCGGTGAGGACACGGACAGAGGGACAGGGACACGGGTGGTGCTGGATCCATCAGGCACTGATGCTCCAGCTGGGGCTCCCTGCTGGCTCCCAGTCCCCCCAGTGCACCCAGTGCCAGCTTCCAGCACCACCCAGGACCGGTGCTGGGTCTGTGGCCACCGATACAGGGACAAGCAGGGATGGGGGGGCTCCGGGAGCAGAAAACACCCCTTGCAGGGCACGAGGCAGTCTGTCTGCAAGCAGCAGGGCAGCCTGCCAGCACCGAGCCACGGGACGAAGGTCACAGGAGCTGCTGGCCCCAAAAACCATCAGCGGGGCTCCTGCATCCCGCTGGCAACCCGTGCCCCGGTGGGTGCAGAGCCCCCCCAGCACCCTCCACAGCCCCCCAGCTCCCTAGGGGCAGCGCTTTGTGCCCGGCTCCACCAATAACGGGTTTGTGTCTGTGCAAACGCGCGCGCCTGGGCTGCCTTTTTTTTTTTTTTTTTTTTTTTTTTTTTCCTGTTCTTGGCATTTTGGTGGAGCGAGATAAGAGTAAAAAACAACAGAGCTGCTCGGAGAGTGAAAAAGGGAGATAGATAACGCAGATACCGACTCCTACACAAAACAGTCCTGGCTTTATCGCTGCTTTTTATCACAGTGCCTCTAAAAAAAATAAAGAGAACAGCCCAACTGGAATGGGGCAGCGCATTAAAAAATGAACTTTATACTGTTTGCTCTTTAGTTTTATATTTAGATGAAACAAACTTAGATTCTTGCGGTCGATACCTTTCCGAGCGCGAGGAACCAAAAAGTCTGGGAGCCCCATTTGCTCTGGCAGGGCTGATTGAAGAACCTCAAGGAAAATTTAGGAAAGCGCCCGATATGGGTGATTTTTGGGGTCCCTGCCTGCTCCCATCACCCAGCCCTGTTTGAGGCCACCGGGCACAATGGCTGGAGCCTCTGTAAGCTGGGATGGGATGGTTGGGATGGTTTAACGAAGCACAGCTCGTGCCAGCAGGATGAGGCCGAGCCCAAAGCATCCCTACAGGGCTGGGTGTCACCATCCCTTGGGGCTGAGCCCGTCCTCTGCACTCAGAGCCATGGAGTGACTGGCACTCGCAGTAAAAAGCTTGGAGAGGCACCCTGGGGTGCAGAGCCAGCAGGCCTGAGGCTGCAGAAGCGGGTTGAGACATGCAAACACCTCCCTGAGCATCCTCATGAGCAGCTGGGAGTCCACGGGGGACAAGCAGGGGACAGGAGGAGGGTGCTGGGGTGGCACCACCAGCACCAAGGTGGCACCGCCACGTGCCACAACCCCATGGCATCACCACAGCTGGTGACACCAAACACCCCCAGGAGGTGCTGTGAAGCTTGGCACGAGCAGGTCCCAGGTGGCCGAGGGTCTCCGTGCCACCGCGGGGACACAACCGCCTGTGGCTGCACCGAGTGGCCACGGTATTTTGGGAGCAGGAGGCACGGAGCGGCAGCAGGACCGGTGGCAGCACCAGGAGGTGCGCAGCCCCACGTGCTTCCAGCAAACCCAGTGCACATAAACCCATGCAGCCCGGCCCCGCAGCCCCAAAAATCCTTGGCACCCCTCTTTCTGGTCCGTCCCTGAGCAAGAGGGAAGGGAAAAAAAAAATAATAAAAATGGACTGGAGCTTTTTTCCCTCCCCTCGCACTCCCTTCCCTACCTTCTTTTTGAAAAACATAATTTATCTGTGTATTATCAAGAAATCCAGACACTTTAATCAGTGAGCTATGAAGTCAGTATTTCCATTCTTATCTAGCGGAGGAGTGGAAATGGAGAGCAGATAGGCAGCTCCGAGCCGGGCCGTGGTGGGGAATGTTAATGGGAGGAGCGGCAGAGCCATTGGCTACCGAGCCGCTGCTATCGCTGCCATTATCGGGGCGTTATCGAGGCAACCATCGCAGCGCAGTAATGGGGCCAGTTCAACTTTCCGCATTATCATAGGAGCTGCAAGTAGCACGAGAGGCCTCGCCTGGGAGACGGAGCAGCGCGCGAGCGGCCGAACTTCCCGGTGGAGAAGGAGAGGGGAAGGCACCGAAAGCGAAAAAAAAATTAAATAAAGCTCCGGGGGTGGGTGATGCCGCCCTGCACAGGGCGCACGCCGCGTGCTGGTGGCACCAAACGCGCCACGGGGATGTCACCGGCGCTGTCCCCATCCCACACGTCCCCGAAATCGCCGCCCGACCCCCCGCTCGGAAGGCGAAGACAATGCGGCCGCGTCTCATCAGCTGCGCAGATCGCGGCGGCGCGTTTCCTCCGCTGAATGGGAGATGTCAAGAAAAATATGTCGATGTGAGAAAGGGGAGATAAAGAATTATTTTGGAGGAAAAAAAAAAAAAAAAAAAAAAAAAAGAAGAAGAAAAAGCCGTGGAAGGCTCTTATCTGGAGTGACTCATAGGCACACACTCCTTAACCCTACTGCGGCCCAAGGTCAGCAGTTGCATTCCTTTCGGCATTTCATCCCTTCCCAAAAAAACATGTTGCTACAGGAACAATGAGGAGCCTTCACTGCCGCGGCAATCGGAAGAGGGAACTTTATTACCCCCGAAACACTTGAACTTTTCTGATAAAACACGAAGCAGGACATCGGCCTCGCCAAGCCGGAGCGTCCAAAAAAGTCCTGAGTCAGGCAGCAAAAACGGTCATGGGACGTGGCACAGAAAAAATAAATAAATAAGAGCTTGGCCTTCTGCTTCCATCCGTGCTCCTCTCCGCGGGGAGGGAGGAAGCCTCCTCTTCCCCCTCCTAGGGATCAAACCCAAGGTCCTGGGTGCCCGTGGGATGCGCAGAGCTGGCCAACAAGAGTTGGTGCTGGGTGCCGGAGGCATTTGTCACTTTTTCTTCCCAAATGCAGAAAGCCAGAAGGTTTCTCTGCTCCTGCCATCCCCCTGCAGTGCCCTGAGCCGTGCCTTTGGGCTTTCCCTTCTCATCACGTGGGAAAATCCAGGCTGATTTTGTTCCACGGCACCACCAGAGCTTGCGTTTTCTGAGGCTGCAGTGGGAACAGCAGCAGGCAGGGCAAGCATCCTCCTCCCTTGCTCAGAAAGGGCGTATTTGACCCCAAATCCACCAACACCACGAAAAAGACGGCAGCTCCATCCCCAGGCTTTGCCAGCACCGCTGCTCCCGGTTTGGGCACCTCAGGAGCATCGTCATTGTCACGGATGGGGGTGGCACTGACCCCATGGACGGCGCAGGGCTGGGAGCTCGGCTCCTCTGCGGGATGCCCCGGGGACGTCCCCATCACCAGCAGGCAGCAGAGGCAGACAAGGGCACGGTGATTCCTTCGGGATGCCACCATCAGACGGTGTCCCCGGGGCTGTCCCACCTGCAGCACGGCGCAAATCTCCTGCGGCACCCCCGGGGGAAACCGCTGCTCCCTTCCCAGCCCCGAGCGCCGAGCTGGCCGCCTCGCAACTCGGCGAAAGGGGAAGCTGCAGCTTGCTCGGTGGCCTTGATTCACGAAGGGAAAACACAGACCTTGCCCAACTGCACGAGTCCGGAGCCACAGCCTTCAGCCCCAGCAGGGGCTCCCCGTGGCTCCCTGCAGCCCTTTGGGGACGTCTCCATGGGGGTGGAAGAGCAGCGGGCACAAAGGGCAGCACCCATCCATCTCCCCACGGGCCCTGGAAGCCGAGCCCATCACGACCAGGATGCTGTTGGCAAACAGATTTTGCCGCGCTGCCACCCGGACGGCATCCCGCGTGCAGCCAGACCCGCTGCTGGGGGCTTTTTGGGGAAAAACAACCCTTTAACAAGGGGAGAAACCCCTTAACAAGGTCTGGAGATGGGCACGCCGCGAGGGGAGCACCCACGGGGCATCCCCTCGTTGGCACAGCCCAAAGACTTCGCACCACAGCGATCAAATTGCTCAGGGGGACGCAGGGACGAGCCACCCCCTCTGCCCCCAGCCGTGGGGACAGCTCCTCTTCCACACCTGGGGCCCATCGGGACACACGCACCCAAACCCCTGGCAGATTGGTGACCCCACAGCGGCTCTGTGGGACCCCACAGCCCCTTCCCACCTTCCAGCATCACCCATTTTTGGTTGAACCCCTCCACCCAGGGGCTCAAACAGGGGCTGTGGCTGTGGCCCTGCTGGATGTGTCCCACCCCCATCAGAGCATCACCACCTTACCCTGGGGACCCCCCCACACGCCACAGGGACACCCCAAGGACCACGATGGGTCCTCCCCATCAGATTCGCATCCCAAGGAGCCAACAGCAGCGGCTGCGGGGGCAGAGGTGCCACGGGGCTTGGCACCCGTGCCAGCACGGCTGGCACTGAGTCACGGCTGGCAAGCGCCTCCGAGGGGCTTGCACAAGAGGGGAGGGGCTGGCACGCAGGGTGGCAAGCACCCGTGGGAGCAGGACAGCCACGGGGGCCGGCCCCGGTCCCCCGGCATCGCAGAAAATACCGGTTTTGGGAGGCCGCCCCTGTCCTCGGGTCCTCCCTGCAGACGAGGCGGGGAACCCTCCCCAGCCAGCGGAGCAGCCCAGGGGGGGAAAAAAAATCCGCCACCCCAGCCAGCCCAACGCCCACCCGTCCCGGAGCATCCCTCCCCGGCAGGCACCCGTGGGGGAAAGCGAGGCACGGAGCAGCGGAGGCTGGCGGTGGATGGAAAAGTGCAGCAGCAGGGGAAAAAAAAAATATTTTAAGAAAAAAATATAAAATAAATCAGAAAGCGGAGGTAGTTAGTCACCTGCACGCTACCGAAAGGAAAGGACCGCTCAGAGAGCAAACAGCAGGAGAAGAGGGCAGGAGGCGTGCCGGGAGGATCAAAAGGCACGGGGTTACCACGCCGGCACTAAAAATAGGCTCTGGGCCGGCTACTGTAATCTTGACAAGAAATGCACTCCGGCTTTCCACAAGCACCCCGCTCCCGGGAAGGATGGCTCCCACGGCCCCGGCACGCAGCGCCCGCGGGCAGAGCTGAGGGAGGGAGGGAAATTAAAAAAAAAAAAAAAAAAACAACGAAAAAAAAGCGCGCACACACACAAAAAAAAAAAAAACACCCAAAACACACCACCGCCACCCCGTCGAGAAGGAGGCAGGGTTTGAGCAGCGCAGATCTCGCCCGCTATCTGACACCATCTAATAGCAATTAAAAAAATATCCCCACGCAAAAATGTGACTGCGCTGCAACCCCCCCCCCCAACAAAAAAAAAAAAAAAAAAAAAAAAAAGAAAAGAAAAGAAAAAGAAAAACAACAGCACCCAACCACCGCCGTGTGTTTGCTGCGCGGAGCAGGACGGGGCGATAGCGATCGAAAAAGAAAGTCAGCCCTCGAACTAATGCAACATCTGTAGGTGATAAAAGGCGCTGAGGAGAGCTCGGCTTCTACACCAGCCTTGTTTCGGAGCACCAGCATGTGGGGGGGGGTGAATAAAAACACACCCTGCGAAAGGAAAACACACATGCAGCTGCCCCCCATCAGATAATTAGAGCGCCTGCATTAATCACATTTGCAGTGGAACAAATTGTTGGAGCCCTTTTGCCCCTCTTTTCAGTGTTTGTTATTGTAGCGAATCCTGCTCCAGTCTGGTCGGGAGAGATAAGTGGCCCTTATCTCCCCTGGCAATCTTTATCAGGATGGAGATCGGGCCTCCGCGCTTATCGGGAGCTCAGATCTACTCTAGCTGAAAGCAGAATAGAAAGGGAAAAGAAAAAAAAAGAAAAAAAAAAAAAAAAGAAAAAAAAATAAAACACACAGGCAGGCTCCTGCAAACTACTACAAAAATGTTCGCTTCCAGTTAATTTAGGATGGGGGGGATAAAAAAAAACAACAAAAAACCAACACAACACGTATGTATTAAAACAACAGCACCCGGCGAGAGGCACATCAGCAGCAGGAGATCAATCTGCGGCTTATCAGTTCCCCCATCTGAGGACCCGGCGCTGTGAGCGCACGCACACGCAGCTGCCAGGAGCCTCGCTCCTCAGCCCCGTGCCCGCGCTCCCCTGTTTGAAGTTAATAAATATAACAGGCTATCGGGGCGAGAGATCAGCTCCTGCTCTCTATCAGCCCCTCGCATCTATCTACCAGCAGAACAAAAGGCAGAAGAAGAAAAAAAAAAAATAAAAAAATAAAACAAAATTAAAATAAAGCAGCAGCAGCAGCTGCAGGGAGGCTGCTGCGTTTTCAGCACTGCTGATGGAAAAGGGGGGGCTGAGCCGCAACCGCCCCCCCCAGGCACGGTCCCCTGGGGTAGGTATCAGGCATTTGGGCCCCTGCAAAATGAAAAAGGTTTTGGCACCAGCTGAAAAGCCTGCGGGGAGCTGCCAGCGGCTGGCAGAGCCCTCGTGCTGCCGGGGGGATCCAGGCAGCACCCTGCATCCAGGAGGGGGGCTCAGGACCCCCTCCCCAACACAGCCATCCCCGGGGAAAGTCGCTGCGTCAGGAAGGCTTGGGCACAAAAAGCTGATGGAGAAGGTTAAAGCAGCTGGTTAAATATAGTCCAGGGTCTGATCTTTGTCTTATCGCTCTTGGCGATCGCCCGCTCTCCCTGCGATCTCCCCTCCGAGCCCTTATCGGCGCTGCTCATCGGGCTTCAGAAAAAAAAAAGAAAAAAAAAAAAAAAAGAAAAAAAATATAATAATAAAAAAAAAAAAAAGAGAGATGAAGACAGAGAGAGAACATAGCGTCACTGAGGAAAATAAAATAAGCAGATATGAATCTGGAGGAGGTTTTAATGCTCCAGCCGAGATGATAAAAAGGATAGACTTTGTGGAAACAGGTCCGGTCTGTACATTAGAGGAGTCTGGTTACCAGAGCCCTGATTCATGCATACTTTCCCTCCTCAGGAGAGAGCAGTCGGAGGCAGCCGAAACGCGCTCTCGCGGCGCTCCACGTCTCTAATGACTGTTTTCATGTTGACACATACAGGAAGGGTTCCAAGCTTTCAGCTTTTAATCAGTTTTGGCCATCGCTGGCGGCCTGAGATCAGCCTCCCACTTTATCATTTCTTCACATCTCGGCAGAAAGCAGCCGGGGAAGGGAGAGCCGAGCCGCCCGCGCCCCGCCAGCGCGCCCGCCGAGGCTCAGCGCCCCCCCATAGCCCCCTCTGCCCCCCTCTCCGTGGGCTCCCCGTGGCCGTGGCACGGAGCCCACGGGCCGGCAGGATGCTATCGCCCCATCGCTGTCGTTACTGGGGCTACCGGAGAGGCTTCTCCTGGTTTTTCCCCCAGCTGGAGCTCGCGTGCTCCATCGCCACCAGGGATGGAGCCGCCCGCACGAGGGGCTTGGCTGCCCGGGCATGGGGAAGGAAAGCCACGGAAATCAGGTAAAAAAGGAATTATCCAAAAGGAAAAAATTAAAAAAAAAAATCCAGGAGGCAGCCGGGACTATTTTTAACTCTACCCGGGTAAAAGTCTAGCTGAGCTTTATCACCAGAACAATCACCCCAGGCAGGGAAACAGGTAGGTGCAACTCAGCCTTGCAATTATTTCAAGAGAAAGATAAAGCTGTATTATCACATGGTGGCCAGCCTTCCCTATCCTCGCATCTCGGCCTTATCGGCAGCTTCGATCGACTCAAGGGGAAAAAAAAAAAAAAAAAAAAAAAAAAAGAGAGAGAAAAGAAAACCAACAGAGAGGAAGGAGGGGGGTAAAAAAAAAAAGAAAAAAAAAAAAAAAGCAACCAACAGAGCCCGGCACCGAAAAAACTTCCAGCACTTTGCCCAATTTCTTGGAAGACGCGGCGGCACATCGCGGCATCGCGCCGGTGGGCACCGATAACGGGGCTCCGGGGGGGTCCTGGAGAGACACCCCCTGGATCCCAATCCCCCCCCAGCCCTAAGGAGCCTTTGGGTGCCGGGGGAGCCCCCACGGAGCTGGGGGAGCCCCGTGGGGGACGGAACCCCCGTGGGCGGCCCCGGGGAGCCCCGGCCCCGCTGCGGCTGAGCGGCGGGCAGGGGAGATAAGATCCCAAATTTGAGGCCGTCCCGACAGAGAGATCTTTATCGGGCCGGGACTCGCAGAGCGGAATATTTGTGAGCTTTATCGGGGGCCCCCATCGGGAACCGGTACCGGAGGAGCCACCGAGCTGGCGGGGAGGGGAAAAAAGGGGAAAAAGGGGAAAAAAGGGGGAAAAGGGGGAAAAAGGGGGGGGCGGCGGGGACGAGCTGGGAATGGGGAACGGGGCAGGGACGAGATGGGGAAGGGGGACGGGGAATGGGGTCGGGGAATGGGGATGGGGAACGGGGATAGGGAACGAGGGGGGGGGCGCAGCGGGCACAACCGGGACCGGGGCTCCCGGGGGAGGACCGGGGCAGAAGGGAAGGAGCGGGGGGGGGGGGTGGTGGAAAAAAATAAATATAAATTAAAAAAAAGCGAGGTGAGGCAGCACCGGGAGGGGGGGGGGAAACCGGGACTCACGTTTGATCTGCCGGGGGTTGCTCTGTTTCCTCCTGGACATCGCTCGGCGGGGGGCGAGCCCGGCGCCCCGGCTGGCTGCTGGGCGGGCGGTGGTGGTGGTGGTGGTGGTGGCGGTGGGTGGGTGCTGCTGGTGCTGGGGGTGGTTTTGGGGGCGGCAGCGGCGGCAGCAGCCCCCCCCCCACCCCCCGGGGCTGCTCGCATCGCCCGCCCGCCCTCCGCTGCCGGGGCCGGGCCGGGGCCGTGCGCGGCGGAGCGGAGCCGCCGCCGCCGCGGGATTTTTCTCAATGGGGCGCGAGGCCGCCTCGAGCCCGCCCCAGCCCTCCGAGGGGGCGGGGCCGGGCTCCGCCGAGGCTTCTCATTGGCTGGTGGCCGCTCAGCCCCGCCCATCTGTTCCCAGACGGACACGCCCACCGGATGGCGTAGCCGGCGCGCGCGCGCGCGCGCGCGCCGCGTAAAGGGGCGGGGCGCGGGGCGCGCGGTGTGGAGGGGGCGGGGGGAGTGGGGTCGCTCCCCCCCCCCCCATAGGGGTCCCATTTTTGGGGTCCCCGCCCCCCTGTAGGGTTCCCAAGGTCCTGCTGTGAGGTCTCAGCCCCCCCCCCCAATTTGGGGGTCCTGACCTCATTTTGGGGTCCTTGGAGCGTCTTCCGTGACCCCAGCCCCCCCAATTTGGGGTCCCAACATCAATTTTAGGGTCTTCAGAGTGTCCTGTGGGACCCCAGCCCCCCCAGTTTGGGGTCCTGACCTCATTTTGGGGTCCTCAGAACGTCCTCCGTGACCCCAGCCCCCCCAATTTGGGGTCCTGACCTCATTTTGGGGTCCTCAGAGCATCCTGCGTGACCCCAGCCCCCCCAATTTGGGGTCCCAACATCAATTTTAGGGTCCTCAGAGAGTCCTCTGGGACCCCAGCCCCCACAATTTTGGGACGCAACATAATTTTAGGGTCTTCAGAGCGTCCTGTGGGACCCCAGCCCCCCCAGTTTGGGGTCCTGACCTCATTTTGGGGTCCTCAGAGCATCCTGTGGGACCCCAGTGTCCCCTATGGGATCCCAACCCCTCCCCGGTTGCCCCTTTTGGGGTGCACCATGGGGTCCTGACCCCCCTTTGGGGTCTCCAGCTCCCCTTTGGAGCCACCAAGCTCCCCAAGGGACCCCAAGCCCACCTGGGACCCCCACCTCAGGGTGCACAGAGGGGCCCTAGCACACGGGGGGCCCATCCTGCTGTGCCCCGTCCCCCTCTGCATTGGGACCCTTGGGGCGCCTGCAGGGCGCTGCCCCCCAAATTTCGGCACCCCCCCAGTTCCCCTTCTTCCTCTCCCCCTGGCCCTTCAGATCCCACCATGCGAGGAGCCAAGACCCGTGGCCAACGGGTCTGCAACCAGAAAATTGCTGCTCTCAGGGAAAACCAAAAAAAATGGGGCCAAACCCAGACTTGGTGTGTCTGGGGGGGCTTTGCTGGGGCTGCTGCTCCTGGGACATTGCAGGAGCCCTCGATGGCACAGCATGGCCATGTCCCCTCTCCATACACCACTGAACGCTGGGTGTGCTTTTTTTTTTTTTTTATTTCCTTTTATTTTCTTTCTCATTTTTTCCCTCTATCATTTTTTTTTTCCTCTATCATTTTTCCCCCTCTTTTTTTTTTTTTTTTTTAAAGGGTTTTTAATTAGCTTCCTGTTTCAATGGTGGGATAATGAGTTTTAAGCGGCACATGATTCCAGTAAAGAGGTCAAGCCGGCAATGAGGATGTCAAAAGAAATTAAGTTAGGAATTAAGAAGAGTTCCAGGGGTACGAGAGAAACCGGCGAGGGCGGGCGGCGCGGCGGAGGAGAAGGGTTTGCTCTGCGCCCGCTGTCTGCCCACCCCCAAAAGTCCCAGCGAGGCGTGTGGGGTGGTTTCACCTCGTTTGGCCCCGAGTTGCAGACCTGGAGACCGCCAGAGCTCGGGGCTGGTGGCTCTGCTTCCAGCGCCTTGCTGCTCCCTGCCACGTGCGTAACGTCACCGAGTGCCCACAAATGTCCCTGCTGGGCCGTGACACCGGGTGCTGCCCGTCCTCTGCTTCGGGTCTGCTCGGAGATGAACCCCTGGGGCATTGGGGGCTCCGCTCCCAGAAGCCACCTTTGGGGTTTTATTATTTTGGGGTCAAGGCGCTGGGGCTGGCACCCTTGGGTGCATCCCTGGCTCAGCATCGCTATCAGGTAGCCGAGGGCGCTGGCTCACACCGCATCCTCCTGGGGATACCCTTCAGTTCATGGGATCATAGAATATCTGAGTCGGAAGGGATCCAAAAGGATCATTGAGTCCGGCTCCTGGGTCCCCAAAGGACCACCAAAAATAAGAAAAATAATAAAAAAAAATCAGATCAGGTGTTACAATGCACGCCAACAAACACACGGATCCGTGGGGCTACGGTGGGGGGCGAGCGGGCACAGATGGGGTTGGGCACCAAGTGGCTGCCTCTCACCCTGCAACGAGCAGCCAAAAATCTCTCAAACCAGTCAAAAAGCCCTCAAACCCACCAAAAACCCCTCAAACTAGCCAAAAAACCCCTCAAACGTGCCAAAGGCTGCCTGCAGCACCAGCCCTGCCCCAGGGACGAACAGGTTGCAGTCCTCACCCTTGCGCATTCCTCGCCAGTGTCCTTTTAATTAGCTCCTTGGCACCCTCCCAAGCCCTCCGAGATCCCCCCCGAGGCCTGAGAATTTGCAGTCGCTTCAGAAACCATGGGGCTGACGGCCGGATCCGTGCTGTGGGACCCTCCCCGAGCATCTCCCCACCCCATCGCCCCGCCTGGGGACCCACGGGTGCCCCTGCGTGGGTGCCACCCGCCGTGGCGCGGGGCCGGCTGCCGGTGACAGCACCACATCTCCTCGTGGGTGGCGTTTTTCTTCCTCTCCCCCCCCCTCCTCCCTTCCCCATCCCGTTGTGTTTGCGGAGAGATTGTTATAGGGGAACAGAATAAATAGCGTGTTTTCCCGAGGAGTGAATTACATGCCTGCAGAGCAGAGATAATGCGCCGGCAGCCGTTTCCCCCATTGTGCGCGAGGTGACATCTTTTTATGGAGCTGTGTACATTTGTATTAGTGCCAATTAATCTGGGGCGATATTATTAGAGACGCGGGGAGAGGATGTGTCGGCGGAGGAATGTAAATGGAAAAAGCTGAGGCGCTGCCTCGGCCATATTTTAGGGCCGAGGGGCGGGCGGCAGCGGCGCCGGGCACCCCGAGAGGTGCAGGGCACCCATGGGAGCTGTGCCGGTGGGTGGCACAGCAGGGCTCTGCCTGGGGCTGCGGGAACAGCTGCAAAAAGTCGGATTTTAGGCTTTGTATTTTTGTCCTAAAAGGGAGGAATTGCATCCGGGGTGCCCCCGCAGGGCTGGGTGCCGGGCGGGCCCTGCCACCTACCGGTGCGCGCAGCTGGCCCTGCTGCCACTCGTCACCTGCTGCCAGGTGGTGGCAGGGCGCAAAGAAATGGTGCCCCTTGCTCCTGGGGGGGCGTCAAAGCCCAGGGGAAACGTGCAGACAATCTTTCCCAACCCCATGCCCTGCTGGAAGCCCCAAATTCAAGGCTGGGGTTTGGGTTGGGCTCAATGATCCTTGGGGGTCCCTTCCAACTCAGGGTATTTTAGGGTTGTATCATCTCTTGGAGCTGTTTTTTTTTTTTTTTTTTTTTTTTTTTTTTTTTTTTTTTTTTGGTGGTGGTGGTGTTTTTCTTCTTCTTATTTTTTTTTCCTATTGGTTTCACCCCCAGGAAAATTCCCTCTGCAACCCTCCAAAGTTTCCCTGGGGGCCACATCTCCAGAGCTGGCACGTGGGGAGCACCGCGCCCCCATCCCGCTCGCTTCCACATTTTCAATTCGCACCCTTAAACTCGTGCAGGAGGCAATGGGTGCACGTGTCCCTGGCAAGGGAGATGTGGGGGCCAGGATTTAAATGCCTGCTGTGCAAGGAACGGCCAGATTTGACTCAAGAGCAACAAAAAAATCTCCAGCCCCTGCTAGCAGCGTGACAACCATGGTGGATCCCGTTATCCGCCCGGCACGGCGGAGAGGCTTAAAGCACCTACAGCTCGGAAACTTGGATGCAGGGCTTAGAAGAAAGGGCAGCTGGGTTCGGGGGGGAGCTCTAAGAGCAAACAGCAGCTGGAAAAAAGCCACAGCAGCGAGGATCAGCAGGGCTCATCCTTCCTCGCTGGCATCATGCTGGCGGGGGCCTTGCAATCCGCCAAGTGTCAACGGCGACGCGCGCGGGTAAATGCAAGACTCAGCAAACTCCGGGGCTTTAGGAGCTGATGGAAACTTGGGGGGGATTTTTTTTCCATCTCCCAGCTTGGAAGGGAAAAGGAAGAATTAAATATTCCAGCTGTGGCTTTAGCAGCTCGGGGAGCTGCAGGGAGGATGCTGGGCTGGTGCTGGGGCTCGTGGCAGCGCGCAGGGGGAGCGGTGCCTGGGGTGGGCATTGCTCGGGGCACGCAGGAGGAAGGTCGGGGCTGCTTCCAAACGGCATCCCCGCACCTTGCCCACCACAAACTTGTTGCTCCCGGTGGGATTTTATCCTCCAGGTGCCCTCGTTACGGAGCTGGGGGTGTGGGAGAGCTGCAGCAGCAAACCGGAGTGAAATATTCCTCTCCCCGGTAGGGCTGCAGCCCCGGTGAAATATAGGAGAGAGAAAACATAAAAGTCCCATTTCCAACTCCATAATATTTCCTGCCAAAACAAAGTAAAATGTGCTGCTTTAAATTTTCTGCAAAATTCTTTTGAGGTTATTTTTTTCCCTAAATTAAGCCATACTAATTATTTTCAGCCGCTTTATCTCCACTCTGCAACACACCAGGAGGGTGCAGGCGGCAAGCATTTTAAGCCTCCATAAACAAAAGAGTAGTTTGGAAAATAATTCTATCAATTAATCAAATTAATCCTGCAGTTTTAGTTACAAGCCCCAAGTGGCAAGGATTCTAGCCCGCGGTTATGAGCTATCTCTCATTGACAGCGTTTAAATGTTATGATTGCAACAGTAATTAAAGAATATAATATGCCCGGCTTTGTGTCAGCCTCCTACCTCCAGACCTCAGTGCGGCGCAGCAGAGGTCAGCTCGAGGACAAATTGGGGCTGACCAAGCTGGGGCCCCCCCCGGATAAGGCACCCGTGGGGCTGTGCCACAGCCAGGGTGTGAAATGCGCTGGGGTGCTTGTATAGGAGGAAGGGAAATGTTAGTAGGGTCTGCTGGCCATCCCGTGGATGTCCCCGTGGTGGGGACCAGGGTGTGAGGATGCTGGGGATGGGCACCGTGAGCGGGGACACCAAGCCCTCCTGCAGCTGCTTCCCACAGGACACCACAAAAATGTGCCAAGAGTCCTCCTGCGGCACCGGCAGCATCGTGGCCGGGTCAGGAAAGGGGCCAAGAACAGGGCTGGGGTCGGGCTGTGCCAGCACAGCCGGGGAGAAGGAGCCCACAAACGCCACACAAGACAGGGAAATTCTGTGAAAATATTGGAATATATTTGAAAAGATTAATCAGGTGTGATTTTACAGTACCACCCCATATTTTCATCTCATACTTTATTTAACAATATTAAAGAGGCACTTTAAAAGCACACATACAACATCATAAAACGGCGTTTCCTGCTCTCTCTCTGCTTCTCTGACAAAATATCAAAATAAAAACTTTTGACATAACACATTGCACCCAAGGTAAATTACCTACAATATTTTTATACAATACGAAGAATCGTAAAGGTACATATTAACAGAATAAAGCCTCTTTTTTTTTTTCTTTTCTTTTTTTTTTTTTTTCTTTTTTCTTTTTCCTTTTAAATCTGAAACAAAACAAAACAAAAAAAAAAATTGCAGGACAGACGCAAAGTACTCTGACTGTTCATATCACATCAGTGCATTACTTCACCTCCTTGACTTGGGAGTATTTCAATAGTATTTAGTTATCTTCCATGTCCTCGTTTGCACCTGAGATTACTTTCCGGTTCAGAAGTTCGGTTGTATAACGTGCTTGTCCAGCGTGACGTAACCTTCGCGACACTACGGAGTACCAGCATACAGGATTTTCCCTAACCTTTGATTTTCCTGCTTTGTTTTCTCTTCCAGGTAACGGCTACTTCCTAACGGTTCCCTTTTATTTATCTTATTTCATTTTTATTTATTTTTTTTTCGATCAAGGAAGTCTGTATTCACATTACGAAATAAGAATAGCACCAGTAACTGCATAGTAAAAAGCGGATACCTATATAGCCACTAACTCAATACAGTAAGATAGGTTTAGAAGTTATACCGTTGAGGGCACTCGGCCAGTACCGGTGCGGTGCGGTGAGTTGGCACAGTTTTGTCGTTGCGCAAAAACCAAAAAAAAGAACAAACAAACGACCCCACGTGAACAAAAACAACAACGAAAAAAACAACAAAACCCCCCGAAAAACCCTAAAACACAAGAGTTTGTCACAAGTGTAAAGGTGCAGTTTGCTAGCGGTGGCAGCTCTCCTCCGTGCACATCACCTACAGTGGTCAAAGGGTGGCAGCGGCGGTGGCCGCGCTCGGACAGCTCGCCGGCTGCTTCGGTATTCTCCTGACGACGTAGAAACAAATCCTTAGGGATGGCTGTCAGAATATGGGACACTTGATGCTTAATTTAATTTTTATTATTATTATTATTTTTTTTAATTGTATCATCTCTTAGGCCAGCTCCCAATTAAATGAATTGTACGGGATTATTTGTGCAAAATCTTCAAAAAAAAAAATTGGCTTTCTACAGTGTACTGCACCTTATGAATAAGACGTCTACGGAATGAAGTTCATCTCTTCAAGTACTTTGTACAAAGATAACACAGACACAGCCTCAAAAGGGTCTGAGATTTGCAAGTATCCTTATAACCTCAGCACTTCTGCAATAAAGCATTTGCTCTTGACGATTCAGTCTGCCCAAAGCGATTACAATTTCAGTTCATGAAAATCATCAGCAACATCAAAGTTCTAGCATTTGCATGATAAATCAGGTGAATTAAAGTAGATTAGTAGACACAAAGCAAACTATTTCACAGAGGCTGCAGTGCAAGTTCATTTAAGCTAGACAGAAAAAATCATGCTACACAAACGAATTTAATGCTTTGATAATTTCTCCCCTTGCAAACTCCGTGAAAGCAGCTGCGGATCACCGTAAGTCACTTCCATAAATTACTCTGAAGTCTCTCTCCTTAAAGGGATCTTAAAGCTGGTTAATTTCTGCCCGAAGAGTTGGCTGAGCAGGTTGTTCTGGGACTCGGCCGTGCGGTAGCTGGCCGAGCCGGCGGGCTTGGTGCCGCGCGCGGGGCGCGGGCTGTGCAAGGAGCCGCGCGGGGCCGGCGCCGTGCCCTTGGCCAGCACCTGGTGCAGGCTCTTCCCCAAAATGGCTTTCCTGCGCCGCACGTCCCCGTTGGCGTGCCGCAGCTCCCCCTTCTTCTGGTTGCAAGTGTCCAGGACCATCTTCTTCAGCTGGGTGCCCATCTTGGGCTTGGGGAGCAGCCTGTTGCCGTGAGCATCCCTCCTCCCCGGGGACAGGGCAGGAGTTTCGGCGATGCTCCAGTCGGCACGCTTCAGCTCGCCGCTGCTCTCGCTCCTGCCCGGGCCCGGTGCCCGGCCTTTCTTCTTCTTCCCGTCTCCCTCCATGTTCTCCCGGGAGCCGGCACTGCCCCGGTGGCTCAGGGACTTGTGCTCTTTCCTCCTCTTGGGGTGAAGCTTGGCAGTGTGGCCGGCAGAATCTCCTCGCAGCTGGTGGCCGGAGGATCTGCTTGGGTTGCCACCGTGGTCCCTGGTGCCAGCGCTGCTCTCCTTGGTGCCACCATCGGGCGCGGATTTGTCCTTTGCCACGCTGCCTTGCTGGCCCTCCTCGGGAGCAGCCTCACCACCAGGCTGGTTCCCCGTGTTTTTTTTCTGGGAGGCCGAATCTTTGGCAGCCCTGTTCAGTGCAGGAGATGCTGTCTTGTCCTTCAGGGGCAGGGGCTGGTGGGCAGCCTCCGGAGAAGTGGCTTTGGATGCGCCTTCCCAACAAGAGGCCTCGCTGGTGCTGGGGTTGCCCCATTGTGTCCTGTGGGTCTCCTTGGCCGGTGGAGCCTCTGCCCCTTGGGAAGGAAGCTCCGAGACCTTCTTGGCAAGCTGGAGAAATGGGATTCCATCCACGGCATCGGTGGCTGCATCAGGGTTTTCCAGCCCCCCCGCTATGTATTCGTCTTTGTTGCTTGCGCTTGTTCTTTTATGGGCATCGGCGTAGCCGCGCTTCTCGGTGAGGTGTGGAGGAGACAGCTTTTGGTCTGTGGCTTGGCTGCACGCTAACCCAGCCAGGTCAAGGCTAAACCCGGGCGAGTCCAGGAAAGGAAGCGGTTTCCCATCAAACGCTCCTTTCTCCAGCTCCTCGATGGAGAGGGCAGCGATGTGGCCGAGCTCAGCACCGCCGGCCGCAGCCTGCGGCAAAGACGGGGAGAGGCAGGGTGGAGGCGGCAGGGTGTCGAACTGGGATTTCTCCATCTCCACCAGGAGGTCGGAGAAGTCACCCACCAGGTCTTCGGTTTTCACGGGGGGTTGGGGCAGAGGTGCTGCCGGGTCCCTGGGTGCTCCAGGGAAGGGCTCAGAAGGAGGCTGGAGGCTGGGGCTCGCAGGATCCACCAGCTGCAGGTCACCAGCGTGGCCCAGGCGGTCTGCTGAGGTGCCGTGGGGAGCAACCTTCCTCTTCTTGCTCGGCGGCACGCCGTCCTCCCTCACCTTCTCCCTGCCCTCTTTGGAGGCAGCGCCGGGCCTCATGACCCCTCTGAATTTGAAAGTCCTGTTGCTGCCCGCAAGGTGCTTCTCCATGTGCCGGTCGTACTGCTCTTTCTTGGAGAAGGTGTAGTTGCACATGCTGCAGATGAAGGACTTCTTGATAACGTGCATGACGTCGGCGCAGAGCTCGCAGGCGTACAGCGTGGTGTGCTTGATCTCCTGCTCCTCCACTACCCCGTGCTCCTGGCTGAGGTGGTTTCGAAGCTCTTTGGTCTCCTGGTAGAACATGGGGCACTTGTGGCACAGGTAAATCTTCTGCAGGCTGTGCACCACTAAGTGCCGCTGCAGCTTGAAGGGCTTGGGAAACTGCTTGCCGCAGTGATGACAGTCCCTGGAAGGATCCTTGCAGTCGGGGTGCATGGGGACAGATTTCGGGGTGCCTTCGCTTTTTGCTGGGTGCTCCGGAGACGGACTGGCAGATGCTTTGGAGGAGCTGGGTGCAGGAGGCTTCACCTTGACGCTGCTGCTCTCCAAGGGCTCTTTCACCGCCTTGACCTCCTGCTCCGGAGGCAGCTCCCTGGGGCTCCTGCTCTCCCTGCTAGGCGTGTGCTTGCTGCTGGGCTCGGCGTGCCGGGAGGACCTGCTGGGCTTCCGACACATGATGGTGTTGAGGAATTGGGTGACGGCATCGTTGTCCTCACCGAAGCAGGCCGGCAAGCCCATCACGGATTTCTGTGCTTGTCCCTTGCGAGCGAACTGGGTGGCGTGCTCGCGGAGGTGCTCGTTGTACATCCAGACGTCGGAGATCTCCTTCAGGCACATCCCGCAGGCCCACAGCCCGGCCTTGTTCTTGGCGTGCTTCTCCTTCAGGTGGTCCCTCAGCTGCTCCCGCGAGCTGAACTTGCGCTGGACGCACATGTAGCAGGTGGGCGGCGGGGAGGGGTTGTGGGTGAGCTTGTGGAAATCCAGCTCCCCCAGCGTCAGGAACCACTGGAAGCAGACTTTGCACTTGTACTGCTTGTCCTTGGCCTTGATGGGGATGTCGCCGCGGTTTTTGCCCAGCTTCCCATCTTCTAGCTTACTTCTGCCGTGCTTGCTGTGCTGCCCCGGCTTCGGCTTGAAGCTTGAAGCGCCATCGTCCCCGCTGCCGGGGAGCTCTTCGCAAGGACCGAAGAAGCACACGTCCCTCATTTTCAGCTTGGCATTCAGCATCTCGATGTCGATGGTGTGGAATTCGGGAGAGCCTGAATCTTCGCTGCTCTTGCCATCGTAGGGCTCCTCCGCCAGGTCGGGGGGCTCGGAGCTCGTTTCTCCAAGCGAGTGCTCGTTCTCCAGGCCCACCGGAGCCTCAAACATCCCCTCGGCGGCCAGGCTCTCTCCTTCCTTCTCCAGCCCGGCCCAGATGCTCAAGCTGGGGCCGTTGTCCATGTGGCTGTTCTGGCACAAGAACGTTAGCACGTTGTCCTCCAGGTCAGTGACATCTCTCCCAGGGCTGGCCTTCTCGCCGTCCGAGCGCAGCGCCGTGCTGGCGGATCCACCGGGACCTGCTTCCCCGCTCCTCGCCTTGCTGCCGTGACACATGTTCAGCATCAAGGCGTCGTCGATGGAGATGGTTTCGTACTCGCAGGGGTCCTCCCTGGTGACACAGAAGGAGCCGGTGTCGCTGAGGTCGGACGCCAGTCGGATGGAGAAGAGGTCGATGGCACCCGCCGGCCGCAGGCTCACCTCGGTGACGGGCTTGGGCTTCTTGCTGCGCTTCCCATACACTCGCGTGCACTTCCTCCGGATGAGCTGCTCGTCTCGGGGGAACAGCTGGGAGAACGTGGGGTCGTCGTCGAACAAGCCCTGGAGGTCGGAGGTGGCCGCGTTGTCCCCATGGTGCTCCCGGCTCGGGGTCAGCTCTGCCTTCGCCCAGCGCTTCGGCTCCGCAGGAGCGGGGCTGGCTGCTGGTGGGGTCTGCAGAGCTCCATGCGTGGGAGCCTTTTGGGGGGTTTCCAAATCATTTGTCTGCACATTTGGTACCCCTGGGGAAGGTGATGTGACACCCCCTGGGGCACTGCTCCATTTCCCAGCGCTGCTGCCTCCCGAGCTGCCTCCTGTCTCAGCCTCCATCTCCTCCGTGCCATCACGGTGCTGCTCCTCGCCTACCTCGCCCAGTCCCTCCTCCACTTGCTTCACGAACCCCCCAACCCACGCTCTGCAAGCCTGCGTTCTTTCTGCTTCACCTGGCTCTTCCTCCCCCTCGGGACAGGGAGCCGTGCCCGTTCCTGGCTCCTTGCAGACCTCCTCTGAAGGCACCATCCTGTCGCCCGGGTCCTCCGCGAGCTCGGCTGCGCACGGGGACTGCTTCGCTTTTGGAGGGGATGAGTTGGGTAAATTTTGTTCCTCTGTGGAAATGCACCCGCCTGGCTCACGCAGGCCCTCCGTGACAGCGGGCAGGCTGGGGCTGAGGGCAGCAGGGGCAGGACCTGAGCTCTTCCCCAGCTCACAGGGACCATCGGGCTCGTGTCTGCTGGGAAATGCCTTTGCTTTTCTCCGCCTCACTTTCCTGTTCAGCTTCCTCTCGGAATTGCCATTTACCCCTCCGGGATCTTTGCTCTGGCTCCTCCTGCCCTTCTCCCCCTTCCTGCCCTGCCTCCCTGGGTCCTCTCCTGCCCCCGTCTCTGCGTGCTGCCCCTTGGCCTTCACCTCCCTGTGCGCAACACGCGTGCGGTGCAGCTCCTGGGACACCTCGAGGGATATCACGCTCAGGTCGCTGAGCACCCTGCTCACCACCTCCTGCATCTGCGCGCTGGGCTCCTTCTCCAGGCCCGTGCACATTTTCTTGGGCGTGTGTTCAGCAGCATTTGGCACCTGGGAGCCGCAGGTTTTCTCTCTGACAGCCTTCAGGCTCCTCCTGGGGACCTTCTGGGCTGCCCTCGACGTCTCGTCCGCAGGAATCAAGGTGGACCTGGGAGTCCTGCCTGGCTTCACCTGGTGCTTGACAGCTTTGTGCCGGGTCAGGCCAGGCTTGGAGCGGAAGGAGGCTGAACAAATGTCGCAGGTGACCTGGAGCCCGTTGGGCTTCTTTTCTTTCTGCAGTTCGTTTTGGGAAGGGCTTGGGGTGCTGTGACTTGTGGTGCCCTCTCCTTGGCCCATGTTATTTAGCACGCAACTCGCAGCTTCTCCACTGTGCTCAGCCCTGTGGCTCGTGGGTTTCTCCCCTTTTAAACTCTTTTCTCCGATCTCTGTGGTTTTGGAAGGATCACCAGTTCTCACCTCTGCTGCCTCTGAAGGCTGGTGGCCATTTGACTCGGCAGGACCAAGATCTCCTGTCCTTTTAAGCCCTCTACAGACAGCAGCTGGCACCTGCTGAACAACAAAACCATTGGACAAAGCCTCCGGTTCATTCCGATGCTTATTTCCATCATCACAGCAGTTCTCAAGCTTTTTCTCCCGATTTAGGTTCACCTCTCTTTCTGTGAACACCAGATCTGTGGTGGGTTGCGTTGGGTAATTCTGGGTTTCCAGAGGAATGGAGTTAATGACCATGTCGGTGATGGTGCACGCTTGGTTTTCCCTAAAATGAGATCCTGGCAGCACGACACCAGCACTTTCGGGCCCCTCTTTCCCACCCCGTTTGTGGCTGAAAGGCGAGCAGGGAGGCGAGCCGTCCTTCCTGCATGGCTCCTGGGCACCATCCACCTCCACGGCAGAGCCCACCAGGGCATCAGCGCGCAGAGGAGCGCAGGCTCTCGCCATCCCTTCTCTTTCAGGCTGCCCATAGCTTCCCAAAACACCTTCGGGGGACTGGCGGTGACCGTCCCCACCTGCCTCTGTCGGCGTGATCCCGCAGTGATGCAGCAGGGGGGGAAAAGCAGGGGTCCTGTTCCATGTCCCTTGCTCTGTTGGGCTCGGGGTGGGGTGGTGGGTGTGATTGCCATCGGCCTCAGGAGGACATCTGGTCACAAGGAATGAGCTCGAGGCGTTCAGCGGGGACCTGCTGTATTTGTTCTCTTCCGAGAGCTGACTGCCAAAGCCGGGGGATTCTCCTCCCTCGGTCCCACCACTCTGCAAGTATTTGGGGTGAGGAAAACCCATTGGCGAGGGCAGGCTGGCCAGAGATTCACCTGCGTAATGACAGCCGTTGGGGGACTTTTTCTTACCATTTCCTTCTCTGGGAAGCTTCGCATTTAATTTTGTGTCCTGCAGCAAACGGGGATGCGTGTGGGGCTCGTTGGAGGGGCTGAGTGTGCTGGTGGGGCTGGCGGGGGCACTGCCCGTGCCCACGGAGCCTGGTGCCTGCTCGTCCCGGTCAGCTCCCCGGCACCACGCTCTGCGTTCAGCCTCGTTTGTTCCCAGCCCCGCTGATGTTGCACTGCCCAGCGTTTCTTTCTCCATCAAACCACAGCTTAAATGGGATTGCTCATGTGTTTTAAATGCCAAGGCCGCTTTGTTTTTATCTTTACGCTCCTGCTCTTCCACGAGCTGATCAGCTTTCTTTCCTTGCCCTGGCGGTGGGGTCACCGCTGCGTTTCTTAGTGGCGAGAGGTCATTTTGCTCTCGGGAAGCACCATCTGCACGGATATTAATGTCATTTGCCTCCTCGTCTTCATTTGCTAAGTGCTGCAGCTCCGCCACATTATTTTGCAGCTCCGGGCCAGCAAATGTGGATAGTTTTGCACCGTAGGAGCCCACTGCACTGAACGGCTCCAGCTGCCTGCAGGCACCGGGGAATGGCACAGCCTCTTTAGCAGGGGCAGAGACGCTTTCTGCATTGCCAGGGACGTCCCCTTCCCCTGGGGCAGGGCGATACGCCTGATTTTCACCATCACCACCCTCCTCTTTCTGCTCCTGCTGGCCCTTGCTGGCAGCAGCGGGGTGGCCGGGGGCCAGCAGCACGGGGAAGCAGGGCATCAACAGCTCCTCTTCGTTACTCTTCACCGTCCGTGCCACGAAGAGCTGGAGCTGCTGCAGCGGGTTGGCGTCCTCGGAGGCTGATGTCCTCTGGGAGCTGCTCTCCTTGGGCAGGCTCAGCATGTGGAAGAGCAGAGCTTTGTGCTTGCTGGCTTTGTCGCCGTGCCCGGGGGCTGGCAAGGCTGCGGGGCTCTTCCTCTCCTCCGTTTCTTCCAGCAACGCAGACCCTCCGCCATCCCCCTTGAAGTCCAAGGAGCTTTTCACCATTTGGGGTTCCTTGGACTTGCCGAAGGGTCTTTCTTCTGCATCTGGGACCTCTTTGATGTGAGGCGAAAAGGGGAGGTCCATGGCTGGACCCGGCTGGAAGCCGAGCTCAGGGTTATGGTTTGGAAGATGAGCATCGAACTTCTCCAGCTCTGCGGCATCACCGAAGTGCTCACCCGGTTTCCCTGGCACAGGGAAGCTCTCTGCACCCTGCTTGCATGGCAGGGGTGGCAGGGTGTCCTTGTTGGCTTCGGTTGCCTCCCCCATCCTGGCACTGGGGACAGCAGGAGGGCTTTTTGCAGGGGGGTCCGTGTAGATGGGCACCTCAGCTGTGTCCGGCGCGCATGGGTTGGGTGGGCTTTTGGAGGAAGACTCATTCTCCATCCTTCTGGGGCCACTTCCCTCGGTGGCCACAGCTCCCTGCAGCTGCTCCCCGCTCTCTTTGGGGCAAAACCCATCCGAGGAGGGTGGCGTGCACATCCCGGCATCCAACGAGCCAAACGCCGCCGCGGGTCCGTGCCAGGGCTCCCTGCCTCCCTCGTAGCCACCACGGGCACCCGTGACCGCCGGCTTCTCGCCCCCCAACCTTTCCCCAGCACAGATCTTGGTGGCCAGGAGGCTCGAGGTGCCCAGCTCATCTGCCATGAACAGCCCCTTCTGGTGGCCCTGGTCTGCAGGCAGGGGTGGGAAGGGCTCGGCCGCAGATCCCCGCAGGGGTGCAGTGGGGTGATGCTCACCCTTTGGCAGGGCGGTGGGCGCCTCGCCGCTCAGCTTGCTGGTCTGCAGCTGGCTCTCCAGCTCCGTCACCAGACGCTTGATCTCCAGCTCGTCGTCAGACATGTTATTGATAAAAGCCACGTTGTAATCCGTCATCCTGTCCGGCAGTGGCAGAGGCAGCTGGGCAGCGGGCACGGCACCCTCCTCGGGGAATTTTTTGGCGAGTGGCTTGTCCACCGCCAGGCCGTGGAAGTGAGCCATGTCTTCTGGCAGCATCGGAGCCACCTCCTCCATCAGGGACCAGTCCTTCTCCGGCATAAACGGTGGGTAGGGCTGCTCGAAGGGCAGCGGCTTGCTGGGGGCACTGCTGGGGCAGGCGAAGGCTGCCACGTAGCCGTCCTTGCCGGCGGACACGCTCTCGTACAGCGGTGAATCGAACTCGGTCACGGGAAGCTCTCCAAAAATCGAGGAGGAGTCAAAGCTGAGAGGGGAGGAGACCTTGGTCTGTGGGGTCTCTGCGGTGTAGGGGGAGATGCTGGCGTGCTTCTGCTCAAAGGAGCCGGTGCCGATGTCCTCCCGGCACAAGTACATCTCATCCATGTGCGAGGACCCCAGGGCTGGGGGCTTCGAGAAGAGGTTGGCATCGTAGTGAGCAGGAAGGGCTTTGGGATCGAAAAAGGCGCTGTCACCACCGACGTACGGATCGGGCGCCTTGGCAGCCAGCATCATCCCCATCGCATCGCCCCCAAATGGGGCACCTGGTGTGGCAAAGCCCTTCCCAACGTCAGTGACCCCGTGCGCCTTCCCATACTTGCTGCCTGCTCCCGAGAAGGCAGTGCTGGTGCCACTGGGGCTGGGCTCGCTCCTGGATGGAGCCATCAGCTCTTCTGCGTGGTACTTCACTGTGTCACCCGTGTAGGGGGCAAACTGCTGCCTCTGGCCGACCATCGCCAGCCCGGCCGAGTCCTGAGCCTCCAGGCTGCCTTCTCCTGCCTGGTTTGCTGCTCCTCTGGGCTCTTCTGCCTCCTTCTTATGGGGGAGCCTGATGGGGCTCCTGCCCGAGGTGGCCGTGCTGGGGAGCTGCCCCTCCTGGCTCGGCGGCAGTGGCTCCTCCTTTGCATCGTCCCCTGCAGAAGCATCGGGTGCAGTACTTGGATGGGACCTGGGGCTTGCTAGCAAAGGTTTGGCTGAGCCAACCTGCCTGGTCCCCCGCGAGACGTCCTCCTTGCTTTTCTGGCTCTTCTTTGGGCTCCTGTCCTCGGGATGGCCCAGACCAGCCCGTGGTGTCCGTGCCGGGCTGCCCGAGTGCCTCCTCCCCGGCACGACTGCCTTCTCCCCCACCAGGTCGGTGGGACCAGCCTCGGTGGCCACGCTCACACTGGGATTGCTGCCCGTGGACGACTGGCTGCTCCTCCTGCGTGCTCTCCCGGCACAATCCCCCTTCTTGGCAGCCTCCGGACTGGAGACCCTCCTGTTCCCCGGTGCCTCCCTTTTCTGGCGGTCTCTCCTCCGGCTGTAGCTCCAGGCTGGGTCTTTCTCTTTGGCTCTCTCGCCTCTCCCCGGGCGTTTCTTGCTGAAGCTGTATTTGGCTCTCCCCATAAAGGCTGCCCCTCGCTTCCTCCTCCCGCGGAGCCTGCTGCACGCTGCCCCTTCGTCCTCCGAGTCGGAGACGTAGTCGTACTCCTGGAGCCGGCCCTCCTGGCTGGGGGGCTCCAGCCTCTCGTGGTGCAGGGGGGGCTGCGCCTGCTTGCTGCTCTTCGCGTGCAGCTGGTGGAGCTTGTTCTTCTGCTGCACGATCTTGTGGATGAGCTCCTTGCTCCACGTCCCGCTCCGGGGCTTCCTCTTCTTCCCTTCCTTCATGGAGAAGCGAGGTGGCTTGGAGCTCTTGGTGGCAGCGCCCTGCCCGGCCTCACTTTTCATCTGAGGCTCCTGGCTGAGCTTTTTGGGCTGCTTTTGGCCGGAGGCTGACCTGGAGGACACCGGTGGGACGCTGTTCTTCCTGCCCACCCGCAGCCTGGCCGTCCTCTCCTCCGCTGCCGGCTCCATCCGCTCGGCCTCGCGGGCCACCAGCCGCCGTGCCGCCCTCCCCTTGTGGCCGTGCTGCTTTCCTGCTCGTCTCTTCGCCCTCTCCCCCGCCGTGTGGCTGTCCTCATCACAGTAACCCTCCTTCTCCTCCACCACTGCGTGCCTGGGTTTGCTCTCCGAGGCCAGGGCTTCCTTCGCCTTGTGGGACGCCCCGCTGCCGGCGGCCTTCATGCCCGTCAGCTCCTCGTCGGCAAACACATCTATGAAGCTGCTGTCGATCTCTGGGTTGTCCGACTGGTACCCCAGGCCGTTGAGGGCTTCGGTGATCAGGCTGTCCAGCTTGGCATCGTCAATGTCCAGGTCGGAGGCGGTGAGAGGCAAGGAGCTGGCGGCGAGGCCGTTGAAGAGGCCGCCCTTCAGAGCATCCTCCTTGCCGTCGCTCTTGCTTTCCCCATCCAGCAGAAACTCCTCGCCCTTGTTCAGCGCCAGCAGATGTGCCTGGGGGTCTGGAGACAGCGGCAGGCTGGCCCCGGTGGTGGTGGTGGGGGGCTTGGGGAGTTCGGGGGGCAGCCCTCGTCGC
This sequence comes from Aythya ferina, assembly GCF_964211825.1. Taxonomy (NCBI): domain Eukaryota; kingdom Metazoa; phylum Chordata; class Aves; order Anseriformes; family Anatidae; genus Aythya; species Aythya ferina. Next base: position 1,855,603 of record NC_140308.1, read on the forward strand.
CCCTCGGTTACCCGAGGGGGGTCCTTGGCCTCGGCGTGGGGCGCGGGGTGGGATGCGCAGAACTGGCGGTGCTCCAGGAAGGAGGCCAGGTTGCTGTAGTTCTGGTCGCACTGCTTGCAGGTCAGCAGCACGTCCAGCTGGTCCAGGCTGGCACTGCTGAGCGAGCCGGCCAGCAGGTGATGGGATGCGTAGGGCGGCGGCGGCGGCGGCTCCCCGTCCAAGCCATCCAGGCAGCTTTTGGCCACCTCCGCGCCCGCTTTGTGGAAGGGGCTCTCCGGGGAGCATTTCAGGAGGTGGTCGTCCTTCAGGGCGTCGGGAGGGAAGTGGAAGGGCTTGATGGAGTCCTGGGGGTGGTAGTGGAGCGAGCCCGAGGTCAGCACCTCGGAGGGGTGGAAGGTTTTGCTGCCCTCCTTGGGATGGCAGGGGTGGTGGAAGAAGGGCGAGGGGGCGAGCGCCCCGGATAGCTGGCCGTCTTCAAAGCTGGGGTTGAGCGGGCTGCTGGACACGGGGGACAGCGAGGAGCAGGTGCTGCCACAAGTGGGGTTGGGGACAGGGGATGGCAGCGGGGACCCGCAGGGCGAAGCTGCCACCAAGGCTGACGGCGGCAGGACCAACGCTGAGCCCGACGAGCTCCTGGAGGGAGGAGGAGGCGGCCCCGCTTGGCCCATGCTGTAGAAGAGGGCTTTGCTTCTCGAGTCGCAAGCAGGAGAGGCTGGGTCCTTGCCATTTTCGAAGGAAAAAGCTCCTGTCAAGCCGGGGTCCCCACGCTGCGCCCCGAGGCTCTCCCCCGACAGGAGCTTTTTGCCGTGATACCCTGGGGAGCTGTTTAGGGGGGGCCCTTTGTGGGCTTTGCTGCCCGGCCACTCCGGCGTGCCGAGGGGGAAAGGGAGCTTCTGGCCGCTCATCTGCCTCGACAGCTCCATCCTGTTCTGGCCGGGCACCGCAGAAGCGAGGTGTATTTGCTGCCAAGGCATCCTGGCGTTTTTCTGCCTGTGCTGCCTCTGCTCGGGGCCAGGCTGGCACTCGAATGAGAACTGGCTTCCAACAGGGTTTGAATAAGGTGCTGAGTTCTGCTCCATGGGAGAAAACGCCTTGGCGGCGCCCTCCCAGGCTTGCACGAGCCGGGGGTGGGTGGGCGCCGTAGTGGGAACGCTTGTCTCGAAAGGCACAGGTCCTGCGCTCGCGCTGCCCGCGGGGGAGCTGCAATAGGCTTTGCTCTGAAAGTGCACTTGGGAGAGGGAGTTTGGTGGCATATTCCTTCTGAGAGGGCTGCCCGGGAGCAGCAGCCGCGGGCTGGGCACACTGTCTTTGGCTGAGGCTTGCCCCTTACCGACTGGCTTTGGCACACTAGGCGAGTGTAAACTAGACGGAAAAACAGCTTGGTTTTCTTGGAAAGTGCTTGGGTTTTGGTCGATAGCACCAGAGGACGAGAGAGCACCGCTGGGGTCGGCGGGGTGCTCGCTCCTGCCCTTGTAGCACGGCAGAGGGCCGCGGTGCGGGGCGGGCGGCGGGGCCAGCAGCGGGGTGGGCACGCCGTACAGCCGGCCCGGGGGGCACGCGCCCTCGAAGGACCCGATGCCCGGAGCCTCCTCCTGCCACTCTCGGGGGGACGCGTGGAAGCTGAAGGCGCCGTGAGCCGCCTGGCCGGCGGCGAGGGCCACGTCCAGGTACTCGGCATCGCCGCGGTACGGCTCCTTCCCCGAGTCGTGCAGCAGCTGGAAGGGGAACTGGAAGGGCAAAGCGCCCAGCGCGTGGCCGCCCGCCTTGCCGCCCTCGGGGAAAGAGCTGGGCTTGACCCCGTAGCTAGCACCTGCGAAGCTCTTCTCCGGAGAGGGCCACGAGCTCGCCCCGTTCGCCTGAAACTCTAAGTAATGTAGCTGCCCATTGGTGCCGGGGCTCTTGAGGGGGATGCCGGCGGGGGGCTGCCCTTTGGGGCCGTGGGGCGGGCGCGGGGGGCCGGCGGGTGGTGAGGTATAGTTGGCGGAGGTACGGCCGGCGGTGGCCTCGGGGAAGCAGCGGCCGAAGCTCAGCTCCTCTTCCTCGGGGACGCCGGGCACGTGGAAGCGGTAGCTGCCGGCCGCGGGAGCCCGGCTGGTTTCGGGCACTTTTGGGGGGGTCACTTTTTGCTGGGGGTAGGCGATGCCGATGGTGGGGCTGGGGCGGGCGCTGGCGATGCTGAGCCGGTAGAGCTGGTGCTGGCCCCTGTCGCCCTTCCCCGCCCGGCGGCTGCGCTCGCGGGCTCTGCCCTTCCCCGGGGGGGACTGGGGGCTGCCCTTGATGCCTCCCCAGCCGCTCTCGCCTGCGAATTTGGGCTTGTTGTGGAGGGACTTGAAGTCGATCTTGCCCGCCTGCTGCGGCCGGATCACGGCTTCCCGCTGGCTGTGGGGCTCCTTGTCCTTGGTGGCGGGGAAGGGCGATGTCCCCTCGCCCCCGCCGGGCTGCGAGCCGCCGCCGAGCGCCCTGCCATCCTTCTCGCCGCAGCCTTCGAAGCCAAAGTCCTTGTCCTGCTCTTTGGGGCCAGCCTCAGCGTCGCTGATGGTGTAAACATGCTGGGTCTCTCCGGTCATGGTAGCCGGGGAGGGGGGCTACGCAGCCCCTCTTGCCCGTCCTGCTGCCGGCTCCTGCCCGCCCGTCATGGCACGGTCCTGCGGGGCCGGGTACGGGGATGGGGACGGGGTGGTGTGGGGTCCCGGGTGGCAGCAGGGCTCTGCCGCATCCTTTCAGCCCAGACCTGGAGAAAGGAAGAGAAAAACGGCAGGGGGTGAGCAGTGCTGGGGGGCAGAGGGGATGTGAGGTGGGGGGAGACTCTGGGACCCCTTCCCTTCGTGCTGTGATGGGGTGAAGCTTTCGGTGTGTCAGAGGGTGCTGGGGGAACATCACACCTTCACCGCGAGCTGCTGAGCCAGGCACTTTTTTCCTCCCCGGGAGGCTATTTCTGGGTTCTTCTCAGCAGCATAAGCAGAAAAAAGATGACAGAAGAGCTCCACCTACGGATTACCGGGAAGGGCTGGCGGCCGGGCTGGGAGCCGTGTCCCCAGGGGGGCCCCCACGTCCCAAATCTGGCAGCCAAGGCCGGAGGGATGACGAGTGCCCTCTCGGCACCCCAAAAATCAACCCCAGACCCTCAGGGCTGGGCTCCTGCCAGAGGATGGGGTTGTTTCCCAGCCGTGCTCCCCACGGCCACAAATTATCCCTGCTCCGGATTTTAGGTGCTGCTAAGTAGCTGAGGGTGTTAGAAAATCAGTCGGGAATTTACCAGCTGGTTTTACAAGAGAGGATCTGTGGGCATTAGGCAGGAAGCAAATGTCAAGAGCAGCTTTTAAAAAGCCCTTAAATTTTAGCCCCAGACATGGGTTACATTAAAGAAAAAAAAAAAGAAAAAAAGGAAAAAAATGAAGGAAGGAAAGAAGGAAAAAGGCAACTCCCCTTTTTGAAGATTCTCTTTTTAAGGAAGTGAAGGGATTTCTTTCTTTTTCCCTACTAAAAACACCTTTTTAGGGTCCACAAGCCTCGTGCTGCAGGGGTCGAAGCCACGTTACTGCCCTGAGCTTGGGAGGGGGCAGCAGGCTGCAAATAGGGGCGAGCCGCAGCTCATTAGCGTTCTGCTGATTAGCAGTTCTGTTAATTACCCAGCCCCGTTTCCACGCATGCCAGCTCTGCCTGGTGCTACACAGCCTCGGCGTTCCTGCCCGGGGAAGATTGGGGCAGAAAATGAGGGTTTCTGCAAGAAAAAGCGAGCGATGTGCTCCTGCAGCTCGCGGTGCCCCAGCCCTGCCCGCGAGGATGCTGCAGGGAGGTGGCAGCAGGCAGGGGGACGTTTTGGCCACTCGGCGAAGTGAAACAAAGCCCGGCGTGATGCGGGATGTTGCGCTGGCCAAAGCCAACAGAGCCCATCGGCACGCGGGGCTTGGGCTGGCAAAACAACGTGCCGCTTATGCGCTTCGAGCTGCAACTGTAAAGCCTGTTTGCTGCTGCTGCTGCTTAAATTTGCAAAGGCTCCTGGCCAAGATAACATAACCAAGGCCAGGGCTCGCTCCCTTATCACAGTCGCACTCTTTCAGCCGCATAAAGGAGCCATTTTTTTCCGAGGAAAGGCTCATTTGTGTATCCGAAAAGCTGCAGCGTGGGCACGGCGAGGGCTGGGGATCGCAGTTGTGATGGTGCCGAGCGCCAGGAGAAACAAACCCCGCGCTGGCAGAGGAGTTTGGAGGTGGGGAAGGTGGGGAAAGAGGAGCTGGTGGCACGCAGGAGCTGCTGGAGAGCCACGGGTGCCGGCTGCTGCGCCGTGGTGGTGGCAGAGCCTCGGCAGGGCATGGGGCGAGCTCACCCCATAGATGGTGCCTGGGATAAGGGCAAGGTGTAAATTAAGGTTTTGTGCCCCAAAACGGTGGCTGAAGCATCCCTGCAGCAGGGCTCGGGGAATCTGTCCCCACTGGTGGTGGCCCTGGTGTCCCACTGTGCGCACAGGACCAGCACTGGTTGTGTTCCTCTGGCTGTTTCCTCTATATTTATATTTATATTTATATTTATATTTATATTTATATTTATATTTATATTTATATTTATATTTATATTTATATTTATATTTATATTTATATTTACTCTCAGCCTGCTCCTCTGCCTGTCTCTCAGCTGGGCCCAGGCTCCTCTTTAGGTTTTAATTGCTTCAGCTGCTGGAAGAGGAGCTGGGAAGCGACAAGACAAGGGCAAAGGAAGTTTGCATGTCCAAAATGACTAAATAAAAAGTGATATTTCTTAAAAGACACCTGGCTGGTGGGGAGTCTCCGCCTGCTGGTGTGTGGGCTTTGGCTAAGCGTGGTGGGGACGTGGCCACCATGGCACAGAGCAGCGTCCATCCCACCTCCCCTGCATCGTCCTGGTGGTTCTTATAAATGCCAATCCTGGCAGCCCCTTTCCTGGAGAAAAGAGCCGTGGGTGCCACCAGCTCTGCTCTCAGCCAGGGACACCACGAGGGGACCACAGCGTGAGGACCGAGGTGGCCACCACGTCCCCAGCAGCTCCTTTGGGGCTCACCTGCCCCCCGCTCCAGGACACGGCGGCGAGGGAGCAAACGGCTGTGCGAAAACCCCCCAAAAAAAGCAAAAAAGGAAAAAAAAAACCTGCAAAAAGCTGCTGAAACAAAGCGGGAGGAGAGGGCTGAAACCACAGCGCTGCCTCTGCAGAACCCCGCTGCGGCTCCAGCCTTGGGCCAGAGGGACAGGGAAGGAAAAAATCTCGTGCCCTGCAGCGGGATGGGAGGACGGAGCCACTCGGGGCTTTTGGGCAGCCCTGGGTTCAGCTCTCGGCTCGGCGTCTCCCCTGCGTGCCCTTGGGGAAGTCATTTAATCGCGGTGACTCAGCTCTCCATCTGCACATCGCCCAGATAAACGCTCCCCCTCGCCTATCTGCCGCTTGTATCGTCTGCTCAGATTATCGAGGCAGGAACTGTTCTTGCCATTTCGATGGACGCTGCCCGGCACCGCGAAGCCCTGATAGGGCTGGGAGGTGCGTGGGGCTCGGCGCAAGGGGGTCCTGGTTAGGGTCGGGGGGGCCCGGTTGGGGTTCGCCCCCCCCTGTGGGTAAGCAGCGAGCCCAGAATTGGGGGCTGCTACCTTGGGGGTATCGGGGCCAGAGGCGCTGTGCTTCCTGCAGCCACAGCTCCCAGCTGATGGAGGTGGGTGTGGGAGCAGGTGGAAAGAGAAATTGCAAACCCAAACGGGCTGCATCCTCAGGGAAAAGCCACGAGGCAAGGCAGGGAGCACAAAAAGAGCCCGTGTGTGTGCATTTGCCCCATGTAGGGGCATTTTAGTGCTGCATGAAGGGCACCCATCCCATCCCATCCCATCCCATCCCATCCCATCCCATCCCATCCCATCCCATCCCATCCCATCCCATCCCATCCCATCCCATCCCATCCCATCCCATCCCATCCCATCCGCACGGCTCAAGCAGCCGCCTCTGACGGCGAGGCTTTGGCTGGGGCTGTGAAAAATCCCTTCCTCTTGTGAACTGGCCCCTTCTCAAAGCCGGGGCTGTTTAAACTTTCTGTCTCATGTGGCCGGGCTGCAGTGGGGCCGGGTGGCCAGAAAAGCAGCTGGGGAGGTCACAGCCTCGGGGGCTGAGCCCCGGCATCGCCGCAAGCAGGGATTCGGGGGTGAGGAGCTGAGCTCCTGGCTCCCAAAAATAGCATCGGATCCTGCGCCGTCAGCTGGCCGTACCTTGGCACCCCTCCGCCGCTCCGCTACTGCCGGGACTCACTTCCACCTCCCATGAAATATGAATTTCTTGGCTGCAAAGGAAAGAGAGAACTATGTCAGGAATCCGTGTTTGGCTTGGCTGCCGGCACCGTGGCTCCGAGCGCCTGGGCTGGGCTCTGGCAGGAGGCTGTGGAAAGGAGGGGTTCCCTCCCCAAAAACGCCCTGCCACGGCCACACCGAGCTGGGTGCCCGCAGAGCCAGAAAACCAAAGTGGGGATGGAAAAACAAAGGGTTTGTGTCCTCTTCTGCATCTCACCCCGTTCCCTGCATCCCACCCCATCCCCTACATCCCACCCCATCCCCTACATGCCAGCAGTACCCCCTGCATCCCAGCCTGCAGGCTCCTCGCTTGTGTTCCTACTTGGGAATGGGGGAAAAGGGCACTTTTACAAAGTTCAGGGGGTTTTCAGGGGTCGTTATTTCCCCGACAGCTCCTGGTCCAGCAGCAAAGCGCTGTGCCTGCTGCTTGGGCAAACCCAGCAGCAGCTCATCCCTCGGACATGAACCTGCCAATTAAAGAGAAAAGCACAACGGGGCCGGTTCCTGCGTGGCACAGCAGGTGGGAGCATCTCCTCGGGAGGGACACGATGCGTCCCTCATCCCTGCTTGTCCCCAAGGAAGGAGGCTGGGGACTGGGGTCAGCACCACGCTGGGGAGCGAAGGAGAAGGTTTGGTGACAGATGTGCTTTAGCTGAGAAAGGCTGGGGTGTCCCGTGAGGAGAAGCCACGGGATGCTCACAGCATGGGGGGGCTGAGCACTGGTGCCGAGGCTTGAAAAGGACCTGGAGGGGCTGGAAGTGATGCTGGTGTACACACACACACACACACGGATGCTTTGGTCTGGCTCTGTCAGGGCGAGGAGCACCGCAAGAGGCCGTTTCCAGCAGATTTTTTTTTTTTTTTCTGGCCAGATGAGGAGCTGGAAGGTTATTTATAAAGTTAGCTTCTTGCTCACGATGGTCAAAAATTGATTTTCTGGATCCGAACAGCTTTGAATTTCCAAGCTGGTGAGAGTCCAGCTTTCAATCTGGATCCAGATTTCGCGGAGTCCTACTCCTTCCTCGGCCTGCTCTCACACAGCCTCCTTCCAAACGAGCCGTGGGCACGTCCCTGCGCCGAGCCGAGCAGCTGCCCGGGCACCCCGCGGGATGTGGGGGTGCTGCATGCCAGGGTCTCGGCGCCGTGCCCAGGCTCCCTCCCAAATATCCGTGCCGCCTGAGCTGGAGGTGCTGGCAGGTCTGGAAAACACCCCCCAGGGCACCTCGGAGGCGTCCCACGGATGGAGAGGGTGGCGGAACGAGAGGAGGCAGGGAAAAGGGCTCAGCCCTGGCTGGAGGTCACCCCAGCATGCTGGCAGAATAAGAAGGGATGGGTGGATCGAGGCAACCCAGCAAAGAAAATCCCGTAACGCCCAACCCAGCGCCCACGGGAGCCTGGAGGTGTTGGGTGTAAACCAGCTGCAGCCCACCGGTCCCATCGCAAGGCTCAGCCAGCAGCTGCTGAGTCCTTCCCAAAGGCAACAAGCAGGCTGATGGCAAATAAATGGTTCGGGTCTGTTTTGGTATGGGCAAGCAGAGCCCTCCGAAGTGCCTGATTTCCTCAAGAATCCCACGGAGGAGGCACCTGAGCACCTCCTCTCGCCCTGCTCACCAGGACTGCGTGGGTTTAATCTCCTCCGGGGATCAGCAGAGGGGCTGGGACTGACAGCAGCATCTTTGTGGGGCGGTAATAAAGAATGACTATTTTGACATTTATTTAAGAAATATTAATCTTTCATTTTCCTTCTAAATGCTCCTGTTTGCTAAGGAACTATCTGTTACCTAAGTGCTCCGATAAATCTTCTAAGGTAAAATTACATGTTAGATGCTGCCAGAAGGGTACATTTAAGAATGCTTCCCAAATTATCAGCTGCATTAATCTTAATTACTTCGGTAAAAGTAGAGTCTGGCATTAGGGTGAACTAAATTGAACGGGTGTTTGTTTGTCTTTATCATATCACATATTTGAGATCATTTAACAGGACGCAGATAAGAGGCGCGGGGCAGCGCGGGGCAGGGCAGCTGCCTGCTGAAACCGATGGCTCCGGGTGACAAAGAGCAGCCAGGAGGGGACCGCAGGAGCAGCAGGACCTGTCTGGGGCAGGGCAGAGGAGCAGGGAAAAAAGAGATTTAATCCAAATTAACTCCTTAGGCACTGCTTGGAGTCATTAAGGAAGAGCAGGAGGCTCAAAGCTGGCTGGTGCCCCGCCGAGCACGGTGTGGGGGCTGCCGGAGAGCACCGGGGCGCGGGGTTTTTTCTGCATGGATCCACCCCGTTTGGATGAAGGAGGCACGCCTGGATGGGACCGGGCTCTTGCTGAGTGCTTTGCTAAGTGCTTCGGGGCACAGACACGGAACTAAGCGCGGGATTAAGCGCTCTCGTTAGCCAGGGCCTTGGAGAGGTATCGAGTGCTGTGGCTGCGCAATCGCTGCATCTCCCCAGGTCTGCGTGACCCGGGCAGATCTGCTATCAGCACAGAGTGAGCTTGCATAAGCCAAAAGGGGCTGGGGAGGATTTTCCTCTCCCTTTTTTTTTTTTTTTTTAATATTTTACAAGACCTTCTCCATCCACACCCCTGTGTAAACCATGACGAACGCACAGCTGCTTAAGGGGAGCCGGGGGAAGATGGTGAGAGGTGACGGCGCGCGCTCACGGAGGTGCTGGTGGGGGACCAGGTTTTGGGGAGCCCTGCTGCGACACCCAGGTGCCCCCAGCACCATGGGACAGGGAATGAGGCCAATGTCACCAGGCAGGAGCTGGGCTATCGGCGCGGCACGTTGGCTGCATCCCCCGTCCTGCTTTCCCGAGCTAGGGCCCCGCTCTGCACTTCCCGCCCAGCCTGTCGTGACCCAAAAAAAAAGGGGAAAAAAAAAAAGAAAAGAAAAAAAGAAAAGGCAATGACACCATTCCCAGGCCAATATCACATTTCCTTCCTCCCGGCAGAGCCTGGGTCTGCTCCAAGCTGCCTTCCCCTCCGCTCCTGCTCACAGCCCTGGTCAAACAGGGACAGGAAACCCGAGAGCAGATGAGAACATCACCGTTATTTTCACCCAAGCCTCATTTATCTCTGTGTCCTTTTGGCATCCTTTTTGTCCCCTTCGCTCCACGGCACGTCTGCTGCAGCGGCTGTGCTGGGGTTTGGGGGCCCATGGCCATGGTGCCAGTGTCACCCTGTGCCCCCTCCTGCCGTGCCCCAGCCTCTCTGCAGTGCCACCAAGGTCTTTCTTTGTGCTGGTCCCTTTCTCACCAAAGCCCACACGGGATGAATGTGGTGCTGGCACGCACCCGGGTGCACCCGATGAGCTAAAATCAAGCCCCCCAAACTCTCCCAAACCCAGCCAAGCTGCCCTATATCCCTCGGCGTGTTCCTGCGGCACCAGCAGCGCTGGCTCTTCCAGCCCCTCGCCATCGGCATCGTCGCGCCTGAGCCGTGCTGGAGCCAGGTTTGCCGCGGGAGCGGGCGAGCTCTGGTGGAGCAGAGATCAGAATCCGCCCCGCGCTCACCCGGCCTGCTCTGCCTTTGCATAGTCACACACACATCCATTGCTCCGAGGGAAATTAATTGGCTCGTGGCAATTAACACAGCCACAGACTTCAGATGAGGTGGGTGCCGTCTCCAAGCTCCTGGTTCCGCCCTCACTGGCTGCTGCGGCTCCTCAGGTGCTGGGAGTCCCCTTTCCATGGGCAAGTGGCTGGGGACAGCACTGGTCCCATCCTTCCCAAGTCTATTCCGCTGTCCTGTGCAGGACGGGTGACATCAGGTGGCAGTGGCCACCCCAGCCATGCCCATGTCCCCCCCAGCAGGGTCACCCCCGTCCAGCCCGAACTCGTTACCACAGGATCTGATAGGAGGAGACTTCGGCTAGATTTGGGGAGCTTTTAAGCTGTCAACTTTCCTATAATTGTTAGCGATGTTTTAAATAAGCTCTCCTCTGAAATTTTTGCTTCTGAAAGACAAGATTAATGAGCATTTCCTTTGGGGGTTTATTGCGCTGTTAATTATTCTCTTCCAGAAATTTGGTTCAGAATATTATCAGCTTTTTTTTTTTTTTTTTTTTTTTTTTTTTTTTCAATTAAAAGCGATAATAATTTGCCCCGTATAAAAGAAAAGCGGATTTTAAATATATACATATATATATGTGTGTGTATATAACCCTTTCCTGATTAAGTCTAATAGCCGAGCAGCGAGCTGAAGGCGGCGGGGGCGCGCTGCAGTGCGCACCCGAGCCCTGCAGAGGGAAGCAGAAGCCGGCCGCAAATTGCAGCGGGGCCCCGGGGCTGCTCCGAGGGGCCGGGAGCGGTGCTGAGACCCGTCCAGGGCCTGCGGTGCGATTCCGGTGCGAATTCGGTGCGAATTCGGTGCGATTTGGGTGCGACTTCCAGGCACCCAGCTCGCCAGGAGGTGGCCGGTGGGAGGTGGGTGCCGGTGGGAGCGCGCGGGGGGAGATGGCTGCGGAGCTGGTGCTTTGCAAACAGTGCTTGATGACCAAAAAACCAGAATTTCACCCCCAAAAAAGCCTTTTTGCACTGGGAAAGTTGTGGGGCTCGCAGCGGGAGGTTCCTGGAGATGGGACTGAGGTCTCCAAAGCGCAGCCTGGGCCGGGCACAAGAGTGTCGGCGGGTTCGCACGCTGCTCGCGCTCCCCAGCAGACATTCCTCGTGTGGCTCCCAAATGCAAAACATTCAGAAAATGCTCCGAATACAAATGCTTGCTTGGTGGGGGACGGATCCGATTACACCCAGGGCACAGGGGGGAGCAGGCCCACGCATGGCTTTGCTGGAAAACACCCTGCAGACTGAGCGAGAGCCCCAGACCACGTCCACTGCGAGGTTTGCTTTAACCCCAGGCTGTCCCTGCTGAAGTCGCGCAGAAAAATAGAAAGCGAATGAGGTGCTGAGCTAAATGCAAAGCTGGCTGGAGATGCCGCATCCTGGCAGGTATCTCACGGGGGTGGGCACCTCTGGCAGGTCCCCGGTGGGACACCCATGGGTGCGCTCTTATCCGTTCTCCTGGGGATGATGGAGACGTGCTTTGGAAGGCACCAGAGCGAAAGCCCTTCAGCTGTGGCTCTGAGCAGCACCCTGCATCGTGTACCCGTGCCCAGGTGAGAGGCACATCGGGGATCAGGTGTGCTCGGAGGCTCGGCAGGGCAGGGGTTGTGCTCCAGGAAAGGAGCAGGGCTGCACCGCCCTCTCCCCACGCTCCATCCCTCTGCCCACCCACGCTTGCCCAGCACACAGGGACCTCAAAATGCCCCGCCACGCACGCTCCCCCTCCCCACGCCCCACGTGAGCTCACACCCACGCCTGTCCGTGCCACACCGCGGTGTCCCAGTGTCACTGGGGACAACCCCCAGCACGTTCCTTGCCTTACCCACGTGCTGGCGCCGTCCCTGTGCTCCAGCCAAGCCCCAAGCAGTTTTTGCTGACCCGATAAGCCCGGAACAGAAAGCCCCACTGCATACCCAAAGCCTCCTGCTCGGGAAGCTGCTATCAGCGCTGCCGGGAAAGGCGAAGCAGGGCTGTGGGGCAGGGCAGAGCACTACCAGAGAGGCCAGTGCCTGTCCCCCCGCCCCAATGCTGCCCCGTTGGATGCTCACAGCCCCCCTCAGCTGCCCGGACCTGCAGCTGTGGCGCAGACCCCGAGACAAAACCCACGCACGCAGCCGTCCCCATCTCCATCCCCGTCCCCGCCAGCCTCCAGCGAGGGTTTTAACGCGGCTTCTGCCTGCCTGCTTAATTTACTGCCTCTTTCCTCCTTTCCTCAACCGATGTCCTCTGGAAAAACCGAACGCGACCAGGTCCGCGCTGCCCAGCCCCTTGATTTATGTCTGCTCCAGAACATTTCCCCATTGTTCGGCCAACGGTGTGCGTCAGCGCCTTGCAATCCTCCGCGCGGCGAAGGAGAAGCAGATGGCTCCTGGCCTGGGGGAAGGGGAGCGCCTGCGCGAGGCAGCGGCGGCCAGGCAGCGGGGAGGGGGCTTTTTGGGGTGTCCCTCCCCAAATCCGGGTGGCTGGAGGTGCTGGGGGGGCCTCCAAGCTCCCACCTGCCCCAGGGGCTGGAGCAACCGCATCGGCGCAGGGAGCTGCACCTGATGGAGGACACGGAGCAGGATGGGTGCCGTGGCAATTCCCTTGTCTTTTGGTGGAGAAAATCCATTTTGGCTTCCTCCACTGCTGGAAGACCAGCTCGCCATCACCTCCAGCATGTCGCATCTTACATCTGCAGGACGGGAGCAAACCCGCCTTCAGACAGGAGGATTCCCTTCCCTCTCGCATTTGGGGCTTTGCAGCAAACAGCCAGCACCAGAGGACGCAGCCCGGACGGAGACACCGGGGGGACGAAATATGCTGACAGCAATTCTTGCAGCTCAGCGTGGTGGCAGCGCTGACGGTGCAAACGCCGCGTGCCACGAGCTGCCGAGGTCTCTGCCGGGCTCCCGGCACGATGCTGCCTTCCCATCTGAGCTGCAAAACGCATCGGTGGAGCCGTGCCAGGCTTTCAGCCCGCAGCGGGGCACGGCTGAGACGCGAGTGCTGCGTTTTGGGGAGCTGCCTGGCACCCGCCGAGCCCCCTCCCATTTGCCTGCTCCGTCTCGCGGCGGACGCCGAGGCTGAGAAATGCCCCTCTGTGTTCTCCCCGGGAGCAGAAAAGGCTCGGGGGCCAAAAAAAACGCGCGGGGCTATAAAAAGGCCGATGAACAGAGGCGCATTCATGGCGCACTTCAATCGGCTGCTTCGTAAAGATGCTGGGAACGCGCGGGCGCTTTACTGGAGCCGGCAGCCCCAGCTGGAGAGCAGCAGGACGGCAGCGCCCGGCTGCCTCTGCCTGCACCAGGGGCCGGGACGGGTTTGGGGAGGGTTTGGGGGCTGGCATTAAAGCCCTGATGCCTGCACGGAAGGCCCCAAGGCAGATGTGCTCTGCCACGGTGCTTCGTGGGGTTTCCTCTCCCTTTTTTCCAGGTGAGACCAAGGTTTGGATGCGGTCCTCTCATGCCCACGTGTCTCCAAATTGGTGCCTGGCAGCGCAATGAAACCCGTGAGGATTTGCACATCCTGCGCCATAAAATGCCCAGGGTGGGCTGCTCGGACCAGGACTATTGCCGTGAGCCCTGCACAAGCACAGAACTTCATGGAGAGCCCCACAAAAAGCATTCTGACAAAGCGGGGCACCCGCAGCCCCCCCGGGTGGCACATGGGGAGGGGGCACAGCACCAGAGGTCCTTGTGGCTCTCGTGCCCTCTGACAAAGCCACGGCATCGCGGGATGCTGCGGCGAGCCCACCATCATCCAGGTGACAAATTTTGGTCCCCAAAGCTTTTGTGAAGTCCCTGTGCCCCCAGCACAGCAGGAGAGGGCGCAAAGCACAAAATAGCAAGGTGGGAAAACTCGCTGAGTCCCCATGCATTTCTTCTGCTTTTTTTTTTTTTTTCTCTTAATTTCCTTTTCTTTTTAAGCCGGCACCATCCGTGTGCAAGCGCGGCTGAATAATGCCAATATTCATCGGCGGGACAAGCCCAGGCTCTGTTTGCTTGGGAGGCAGGTTTGCTCCCGAGGCCCGCCGAGCGACAAAATCCCCTTCCTCACACTTGTGTATTTTTCTTTCATCAGCTGAGAAATTAGCGCGGGGGGTCGCGGAGGGCTGGGGGAAAGGCATGGCGCAAATATTTTCCTTTGGCTGGAGGTGAAAAAGCTGCGGGCACAGCGCCGTGCTCCTCGCCCTGTGCTCAAAAGATGCAAAGGGAGGATGAGGACGGGGAATTTCCCTTCTGTTTTGGGGCATCGCTTTCAGGCCGAGCAGGAAGATGCGTAAAGCTCATGGGCGAAGGAGGAGCGGGTCTGAGGGAAGGATGCTGCTGCCCTTCCTGCAGAGAAAACACAGATGCAGCAGCTCCGTGGGGTGAATCACCGTGTCGAGGTGATGCTGCAAATAAAAAGGAGCTGGAAAGCTCAGAAATAGCCCCAAAATAGGGCCTGAACCCATGCACGGTGGCTCACTGCCCCCCACTAAAGCTCACGCACCCAGTGGGCACCTGCACGGCCTGCAGGGAGCTGAAAGGCGCTGGGAAGGAGACGGGGATGGCTCCGAGCATCCTGCAGGTTGGCCAGTCCTGCTGAGGAACTGGGAGGAACTGGGGGAACTGGGGCCAGCACCCTGAGCCCGGGGCACGTTGTGGTGTCCTGGACCCGGCTCCAAGCTTTCCAGCGTGTCCCAGCGCTCCCCTCGCCTTCAGCCTCTGGAGGATTAACGAAAAAGAACAAAAAGATCCCAACCCTCTGGGAGCCTGGATAGAGGAAAAAATGTGTATTTTTGTATCCTGGCTGGAAAACGGAATTTTTCCAAAGAGTGACAATTTTTCACACACAGAAAAAACACAAATAAATCTCACTTCTGAAAAAAGGGAGAATCCCCCCTCCTTGGGGGTTTTCTCCAGCTTTCCAGCAGGGGAAGGGGCAGGGGCAGGGGCAGTGCCCCCCCTCCCAGAGCCGTCTCAGCCCACGATCGCTTTCCTTCCCGGCACAGAGCACCCCAGACAATCCCTAATGCCAGGGCCACCGGAAACTATTCGTTTCCCTCTGCTATTTAGCACCGAGCGACGCGGTGCTGCCGCAGCCTCAGCACGCCCCGCATAGCTGTGCAGTGAATTCACAGCCCGGCTGGATTTTTCCTTCACCTGGAGTTTCAATCCGGGGAGGGGGGGAGCACGCAGGAGCCGCTCGCAGGAGGATCCACGAGGGTTTTGCGCATGCAACGGGACGAGGATGGGGCACAAACACCCTTTATCCTCTCCTTGTGCACCCTCCAAAAACCAGCATGAATTTGGAGGTGGATTTGTGAAAGCCACCACGGGGCCGCGGCGCAAAGAAGCGCACGCAGCGCTCGCCGCCGTGCTCTTTTTTTTCTTTTTCTTTTTTTTTTTTTTTTCCTCCCTTTTTCCAACAAAACGGAGCGAGTAATAATTTTCGCACATGGTGCCGGGCGCGAGAGCTGCCGTAAAGTGGCTGTTTATTTCATTACCGAGCCGCCGGCTGCTCTCGGCTTCAGGGAGAGGGGGTGTTGGAGAGGGGGCCCCCCGCGCCCCGTGGGGTATCGCTTTACCCCGCCGCTTCCTGCCCAGGTGAACCCACACAAACCCGCCTGTGTGATGGAAAACCCTTCGGCACCCCAGCCGCCTCTCCCCCGAAAACACAGCCCGCGATTCAGCTTCCCTCCCCCGGCCTATCCGAGGCGCCCTCCTTTTAACACAGAAAGTGGCATTTATCTCGGGATTCCTCAAACCCGCAGTCCAAAAAGAAAAAAAAAAAAAAAAAAAAAAAAAAAAAGAAGAATTAAATATCCGTCTGCGCGCCCGTCTGTGCGTCTGGCTCCACCCGCACCCAAACGGGGCTTTTCCAGGGGTTTTGGTGGCCCAGGATGGGAGCAGCCACAGCAAAGTGGTGTTTTTAGCCCGGATTCCCCCAAAAGGGAGCGTGGGTGCAGGGGCTGGCTCGTGGGGTGGTGGCAGAGGTGTCACCACAGGGAAACCAGCAGCAGCCATCCCCAGCCTGCCCCATATGTAGTAGGGTAAAAAAACCCCTCCTGCATGAGCAACCCTGCAATAACAAGCAGGGAGCGCCAAAAAAAAAGGGATTTCTGGTGCTGAGTCCCCCAAAACTGAGCCGAGGCGAGGAGATGGAGGCACAGCAGGAGGACAACTCCCTCGTGCCCGCGTCCGTCCCAGCATCCTGACACCCAGCCTCCTTCCGCTGGCCACCCTTTAATCTTCCTCGCCGCGGGTTTCTAAACTGGGAATTACAGGAGGCGACTAGAGCAGGACTTGTTTTTGTTTTTTTTTTCTTTTAAAGCTCTTTCTCAAAAACACGCTACGAGGACAGCAAAACCCGCTGCCTGCCTCCGTGCCATCCACAACCACGGCGGGGGCTGCAGGGGGCGCGGAGGACTTTGCCCGTGGTGCCAAACCCAGGGGAGCCGGGGGGGTTGCTCGTCCCTTTTATCGGCTGCCAGGCTTCAGGCGGGCAGATCCAAAAATCCCTGGAAGGCAGGGCTTGGCACGGGGGGGAGCCCAGCTGCTGCCTCTGCCCTGCTGCTGTAATTACGCCACCAAACTTAGAAAGCAGCGGAAGAGCCGCGTGTAGCGCTGCAATTAGGAGGCTGTTTAATTGCGGGGCGCTTGTGTATTGTTTTCCTCTCCGTGGCTGCAGCTGCCAACAACCAGCCCAGCACCAGCACGGCAAACCCAGGCACCGGGGCTCCTCAGCTCGTGTCCCCGAGCACTGACACCGCGGTGCTGCACGGGGACAAGGGCTTGGCACCCCAAATCCGATCCGTCACAGGCGTACGGCACCAGCTGGTGCATCCATCCAGGGAAAAAGCCTCCAGAATTGTGTATCTGCTGATGGAAGGTGCTTTCTTGGAGCAGCAAACATCGCTCTCCCTCCGGGACTCCCCTTCTCCTGCCCACGGCATGCTGCCTGTCCCCAGAAGCGGCGAGGAATGATTTCTCCCTGTCAGCCTGGAGATTAAAAGGGAGCTATGCGTGGGAACCGGCGGCGGCAATGGAGATGACACAGGAGAGCAGCTGATTTATATCACGCTGCCCCTGCGCGCGCGCTGCGCATAAATCTGCTGCTTTTCATGGAAAAGCGTGAGTCGGAGCAGCTCCTCGCGACGCCGCTTATCTCCTCGCCGGGTGACTCAGCCCCGCAGCGCCAAGCTGGGCTCTTAGGCCTTTAAAACGAGCAGTCACAATGACTGAACTCTCCCATTTCATTAATTTCATCCCAGAAGCAGCTACGGTGATGCGAGTCTGGATGATGAGGAGCACCTGAGGCAGGGAGAAATCCCTTCTTTTTCTCCATCCTGCTCCCAGCGCTTTCCCCAAGAACCATCTTCTCCATTTGGGTCTTTTACCGGGCTTTGTGCGCAATTGCGGACCGCAGCTCGACGCCCATTTAAACTTTATTCTCCTCTCTGCCAGAGAATCCCTGGAAGCTGCTGCTGGCACCGGGCATGCTGAGCTGCACCGACCTCTTCCAGCTTTAACGGGGCCGGGTGCCCTCCTCCTGCCCAGCCCCAGCTGCCCACGCAGCACCGCTCGCCCTGCGCCATCGCCTTGCTTTGCCTCCCCGTGGGCGCAGGGGCTTTGCCGGAGGAGCCGGCTGCATCTCCCTGCCCCGTGCTCCTGCTCCTCTTGTTTTCACAGCTGACGGCGGGGCTGGGAGGCTGTGCGTGGGGATGATGAGAGGAAGCTCGCCCGAGGGGCGGGCGGCAGCTGCGGCCACCGCTGCCTGCACCTGGGCTGCTCGGGGACCCGCCGCGATGGCGAGCGTCACCGGGGCGGTGGCACGCGGCCAACCCGGCTGGATGGGCAAAACCTGGTTGCCTCGAAGCCCGGCATCACCAGGTGATGGGTGCCCAGACCCAGCTGGGTCTTGCAAAGCGTTGAAGAAGCTGCTGCTGCTTGGCCCGAGGTGGCCCAGGGTGTCCCAACCACTCCGGGCACTTGGTGGGAGCAAGGATGCTGCTGGGGGAAAAGTCGTGGCTGAGCCACACGGCGGGGAAAAGGCGAGAGAGCCCTTCCTTTAGTGAGCTGCCCTCTGCTCAATAATGTCCCAGGAAACATATATATTTGAGCAGACCTTCTGGGAGTTCCCTCATCCCTGCTGTCGGATGCTTCCCACCAGGCTGCGGATAGCTCGGCCGCATCCAACGCATCCAGAGCATCCAGCCAGCATCGCCGCACAACGACTGCCACCGGCGTGTCCCCCTCTGCAACAACAACAGGCGAAGAAAGAGCACTTTTGTTTCTTCCTCCTCTATTGACACAGCTGGGAGGGCTGGGGCCGGGACAGGGTTCCTCCTCCGCCCAAACGCTCGGCGCGTCGGCTTTGTGGCGCGTTGCAGTGGAAGAGAAACGTTCAGCTGCTCCCCACGGGCACCCTGCGGGCTCTCAGACCCAGGAAGGATTTGTCTTGGGAGGACGGCTGTGTGCAGCACACGAGCTGTGGATGTCGGTGCAAAAACCAACCTGGAGGAGCTGCTGAACCCGCCCTGGGGCTTTGCACCTTGCCGTGCCGCGCTGGCGAGCCCGCAGCCAGCTGGCCCCTCGTGGTCCCATGCCACACTGCTTTTCCCATTAAGGCACGGCCCCTCTGCCTTCGCTTTCTGCAGAAAAAATTCACTGTGCTGGTTTTTGATGATGTCTAACCCAAGTATTTCAGTGCCATTTCTTCGGAGCACCCCGATCAGCGCTGTGACGGCGTGTGGAGGAGATTCACCAATAAACCGCGGAGAGGAGCCGCACATCCCCCAGGGAAGAAGCCCCCGGTGCTGCTGTGCTTGCTGGAGGCAGCGCAGCTCCTGCACCCACCTGGGGGAACGGAGCAGCCTCGAGCATCGCCTCCGAGCTGCGGGGATCGGGGATTTGGGCACTGGGACGGGGCCGGATCCGGCTGCCCAGCGGTTGCGTGTTTGGTGGGTTTGCTCCTCTTCGCCTCCGGCCTCCGAGACGAGAGACAAATGCAAAGCATTCCTTTATCTCCCTGCCTCTCCGGAATGACAGGCAAAGCAATAAAATGCATTTTTTTTTTATAGAGCTGTAAATTTAATTTCCTTTTAAAGCATTTGCTTCCACTTAGAACTCAATGGAAATCCTGCGCTGCTGGCAGAGCTGCAGCTTCCCTGTCCTGCGATCAATGTATGGAAGCAGAAGGCTGCAGCTTTTGGATGAGCTTGAAAGTTTATGGAAGGGAAGATGGGCTGGGGGAAAGAGAAGAAAATTCTTGGGGCATTAAGGGCCTAGTTTCCATCTTCCTCGTGAACCTTTCTCAAGGGAAGAGCTTCAACTGCTTTGTGGTGGCCTCAGCAGCGCAATCAAAGCGGTTTCCGCCTGCAGCACAAAAGTTCAGGGCACGGCTTGCAAGGGGGAGAAAAATCACCATTTTCTGCCCTAAAACACCCACGGGGTAGTAGGATCAGTGCAAACCTAGGGGGAGCCCAGCAGGTCAAGGCGTCCAGCTGCCAGAAGCAGCACGGGCTGAGACATGTGTCCAGCATCCTTATGCCATGGGGAAACCGGAGTGGATTTTCCCTGCTTAAAACCAAACAGCAAGGGAGGGAACGGCGCTGGGACAAGCACCCAGGGCACGGGGAGAGGAACGTGAGCAGAGGTGTCATCCCACGGAGCAGAGCAGCAAGGAACCTGGGAAACCTCCGTGCTCCCAGCTGGATCCACGGCACTGCTTCGGACACCAGGGGCGAGGAGCAGGGTGCGTTTTGGGGGTGAAGTTGTGGGCAGGTGCTGGCCGCCCGGCCTGGAATCCAGGCAAATTGCCGAAGCCAAGCAGAAAGTTGGCTTCAATTTTCCAACGACCCAGACAAGCACAACCCTGCGAGCACCACGGCGCCGCGCAGCAATTCAGGACTCAGGACGTGACCCATTTCCACCGCCCCGGGTCCCAGCGGCACGGCCAGACGCTGAAAACCACAGCCACGACTGGCAGCCGAGTGCCCCAAACCCCACGGGCTCCTTGGAGCAGCAAATCTCCCGGAGCAGTCTGCTGCCATCAGGGAGCAGGGACGGGGCAGATTTGTGCCATGGGATGCTGCTTCTGCGAGTTCCTGACCCCGATGCTGAGCCGGTGTGCATCCTTCGCAGCCCCAGCCCCGTGATGCGCGGCCGGGGCGATCTGTACAAAAGATGTCCCCGGTGCTGGAGGCTTCAAAACCCCAGAAGTTTAAAGCGCAACATGAAGCCCACTTCAAAGAGCTGCAGCTTCCTACTTGATAACATCAGGAGCCTGGATCAAAGGCTGCGTCCTAGGAAATCCAGCACGGGAAGGGAAAATAAAATTGCTTCCTCCAGAGCATTCCTCGCTGCTGAAAATAAGCTGCTGGTTTAGGAAAGTTAGGCCGTCATGTTAAAATTATAAATGATGTCAGAGCGCGCTTCTCTAATGGTTTTGTGGGATATGGGGGTGGCTTGCCTGCGGGGTCAGGGGTCTCAGGATGCAGGTCCCAGCCTCGTCACAGCCCACAGAAGCAGCTCTTCGCTGCTGCCACAAAGCAAATCACACAAATCACTCCACAGCCAGGGGATGGGCTCGTCCCTGAGAAGCCACCAGCAGGGCTGGTGCCCCGGCACTGGTTCCATCCTGGCTTTGTGGATGTCAGCACCAAGACATGGGGGAAAAACAAACCACCTGATCCACAAAGCCGGCTCTGATCACACAGCATTGGAACAATCCCAATAAAACTCCTGGAAAAATCACCAAGACCCTGCAAGAGCACACAAAAAAGCCTCGTGGCAGCAGATCCCCTTTGCACCGATGACCACGTGTGGCAGCATTCGGGATGCTCAGCTGCACCCCGTGCCAAACGATGCTGCCGAGAGCACGGGGAATCACTGCTGGGACAAACCAGAGGGAGGTGTCCTACACGCACGTGCCCCTGATCATTTTTGAGAGCCCTCCTGCAAGCCTGTCCCCATCTCCATCCCAACGTGCCGGGATGCTTTTGGGAGGTCCCCATCCTGCGGGTGGGTGATGGCTCCCCACCTCCTCCTCCTCCTTCTCCTCCTTTTTCTCCTTCTCCTGCCCCCAGCTCCGCATCCTGCCCTGCTCCAGCGCGGGGACAGCGGCCCCTTTCTCTGCCGGCCGCCTCCGCGATGATTAGTGCCTTTCAGGAGCAGGCTGGTTTTTTATTTCTTTTTTTTTTTTCTTTTTTTTTTTTTTTGCTAGCCGGCCCCAGATGAATAGCTCTGGGCAGAAGCGAGCAGACAGCATCCCCTGTATTCCACGCTTCATATGAAAACCAGATGCCACGAGTATGGTTACAAATCAAAGCTGACAGGGGGACGAGAGGTTTACTTAGGAATTGAGAGAGGGCACGAAACCTTGCAAACGGGGCTACCGTTTGCCACCCCCCCGGCACACAAACCCGTCACTGCACCGCCCCGCGCCGCGAGGGGCTCGACGCAGCCTGAGAAATGCCACCAAGCAGCCCCTGGGCCTCACCCTTGCTTCCCGTTGGACTTTCTAAAAATGATAACCGGGAGAAGAAGCCGTTACCTGGGGAGCCCTTTTATTTTTGTTAGTTTTAACTTATCGCTGCCTGCATTTGGACAGCTGCTTCGGATTGCGCCAGGCGCGACCCAGCCGCGTGCGGGGCTGCGCCGGCAAAGCGGCGAGGAAAAACCTCTCCCAGCCAAGGTGGTGGCAGGATCCCGACGGGCACAGCGCCCTAATGAACCGTCAGCTCGCAGGGGGGGTTGGCGCTGATGAAACAGCCGGGCTAACGTTTAGTGACAGCCGCGATTTCCTAATCCGCCCCAGAAATAAATGGGAGCCGCGTGGAAGAAAAGTGCGGAGTTCACGCCCGGCCCTCGCCGGGGCACCAGCGATGAAACGAAACGTCGGGGTTTATAAATGAGCCCTGGGGGTAATTCCCCACCGGGGTGTGGGAATATGCAGGGGGAGGCTGCTCGGGAAATGGCTTTGGAAGCTGCAGGGCTGGGGCGCTGGGGATGGCGGAGGGGTGCTCTGCAGGCTGCCCGGCACGGCACGCACCAGGGCGCATGGCACACACAGCCAAGGGAATTTTTGACACCGAGCAATACTGAGACGAGTTGCTGCTGGCATTCAGGATCGATCCAGCCCCATTGTGAAGGTCTCCTGGTCTGGACAGAAGGCTGAATGGAAATCTCTGTGTGCTGAACCCTTCGTGGTGCTGGTGCCACTCGTGCAGTCGGTGCCATGAGATTTCCTGGCCGCAGACGACGCCACCCAGCAGACACGGGCAGCACATTGGATTGCAGAACCCACCAGGACACAGACCAGATCCGCACCCCGCGAGCCCTGCATCCATCCCCGGGACCCTGCTGTGAACCCAGGGTTATGAAACCCTCCCTGGCCAACGTTCCCGTCGGGGAGCTCCGTTTGGAGGAAGGATTCCTCTCTCCTGGGAGCAGCGGCTCTGCCGAGCAACCTGGCCCTGCCTCCCGGCAGCCCCCGCTGCCGTCCCAAGCCCAGGAAACGTTTCAGCCCGGGTGGTTGAAGCGAGTGCTGCGAGCAGTTGGCAGCGGAGATGGCTCGGCCTGGGGAAGTGCTCTGGGATGAGAAGTATGTGATAAATTAAGCTTACTACTATTCCCCGCGATCAGCCAGTCGCTGGCTTCCAGCGCGCCGCTGGCCAGCAACGTCTCACCGAGGGATTCTGGCCTCGCCCCGAGAGCCTGCGGTTGAATGAAAGCAGATCTTTTGCACCGGCGTCCAGAGGCTGATGCAGGCTCTCTCAGTGACAGAGAATTCACCACGGCTTTCGTAATCTCTTCCAAAGTTAATTATCCCCACTTCTAAAAGCTTTCCCGTTTGAATTGCCCAGCCTGCAGCCTCGGCAGCACAGACGGCTCAATGGGAGCCTCTGCCACCAGGAGCCTTCCATCCCTGCTGCTTTTTCCAGCCTGAAATCAAACCTCCCTGCTCTCCAACAAGCTTAGGAGATTCAATTCCTGGATTCTCCCTCCTTTTTTTTTTTTTTTTTATGCACTGAAGCTGTATTAAAGCTCGTCCCTAGGCCCTCTGCGGCATCGCACACTGCTCAGACTTGGGCTCACAGCCCCGACCCAGCCACTTTGCTGTTGGAGATTTGCTTCTCCAACTTCCACAGCACCTACAGGCTCCTGCAATATCCCCTGGTGCTCCTCCAAATCAGCAAACAAACACAAAAGCACCTCAAGAGCCCTCGCAGCCCACCCACCAGCACACCCTGCGCGCACGCGGTGCTCGGCGGTGCACACCCACAGCTCGCCCAGCCTGCAGCACCGCAGCCAGATTACAAACGCCTCAGAAATGATATCACAGTCAACTTGGCACAAAAACCTGCTGATTTCGTGCAAAGCGCAGAGCAGCTGATCGTCACAGGCGGTGGGGCTGGCAGGAAAGGGGGTGCAGATGGAATTAAACTGGGGAGCTGTGGCAGGGGGCACCCATCCCGGCACAGCTCAGCCACTCTCCAAAGCACGGCTTCACCTGCTCCCACCCGCAGCTGGCTTCAAGGGAACAAGCTCACGTTTAACCTGGCCGCTCGGGGTGATAGCCAGGGTGGGTTTTCATTAAAATCATCACCAGTCATCTGCACCAGTCATCTGCACAATAATTACCACCACCGCACCATCACCACGCTGTAATGTCACCATGCTGCAGTGTCACCAGCTGTTGGGGTCGTATAAATGGCAATGAAATGCTTCCTTTCCCTGGAGAGAGGCCACCAAAACACGCTCAGAAGGACTTTGCATGAAATAAACCCCCAGCCTGGCTGGAAATGCTACCGGGAAGCACGGCACTTGCTGCACTGCTGGAGCTGGGGGAAGTATTGTGGAGGAAAAATTACCCAAAAACACAGGTTGGAGCCACCGGAGATTAATGTCCAATGAAAAAAGAGAGATGCACAAAAAAAAGCCCAAACTTCCCATTTCAGGAACAACACTGGAGCAGTAAATATATATATTTTTTAATTTCTAAGTGGCCAACAGTCACCGTGACGACGCAGCAGGTCCTGCACACGCGGCCACCCCCCGGGCGGCCGTGCAGCACCGTGGTGCTGAGCGGCTCCTCCGGCAGCACGGGGGAACCCTGCTGGCTGTGACACCCTGCCACCAGCTCCCTCGCACGCCTCTGCACGCCGGCCAAGGCAAACACCATTGTGTCAGGAGCAGACAAGGGGCCGGTGCCAGCGAGGGCCGAACAGGCGGCTCTTTGTGCGCCCCGGCTGCCGGTTTAGCTCGGGGTTAGGGCAGCCGAAGCGTGCAGCTTTTCGCTCCGAGCCCTCGTTAATGGGTAGAGGAAATGAGCAGCGTTAGGCAGCAGGGCTGGGCTGCAGGGGAAGAGAACGAGGAGGAAGGCAATCCTGCGACACGGGGATCCAGCAGCGGCTCGGCGGGTCCTTGCACTCATCCCCTGCACCCCGTCCCCTGTATTCCATCCCCTGCATCCCATCCCCTGACACCCAGGGACACGGGGACCGTGCTGGGTAAGGACAGGGATGGTTCCCGATGTCCTCCCAGGCTGCACAAGGTGCACGAGTCCTTCTGGGCTCGTTTCATGAACGGACCGAAATGATTTCAGTTCAGTTCAGCCGCTGCAACCTCCTCCAGCAGCTCCTTCAGCTCTCCAAGCCCAGGCTGCCTCCTGGGCATTTCCTGCCCATTTTAAAAGGGTTTTGGAGAGAGAAGAGCGAGATGTGTCCTTGGCATCCTCCCGCCTCTCTGCTTTCAGGTTAGACACAGGGATTTTAGTGAAACCCTTGGCCCGGAGTGCCATCTCTCCCTGCCTGTGCTCATGGAGCTGTGGGGACTCTCCGGTGGCTGCCGCGAGGTGCCCAAGTCCCCAGTTGAGTGTGAGCAGCTCCTCCTTGCAGCCCGGCCCCTCACCCCATGCCCAGCACCCCAAATCTGGGCAGAGGGAATCCGACGGTTTCACGGGCACACGAAGCATCCCGTGTGCCACTGCCACGCTGCAAGGAACAGCCATGGCTCCCCGTGGCCCAGGAGCTTCACGGGCCCTTGTTTTGTTTTCAGCAGAGATAAAATGTCAACATTTTTAGGCACAGAGGGACGGCCGGAGAGCCTGACCTGTCAACATCCAGAATGGAAAACACGCTCGTCAAGTGCTTGGGATGAGGTTCTAATTACTCCCCACATACCAGCCTGCACAAATACAGCAGAGCCGTCCAAGAAAAGCACGCTTCAAGTACGGAGAGCTTTCCCCGGAGTTGAATGCGGTCTCCTTTTCCTTGGGAACCAGGTTTCCTCTCCTGCAGATAACAATCTGCTTCTGCTGGGGTTGCAGTGCTTTCTCCTGGCCCTACAAGGTGCTGGCTCCACGGATGTTTCACCCTGGAGGAAAGGAGCAGCACCCTTGGAGGCGATGGGAGTGGCGATGCTGCAGGACACAAGCTGGGCAGGAGCGACTGAAGGGTGCTGGGGTGGTCCTGGGGGATTTGGGGACATCCAGCTGCACCGACCCCAAAGGATGCTGCTGGTATCTCAGCTGGCTCTTGTTGTGCCCTGCGCCTTCCCAATGCGGGGTTCTGCACTCTTGGTGCAGTCCTGGAAAGGGGGATGTCTTTTTAAGGTGCTTGAAGAGGATGAGGAGGTTTTATAAAGTAATCCTCTGCCCCCAAAGCTCGTGTTGCTCCTCATCCGAAGTGCCAGATTTCCTCCTGCAGGACTTCAGCTCCTGGGAGGCCTTGGAAAGAGGAACAGGGAAGAGACCTGAACCTTGTTTTGTGGCACAGGTCAAAGCTCTTCATCTTCAGCAGCAGCTTCCCGGCTCCCACGTGCCCACCAAGCATCGCGCACGAACGGATACATCCCCAGAGAAAGGCAAACCCAGCCGCCAGCCCTGGGGTGGTGACCACGAGCAGCAGCAAGGCCGGGCTGTAGGGACAGGAGAGCCTTCAGAAAGCAGGGAGAACACCAGCTCTGGGCCAGCACTGCCTCGGTTTCCCCTCCAGCCTTTTCCCTGCCATGGGCATTTCGGTTTTCACTTGCCAGGTGACCCCCGAGCAATGGGGTCTGAGCCGGGGTGGGTGCTGCTCCCCAAAACGCTCCCATTTGCCACCCTGCCATCTCCCCAGAGCTTTGCAAGGAAGTTTCTCAAACCCCCCCAGGGAAGGAGAGCAGAAGTGCAGCTCCGTGCATCCCTCGGGGCCGCCCCGTGGTGCTCGCTGGGCTGTTTGCAGCCCCACGTGGGGGCCCTGCCCTCTGCAATCCATTTACCGCTTGGCACCGTGCGCGGAGGGCTATTTTTAAAAGGTATGCAACTGTCCCAGAAACCCCACTTTGAAGTGTGCTTCAAGGCTTTGTTGTCGTGAAAAGAAAGGGCTTTTTTTTTTTAACGTTTTGTAATTAAATGCAAACACGAGCGAGTTACTGGCCCGGGGCCGGCCGAGCAGGTCAGCTCTGCTCCAGCAGCTGGCTCTGGAAGCTGTCCACAGCTCGATGGACCTTCTCTCGGCACTGCACAATGCTGTGTTCAGCTGTCAGCTGGAAAAATTTGCTTCCTGGACGCTGATAAGTACCAGGAGAGCATGGGGTTCATTCTCTGCAGCCCGGCGTTGGTGCACGAAAAATGTTCCCAAAGCTGCCCAGGGTCAAGGCAGCCTCCAGCTGCTTGTGCCAACTGTGCCCCCGTGCTCCCAGCCTGCCTCCTCCTCCTCTTCCTCCACAAACCCCGACTTTGCAGCATCCCCAGGCTGGGCTGATGGGGGCTGTGAAGCCAGAGTCAGGCTGCGAGGAAAAATGAATGAATTCAGCACTGCTGGGAGAAGCAGAGGTCCCCTTGCGCTGCCTTCGCTGGGCGGTGATCCCAAGGTGTTCCTGTGCCCCAGGCTGCAGTCCCGCTGTTATTGCAGCCTGGGTTTAACCCGGGCTGGGGCAGGAGGGTGCTAATTAAACACGACAGCTTGACAGGAAGGGGCGTTGGATAATTCCTGACGTCTGGGCAGCGCTGCCCAGCGCCGGGGAGGGGGCCGGCGCTTCCCCGTAATTAAAAAGCAGCAGATCCCCAACCGAAAATGGATGAGGCTCTTCTTTTCAAGGGACACCGATGCCTGCCTGCGGCTGCATTTTTCACATGCCTTCCTTAGGAGATCTCTATCGAGGCAGGGTGAGGACGGGAGGTTTGAGGCCTGTGGTTTGCAAGCCGCTGTGCGTCACCCCGGGTGCCAGGAGCTGTCCCCGCGTGAGGGACACGGGACAACCCGCAGGCAAAGCCACAGGCTGGAGAAAGGTTTCAGAGCGCTGCCTGGAAAGCAGGTGGGCAGGCAGCAAGGGCTGCTGGCACGGGGGAGGACAGCCTTGCAAGGAGGCCAAAACGCAGAGCAAATACCTGCTGGCCTCCCTGCCAGAGCCCGGCACACGTGTGCTGCGCTCCCGGCCCCGCTCTGCGCCTGCCAGCCCAGCAGTGCTGGGAGCAGGTGCCCGTTAAATGTGTCCATAAATCAGACGGTGAGATTGCAAACCAAAAAAAAAAAAAAACACCAACAAAATCCACAGGAATAGCTCGGGGAAGCTCGGAGGACCGTGAAGGCTGAGGGATGCTGCATCGCTGCGCTCCAGAGGGACACCGTGGCTCTCGCACGCAGGGTTTTACCCCAGGAAACCCACACAGAGAGCTGCAATCCACCAAACCTGGGGTTGGAAATTACTTCTTCCAGCTCCTCTGGGGTGCGGAGAGCCCAGGACAGCAGTGGATTTGGGATTCCTGGGGTTGGGATGCTGTTCAGTGGCTTTTGGACCTGGTGTTCACACATCTCCTGGCTGTGCCACGACACGGTGCCGAGGCTGGTCGCTGTAGGGGCTCCAGCCAGCGAGCAGCAGGGATTTGTAGGGACACAGACAAACCCCAAACAGCCTCCTGGAGCCTCCTGGGGTGCACAGCCACCATCCCATGTCCTCGCCTGGCTGGAAGCTGCGGGAGCAGGCTTTGCTTGTGATAACAACAAGGCAAGAACGGGGTGAGACTCCCCAGGAAGCTGCATCCATGCGAGTGGGCGTTCGGCCACCAGGAGCACGGCCAGCTGTCCCCTCCAGGAGCCCTCTGCCCCTCTGTCCTGCTCCTTTCTGCTTTACAGAAGAGGCACGAGAGCATCGAGGTGCTGGTCCAGCAGCAACAGGGACGTGCTCGCGGGGGGAGGATTCATTAATCACAAGTCCCTGGACGAAGAGCCATGGTGACAGACGAGTCGGCGGAGCGCGGCGCACAGAAGAAACCCGACCGTGGCGAGCCCGCAGGGCTCCCTGCCCAAAATGTGCAGGAGAAGCCGATAACAAGGAGAAGTCCAGCTTCCAAGGCCGAGCAGACAGCAGTGCCGAAGGAGATAATGGTTTTCGACTCGGCAGGCAGGCAGACAGTCGATCCTTTTTAATAAAACTTTCGCGGTGAGGTATCGCAAGTTTCTTGGCAAGCCACGACCACGCTCCCTGCAAGCAATTCCTTGGAAGCCCAGCCCTGAGTGCACTTTCCCCACGTGTAAACGAGGTCTAACCCCACTCGGTCTGCTGCTGCTCCTCCTCGGACGTTGTTATCTCTGGGGTCAGGGATTAAAAGCTGGCCTGCAGCTGGAGGTGAGCCTGTGCGGCGTGAAAGCCCCGCAGTCAGGCGGCAGATACACGCAGGGGCTGATTCCCAGCTACATTAAGGCCCCTTTATGCTCCTCCAGCCACGTAAAGAGGCCTCTAAGTGAGTGTAAATTAAATTTAAGTCACTTTTGCTTCCTTTTTAAGGCCCCTTTACACTTCCAGCGTGGGGGAAAGGAGCCGTGGCGTGCTGGTGGGGGCGGGCGGGCTGCCCTCCAGGCGCAGCACGGGGCACGATGGGGACCATGGGGCGCGGGGCAAAGGCACAGCGGGTCTGCAGGAACCACATCACCACATCCCACATCCACACAGGGCCAAAACCTCCTTTGCGAGGGCGGAGCAGCTCCAGGTGTGAGTTCTGCACGTCCAGGAGGGTTTTTCCCTGACAGGTGAAGGTGTTTCCCCACGTGCCCTCACCAACCTGCGGCACAGGTGACTGCGCCCTGCTGGGGAGCACCTCCCTGCAGCAGCCCCGTTGGGGTGTCCTTTGAGCACCCCCTCAGAAGGTGTTTGCTGGTGGTGCTCTGCAGCCAATTCTTGCTTTTTTTTCCCAAAAACATGACCATGTTTTCACAGTGCCCAAAGCAATTCCTCCTGTTGCCATTTGCATGGCCGCTGGCTGCGGGAGCGGTGCCGTAGGGCCCCAAATGGCACAGCCCAGGTGTGCTGCGACGCTGGTGCAGCAAAACGCATCCTCAGCCTCTCCTCCGGCGCACGAGGACCCTGCTCAAACCCATCACCACCTCCCACAGCTGCACCAGGGGCTCTTTGCATTCCCCAGAGCCCCGCTGAGGATGAGGACGAGCATCCTGGCTCCCCCACAGGGTGTCCCGGGGGCTCTCTCCGGGTGCCAGCATCTCTCCTCCAGCACCGGTCCCAACAGGCAGCCCCCTCCCCAAAGCTCCCGGGTGCCTCCTCCTCCTCCTCCTCTTCCTCCTCCTGGGCTGTGCACATTTCGGGCACGCGCCTCCATAAGGCGCTCGGCCCCGAAGGAGTTAACGGAGCAGAGCGCGCCTCGGATTCCTCCAGCGAACCCTCCCAAGTCCCCGTATAACCAGACTTGGCACTTGGAGAAAGCTCCACAAATCCAGAGGCTAAAACGCGCTGCCTTCCGTTCGTCAAGAGAAGGCAAGTCCCAGCTAATTGAGGAAACAGAGCCTCCCCCCCCAGCCCCCTTCCAGCCTGCTTATTTATTTAGGGTCTTTTCTTTCTCTCTCTCTCTCTTTTTTTTTTTTTTTTTTTTTTTTTTTTTTAAAAAAAAAGTTCTTTTTCGGCGCAAACATTAGGAAAAGAAAGTGCAAATTAATTTGGTGGGGCACGGCTGCAGATTTATGATGCTCCCCAGCTGGCGAGCGCCGTTAACCCCATCGCTGCCCGCTGCAGCCTGTGCCCAGGGGGTGCCGGGGGGGGTCAAGGGGTTCCCTCCCCGCCACTGCCCAATTCCTCCACTCCCCACGCAGGGAAGAGGCAACGGGATCGGAAAAGCAAAGGAAAATTGTAGCAGGCGACTTTTTTATTAAAAAACCACTCATTTTTTCCCTTTCTCCCCACATCTTGCTGCTGCTGCAGAAGGTTTCGCGAGCGTACAGTAGTTGTGTTTTTTTTTTTTTATTTCTTTTTCTTTTTCTTTTTTTTTTTAAACTCCCTCTAACTACTGCACACAATTCAAAGGAAATCTGGGAAACCAAATTCTCAGCTCTCCAAAGCAGCAAATGGAAAGTCGCTTAAAGGGACTGCTGCCTTAAAGCGGCCGCGGCGATTTTCCCCTCGGCCTCGAAGAAAAGGGGTTAACCCCCCCACCAATCCCCCCCCCCCCGGAAAAAAAATAAAGAAAAAGGAACTGGGACCTGGCTCGGGGCCAGCCCTAGGGACAGGCGAGGTGGGGGGGATTGGGGATTTTTGGGTAGGGGACAGTTTGCCCAAGGGGGGATGCCCAAGGGGGGCGGCTGCTCCCAGGGGGACCCCCCCAAGCCTAAGACTGTGGCTCTGCAGGGAGAGGTTTCGGTGCTCTGAGCCCCCCCAGGGAGGTGGCCAGCATGGGGAGAAGAGTTAAAAAGGGGAAAAAATGAGGAAAAAAAAAAAAAAGGAGAAAAAAAAAATAAAAAGGGAGAAAAAAAAAAAGGAGAAAAAAATAAGAAAGGGAGCAAAAAAATTAAAAAGGGAGCAAAAAAAAAAAAGGAGAAGGAGGAAAGGAAGGGCTGACATCAAAGGCAACTTCTCTGCTCAGCAGATGAGCAGATCCATCCTCACTTCATATTTTTTGCAGCTGAACTCGGGGCGGGGGGAGCGGGATTAACCCTTCTCCTGCCGGGCAGCCGCGGGGCCCCCGCCGGTGACAGGGACGGGCTGAGCCCCGGGCGCAGAGCGGGGCAGTGGCGAGGGGAACGGCCAGGCTTTTTGGCTTTTTTTTTTTTTTTTCTTCTTTTTTTTTTTTTTTTTTTTTCCTTTTTAAAGGTCCGGGATGACACGAATAGCCCGAATACTTTGCAGCGCGGCGGCATCATTTTTTAGCGCTGACAAGCCTGGTTGAGTCATTGAATGAGCGAGAAACGGGGAGAAAAGTTGCATTCGGGGGGGACTCGGCGGGGCGAAACGCGGACCCGCCGGCGAGGCGGACCACGCAGGAGAAGCAAACCCTAGGAAATCGCCAGGGCTGAGGTATTAAAAGGCGAACGCTGACATGTGGCAAGCAGCACATTCGCCTTTCCCTCCCCGTCCTTCGCCCCGAACAAAAAATAATATTTACGTTCCACCGGGGAGCGAGCCCCCAAACGACAAAAGGGTGTTCACTCACCTCATCATAAGCCGGCCGGAGGGGAGGGCTGCATTCTCCTCGGCGACGGCTGGAAATTCAAAAAGTCGGGGAATTAAGAGCTGCCGTCTCAGCCCGTGCAGTTCCTCCGTAATCTGGGTATAAAAAGAGAAGTCTTCATTACTGACCACAGGCACGGAGCCGCGCTGCTCACGCCCCCTCCGAGCCGCACCAGCCAGTAGCGCACAGAAGTTGGGCTACGGGAGAAGGAGACGAGCCGAGCGGAGGCTCTAATGATTTATCTGCACCTCTGGTAGGGGAAAAATAAAAAAAAAAAAGAGAAAAAAAAATAAAAAGGGTAAAAAAAAAAAAAAAGGCTCTGCTCTGAATATGACACGGGAGGAAAAGTGACTCCGTGGTTTCGGGAGGGTGACAGACGTGAGGATGTGCCAAGTCCCTAAGGACAAGAAAAAAAAAAACACACACACACACCTCTCGAATCAGCCCTTTAGCCAGAGCCTTAATTAAAAAAGCTGCTCCAAAATATCAGATAATGGATTGCATTTTCAGGCCCCTCTGGAAAACCAGCTCATATGGCAATGTTTCTCAACTCCTGCCAGAGCAGGGAAAGCTGCCAGTTTTAGGTTACAATATCAAAGGCACACATCCTCCGCACCAGCAGCCTGCTCCCAGTTACACCGGAGTAAATCCAGAGCCACCCCGCTGCCCTCCCGGCAGCTGGGGCCGATTTGTGGCCGTCCCGGGGCGAGCAGGATCAGGCCCTGCCCGCCTGCGAGTTTGGCCCCTGCGCGTGTGAAAAGTGAAGAACCAAAAAGCCAGTTCCTGAGGGTGAGAGGCCGAGGGGATTGTCTGCCTCGCTGTCCTCTGACGGGAGTGGGTTTTGTAAAGCCTGGAAGCCGGGCTGGGGTCGGCACCACTCTCCGTGGACCGCGTCCGCGTTGCGCCGATTATTTCCGCAGCGCCGCGAAGCGCAGAGAATCAGCTGTCATCTGAATCACCTCGGCCATCACGCGGAGTTTCAGCACAAACCCTCGCCTGGCCGGTGTCCAGGCAGCCCCCGGACGAGCCCGAGTTTATTTACAGCAACCTCCACGAGCAGCCTTTCAAAAGCCGGGCTGGCTCCTGCGGGCGGGAATAGCGGGGCTCCAGCAACTTTTGGGCATCGTTTGCGATAAAGCGCGCACGGTTTTGAGTTACTCGTATTTAACATCTTCCTCTCGCTCTGTTTTTATTCTTTCCCAGAAGCAAACAAGCATTTCTCATTGTTGTAGTGAAACCTTGGCCATGCCATCAGACACCTTTCCATCCATGCTGCCCACACGAGGTTTTCGCTCCCGTTACGCCCCACGTCCTGCAGAAACCTGCTCTAGGGTAACGCACACCGGTTTGGGCCAAAAGCTCTCCAAAGGCCTGCACAATTTCAGCGAAGGCCTGTTTTGATAAAAACCAGGAGGAAGGGGCTGAAAAAGGCTGCCTTTGCCCGGCTCGCCTCCAGCCTGCTGGCAGCTCCAAATATGATGGGGGCGATGGGGACGGGCTCGTGCCACCATCGTGCCACCAGCCCGGCTCCCCCAGTGCCCCCGGGCTTCGGCACCACCTTGGCTATTGCCTTCCAAGGTAAGCCTGTGCAAGGCTTTTTGCAGGTTTGGCTGATGTGATGCACCACTTTGGGGGGAAAAACCCTTAAAACAGCCCCTCTGTAGCCTCCATGCATCCATAGGATGCCATATTCCAGGAGGAAGAGCACCAGGACACCAGCCTTTAACATCTATCTGGCAAGTGTCACCACAAAACACTGCATGGATGAGGTTCCCAGCACATCACCACATCCAGCAGGAGGGATGAAGGCAGAAAAAAGCTCATTTTAGCACATGAGGTAAGTCCCGAGGAACTTCCCCAAAGCCAGCGGAGCTACTTGGGGCTGAAACCAGTCTAGCAGCGAGCTGGCTCCGGATCCGTGGCGGGGACTTTTTTAGGAGACTCATTCAGAGGCAAAACAATGAATTTTAAAATACATGCTGTATTCATAGATTTGTTTTGAATCCGCTAACATGAAACCACTTATATAATTGTCGCAGAGCAAACGTCTCATTATGCACCATAAAAGAAGAAGTTCGTGTCCCCCTCCTCGCTAGGCTCTGTGCTTTTTGCTCTGGCCAAAATGTTTCTCGTGTAACATAAATCAAAGCCAGGTGCATCTTTCTACATGAAATAATTCGCTAATAATCGTTGCTTAAAATACAGATAGGGCTGTATCAAAATAAAACCCAGCCCATCGTTTGCAGGACTTGGACTTCACTTCTTGCCCAGGAGCCGTGATTTCCCCCCCAGGTGGTGAGGACCCCAGCTTCTGTTATACAAAAGCAAATGATGTTTGCACGAATGATGGGGTGAAAAAAGGCTTTGGTCTGACCGTAGCGTGCACCATGGATGCCTGATGCTGGTCTGAATCCGCAGCCCACGCTCGCACAGATTTGGAGAGCACGGGCTGGCCGAGCAGTCCTGAGATGGCCCCGGGGCAGGTGCTGAGCACCAAAGCTCAGAGCGGAGCCAGAGGCTGATTCACGGCTGGGAACGGCGCAGGCAGCACCACTCATCTTTGCCATTTGCTCGTTCTTTATTTCAGGCTTCTCAAAACCACAAGCCGAGCGACTACGGGCTCGAAGTCAGAGAGCAGGGTAAGGCAGATTGTGCCTGCGCCAAGGACATGGGGAGTGGCACCCCGGGTCCTGCTGCGAGGATTTGGGGACATTTCTGGACAGTGGCTCCAGAGTGGGCAACACAGCCAGGTAGCAGCGAAGCCTTTGTGCAGGCTGATCAGTGGGATGAGCAGGTTGAATAGCCAACAGCTCTATTTATTTCAAGGCCAGCAGTGTCTGCAAGGGAGATTTTGAAGCCTTGGCACGCAGCAGTTACCGCCCCTTGTTAAAAGCTTGTGGGGACACATCCTTGGGGGACAGAAGGAGCCCACACCGTCCCCACCACAGCAGAGGGTGCAGGAGCCCAGCCAAGCCACGGGGAGCACCCATGGGGTCCTGGCACCAGGTGTCACCACTGCTGGGGAAGGGACGGAGCCTTTCCAAAGCCCCTTTCCCTCCTGGGTGCTCCTCACCATGGTCCCCCTCCATCCACGCCTCATATTTGCACCCTTACACGGAGAGAGGACAACCACCTCGGTCAGACGAAGGGACAGAGCCATGGAAAAGCAGCGGCCCCACAAATCTGGCTGCTGAGCAGGAGAGCAGGGCCAGGAAGGCTGCTTTCATCTGCAGGGGGGCAGAGGGGGCGGCAAAAGCTGCGGCTGCTCCTCCTGTCACTGCTCCGCATGTCACTGCTCCGCGCTGATCACCGCCCCTTGCGCCCCGCCGTGCCCGAGCATGGATTGATTCCTCAGAAACTCTTTTTCTTGCTCTCATCTCATCTTCCTCCTGTAAAGGTTTTGCTGACCAGCTTGAAGGGAAGCCGACATACCCCAAACCGCGGGCTGCTGGGGCATGGCCATGCCCCGATCCCACTCCTGCAGGGGGCTTCTTCCACCCACCCTGCAAGGGACTTGGGGTGGCACCAGGACGTGTGGCTGCACCCGCTGCTCGTCCCACATCTGCACACTCACACGGGGCAAAGGCTCATGAAAAAAAACATCTAAGGTTATCGGTGATGCTCCTGGCTGCGCTCGTGCCCCACTCCAAAGGCCCCCAAAACCATCGCTGCCGTGGGTGAAAGCAGTGGCGTATGGGAACCGGGCACCCGCGGGCTGTGCGTGGGGAAACTGAGGCACGGGGCAGCGCTGCGAGTGGCTTTTCTAGCTAGATTTTTGAGGAAAAAAATAAAAAATAATAAAAAAACGATGATTACAGCAAGCATTTTTGATGGCAAATGGCAGGAGCGCGGGGCAGCGCCGCGCAGAGCCCTGATGCCAAGCCGGTGGCAGCATCCCTCCCCGGCCCTTCGCAGACATTCAAGCTGGGAATCCTGCTAATGAAAGGAAAACAGAGAGACGCTGCGGAGCGGAGGCCCAGGGTGTGGTAACTCTAGAAGGCAGCGAGGAGGCATGAATGAAACCTTTCACTGGGGGCCAGGGAAGCCGGTGGCACACGGGCCGGAGGAATGCGAGCGCCCGGCGCACCGAGGCGCGCGCCGCGGGACGGGGAGAGGCGGCCGGCGTTAATCAGCGGGATTAATTTGGGGCCGGGGCCACGGCGAGGAGCGGGACGCTGCGGCTCAGCAGCTCGGGGAGGGGAGCGGGAGGCCTTGCTTCCCAAAGGCTGACAAGCTGTCCTTATTTTTTCCTGTAATTATGTCTCTGAGGGATCCCGAACGTTTACATTTTTGTGCGAGCTGTATGGTTTATTCACCGGCCCGCTTCGCGAAGGGCTCCGCTAATAAATGGGCGTATTGAGGCTCGGCGCTTCTATACATTACGCTCCGTCCCCGCTCAGACAACCAGCCCATTTTACCCGGGCTATATCGTGAACAAATGATCCTCCTCCCGGCCCGAGCGTGCCCGCCGTGAATGGCCGCAGTGTGCGGGGCCGCTGCCTCCTGCCTCGCCCAGCACTTGCAGGGGGAAAAAATCCCCCCGAAAGCAAAAGCAAAGGGGTACGAGGATCCCTCCACGCTCTCTGCCCTGGATTATTTCACCCCCCTCCAGCCCCTCTTCCCACTTCAAAAATAAATACATCTGTAGAAAGTGGAGGAAATTATTCCTTAATGCTCCTGCCCAGAAAGCCTCCGGCCTCGCTCCCCTCCGTCCTCCCCCTGCGGCCAGAACAAACCCTTTTCTCCTGCCTCTCGCTGGGGGATGTTCCTACAGGGAAATGTTTACCCTCCCACACGCTCAGCTGGCTCGAGATTCTTTATCTGGAACCTCTCGGGAAGCCTCTTCCCAGCCTGAGCAGGGGGAAAGCCCGAGCGAGCTTGGGAATGGCCATAAATTGCCCTTACAGGATCCATGGCACACAGGAGACGAGTTCGAGTCTCCGTGCTCTCTGCTGTGCCATGCACCCATCTCCAAAAAACACCTCGTGCACAGGGGGTTTTGGGGAGCAGGGCTCATCCCTGTGATGTGCCATCCCCTGGTCCACTTTTATTCCTTTTTCTTAGAGCCAACACCTTCTCCTCAACTCCTTTTCCTCCTTGCTCCGTGCATCCTCACCCCGGGCACGGGGACGCACCCAGCACCAGCAGCACGAGGTGCAAAGCCCCAAACCAGAGCCAAGAGCTTCCCGTGCCCCTCATCCCTCAAGAGGGATAAACCCTCAGGGGGATAAACCCTCGGAGGGGGGGGGATGAAAGCACTTCTTGCAGACAGGATCATCCCGGCAGCGCAGCTCGCAGCGCAGCCCCGCGCTCCGACCACAAATAGTACCCCTCTGTGCCTCCGGCTCGCCGCGCCACGGACACATAGATGGCATTATATTTAGCTGGCCCCAGATCTCGGGCATAATATTTTTTTTAGCAGCGGACTAAATATTTTTAACATATGCAAACACGCATGGCTGAGGCAGCTACAGAGCCGGGACGCTGAGGGCAGAACAATGTCACCTTTCTACTGCCCGTCCCCGAGCCGACGGCTGGGCAGCTTAAAGGATGGGGGGCAAAGGAAAAGGTGGGAGCGTTTGGGGGTGAATTTTGCAATGGCACTGCAGGAGAAGGGGCCAAATTCCTCGGAGGTGGAGGAGCGGGGATGCACAGAGCTGCAGTTTGTCTCTCGGGCACGGGTGCCCGTGCAAACATACCTGCGTGCGCGCCAGGCTTGGCCGAGAGGAAACGTTCCCGGCTCTAAGCAAACAGAAAGGTGCCGGGTCAAACAAGTGGAGCAGAAAGTTCTGCTGTAGGTAAATAGGTCACTGTCAGCTCTCAGCACGGCCGGGGACGTGCCAGATGTCCCGGGCATGTACCCGAGCACTCCTACCCTCCTTGCAATGGGGAAACCGAGGCACGAGTCACCCCCAGGAGGTGTGTGCGTTTGGCTGCGAGGATGCTGTGTTGGTACCTACCCCAGCACGATGCCCCAGCAGCTCCTGGCCACCCCTAAAAGCGCTGTGCTCCCCACAGCCACCCCTGGGAGCTCAGGGAGACCCCAGGGAGGTGGCTGGTGGTGAAGTGGTTGCAGAAGCAGAGCGAGAACTCCCCACCGAGCTGTTACGTTGCACCACGAGCAGCAACTTCGGGCTGCACCATCCCTGCTTCACCAGCTCAGCCCAGCACAAATCCCCCGTTTCCATTCCTTAACTCTTCTTTTTTTAATTTAATTTTATTTTTCACCATTGCTATGGCAGGATACCCCTGTGCTGAAGCAGAGCAGGAGCAGGGAAACTGAGGCGGGGAGCGGAACCGGCGGCTGGTGGCTGCTGTCCTGCCACCATGCCATCCCCATGCCATCATCTGCATTTCTGGCTCCTTATCTCAGCATCCCAGACATTCCTCCTTGCTGAGAAATGTGGGTGTGAGGTGCTCAGCTCGGCTGCACAGCATCGTTTTCTGGGGCCCAGATGTGGGCAGGATGCACGCCTGTTCCCGGCACCCCGCATCCTCCTCTCCCCTTGCCAACAGGCACGTTTGCTGCGCTAAAAAGTACCAAATTGTCAAAAAGTAGAGCCAGGATGTTCCCCATCGAAATGCAAGAGCCAGGCTAAACAGGAGAGCCTGTGCATATTATTCCTGTCGTTCCTTCCACATCCCCAGACATTTGGCACAGCCTGCAGTGACCGAAGGCACCCACCCAGGGCAGTTCTGGGACCAGAATAGCAGTTTTTCAGCCCAGAACGGTGCTGGGAGCAAAGGGGGAACCCCAGGGCCTGCCCAGCTCGATGTGCTGAGCTGGGGGGATGGCCAACATGCAGCACAAGCCCCCAGCAGGGGACAGGGTTTGGCTGCTGGGTGACACCAGCTTTCTGCAGCTGGGAGCCGCACAGCCGACGTGAGGATTTTGCTACTTGGCTGTGCTGGCACGGCTGCGACGTGCGGACTGGGCTCAGAACTCGTAGGAACGTCTGCTTTAAAGCTTCCTTTTTAAGTCTAATAAAAACAACCAAAGCTCGCCTTGCCTTTTCTCCCGCTGAGCCAGAAAACTACATCCTTGTGCCCAGCGGGAGAAAACCCAGCAAAACCTGGCAGCGGACAGGAGTGAAACGTCCCCGCGCGGCAGCGGTGGCACCAGTTGCGCCGAAGGGGACCGCTGCGGGGTGGCACCAGGCTGGCACGTGTCCCGCTGCCCTGCCTCGCCCGCCGCCAGCTCTGCTGCTCTGCACGGCGGTCAGACTTTTATTTGGCTTGGAAATACGTGCCATGCCTGCTAGAAGCACGATGTTCCCTCGCAATTGCAAGCTGGGGGGAGGCCAGTGCCAGCACGGTGCCGGGGGAGCGGCGGTGGCGGCAGGGCGCAGGGCGCATCCTCCCCTCCCCTGCACAAACACGGGCTGGATCCAGGCCTCGGCACCTCGCAGGTGTGAGACTCAAAGGCTCGATTTTCTGGCTGTTTAGATGCTGAACGATTGTGGTTGTGCCAAGATAGGCACAACCTGGAGGTGGCTGCGCTTTGCTCAAGGCTTTCCTGTACCCGCCGAGGAGAGCGGGGGATGCGCAGCACCCGGCCAGCCCCACGCTCCCTGCTCCTGGGCCATGGCTTCATGCATCACAGGGGGCTGCCGGGGTGCAGCATCCCATAGGATATGGGATTTTCTCCTCCAGCATCACCGCTGCTGGCAGAACCCTGGCAAAGAGCAGGTGAGCAGTGCAGAAAGCAGCAGTTGGGTCGAAGCTGCGTGGTTTGCATCCACAGGAGGAGGATTCACGCTTCCCGTGGCTTTAGCATTGCCTCGTGGCCATGGCACTTCTGGTGCACACCTCTGCTTTGGGGTGTCCTCAAGGAATAAGAGCTGGAAGGGATCCACGGGTACCACCACGCCCCAGCCGTGGCCACCTTTCCCCTGCCACCCCGACTCCTGCCACCACGGGGCCACCTGCCGAGAGGTGTCACCACGTCGGCTTCTCCCATTTCTTGCTCTTTCACAGACCAGCCTCAATACTGGGACAGGACTGAGAAATTTTCATTTTCCATTTGCAACCGAGTTGCTGTTGGGTTTTCCAGTTTCAAAGCCTTGAAGTGAAACTGGTGGGTGCCACGTGCAAGGGCAAGGGGAATCGCTGAGCCTGCCCACCTGCCCAGATGGAATTTAATCCTTTTTTTTTTCCATTTTTTTTCCATTTCAAATTCAATTCCTCCTAACCTCACTTGGGCTTTCCTCCCACCTTCCCATTCTCCATCCCAGCTCCCTTTCGCAGACCCTCTTCAACGTGTTATCGTAGACGGAGCAGTTCTGCCCGGATTTTGCACAAGCGTGTGAATAAAAAGAAGTTTTTCCCAGAGTTTCAAGCACCACGAGCATCAAGGACATCACACCCACAGGAGGAGGACACCCCGCGGGTGCTCCCCCTTTCCAGGCAGCTCCCCTGCACGGGAGCTGAGAGGACACCTCGCAATCGCTGCCTAACGCCGGGGAATTGTTTAATTGTTTTCCCTCCAAATTACGAGAGAGGAAATGCAATATTTTTTTAGGACTTGCCTTTGCATAATGAGGCATGGCGCGGGGAGAACAATTCGGTATTTATGCTCAGCACAAACAGGATCACTCCAAAACTTTGCAGCCCCAACCTGAGCCTGGCCACATGTCAGGCATCGACCTGTCCCCAGCTGTCACCCTCGGGGCTGGCACATGCTCCCGAGGCTGCCCATTCCCCTTGGGGACAGAAGGGTGACAGCTCCGTGCTGTGTCCCACCCCGAGATCCTTCCTAAGGCTTGGAAGTGCAGGATGCAGAAATATTTATTTATATTTAATGCAGCATGGGGTGGGGAAAGAAAGAAGATATCCTCAGGGAGGAGGAAAACGCTCTCTCACCTTCGTGGTGGGAAACTGGAGAGGCAGGGGCATGGCAGGAGAACATCAGCTTTGCCCAGAAACGCCAGATTTCTGCCAGCACAGAGACCAAACCCTAGCAGGAATGCCAGGAGATTCATCCACAACATGACACTGGCTCCTGAACCATCGGTTCAGGGCTCCTGAGAGGTTTCAAAACCAAGGCGAGCAAACCTAAGGCACACCAAGGCAAGGCTGCTGCAGCCCCACCAAAGCCACGTGGGCAGCTGAAGGTGGAGACCAGACCCACGTGCCCCCACACAAAACCAGACCCTAATTTTGGACCTTTCTCCCCAAAACCTGCCCGCGGAGGTGAGACCTTCCCGACACGCGTTTCTGAGGAGCAGCAGCCAAGGCCAGCTCCGCAGCTGCACCCGCTGTGACGTTCTCCCTCCTCCAGGGAAGCCAGGGCATGGAGTGTTATTTACTTTCGGATAAACACTGACACATCTCCTGGAGCAGAAGGCAGCTTTCAAAATACACAGCAAAAAGGGGGGAAAACGAGAACCCAGCTCCCCAACCTAAACTTGTAGGGGGAAAATTTGCTCTATGGAGTGGGCTGGAGGCCGTGCCCCTGATCTCATTCCTTCCTCCCTCAAATCCTGCTTCTTCTCGTCTCCATCTTCTGCTGTTTATTCCCTCCTGCTCCCCTGCAGCCTTTTCTGAGCAGCTGCCCTTTGCTAGTAAACAGCGCGCTGCCCCGGGGCCAGCTTTCCCAGCGCTAAAAGCCCACTTATTTCTGTTTGTCTTGACAAAACAGTAGCAGATTTGTGCTATAAATCCCCATTAATGGAACAATCTATGTTGGCTCGTTCCCATTAGCACTTTCCAAAAGAGAAAACCCCTGTGTGCGTGCACATGCGTGTGAGCGTGCACACATCTCCCTCTCGCAGCCAGCAGCCAGGGCTTTAAACTCAAGATCCCCCCACTAAATGCCAAAATCTGTAAGCGGAATCTAAATATTTCAAATCCCCGCAAATTTAAACATGCCTATGCCTCGTTGCATCATTTTCTAGAAGGCTTCTTTCAAACAAAATCCCGATGCTTAATCCGTGCACACGCTGATCACGGAAACGGGGAGCACAGGAGCATCTGTCCAAAACACTCGGATACCCCGTAGGTGTTGCACAGGCACAAATCAGCTTGTAGCATCGAGGTGAAGGAAGATGAACCCACAATGTGTGTAGGTTCTCGGTGCATTGCCAGATATCCAAAATATCCACTGAAAACCAGTGAAATCTGCTGAAATGAATGAAGTGAGCTGGGTGAGCCCAGTGCCCTGATGCTCAGCCCCAGCCTTGCTCCACGCAGCACAACCCCACA
The DNA here is from genome assembly GCF_964211825.1 of Aythya ferina. Taxonomy (NCBI): domain Eukaryota; kingdom Metazoa; phylum Chordata; class Aves; order Anseriformes; family Anatidae; genus Aythya; species Aythya ferina. Next base: position 1,897,053 of record NC_140308.1, read on the forward strand.
GCCTGGTCTTCTCCAGGGCATCCTCCTTTTCCAGCAGGAGGAGTGAGTTTTGGGGAGCAGCCCCTGCATTTGACAGCAGACTGGCTTCAATATGATCTGATCTGTGGATCCCCGGCACGACGCAGCGGGCACCGAGTGCACCTCAGCTCGATCCCACCAGTCCCAGCCTTAGGAGATCCGTGAGCATTTGGGAAAGGGGAAGCCCATAAAGGGGTTTGGTTGAGGGAGAGAGCAGAGCAGGGGGGATTCCTTCGCTGCAGCCCCCTGGTTTTCGAGCTGCCACTGCAGAGCAGATCTTCCAGCAGCCTCCCAGGGGATGCCGCAGCAGCATCCATCGCTTGGGTACCAAGCAGCTCACCCGCAGCCTGCCATGTCCCGCTCTCACTGACTTGGCTTTTTTGAGCTTAAACCTCTTGATGTGGATAGGAAAAAAAAAAAAAAAGCACATGAAAAACCTGGTGGTGAAGGGCTCTGGGTGAGCACGGAAGGGTGTGGAAGCAGGAAAAGTGGCACCAGCATCCCAGTGTCCGTGCCAGGATGGGACCAGCAGAGCCTCCTGCCTCCATCCCCTCCTCTCCTCCCTCCTGCTCTGCCTTCGGCTGTGCAGGGGCTGCCTGATGGGACCCACTCGGGTGGGATTATCCTGATGGGATTCTGCTTTGGGGACTCATCCTGACGGGGTCCATCCTGATGGGGTTCATCCTGATGGGGACGCATCCTGATGGGGTTATCCTTGCGGGGTGCATCCTGGCGGGATTTATCCTGCTGTATGTTCGCATGTGGCAAACAGGTGGCGATGTTGTACTCCAGGATTTCAGCTTCCAGCCCCAAAAGCCGGGCTGCCGGCACAAAGCCGCTCTCGGAGCCTCCCCGGCCGTGTCCCCTTGGCCCTGGGGAAGGTGCCCCCTGCCTGGGCTGCTGCCACAGGAGCTGCGCCTGGGAAGCACGGACCTAAAACATCACAAAGTTTGGAGCAGAGAGAAAAATCCCCGCAGCAGAGCAGGGATGTGCCCTGTGCAACGACTTCTGTGCGCGGCAGCCAGCACCGTGCCGGAGCACGGGGCTGCAGGGACTTTTGTGCACCAAAGGCATGGGCACGGTAGAGCAAAAAAAATCGAGTTCTGCTTTTTTTTTGCACCCAGAGCCACCTGCACAGCCAGTGACAGCTACAGCCCTGCCAGCAACAGAGCCAATGTCCTTGTGTCCTGATGTCCCCTGTGCCAGAGTTTGCCCCTGACACTCCTCATCCTGCAGAAGAAAAGGAGGTGGAAGCTCGTGGAGAAACTCTGAGCCTTGCCTTCATCGCGCCTCCAGGAGATGCCCCTGGTGTAGGATGTGCTGGGCAGGTCGGGGAGCAATGCCAGGTCCCTGCAGATCAGTGGCATTTCTTCAGCAAAGCCCTTTTGGCCACGGAGTCCTCATCCTGGTGGCAGATGATGGAGAGCAATGGGAGAAGGGGCTCCAGGTGGCACCGGGCTGAAGGGCTCCATCCTGTCCCCAAGCACCAACCGTGCAGAAAGAGGCGAGTGTGCCGGGGAGGTGACAGCCCAAAATTCGGGGCGAGCCTCAGCAGGGGAGGCTGAGGCTGCAGCAGGAGGGCTGGGAGCACGAGGCAGCATCCAGAGGCACAGCAAGGACCAGCAGGATGAAAACGGATGGTGACGTGCAGGGTAAGAAAAGGATTCCCAGGGTGAGGTGAGACGGGCTCTGTGCTGTGGGATGTGCTTAAAAGCAGATTTAAAAAAAATAAATAAAATAAATCTTTTCCTGGAGGAATTCTCTTCTGCTTTTCCGTGTGTTTTTAGTGCCTCTCGTGCAAGGATCTCCGCGTTTTGCTGGCTGACCCCCAGCACACATCCCCAAGGGGCCATCTTGCAGAGAGGACACGAGTTATCTGAGGTCACAGCCAAACCAGGACACCTTGCAGGTCCCCTCCACCACCCCCAGATCCCATCCTCGTCCTACCACAGCGGCTGGTACCTCGGGAAAATCAAAGACACAGCCTGTGGGATGGCAAACGCCGACACTTTTCCTTGCAGAATCCAAGGCAAGCAGGTGGAAACGCTGCAGGTGGCAGCCTGGCCACCCTCCCTGTGCTGTCACATGGGGCAGAGCTACAAGCTCTGGCTGCTGCAGCAGGAAAAGTCCCCCAAAGCCTCTAAATTATGGAGCACACCTTGCCAGGAGAGCGGGGAATGCCCGGGTGGGTGAGCTGGGACAGACGGACATCTGCCACGGACACAGGCTGCCGATGTGGTTACTTGCACAGAGCTGAGAGCAGCAACAAATCCACCCGCAGGTGGAAGCGCCTCTGCTCGCACGATGCCTTCCAGCCCCTCCAAAATCCTTGGCAATCCTGGGAAAGCCTCCTCGGACACCACGCATGCAATAAAACCACTTTTTTTTTTTTTTATTTCTTCCCAGAAGTTTGCAGAACAAAGGCTAGCTTTGCTCTTGCTTGATATTCCCTCGAGCGCTGGCAGTGGGACGGGCATGCCCGAGAGCCAGACGGGGCTCCTGGGACCGCTCACCCAGCGCCTGCAGCAGGAAAGCTGCAGCTGAAACCCTCCCTGCGCCACCCAGACCTCGAGTTTCTGCACAAAACCCAGCACCGAGCACCGCCGGGATGAGGCCCTCCTTGCTCCTAGGCAATAATTCAGCAGCTGAATTATTTTCTAGCTGGCACGTGCTCAAGGTTCGAGGACCTGACCTGCAGTGGGGTGGCACAAGCTGGCTGGGGGTTGCAGCAGCGGTCCAAAACTCAGACAGGAACAGCTCAGGGCACTTGAACTGCCTGGTAACTAAGCTATTTTAAAAAAAAAAAAGCCCTAAGAACAGAAACACGTAAATCCCAGTTTCTTGCCCGTGTTATCTAGCAGCCAGAGCAATGCGCGTTATTCGAAACCGTCATAAATATTAGGGGATGTCTAATCTCCAAGGGCCAGCAGATTTGATGTGTGGATGCTGTCATCTAGGAACGAGCAGGGAGCAGCAGCCATGCACTACTGACTCACACGGCAGAGATGCTGGGAATCAGCTGCAGTTCCCCTGTTTTCATAATCTCACACATTTTATTTGCTTAAGGTTGTTGGTAACTGTTGCTTAGTAGTGGGCCACTGGCCCTTTAACACCTTTCTCCTCCAAGGACAGGCAGCCAAAGTGGCCGGTGGACAATTTGAGGGTGTTTAAGGGCCTTGTTTTGGGGGCAGCTCCTGCTAAGGGACTTTTGGGTCCCTGGGTGCCTCGGTCCCGAGCGCAACGCAGAGAAACCGCAGCGAAAATCACAGCAGCGGAACCGTTCCTGGCACGCCTGCTGGCTGCAGCACAACGCGAGACCCTGCCTTAAACAAGACAAAATTTGGGGTGTATTCAGCAAATATCCCCCCGAGAGCACAGGGCAGCCCAGGGGGGCCGTGCACGAGCAGGTCCCAGCACCCAGGAGACCTCCCCAGGGGTCACCGGGGACTGTCTGCACCCAGGGTCCTTCCATGGGACGCCGGCTCGCACCCATCAGGGCAGCACGAGGGAGAGCAGGAGGAAACCCTCCCTCATTTTTCTTGTATTTAATTAAAGCCACGATTGCAGCAGAAAATCTCAGCCTGCACAACGTCCCCAGGTGCCGAGCTGGGCGCGAAGATGCTGTCCTGCAGCGTGGGGCCGGAGCTGCGTTTCCCACGTGCAAGGGCAAATCCTGGTCGATTTTGGAGTGACCCTCATTAAGATTTTTTCCAGATAGAACTGGATCCAAGGAAGCACGGCGCTTCGGATAGAAGATTAAAAAGTAATCGTGTCGCCGATCTCGCCGGAGGTCCCCGGGCCCCAAAGATTGGGTTCTGACATTATAATGCTGCGATAGCGGGGATAAACTCGAGGGATGTTATTTAAGGCGGCGTTATTAGAAACGCGGCGCATCGCAGGAATTCACAGCAGCCCAGAAGCTGGGCGTCTGTCTTCCCCGACAGCTCTCAGTGTCACAAGCCGGGATGTCTCTGCAACGCTAAAAATTAAAACCATTTTGAGGCAGAAAACGCCAAATCTGGGGACCAACCTGGAGACCGGCGGAGAATCCGTCCGTGCGCTACGCTCGCGGCAGCGGCCGGGTCGTGCGCTCGTCGCCGGCGTTACCCCAGCACGTCGCACGAGCTCATCATCGCCTCGAAGGGGTTAATCACATCTGGCGAGGAGCGAAAGCTCTTCTGCATATTTTTCTTTCGTTTACCATAAACACAAATGCATGCTTTCACGGTGCGCCTTTTTGTAAATTAAACAACATCGCCGAGTCATCAGCTCCAGCGTGGAGTTGCCTGCGTAAGAACTGCTGGATGTAGCCTTAGGGCAACGGGGTAACTGAACCTCCTCTCTGCCCTAGGTTTCGGATTTATTCCACGAAAGCTGTTTTTACAGAAAAGGTAGGACCTGAGCCCGCGAGCCGCCGATGCTAACGTGCGCACGCTTTGAGAAAAAAAAAAGGATGAGAAAAGTTTCGCACAATTTCTCCGCCAAGCCCCGAAGCAGGAGGACAACATTAGTTAATGTTACTAAAACCGCCGACGTATTTTCAAAGAGGGGCTGCAGATCCCCAAAGGCAGCTGGGTTTCGGTGCTCCTTGTGGGATTTGGTGTCCCCAGGGGGCAGGATCTGCCCCTGCTCTGCCAGCTCTGCTGCCCGGCGCAGGGCTTGGGGCATCTCCGGCCCCACGGGGACATCTCCAGCCCTGAGATCCCAGCACAGGAGGAAACTTTCTGGCTGCAGAAGCAGAGCGAGCGTGCAACGCTGCCGCTTCCAACCACTGCTGCCACCAAAAAAGCCCAAATCGTCCCCTTCACCCCACCCCCGGCATCTCCCCAATCCAGCGGCGACACAGAGAAACCAAAGGGATTTTCCAAGAGCGTTCCCTCACCTTTCCCTCGGAGTCGGGAGCTGCCCTTTGCCGTTTTTCTAGGCTCTCTCTGCACTATCTCCAGTCTTCCCGCAGCTCCCCTGGAGCTGGAAATATCATCAGGCTCCGGCGAGGCGCAGAGCCGGAGCGAAGGAGCGCGACATCCAGGGGAGCGCAGCACAGCCCCGACCGCTGCCGTCGCCTCGCTGCGAGCCCCCGTCCACCTGCGCGGCCGTTCGTGCAGCCCAGGGCTACGACACGGCGTGGAGCAGGCATGAATCCCTTCGCTGGTGTCTGCTGATGACTTCACTTCATTAGCATGCTCCTGATAGTTCTCTCTGACTGTCTTTTACTGACTTTAAGGCTCTGCTAATCAAAATACTCTAGCGCTTAACTATTTCCTGGCTCCGGGGTTTCGAAAGACGAAGCCCCGCGGGGTAAGGAAAAGCCAAGGGGGGGGAGGAAAAACTCGAACTGCTTCGTGCCCCAACCTCAGCCCCGCTCCCAGAGCGGTGTGCGCCGGGGAGGTTTGCAGCTAAAGGGCTGCGCCGTGCGCCCTGCGCGCACCCGCAGCGCTCCTCTGCTGCGCGGGACCTTTTAGCACAGGCGGATGCGGCGAGGAAAGAGCCCTTCCACTTTCGGGGACGAGATTTCCCCCCCTGGAGCCGGGATGGTTTTATTTAAAGGCAGCTCGGGCAGAGGGTGCACGGGGTGCACGAAGCCGTCGCGGTGTGTGTCCCCGTGGGACGGGGTGGCGGCACCCAGGCAGGTCCCACGCGGTGCCACCCTCCGGCAGTGCCACCGCTGCGTGCTGGCGTGCAGGGGGAGCAGAGCAAAGCTCACTTGGTGAGAAAAGCTGGGTGAGAGGAGAAATGAGCAGGGCGCAGACACACCAAGCAGCTCTGGCACGTGGGGCAGTGCCGAGGCCGGTGCCCGGGACTCCAAGGTGCCAGCCCAATGGTTTCACACCGTGGTTTGTTGCTGGTTTGGAGTCCATGTCAGGTTTTACTTGAACTAAGAAAAACAGGAGTGGATTTTGCAACAGCAGGATAGAAAAAAAAAAAAAAAAAAAAGAAAAGAGAGACTGGATAAGGCTGTGTGCAGCCTGCCCTGGGTGCCTGCTGGGTACCTGGCTGCACGGACTGGTTGTGCACCCCATGATGACGGACAACGGAGTTTCCATGTGCGTGCACACCGGTGCCCAGCAGCGTTTGCGCACACACATCTGTGCCCATGCTCCCTCTGTGCATGCAAGCACCCGTGCCCCTGCACACGTGGATGCTTCAGCCGTGTGTGCACGCACACCCGTGCTGCTGCGTGGCCGTGCACACGTGTGTGCGCGCACACGGGGCGGGAACGCCGGGTTTAACCACTTCGGTGCTTGCCCCGAGCACCTTGCCCATCCCCAGCTCTGCTCCCCAGAAAAAAGGGAATAAAACCCCCCACGCCTGCGCTCTCACCCAATTAACGCCCCTTTGGTTATAACGAGCAAACCGGCCCCAAAAAGCTTTTAATAAAAGGGCTGACGTGCGGCCGGGTAACCCAGCGCGGAGCCGCCGGCGCAGGAGCAGCTGTGGGGTCCGGCGGGCTGGGGCCTGATTCATACCCAGCAAAATGAGGTCAGGAGCGGATGAGTCTCTGAACGTTCATTTCTTCACACAGGAGGTGACCCACATTTTTTACCACTGATTCACGGCTCAGCTGCAGACACGGCTATCTTTAGCCCCGGAGAGAGACACGGAGAGGCCGCACACCACTGCCAGCCCCAGGCCCCTCCGCAGAAGCCTTCTGGGGGCGATTATTTTTATGGTTATATACCTTCCCCTGCTTCCTACAGCTTCTCTTGGAGGAGAGCGAGACCAGCTCCAAGCACGGGTTTTCTGCTCCAGCTACAAGGAGAAATCCTGCCCCGGCTCCAGGGAGAAGGGCGCATCCCCGTGTGCCTCAAGACAGGGAGCACCCAGCGGGTGCCCACCCCACGCAGCCTTTTTTTGGGACCCGCTGGACCCGGGTCCAGCCACAGAGGGTCAGGAAATGGAGAGAGGGGGGTTCCAGCACCCCCTTGCTGCTGGTGCCACGTGGGTCAACGGGACCAAGGAGCTGCCAGCACCCACCTTGCAATTGTCCCCGAGATGAGGACCAGCAGCTGTCTGGTCAAACGCCCCGGTCACCCCCCCAGAAGACGGGGGCTCTGTTTATGCTGATAAGGGCAGAGGATGCTAAACAAATCTGCTTGCTGCTCCAGCTGGTCCCAGCCAAGCTCCCAGGCACTTTCCCGTGCAAGGGAAGGAGCCCTTGCGGTTGTGGCCGCATCCAGCACCCAGAGCGCAGTTGCACAAACGATAACATTTTAGCAATGTTTATCCTTCTCCTCCAGGGCGGGATATTTTTTTTTATCTGTTTTCAGAGCCCTAGAGCACATGTTTACTTTTTTTTTTGCGATGAGCAAAGTCTCCAGCGCTGGCGTGGGGGAGCCTCCAGCATGGGTGTGAGGGTAAGCCCGTGCTTAAAGGGCTGCGACTAAAAATGGCTTGGCTTTTTTTTTTTTCTTTTCTTTTTCTTTTTTTTTTTTTTTAAGCCAGGCCACAACACAGCAAACACCAGGACAGCAATGCACACGGAGCCTTGCTCCCTGCACCCCCCAACCTCCCTGGGCAGAGGCTGCCAGAGAGAAGCGAGCTTTAGGGCTGCCCCTAGATGGCCCAATCCTGACCACTGCAGACACGTCCTTGGCATAATCTTGGCTTCTCTTGCTGCTTTTGGTGGCCTCCCTTTGAAGGCAAGTGGCTCCCAACAATTCTTTTATGGATGTCAGGAGGCAGCAGCTTCAAAACCATAACCCCCAAGCGAAGGTGCTCCAACCAGAGGGAGCCCAGGCACGCATCCTGCTTGCACCTGTGGGGTAACCACAAGAAATCCAGCTCTTGCTCTGCTCAAGAGCTAGCGTGGATTAGCAGGGGGGGGATTTTAGGCTTTTCCTGACTTGTTTTGTGTGTGGAAACAAGCTCCATAACCCCTAACCCTGCCAGGTGGGGATGGTTGGTGCTCCCTGTCTGTCCCACGCTCCCTCTGCCCCTTCCCTCCCGTCTATATGGAGCATGACTCAACTGTTTCACAATGAGCATGAGTTGGGGAAAACCGGGAAAAAAACACATCCCCAAACCAGCAGCATGTGCTCTCTTAAATAATAAACATATAAAAATGTTAATTAAATCATGCTTTTCAACGGAGAGCGGTGGGAAAATGCTTTCACACGCTGCCGAAAGCAACGCAGCCTGCTTCTCCGTGCCTCCTCGCAGCCAAACGGATGCAAAGACCAAGCTGGATGCGGGGAGCACACTGTGCAGGGCTGTAAATTGAGGAAGGACACACTTCTCTTCTTCAGGAAAGCATCTTCTGCTCCGAGGGAGGATGCCAAATGACTTCACGTGCCATGAACGTCGCTCTGAACGAGGCTGTGGTAAACAGAGATATGAGGCCCAGATGTTCGATACTGGCCTCTGAGTCCGGGCGTCCACAGCCTCACGGTTGTGCTCACGAAGCTCGGGGAAGCTGCAGGCTCTGGGGCCTCTCTCCTGGGAGCATCAGCCCTCCAAAGGGGGCACGAGTGCAACCCCAGCCTTGCAATTTGCAAGCGCGACCGCGCTGCTTGAAGCACCAAGTGGCTTTCTGCTTCCCTCTGCTCCTCCCCTTGCTTGGACCCCTCTCTGCTTCCCCAGAGCACGCCCCATCTCCCCCAGAGCTCTGTAACGATGCCACCAGCAGCAATTAAAGAGGGATTTCTGTGACAGGAACATTTCCGGAATGAATCCCAGCGGCAGCACAGCTCCCTAGGAGGGCTCTGAGCACAGCTGCAGGAGATTGCCACTCGGAGGGACTTTATTGCCTGGTCACTCCCGGGGCTCTCCCTCTTACAGCATTGCTCACGCTGCTGCAAGCTTCTTGGGAGGGTGTCAGTGTGAGACGTGCCAAACTGTCCTGCTTGGTGCCATGCAGGCACAGGACCAAAACCCTGCACCTCCAGAACAACCCGCAAGCATCAGCCGTGCTCCTCCTGGACACCACAAAGGGTGAAAACCAAGCGTGGATGCTCGGTGCCCACCAAACTTTCCCACCCTGCGTAATCTTGACCAGGGAGGGGACAGGGAGGTGGGTGACAAGTGGCTCGGGGCCCCAGGGCACTGCCTGTTCCTTGCTGGCTCCCCCAGCAGCTCTGCTGACACTGCAGTGCTGCGGGTGGCCGGGTGCCAGGGACACCCAGGGAGCGCACGGCCGCGGCTCGGCTATCAGTGGGGAGCTCCTCGCCAGCTGCTGCCTGGCACAGCGTCTGCTCCGCTGCTGCTATTTAAAGCCTCAAGCACTCAGGGAAAAGAAAAAAAAAAGAAAAGAGAGGGAAATCACAAGGGAGACAGAGGTAAGCAGCAGTGAGAGCGGTGCGCATGCCGGGGCAATGTGTGCCGGCGTTTTCCATGGGATGCTCCCAGCTGGTTCCCTGGGACTCTCTTAATGCCTCCAGGTCCCTTTGCAGTCCTGAAGCTGGGAGCTTGAGCTCCCAGGGGGCTTCTACAAGTGTGACCATTCACCTTCCTGTGCTCTGCAGCCTTTGGAACCTGCTCGTAAAGCTGCCGGTAGGACAATAGCTGAGCACGAGCCCGTGGATGGGCTCCAGCCTGCGCCAACGGTGATGAAAAGCCGGAGGAGAAAGGATGGGGTAGCTTCCTAGAAACCCAACAGCCACTGTGCACATGGTTGCTGGAGAAGGGAGGAGGCATTCAGTGGCCTCTGTGTTGTGGGGAGATGCTCCGGGACGGCATTGAAGTGGGATGAGCCAGACAAAAGCATCCCAACAATACTGCTCCGAGACCAGACGTGAAACCCGAACAAAAAGCTGGAAGTCACCCAGCAGGAATAATAAGGCAAGTGCTGGAGCTCACTGACTCCCAGCTTCCCACTAGGGTTTGTTGCCTCCTATCACTTCAGACGGTGGCGGCTGACGAAGGTTGGCAGGAAGAAGTTTTTTGATGGAGGAATGCTTGGAAAAGCTGCAAACTTTGTTTTGCACGGGACTGGACCAATATTGCTGATGGTTTGCAGAGGGGGACTGAGGAATAATATGGAAACTAGCTTTTTGTCATCTAAGACAGAATCAAAAGGAGCTTGCAAACACCTGCTGCCCAGTTGCTTCCTACCCAGTAAAACGGACACGATCCCCTCTCCTCTCCTCCTTACATGACCCCACAGCACCTCTGGGGATGTGTTTGTGGAGACAGAGCTGAGGTTGTCACAGCCGGCCTCCAAGATGCATTTTCTTTGAAGAAAAGGGCTCCTGGTGCTGCAGGGACCGAGTTTTGTGATGCCCTGGAGCCCAGTCCAGCACCGACCCCATGTGAGCTCCGTCTTGGTGTCACCAGAGCCAGTGTTGGAAGCAAGCACGAGCCAAGACACCAGCACCAGGGCGCTGGGAAAAGCCACCTCCTCTGCTCCTGCTCCCTGGCACCCACCCGGCTCTCCTTGGTGTCATTCCCACATCTCAGAGCATCGCCATCTGATAGAGCCTGTATAGGATCAGGCCTTGGAGAAGAGCCACCTCTAAGCATTTTCAAAAATCAAGAGCTGTGCTAGTCTTTGCCTTCCTCTTTTCTTTCCTTTTTTTTTCTTTTTTAATTCTTTTTCTTTCTTTTTTTTTTTTTTTTGGCAGCTTTTTAATGCCTCCTACCACTACAAACAAAGGAAATTGCATTAAAAGGCACCGCGTTAAAATAGCTTTACGGGCTTGACTCTCACTGACACCTAGAGCTCTAGCACGTTTTGCCAGAGCGTGAATCATGCGCAGATTATCGGCCAGCGTTGGCGATTTCCATTATGCAGCCCAAAGAAGCTCAAACCTCCTGCTCTCTTTGCACAGGGCTTGGCACGACCTGCTCGGCTCCTGTCCCGCTGCTGGTATCATTTAATTTGAAATCCTTCCACCGTTGTGGTCCTCCAAAGCAATCGAGGCAAAGGTGGAGGGGGGTGGGCACAAAAGGGGGGAAAAAAAGGCGTTTTGTGGGGCTGGCCCAAGACGTGAAATAGAAATCTTCCAGCACGGAGTGGAGAAATCGCGTCTTTCAGAAACACACGTGGTCGTGGAGAGGGAGAGGGGTTTGTTTCTTGCCTTATTAACCTCAGAGCCAAAAGAAATTTGGTGAATTTTCTAGAAGTGGCATTTTGCTCCATTTTTAGGAGAATTCGGAGCAATTTAGTTCATCCATCCTTCCATGCCTGGCCCCAAAAAGCTGCTCCCCTCCGAGCACACCCGGACGTTTCAGCGCTCACCCACATCCACGCTTCCCAAGCAGACCCTCCCCACCATCCCGTCAGATGGGACAGAGAAAGCCAGCCAAAAAGAAAGCCATTTCTGGGATATTTCATAAAGGGTTGGTTTGTAATTTTCACTCTTTGACACATGCAACAGGGGAAAAGTCGGTGCTTGGAACCAGCGCTAGGTCAGAAGGGTTGATTTCTAATAAAAACGCAGTTATTGCCTGATTTTGGAAGGGAAATGAAAACGTTAAGCCTGGTCAGATGAGGTGTTTTCCCTTCCAGATCCCACCTAGGGTGGGAGGCAGGAGCACGGTGCCACCACGCAGGCAAGGTCCCTGCCCCAGGCACCAGCCACAGGTGGGGCCAATTCTGCACCCCCTGCTCCTGTGAAACATTCCCAACCCCTTCCCAAGCAAGAAGCACCTCTCAACAAGACCTCAGACCTCATTTTTCCAAGGCAGCTGTCAAATCCCAGGATGCTACCCCGATTTCCTTTATTTTTTCCAGGCGTAATGATCCCAACCATGCAGAGATAAGATGTTTGTGCCACCCGAGCACCTGGCTGCTGCCGGATTGTCATCTCACTTGGGGCACTGCTGCTGCTGACCCCCTGGAAAACCCCTCCCTGGGCGCAGAGCAGCCCCTGGCATCCCCAGAAATCTCACCTGGGGAATAATTAATTGGAAAATCTTTGTCTGCTCGGACCCACGCCTGCCCCACGCGCGGAGCAGCCTGGCGAAGATGCGGCGCAAGCTCCAGGCACGCCGCCCGGAAAAACAGCGCTGGATTTTTGTCGTTTTTTTTTTTTTTTTTTTTTTTCAGGTGAAAACCTGCGAAAGCCGGGCTCGAAGGGCAGGTTACCTGCAGCGAGCACGCGGCGGTGGCCGGCTGCCAAACCGCTCCTTCGCAGCCTGCTCCTGCTGAACTTTCCAACAGCCCGCGGCCCCGCAGCATCTCCTGCCCCGGCCGCTCTTCCCCATCCCACCTGCGCCAGCTCCCCCTTGCCCCGAGGGGCCCGGCGGCGAGTCGCGGCACGTGGGGCTTTGGAACGGTTCCGAGACGCTTGCCAAGCCCGAGAGAGAGCAACCCCAGCAAGGTCAGGGAGGAATTTTTAACTCGGCTGATTGCCGGGAGGCAAATCGGAGCCGGAGCGCACCTACGCAGGCAACGCGCAGGGATGAGATGGAGCACGCGGGAGCAGAGCATTAAAAGCTACAGAAAATGTGAGGGGATTAGCTCAGGTTATTATTATTATTATTATTTTTTTTTTTTTTTGGGAAATCACACGCTTTGCCAGGCTTTCTTGGAGTCCAACATTTTTGTACGGCGTCCAGCCTTGCCAGCCCCAAGCATGCAGAAGTCATGAGTCAGGGTTTGAAAGGCGAAGTGATACTGACTCAAAAATAATTAGACTGCAAAAAAAAAATTAAATACAGTTGCATCACTTGACTTCTTACCCTACTCTCCATCCCTTCAGCATGCTCTTGCAACACCTTTTGATGTTTCCACTCACACCATTTTTATTTGAAACGGATGGGTGCTCGTCCCCAGCCTTGCCTCCTTGATAAATCCCTTCCCTTGGCTTCCTCGGCCCCCGCCTCGCGCTGCCCTCCCTTCCAAGAATAATGGAAAGAGGAGACGGAGGAACTTTCCAGCGCCGCATCCAGCTTTGCCCGCTGCCAGATTATCATCATGATATTGTATTAACGTGCAAATCATGATTGCTTGCAATAAAAAACATGAAAGGAACAGAACACACGCGCGAGCAGGGAGCTGTGCCCGGCCAGCCCCGGGCAGGATCCAGCCCCGCAGCCACAGCCCCGATCCCTGGGGTCTCTGCCCGGTGCCTCCGTTTGTTCACAGGGCTCTGAGAGCTGCTGGGGTTGGTTGGATTTGGGGAGATCAGGACTGAGTCACATCAAATTCTTGCTGGTTTGCTTTCAAAGGCACGGTAGTCTCCAAAATGATCCCCTTTAGCAAAGCAAGCAGAGCCTCAGGAGGCAGGATTTCCACCCCTAAGCTGTTCATTTAAAGTGCTTATAGGTTCAGCCCTCTGACTTCTAGGTTTCCGCATGAATAAAACCCTGAAAATGGCAAATGTTAAATAACCACTTGCATTTATACAGGGCTTTCTATCCTCTGACAATCCCAAAGCTCCAGAGGTTGATGCTACTTTATAAACTATCGACTGCACACACACACACACACGCGCGCGCACGCGAATGCGCCGCCAACGTTATTAAAGGAACATTAAAGCTGCAAAAGCAAACACACCAAAGTTAGGAAATTCCAGAATTGCCGTTTCCTGGGCAACCTCAGAAAGCCTTCTTTGTGCATTCGCATTTTGATACCTGCTCTCCCGGCCGGCCCCCGCCTGCCCCTGCAACAAGCCCGCTCCTGCCCGTGCTCGCCCCTCGTGCGCCCTGTGCCCAGCAGGAAGCCGGTGCCGTGATGGATGGGTCCTCGCTGAGGGACAAAGAAGATGCTGGATGGGTTCTGCTGGGTTTGGGAGCTCTGCGCCCTCACCAAGCTTGGGCAGGTGTGGATGGGTTGTGTTGCATCCTCCACCTCCAGCACCATCAAGATTTGAGCACAGGAGGATGGAGACCAGGTCCCGGTGGAGTGGAAGGGCTGTTTTCAACCCATTTCCTTTCCATCCATCCTTTTCCAAATCTCTGCACCCAGCTTTCATCCTAAACACATCTGCATGGTGCCATCACGTGTAGGCTGGGTGAAGAACAGAGGGGATGAGACTGGCCGAAGACTGGATAAAAGGGACAAAACCCCATCAGGACTGTTTGGGACAAACGCTGCTGAATCTGTCCCCGAGTTGCCCTTCTGTTCTTCCACCCACATCACCACTGAACCTGTGGAGCTGCTACTGGGAAAGACTGGAGAAGCCAAAGAGAGAGGGAATTGCTTTAAGGACCCATGCAGGGCCTGGGAAAAGAACGGAGGCAAAGCATGGCTTGGGTGCACCCCGTGTGCACGTGTGTGTGCACAGAGCGCCCGTGCGCCCTCGGAGGTGTGCAAGGGGCAGCGACGCACAGAGCGCCCGCTGCCTTCATCTCTGCAACTCGCAGCCTAAATTAGCTCCAGGAAAATCAAAACAAGGTAATGAAGAGCAGATTTGGCCCTTAGCACTTTTTGTATACAAAAAAAAAAAAAAAAAAAAAAAAAAAAAAAAAAAAAGAAGGTTTTGGAAACTAATTAAAGCCCCGTCCAACGCAATGCCGTTCCGCATCCAGACTGCCATGAATGTGCTGGCGAGCGCCGCTGCTTGGGGACGGGGAGGCAGCCCCAGCATCTCCCACCAGCCTCCGGAGGCAGACGCTGGATTTATGAGGTGTCAGGGAGAGGAGGGAAGGGTGCTTGTGAAGGATCGTCCCCTTCCCATGTGGGAAACACGCTGCTTTTTAAAGCCGATGGGAAACCTGGATTTGTGCTCACGGGGAGCTGGCCTGGTGGGAACTGGTACATGATGCTCCTGATTAAAAAGCAAGGATGTATTGGGGCTCTGGAGAATGGTTTCATGCCTCTGCTGTGCAAAGATCACCAAATATTTACATTTATTACAAAAGGGACCAGCACCAGCATCGCTTCTGCAGGAGGGGTCGGAGAGGGCTGGAGCTGGGGACCACCCCGGGGCACCTCTGGCTTTTCAGCCACCCCCACCCTCGTTCGTGTTTCTCTTTTAAGTAGAAAAATGCTCATTTCCTGAAAAGCTCAGCAAAGCTATCCTCGAATGTGCCATGCTTTAAAAGCAGCAGAAAGTGAGGGAATGGGAAGTCAGGAAAATCACTGTGAAAGGGTCAGAAGGAGGAGTCGCAGCCTTGGGGGCTGAGGAGAGCGGGTGCAGCCCCACGCAGGTGTTTCATGGCTGATCCCTGGGCTGGGTTTTGCCAAAACCAACATGTCTGGATGGAAGGGAACACATTTTCATGCTGCGACGTGGATTTTGTTACTAATTTCCCTTAGTCTTGAGATCGGCCCAAATCACAGCGGAATTACAGGACAGGAACTTGGCAGTAGCCACGTGCCGGCATCCCCACGTAGCAGCTGAACAAAGCCCTTGCTGCAGCTTCTATCTCCAGACAACAACAGATAAAAATAATAAAATTGCAGGAAATTAAAAATACATAATGTTTGTCACCACTTCCACGCTACAGCTCTGATATATATATATTTTTCCCAGCAGAACCAGACAAAAGCCATTTTCTCTGCCTGTTTACTCTTGGTCAACCTTTTGGATTTCAGACCTTCTTAGGAGGAAACCCAGTAAGAAATGACCTTTCTTGAAGCAAATAAACCTCATCTAACTTCTTCTTTTTCCCATTTGTCTTAATGTTCTGCGTACTCGTTGGGATGCAGAGTTATTCTCCCTTTTTTATTTTCTTCCCCCTTTTTTTTTTTTTTTTTGCCAGTGGCTGAGTTTTCCATCATTTCTGGTAGCAAATTCTTTATGTTTCAGTTTGGTCTTTTGTGGCTTTGAAGCAGCAGCTCAAACTGCAGAAAGGGTACAGTTGGGCCAAGGAAATATGAAACATCGTAATATTTCTAATGTTAGAAGAATTTTTAAAAGGTTACATAGTGGAAAAACAAAATATGAAAAGCTTGTGGAAGGAAGGAGGTTCCTCGAATACTCCTGCCAGCCCC
The DNA here is from genome assembly GCF_964211825.1 of Aythya ferina. Classification (NCBI taxonomy): domain Eukaryota; kingdom Metazoa; phylum Chordata; class Aves; order Anseriformes; family Anatidae; genus Aythya; species Aythya ferina. The sequence continues at coordinate 1,912,891 of NC_140308.1, forward strand.
CCTGCTACTGCAAAAAAGGGCAAAAGAAGGGGGAAAATGTCAAAAATGCCCCCTAAAAGCAAGTTTCACCAAACAGAAGGAAAAGCATTTTAAAGCCTGCAAAACAGAAAAGGATCCAAAGTGCCAAGGAGGTTTTTCTCGACGTTTTTCCCATAGCTGACCTATTCTAATAATCATTTTCACTCTCTCCTCCTGGCACAGCAGCCCAAAGCCGATGTGTTTATGTCACTAAAGCCGCCTATGTACTTTTAAAAACTATTTTAATGGAAATGGAGCAGTAATGGAAACATTTCGATTTCCTATTAGCTCTCCTAAAGCCCTTTTACTACGAAAACCTAAACTTTGGGCTTTGGCCGTGCTGACAGATGTCTCGCTTTAGCTCTGCGTGCTGTTGGTTTGCAGGGCTGGCCTCCCGGTGTCCCCCTTCTGATGTCCCCAAGGGCCACGGGGGGGCACGCTGGCAGGACCCCGAATGCTGCTGAGAAGGGGACAGCCCTTGGTGACACTCGTGGAGCAGTTGGAGAGGTGTCCTCTGCTCTGCTCGGCGGGATTTGCAGGGTTTCTAAGCACTCCTCACGATGCTCAGCAAACGACAGCTCCCTGGGGCTCCTGCAAGCCTGGGCGCAAAAGGTGTTCCCTTTGGGTTGAGGGCACGGCATTTCAGGAAATATTTCATTTCTGCAGGCTGAAACAAAGCCAACGAGGAGCTGAGGCATCCGTGCTGCCTGTCAGCCCCGCCTGCCCCGAGGAAGAGGAGCTGGCAGCATCGGGCGACCCGCGCCAGCGCTTTTGGGCACGCGTTGTCCCTAAGGAGCTCTAATCAAAACCAGGCCCCGGCTCGTTCCCTTCTCCTCCTGGCTTATCAAACCAGCAGGATGTTGCCACTCCGTTCTCGAGCCAAGAAAAGCTCCCTTTCTCTCGCTTTTTTTTTTTTTTTTTTTTTTCAGCTGTTCTTTCGCTTGAAGAATGAGGTGGTTTATGAGGATTTTCTTCACAAGGGAAAAAATGCTTCAAAATATCAGACCGTGAAGGCAGAGAATAAGCTGATTTTTCAACACTTCAAAATTATGTCATAAAGGCCCAGAAAGAGGCTTTGGCTAATACATAAACACAGAATCCAATACAAGTTACAGAGTGATTAACTAAAACCAGCGTTTCCAGAGAAATAATATCTACACAAACAGCCACATGCTCTGCTAACTAAATGAGTAACAGCACTCCGGGCTCTGCCAAGTGTCCTTTTTGTTTTAATAAAGGGAAAAAAAAAAAAGATTTGAGTGATTGTCTCTTTCATATAAAACGCAGAAACAACTGTTGCACCCTTCGTGCCCAGCCTGGAGAGGTTTTGCATTTTTGGGGTGAATCCTTGCCCCCTTCCCTTTGCTTTTGCTTTGGGGTCTCTGCGCCTGCGAGCACGGGAGCAAAAGCGAGGATTCAGGCCCAGAGGCCAGCAGATGTGGTCTGATGGTAAGTGCTGCTAGGAGGAAGGGGAAGCTCCTCTTTATAAGCCCATTAATCATAAGTGTGGTCTCACTGGGAGGGCGCCAGGACGCGATGTTTGCTACCTGCTCCTGCAGCTGCAGGCAGCGCTGCAATAGCAGCTCCTGCTGCAGCGCACGTAGCGGTGGCCAAAGCTGCACCCTGCACAAGCCAACCCCTCCAAAAACGATGCTCCCCCCTCCTCTGAAAGTCATTTTCTCCCCCTGACAGGGGTGCAGCCACCCAAGGATGCTCGTGCCGGCTTCCAGCAGCATCTCCCGTGCACCACCGGCGACGGCGGCACCGCTCAATCCGCGTGGTTAAAAGTCAGGGGGGGGGAAATCCTTCTCCTAAGCGGAGGAGCAGCCCCTGGGTTGTGCAATCGCTTCAAATTCAGAGCAAAAGCTGGGCCCCGGAGGGAAGTTTCCTATGGAAAGATGTAAAGTGCAGCCCCTCCGCCCCCCCAGCCCGGCAAGGTGCCGTAAGCGGAGCCCGCCGGCCGCGGCAATGGCTTTAGCAGGGCACGTTCCTCCGTACAGCCTGTGCCTCCGGCCCCGAGTTGCCATGGAAAAGGGTGAATCTTTGAAATAAATAGTCTGTGCAGTGACGTCCCAGGTCGGGTTATAGGCTTGCATCATCTGATTTGCATGTTGTTCTCATTCCCCCTGCTTTTTTCTTTTTTTTCTTTAAGTGGAGACGAGCGCGACCCTCCCCCGCGGCAAGGACCCGTCTACGGCTCGGCTGCACCGGCTGAGCTTTCAGTTAGAAAGTTTTCCTGGAACAAAAGCAAGGCAGAAATGGGAAAGGAAGGCAGGCGCACCAGATTAAAGGTTAGAAAATGTGCTTTGAGCTTCAGCAGTCCCCGAATCCACAACCTAAATCCTCGCCCAGGAGAACAGTTAAGCACGCAGCTGAAGGGAAGCAGACGTTTGGGCTCTCTGTCATCCCGACACACGTAAACGCATCCCACGGGGTCACTGCCCCGACTGCTTGGGCACGGGGGGGGTCATAGAGGGACTGGGGCAGATTTTGGATGGGGCTGGGTGGGGGAACAGTGACCACCAGCAGATTTGGGGCAGGGGCTGCCCAGATCCAAAGCTCAGCACCTGGAAGCCATATCCCACCCCACGATGAGGGCAGCAAACCAACCAAAAAGGAAATATTCCCAAACTCATCCAGAATGAAACGCATCCACTTTGCATGCCCATCACCCTCCGTAAGCCCCTTGCACGTCTCTTGCTCCCCTGCTTGCTTTCCTGCCCGGAGCTGGGGGTGCAAAACAGGGACGGGAGTAAGGAAGTGGTCGTGGACCAGGTGGGGGATTCACAGGCTGGAAACCATCCCCGGGAAAGCGTGCACAGAGGCAGCAAGGACTGCGTGTGAGAAGAGGCAGAAGCTTCCCTCGGAAGACGTTGAGAGGCAGGAAAGCTCCGGAGGAAACGCGCGCGCTGCCAGCAGCGCAGAGGTGTGGAAATACAAAGCAATTAAGACAAATGGCAACTGCGAAACAAGAGCCTGCTGGACAGCGAGAGGCTGCTTACAACAAATAAATAAAACCAGAGCCTGATTGCAAAGACAGATATTCACGGGAGCCGCTGCTGCACCGAGACCTGGAGCGTTTCTGCAGGCAGCGAGCGCTCAGCGCGGCGCCGGGCAGGGACGGGGGCTGGAAGCTGCATGGGGACAGCACGGGGACATCAGCGGTCACACGGGGACACTGTGGGGACAACAGCAGCCCCAGCCTTCCTGCTGTCCCCCCACATGGACACCAGCACCTAGAGGGGCATCGTGGTGGAATATCCTACAAGCAATTAGTCGCTGCTCTGGTTTAATTGACTGCCAGCTTTAATTGCAGCACAGCAGGCTGTTGCCTCCACTTCCCCTTCTGGCGTAGATTTTGTCCCTCTTAAATTAGCTGTGTGGGAACAGCTCATTAACACGTGCGTAAGAGAAACTTGTTTAGGCCAGAAATAATCGGGTGCTGTCTGTTCTGCTCACGTCCTTCTGGCCATCTCGAAGCCTCAGCCCTGAGCTCCAGGAGATGTCCTGGATACCCAGAGTTGGAGGAAGCCCTTGGCCACGCTGGTCCCCAAGACCTGGCCCTTGCAGGAGGCAGCAGCTGGTCCCATACCAGCTCCCATCACAGCCCGAGCACCGAATAAGTGCCCTTTTTTCACGGAAAGAGGACCAGAGATAAAGCTCGCCATGAGAAGCGGTGCCAAAAACCGATTAAGCATCCAGGAGGGAGAGGCTTAGCCTAAGAAGCGTTATTTAGAGGAGAACAGGTACTGCAGCTGGATTAGGTTCGAAACGGACAGATTTGTTCGAGCAGCAAAATCTTTAAAGGAAAGATCTGCATAGGATAATAGAGTGTAAAAATGTAACGCACGCGAGCAAAGTCCTAATAACTTCCTAGAGTCAGTCAAGGGAATTTTGGGATTACTTCTCGTTTTGGCAGAAGAATAATCCCTAGGATAATGGCAGAAAGGCTTGGACGGTATAAGCCAAGCAAATGGGCTGGCTAAAGAGCCCCGTGCGAGATAGATGTGCCGATAAGCCGGGGTAGATATTATCTTTTCAGCACTAGCTCTGAGAAATCACTGTCTGTGCTCTTCACTTTCTAACAAACTTAATCGCTTCATGATGAACCGATGGCATTTCCCCTTCCATATGCTTTTGATATTACTTAATAAACCTAATTAGAAAGCAGCCATCCTACTGGAAAAATAACATTTCAGAGGGTTCCCTTTCCCTGGTTAGGAGCAGGCCACGTTACATAACCGGAGAGCTTTGCTGTTCCATATTACCACAATTAGGTTAAATTCCACTATTCATTTTTACAGCACACAGTAAAGCTAATGACGGGAATCACTTTGCAGGTAGGTAATAAAATGCCTGGCTGCCCCGGCTTGCAGGTAATGCCTTAAAAGATATTGGGGATTGCTAAAAAAAAAGGATGTCCTGAGCCCGAATCTCTCCCTGCACGACCGAGGCATTAAAGCCACGTCCGTCCTGTGCGCAGGAAGGAGAAAAGGAGAAAAAAAAACCTCAGGATAATTTGCAAAGTGGTGAGCAACGCTATTCTGCGGGATGCTGAGACAAAACCTGCCTGGATAAACTCTTCTGGGGTAATACAGAGGGGGTGGCAGCCAGGAGACCCCTGATGGTGACCCCAAATGGATGTTGGGGTGCGTTTTGGCTCCTACCTGCTGGTTCCCCCCAGCGGCGGGCACGTGCCCTTTCCAGACGATTGCAGCAGAAAGCAAAACCATCTGCACGGGTTTGCGGGAGGCTGACAACAACTAAAATACATTTCAGCCCTAATGCGAGGCACATTGCCGGCATCGGGGCAGGGGGCTGCCTGCAGATACCTCCTGCCACGCAGCGAGCCCGGTGCATGGAGCTGCAGAGCTCGCTGCTTCGCCTTCCTGCCACCTGGGGCCAAAAAAAGCTGACGGGATCTGGACCAACTCCATCGTCCTGGTACAGCCCCATGGTGTCACTCGAGGCACAGGATCCCTCTGGGCAAACCCCAGGGCTGGCACTTTAATAGCTGATGTCCCTTGCTCCAGGTGGGCTGCGTCCCCAAGGCGTGTGCTCGCACCCATCCTTCCTCTTCTGGTCCTTCCTCTTCTTCCCTGCAGTGGCCTGGAAGCATCTCAGTTTTTTTATTTTTTATTTTTTAATTTATGGCACATTATCCGACGGGATGCACTTATTACTCACAACCGACCTCCTCGTGCAGATCCCAGTCGACGATAAAGCTGCTGGCGTGCTCAGCCATCCATTAAGGGTTTTGTTCTCTTGCAGAGCAGTTTGTTTCAACAGACAAAAAGCTGGACCGGCTTTAGCAGCTCCTCCCTGATTTGGAGGAGATTGGGTTTCGGAGCCAATATCAATTTCAAGGCCTTTTTTTTTTTTTTTTACAATGTGTAGGAACAGTCCCCAAACCTGCAGGGTCTGAAGTGCCCCACACCAGCCAGCTCTTCCCTGCTGCAAGGGAATTCAGCCCACACGAGCTGTGGGACGCCTGGAAGGGGCTTGGGGCTACAAACGGGAGAAAACCTCAAAAGGGAGCAAAGATGAGGTTGGTTTTCAGCCCTCAGCTGCTTTTTAAGGCTGAAGATTTTCTTCCACCTTTGCTTTTGCACAACGGATTTCCAAGCTTATCACCGCATTCCACGAAAACAGAGATGAGCTCACGAGAAACGTGATCACCTCGTGATGATTTCGGGAGCACGCAGCCGGTGAACTCTGTTTTGTCGCTGAGGATATTTTCTGCCTATGTTTCACGACTGAAAACCTCATCTCGACCGTGGAGCTTATCTGTTTTTCCCATTGCCTGTTTCCACTGACGATCCTCAGTTCCTCTAGAAGCTCGGCAGCCAGGAGCGCAGGCACCTTTTTAGGCAAAGCAGCTTTAAAATCTGAATTCCAGCGCTGAAATAACTAAGTAACAGACCTGGTGGGATGCCTGGATCGTACGCGGGGCTGAGCGAGAATCATCTGGAAAAGGATGGGACGATTACGAAAGAGAAGACCTCTCACTGGTCGTTTTTAGCAACCAGATATAAAAGCGAGAAGGGCTGGAGGAGAGCTCAGGTGCATCAAAACAGGATGAGGGAGGATTTGGGGCTATTTAGAGGGCTTGGACTTGTGTTCAAAGACCTTTTGAGAGCCATTAAGCAAAAGAGGCAGGAAAAGAGACTCGGACATTTATTATTTTGTCTAGTTCCTGGGTTAGCTGAAATGAAACGCCTGGGTTTATCTGGAACCCTCGCAAGGTTTGGATCTCTGTGTACTTTATCTGTCACGTTTCCTTGAAGAGGTGAATTGCAAAATCTCCACCATTTCCCCCCGTTCGCGTAGGATGAGCTTCAGCTGCTGACTTCTCCCAGGGAGTCAGCCCCGGCCACGTGGGCCTGCAGAAGCTGGGCCATGTGATGGCGAGAAGACCTTTGGTTTGTGCCCAAGGTGACCAAATCCGAAAAAAAACCCAGCTTTAAACACCGAGCTCAGCCTAGCGGGACCCAGCCCGACAGGGGAGTTTCGCCGCAGCTCTGTGACATCCATTAAGTGACATAACCTTTCGAGAAGTGCATACCGAGGACATTACCTGGTGTTATACTGAAATATGGTACGCCAGCAGCTCGGTGTGCTCGTCAGGCATGAAATGAAACCCAAGCAGTGCTTTGGCCACGGAGTATGGGCAAAGACTTTCTGTGCTCACTGCACGGCACCTGGGTGATCACGGGGGGATCCCTCGGTCCATCCCCATCCTTGGAATCACATCTCCCACGGACGAAGAGCTCACAGCCACGGCTCTGCTCTCTTGGGGTGACTCCTGCTCCCACCACGGCACCGTGACAGCCAGCAGAGCTGGGAGGAGGAGGATGGGGATGAAGGATAAATGCTCCTATGCACAGACGGGGGGCACCGTAATACCTGGCTACATCACAAGCTATCAAAAGCAGCCTTTTACTCTGATTTTTCTGGCCCCAGCAATAACTGCGGTGTTGTTTTAACGCACCATCGAGTGTTTCACTGGGGATTGCTGGCGTGCTCGCACAAGGCTGTGACGGGGAGACAGGATGCACTAATATTTGCCAGTGAGACAGAACAGAAGACAAGAGATAAAGAGCAGGATTACGCATGGCGCACTACATGTTCACACAATAAAGAGCATTATTTCATTGCTCTTGGGACCGTCGTGCAAACTAATTAAAATGGTATTTCAGCATATTGAATTAATGACTCCACTGAGGGCAAGAAAGATCTTATCAGCAGGCGTTTTGAAACCTCATTTGCTTTCAAAAATGTGCCGGATTGGTAATAATCTCCACGGCGAAGTGGCAGAGTCAAGTAGGAGCACACGTTTTGTCAAGGTCGGCGCAGAGCAAGGCACGGCGGGGCGAGTACTGCACGTCGGGCATGGGTACTGCTCTCCTCGTGGGTATTTGTACCCTCTCTTTAGGTTATAGAAAGGGCTGCTGGCTGCAGGTTGGGGTATTTTGCCCAATTTGCCTCTCCTGAAGGCTCCTGTGCTGCTCCTCCAGCCACGTACGTCTCCCACACAATGCCCAGCTCAGGATGGGGGGACTCTGCTTTGGGGTCCTATTTACCTGTTCTGTTTCCTAGGCTGGAGATACTTCCCATACGACCGACATCACCTCCTGCATCACCTGCTAACACCAAACCCCATGGTGGGTAATTCTCACAGATACATCCAGCCCCTGCCCAGGACCAGTGGGGTTTTTACCCCAACATCTCCCACAAGAAGGATGCGCGGGACTCGCTGCCGTGTGCTACATCAAAATGAGGTTTTGTGTGTCTGAGGAATAAAAAAAAAATGATGTAAAACTCCTTGCCTCCTGCTGGCAGCCTGGGTTGGACCCTGGGGTGGTGTAGCCCACCATAGGTGATGCCACGGGCTTCACTGCCTGGATGAGCAGTGCCTCTGCTCAGACATCTCGCTGCCCCATCGCAGCCATAAAGCCTTTCCCATGGTCCCAAAGTCAGTCTCAGGGCGAGAATCAGTGCAAAACCAACAAAGATACACAGAGCGTGAACCCATGCCAAAAAGATAGATGGGAAAAACTCGCATTTCCAAGTGCCAGAGAAGACAATGAGACATAACAAACCTCTTTGTTTGGGAGAGGGTTTTCTTTAGGGAAGAGGGGAGAAGACTGGGAAGGGAATGGGGGGAATAGTAGTCCCTCTCACACCCACTCCAACAGTTGAAGAATTACATCGAAGCCAACACTTTTTCCTATCCAACCATCACATTTTGGTGCCAGAGAACTCCCCGTCCAGATAACCTCCCCCAGAAGGACATATCCTGCTCTCGCCAGCTTTCCATACACGAGATGAAGCCCCTCGCCCTTCGCTCTGCTTGCACAGAGCTGAGCTGGCAGCGGGGACGTGCCGGGGGCTCCGTGCCCACGCAGACCACCTGCAGTGCCTGCACACAACGCACGGACGCTTTCCCAAACCGCTCCAATTGCACGGAGGCTCGTTGGAGCCCCAAACCCCAACTGGGGATGTGTAGCCCCATGATAAATAAATCTGCATTTCTAGGCACGCCGTGGTGGGGTCAGAGGTGCTGCACACACGTAGCAAGGTCTGGCTTGTTGGGGCTGGTGGATTTTGAGAACTTTTGGACGAACATATTAAACCTCACAGATGGAAGATGAAACATGCGGGCGCGTTATAACGTTGCTTTAGTGCAGCCTTGCCCACGTACAATTTATTGCTCGCCAGCTTGTCCAGGCACTGCTATCAAACTGCCGTTGTCCCCATTGGAGGGAGGATGGGGACACCAACAGGGCTTGGGGACCCCACAAAGCAGGAGGGACCCCACAGAGCAGCAGGGATCCCACCACACACCGCTCCCAGTGCTGGTTTTTGAGGTAGCTGCAGCAGCAGCTCACTTTGGGATGTGAGATGCCACGGAAGGGGCCGAGCAGGTCCCTCAACCCCAAAATGCCACCGGGCTCTGCACGGGGCTGGGCAGCTCCCTCAGGATGCACAGAGCATCCTTCCCCTTCCCGACCACAAAAGCTGCAGTCGTTGCCCTCCAGTGCTCCCTATTGACTTGCTCTTGTTTCGGCACCTCCTCCTGCTAGAAGAAGCTCTCAGGGCTCTAAAATGACCCGGCTGGAGCTGCACCGTCCCCCTCCCGGGACGGATGGCCCAGGATCTGAAGGCGCATTGATGTGCTCGGTCTCCTGGTGTCTGCTCCTCGCCCAGCCCCAATTAAGGCAGCGCCGCTGTTTGTCCGCCTGAACTCTGCGCTCCCCACATAGTGGTAGGAATTTCCTGCTTCCTGAGACAGCGGCGAACGCTTCGCCGTGCTCGAGGTGCTGGCTTTTGTTCACGTTTTGGGGAACGGATCCTTGGCTTCTGCAAGAGCCACCCCAGAGCAGTGCCCAGCCCAGTCCTCAGCCCAGTTCAGTGAACGTTTGGCTGGGGCCGAAGGAGAGCCAGGTCCCTTCTCCCTCCTGCCTGGCCGAACACAAGGTTTTGGGGCCAAAAATAAAAGATGTTGGTGATGCACCAGTGCTGGGATTGCTGGGGACGGGAAAGAAATTTCTTCCAACCTAGAAATTCTGTGATTCTGTGAAATCCTTGCAGCGAGAGCACCCCGGGAGGGAAAACGTGAAGGCTTTCTGAAAAGCAGCAAACACTGCAGTGTTTGAGAGAGTTCCCAATTCAGCAGGATTTCATGGAGCTTGAGAACAAAGTCACTTTTTTATTTATTTATTTTTTTTTTTAAAGAAATCTTTCTCCCTGTTGCTGCTCTACTTCTAATTCTTAATTGAACGAGGCAGGTTCTTTCCTATTTCCAATAGGGCCGTGCAAAATTATGAGATCCATTAGGCTTTGCAAAAAAAAAAAAAAAAAAAAAAAAAAAGCCTCCTCGAATGATTTTCAAGTTCTTCCTCAGACCACATGTGCTCTATGGCAGGGTAATTTTGTTTAGTGTAATTCACTTGCGCTAATTTCCTGTAATTCTTGCAAGATATATGACTATAGTTTTTGGTTATTTTCCACATATATTCAACGTTAATTTCCCTCGGAGCAATATTTACGTGCAGAACGTCCCCAGAGACACGGGAAGGTTTTTGTTTGCAGGAACAGTGGAAATGCCCGGTGGATCAGATCACCAGCTCGCTCACTGCAGCTTTCAGCTGAGCTAGCAAAGGGCTCTTATCCCAAAACCCAGAGATGCTGCCTCTAACGCAGCCCCAGCTTTCCCCAGGGTCCTGAGGCTCTCCGAATTAGCCTCCTAATTAGCCTGGGTGACTTCATTTCAGCAAATTGCTCATAGCTGAAAAATGCTGTTTCTGGAAACCGCAAGCTGCTGGTGAGCAGGTTGAATGGGGAAGGCTTGTAGTTCGGTGGGATGTTCGGGGTCTGAAGTGGGTGCAGCGGGGTTGCAATGAGCATCCAGGAAAGCACAGGCATGCCCGGATGCATGGGCAGAAAACTCAAAACCTCACTTTTGGCCTCAAAATCTGAGCGAGCTCATGGTGGTAGAGCTTTCTTTCCCATCGCAGCCCCTTTCCCTTAAGAGAGCTCCATTTTCAGGTCGACACAACACGCATACCTGCCCTTATTTTTTTTTTTTTTTGGTCCAGCTTCTGATCTAAAACCACCAGCCGGCCACAAAGCCCCCGTTATAATTTGCTTTCACCTCCAGGTGGAGCGTTTCGGTTGCTGTTGCAGGGATGAGCCCCGCTCTCCCTCGCCGGCTGCTGCGGGGCCCCAACTGGACACGGCACTGCAAAAAAAAAAATCAAAAAACCACCACCCCATGCACAAACCCAAAGCACAAAAAATCACAGCCCTCTGAGTCACCGCTTTGCTGAGACACACGGATGGCAGCCAAGAGGTCTGCGCTCCCCCCGGGGTAAATGAATGGGCGAGGAGACCCACCACCACCATCCTGGATGGTGACAGAGAGAAAAATGGGCAAAAGATGGGATTTTTGGGGACGGCACAGCGCAGGGCACGCAGACGAGGGGCGCAGCACCTTCCTCACAGCATCAGCATCAGCTCCCGGCTCGACGGCAGCAGAAAGTTTCCTTTTTTTTTTTTTTTTTTTGCTGGAGCAAGCGTGCTGTTCCAGGGTGGATTTTCACGCTCCGAGAGGCAGAACTGGAAAGCCGGTCGCAAGCCAGAAAGGAAAAATTGCAAAACAGGAGTTTGGAGGAGGGGAGACCTGGATCAAAATCCACCCTCCTCACTTACAGGAAGGCAACTGGGAGAAAGCACGGTGTGGAAATGAACTTCCCAAAATAAAGGGAATTTAATGCTAACCAAAACACCCAGCCACAGATGAACTTAATCATCCCGAAGTGAGCGAAGGTCATTAAATAAACAGCGCAAGTCGAGGCGTTGAGGTGGGGAACACAGTCAGCCATCGGCTCTTCGGGAGGAAAAACAAACAGCGAGAACGGCGAGGCAAAAAGTTATCAGAAGCACCGAGACAAAGAGAAAAAAACAACAGATTTGAGGCTGTGCTGACACACACAAACAGGATACAAAGCTTTATGCTGCTGCACCTCCGGCTCTCCTTTATATCAGGCTGGCAGGAGCCCGCGTTTCTTGTGCAGTTGACCCAGGGTTCGGCTCTCACTAATGATTTTCACCTTCCTTCCTTTTGCTGTCACAAGAAAATCCGCACAATGAGTGCGAATAACTGCAGCTTTTGCGTAAATCCATCCTGGAAAGCATTTGGGAGCATTTTCCCAACGAGATCCTTGTGCTTGTGATGGGACAGGGCCGTGCCTGGCAGCTCCTGTGAGCAGAGGTGTCCCTGCCACCCGTGGGATGCGAGGATCTGCCCGGCCCCGTGCTCTCCAGAGCTCCTGATCTAGACCCACCGAGGAGGAGAAGGCTCCTGAGCTGCTTTGGGATGGAAATCGGATTTAGGGAGTCTGCTCTGCACTCGGCAGATCCATTTTCCACCTCCTGGATGTGGAGTTCACTGGTTTGAATGGGACACTTGCTAAATGAGGCAACTGAGCCAACCTTCTCTGTTACACCTGCACCACAGGAACATCTTTGTAATTACCAAGTGGGCGACCAGACGGGTGGTTTTCCTGATGGGAACAAGCCAGGGCCCCTCTGCACAGCCAAACAGCGCTCAGTGCGGATGACGGGATGCAAAACTGCTGCAGGGCCCTGTCTAAAGGTTTAGTCATGGAGCTGTCACTTTGAAACGCGAGGGAATAAATCACCCTGCCCAAACTGCAAGTCTGCAGCAAAGAGGTACCTGAACTGCAAACGCCAAAAATGAATAAATAAAAATCAGAGCTAGAAATTAGGGCTAAAATCGCCCCCGAGGGTCACAGGGGATGTGCACCTGCCTCTTTCAGCTGCTTGTAGGAGCACCAGCTCCAGCCCTTGGTGCCTGCACAGCCTCTGCTGGGCCCTCCCAGCTTATACCGAGTCAAGAAATCAGCAGGCCACTGGATGCCTCACAAACCCCGATAAAGGCAGCTATGCTATACAGGAACCAAACCCAGCGCCTACAAATTTCCGCTCCCAAAAACATTTTGATGATTAGCTTTGATTAATGGGGCTGCCAGAGGATCATTCATCAGTATTAACGAACAACATCTTTTTCCACATTATTTCCAACTCCCGAGAAGCTGGAAAGTGAAACGTGTTTCTGTTTTACGATTTTCTTTTTACTCTGCTTGCCATTTGCGCACTGGTTTGGTGTTTTTTGTAGTTTCATTTTTCCCTGCAGGAGGGAATTGCCATGAAGTTCTGGGTCTGGAAACAAGGCACAACCTCGATGCTGGAAACCAAAAAGCGCCGGGTCGCACGCGCACAGCCTCGATGGCCGAGATCTCTGCTGCTCGAGGGGTGCCCCAGCTCTGACAGCAGGGCTGGGTGCTGCCTTTCACAGCCTGAGCACTTGGGTTTCTCCCAGAGTCTCAGGAATTTCTCTGAAGGCGCAGTGTAACTGCAGCTCGCCCTGCAAGCAGCATCGCGGCACGGATACACGCGGCGAGGTTCTCATCTCTCAGCACCACCGTGCTTTTATTCATACAAGCCTTACCCTGAAAACCACTTTGAATAACTCCAGGTTTAAGCCATTACAGAGCCATTGGTTGGTAAATCTTTCAGCCTAAGATACTCGAACCCAAGCGGATCAATACAAGAAAAAATCAGAGAGCTACCTGCATAGAGCAGGCTTGCTGCCTTGTGACCTGCAGAGGCTGCAATAGCTTTCTGCCACAAAGACACCCCATTCCCCAGCTCCTGGCTGATGAAGCTACGTATTATAAACCACCATCATTTCATTTTACAGTTCAGTCCTTAATAAAAAGGCAGAGGCTCAACTGTTCAGCCTCAACAAATCATAAGGTGTCCAAGCAACGCAATACAGAATCTGTTTTAGAAAACGAGTTTGCCAGGAAAGTAAAGAAAGTGCGTATTTCACCTTTCCCTTTTAAAAAGGATATTTTGTTTGTGTGATTCATATTAGAATTTTAAATAAGAAAACGCTATGGGAGTACAATCTACATTTCATTTTCATTTAAGTATGCATATTTGGAGAACACAAAGCCATGCATGTGCACACATACTTACAGATACACACGTGTAAAACCTCATATCCTCATATCCTAACTCACAGTGGAACTGAGACTTTCAAACAAGCGTGCCCCACATGAACACGAGGGCATTTCCCATCCCTAGGGAGTGCCTGGCACAGGACCATGTCTGCCCCAGAGGTGCTGGGAGCTGATGCAGAGCAGACAGATGCCCTGGGAAGGGATGGGGCCACCTTCACAAAATCCTGCCTTTGGTCCCAGGCACGGGAGAATCACAGGGAAAATGTTCAGCACTTTGTGGGGTGATTTATCCATGTGGCAGAAATCAGAAGCTGTTTCCTTACCACTGTCTGATGAGGTCCCTGCTCTGGTGCAGCCTAGGACAGATCCGGTGTCACGCCGTGCTGCCCGCCCCGATGCAGCCCTGGCCTGTCATCTGCTGCCGGACACCTGCAGGAGAGAAAGAAACCATTAAGAGATTTTTCCTTTAGCAAACTAAAAAAAAAATAACAAAAATTTAAAAAATGGGGACAGCGCCTACAAAATATTAGAGCAGAAAGCTGATGGAGCGGTGGGGACCCGAGCTGCAGGAGCAGGGGAGGCTGCTCCTCTCCAGCTCCTCTCCGGCACCACCTTCCCTGTGCTGAATTTCTGTGCCCAGGAGGAGAGAGGAGATGACAATAAAGCTTAGGGAAGGGCAAAGTCCCTGCCCCTGCTTTCTGCTCTTCCCCTGTTCCTCTCCAAAGCTAAAACTGTGCAGTGCAGCCACCCACTGAAGCACCTCTTGGGGCAGACGTGCCCTGTCCCCAGCCTCCCCCTGCCACCAGCATGCTGGGCGGTGGGCAAACAGCACCCCATGCCCTTGCCACAGCGGGGTCAGCTTCCCCCAAGCTGCAGAGAGCAAAGCTGCCTTCCCCTGCCAGCTCGGGGTACGTTTCCAGCCCACTGGGCTCGCTTCTTGTCACTACGAATAGGAAAAAATTCTCCAGTCATCCACGAACAGGCTCCAGCAGCCCCTCCAGGTAATTCCTCGTGCTCGAGACAGCCCCGGAGAGCCATCGCTTGCCTCTTAATCCCCTGCAAACATCCCCGGGCACGGCGAGCAGGTTTCCCCATGCCTGCTCCTTCCCCGGAGCCCCAGCTCCCCGTGTCTGCGGTCAGACAAAGGCTGCCTCCAGCCCCGGCTTTCCGCAGAGTTTCCACTCAGGTCAATGGGCCCATGAAGAAGAATGACAGCAGAGTGACATGCCATGGCCATGACAAGACGTGGCTGGGAGGGTTTTCCCCTGTCAGCTATGTTATGCTCAACCCCTGGATGCTGCCCCATCCCAAAAACACCTCGCCAGAGCAGGGGAAGCCCCAGAGGTGTGCTCAGCTGGCGGCTCACCGCTCATTTCCACCTCCACGCTGTTGCTGAACTCATGTTTGTATTTCTGTAGATCGAGATCCCAAGGGTAAGAAAAACGAAGCCAACCCCCTGCTCCTCCAGCAGATACACGAAGACAGGCTCGTGTATGCTCCTGGGGCAATTTTCAGCGCAAACATAGAGCAGCCCTTCCCAAAAAAATAGAGAAAACCTCCTCCTGTCAGGGCACCTCCACCTTTATTTTGGCCTTTGGTGCAGTGTTCTCCACCAAGGTCATGCACGCACCCTCCCAGGGTACACTGACCTGCAAAACCTGCTGGAAATAAACCAAACCCAAGGCACGGAGCACGCTGCAGGAAGGCACAAACCAGAGCGACTGTGAGAGACGGACACAACAATGAGTGGCTCTCCGTGCACGTGCTTTTTTTTTTTTTGGCTAGGAAACACCAGAAAACAAGGCTTTCTGGATCTAAACGGCCTCGCTCTGCTTCAAGTGCTCTCCACTTTTAAAGCCTGCCTGCAGTTGTGTATATATTGCTCTATAAATATTTCATTGGCTCAAGAAAAGGGGAGTCCCCAGTGCAATGCCTTCCTTTCGCCTTCCTCCTTCCTCGTGTCCCATATGATGCTCAGGCACGAGCTGCCTCGGGCTGACCCCAAGCCCTCAAACTGCTGCCAGCTCCCCATGACAGCAGTGACAATGTCCAAAGGGATCACATGTTATAATTTCTAGAGCTGGGATCATCAGGATGCAGGTTTTTTTTTTTTTTCTTTTTTTTCTTTTTTTTTTTTTTTCCCCCGTAAAGAGGCTGGAAACAGAACTGTAAAAGATTTTTTCCCCCCTCTCCTAATCATCAGCTTGTTTGAGTAATGGGCAAAAAGCGTGATATCCAACCACCTCCTACCAAAACCAGCTCCAGCAGCATTCCTGCTGCATAAAAAATGAGGCTCAGAAGGTGCAAGGAAGGAGAAATGGGGCAGCACCCTTCTCGGGCACCTCCAGCTTGCTGCAGGCACATGGACGTGCCAGGTGAAATGCCCCTTTTCCCAGTGCATCCACAAATATTCACAGAGAGAAGAAGAATAATTAGCAAATTAAGGTTTCATGCCATTTGGGGCTGGTCAGGTGGGAGAGGCAGCAACACAGCAAAACCCTGGGCAGCCAGGATGAGAAGCACAACCCTGAGGTTTCTCCTCCGAAAGCCTTTTGGTGACCACCACCCAGGTCCTGCTGGCACTACTGGGTGTCCCCAGCTTTGCAAAGGGACTTCACAGAAAGGTTTTTGCTCTCCCCTTTTCCTCTCTCCCTTGGGGAGCTCGCTCTTCCTCCACGGTAATGTCCCTTGTGCTCCTCCCAGCCTCCCTCCTGGGCTGGATCTGTCCCTTGGAAGGTCCAAGCCAGTGTGAAGGATCCTACCCAGCCCATCTGCAACCAGCCTTGAGACAAAAAAAAAGAAAAAAAGAGCAGGTCCTACGCAAAAGAAGGAAAGGGAAGGAGGAGAGGGAGAGAGAAAGCATGACGCCAGCAGTTTTCGTGGTATTTGGCAGGGCTGGGAGCAGCGATGGCAATAATTTGACCGTAGTCTCCTGAAAAGTGCTTGTCACAGATTTTCCAAAGGCTGGAAAATACAGAGATATATATTTGTAAGTAACCACCAGCCCCAGTCAGCTCATCTTGACCAGCTACTCCACAATGACATTATTCCACAATGGCATAATCCTTAGAGAAAAACCACAGCATTCTTGGAGCCCAAACAGAAACTCGACACATGCAATACCTAATGCCAGAGTGTGCTTTATGCCCCGCTTTCCTATGAGTCATTTTCCATCCCACTGTCTGTCGAAAATGCTTTTTGTTTATTTGTTAAAGATCCTCTCAGTGGCTTTATTGATGACAGAAGAAGGGAGAGAGCGGGGCAGAGATGGGGCATCCTTGGGACCTGCCACTGAACCTGGCCAAAACGAAGCCAGCCACTCGGGATGGCCGCCGCAGCCAGATGCTGAAGGGACAGGGCTAGAAGGGGCAAGGTCTGTGTTTTTAAAACAAAGTTTTAAAAAGAAACCGTCCCAAAAAAAAGTGAATCCACTGCTCCATAATCCAAAGCAAAGGCTCGGCTCAGCCCTCACCTGCGTTAGCATTCATGGGAGGCAGCTCAGCATCGATCCCCGGGGCGCACAGCAGAAGGAAGGTAAACCACCCCCCATCTGTTTAATAAATACACTGAGTTGTGCTGTTTGATCAATCTGCACAGCCTCTGCAGCTCAGGCATTGTTTTCCAATTTGTTTTCCAATTTAATCTTGGCAAGACCCGTTGAAATGCTAGGAAGAGAGCAGCATCTTGTGTGGATGCTGCAGAAGCTGAGGGATGCAGGATGGAGCCAGGGCTGCTGTGAGCCTCCACCAAGCCAGGCAAAGGCAGAGTGGGTGTCACTGTGCCTACAGATCCCATCTCCACTAGAAATTTGACCACCTAAACCCCTCCACGTTGAGGTAGGGCACTTGGGTCTGCTGCCCCGGTCTGTCTTGGTGGTAAGGTTGCTTGATAAGCACGAGGCTGACCTTTCCTTCCCCTCCACCAGAGCTCCGAGGCTGTTTATAGACATCATGCTGGATTTTTGTGCTGGGTTTCAGGACTTTCTAAAGGGAAACAAGCAGAAGGACGTGTAGGCAGGGGGCTTTCTGACAGAGTCCAGCTGTGGCTAGCCAGGGGCTATGGGCAGGCAGACATCCGAGCTTGCTCCATCGCGCTCAAGCTACGCAAGACTGGCAGTCAGCAGCCCGCGGGTGGCGGGGCAGCCCGAATACCAGGGAGCAGCAAACAACGTGACCGCAGCCCGCCTGTGCTCAGAAAACACCCAAACAACGGCTGCACGGTCTGCAGGAGGCGAGATGAAGCGAGGGTTGTGATCCGTGCCATGAACCAAAGGGCCCCGGCAGACGCGCGTGCCACCGCCGTGAAGGGGCGCTTTGTGTGGGGCTCTCCCCAGATGGTGGGACTCGCTTTTCCCCTTAAAACTAATAATCACCCATCCGAAATGACAACATCAGGAAGGCCCCGGCTTCCAATAGGGGTTCTGTCTTCCCCAGCTTCAGCCCAAGACAAAGAATAAACTTAAATATCTCTATTTATACACGGGCATCGGGAATGCACGGCGCAGCGAGACAGCCGAGGCGGCTCCCCTGCCCTACCTGCAGTGCTGACAGCAGATCCCCAGTGCAAATGCTCCGTGTTTGCCTTACAGTCATTCCTAAACAACACGAGCAAAGGTCAAAACGGAGTTCCCGGAGCAGGGCACATTTGCTGTCCAGATGGTGACAAAATCTGAAGGCCTTTTCTGTGAGCGGAATGGGCAAAGAGACGCTCTGCAGCCCCAGTGTCGCTCTGACCCTGATGCTGTGCAGAACACAGCTGCTCTTTCCCTTGGGTTTACGCACCAGAAACGTGGTTTCCTTATCCATACAGTGCTTGGGCTCACATCACGCCAAGCCCAGCGATGGTCAGGGTCCAGCCCCTATGGTTGGAGTGCCGTGACCGAGTCCTGGTGCGAAGCTGGGGTCGGGAGCCCTGCCCGCAGCACAAGGGGGCTCCTTTCCAGTGCTTGGCACAAACCCTGCACGGCCGAGAGCAGTCCCACAAAACAGTGGGGGAAGAAGGGAAAACAGATCCAAAGCTGAGATCTACATCAGTTTACCGATGGTTTTCAGGACACTGGGATTAGCTTGATGGTTTCTAACACGCACAAATTAATTCGTTGTCTTCTTGTCTTTGAGCAGAAGGAGGCGAGGTGCTTTGGAGCAGGTTATCTTCAGCAGCAATAGCTGCACACCCTTTAGCAAGATGCTTCAGCTGGGGATTCCTGGTGTAGCAGGGCTGCACAAAGATAATAGGGCTGGTGACGAGGATCAGGGACCAGGGGAACGGTACTGCCCTGGCTTTTGCCATTTAGCACTGGAAATCCAGCTGTGCCCAAGCCATACCTGGCACTACAGGGCACTCAGCCAGCTTGGGGACTGTGCCCCAGGTCCCACATTGGGCAGACACACGTCACTGCTTCATCCAGACCTCAGCACAGAGCTCGACACCCCCGCAGAAAGCACAGTGCGAAATCTCAAAGGAAAAAGAAAAAGAAAACCAAAAAACCAACAGAGCCATGGCCCCAAGTCAAAGTGCTCGGTCCTATGTCCTGGAAGCGTTGCAGCAGACCGAGCACTGCAACCAGCCCCAGTTGTTTCTGTTTTGTTTTCTTGGCCTAATTTCTTTCAGGCTGTCAATAGCTGCATGTCCTCTGCAGAGCCAAGTATAAATCTAGTCAAGTCCTGACTTATCCGAGAGCAAAGAAATGTCCTTAGGATTTTTCTAGCCAGGAATGCGTGTGTTTACGTTGGCCCGAAAAGTGCAATCAATAGCCCTGGAACAACGGTGCTGTCCACCTGCCACCTCCTTTTTCTCTGTCCCATGGTGATCAAGCTTCCTACAACCAATTTTAACGAGTCCGTGCTACCAGGTGAGAACAAATGGCTCCGATGGCAGGAGAGCTGATGCTCTTCGAGCAGCGATTTTTATATCTCACTCCAAAAGCTGAAGCTAATGCAATGTGAAAACTATTACTCAATCACAGAGGAAAGCTAATTCTCCGGGACAGTCTGAAACATGCAAATATAACAATGATCTTTGCCATTTGCAACACAATGGAAAATTGCTAATAAAAGTTCCTATTGTGTCGGGGCTGTAATACTAACCGCATGGTATTTCTCTTTCCCTCCTCCCTCCCTTCCCCTTTTCAGCCAGGCAGCTAAAAATGGCTTAAAACTTCCCAGCTCGAATGCTCTCGAGGTCAAACAGTGAGGCTGAAGGATGAGAAGGAGAAGACCGGGGACCGGCTGCTGCACTGTGTGCTGCTTGCCCTGGGCTCTCGGTGGCTCTGCCCGCAGTGCTGCCTTGAGGATGGACTCACCCCAAGTGCAGGGGGCTGGAGCATCCCCCTCTAACCCCCGTTAATGTCACTGCGTGCTCCCAGCACCATGCTGTGGGGTCAGGGCTGTGAAGTCCAGCTGGCCTCCCCCGTCCCCAACATCTCCAAAATGCACCTTCCTGCCCACGCCACCGCTGAGCTTGCGCACCTGGCCCCCATATAACATAATAGGGGCCCTTTCCCCATCCTCACGGCCAGGGAAAGCTGTGTGCACGTCCATATGCTGCACTGACCCCTGCCTACACCCTTGTCCCAGCCCCGGGGAAGGAAGCACAGACAGGGATTTCAATCCGAGCCAGCACTTTCACAGCTGGATGCCTACAGCCGGGCTCCTTGCTCCATCTTTTGGCACGGAGACGGACCCGATTGCTTTACCACCCACTCCAGCACCTGCAGCTCCATCAGCTCCCTCCTTACGCGGGGTCAGAGCTTGCAGGGATGCCAAAGGAGGGGCTGAAACCCCGACCCCGAGCTCCCTGCTTCTGAGCTTCCCCGCGGGCCCTTCCGACTCTGACTCACTTCCTTCCTCCCCAGGTTTTTCGGCTCATTCAAGGAGGCTGCAGCAGCAGGACGGGGGTCAAACGGGTGAACAGAGGCAAGCACAGCTCACGCCTCTGCCCTGCTTCCTCGCGGGGTGTTTGCCTCTTCCACTTCACACATTTCCCCGCAGCACCCCCTAATCCTGCCAACCTCCGTGCCCCAGAGCATCGGCACCTCCATCCTGCCCCAAATTCTCCCCACGAGGGAAGTTTGGGATCAAACACAGGCAGGGAGCAGAGCCCCAGATCTCGACAAGCTGCAGGAAATTTACCCGTTACAGGGCAAGCGGGGGCAATTAAAAGATTTCAGCTGAAACCGGTGGCTTCAGCGCTTCGCCGAGGCAGCCAAAGGGCTTAATTTCTGCGTGTTCGTTAATAATCGCATTATTTACCGGACCCATGTGCTCCCCATTACCTTCCATATTCCGATATTGAAGGGACATCTGAGGCTGGTTAGCCTGTTTGTAACGGGTCCATCTTCAGCTTTTTGGTATTTCCTGGCTGGCACGGGACCAAATCAACACACCACTCTTTCCATTTAAAAAGAGTCCCTCCGAGGAACCGCGTCAAGCAATTACCTCCTTCAGCAATTCCTAGCACACGAGCCACCCCGGGACTTTAATATAGATTTTTAGGGAAAAAAAAATAAAAATCAAACAACTAAACTCAAAACCGAAAAACAACAATAGAAATTAAAACTCCTTGACCCATGCCGCTGTCCACTGGTGAGCTCATGCATGAAAAACAGTTTGGGAACTGGGAACACTTCACACGAGGAGGTATTCCAGGGTTTAGCTCTGTCTGGAAGGGGGTATTGATTTTTAAGAGGATCTGAGAGCTGCCTGCAGATGTCAGCTGTACGTCTGCAAGCGCAGGACGCGCTCCCAGCACCTGAATCTCTTCTGCTGGTTTCCCCCTTTAGCTTGCAGCTGTTGGGGGCTCAGGTGGAAGAAGCCACGTGAGGCAGCAGCATCCCTTCCTGGATGCTGAAGGCGTCTGCTCCAGCTGATTTAAGGGGCAGAGGTCGAAACCAAACCCCTTTTGCAGCTCTCTGTCCCGTGCCTCGGGAACATTACTGCTCCTCGAGGCGTAGTTTTGCTTTCCCTGCTGCCATTCCTACATTTTGTGGTGCTGGTGTTTAGCAAAGCCCTGCTTACGGTACGTTTCTTCTGCCCTGGGAATCTCAGCCTGGCTTCCACATCTGGTCTTCAAGGAGATGAAGCCTGGGAAAGGGCTTCCAAGTTCAGGCAGAGCGAGTGACTCACCCGTGGCTTCAGCACGAGCTGGTGACCCATCCTCAGCCCCAGACAGGCTTCCCCCAGCCAGCACGAGCCCTGGGCAGCAAATGTGCTCCGGCCCCAGCTGCACCACCCCTGAAGCTGGTCCCACAGCCCAGTCCACCAAGCGCCCTTCCATCACACCAGGAGGAAAAAACACCTCGAACACCACACAGATGACTTCTGCAAACCACACCTGGGGACCAACAGGCTGATTTCTGCCCCGAACTCACGCCCACGCACCCGTGTGAAGAAGAGAAACGTTTCTGGGCAGTTCGTGTGCCACAACCACAGCCCGAACTAGTAGCGTGTAGTGAGTCAGATCAAATCCTTCTCTAGGGCAGCCAACGACGGTCACAGCTGGGATCCAGCAGCTGACATGCGGGGTCTGAAGCTCTGTGAGAAGGCCTGCTGTCCTGCAGCATTGATGGATCAACCCACACGGGTTGGTTTTTGCAGGAAAGGGCACACCAGGGGGCTGGCAGAGCCTGCGAGGAAGGCTCAGATGCCTTTACCAAGCCGGGCAGAAGGGAGCTGCACCCCCAGGCGGGTGCGATGCGCATTTGGAGAGACGCTCCTGGAGGCTGCACCTTCTTCCACCCCACCACGTTCTCCCAAGCTAAAAGCCACGAAAACCCTGATAACTTTGCCTCTGTCCTTCCGAGGAGCCAGCCTCCTCCTCAGGACCTTACCCACGGTGCAGGCTGTGATTACCAGCAAGGATCCAGCACGGCACGAGCCCCTTGGTTGCGGGCAGGGGGACCACCACCAGCTGCTGCAGCTCGTGATCACCTTGAATGCTGCCAGATCCCGCCGGCACGGCTCGATAGGCAGATCTGCTGGCGTTTCTAACCTCTCCAAGGTTCACGGGTGGCCCAGAACATGACAAAATATTGAGTTGTTAGCAAAGCAAAGAGATTTGGGCTGCGGTTCCTGGGTAGGACTGCCAGATGTGTCACTTTTACTCAGAGCTGCGCGGGGTGGAATTGGCAGATCATCGCCGCTGGGGAAAAAGCTGGAGGGGAAGGAAAGGAAGTCAAACAATTTCCCAAGTCACCTGTTTTCTTTATGCCAGTGCTGCCAGCTTCAGACTGAAAAGTGCAGCCTGCAGATTTATCTTGCATTAACCAGGATCCCCCTTCCACTCCGTTCTTTCACCCGCTCCCTCTGCATCCCTTGACTTGAGCCACTCGCAGGCATTTCACACCTAATTATTTATTATCCTTAATGAACTCTCTCATGCGTCCAAGCCCTTCTCCTCCTCTGTAGCTGGTTTTAATTGGGCAGCTCCGTCCTCGGCGGCGAGGAGTTGTGCAATCTCCTGCACACATCTGCCACCAGCCCTGCTCCATCTCTCCTGCTATTTGCTTTAATCCCCAAAAATGAGCGCTGGGGCCTTTCTCCAGCCCGGCTGTTCAGGGAGAAGTGTCAGCCACTGCAGAGGGAGAGAGACCTCTCCAAGATAAAAGTTCCAGGCCGAGGCTTAATCAACACGACGGCCTCATTAACAGCACGGCCCAGATAACGCAATCCTTGCAGCGCTGGCATTCCTCCGTGCTGAGCAGGCACATCATAAATCAGGGGGAGATTGGGTGGGAAAGAAAAGCCCTGCGCTGTTCCCACGTGCCCCGATGGCACAGCTTACTGCCCCAAAGGCCCCAAATTTCTGCTGGGGTGGAGCACGTCCTGCAGGCACCCCCGAGGGCCAAGGCACCGGCCCAGCTCCCACTCGTGGAGGCAGCAGCATCGCCTGGAGCTCTGTAGCAGAGATGCTACAACCAATTTGCCCTGAGTAAAATCAGCCCCCGAAATCCCCACGGCATCAGATGTCCGCTTTGGAAAGCTGTGCTTAGAGCCTCAAACCCGATACAGGGTAAGGGGGATTTGGGCTTGTTTTCCTCGCCTTCTAGGGGCTCTTTCAGCCTGTCTGCAAATGTAACCTGAGCTCCTGCCTGGCCATCGGAGGCAGATAAATAAACGAGGCTGTGCCGCCCACAGCCTGCCCCAAAACCACGGTGTCCTCGCCCCAAAGAAGCCGTGCTGCAGAGCAGGCTCCCAGGAGCACAAAGTCCAGGCCCTCGAAACGCTCTGCAAGCAGGAGGAACAACAGGGGATCAGTCCTCGGTCCTTCAGAGAGGAGCTCTGCCCAGCAGCTGCCTATGCCACAGGGGAAAAAACTATTCCACAATGTCTGTTTATTTTCCATCCCTCCTTTCGAGGTAGCCTGTGATGTGTGCTCGCCTTGTGTGCGCTCTCAGCCCTGGTACAGAGCCACGTTGGCCTCTCTGGATGGGCTAAAGCATCATTAAGTAAACCCTGGTCTATAAGAGGAAGATTTCAGGGATGTTCTGGAGAATTCTCCTCACCCCACAAATGCTCACAGCCTCCTGATGCTGCCAGGGTCCACTGGGGGCTGAGAGATGAAGAAGAAGGCAGGGAGTTGTCTTCTCCTCGTAGCCCCCATCTGGAGGTGGCACCAGGGGGCTTCATCTCAGGAGCGTCCCAGCAGAGGCTCAGGGAGAGGCTCAGGGCAGAGGGATGGAAGGAAAGGCCAAAAGCAATCCACCAGCACAGCCAGTTTTCATTAAGACTGACTTCAGATTTGGCTTTCGTTCCCTCCTCATGTGCAGGCTGCTTTACATAAAAGGACGTTTTTCACCCCAGCAAACAGCATGGTTTAGATTTACATCGAGGCTTTGGGTTTGGGTCTGCTCTGCCTGCTGTGGGAGCTTACGGGTAACAAATTTTCCCCTGGGAGCTCTGGAGATGATGGAGACCTTTCCCAAAAAAGCCTCCTGCATGCTTCTCGGCGTCTCACCTTGCACTTGGCAGCTGGGGGAAGGCGGCTGCATCTACCTGACACCAGGCAAAAATCCCTGCGGTTTGGATGCAGGGCAACAGGCAAGAATTTTGAAAGAGGAGGACACAAAGAGTCCCACAGACAAAAACCACTAACATCCAAACAGCCTCGCGTCGAATGCCTCGCTGCTGCTCTCATGTTCCCCCAGCACAAGGCTCTGTTGAGTCTCCGGAGCTGTCGGGAGGCAGGCGGTGGCTCAGGCAGCCCAGCCAACACTGCTGCCTCGGCAGACCTCTTCGTTCACAGCCCTGTAATCAGAGACAGGCCTGAGCAAAGCCCCGGATCCGAGGACTTCTAAACCTGCTGGGGGCAGGAAGAATCTAAACCCAAGCCCCCAGGTTTGTGAGACACCTTGAATTTCTCGTGGGGCTCATGAACACAGTGGATATGGATTTTTAAGGTGCTTGCAGTCTGAACCAAAATGACATTTCAAGGCCCAGACCCATCTCCTCGGTTCATTTTGCAGCTCCTCTTTCACTTGAGAAGCAGTCGTCTCTCTCCTGCCTCGACAGTACTGATTTTTTCCATTTATCCCAGAATAACAGCGCTTCTTCTTCAAGTGTTACCCTACGGGGTACCTTGCAGAGAACATCTTGGCAGCCTGTAAAACCAAACTCTTCCCCGCAGCTCCAGCTGTGTGGTTTGCAGCCTCTGCCTGCGAGCAGGCAGACAGCGACCGAGGCAGATCTTCTGGAAACCCAGGCCTGACTGTCAGTGAGCTTCACCTCCATTTCCTCCGGGACTCTGGGACCTTCGTCATTCCAAAGCCCTTTTAAAATGTCATCACTTCAGGAGAGGCAGCCGGCGCTCCAGCCAAGGCGGGCCTGCTGGGTGATGGAGTGATGAGACGAAAGCTTTGAACTTTTAAACAGCCTGGAAAGCCAGGAGAAGCCAGAGCAGGAGCTTACATCACCCTATCTCGGAGACGAGCATGCACGGATTCTCCCCAGGCTCGTGTGTCGCAGCCACTGTCGGTCGGTGACGGGAAGCCAGGATGATGAGGCTCTGAGTCACCGCAGCGAGATGCTCTCCTGGGAGGAAGGAGCAAGAGTTTCCTCGCAAGAAGTAGTAATTTTTTTCCACCATAAATCTTCTAAGCACGGGGATGAGTCTGAAAGGTCACTGGGGCTTGGCACTGGTTTGGCACCGGAGCGCCAGATGGCTTTGATAGGGAGGAGAGCAGCCTGCTGCTGAGCTGTGCTCTGCCAACAGCCTTCACCTACAGCTGGACCTGCCTTCCTCACCTCCTGCTCTATGACAGGCAGAAGCCAAACTCGGGCTCTTTCAGGGTTGGAAATCCCGGTCCTACCTCAGGGAAGGGGAGTTTTGTCTGCATCTTTGCATGTTGCTTGTCTTTGTTTTGTCTTTTCCCTTCAGCAAGGGAGGGATTGCAGCTAAGGTCCCTGTTTGTGTTTTGAGAGGGGCTCTGGAGTGAGCAGTGAGCTCAACCTGCGTGTATTCTGAGCATCCTCGGTTGTCCCAGAGCTTCTGAATTTGTGGCAATGGTCCTGAGCACAGACAGCACCTGCACTTAGCCCCCATGCAGAGCTCACATCAGTGGGGTTCCTGGTAAGAGTCACAGTTCCTTCCGTAGGAGAATAATTGCTGTTAATTGAAGTCCCTTTACAGGGGTTTGGAGGCAGAGCATCAGCAGCAGAGGACATGCAGATAGGGAACCCTTCATCTGGAAATCCGCAGGAGGTTTGCAGCACTCCGTGATGGTGCTCACACCGCCCTGGCAGCACGGTACCCGAGCGGAAAGCCCTCGAATGCTGGAGCTCTGAGCATCCCCAGGAGTGCTCGGGAGGGTGGGAGACAAAACCCCAGGAAAGCAGCTGTGCACAGCTTTAGCCCAGCCAAGACTGACCTCTTCAGAAAGGCTAGTGCTACCACAGCCAGAGAATAAGCACAGTAAGAGCAGAGAGGCTTCGGAAGAAGGGAGAGAAGAAAAGCAGGATGATGAAGACAACAAAAAAACCCTTGGTGCAATTACCTGGTATTACTTCTATTATTAATTAAAAGACATGGGAACAGCCAGATGATGCCGAGATTAAGGCTGTAATAATGTCTTTCCAAGGTTTCCAGTGTCTCTCCTAGCTCAGTATTTTGTCACTACAAGTGGCTGAAAGCAGATGCCTAGGGAAGGGTTTAAGAACACAATAAACATGCAGTGATTTTTCCCCCAGAATATTCTCCCAGCCTCAAAAAAATATATATATAAAAAAAATTGCAGCTCAGAGATTTCCTGCGCTGAAGGAGGTGTTGTCTTTGTATTAAACACGACCCAGGGGATTTCTCTTCTACAAACCTCCCCATTGTCCCCTGGCTAATAACAGAACAGAAGAAAGAAGCATTTCAAACTGTATCGATGATTAGGTGTCAGCCTGACACGCAGGGAAAGAAATCTAAATGAGTTCACCTGCACCTAAAAGGGAGGTCAGAGAAAGCCCCGCTTCTGCCTTTGACAACAAAACCTCGGTTCATTAACAAAAGTTCTGCAGTAAAATCTTTCCCCTGACTTAATGTGACCGCGCTCCAACATCCTTGGAAGGATTATTTCAACACTACAGGCTGAATGAGTTGGTTCATTAAGCAGCAAAGGTTGACAAAACCCACGAGGGATTTCTTCGTTGACCGTTGTTATTACTTCTACAAAATGTCTCCCTTGATTTTTCAACCAGCTGCGCGCGAGTTTTTGCTTTGAAAGCAAACGAAGGGGGGACCCATCGGCACCCAGACACATCTGTGTGCAAGTGTTAACGGGCCTTCGGGGGTGAGCCTTCGGGCTGGAGAACGGCGTTTAAAGGCGCTGGGCGAGGAGGGACAGCAGGGGAGATAACTCATTCCTCTTCTCGCAGCTGGAAGTGGCCGCAGCTGGCCGCTTCGCCCCTCCACGAGGCCACTTTTACAGGGGATTTGCCATCTGCTCCGCGTTGTTCCCAGTGACACACAACCTGGGCGAATGCAGAATCTCGGGGGTGATGCAGGAAACGATGTCCCCCTCGCACATCCCGCCCTGGCTGGCATCCAAGGAATGCTGCTGAGGGGCTTTCTGCTCCGCTGGAGAAGCCGGGGAGCGCGTTCAGCGGGACGTGCCCGTGCAGACGGCTTGGCCTAGGGGACCTGCCTTAACCTAATTCCTCAATCAGGAATTTCGGCCTGGTTTAAGGAAGTTTCTTCGCCACTCAGTAATCATGATGGAAAATTCATCGCTCCGAGATTTTTTTTTTGTTCCCTACGCTGCCTCTCTTCGCCTGCCTTGGCACTGCTTCGTGTTATCTCCGCTGCGCATCTCGGCCAGGCGCTAGCAGAAATGTAAACTCCAGGCTGGTTGCAACATCTCCACGGCATCTGCCAAATACGAGCTTCTAATTTGAGGTAGGAAGCCGATTCTATCATGCGACGAACCTCCAGCTTGCTTGAGTACCCACCACATTTTTTTCGGGGATCATGTTGAAATTGGGCAGAAAAGGATCTAGAAGAAAATTACACAGCCTTGCAGCCCTCGGCTGGCGGTTCACATACCACCAGCATCACTCAAAATAACTGAGAGAAACACACAGACATGATCCTGCTCCTGCACACAGGGCAAGCACAACATAGGGAAAAAAAAATCAAACACGGAATGAACGTTCACATTTTAGCTTAATTTTTGATGGCCCTAAAAGAAAGCTGCTTGCACATGCAGCACTTTTTGGCAATGGCTGCTAGGCAAGGCAGATGTTGGATTTTTATTTTTAAATGTTATAATAGTCCTTTAACTAAAAACTCTGAGATGAGTTGGTCTTCCTCAGCCTCAAGGTGGGACCAACTGCATATCCCAGCCTGTCTGAGGACTGCCTGAAGGACTGGATCCAGACCCGGTGTTCCCGATTTCCCAGCTACTATTACTTGATCATGCCAGAAATCCCTTATAACCTTGGGGTGGAAAAAGCTACCGGTTCCAGCTTTGCTTTAGAGACATGGAAAAATGTATTTGTCTATGAGATATTTCCCTGTTTACTTATGTGTAGACCCATGTTCACAGGCACCTCTAGATAATGCAACGATACCACTAGATGTGAGAAACTCGTTTTATGGAAAAGAGCAGAATGGGAGTGACTGGAGGGGAACGTCTGCCCCAGCTCTGGTGTCCACCCAAACCCTTTAAAACAACCCAGAAGCACAGAGGCCTTCAAGAACAATGCGGTGTGTGGGGAAGAGCACCTAACCAAAAAGAGTGATGGGAAGAAGATTTTGGAAGAAAAAGGAGGAGAATGGCACCAAATCAACGCATTGGCAGGGCGGATGAAGAGAAGAGGAAGGAAAGAAGTTCTGCATCACACAAAGCTGCCAAATCCTTGTTTCAGTGGCACAAACAAATACATTCGGCCATCTCCATGCCCTGCCTTTGTCACTCCCACACGGTGTCAGAGCAGCTAATTGCCATTTAAACCACTAGCAGAGCACCAAATTAGTGTCAGGGCCTCCCGCACCCTTGGGCCGCTGGCTTGTTTGTGTAGCCCACGTCCCAGCGAGGAGGCCCTGCTCTTTGTTAATGAGGCATTTCAGCACCTACTCGGGATCGTTACTGGTCTCTAATGAGGGCAAAGGTGTTTGTGGTATTTGACCACTCGCCTAATTAGTTTATAGCACAAATGCTCCCCGCCGAGCAGGAGATTTATGAGACTGAGTTTGTCCCAGAGAGCAGTGCTGGGGGCTGCAAACTCCTCGTTTCTCAGAGCAGAGCTCCCACCTACCTGCTGTCCCCTGCCTGAGAACCCAAAAACCCAAACAGGGACCCATTGGGCAGCAGCAGCACCCCTAGCACACAGCTCATTGCCCCTGCACCCCGCGTGGGTCTTCCCTTCCCTCTGTGCATCTCCGGGGACACCAGCAGGGCTGAAGACTTTGCAAGCACCCACGTTCGACGACCCCAAAGAGCCTCAGGCGAGGTATTTTTCCCCTTGACGCATCCAGTGCTCAGCAAAACAAGGTCAGCTGCTAACACAAGAGCTCTTCGGGCTCACTCCCTGGCTTGCAGTCCCCTTGGTGGCCGTGGCCCTTCCTACAGAACTGCTGGCAGGTAGGAACAACCCCCTCCTGGCATTGCACAACAGACAAGGACAAAATCCTGTCCATGCATTTGTGGGAACACGTTCTCACTGCTGGGTATGGGGTGATGACACCGTGCGTTGGCTCATGGATAGGGATGGAGATGACTCTCCCAGGTCTTCATTCCCCTCCCTGAACCACACACTGGGTTTGCCTCAGTTCTGGTCCCAAGAGAGCATCCCTGGCACCACACGAGGTGGGAACAAACTCGATTCAACCCGTGCTTGCACAGCTCCTCCCCGCCCACGGCCAGCACTGACGGACACCAAGGCTAATTCCACATCCTGGATTTTGGTTGTTCCAGAGAGCACGCTGGGCTTCGTCCTTAATGAGAGAACAATTGTGGTGGAGCTTCAGAAACTGCTCACATTAAGCACTTCAGAAAAAGCATCAGAAATTCGGGGCTTTGACTCAATTGCGTCTGAAACCTTTGGGATTGGAAATCCCAAACGCCACTGCGGTACGGAGAGGAGCGCTACTATTTGTTGACAACCTCATGAAATTGTACACACAAAAATGCCCCGTTGACTGGAAATTATTTCCCTCAAATTTTTCAGCTAAATAGAAAAATGTTACGAATGCATCTTGGATTGCTAAAAATGGTTTTTCCTCGCTTTCAAGCATTAGATTCTTTCGCGTACATTTTTTGAAGAAGATTTAGGAGGACGTCCAATGAAGAAGCGGTTTCATCCTCCCTAAGAATGCTTCTCTTGAAAACTCCCAAAGCCCTAACATCTAAAAAATGTGCTCCAAATGAAAAAAAAAAAAAACAAAAAACAAAAAAATAAGCCCAGCGTGCACATGCAATCAGCCTCAAACACATCCAAGTCTCCCGCGCGGGATGCTGAGAACATTTAATGCAAGACACGTCGGAGCTGCTCGGCTCTGCCGCGGACGAGCCCGGTGACCCCGAGACTGTCCCAGGGCTGCACAGCTCCCCAGGGCATGAGCCCCGCCACGCAGCCCCCCTCCAACCACCTCTTTTCTGTTTGCCTCAGCGGGAAGAGATGTTTGTTTGGTTTTGTGCGTGGCGGCAAAGCTTAATGCAAAGCAGGAGCAAACGAGTGGCGGGACTTGCCAGATGCATAGCATCTTTCCTGCCCTTCGCCGGCGGCTGTGCTGATTCCCTTGGCATTTTTTTATTTTTTTTTTGTTCCTGCGAGTGTTTGGGCTGAGTTCATAAATCATTTCTGACAGTCCCAGTTGGTAACTTTGATGCCAGCCCATGCAGGAGACTGGAAGGCAGCATCACTGCTGCTAGGAAGAGGCTTAATTTGGCTGGGGTAGCAATAGCCCCCCACTGACAGCCGGTTGCCTCCTTTCCTCTTGGTGCCCATTCCTCTGATCCCAAAGGATATTTGTCATCACAATTGCCCATGGTGTCAGCAACCCCCAGCTCCTCTCCAAAATCCCATGGTACAGAAATAATCAGTGTCAATACAGAAATAATCAATCCTAATCCTTTAGCCCCGTTTTCCTTTGCTCCTGTATGGCCTCTGTTTGTCCACAGCATCAGCTTACAGAGGCTGCAAAATAGCTGGAGGACAAGTGGAGAAATCACACTTGTAAGGCAAATTCCGTCTGTACAGGACCATAAATCAACCCTTAGACTCTTCTAGCTTTAAAATATGTAGAGCAGAGGGCCAAGACGCGGCTGACAAAGGAAGACTGAAAGGACTGAGGTTGGTTTTGCCAGAAGGAGAAGATGACAGCTGAAGAAAGATGCAACAGCACTCTTCAGATAGGGAAAAGGCTGTGGCAAAAAGGGAAGGAATCAAACATGCTCCACATCCACTGAGTGTAGGACAAGACGTGCTTGAAGATATTCACCACTGCAGCCTAACAATGATTCATTCGCAGACCATGTCATATTCCTGAAAAGTCCCACTAAAGGCACATTTTGGACAACAAAGTAAAACCAAGCAATGTGTGCACGTTTCCCCATCACCCATGGCCAACGCATCCTACCAAAGCTTCTCAGCACCCTCAAAGGCTTTTTAGCTGTGATTTTATTCATTAGCTGGAGAAACGTTGGTGTTTGCTAATGGATCAAACAAGACTCACCTGTACAATGGGCACAACGGCCTCACATGCACAAGGACACGGGAAACATGCATGGAGAAATGTGACATAAAAACTACACGGCATTACCCTGTTTTCAGTTTAGCCCACAAGGACAGCCCCTTCTTTCCGATCCCTGGTTCATCAAGACTTAGGAGAAAGTCTACTCGAGTTGCTTAAATGGCAAGGGGTTCAGCATCCCTCTCCTACCGGGCTTTCAATTTAAAAAGCATTACACAGATGTAATTGGATTCAATTGCTACTACACATGCCATCTGGGGCAGCAGCCACTGAGTAATATTCAATATCAAAAAGATTGCGTTTGGCACAGCCCCTAATGAGGGCAGCTGCAGCAAGCCCCAGCCAAGAAACTGTCAAAAAATGACAATCAAAAATAATTATGTAAAGAGAAAAAAAAAAAAAAAAAAGAAAAAGGAAAAAGTGTAATTGCCACAAAGACGAACGAGCGATACGTTTACCTCATGTGCCCACAGAGGCTGTGTGTTTTATACCGTCTGCTTTAAATCAGGAAGACAATAACCGAGGGCAGGGGAGTGACGCAGAGCAGCTGCTGTCAGAGGGGACCCAAAGGTGCAAATTCGACGTGTCCTTTGCCACCAAGGCTAAAAAAGATGCCAAATATTGCCACAGCCCCACCGGCAGCTCCTCCTGATGAGACCCATCCCCTGCTTTAACCACCGTGGGGAGGATCGCCAACACACAGCACTTGCTCGGGAGGAGGACTTTCTCCAAAAAGTCTGGAGTTGTCTACACAAAACTGGCTGCACACCTGCTGCTGGCTCCTCTCCGTTTCCAGCTGCTAAATAATCGCTTAAGCTGTGGCTATGTTTATATCACACATTATCCTCCTTTTCTCTTGCCAGGTAAGCGCTCGCTGCAGCTTCCCAGGGAAGCTCTTCGATCCCTCGCACCGAGGAACGCGAGCCACGGCTGCTTGTCCAAGCACACTTCTTGTCCAAAGGAATGAGGCTGGGTGGAGGTGACAGCCTTCCTTCTGAAGTTTCAAAATAAAACACGCTAAAAATCCCAAACTAGAGTCATTCACTAACTAAAGCAAATCTGAACCGAGCTCCAGACTCACGGTGCCATTGCGCACATCCTCTCCAACCCCTGTTCCTGGAGAAACCACTGCAGAACCGTGGGTTGGATTTCAGTCTCCCATTGAGGCTTTGCTGGATCTTTTCTCCATGTCGATAACTGAGCCTCACCGCCCCGGTTCCCAGACATTACCATACCCTTACCAGATGCCTGGGCTCTTTTGGTCACCACTTGGATGCTAACCAGAAGTGGAAGACTCCATACAGGGCATCACCGACCTCCTGAGCTGCCCGATGCTCCCTGCACCTGGGTGTTAATTCTTCTCCTCTGCCTCTCCTCGTGGTGCTCTCAAACCAGCTGAGCCCTCCTGTGTGATCAGACACGGGGGGAGTGGATAAAGCAACAGCTTCCCATAGCCACGAGGCTATTATTCAGATAAATGATACAAAGGGATTTTAAAATTAGTCAATAAAAATGCAAACCAGGCACGATCTGGGTACAGCCTGCATTCAGCCACGGGGCTCTCCATTAATGTTCTCTACAGCGGGGCCAAAAGTGCACGCAGGGTAATTTATGCACTGTTACGGCCTGAAACCTTGGCTATGTATTCATGTCATCGATTCAAAATCTGCAACCAAAACATCCTGCACCCCAGTGGGAATGCATAATTTAGAGGTAGGAGTCTCTGCTTGCTCTGCTACAGACACAACTTGCGCTGACCACAGGGAAAGTTGCAGGGCATTATGCAGAGGGAAGAAGAGACCCAGAAAATAAATTCAAGCTCTCCCCTGCTTTGCAAGTCAGATTCTGGTTTTGTTTTCAATGGCTCGGAAGGTAAGCCTTCAGAATGGGTCCAAACCACAACACTCAGCTCCAAATCTGCACTTTCCCAAAGTTCAGGGGTGCGAGGAGCCAAGGTTTTGGTTTCTCTCAAGTTCAGGGAGGTGTGGATCAAAACACCATTTCTGGTCCATCTCTAGGAAGTGCCATACCTGCTTGGGGTGAGCAGGGAAGGCCAGGAGAGGGACGCCAGCCTTTCTAACCCAACGAGCCATGCACCAAGACCTTCATGCAGACAAGAGGTGAGACAGTCACTGGATGCCCCAGGGGAACCCCAGGAGAGGCCCCCAAGGGGTCCAAGAGGTAAGAAGGTGACCTGGCACTTGGAACCCCTCCTCACCTTATTTTTAATTTACCACATCCCTGCTTTCTGCCGCTAAAACAGCAGCATCTCCCGGCCTCCGAGGGGTGTCGAGAAGGTAAATAACAAGAGAGGCTGAAGAGCCTGGATACTCGTGTGTGGCAGCAGCCGCAGCTCATCACGCGAGGAGCTGAAGTTGTTAGAACAAGTAGCACTCCACATACTTGATCTTTTTATTCCCCCTCGTTTCCATTTCCTTACAATGGCTCAAAAGCCACCGGACGATGATGTTTCCCATACTTTGTCTAAACTCAGCGAAGAAAAAAACACAAACATTCAAGAAACATCTACTGAGCTGTTTTACTAATTGGCAAATGAGGCGAAAAAACTCCACCATACTTTCTCCATATGTTCCTAAGCGCATCGAGTGTTTACGATACCAACCACAACGTTGCATTAACTGTGCTCCTCGCAGGATCGCCGCACATAGCTGGAAATCACGATCCTGTCCTCAGATGGGGAAAGGAGACAAAACAACAGTGATTTAAATAATAAGAAATTAATAACAGCATCTAGCAGCAGTGAGCCTTTCCCGAACGCTTTACATCTCCCAAGTATTACACAAATTAAGGATTCCCACAAGCAACATGAATGTCACTCGATGCGCAGCTCCAGAAGGACCACGGGCGATGCTGAAGCATGAGGAATGATTTTGCAAACCATTTGTCACCCCAGCCTGCCCACGTCCCCCTTGGGAAGGTGGGAGCCCACCAGGGACAAGACTCAAAGCCCGTGCATATCAGGGCAGCCAGGAGCACCAGGGCCACGAGAGAATCATCCAAAGAGAGACAGAGCGGTGCCAACGCTCCTTCATGACAAAAGGGAACTCTAATCGCATCTGAAATAGGGTTTTTAACAGCTAAAGCCAGATCCATAAATAACCCGAGATTAGGGATCGCAATTTATTTTGCTTTGTATAATAATATCCAGACCCGACCATGAGAAGGAAATTCTGCACCGCATTAGCATCCTGCACAGGGCCAGCAGCGCTGGGCTCTGGCTGCGGCGCGAGGATGCGCAGAGAGGGTGCTCCTTGCAGAAACACCAACCCACTGCCCAGATTGTGCTGGTGGCACCGCTCCAGCAGCATGCATCGTGCTGGGTGATGGTCACCATCATGGCAAGGATGCGGGCTGAGCCCACAAACAGCCCTACACCAGCTACGGAGGCGATAACGAATGGGAAAACCGCCTGGAACCAACTTTATGTGAGCCTGGACGTAGGAAAATGAGGGCATAGAAGGGTTTCCAAGCAAAAGCGCACGTGCACTAACCCCTACGGGGAGGTGGGTGCCCTGCCTGCTTGCACAGAGGGGCTCTGCCTCATGTCAAGAGCACCCACGAGCAGAGCTTGCACTCTGCAACTCTGTGCCATCGGTGAGAGTTTCTTTACGTGGCTACGTCCAACACACTCCTTTCCAAGCACTCCAACAGTGGCTTTGTTTTCAAAGCTGCTGAACAGCCAAAAGTTTTGTAGAAGCTGTTGTGGACCGTGGGCACTCACCACCTCTGAAAATCGTGCCACTTATCTGCCAAACGCCCTGTTCAGCAAACACACGACAAGAACTCGAGCAGCTTCGCTGAGCAGAGGCAGCTTCGGCGCACAGGCTGTGTTTTGGATCAGCCACACGCAGATAGCCCAAAGAATTTCTTCTCTCTCCACCAAACTTTAGGATAGTCAGGTCCATGGGATCCAAAACACGCCGTGAGCTGCTGCAACCTGATGGAGGAGGCTTGGCAGAAGGCGGGTTAAGCCCCGTGCTGGCCCATCTCGAAGCCTGCGATCACAGCGATGCTTATTTAATATTTCTGCTACGGCGGTACCCAGAAGCTCCAGCATGGAGCAGGATGTCGTCCTGCTCCGCTCTGCACAAACCAAATGCTTTAAAGGCAGCAACCCCTGCTCTGAGGTGCTGCAGGAGCTGCACCAGCGGCTTCCCAGGCGCTCTGCGAGGCCAGACAAAAGCCATAAAAACCGGGCTGCGGGGAAGAACCAGGAAAGGGGTAATGTGATAGAAGGAATTTCTCCATCTATAACCATCACGACTCCATACGGTTGTTTAAAATAAGGAATAGAGACTGTTTTCTTTGTGGAAATCCTATGTTTATTATTAGTTATGCCTCTGAGTATAAATAAATATGTAATGGATTGCATATTGGTTAATTCCCTACATTGTGCACTTAATTGCTTCCTTGTTTGCTTTATACTTTCCACTCTGCTATATCCTCATATTTCAGCATAAGCTCATCCCTTCCACATTTGTTTATTGTGTCTACGTTTCCAGAAACTGAAAGGTCAAGAGAAAATATGATTTGTTATGGAACTTGCTAACACTAACACAGCTCCGACGTACAGTGCAGCTCTCTGCCCTGCCTTGGCACCGGCTTCCCCCGGGGAGGCAGCTCCTTGCTCAGACACCCACCAGCCTCAACGCCGGGCAAACCAGGTCGCTGAGGACCTGGAACAAGGAGGCAGCTTCCCTGAAAAGTCCTCCCCCCTTTTTTTTTTTCTTTCCTGGTACAGGAGGCTTGTGTTTGAGGGCTCTGCTCTCCTCCCCAAAGAGGACATTCTCCGAACCCGCAGGCCAGAGGCTCCTCGGGCAGGGATGCAGCCAAAGCTGGTGGCCTCCTGCCAGCCAGCACCTCCTCACCCTGCTTTGCTGGGGCTACCACGGGCTGAGAAATGAGTCAGCAGCCCCGCTGGCACGGCTGAGGGCAATTCCCAGCAGGACCAGTGGGTTTGGGGACGTGGATGCCCTCATGCACAAGGCAGAGCCGAGATGCTGCGTGCTGCGGAGCGCACTGAGCACCACAAGGAGACCCCCGGGGACAGGGACAGGGTCTCTCCGGACCCATAGCAGCCATGCTCTTTGCGTGGTTTTGAATGGTGAAAGTGTCCTTTAGTGCTGGCAGCCTCTCTATCTGCTCGCCAAGCCCCAGGAGCATGAAGCCCCCACCCTGGCTGCGCAAACCTGCTCACAGCAACCTCTGCAACCCCCTGCATACGCCGTGATCTTCGTCTCCAAAAGGAGAGGGGAGGAAGCAGCAATTCGGACGACGCACACCGCATGCCTTACTGCTGAAATCTTTGCAGACACTTTGGGACTGCATGGGAACGGGTTGCCATTTGGGCTTGTTTTGGGGGCAAAGCACTGCTGCTGCTTCGCAGCAGAAGCAGGGGTGGGAAGCGCGCGTTCCCACTGAGAGCATATTTCGAAGGTGAATGCATGAGGGAAGTTGCTCTGAGTTCATTATTGGAAGTCCAGAGAAAGACACGCTTTTTCCAAGCGAATATTAGATCAAGCTGACGTTTGTGCGCAGCGTACAGAGGCACCAGCTGCGGGCAGGGAGAAACGTGTCCTGCAGGACACAACCACACAAGAAGTGTGCTGGGGAGCGTGGCCACGTTCCCCCAAAGCATCCAGGACCAGGCAGACTCAGGATGGCATGGAGGGCCTCCTGATCCTCCAGGAACAAACTAGAGACAAGCATCACCTTTCCCACTGGGCTGTGTTCCTTCCCCAAAACGTAGACCTCCCGTAGGTACCTCCTTGGGCAAGAAGAAGGTGTTGCAGCTCTCAGCACCGTCAGGCAATGCCATGTGCAATGTTTTCCTACCCCATCCCTGAGGATGAAGGCTGTCACCACCACCAGTGCCTGACTAGCACCGTTATTTATTTTTTTTCAGACCTGTCCTCAGACTGTAAAGCTGCCCAGAGTTTCCAATAGGCAACCGTCTGTTCGGATTCCCACCCTCGGTCCGGTTAGTCCTTGTGCTTCTCCAAAACCAGGGCCAATTTCTGGTAAGCAAGCAGAGGCTTAAAATTCCTAGCTCAACCTTATTAGAGGTAAGGAGAAAAAATATTCAGAGAGATGAAGTGAATTCCTGGCTAATTCCTCGGGAGACCCAATCAATGGAAGACTTCTCCTCTCTGTTTATTTTCTTCCCAGCCCAAGTTCTGGTCTGTCGTCTTCCGATTCCAAAAACCTATTGCGCTCCACACCCAGGAGCCATGACATCAGAGGATATTTTAGGAAGACAAATTCGTCCCCAACCCAGGTTTGGTCTCGTTCCCTTTCCCTCACACAACCCCACAGCTCGCCGCCGAGTAAAGTCAAAGCTGGCTACTGGGTGCCAAACCTGGAGGTGAAGTGGGAATCTGAAAAAGAAGGAATTGTCTTTTCCAGTAATTTCCCTCAGAAGAAATAATATGCTTGGCTTGTCTCTGTGTTGATACAAGGGTGACTCATTAATCCAACAATGTGAGACTGTTTTAAGGTTAATGGCAGGCATCTAGAACTGGCACCGTGTCAGTTGGCAGCTCCCGAGCTCAGCTAAAAAATGCACTTTTATCACTGTAATATATCCGGAATGCAGCCGTACCTAAAGATTTCATTCTCAGACTCATTTTTTTAAGGGAAGGCTATTCTCAGAGTCCATTTGTTCCTGGCTCTGAGCTTTGCTAGAAGATTACTCTCGCAAACCACTTGTGCCCATTCTTTGTGTTTTTGGGGAACACCAGGGCTCGGTCGCACCTCTGCATTTCCTCGTTTTACCCCGGTTTGGTCTGACCCCAGCCTTTGGGGAAGATGTTGGACTTGGTCAGCTCACTGCAGGAGACCACAAAACTTGCTCAGAGGGAGCAGGAGTTTTATAACTCTCCCAGCACCATCCCTTGGAGCATATCTGGGAGCAAACTCTGCGAGAGGAAAGCCCCAAACGTCTACAGCCCTTCACCTGGGAGCTGAAAAACGCCGCTCTCTCTCCCCACAGTTTACTAGTTTTGCAAGGAGACCTCCAACAAAAACAACAACCAACAGTGGAATTTCTGCTATGAAGGAAAAAAACCAGAGGAGCTAAAATAAGTACTTCCACCCTTCCTACATCATAAAAAGGAGGAGAAAAAAAAAAAAAAAAAAAAAAAAAGGCAAGAATATTCTCCTCTTGCACGTCACCTCTGAATTTTCCTTTAACTTTTAAAAGATGTTTGCTTGGTTGGTTACAGCCATCCTGTGGACAAATGCCTACATCCTTACTCACAAACTGCTCCGGCAGAATTCCCAGGGAAAACAGCTGGCCGAGTCTTCAAACGCTTCATCCAGCCCTACCCACGCCAGGGCCATGCCGAGAGCTGCAAACTCAGCCCCCTCCAAGACAGCCAGGCTGCCATGACAAGAGAGGAGAATGGGGAAATTTAGTTTTCAGCATCAAAGGCTTCTGCTCCCTCCTAGGACAGGCGCTCGCCGGCTTTGAAGCGCTCTCCTGCAGCACCGCGGCCGAGCAGAAGGGTGATTCAAGCTCCACGCACCGAGCACCACAACGGCCACCCCGGGACCCGAGAGCCATCCAGGCTCGGATTTGCTTCCAGCAGTGGCGAAGAGCCATGGGAAGAGTATAAAAACCAGGAGCATGAAGTGATACTCCCCTATTATGGTCTATTATCAGCCTCCAGCTTTTTTTTTCTGCGTGGCGGAGACGGACCGAGCCAGGTGCTCTGTCTTCGCAGTTATTAGTCCCGGGCTCGTGCTCCAGCCAAGGGCCATATGGGGCCGGCCCGACGGTTCTCTGCGAGGTTTCCAAGTCCCATAACCCCGCGTAGCTTTGAGGTGCAGCCTAGCAGCGCTTGTGAAAGTGGCCCGATGAGCTTCGTGTTAGGTTAGGCCTCATTACACATCTGCTTAGCGTTTGTAGGACCATGCCTCAAAGCTTAGGGTTGTTTTTTTTCCATAGATAATGATCCTTTTTCTGCAAGGTTCCCAGTGACAGCACAATACATCATCCTAACCATGGGCAAAGCTCTCAAAATGCAAACCTGCTGCTGCAACTCTCCCAGAAACGCATGTAATATTTTAATCAGTCCTGTAATACCAGACTCACACACCTATGCGCTGAACAGACAACTCCCAGAGATTCGGGATTAGAAAACACAGCTGCTGGAAGGCTTTGGAAAAAAAGTGGCCTCTGTTTATTAAGCACAGGGAAGTTACAAAATGTAAATAAGCCCAGCAAGATCTCTCTGCTTTCCATCTTAAGAGATCTCCTAGCTTTGTCCTGAGGAACAGACCGTGGCATACTCCAGGACTTGTTGCATAGTGACATTCATTACAGGCTGCAAACCTTTATCTTCCTCTCCTGTACCCGCACCTGTTTTGCTGAATGCCCCATAAAAAGGTCATCAACAGCCCTGCCCCGCAGATCTCCGTCCACTGACAGCCACCTGAGGACCCTGTTGCAAGGAAACGTCTGCTGCAGGCTGAGCACAACCCTTGTTTCTAGAGGAAAGCCACTGGGACGAACAGAGAGAGACACTTGCTCCCAGCTGGGCATCCTGCACCTGAAGATGTTCAATTCTTGAGGTTCCAGCACCCTCCTTCTTTCTCTTACATCTGCTCAACACCTAAAACACCGATGCACAACCAGAACTCTTGGGCATATCTGAAATAACATAAAGCATTAACAACGCTGGACTTACTCCAAAGTGGATAACAGCATCCTCGTGAATAAAGAACCAACTCTGTGGGGCAGAACTGGGCAACTCCAATAATACTTCCATCACAGTCTTCATCATGCAAGAGCAGCCCATTTGCTGCTTCCCTATTCACCAACTGTCACGCCAAAGAAGCCTTCGCTGCAATAACCACAGCCTCACATGAACCGGTGTCAGCAGCCACCGCGTCACCGAGCTGCCACCAGTGCCACCAGTTTGCAAATCTCTGCCACAGTGGGAACCTGTCCTTGGCTGGGCACGACGGGTGCTGTTATTTGCTAAGTGCATCGTCCGTGCTGTAGGCAACAGCACTGAATTTCCTGCGCAGAGCCATACTGCTGTGCAAACACCTCAC
This sequence comes from Aythya ferina, assembly GCF_964211825.1. Taxonomy (NCBI): domain Eukaryota; kingdom Metazoa; phylum Chordata; class Aves; order Anseriformes; family Anatidae; genus Aythya; species Aythya ferina. The sequence continues at coordinate 1,953,714 of NC_140308.1, forward strand.
CTGCATGCAAAGGGCACCCCAGGTTTGCTGTGATTTTCCATTAGGCAGCAACATTTTCTGCTCCAGAAGCCCCAGGCGCTGGTGCAGGCAGGAGCAGAGCGGGCTGACGGCAGCAGAGGGCAGTGGTAGATTCACACTGGCCAATGTGTCAGGATGAAAACACAGGCACACGGTCCTAATAACTCACCCCATGAACTGCAGGCGTGCACAGCCGCAGCTGAAGGGTTAAGCCTGGAAACCGAGGGGAGCAGGTGAAATTAAGGAGGGCACAGAAACCATCAGTTACTGACTGCTTTGGCCCATATAGGTAGAGACTGCTGCTAGAGCTGCCTTTATCTCCATGAAGGTGCGTAGCCTGGGGTCAGCACTTTGCTCCAAGAGGAGAAAAAAATAAGAAAAAGTTTGCTCAGCTCCAGTAATGAGAATTTTTTTAATTCAGCTCCAACCACGGATCTGCTGGGGATGGAGAGGTGAGGGGGCCAGGCTGGGTGGAGGAGCCAGGGCAGCCCAGCACAACCTGGTCTGCTCCTGCAGCACACAAACGTTTCCCATTAACAGCCCCGCTCCTCTCACTCGTACGGGACTGAATTTTTACAGCTCTTCCAGCTCGCTTTATGAATGGCTTTTATTTTTACCGCGCTTTCTCCCCGGGCCGGAGAGCTCCGTGAAGAACAGCAGCAGCAAAAAAAAGGACAATTAAAGGCTTTTAACAGCTCTGGAAAGCCAGGCCACCGAGCATGCTAATCGCTAGCAGCTTTTCCTTGCTCCTCTCCCCGCGTTTTGCTGCACGTGAAGCCGGCGTGGTGTGCTTACGGCACGGAGGTGACAGCACGAGTGAGAGGCAGGCCAAGGAGGACCAGCTGCTCCTGCCAGAGCGCCGGGCTCCATCCAGCTCCGTCATCCCCATATTCCCCCAAACCCGAGGGAAAGAGCCCCCACAATGCCCAATCCCAGCCTCGGCAGCCCCCCGGCCACGTCTGGTGCCCCCCAGCTCCACGGTTCCCCCTCACGCCAGCCCCGACCCGGCTGTCCTCCAGCCCAGCTCCTCAGCGTGTCACCCTGACATTTCGCCGTTTCGGCTCCTAAGCAGACATCTCGGCCTTGGCCTGTGGCACCCAGCGAACAGAGAAACAGCTGCGGAGAGCTTCAGGCCAGACAGCAAAGCCCTTTTCTCGAATCTGAAAGGTCGGGAACTAAATCCATCTCACCGCAGCGACGGGCCCGACCCTTCCACTGCTGGTGTCTCCAGCGCGTTACTGGAGCCCTGCTGGGCACGATGCTGCTCGTGACAGACACTGGAGACCTGTCGGGGGGCATAAAGTCAAGAACCACACAGCCTCCGTCCTGCGAGTTCATTTCAGTGTGTGTGAAGGCTTTCCCTTTCACGATTTGGCCCCCTTCCTCGCTGGCCGCGTGCCTGTAGCTGGCAGTTCCAGCATCCCAGCAGATCCATAAATAATTCAACAGCTTGCTAAAAAAAGTGATCAATCATGTTTATGGTTCTGAAACATGTCGAAAACGTAGGCAGAGACCCAGAGTACCAGGAAGGAGTCAGGAGAAAGCAGAGGGGCTAGCATAAGGCGAAGCATCGGAGGGGCCGACTGCAATAGGACTGAGCTGCTCAAAAAAAGGAGAAGAAGAAAAAAAACCACCCAACTTTTAATTAAATCTTCAACAAAATAATAAAAAAACTTTTCCTTTCCAGCTGAGAATAGTTCAGGGCCCTAAACAGCCGTGTGAGAAGTTCCAGCTCGAGCAAAGCTTTTACACATCTTCCAGTAGCATATGCTTTAAAAATCACACAAGAGAAAAGCCTGCGTTTCTTTGGCTATTTGTGCCTATTTATTTCCCGGCTCGAGCAGCAAAGTATGCCACAGAGACAAATTTCAGCTATCCTTACGGCTACTGCTCCTCCACTGATATGCAAATACCAGCATTCAGTCATGCTCTTTTGGAAGTTTATTAGTCCATTTTCTACACCGCTGTTATTTCAGTAACGCCACCCGAACCAGAAATCGTAATTCCGCGTCCTGTACCGCGCCGATACGGGTGTAAAATTAAAAGCCTGCTTTCTCCTACAGACATCTCCGGATCTTTCTGGCAGGGAGACTTTTTGACAACCGCCTGGGCTCCAGCCCATGCTGCTGAGTGCTGTTTTTCTTTTCAGTCTTCCTCGCTTTGGCCGTTGTGCGAGATGTAGTGAAAAGAGACAGAGGCTTCTATTTTTTTATTTATTTACAGGCAAGCTATATGTAAAAGCAGGGGCTTACGTTAGCAGGGGAGCGTGCCAGCATTCCAGACCCTGCTTGTCATGCGTGCTGGGGAGGTCCCCCCCCGGCGCTGCTAGCAGGACACTGCCCCCGTTTTCCACAGGACCACACCAAAACTCTGGGGTTGAGGCAAACATTCCTTTTCTTCCTTATTCAGCAAGAAAAATGGGACACGGAGGCGAGCTTACAGCTGAAGCAGGCCTTCGGCTGCCCGTCCACCTGTGATGCTAACGTCAGGGTTTGGAGCAGGATAAATGGGTCAGGCGTTAGTGCCACATGCAGCATCTCCCATCATGGATTAAATGGCATTAGAGGAGGGTAAAGGCAACAAAGGAAATTGGGATGGAAGAGATCCCTTTATTCCTGATCTGCCCAGGTGCAGGCATGTTCACAGTGAAGCATCCCGCTCAGCTTGCAGTGGTTGAAGCAGAAGAATTCCTTCTGCTCTGTTGGGGACACGGTGTTAGACCTTAAGAAAACTCCCCCGACACTGAACTTCCTAGCAGAGGATGCTGGGGTTCCTGATACAACCCCACTTCTCATCTAACCTACAAACCAGAGGTGGTTCCTGGTCCTTTTCTGTCCTGTCCTCATGGTACCACGCTCCACGTGGCTATGGACAGAGTAAGATAAGAAGAAGCTGAAAGACTGAGAACATCTTGAGGTCCTTATGTAAACTGTCCTCCCTCTGAAGCAAATAATCCTATCCCAAAGTAAAAATAGCAAGGAGAAGTGCAGCTGCTTGCTAACAACAGGACTGACTTATTCTCATGGAAGCAGGCAGACAGCTGAGGGACGAACGCTGTGGACATTTTGGCCTAAGGAAAGAGGTCCTGACACATCTCCTAGACATTGCAAAATGCTGAATTACTCACCCTATTGACACCGCATGCTCCATGCCATTTATCTTTCCGTGAAGCACTAATATCCAGCTTTTTTCAAAGCCATGGATGGAGGGGACACCTGACAGCCTCCCACTGCCCAAGGTCCACAGCCTTATAGGACACATTCAGGCACGTGAAAAGGTTGGCACAAAGATGCCGTTGCCTCTCAGCACGCTGGTTTGCCACAGCCTCAAGCACCACCCTGCAGCACGCACCGTGCTGGATTTGTGGCCAGCCAGGATCACGTTGGTGCTCCGTGGCAGCATCACATGTGCCATCAGGTCAGCTAAGATCCCACAGTTAGCTCACAGCACTAATATAATTCAAGAGGTTTGATATATGTAAATAGAAAACCTCAGCCTCTTTTATTAGCAGTAGAAAGATAAATGCAAAGGAGGAAAAATGATAAAGTGCAAATTGGGCGCGTGTTGGGCAGCCCCCTGCAGGCTCCATCACCATCTTCCTTACATGCTTCAGACTGATGGCTTTTGGGGAACTACTTCACTGCCTGCAGAGTTTTCCTACACTGCCAGAAACAGGGGAATGGGGTTAGAGGTACCCTCAGTTCCTCTTGCACCCAGTCCTTCCTGGAATCCCATCAGCAGGGAGGCACGAAGCGCTGATCCCTCATCTGGCAGCGCATCCTCAGGCTGTGTCCTCCTCCCAGCCAGCAAGCAGGGGCCACATCTCTCCTGGGGACACCGGCAGGGACAACAGCACAAGATTGGCACCAAGGTTATGTTGTGCAATGCTCAAGGAGCAGGACTGGCTTTATAGGACTGGCAAAAACAAATGAAAATAAAAAGCAAAGAAGAAAGGAGAGAAACAGTGGTGTGGGTGGAGACACGGTGGCTGCACCCAGTGCCTTGCGCCCAGGAGTTGCACATCGGGTGAAGCAACAAAGGCACTTAGCAGGACGGGGTGTCAAACCCATCTGCAACACATCTCCTGGGCTGTGAGGATGGGGCTGGCTGCAAGCCTGAGAGCGAAAAGCTGTTTCCAAGATGTAATTGCCTCTGGCACCTTCTGTGGGGCGGGTGGGTTTAGAGGGTGCCTGTAATTCAGTTGCCTTCAAAGGATGAAAGAGACTCATTTCCTTTTCCCAAAGAAATAAAAATTGGAGGAAAAAAATAAAAAAAAAGGAAAGAAAGAAAAAGGGGAGAAAAAAGGGGAAAAATGGGAAAAAGAAAAACATCCAGGTAAGAGTTTCCTTTGGGAACAGAGTCCTCCAAAACGTAGGTGGTAGGACAAATAAGTTTCTGGAGAAGCTATACTGAGAACTTGGCCACGGGGAGCTTCCATCCCAAACACGCCTTATTGCTGTTGGGCTAGGAGGCGAACTGCAAGTCCAAAGGAAAGCAAAAAAAAAATAAAAAAAAATCAATGGAACTAAGCTTTAAAGACAGTAACATCCAAATGCTACTTGGACACTGGCAAGCACACGCTCCCTTTCAAACTTGAGGAGAAGCAAAAACAAACACGCTGCTACTGGGAACACGCTGGAGGTCCTGAGCAGGAGACAGGGAGAGGAAGCTCCTCGCCAGCACACACAAACACCCACAGAAGAGGAGGAAACACGAAGCACCCCGGGATGCTGACACCCGCCTCATGTCCCCACCAACCTGCCCGCTGCTGTTTCAGGGTGGAAGAATTGCCAGCCAGCAGCTGCCTGCCAGGAGGAGCTGCAGCACAATCCTAAGAAGCTCTGCAGCATCTTCATGGGGTCGGTTTCTTGCCACGTGCCTCGTGCATTTGCTCCCTACGTGGTGGCAAGCACCCATGGAATAGCACATTTCAGGTATCGTTAAGGAAGCTACACTACACCCACCCATAGGGTAAATGAGGGATTAGGGTAATTTAATGTTTTATGAAGCCAAGAAAACTCAAAAACAAAGAAAAAAGAAACAACCAAACAAATGATAAATAGGGTCTTAAAGGAGCAAAATTGCCACCCATTCCCCTACATGGGGTGAAGAAAGGTGAGTTGGGGGCTGCACTCGAGGTGGCACACAGGGCAACAGCTCCCCAAAAGGGTTTACGTTTCTTAATCCTCCGGCAGGGTTTGGTAGGAGGCTGAGTGCCTCTGCTGACCGCCTGCACGTCATTAAACACCTGGGAGTGCACCTCTGGCAGGTAATTTTACTTCCCCTCCTCCTCATCTGTTTTTTATAGCCCCCCTTGGCAAAGCATTTGACAGCTTCACGACCTTGAACGCATTTGGCTGTGCGAGGGAGGGCAGAGCTGGGGTTTCCATCCCCAGCAGGGGCAGAGGAAAACAAGGCAAGTCACTGGGGAAACGCAGGAGAAAACAGAAAGGGGACTTGGATTCCCCTGAACCAAAAGCCGCTCTGCTAGAACAAGGGAAAATCTCCCTGGTTGAGGCCAGCTGCCATCACACCAGCAATTAAACAGCTCGAGTTCGTTAGCAAGGCTCTGGCACAGAGGCAGCCGTGGGAGTGCAGCGGGGGGCGGTGGCAGCGCGGTGGTGACCAGCGCCATGGCCCTGCCAGCAGGCCATTCCTCCCAGGCCCAATTTCATCTTTGGCTCTTCTCGGCATTTTTTGGGTTTGTTTCCCGCAAGCATTGCAAAACTGCTCATAAAAATCACTGGGCCTTTGCAGGGTGCCTCGGGCAGGGCCTTTGTGAAGGCCCGCGAGCATCCCCGGACACACAGGGGGAGGCCGCACGGTGTCAACAGAGAAAGGAAAGGAAATAGTGGGATTTGTGGATGCTTTGCTCCTATAGATGGGTTGGTTCCCAGCCTTTCCTTAAAGGAAAGGATTTCCTTTGCTTCTTTTGGCAGTGAGAGATGTGGAAAGCCAGCACTCCCTCTGCTGAGGGGAGTGAGGCGAAAGGAGGGAGCATCAGGTCCTGAGAGCCAGGAGCATCGCAGACTTTTTAGGTCAGGTAAAGGTGTCCAGGAGGGTACTTCCAGGGGCATGGGGATGGCTGGATGGCAGATTCAGAGGACAGAAAGGTAGAAAAAATTAAGAAACGGTCACTGAGTGTTGCCACATGCAGCATGTACCCTCGTGATGTGTTCAGCAGCATCCTCCCTGCCCAGCACCGCTCACATCAGCGCCAGCTCCCGCGTACGGGGCACATTCCTCTTGAGGGGGGCACGGGCATGAAGCTGCCATCATAAAACACCATGAGATGGCAGGGGACTGGCTGATCCGGCCTGCAATACAAACGACTTGCCAGAGACCGGCAAAGAGGTTGTATTTCCTAAAAACATTCGCAGCCATCCTAGGAAGGGTAATTCCCATTTGTCAACTTGAGGCTTTCCTGGCAGTACCTTCTAATCTCTTGGCACCGCTTTGCGAGTTAGAGCAAACAGATGTGTACGGTCGCAGATCTAACTCGTGCATGCACGTCAGGTGTGCGAGCTGATCAAAAGCCTCCCACCAAATGTCAGGACTGCATTTTGATGACAAATTAACTTTTGACTAATTCTTCCAAGCGATCCGTTTCCCCAGAAATTATCACCCATTCATCAAAAGTTTGGGAACAAATTTGTCTGGGTTTCAGTCTGTAGCGTTTTGTTCTCTCCAGGAGGAAAAATCCCAGCTTTCCCTCGGGCAAACCCCATTTCCTTTTAGCTCCAGCACAGCACGATCTGCGTATGCCATCAGTGAAACTGTGCTCTCCTGAGCTGGAGGAATCATAACAAGTGGAAGAGAATCAGCAGCAGAAAGCTAAAACCACTTTTTTTTTTTAGCACCTCTTTTCCCTGAGCACTTCCACACAATTTATAGTATATATATGTATAAATAAATAAAAATATAGTGTATGTATGACACTTATGGCAGTATATCCACCTTAGGAGCAGAGTGGAGCCCAGCCAAGCTGACTGCCTACTTGAGCAGCTGGACAAGACCCGGGGCTCCCCACACCATTATGGGCAGCATCTCTCTGCCCACTCACACCCATGCCCCCTCTGAAGGTGCTGAGCTGCAGGTTTCACCCCCAGCAGCACCTCAGCAACCAGCTCAGCCCCACACCATGGGCACGAAGTGATCTCAATTCGTGCTTTTACCACCACGTCCAGCCCATTCACACCAACGCCGCTGAATTTCTGCAAGGGTGGCTGCTACGGCATTTCCCTTACACTGCTGATGGGATGGAGCCCGAGTCGGATGTGGATGTTCAGAGGTGCCTGAAGAGCAAGGGTTTTGCACGGGTTTCATCTGCTCGCAGGGGCTGGATGGGATGTAGCACTCCGATGCATCCTGCTGCCAACAGCAGCCACGCAGGATCCTGCGCAAAGCCCTTCTCCTTGCCGACTTTGCTGTTTTCGCCTCCTTACAACCCGGCCAGCAGCAGTTGTCTGTGGCGGGGGAGGAGGGTGTTGTGCAAAGCCTGCAGCCCCCGGGGAGCCTCCGAATTCCCTATCAGCAGCCAAGTCCTTTGGACAAGCTCCTCTGCACGCAAAGCTGCTGGGACAACCGAGGGCGTTTGTCAGCAGGATTTCCCTCACCGTAATTTAAGGCAGGCGTGTGCTCGGCGAGGCTGCAGCCTGCCTTCCTCCAACAAAAATCCCATCCCTGCTCTCTAACCGCTGGCTGCCTTGCTAACACCTAGGTACACCGTGGTTTAGGGACGATAAAACAAACCCTAAACTGTCACCCTGCTGTCACCATCAGCTGCAGCACAGGGTCAGGGAGCAGGCTCAGTGGTGATTCTGGAGATGCCTTCACTTGCCCACAGGCTTTATCAGCACGTGGGGGAGACCATTCTTCAATCTGTGCTGACCAAACATCACAAAAAAAAGGGCTTAAAAATGTCATCTTGATGGCTTTCATCTCCATACCCTGGAAACCCCTTCAGGACTTCAGAAATTTCTGAATTTCCTCTGCGACGTGCTCTTGGGTTGCACATGTGTGTGACATGCTAGGGCTATTCCTCCTGCCCTATAACCCAACTGAATAGTTCTTTTACTCAAGTTATTTTGTTTTCTTAACTTAAAGAAATCAAAAAGTGTTGAGTTTTTGATCTGGCACCACCTGCATGTGAGCTGCATCACCTACGCCTGCTCACTGCCACCTCCGAGCACCTTCTGGACCTCAGTTTCCCTTCCTATGTTTAATACCACCAAAGGAAAATGGGATTGTGCAAAACTAAAATGTAAAAAGCAACAGAAGCACTTCAGAAGTAGTAACAGACAGCCCCATCCCTTCACCCCAAAGCTAATATCCTTTACAGAGCTGTCTCATGGGGGCTTGAGAGCCAGAGGGGCAACAGTGAAAAATGAAAGAGCAAGACAGGTCTATAATTCAAACACGTAGTGTTGAACAGATCCGAACGGCTCTGAGAAGATACAAGTTTTTGCCTGATTAAGGGACTTAAGGATTTGGCCCACACTGCTTTTCTGAGCGAGAATACCAGAGGAATTGAGTCTTTAGGAAAGCTGGGCAGTTCCCCCCTTAAATCAGTTATCGCTGCAATCCACAAACAGCTGAGACATACGAGCCTTGTCACAACTGACATCCTAATGAGTCAACACATAATATAACAACAACAACAACAAAAAAAAAGTTGGCTAAGTTTTACCAGGCCAGGTGATGGAAATAGTTTAGTCACTTAAAAAAAAAAAAAAAAAAAAAAAAAGAGAGAAAAGAAAGGGAAAAACCTTCTGATCAGCTACAAATCTGAACAGGCAGCATCGGACGTCTCCGCACCAAAAAGGAAGGCAAGGTTGGAAAAATGAGTCTGGAAGGCCCAGAGACCGAATGTATTGATAGGATAAGTCAAGTTCGTGCTGCTAGGGGAGGAACACACCAATAGTCACTGTGGTTTTGGAGGCAGGGACTCGTCTAAACCAGAAGCAAAGGAGCCTCCAGAAAGACAGTTCCCCTTCCCTCTCCTTTGCTATCACTTAAAATACCAGAGGCCAGATAACAACACGTAACTGCTGACCTGTAGGCTCCAGCTTTATAGCACTTCTTGTCGGTGCTGTTACAGCCCAGAACGTTTTGCTTCTACTACAAAGACCAGAGAGCCATCAAACATTTAACGTGGGGTCCCAAACGCAGCAGCCCTGGAAGGACCAGCACGTGGAAGATCCTCCTGTGATATTCAAAACAGCCCTGCCTTTCCTCGGGGAGACTTGGGCAATCAGCTGTGACTGCTGAACCACCACTCGAGTCCCTCCAGCCCCATGCGTGCCCAGCAGCAGTGGGCACGGACCCGAGGGGCACTCAGAGCCATCACCCAGAAACCCAGCGCTGGGTCTTGGCTCTACCATGGGCTGTGTGTGCACTGGAAGCAGTACAAGCTGGGAGACCTCGGCACAGGACCACTACAGCACCAGGTATGTGAGCATTTGCAACGTAGGAGCACCCCTGGCTTTCAGCCAGACCTTTATCACCAACCCTACAGATAAATATGGTCGTGCACGCACCCGGTTGCAACCAGTAACTAGCGAGGGCAGGGCAGAGGGCCACCAGGCATTTTTCCAAGCAGTTGTACTGTTTGGATGGGAGGCAATCCGAAATTCCCCCCAGAGATTTGCAAGATTGCTCATAGGACTGCGAAGATTTATTGCGCATATACGACACAACTGGGATGCTTAAAAAGAAACATATTCTTTGTGTAATCAGCCAAAGAAGGTAGGAGGAAAATATCAATTATAGGAAGGGATTACATTCTGCTTTAATTCCAGTAAGAGTGAAAGCTGGGAACTGATGCACTTCATTTTTTCTTTACTCTTCACAAGCATAAGGCTTGGCAGGAGCACTCCCCGAGCTCAAGGCGAGGAGAGGCTGCTCGGGCACATCTGAGGCCTCTTGCAACTGCTGTCAGGGCAGGATGCAGAGCTGAGCACAGCTCAGCACCCAGGGCAGTGAGTGCAAAAGCCCAGTTTTCTATTTTTTTTTTAAAACTCATCCCAATTATCAGCAGCCCAGAAAACCCCAGCCCAGGGAACAGGCTCTGCTCAGCGCCTGCCCCACAAACCTGCCCCTATCCAAGCATCCTCATCAAACCCTCCTCCGAGTGGGGAAGTCTTTTCCAACCTGCCAGCTAGAAATCCACAGACCGATTCCCAGCATTTACGGGTAGCTTTGCGACGAGGCCAGCTGCTTTGCAAGGTGCTAAGAGGTTGGTGAGAGCCCTCACACCTTGCCAGCACACACATTGTGGCACCTGGCTCAGCTCCTACTGGGGGACCCGGCACCGGTGGCCATTCGAGCGCAGACCACCTCAAGACATCCCAGAACACAGCTTCCTCCGGCCTCTACAGCAAGCTCCCAGAAGAGGAAACACCACAATTTGCACTTTCTGACCTGTGCAGGATTCATTCCATGTAGACTCGGCAAGGTTTGCCATGAGCAGCCCCGAGTGTTGCAAGAAGCCACGGAAGAGGTGACGGCTTTGCTGGGAGAACCGGCACGTCCCGGCTGCTGCCGGCTGCGGCTGTCTAGCCAGCATCTCCCTCTCCCAGGCCTTGCTGTCTCACCCCCACGTATTTCAAATTCTTTTAAAGGTCTCGACTTCCCAGCCAGCTTTCTGAGATGCTGGGAATCTCCATCACTGAGTCAGGAAGTACCACAGATGGGTAATACCTCCAAAACCCAGATCCGACTCACTCCTGGAGCATTCCTCCAGCATGAGCACGGCTTGTTCTCCGACCACAAACAAGAGGACAGAGAAAAAAAAAAATAGGACAGAGAAGCATTGAAAAAAAAAAAGGCACAGGGGCATGAAGCACCACGACCTGCAGTCACAGCATGGAGGCAGGAGTAGGCTCAGGAATCATCAGCCCCTGTCCCTTTGCCGAGAGCCTCCCCGTGCGCTCTGCCAGCGAGCTCCAAAGCGCGCGCACGGGGGACGGAGATCTGAGGAACGCAGCAACGGCTTGTTTGTGTTCCCGCCTGACTGCAGCTGGATGTTGCTCAGAGGCAAAGCTGATGGGGACTTGATTTATTTATTGGATGATGTACGCAGTTCTAAAATATGGCACCGCACCCGGAGCTCCGGAGAGCCTCTTTAAAGGCGGACATAAATCAAAAAGCACGGCAGAAAGCACAAGGGCCACGCGGGCTCCTGCTGCACACCTTCTCCACCTGTCCCTGCTGCATGTGCCCCAGCTCATGGGGGCTCACAGGGGCTGTGGCCACCCCCCTTTGCAAACTGCTGCTGCCTCGAGCTGCTGCACGGGCACAGCCCCACGCCGCGGGACGCTGGCCCCCCTCCTGCAGCGCTTGCACAAGCCCCAGTTCACACAGTGCCGTGCGTGAAACCCACTCTGACTCATCCCTCACAGCAATTGCAAGCATCAAGGAAAACTGTAACCAATGTGCTTGGCCTTTTTTTAATATATTTTTATTTTTCTTCTAAGGATGATTTCCCACATTGGCTTTTGGCTCCTGCGTACGGTTCTGCCAAAGCTCACCCCACCACCTGCCTCAGACCAGGGAAAGGCACCTCGGAGGATTTGGGGCTGCCTTCTATTTACGCTTTGTGTCAACAAATCTTTTCATTTTTAATAACGTTGTCATCTCACCTATGTAAAATATGTATTAAAATTAAAACCCACAGAGTTTGGGTCTGTCGCTGTAGGTTAAGTAAACATCGCTTCAATTCGCTCTTAGTCCTATGGCGAACGCTCAGATTTTTCACATTATTCAGCCAAACCATTTTTATTAAAAGAAAAAAAAAAGAATCTACAGCAGAATAATACAATTCATGCTCAGAATATGCAGCTAGGCCATGAGCTCTCCTCGCTCCCAAGGGACAAGACACAGGATCGCGTGCCTTTCCCAGCAAAGCCCTGCCACGGGTTTAAAGCCCAGAGGAGTGGCTTGGTGCTGGACATCTGCTGCTTAATTGTCAAGAGCTGGAAGTAACCCAAAGCAGCAAGCTTGTCCTAGAAGGCAAAACCCTATAAAACACCCACACAGCCAGATCAGGGGCTGACACAGGTGAAGGATGCTCTGGAAGAAAGAATTTGCTTCCCCAGTCTCTTTTACACCAGCCACCTCTCCTCCCCATCCCTAAAATCCTCACCTCCTCAGTGAGGTGGATCTGGGGACAGGATTATGGTGGCTTTACGTGGAAAGGGCATTAGGAAGTTTATAAGATTAAACACCTTCTAAGCACAACGCACACGTGACCAGGAACCTCTCCAAGGGAAAACTTTACTTCCAACTTCTCACCTACAACGGAGAGAGAGCCCCTTTGCTCCCGCCAAGGCTGAAATTTAAGACTAAGCATGGATTAAGCCACAGAAAGAAATTCTTTGTCTCTGCAAGGTTGAAATCTGTGCAAACCTACAGCGGTTCCACGGCGGCGTAAAAGCAAGCCTCGTCCATCATTTCCTCCCGGAGTAAGCCCAACAAAGCAAGTCAAGTCTTGCTTCCCATACATGAACTCTAAACATAATAAATATTATTAAATTCCATTAGACACTAAAAACTTGAAAGCCTTTCAGGGGGAGGGGGTAACTCCTGACACGGGGATGATTGATTTCCAGTGGAGTCAGGAATGTGACGCTTGCTCAACAGAAGTGAAGTACGTGCATTTAGGCTTTTGTCCCCAGCCAGGAACTGCAACGCACGTGGCTCTGTCCAGTGCGGTAACTGGTGATGATGGGATCCTCAGCAGCAAGGTAGGTCCCGGCCAGCACCGCTCACAGCTAAGCCAACACCGCTGCAAGGTGATGGATGAGCCCTGGTGACCGCACATCTCCAAAACAGGGAGCAGAAAAAAAGAAAAAAAAAGATACAGTGCATACTGATGCTAACATGCCAAAGGACCTCGCCTTGTGTAACTCCTGCGTTTGAGCTGAAAAACATCCCTGTGTGCACACAGAGGCAGGTTTTAAGTCTGTTTGGATATCCTGTGGTGCTTTCCCACCTGGATCCTCAGGCAGAGAGAGCTGCCAGCAAAGTCCAGGTTGAGCGGCGCGCAACGCGGTGTGCTTATCTCACTGCTCCTTGGCTGCTCCTCCCCAGGCAGCGCCGAAAGCTCGGATCCCTCTTGGAGGACGAAGCTGGTGAGGTGCCATAACTGAACATAACACCAGGACTCCCACACGCTCCCCGGAGGCCGGCCGAGCCCAGCCCTTCCACCCCGGCCACGTCCTCGCACCGCTTCCACGAGTCTAAGGTTTCTCAGAACCGGCCCCAGATGCTTGGAAACTCGGGATGGCTGAAACAGCTCACGTGGCCTTCCAGCCTGGAAGGGCAGGAGAAACCAAGCTGGGGTTGGATAACAGCGACCTGAGAGCCTCCCACTCCGGCCAAGCTCGGGGAACGCAGCTGCGGGAAGCCACGCGGGGGTGAGCACCCCTTGCCCTGCTTTGCAGCCGAGAGCTGGGGAGGGAGATGCTAACGTGGAAAACCCGGCGGCGTGAGCTCCAAGATCCCAGTTCTGCAGCCAGAGGTGAAGAGCTGGGGACGAAGTCTCCAAGGTCTTGTTTTCTATTTGGCCAAGGATCTGTTGTGCGTGCTTGGCCAGCAAAGTGCTCTGTTGCACCCGAGGAATGGAGATAATGGAGATGGAAGATGCTGCATGCGTGCAAAGAGCTTATTATTAGCACTGCTCACATGTTGGCAGGCAAAAATGCGGGTCCTGCCCTGGGCAGGGCAGAGGGTAGCACATACATGGCCTGTTCTGCCTATTTTTTTTGGTCTGTAATCATCCTCTGCTGTCATTAGCGCTGTACATTCAATAGGAGGCTTTCCTGATGTTTGGAGCCCAGCCACAGCCTCCTTCCTTGCTGCATACACGAGGTTTTCCCCGCTGTCCTCACTGCTCAGCGACCTGAGCTGCCTGTCCTGGGAGGGTGCAGCTTCTGGGGAAAGGTTCAGCTGCAAGTGGTTTGCAAGCTGAAGGCCCCATCGAATTTGCAGCCTTGGATGTTGGGGCAGAAACTGGAGGCAGCTCCAAAGGCTTCTGGAGAGATGTTTGCAGAGAAAAGGAGAAAGGATTGGGTGTGGAATTGATCAAGAGCAGGCGATAACAAGGGCCAGGTGGTGCTGAGGTGCAAACTACACGTTCATGACCTGCCCTTACAGCAGTTTTAAGCATCGGGTCTCAGACAGAGCACACAGGAGCCATTAACTGAGTTAGCTACATCAGAAACCCTCTGCTTTCCCTGGACCACAACTGGCCAAATGTGGCTACAGGCCACTGCTCCTGCCTCTAGGTGACACACGGGTGACAGGTTTCACCTTTTCAGGCAGCAGAGCTCACTCACAAGCACAGAAGCCACCCACGTTCATCACCAGCATCTTTGCCTACATGGATAAATCCATTCCCACACAATGAAAAAAGTCAAAATATTACTGGAACTAAAACATCTGCTCAAAACCTACAAACGCTCCCCATCAAGCCCCATCACATGGATTTGGGGAGCTTCTTTTGCCAGGGCTGGCTGCAGGGCAGCATCCAGCAGGATGAGCCCCACTGCCCTCTGCAGTCACATGGCAGCTGGGGCTGAAGCTTCCTCCAAAACTCTCTATTTTCAGTCTTTTGTCAGAAAATGGAACATGCAAAGAGATTTGTGAGACAAACGCCTCTTAGGCACCCTAAGCTGTGGCACGTTTGTTGGCAGAGACAAAACCAAAAGGGTTAAAGGCACCGTGAGAACCACGCTGGGCTTGGTGGAAAACCCAAACATCACTGGCACAGGAGGAGCAGGAAAGAGGAGGGGAACAGAATCGATCCAGAAAGAGTTTTTTTGCATTTTTTCCAGGAACAAGTCTACCTCACAACTCCCCTTAGCTCCTGTTTTCTAGGGACACGCAGACATGTTGTTCTTCAAAAGTGTTATCTAGGCCTTGACTAGGCTAATCCCAGTTAACAGCAGCATTTCAGCTACCACCTCCCTCAAAGCGCAGTGATCTTTCTTTCTAGATTTCCTCTGCTGGCCCAGCAGCAGGTTGCTGTTAGCTTGTCCTGGGCTACGTCAGCGGAGGCTAAAAATAATTATCCTTAAAGGAAATCCAAACACTGCAATCTCCTCTTTCACTCACTACCTAATTAATAGTTTCCAGGTCACCCTGGCTTTCCGAGAACATCTGTTTGTTTTCATTTTGCTCAAGGAAAGTCAAAGCTGGCCTGAAAGGGGAATATGAAAACGTGTTTAATGTTTGCACAGTCTCCCCTCCACGGACGTATCTGGACGCGGGGGCCTTGAAGCAGAAAGGCGCATCCACAGAGGCAGAAAAACGTGCACGCGTCCGTGGTTCAGACAGATGTCAATCCCTGCAGTCACTGGGGTGTGCGGGCTACCTGCAGCTCTCTTCAGGAACAAAATTTGCAAAAATATGGGAACTAAATACAGTTGTGTAGAAAGAGACCCATGAGTTACCTTGAAGTCTTTGGCGGCATCATCTGAGGAAGGTGCACTCGGGCAGGTTTTTGGATTCTGCACGCATTAGACTTGGGCCAACACATGAGCACATCCACAACAGGAAAGGTCTTTTTTTTTTTTTTTCCCCTCCGAGTTATTCTTGCATATTTCCAGCCCCGCATTCTTTGCAGGACAGGACGCCTCGTATCATTTTGTGCAAACACAGCAAGAGACAGGGCGCAGGCTGGACGCTCTGCAGAAACACCACTGGAGCGCAGCACCCAGCTGGATCTGCACAAACCACCCAACGCCAGGAGATCCGTGCCCAGCAAGGGTACTGGAGGTGTGTGGCGAGGAGGAAACACCAGCATGGACAACAGATGAGCCATCGATAGGGATGGAAAATCATGCCAAGACAGACAACCTGCTCCAGACAGCCGAGGCTGCGGAAACCAGGGAAATGAGAAGTCAACAGCAGGAGATGAGCAGAGGAAAGCGCAGGGAGATGCAGCCTGCAGAGGGAGTCCCTAAATGAAAAGCCATGGGTAAGAAAGCGAATGGTGGCAGGGAGCGGGCTGGAAGATGACGGCGATACGACTGTTCTGGCGTCCCATACACCCAGGGACAGAGCCCGGCACCAGGAGCTCCCCCGGAGTCTGTCATCGCTTTCAGCGCAGTCATCACTTCACAGCGCGGCCCCGAGGCGGCTCGCAGGCTGTAACACAAACAGCACAGCGCTGAGCTTCGCGTCCCAGCTCATCTCCGGCCGTGGCCAAGGACGAACATTCCTGCGAGCTGCCTGCCAGGAGGCAGCGCACTGGCTGGGCCGGGAGGCGCTGACAGAAATTAAGCAATCACTCATTATTCTTCGTTGTCAGAGTGCCGTCCCTCCCAAGAACACCAAGTTCTTGGGTGACAGGCACTGGAAGGGCCTTTAGTGGCTTCCCAAGTGACATCAGCTGTGTAAGAGCTGGCAGCGAGCAGACACAAGGCAGAGCTGTGCGTCCCACAGCACCTTGCCCCGTGCTCCGGGTCACTTATGCCCTACGTGCCCGTGTCCTCCCCACATTTGGGTATCAAACCAGCATCCCTGTCTGGTCGGTGACCAGCACCCACCTGGGCTTCATCATTCTCTGCAGGAACTTCTCCAAGCCACAGGACAAAACCAAGACATGAGGCCAGAGCCAAGCTGCAAGGCTTTCTGCACAGCTGCCATAGTTGTTACACTGGCCACCCCGTCCTCCCCTGCCCCAAAATTTCCCCTGTGCTGGGGCAGCCTCAAGAATACACCTGGGGTTGCAAGAATAATCCTGCCTAAGCTCTGAGCTCACGGGATGTGATGGTGTTGCAAGGGAGTGGGTGCATCTCAGGAGTAATTACCAGGTTACCTTCCACAAGGCTGAATATCAGTTATAATTATCTTTTTACACTATTAAATGGACAGACAGTACAACCAGGACTTGCATTTCACCTCTTTTATCCTCGATTTTATGCTTTCACATCACTCCGCAGGCTCCCCAGCGCCTGGCTCTGATGTTTCTGCCCTGGCTGCTGAGAACACGGGCGAAACGAGCAGAGCGCCACACGGAGCAGCGTCACGGCTGTTTGTTCTGCTTTCAGAGGAGCCACATTTGAGAGCCAAGCCCCACGTGCCCTCCTGTTTACCGTGGGCAGATGGAAAAACACACGGCGCCTGCAGATGCCCGGGCTGCGGGACAGCACGTGTGCTGGATGCGGTTTTCCACGACGGGTGGAACATCACGGCAGGGCAGCTCGGACTCATCTCCCACAGATTTTCTCTGCCTATTAACGTTAACCGAGCAACCCACCAACATCGCAAAACCTTCACTTGACAGTTTTCTCTGGCACGGGGGAGACCACGGCTGAGCCTTGTGCTTTCAATTCCAGACCAGCACAAACATTTCGCATCAGTGTCATCAAGCAAGAGCCCTCGCGTCCTAACCACACTGCCCGAACCGCAGCAGGGATCCTCTTTGACCACAAGAAATACTTTATCTTGGAAAACAAGGACATGTGGAGGCATTCGAGCAGCTTACACTGCTGTCCTAATGTGCAATGTATTGCACAGCTTACAAAAGCACATCCTGATCTTCCTATACGCACTGCTGGCTTGCACCACGATTAAGGGCGATCTGGATCTGGCCACCTTGCATTTTAGAGCACCAGACCTGCGTGCACTGGAGTCCAGAGCAAAGTTACCATTGACCTCAATCATCTTAGGAGCAGATCTTGTCTGGGGACGACGGCTCTTGAGAACAGGCACAAGGGAACGAGCATCCGGGAGATGTCAGTGCCACTTCCCCAGATCAAAGCATTAATAAAATCCTAATTCATTCCCATGATGAGAAACTGCGGCAGAGAAAGCACCCATGATGTGGAGATTAGCACTGAGACTCGCAACCGGGCAAATAATAAATGCAATGATTCACTGGCTGATTCAAGGGGAGGGAGGAAGCTATATTTTCATTGGGATGATTATCCCCCCCGCAGCCAACGGAAAATAAAACAAAAATAATCCTTTAAGCTCAGGTTGACCAAAATGCATGACAAATCCCTTCGTTTTGGTTTGGTGCTCCGGATAATTTTTCTCTTTTGCAAAAGAAGATTGAAACGCAGGCAAGTTACAAAATGAAATGTTACTTCAGAATGGAAGAACACCAACACCTTCTTCTCAAAATGTTGAAACAAAACATAGCTGCCCTTTACCAAAAGATTAGCTGCTAGTGCCAGTTCAGTAAACAGTTTCAGTCAATCCCAAAATTGCATTTCTCGGCAACTGAACTATTCATCCCGAAAAAGGTTGCCCAGATCTACTCAGATTCCAAAACCCAAAGCACTCAGCTGCTCGAGCTAAGAGTAAAATCTCCATCGCCGCAACCAAGCTCATGACTTGGATCCTCTCTGAGCATTCCCAAGCCACTGGGGAGAAAGATATATTTAAGAATAACTTCAACAAAAGTTATTTTTTGGTGTTTTAGGAGAAAAGCAAGGGATGTGATGGTGGTTTGCTTCCTCTCCAGGACAAAAAGGGTGTGGGAGATGGGAATTTCGCCAGGCACTTACACAGGTTGAAGGATCCTGGTACGATCACCAGTTCCAAAACCACACAACCCCGTTAACCAGCTGTAAATGTTTCTACATCACCCTCTGCCTCGCCAGCCCGTTCTGTGGGCTTTTGCAGTGGAAGGGACCGAGGGATTTTATTGCAGTGGCTTTAAGGAAAAACATCTTGGCAGATAATAGTGGCAGAACCATAGTCCCAATTGAGTTGGGTTTGTTATGGTTTTATTTTTATTTTTGTAACAGTGTTAACAGCAAAATCTTTTCATCTTCTGGGAAAACAGCAAATGGTCTCTAATGGAAGGGCAGGACTATGACCTTGCCAATTAAAGTCCTCCAAAGCAGGCATCTCGGCACCCCGCATGTTGAGGCTTTTGCTCTGTTCCCAGCATCGCTTCCGCCCCAGCAGAGTCCAAAACAAGAGAAAAAAGCACCCAAACTTCACAGATTATACAGCAAACAAACATCCACACCTGGTAAAGACCTGCTTCTGCATGGAGGCAGCTCTCAAAAGGTGACACATGGACATCAGCAATATCAGCAACTGGTCTGGACCCTTCCTTAAGAACAACATCAAAATATCAAGCACGACCCTGAGCTCACGCCACTGGGAGCTGGACTTGATCTGAACAGATTCGGCAAGTTTGTTGTCGTTGTTTTAAATGAAAATACCACCCAGAAGAAACACAAGAAAAAAAAAACACCAGAACTTCTCACCAGAAAACTAAGGTTTGAAAATGAATGGTTCAGCTGGAGCTGTAAGAGGTTACACCTATGGCTTAGGTCTCATGTCTGACATGGAAATGTGACTAAATGTGACTGTTGCAGGTATGAAAATTTGCATAGTGAAATTTAATATACATATATATGTATATTAAGCAAACTTAGGGCCGTGGCTTGCTTTACAAGCAACGTTTTTTCACCGAGGAGGGGTCCCCACACCACTGCCCACGAGGCTCAGCCCTCCCTCTCCCCTTCACTCCGCTTCTCCCTCCCCAGGATTTTTCCACTCTCCATCGCTAGTATCAGCTTTCCCAACAAACTGAGAAAAGGGCTGAGCCCGGAACAAAAATAGCCATCATTTGACATCACATGCCCCAACAATGTGTCTTGGTAAGCGGGACAGATCCAGTCTCAGCTCCTGGCAGAGCTCCTCCTGGAAGAAGATGACCTCTCAGGCTAGGTCAGCATGGGATGGGAGTTTGCTTGCTCCTCAAAACAGAAACGTCAAAAAAATACTTCGGGCCTTATTCTGTTCGCATTTACAACTGGCTGTGTGCTGGGGAAATCCAGCTGATTTCCTTGGAGTTGCTCACAGTTTACATCACCACGAGCACGAGAAGAGTCGGGCCATTTACTGTGCGTGCTTCACAGCGCTGGCTCGGAGCCATAATGATCTGATCTCAATCTACATTTTCATTAGGCTTGTGGGTGGTTCAGAGAGAGGGTTTTATTGGGCTCAGAGACAATAGGGTGCAGCTGTGAAGTTTGCATCCGGATCTGAACTTGCAAAGAGTTCAAGTCCAGGTTTTTGGGTCAGATCCATCTCGAGCATTAATTTTCTAGATATCAAAATACCACCCTTGGGACTTGCAAAAGCAAGGCCAATTCTGGCTTACAACGGTGTAACAGCATTGCCCTCCATGGAGTCTGTCCTGATTTACACTAGAGGGAGATCAAAACTCATGCCAGGGCAGCAGGGAAGTTGTGCTTCACGCTCGCTGCCACGATTTCAGTGGACACAATAACATCTGTTTGCTCCAGCCCGGGGAAAATATACTAATGCGCTTCCCATCCATTGCTTAGCATTGCCAGAAGAACTCAGAGTGCATTCTGAGCTACTATTTTTGTTTTGGGAAGATGTGCACGACTCCTCTGCGCTCGCATCCAAATGGTCTTTTTCATCCTCCTCTCGCTGGCAGCCGCTTGCGCTGCATCTGTGCCTGCGGGGTGACCCGTGTGAGTGTGCTCTGCTCAGAGCTGGGGGCTGGCACCCACGGCTTCCTACCTGCTGTGCTTCAGCTCCTCACAGGTTTAATCAAAGCCTCCCGGGACTCTGAGATCCCCTGCTTTATGGAGGTTTTGCAGAGGGTGTTGCAAAAGCGCCGTCTGCGGTGATTGAGCACGAGGAGCTCTTGTGCTTGCCGTGAGCTAAGCTGGACAGGGACCAACGAGCAAGGGATGGATGGACAGTAAGTGGCCGCCTCACCAGTCAGGTTTTCAAAGGTTTAGGCACTGTAAGATGCAGTGGAGCTCTTCAGGCACTGTAAGACACAGACAAAACTATTTTTTTTAAACCTTGGTAGGTACACGTCTGCATCTCCAAACATTGAGTGCTTTTGTAAAGTAGTGATATAATATTTAAGCCTCCAATTTACCTTTCCTTTAGGGAATTTACCTTAGGAAACATTGCAGAAGTATTTGAGGAGGTCTCAGCAGACACTCCTGACTCCATTCGGAAACCTTTTGCAAGTCTGAGGCCCTGGGTGCAATGCTGTGCATCGCCTCCTGCTCTTTTGGGAAGGGTTCCCAGCTAACAAGTCTGCGTCACCTGGGACAACTTTGCTATTTGCCAACTGAAAAAATCTCTTTTTCAGTGACAGATTGTGTCCTCCTCTTAGTATCACACTCAACGAATTGCTTGCTTCAGATTCATACCCTTTGAGAACCCCAAACCCTTGGAGCATTCAGGTTTTGGTTCCCAAAGAGCCAAATGTTGGAAGAAAAGCGCAGATCAGAAACCTGCCCGTTGGTCAGTGCTGGAGGCAGAGCAACGAGAAGCAGCTGCAAAGCCTGCCCTGAAGCTACGAGAGATTGGTCTCATCTCAGGAAGCCATAAGCAAAACAAAAACTCTTCTCAGTGTACCAGCTTTAAAGGTCAGACTCTAGCGATGGTGCACATAGCTTCAGTCAGTTCCAAAGGGGATGATTACACCAGGATTTTCACTCCAGGACATGTTACTGTTTTTCAGTGAATCCACCAAAAATACACAAAGTGCCTCTCACAAGCAGGACGAGGAGGTGCAGGATGGGGCTGCCACAGCGGGTCTCAGGTCGCCTGGCTTCTCCAGGCCTGGAGAGGCTGGGGGATGCTACAAATGGGCCCCCCACGCAGGATAAAAGAGCGCTCTGACCAAATACTTGCACAAAACCATTAATAATTGAGCACCGAAGCATCTGCTCTATTTGGGAGGAACCTCCCAGCAGAGGCTGCTGATGGTTATATCGCCTTTGGCACACGGTGGGATCAGTGACACCTTTTGGCACGTACCAGCCACTCTCTCCAGCTTGGTGACCCCCCCAGGACCTCCAGCATCGTGGCTGCCCCGGGGAATTTGGCCCGGTCCGGTCGAGCACATTTGGTTTAAAAGGTCAGGCTGAGATGGGCTCGCACGCTCTTTATGTATGGAAACAGGAGGTGAGCGCAGCCATTAAACATGGCAAAAATACATCTTAGTAAGAGATTCTTGGACAGTCTCCTCGTCTCAAGGGTCTTCACCTTTGGCCAAGAGCAAAGAAAGGCTCGCTCCTGCTTACTCCATCTCAATCACTACCAGGGGCCCTTCTCCAGCTGCATAAAACTGATGCTGGTGGGAATTAACACGCACAAAAATTCCTGTGGATAGCCAGTCCATCCCCTCCTTACTACAGGGAAAACTTAGAAAAAGAAAAAAAAAAAGAAAAAAAGGAGAAAAAAAAAACCATCAACATCAGCACACAGGTTCAGGAGGCGGGGAAGCAGCCACATCACTGCCACTGAGCCACCAAGTGACCAGAGACAAATCCCTGCCTGCACCTCCAACCCTGCTCAGCCTCAGCTCCTTGGTCCGGATCTTCCCCCCCCTGGCACGTCGCTGAGAACAGTGGCACCCTGGCTGAGGTAAGGATGTTTTCTGCTGCTTTATCACCACTGCTCAAATCAAGCATCAGGGAAACAGGACAACGTGCCAGACGAGAGGACGCACCTCGTCTGTGCCACCTAACGCCACTGTGATTTGTGATCAGGTCACTGGGGAGCTGTGTGAGAGACAGTGATGTGCAGAAAATACTTGTCATTACCCTGACAAATTGGGAAAATATTCGTTCTCCAAATGGATTCCACTACTACAACAGAGCCATTACTGTCTGATTTGTTTTAGGCGAAGCCTGGGGGCAATGGTGGCACTGAGACTCCTAAAGGAAACCTTCACAGAGCCCAAGAACAGGAGAATTTAAAACATTTCTTCACAAATCTAACAACAAAACCAGCAGCCCTCACCGCTACAAGATCTCACAGAGGCCAAGAGGCAGAGGGATTCAAAAAGATTTTATAAAACAACAACATTGGGAGTTCTACCGTGAAGTAATGAGAAAAAAAAGTTTGGAAAAGCCATCCAGCCCCTCCTCTTCACAGCTTTGGGTAAAATTTAGCTCTCAAGGGTTGAACCCAACCCCTTCCTTCAGCAGGGAACCCCCCGCCGGTCCTTTTGGAGCACGAGGGTACCAGGTGGGAAGCCCCAGCTCCGCTGGGCCGGCGCCTGCACACCTGAAGGGGACATGAATCAGAGAAATAAAAGGAGAAAAGTCACCCGAGTGGAAAGAGCAGCAGCAAGCCGGGAGGAGTTTCTTCCCCCTTATTCCTCCCAAAGGAAGAGCAGCTGGCCCAGAGCGCAGGCAAATCGTTTTGCCCCCCCTGACCCTGGCAATCTCCCTCCCCTGTGCTCAAAACCCGAAATCCCACCGCAGGGCTGCGGTGCCAGCTGCGAGGAGCGGGGCAGGAAACGGAGCCGGCAGCTGCTGCAGCACAGCCCCAGGTAGGCAAAAAGGGAACAGCGCCCAGCCAGAGCCCGGCCAACATCTGGCTTCACTTTGTAATCGCCGTCGGTGCCGCGCACGGGGACGCAGAGCACCCACATCTTCCTCTGCATTTCTCTCTTCGGATCCTCGCTGCAGCCCCTTGCTTTCGGCTGCCGCGTTTTATTGGGTTTGCACTAAAAAGCGGTCTTTAATTAAACAGTCATCTTGTCTCTAGCAACTGGGAGTGTTTCTGATTGTATCGTGTTTAAAACCAGACCCCTGAGTCCAGATGTATTTTTCTGACACAAAGCAGAAAGCTCTCCCCAGAACAGTTTCCTAAACCTTTAATGACTTTTCTTCATGTTATTGCTTTTTTTTTTTTTTAGCTTTAGGGGCCAATACGAGGTCTTTGACACAGGGCTTGAAGCTGCAGCCCTGTTTGCCCACAAAGAGAAGACAACAGCAATACCAGGTTCCTGCTCGCTGCTTCACCAGCTTTGTCTTTTAGCCAGGTGCTGTTAAGAAAACCCCAATATTTTACATCCAGTTCAGTCTCTGACTCTCCAAATAGCAGGGGACAAGCTCAAACCTTTTCAGTGTGTGGCTAAACACTCAGATCCATCCCGTAGGGTAACCACACAGGTTGCTCTTTCTCCCACCACTTGTGTTTTTTACTCTGAGGTCACCAGCTCCCCTCAAATCTTCAGGCTGACACCAAACCTTTTTGCACGATGGATAACAG
Source organism: Aythya ferina (assembly GCF_964211825.1). NCBI lineage: Eukaryota > Metazoa > Chordata > Aves > Anseriformes > Anatidae > Aythya > Aythya ferina. Next base: position 1,977,768 of record NC_140308.1, read on the forward strand.
GTGCAAAGTTCGGGGATTTGACAGCCTGGCTTTTGGAAACCCTAGCTGGAAAAGCCATCAGCCCGGAGCACGCTGCTGCGCTCGCCTCGAGGTGTTTCTCCGAGGAACGGCCACCAGAAGGTGCGGAGGCACCGCGGCCCCAGCAGCAGCTGCGCAGCGGAAGCCAGCCGCGCGCTCCAATTAAACAGCCGACCTTTCACAGCCTTCGCTAATTGTCTGCAGGCAAAGGGAAGCACTGTCCAGTTAAGGAAGTTGGAAGGCTCAGCGAAAAGCTCAGGGAGTTCAGAAGGCTGCTGATGAGCGGATTATGTTACTGCTGGTTCTTAGACTTCCTTCCATAGGGACACTTACATATATTGCAGCCTGCATGGAAAAGCCACGCGCTCGTCAGACCGGCCAGCGTTTAGACCGTAGATCTAAAACTCAGAAAAAGGGATAGAAAGGCTGAGGCAAAGTCCCGTACAGCGTCACGGCACAGGGGCTAATAAATCTACCTTGGAGTTTCCAGGAACCCAGTGCATCTCAGTTGCACATCGGTGCTTTTCTTTCCAATGCACATTGTCAACACAATGACATCAACCAGCGCATAATCCCCGTCCGTGCACCTCTTGTCCAGCTCGCCGTTTCACTTGACTCACCATAAACATGCAACTCCCACTCTTTCGACTTCCACTGTCATTAATCTTTCTTCTTGGGAAAGTTTCAGCTATCAGCCTGCCTGAACCTAACGCGATGAAGTCATGATCGCGGAGCCGTCGGGGGAACTGACTCATCCGCGTGAGACCAGCTCGCAGATCTCCGTGCGCTCGCTCCTGGGCAGAGCCCTTCAGGAGGGCCGTTTTAAAGCACTGGTGGCTCAAACATTTTGGGGACAACTTAGCACAGATGCATGGGGAAGGCTCAAGGATTGAGTGGTGCAGCAAGACTGAGCATGGTGTGCATGAACGCGCAAACACCGACCTCCACGTACGCAGCTCTCTGCCAACACGCCTTGGGATGAGAGGTGAAAAAGGGGAAAAAAGAAAAAAAAAAGAAGCAGTCTCGTCTTCACGGCTCCCTGGGAAGGCTTAGCTTTGTCTCCTACTCACATGCTTCTGTGACAGTCTGAAGCTAAAGTTAGGAGGAAACCTAGACCGGAGGGGAGCTTCCAGAAGTGCTCTTTGGCACAGCTGCCTGGGAGCAGACGCACAGTGAGGATGGTTTTATTTGGCAACTGGCTTGTAGGAATATATATACATACACATATATATTTTAATACCTTTGGCAAATAAAGGATCGTAAAAAGAAAAGTTGGTTGGCCTTCCTGGCTGGGCAAAGAACATACTTTAGGTTAAAAAAAGACTCTTGATTGAACAGAATGAAATGAGAAAAGGTTTTATCTGCCTCTGAACCTTCCATGTGTGTTGCTGATGCCACAAATCAGTGTCAGTAGGAGCATTTTACTTATGGAAAGCAGTTGATCAGCAAAACATAGGCGTGCCACACCTTTAGGAAAACATATTAGAAACTAATATCTTTTCAATCAGGTCCAAAAACACATATTTATTAATCTGTTCTCATGATCTGGAATGAATTTCATCCAGCATAAATCACTGGGCTGACATTAGAAATGAGGCAAAAGAGCAACCACATGTTTCGCTTTGGAGTTGTTCTTTTTTTCCCCTCTCCCCTTCCCCTTTAATTGCTTGATGCTAATTCCAAAACCTGCAGACGTTGCCCTCCAGCTTCTTACTAGCCTTGGGATTGCACGAGCACTGTGACAATGTGAATTTCTTTCATACCAAGAAGAAGGAAACTGGCCTGATGCAGGTCTTCTCACAAGAACTAAGGCAACTCAATGGTGCTTTAAAATGAACATTTTTTTTTTTAAAAGCAACAGTAAAAAGCCTATTTCAGTATGATAGATACATAAAGTCAGTTACAGACTGTTCAAATAGTGCCACTTTGTAAAATGTTCATAAAGGTAATTGACCTGTCCCTTACATCGTGTAAATCACTTCAAAAGAGCTCCAGGAGTGCAGCGTTTGGCCAACGCAACGCGGTCCAAGAAAGAAAATTACCTTGCACGTGCAAAGGAGGTTTATGGACAAGAATTCCCCCATGCACGTGGCTGTCTAGGATATTTCAGTGAGGCAGGGGAACCGAGGTGTGGTGGGGTACACCCGGCCAACCTGCGTTTTTTGGGGATGTGACACTTGGCCCCGAGGCTGCCGGCAGTGAGAGCTCACCAAATTGTTGCAGGAGCAGGACTGGTGCTGGCCCAAGGCACGAGGAGTTACTGGGAACCTGCCCACTGACACAACTGGGCTTCGCACCAGGCACTCTGCAGGTCTGGAAAGATACTTAGGAGATTCCTATTCTTAGGCATCCACGTGCTTTCTGGCATCCCGTGAGGGGCCTACCTACATATATTTAATTTTTTTGAGCTATACTACTTCAAGAACCTAGTCCTAAACACAGTTATTAATGATGAGGTTATTAGCACAAAGATTACACCCTCATGATGTTTTGCACATGTTCCCACATCGTTTAATTGAATACTATTTTTATACGTGGGATTTCTCTCTCAAGAATAACCATTAGTGAAAATTCATTTGCTAACTGAACAACACATCTGCACTCAACTAGGGTGGTATTGCAAACACTGAGAGGTTTCCACACTGACTAAAGCTTGCATGCAAATTACACCAAAATTCGCCTTTCTGCCAGCATTTTTAAGGTGTTGCTGCACACTTTCGGGCAACCCACACTTTGTCCATGGACGTTCACGTAGCAGAGACAGGTGAAGCAATGCTGTTTGTATTACTATTTCCATACCATAAAATAAATGCGTGCAATGTTTTACAGCATGTAAAACACGCTACCTGAACCACAAAAATCTCTACCTTGGGGACCTTTAAATATTAAGAGCATGCTTAGGTACAGCTGCTAGTAAGTCAGAGGTGCAAAAATAAACCAGGTAGACACAAGTTCAACAAAAAGGAGAGAAGTCAAGAGAAAAAGTGCCTAGATAAGGGAGAAATCTTAGGGCTTCGAGCTCTCCTTCGGACATTTGTGCATCAGAGACCAGAGGATCTCTGCCAGCCAGCTGAGTCCTATTTATTTGCAAGTTGTCAAATCCATGCAGCCAGAAAAATAAAGTTGTTTTGGCATTTTGAGCCACATTTCACCAGAAAATTCCATGGAAAGATTAAGTTACATTAAAAAAAAAAAAAAAAAGTCTGTTTGTTCTTGACTTTTTTTTTTTTTTTTAATAGAAGCCATATTCAAGCGATAAGGACAAGCTGCATTTCAGTGCTTCCCCATCCTAGCTACCAACACCATCACAACAAAAAAAATGACAGAACATCAGAAATGCTCAGTGAAGGGCAAATCATTTTACCAGTCGCCTCCTTGACCTTCATCCAAAGGCTGAGAAACCCTCAAATGGCCCTACCTTCCTCGGGTATCTATAAATCCTTAAGAACCCAACCTTTAAAATCGGAGGGTTCCTGCATTGTGCAAGTGGCTATGGGATTAGGCAGTTTATAGCTGGCTTACAACCTTCGTGCTTTAATGGTTGCAGGTGGGAGAGCTCTGTACAGCTCCTCGCAGCCTCTCCCTGTCCCATCAGCCATCCTTGGCCAAGAACAGCTCCGAGATGCCTGCAGACCCAGGGGAGGTGCTGAGCGCTCCCAGCACCATCCCCGGAGCCTCAAAAGCCTTGGCGTGGGGGGTACGGCATGTGTTAAAAGAAGGCTTCAAGCCAGTTGCGATGCTTCATACTTTAATACCTCTCCACCCAAGCCTCAAAACCACCACAAAAATGAGAAACAATTTCAAAAATCAGGGAGAAACCGACCAAAAAGCGCAGCTGACCCGGAGCCTCCCTCCCCATGGCTCACCCCGCCAGGCACGCACACGAGCGGCCGACGAGCCGCGGCGCTGGGGCAATGCAAAAACTATTTGTTCTCCACGGCCTGACTCATCGGGGGGGGGAAAAAAAAATCACAAGCCATCAGCCGAGGCTTGCCCAGGTCTGATGCATTCGCTGAGCTGTCGGTCGGAACATTATACTCCGATAACACGTGGCTGAGAGGAAGCCTCTGAAGTTTGCTGTCATTTTGGGAAAGCATCCTCCTCCTCCTTCTCCTTCCTTCCCAGGAGGAGAGCCTTACCATGCGCCCAAGCTCCCAGTTGCTTTCCAGGCTTGCTGATGACCCTTGTGTTAGCAATACTTCAAAGAGCAGTGGGGTACGTCCACGTCCAGCAGCATCCTGATGGGAAGGGAGATCTGAGCTACTTCTGAAGCCAAGACGATGACATCTGCCTGGGCTTTCAACACCCAGCCCGGCATCTCTGCCTGCAGCTCAACAGCCCCACACCACCCACTGCATGCCCCAGGAACCTCAGCTTATGTCCACACGAGGCAGGCATGCCCCATGTCCCCTTTCAGCCACATCTCTTAATTTTATGCGTATTTATTTATATATGATAGATAACATCACAGGAAGCCCAACTGAAAAGCTAGAGAGAAGCTTGGTTGCCCAAGAATTACTGGTGATAGCCAGAATCCACATCCCATGTGGGGCGTTTCAAACTGACTTCATAAAAATCCTAAAAACATTCCTGGGAACTGGTTCTATCCAGGGACAAACATGCATCCAGTGAACAGAACTGAGCCCAAGCCGTCATGCTAAACAGAAGGGGAGGGGGGAAAAAAAAGAAAGAAAAGAAAAAAAGAAACCCTCTTCCTGAGTCAATAGCACTTAAAAAACAATTTAGAAGCTTCCCAGCCCTATGGATGTGACCTGAGCTGGCAAGTCTGGCAGCGCTCCGGTTCTCAGAACAAGCCACCACGAGGAGCACTGGTGTTGGGAATTTTGCCACCAAATAGAGAAAAAAAAAAAAAAACCAACACACTTAAATCTTTGTCATCTTCCTGTCTGTTAGAATTGAGGTTCTGGTTGTTTGCATAAGCTCCTGGCACAGACCCAGCTCTCTACAGTGTAAATACAGCCGCAGAACATGGGGCTTTTCAGAAGTTGTTTCTTCTGAACGTGTTAATGTGGCTTTTCAGGCAGTGCGAGATGGAGAAGGAGTATCTTCAAGGAGCCCTACGTTAGTTTGCTTGACATAAAACAGCACCACGCAGCAGCCAAGTTGTCTCGATTTCTGACTCCGACGTTCACCAGTCTCATTGGAAACCCGTTGCCTGACGCTGACAAGGGGAGTTGTTGAAATTAGAGAGGTTTGGGTCTTTCTAAGGAGGTTTGCAGAGACAGATTCCCAAAGCTTGCTCCAGAGGTTTGCCTGGCCCCTCTCCCAAACACTGCATGCGTCTAGGCTATCACCAAAATTCATTAGCATTTCCAAGGGAGATGGGTCTAGACCAAAGGATCGGATCCAAATATCCTTAAACTGGATACAAAATCCAAACCAAACAACTGAAGTTCAGCTTCACTTTCGCCCATCTCTCCTCTTACAGGAAGAGAAGAAACTCCACCTACCAACACCTCCAAAACGGGAAATACTTTAACATCTAAGTCTGCTGCTGCAGACATCAGCACATCCAAGCCAAAGCCCTCCAGAGATTTAACTTCAGAAGGAAATCGGCCATGTAGCTAGAGATCTGGGCAAGGACCCGGGAGACTGAAGCCAGTTCCACACAGGTACCAGGGTTAACCTCTGTCAGTCTGCAAACACTGCGTGCCCATATCAACCTCATTTTTGGAGCACAGACACTCTTATAAAGCAACTTTGGACTCCTCAACAAGCAGCGAGTGGAAAAACACGATTCAGATGTGCTCGAGACAGGCTACAGAACAAACTACGATTTGGAAACCCGACAACTTTTTGTCATATGGGCACATTCAGTTTTGGATCCGGAGCTGACAACTCTGGCTGATCCATAAATTGCATCCAAAGCTTGCGAGCACAATAGGTTGACACTTGTGTAAGCTCTCCATAATCCAAGTAGCAGATTCTTATCCAAGGCAAGCAATCTCTGAAGACTTGTCCGTCAATGCTTTTTAATGCTTCCTAATAAGCAAGCTTAGCAGTTTTGAAGCCATTAAGTTTGCAACGAAGGGATTTTTTCCCATTAATCCTGCCAAACGTTTCAGTTTGCAGAACAGGAGTTGAAATGAAGCAGCCAGGTTACACCTGCAGACAAGCAGCTGAGTAACAAGCTCGCATAATTCTCTTTCAACAGCACACACGTGTCTGCCTGAGGACTCTTTGATGAGCACGAGATGATTATTGTAAAGGCATCACGCTGGCAACACTTTATCAACCACCATCTCTTCTGGACACTCTTCAGTTTAATCATTACATAAACACACGCGTTATATGTATGATTTATTTTAGGTTTGGGCCAGACACAGCAGAGCACAGAAGCAAAGCTCTGCCTGGTTTGCTCAGCGGAGCGATGCTGAAAGGTCAAAGAAAGGGAACCCGAAGCGTGTTTGCAGCGGTGCAGTCTCAGGTTTCTAACACGTCTTTCACCTGGAGCAATCGAGCCAAGCGTTTCCAGAGCTACACCCTGGAAACCTCCCTGGAGCTGTGCCTGCTGCTGTCGGTCACAGCTACACCTCCATGAGGGTTGTGCAGCCACCGGTGTATCGGGGGGAGCAGAAAGCTCTTGGGGCAGGGGGTGCTGTGCAAGGTGCTTTCCAAATACAACCCAGAGAGGTGGCCCCTGGCCCAGGATGTTTGCTAACGGGATGGCACAGGGGATGGAGGATTTGAGGATGCTACAAAACGGGGCAGTTTGCTCAGCAGGGCCTGAAACCTGGCAATAGAGAGAGGGAAGATGAAACAGATTCGACGATATTAGCAGAAAGTTTCCCCAAGGTTGAAAGGCAGCAACAAAGGGGGTAAAAAAAAAAAAAAAAAAAAAAAAAAAAAAAAATTATAGGAAAATAAAGTTTCCAAAGGAGGAAGGGAAGCAGGTCTGAGAGAGGTTGGAGAAGCCCCCAGTTGCAGCAATGCTCAGGCTGGGCAGCAATCACTGTCCAAACCAGCCACTTCTGATCGTGTCAAGGTGATTTTCCAGGAACAGGGTGGGCTTGGTGCCGCGGGTGTCAATTAAACAAAAATCATCGGGCAGTGCTGCTTTAAAGGACGAGAGGCTCAACAGCTGCCTGCAAATTATCCTGCTACTTTTTGTGCAAAGAAAACCATTATTGAAGGTATAGAGCTCCTCCATTTACGTATGTGCAGCAGAGATCAAGTTTATGTTTCTCTTGCAACTATTAATATAAGCAACTAAACCAGCAGAGGAATCCAGGATCCTCACAGAGTCTTAAAACCCCAGAAATATTTATGGTCAGCCATTGGGCCTCGATATCTGAAGGAGTATTTCAAAGAGCGACTGGAGAATGCTCTTTAAAAGATCTGCTTGCCTCCCGCTGGGAATTCAGTGCCTGAACCAGGAACAAATTTTAAAGCGATGTCATATTTCATAAAGAGCAATATGGCACAAATATTATGTTTGTACATAAAAATCAGAGTTTTAATTAAAAGAAAAACATATAGAGGTCTTATCAGGCTTTTTGGCAAGAAGTAATCAATACGTTCAGTATTATACAACTGAAAATTACTGGAGTTTTTATTTTTTTTGACTTCATTTTTATCTACCCTGAGACACATTTCACAGGCGGTTATTGGAAAGCCCTTATTCTGCTTTTGCTTAAAGGAACAAGATGGATAATCCTCTTCACTACGTGCATTTTAATTGTGTCACTGTAAATCAGTCCCCTCAAGGTCACCGTCCCAAGTGCCCTTACAGAGATGAGCGCGTTACCTCTCAGCCTAAATCCAGCCCACCCCATGCAGAGCTTGGCTCCTTCCCCCGTTTTTGGCGTTGGCACAGCGCCTTCACTCGGCTGTGGTTTGTGCCGACTGTGATTCCAGCTAATTTCTCTTGGAGCCAAACTCAATGACTCAAGCATAGCGTGGTCCAACACATCAGCTCCTGCCTGGTTTTTGGTGGAAATCAAGCGACCTTTCCCCTTCTTTTCACATGGTTCCCACCCTAAAGTGTGAAACGACCTGCGCTCCTACAAAGCACCAACTTGGGATCAGTCAGCTCAATTTACACCTCTATTTGTTCTGTTTGGGGGAAATCTTTTAAAAGCCTGTTGCAAAAACCCAATGCACAGCCTGGACATGGTTGAAAAAAGACCCAAACTCTCAGATCTTTCCCTTTTTTGTCTTGCTGAGTGCCAATGCTGCTCAGGGAGAGCATTGCATCGAGAAGGCGCATGCATCACTGCCCTGTCCCATTGCTCAGTATTCCTGTTATTGCCCAGCAGAGTTCAATCTTCATTATAACAATTCCCTGCAAAACCACCCTATTTTTGCTGTCCTGATTCACTCCAGCCATTCCAGTGTCCTCCAAGAGCAGCTCCCAAAAGGATGGGAGGCCACACATTGCTTAGGGCCACGCGAGGCAGCAATCCCAGCCATAAAAACCAACCCTTCAAATCATCAAGAAACAGACCAGTCCCCCGTGCCCCTATCTTGCTCATACACCCCGATAAACCAACCAGTGAGTCAAATAATATTCGAGCAGGGTTTAGGCACCCCACAGTCATTATTTATCTCACAGCAGGGCTTTCCATGCCCTCCTGTGCCCCTCAGCAGGGATCTGCTGTCTGATCCCCCAGAGCAGGACAGAGTTTCAGAAGTCTGGAGATGACTCACGTCACACATATCAGTCCGGGCTTCTGGATTTTATTTTTATTGCAGCAAAATACTCAGCTTGCCCCGGAGCAAACCTATTAGTCACGCTCACTTCTGGGAACAGTTAGAGTCCAGAAGGGATCAAGAGTTATATGTGGTTTCCCTCTTTGATTTGATTATTATTCATCAGTGGTGAAATTCCTTCCTCTGCAGAATCCCTATCTGCCATGCATCCCTCAGATGGAATATAGGTCACCTAATTTCACCCTTGAAGAAATAAACATTTACTGAGAAAAATCCCTGTCAGATTGCTGAGAACCTTTTTGGAACAGCAGAAGCAGTTGCTCCCTAACCCCCCAAACCCAGCTCTGTCTCATTGCAAGTCAGAAACGCTCGAGTTAAAGCACGCAGCCTCCATCCTTTCAGGGGAGAGATATCCAGGGAAAACAGAAACTATTCAAAACAGCAAGTCGTATTAGCATAGCAGTAGAACAAGACCCAGACACTGATTAAGGGCTTTAGGAGGACCCTCGGGACTTTCTGCACGCACAAATTATTTGTTGTGCTTATTGCACCAGTGCTCTGCGATTCAACGAAGATAAAACTGTCTGCTATAACGTATAGGTACAGGGAAGACAGCAAATGGATCTCAGAGCAAACACGTGCGGTCCCTGGGATGCTCTGCGGTATGCATGGACAAATTACTTCAAGAGTGGCCAGTGCAAGGCAGCATCACCCCGAGCAGAGAGTTCCCAGTTCCCTTTCCAAGGCAGAGGAGACCTCTCGGCTCTGCTCCTCCACACGCAGAACAGGCATTTAAGCACTAGATGCAGCAAGAAGTCGATGCTTTTCTCATCCTTTCGTAGAACAACATGTCCTAGGGGAGAGGGGTGGGGTGTTCTTGTTAATAAGCAAAGTTAAAAGAAGATAAATTCAGCTCCAGCCCACTTCCAGCCATGGGTGCTTGTGGGGATCCTCCCTCTAAACTGCTCATCCCACAGGCTGCAATCATCTCTCCAAAGACCCTTGCCATTTCCTCTCCATCCAGGTGGGCAGTAAATCACCATCAGGAGGTCAGCAGTTCTCATTAACTGCTTCCCAGCAGAACGTGAGACTAGGAACAGGACAGGATGTTTCGAGCAAATGCTGACAGGTTTTTGCAGATTCTTTTTTTTTATGGTCGAAAAACTGCCTTTTAAGAAAAAGACCATTAAAAACATCGCTATTTTCTTCAATTGCTTTCCCTGGGATGTCAAGAATGTGAAAAGTTTTCACAGTTTTAGTTGGACCGCAAGTACCTTTGCATTAGAAATGTAAATAGCAACTTAATCTGAGCCAGATTTTTTCCCAAAGAGAGAGAATCCCTCAGCCTTCAGCCCATCCAGATTTTGTCTGACTCACAGCTAATCCAGCTAACTTCTGAGCTACCAACAACAGCGAGACAAAAAAAAATCACCGTGGGAAAACAACAGCTTGTTTTAGAGCCTCATCACCCAGAGCCGCTGCCTCTCAGACGCAGCATCCTTTAGCAATGGGGATGGCATTTGTCACTTCAAACCGGCACGACCCAGCCTTTCTTGTCTTGGGAAGCTAGGAAACATGGCTTGTGAAATTGGGAGAATGTGAATAAGTCTAAGAAATTAAGGCAAGTTGCATTGTTGCTGCATCTGCATGCTCCTCGGCATCCCGCAAGCACCCCCAAAAACACCACTTGGAAATGCAGCCGAGCTCCCATTGCTCACTCCACATCAGTCATTTCCCTACCAGCATTTTATTATCTCAGTTGTCTCCCAGTTCCCCAGTTTCAACCAGGACCTACAAGCAAAGACCACAACTGTCTCCAGTCTGGAGGCAGTGGAAGAACCCAGGGAGGCCCAGAGGCTTGCACAGAGGCAAAGTCTTGCACGCTGACCACTTGATGGATCCTGGTTCCTACCCAGCTCTACAACCCTGCAATCACCTGGACTACAAAATCAGCTGAACAGGGCTAAAATGTTTCACCTGATCTGCAATCTTTATCAGGTTTGACCTACTGTGATGTTTTAAAGCACTCAAATCCCTGCTTCAGGTTGGAAGCCATCACGGCAAAGCATCCAAGCTTCACAAGCAGGACTGCCCTCAAACTTTGTCTGCTCTTTTGCTCACAGGTATGTGCACAAAGGCACGTAATGAACCTGCAGATCCTCACATGCACAAATAATTACACAAACAATTAAGAGCCTAATGCAATATCGACTTGTATAGGCAAATAAATGGATGCACATCCAGAAAACTCCAAATTTCGTCCTCAAAACCCACTCTGAGAATGACTGCTCAGCTTGTGAGAGCAGTGCAGAGCTGGATCCTTATTTTATGCTGTCGGACACAGGAAGAGGATTAAGGAGAAAAGTGCTGTAATGAATTCTGAGAGGAAAAGCCATGCATAATTTAGTGTCTCGATCTGCTTTAAAGCACTTCCAGAAGACTGCCTTTTTCTTTTCTTCTCTCAGATTGAACGATAGCTATGTATCTGTCTGCATGTATATAGAGCTAAAATCAGCATATACTTTAGTAGGGCAAATAGGTGTGTATTTCTAAAGAAAAACAACACAAATTGGGGACTTTTTTTTTTAAAAAAAAAGAAAACAAATCCTTCAGCTAGACTTGCAAAGCATGCACACGCTTGCATTTCACAGCAAGGGTGAAGAGCACAAAGATCCTTTGATTCCGCAGCTCCCCCAAACACAAACACCCCCACAACCGCTGGGCAAGGCTCCAGCTGGAAACAGAGAAAACCCATTAAGACCAAACAAACAAACAAAACCCCAAAACACACACACACACACACAAATCCCCACCAGAAAACTGCCAAAGCCATCCCAACTCCCCCTCACCGCCCGCTCCCTCCAGGAACAAGCTCGCAGATCCCGCGGGCCGATAGGAAGAGGGCCAAGCCCCGCTGAGCTCTCCCCCCCGAAATATTTGGGAGAGGTAGGTGGGATGGGGGGCACGGACACGGCAGACCCTGGGGTGCTCATCCATGAGAGCACAGGGCTTGCTCTGACCTCCCAGCGCTCCCAAGCACGGAGGTTTCCAGCTGCCGAGTGGGTGGCAGGGCTTGGTGGTCCCCAGCCAAGCCACGGCAGACCCTCACCTTGAAGGTCAGTGCCTTCTTATTTCTCGCAGCTCCATTCTCCCTCGCTTTCGCCTCGGGGTGACGGGATCCCATGGGATCCTCCTGGTTCTCAGTCCCAGATTCCTCTCCGGGAACGCCGCAGCGATGCCGCTTGGCTTCCAGCTCTAGATCCCGAGGCAGCTCCTAGGCCACGTTCGCTCTTTATTACAGCATCCCCGTCGCCGGATCCCTGCTTTTTTTTTTTTTTTTTGCCAGAGGAGGGCTGTGCAGCCAGCTGACGCAAGCGGTGGGCGATCCGGAAGGCAGCTGCAGCCCCTGGGATCGCTCCCATCCTGCCCACTCAGCCCTGCTGCAAAGTGTCCACGGTCACTGGCAGGAGCAGGGACCTCCAGCTCCGGCCACAGGGAAGATGTGTCATTGCTGCATACTCCTCGGAGAGCCCAATGGTGCTGACAGCTTCTCCTCTCCCCCACTTTTCCCCTACCCGAGCCCGCTGCAGCTCAGCCCATCCTGGGCTTCAGCATCTAGAGGAGCCGTGGCGAAGTCTGCATCCATGTCATTGCACAAACACTCCTGGCACATAAACGCCTTCCTGTCTTGCAGAAAAAGCCCAGCACGTTCCCAAAGGCTGAAAAAGAAGACAGCAGCATGGACTGGTGCTGTCTGCATCCCTTTCTGCTGCTGGGAAGGGGTGCCCAGGAGATGGGAGGGTAGGAAACAGAGCCTACACAGAGCCTATTGTGGTGTGGTGCTCCTCTGAGCTCCCCCAGCCTCTTGTCACAGAAGAGGTGCCTTGGTCGGAGGGTTTGGAAGCCCACGGTGCTCACCACCCCCTGGTTATTTCACCCTTTTCTCATCCCCAAAAGCCCAAGTAAACCATTCTCCTTGGAGGCAGCAGGTTCAGTACCACCAGGAGAAGGGACACCATTGCTAACCATGGGGAACCACACAGGGAGAGCAATTCCTCCCAGACCAAGGAAGACAATAAGAGGGCACGATGGTGAGGGGAACCTCAAACTCATTTTGAGGTCAACCCCAGCCCCATTTCCCAATTCCTCTCCACATTCCCTGCTCCCTTCCCCACGCCTGGATGCTCACAGAGGGCTCTCGCACTCCTACCAGCAGCTCTGTCCACCCACCCCTCCTGCCCAGGCTTACAGCTTGCATTTACAAACAGCCTCCTGGGCAAGCCAGAGAGACCCCATGCTCCGTGCCAGCCTCCAAACTCCACCAAAAATCAGAGTTTCGACCTGATGGGAGCTCACTGCAGCCCTGCAAGCATTGCGACAGCTTCGGTGAACACACAAGATGAATGGATGCAGTGATTACTCCCACTAAACCTAAAAAAGGAAAGGTTGAGGAGGTTTTTTTTCCTCCTCCCTAAATTGCTCCATACATCAGTAACCACAAAGCAAACAATTGCCATCTGCAAGGAGAGCGTTCGCCTTGCAGGAAGGAGAGGGGGTGTGGAAAGTGCTCTCAGGAGAGGGCTCAGCTGCTGGAGAGGATGTTCCGATGAAAGACTTAAATCGGAGCTGGTTAAAAGGAGGCACACTTCTCCTCTGCCTTTTTTATTTTTGCACGCACTGGTATTTGTTACTGAGGACTTTGCAAGAGGGTAACGATGGGAATGAGGTCCGTGCCCCAAAGCCAAGAGCCATCAGCTGCGTTTTTGTAGGATGAAAAGCAGCACAGGAAGGGGGAATGACGTGCCCAGGGCCACACAGCACACCAGTGGCAGGCTGAAAACCGAGCCCTTAGCTCCAGTTTCCACCCTCTGTCTCTAATCAGAAGACAATTTTCCTTTCCGAGGCAATTTCCCATTCCATGCTTCTGTGCAGAGGCATGAAGCGACGGAGAGCCCACAGACCGAGGAGGAGGAATCTTGTGTTTTCTCCTGATTCATTAACATGCAAGCCATCCAGCATTGCTCAGCTGTTAATATCCGCTGGCAGCCCAGAAGAGACCAGAAAATACCTCATTTTCACAAGAGCACAGAAGATTTGGATGCTCAGAGAAAAGCAAAAGTGATCTTCGCTGCATCATCACCTTGATTCTGCCTTTTCCTCCACCACTTCAAATGAGGAGAATTCATTTCTAATTATTATTAATAACAGCAGGAAATGGGAAGCTGCAGGACGACCCCCAGACACAGAGAACCTCCAAGTCAAAACCTGAGCTGCCCTTGTGTGAGTTAAAGCTTGAAAAAAGGGATTTTTCCTTCTCACTTGAGCTGCAATCCTGCAAGGCACTCAGCCCTTGTCAAGCTCCCCTGGCGTCATCACCACATTGTGCACTGACAGCTGATGTCCACTAGGGAAAATGTATAAACCTACACTTTTTTTTTTCAGTTTCAATCTATGTAAATATGAATAAAGATGAAAACCTAGTCCCTTTTCTATTCTCCCACCTACATACCATCCATTTTCCACTCAAAGAATTACAGCACTTTCAAAAAATATTGAGTTATCCTCTAAAAAAAAGGAGGCATACAAAGTAGGTGACTGGTACCTGTGGAAACATTTTTAACTAATGCCAGTGAAAAAATTCTCATCCAAACCAAATCCAAAAGCATCCCCAGGAGTGATGCACAAGGACAATGCTACACGCTGACCGATAGTCCCTGTATTATTTGGTTTTTGTTATGCAAGACTTCTAATAATGCTCACAATGTTAATGCTGTTTTCAGAAACTGGTATTTTACTTGCAGTGGCCCACTACAGATATAAAAAGAAACAATTTGTGGAGCAAGCTTCATTTACATTTTGTATATATGTTAATATATTATATATTACATAATATATATGTTTTCTTCCTAATTTTTCCCTTTCTACACTGAACAACCTACCCCTAAAATCCATTTGCGAGGAGCCTGTCCACAACAGGCAGGAGCACAGAGATTTCAGGCTATTTTTAAGCAAAGGCAGCCAGTGAACTAAGCTCCTGAACTCACCCTTCTTTCTCCTGCACCATTCCCAGCTAAGATCTATGGAAATGAAAGGACGCTGGCCCTTGCAGGAGGGGAAAAGCAAAAGCTGAAAGCTGCTGCACACAGATGCATCCCAGCCAGCAGAACCACACACTTCGGTCACCCCGAGCAGCATGCTTTTGGGATTGGGTTGGTTCCTGACATGCCATTGACCAGGCGCAGTTTTATGAACAAGGCGGAGATCAAAGGTTCATTTGTTCGAGTGCTGAGCCATTCGCAACATCTGCTGGGCTGTTATTCCTCAGAAGTGCTTGGGAACCCTGCACAAATACATTAGCTGGAAGGAAAGAGCAGCAACATGTCTCCCTGCTTGGTTCTTCACAAGATGCATGTTTTTTATAGCTCAAAACTACACATTTTTCTTTGGACACAGCTTGCTAGGATGAGCAGACAGTTCAGAAAAATGACCCACGCCCTGAAAATCTTTTATCGCCAGCATTTCGACTGAAGACAGACATTTTTTTGAGGTTAGAAAACCCATTTACTTTTGAGCTTGTAAACTTCTACCCCTCTCTGGGAATCCAGGAAATTAGAAAATACTCTAAGAAAGAGGTTTTCTGAGGAGCTTTATCCAGTCTAGAAACACAAAGAGGCTCCCCACACCGCACGGATTTGGGACACAGGCACTCCCCAGGCTCAGGATGCTCATAACATCGACGCCAGCTCCAGCCCAAGCCATCCCCAGCCTCTTGCTGCTGCGTCTGAAAGAATAAAATAAAAAAACAGCCCCTGGCACTCTGTTCCCAGGCTGTTTTTGTGTGCACTCACACACATCCACAGCACACGAAGCCAAGCTACAGCCTGAAAGCACTTCAGGGACGGGGTGCTCCCACGTGCAGTGTGGTATAAATGTCGATATAACACAGCACTCGTGCAGGCTTCTAGATTTAAGCTTTACGAGGACATGCAAACAGCAGCAAAGCCCTGGAGCTCTGCCTCATGAGCACCAGCTCTTACCCTGTGAGTTGCTGTCCTTACACCTATGTTGGTGTCCACGAGGCTCAGTGGATCCGCTCCGTGGCATTTTCTGAAGGATGGACACTTGGAAAGTCTAGCACACTTGGAATTCGAGCCGTTAGTGCTTGCACACATGGTTGTAACCACAGAAGGTTCAGCTGCAGAACGCTTTACAAGAAGTCATGAGAAAAGACAGAGCCCTGCCTGTGCAAAGAATGAAGCGGAGGCGCAGGAAAGCGCAGCGCAATTTACCACGAGTGCCCTTTTTACCTTCAAACAAGGGTTCATGTGTCCTACGGGCAAAAACCACTGTGACCACAAGTCTGCTCAGTTTGAATTATTGTGTGAAAAGGTCCTCTTACAAGCCATGGAGGTCTGTCACGGGGTTAGAGCAGCAGACGTTTTATAGCCTTGCTGTTGTTCAGGCAGTTGACTTCATGGCAGAAAAGAGACTTCAGGATAACGTGCAAGAGAAAGTTATTCTTGTATACCTTTTAGCCTATAAATATCGTCGACCCAAGCTGTGAGGTCCTTCTGCTGGCAAGTTTTCAAGATGCTATATGCAAGGAAACTGGATCCCCCTATCCACGATCAAATCCAGTCTGGTTGGGGAACTCGCTAAGTAAGACAAAACACGAGCCTGCTTCCAAGTGTACTCAGCTCAACTTCAGAGCTCAATTACTAGCTCGGTGGTGATGGGAGAATAAAGGACTTTAAAATAAAATGGAGGTGAGTGTATCAAGGTCATTGACAGAAGGAAAAAGAAAACTGAAGAAATGAAGGACTAAAGACAGGAGGAGGAAGAAGTTCTCCTCAAACACGGAACAGAATCAAACAGCAAGTTACTGGGAGGGTTTGTGGACACCTTTAGTACAAGCAAACCAAAAACTTTTAGAAGATTCCCATTTAAAAGCTTTTTTTTTTTTTTTTTTTAAAAGAGAAAACAGAGATACACCAGTATTGACAAAAACATGGAAATTTCAAAGCAGCTACAAATCATGCACTTTTCTTTCCATAATGTTAGTTTACTGTACAGTCAAAATTTAAATACTAAATTTCTGACAATATCAAGATTAAAAATTGCTTCTTCTTTTAGTAACATCTTTGATAGACTCCATTCCACATAAGTTTCCTCAAGTACGCTGTTACTCACCCCATATAGGGCTTTTTTTTTTTTTTTTTTTTTTTTTTTTTTTACGAGACACAGAAACTTTTCAAGAAGAATCATTTTAACTTCTTTTCCAGCTATTTACAGTCATCATCCATTTACGAGCCAACATCTCAGAGGAGCTGGCTCGCAGGAACCAAGGCTTCACCTAGAATCTTCTTTACAAGGCTTATTTTGTGCTTAGTGGATGCATTCGACTTTATTAGAAGCGATAAATATCTGGTTAGAAACAGGACAGAGAGAAAAGGATGCAATCAGGAAAGGATGCAGCCCAACTGAGAGGAAAGAAAGCTGAAGTGACAGTGACCTAATGTTTTTATCACTTTCCAATCTGCATTCAAATCTTGTCCATACTGAAAAAGACGGGTAAGGATTCTGTGCAAACGAGATAAATAAATTAATAAAAAGAAGGAAAGGATTACTTCTGTTAAGTCAGATTAAATTTCCGCATGGGAAGGCAGGGCAATGATGTCAGTGCACCTCCTGCTTTCCATCAACGAGACACACTGCGTGCATATCACTAATTACAGGAGGACCCGGGGCAGCCGTATATCACAGAACTATATGGCACAGGAAGGTTAGAGAAAAGAAAGAAGCTAATTTCCTATTCAAATGCAAGGCATTATTGCAATCTTTCTGCATTCAAGTACCACTTTCCTAGTCCTCACAACCCCCGTGAAGTGGTGATGAATTATCAAATTAGTATTTTCCAGAGAAAAAACCTAAGCCAAAAAAGAGCTCTAAGCCAAAGGCTAAATCCCAACTAATCCCTAAGGCTTCCTGACAGGCCATCCCATGGAATTTGTTCTTCCAGAGCTGGATCCATGCTCAAACGTGCTCCGGATCTGACAATTAACTTCCTTAAGGAAACATGTTTCTTCCTTCCCTCCACCCTTTGCAGATTATGGTTGGTCTCGATGCTTTGTGAGGCTGCAATAAGATGCTGAAGTCTTTGAAGACCTCTATTGTGCAGCATTTGTTGCTAGCATTTGTTTTCATGGAGCCTTTGCTGTCTCGGTACCAGAAGCATCTTCAGATTTACTTGAGGAACCAAGCGATGGGCTATTAAATTTGTTAAAGTGACTTGCCCTAATGCAGAGCACAAGCCCCGGGCTCGAGGCTGTGCTCCCAGCGAGGTGACTCACCATCGAAAGAATTTGGTTTCCTTCCAGGCTCTGGGAACTGGTAATGGTACACGGAGCTAATGGCTTAAAACCCAACCCACATCAATGCAGCCCAATGAGGCTGCCATTCGGGGGGTTACGAGAAAGGAGCTGGAAAGCTTTTGGGCACCCCCAGGAAAGGGCCACCAGCACTGGCACCTTCCTTGGCCAACTCCTTTCTGCTGGTATGAGGGATTTCATGAGCTGTAAGACCACCCAGGAGGCATTTTGGCAAACAGGACACATGCACCATGGCCGTTCAGGAGCCAACTGGGCTCAGGAGGAAAGCAACATTTGAGTGTTTGCCACCAGGAGCCTCTCCTTGGGGTGCTCCAGACAAGGACCACGCAGCCAAAGCCAGCCACACCGACCCAGACACTGCCGAGCACATCTGGGAGCCCAGCTAGCAGGAGCAAAGCAGCTAAAAACAGCTGGATCAGGAAATTAAAAGGGGGAAAAAAGATCAAGCTGCCACACTGGAGCGCTCCATCAGGCTCAGGAAGCTTGCAGAACGCAACTAAAAACGCAAAAGGTTTTGTTTGCTGTGATTCGGAGACAAAACACGCCTAGCCTTATCTGAAAGGATTGCTGCAAACCCAAAGCAGAGCCTGTGCCTTCCTAAGCAAACACCGAGGAGACCAAGAAAACAGAACCAGAGACAGTTCATCGCAGCATTAGCTTCTCACAATTAAATCCGCGTGTGTTTGTCCAGAGCAGCTCGCTGAAATTTAAGCAAATAGAGGCAAACCTCAAAGAACAGGAGAAATCTCACTGCATCCCCGAAGTATGCAGCAGCGGAGATGTTGCAAGGATGCCAACTGGCAGGAAATGAGGAGGGAACACAGTATTCCTAAGAAACCTCCTCATTTTTCCCATTGATGATCTGCGCCAATCTAAAGGAGCAAGGGGAAGAGGGGGGGGAGCTCAAACCTTTCCCCTAAATCAGGGTAAGAGGGAAAGAAAACACTGTAATTTCAAAATGAGCAGACCACACAGTAAAGGAGAAATAAAAATAGTAACAGAGAAAGCGAGCTTATATTCCCTCAGTCTTTATTCCCCCAGTCCTTCCTCATTTAACCGTTTGTTCAAAGCCGACCGGAGGAGAAGCACCAAGCTCCACTCGACAGCAGTTTTCTGCCCGTGGCCTTTCCATGCTGGGGGAGCGAGGACAGCCAGGCGGCGATGAAAACTCACCTCCAGACCAAATCCCTGAGCTTCGGGATGAAGGAAACGCAGACGGGTGGTCTGATGCTTTGTGCAGAGGAGGAACTGCAGAGGTGTGCCAGAAATTGGTGACATTTTAGATAAAAGTACACTGT
Organism: Aythya ferina; assembly: GCF_964211825.1. Classification (NCBI taxonomy): domain Eukaryota; kingdom Metazoa; phylum Chordata; class Aves; order Anseriformes; family Anatidae; genus Aythya; species Aythya ferina. The sequence continues at coordinate 1,997,146 of NC_140308.1, forward strand.
CCTCCAGAGGAAGCAGGAGCAGGTGTAATTAGTTTTCTCCAAGGCTGCCCCAAGCCCTGAGACAGTTTTTTGGGTAAGCCACAGTCCCACTAGTGACAAAGCCCAGGCTGGCCAGCAGCCGAGCCGCCTGTTGTCCTCTCATCGAGGCTTCTGCCCTCGTGGGACTGCGTGGAAAAACATTTATTTAGCTATTGTTGGCCACGGGGAGAAGCGTGAGTAAGGAGGAATTCGCTGGAGCTGCTGCACCAGAGGTATGGACCAAAATCCAAGGAGAGATCAAAGTCTCCCAGGTGGCCTGGAGAAGACAACTGGGAGAAATGCCACAGCCTTGGCTGAAAGCTTTGAGAGGACTCCCCTGGAGGATGCAGTAAGGTGCTGGCTCACCAGGACAGGCAAATTTCCTCCAAAAAACCCCACTGAGAACAAGTTGCCCCAGCAAACCAACAGCAGCTCTGAAGGGCAGCTTCCCTGGGAACAATAGGTGGAGGCAGCTCGCCCCTCGGCAGCCCGAGGGCTGGTTTAGATCACCAGCAGCTCCGAGGTTTGGTGTTTTTATCGGCTTTCCCCATCACCCACTGGAGGGGTCCCCCAAACTCATGGTGGATCTGGTGGGGAAGGGCTCTGCTGCAGCAGGGCAGAGCTGGGGGAGCTCAGAGAGCTCCAGGAAAGCACCAACCTCCCCCACAGGGTGCCACAGAGAGCTCGGTCTGGAGATCTCCTTCTGCAAATCCCATTTCACAAGCAGATGTTGCTCAAAACCCCCGGGGCAGCCAAGTGACTCCGAGCACTTACGCTGGGGCAGCCTCTGGTCCGGGCTGCCTGCTCGGAGAAGGAGCTTGGAAAATAGCCTCAGGGCCAGGCCAAAGAGTTTCGCTGACACGAGAAGAGCTCCAGCAGCTTTCCTCGGGGGAGCCTGAGCTCACCCAGCATGCCAGAGCCTCGCGCTGCTGCCACAGTAGGTGGTGGGGTCATCTCCTGCCACCTCCCCAGCTGCGTCCCTTCAGCAGATCCACAAACGCCCCTCACCAGCTGCACTGCTGACTCAGCTAGAGCAGCTGAACCCTCGCCAGAGGTGCTTCGAGCTCATTCACACCCCCTGCTTAGCTCGGGGAAGAGCAACCCACCAGGGACATCTCAAACACCAGCTGCCACTTGTGCACCAAGCTTCTGCCCGTGCCCCATTTAGGTGCCTGCCCTGGTACCACGGGCAACTTCCCCTGAATTCCTGGCACGTTTCTTCCACGCCAAAAAAAATAAGCTATTTTTTTTCAGAACTGTCAAATATCCTTAAAAACAAATCCCTCCTGGGAGCTAACCAGGAGGCACTCACGTGGCAGCAACCCCTACGACTCCGAACCCCGCTGCGACCGCGGCTGTCAGAGGCAGTCCCGGCACAGCTTGTCTGTTTGGTGCTACCAGCGCCAGCTTTGCAGTGGGGGGAATAAAAACAACAAAGCGCTTTGTATACAGAAGCGTTCCAGAGTCGGACGAACACGCACTGGCCCGCTTTCCTGAATCCCAGCCCTCGCTCTTGTCACCCTTTGCGTGCGTTTATCCCCGCGGCCGCGGGACCGCGAGCCAGGCCCCAGGCTGGCGCGTGCCTCGGCAGCAGGGATCGCAGGACGGGGCTGATACTGCTGCTGCTGTCAGGCCCAGCAGGATTCTCATCTCCCAGAGGGAGTTGTCTTAGCAGTTAGCATTTTTTTTTTTCCCCCATTCTAGTATTTTATTGGAAATCAGCTGAAGCCAAAGCTCTGGCCGCAGCGCTAGCTCAAGCGCTCAGGCTGAGTGCTGGTGAGCGCCATGGGGAGCCCTCGGGGGGCTCTGCAGGGACCCCAACCCCATGGGGACACACCTCTGAGTTCCCCCAGGTGCCGTACCCCTGCTGCAAGAGGGTGAAACAGCTGCATGGAGGCCCACCGTGAAAGGAGCTATGCCGTTGCAGCAAGGGATGCATCCTGCACATACCTTCAGCAGTTAATTAGGCCAGCTCCACTGACAAGCACCACAGGAGCTGTGGCAATGGCTTTCTGCAGGACAAGATAAGCCGTTGGATTCATCCCAGTCCCCCTTTAAAAGCTTATTTCTAGCTGCTCTGCAAGCCATGGCTTTCCAGAAGTCCCCCATCCCAATTCACCCCCCAAAATGCTTGTTCTCATGAAGGGGATCCCAAAGGAGCCCCACACCTGGCTGCTCTGACACATGGGGTCCCAAAAGAGCCTCACACCTGGCTGTTCTCTCTTTGCTCAGCTGTCTCAAGCTGAAAACTGCCCCAAAATCCTCTCCAGCTCCCTTCAACTCAGCCAGGGGAGCTAGCACACGCTGAACCACCACCTCCTCCTGGTGTGCCACCGGGCAAACCCAACACAACGCTGCCCTTATCCAGGCTGGCATCAGCCCCACTCACACTGGGAAAACCCAGCCACGGGCACTGCTCGATCCCTTTTCTCTGGGGTCTGCTCGCCCTTTGGCAGAGCCCCCAGGCTGGTGGTTTTGGCCACCTACAGCATCCTTTGCTTAGCTGCAGGCAAACTGCAGCAGCTGAAGGCAGCAAAGGCAGGCACAGCGTGGTTTGATGGGGGCCACACTCAAAGAAACCTTTCTGCAGGAACACAGGCTGCTTGTAGACAAACAGATTTTAATGGACAGATCCCCTTTGCTTCTCGGTTTATGTTCGCAGCTTGACTTGACCTCTGTGTACAGAAGTGGTCTGAAAGCTTCCCCAAGCCATTTATTTACACCTACAAACCACGACTTTCTCTCTTCCACTTAAAACACCGGAGCACTGCCAGCAGTGCCTTATTTTGCTGTTCCCCAAGACTGAAATGTTTGTTGGGTTTCGGGAACATTTGGGACTGGAAATACGGCCACCAGACAGAACCGAGTTGGGACTAGCCTTGAGGACGTGCCCTTCCTACAGCTGCATCCGAGCCAGGAAAAAAAGGGAAAGACCTGAAGCCTGCTGGAAGATGGTGCCACGCAGTGCTTTCTCCTACAACTTTGCCTTCTCCTCCTCGCCCTGTAGCTCTCCTTCACCCCATTTGCACTTTGCTCTGCTCGCACTCTGCTTCTTGTTCTGTGTAGGTGCCACACTCAGCATGACAGATCCCAGCTGTGGCCTCCAGGCACTTCCGCGACAGCATCGAATCACGTTTTTAATCATACCAAGCACATCTAAAAAGCTGTCACGGGAAGTTTTAGCACTCCATCTCCTAAGCCACTTTCCCCTCTGCTATCTAAGATATCCAGTACTGAACGGAGCTCCCGGAAAGCGTCTCACCAGGATGCAGGGTTGAAGATGAAAGTTTTCTTTGTAAGCATCTAACATCTGCACAGAATGCCCTTTTTGGCTAAAAACCTTACAGCTTATTCTCATCTCATACGGGATTGAGATGTGGGGAAGGTCTGGAGGAAGCCAAACAGCCCGCACCAGAGGCAGAGCAGAACCAGAACCATCTCCCCAGCCCCCTCCATCACTTCTCCCCATCCAGATCTCCTACCAAAAACTCAGGCAAATAACGAGGAATTTCTTACCACCCCTACATTACACACGTGCACCTCTTGCTTTGCTCACCTCTCTAACTTCATGGGCTCCCTTTGTACATAGCTTAGCTGCTTTCTGATCACGTTACCTGCAAGTATCCTCACTCTTCACATACCTTCATGCTATCCCTGTCACATCCAGCCAGTTGCTGCAGCAGTACTGACCGTGGCTCTGCTCAGGCTTTGCACCCACCTGCGAATACACCAGGATTAACCCACCGTATGGCCTGGGGTCCTCCCCGAGGGGAACATTTTGTCCCACACCTGCCTACGTGCCACGTCCCTGTGCCACCCTTCCCACGGGAGCTGCCAGATGAGCGAGGAGAGCCCAAGCCCCTGGTGTCACAGCACCCGTGTTCACATCACGCACCCAAACACGCTCACACTGCCCCAAATCATCTCCTTTTGGTGCTCTTGTGCACACAAGGGTGACAGCTGTCGAGCTGGGCACGTGCACGCACACAACCCGGGGCTCATGGAGTAATAAGCACGGAGCACATTGCTGTGAAAAATTAGCCCTCGGAAATTCCTCGCTGCGGGGAATTCAGCTGGACACGGAGACCTTTCTCTGACATGAAATATTCAGCGCTCCCGCGGACAGGATGTGGTAAGGCTCTCTTCCCCCTCTCCTCCTCGTCCGAGGAGCTGGCTGCAGATCCTGGCTTTCATTGCAACACCTTTATTCCCCCTGCGTCCTTTCCCAGACAGCGGTGCTCCCTTATGTCACAGCTCCGACCACGGGATGCTAATGCGATGGAACAGCTCCTAAAGGTCAAGGCAATTAGCTGATGCTCTCAAAACGTCTGGATTCCTTCAGGATCCCCCCTGCTCTCTCTCCCGCTGCAGCAAGGTTGGAATGAAGGAGAGGGGGGGCAGCCGAACGCCCGGCTCCAGGTGCAGCCCACCACAAACCCCTCTCAGGCAGCTGAGCTCCCCTGCGGGCATCTGCTAAAGCCCCCCATGAAAGCAGGAGCAATCAGGTGGTCATGACACATGGAACCGCTGTCAGGAAATTTCTCCACCGTGGTTTGAGGTTATGTATTTCAATATTATTTTCTTCAAGCTCCCTCTTCGTTTCTTGAAAATAATCAGTTTGCTCGGATTCTTGTGGTGAAAAGCTTCCAGTAAGTTCCAGCGTGGAATCCAGGCAGAGGGACAGATTATCTGCTTGCAGTAGGACACCTCACTTAGAGCAGCCTAATAACATAAAAATGATATATTTTAAGTCCTGCTCCCTCAATAATACCTTTTAATGTACTCAACTTATTTTAACATTATAAATAAAAGTGCTGGCACACACCGAGGTTTCTTTTGGAAGGGGGAGCGCCGCGCTCTCCAGCTCCTTAGCCTCTCCGAGGTTTGGTTGCCAACCTCAGAGCTGGAACTCCAAGTTACTTTAATAAGCAAAATATTCCATTTTCCATGTATTGTTGCTCTTCAGCATGGATCCAGTTCTTTGGGAGTGACGATGAGAAGCTGCAGATTTCTTCAGAGCAGAAGGCGAAGCTCATCAAAACCACACGGCAGCTCTGACTGTCGCCCGGGCAGCTGGCTCCGTCCTTCCCCAGGAGAAGGGGACCAGCTCCAGGGTGCTGTGCTGGTCTCTCATCTCCATCAGCTGCTGCTGAAGGGTTGGTCACTCCTTCCACACTAGCCTCCGTGCCACAGAAGCCAAAAGATAATTTCGAGCCCACATCCCTCTGCTGTTTGGAGTCCCAGAACTCTGGAAAACTGGAAACCCAAGCCCAAAACTTGGTACTTTGAGCTCATCTTTTAACGTGGGAGGTTGGAAATAGCCCTGAAAAGATACTATCAGTGGTGTTTTCCAGAGCTTCATGAACGAAACTTTCTCTACTTTTTGTTTTTAATAAATCTAGTGAAGATTGGAAGCTCCAGGGGATTTTTCCACAAGCACTAACACATCGCCTACATCCCCCTTGGATGCAGGTCTGTTGCTGCAGGGATGGCTCACGCGGTGCTGACAGAGCTAAGCACCTCGTTCTCCAGGAAAGAAGAGCCGAGAGCCTTCTGCTGGAGGGAAGGGAGAAAAAAGAGAAAAAAAAAAAGAAAACTTGGCAACTTTGAGCCGATCGGGGAGAACGAGGCAGTATCACTAGCACCCGTATCCACAGATGGCCGAGAATACAAATACCTACTCATAGCATGGCCCCAGGTGGACCAGCAACTCACGATTGCCTTCAGGCCTTCTGGAAGCAGGTTGGCTCCCCGGATAAATCGTTCTGCTGCTTCCAATGACTTCATCACGAAGAAGGGTGGCCCATGGGCTTGCGGGGATTGCTGGCAGCCGTGCAGAGCCGCTCTCCAATATTCCCTGGCTCAACCACCTCCCCAAGCCCCATTATCTCCAGTCGTGCACAGAGCTCATCTCGCTGCTCCATGTAGATTCCCCAGGCACCGGCTTCCATACGATAGGTTTTTCTTTTGCCAAAAAAACACTGAACAACATTGACCTCCACGTTCTGGCATCACCGCTTCTCATGGAACACGCGTCTACTTTCACATCCAACTAGGATAACTGAGGTTGTTTTTGTTGTAATTCTGATACAGCTGCATGAGTGAAGAGTCATAGACGGAGCTGTTATGGAGTAATTGACCTGGTCCGCTGCTCCCCAGAACGATGATCGCTAGCAGACCAGCTGAAGAGTGGGTGTGGAACCGGCGGAGCTAAACCAAGGGGTCCCCACCCCATCAACTTCTCCTTTCCCAAGGGCCCCGCGTTAATAAAACAGGGTGTGTCGGTATTACGCCAAGAAACCAGAGCGGGATGTCAGTTGCATAAAGCGGGTGAACTGCTCCCGTCCTCACAAGGGCTCGGGGTCTAATCCCAATGAGAGCAATTGAAAGATGCCCTGGGATGATGCTCTTCCAGCATCTGCACAGCAGCCCCATTTCAAATCAGCCCATTCAGGTGTGTCCACTCATTCCTTACCTTATCATATTGCTTGGGGCCTTGTGCTTTCCAACCAGGCTTAGTTACCCAAAGGTCCTACACCGATCAGACTCACAAAGCACACAGCATACCCACCAGCGAGGGAACCGAGTTCACGATCAGCATTCCTTGGTGGGACCATAATATAAAAGCCACTCATCATCTGTAGCGTCCACCCCTGGAGCTGAAAGCAGAGACTTTTGGAACGGGCTCAGTGCAGCCGTCTGAGCGGGTGCAGCTGCAAGCCCCTGTAAGCTTCCCAGCCGTGCCGGTGATGGGCAGCTGTGGGCTGCTCTGCTGAAAGCTGGGTCTGAGCAGAAGTCCAGCACTGTGGAGAAGGTAAGGTCCATCTCAGCAAACATTCATGTTTTGAAATGTGGCTTCGATCCAGATCAGGGAAAAAAAAAAACACACACACAAAAAACACAACCAAAAATCTTGAGCTTTCTGCAAAAAGACAGCAAAGTCTAGGGAAAAAAAAAACAAAACTTCAAGTGAAATTAAATATTTCATTTTACACTCCATATATGCGTAGAGTTGGGTACTTTCTTTTCACTGATACTGAAATAAAGAGAGCATAGAGCAAGGGCAGACCTGTGCAGTGCCAGGAGTTGGACTTGATGATCCTTAAGGGTCCCTTCCAACTCAAGATATTTTATGATTCTATGATTCAATACCATTAGAAAAATATTGTACCGTTTCATTTTCAAATGAAATGTAACATTTTCAAACCAAGATGTCTCTCCTCATTCTCAAGACCTTCTTTCCCCACAAAAAGCAGCAGATTCCACTTTCCAAATCACACTGAGGGTGCCTTACAACTGCTATATCTCGGCCAGCCCTCCAAGCTAACAAACACATCCTGATCCTATCAATCCTTGCGAGACTTCTGGAATGGTTTTTGTTTACAGAGGCAAGACCTACAGCAGGACACTCAAAATATTTCATATTCCGCTATGCTGCAGTGCCTTCTTGACTGGCACGTTCAAAAACATTTGGAATAGATATGACTGGGATCGCGAGCCTTGTCCTGTCCTGGGGAATCCGCACACAAAGCCAGGAGTGATAAGAAAAGGAAGGAAGGATGGTGAAGAGAAGATATTCTCAAGAAAAGCACTGGCATTGTCCAGAAACAGGAAAGCCTCACTGTGGGAACTCTTATCCTGTTTCATACATGTATTTGAACTTAACACTCTGTGCAGGAAGGCTGAGCTCTACAGCAGCACAACTAACATCAAAGAGTAACTCCAAGTGCCCTAGGAAAAAACAAACAATAAAAAACCCACACCATCAAGCAGAAATTCTCCCAAGTTCTGCTCTTCATTCATTCCTGCAGGCAAAACCAAATATACTTTGGTCTCACAAGCATCTTGCCCAACAAAAGTGAGGGGAGAAGGATGCCGGTGGCTGTATTTCATCACAGGAGATTTACAATATTTCCTTCTGGAGGCCCTCGCCTACATTTGTGCTACACTTACCAGCCTAGGATCTCCCATGGGAGTGTACCCCCACAAAATTGTCATTTTTACACTCAGCCCAACAACAAATGTTTGCGGTAGGGAGTGGTTGTCCTGTCAAAGCTATCAGCAGTACTTGCAGCATCTCCTTATCTCAAAAATAAAGGCAGTGGAAGCTGAAACCAAGCAGGGGAGATGCGGGGCTAGCTGGCTATCTACCAGCCAGATACATCGCAAAGAAAGGTGAGAAAAGTTAATAAGTCATGCTAGTACCTCGAAGTTACCTGTCTTACAAGTGTGTTGCTGTTGCTTTGATACAACATTGTGCTACACGTGCTAAGAAATGACCATTTGATGCTCATTAGTGCCTCAGAAGCACAGACTCCCCAAATTATTCTGGATTCCTGGAGAGTCTGGGAGTCAAACTCATGTCAGCCCATTAAACAGAAAATATCAAAGCAACACTCAGTAATCTAGGTTCAGTTTGGCAGCAGATGATGATGCTGGTTTAGTTTCCCCTCTTAGGAGGAAAGCAAGAACAGGGAAAGACCAGAATAGATAGCTTTCTAAAAATTAAACCACTTGGACACACAAATGGTTATTTGACCACACGTCTTTTGTTATTTATCCTCCGGCTGCTGCATGGCCTTTATAGCCACCAGTAACACACCAATGTACATGTACACACCCACACACGGTGCTTTTCAAAATTAACTGTTGGGAAAACATCTGCAGCCGCAGACTCCTATGCACAATCACACCACACTCTGAAACTCCAAGCTCAGTAAAACAGATGGACGGACCTACAGAATAAGAAAGAGGTTGAAGATACGTATACACATAACCCACACCTAAACTAGGTATCCAGTTGCCCATGGTGATCTTGTATAATTCTTTCTGGAAGACTCACAAAAGAATAAACAGATCTTAGCTGGGTTGAAGTCAAGGGCATCTTTTGGACAACAGCAAATGGGACGCAACAGAGGACATTTGTGGCAAACAAAGGGGACAAAACCTATAGTCTCAATCCTTCCTCCCCTCCAAAAGCTTCCAAGAACATCAATCCAAGATCAGGCTCAGAGGGCACAGACTTGTTGACCTTCAAGATCATAAAAACTGAACTTCTCTTTGGGTAAATTGGCTCGGGATAGAACAAAATCTCTGAGTATTAAATTAATGGAGACTTGGGACAGCAGGTTGGAAGCCCTGACTTCACAAGCAATCAGCACCAGACTTTGAGGGAGAATTAAACCCTCCCCATCTCCTGCCCCGGCTTGGAGATGAACATCACCAGGGACTTCTTCCTTGGCTCAGGAGAAGAGTATGATAAGGAAAGATTTGCTCACGTGCACATTTTTGAGATCTCAGTGTGTTCAAACTTGGCTATACTTCGGCACTTAAATACGCTCCAGACCTGGATGGCTCAAAGGGACAGCACTGTTTGAAATCTCCAGACCTCCTGGAAATAAATGGAAAACTTTTCTACTTAGCATGCAGAAGGGTCAAGAGTGGAGCATGTGTGCAGTGCGTGAGTGTTGAGATGTACATTTAGGAAAATCGATTTGTGCATCGAAGTTGGAAGGGTCGGGGCCTGTCTAATCGCTGAGGGACCAGCTCCTCCACCCCCATCGCATAGCGGGGAGGGAAAACGGGGGGACTGCAATGTTCCACACGTGGTCCAGGAAAACCAAAGTCATCCAGTTGCCCTTTCCAATGCAAGATGATGGATGTGAAGTAATGCGTGAAGCCAGCAGAGGATACGTCCCTCCTTGCAGCGAAGGGGAAAGGGGGAATTTGACTGACTCAGAAGTTTGCTGTCTGCTCTGCCATCTGCTCCTGGAACAGCAGGATCGTACAGCGGCCATCACACAGGGCTTGTGGAAAAGTTACAGCGTGGTGCCAATCCTCGCTGGCTGGAGTTTTTTGGGACTATATTTAGCCCTTTTGGAGAGAAAAGGGGGTGTTATTGGTTGTTACTAGTAGAAAAACATGTGATTCAATCAGTAATGGCATTCGGTTCCACTGGACCACAGCATCATGTGATTCCTTGCAACATCCACAGCTCCCCGCTTCTAACTTCCCAAGCAATTTTTAGCCTTATTTTTCTTATTCATTGCACGCTCCATAAAACACCGAACAAAAAAAAAAAAAAAAAAAAAAAAAAGACTCGCTGCATACCAAAATTTAGATCCACCATGCCCCATGCAGATCAGAGCGGAACAGCTTGGGATTGGAAAATACGATCTGCTGCACAATAGGATTTAACGCATAAATCTATGATTTCACTGGCACAGCTGCTGTTTTGTAACATCAGACCAGACATCAATAAGGAAAGAGTTTGCTGGCCCTGCGAAGGCCTATCATGTGGCTCAGCTAATTAAAAACTGACCTAGTCCATGATCATTAAAATGTTGTAATCACATGCCTGCAAGAGATTAGATGTAGAAACAGACCTCCCCTTGCTCCCAGAGATCAGCAGCTGAGTAAGTCTAGCTGAAGGGCCTGATGCTCAACCCTTTTTCTAAAGGCACGGGCTTGGCTTTTCTCATAGACAAGGACCGAAAAGTTGAATGTTCCTTGCTTCCTCTTGCTCCAAGACCATGCCTTTACCAGACACGGAGTCAGTATCGCCTTCAGATCCTCTGCTCTCACAAAAAGAGGCCGCTTCCTATATCACCAAAAGCTTTTTACTTGAACTGGATCGCAGCCAGGGTGCTAAGGCTAATATATCTTAAGCAGTGCTAGAAAGGTGATTTAGGTAGGGGCGATAGCATCAGCTATAGGAGGACAGATTCCAGCCTTGGCACTCAATCCCTGACAGGTACCTGAAGACAGAGAAATTGATTTTCAATTCTCTTGAAAACTTTGCACTCCTTCTTACATTAATCTCTGAAGTACGTACACTCAGCAGAATGGGAAAAGTTAATTAAGGGCAGATGAAAGATGATGGAAGCAGAAGAATGGATAAGAGGGGACAGATAAGAGACAGCAGGCTCCTCAGAGGATGGTGAGAAGTTGCACTGGGAACCCACTGGCTTATGGGATTCCTCAATCCCCCCAAATCCCTGAGTCTGTCTGCTGCTTGAAACCCTGGCTCACAGAAGAAATTCCAAAGGTAAAAATATCTTCTCCTCAAATTGCTTGGATATGCCAAAACATTACAGCCATACCTCCTGTACTGGCTTTTTGGGGCTCTCTGCCTGCATTCACATTGTGAAGAGGAGGAAAACTCTCCAAATCATGAAAGTAAACAAAAAAAAAAATCACGCTCAGACACAGAGGTAACAGTTTATTTACCTAATTGGCTAATAGCAAGAAATACAAAAATATATTTCTTGAATTTGTTAGATTTTGATCATCATACTCTTAAATGTTAGGGTATTGGGTTGCTGTTTTCTGAGCCTCATTAAACTCACATCTCAGGGGCAACCTGTGGAGCTCACAGTCACGCTGTGACCCTGCAAGGTACACAAGGCCTTCAGACAACCCAGCTCGCTGATTCAGTTTAACTGGGCATGTATTCTGTTGCACGCTCTGAGAAAGAACATTTAGTCAACTTGTCTCCTTGCTTTATACCCCTTCCAATGACTTTAAAATTCATTCTGAGGAAACCGCTCCAAAATATTAAAACGCTAACCCTTTTTCATTTCTCTTGCCTCTGGATTCCTTCTTATTTTGCTATGTCCCTTATGAGATGAACTTAATAGAATGGAAGACAATATTTCAGGCAAAGGCATTCAGCCGATTTATATAATGGCAAGATATTTTTCCATGTGTTTTGTATGCCTCTTAACACTTCTGTTTGCTTTTTTTAACCACTGTTGTGTAGGGAGCCAAAGGCTACACTGAGCAACCACAAAGAAGTTTAAGTACTTCTTCCCGATTAACATAATAAACTTAGAACAGAAAAATTGTAGAAGCAGCTCCAATTATTCCCTCTACTGTGGCTTACTTGGCATTTGTCAGTGAAGAATTCATTTCTTATTAGCTCCTTTCAGCTTCCTCCTAGCACCCAAACAGCGCTCCCTTCCAATGCCACGTTGAAGCTGAAAAGGTGCCAACAACAAAACCATGTGGCCAAAAGGCTACTGCAACTCCCAGTCCTTCTGGCCTACTGCTGGAGGCAGCACCGAGGAGGAAATGGATGATCCACTTAGAAGGGAGTGTAAAATTAAGCACAGTGCACTTATCCAGGACTTACTGGGTGGGAAAGAGGGAGTAAACACCAGGACAAGAAACTCTACGTGTACTCAGTACTTTCACGTTATCTTAAATTCTTAAGATAGTCCAAAAGTCTTTTCTTAAGAAGTTATTTGGAAGTCCACATTCATAAATGTGAAGACTTGGACTACAGACCAGCATAGTCACCAGCAACACACTGCAAAAGCAGATGCACTAAAACTGTTTTGAATTTGTTCGTTCCCCTTAAATAAGGGCTCAAGGCCTTTCACATATTTCCATGGAATCAAAAAAAAACCCAACCACTACAGACATTTAATTGGATAATGGGAAATCCAGGTTCAAATCACACCCAGGGCAGTCAATCTTCAGAAAGCTAGAGCACACCAGGGCAAAAGGCAATGCTCAAAGATTTATGCAAAGAAGAGCACACAGGAAAGCAGGAACTGGCATGCCTATATTGTGTGACAAGTTCTAAAAATTGGTCTTAATGAAGCTTTATCTTACATGTATGAGCTACAACACTGAAACATTATTGTTAATTTTAGCCAGAAACCCATTGTTTTCTTTACAAATCTTGACAATTATTTCAAATTAACATCAACTCAGCTGAGGCAGACGATGCCTTCTGTGGCCTGGTTTATGAAAAAACTGTTTGACTTGGGATGTAACTTGTATGGCTCTTTCCTCCGTTGCTGTACAACAGAGAATAATATTGTGGTACCTTCAGTTACCTGAAAGTGGTAGAAAAATCTCTATTGATAAATATAATCACCAGGACATCCAAACTGAGTTGTGGGGCTAGACCACTTTTAAGTATACAAATTAATATTGCATTCTTGTTTTGTTCTCTAAAGCCTGTTAAAAGCTGTAGTTCTCAGCTCAGTGCCAACGTGAGTGACATTATTTCTTGGAGAGACATGCATATAGACTGGCACCAAGTCAATATTTACCCTGGATCACAAGCATTTTATGTCAGGATTTCAACATATCACTCACAGGCAGTTCACAAACCTCCCAGAGTGTCTACTGAAGGAAGTGTCAGCTCCACGCCAGGACACTTCTACCCCACCGTGTGCCAGTCACAAGTGGAAATATTGCATCTTGCAACTGGGAAACTGGTTAGGGTAATGTTTCCTACCTCATCCTTGGATTATTTCTAGTCACGTCTCTCTGGACATACTCCATCTACTGCCTTGGCCATCCTTTCCTCTGTTAGCTCCATATGTAACCCACAGATCTTCTGCTCCCCACCCTCACGCACCCCAATCCCCTGTCCTGGAGGGGCAGCTTCCTCCTCTCTCTCTCTTCCAATATCAAAAGGAATTTTAGATTTCTTCGCTTGGCTGGCTAGTCACACGTCTTCAAAGCTTGCCAGAAAGCTCCTTTCAAACCTCACCCAAGCAAAGTGTTTGTTTTTTTTTTTTTTTCCCTCCTATTGCTCTTCTCTGCTATTTCCATGCTCTATGCAACGGACACATTGCAGAAAGCTACCTTACTGTTCTTGCACTCTTCTCCTTTATTATTAAATGCAGTCCTTCCATCGTTCTTAAAGCAGAAAAGCACTTTAATAGAAAGACCAACTCCCAGGAGGCTGCTGGATTTACTGAGCATTGACAGGGCTCTTGGTGCTCTGCTAATACAGAAAAGAAAGAGGAGCTCCTTCTCTGAAACGCACATGATCTAAACTGGAGATGACAGGATTATGGCTGTGTTAAGCAGTGATCTGGCTCCGCACAACCCCCAGAAGATGACATGTTCCCAACCCTTACAGCACTTAGAGGCCAAATAGATGTACAGTATAAAACAAGCTCCAAAGGAAAGGTTTCTTGGAGAATGTTTTTTTTCTTAGATATCTAGGCTCCGGTTCAGCGTGTTATTTCAGCATCAGACCAGTCTCGCTGGACGCACCGAAGTTCGCCCCATGCCTTAACCTAGGAATGTGCTTCAGATGCACTGCTGAACCGTGACCTCCTGGATTATGTGGGGTCAGAAAACACACTTACAGCAGGGGAGACTCTTGAATCAGACTGATAGAGCACAAACCAAGATCCAACCTCCCAGCTGTGTTGGGCGTTTATTTTCATTTTACTCTTCAACATCTCATCACTGAATGGTGTCATGCAAGAACTGCGTGCGTACATCCAAGAGGCTCGCTCTGAGAAGACCCAAATGTGCAAAACAAGCAACTGAATTTAAGAGCTGTTTTTACATGGAGGACAAGCAGCCAGATCTGGAAGCCTCATTCAGTCTGACTTGTAGGCATTAAGGAGCTCCAAAGCTGCTATTACGTGACTGTGCCGAGATCTCCCTGTGTTCAGTCCCACTTTCTGCAGTGCTGACCTCTGCATTTGGCTGACCATTAGGTACAGACCAAATCAGCATCACAGGCACCGTGGAGATTGCATTCAATGAGATGTAGCCCATCAAAAACAAGAGTCAAGAAGAAAGATTTACGTATCCTTTTTTATACTTGCAGAGTTTCTAACACCAGGAGCCATATACCAGTCCAGTGATATTTCTTAAGGCTTTTAATTCTAAATCCAGAACTATTGCAGACCCCAGTCACACCACAGTGCAACAACCTCCACCATGCTCTTAAGGCAAAGGAAGTTCCCAAAGGCAGAGCAACAAATAGCACTGAGAGCTCCCGATCTAAATAATTACCTGCTTTGAAGACCTCAAACACGAGAGGGGTTTGGTAAGGGGTCCAGTCCTTCAGTGCTCTAGATAACCATGTTATAAAGAGCTATTTACAAGTTTAGTGCAACCTCTATATTAAAATCAACACAAGTTTTGTCCCTCTGCATGTCTATTAAACAGCACTAAACCCACCCCTTACTAAAGGAGAAAAATCCTCTATTTCGGTCCACTTCCATTTGTTCCTGGTACAAGTCACTGCTGCTTATTTTTAAGAACCTAGCCCCCTATTTGAGATTTTTAAATTGTCTTTTTAAAACCAAAAATGGTTAAATATATGAGACTAAAGGAAGTACACCCAGAATCCATACCACTTCTGGGACCAAAAGGCAGGGAAAAAGCACCCAGCAATGCTTGAAAAGACTGGCACTTTCCCTGCTAAGTTGTTCTCATGTTTCTTTAGCTCTGCAAATAGCAATGCTGTTGCACAATACGCAAAATAGATGTGCTTAGAGACTTTTTATCTTCGAAAAGAATAAATGCGTTGCTTTCTGATAAGATCAAAAATCCACAGAATGGGAAAACTCTAGGAAGAAACTAAATGCTATAAAATCCTGGAAAATAATTAATAGATTTTTCTGTGCTTTCATAATAGCATTCACTTGGGTAACCATAAAAAGCGATTATTATGGTAATAAAAAAGGATGAATAATTTATTATAAATCACAGACAAACCATTCCCTTCC
Source organism: Aythya ferina (assembly GCF_964211825.1). Classification (NCBI taxonomy): domain Eukaryota; kingdom Metazoa; phylum Chordata; class Aves; order Anseriformes; family Anatidae; genus Aythya; species Aythya ferina. The sequence continues at coordinate 2,012,661 of NC_140308.1, forward strand.
AGAATTCTAAGATGACTGCATGCATATGAAAATAATCTCTTAAATGTGCATGCTTGCTGTAACTGTTGGGACAGAAATCATCTGCTGTTCTCTATAGTTTTATCGGATTTCTTTTCTCTTTCCCAAAGTTTTCCTAGGGAATTCAATTAAAGTGGAAGCATAAAACTGATCATATTGGCACCCCACTGTATCTGCAAGATTTTTTTAACCTACTTCTTACCATTTATTTAGCACAAGGTTCTGTTTTGTTGTCTGGGGCTTTTTAAAACACGCAGAAGAGGTTGGGGGAACTTCACACTGAGACCCTCCCCTAATACCAGCATCTCCTTAAGAGATGAAACCGATCCCCAGCATACATTTGCTTGTAAATCTCATCAGCAACAAGTGCTCAGAACCTCAGGCATCTTTTTATATGGACTCACCATCACAGCGACTGTAACCTGTGAAAACGCAGGGAATAAAGCAGCTCCTCTCCCCATCTCAGGTCCCGAGAGGGATGTGCAATACCCCTGTGGTTAGTAGTGTAGGGCAGATGTTCCTCGTTACAAAAGCCACCCTCCCTCCATATCTGCTACAGCAGTAGGCTCGACAGGAGCCCTGAATTATCATAACACAGGGATTACCACCGAGTACAAACAAGAGAAAAATAAGTGAAGGTCCTTCCAAAACAAACAGCCGTAATTCAGTGTTTGAGACCTAACAAATTACCTATCGAGAAAAGTAGAAGCTAAATCTTAATAAAGCGTAACTGCCTGGTTTGGATTTCACAGATGCTAAAAATGTTTGCAATCTGGAATTAAACTAGGCTAATCTGAACCGTAAATATGAACCATAATTTGGACTATATCTGTAACCCACTGGTTCAATTCACAGCTCATTTTTCTAGAGTTCAACAAGCTACACATAAACCTTAGAGAACGAAAAAGAATTTGGTTAGCGTCTAATGTAATCTATTAAGTCCTCACACACAGGCCATAATAAAATTCAATTTATTATAGTTTGTAAAATGTGATTCCCCCCCGTGATAATTAAAAAGATATTGTAATAAAAGTCTTTAGTCCTCATGTGCTCACATTTGTCAAGATGCGATTTTTATCGGAGCAGGATTATAAGGACACGGAATCGCTCTTACAGCCTTTACGTGCGGACGCAGCGGGCGGGGAGCTGGTTCTGGTGTTACATCAAAAGCAGGAAATTGAGAGCTCGGTGCCCTCTGCGTGCTGCTGGACCTCCTCGGGCCACCACGGACCATCCGTGCTCCAGGGGCACGAGCCCAGCCTCTGGGTGAGGACAGCAGGGCATCATTCAGCGACGCTGCTGCCACCTGGAGATCTCTGCACCCCTTCCAATATACACAGGTCCTTGGGCTGAACAGCAGGATTAATGCCAGTGCTCTGCTTTGGATTCAATAGCAAGCTCAGAGCAGAGCCCCTGGTGTGTAAGCAATGGGCAGAGGGATCGGAGGCACAGTATTGGCCCTTTCAACCTGCACAGTTGGGTTTATTCAGGATCTTCTTGCCCGGTTTCCAAAAGAAAGAGTCTAGCAGCTTCCTGCTTAACTGAAGAGATGTGCATGCCAAGTCATCTTCCCCTGACTCAAGCAGGAACAGAAGGAGAGTTTCCTTGCACACGTTTCCAAGCCTACCTTCGTAGCCAGCACTCTGCCTGAAAAACCTCTCATCCTCTTGGCATCTTCCTGGGGCACAGCACCGCTGCTCCCGGGGCTTTTTCCTGGCCCATTTTCCCGTTCTGACACATACAGACCCAGCCCAGCCAGGGCTCCAGCCCCACGCTCACGCTGGGAAAACCCTGCAAGCTATCCCATCAGCTCCGTGAGGCTGCTGCTCTGCGGGGTGCTTTGTTGTGCCTGTTCTCTGAGCCTAAAAAGAGCTTCGTTGCTTTTCCCATGGAGCCAGCGTGGATTTCCCTTACCGTGAGAAGAGGAGCAACAGACCACAGATGGCAAGGCTCACGCTGGAAGCTGCATCCTCATAAATATAAGCAGGGGCTGATGCAAGGAGTAAAACAGGACTGAAGGTAGGGAATGCCATCATTGCAGTTTACTGCTTCCAGAAGGGAAGATGCTGCACCTTGCACACAGCCCTGCTGAACAGAGCCTCGCTGCCAGGGGTGACAGCCCCAGCTTCACCTCTTCTGAGCATCCTGGAGCTGAACATCAAATCTCAGCCATACGAGGAAGCTCAAAGGGAACCAGACTGCAAGGATACAATGCCTTGTCTAAAACACATCACTCTTCCTAAAAATCAGGCAAAACCAGCCAATTCCAGGAAGTACCTAAATTTAGCATGTTGTATTTAACATGCATTCCTCCACCTTGTGAGGGATTTAATAGATCCAGACATAACACATGACAAAAAAAAAAAACAGCTCTATTCTCTCCTTCCACAGCACCAGCAAAATATGGTTATAATCTCCTACAAGGTTTCTAAGTCTTATCCCTAGATTAATTATTTCTAAATATGCTGAGAAAGCAATCACTGCCCTACCCATGCTGATCCCAGGGCAGGTTTTCCTATACCAGCACTCCGCACGTTGCTGCAGCCAACCTAAATGCCAAACCATGACACAGACTGCTCCATAAGTTTCTGTTCATATCTAACTGTATACAAAAATGTAAAATCTCTATATAAAGTATTTCAGTGCTTGAGGCAGGATACCTTTACTCAGACAAGTGACTGGAGAAGCAGAAGATGGATCAGAAGAACCGTTAACTATTTGGAAGAGCACCCAAGGAATCCAAATGACTGATTTATTTCTTTTTTACATAGCACCAGGCCAGGACTGAAAGGAAAATCATACTAAGAGCTACACAGGGGACAGCGTAAAGGTTCATCTAATTTGTGGAATCTACAGCAAACCAAGCACTACAACTTCACTGTGCATTTAAAACAGCCCTGCTATGATCTCAAGTGATAATGAAAAAAAACATGTAATATAGCTATTAATGTTCAATCTTTCCCTTTGGCACTACTCTGAAATCATGTTCTACACCTTAATCTCCGGCTTCTCACACATTAGCACCGTTGCTGCAATCTGGATGCAAATCAGTGCTAGCCATAGCAAGTGAGCCAGAAGAAAGCAGGTGAAACCTTCGGGCATTTCATCCCCCCTACTAGAGGGAATCAAGTCACTCCGTGCATTGAGTTATCAGATGAGAAAAATTTAAAGGAACGTGGTTGCTTACATAGTTCAAATTATCACTACTCCAAAGCCTCTACGGCCATCACACCACACAAAACCAGGGAGAAATGAGCAGAGCAATGCATGGTGACAGGGGGGACATCATTTCTGACCGACACTGCGATAAACAGCTAGTTCGGAGCAGGATTTTTATCTCCAGCTCATCTCCGTGCTGCACACAAGAGGGCACTGTTCTGTAGGCTCAGGGGATGGAGGAGCACACGTTCATCGTGCGCTGCAGATGAGATTTGTTGTGCTTGCGCCAAGCAATTAGACCTTCTCTGGAGAATTAGCTGCGGAGCTGGAAGCAGACCTGCCAATTAATTCAGCATCTTCAAACACCTGAGGTGATTTGCAGACACCTTTGCTAACCAACAATACCCATTTCCCACCAAAAATGAAAAAAACTCAAGCCATTTATCTTACCACATTTATCACTGTTAACACTTTTTGGAGGTTACAAGATCAGAGCCAACTCCACAAAGACACCAGCTCAGTGCTTATCAGCACGGAGATCACACATGGCACGAAGAGCTTCAAAAGCCCGAAAGGTCCAACCCGGGCTGGATAAGCAATGCAAGCTTGGCTGCGTATTTGAGGCTGAATCAATCTCTAATTGAATCCAGGGGTAAAGCAACTGGCCAGAAATCAGTGTGACACCACAGGGCCTCAAACTTGTACATCAGGCAGAAAGGAGGTGTCAACACCCCGAGCGTCTTGGTCTGCTATCAAGTGCTCGCAGAAGTGGAAGGGACAGAAGCAACTGCTGGAGTCAAAGAGGCGAAGCAGGGAGCAGGTGTAGGGGAGGTTACAAAGCCCGCAGAGCTGTAGTTCCTCCAGACTAAATGCTGCTGAATTCGTTTTAGGAAAATCATTTCAGCTTTACCTTGGCACAGGCCACATGGGCCATGCTTTTGCCTTTGTCCCCAGGCTGCCACCCTTCTGTTAGCTGCTGCCTTTGTGACAGTCTCTCCCCTCCGAGTGCAGGAGCACAACATTTCCTACAGCCCTCCCTCCCCTGCAGCTCACCCAAGCCGAATTAAGAGGAAAGACGTTTTTATTATTTAAACACAGGCATCCACCCGCCTCCTGTCAGGACCCAGTTTTAGGCTTCTTTATTTCTCCCGCAGCCCGCTGACAGATGCTGCATTCCTCCCGCTGCCGTGAATCTCTGCAACAGGGGAAAGGCAGAGGCAGACTGGGGCCTTGAAACATAAGCGAGGCAGGAAATTGCTATCTGATCATTTGGTATAAAAATAAATGCAAGTGCAGCTTCTCTGAAGACAATAACATTGTTCTCACTGAGGAACTGGGACCAGTGCCTTCATATCCAATTACCTGCACCCCAGAGCATTTTATTACCCCCTTCCTCACATTATAGCTTTCTAAATCTTAGAGGTAAGAGGCCAAAAAGCCTATTTATCTAGTCATCGGGGCTATTTTTCTACAGATTTCCTCCTCGCTGTGTGCCAGAGGAAGAAGAGCCCCTCCCCATACAGAGGGTGCTGGTGGAGTTGGATGCCCCGGCCGCATGCTGCTGGGCTGGCAGGCGCTGGAGAGCGCAGGGAGCCCAGCACATCCACATCCCCCCGTCCTATTTACTGAAGGGACTTCCCAGCAGAAGTGTTGTATAAAGCTTCTGGATTAGAGGCATCCTGCGAGTGCCAAGTCGATCGTCCAGTGGAGGCTGTTCTTCTCTTAAGTAACCTGAAGACGTTCTCCGTCCAGCAGCGCTGCGAGTTACCAAGGACAAAGTGCATGCCTGGAACAAATCTTTTGTCCTTAGGTAGCCTCTGAACTTCCTGAACTCATCCGAGCCTACGAATCGGGAGTTCATCTCTACATGCCACACTGAGGGATATTCATGTCTCCCTTGCCAATGCTCTGTATTACTATGGAGTCATTATATCATCAACTGCGTTTCTGAAAGATGTTTCAAACATCTGGTTAGCTTTAAATGCACAAAACCACATGCACGCATCAGTATTTTTCACGTTAATCTGTTTCTCCCGTGGTTATGAGGGAACGCTCCAGCAGATGAACCCCGATGACTCCTGATTGATGATGGACGTTCTGTTTACATTTCAGCTGACAACACCAAGGTATTTCCTCTCCAGCTGCAGCCAAAAACAACAGCGGAGAAGAACGAGCACCACCAAACCCCCTAATCACGAGTCACGGAGCCTGAGCCCGCTGTCTCTGGGCCACATGAGCTCCAGGGGTAATAACATCACAGCAGCAAACACCCAGCATCCTTCATCCCTACTCCAGAGGGATGCAGATGGATAACATTTTACCTATTGCTTAGAGGCACTTACCTCTGATCTGGAAACCATTTAAACCAATGGCCAAGATTAAACCAGAAATCAAAGAATCTCCTGCTTACTCAATTCCATTTTTGCTTCTATTATCACAGAACTTGACCACAAAGCAAGGTGGGCACCTTGCGGGCTGCCAAAAATGCACTGCAAGTTTAAGTGTCTCCAGGAAACATAGCTGGGATCAATTCCCCAGCTTCACCACAATATAGTTCTAATCTGGTACTACACAAGAAGTCATCACAAATCCCTTATCTGACCTGAAAGTGTTTTTCCATATTTTTCACAGAATCACAGAATTTTCTAGGTTGGAAGAGACCTCAAGGTCATCGAGTCCAACCTCTGACCTAACGCTAACAGTCCCCACTAAACCATATCCCTAAGCTCTACATCTAAACGTCTTTTGAAGACTTCCAAGGATGGTGACTCCACCACTTCCCTGGGCAGCCTGTTCCAGTGCCTCACAACCCTTTCAGTGAAGAAGTTCTTCCTAACATCTAGCCTAAAACTCCCCTGGCTCAACTTAAACCCATTCCCCCCTCGTCCTGTCACCAGGCACGTGGGAGAACAGGCCAACCCCCACCTCGCTACAGCCTCCCTTGTTTATTTTTGCTATAAAAGGTCTAAAATATTTGCTTTCTCCAAAGGAAGTGTTTCTTTCGGTAAATGAAATAATGGGCATTGGGGGAGTGGAGAAGGGGGAAGATTCGTTACCACTATGCCTCAGAAGCATCTCTTCTGATAAAAACTGAGAAATAAAATGGTACCTGCAATGTAGATGTCTTGAGGATCAGACAGAAGTGAAATGAAGGAAAAATCCATCAACAGTTTCCTTTGCCTTGGAAGAAAGAAAAGCTTGCCTGTGCTTCAGAGCTCCTGGAGCAAGGTATGAAACTGCCACGGACTGCACAAAATTCGTTTTGTAATGACAACTCAGCATACCTAATAACAAACTACTTTAATAACCAGATCAAAGACTGGCCAAATAATTACCATGCTCTCTGACAAGAGAAAACCCCAAGCCCTGTGGCTGGTACCACAGTTAGCACCACCTGCTTCAGTCCTTTGGTGAAGGTACAAGAGAAGAGATGAGGCAGGCTGCACCGATGCTCCAGCCAACAAGGACACAGTCACGTTTGCAAGTCAGTCTCCCCTTTTAGCATAAAGAAACACCAGCCCTTTCCACTGGAACACAACAGTATTTTCTAAGCTTTATGAACAAATGCATTTGAGTCCTGCAGGGACCATGATATCATCACACCAGCCATTACATTTCACCCAAGCACCGGCTGTGTAAAGCCCAGGAACTAAAGCCCTACAATTACAGCTTCATTTGGGTTCTGGCTAAAGCACCTGAGCACGCAGGCTTGATTTGACGAGCATCAGGAGACAGTAAATCCTCTGTGGTACTCATATTCAGAAACACGTGCTTTGTATCTAAGTCTGAATGTGTTGGTTTTAGCTTCCAGCTAGGATTTACATTATAACTTTTCCTTTTGTTTCCAAAGTTTTCTCCCACAAAATTATCCCAGTGCATAAGTACCAAATCACTTCATCTTTTTTTCCACAAATTCAGTAGATTAAGAGCTCTTAAACGTCCCACTTTCCCCAGCTCTCAAATCATTTGCCTAGCTCTTTTCCAAATTGACTTTGTTTTTTAAAAGGGCTGTCAACAAATAAAGACGACCAAACCCACAGAGCTCGGTGGGAGAGCACAGGGCCCTCCTGCACACACAACCCAGCGTCACTGCAGCCTCTGCTTTGCCAGCCTGGGACATGGGGAGCTCATTCAGTTACTGTCCTGTCCCCTTCACCAAGACATATATTTCTGCAGCAGAGTCACAAGTGCCATAGGTGCCCCTTGGATGTAGAGCTACAACCGCATCAAAGCGCATTTTATGTCCATGGCCTGGGTTTGCCAAGCCTTCCAGACCGCGTGGCATTACTTCTTTGCTCACCACTGCGCCCTTCCCAGCCAAAGCATGAGCTGTACAAAAGCTTTATCAGCAGTAATTTTATCTTGACTTTAGGTTGCTGATGAGACGATGGAATAACAACGTGCCAAACTCCACAAAGCCCAGCTAGCAACCTCTCTTATTTCATAAGGGTTCCCTGATGATGACTTTTTTAAATGTATCAGCCAATTCTTAATCCACTTGGTATGTGCGCTTGATGCTGTAAAAATGCTAATTGCTTTCTTCAGCTTCAAGTCCAGCACTTCCAAAAAACTATCTAAATGTATTTCACCTACCTTTGTCAACCAAATCTTAAAAGAACGGGACAGGTTCTGTTTGACAGTTGGCTTCCATTTATGAAGTGTCCACCAAAACCCACATTTGTTTAAGGAACCACAACTGGAACAGTTTATTAGTGCTTTCTTCTCCTATACAGGGAAACTCTCAGGAAAACAGAGCAACCAGTCAAGCAGTACTGGTTGAGTCAATTGGGAAGCCCAATCTATCTAGGTAGAAAGGCGAGAGCTGCTTTTCCCCGTGCTTTGCAAGAAGAGAAGCAGAAAACCAGATAAAAGCATCAATCAGTGCAGGGCACTCGGAGCAGAGAATTTGGGAATCCCACGAGATAATTATCACTCAATACCATCTCTCCAGAAGCACAGCCATTAACTGGTAATTGCTTCAAGAACACTCAAAACCGAAAGGTAAATAAAGTCTTCATGTTTCCCTAATGTTGGGCTGTTCTCTGCTCATTTATCCAGCAAATCCAGCTCTTAGTTTAAGTCATAACAATCTATAAACAGACCGTGATTCTTCCCCAAGTTTCTCCACCGTTTAGCTCTGATGAATAACTTGCACAGGCAAAGCCGAGCTGCTATGGACAGCAACGAGTTGCTCTGAGCCTGGACTACCAGTGCCACTCAATTCATCACCCAGCCCAGATGCTTTCATTTCTGTCCCAAACCGGACGATGAAAGGCGTAGATAAATTACAAGTCCTCCCAACTTGCTCACCAGTTGCCCACCAAGCAGCTATAAACATTCGACAAGTCCCTTTGGTGAGTAATCGAAAGAGAATTTGCAAATGGCCGTGCGAGCGCTTCAGACGTGGATTCTCTTGTGAATATTTACTCGCGCAAGTATGCAGCGTGATGTTGCTTTCCCACAAGTGTTCCTGCCAACGCAATTTTGCTCATCTGAAGCAGTTGGGGAATAAACAAAGAAGCGTGGTCAAAAAATACCAGCAAAGCAGATTAGCGAATTATAGATGGAAAAAAGTTCACGGAGAACGGTCCTGACGAGGAGTGGCTCGGTGCCTACGCGCCGCGTTACTTGCCCAGCTTGTCTGATTTCCCTCTGCACAGGAAGAGCACAAATTTGACTCCCTTTCTTCTCCCCTCCACGCTTTTGCAGCCAAACATGCATTTTCCAAGTGGAAATGGTTAAATGTAACATATAGTAGTAAAAACCAATAAGAAGACATATGAAAACTATCACATAAATGGGTGAAGCACTTCGTGCAATTTAATTGTGTAGCCAGAACTCAGCAGTGCCTTGGTCTCTGCGGTCACCAGGGAATACCATAACTCTAAAGTGATGAAAAGAGTTTGACAATCAGTTTGACAAAAATGTATTGCAGTATTTCAGGCACTTCAAAAAGTGGGGGATGTCTCAGGTCATGCTTGGGGCTTTCCTCCTGCCACGCTGCATCTGCAACAAGCTGCAGCTGGAAGTCAGCGCAAGCCCTCTTCACAGGCACGGTACTGAAGGTTGTGAGAGCGCAACTGAGATCAGCAGGGCCCTTTATCCAGCCCTAATCTCATGCTCCTCAAAAACATATATTGTTAATAATATAAGGGCTCCATCTGAGACATTTTGCAAGACCTCCTTGTACCATCCAGTTCAGCCAGAACACCACAATACCCAGTCCCTATTTCCATGAGTCCCATCACCTCTCCGGTTCCCATATGCAGAAGCATCTTGGGGCAATTTAAAGATCTGGGACCTTTCTAAAGTGGTATTAAACGTGAAGAAATATCAGAAAAATCTTGCAACCTAAAGCACTTGTGATGAAAGAAAAGGAGCACCTGGTGCAGGTGTTCAGGAGAAGAATTCACAGTGGACAGAATCAGTGCATTGAATCAATATTCCTGCCCAGAAAGAAACAAAGAAAAATCTGTATTTTTCAGAATATAAAATAAAAACCTCTTAAATCATTAAAAACTTTCAACAGAATAGCTTTTGAGCACACTTATTAAGAAGCACAGGCAGTTTTTTGTTTGCTTTTCTTTAAAGCAGCCATGAGCCTTACTCTGCCCTATAAAGGAACAGCTATTAAGTTCTGCATTGATATTGATCATTCAGCTTTCTTCTATCCTCCAAACATAACAAATTTGTCCTAACAAATAGAACGCTTGGAAGAAAAATCTGAAGCTTTTAAAAAGACTTGAACGTGGAAGTTTCATAAGCAAGCTTCTTCAGCAGCTGGTTCCTTTATGTCAGCATCAAGCCCGCCAGATAACTTCTTGATAGTGCAAACCCTAGCAGCAACCACACATTCCATTCACCCCACAGAAATTTGTAAAAACCTTCATGAAAGACCATTTTATTATTATTTTGTTTTAATCATTTCAGCACTAAAAAAAAAATAAATAAATCAGAAACAGTAAAAGTGTTTAAGCAAACACGTGAAGCTTCAGGGACAGGGTTGGGATTTCCATTAACAGCATCCTCCAGAAGCACAAGTGGCTTTGCAACCAACCCATTTCATTTGAGCAGCGAGAACAGGGTTTGAAACTCCAGAGCAACTAAAAGCCAGGTAAGCTGCTCATCTGTTGGAGATCAGAAGGTTTTTTCTTGCCCCTGCAGCGTGTAGACAAGCAACAGCTGGCCAAGGCACACTCAATCCATGCTGCTCACCCAAGGCCACCTTGAGTCATCTCATCCACAAGTTTCCAAACATCAGACGCATCATGTCTCAACACCCAAAGGCTCACACGACAGCAAAAATTTTATCTATTTCCTTAAAATTAAAGGATAAATCCCAAGCCACTGGGACAGCAGAGAAATCCAGAGCACAGCTATCGATTTAACCCAGAACCTCCGTCAGAAGGCAAAGTGAAGTACCCCTCCGTTTATTTATTTATTGTAAATCTCGGGATTTGTAGCAACTGACTCATGATTTCTAAGTGTGCGGGGCTGGCGGAGCCGCAAATCCTTTTGACTCATAACCTCGGTGGGGGAATCCCCAACTGGCCTTCCCTCCCGCCCTGCAGGGCTGATGCAGAGGCAGCTTTTACCAGGTTTATAAACACGTCTGGGAGAGAACGTGCCTCCCCATTCATTATGGCCATCGGAGACTGCTCTGAAACGTATCTATGGCAAACAGAAAGCTATTGCACAATAAACAACGCCGAGTGTCCCGCTCTAATACGGCCAGCATTTTGAAATCGTACAAAGAATGCTGAAAAGATAAATATTTATGGGGTTTGATGAACTGCAGCACTGCGCTAATGAAATCAAGACTTAAATGTGCTTCGACCGTCCTCTGCCCAAAAGGAGAGAGACCTCACTGTAAATATTACTATTCAAAAGGAACAATTTATAGGCTGCCTCAATAGCAGAGAGAGATCAAAGGCAGATAGGGGAACCTTTTAATGGAGCTGCAGCAGGAATTGGTGGAACAGCCACACTGACCCCTTCCTCCTCCTCATCGGTACCCTGCTACCAGCACCGACCTGCAGAGGAGCACCTGGGCTGTGCTGACCCCAACACCACACTCATTTCAACTCCATCTCCCCAACCACGGGAGTCGAGCCAAGGAAGTTCTCCTGCATTTGGCGACGGGGGATCGATTCCTTCCTGAATCTGTGATGGTTCAAATCCATGGGATTGCAGCAACGCCTGGTTTTCAGTCTCAGGTTAAGGACGGGGCGGCCGGTAGCACTGGGAATTTGGTCTCACCAAGGCACCGAAAGGGCTTTGAGATTCTGCAGCACAAGAGTTACAACCGCAGAGCAGCACCGAGGCGCAGCTCGTTTCCAGCGAGCCCTTACTGCGAATTCACAGGCTGGACTCTTTTGCAGACATCCTGCTTTTCCCACCCTATAAAAAGCTCTTCCAGAAATTCCATATAAACGCCTTTCACATTGCATTATATTCCCCCAGCAAAAACAGCCGGATAAGAAATGCCTGCCTACGAGCGTTATGATCATGCTTTTAACACGTCTGAACTTCAAAGAGACCAAACAGCAAAAAGCTGCTCATCCCAGCAAATATTTGCTCCGGCTCCTACCTCCAAGTGTCTTTCAGGTGTCTGATAATCGAGTTATGCCATGAAAAATGTGCAAATTAAAGGATTCCCCAACTGTTCTTAGGTGGCTGATAAGCTTCTTAACCACTGACCTTCTAAACCCCCGAAATGATCAGCAAGTGAGATTAAAAAAAAGAAACAACATATGGTAGCACACCCGAACGCAACGGTCTTAAAAGGAAATAAAAGCTCTCTGTAGACTCCACATCCTCTAACTCCATTCTGCGAACAGATAAAAGCCACATTGTAGTCCAGTCTCCACCTAAACAGCGAAAGCAAAATCTAGGTCAGCGTCCTCTCCTAGGAACTGATATATTAATCAGTGGCGCTTCCAAAGGGGTTTTTGACTAACGCAGTGTTTTATATAGGAACTGGCAGCCACCACCTTTTGCAACTCAATACTCTCTCAAAGACTCCGAGAGCCAAGAGTTACACTCGGAAAGCACTTTTAAGCTGGTTGGAAAAACAAGGCTGGTTTCGCCTTTATTCAAAGGAAAAAAAGAAAAGAAAAAAAGACGAAGAGAGAAGGAAGAAAGATTACGCCATGGGTTGGTAACGGCAGCTCCAACGCAGATTTCCCTACCCTGCTCTTCCAAAGTGAAAGGTGACCTTTGGAGGTCCTCGAGGTCCTGCAGTGAGCAGCAGCAGACCCAGGAGCACAGCCACCAGCCCAGGACCTGCACTGTAAGCTGCAACCGTCCTGAGTGCGATGGGAACCGTGCAAAACGGGAACCAGCCACGGGAAGCTTGCTGGGGCACTAGATTTAAGCAGGACCATCTCTGCTGGCTGGAAACTCAGTTTCTCATCCCAGCTTTTCAGGACTAGGACTCAGGACATGGTTCCTCTTGGCTGCAATGAAGGAACTTCAATTTTCCTGCCCAAACAGTCCACAGAGACGTCTATTAGTTTTAACATTATTTGGTGGAAAAGAATCCGAGGTCCGGCGTGAGCCATTCGCTGCCTCCAGAGAGGCAGGGGGAGGCAAAGTGGTGGGAGGGGAGCCTTTGCTATCCAAAAAGAGAATGTTTTGTCTCCATTCCATTCAAAAGAGAAAAAAAAATTAAAAACTCATTCTGAAGTCTTGTTTTCATTCCTCTGTGAAACTAAACCACATTTCAAACCCCTGCGTTTGTACAGAGCAGGAGTTTGCTCGCTGGCCATTGATAACTTCCACTCCATCATCAGCTCGTGCTGCTGTGAGCCAGGGCACCAAGGTTTGTCCCCAGCACGTTGGAAGCCACCACAAGGGAGAAAAAGCAGGGACAGCCCGGCCCTCTAGTCAAAAGCACAGATTCTCTTATCCGTCATGTCTGAGCCTTCCACACCCCAAAGCCTTTTGGCCTTAGAGGATGCAGGTTTTGACCCTGGCTGAGCTCCTGCATGCGCTGCAGCAACAGCAGCTGCATGATTTAGGGCAGAGAAATGCAAGAAACTGAGGGTCAAAGGAAGCAGGTTGACATTGCCACCCAAAATGAGCAACACTACAGCACCTGGGCAGGCAGATTTGGTGCCAACTTCTGCATTCCCAGGCTGGGCAGGACATGTGCCATCTGTGCCTCCATTTTCACTCCTATTTATGCAGTGGAAGCAACATTCAGGGTTTCCCTTGTTGAGGGCTTGCCTTGCCACATGCCACAGAGCAGCTAAATCATGATGCCTTCAGGGCAACGGGAGCCATCGGGGCTCTGCATAACCCTAGCTCCTGTTGGTGAGGAACCCTCCTGGGACACCTGCACGGTGCTGAGAGGGGACACCAGGAAAGAGCTGCAGGCATGAGCTGAGTCCTGCATGTCCGATTGCAGCCATTTAAGGAATAAAAATAAAAATATATGATCCAATTGGTTGCACTGTGTCTCCACACATGCCTGATACTGCTCCTGCTAACCAACACAGGTGCTGCTTTCTAGAGCTGCAGCTTCAGCCACAGGAGATGCAGTAGGGGGAGGACAAGACTGGGGGGCCAGCCCATGGGGATGTATTCCTTCTCAGGCAAGCATCCTTCCTGCCCCATTTTATTTTTAGGGCATTAGAGGAGGAGCTCCTTGTCACACCAGACTACACTACGGAACATATCCAACACCCAAATAGCCACAAATAGCTTCTGACCTGCTATCACCCATGTGCATGGGCAGGAAAAAAGCCCTGATGGGGAACGTGCCTACCAAAAGCAGCAATGAAGCAGTTGCACCCAGCTTCCCGTCCTGGATTTTGCAAAGGGTTTTGTTTTTCTACTTGCATCAGTTTTATGTCCACCGTGCTGGTTTTATTACATGCATCTCCCTCACTCTTCTGACCCAGTATCTCTTCCAGAGATTGCAATCTCACTGTATGAGCTATTTATCTAAAAAAAACAAATAAGGAACATTTTCAGGCTGTGCCATTGCTTGGGAAAGATGTACTTTAAGTTAACAGCTTGAATTAATAAGCCAGTAAAACTTCAGATGACCTTCTTTGTTGTTCTTGGCACTAGAGGAAACATCAAGTCTTGCCTTTTCCCTTTCTTTGTTGTGAGCATGGCAGAAGACAGGTGAGCAGAGAGCTGCTTGCAGCATCATGTTCCATTTCAGTTGTGATCTCTAACAAAGAGAAGAAAAACCCCTCTCCTTCCCTAAAAAGGCTGCTCTCAGAGACAGGCTTTTACTGAACGATCAGCAGTATAATTATATTTTAACTGGGCTGCCCACAAAGGATCAGGGTACAAACCATCCACCGCATCCTTTGCTGCAGGAAAGACTTGGCATAGAGCATCAGGGACAACCGAGGCACTACCAAAGTCACATTTCAACAGGCTCCCAGTATTTTCTCCCAGCACAACAAGCTTTTTTTTTTTTTTTTTAAATTAATTTATTTTTCTCCTCCTCCTCTTGGTCAGCTCTCTGCAGACCCTGCCACTGGCTTGTGTAGGAACTCACAGACGAGCAAGGCTTTGGGATTTGGCTATTTTTCCACCTTCCTTTTATTATGTGCTGGAAACGCTCACTTTCAAACAGAAAGGACACTGATAACAGTGCTTAATCCTCCCTATCTGGGAAGGAACACGCCAATTCTTATCCTTAGTTAGGCCACAAAGGTTAAGGCATCTGTTTAGGACGTTTATGTGCACAGCCTGAGATTTACTGTTTATTTTTCTATACATGTTTGGTGGCAGAGCACTCCACTTATTGCAGCTGCAACGAGATGACACTGCTGGGTAAAGGAAAGCAAGAGACTTTTAGACAAAAGCAAGGCAAACATCACAACCTACTCCAAAGAACATTAAATCCGAGGAAGTCTTCTCTCAAACAATTTCCAAGGGGTTTGGAGCAGCCCCAGAAGCTGCTTTTCATCCGCAGCTCACAATGATTTTACTAGAGAGAACAAAAAGCCTTTTTGTTCCCATTTTCCAGATGTGGAGAGCGAGGAAGAGAGAAAGCTGATGCAGAGCAGATCGCAGTTACAAAAAAAAAATAAAATAAAATAAAATACAGTAACGCAGAGGGGATACAAACAAAACTCATCCTTTTCACAAGGAGCAGCAAGGGCTTGCACTTGTTTCATTATTGCAACATCGAGAAGTCAATTTTCAGTGGGAGAAGGTTGCTGCTCTCTCCACGTGACAGCAGAGCAGCAGAAGGTACCAAATAATCACGTAATTATTTAAAACGGCAAGGTGCAATTGTCCTCAATCGAGTGTACAGGAGTGCAAGGAGAGGGACAGAAGAGGCTAATAATAACATCTAGCAATTAAAAAAAGAAAAAAGACCCTCAATACAGCCACCTGCCAGCATTTGGAAGCTATAAGAGGCTTGTAAGCAACCCCACGCAGACGTACCTTTCGATGACACTGAGGAGCACTACACCAAGAGGGACGAGGTGTTGGGAGAAACAGAAAGGAAAACTGAGAGCTACGTTGCTACCAGGGAATAGCCCTCTGAAACCACAGCAGTTTCTACACTCTGAGATTTCACAGACCCAGGGCTGAGGGGCTGGCACCAAACATCGCTCAAACAAGAGGGGAAGGAGCAGGATGAGCTTCCCACCCGAGGCAGCCGCGATCCCTCCTAACCCGGAGCGTGCAGCACAGTAGCACCACTGAACCGAGAGGGAGTTAACCCAAACCACAGCTCAGCCTCCCACCCACACACACGCACACCAGGAAATCACAAACCATTAGCATCAAATTGAGGCGGTTTCGGGACACCGAGGGGAAAGACACCTCACTGACCTGCCGGGCTCACGCTGCTGCTCCAGAAGCCAAGGAGAGAGCTGGAAGGTGCCAAGAGCTCCAGCCAGGTCACCGAAAAGATGGCAAACTTCTCAAGGTCAGCACTAATCCAAGCACAGCACCTTGCAACCCCAAATCCTGGGTGCCAGGAGAGACCTTTGCAGCCTCCTAGGAGGAGGAAATTCACTGCACATCTTCCCAGTCCCTCACCAGTCTTGGTGAGCTATGAAATGAGAAATAAAGAGGCAGCTCCAGCAGCTTCTGCCCTATTAAAGCCACCTGGCAGGGGGGAGGGCAGCCAGCACTCATCTCCTGCCTGGTGCCAGGTGGGGAAGCTGGGCTGGGCTCTCCCCGTTTATCTCTTTCAGCTGCCCCTCTTGCCCACCTGGGAGCTCCGGGCCACCTCTGCACACCAAGGGCAGTGCCAGGGTGAGGGCTGCTCTCATGCCTATGGGTGCCCTTGCCTAGAGTCACGCCAGGAGCTGGTTTTCAGCCCTGCTCCCCGTCTATCCATAATATGGATGTTGTCCTCCCCAGCACATCAGCTCTGGGAGCCCAAGCAACGTCAGAGCAGCTCCTGCAGCCCCTCACACGCAGCACAAGCAAGGTGCTCTTGCAAATGCTTCTGCAAGCCTTGGCTAAGAGGAGCCGGGGTCTTCATCGCATGCTGCAAGGAGCTTCCCCAGCCCTTCCAGAGCACGCACGGGAGGCTGTGCATCCGTACACGGACCCCAACAACAACCAGGATGCAAGAAGCTCAGACCTACACTTGGCTTTTCAGTTGTGGGCCAGCAATGCTGTGAGCAAACACATGATATGGACCCTGAAATGTGCTGAGCAACTGCCTGCAGCTGTGCTAAATCCTCCCCTTCCTCCTTCAGTTCTTCCTTGTACTAAAAGTGAGGCTGGACACACACCAGTGCCCGTCCACCCCACAACACTTTTCCTATTGCACCCCACGGAGCTGGGCTCCCCCCAGCCAGGCGTCAGCTCCCCTTGCCCAGCTCAAGTTTTTGGTATTTTGTTTTTCTCCAAATAGTAATTAAAACAAACAAAAACCTGATCGTTAGTGAGTGAAGAGCTGCATCTGAAGCATTTCCCAGCAGGGGCAGGCGGGTGCTTTCGGACAAGCCCCACTGCCCACCTCCCAGACCAGCAGCTCATGAAACTCCCCGGGTTTATCCCCCAGGCAGAGCACGGCCACGTGCTGTAAAGCTGCCTGATGCGGCCCCTCCAGCAGCTGTAACCACGCGTGCCCACCTGCACCTCGGTGCAAACTGCTCTGCTTCAACGAGCAATTTTGCTGCTCATCACTTGTAAAATCCCTTACGACCAGCAGCTGTGAGTGTGTGCTGCAGCTGAAGCGTGTCCTTCTCTGCCAAGCTACCCCATGGGGAACAGGCATGTTTCTCCTCTGCCTTCTTCCACCCAGGTTTCTTCATTTTTGTTCATTTTTTGCCTGTTTCTGTGTCCTCAGGAGAGAACAGGAGAGTGCTGCTCATTGAACAGGGCTGCGAGGCTGAAGCTCAGGCCATGACAGCATGGGATGGAAGTTATCAAACACAGCTGCCTTAATCCTCTCCCAAAGGCAGCCTTGGAGTTTCTCAGAGCCTCCCTGAAATCCAGGAGGTGCCCTCACCAACGACCTATGGAGTTTGGGAGCAGCACCAGAGCCAGGAATGCTGCTCAGAGGAATCCCTGCGGCTCCAACCGGGCTCCCTCTGCCTCATGGGTGCTCCCGATCCTCTCCTGTCCAAGCTTCCCCTTTCACAGCCTCCTTTTTCTTTCTTCCCCTCCTTTTTGTCCATTCCTTCCTTCTTCCAGAGGCGGCCCTTGATGCCACCAGTCCCCTTGCTGTGCTCACAGGTCCCTCACCCCTTGCTGCTACCCAGGACCTGCTCCCGCAGCTCCCCGCTCCCTGATAATTCATCAAGTCCCTGAATCACACCAGTACCAGGATGCTTGACTGAAATCCCAACCTTTGCTAACAGAGACAGCCTCTGTAGCTGGGTCCTTACTTTTGAAACTTGCTTTCTTGTGACCCAGAGCAGGGCCAGGCCATCCAAACACCTCCCTGTGGGCACTCTGCATGGCCCCGTTTGGCTTTAATGCCTAATCCCATTGCGAGAAACCTTTGTTATGCTTTGCTCTTCCCAAACCTTGCACGTTTTGCTGACTTTGACGAGTTCGTGGACGTGCAGAAACTGCAGAAGGACCCTGAGCAATCAGGCAGGAAAGTTTCTGGCAGGCAGGGACCCGCAGCTCTTCTCCAGCCTGGCATTTGCAGGCTGACTTCTGGGATGTAGTTCCTATGGAGAAACCTTTCACCGCGCGGTAACGGTGTCAATTCTGCTTCTGGAAAAGCAAAAAAAGGTTCAGAATTGCCAAGATTCCTCGTTCCCCAGCAAAATACGGCCAAGAGAAAGCCAGCTGTGACACCCCTACAAATATGCTCTATATGAATGCTGGAGGGTTGTATGGAAACTGGATAGCACACCTCTGGTATTTGCAGCGTATGCATTTTTTTCCGAGACCGAAGCCCATTTCAGGGGGTTATAAATCAGCCATAATAAAAATTATTTCTCAGCACAAAGCACTGCCCAGCAGTAAATTAAAAAACTTGTCTTTTAAAAATCATTTCGGGTCGTGCTTCCACAGGTTCCCCTCCTGAAGTTTTGTCCCCCACCTGCCTGGTGCTGCAGAGCGGGACCACGCTCCCGATTTCGAATGAAATCTTCCCAAAAATGGGCTCAGATTCAACTGCCTGGGCTTGACCCCCGGGAAAACAGCAAAGGGAATGCCTGCCCTTGGCAGGTCAGCTGTAATCACGCTGCTAAACCCTGCAGAGTGTTTGCATACCACCGAGATAGGTGTGCTGAGTAAATACTTAGGAAGAGCTATCTCTGCAAGCATTAATTGAATTTCCCAATCATTCCAGGCTCAGCCGTGGTGGAGAGCAGATTTTCAAAAACGCCTGGGGGATCTGGGAGCACAAACTACTGCGGGTTGGCGGAATCTGCATTTCTCACCCTGTTGGTGCCTTCAAATGACAGTTTTAGGAATCGGCACGGCTTTTTGTCCTCCTTTTCCCTGCTCAGAGATAGCAACCGGGGTCCCCAGCCACCTTTCTTGTGAAGAAGAGGCCGGTTTTGCAGTCCTGTAGCAGGGTTTGTAACACAGGGCCTCTTTCTGCTTACAATTATATGAATTTCTAGGTTGCACATCAGGCCATCCATTACATCTCCCATGCAGAGGGGAATCTTTGGGGCTATGCTTTTCTTCCATGTGTTTTTTTAAAAATTGTGCTTTTATGAGGATAAACCAACACTCAGCCCTGTTAACTGTCGGGGAGGATTTCCTTCTCCATTCTCCTTCTGCCCACGTAGGCAGCGTTTTTGCAATGTCAATAGCCAGAGCTTGCAATCCCAAACCGCTCCTGACTCAGAAAGCAGCAGACGCAGGCTGCTGCGGGGTGAGTGCTGAAACAATCTCTAAATGCAGATATAAATTCCATGGGAGAGAGGACACTGAACGGGGACAGGGGTGGTGGCCCAGAGCACGATGACAGCGAAGCAGCTGAGCTGCAAGTGAAGGGACCCCGCTGAGGCTGCGGGCATGGTGCAAGGTCTCACAGCAAAAAACGAAGCAGAAACCTTGCACAAAGTGTGCAAAATGCCATGTAACATAAATAAATACATAAATAAATAAATAAGAGGAGACAGACAGCAACCACAGCTGCACACCAAGCCATCCATCCACTAACAGGGGACCCCGGCCAGCCTGGCAAGCACTAGCTAACAATATTTTCCCTGTCCAGCTTTGCACGTGAGCCACGCCAGCCCTAAATCAGTGCATTCCAATTAAATTCCAATTAAAAGCCACCTAAAATAAGGAACTGCCATCTGCTTGATGGAAAGTGATAACAGGAGAGCTGCTGGGGCCAGGAGCCTGCAGGATGCTGCTCAGTCACCCTAAAGCGAGACGACGGCTGGAAGGATGGATGCTTCCAAAATCAGCCGTGCACGTGCCAGGCAGGTCCCCAGGCACGGCGCACTGGGAATTATTAAAAGTGCAGCCCTTGGCAGTCATCAGCAACGGGCAATTTTCAGCCAGAAACACCAGGAATCTGCAAAGGCACCTCTTCATGAACCACAATGACCTGCAAATTCCTCCTTTTCGTTTGGGCTTCCCATCACCATTTGTCTGCCCCGACATCGTTTTCTCTGTTCCTTGCTTTCCTTTCATGGCACACGACGACTTTGTCCTCGGCTTTGTCACATTCTTCCCACCTCTCCAAAAATAGTCCGATTTTTTCTGCTTTACGTTTATTTTTAGCCATTTCAGTCCTGTCATCAAAGCAGAGGCAGCAAACATTTTAAAAGATGTTTATCTTGATTTAGGGGCCCAACTCTGACCTCACATAGCATGGAATAAACTGGGAGTAAACTGCCTGAAGTCCAAGAGGTATCGAATGTGTGTAAAAGCAGCACCGTTCTTCCCAGCAGGAAATGTTGCCATAAATTGTCCCGGTTTCAGTCTTAACCTTACTGAGAAGGAGCTAAGCCCATCACATGCCTGGAAGCCGATTCGGTTTTGTAAAATCTGGCAAAACCGATGGAAATGCCATTTGCAGTCAACCAGCTAGCTCTGATTGTCTATTAGGAAAATCAGTGGGCATGGTTAAAAAATACAATGTGCTCCGCAGTACAGCATCGTTTGCAGAAAATGCTTCAGACACGTGAAATACATCACAATGCTTGTGTCTCTGGTAGCTGAGCAGCTTTATCTTACAGGGCGAGTGCCACACATGTGTGCTAATTGCTTGACAAGACGAATTCAATCTCTTCCAAGCAAATAGCAGGGAGTTTGCAGCATCCAACCCCCCACCTGAAGTGGCCAGGAGGGACGGAAGGGAGCACGCCTGAGCTTTGTGTCTGCTCCTTTGCCTCTCGCCCATCAGCAAGAAGAGCAAACACTCATTTTCAACACGCTGCCTCTTCCTCGTCGTGAGCAATTTCCAAAGCGCCCCGGCTCCGCAAAGAGGAAAAGGAAAGGATGTGCTGCAGGCTCAGCCGCCGAGGAACTATCCGGACTGAGCAAGCAGCTGGTCCGAGAGGCACGAGACCACACGAGGCTGAGCAGAAGGAAATGACAGCACTAGGAGCTGTCATTTCTGCAGCTCGCGGGACCACACTCCACGGCATATGTGCGGGGTGCTGCCCTGCGCGAGGCACCCATCTGCAGCGCTATCGGCACCAGATGTGCAGCGCAGGCAGCTCGTAGGCTCGCCCTCGGTTCAACAGCAGCAGCAGCTAGCACCTGAGGTGGGGTGGATTCGTGTGCGGAGCAAACATCTGCCAGCCTGCCAACGGGGGAGCCAAGAAGCAGCGGGGGAAAGGTTGAAATTCAAATAAAACTCAATCGCCAGCAAATGGGAAAGGTCAGACGGTGCCACTGCAGCGCTGTGTTTCATTTAGTTTTGGACGCGGTGCAAGGCGGTCTTTAAGGCAGGAACGTAATGCTGGTGTCATCGGATTTTTCTTACACCACACTTTTGCAACTGGCAGTGGAAATCGGGCCGGTCCAGGTCCCCTGCACAGGGAGCTGGTGCGTGGCGAGGCTGCTCGGCACATCCCCTCACAGGGCTGCACAGCACAGGCACGTTCTGCAGGCAGCTCCGGAGCAAGCCACATTTCTAAATAAATACAAACCTCTGAACAACAGAGGTTGGGAAAGCAGCTCCCGGAGAGCTACGCTCCTCATTTGGCTGCAGGAGCTGGGGAGCCCAGGAGAGGATGCTGCCCGTTAACTCCCAAATCCCTGCCCTGCCCGTCCTCACCTCTGCTGCTGCAGGGACCCCCACCTTCTAGGACCCCCACCAAAGCCCAGGCATTTCTCAGCTCGCACAGTCAGCAACTTTGGGGCTCTCGGAACTTTTAAGTAGTGCCCTAAGCTTCAGAGCCTTTTTTTTCTAGGGGAAAACAGGCAAATTTGCCTTCTCCCGGGGATTTCTTGTCCCAAAAGCAGTCCCAACACCTGCCTGAGGGGTCTTGCAAGGGTTTCCCTCGGATGAGCTGCAGAAAAAAATGAAAGGAAAGAACAAGAAGAGAAAACAGAGCTGGAGAAGGAGGAAAAAAGCCATTTTCAGTCCCCAGCCCAGGGGAATTTCACGAGGCTCAGTCTGCACCAAAGCTCTGTCACATCTACAGCCCAGCACCTTCCCCCAGCCCTCCAGCCCATCACCAGTTTTAACAGCCTGGGCAAGCCCCACAGACACCCAGGGTACTCTGCCCTGTTCCCTGACACTTTTCAGCTGAAATCCAGTTTGCAGCATTATAAAATTCCCACACGGGTCCATCCTTCCCACCCAGTGGCACGACGGAGCGGTGCTGCCCGTGGCCGTCAGCAGTGGCAGCAAGCAGATAAGGGGTGTGCTTGAGATGCAGGAGGCTTGGCGGGGTCCAGGGGGAGCAGTAATTGATGTGGATTTCTTCCAGCTCTGGAGTTTGCAAAGGTGAGAAAGCAGAACAAACAAACAAGCAGCAAAGAAAGGATCTCTGCGATCTTGGAATAAAATTAAGCCGGGGAAGATTTCAAAATTTCGGTGCTTGCATCACCCCTTTCTCATCTGCCCTTGAACAAAGACAGATAGTGCAACACCTCTGAAATAAGAAAAAATATTTAAAGTGTGATATAAGTGCTGCTAGCGTGGGGCAGTAGCACAAGATGTTTTATCTCGCTCACCAGGACCGAGGGCTCATTAATCATGCTGCACTATTCTGCGCACCGTATCTTATCTGCGGCGTGCTCCCTGTGCTCTCTGTTACAGGACATTTGTGAGCAGGAGTGACAGC
Organism: Aythya ferina; assembly: GCF_964211825.1. Lineage (NCBI taxonomy): Eukaryota > Metazoa > Chordata > Aves > Anseriformes > Anatidae > Aythya > Aythya ferina. Next base: position 2,035,505 of record NC_140308.1, read on the forward strand.
AGGAAAATATCGATTAATATGATTATATATTAAGGTTCGTCACTGAAATTGGTTTATTACTTACAACGATGTGAACACAGGCACTGCTCTGCCCCAGGAGGCAGCCACCTCCTGGGTGGGATCTGTCTGCGGAAGAGCATTTAGGATACGGAACAGAAAATCCTGCAACAAGGAGTAATTTAAGCCCTTAAGGAAGGTGGAGTACGAGGGCACAAGCAGGAATTAAGACAGAAGAGCATAACGTCCCTTCTCTCTTGGGACAATGCTTACAGATTTTTGGAGAGCATGACTGATAGAAGACCCTAATTCTTCATCAGAGGCAGAAGAAATGTCATTTGCATGCTTTATGGCTCCCAACCATCTAATATTGTTCTTTATGTTTTGGTTTTTTTCCTAACTGAATCTCTCAGCAGGTGTTTCCATTCTCCAACACGTTAACTGTTGTGTGTGCTTATGATTCTTAGTAGTCTATGGAAGGAGAAAACCCAAATTCCTATCTCCCATCCAAAAACACATCAACAAATCGTCCAGAACAGGGCTTCTGATCCAGCAGGAGAAGTCCAGCTGACATCAACCTCGTGTGACACAAAGCCTGAAAGGAAGGAGCGAGCCAACCTCGTTACTCCTGGCGCATAGACACGGCCACAAAAGGAGAGAAGGGGTGGCAATGAGCTGAACGGGGCTGAGGATCAGTCTGGGGGGGCTTTGGCAGGGAGGTGACACGAGTTCTGCCAAATTCTTGAGCACGGCTCTGGGAGGGGTTGAAGCTTTTTGCACCTGCGCTGTGGAGAGCCGCCCGCTGCACCCACGGGTGCTGCACCCACGCCAGTCGCCACCGCTCCTATGGCACGGCAGAGCTCTCCATGGATGACCCAGAGCATCTGAATAATGCAAACCAGGGGTTCGTGGGCAGAGAAACGGCGTGTTGGTGAAGTAATGACCTTCGAAGAGGTGGAGACTTATGAGTTATGAACCTATCACTGCTCCCCCCACTGCCTCGCTCATGTATACACTTATGCAATGATTTATTTGCATCCTGCACGAAAACAAATGGATGTTTTACATATTTATATCATAAGATAAACCGATATTTAAACTGATCAAAGACAGCGGCAGATCTGGAGGCGATTACAGCAAGTGTTTTCTTAACTGAGGTCACGCTGCACTTGGTGCGGGCGAGGCTGCGGATCTGCTGAGCACATGTGAGCGCGCGAGGAAGGTCAGCAGATAGAGGCGCGCACGGAGCCCCGGCTTTCCAAGAGCGCTGACAGTTCAAGCAAAACTGAACCTGGCTCCCCGCGTCAGGCCTCGGTAATTACAACAGTGGTCAAGGGGATGAATACCGTACTGCTTGCAAAATTAAAAATTGAGTCCTTATGGAGCTTAAAGCCCTTCGTCTCCAACGGGTGGCAGATCTGTCCAGCGGTTTTGGAGATCTCTCGGGGGATGTGCGGATTACTGGAGCCCCGGGACTATGATTTCATCAGTTCTCATCCCTCAGCTGAGCTGCAGTAACGGGCTGGACACGTCCTCTTGAGCTGCTGGAAGTGGAAAGAAACACCGTAGGCTGCAGGCGAGTGGTCTCCAGCCCGGCTGACAGGCGGTGACTTGTCAGCCCGCACCGCCGCGGTCGCCTGCAATCAGCCATGGAGCGTGATAGATCTGATGGGTGGAAAAAGTAATTGCCAGATTGCGAGGCACAATGGCTTCTTTCGGTCCCAGATAATGCTCCTGCGGTTTTTCCAGGTGCACATTCAAAATCCTCATAGCCAGGGCTCTGATTTGAAAAACTGCAAGCTGTCTGCGGCAGCAGAGACTGATTTAATCCTGCAGACCGAACCTGGCACACCGCAGGCTGGCCTTGGAGGGATTTTCCTCTCCCACGTCTCAGGTTACGCACTGCTTAACCTCAGCGTTGGGCAGGTGCCCCCGTGGAAACGGGCAGAGGATAAAATGGATGTCACACTTCCACTTGCAAAGCCTTGCAAAGGCCGGGTGGAGGCTGCAAGACCCAGGGAGGACTGGCTTGCTGCAGCTTGGTGTCTCGCCATCGGCGTGCCGGGGGCGCACAGCCCCTCGGAGAGGCTGGGATCCCGCTCCCGGAGACATCTGGGTCCCCACTGGGCCGTGCTGCTGCCGGGAGGGGAACGCTTCTCCTTCTGTTAACGTGATGTGGAACTGGAAGCAGCGCAGTTATCTTCCACCCCCTTGTCAGCCATTTCCTCTGCCCTCTCTCCTTTCGGCACGGGGGTCACGGCAGGGAGGGCAGCGCCTGCAGCTCGCGGTGTCTGCGCAGGGCACGTGGCGGTCCCCAGGCTGCAGCACCCAAGCAAGGACATCCCTAATGAAGATCTGTAATGAATCTTGGGGCACGAGAGAGTCCTTTGCCCTTCTGCTCGCTCCCTCCAGCAGCCTGAGCATCCCTCCCTCCAGCGTTGGTGGCTGTGATGAGAACACGCTCGCCGAGCCCCCAGAGAGCTGGTTATCAGCCTGTCTGAGGCGGGATGGGAAAATCAGCCACAGCTGGCTCCAAGGGGCGCATGTAACCCCTGCTGCTGTGAGGTCTGGTTTAAAGCACAGAGCAAACAGCCTCGCTGCACATGGAAAAGTCCTCCAGACGCTGAGAGTTCAGCAACTGCAGGAATTTTTTGCAAGTCTTTCCTTTCGGTACCTCTGAAGGTGACTGCAAGGCCATGGACTCGATGGCCAAACACCTCGGTGACACTCCTGGGTGGATGGAGCCAGGTGCCAGGCAGCGAGCTAAGAGCCGTCTCCTCTCCCCTGCAGTCTCATCATCCCTGAAAAATGGTGAGGCCTGAGGATTTAACAGAAAAGCTTCAGACTTGTCTTTTCACTTCCTTTCAGCAGCATGAACAGGTTGGAGCAATCTGTCTCGCTGCGCATAGGTCAGCGTGACTGCATGTTTGCAGTCTCTTCACCACAGAAAAGCAATTATTTGGTCTATAAAGGGATTTTGATACAAAATATGTGAAAGAGCTAAGACTTCCTGCAGCCAAATTCCTGCATAATGCAGAGAAGAGCAGACTTCAAACAGCATTTCTCAGGAAATCTCATGTTTCCCGCCACCTACGATCACCAAAAAGGGCTCCCTACGAGTCTTCTTGCAGCACAATCCCAGCGTTGGCTCTGTGCATGTCTGTCTGCACCTCTCTCTACCCTAAATCCTGTTCTTAGGGAAAAACCCACTCCAGGTGAATGCTCAGGTCAGGCTCATTGCTTGGCCATACCTTGACCTGTTTGCTGAGGCTTTTGGAAAAGGTGTGCAGTAGCACGGACAGTTTTGGTGGGGTTTGGTGAGGCGGACACCAGCCCTGTGTGACGTGGCTGGAGGCCAGCAGGCTCCACTCCCCATCAGCCAGGGAAAGCCCCTCGTATGCTCCATCCTTGTGTTTCCAAGACTTATTATCACCAGACTACATAGGAACAGCCTGTGCATAACCAATCCTACAGAAACACGGCTTGGCTGCAGTGGAACAAGGGTGGAAATACACCAACCACCCGATAACAAAGGGTTTTCAGCCACCCAGCCACCACGGTTCCCCTCTCATGTGTTCTTGTTCAGCCTCTGTGCTCTTGGCAAGTCTGGTCCCGTCTTCCCATCTGCATCCCCCCCAAACCACCGCAAAGCCCTCGGAAAAGGACAGATCTCATCCTTCTTATCTCAGCTTTGTAGACAACATTTATCTTCCCTGACAGAAATCAACTTGGTTTGCGAGCGGGGAGACAAATTAAAAGGCCGCGAGACCCAGGAGGGCCTGGAGTGCTGGAGCTCGAGCTTTTTTTTGGGGTGGAAGGCTCTGGGATCAGCATTTGTTTCCCGTTTGTCCCTTCGCATGCGGTGCACTGTGGCCCTTCAACGTGTCAGTGTTTGGGGTAGACAAAGCAGAGCCAACGTTCACGTGGAGCGCAGACCTTTTGGGGCACAACTGTGCCGTTTGTAGGACGGGGGCCACTCCGTCCCCACAGCCCCCCGCCCTCCCCGGGCCGCTGTGGCTGTCCTGCAGCCACGTTTCTGTTGGCTCCCGTGCCGGCTGGGCTGCGGTACAGGGATGAAATAATATTTGGACACGCTTAGTGTTAACAGCGAGGGCTCGCTCGCAGTAGCGTTGCGTGCCGGCAGGTTGCGCAGGGTTTCAGGAAGATGAAAGGCCGTTTGGTTTGTCCTGCTTCATGGGTGGAGAAGGGTTTCGCAGTCCAAAATTCGATCTGGTAAGCCAGGATAGGATCCTCTGCCATACAGTGCCCTGCTCAAACTGGGAAACGACACTAAAATGGTGGGTCAGGTCCTTAAAGCCTCGCACCTGTGGAGCAAGAGGGGTTTTGGTGGAAACCCAAATTGCTGGGCTGCCAGAATTGGCCCCAAACTGATGAAAGAATGAAGGCATCCTGGGCATCTCAAGGTCCAGCACGTCTATCAGCTGGGACAATTCAATGGGTGCCAGGATTCAGACAGTGCTGAACTCCCCCCCTTCTGTGGAAGAAGTGTGGCAGCAGCTTCAGTGATGGCAAGTGAATCAAAGCAAATTCCTGCCCGAGACAGAGATCCTGGTTTTGTAGACTTGGCCCATTTCTTTAGGAAAAACTCTGTCCTCCCACACCCTGCACAGCCTGGATTCGGAGTAGAAAGGGAGTGAGCATCTGTCTATAATGACAAGAGACATCTGACGTGCTGCCTCTGCGCACTGGTGAGCAACTGTGCTTGCATCAAATACCTCGTCTTGGTTCACCCACGGTCTGCACGGCTTCCTTCAGCACGAACGGACACAACACCCGGCTCAACAAACGAGCCCACTGCACGCTCTGCGCTGTGCCAGAGATCTCCAGCCAGGCAAAGCAGCCCAGGCTCAAAAAAACACAGTGTCCTGCCACGGAGAGGGTGTCTCCGCTGACCTTACTCTATCAAAGCTTCCAGGTTTTGTTTGCTTAAACTCTAAGTTCCTTCTTTATGGTTCCCTCGAGCTGACAGACTCATCGCCGCCTGTGCTCCAGAAGTGACCCAGCGCACCGAGATCAAATGGCCAGACAGACTCTGCGGAGGCCAAGCCAGCAACACGCAAAACAGGTCCTAGGAGGTGGTGAAACCAATTCGCAAGGAAACAGCCGAGAAGGCGGCTCCGGTTGTAAAAAGCCCCCGGGGAGAAGTTTCTGAGCGCGTTACTCCAAGCCGAGCAGAGCCAGCTGAGCGGTGCAAGGAGCCCGGGGCTGGGTTTATCCCAGCAGCAGGTGCAGCGGCACGGCCCCACCAGCCAGATCCGCCCGCACGGAGCACGGCGAGGCAGCTGGAGCCTTGGCACGGGCGGCCCAGCGGCACCAAGGTGCTCCTGCACGCGGCTGAGCTCAGCCTCCAAAGCCAGTCACCCGTGGGGCCTTCCGGCAAGGAGCTGCTCCCTGCCAAACGGAGCCATTTGCGCTTTTCCCTGCAATTAAATTAACATTTGCAGCACCGATCCGTGAGATCAGTTCTTTTTTTTTTTTTCCTACCATGCCCATATCCATGGTGCACCGGCTACATTTCGAGTGGCACAGCGTTTTGCTTACAGGACAATTTGGCTGGTGGACTTTGGCAGCAGTTTTCCAAAGACTTGAAGAGGAGCAGGCACCAAACAGTCATAAATTGCAAGGGGAATTACGTGCACAAGTGCCTCAAGCTCCACGGAAAATCCCAGCTGCCTTTAGGAAGGGACTGATCTGAGACACTGCTCCGAGTTACCGCACGCATCCCGCTGAGCTCAGGTCCAGCAGAGCCCAAGGTCCAACCTCTATGGAGACCTTCAGGGTCCTCAGAGATGTGGGTTTGTTCTCCACCACCCTTTGAAGGCTGCCATCACACGTTTCACCTGCTGAAGCCGGGGTACAAAATTTTTCCCCGAGCAGCCTCCGGTCTTATGGCATTAAATTCACAGCTCGAGGGCTTGTCCTTTAAAACATTTCCAAGAAGCCAACTCCGAGCAGTGGGAGTTCACCAACTCTGCAAACGAAGCTGCTGGAGCCTGACTTCACTCCCGAAATTAGAAACGATTTCTTTGCAAGCGGTGACCTTAAACGACACGCACAGGGCAATGCGCTGAACCCATCCCGGAGCCAAGACGAGGCTCCAGCTCTTCTGGTTTCCGTTCCTCTCCCCGATCCTGCCGTCCTTCTCGTGCTCGCTCCCTTATGCACTGGTGGAGCACGAAGCCAAGGGCTGACACCTCCAGCCCTGACAAGCTCCATGCACTCTCTTCCCACCCCACCTGCTCCCGCAGCGCCAGCCACATCCCAGCCCGGCCCCGACACCGTGAAAATCCTACAAGCCAACCCGAGTTCAGCTCCTGTAGGGGCTTCCACGGGCACATCTGCACAGAGGGAATGAATTAGCTGCTTCCCTGAAATAACTGGTGCACAAGACAAAACAACCCGCTAGAAAAGGAGGCGGTTGCCACCCGCTATTGCACAAGCCCAGCTAAAAAGAGGAACCAGCTCCAAGGCAGAACAGGACGGAGGGAGGCTGACGAGGACGAGGGTTGGGGTTGAGGGGCAGGGACCCCAAAAAGAACCAGCGGTCCCCTCCCTCGACCTTGCCAAGGGGGAAAGAGCACCGCTACCTCCCAGCAGACAGCAAACTGGGGAGGTGACAGAGCTGCTCCTCGGTGCCAGCCCCGTCCCCGTGTGCCCCGCGTTAGCTGCTGGGGAGGGAGCTGAGATCGCAGCCCGGCTGGATGCAGGCTGGGGACGCCTCGAACGCTCCTGGGAAGAGCAGCCCCGCTGTGCTGAACGCGGAGCTGCCATCAATTTTAGTGCTATTTTTCAGAAATTCCCACTGCTGATGGGAACGAAACCCACATCCTCTCATGGCAAGGTCTCCGTCCATTAGAGCAGCAGGAAATGATGAGGCACGCTTTTGAGGAACAGAGGCCCTGTTTACATAAAGGGCCAGGGTAGAACAGAGAGAATAGTCACCACAGGGTTGGAAAAGAGGCTTTGGGGTGTGGGTTGGCCATTGAAGTGCTCAGGCATGGCAAAGCTGAGAGGGATACAGCTTCCCTTCAGGTAGGGAACACGCAGCGCTTCCCACTCACTGCTCTCTGATGCTTTTTAGGAGGCAAAGCTGTGGAGTGATGCTTTAGACCTGATCCTGTTTCTTACAAAGGTCTCCACAAACGTCTGAGAGACAAAGCAAGAAGGATTTGAGTCTTCTCTACCGGTCTGAACCAAAAAAATAAAAAAATAAAAAGTAACACTGTGTAAAAATTATCCAAAAAATCTGTATTACAAAAAAATCATCCCCTGTTCACCAACCTCAATGGCACCACCAGCAACTTCCATCCCTGTTCCCCATACACCTCTCTCAATCCCTGCAGACGGACCCACTGCTCCCTGCCCTGCCATCCGTTTCCCCAGGCCCCTGTAATTTCCACCCTAATCCCCATCCCACGGCACCCTCTTGCCAGGGCTGCTCTGCACCCTCCCCGGTGCCCAGGGGTGGATTTACCCAAGGTGGTAGCTCCAGGACACACATGGGTGCTGGGCTTCCCTCCCTCCTTCTCTGCAATCACTTCCCAAACGCTTGAAGAGCCCCAAAATCACACTGCAGGAGTCAGCCAGCAGCACGCACGTCTGGAGGTCCCCCAGTCTTATTCCAGCAGTGTGGATGAGGAATAGGAGATGCATTTCCCCCTCCCTGCCCCAAGAACTTAATGCCTGGAGCAAAAGAAGAAGAAAACTTGGGGCCAGTGCAGTCATCAATACCCTTTGGCACCCAGCGCAGGATTCCTCAGCTCAGACCAAGCCCAATCCTGCAGCAAACCATTCCCAGCCTCGCAGAGGCACAGTTCAGCCCTGTGCAAGGACACCCGAGGTGTGTGTGTGAAACTTTTCCATCACCTGGGCTCTGAGCAAGGATGCTGAGCAGGGACTGTATCACCGAGGCTGGGCAGGACTCTGCCTCACTTTTCCTTTTGAAGGGCTTTTCTCATGTTGTCTGAAACTTTGGTTTGTTTATCCATCTGGTTGTAATTCTGCTGAGGTTTGGGTGTTTTATAGTTAATGAGAAATTGTTTTCTGCACCCCGAGCTATTGCGAGTGGGAGAAAGGGTGGGGGCTCTCGGAAGCTCACGGACAGCTGAGCAAAGCCCATTGCCTGCGAGGCCACTGAAGTTTTGAGTCACGGCACTGGGGTCCTCTGAGGGGCCTAGAAGAAGCCTCTGCTCAGCCCAGATGCCATTTTCCTCCTCCTTTTGCTCCACCAGGCTTCCAGCAGGGAGCCTGCTGTCCCACGCAGAGCAGACACGTGCCATCCGCCTCTCCCACCTGGCTGGGGATGCTCTCAGGTCGTGCATCACCAGTCCCCAAATCGCCCCGGGTTTGTTACAGACCCCAAAATGACTCAACGCTAGACCTGTGCTACAGTGAAAGTGAAGAATTCCTTCATTTACCAGAACATGAAGATTAATAAAACCATTACTGTGCTTTAAGACGGGCTCATAGGAACTGAAACACATCCTCGGCAACCCACGCATCGCTTTGGCTCCCTTTGGCTTCTCCCTCTGGGTCTTACCCAGCAGAAAAGCTGCCTGGTAGCACACACAGCTCTCACAAGAGTACTGGAGCTTACTCAAGACCTTATCCTGGGTGTTGTATCAGCACAGCCTGTCCTTTTCTAACCATTTTCTCCTCCCCATGGGTCTCCTCCTGATTCATATCTCCCTGCCTGTGGTTTCCTCTAGTTCATGAGCTCAGTGCTGCATCAAGATATCAGCTTCTAACTATTTGCTGAAGGATTCATTCCTCTCGCTGCCTGGCTTTAGAAATGCTCGTGCCCCTTGGTCATGGCTAGACTGAGTCATTTTCTGGCCAGACATAGCAAAACTCTGCTGAATGGACAGGCGAAGCCTAAGGACCAGCTTGGTCCTTAATCTGACTACAAACAAATCATTCATCCGCTGTGAATGAAGTGTTCCCAGCAGAGAGAGGGGAAAAGGTCCAGACTTTACTGCACGGCCTTTATGCACTGAAAACTCTTTCCCAGCAATGCATGCACTTCTTATGGTTGTCCCCCTCGTGTTTTATACAGCTGTGTAAGATGGCAATGTCTTTGGCTCACTGGTTGCTCAGGAGAGATGCTAAATACAGCAGCGACACAGGTTGTGTAACCTCAGGTTTGGGGTCCTGAGATTGAGTGGCTTTGGAGAATTTTAATAAAACTGGCAAAATGCTGGAATATAACCCACTGGGAGCAACTCCCTGGGAGGTGCTCACTGCTGGAAGGGGCTGGGGAGGATGCTGGTGGGTCTGTAATCCTCCCTCAGCACCTTGTGCCACTGCCAAAGGCGGAGGAAGAGGGGACGGAGCGGGTGGCATCACCTTGCCACTCTTTGCTTTCATGAAAAATGTGTTGGTTTCAACCCTTGCCCAAACTGCAAGGAGTTTCAAATCCTCAGCATCTGCTCCCTTGCTGGTGAGCTCTTCCGAGACCTTCCTCTAAGAGCACTCTTGGCTCTCTCCTCCCCAGGGTCTGACTCCCACAGGACCCAGATTCACCAGTCCAGAAGAACCAGAAGGGAATACCAACAGACAAACACTGACCTGGCTTCATTTTGGCCGCCACTTCTTTTAAAACTAAATAGGGCATCTGGGTATAGCGGAGTTATCACAGGAACAGAGTTAAGTCATAAATAACAGCAAAAGCAGAAAGAAATTAAGACGTGTGGGCAAAGAAGAACAGGCGTGTTTACAGCTGAGATCTGGAAGGAGATAAGGAGATGAAGGCAGACGCTGCTCCAGATGGCAGGAGCAGCAGGGAAGAAATGCTGGCACACGCAGCCCTGGGGCTGCTTTAAGCTGAGCATGTGGTGACCTGCTGTCTAGTTCTTTTTGGGGGTGGATCGTTGGTGTTTTTTTTTTGGCCAGGACAAAAGCAGAACCCACAGCAATGCAGCAGCGAAGAGGCACTTTACCCCAAAAGTGGGAAAGAGACAAAGCCCAAGGCAAAACCCAAAGCCTCTTGAATTCTGCTGGCAAACACTCCCCTGGTTCTGCTTCACACTTTCGAGGCAGTACCGGTGGGTGGAAGCCAAGGTGGACTCTAGATATTTTGGAGATAGTTTTTCATGTTTTATTATTTTCTGGGGGATCAAAACAAACCTTCCATTCCTTATGCCTCTGGGAGCTCGAGCAATATAGCAGGGTGCTGCTAGACCTCTGGAGCTAATTAAATCCAAGCACCGAGCCCCGGCAGCCGGAGCAGGCTTGCTGAGCTTCACTGATTATGTCAGCGCTGCCTAGGTATCTGCTCAGCAGGCTTTCTGGCTCACAGCACGTCCTGCAAAACCCCCTGAGGGTCCGTCTCTGGATATGAAGAAGCCCAGGGCAGAGAGGCAGTGGGTTTGTGGGTTTTCCATACCAGCAGTGCCTCGATGGCATGCCCAGGCTCCAAGCCCCACGGTGCTGTCACCCTAAGGACAGGAGCAGGACACCGTCCCCAGCACAGGGCGGGCAGGGATGGAAGGAGCTGAGCCAGGCAGATCGCAGCCACAACCCCGAGCTCGCAGCAGGGAGAGGGAAGGCTCCTGGGAGAGCACCGGGATGCTTTTAAGGAACTGGCCTCAGTGACTTGCCAAAGGGAGGTTTACATCAGAGCCTGGACTGGGCCCATCCTCCTCCAAGCCCTTTCCCAAGCGACTGCTCTGCCTTACGCAGAGCAGGGCCATGTGCAGAGCTCGAAGCTGTTCCACAAAGCGCATCCATGCCAAGTGTCCCAGTGCACCCCATTTGATCCGGCAGATCTCACCCACGTTTCCACTCACACTGAGCAAATGGTTTTCCAGATGGCACCACGGAGGGAGACAAACCCGGACACAGCGGAGGAGCCGCGTGAGGACTTGTGCACGTGAACGGGGGCAGCTACCAAGTCTGCAACCGAGAGCAAGCGGCTTGGAGAGGAAAAAAACAACAGAATTAATAAACCTCCTTTTGTTCTGCTGGGACCAGCTGAAGGAGGTTGATATAAAAACGCGCAGAGAACTGACACGGAGGGAGAAGGCTCGCTTGCCTGCCAGTTGTGTTGTTCAAATCCAGATCGCTCTGGGTAAGAAAACAAAACCCAAAGCCAAGACCAGCCCCGCACGGGGCTCCACGCTCACATCCTCATTTGCATTTCCCCAAAAAAATGCTGCAGTGCAGCGCCTCAAGGCCTTGAGAGCTCACACCCACCCCTAAGAGCCACTGGTGGAGCCTAGGTGGCCCGGCTTGGCCACTGGCACCCGACCTGGCCACCGGCACCTGGCGCCTCGAGCCTGCCCCGCGCCCTCGGGTGAGCGCAGCTCCCGCAGGGTGGAAACTCATCAGCGTCCTCCGCGGCTCCCTGCTGATTGTTATTAATGATTTTTAATCTCACGCTAAAGAGGTGAGGCCGCCAGCGCCGCGGGTAACAGCTGTCTCTGATTAACTCCGCATCACGGAGTCGTTTTCATTTGGAAGCCCACAGCCAACTATAAACTCCCTTTGGAAGGCCTTGGTGCCATTGTGTGAAAGGAAAAAAAAAAAAAAAAAAGAAGTAGAAATCTCAAGAGGAGATTAATTTATCATCTGCTTCTTGCTAACGTGTGTCCACAGGATGAACCCCTGTCACAAGACAGGGGAAAAACCAGCCTTTGTCAAAGCCAATCTGGAGATTTCCTCAATCCCCGAGGAAAACAAATATCTGCTAATCTCAGAGTCTCTGGGCCAGAGCTGAATATCCATTAGCCTGGGCTAAAGCCAAAACTTCAACTCTAGCCCTCTGCTTTTCCTTGTTTTTGTTGTTTTTTTTTTTGTCTTTCAGTGAAGGGGCGAAGGCGGTGCCTGCACAGCACCAAATGTGAGCCTCTCCAGCCCGCCTCCCTGCGGCACAGCACCAGGGCACCGTGGTTGGTGGTGGTCCCCTCCTGGGGACCTCCTGGCTCTGCCAGACCCCCCTGGGGACCTCCTGGCTCTGCCGGAGCTTGGACACGGTGCCACCATCCCGACACGGCCACCGCTGCCACCTCCCCTCGCCTGGGATCCCAAGATCCTCGGATCCAGCCCCCTTGGCCCCGCTGTGCCAAGCTGCCCGGTCGCATGGGTAAAAACCTCTGTGGTTTGGGCCAAATTTTAACAAGGATCTTTAGAAGAGAGAAGGTGGTGATCGACCCCTCCAACACATCCTCCTTGGCCCTCTGAGAGCCAGGGAGAACTTCCAAAGAAGCAACTCTGCAGCGGAGCAGACCACACAGATGTAACCAGCTGGGAGAGAGGGCTGTCATTTCTTTTATGGCTTAGTTTTAACCTGCAGATGATAATTCTAGGAGGGGTGATAATTCATCTCCTTACCCTTCCTTCTGCCCAACCTTAAACAATATTCTCAGAGCCAGAGAAAACAGTCCCCCGGGTAACTCCTGAGTCTGTACGCCTGCTTCCTACATCCCAGGACAGAGCCTTCAGGTGCAAGCAAAACCACCACCAAGAAGAAAAAAAATAAATAAATAAAAATAAAAAACGAACAAACCAGAGATTTGCCTCTCCAAAGCTGTCACTTGTCCAGCTGACGCCAGACTCCAAGATGCTACCATGGCTCTGATATGTAAAACCTCCACAAGGAGACAGTAAAGGGTGACATAACGTGCCAGGACCCCTCTTCTCTTCTCACACTCACGACAGAGCCACCTGGTGAGCACATGTGCGTGGCGCCAGCCCCCGGTGAACAGCACCAGGCCAACCGTGCCGCCAATTTGGCGTAATTTTGTTAAAACCACAGGAGAGCTTCTCGTAACTCAGCGAGGGAGGACGGGCACCCACAACGGGGCTACTGCTCCCGCTCTTGCTACTGCCAAGAACCACAGAGCCCGAGGCACAAAGCCCACAGCCAGCCCCAGCACTGTGAGACCAGGCTGATAAAACCTCATCCACTCATCGCGTTTGTCGGGGAACTGACATTTTTTGCATGAAATTTCAGTTTGTTTTGAACACAGCGGTTGAATAAGCATTTTTGTGTGATTATCTGTAAAGAAAGGCTCAAGGTTTCCTTCAAAATGATTAAGGTGTGATTTTAAGGGGGTGAGAGGGCTCTACACGTTGAAGAGTACAGACCTGTGCAAGCTTCAAGTCTGTTTTGGTCTTGCAGGCTAAAATTATTGGAGTTCAAATCACTACTATTTTTTGGAATAGCACCTGGGAGGAGGTTTAACCCCATGTATAAGCATAAGTAATTTTAAAAAGGGAATTTTAGTAGTTCTGTTCTTCCAAGGAATATAACTCCTGTAATATTAGCAGAATCTGGGATTACTAAAATGGTGACAGCAAATTAGAATTTAATTCTCTTCTCACCATTTCCTGACTTCTGATGCTTTTCCTACCCTGGAGCATGAGATGTTGCAGAAGACTGGAGGGACGGATGGAGCAGAGGATGGGACGGGGACACAAGGCAGGGAACTTGCCTTCAGATGGCTTCCCTGCCACCACCAACTGATTCGCATTTTCCAGTTCTGCTTGTTCTCACTTTTTGGTCCGCACACGCTGGGAACAGAAACACTGGGAGTTCCCAGAGCCACAGCAAAGGGGGTTGGATTTTTTCCCCTCACCTCATAATTTGCATTTTTATTTTCTTTTTGCATTGCATTTTATAGAATTGTTTCCATCAAATAGCAAAGAAAACGTTGGCTGCTGATACCTGGATATAGCCATAGTGCCTAAGGAAAGCTGGACGCTGAAGGGACCCAGCAAATTAACTCGTTCCTGTTTGAGCAGAAAGCTGGCACTGTTAGATGCATCATTGTTAAACACGAGGGGCCTAATGCGAAACAGCAGCAGGAGAAGAATTAACAGCCAGTTCCTCGCAAGCTTTCACTGGTGTTCCTGTTTGATCCTTAATTTATGGTAGGGCCAAGCCATGCGAATTGCAACAACCATTTGTAAGGCACCAATTACTTGGCTCCCGAGATGCAATCAAACAAATGCTCATCTTCCATCTAGAACTACAGAGAGGTAGGAAATAAAAGAGATTCATCTGCTTACCTTGCTTTCTGAAACATCCCTGCCTATCCCTGTGAACGCTCACGTGCAGGTGATGTTTATTCTCTAGCAGGTGATCTCACAGGCTGGTGCGCTTCCAAAAGTTTTCTCAGAGGGACATGACAAAATCGCCTGATCTTGAACTACCGGGGGTTCAGAGTGCAGGGCTCCCTGCAGATCGCTCACTTGTGAACCAAACCTGTTCTCCAGGGGGAGAGCAAAACTGCCTGGTGAGGACGACTGGAATCAGCTTTTGTGTCAACGTGCTTTTTCTGGCCATAGCTCCGCCTCAGAGGTGAAAATAAAATAAATAAAAGCGGTTAAGAAACAATTGGAAACAGTTGATTTCTATTAAATTCCACGGGACCTTTCCTGAGCCATTGTTTTCAAGATGTGTCCCGTCTTACAAGATCAGACGCACAAACAGGTGCCCAGAGTTTGGTGAGCACACAAAACCCCTTTAATAAATCACACGTGCACGCGCTCGATTATCTACACGCAACTGGTTTTCATCTTTGTGCATTTGTCAAAACAAGAATGTTTTCCAGGGCAAATATCATTCCTTTTTCGAAACGTCCCATCTGTGGATTGCTGCGGAGCACGGGAGAGGTTTGCTTTTCCCAGTTACCTCCCCAGACCCTGTGACAGCAGCCCGTAAACACCTGAAAGCCTGCTGCTGGCAGACTGATCCGAAGCTCCAGACAGCAAATCCACACCAGCATCACGTGTCCTCAGGGTATGAGGGCAAGTGAGAGAGGATGCAAACTTCATGCTCTTGTGGACGTGGCTAAGGAGTCTCTGAGTGATGCAGGGAACAGACTGGGAGGACTCCGTGTACGGCTGTGCGGGTGTTGAGCATTTCTCTGAAACCTCAGATTAAATTCGTAAGGAAAACCTCTCTATTAGGCAGAAAGGTGCAGCCCCACCTGCCCCTGAGTTTCTGTGCCAAGGAACATTTTGCAGACTAAGATGTTATAGCTGGTCATTTTGGGCTTATGTCCTGTTTATCTAAAACCCCAAAGAAAACCATAAAACCTGGTGAAAATAAATCTATACTATAAAGCAGATGATATATTTAAAAATAAATAAAAAAATCCATGCTGTCCTCATTCTGATCTACCCAGGATGTCAGATCTACCCGAGGCGCTTTGAGGCACACGTGTAGGAGCACTCCGGGTTAGGAAAACATCTGCCAAAGAACCTGTCCAGCAAAAAGAAACCCTTCAGCCTGATGTACCATGATCAGGCACGCTTGAGTACGTAACTGTCCCCATGAGAAGCATAACTGGGGAACAGAGAAGGGATTCAGTGCTCGCTGTCTCAGTCTAAACTCGTATATCTGTATCAGAGGAAGCACGTGGGTGCTGCTAGGACTAGGGCAAAATGTCCCCACGTGGATGGGAACAGACCCCGAACACAGGAGCTGTCCCAAGAGTCCCCAACAATCCTTCCGAAGGGGCATTTTGCTCCAGACATGTGATTTTCCTTAATTCCCCCTCCTGAGCCATTCTCAGCCCCCGGGCTGTAACAGGAAAACACGTTCCTCCACAAGCACTTGTGGGTTATTCCCAGTCTCACACCTTCTGCTTTATTTACTAAATCTGCTCACCCTCTCAGGGAAGTGAAAATCACCGCAGGCGCTTTGCTGCCGTCTGGAAAAGGATGCAGGGAAGAAAGGGAAGGATTTGCTCTGTGTCCAGCTAAGCATAAGGTCCCTGCATCCTCAGGAAATAACTGCTATTACCTAAATTTCCTAGGGAGGCAACTATGAGCTCTCCCAAGTCCTCCATCCCTCTCCTCCTCCTCCCACGTGCCACTTGCCTTTCTCCCTCGTAGACTTTTTGAGGCAGGGTGCCAGGACAGACCACAGCAGCAGCACGAGATGTTAAACAGGGTGGGCTCTCGCTGCCTTGTTTTCTGGCCTGAGGCCACCGAAGCAGCTGGAAAGGAGCAAGCTGTTTATTTACCACGATGACTCTGTTAAGGTAAGAAGAAAAGGCGAGGAGCCCAGCCAGGGAGCGAGACCCTCGGCTGTCACAGCACTGAGCCCGGGGATCTGCTGCCAAGCACAGCCTTCGTGACAAAGGCTATAGGAAGCAAACGTACAGTGCAGTTAGGGTGCACTTTGGGAAAACAGAAAGCTCTGCTGGGGGGTACTGAGAGAGCAGCCAGGAAAAGCCAGGGCTAGAAGTGTAGGAGACTGCCAGGACAAAACTAAGTAGTATTTTGTAGTCAAAGACATCTGTTCCTTTATTTTCTGTCCTTATAAAGATTATGAAAAACAAAATCCACTGAGTGCTGTGGAGGACAGAGCATTCAGGTTGCTGCTTGCTCTTGCTGTGTATTCGCACAGTAACACACAAATCTTGGCACGAAGCATGGCTTGCCATGAAAACCTCTTGCCACAATGTCAGGGGTAGATGAGAAGCAGGGTCCCCACATCCAGTGTTTGCAGAGCATAAACAGAAACAACAGAAAGTGCCACTTCCACGGCTTCTTTTGCTCAAGAAGTGAAGGTTGAGCCCCAAGAGCTCAGCCCCAGAGTGAGCTGAACATGAACTAGTTTCCATCCTACCAAGGCTCCGAGAAAGCTGGAGAAGAACTGGACAAAAGGCACATACAACTCCTTTGTCCTGGTAAATGCAAGCAGTTACTAACAAGCTCTGCTGAAAGAAATGCCATTTAGCCTGCAGTGCGACTTCATCCAGGGACAAAATGAAAAAAAATGGCAAAATTGGTGCCGAGCCTGTATCTCCTGACACTACAATCCATTTTCCTTTCCATTCAGCACGCACATCGCTGTGTGGCATCTGCTCTGATCGCTTACTTTTTACTGTGTAATCACCAATAATCATTTCTATGTGCTAGGACTATTAGGCACGGTTGTAAAATGATTTCCTACCCCTGTGAGACCATGCAATTGGATACCTTGTGTGCTAACCCATGAATTTTATCTACTTCAACATATACAGGGGCCTGAGGCCTCAAGGAAATTAACAATCCAAACAAATTCTGCTGAGGTTTAAAAGATGAATTATTTTAATAATACCGAACTTACATTAGGTTCTGGTTTGGAGACAGCTCTCTGTAAAATCAGGCAAAATGTTTCATACAAAGAGGGATTTGACTGAATTTCAGCTCAATTGTCACATGGTTTTCTGTCTCCTTTCCCTGCATTGCTGATTAACAAGATTATTTATGTCTAAGCACAAGTTTAGCCTCTTTTCCTCATCCAGCAGCTTGTTCTTTCCACAGAAAAATGAAAGTTAGTGGCTTAAAAATATAGATAAAAAAACAAACCGTTATCGCAAGTGACTTTTGCTTCTGGCACTTCAAAAGCTGTTCCTCGTTTTGTTTGCTTTGCTTGCTTTCTTGCTTTTTTTGTCTCCCTCTTCTTAACAGAAGACTGCAAAGGTCAGACCCTACCATGATCTATATGCCTTCTGCGGCACTTGGCAGCCAGAAGAAGCAGACAGTTCCTTAAGAGAGGTCGCAGTCCAGCCTCGGTACGATCTGTGGTGTAAACAAGGCAGGGGAGCCCTGACTCACAGCCTGAGTGCGAGGGAGCAGGCGTCGCTCCCACGCGGATCCCGGAGGCAGAGCAGCAGGGGAAGGTGCACAACGCCTCATAAATAGCAAAGAAGTGAACCGAGCAAAGGGTGGGCGTTGGATCATGCATGCCACAAAGGTAAGGAGCAACTCTGCTCTCTCACACTTCTAGAGAAGAAACCAAATAAAATAGCTCACAGGCAAGAAACATTCCTATGGGTGACAACCCTCTCAAGCTCCTATAAGCCCTACAAGCCCTACCAGGTGGCTCGTGCTCCTCAGATGCCTGCCCAGACCACGCACGTGTGCATTTGCCTGTGAGCAAGTGAATGTGAGTCCAGCATCCAAATCTAGAGAGCAACAGCTTTGAAAGGACAACACAGACAGTGCAGAAAGCTCTTCTCTGTTGCTGTTGGACAGATCTGGTGACCTCCATAATCGCCGTGATCTCATGCAGCTCAGGCTGGGGGTGAAAGGCAGTGTTCGTGCAGGAACTACCCAGCAGCTAAAGCCCAGCCACAGTAACAGCAGCAAATCCCCTGGCTCAGGATTACTTTAGGAGTTTCCAAAGGTAAATACACCACAAAGCAACACCAGGGGAAGAAAGGGAAGGACTCTGGCTTGCAGGAAGAACAGCACCACTTTGGTGTGAAGAAGTTAGTTTTCTCCCTAGCAATTCACTATCATCACCAACACAGTTAGTTCATGGTTAAAAGCGTGGGTCACAGTATTTGCCTGCAAACAGGGCCATGTCCCTTTCCCAGTTACACGATGCGAGCTCCAGCTAACCCAGTAGAGGTTTGTTCTCAGCTGGCGGTGGTGCTGTGGGTGAAGCACGGCTCCAACCTGGCTCCCAAATGAGAGCAGACGGTCACTGCAGGGAGCCCGGCCACCCTGCCTCTCTCTTTTACCCAAAAGCACTTCCCCTCGCCACGGCTCCCAGACAAAGCTCCAAAAACTAAAAGAAACCAGCTCCCCCTGCCCCAGGCTTTCTGCTTTGGTTTCAGTCTGGCAGTAGCTTTTTAGGTTCCTTCTAGGAAAAGAAAAAGCCACCAGTGGTAAATCCAGCTCCTTCCAGGCTCTCTGTGATGAAGCAGCAGCTGCCTACACGTGGTGGTCCTCCCTGCTGTGTCCTGAAGTTACCAGAAAACTCTCACACTCCCCACTGCTCCTAAAAGCTCTGTGAATATGAGGACACTGGCATTTCCGCTCTGGATTATCAGCATTTCATCTCTTCTTGGAGAAAAAACCTGTTTCAAAAACCCCATGCTGCAAAGCATGACTGAGGTGCACTAGTGCACGTGTGATGCGCTCTGTGATGTGGACTCTGCTCTGTGCCCAGCCTGCACAGGACAGGATGGGGAGATGTGCAGCATCTCTGAGATTCAGGCTTTAAATTATCCACATCAGTGATTCAGTTTTCCTACCTATCAGCCAAGCTAAGACCTATCTCCTTGGCAGAAAGGAGATCCCAAATTCAGTCCCTCAATCACCATCTCTTTTCTGATGACAGTCAAACCTGAATAGAACCAACGACAGGACTTACACCTGAGGACACCAACGTCCACGTGGCTGTAAGCACTGCACCTTCATGTGGCCAAGAGCCTCACGGGGTATATCCCAAATGCTGGAGAGGAGGAACAGGACGGAAGGGCTGGGAACCGTGCTGCATGTGAAGGGGTCGGTGCTTTCGGTGGTCCTCCCGCTGCACACTCACACTGGTGTGATGAGGCAGGGCAGGGGGAATTCCGTGCTTCGTGAAGGTGACGAAGGCAGCCATCAGTCCCGTGAACTCTGGGAAGGACAAGTCTCCGCAGGACAGCTGTGCGTGTCTGATGTCCTGCCAAAGGCGTGTTGGCGTTCGCGATGGAAAAAGATCTTCAGCACTAGCTGAAATCCAAACTGCGGTGTTGATGAATTACAACAATATATATCTGCAAGACCCTGTTTTATTCATGTATAAACCAGGATCACAGAACAAAGATAAAGGGAACTCAGCTGAATTCAGTCAGCTGTTTAACTGAGTGGCTGTTTGCATAGCTTGAAGTGGAAGCCTCATTTCTGGGAACACACGAAGCTAAATCAAAGGAAAAATTTGCAAGTGGATTGCAGGAAGCAACTCTATACTATTGAGAGAATGGACTAGATAAAACCTAGAAGGGCATGGATGATCTATTCATGATGAGAACAGACACAATAGCCATATAATGATGGTGCTGGACAATGAAGTAGGTGATCTACATTTAGTCTTTTGTCCAGCTGAAAACTGCACATGGTGAGATATTGCTTCAAGCAGCTAAAGGACTGGGCTTAAAATACTGGGAGGAGTTGAATGACTTACTTAAGTTGGTCTTGGCTTCATCTCCCTACCATAAAAACAAGTGAATTTAAGATGCAGGATAAAAAGAGGTAGCAACAAGTGCAAAAGAAATAGAAAGTTTATGTACGTTAGCTGTTTATAGCAGGAGAATGAGTCAGTCTATCCCAGTAGTTTTCATTATGACCCAGATTAAGCCTTCAGTGAATCTCCACCTTGAAAATGGAAAAAGCCTCTGTATGTGATATATAAATAGAATTTTTCCAGACACATGAGGACAAGAGCTCAGACTAACTGGGCAGACATCACCCACAATGTAAAACTACTGTCAGGTTTTCTTATTATTATTATTACTTAGAAACTGACCTTATTTATGGCAAATGTTAAGAAGTAGAATCACGGTTGAAAGGGAAAAGTTGTGTATGTTTACTTGCTGCAGGATTCTTTATTTCATACACTCCAACGTGGTGCAGATTGCTGGTTCCCCCTCTGGGATCTATAAGGCTGTATAAAAGGAGAGTTCATCTGTCATGTGGCCGACTCTGCTTGATGTAAATCCCCAAAGAATGAGTAACCCAGGCAAGGATGACAGCCAGGACACACTGAATCGATGGTGACTACACTATTCCGAATCCGGGCTTCTCCCACGGGGGCTTGCGTGGGCATTATGGACGATTGCCTTTTATCCCAAGCCTTGTGTCCCTTCCACAATCAGTACAGCTCCAGCCTGCTACTTCCACG
Organism: Aythya ferina; assembly: GCF_964211825.1. NCBI lineage: Eukaryota > Metazoa > Chordata > Aves > Anseriformes > Anatidae > Aythya > Aythya ferina. Next base: position 2,056,137 of record NC_140308.1, read on the forward strand.
TTCCTTTCGTCCTATGGCTGACTTGCCTAGAGGATTATTGCTTCCCTGGATCCAAGAAAACATCAGTGAGGGAAAGGGAAGACAGCTGCTAACGCACAGCAAAAAGGAGCCAAGCGTGGAAATACTTCCTGCAACTCTCAAGAACCCCCTCGGCTACAGCCTGCTTGCAAAGGGACTCATTACCTATAAAACTGAACTTCATTAAAGGCAGCTAAAGGAGCTCTGGGCTTTCCCTATAAAAATGCATTGGATTCCAGGGGTGTCTGTGATCCCTACCAAAGCCCAGCAGCTGTCCACAGCTGCTCCCTCCGTCAGCCATGCTTTGAGAAGGTCGTGCACAGACGAGTTGGAGTAGGGTTGGTGTGCTAGAAGAAGGCCTCTGCTAAACAGCACTGAGTAGCTGGAAGCAGATTTATGAAACTTGCCATAAGAACTGCAAATGCAAGGCAGCACTGCATGGCCTTGATACCTTCGATCAGTCTTCGGATGGGGGTGTTGATTTTTTTTTAATTTTTTTTTTTTACTTCTTTGTTTTTAGTGCCCTGGCTCTAAGCAACTGCTGAAAAATTGAGGCCAATAGTAAAAGAGAAAAAAACAAGTAGTAAAAAGTCTCACCAGAGCTGAAATCCATGACAAATGAATCAAACACAAAGTTGACTGTAGTAGCAGACAATAGTGTTAGCTCAGTGAAGGCTTCATAGAAACAAGAGACAGTGCTGCAATGGGAAACACAAGCATGGAGAAGAAAAGGGGAAACGGTAACTGAAAAGCAGAGGTGCACAAAGCAGTAAGGAGCCAGGAAAAGCAACAGAAGCACTCAGAAGAAAGTAACTGGGAAAAACTCACAGGTTGGTGCAGAAAGCTTGGTGTTACTAATGGCAGCTGGAACTGGCAAAGATGAAAGTTATTATGGACTAACACCACGGTGAGTGAAAATGTGCAAAGAAATGTAATCAGCAGGCACTACTGCATGAACCGTATCGGCCTGGGTAGAGAGAACAGCTCCTGAAAGTGCAGAATGAAGCAGAAAGTTATTGTCACCTTAATTCAGAAACTGGAAGGTTGGAAGTATTCGCCATTTGGGGAACAACAGAGCAAGGAAAAGAATCAACAGATTTGTTATACTCACAGGTTACTGCAAGAAAAAATATGCATACACAAAAAATTACAAGAATACATTAAAAAGGCACATTTTCCATTAGCTACAAAGAAGGATTTTTATAGAGATGTCTGATGCCAAATGTATTTCTGTGCTTGATGCATCAGCAGTGTTCTGGCAGGTGCCCCTAGAAAAATAAAGTGCATGTTTGTGGGTATTCAACACTCTCTTCGAGACACTTTCCTCAGCCTGTCACTTGGGTTGAGTTCAGCACCAGAGGTGTTTCACTGGAAAATACAACATATTTTTGTTGGTGTATCCAGGAGAGTTCCAAAGTCTACAGAGCTGATGCTTACATCTGGGGAAAATCTGCAGAAAAAGCATGACAGAAGCTCCAATTCACTTTGGAAAGAGCTGGAGCTGCTAGGCTGAAGCTAAATTCCAAGTACTGGAAATAACGAGAAGATATCAGGCAGAGCAGAGCTTGGCTAGAGGTACCCGGCTGCCACAACAGACGAGGAGGAGAGTCAAGGATTTCCTGGAATGACAATGTGCAAACAATGCTGCCCTACTTCAGCTGCTCAAATTAGCAGCCTGAGAGCGCTACTGTACAAAAAGCTGTCCCAGGGAACAAAGGATGCTCATCCTTGCCTGAAAAGGCAAGGCTTCAGTCCTTCTGTGCCTTCCGGAGAGGGTATTGGCACGGTCCCTGTCACCAGCGCAGGCAAAACCAAGACCTGTGCATGCATACCTTGGTTCCATAGAACTAGCACGCCCAAAGTGTGATGGAGATTTTGGCCACAGTAGGTTTTTATATGTTTAAAAACAGAAATCCTTCCTTGAGGACAGGCCAAGAAGGACCGCAGAAGCACAGACAAGTATTTGATGTGATAGGGAAGAAAAAGCCAAACGAGAGGAAGTTTTCTGAATGGATAGGGTTTGGGCAAAAGTCAGTGTTCATCAAAGCCAAGAGAAAAGGATGTTGCATTAATCGAGACATGATGAGATAACAACTTGGACAAGAGTTTGAGCTGTGAGGAAGAAAAGGTTGAATGGTTATGGCTGAAAACACTTAGTATAAAAACAGGAAAACAAAAAGATGTTTATTGGCCAGAAATAGAAGGAAAATCAATCCACCACCTGAGTTGTATCAGCTAAGACAAGTCCTCCCAGGAGACCTTCCTTCCCCTCCCACTTTGTGCAGCTTCCTCCTTCCCTTCCCAGCTTTCTGTTATCATTTGGATGTGTATCTTTTCTTATGCAAAGGACTTGAACAAGGAAAACAGAGGGCTTGTAAATCCGCCTGCCCAAATGTGGCTTTTTGATGTCTGGAGTACAGAGACATGCTGCTGAAATTTATGGTTTCCAAGGAGGACTGAGAAATTTATGTTAGGAAAATGTGACTGTCATCTTAGTTTATCTCCCAGTTTTGTAATGGAAAACAGGCTTTCTACAAACACATACACACAAAGCCCAGCATGAAACTGTTTATGAACTGGAGCGCATTAACCAAGAACCATTCCATAAAGACTGGCAATAATAATATTAATAATGCAATAAATCACACACCATCTCCAACATCACCAACCACCTAGCAGAGGAGAAGGCACCCCGTTGAGAAGCAAAGCAGGAGCACCTCTTTCCTCTTCCATCCTTTATTCTGCCTGTATCAATTCAAAGAATTTGGATCCTTCGGGCCAGCAGACTGACCACAAACACCCTGCAGTCCGTACAGAAGCTGTTGTACATTACACAGGCAGCAAATAAAAATGCAGAGCAACACCAGACTTACTGAGGACGCTTCAAAGCCTTAAAGTGACAGCTCCAAGAAAGCCAACCCCAGGCACGTGGATTACCTGAATATGTTCAGTCCATTGCACTGAAACAGGCAGATAACTAGAGCAACTCAAACAATTAGCTGGAAGGAGTTAAGCCCTGAAAACAGAAATGTCCTAATTTGTATATTAAAGAACAGACAAATTTGCATTCTTTCTAAATGAGTGTGCTTTTCAGTCCTTGGCAGTTCATTTGGAGTTTTGAATTTACGGCAGGAAACAATATAGATTATGCTTCAGACAGCCACAGTTTATTTCTTGAGACCATTTGCAAAGAAACCTAAAACTTGCATTAAGATAAAGAGCATCTAATTGATCTGGTACCGAATAATTTGAATTCAACGCTACCTCAATTTCTGAAGCTTACACCAAGCCATTTCAAAGTATTTAAACCATTCTGCAAGCATTTAGACAGGAAGCTTTTCTATACTCACCCTGGAGGAAGTGATGGCATTATTGATATATGTCCTGCACTATATTAAATGTGGCTGTGGAGTTATTTATGTGCTTTTCCTGACTTCTTTTGACACAGGAGTTGATTGCAGTGCTGTATGATTACGTCTGCATCTCTGAATCTTTCTTTCTCAGCTGGAAAGTCTCAAGTTCCAAGCTGGGATTCCCTCTCCACCCCCTTCTCATATACTTAACTCTCCTTCTGCTGGAAGTGTCTAGTAAACATCCACAAAAAACCTCTTAGGTTCCACAACAGCAGAGAGGGAGGAAGTGGGCAGGCTGCATTTTAAGAGAAAAAAACACATTTTCTTAGATGCTCCCTGATTTTTTAACTGTGCACTGGAAGAAAACACTTTTAAATTATGGTCTTTTTAACTATGGACCCTTAGAAATCGATCCCAAAGGACTGGGTATTTCAAGTCTTCTTTATTTTTATTTTTTAATTGTTTTTGTCTTGAATACTCTTTCTTATGATCTTTATCAGCCCTCCTCTCCTCCCTCGGCTCCCAGACCACCTACAGACAGAAGCATTGTTCATTAGTAAGACATTTGCTGTCGGCTAAAAACAAGCATCTGTGTACTAGAACCTATCTCATTTCTGGTTTAGGGGTTGCATCTAACCCAGCACAACCCTCATATGTTGGGAACTATGGAGCAGACAGGGGAATACGTGCTCCTCCAGCCACGGACACTTAGGCAGAATGAAAGAGCTGCCACTGGCACTTGATTTCTAAGCCAAAGGCTATCTACGAGACAGTCCTGTGATCTCTTGCAGCCAGGCATCCCTGCCACTACCCATTCCCTATCACCTTATTCAGGATTTTTGCAGATCAATAGGAAGATTAGAAACAGCACCCTACAGCAGAGCTCAGGTGGCCGAGAAGGTTTTGAGTGACCCTGGCGCAACGTGCTAGTGCTTGGACGGATACTAAAAACCCTCTGGTGACTGGCTTGTGTGTTTTATTCTTGGGTTTAATTTTGAACAAATCACCAGATTTAGATTCAAAAAGGTGTGTTTTTGTTTGTTTGTTTTGTTTTTTTTCCCCAAAGATCTTGGCTATAAGCAGTTAGGTATCTCCCTGCTGACTGCATAGAGCAGTCCCATTGCTAAGACTATTTGGGTATCTCCTCACTGCAGGTTTCAGACACTGCAGGAAACCAGGCCATCAGCAAAGCCCTCAATCTTTTCCACTTTTAACTCGTACATTTTAATTTTCTGGCTTTTGAATTTAGGATATTTCAGACATCATTGGGCTGTGCTTTATAGCATGTGTGTGTTGGGAGAGAAGACAGGCAATGTCCTCAGAGGTTTCAGAGTCCAGAGAATGGGTTTAATGACTATGTCCTTTACTGCGGGGATATATTTTTGTGAGAACAGCTATGCTGCAGACTGTAGGAACCATGGGCATCCCCTGGGATAACCCTTGTACACTTATCACTGAGTCCAGGCTTCTGGAGATCAATGTGTGCTCCCACTATCGGCATTAGGCATGCCACAGCATCGTGTGGCTGCGTTTGGTGATAGCCTACCTTCTCAGTGGCAGCCCATCAAAAACAGAAGATACCTAAAGATGAGGAATCCGCCTCTCTTGACAGTCTGTTCCAGTCATTAATCTTCTTTCAAACTTATTGTCAAACACTGTGCCACATTTCCCACCTGAATTCAACCGGCTCGTGGTTCTTGCAATTCCCTCCCTGCCCAAACCGAAGAGCTCATCACTAGTCAGTGTTTTCTCCCCATGAGGAACACTCTCATTAAGAGCTTTTAAATCTTACCCTCTATTTGCCCAAGTCTGTGCACTGATTAAAGCAGCAAAGATTTAGGGGACTCAAAGCCAAAAGTCTGCAACTGTGAGGGAGCTCAAATCCAAGCACATGCTTCTCCATCAGGTTCATTCCTGCAGAGCACAGAGAACTCCATACAGTGAATCTGATCAGAGAAAGGATGCAGGTAAAGACAAAATAAAAGCAAAACCACACACAGAAAACCTTCCTCAAAATACCCAGCCACTTATTACCTATGAAGCTTTGTTAGGCCCAAGTGAGCCACATTTGCTGAAAGAAAGGAATCAGAGTGGAAAAGCGTGACAGTCTGTGCAAAGACATTCCCAGGGGTCAGTTTCATGCATGTAAATATTCCTACAAAAGTTGATTTTCTGACAGAAAAGATTAATGCCTTCCATCTTTTACAAAAGGGAAAAAAAAAAAAAAGAAAAAAAAAAAAGAAAAATAAGATTTTCACGAAAACTAAGGAGCTACAAAAACTAAGGACTTTTGACACAGAAGAAATCTGCATCAAAATGAACGAAAATGTCAGAGGTGGAAAGTGGGGAGATGCACTCTTCTTTTTGCTGGATGTCTGAAATTCCGAGAAGAAAAGTGCTAGAGGAGCTCCAAGTTTCATTATAAAAGTCAGCTTAATGAAACACAAAAGAATTTCAGGCAGAGCCCAAAACTGATGGGATACCCTCAGATGCTTACAAGCTATTTAAAAACATAGTAAGGCATAGTAAGATGTTTAGAAACAAGGCAAAAGGCTTACACAAATTACAAAAATTAAAAGAGAAAAAAACAAAAGCAGAACTTGTAAGTCTCCTTCTACCCTCCACCCTGCCCCTGCCTACCTCCAAAGCTGCTGTTCCTGCGATAAAAGGAGGATTTTTGGTCAATACTGTATTTCAAAAAAATGAAGGACTTCTCTCTGTGGACCACCTCCCTGGGCTGCACGTTTAGCTGCTGAGAGACAACCTGGATGAATGGAAAGGGAGGAAGGGATTCAAACCAGATCAACAAACAGTTCGTTTCTCAGCTGTTCCTTGATTCCTCCCACCTCCTCTTTTATGAACATTTGGGCTTTTTTGTTTTTCTTCTGGTTTTGCTGAAAAGAGCTGGGAGCCCATTAGAGCAAGGGGATTAAGAGAGTTGAAGTAGGATTGAGTAATAAAATTGCTGTTAAATAACAGCAATTATGCAAGGCAGATGGCCCCAACGAGAGAGCACAGTTTCAAGCGAGCAGGGACAGGAAGCAGAAGTAAACTCGCTCTGCTTTAGAAGCCTCGTTTGTGTCCGATTAAATCATCCCAGCCACCGATTGCTAGAGAAGAGCTGCCCCAGGAGGGTTAGGACAGGGGGCAGAGAGATGGAGGCATGCATTTGGGGAAAAAAAGGCACTAAATGGCAAGTTTAGTTGATGTTTAGCCTAGGCTGGGAGTTTGAGCTGAGCTCTCTGTGCAGCCCATGGTACCACCTACTTGGGTATTAACCTGAGTGCCTGCAAAGGAAGTTTTAACTTTGCTGCCACCTGGGAACACGAGGGCAAAATCTGGTTATTAAACTGAAAACGTTAATAATTAATGGCAGTCACAATTTCCAATTGTGGCTTTTTTTTTTTTTTTAACCTCTGAAATAAGGCAAGGAAGGGAGCTACTTCTCTGTACACAAGGTAATGTCTACAACTGCTTCTTCTGTTCAATGCAGTACAGAATCCAGCAGCCCGAGGGTGTATGATTTATTATTTTTTAATTGAAGGTAGCTGGCCAACCTCCTCTGGTATGATCGACGTAGCAAAATGAATATTTTTCTTCTTGAGATTAAAAATAAATGCTGTAGAAGTGGGGGAAATAAAAAACATCAAAACAAAGTGGAAAGAGGGGAGAGGGAACTTTTAGCCCTAAAGTAGTAAGAGGTGAGCCAACCCCTGGCAAACTCAAGCAACAAGATACCCAGATAGATATGAGTGTATACATACATATTTCACACACACATACACACCCACCCACCCACACAAAGCCAGCTAAATACCCTTTTTTATTAGTCAAATGGTGTTGGCCAGCTCCCCATTTTTCCCTGCTTTACCAAGAAAGCCAATGGCAAATTTAATAATTTAGCAATTAAAAATTAAAATAATTTAAATATACATACAGGAGATTTATAGATTTATTTTCCCTGTGATAAAAACATAAGAGTAAAGTCCCTTTTATTTCATTTGGCTTGCTTTAATTCTCAGATCCTGATTTAATGCACTGAACAGTTTGGCAAGCAAACCCCAGTGCATCTTGAACACAAATCCCAAAGACTCCTTAAGGAAAGCAGAGAATCAGTGTGGACAACAGGGGGTTTTACTGTTTTCAAATTAAATACCATAAATATCTGCGGCACAGTGAGGGACAATGAACAGACTGTCCTTAGAGCTGGCATCACAGTGTAGGATGGAGAGATGTCAGGCTAAGTTAGCTTTCCATCCAGGTTTTTGTCAATCTGTTTCAGAACTGGATAAAGTTTCCATTAAATAGTATGAAAAATCTGGAAAAAAAAGAATGTTTACTGGAAGATTATATAGCACACATTAACTTATGCTCAACCCAAGCTATTGGACAGAGATGAAACTGGATAGTTTGCTTACACATTCAAAACCACAGATTAACCTGAGGGACTAGCAGAAGCACAGAACTTTTCCCTGTCTGCTAGTTAAATGAAAATACTCATACAGATGAAAAAATCCTAAAAATGTCATTTTTTGCACCAAATATAAAATTGTATAAAGTTTAATTAAAGGACATTTTTCCTTTGCCAAATATAAATTTTACAAGTTTTTAATAAAAAAAAAAATTGAGAAAGCTTTCAGAACTAGAATTCACTTAAGTTTAATAAAACAGCAAAAAGGCCAAGAAAGGAGACATACGCTCTTGAATGAAACTTCCAATGTGAAGCTGTAGATGTGGAAAAAAAGAGGTTTTCATCCAGTTTATCACATTACAGAAGACTCGATTAGAAGTCCCCAGCCCCTTTTGAAGGAGGATGAGTGTTAACCCCTTGCCCTGTGTTTCCCATCACATCCTGCCCACTTTGTCTTAATTCCAGCTCTGCACAACTCCTCGCCACCCTTCCATGGGCTCCTGCCTCCACTTGCTGGGCAGTTAGTCATACTTTTATGGGGTATAAAGCAAGCTCTAAATACATCAAACCTTGTTTTAAAAACAAGGAAATTAAAAGAAATTAAGTATGTCAGTTCGTAGCAGCACATAAAAGAGCAATCTCAGTTTACCCCAAACACCACTCTAACTGATTGACTTTCTTATTCCTGGCTTCATTCAAGGAAATGAGGTTTGACTGTCGAGTACTCATCTAAATCAGCAGGGCTTACAGAAGTGCTCTGGGACTGCAGCGGGTGAAAGAAACCGTCTTACTTCGTATAATGGGAAACAGTTTTTGCTGAGTTATAGCTATGGCTCCAAATTTTTCAATGTCTAGATAATTAGGAATTCAGAAGGAAAACTGATTACCAATAGAAGGTTGTGCAAAGTGAGATTCTACAGCAATTCTTTTTTCTTTAGATATTGGTTTCCTCACTCTATTTTCTAACATGAAACTCCAGAGCAGTTCTCTGAAGCCAGTAATAAAGTACACAGCCACCAGAGCATACCAGACGCATGCCAGGTTCTCCATGATGGAGACAAGCACTAGAACAACGTCTTGGCCAGCATTCTGTGCTTTGTAGGCAAACCATCAACACTGAAATGCCTAAAAATATGCCTAATGAAGGCATTACAGTTTATTTGGGTCACAGAAGGGTGCTCATTTTTATAGTTTTGTTTTTGCAAAGACAAAACATGTAAAATTAACATGGAATAAAAGAAAGAAAGAAAAAAAAAAGAACCCACATCCTTACTTTTTTTAGACCACTTTCTAGTTCTACAACCCATCAAAACACAACACTTCGATTAATTTTTAGATCAGGACCACAGAAGTCCATAAAAAAAGGTGGATGCTCCCTCTTTTACATGGGATTCAAGCTGAATAGATCTGAAAGATGACTGCAGTGGTACTGTACTGCACATGCAGCCACAACCACACGTTGGGAATTTTAGTACATCAAGATAAATGATGAGATACTGGCGATATTGAAAATAACCAATGGGACCACCAGGGTAACCAGATGCTCTCTTCTCCCAGAGGCTGCATGCCTAAACACCATTACACTAAACAAAACCCATCAAAATAGCATTGTACAGGTCACAAGATGAATTAAACTACCCAGCTGATTGTACTCTAACCTTACAAGAAATGTCCTCCTGAAGACTTGTGGTCATGTGTTCTCAATAGCTGCCTTCTGAACAAAAGTAGTATGAGGAGAGAGAAAAAAAAAAAAAAAAAAAAAAAGAAAATGGTTAAAAGCAGCAGAGGCTGTGAATAACACAAGGAGACACAATGAGAACTCATTTCTAGCTGACCTACCAGAATGGTCAAACAGTCTTCGTGGGCAGAACTACCTCCATGGCGACCCAGCACTGATTCAGGGAATGGAGAGCCAAGAAAAACCCTCACTGCTGCTGCAAGACTTTCGCTCTTTGTCTTAAATACTTTTAGTATTTCTTATTGTTGGCGTGTTTTTGTTACAAAGATCTCCGTATGAACATGCTCTTAACACTTGCACAGAACCTCAGATTTTTCATAGTTACAAGGATGTCCCAGAAAGGAATTCAGTGCTGAATTTCTCTTCTCGGGAATGACTTATTTGTACATGACACAACCTGTGATGTCTAGAAAACACATAAAACATTCTTGAAAAGAAGTCATTTCCTCCCTGGACAAAGCCGTAAATCCTCTGACAACATAAAATCTACAAAAACAGAACAGGGACAGGGATTACGCATAGGAATACCTGGCTTGGTGTTGAAGTCTCTTTTCTTTGAACTATGAACACAGCTTAGACTACTGTAAACATTGACATAACCGAGAAAAACTCATGTCTCTAGGAACATGCGGTCTGAACATCTGAATGCACAGGAGGGCCTTAACGAGGTGCTCTCCTTACCTATTGATTTCAATTGATTTGTACACTCTCCATTCCACACTGGTGAAGATTTCCTTCTCCTGAAATCTACTGAGTGTTATTTCACTGCACGGCATGCATCTACAATCACTTTTTTCGCAGAAGAGACTTGAGCATGCATCAGTCTAATGTCTAAAGGAAACCCCTCCTGAACTCAAGCTGTTCCTCATATGCTTGATCTTCTATGTGAGCTGAAAACGCAAAGAGAAGAAAATTCTCAATCACAACACAAAACAAAGACAAATATCCCTACGGCTTCTATTAAGTGTATGTGTGGAAAGGCACTGTAGCTAATATGAGTGGAGCAAGACAGTGGTATGGGGCAGCATGCAGCAGATTTGCCATCTCAATCCTTTCTCAATGTCATTTCCAAGTGATAAATTATTACTGAACAACCATGCTAAAATGTACAGGCCTTGCTTTATTTTTAGGCTTCCATTTGGATGCCAAACTCTTTAAACATCACCCAAGTCTGGGAAACACTATTAAAAAAGAAACTGAAGCATAGCCAAATTCTTAGCCTGTCACAAACATTGTATTCAATAGCTGTGGTTCGGTTTGCATTGTACTTGTGCGTCAACAAATACCCTAGAGAAAAGTGTGAATTTACATAAAGTGCAGTACTTACCAGGGATAACATTCCCAGAAATTGGGTGTGCACAACCCTTCTTTTCAGAAAAATGTTACCCTGAATTCAATCATGTAGGATAGCTACATCCCATTCATTAATACATTAAATTATGAACCATATATTGACAATAACCATAAATCAACTCAGTTGAAAAAAACAAACACAAAACAACCCCTCCCCCAGTAAATTTCATACTTTTCTAAGGCATGCATGCATTATTACGATAATCAGGTTCTAGCAAACACGTATCCTTTCCGTGCTATCTTAGCAAATTTGAAAAGGCATTTTTTGTTGAAATCAGTATCACATTTCCCGTAAGTTTCGATGGAGAGAGGCTTTCACCTTCCTGTTGCAGGTTGGATAACAAGACAGATATCACGAGTTTTGCAACCCAGCTTTTTATGGTTGAATTCCAAACTGAGGTATTGCCACAAATAGCTGGACAAAGACGACAGGAAGTACTAAAATGGAGAGAGCTCAAAAGAATTGTTCACATTTGTTTAAAAAAAATGATTTCACAAATTCCTCGTACAAAATAGGATTTGCAGACTCAAAAGCTTAACTATCACATTTTCCTTGTACTGGAAATTCAGATAATAACATTATCTACGATTGATATCTTCCTTACAGACTTAATCTTACTTCTCAGTTGACAGCAGGGCTTGCCAGATAGCATCTGTCTTCAAATACTTCAGAACTACACTGTTACACCACAGTCCGGTCAAACTGTACTCGTTCCTAAAGTAGAGAGCAACTTAGAGCTGCACTATTCATAAATACACATTTATTTTTCATTAGAAATGCATAATTACAGCATTTAAAAGCATTTTCCCCTAGAAAAGTAGTTAAGCAACAGTACAAACAAAATTGTTAGTCTTCTGCAAATACATTTGTCATTACACTGAACAGAAAACAACAGCAAATCGCTAATACTTGCAGTTATGGGATTTTTCTTTCTTTTTTTTTTAAATATTTTCCATTTTTGTTATAAACACCATAGCAAATAAAAAAGCTGTTTAAACAGTGAAAAATATTTGAGCTCTTGATCTTCTATATGTGGTAAAGCAAGTATTGCAAAGCAGCAATACACTTCCTAAGATATTTGCAGACATTCAAATGGCGTATTTCACAGAAGAAATGACAGGATGAAACATTTAGTCTCACTGTTTCGTAATTAGTTCTCTTTCCAAAATTATCTTTTTTTTTTCCTCTTTAAATATACCTAAGAGCAGGCCGTGTAATTTTTCTGAAGGGCACATTCTCAACAGCTGCAGTGACGTAGCTCCAATTGCAGTAAATGGGTCTGACTTATTCCAGGTGAGCACGAACAGATCATCAGAAACCCGTGATTTGCAGGAGACGTATGAGGTGCGACCAGTAGTCTACCAGGCATTTCCATTTTCCCGTTGCTGCATGAGGACTACAGCACTTAACTTCCCGCTGGGGTTCACTGGCATCTCGCTTCACACAGCTTGTCGCAATTTTCTTATTGAATTTGGATTGCTCCGTGTTCTATCTGCATTTCTGGTTGGATTGCTGATTGAAGGGTATCGGCGCCCTGTAAAAGGAAACACGAGATCAGGAAATCAATATCAAAATATTTTTCACTGATGCAGCCAAAGGAACACGAATGGATTATACTAATACAAAGTTTCTGTATGTACCAGTACAAAATCAGCATGAGTAGCAACTCTGTGCTAGAGTTGAAGTGGGAACGTGCTTCAAAAGGCACCAGAATGACCAGAAGAACAGAATGGCTTCGTACAAAGACTAAGGAGACCAATGTCTTTCAGGCTGGAAAAAAGAGGGCTGAAATAACGAAATCATTAGGACCTATAAAATCATGAGTTGCACAGAGAGAGCAAATAGAAAAAGTTATTTAATTCTCTTCTCAGAAAGGAACCACCTCTTAAAAGAAACAAAAAGAAAGCTGTTTCTTGCCCAACAGGTGCTGATGCCATGGACGGTCTTCTCCCAGTACACCCCATGTGCTGGCAGCTCAGGGGCTACAAGCTGGAGCTGAACAGTGTCAGGGAAGAAAAGTCCATCAAGGACACTCACAGAAAGGCCTGAAGGAAGTCCCTGAGTGACAAAACCGTGGTAGGGAAGGACAGTACAATAATCTGTTTGCCCCATGCTTGTAATTTTCCCTGCTGGTGGAGGATACGGTCTAACAAACTGCTGACCTTACCCCTGCAGTCACTCCTGCTCTGTGTGAAATGAGAATACTGCTACCAAACTGACTTTTTTCCTCAAAATTCTTCCTAGAGGCCTCAGATTCTACTCGCTTTCCAAGCAAAAGCAGTCCTTCATGGAAGAATTTAAAGACAATGAAACAGCTTGAAGAAGTCTCATTAAGGATGAAATTGCCATGTACTTTGGAAGTATAATCCTGTAGCAAACTGTATTTTTAACCAAGTTAGTCGGAGTACAAAAAAATGGATTATCGAGCACGTCCCTCCTGTACAGCTATAAAATGAAGAGCATTTAAGAACAGCTGTATTGGCTTGGATAAAGTCCATCACACCCAATAATCCTTCCCCTGATAGCAGCCAATACCACGAGCATAGATAAACTACAAGAAAAGGGCAAGCACTTAATGATATTTTCCTGCACACTCCCACGGATTCCAAAGATCTGCCCTTGATGGATTTTCCCTCCATAAATTCACCTAATCGATGCTTTATATAATGTCCTGGATACAGAAGTGTTTCTGGGGAGATAGTTTTTTTTACAATTAAGTCTTGCCCGAAGCCTAGTATTGAAACCTGATGAACCACAAAAAAAAACAGGGATGGAAACTCAGCTGGATTTTCTGTCCTTTAGCTTTTATTATACCATCACTACTTATTTATTCAAACAAAACCATTGGAGGTTCAAAGTTATAAAGCATTGCTTCTAAACTAAGATTTTGTTGTGAAATTTTTGCCCCATCTTTTTCCTTTGCTGCCAGTAATTGCACAGCACAATAGCTTTTCCTATTCAACTTTATAGGTAATTTAGCATTTATTTACACATCCAATAAATTAGTGAGTAATTATGATTGCTAAATTTGTTAGCAGGTAAGTTTTAAAGTGGCCATCAAAGTTTTCTTTCATATTAGAAGGAAACTTTACTGAAGTAAAATAATTCCCAAATAATAGTCATAACAGCAATACTGAATATTTATCCAAAGTTCAGGCCAGAAGTAGAAGACAGCCCAAAGAGATTAGAAGAACAATTGAGGTTTGGAGTTGTGCTTTTTCCAAAGCTAATGAAATCTAACACCAATATATGAAATTTGAGCACAGAATTAATCCAAATATTCTCTGCTGTCATCACATTTTGTACTTCTAAATTCGGCAAGTTGGTATAAGCAAGTATACTGCTGAGACACAAAACCAAGCTAAATCTAAGTCTTGAAAAATAAATCTGGTCTCAAACTATGCCTCTGTATATGCATTTGCAATTGTATGCCTGCAAAAAAATGTTATAATATTTATAGTTTGTGTTTATATATGCGCTTTAAGGGCACGAAGGGACTTTTGGAATACCAGCTATTAATAATTCTGTCTACAGTTAATTTGCAAATGCAAAAATCATGCTTCATATACTAAATTGAAGTGTGCATTACTATCTGCTTCAGCTGAAGTCAGAGAAGGGATTCATTTCAAATAGCCTCTCTTTTACCTTCAGGCAGAGCTTTCAAGAAAAAGAGGTGAGAAAACTGGCGTCTTGTTTCAGACATTCAATAAAATTCATATTTGTGGTGTTTCAAGCATGGAATTTGCATAGGGCATGGCATCCAACTCAAGCAGATAATTAACTCCTCTTTACAAAGGATGAATTGATAAATAGATTCAAAATCACTGAGAACATCTCAGTACCTTGGCAAAGAAGCGTATGAAAACAGATAAAATCGTTTCTACAACCTGAGAGATCCATTTAAGACTTTTGCCTTCTGATAAAAGATCTTTCTAAAATGATGTACGACTACTTCAGCCAAAAACCCTACTGGGTTATTCATATAGCTCAGGGTAACGCAAATACCAAGTTGGTTTCTCCAATTCATTAACAGACCCTTGGTTTTCAGTTTGTGTAAACTGATGAAATATTTATGGTAACCTTATTTTTAGTCTGTTTTTCCTTTCATACTCTTCTTATTTCACATTCCTTTTCTGTTTCTCTCCAGCTTTGTATAAATCTGTGGTTAACCACGATTTTAAAACCTAACACGGTGCAAAGTGTCTCTGAAGAGAAAAGTAGCTCCTTTGGTGGCTGCCAGCTGTGTGGGAGACGGATGCTGATGTTTACAACCCTAACCTCCTGCCCATCAGAGGTGGGAGGCAAGGAGGGAGGACAGGCACAAGGAACAGACCCAGTCTGTGGACATTAAATTTGAGAATTTCCAAGGCCTGGGGTGAGGATAGCAGCATGTGAGGAGAGAAACACCTTGCTAGCTGATGCCTGTGTGCATTATTAATTGTGTGGGACCAGCAATGCATTTGGTACTTGAGGACTTTAGCAAATTAGGCACAACCCCTGCAGCAACACTCTGGTTGTGTGACAACACAAGTGACTATGAATAAATTACTGAGGAGGCTTGAGGATACTGGTAACAGAGACAAACGTAGGTAAGGGGGAAAAGTGTCTGTTAAGGACCCACCTACACGAGGAGATTAGCGTATCACATGCTCGCGTGCCAGGCAGCCTACTCCTTTTTGGCAGGCAGCATCATTTTTCTGAAGAGCACTTTCTAGCATCCATGTGGGGAGTCAGCATGGACTGGGGCAACTCAGCAATATGTCAAGCAGCAGCATCTTTTGTTTGAGGGTGTAATTTGCTACTGGAATAGCTAATGTGCTCTAACTTCATACACCAAACTGACCTGTGGATTACCCTTCCCGTGGAAGAAGCACTCGGCACCTTAGTTTTGTGCACAGAAACTTTGGGCTTGATTCCCTTGATTTCTTTTGCAAAATTTTTTTCCTTGAGAGACTCAATATCCAAAAGTTTGCATCCAGATCTGAATTCTCTACAGAACTGGGAATGTATCAGACAAAAATCCACTCTAAAATTGTCTGTTGAGGACAGCATTATATGCTGGCTAGCAGGCAAAAGTATTTTTCAAAACCACTAGGCATTCTCTAGAAAAGGAGCCCACTGCAGTTGGGCTCATGGAAGAATGTGTAACCATCTTCAGAAAAACTTCAGACAACTGTTTTAAGTCAGCATTCTCGTACTGTCACCAGACATGGCTTCAAGCTGATAGGAAGCTTTTTCTAGGCTCTGATACATGACAGTTCAAACTGATTTTTTTTTTTTAAATACACCTCCTCCACCTTAAGTGAGACAATCAAGTGTTCACTTACAATTGCAAACATTGCAGCTCCTGTGGGAAATCCAGGCTGTGGATCAAAATAGCTGGAAAACTGCTGTCAGAAAGGGAATAACATTTTTAAAAGAAACCTCAGTCTGAAAAATACTTTTTGGAGGGATTCCGAGTAAGTTTTTCTCCATGTGCTGTAAACATGGTTCTCAGCCTTCAAGGGTGCAGAAAAACAATGATGGCCAAAATAACTATTATCTTAGGGGCATTGAGCAAAAACATTGAAGCAGGAATAGTCAAAGACCATTTCATACCTTTAGGAAAATTATGTCTGTTATACATCGTTATTTTATTTTCTATGGGTTGGAAATAAGATCATAAACTTATTCGACACCATTCATGCCTTTAAGAAAATGATGTTTCTTACTGCAAAAGATTTTACATTTTTAGTTTGGAAACGGGATCATAAAGTTATTTGGACTGCAGCATTTGTAAATAGGTATATAGCTCATCTGCCAGACATTTCAACCAAAGTACTTTGAATGATAAATATATAGATATATATAGTATATACATACATACACACACTCATACATACTTGACTAGTTGCAGAGTGGTCTGTCACTGGTGTGAGCTGCACATACTGGACTTGGATATCGCTGCCTTGGAGTGGGGATCCATCAACACCTCCTGACGCAGGCTCCGCAGACGCAACCGCTATCAGCTGAGCGCCCTGCAACACCTGCGAGCAAAGCAGTGGAGAAAGCAGCTTGTAAACAGCCACGATCAGTAACGCGTTATGAAACATCTAACTTAAAACAGATGCAAAATCAAAGACGACTAAAGAGAAACACAAGGAAACTTATCTATCAGTAAGAGTTACTTTAAAGCACATGGGTTTCCCAGAAGGACGTGGGACACACACGGAAAGATTCTCGTACAAGATGCTCGCTGCACTTTGCCTTACGAGACCTGGATTCTTGCAGCTCTTTACTGGAAGGATTAATAAGCACCGCACCCAGAAATGTTGAACTCTCAGATGATCCCTAGCACGAAACAGTCTGTATTCTACACGTACCAGCACTAGCAAAGAAATAAATCATCCTGGAGGCCTACGCTAAATATGTCAATTTTAATATTAATATATATTTTTTAAACACTGGAGTAATATCATTTATTACCACATACAGAATGAGACAATTTTAACAACTAATAACAATTAGCGCGCTAATCCCCCAGGCTAATTGCTATTATTCTCTGGCAGCACCCAATTCCCCTGGTTTTATTGTGAGTCCTACCTAAGGAAAAACATGATTTGTAGACTTAAAAAGCCCTGTGGGGGTGGGAAAAAAAGGAAGCACTGCTTTTACTACATGATATTTTAGTTAGGAAAACTGGTCTGCTTGTTCTCATCAGCCTCAGATGGACACGGGCAGCACCATGGGCTCAGGACCTTCGGTGCTCTGGTTCCTCGTATGAGCAGGCGGTGGGAAGGCAGCAAAGCTTTGCAGGCAGTGACCACTGGAGGAAGGTGGTTTAGAAACCTTTCTGCTTGGTTTTACGATGGTAGAAAGCAAGGGGGAAAAAAAACAGGCACATTTGGCTTCATTTTTATCGTCCTTGCACCTTCAGGTTATCAAGATCAAAGGGTGGAAGGCAGGTTTGTTGGGGGGAAAAAAGAGCTTCTTGCTCAGTTTTGCTTGCTTAGGCATGTGCTGCCTCCTTGCCTGGAAATGCCGTGCTCCTATGGCTGGGAAACATTTCAAAAGATTTCTCAAATCATTTTGGGATATTTTTATGGCGAACTGCTCACATCTAGGAACTCTGGCTTTCAGAAGGCTTAACAGTTACTGCCCTCGTGATAAATGACGCCTTCGTAGGTGTTGAAAAAGATAACTGATGAAGGATTAACAATTCTGTTAATGATTATTGCAAATACGAAGTGGGATGGACCGAGCAGGTTGCACTAAGTGTGTGATAATGTCAATAGCACACAACCATCTTCCTGAATAATATTTTTACTGTTACATAAATACAGACTCGGAGCCAAGATACTTACTCTCACAGCCAAACGCATTCAACTTTTGACAATTTATTACGGCAGTGTTTATATTCCTATTGCACATGAAGGTGTAGATGTATGAATTACTGCTAATTAGCGCTCATGGTCTCTGTGAGCTCATGTGCTCTCCACATCTGCATTTGGACTGGTCAGGACTGAAAGTCCCCTGTGACCTCCAGCAAGCAAAGAACAGTTGATTCATCTAAAACCACTTGCTTAAAAACGTTATTGTTATCAGATTAATTTTAATTTATTCCTAAAAATGCAAATCAGAATGAAACTCATGTATGTAAACAACATTAAGTCCCAAAACTTATTTTGAAAATCCAGCTGAAGTACACAAATTCAGTTTCCATATGCTGTGAACAGCGTATTTTTTTTTAACTAAGGTATTCAAACCACAGCAATAAAAAGATGTCTTTCAAACGAAGGGAAGAGAACAAAGAACAAAAATAACATACTTAACAAAAGTTTTTCTTAAAAGTATGATTTCTCAGCTGATCGGAGGGTGGGTGGCCATGAAGGAGTGGGCAGACCAGAACTTCTCCTGGGAGTGTGGGAGGCAGAAAAAGGTGACCTCTATAAACGACCTTTGGGGTGTTGTCAGCATTTTATAGGGATCTTGGGTGTTCTGAGATACAGCAGCACCAAGCTGCAGAAGGATGCTACGTTTTGTTTTCACAGGAGTAAGCAAAATTCTCTTGTCCTACAGTGTTTACTTTGGAACTGCATGGTACGTATTGTCAGAACCACATCACGGTCTGTCCCATTGACCAGGTTTAAAATGTGTTTTATCTCATTAATTTCTGAAGCTCAAACCTCAGAAAGGCTATGAACAACTGAACCAGCCCATCATTCTTGTATACAAACTGTTTTACAACAGTGAGGGGTAAAACTTATAACCAGCTTCTGCACTTTTTATGCTCTGCACTTTTTAAAAGACCTCACTTTTATAGTATAAAATCTGACTGTATTCAAGAATAGAGCAGGGATAGATACATGCACTGTGCTTGCCTTCCAGTTGTATAGCTTGAGAAAAACAGGTTGATAAATTAGAGAAAGGACAAAAAACAATTTGCAGCTATTCAGTATTCAAGAATGGGAGGCAAGTGGGCACGTAAGACAGACTCATTGCCAAACTGATTGGGGTTGGCAAACCAGGTGATGGGATCTGCGTCGGATGTTGCACTATGTTTATCCTCCACCAAATGTCTTCTTCATTTATTTATTGTTTCCTACAGCTACAAAACATCCGGCTGTGGAACCGGATCTCGGTTTTTAGGGAGCAATGAAAAAAGAAGCATGATGAGAGCACAATGCATGTTGTGAAGAAGAGACAACAAACTCCATCTAAAGAGCTTTTTACTGCTGGATTCACATAAAGCAATCAACTGTGGAAGACACACCAAGCAGTGCGGTTACTTTGGGGTTTAGGGAAAGTCATTCTTCTACCAGCATATTAGTTACAGAAAGAAAGCATGATAGGATGCTTGGATGCCAGCAAAAGAACATTTTTTCAAAAATGAGAACCATTTTGCTTCTTCAGGCTGCTCTTTGTTTATTTGTCATGCCCAGTCTACTTCTTGTATGTTTAAAATCACTTCCAAAAAAAAAAAAAAAAATCAGTCTGGACTTCAAAAATTAAAAGCAGAAATATCCAATGCTGAAAAAGCCTTCTTCATGTTCTCCGCCTCACACATGCTAACATTAATAGTTGTCTTATGTTTCCTTAAATACCACCTAGCTTGTGTTTGTGGCATAACCTGCACAGCTCCTGAAAATAAGATACAAGTGGATGAGAGCAGAAGGGAAGAACTTTCGTCTTAATCAATCCTCTTTTTTATACATATAAATTTTTTTTGGTAGGAGATTCGGAAATAAAGCTGGGTCTGTGATCACGATGGCCCAGCACCTTGTGTTTAATCTGCTGAGCCAAAGAGGGATCAAACCAAGCTGAGGCTCAGCCTGGAACATTTGATCCCCCTGCATGTGGCTGAGCACCTCTGTGTCGAACGTGACACGGTGACCTACAGCACGCTAAAGATACCACTTCACTAATCACTTTGTATTCATAAGATAACACAATTTACAAAGAATCCCAAGTGTATTCGGACAGGAAAACCCACCTGAACTGACATTAAAGACAACAATAAATTACATTTTCTCTAGGCGCTACTGGCAATTAAGATAAATTTATGATATTTCTCTCTTAACTTCAACATAAGCTAGAAGTTTATTTTGCTGCAGAACTAAGACTGAAGTCACACTTCCTAGTTCCCACACACAGAAGTATTGAGAAATGTTTTCACAGAATCACAGAATCACAGAATCACAGAATTTTCTAGGTTGGAAGAGACCTCAAGGTCATCGAGTCCAACCTCCAACCTAACGCTAACAGCCCTCCACTAAACCATATCCCTAAGCTCTACATCTAAGCGTCTTTTGAAGACTTCCAGGGATGGTGACTCCACCACTTCCCTGGGCAGCCTGTTCCAATGCCTCACAACCCTTTCTGTAAAGAAGTTCTTCCTAACATCTAACCTAAAACTCCCCTGGCTCAACTTAAGCCCATTCCCCCTCGTCCTGTCACCAGGCACGTGGGAGAACAGGCCAACCCCCACCTCTCTACAGCCTCCTTTAAGGTATCTGTAAAGAGCAATAAGGTCACCCCTGAGCCTCCTCTTCTCCAGGCTGAACAAGCCCAGCTCCCTCAGCCGCTCCTCGTAGGACTTGTTCTCCAGGCCCCTCACCAGCTTCGTCGCCCTTCTCTGCACCCGCTCAAGCACCTCCATGTCCTTCTTGTAGCGAGGGGCCCAAAACTGAACACAGTACTCGAGGTGCGGCCTCACCAGAGCTGAGTACAGGGGGACGATCACCTCCCTAGCCCTGCTGGTCACGCTGTTCCTAATACAAGCCAGGATGCCGTTGGCCTTCTTGGCCACCTGAGCACACTGCTGGCTCATATTCAGCTGACTGTCCACCATCACCCCCAGGTCCTTCTCTGCCTGGCAGCTTTCCAACCATTCCTCTCCCAGCCTGTAGCTCTGCTTGGGGTTATTGCGCCCCAGGTGCAGGACCCGGCACTTGGCCTTGTTAAACTTCATGCAGTTGACCTCAGCCCATCGGTCCAGCCTATCCAGATCCTCCTGCAGAGCTTTCCTACCCTCAAGCAGATCGACACACGCACCTAACTTGGTGTCATCTGCGAACTTACTGAGGGTGCACTCGATGCCCTCGTCCAGATCATCGATGAAGATATTAAAGAGGACCGGCCCCAGCACCGAGCCCTGGGGGACGCCACTAGTCACTGGCCTCCAACTGGACTTGGCTCCATTCACCACGACTCTTTGGGCCCGGCTATCCAGCCAGTTTCTAACCCAACGAAGCGTGCGCCAGTCCAAGCCAAGAGCAGCCAGTTTCTTGAGGAGAATGCTGTGGGAGACGGTGTCAAAAGCCTTGCTGAAGTCAAGGTAGACCACATCCACAGCCTTTCCCTCATCCACCCAGCGCGTCACTCTGTCATAGAAGGAGATCAGGTTCGTCAGGCATGACCTGCCTTTCATAAAGCCATGCTGACTGGGCCTGATCGCCTGCTTCCCCTTCAAGTGCTGCATGATGACTCTCAGGAGGATCTGCTCCATGAGCTTTCCTGGCACTGAGGTCAAACTGACAGGCCTGTAGTTTCCTGGGTCTGCCCTCCGGCCCTTCTTGTAGATGGGCGTCACGTTTGCTAGCCGCCAGTCGATTGGGACCTCCCCCGATAGCCAGGACTGTTGATAAATGATGGACAGCGGCTTGGCCAGCTCCTCTGCCAGTTCCCTCAGTACCCTTGGGTGGATCCCATCCGGCCCCATCGACTTGTGCACATCTAAGTGCCGTAGTAGGTCACCAACCAGTTCTTCATGGATAATGAGGGCCACATCCTGCTCCCCATCCCCTTCCACCACCTCAAAAAGCCTAGCTCTGCTTGCATTTGTAAAACATCCTTCTTTCACAGTATGCAAAGTGCTTTATAAAAACAGATATCCCCATTTCTTTAACATAGAATGGTCCAAGAGGAAGAAAATTCTCTCAAAATCACATGTTGACAGGCGGAGAGACAAAGAAATGTGAAAAAGGACAGAGTCCATAGAGAGGTTTCAAGTGGATCCAAACAAACTCCTCTAATCTGCAAGCCCATGCTTACCCTGATAAAAACAGGATTTAACTTCAGCCCTATAACTTCGGTCAGCCTCATTTAATAGTTTTGTTCTGGTTGCAAATGCCACAGATTTTATATGAAACTATAGCAAGGCTGCAAAAATTAAAGACATAAATGGATCGACAGCTGTATGTAACAGCATGAGTGGAGGAGCAGGGAACAGAGCCTTTAGCAAAAGGGGCAGGTGCAAGTATATGGCTTTTCTTTGGCTGCTCACTCGGCTCCCAGACCAATACTTTGTAATTAACTTTGTAATTCCTACCTGCCCTTGACCTTAAAATAAAGGAATTGTGCCACGACAATTAGCAATCTGCCCTGAAGATGAACTTCTCGTCCCAACTCCACTGGGCTTCCCTAACATCCTGCCTCCCTGCTCCAAAGCAGGTAACAGAATACAGTTAAACTGAGAAATAATAAACTTCACTTCCAACAGAAGCCATTAATTCACGCTCTGAAACACACAGAACAAGAAGCTTGATGGCAGCCCTCCCTTTCCCATAGGCACAAAAGCAGTGCCTGACATCCAGTTTCCCTCAAGCTAACTTGGGCAGGTGAGAGCTCAATCAACAGTAAGTCCTTACAATTAAGGAGCCTTTTTCCTTAAAAAAAAAAAAATATATATATATATATATTATTTTATTTTTTAATATATATATATATTTTTTTTTTTTTTAAAGTAATTCAGGAGAACGTTTGGAGAAAGGACGTGTTTGGTAATTTGTCTGACCTGATCTTCACAACCCTTTGTGTCCCAAGCCTTGCTACCTAAAAGCTTGCCATGCTCCCTGGTGAAGACAACCTGCCCAAATTACAAGCATGGAAGAGCCCCTTCCCTCACTATATCCACCAGCTTTCAGAGTAAGCAAATGTTCCCTAACACCTTCAGAAAGAAATGTAAGTGCATTTCTGTTAGTTTTGATTTTAAATGGCCCTAGAAATGCCAGAAGGAAAAGTCTTTTGCTCAGATGTTCAAAATGAAGTGTGAACTCCTGGCATCGCTAGCGACTAACAGAACCGCAGTCTCTCTGACCACAAATTTATTTTCCTTCAAGTTCTATGGCTGTCGATAACACAGAAGAGCTGACAGGTTGGATAAAATGAGCTAAGGGACAGACAGATCCCTCCCATGCACTCAGTGCATCCTGTGCCCACACACACGTTACCTGTCCCTCCTTACAGCAATTTTAACTCCCACCTATCTGTGCTCCCACTGATCTGAACCTCTGTGTTGCTTTTCTGCTTCCCCACTTTATTTTTTTTCTATCATTCTCTTTTCAAAGCCTTGATGGTGAGGAACATGCGAGACACTGAGCCTGGAGGTCCCAGCTTTCTATTTTTGGTTCCCTTTTCAGTGAGTTGCTTGCCATGTAAAACGTGGTAATAATAAAATTAGTAGTAATAATGAAAACCAGCGAGTTTCTCTGCTCTCCTCCTTTCCATTTTTGCCCATAACTAATAGTTCCATTCAACATTCAACTGCCAGGGCAGGAAATAATATTACTACTAATAAAAAAAGATTAAAATATAATAGGTTTTCCTTCAGTTTCTTCCAAAATCTTTCAAGCATAGTTTCCAACCCCGGTTTAATTCGTATCACATCCTCTCCTGATTTTACTTATCATTGACAATTATTCTTCTAGATGGCCACAACTTTTAAATTCATTCTTTAGACCCCAACCTGCAAAACCAGAAAGTAATCGGTTTGGGATAGCTGAAGTTTGTTTACAAAAATGAAAAATAAAAAGACATTCCTCAGGCTGGTCCTTGCCAGACTGAGCTTGCTAAAACACATTCTTGCTACTGTTGTCGTGTGCTTTTTTATTAATTTAGGCAGGCACATATGTTTGCCTACCTATAAAAATCTCAAAAACAAGACTCGCTGGGATTTTGGTGTCTTTTTGCCGTAGTTTCTTTCCATTGCTGCTTCAGGAATGCAATAAAAGTGGTCATTTCTTTAAAAAATGAGACTTTGAGTCACTGAAAGGGTGGTTGTTTATAGAAGGTTCACATCTGAAAATCCCGTAACATTTGCAGACAGCAAGCACCATTTCAGCAAACCTTGAACAAAAGAAAAGAGTTGTGCATAGGAAAAAGGAAGGCCTTTGATGGCATTTGCTAGCTAAAACATTGATAAAAGGACAGTTTGGGCATAAAAGTGTATGGATAGCAATGGTTTTAAATGATTCCTAGAAAATAAAAAATAAAAACCTGTCTATCATCCTCCTACACTGTCATCATTGATGGTAATACCATGTGAATATATTCAAAGAGCAAGCACAGCTCCTTCCTCCAAATGCTAGGAAGCTCTGCTGATTAATATGTTCACTTAACTAAGATTCTTTTAAAGAATCTGATTCTTTTAAAGATTTCTTTCTGGAGCCTTAAGGCTAAGAACATCCACTGTACAGAGTGCCAATAAAGCATTTCTTTAGTAGGTTTACAGGTTTATAGATGTGTTTACCTGGGGAAACTGGGCTCTATTTAGCTGCAGGACATATATCTTTGTTATCAGAAAATCAGTGAGCTCCTTGAAAACATCAGAGGTTTGGTCTAATCAAAGGCTCAGTCACCTTGGCGTTTAATAAGGACTCCGGAACAGATGATGCAGAACGCCAAAAGACTGGAGCTGATGGAATAAAAGCTTGGTTCCTTTCACAAAGGCTTTTTTGGTTCCTAATTCCACTTGATGAGTCAGAGAAAGACCCAACACTAGGAAACAAATCCAGTATGGAATACACTACAGTCTAATGGAAATTTGGTAATCTGTCTCTTTAGGCTATTGGTTCAATTTAACCAAGGCCAACTGTATCAAAAGGCTCTTACCTGACAGTGGCTGCTGCTGTTATTTTGGTGATTTTACAGTCCAGTTCCAGTAAAATGAGCTTTAATATATTAACACAACAAAAAGGAGTGGCAGCACGAGAAGGGATGACCTAACCTGTTGTCAAAGAATCACTCATCTCCAAGTTAAGATCAAGCAGTATTATCCGAAGACCATAGCTACATTTGCACTGCATTTGCCTATCCCACACATACAGAAAATCAGAATGTGTATGGTCTGATAATGTATTATCTTCCCAGAGCAATAAATTCCCATTGAATTTTTAATCCTTCAGAACATGGAGTTGACAATCTGGACCCAAGGATCGCTACATCCTGCTGCATACTTTCCGTTCTATATTTAAAATTAAACAGTATTTTGATAGAATTATAAGACAGTTTTAGGACTAAGTTTTATCTTCCAAACTTTAAAAAAATATATTAACAGCAATAAAAGGCTGGAAGTTCCTCTTCCAAGAAGATAAGGAAGACAGATGGCCCCCAGTGTCTCAGAGAATAGCTGCAGCTTTTCTCTTTCAGTAACTAGCGATGAGAAGCACACAGAGGTATAAGTCAGTGCAGGGAAAACGCAAACCTTCCTTTAGATCACTTACTGGCAACCCTTTCTTAAGGGGAAGCCTCTAAATATGTGGCCTCTAGCCTTCTTAAGGTGTATTCTTACTTGTGGTGTATGTCTGACTTTGAAGTACTGAGATAATAATAAGGCGAAGGAGAAGGCCAAAATATATACCACTGATGTTTTCTGTAAATCATTACGTATTTTAATTTCTTATTTTTCAAGCCAAACTTATTGTAATTATCATTTTGCTATTAGCAGCCTCACCACAAGAAAAGAAAGCCTCTGGGCTGCCATGTGCACTCCAATACTGTTTCATATCCAGCCACCAGAGAGCTTCCAGAAATTCACAGGTTTTTTACTGTCACAGAGGGCTGAGTCACTGTCTCATTTGTCTTACATAGCTTAAACTAAAGATTTTTACATAAAGCAATCTCCATGAAAAGCACAACTGCTTTTCAGGCTACATCTCATTTAGAGGACACCCCATCTTTATTCTAAATGCTTCAATTAACTGAATACCTCGTAGCATCTTACAAACTGCCCCATCTTCTATGTCTTCCCTATATTCCTTGCAGGAAAACATCTGGGAGGTGAAAGAATATATTGCATCCTAGCAAGCAGGCCACCGAACCTCCAACATTATCACTTCTGCAGTATTTGTTCTTAGCAAAGCACATTGCTTTGCATCTGGCTTTATTAAAAGGCAGCTTGAGTCAATCGTATCTGGTAATCTAGGTCAGAGTGCAAAGATGACCTGTTACTTTCATTACTTAGCATTTAATTACACTGCCATTACATATCGCTAATTATTAATTTTCTTTTAGACCTTTCATTAAAATACTGAATAGCATTAATCAAAGATATTTGTGTGAAAACACTAGAAAATACAAATTGGAAGGTTTAAAATTACTTTTGCAACGTATCAACTAAATTATTTTGAATAAATTTAACCCTGACTACAACCGCTTGCGATAGAGCTACATTTTCAAATGATCACGAAGAATTACGCTGTCAGTCAAGCTCACAGAAACAAATAAAGTCTATTTTAAATGAAATAATGCTAATTTACATGAAGTATGCTAACATGTTTTAATTCTTTACCATGTTCTGAATTCTAAACTCTTTCTTGCAACTGGGAATATTTATTGAACTAAAAACGCACGCATCATAATGTCTGTGCCCAGATGGGCTACATCAAGAGATCAAAGTGACTGATGCCAAATAATCACGGATTGGGCTACACCAAGAAGAAAAGAAAAAAAAATACAAGTTCTGATAGAGCCAGTGGTAATGAAGTGATGACTAAAGTCAGAGTCCCTGAATCAAGTATCCTCTTTGCATTTTCCACCCCCCAAAATCAAATTGCCCCAGTCACCTGTCCTCTAACACTGTAGTGTGTATGATAAGGGCTTTGCAGAAAATTACACTGCAAGAACTTCAGTTAAAGTAATACATTCACTTTAACATCCCCAACTATTTCTTTTAAAATAAAAGCATGTTTGATCTAATGTAACTGGAAATGATATAAAAAGGATTTGCTGCTCCTAAAGATTGTGATAGCATTCTGAAAGTAAAGATCTAGTTCATAAAGCTTAACTCTGAGTCATTCTTTACCCCAACAACCACCTGTACCTAAATTTGCTATTTATTTCCTACATAAAATGTGCCAATACAAAAATAAATTCAGCATATATAAAAGTCTAACATATAACCGCTCAGAGAGAGAGAGGAACACTCCCTGCTGTGTATTTCTAAGTGTGCTGAATTGAACCATGCAAAATGTGACCTTAAATCTGTCAAAACTTCATTAACTAACACCCCTGCAGAGCCATATAACCCAAAAGCACCTCCTTTAAATTCCCCAAACTAAAAGCCATGAAAACTGAAACTGATTTCAGCTCTACCAAGTGTGGAGAAATGAGGAGAATAATTCCAGCCTACATTTTTATCAGTGGCATTATTTCCTTGCGTAACGAATAATAAACCATCTCATCTGCTTGTGCTTTGAGCACATAGTACAGCGCAGCTTTACCCAGTAATGTCTACTCTGAGATTCCCTTAATGTGCCTGTGCAAATCCTGGAGAAATGCACGAACGCAAACTGCAGCTATTGTGGTTAGTTAAACAAACTTGACAGAAATCTCCGTCTTTTTGGTTAAAGTGGTTGGATTGGGCTAGGTAGGTGATGGCAAGCTGCAGCTCTGATAAGCACAGAGGGCTGAGATGCACAGAACTGGATCGAGTTTTTGAAGGGAAAAATGTGCAAGAGGTCCATCATCTTTATTAATATTCCCTGTGCAACTTTCTCTCTCTGTAATAATTTACCATAATTTACAAATAAATAATCTGGAGCCTTTGGAAAGTGTTCACATCTAATTTGTTATATAAACTGTGGAAACATAAGGGGCAGGAAAAAAAGCAAACAATAAAAACAGTTAGTTCATGTTGTCCTTTTTTTTTTCCCCAAAAAAACCTGAACACCTGCTCTCACCAGCACACTCCCCTCGGCCATTTCCAAAGCATGGTCCAACTCCTGTAAGTGATCTGCATGCAGACTCTCCACAGACTAACAGCTCCTCTGAGAAGTGGGTGGTAATGAAGAAAAAAGGTAATCAGTGTAATTAAAGCTTTATCTTTGAACTATTACGCTGGTTGAAAGGGATGCAAATTTAATTACTATGAAATAAAAGCCTAAATCAAGCTTTGTATCATGCGATCTAAGTACAATGAGATTGTATGAAGTCTTATGTAAGTAGTTCAAATTTACACCAGCTTTTTTTTTTTTTTTTTTTTAAATTCTTTGAACAATCAATTCCAAAGGTAAAATGACAATACCATACCCGCCAGCATCAGAAAATGGATACCAAAGCAAAGAAACGGGTATAGTCTCAAATGCTTTGGGGTCACATCTCACTGACATCAAGTGGGGTCCTTCTGTTCATTTTATGTAGAGCTAAACCCAGGCCCCATAAAATGATGTAAAATAAACCAAACCAAACCAGAGACTTTCACTGGAAATACACTTCAAAACTAGCACATGTGTAAAACTTGATTATAATTAATTGGCAGTTCAGCTGCAGATGTAATTTCAGTAAAAACTGCCTGGATACGGAAAGAAGAGTTACCTCATCTCAATGCATTGTATCGAACTGAAGAGGGTTGTAAGGAAATCTGTGTTGTACGTGACTCATCCTTTGTATGAAGATGCTCTCAGGAAATCACCCACCGAGGGAAGCTTCTCAAAACAACCCTGTGGTTAACTAGCAGCGCTCTTCAGATGGTGAACTTCCCAAACTGCAACCTACAATCTTATTTCAGCTGTTATAAAAAGACGTTTTTGTGTATATTTACCTGCTGGAGTTCCCTCAATCACAAAGTCTGGGTATTTCTTGCTCACCTTCTCCTCTAAAGGTGAGGCTCTGGTTACTCAATCTCTATTCTGAATCTCTTTTTAGGTTAATCAGCATGTTCCTTTATTCAAGCTACACAAGTGCGTATGGAAATGGGACTGCCAGATTATCAACCCACCAAGAATTATTTCCTACATCTCAACCACCTTTTGGCAAAAAAAAGAGAAAAGGCAGAAATACATAACCAAGCATTTCTGCTCAGCTCAGCCTTTTACGTTCTGCTACAGCTTGCACAATCTTTTGAGTTAATTCACTCTAAGAATGGTAAAAATTATTCAAATCTATACAATTGCGACATTTTGCAATGAAATGACTTACTATCAGTAGTAAGTACATTCAAATCGATGGAACTACTTCCAAAAATAAGATTTTTCAAGAGCAGACAATTATGTGTCCCTACAATAATTCACTATTTTGAGAATAGTAAAGAAGCTTTTGGCGTAATTTTTTTTTTCCAATAGAATGTTATTTTTGGGCTTTAGTCAACATACAACTGAGTGCTATTAAGAAACGGTTGGACAGTTCAGAGAAAAATACTACAGTGTCAAAGAAATCTTACTAAGCTGTAGCTGCCGAGTGCAAAAGCTCAAGAAAAGTCAGACGGGGGTGACCCAGACTCCCTCCGACTGACCGGCACTGATAAAGGTTATTCAAGTGAATAATAAATGGTGACTCACACAGCATCTGGCCGGTGGGAAATTTTTTGTTGTGACATAACCTAGCCAAGAGGGAGAGGATAACTTAGTCCTCCAGGGCTGTCTTCCTTTACATTCTTGTGTGACAAGTCCCCGCTAGCCTGTAAACGTAAATATGGCTTTAAATGTCACCCCGCTGGTCTCGTCCGCCAGCCCCAAATTCCTGCTGGGATTAGTTATGCTTAAAACAGAAGGTCAAGATAAATGCTGAAGTACTTAGCTTTAAGACAAACGTATACCACGAAATTCTGCTAAAGTCTTCAGCCAGCTTCAGCAGAAATAACATCCAATCCTTTCATAAATAACTTCAGAGCAGAATTTGGGCTCTCGGTGCTGCTGAGAAGGTACATCCCCACCAATGAGACCAGTAGTAAATATGCCACTTAAAAATAACACGACCGGATCGCTAAGGATCTACCAGAATCACAGACATCTGTTATTTTGCTTGAAAACGTCTAAAACAATTTATCGGTTTCCACTCGGAACAGGGACTTTGCTTTGATTCCAGAAAGAAAAGACATTCGGGGGGGGAACTGCAAATGTTTACATCATAACTGGCAGCGACTTTTTTTTTTTTATATATTTTTTGGTAAGTACTAGCAAAATAACATCTGAAAGTTTGGCTTTTGTTGCTCGGGTAACAAAACACTGCTCCTACCATACACTGCAGCTCCTATGAAGTCGGAGAACTGTGGATGGGGGAAAAAAAAGCACATGTGACAATGGCACAAAGCCTTTTATCCTCGGAGGAACAGAAGAGCTATAGTATTGCAACGTTCAGCAAAAAGTCCTAAGGAGAAGAAAATGAATGTGCTACCTCCTACACTTTAATTACGAAATGATGTAATCAGCTCCATTTGTATCAATCAGAATCAGAGGCGCACAATGGCTTCGGAGGAGAAAAAGGGCAGGAGCAGCCACGGGAGGAGTTAACTGTAACCCTGCCTGAGCCATAAATCAGGACTTGGAGACAGGTATAAGCAAGTAGCTGTCAATTAAAGAACGCTCAAGAAAGAAAGTGGCACTCGTGGGAATTGCCGGAATTACATTAATAAGTTTCTCACAGAAGACACAACGCCGCAGCTATAACGAGCCCCTCGATGAGCCCGGGACGGAAGGGAAGACGTTTCCCATTTGCATAGGCAAGAAGGGGAGATGGAACTTGAAAGTCTCGTGGCCTTGGGTTTTGCTTTTTCACCCCAATCTCAAGGAATGTCAGAGCTGTAGGACACAACTACCAGGAGTTCTGCTCGTGTTATAGCAGGGTGTAAATGTGCATGGGCAGTGCAGAGCCCAGAGCCACGGTTTAGGGACACGGACACTGAGAGAGAAATGGATATGCAGGTCATAAAATTGCAATTACTTTCTTAGCAAGTGTCAAGTGTCTTAGTTAGTAACACGTGCGTACTTACGTGCTCATCAGCTTATGTTTTGAATTAAAGTCACATCAGGTTGGCTGTTAAAGGCAGCTGCTCGCCCCGACGGCTCAGCGCGAGGAGGAGGAGGGAGGGAGGCAGGCTGTGCCGCCGCGCTTGACAGAAGACCTCAATTTCTATCCCACAGCCTCAAAGATAAGTGCTCTATGCAAACGTGCTGCAGTCAAATCATTTCCATGCACGACACCCTTCCAGTTATTTAAAAAAGAAAAGGATGACCAAGAATGAATACATTCAAATACAAGGCCCTAATCTACCCACGTACACAGGAAGATTAAAAAGAAAATCTTTTTGAAAGTCCCCAAACTGTAATACAGAAACGTTAAGCTTGTAAAAGTGGATGCTTGCAAGCTCCCAATTTCTCTTCTGACACAGAAACGCATGAGATTAAGCTACTTCTCCACACCCAGAATTTAGGCTACAAACAAACAGGAGGTGGTTATTTTAGAATAAAAACCATACAAAACACCTGGACTTCTCACAATACCTGTACAGAAGATTACAGGATAATGGTAAAACGAGAATTAACATACCCAGCTGGAGCTCTAATCTTGGCTTTTATCTAACTGTAAAGCTCATGTAAAGAGAATCCAAAATAACAGGAACTCCATCTACATCACTGAAATTATTAGCACTGAAAAAGACAGCGTCACAGTAAACAGCTCGGTTTGTTCCAAGGAAGACCAAAAGTAAAAGCAGATGTAATATGTATGGTATAAGCTCTGTATCATGTTTCATCTCCCCCCCCACAAAAAAAAAATAAAAAAAATTTCATGTCAAAAATATTTTCAGACAATAGCTCTCAAACAAAAACAATTAGGAAAAGATGATTGATTCCTTTTATTAAGCTGGACGTTCTTTCTTATAAGCACTGTCATTTTTAAAACTCCAATCTTTTTGACAAATCGAATAATATGTTCGAGGAACACAAATCGCCCTCCTCTGATTTCAATCGCAGCTCACAGATAAGACATCAGCTCTATGGACTCCGCGGGAAGCCTTATCGTTTCTGCTCAGCTCGTCCATCAGAAGCGCCCTGCTCAGCCAGGCAGCTTCACATGTGCTTTCTCTTCAGCCGGAGCACTAAGTGGACAAATGTTTATAATACCCTGGAGAAGAGCCTGGGAACTGGTGCTTCTTTCACACCAGCCTTCACAAGGCTGGAAACATGTTTTTTCTAATTGAAAGTCATAAAATGAAAATGAATCCTAACAGAGTGGCAGTTTGTTTGAGTAAGCTGCGTACTACATGTTACGGTAATGCAGATGAGACTTTCTCAATTTTGCAAATGAATTCTTGGTTCCTGAATTAATTTCCTCCTTTATTTATTTTGCTCAAGTTGGAGCCAGTAACCTGACATTTAAGAATTATACAAATTCTTTAAAATGTGAATTGCCAGCTACATTCCAGGTTGAGAACACAAGGGAAATCCTTTTTTTTTTTTTTTTCCCTGATAGTGATTTTCAAAATTAATTTTTTTGCTTGCATGTATTAGCCCTCGGCATGAAGTTCTGCAACGCTGGGAAAGCATTTTCAGAGAAACTAATGCTACAGATGATAACCAAGACTCAGCTGTTTAAATTCTGAACAAAGAAGAATAAAAAGTGGTTGTTTATCCACTTCACTTCCTGCACTGCTTAGAAAACTATATCAAGTCATTCTAAACACATTAGGTAACACACACACACTGTTCTGCTATAAATCATTAAAATCGCTTTGTTTGGGGGGAGGAAAACAATTGGCACAGTAGTTGAGTGCCTGTTTTCCCTTGTGAGTTAAACTTCAACCATATGTCTACTGTCAGGGCAATTTTACCCTTCACGAACACCAGGCCCGGGACTTCTCCAAGGTTTTGTGCTCTTATCTGTGTCCGCTGTCGTTTATTTGCCCATTCTTTCCCATTTTTTGCGTTCGTTTTCCACTCCAGTGCTACCCGTGGCAGGTGATTACCGCGGGATGTAATTACAGCAGCCGCCCATCGGTATCGCAGCCCCCAAATCCTTCCCCGCTTCGCTGTAGGGCCGAGGGTTTCACCCAGGTGGAGCTTCCAGACATTAATGGCCTGTGGCTGAACTTGAATCGGGGTCTCGCACACGGCAACGAATTTTGCTACCAGCTGAGCCTCCAGGCCAGCCAAAGGTCTCTTCTGTCTGACGGGATATCCAGAGAGCATTTGCATACATGTTCAATTTTCCGATCATCGTTGGGATTTTTATTTTTTTTTAAATATGTTTTTTGAGCATCTCTCAATTTGATTTTTTCTATTTTTTGGTGAGAAAAGGGAGAGGAAGATGGAGTGTGAATTTGAAGCAGACTTCAATGAAAGCTCTGGACCCAAAGCTATTGTTTTCTTAGAGCACACATCTGGTTTTCCCCAGCATACTGCCAGTTCTGTAACTCCCTTTAATACCCAGCTGGGATAATGTAAAACTAGCATATAACCTAAAATAAATGCTAGAAGCACATTTTTTCGTTCGGTAATACTTGTATGCATTAAGTTCAACTTGCCTAGCGTTCTGCCCACATACCGAAAAGTTTGTCTCAATGAAGGAGGAAGAGGGAGGGGAAAATCGCACCCCGACCCAGGCACTGTGCGTGTGGCCACACAACTGGAAACGACAAGGAAAGCTCACCAGAGCGGTATAAAATCTTGCTTTTAAAAGGTTAAAATTACTTCTTTTTTTACAATCGAGAGGCGAGGTTTTAAAGCACAGACATTTAAAATGCGGTTTGCTCATAACATCAGAAAGAAATTATCAAAGAGTCTAGCACTAGCATGCTGCAGGAATGTTCCCCGGGCTGTTGACAATCTTTTCCCTGACCAGCTTGAAACTTTCTTCTTTCTAGTCCATGGGAAGTAAAACGTCTGGTTCGAAATTTTTTTTATTCTTAGGAAACTAAGCATGCTGCCGCGCATGGAGGAAATTGCTGAACAAAGAGTGCTGAACCTACAGACCACTCTTTTATATAAAAGCATCTTCTTTTGGCAACTTTGATGGCCAAAACATAAATCAAAAGGCAGGCAGCAATAAAAGTGACAGCCTGATAACGTTCTCCCGAAGGCTGCTGGTAGGTAAGAATGAAGCAGGTATCGCAGCGAGCTCAGTTTGAAAGCAATTGGTAAAATGGAACTAAAGGAGCTTAAAGAAGGGTCCGTAAAAGTTATTCGCTCCCCCAGTCCATTAATGCATGAATTATTTTGATTTAGACTCTCAGATTTTTACTCACACAATAACTTTACATCCTCCAGCCTAAGTCTGACTCTGTATGGCTGGCTGTTCTTATGGAAATGAATAAAGGGCTTAAAATGAATTCAGCATTTTAGAAAAAAAAACATTTGGACTTGATCAAATCTGGTCCTGATACAAATTACAGTACTTACAAACCAGATCTGCAGTCCTCACGTGGTTTCGGAGACTGTCTTGGGAACATGAAACGCCAAGATGCTATTAATACAAAGATTCCATATAGCATGCACTCAAAAAAGCATTATTTTCATGTCTCATACAGAGCAAGCTTTTTTTTTTTTTTTTTTCTGAAAAAATCAACATTAGGCAAACAGACCCAGACCATTAAGGCAGCCATCCTGAATGACCCCGCTGCCGTGTACCAGGCAGGGGGACTGCCGGCACCCACTGAGCTGCTCCCGCTGAGCAACAAGCACAGGCTCAGGCCCTAAAAGCACAGCTAGTAAGGAAATTTTGGAAATATTTCCTCTTACATTTGTAAATCCTTCCCAACCACCCATACGTTCTTGGGAACCTATTTTCTTCCCAGGCACCAGCATTTTGCTTTAGAAAAATCCTTGCATCTCACTGCAATCACAACAAAGTGCGAGGACTCCAAGTGGTGTACCACCAAAGTCATCTCGTGACCTCCATTAAATTCATGTTTCGTGCTTGGAGTTGCTTTTATGGGGAAACGGGAGGAAATAGGGGTTAAGGAGAAGGAGGTAGCAAGTGCTGCTTAAGTACTTTCCACAGCAAGAAGATAAAAGCTTAGGAAAGAATAAAGGGGTAAAACAGAACCTCCAAGTAGGCAGAGTATTTATAGCTTACAAGCGATTCCCTCTGATGCTCTACTTATTTATTTACCTACCGATGTGCCTACTGCATTTTCCCACATGTACAATTCAGAAATTACATCATACAAAACACAAAGAAACCCATTATATAGGAAAAATAAGCCACAGAGGAGATGAGCAACGAAATGCCTCTGGAAAAGATTCAGTTAAAAACGTCTTCTCCTTTCAACCACAGTCAGCTCAAGAAACCTCTTTAGTAATTATTCATCTTAGCATTTGAGATAAATAATTAACTATTACACGTTACAGAATGTGAGAAGCCAGTGTTATAAAACAGCAATAATGGTTAATAATTCGATTTTTAAATTTCAGTATTGGCAGCCAGGATCTAACAGGCACATGGCGAACAGCTACACTTTTCTAACAGTTCAGAGAGTCTACACTTTGTGAAGAATGTAATCTTCAAAATACAGGCAAATGAACATTTCTAGCCATGTTCATAACAACAACAGCCTCCTCTATATGACCAACCAGGGATTTCATTTAATTGCCCGAGTGTGCAGACAGACAGCTGGAAATAATGAGAAGAAGATGGCTCCGAAGTCAAACGCACGAGCTACGCGTGGCGAACGCACAGCACCTTGCACCAGCAGGTTTGCCACGTGCAGATCACACTCGGCATCTTCCCCCTGCTAACACAGAGAAGAAAACTTCTGCATCACCCAGGGGTGAGCCTCTGCCTGCAGTCCCCAGATTTTTTTATTAGGGCTCAACGATACAGCGCTTTGCT
This sequence comes from Aythya ferina, assembly GCF_964211825.1. Classification (NCBI taxonomy): domain Eukaryota; kingdom Metazoa; phylum Chordata; class Aves; order Anseriformes; family Anatidae; genus Aythya; species Aythya ferina. The sequence goes on from NC_140308.1 coordinate 2,092,313, forward strand.
TCTCTGCACAGCTGGGGAGCAGCCCTGAGCAGAACGGCGAATTCGGATTTAGTTTTTGCCTCTAAAAACCAGACAAATCTCACTTGCCCTTTCAGCCTGCAGCTTATCTGCAGAGTTTTCAGCTCTTCTGCCCTTCTGAAGCTCTGTGGATCTCCAGAAGAGCCGTGGCAAACATGAGCACTCTTCTGGCTAATGACCTCCTGGATTGCTGGCCACGGGTCCGCGCCAGACTTTTGCTAAATACTGTACGAATGCCAAAATGTCAAGAGGTAGCTCAAGGAAAAAAAGCAACAGCTTTTTTGGTGAGATACCCATAAATAACACTTACAAAAGAAATACTATAATTTGAACCTTTGACAACCTCTGGTATTTCTTTGCTAGGTTCAAAATGTGTCGCAGTGCTGATTCCTGCCATTGTAAAAATGCTCTGCCTTTGTGAACCAAGCCGCTGGTGACATTTGCTGTGGTCTTTTCCGAGAGCCCCGCAGCCAGTCCTACCCCATTCCGGGTGCTTTTCACAAAGAGCTCCTTTGAGAGCACGAGCAAGCTCCGCACAGATTGATGCACGTCTTCGAACCGTTGCAGATCTCGTTACATAAAACACAGCTCCAGTTGCTGACATTCATAAATGAATTTCTAGTGCATTAGGGCACAGGAAAACAGTTTCATTACACAGTTCCCTTTGGGCTTTTCAGGGTGTGTAACGAGCAAGGGGGTGAGACAGCAGCCACCTACCGAAACAGAGCAGCTCTGTTGCTTTCCTCATGCAATATACGATGCTGTCCTGAACAAATCCCTTTCTATTTCTCAACAATAAGCAAAACTATAAATTAGAACCCTTATTAACATTACCACTGCCACTGGTTACTTCTTCAAGACAGGTAACAAGTGCTAATCTTCGTGAAGGCAAAGGTTAAATTAAAAAAAAAAAAAAAAAAAAAAAAAAAAACAGTTAACATTGCAAAAAATGTCTGAAATTTCTTATCTTGTTAATTACAAGGGAATCAGGAGTACTTGGACACTGCAAACAACAAAATGGCTCTGTACTGAAAAGGGATAACATGAAAATTACTTAGTGTGGACACAGGTACAATGATGGCCCAAAATGAATCTGAAAATGTTCATTCATATGCAGGGAATGTGTATCTCAGCCTTCATACACATTTCAGCTATCTATCTATCTAAAGAATCTGAAGTAAGGATGCAAAGAGACACAAATTCCATTAAAGAGATTAAAAGAAAGTTCAAAGCGACCCAATCTATTTGATTCTCAACAGACTACCTTCAGGATAAAAATTATGGTGGAATATTGATGACAGTCAATAAAAAATAATAAAAAATCCAGCTGCTAAGCACTGCTGTTACTCTAGTTATATAAAACATGGTAAAAATGTATTACTGTATACTAAGATAAATATAGGGCACAGTGGATAAGATTTGTATCTTGAAAAATAGCTGAAAAATTGGTAGACGTGTTGATGAAATATTAGATTCCAAGATAATTCAGCAGCAGATAGATCTGCAATTATTTTTTGGTGCCAGATTCATTAAAAACTTAGAGGGGTGAGGGAAGTTCTGCATTGAGAAACAATTTGAAATAGTTAAAATCTGAGAAATTACCCTAATTTCTACACGAGTTATAAAGTACATCAGCAACTGATGTACTTACAAGCAGCAAGAACTTCTCCTCAGACATACAGCTTGAAACACTTGACCAGGAGCTGGTGGTGCAGTTAAAGCAATGCTATCTTTCAAAACCTTCCATAGGAATATTTTAGATAGACAGATAAAATTCAACATACATCATATTCATCACTAGAGAGGGAAAAAAGGAAAAGCAAACATTAGCTTTATTGTTTTTACTGGGGCTGGAAATTAGATTTTGGATTGAAAGGAAAGGACAAACAGTATTGGGGTCTTATGTCTAAATCTCTTTGCTCGTTGGTGGATAACCGTGAAGGGTCCCGTCCAAGGAAAATAACGAGCCCGACCCAACAAACCAAAGGGTGAGAGAGGCTTCAGTCTGCGTGATATTAAGGACACATATCATGTTAAATTACGTGCTAATAAAGAGGCAGCTCCGAGCTTCACAGACCACAAATTTCTCAGGCTGATCCAGCGCTCTCGATGCTTCTGGCCCCGATCCTGCCCTGGGCTCATGCTGAAGCACCAGCAGGTTTTGGCCACCGAGCGAGCACAGCCAGGTTCACACCCACTGCAGCACAAACCCCATGCCACGGGTCCTCCGTTCCCCATCCAGGCACCCCATCTGAGCAGCTCCCTCGAGCATTTTTTTTTTGCAGACCTGGACTCGTAAAGCCCAAGCAGCCCGAGCACACGCACAAACGTGGCTGCAGCTGGGCACATCCCCCTTGATCCCCCAAGACCTTTGCTGCTCGCATCGCTTTGCCAAAGCCCATCCCTTCCTCAGATGGGTTTGCCAGCAGCAGCAAACCTCCAGAGCCCGACAAGGCTCCTGCTGCTCCTGAGGACACAGAATTTGTGTGAGAGGCAGAATTTACCTCTGCAACTGCCTGCTTAGCCAGAAAAGGCATTTTTCGACTTAATTTAGCAGGCCTGCCATGCAGACCAGGATGGAGAAGAGCAAGAGAAAGAAAAGCTTGTTCTGTTTTTTTAGAGAGCGTAATAAAACCTTCAGCAGATTGATTTACAAAACATGCCATGCTACTTGGAAAGCCAAACCAGTTTTAATATCGTGATGATTGAGTGTATTTAAAAGGCAAATGAAAGGGAAGAAGAGTTTGCTTCAATATGTAATTAGATAAAATCTGAGACCACAAAAGTACAAAAGCAAATGAGTAATAAGCTGCTAATCTCCCAGACATTTCCAAGATTTTACTCACTCAATGGTAACAGAAGTGAATGGTCCCAAAATCTCTTTAATAGGATATAGTTACTGTTGGTCAACTATGACTAACACTGCTAAAAGCATCGGATTAATAATTTTTTGGAATTAGACAAATTTTCCTGCCTTTAAAAGTTATGCTTTAAATTTCTTTAAAAGCAGCATTGTCTATTTTTATAAAAAGCCAAGAACCTAAAAGGGAGAATTTTTATTTAATACCTCCGTCGCTGTTACTTTCTTGATTTACGGGGCGGCACCGTCACCAAAAAATGTATTTGAAAAACTTCAGGATTTTGAAATATCTGGCTAATGGGTGAATAATTGCTGAGGAAGTCGATGACCTAAGTCCCTGGTATCCCAGGTAAATAGGAACTGCCCAGATACACAATGTTCCCAGCAGAGAGGCCAAGGCTATGGAAACTGGCTCCGGACAAGCTGCGTGTTTTCGGGAACGCGATGCAGAGGAAGGACCGGTGGAAGGACTCCTATGGGACGTGCTGAACTGAGGGAACGTTCAAAGCCTACGAAAGATTTATTATATAACGAAACCACCTGATTTTTTTCTGTGTAGAACACAACGCGTTTCCAATTTAAAGAGATACCTAACGGGTGTTAGCTTCTCTTCGGAAATATTGAGAGGGCTGTCATCAGAGTCAAGATTTTTGCAGCAAGCTGGGAAAGCCTTGCAGACACAAGAATGAGAAAATACCAAGCAAATAAAATGACAGATCCATATAAAAGCCTTGACCAAATACTCTGAAGGACAGACCACCGAGCCCAATTCCTAAAATTGCTTAGAGAAGAAGTGAAGAGAGAACAAGTCACTTTTTCCCCCATAAACGGGAAAAACCTTCAAATTTAGGTACTTGACCTAAACACTCCTGTTTTACAGGGCATCCACAGCTACAGTATCAGGTTTTGCCAATATTTATCTTTGCAATTGAAAAAAAATATATGTTTTTCTTCCCTGCATTAGCAAGAAACCCAACACTTCACCACATCAGCTCTCCCAGTGGCCAAGCACTGTGGGCAACCCAGGAGCCCCCAAAATCCCCCCAAGCTGGGCACCCGGGGGCTGGCTCAGCACAGACCCCTGGGGACCCAAAGCCAAAACTCCAGGTGGGTCCCTGGTCCTCTCACCTCGTTTCCAGAGCAGCAAACAAAGCCCTCTTACCCAGTATCTAACTAAATGCTGCCAAGGATTTTATTTTATTTTTATTTTTATTTTTTACAAACTTTGTAATTTATTGCTCTGCGTTGTTTTATTGTAATCGTAACCTTTTTCATTAGCTTGTAAATTAACGACGTGAAAAAAAAAAAAAAAAAAAAAAAAAGAATAAAAAGCAAGGATGAAGAAGAGATTCCAAAGTTGTCATGGATATTTCTGTAATGAGAATGTTTTGAAAGCAAGTATTTATTTTAGCCAAAAACAAATTGCTCTATGTTCCCCTGCCTCTTTTACATGCAGATGTAGGCAACTGCTAGATGAATGGAACATTCTGCAGCTACCTAACGAGAAACAAATATTTCTATTGCAGTTATGAAAATTAAACCCATACTCATTAGAAGACACAAATAGCTGACTTCAGGCTATTCCTGCTAGGGTTTGGTCAACATTTTCAGCAGGGATGCGAAGAATCCGTGGAGTACTTCTACAGCCTTTGGACTTCAGCTGGCCACAAACAAGTTTTTCTCATGGAGGAGTGGATTTACTGTACAGGGACGCACGCGTGCCTTAGCTAGAATCTTCATTTAGGAATTTGCACATCAAAAAATACCACAGAAATACTACATGAAAAATAATAGCTTGTGCAGACTGTAAAGCAAGCCCACAGAAATCATGGAGTGCCGAATTTGCCATCACCGGGGCAAATTTAAATTCTGCCCTCATGGGTGGGCATCCTATTAAATAAACGAGGAGCCGCCTTGGATGAAGAGTTTGCATTCCTGCTCCTCAGGCACGCTGAACCTACAGCCCATTGCTGGTGCACAGCCTGCCAGGACAGTTCTGTATTAATGGAGAAAATCCTAAAAAGGGCACTTCCTAGCCTATCAGTCCTTGTTTCTTATTTTTGTGGCACACTGAAGACAAGAGGGGCTCTGAATAAGGTAGCAAAAATGAGACATGGGATAAATATCAGGGGAGTTCCAGTGACGATGTTAGCAACTGATAAAGCTTCCCCCATTTCTTTCTTTTACAAAACAGGTGACAATCTTGAAATAGATTGACGTGCTGTTTTACATCACGTGCTATGTTACGTAGAGCAACATGCAATGCAAATACTTTTACAAAACATTCAACAATGGCTGTGGGTAAAAATATCACAACAAAAATAGTAAAGACACACATAGTATAATGTTAAAAAATAGCCTGGCTGTTTTCATTGGATTTTATCCCCTTCTAGGCTCTCCTGAAAATCCCAACCGTCATAAACCAGCCATTGTATTTCAGACAACCATGTATTTTGCTGAGCGTTGTTGTTTACTACATTACACACATCTGTGCGTGCGTGTGTGTGAATAATTGAAAATAAACAAGCGACTTGGTCAGCTAAATGAAAAGTCGCCCAAAACGACTGCGTTTGCAACATAGCAAAGGAGAATCTGAAACATAAGAGGGAAATCAAATGCATCCCAAAGGCTTTGGAACAGAACTGCCACAGCCGTGTCAAGGCCTTCTGTGCACCCAGAAGCACGCGACGTGAACACGGAGAAGCGCTCATCGACCTGTGCCACGTGTCGGAGCACTCTGAGGTTACACGTGAGCGTGCAAAGCTGTGACCTTCCCTCAGCTGGCTCAGACTGATACGGGCACGGGACCGAAGACTTCAAAAGAATTTTCCCTGTGTCGTTCTGTGCATAGCAAAATGCATTTTTGCTAATTGCCCGCAGAAGAACTGGAGGGGTTTTCTGTTATTAGTCATAAGCTCCTCTGCAAAGGAGGAGGGCTCAGATGTGATCTGAAACACAGCAGAAAGGAACCAAGCCATTTTCCTCCAAAAGCAGGAAAGCTTCTTTGGCTTCTTCCCCAGTAAAAGCAGGACAAAATCTATCATGAATAAGAGCAAAGGCTCAAAAATGCAAACAAGAAATCCAGAATTCGTAAGTTCTTATCTTTGTTCCCTATTTTAGGCGATCTTGGGCAAATAATTGCTTCCATCTCCTTGCCTGTACAATAAAGTTGTTACTGCTTCCTCATGGAGACTTTTGGAGAATTGGCTGACATAAAGGCTCGAAAGATGTAAAACAAGGGCATGAGCTGCTACCAGCAGCTACAGACATCTGGCAGCAACTCCACTGTCAGAACTGCACTTAAAAACAGATTTAAAATGGGGAAAAAATCCCTTTCTCTCCTGGAAGTAGCTAACCAATTCACGTATGCCCCCAAATTTCCTCTGTGCGTTGTCTTTCTCCATTTTTATAGGATCCTATGAGTCTGTGCTGCATCTGAGATTTGTCCGTGGCTATGTACTTAGCCATTGTTGGAAATATTCGTATAATTACTGCCTGGGATTTCAGGTTTGCCATTAACCACGCTGCTGATTTGTATGGCAGTAGTCAAAATTCTACTGCTATACTGTAGGTGCACACAGATTTGGGTGTTTTTGTACTGTAACTGATTGCCATTAAGGAGAAATAGCAAAGAACTGTATGTAGAAAGGGTAATGTGCAAAGAAAACGTCCTCAATAATTCATGCACTTTTGAAATTATAACACTAGGACCCTGTAACACTGCATGCTACCTGCAGGCAGTCCTTCGAGATTTCTTCCTGACGCCTGCTGAAATGCTGAAGGTGGAGTAACATCAAGTAACATCAACAAGATGCACTGCAACAACAGCTGAAATGTAACATCTATGGCTTTTAAATCACACACCACCGGGTAAAAACAGTTTTGCTTTAAACCCGATACGATCTCACAGACTATTTCCAAGCTGATTTGTTAGTCCTACTTCATTCAGCAGAAGGCAATTCCGATGTGCTAATTATGAATATTTGCACAGCACTTAGCTCAAAACTGTTCTGAAAAATGAAACCAACACAAAATCTGTGCAGACAGAAAAACAAAAAGCTGACACACATGCATATATCTATATATACACACATAATAAAAGGATTTTCTACTGTTTTTGATGCTCTTACATCCATTATATTTGCTGAATATTTTGTGGTACATTACTGTCTGCACAGTGGTACCTTCAAAAGCTTGCTTCTAGGAAATTTTTTTTCTAGGAAGTTTCTAAAAAGCACAGAACTTTTACCTTAAAGTAATTAAGCCCAAGGAAAGAGCCCAAGATTTTGAAAACCAAAGATCAGTTTTGTTTGTGGAATCTTTGCTTAATTTAGCATATTTTGTGGTCTGAAACTTAATTTTCTCTCCTCACTGCTCTGCTTACAACACCTGGTCTGTACAAATTCTTCTTTTCATCGTCTTTATTTTGTTTAGCCTTTTCTCTCATTTTCCCATAGTTTGAGAGTCTTCATGCCTTTTTCCACAACAACTCTCCGAGAGCAAATATGTCAAGGTTTATAAAGCATTAGCTCTAGCCAACACCCAGTTCATATGTGTTTTATGGCACTGTGTAGAACATACTTTGTAAGAAAAAAGAAAAAAAAGGGAGTTTTATCTCCTGCTTGATTTCATTCTTTGATATTATTTTCCTTGTTATAGGTGACTTGCAAGAATAGCAAATAGAAGGGCAAAACTCCAGCAAAAGATGTTCTTTTCGTGACAACAAAGCCCTCTCCTCTCCCTCGGCTCTCCCAGCCCCGGGAGCACTGCTTAGCACGGCTCCAACCTATGAAAAATTAGTAACAAATGCTTACGTTTGTCAGAGTGAAAATATTTCCAATACTCCGTGTTTTATAGGATAAATGTATATATATGCATACTTAGATGTATTTCACTAGCTTGCCCAATTAGGGAAAGTGGTTCAATATGCTCTTAATTTCTCCAAAAAAAAACGTTTTATATATATTTTTGTTAAGTCCTGTTGTCAGCCATGCAGATTTTTGCCAATTTGAACCAATTTCTGCCTCTTTGCAAACCCCCTGGGGCACTTCACACACATTTCATTTCTGGACGCTGAATGCCGAGCGGACACAGAGCGGACTTGAAGGGATTTCAGGGCGTATTTGGGATCGCTTAAACCTTGAACTGATAAGGCAGAGAGAAGGCAGCAGCCTGGAGCGTGAGTACTGCAGGATTTTGTCAATGCCATGGAAAACAAGACAAGGTAATCCACCTTTAAGCACACCTAATTTCAAATTTGCATTGCTTGACGTGCCATACAATAGTTTCAGGGAAAACCACTGCAGCAATATGTACGTACCTCAGTAATACATCACCCCGAGCTGACATATCGCACAGTGACAAGCAGTAACCAGATCCTGGATTCGGCTACTAACAACTACTGAGCCTCCAAAGTACAAAATATTAAGAGATTACAGTAACGAAATTTTTGTAGCTGGAGCTGAAAATTCCAAGGGCTGATCCAGCTCCTGTCAAATCAGTGGCAAAATTCCCAATTGCTTGAAATGGAGTAGCATGAAACAAAAGCATGAAGAGCAAGATAACTGATATTCACAGATCAATTTACTCTGAAAAGCAGTTTGGCTGAGAATACGAGTATCAGATGCACGAGTTGGGCCACTTGAGACGAGCTGGGGAAAGCCACGATGCCCTCCCCAGCAGTTGCGGGAGCGTGATGCAAGCCCCAGAATTACGGGGCAACAAAGGAAGTTGTGTCCTGCCCGAGTCCAGGGAAACCATTCTGCAAGTGCGTAACTAAATGCTTCTGCTTTGCTATCTGCACCTCCTGATCGCCTGTCTTCAGAGAACATCAGGAGAGCTGCAGCCCCGGGTGAGTTAAGGCAAAATATGTACATGCGTGCACACACACAAAAGCTTGGATCTGTTTTTTTAACTGCAGAGTGACACATCCCGCAAACAGTGGGTTTACATCAAGTGTTTTGTTGCTGTCCCATTGCCTACAGAGACTAAGCAAACCGAGTGGCACTTCAGGTCGGCTGGAATTAGTCAGTCATGGCTCAAAAATGCCTCCTCTTCCCGTGCAGAGCACGCTGTCCTGTGTTTGGAAATATAAACACTTACGAGTATCTATAACAGGACACAGAACAAAAAAATTTAAGTGAATAAACGACGTAAGTCCCTCAGCATATTTCAAATAGCTTTTATTAAATCCAATCTAATTAGACTCAAAAGTGAATCGAGATATATGAATTAAATCCACTTGAATTCTGTAAAATACTGTCCACACATGGGCTTATTACAGTTTAAAATAATCCACCAAACATCTAACTTTGGGTTAATTTAGATAAGCTTTTAGAAGTATCTTGTAGTGAGAAGCCACGCAGAAAGGTTCTCTCTAAAGGATGAGTTCAGTAGAATTATCAAAGGTATTCTCATACACAAATCCACAGTTTTGGGATTCTGCTTGTAAAACATAATATAAAAATGAATCTATTCACATTTTTAACACAGACTGAAACACACCACCATCACCTGCTACAGCCACGTCTTTACTGCTGGCAACATTTACTAAATACTTGGTGCAGGCACCCCCGGACATAACATCCACCCAAGCAATCTTCATTAAATGTAATGAATCTCACACTTGCCCTGTTATTGTTCAGTCTTCCAAGCCAGCAAAGGAGTGCCAACATTTGTAAAAATTACATGGGAAAGTTTTGTCTGTTTTTTTTTGTTCTCCCCTGTAATAAATCTGACCTTCCAGAGCATCATCACAAATGTGACTGCAATCAAGGTCCACAGCAGGCATTTTTCTCTCTAATGCCATCGCATTTCCCTCTTAATTAGAGAGCTGTATTTGTTGTATATAGTAAACCCGTGTCCACTGGCTGTAATCCTCTACTTTTGCTCTGTCCCCCTCGGAGACTGCCACAGAGAAGGCCTCCCTCACATCGCCAGCCTTTTGTAATAACGCCTGGACCATGCTGTGCTTTGATACTTTGGAAGCCGGCCAGTTCCAGCTGTAACTCTATTAGTCCTGTATATTACCTCCATCCAAACAAATCTCTCGGGGTATTCCCCTCGCTCCGGGAGGCGAATGTTCCTGGAATGTGGAAACCGATGCCAAAAAAAAGCCCAGGTCTGGAGTTAAAACCAGCACTGTCCATTTTATGAGAAAGAGATTGACTGTGCCCCCGAGATAGCAGCGTGGGTGACACACGGAACCGCAGGGGACCTACTGCTTTCTTCCTCCGTCCTTCACACCTCCAAAATGTGAGGTTCAATAAAAGAGGGAAGGGAAAGTCCTGAGGCTGAGTCCTGGAGTGTCACTAAACCACAAGTACGCAGCCCACTGCTCTATAAATCATCCGATGTCAGGGCTGCACAAATTGTTAACGCTATGGCGATGCGCAGTAACGCAGAATTAGCATGCGGATCTCCAACATCTTGAATTGATACCATCTAAGGCACAACACAGCCTTCCAAGTGTTAAAAGCAGAGGGAGCCAAGAGCACTTATGTCTCACGTTTTCCATTTATCAGCTTACATTCTCTTTTGAAACGCCGCCAAAACAAAATCTAAAAAAACTCTGGCTACCTAAAAACCTCCTACAGTGAATATCCTAACATAACCATCAAGTACGTCTACACATTTTCAACAGTCTGAGAAATTACTGAAAATTTAATTAATAAAGTCATTAAATGTTTAAGCTTTCCTTTTCTCTGAGGAAGTTGATGCCTGTCCCTAATGAAGAATTATTTTCTAGGAGATTCCTGGGCTCTGTTTCTGGTTACAAACACTTGTAGCTAATGGCAGCAAGAAATAATTACACAAAAAAATGTTCAAAAGAAAGGCTTCGTTTAAATACATTATGGTCTCATGTCAACATGTTTTGTTACACAAAAACTGGAACAAAACCGACCTGGGTTTTCAATGCATCGGTGTACACAAACACACCGGCTGAAGTCAGGCAGGAAAAACACGCAGGGTTTGTGTAGGTTGCGTACTGCTGATACCCGTACTCACTTTGACAGCTGTGTCTTAGGGATTTTCATTCACTAAAAGGCAAAGGCTAGACCCCAAAGCACAGGGCTGAGCCGCAGCTCTCATTTATCTTCCTCTCTCTGAAGCTGTAAGATCACTCGCCTTCCTAGGCACAATCCCCACCTTTTAACTTCCACCTTTTAAAAGAAACTTTCAATGTCATCGTCAATATTTTTTACAAGGAAAACATTAACATAATTTTAAATATTCAAGGAATACGAGCGCAAAAGCAATCAGAAACATTCCTTGTCCACTGTGCAGAAAACCACAGGACAGACAAAGCACAATTGCCTGCTGAGATCGTTGCTGGAAGAGGAGATTTGTCCTGCTCTTGCTGTCCTGGGCCTCTTTTGGCCAAGTTTCACCTTTGCCAGACTTGCAAGTGATGTACAGTTGTTTTCTGAGACTTTACTAGGGTGTTTCTCGGAACTAATAAACACCAAACCCATTTTCTTGACTCATTATGGCTTAAATTTTATTTTCCACTAATTCTGGTAGGGATGGGTTTCCATAAGGGATTAATTCCCTGTGCTACCTAGGCTCTCCAAGATTTCTGTTTCTGTTTTAGCATGCAATAAAGGAATACTTTTGCTTGCAAGGCACACTGTCATTAGAAGAGAAGCTACAAATTACGCTGTCTATTGCAGTTGGTATCATTCCACTTTGAATGGCAGATTATTACCAATAGATACTTCTGGAAGTTGCAAAGCAGAACATTTTTTCCTATAGGATTTTTTTTTTTTTTAATGCATACAAAATAATACATTCCCATTTATTTTAGTCCTTTGTTATCCTGCTTTTCAAAAGAACCACTTCGTGGAAAAGATGGAAGTTATTAGAATTTCTTTTTTTGTTAAATTTTCAAGAACACAAGGTTAAAGTTGAAAGATGCCACTGCTATTGTTGGCTAGCTGTTTGTGAGTTGTCTGAAACAATATATGGAGAGATCGTTCTATAAAAATGGCCTTTCATTTGGATAACTGTAATACAGACTTGTTTGGCAAGTGCTTTCACGGGAAAACATTTAACAAATATGATTTTTTCCATAAAAAGACACAGACTGAAAACAGAGATAAGAGTATCCATGTCTATGTGTAAAAAATATATATTGTAAAAACAGAAAAACAAACAAAAAATGCCACTAAAGTCCCTTTAGCTCCTCTGTAGCCCTCCTTAACAATAAGTACCTTTGAGGAGGTGCTTGGCTTCTTCAAAGCCTGAACCCAGTGACTTTGGTGACTCTGGATACGGTCCAAAGCTCGTCTTTTCATTTAATGCCAAGTTTTGAACTGTCGCTTCAGTACAGCAGACAGACACAAAATACCAAAGAAAAAACTTTAGCAGTTCTCTAGCACCCTGCTACTGTTATTTTGCCCTTTTAAATCCAGCTGCAATAAATCTCCAAGCCCCTACAGATATTGGTTAATTGGACCTTAAAATTTGGACACAAAATCACTGCTTGTTTGGATCGGTTTTCTTTGTGTTACTGCAGTGATGTTTCAGGCAAATGGTGATTTAATTGGTAAGTAAATTTATTTGAGCTGAAATTGTATCACGCTGAAAACAAAAATTTAAAAGGGAAAAGGGCTTCAGCCAAAGGGAATCTTTAACTCCCCAAATTTTACCTGTTTGTGAGGGCTAGCGTTCCCATCAAATGGAAACCCTCTCCAATTCCCTCAAGGACTGATGGACTAAGGATGACGAGGAATGACAAGTGTTGTTCTTAAGGATGCGAGGATAGCTTAAAGATAGGGTCTGAACTCTCTTAGGCTCCCCTTCTCCCAGCTGTAAATCCACAATATCGCACGCAAAGGCAGTGATTTTTTTTTCTTTAAGCAGGCTCAGTATTTTCAGCTAGTAACACATACTACTCTGAAAGCATTCGGTCACAGTTGTGTACCAACAAACCATGCATAGCAAGACTTCATGTTCAGTTGTAGATCAAGGAACTGAATTTTGTTTCAACTTTATTTCACATAAACTGTGTTAGGCAAATCTTGTCTATGCTTCTATTCCTGTCCTAACAGAGTACAGGAATAATTACAGACACAATTAGAACTTAAGACTCCTTACTCTGAATTCTCTGTCCTCAGTTATTAGCTCGTACATCACCTGTACGTAATTGCACACATTACCATCCACACATAATTGAAAATGAGTTGATAACCTATTTTTATCTGCAGAGATAAACAACACTTACAAAAATAATTCTCTTCATTCCCCTGAAGCCTAGCAGCTACGGAAATACACAACATCCAAAATAAGCATCTCCACTTTGAAATGAATTACTTTTAAAATTTTTGTTATGTATTTGAATATGGGAGGAGGAAAGTTTATAGTCTGAGCTCTCTTTTGGGTAAAATCTACCCCTAGTCTGCAAGTGCAAGTTTGGCTACTATGGGTTTGCTCACCAGCTTGTTATTGTCTGCCTGAGGTCTGTGATAAAACAGTATAAAATGAAGACCTGAACACAAAGGTCCTAAGCACAGCTGATAAATTAAGCTGTTGTATACAAGGTTACTACCCAAATCTACAGAGACCCCGAGCGTCTGCTCCAAACCGTACAGCTTCACCTTTGGTGTCCTGCCTGAAGCAGCTGGACGTTGAATGCTTCTTGCCTGAGAGCATTTAATACAACTTACAAAGAGGGAACTATCTAGGCAGATGTATCCAATTCCCCTCAAGTGATTTAACAAAATTAATTTAATTCGTCATGAGTGTTTTGAATGATTCCCCCCACCCCCCAGAAAAAAAATAATAAAATAAAATACCAGAAATCCAGAACTTACACACAAGTTAATAGCAACAGACCATATCTACAAACAACTTATAAGAGGGAAAACAGTCCTCAGTTCAGCTGATGTCATATTTACTAGTGAAAAAAAAAGAATGTGTTACAGCAATTCACAATACTTTCAAAGAGTACTGTTTACAGAACATATTTCTTCTCAAGTGTATCTAAATACAAGTATAAAGATAACTTCTGTTGAGAATGGTAGCTAGTCAGAATATTTGCAAAAGGGTAAATCTGTAGCCACGAAGTCCTTATCATCCTAATATTAAGAAAAACACTCTGGGATTTTAAAATAAATTTCCAGGATCTATTTATTTTTAATTTAAACTCAAAGAGATGGATGGCATAGAGCAGAAACTTCTGTAAGACAGTCCAAACCAACTTAGCAATACTTAAGAGAAGCTCAGCAGCAGGTGAAATTCATCCCAACAAGTGTGAATTAACACCACCCAGGCTTACAAGTTAACTATGCTCATTCAGGGAAAAGAAATGCAGATGAACAGAGGTTGTAATGCCAAACTAAACAGATGTGGAAGGCGTGGGAAAGGAGGAAATTACAGATATTATGCCATTTTTCAAAATGGTGTTTAGTACACTGCCTTTATGTATGCGTTCAATTTTAGCTTCCCCATCTTAGCAACAAAACAGGAGAATAATAAAGAAAGTGGCCCAGTGAAAAGTGATAAAATATACCATAGACCTAACGGCTCTTTCATGTGGAACAGAGGGTGGAAAGTTTACAATCCCCAATAAGACAAATGGGCACGACAGGCTGCATTTGCTGCACTCTGGCACTGACCAAAAAAGCTCACCTTACATTTTAGTGACTTAGGTCAGCATCGTAAGACACTTTTGCTTTTTTGCAGCACTTTAATTAGCTTCCAAAAGCAACCTGACAGTTCTGCCAGCTCTTGTAGCAGGCTTGTTTTATGTACCCAGTACCATCAGCTCTAGTTATCAAAGATTAACTTGGACCCTGCAGAGCCGAGAGATGCTGCTGGAGCCTGCTCATTATAAAGGAACCGCTGCTGTAACGCCTGAGCACAGCAGGGCGAGCTTTGGATAAAGAGCACGAAACTGCTAAAGGGAAAAAAAGTTGTTTGGATAAAAAAAAGAATATTCTTTACATAAAGCCACACTTGAAATTCACATAAAAGGTTTCCGTAACATTTAACTTTCAATTTTGTTCACTGCTTTTGCAAATTAAGAAAAATTCCAAACTGAATTTGAGCCACAGATTTATATTTTTTTTTTAAATTAAAGACTTCAACAGAGAATTCAAAACCATGTTTAAGTGCTGTAATTGAAAGTTAAATTCATATGCGACAAGTACATTGGAACGCACTAAAGTGTTGCATATCTTTAGCAAAAGAATGTATGCTGACAGCTAAAATAGCTAAGAACAATATTTGTTAATTTTGGTCGATATCAAAACTTTTTTAAAAAGCAGTATTATAAATTTCAGAGCCTGTCAGATGAATGCGCAGCACCCAAAAAAAGAAAATGGGAAAACTAAAAGGCAGTTACTGGACAGTAGAAAAGTATGTAAATTCTTACCAATTTCAGGCTCCCCACTATCTCAGGGCGTGATGCACAATCTAAACTAAGTGTCAGGAAGAATTCCTCACTCTAAAATGGCTCATCTATAACATTCCTCCTGAAACGTGAGCACTCTCTTTACAGCAATTCACTATCTGCTAGCTAAAATTTTCAAGATGCTCATTCCAAATACATATTTTTTTAGTACTTTGCTGAACGGACTTAAACATTGTCAACAGAAATAAAGCAGACACAGCTGGAAATGCAGCTTGGACAAAGAAAACAAACACATGATATACTCGAGCTTTTAGCATGCAAAATTCTTAATTCAGTCAGTCTCTCCTTGCCAGGCAGGTATAAGACAAAATGCTGTTTTATAATGTCTGTCTAAAACTGATAAAAACTAGAAAACTTCCATCTTGAAGTTTAAAAAAATCTCATTCTTCCTATATACAGTATGTATTTTTACACTAACATCTAAATAATGCTTTTTCAAAACCCTGTAACTTCTCATCCTACAAACATCAATAATCAGACTAAAACCACCAAGACAGTCCATGGAAAAAAAATCCTCATCTATCAGTAAAATCTGCAGAAAGTGATTAAAAAATCTGTTGCTTTTTTTTTTTTCTTTTTACCCATCTGTTTCATATCAATATCTTTTTCAAAATCCTATAGCCTAGACTAAGACCAGCAGTAGTAAATTAGAGTATATTTAATGTAAGCTCATATATTTTACTAAACAGATAAATCCTACCTCCACCCATATAGGTTTAATTTTATTTTATTTTTTTTACAAGGTAATAATAAATAGGAAAATACTAACAGAGAGTATATATTCAGCAGGGTATTTTTGCATTATTTCCTTTAATCCATTATCCTGTGGACAGTTTTTGGAGCATTCTTCAAAATAGAAAATGTACGTTATTAATGTAGAACGTTGCCCAGGGAATATATTACATAAGGGAGCAGAAAAATAGTCAGCATACATTTTTGCAGGTGTTTTCTACTATTCCTTAACAAAAAAAAAAGAACATCCAATCTGTTCTTCTCTTTGTCAGGAACATGTTAAGCTTTGCAGCGATCAGCGTTAGGGAGGATATAACCAGGTGTTCCCTTTCTGCATTTAGGCAGGTGGCTCTAGGATATTCTTCCCAGCATAACGGACAGCTAATACAGAAAATTAAATTAAAAAAAAAAAAAAATCACTTACAAATTACGGACTAAACCCCAGTGATATCTTTTGCCAGGATTCTTTTGGAACAGAAAATGCTTCCCTGCGATTGAGATCTGTAAGCCACAGGGCACTTTATGTGTCTGATGCACCCTCAGGGCCATGCGTGGTGGCACGGCTCCACGTGTACCACGCTGCTGTGGAGAGGCAGGGAGCACTCATCAGGGCAGTTTTGTCATCCTCAAAACCCCCCAGGAATGCCAGCTTCTGAAGGAGAGGGCTTGGAATACGCACACCTATAATTTATCTCGAGTTAACTTAATTACTGCAAGGCGAGGTCTGTCTCTGCAGGAATGGTGCAGGTGCTGTAAAAAGCAGCGACATTTGTTCTTCAGTTCTTGGAGTTGCAAAAAAGAGCAATTCTACCCCAATTAACTGAACGCAGCCTTACACGTGTTGAACTAGACGAGCTTTTCAGTAATACAGATGCTCTGTGCCCTAGCGTATTCTAGTAGCTGACAGAGAGGCTAACCTTAATTAAGAGATTACTTTAGGAATTGCTAAATGACTTTTCAGCACCCTGCTTTTTCAGACACCTGAGCCTTGCCAAGAGCAGTCACTTAAAGGCCTTCTGGGTCATAAACGAGCACAGCAGCTCTAGAGCTGCACACCTCAGCCAGGAGGCTCACACTGCTTTTTTGCTGCTTTTTTGTGTTGTTGTTTTTTTTTTTTCCCCTTCTGGAAAAGCTCAACACAAGCAGCCAGGCTGACTGCGAACACGTACAGGGCAACATGCAAACCGACCTTCCAACAGCACCAAAAGAGCTCCACCCCATCAGCAGGGAATAACGTGCCAATAAAAAATATGATCTGCTTCTTTGTCTGCTATGGATCCTCACAAAGGGCTTGGTCATTAGTGACCTTAAATCACTAGCATGAAATAATATGCTTATTAACTAATTAATCCAATCTTCTGGGTTCCAGATCTTTTGGCATTTTGCTTCTGTAGCTAGCACAGATGACACAGCTGATAGAAAGATTCTGCCCATTGTTAGGTTTTTTTCCTCTTGTAAATATTCTGTACTTTTTTTTTTATGATCCCTCACATGTTTAATAAGGCATGCAATGACCTAGCCCTTCTTCACTGCCACTCAAGTCAAAAGGACACATGTGCACTGTTTGTATTTTGCTCCTGCAGAACATCTTGGAACTTTGGCAGTTCTCAATGTGCAGAGGAGCTCCTGCTTTCTCAGATGTGCTGGGGAAAAAAAGAGAAGGTGAAAACATCTGAATATTTCTTGATCTGTACAGCTACATGTTCTGAATCGTGGACTTTTACTGGAACAGGCACCAAGCAAAGCTGCTGAGGGCTGCTAGTGGAGTTGGAGCAGTTGCTGTCACTGAGCTGCTCTCATGTTTTACGATCCAGCTCGGCGTTACAACTGTTACTAAGATCCAAGGCCAACACAATCCCCAGAGGCAGAACGCATTGGAAGTGTAGCTGCTATCCAAACGTCTCCCTCGGGGTGAACTTCTCTGGGCCTTGAAAAATAACTGAGGAGAAACTCAAAGGCCCATGCAATGCTCTAAACGTTATCAGAAGACAATCACCAACGAAGAGGCAGATACTGACAAACCCATTATAACAGCTGGTAGTAACAAATGATGCTGACACTGGAATTGATTGGGAACTGATTCCGAAGATGCTGAGATTTCAGGGCTTTCAGTAACTTTGGTCAACCAGGTTTATACAGCAAAAAAATGATTCTGTAAACCTGCTGCAAATTCTTTGCTGCTTTACTCTGCCGTACCATCGTTGTACGGTCAAGGATGTCTGCATCATACGTCGCTGGTGCTCTTAGATTGGCAAGGAAGGGATAAAAGCATAGGAGAAAGCAGCTGGGCTTTGCAGGATTGTATACATTGGTTTTCTGACACAATCCTTTGCTGTTATCTTTCTGGAACCCTGCTTATGTTTAATGAGAGGAAGAGGACTACACAGCTGGAAGGAAGCAAATCTGCTTCTTGAGCTCCTTGATCATAGAATCATAGAATCATAGAATCATAGAATCATAGAATATCCTGAGTTGGAAGGGACTCCCTTGCCTCATGTTAACTCTGAAGAACAGCATGAAGGTGGCCCACCCTATGTTTCCTAGGCTGCCTGAACTCTTTTCAGGAAGTCATGGAAATTTGGGTTTGAAGTCAGTGTCAGAATTTGTTCAAGAGACCTATACTAGTGTAGCATCTCGTTGTTGCAGGTTTGGCAAATGAAATATCTGTGGACAGAGGTCTTGCTGCAGTACAAGGCTCTCTCCAGAAGAATAAAGGTACTCACCACCCTTACCTATCACTTGGCTTTTCCATGCTCAAGGCAGTACTTGGAAACCACGAGACAGTAATTTTGCCCCACTTTAAAAGGATCTTAGAGGTTGGCAGTGACAATTGCAAACCTAATTTCCTTGTCCTAGCGGATAAAAGCACCTAAAGTGACGTAAACAGCATAAAAATCTCAACGCATTACATCTTCATAGGAGAGGTAAAAAGAAGTAGATGTTGCCCGTTAAGCCCCTGGCATGCGGCGCAGGCAATTACAGAGCTGACACCAAATACAACCCCACTGTTTGGCGGTATGAGGTACATGAAAGACCACAGGGGAATAGACATACAGATGGATTTTCATGACATTAAGACCAACATGTTTTACAAGGGAAAGTAAAAACAAAACTGCTGTGCAAAAGCAAAGGCCAAATTAAGGAGGTATTTTGGTTTCAGGCCTGGGCACAGAAGAAGAGGGGCCAAATACTTTTTCTGAAATTAAAAGAAAACTTTCTTCCTTTTCTAGAACCATTAACTACATTCTTTTCCATGTAAATTAAGTCCAACATTTACAAGAAAAACATTCAGAAAATGAAATACAAATTTGTTAAAATAAATCATCTAGAATTATTTGTAATAAGAATTTCTGCATAGGAAGTTACTCATTTATAAAAAGCGACTCTTCTAGAACCCTAAGAAGTTTATTTTTAATACATATTTTTCAAAAAAAAACATACCTGGTACACCTGGCACGCAACCAAGTCTGTAAGAGCGTCCAATCAAGGGGCCCAACAGAGAGACAGAGGCACAAGGATGGGAGCTGGAATGTGCCTGGGTCTTATGAACTTCCTAACCCCAGCGTGGATGTCTAAGGTTTGCTGGCTTTGTTTCGTCTATCTCACCGGATGCTTTCCTTGGCACCGATACAGGTGAGTTTTTTTGCAGTCAACCAGATCGGTCTTCAACTATAAAATTTTGAACGCTTGTGTTGATGTTAAAGAGAAGAGCTCTGACTGAAGCTTTGGCTGGGTTATTAAATTCTATATCTTAAGAACCTAATAAAAGACAAAAATAGCCTTATAAATATTTATAATTTATTCTTATTACATTTTATTTATTACTGCAGAAAGTAGGAACCATGGAAAATTGCACTGAAGTCATCAAGCTCAGCATATTATATGTGAAGGGCCATTTTTTACATTCTGGAAACCGATAAACAGAAAGAATTCTAAGTAAATCTTTTAAAGCTCCTAATCCAAGACAAACATGATGATTATGATTGCAGAAAGCTCCTGCAGGGCATTTGTAGGGTACTCTAATAGTTTCATGTGGTAGAAATAACCCATCTCGATAGGACAGCAGCTGTAGTTAAGAGCTCGAGCACATCTGGTTATTTTACACATCCAAAAAATGGCTTCTTGTTCAGACATGCAATGACCACTTAAAAAAAAAGCAAAACAAAGTATTTTCCCTGTAAAAATGTTTTCACGCTGGAACTCTGAGCTGTACCATTGCTTTTTACAGTGGAAGTAATGGTTTTCATTGGCGCACGCTGCTACTACACCCCGCAGAATTACGGGGCTTGCTGCGCCTCCTCCTGTGCCAGCAGCTCTGGGGAGGATTCAAAGCTGCTGCGAGCTGCATTTACTGCAAGGACTCTAACCAACAAGTGAAATGTCAGATCTGCAATGTTTGTCACTATTTGTAACACAAAACTAAGCTTAAATACATGCAAGAAGGTTATTTGCCACTTGGTCTTAAGCCCCACAGAGAGGACCAACTTCCTCGAAATTCACAGTGGAATTTGAATCATGGCCAAATTCTGCCCTCCAATGCCTGCTTTCATGGTAACTGGTTTAGGTTTCTCTTGCTGAGCAAGAAATAGAAACAGGTCATGATGCTGTTTAGCACTGGATCATGATGCTGTTCAGTAAATTTTGATTTCAGTCAGGAGATTCCTTCATTTTCTATAACCTGGAGCTCTTTGCTACAGGCACCATTATCCCTTCCAGATTAAGCTGATTTTGAAGCTGCTGAAATAAACCAGAAGTGGCCAGCAAATGAAACAACAATGAGAAAGCAACAAGCTTAGACTTCTCTCCTCTGACTTCTATGTACTTAACCTGAGTTATACTCTGCATACTTGAAGAAGGAAGAGGCTTTTTTTGTGAATCACCTTCGTTCTGAACTTTTTGGTCTTAGCCTCCTCATAACCTTGAAAACCAATAATGATAAAATTCCAGAAATACTACAGAGACCACAAGGGCACTTAACTGAAGTGTACTGTTACAGATATGACATTTAGAATCAGGCCTGGAGTTGGCTGGACAGATTCTCTAATATAATAAAAATAGCCTTTTCTTTCCCACATTTTACTATCTGTCTTTGTTTATTCAACCATTCAGCAAACCCAGCTGGATCACAGACATTGTCATCAAAGAAACATTCTAGGTCAGCCAGAAGTGGATGCCAATTGTCTAAAAATAAATAAAGGCTTTGTCACTGGAGTATAATTTTAAGGCCCTTGTAATGAATAATGGAGAAGAAAATCTTTCCAAGGAAGTGGGATACACTGATTTTAAGCAGAAAGATTTCAGAGTTAATCTGAAATTCACAGTTTTTATGCATTCCAGATAACCTAATTTTATTTTACTTCAATAAAAACGGTACATAGAAGACCTTATTAAGAGGTTTGATATTGGTTTTAAATACTTAAACAGCTGCAGAATACCTTAGAAGAGAGATGAGACTAGCAATTACCTACCACATAGACAGGAAAACAAACACTGCGGTGCACCAGTTTTCTAAGGGTCACGACACAGCAGCACTGGGATAGATTTTACACTTTCTAGCTTTTCAAAGATGCTCTAACAACTACTTCAGCCCTGTAAGCATAGTAATTTACTTGAAAGCAAGTACTTCTCATCTAAAAATAAATTTCTCTACAAATTGTTTTCAAAGCTAGCTCCTCTCTGGAGAAATACAAAAGTTTTCCAGCTTACATTTATCCAAGTCTGATCAGCAGAGACAAGATTTTGTCTCAAATGTCTATCAATGAAGACAGACACTACTAAGGGATGTGGAAACTCACTGTAAAATTAGAATTTTTGCTCTATTTATTGTCTTCATTAACTCCTACATAAAGCATTTTCCAACCAAGCATTTTCAGCTCAAGGTGCCTTAAGGGACAGGGGTGCTGAGAAGATACATTTGAGGTTTGCTTCCACCCCGTGGAATTGTGACATTACTTTTTATATTGGGCAGCTTGAGATGTCAAACAAAATTACTGTAAACATGAGAGCAACATGCTACAGGTATGTACTCACTCTTTCTTGGATCAGACCAAGCTGGCTTTGGATAATCTCAAGTTACCTTTTCACTACTGCATTAACCCACTGGAGAATCCTGAAGAGTTAAAAAGTGGTGCTGGACACATCGAGAACTGAAAAAAAAATGCACTCAAAAAGAAGTGGCATTCAGATGAACAATTTCCAGATTATTGTTAACTCAATCTGTCAATTCACCAAAGTTAGAAATACCAAGAAAGCCTATAGGCTTGATGTTGGGTGCTGCAGTGTCAGGATCACTTACAAAGAATTAGAAATGTTGCCGTTTCAATTTTTATTTTTATTAGAAATGAATGGGTTTGCCTCCAAATCTTTCAGCTTGTTAGAATCAATTCCATCTGGCAAAATTAATACAAGTTTTACTACGAACACAATATAAGATGATAATTTATAAGGCTGCAATTTTAAAATCATTAAGCCAGATTCTAGACATGAATTCTAGATTCTCTTTGTTTATCTCCCTTTCACACACAACAAAGGAAGAACGGGAAGGTAAACTTTCCAAGTCCAGCAACGAAAAAAGAGTGCAGGTTAATGTGAACCCTTGCCCTGTGATGGAACTGACTGCACATTGTATGAATCCACGTTGTGTGAAGCATTTTGTATGCAAAATCTTTGGACTGGCTCAGTTATTATGGCAATAAAATCCTACACATTCAACTTTATAATGCAGAAATGTCACATTTTTTTGCAAACTGTTAGTGGCTATACTCACTCCTTCATACTACCAGTGACGGTACATTTTCTAAAGTTATGCTTAGCAATAGCAGGCACAGGATTTGAGGAGTAGTTTTGGCTTTCAGTTCAGCACTCAATAGATTATATGACATTAAGGGATGGACTAGATCCCCAAGAACCATAAATCCAAGTCCTAAAACAACAAAGTATGTCAATATTTCTTTTAGGAATGAGAGTCGCTAAATTGATCTCCACCGAGATGTTTTTCTCTTGTTCAGTATTTTGAAATCATCAAGATAAAATGTCCAAAGAATGACATAGGAACTGAGCAAGATTCAAGTGAATATAATCCACTGCTTCTTATAAAACCGGGGAATTACTGAACACATTGCTATACTTTTGGCATTGCCTCTGTGAGATATAAGTTCTCTTATGGTTCTGACATCTGATATTGCTGTAACATGCATTAGAAATGATGTTACATCTCTTCAGGAGGAAATCCAACCAATTTCTAACCTTCCAAATGTTGCAGAAATTGTTCATAATCTAATGCAAACTATCCTGGACAAATCTTTTTTTTTTTTTTTTCTAATTGGTTGGAACTCTACAGTTCCTTAAAATAAGCTTCCTAACAAAATACCTCTTTACAGTGCTCTAATTCTGCAAGTGTTACTACAACTCAAAGTTTCTTACATTTCTGAAAGCATTCACGATAAAAATAGTCTGAAGAAAAAAAAATTAAACGGGGGGAAAAAAAAGAAAAAAAAAAAAAGGTTTTGCACGTTTTTCTCATCAGGTTGGATCCTAGTTTTCTATTTAAGCTATTCCAAGAAAGAAATGATTCACACTCCCCAAGTTTAAATGCTGAGAAATTTATGGTATCTTCCATCCTCACCCTGCCTGATCCAAAGAGCCTGCAAGCAATGGGAATTAAAAGCCACAGCAATGACAAGAACGTGAAACCAATGCTTCCCAGCCTCTCTGGGAGAACACGTCGGATACTTGTGACCACAAACTTGCCTTTGTTTACTCTGTTGTGAAATACTTCATATTCTGATCAGTTCTGTGGTTGCAAGAGGCTTAATGAATACAATCTGCTTTAGCGATAATACACAGACTGCTGTGAAGACAATTCCCTGTAAACATTGATATATAAACAACACCATAAAGATATAAAAGATAAAGGCTGTCTGAAGCTACTCTAAGAACAATATCATAGTATTGACACAAAACAAGTGAAAATATTTATCAACAGACCTATCCCTTCAGAAGGAAGAAATGAAAGCAGTAAGGACTCGGCAATCATCATTTTCTCCTGCTGATGAGATCCAACCAGGCAGCACTCAAAGGGAAAGGTGACAAGATCATGCAGGTTGTTCTGCACAGCTGCTATGTCCCTTAAATTAACAGAGCAGCTGAGGAGGAAAATGTAAGGATCTGGATCAACCTGGCATTGTGTGTGGGGCAGCCAGACTTCCACTGCTTTGCTGCTGGCCTGGGGAGCTCAGCAACATAGAAACACATTAAAAGATTTAAAGAACAACTTTAACACAACACGCAATAGTTACAGCCAATCTTGTGTTTAGCAGTTAAACATTGTTCTGTTAGTGTAACGTGCCAATGCTTGAACCTAATGGGCTCTCTTAAAGCACTGGTGTTGCTCACGTAATGGGGCTTGCTCACTTGTTCCTTGCCTTGACATTCATAGTTTCATCCTCCAGCACTCGCCTATTTGAAATATTTTCTGGCAAAATCACTTTTTTTCCTCCCAGGAATGGTGCATCTATCTTCTGCTACTGTACACTGTGCCTGCGTGGGTCGGCTCTCATGCACGAGCACCAAGCATGCTCATGAGACATCCCTGCTGCTTGCAACTGCTCCTTCCCATTGCAGACCCAGTGTCATTTTCATGAGACAAAAACAAAAATATTATTAATGCATTAGTCTCCTATCCTTCAGTCCAATGCTGACATCACTTTCTGTACAGTGCAGGCATTCTTGTTTTCATTATTCCCTTGAACAAAATGTCAAGAGGTGACATTCAATGCTTCATCACTGCTATTCTGCAACTTTACAGTATCTCGCACAGCTCAGGGTGCAAGGTTTTTTTCATTGATCTGAGGCTACTGTAAACTTTCTAGTGCTCTCTGAAGATTTGTTTTAATCCTCGGACAGCCATAATGCATCTTTTTTAATACTTGTTTTTGAGCAGAAGAAATGAAACCCCAAGTTTGCTACCTCTAAATAAAATCTCTAGTCACTAAAAGGCCTACTGAATTCACACGCTGACACTGGAGATAAGTTGCCTCAAGCCTTCTGCTGTAATTAATAGCTTTTACTACTTTCTGCAAGATCCCATCCTCTGTGGTAGCTCTGGCAACTACAGGCCACATCGTGTCTGAATCTGGACGGGGGTTTGTTTGTGTAGAGTTGTTTTTGATCAGGTTGACATGTACTAAATTTAACTCTGGTCTTTGTTCCACTGTGCTTTTGGCTAAAACTCCAGAAATAATGTCTGCAAACAAAATGTCTAAGAGTTTTCTGTTTCATTGGCTAATCATATATCTGCAGTCAAAAAAATAATCTTTGTATTCTAGTGGGATATCACCCATTTGCTCTATTTGGCAATACCAGTTAGTGGCTGATGGTCAGCTGGCCTCTCAGAGACAACTCATGAAAACTTTTCACATGGCTGTATTAAGGCCAAAACCTCCTCCTCTGTCTGACGGTACCAGTGCATAATTTATTTAGCAACTGCTACCTACTGGTTCCTGGCCTTCAGTCCCCATTACACAGAGGTAAAAGAAGTGCACAAAGGCTTAGGTCAGCTCTGTACTATCACAGTCCTGGGGCTCCCTATGGTGTGTTGTTTTTTTTTCTTTTTCTTGTGTTTTTGTTGTTGTTGCCTTTTTGTTTGTTTTGGTGTGGAGGGGCTAGGGAAAGATTTTCAATCAAGTCCATAAGTCATTTTTACCCATCAGCATTCACAGCCTGCTGGTTCAGACTATTTCTTACGTAGGAACCTCCTGCTTCGGACTAGAAGCCTTGTTGTTAACATGACCTTTTCTCCACACCCCTTGTTCTTCTCTAATTGTGTGACCCTGCAGGATCTGACACGCTACATTACGATTTTTTTTCTCTCTTCTTTTTAAATTCAGCTATGTGTTGCCTCTTCTGCAATCCACTCCTCTAAACACCCAGACGCAGCCCCCCACTCCCACACTCACTAGGCCAGCACCTGGCGAGCCCAAAGCGCACAGGAGCTCCTTTGTGGCTTCTCCTCGCCCTTGTGCTCACCCAGCCTCCAGACATCTTCCTCTCATCCTCCCAGTCCTCCCCCAGTGCAGGAGCTGACCTCCACCCCGAGCATCTCCTCAGCTTCAAGCACACGCCATCTTCGGCCTACTCCGTGGGGCCCTCTCCTCCACGCGAGCTCTGGTGTCCATGAGTCAGTCAGTCCAACTCCGGCATATTATTTATCTCCTTTCCTCCCTGCTGAGGACATATCCAAATATAGTGACAGTGCTGCTGAGACTCAGAAGAGATTTTTCTAGCACATGAATGCAGCCGACACTGCTGCAATGACCGTGCGCCCAGTCAGTAAATTCTTCTGGCAGGCCAAATTGCCCCCCTGGGCTGTCCGTTGGCCATCACTGCTATCAAAATCACGCTGTAATTTTCAACAGAGCATCTCCAGCACTGAGCTGGACTCAGATGATAATCTGAGAAAACAGTCACTTTTTAAAAGATTAAAATCCATATAAAAATGGAATTTTGCTTTTTATGGGCCCTCGTTACAGGCCTCCCATCTTTGTGAGGAGGCAGAGTTACTGGATTAAACAAAACAAAATGTTTAACACACACAGAGCTGGGCTCCAGCTCTATGATCCATGTGCTTCGTGGCTTCAGGTCTCTCCTCCTGTGGCGTTTTGTATTCCACACCACGCCTGCAGCACCAGACCCGTGCAGTTTCTGCTACAAACTGAGCGCCTTGCTTTGATGGACAAATTCTACCGCTTTGAAAAGCATTTTGCTGCTGAGTTTTTTTTTCCATCAGATTACAATCGCGATCTCATCTCTTATCATGCTAAATCACACTAACAACAAAAAACCTTCAAAATTGAAAAAACGGCTCTTGAAAGTTTGATTAGTCAAAGGATTTTCTATGATTTCAACCTCTTTTACTACATTCTGCCCATGAAGGTAAAAATAAATCTCTCCCCTGTATTTCAGATCTTCCTGGAATGCAGCACTGCTCTAATTTCTTCAATCCAATTTCACAGTTACATTTTTTTTTCCCTTTCAGTTGAAAGAAAATTGCTAAGTGCATCAAGTGTGTCAAAACCAGCTACTGCTGCCCAACTGCATTCCTTTTTGTTGTACTCAGTCCATTCGGGCTTAAACGTTCCTGAACACCTAGCACATTTCAGCTCCAATGCATGTTGGTTTAAATCCTCCATTCTCCCACTGAGGATATCCTCCGTTTCCTTTTTATGCCTGGTACAACATGGAATTCAATGATCCCATGAGATTTCTGAAAGACTGTATGTGTTCATTTGTGTGTTTTGATATATATATATTTATTTATTTTATGTTCTGTTCCAAGTTGGCAGCCCAAAATAACAGCATACGGTTGATAACCCTCTACACATATCTTGCCTTGAAAACTCAGCTCGTAAAGGAGCTGTCCCTAATGCCATACCGTGCTGGTCAAGGAACATTTCAGTTCTGCTGGCTGAAATTAAGCATAATCATTAACTCTAAATCCATCACCTTTTTTTTTTTTTTTCTGAGATATGTACAACTGGATCACATTTTAAGGTTTATTTTTTTTACACATTGCACAGTGATGTAAAGCTATAGGATTCGATATGCAAGAGCACAATAGTGGTCTGTTACTTGGAAAGCGCAATGATCTGGCACAATTAAGTTTGTTTTAGAATATAAATATTTTAGAACTCCCACATTGCTATCAGGAAAGGCTGTGCAGGAAGGATTGACTATATAACATGGGACTGACTTGTAATGAATAAAGATGGTATCAACAAGGACTGATTCAACAGAGACGATGGTAACACAAAAATAACAAACCACCAAGCAGGAAATGAAAACAAAAAAGTGATGCTCCCTTATGTTTTCTGATCTCAATTACCACTCGCTCTCAAATGTTGTAATTTTTACATGAAGTCATAACTTGAGATCACATTTATGGTGTTGTGCCAGAACCTTTGTGTTCCTGCCCACATTGGGATAAAAGAGCCGAAAGCCTGGCAGAGAGCAAGCTGCTGAAATTATACCTGGCAGTCACGAAGGAACCCGAGGGACTGAGTTGCCCAAATCACTCTGAATTTGAGAAAGGCTGCTAGGCTTTTGAAACCAGTTGAACAAAAGTGGCACGAGCATACTTCAAAGGCGCTAGTGCAGTATATTCATGAAGTTTCAGCAAAAAGCACAACCAAGAAGGAATGTCAGGCCAGGAAGGAGCCAGAAAAGCAGCCTTTGATGGGGCTATGAGAACCGAGACCAGGGGAAACCAAAGCAAAGCCAAAATAAGAAGATCCTTAAAGAGCCAAACTTTTCCTGGAGCAACTGAAGAAAAAAGATGCCAAAGACTATCCTGAGGGAGAAACAAGTCCCTGATTAGACATATGGAGACATATGGGGAGTAGAGAAAGTCTACTTTTTGACCTAAAAGAAAC
Organism: Aythya ferina; assembly: GCF_964211825.1. Lineage (NCBI taxonomy): Eukaryota > Metazoa > Chordata > Aves > Anseriformes > Anatidae > Aythya > Aythya ferina. The sequence goes on from NC_140308.1 coordinate 2,120,766, forward strand.
AGTTCAAAAAGGCTTCAAAGAACGGCACATAAATGATGTTTTTATTTAAGCTAATTCTTAAGATGTTGCCACATAATCCTAAGAATAGAAGATCCATGCTGTTTTTCACAGAAAATAAACCTCCAGAATCAAAATAATTCTAAAGCAACTTCAAATTTCCAGCTAAGATGCAATTAATATTCCAGTATAAGAGAACTCTGTGCAAAACTGCAAGTCAAGAGCTGGCTTCTGTCAAGCTTCTGCCCTCAAAAACAAAGCTTCCTTGCTTCCTATCAAAATAAGAAATAGATGCTTTCAAAATAGAAAAATAAGGTTTATGCTACTTTTAGTGGATACATCTAATACAACTATTTAAAAAAAAAAGATCTGGGAACTCCTGTCCATCTGTATTTTTCCCCCCCTCTAAAGTATCTTTCTCAAAACAAGTCTCTTAGCTACAAAACTTCAATCTTTGCATTATCTGTAACAATCACAGATAGGAAGTAAACAGCATAAGGTTCGAGTAACTTTCTCTCAGAGTGCATCACCTGCTCAGCGCTTCTAAGGGACACAGAACTGTGCTGAGCATGGTCATAGCTGAGAAGTCATCTTTATTTCTTTTTAAAATTCATCTCCCATGGCACCTGCAGCACAGCTACGTAGGCTACATGCTTGGGAAGACAGATTTATATGCGTTTATTCTTCATTTCACAGGCAGAGGGACCACATATGTTATTAAATCTAACAGACAACTTCAAAAAGTCAAGATCTTGCTGCTTACAGAGCTGGGCACAAATCATTCCTTCTGCTAAGACGCTATCCACAACAATACAGATAGTGTCACTTGAACCATAAAATGTAATGGCCCATAAAACTAAATACATCAGAGGCACACAGAAGACAGCTACCATTATTATTTCTATCATTGTGCAAGTTCACACTTTTTAAAAAGATTATTCTAAAACAGACTGGATTTTTTTTTAAACAATACAAAATAATTTTGACTTTCATTTTTCCCCTTTGATATATTTTGGTTTAAGTATTGAAAAATTAAATCATTTTTGTGCATATGTATATGTTTTCACCCCCATATATTCAACATGTTTACTTATTATTCTGCAGCTTTTCTCAGTGAAGCAAAAACAGAAAGAACTTTCTGAATCGGGAAAGCGAGGAAGTCAGGGGACTTTTTAGCTTTCAGCTTTTGCACTCTGTCAGGTTGAAAAAAGCGAGGTTTTTTATTTCATTCAAACATTTTGCACCAATTTCTGCTCTAATAATAATTACAGTAAAAATGCAAACAGATGACAAATCAATTTATCATCTTCATAAAATGTTTTACTTGAAATGGAAAATACAATTCTCAATAAATCCAACATTTGGAATTAATATACCATTTGTATGAATTTAGAAAAATTTCAAAATAAATGTCAGTTGTTGTACTGACATCAAGATCTGACTTTAATAAAAAACAAACCAATTAATTGCAATGGCTGAAGTTTGGGACATAAGTTCTTTTCTTGATCAGTACTGTTTGCAAATGCTTGGAATAACAGCTGCTGGATGCCATGTGTCATTACAGAATTTCATCAGGGGAAAACCACCAACTTGTTAGTTGCATTTTCCTGGTCTGAGGAAAACAAATTTAAGAAGACATTATTCACTTTCAAGGGATAATTTAAATAGCATGGATTTTTTATTTTATTTTATTTTTTTTTTAAGGAAATATACTTTCGGCTTTTACAGTTATGCATTACTCTCAATTAAAAGGTTTTTCATTACAGGAAATTCTTAGGACAGAAAAATACTGATTTGTCTGAAAATTTAAAGTAGTTAAGGAGAGAAACAATGAGGTAGGTCAAAAGCTTTCTCAGTCGGTATTGACATTTGAGAAGCTCAATTCCACTGTTATAATTTCACAATTTTTATTAGACTTTAGATAGAGGCTGAAAGGAAAGGCTCTTCTACTTAATATTTCAGGCTGGGAAAAGTTATAAAATGAGCAATAAATGAACCTATAAAACAATCTGTCCTAGTCTGATGTAATAGAACTGGAAATAAGATTAAAACTGGGTTAATAAGCATGGAATGTCCTTAATTTACTCTTGAAGATGCTGGCTTCCAACACAACACAGAAGTCATCAGCCTTCACCAAAGCTAACAAACCCTTAATTTACTTATTGTTCACTATAGTATGATTGCACACTGAAAGTGCTACAAGAAACAAGGCACTAGTGCTGCTACTGCTGGCAACAAGATCAAGAGCTGTAACATCGTCCCTTTGGTCAACTACTTTGCAACATTCCACAAATTTTTTTGTTCCTCTGACTCTTAGATTCGCTGCAAGTTTCCATCACAGCTTTCTAGAAAAACAAGGGATACTGAATTGTACAGCACAGAAGGAATTTACAATTCAGTGATACTGCAACTTCTAGCAGTGTAGCAAGCTATTAAATGTGCTGCTCTACTATAAAAACATATGTCCAGAGAAAAAGAGGGGCCAATTCTGAATTCAGATGTTCTGATTTTATAATGGCGTCATTCCTTTTTTGTTAACAGTCTGTCTCGATCTAAACTATCATCGGTGGCCAAAACTCTGCTCTGGTAAAGGTCAGTGACAGATTTTTTTTAAAATCAAGTTTGACAGCAGCCTCAAAATATATTCCACTACACTCCCGTAATAGTGAAAAGTACTCTACTCAACACATGGAAAACTACAGCATGCGTGTATCATCAATAAAAAAAACTCCAGAAAGTCACACGGTACATCAAGACCTGTATTCTTCAAAGCAAATGATGTAAATTAAGCTTTCCCAAAGGAAAGGAGAACTTCTAATGAAGACATTTGCAGCTGATGTACCTAGTAAATGCTTTTACATAATCGTATTTTCTAAAAGAACAGATCAAAGTGTCCCTGAACAGTTTTACCTACCCATTTCTGGTTCAATCATTCAGAATCCTGAATTTCCTCAACTACTGCTAATCTACTCCAACAGCATACACAGACCCAGATGAAGGCCATCGTAATTTGGAGAATCTATGGAAGAAGGATCTGTTCCTCAGGTTTTGGGCTTCATTAACTTCACGAGTGATTTTTTTTGTTGTTAAGAGTCCAGTGTTGAACTTATTGGACACCAAATAATAGTAAAACTCTTAGCATCACTTGGAAAAGAATTCAGCCAGTGCAAATGTTCCTGACAGTTCCATTCCCATTATTCAGGATTAAGTCATATTTCGTTTAACTCGGAACAGATGATTCACTGATCGCTCCTTTCCCCATGTTTCTGATAGAATCTCTGAGGTATCACCACTGACAACGAAAAATACACACCAAAAGCTAAAATTATTTGGTATTTTCCTATACACCTTTGAAGATCAATGTCCCATTTCCAGGTACTACACAGATACACAGACAGAACAGATACTTTTTTTAGGAGACCTGCAGTCTGGGTTCATACCAAAATGCAACCCAGTAGCACACAGGTGGGTGAGACATACACAGAGGGAACTTTGTTGACAAAAACTTTATCTTTGCTAATGAGTTTTTGCATATTTCTGTTTGCAACTCCTTTCTATCTCCATACAAGCCCTTTTACCAATCAATACGGTCTCTTTTGTATATTGAGCTATTATAAAATAAATTAACCTTGAAGGAAAACACAATCCCACCACCAAAGCCAACAACAGAAGTCACTGTGCCGTTGGTGAAACAATCTCATTCGTTTTTCAGAGCATGGTCTCTGGTTTGGTGTTTCTTACAGCCTTCTGCTCTCTACGTGCACACCTCCTTTGCTCACACATCCAGCACAGCAGATATCCTACCCTTGACACACACACTACAGTCCTCCTACTGCTATTGACACACACACTACAGTCCTCCTACTGCTATTCATGCAAAATGCTTTAATACCTGCCTTTCTGTTAATAAATTCTCCCAAAATTGCACAACACACCTGGAAATTAAAAGTACCAATTCATATTGTTTTCACTGCTGGTTGTTTCCTCTCCTTACCTACTGGCACCATTGACATTTTGCCTCTGTCTGAGCCTGATACATTAAAGGAACTTTTACAACCCTCATTTTCTTGACCATTGAAACCAAGGAACTGACAGCTTTGGAGTCGACACTGCAGTTCCAGCTCTGCAGCAAAACACAGGTTGTGTTTTATTTCCAGGACTAAGTGAGATGGGCTGGATTTGAAGACAGCATCTCCTTCTGTGTTACTGCTGCGGGACAGATACCTCATTTCAGTGTCATTACCAGCCACTTGTAACAAACCAGTAAGTAAAAAATCACACTAACATGATAAATAACTTGATTATAACACTTGCTGCTGGTGAACTCTGCAATGCTTGTAGGGTTTAACACAAATATTTAGCACCATTCCAGAAGTATGGAATGATATGTTTCAAAACAGTTGTAATAATAATAATAAATGAAGCAATATATAAAACAGACTCATTCATAGGTCCTGGTTGGAGCCCAGGGTTTCTATCAAAGAAAAAGAGTATCTGTGCATAAAGCACAACTACTACTTTTTGCTTCCAGACCAGTCAGGAACTGATAGCTCTAGATGAGTAATTGATGGAGCCTGTATACAACAATTAATCCCAGCAGACTGGATCAAATAAAATCAATCAAGTTTATAATTTAAAGTACTTATTCCAGAAAGAAGATTTCTGTTCACAGAATACAAAAGAAACGTCTAAAGCATGCTGCTGTGGATGATTTTCCAAATACACTTTTTTCCAAATGTTACTCTCAGTAATACAGAAAGATTTTCAATACACTAAATATATTTCAGATAATTAAAATAGCATCTGAGCTCAGAACTGAAAGCTGTGCTGCTGATACGGGATTTCAGTCTCTAGAATAAGCCACAAATTGGTCATTTTGTAGTTTTTTAATGTCAGAATCTGCATGAAACGAACATTAACTGTTAAAAATATCCAACTGTAGAACTAAATGGTTTGTTCTAAGTCAGCATACAAATCACAAAGGGATGCTCTCTGATCATCCTTCTTCAATTAGGTATTTGCTCAGCTGCTTGAAAAAATTTTAAGAATTTAAAACTCTGAAAAAGTGGACTGAAAATATATTGGAACTATGGAAAGGATTAAAACCAAACAACAGACATGCAAAGTCTATCAGCTGGTGAAATCTCACTGTTTAACATTATCTTGCAAGAGCGCTGGAAAGTCCATGTAAGCCACACAGGTTTTTGTCTAAAAGATAAGCTTGTTCTTCATTTGCAAACGAGTCACTGTGGTTTAATTTTAAAAAGGGATGGCTGTTGTGGCCATACCCTTCAAAAAAGTAAACGTTTTAAAAGAGAGAACACAGAACAGGGAAGCTGTTTCACTTTTTCACACATTTCAATTGGTCACAAAAGATTTAATAAGTCATGACCACCATTTGTGAAACACCAAAAAAAATCCCACAGATCATTTAACGTAGGCAGACAATACAGAAATCTGGAGACAGGTCTAAATCATCAAGATTTACTGTTGTACTTAACGCGGTGCAAAGTTTAACTGTGTTTTAATGGCCTGAACTCTATACCTGCCATTTAGCAAGCTGACAACACATACACATGCACGCAAGTATTTTGTTTTTCATCGGGATGAAATGAGATCTCTCCGTGCCGAGCAGATAAGCAATCATCAGGGTCAGCCAGCAGCAAGCAAGTAGTTGCTATCCAGCTAAGGATATATAAAATATATGATGTCAACCCATCACGGGCACTGACAATCCAATTGTACCGTTCATCCCCCAAATTTTACTTGGGCTGAAATCTGGAACGTGGGACAGTGATTTCTGAAAACACACATGATGCTAGGGGCATCCCTCCTACTGCAAATAACTGAGCAGGGAACTATTACAACATGCAAAGTGATGGGATAAGGACCTATTTGCAGCATAAAGACGGGGCTCATATCACATGATGAGAAAAATCATAAATGAAGAGCATTAAAAAATAAACAAAACAAAAAAGAAATGATTTCTGTAGATTAGCACAGCAAGATAGCTTTGTGATGACTGCTATTCTACAAGCAGAGATTTTTATTACCAAAATCTCTAATAAGAGACAGCTTAGACCTATGCCTTCTATGAAGGTAGAGAAAATTATTTTTCCTTATATTTAAAAGATTATCGCTTCATATCTCATCTCTTCTTATTAAGTTTACAGCAATATTAAAACAAGATTTGGGTGAATAAAGAACATAATATACTCCAAAATAGAGAACATATTCTTTGGAGCATTATAAATGCTCCTGTCTGCTTGAATGGAATTTTAATGGAACAACCCACCCTCTTAGGAGAAAAATAAAAAAGATGACAGAAAATATTATCCTTTTCCAAAACCTTCATTAAACAGCCTTGCTTTACAACCACCAGATCACTCTGCGGACTCTCGTTCAGGGATGGTATCAAAGTACCTATAAGTGATCCACAAATCATCTTTATTAATTTTTCCACCAACCAGAACACTTACACAAAAAGAAACAAATAATTTGGAAAAAAAAAAAAGTAATATTTTTCAGTATTAAAATAAGCCAGTTTTAACACATCCCTGCACACTTTACTACTTTTGATCAGTAAGCCAAAGAAAAGCAACTAAGTTTGTGATGTGAGAAAGGTAGGAGTGCAAGACTCGATAGGTCATTAAGATATTGTATTGGGAGCTGGGACTTCTGAACAGAAGACGAAAATAGTTGTGTGACATAATGTCTAAATCTCGAGAAGCGCTAGGGAAAAGCTCTATGTTTAAAACACAGACATTATATTCTGCTCTTAGAGCCAACTATCTGCTGGAATTTACTATTTGCTCCCAAAACAAATCTTTACCTGCGTCACTGAAATGAAGCATGAAAGCAGGGTCAAATTTGAATCTTCTATTATTAATGGAAAGCTATTTCCTTCATGTTGCACTTTGCCAAAAGCTGAACTGACTAAAAAAAATGCCATAAATACATTAGAGATTTTGCTGCTCAAGATTTTGTTTACTTTGCCTTGAACAGAGGATTTTTTTTTTTTTTCACCATATGAAGGTAGGCTGGGTCCCAAATTAGAAAAGACCAAAAAAAGCAAGGCAAAGCACTGTGCGGCTGCTGAAGTGTAGTAATTACTGATCATCAAAACATGGGAAAACGTCTTAAATAAGCTGACTTGAAAGGTTCCTTACCCGAGCCGCATCCTTCTGCTGCTTTGGCTTTGCACGGCCAGCCTCCTACTTTCTGATTAGGGAGACTCACTTTGTAATAAGACTTTTTGTTGCAGCTTGCCTAAATTACACTTGTAGATTAAAGCAGAAGGAAATGGTTAGATTTGAAATGAGAAATAGCAATTTGAAATGTTTACATTTGTCCTACATACGCAGTTGAATTAGTTCAGAGCAGCCCAGCGCTGCATCATGCGGAAGAAATTTCTCAGTCTGCTGGACTAGGCCCACACTCCTTAAATCTGACAGGACAATCTCGAGGCAAGATTTGAAGTTTACATTTAGACTTTATCTCGTTCATAATTCAACTGGTAAAACAAGAAGGGCTTTCGAAATCTCATGCAAGTATTGTGGTACCCAGGGAGCATTAGTGGACTTCAGAGGAGACCCCGAGCAGAGGGCAGGCCTGACCAAGGTTTCCTGAGCCCACATCTTAAAAGAGATGCTGAGCAGCAGAATGACAACAATTAATGACCTTTAACAGACTGCAGCACATGAATAGCTGCACACCAAACCCAAAGTGCACTGTAACAGCAGCTTAATACGTGGTTTATCTCCAAAGTAGCAGTTCCTTTCTTCCATTCCCGATAAACTTGGTTAAGCCTGTTTCTTTCTTCCACGTTTCCTTCCTTTTCAACATGTAAAATCTACTTGGATATGTACTGGCACAACAAAGTACTATTTCCACTATTACATTTAGAGGAAAATGTCACCACAATAGATCGGTTCGTTCTCGCACTAAGGGGACTGACATGCAATAGCTATTGCTTGTGTCATCCCACACGTGTGCAGTGAGCTTATCTTTTATGATTACTTCATCACCACATAATAACTGCTTTAAAGTCGAGGGAAGAAAATGCAAATATATGTTAATTTTCAAAAAAATCATCTGATCAATCCCAACCCAATGTGAATTTAAAAAAAAAAGTTAAGCCAGCATTCAGGATCAGCAACCACCCAATGAAAAATTATTTTCCTTAGCTGGGGATATCATAACAGTAAATAAATTCATGTAAGTTGTTGTTATTAATAGTATTAATTTAGCTGGGTAATGGTGCCACTCCTCCCAAGCAAAACTCCAATGAAACAAAACCAAAACCAAACAGAGCGGTTGTATATTTTCTGCACGTCATCACAGAGATTCATCTTGTCTTGTCTGCTCTCCCACTGGCTTAATGTAAACTTGAATAATAAATGGAAAACAGGCAAAGAGTCTAGAAGTCCTTGCTAAGCACTCTGAAAGCACTCTGAAAAGGAGTGAATATTTATCCATCATGATGAATGAAATCGGGTTCAATTTCACGAATACCAAACTGCTCCAGGGACTGCCAATGTATAGCCGTTACATCTTGGACCAGAAAAATGTAGTAATGAACATGTCTTAGAGTGGAAAATGGAACACCTGACTGCCATCAGGGCTTCAAAGATGACTACATTTGAGAATGGGCCATGCTGCTGGAAAAACAGTTTTCCTCTTGACCCAGTTCAGGATAGTGTTCCTGGGGATGCATCAGGCCAGTACGAACATCGCCGGCTTTCTCTGTAAAATAAAGCAGTACCTTCTGGCACAAAAAAGCGCAGACAAAACCAAATACAGCCAGTTTACTAATGAAACTTGTGACCCAATAAAGTCAGCAGGGATGTGATACTGCTGACTCTCTGGTATAAACGATATTTTTTTACTGCCTTCCCAGCAGAACGCATAATTAATCAGTAAGAAGTTGGGGACAGAACAACGGGTAGAAAAAGAACTCAAATCTCAACAAGGTGAAGGAGACAACAAAATCATAGCAGCGACTAGTTACCCTTTTTGTACACTGCTTAAAATTTGCCAGGGTTGCCCTCCTACCCCCTTTTAAAAAATCTTTGTATAGGAAAGGAGTTACAAAGCAACTTTTAGCAGTAAAAGTCACGAGAATTGCTATATGTGGGCAGGTTAATGCAGTGAAACTTCTACTGAAATTAAAAAAAAGAAAAAAGATTTCTGCCTTTTCTTTACTTTGAATCTATGAATAATAAATAAAAAAAAATAGCAATCACTTTTTTGTAACAGAACATTAAGGACCTTTACAGAGAAAAATAAAATACTTTACACGTTTTGACATTTAAAACCATAAGAATAAAAACTGAAACAACTTTCCAGTCATTGTGGCTTTCAATATCTGCTACAGCTTTCTGCAATGTCTGCAGAACTTAGCCATTCAATAACTCATTTCTGAAATTCCACATAATTATCCAGGAGAGAAATACAATTATACGCAACAAGTAAGTACACGTGCTCATCGTGTTTGAAAAAGTACACTCACTTCCAGGCTCTCCAAGGCAGCTGAAAGGCAGAAGGATCGCTTAACTCAGTGACACAGATGTGGACAGAAACGGTCCCCTCCTCACTGGATTAGAGTTTAAATCTTACCAAAACAGAATCCCTGGATTTACAACACAAGTGGTTTTCAAAAATGGTACCTCATCTACAGAGCAAGGCCTCATTGACTTTCAATGAGCTTCTAAATCACTCAGCGTTTTCTCTGAAAGTGGATAAATTATGTTATGTAGTAAAACATATTTGGCGTTTTCAGTGAAAGATCAGAATTATTTTTGCATTCTGCAACTACAGAGAATGTATTTTTCCATTAACATATCGTAAGTAGCAGATCCCTTTCTGCAATTTAGCTCATAGTTTCTTATATTTTCTTGATTGCCATTATGGAACTGCGTTTTCCCCAATATCATCTCCTATTATTGAGTAAAGAAATTCATTGTTCTGTTGTCAAATATAACAATGTGCAGTGAGCTACTTGTAACAGAGCCACAATGACAAGGACCATGGAAGATCAGCTGCTATACCACTGGACAGCATCATACCCTGGTTTACAATTACAAAAGAGGTGCAAACCTTCTACAAATGCATGTTAAATTCTATAAATTCAATACCTAAAATCCTCATAAAGTTTGTTTTTTTGTTTTTTGTTTTTTTTTTTAATCCATACAGATCTGTAAATTTTAATATACTTAACTGTTTTAAGATTATTTTTCTTGATTTTCATTTCCTAAAATACCTATTTAACTAAAGTACTACCTTCTCTAGAAGACTAAGTTTTCAGAACTTAGAAGTCTGGAAGTCTGGCATGTATTTTGGTTTATCTGCTAGCAAGAAAAGAATTTAAAGTGGAGAACAGCTCTTCTGTAGGCTGCCAAAGGAGTGTATGTGCAACAAAGGACAATCCTCATGAAGAAAAAAAAAAAAAAAGGAAACATTGCAATTAAAATGCTCGTGCTAAAGTTTAAGTAATCTTACTTTATCCATAAGTACATAGTGCTTCTACATCAAATTTGCATAAAGCACGTTTTGTTCATTTTGTTTCAAAATCATTCTGTTCATTTTTGCTCCTAAAAATACAGCCGACCTGCAAGACTTCAGTACAACCTATTACCAAAGAGTCACTTAGAAATAACCAGTTACTTTTTCAAAACCATACAGGCAGTGTCTGAGTTCCAGCTGCACTATATTGGGTCTTTAATTTTGTTGTTTTTCTTCTAACAATCCTGTTTGTTTCTCTGTGCATATTATTCAAAGCAGATGTGCTGAAACAGGACAAAGCTTTTTCAATCTACTACTACAGCTGGTGCAGAACGTAAGGTCGTCTTCCTCTCCCTCCTTCGCACACAAGCACACACGCGTGCACACACAGACCCTATGTCAGCAATGCATGCAGAAAGACTCACGCTGTGAATGTGTCTCTGTCCCCATGGTACGACAGTTTACAAGGTTGATGTCGGAGCAGCACATTCCCTGCACTTCAAATTTCCTCCTCATTTCTTAGTTTTTGCTGAGAAGGTAGCTGACAATCATCTTAATACTACTGCCCTCTACTGTTTAAAAATTAGGGCCAGGAAAAAACACTCCTACATTATAATCATTCTTGACCAAAGAATCCCAATAACAATTCTTAGTATTTTTAAATCCAGAACTTTTTAATTAGATCCATTATATGAGAATTGAGAACTGTGAAATACGGTTCTTTTCTCTGTTTCAGATAATATGGTATTATTGAAGTTGGTAATATTGATAGAAAGTGCAGTATCTATTTCCAAAGGCAATCAGAATGCATATTCTGAAAATACTTTAGACGGTTTCTCTCCCAATGAAATAACATCTGCAAAACGCATAGAAGTGAGCAGAAGCCGAGTTAATATTTCAACACATTTTTGTTTGTATAACTGAAAATCACGCTCAAGTTACGGACTAAATTGGACGTTAAAAAACCATGGTGCCCTCGCTAAAAGCCAAGTGTGAGCATCTCAGTAATTATCAGGGAGGTCAAAAGAGGCTTAACGTAAGCTCCTAAGTTATTTCTTCTACAAACAAACCTATTCTCATTTTAGTTTGATCTGATCGCAAGTAACAGTCCCTGGATTTTACGTGGAATTATTAGAATGAGCAGGGTTTCTTCTGAACATTTGGAACCATTTCTCTCTTTTCCATCGCTCAAAGATTTAACAGCTTGCCCTTCGCTTCAGACTACAGCAGAGTACAGAAGTAGGACAGATGTTTCAAACATAGGTGGTGAGGTCATATCTCCTCCTGCGCTGTATTACAGGGTGTGCTGCGTGTATTGAAACCAGATCTGAACAAGACATCAGATTCATTCTCCTCCTGAGGACATTACAGACAAGCCTTCGCTGATCTGTTTCTCATACCCGTGTATATCCTAACTTTTAAGGCCCAACAGCAGCTAGCTGCTACTTTGCAGCACTGGAGTCTGCTGTATTTTCTCCATCACAATGGCAATTTTGCAAGAATCTCTTTTCTGATCGTGGATTCAAGAACTCTCTTAACAATCATCACGCATATATTGAGGATGCTTTTCTAAAGCTTACTTGGTGAGCCACCTCCACAGCCCTGCACCTGAACTCTCCCAGATCTCAGAGCTGCCCCAAAGCCCACAGCAGCAAGGTCAGAGACAAAGTTCAGTAGGAGATAACATCCAAATGCCTCATGGAGCAGCAGAGAAATGTGTTAGTGTTATTAAGGTGACCCCCTTGCTCTCTAGGTATACGTAACTCAACTGTTGTGGATCCATCTCAGTGCACCACTGATTACAAATTTATCTAGAAGAGACTGTGTCTACAACTATTTAAGATGTCAAGTTTCTTTCTGAAAACGGTAATGAATCAAGAAGCAATTCTACGTGTTTATTTCATACACACAGGAGGAAGAATGAGAGTACAAAAGCAATTTACATTTGCTAGCTTTTTGCTGCTAAACCCTAGGTACTGTTTGTTCTGGATTCTCCTCATTATTCTAACTTACCTACAGATACTGATACTTGAGATTAAGTGAACTAATGCTGCTACTCTTATTAATTATTTGTTCATTGAGCAGAACAAATTATCAGCTCTCCAGTAATATATATGATCTTATTTTAGATTTTAAAGTGCATTAAATTTTTAATTTAAAAACTAAGGCTATTAGTTGAAGATCATTTGCCTGGTGTCATTTTAATTAATTTCTACAATGGAGAAACACTGGCTGTGCAGATGTAAAAAAAAAAATGAGTGTCTAAAACATGATATCAAGGACTGTCAAACTGCTGAAGTCGGCCTCTTCTACCCCTCTACACCCCAATAGATTTCCAAACTGTGTGGCACCACGTCAGCACAGCTTCTGCAGGATGCACACTCAGCACCTCCTGGGATGCAGAACATGGAAGTTCACAAAGGAAGAAAATGATGAAGTTCAGGAAAAAGGAGGCCAGGTGATCAGAGGAAAGAGGGAGACACATCAGAAAACTTCTCCTAATTCACAAGTATAAAATGCCAAGCCCACAGAAATCCCCACTGGTCAAAGGCTTCAAGTGTTAGTTAATACGAAGTCTAATTATTTTTGCAGTTTGGTATTTTTATTAAACGTGCATTGAAATATGAAGCTTTCAGCTAATAGAACACATGTGTAGGTAGAGAGTTTTTCTTTTTGGCATGATTTCATTAGTTCCATGAACAATGATGCCAGAAAAACAAGATCTAAATTCAGTGCAACTACCAGGACGGACGATTCAGAGTGGGGCTGGGGGGGAGAAAAAGAAATCAACAACTGCAACACTCTGCAGAGAAGCTACCATTTACTGCCAGCATCACAAGGCGTAAAACATATCTATCACCTTGGAGGGTTTACTGATAACATTTCACAGCCAATTTATGCCATTTTTTACCTCTGTTCTTATGAAGTTAGCAGCTCCATGCTTTGCAGCCCCGGCTTCTTGTAAACCTTTAAGTTGTGGTTCAGAGCAAAAACCTGCATCAAGAGGCAGACCTAAACCTCGTCTGAACAGGCAGAATATTGGAAGGCTGGGAAGTGTACGATAATACATGGGAAACAGAAGAATAAGATGAATTTTCAAAGGGAACACTATGAAGCCAAGCTGAGACCTAGTACTATTAATAAGTACATATTGGTCAGCTAAGAATATTTGATAGCTGACTAAGGTCTCAAATGTGACACATTACTCACTTTCCCTATTATCAATACTTTTTGGTGTCCCCTGGCAGAGTGCACTGGATTTCCTAACGAGGAAAAAAAAGACCGTCTCCTGAAAAGTAATGGACAGGTGGGAAAACCACAGAAGTCCTTTTGATCACAGGTCATGTACAGATGACTGCAAGCTACTGGATTGTTTGACTTCCATTACCACCAAACCGTATCATATGACAGGTTTTTGTGCTCTTATCCCACTGCGAGTGCCAAGGAAAATGTATTAGTTTCAACTTCCATTCTTAAACCACAAACAGAATTTAGTTTAACTCATTTTCCTTTGCACTTTTTTTATGAGCTAATAGCTCAAAAAAAGGTCGCTCGGCACAGATCAGCTGATCAGCAGAAGCCAGTCGAGCCACAGAGCTCCCCTCTACCCCCTGGCATAAAGCGCATGCAGCTGCTGCAAGGAATCATGTGAGTGCTACTCATCCACTTCACTGCAAAACAGCCCCACAGGGCTCCAACTGCTGCTGAAGGTTTCAATGTCAAGCAAAGAAAGGAGATAAAATCCCCTAAATAGTTGCTTGCTCCTATTTTTTTTTGGTCCACTGGAAAAGCATTAAGCAGCGAGTGCTTTTGGAGGTGCTTAAAGGTTGCTGTGGATTACTGCAGATGCCAGCTGAAGCGTGACAACGCCAGGCTGCCAAGTCCCATGGGACAGCAGGTACTCTTCCGCACTAAAATGCAGCTGAGAGCATGAAGAAAAAAATAAAAGGTTCCTTAGAAAAGCTGGATGCAAACTTCACTTCCTACATAACAGTCACAACCACTTAGTACCAAATTATCTCTATCGTATACACAGTATGTAATAGCACTGATGCCTTCATACAGATAACCTACTGACGTTGATTTCAACAGAAATCAATTAAATCCTGCTTTTCTTCCCTATCTTGTGTATACTGTCACACACTTCAATGAACAATGCACCCATATAGATATACCCACATGTGCACACACATTTACAACCAAGCCCTTTGAGAACACCGTTTTTCCAGTGCAGCTTTATTTTCCAGATACTAATGCAACTTGGTCAGATGATCACCAAAACCCACAATTTATGCGCATTTGGGTTTTGTAAGCTTTTTTAACTTCATAAGTATTTTAGCATGAGACACAGCCGAATGTTATTGTTGTATGAGAGGACTCACAGGTCCCTGCCTAGCAAGGGGGATTTCCAGGAAAACATTTATCATCCAAGCATTTCTCTCAAAAACAGCCTGGATTTGCAACAATTTTCTAGACTACATTATTTGTTTTTATGTGAGAGATGTAATTTGTGGCATACTTGTTATGAATATGTATTATTTAATACACCAAATTCAAATTAATCCATACATGTCATTGTCAGAGATATATACCATCACCCAATATTAATTTTCTAAGACAACATAGTTTTGATAGCAGTATTTTACTCAGAAGGAAAAGTGAAGATTAAGTTCTAAAACAAAGGTTCTGACATGTCTCCAAAAAATCACCTTTCTTAGTCTCACTTCTGCAAATGTATTCTTGATTAAATTCTCAGTAACAAGCATTTCAAGTGCAGGGGTTTTTTAATCTTGATTTTTTAAAATACAGTTTAGATTGCTTCCCCATATAAAACACTGTATGCGGTCAAAAGTTCAGAGTACCAACAACTTTTCAAGGCCTTAGAGTTCAAGAACCTTTGTGGTCTAAGCCTTTTCAATTCAGTGCAGTACTCAAGTTCTAGCCATATGTCTCACAGCTTATTATTATTCAACACGAACAAGAAGAAACATAACAAAATTTTTCAAGTGGCCTGGCTAGAAAGCTTCCTACCAGAATATTCTTGTGCTGTGGGTATTGTAATAATTCAGCATTTAGTAAAGTATGTCTGAGATCAGATGTTAACAATTTTGCCAACACCTGACATGGAAATTCTGCTAATTTAAACATTTACTGACTCATCACTCAAAGCAAAAACTTTTTTCTTACCTCATGTATGCATAAGCACCTAATAAAGCCATCTTATCAAAAAGAACAAAAGCAGATGTGAAAGATCAGTTTCTCCCAAGACAGCCATATAATGAAAAAATAGCTGCTTAAAACTCAGCAATAAATGTTCTTAGGTTTGCACAGACTGCAGTCCACATCTGGCCACAGTGACAGTTGATAACACGGAAAAGAACATACTGTACGTAATATAATCAATCCCGTTAGTAAACATACGAGTGAAGAGGCCAAAGAAAGTATAAAACACAGGGATAAATTATATTGCAGGAGGAATGATATAAGTTTGGTCAAATACTTTTAGTCCACAGACAAAATACTAAGTTTGTTGTCTCATTTTGCAAGTTTTTATTTAAACAAAGGCCAGAACAGATTTTGTTCTCTAAAACAGACACCAGTAATGCCAAATCATTCCAATTGCAACAATTATAAAGTAAAATGCTGCTTAAAACTCAGCTCTGTTCCTACCTGCCCGTCTTGACCAACATGAACTTGATGTATCTGTAGGTTTCCCTGTAAAACAAGAGCATTGACAATAAATACAAGTTGGGAATTCAGAAAGTTCTCTATCCTGAAAAAGGCCTGTTTCTCATCTCATTATTAAACAACTTCAATATTAAGGAAACCTATTAATTTAGGAAATTCTTCTGAGGGCTATTTTGGCAATTCAGCTACACTTCAATGCTCGGCACTTTAACCACAGAGGATAAACAGACTTTTAAAAAAGCGAGGAGGTTTTTCAGCACCCGCATGTTTTCATTTTTGAAAGATAGTGTGTAATGTACAGCACTTTCATGCAAAGTCTGATTGTATGGCCTTTGCGGTAAGATTTTCATTTTTACTTATTTATATAAAACTGAAAATGTAAGTCAAAGCCTTACTAAACTAGAATTAGCAGTGTAATATTTATTTGTATGGAGTGCTAGTCACTGCCTATGCTAACATGTTTTTGATATCGAGTTTTGATAAAATAAAGGCAAATATAGTTCTACTACAGGAATTACATCTACTACAAAAAACTCTGAATCATGTACTTTAAAGGAAACTGTAGCTACAAAATCTAAAAATGAAAGCAGTGTCATTACAAACTGAGTTTTTATTCGTATGCTCAGAGATGCCTTTTTAAAAGCACACAGATTAAGAAAAAACAGTTACTCTAACACCAAGACTTGCAGTGAAATACAACATTCCAGGAAAGAATTTTAGTTCTTTGATTTGCATATTTTCTACATTTTCTTTTACTGGCAACACATTGTCCTTTTTGAAGCTGTGTACATTGCAATAAATTCAAAACCAGATGTCTTCATCTGTCACAGACAAATGTAGTGCTTAAAATTCTTACATACAAGAAACTCCCAACCAATGGACGCTGGTGTTTAAACCTCAGGATCATTTACAACTAGTAGCTGATGAATCCGATATTTTTTTTCCAGGGGCTTTTTAAACTGCTTCAACTTCATTATAGCACACTATGCATTCCCAAAACAGTCTGATCCTTCCTTTCTTCTGTAGGTCTGACAAGCTCTGTCAAGACTACTGCCTTTAGCTGTAATATTTATATAATATTTATTATATTTACTCTGCAGTACCTCCCCCTGTGTCATCAGTATTCCTCCTCACCATAAGTGGTTTTATGAGATGTTATTTAGGGTACTTTGGAAATGGATTAAACTAACCCACAAGCAGATATGCTTAATGTTGAGTTAAAAAAACTCTACAGGGAAATCATACAGAGTAAATATTGTGGTCTGTATTTATGCTTAACTTTATTTTGCTATTCCTTTTTCATATAAACAAACTCTAAGAGCAAAAGACATCTGACAGCAGCCTTTGCCATTAGGAGTCTCTTTACATTCCTAAATAACCAACAAGACCCTCAACTCAGGTAAATTGAGATGGCTTCAGTTGTTCTGCCTGAGTGGGAAAAAAAAAGTTGAAATTGGGGGGTTCAGTATTGGATTTATCCATTTCTATTCTCCTGTACTATTTTTATGGAAAAAAAAAATATGAAGTGCAAATACTGCACTGCCAGAATACTTGATCCATAATGAAAGTAAATTCACTTCAATACAGAATTTATCTTAATAGATGTAGTTATCTTAATAGATGTAGCAAACAGATTTATCTTAAAAGATGTAGTTTGACTGTAACACACTTATAGTTTTTCTGTAACACTCTGGAAGTACTAAAGGAAAAAAGGTCAAGGGGAAAAAAAAAAAAAAAAAGACAAATAGCATATTGCATTTACTGCTGGTGCACACATTTTATCCTGGCTCCAGCTCACTTCTACCCTTGCAGTCCATGTAGCATGCTGCAAGAGTTCCCAGAGGTGCAGTTTTAGAACTGGGACCCTACGTCCAGGCCACTGCCTGCTCCATAGGTACCCACGTTTTTGGCTCACCTCACTGTCCTGCGTGATCTGGACTTGCTCGCCTTGAGGAACTTGGGCTATGTGGAGATGTCCCTGCGGGATCCACAACAAAAAAAAGACACCAGGAAGCATCAGAAGAAAACCAAAACTAGAGGAAGAAACTAATAACTTGGATTCAATACAGCTTAACATATTCTCAGTTGTAGATGGAGGCAAAATACTTACTAAATGAAAAACATTAAAAATTGCTTTCAAAAAGTGTAACCACATTTCACCATATTTTCATGCAAAGTATAACTGAAATGAGTTTTGAAGAGAAAATCGTTCATTTTCATGTAGGAGGAAAAGGAAATAGACACAATAAATAACATTTATGTAATTAAATAATATTTCTCTACAAAAGAAGCATCTCCAATTTTTGACTGATACACAAAATATAGGACTAACTTGCTTTGGTAGATTAGCTCTCCTAAACCTGTGTGTTCAAAACAAGAAACCCATTTAAAGAACTTAGAAACTCAGTTCTCAAAACAGATGTGACAAAACTACTCACAAATAGTTACTCTTAGAAGGTATCTGTAAGAATCTATA
This sequence comes from Aythya ferina, assembly GCF_964211825.1. Classification (NCBI taxonomy): domain Eukaryota; kingdom Metazoa; phylum Chordata; class Aves; order Anseriformes; family Anatidae; genus Aythya; species Aythya ferina. The sequence continues at coordinate 2,139,430 of NC_140308.1, forward strand.
ACTCTTTATAAATTCACAAAGTTATGGTGAGGTACAGTTCCATGCTAACAACCATCTCCCAGGCTGTTATAAATTGGCACAAAGTTATTAATTTGAATGCAGTTCCACTGGCTTATATTAGCTGAGAATCTGCCCTAACGGTTTTAATAAGGTTAATGCTTTGTGTTGCTGGCCATACCCGCCACTTCAGAATGGTATCGTGCCTATCATTTGATCAAAACGTGGATAAGAAAGTGGAAGGAATTCCTCATGCACCCTGACCAGCCTTGAGAAGTCAATGCTACTATGATGTACCTGAAGGGAGATTGGATTCTAAATAACCTCCTTCAGGGTTTATAAGGCTTTGTGTTCATTTTAATATGCTTGCATGAGACAGAGATTAAAGATAATCATTTGGAATTCTGTCAAAAGCTCTTCTTATTTTATAACGCAAGAACAATTGCATGTGATTTTCAAAGAAACACAGATCCCTCTATTTCAAACAGTTTCATTTCCTTTGGAAGGAAACTGTCTATTTATAGGGAGAAAAAACATACTGAAAGTATCACTCTGACAATAGAGACTGTATATAAAATTAGAGCACAGCCCAGTCCATGTTGAGATTAGAATCACTTTCCCTCCTTAACATCAAGCTCTCAGGGCTCCCAGGAAAAAAACACTGAACATCTAAAAGATCCATTTATAGTATTTCCAAATAAGTGATTTATTTTTTTTTTTTGTCTGGGGAAAGGGGGGAAGAAGGTGACTTTCTTCACCTTTGTATCACGCAGCATTCCGAAAAAGAACTGCTCACTCATCGTTTGCAGATACATTGCTGGCCTTCAAGGACAGTGTGTTTAGATTGTCCACAAATTCCAACAAAATCTTTTTGAATCGTAACTCTTGAAGCCTATAGCTATTCAGCAAATCCTTGGCATTCAATTCAACAGTATAGATGACTACTCCCCTACTAACTGCTCAGACTGACCTATACACATCATTCCCTTGAATTGAAAAAGCAGTACCACTTTCTTATGCTTCAGGGATATCCCCATATTTAAGACAAATGATGACAACCCTTAGGCCATGGGTTGCAGTGGATAAAGAGTCTTTGATAAAGAGTCTCGTGGTCAACAAATGTCAATATTTATAATTTTCACTTATATATGCGTATCTGAATGGATACACATGTAAAGGGCTCAGCTAACAGATGTTCAAAAATACTTTAAAATGCAGTTATTTTTAAAAATGAAAATAAATGAATCTGACTCTACGAATCAAATGTGGTTTTGTTTTGAAAGTCACTGTCAGAACTACTTCTTACATGTAAATTGTACACTTTGTAGGTCTGATATTATTATAGTAACTGTGCAAGCAAATGGCCAAGTAGAGACTTGACTACTTAACTCTAGTCAGAGTAATCAATATGCATTTATCTGTAACAATTTTGTGAGCAAATCCTGCACTGAGATTTTTGCAAAAAAAAACTTTAAAAGTTGTGGGTTTTTTTTATAAGCCTTCAATGTTTATTTTCTGAAAATCATGCTTAAGAACTGACGATAGGTCCTTTCTTAAAAATAAAATAAATAAATTTCAACTGAAGCAAAGTCTGCAGTAACACAGATTGTTTAAATAGAATAATGTAGAAAAGGTTGAGTACATACTACTTGGACTTGTCCATCTTCTCCTATTTGGTGGATCTGGACCTGCTGAGCATTGGCTAGTGCATAATGTAGTGCCTGGGGCTGGTTCTGTTGGATCTCATTAGAAGCTGAAACTGCACTCTGCGAACCCTCTGAAAGAGACAAAAATGCAGCTCTATTATATTTGCAGATCTCATGCCAGCAGCCATGCAACAATGCATACTTAAAAACCGTGGAAAACAAACGCAGTCAGTAAGCAGATGCAGCTCATTTATACCTTAATATTCTTTATGCATGGTCACTGCTCACCCACAGATTTGCTACAAGTTCCAGTGGAGTCCCAAAAGTTATTTCGTCTCCAAGAAAGCAAACATCTAAAAGCTATCTTTTGAATCTAGATTAAGGGTTCTGCAAATGTAAAAGTAGTACCACAGGAAAAACACACGCATTTTGTAGGCAGTTTAACACTTTCTTATGTGCACCTGTGTAGCTGAGAAATATTACCGCTTATTTCACTATAATACCATGCTCTACTACTAGTAAAAAAAAAAATGTGCAAAAATCACCCTCTAAATCATCTCACAGCTGACTCCCACAAAGTCAAATTCTATGATAATGTCTCAGTTTCCAAAATCCCTGATCTTTTTCATGTTGACACATACAGACTTTGTTTCCCTCTCCAAATACCGAGGACAGAACATGAGATGTCCCAGACAGAGAGAAGCCTCAGCACTGCAGGCATGCTGTCTCAAGGGAGAAAAAAAACAAAACAAGCAGGTCAATTAGCAAAAAAAAAAAAAAAAAAAAAAGCAGGTCAATTTCTGGACTTGGATGAAATTTAAACACTACCTCAAACTGGAAATTAAAGGGTTCTGAAAGTGCTCCTAGTGAAAATGTATGCAGAGGATAAGACCAAAGGACCTGACCACTTTCTTCTGGTCACTGTGTCACTCACCAGGAAAATCATCGCATGATTTCAAGAGGAAAACAACTTGCATTAGAAGTTGACATACTGCATATTTACTTACAGGCTTTTTGGCTTCAGGGAAAAGAGCATCATAAATGTAAGAGGCAAAATGCAAGTAAAAAGAACTAAAATTGTTTTCTAATATACAACCAAACTTTTTTTTTTTTTTTTTTTGAAACCTGGAGTTTTTATGCATTTGGGGGTCAACGATATTGAGACTAATAATGTCTGTACTAAGAGGTTGAACTGGAATGGGAGGGAGAAGAGGCTGATTGTGTGGAATCCACCACCAGCAGGTGACCACCGCGGGATACCCCTTTTCCTTTTAAGGGTCAGGAAAGGCAGTGGAGCTTACAGGACAATGACACTTCGGCAGCATGTGACAAGTTCAAGTACACACTGCTGGGAAAATCCTTGAAACATCCCAGTATCATGCAGATTAGTAAGATTCAGCATGAGTCCCAGTTTTGTTGTTTGTTTTTAATCTGAGACAACTGGGAGAACAGGACGGTCGTAACAGTCTTTTAGAGTAAGGAATATGAAGCAAGGCTTTTTATATACAGTATTTCTGTAAGCAGTTTAATGGTTTTCTTTTGCTATGCTACGAAAATATATCATACGAAATCTTTGAAGTGCTACGTTTGTTTTACAATTTTTCGAGAGTATTTATTGCTCTGACCATGACTTATGCTGCATGGTAACATAAAACACATTAAGATCTAACACGCAGTAGCATTCAATACTACAGGGCTTTCAAACTGTCCAAATACAGGAAACTGTAATGAAAATATTTAAGAAACAGTGTCACTCTACTTCCATTGTAGATAATTTTCTTACAAGATGTTATGTATTGTTTAAATAAAGACTACAAGGGCCTCATCCTGCTCAGAGATGATTGATGGCTGACGTGTTGTTTTTTTTAAATGTGATGGATGGTTACTGAACCAACACACCAGGTTCTGGTTTTCATAAATTTTTAATACCTCTACTTAATACCCTAAGATTTATTCTGGAAACAGAATGTTACTTTCAAAAGACTGAGCTTTATCCAATCATACAAATATTTTACTGGAAATGTTCTTTAATAAAATTATCCATTTGTGCTTTTTTTTTTTCATCATGTCTGCAAATGTTTGTGGAAAAACACAATTCTGAGTTTAAGTCTGACCATGGGAATTGGACACTAATTCAATACCACTGAGCTAGTATTTACTTATTTGTTGAAAAGTTGAGTTGCCTAAGAATTCAACTAAACAGCTGTAATTATGTCAACAATCTGCAAATATGTAACTACAACCAGAGCGCTAATGCACTAACTCAGTAAAACATAACAAGTCCATGTTTTTGCTATCTATTTAATACCTTACATTTGACTAGTAGGTAACTCCAAAAAAATACATCATTTCTTAAATATAGCCCAGTCGGTTACTGTACAATCCTGGTATTTCCTGCACTGTTGTACGGTATTGCTGTGAAGAATTCAGGACTGGATTAACAAATCACGACTGGTACAAAAGTCCTGGCTGCGGTATGAAAAACTGCAGTGGCAGCCAAAGAAAAATGTGATTTGTTCAAATTCTGATACTAGATCGTTATGCAAGTTTCCTTATGCAATTAATGCTTATTTTTTATTTCATAAAATAGCATTTTGCGAGGATCCTAAATGGCTAAGAATGCCCACTGTAACTCATCTTGCTTCTCACAGGCTACTGCTAGTCCGTACAGCTGTGATTTCATCCTCCCAGTCTCTACTAAGTAACTCAACAGCTGAGCTGCAATTCACCATCTGGTCAAACCATGGTGTCCAAATACATCATCCTTCATTTAGATGTGTGTGTGTATATACATAACTTCATATATTTGAGTGTATGTATAGATACGCATATACATCACTAACCGCAAAAGTGGACTTGGGACATAAGGCAGGTTAGATACTTGCTTCACTTCCAGATTTAATAACTTTTTTCACAGTACTTTTCCTGTAGCCTCAGCTACCACTACACAAACTGCAATGCTGTACTTCTGAGCACACGCTAAGATGCATTTATAATTAGTATTCATTTTCTGATTGGGAAAGTGATGCAATGAAGTGAAATCAAAGAAATAAGCACCAGCAGGGAAAACATACATATATTTACATATGTATTATATGCACATATTGAAATGCATTTTAAACTTTATTTAAAAACCATCTTTTGCTTCACAGATGCCAGAAATTATTAAGCTGTTCTGAACTGGGAAGAGAAGATATGCACTGAATGCAGTCACACTGTACATCTTACCTAACCTACTAGGGTTACCTACAAATAGTTTTCCAGTTTGATTTCAGTGCAACAGCCACAGTCTTCCCTTCCTCCTCCCCCCCCCCCCTTTTTTTTTCTTTTTAGGAATAAAGAAGAGGATTGAGCAGTGTCTAAAAACACATCTTTTATATTTGTTTTTCTCTAAATATCTGACCAGACAAAAGTAATATTTATCCATTTTTAAACAATCTCCATTAAAAATAAACACAAACATGAATAGCACACAGCTTGAATAAAGGATACGTCAACAGTTATAAATCACTCTCATGTAAACTATCTGGCTTCACATTTACAACTTTGATATATTAGAGAATCCCTGGCACTCAGAAACTGCACAGCTGAACTCTTGCTGTGAAGTCTTCCATTGCACTACTCAGGGGTACTTCGACATCAGCCGAATGGTGTATATAGTGCCAAGACCGAGCTCCTGACCTGGGGCATCCCCAAAGCACCCTCCGTGAGAGGGAAGAGCTTTGGGAGCGACCCAGACAACAGAAAATGCTGCACTGACCACTCCACAGGTGGCTAAGTTGTGATACAGGAGAAAAAGAGAAAAAAGTAACTGCTGAAATATTCCTTCCTCAGAAACTGAAATTGGACTTTTCACATTTTCCATTTATTTACTGCGTCTGCTTGTGAGTCAAAGAAAATTTAGCCTCAGTAAGTCTGTCTTGTCAGACAAACGCTCAGGAGTTGGCAAAATCACCCTCCGTAAAAGTTACTCGTCACATTTTTCAAAGCTAATCTTTCTCAAACATTTCAGAACAAGATTAGATTTGTCAGACAAATGTAATTTGTAACTGTTTCAAGAGTATGTGTTTAACTTTCAGCTCAGATCAATTTTAAAAATTCCTCACTTCAAAGACAAAACCTTTGGCATTTTATAATTCCTTCCTATTCTCGTTATGCTTCGTATTTATCAGTTGAGCATCTGGCTTCTCATTTTGGAAGGAAACGTAGGAGGTACGGATTCTGCAGCAGACAGGATTCAAGTTTAGTCTCCTTTCTTACGTCCTGTTACTCAAACCGGGTTTACTACAGGCCTCTCAGCTCCATGCTTCTGTGTACAACCTACCTTGTGTTTTCTCACTTGCTTGATATCATTTCCTAACAAGGAAAGGTTAAGGGGTAGACAGAAGTAGTCTTCAAAAACATGAAGTAGGATAAAGCCTCACTACTGAGCAATTCACAGAAATGAATCTGTATCCTGTAAGCCATTATCTCAGCCTGACTCAGGAGTGCTCCAGCACTCCAATTTTGCAGAGCAGCATTGAAGATTTGGCTGCAATACCCATTTTCGCGTGTGACATCTTGGCAGAGCTGAGCCCTTCAGCCCAAATCTACATGTAAATCCCAAAGTCATAGACCTAATTAATAATTCCAACATGGAAAATTGCGATAACAGCTTTAACAATCTTAAGAGAAATTAAAAGAAAGGGAGAGATGGCACTCTTCAATTAATCCTCCTCTCAAAAAACTCATTTCCTCCTCCCTTCCCTCCGCAGACTGCTAACATTTTTAAAAAGAATATCTAGCTAAATTATCATGGCAGCCATGTGTACAACTCCTATCAGAAAAAACGAGGGACAAAAGCACACATTAAAGACTAACACGTTGGCTCTGAAAGGAGCAACTCACTGCAGTTAATACCTCAAGTCCGACAAAAGGCAATGGCTTTGAATGGAAAAGACAGGAAAAAAACAGGAAACAAATTCTGCCTGAATTTAACTGTCTGCTACAACAACTTTATGCAACCCATAAATCTTGTGGCTACTGTAAATCTGCATAGTCAATTAAATGTAGAACAATCTTAATGGATGTCTTTGAGGGTGAAGGACAGAAGAGGCGTTCATTCATCTTTTCCCACCAGCTTCCTTAGCCATGTTTTTTGTCTGCAGATCACTTCCTCTTCAGCTCTTAACACTCGAACAGTATCACAGAAGTACAGTGCTAAAAACTTGTCAGGTCTATGTAAGGACGATGTGCTCAGCCTTTTGCTTTCCATGGCATTTCCACAGCTCATTTTTCCTTATGATAAACAGAAGAGGGAGGAAATCTGTTATCATTTTTAACTGCACAATGCAAATCAAAGCCACACGCTACATAAGACTTTTACGCACAACGAGCATAAAAAGCCTCAAAGTTTTGACATGTCCAACAAGTGCAGAAGAAGAGCAACCCTTTTTAGATGTAAACATTTCAGAATTATTTATTGTGTGTGCAATAACTCAATGCTTCTAAGAACCACAAAATCACAGAACAGATGAGGTTGTTAAGGACCCCTGGAGGTCACCTAGTCCAACCTCCCTGTTCAGCTAGCACAGGTTGCTCGGGACCGTGGCCAGCTGCAGATGGAGTCTCTGCAACCTCTCTGGGCAACCTGTTCCCATGTTCAACCAACCTTAAAATTCCTCAGAGCCAGAGAAGCAGAAGTCAGGTTGCAGAAGGGGAGTTTCAGACTGTTGGTTTTTTTCTTTTAATTGCTTCTGAAGAGCAGCTCTGTAAAATCAAGTCCCCTAACTCACAGGAGAAGTCCAGCAGAGCAGTGATCATGCTGATTTGACACTATTTCAAGAACACAAATACTATTTAAAATGATACGTAGAGATGTTCAACAATTTTTCGCTGCCAAACAGAAAAGTATGAAGCTATTTGAGACTTTTAGCACAACATTTAAGGAAATATTCTGGTACACACCAAGTTGGACTCGATGATCCTTGTGGGTCCCTTCCAACTCAGGATATTCTATTATTCTATGATTCTACATAGGAGAACAGCGTTTCTTTACAACATTTGAAGAAAGTGCCAATAACTTCCTGCTGATTTAAACATGCATTTTTACAGTAAGGTATAATAGAAAGCTACCTTGAAAAAATATTGAAAAAAATACTACTTCAAGCCAAATAACTGTCTTGGGTTGGAGTCTTTTCTGGTCCACCTTTTGGTCCCAACTTTAACACAAGCTACAATATATTACAAGTTCATAATCAGAAAAACACTACCAAACTAAGGAAAAGGTTCATGCAGGGAATATGGTGTTCATTTATTCACACTCAGGCCCTCAAAATTATATTTAAACATCCCAATGATGTTTTCAGAATAGCTCAAATGAATGGCAGACACCACAATACTATGAACTTACTCAGGGCATCTGTTGATGGCAACAGAGCATCTTTAAAAAAAGTGCTTTGTAAAGGCTATGGGAAAATCTTCTAGAGTATGCCCTAAACCCTCCCTGGGAAATTATCAACATTTTGTAAATCAGAGGGCTTAAGTACTCCTACAAATAGGTGAGGTTTATCATATTTAATCTGGGGGTGCAATGTGTTCTTTAGAGCCCACGAAGATGTTATACCAGAATCTGTGCTGCACATCCGTGCATCCTTTGCAGCCTTGCATCTTTTTGTGTAAACACAACACAGGAATCATTCACAATAATTTATTTGTTCGACTTTAAGTGCTGCCTTTTCAGAGAGCTGCTGTATTTCGCCAAACAGATGAACAACCAAAAAGCCTGTTCGGTACGTACCGACTCGGTGGACCCAAGCACGGGTATTCTGCTGGAGGGTGCAGCACCCAGGAGCTGACCTTAACAGCTCCAACTAACAATAGTGGGAAAGACAGATTCTCAAGTAGCTGAATTCCAGACCATTCAAGGCTCACCTTAACTTGCCCCCTGAAACAAACGCTACCATAAAAACTGTCTGGGTTCATATGTAACACTTTAAAAAGCCATATTTGACAGCTATGTTGTCATAACTGTGAAATACAGACCTCCTTTACTTCAGAGCTGTGAAATATTACTTCTCTTTCCTGCTAGCTGGCAGCAGGAATTCTGCTATATCCACTATACAGTGGATATAATAAAGAACAGATGCCTGTGAATTATGATGCTGTAATTCCATCGAGGGCTTCCAGAGATGTCAAACCACAAAGGCAAAGTCTGAGAGGTTCACGAAGTTACCTGAACAGAGCAGTGGAATTACAGCCCTGTCATGCAAAAGTTACCTCCTCAGACAGTGTGTGAACCCCTGTGGTTGCCTTTTATCTTTTCTTCTTTTCCCTCATTCAGCCCTTAATCCCAACCCTCCTCCTTTTCCTCATACTTCTTTCTTCAGGTGAAATTCCTTTCCCACCTGATTTTGGAATGCTAATTAGTTTTTAAAGGACCGCCCGGTTCGGAGAAGTGGGCTGTTTTTCTACTTTTTCACAGTGGGTGTGAAAGCAGTGGTGAATTCAGCTAACATCTTTATAGCCTCCCAGAAAACGACGCCAACGACATTCTGAGTAAGAGCAATATTTTAAAGAAAATTAACAAAAAACTCTGAATCCATGGAACATTTTCATGTACCATTACCAAAGGCAGCTGTTAATGCTATTGCCAGTACTCTACTTTTGGCTGCACAGCTTATGTATATATATATATATATATATAGTCCTGCAAATGACATGTCAAGATGCCTTAGCTGACCTTCATCAGATTTAGGACCAAAGACGTCTTCCTAAGGACCTGCAGTCACCAATGTGCTATCCTGGGGACTGGGGAGCTGAGATGGGTGAGTGAGAGGCCCAGGTGGCAGAAAACCTGGGTGTACAACCCAAAACACCACGGTGACTTCTGCAGAACCACCTCCTGCGTGTCTGTACCATGCTGCTCCTGCCTGCTCAGACAGCACGGGTATCTGTACCCATGACAATTCATTCACAAATTGGGTTTGTGAAACTGCGACCAGTCTACAATGAAAACAACTGCAGTTTTCAGCTTAGCAGAAAACAAAACAAAACAAAAAAAACACCACCTTACAGCCTTCTAAAGTCAAGAACTCACTAAGCCTGATTCTGTGTTTTACGTCTCTATAACGGTCTCCCCAAATCTCCAAACCAGGAGATTAAAGACAGGAGATTAAAGATCAACATTTTTTAATAATAAATCTCAACAAAAGTCAATGGGCACAGCCTAATGAGCTCAGGCCTATAATATCAACTTACTACTGCATTTTTATTCTAAAGAGACTGAAAATAAAAATCCCATCAACATATATAGCTTATGGTTATCATTAGGTTGATTAGTTGTTTTAATTTGAGGATTTTGGATATGATTCCCAGTTCCAGCACATAAAATTTTCCACTGAAAGCAGATTTTGGCATTCTTTGCATGAGATACAGTGGTTAGTGTTAACATGCAACCAAAAATTTTATGCAGGCAAATAAACTTACTTCCTTTTCTTTGGGCTCACTTCCAAAACACTGTTTTTAATATATGCTGTACAAATGTCCCATAACACTGCTTTATATTAAAAGCGTGAGCCAGAAATGTCCTATGAGAACACTTCTTAGGTCAGTATTTTTCATTTGTTATTATTATTCATGCCTACGCACCTATGTGGAAATATAGAATCAGCTACAACATATTTAATTTCTTCAGAGGAAAATATTTTATGAACAAAATTTAGCACGTCCTACTAAATAGTGTTAGCACACCGAGGAAGATTTATTCACTTGACTCCACTTATGAACATCAGTTGCAGATAAATATTTTGACCTTCTACCCAAAGATTAACATGGTAAGATATATATACGATGCTGCACTTTGTGAATTCTTTCAGTTAGCGCGTGGGGAAAGACAGTCCCAACCACACTAGTGAAGCCAGGAGCTCAGAGTATGTACAAATCAACAAAGCTAAAATCTCACGCACACCAGAACATACTACACTTTAATTTCTGACAAATCGCTATTTTACTACTGTTTTAGTGACAGTCTCCCTTCTCCCTCTTCTCTTTATGAGCAAAGACAAACCTCTTACTTCCCTTCTTGGATCAACACTGCACCTCAGCCAGGAGAGTGACTGCAATCTGTAGGTGAAACAGTATGGTATGTTCATGCTGCAAGGGACCGACTATGGTACAAGCCCCAGGAGGCTATCAAAGATTCTGAATGGACCAGAAGGTGGCTGGCTTGCACTGAAGCCCACAGTGATTTAACTATGAGTGGCTGGCTTCAATTAGAAAACGAATACTGCAGTCACTGCTTGAGGAGCACTGCAGACATATGTTCATACTGTAACGGAGAGGCCTTCTTGCCAATGATAAATGGTACTTCAAGAAACATATGCAATAATACAAAATTCACTGAAAAAAAAAAAAACGAATTGAAAGCGTGGGTTTCTCTATTTATATTCTTTACATAAAAATACTTGAATTTGTCAGCAAAACATGCACCTGTTGTAACTATAGCTTAAGATAAAAATTGTTGCAAGGTATATTAAAAAACAAATCGCATTATTACTATAAGTTTCCATGTCTCTGGAAACTTTTTTTTTTTATTATTATTTTTTTACCTGAACCACCGTAAGATGATGACGAAGGTGTTCGCCTGGAGAAGCTTTTCACGGCAAGACTCTGGCCTCGCTGCTTCCGCCTCCAGGCTGTTCGGCATTTGGAGTCTATGCTTTGCTTGATTCGATACCAGTCGGATTCTGTGATTCCAAATTTATAAAATAGATGACCTATAATTAGAGAGAAACACAAAGGGATGGAAACTAGCACAGATTTATATGTATTATTATGTATTTTCAGGAAAATGCATGGATGACACACACTGTCATACACACAAGGTTAACAAAATAACAGAGCAGCTCTGCCTAAAGAAATACAATGACATTAAGAAATATGCCATAGCTATAAAGTGGTGAGATTTCAACAGCTATTCACAACATTAAGTAATCATACATATGTACACAATTGTGTATTTAGAAGTGTCACCACTACAAAACTTCCCAATCTACTCTATCCAAGGAAACTACACTTTTATATTTTAGATAAGCAACACTGAAACAGAAGGATCCAGCCCTCCTAAACCAAAACTGGATAACGTTTTATTGATTGCTGATAGTGCCCATGATATTTATGCACAAGTACGACGCCACATAGAGCTTCACGTAAAACAAGCTCTTAAAGCTCAGTGCAAGATTCATCAGAATCCAACAAAAACACAGCACAAAATTCAAATCTTCTGAAAATGTTGCTACTACTCTTCAGTCATGTAAAGAGCCACATTCTGCACTTTCCAGCAGTTAGTGCTAAGTTGCCAAACTGTTATAAAAAATAATGTTGACTTGTGAGTTGAACTGCTTGAGTATTTTGAAATGAAGCTCATGCAGATCGAGTCCCGCTGCCAACTCAAACCCGGTTCATTAGTGTCTGCAACCTCTGCAATCGAAGTGGAAGCCTAATTGTACAAGAAATGGAGGAAAGCTACGTTTTTGGGTCCAAAAATACTCACTTCAACATCTGGACAAATGGTTTAAAATTGAGAAGGAAATATGTCGTACATCGATAGCTTTTTCAAGGCACTCCTCATACTGCTAGAGACTTTTACCGTTTTATTGTAAGCCTTACAGTGGCTTCTATTTTGCTTAAAGCATTTTGAGTTGAGGACATTTGACAGTATTAAGAGAAATTTGTGATTCTCACAACTACAGAAAAAACACACACAAAAAATTAAATCCAAAGGTTCAAACTGTGAAGTAAACTAGAACTATCCAAACATTCAACAGTCTTTACAGTTCCATTACTTTTAAGCTTTTTGGATTTAGATCTGCGATAAAGCAGTTAAAAATCAATCCAAAGCTGTAATATTTGTTTTTACTCATTGTGGCTCTGCTTGAAGGACCCCTTAAGATTCTTGTATTCCTTTTGGTATCAAATGTTTTCCGTACGCTGCAAAATAAAACCATCTTCTCAACCTACTGGGTTTGCAAATTTACTCTCAAAGAGGATCCTGAAGTACTTGAGTGAAGCAGTTAAATGCATGCTTAAGCTGTCGTATAGCCCTCTGAATGGGATACAGGCTGTTCACGTAGGACAACAGATTTGAAGCTTAGGGCAGCAGAATGCCAGGTTTCCACTAACTAGGAGCTCTGCACTTTAACTGAGCTGAGAGTCCTCAGAATCTGAAATTCACAGGTAACGGATCTACCATAGGCAAGAGGAATGCTGCGTCTCTCAATCGTTTTTCAATCACCTATTTTTTCATGCTCTAAGTTATTTCACTAGAGATTTGTTCCAAGAGCAATTAGAACATAGAGGAGGAAAGCACTGGCATCAAAAAGCCAATTCAAAAACTCTTTTAAAAGCCCAAGATTCCTCACTGGCAAGTGACGGCAGGCACGTTATTTAGAGATTGCTTTACAACCCCTGCATTATGTCTCCGAAAGGAGGGTGGGAGTAGGGAAGGAGGAAAACCAACCGAAATTATCATCTGCTGCTGTGCAACAGTTTCCTTTCCATGGGTGTCAGCAAAAGGAAAGCACATACTGTACTGTAAATACTGCGACCACATTTCTCCGAGTGCAATCTATTACTAATATGCACTACACAGAGAAATGGGTTTATAAATCTTTGCAGTAATGTCCAATAAAAATAGTTGTGTTTTAACTCTTTCTATGATTGCAGCTGTCAGTACATACGAAGTACTTGTGGAGTCCTACATAACCACAGAGCATATGACTGTGTTATTTTGAACAAGTGTCCATATTTTATTCATAAATACATTTTAATGGCTTTCATCTTGCAGGCTGCTGTTAGAAAAGTGACTGAATTGACTGCAGGTCCAAGAAAACTCTCACAGTAAAGCAGCCTAGCTAGGAATTTTAACTATTACAGTGTAATCCAGGGGATATTCCAGGGGATGTCACTTAATTCAAACAGAAATTAATGGCGATATAAATTATTTAGGACATGACAGCCTCGTGTGCAGTGTGCTCTTCATACTAGGAGACCCAAGGCCTATAGGACAAGAGCTCGAGAAAGATGATGTGTGCCTGGTGAGACATAAAATGATCCAAAAATTGCTCTATAGATGGAAGACAAGAAAAGGCACTCTACTTATTGACCACAAAAGCTGTAATTTAATTAACGTGGACAGAGAGACCACCACCTTCATGGAGAGACTGCAGAGGGGATAACAGACGACAAGCTAAATGGGGCAGAGTCAGAGAAGTCAATTTTAGACTAAAGAGAGCCAAGGAATCAGGCACAGACTGTCAAAGCCAGGCGTATTTCTTTTCCCTTATTCATGAAATTCCTACTTAGCTGTTCCTGGGGTCACAGGCGGAAAACTGGTACAGACGACAGGGCTGCTGTCTGCACAGACCTTCCCCAAACTGCATGCTCCGTCACAGCAACTGCATGTGCAAATCAGGCATGAAAAATTAGCACTTAAATACAATGATAGTTGACACAGAGGTTAAATGAATTTCAGATGTCGAGATCTATCTAGCCGATACTGTAATCTACAGCGTTACTCTATTAACGGGTTTTTAGCGGCTACATTTCACAACAGTCCACTGAGAGCTGATGGAAAACCTCATGCTATTGACAGCAGGGTGTTTTTGAAGTACATACACGTCCTGAGAACAAGCTTCACCATACCATTAGAAATATGAGTTACCTACGGTAGAGAGATCCATCCCAAAAACATGTGCAAACAATATTTGCAAACGTAAGGGTGCTGACTTTCTGTTTTCTCCCCATAACTGATCACATGCACGAGAGCTTTCAGCTCGGGGGCTCGTTCTGAGTCTGTCAAATGCCAAAAAAGAAGTCTAAAAGGCAGGAATAAGGCAAGATACTGCCAAGGAGACTTTTAACTTGGGGAAGTCCTTATTGGAAAAGACAGCAGTGCTTCAGTGAGGAGAGATTTGACTTTTTCAGAACATTTACTAGTCAAAAGCAGCATGAAGCGTCGTAATTTGTGAGCAGCACAGTATCCGTGAGCCACATAACAACCCTGATAAAAACACATTAAAATACGTTCAGCAATATAATCCAGCACTTTGGCAAAAAGACAACGGTGCTTGGGAAGACAGATGCACATATACAAGAGTGAAGCAAAGGATTTAGATCACCAAAGGATGGCTGGCTGTGTTTTTAGAGATCTTTTTATTTAAGACAATGGCTGGTTGCTGGTCACATCCAAAACAAAGGATGTGATTGTTTTTAAATACTCAATGTCCGAACCTTGCTTTCTTTGGGAACCTCTCTTCCTGGAAAAAAAAAAAAAAAGAAAAAAAAAAAAAAAGAAAAAAAAAAGCTTTCTATGAAAACACACCAGAGACTTAAAATAGTTCAGTTATTTTAATAGATTGCAAGAGCTTGAGCAACTTCTATGAGCAACATAAATACCAGCAGCAGCTTGGGAGACAAAAAGGTCTGCACAAGGAATTCACAGAGACACGGAGCATCCAAAATGCACAGAGGAAATCGCTTTGGATTGCAAGAACCAACACTCAATCTTACTGAGCAAAACCTGAGGAGGAAAGCACGTGTGCATCAGGAAAATTAAATAAATCAGCGTTAAAAGTAGCAGGTGCATCGTGCTAAATGTAGACCCTAGATTAGAAACACAGCACTAGTTCTGGCTAGGTTTTTGCTGCAGTTCATATAAAGCTAAAAGAAACAATGACGCTAAGTTCTAGAATGCTCCTTGTGCACCACAGAATAAATCTTTTTGTGGTTTGTAGAAAAACAAGCTGGGAAAGACAGTGAAGACGAGTTAGTGTAAACACAGAGATCATCAGCAATGATGTTTGAAATGACTGTGCCTCCCCAAACTTTGGGGCAGCTAATGTACAAAATGTTTGTTTCTCAATTTTCATTATTTATTTTTTTAAGAGAAAAGAACAGGACTAATTAAGGAAAAAGTGAAAACAATGTTCCTGAGAAAGTAATCCTCTCTTTCTTAAAGGTCAAAAGTCAGGCAGCAGACAAAGCAATCCACAGAAACCATTAACTTGTAAAGAAATTTAATTAAGAACAAATTGAGGAGGAAGAGAAGGCATTTGTAATATCAAAACCAGACAAGAAATATTCTATCTTGATACCACACTCAATATCAGCCTGCTAAAAAAACAAGCTTCAGTTAACAGCTTGCATTTAGATATTGCCGTGTCCCACTGCTTCCCATTCTCCAGGAAAAACATTTTTTTAGGAAAATTAAAAGGTAAATCGTCCTATTCCTGGACTTGGCAGAATTCCCTTTGCTGCCATTTGTACTGAGATGGCAGAGATTCTTCCTCGTCTATCGTTACGTTTTGAAAGAATAGGGAAAGTGTTACCCACAAGGGTTACCCCTGGAGAACCTACAAAATGTGTAAAATACAGACTTCTACATTAATGTGCAATCCGAACAGACTTGGTTAACCGTTCTTTCCACTTTCAACTTCAACATTATTTTTAAAGTCTACAGAAAAAGCAAGAGGGTGTCACATTCAAAATTCAAATTCAAGCGATTAAACTGATAAAGGGAATCGTTTTTTTAATTGGCAAGAATAAGATGGATATCATGAAAAATAAGGGCTTCGGATTTTGCCTGCACTTAATCATGAAAAGGGGCGATTATTTGGGGTTTTGGCTAATAAAACACATTTTTTCACATAAGGCTCATACATTTGGAGTTCTTTTTATTAAACAAATAGCGTATGACAATGAAATCTGCTATACTAAATACTTGAACAGCGGAGAAAAAATTAAGCACCTCTGAAGTTCCTTCTTGCGCCTTCGGGCTTCAATTCCTCAAATATAATTATGGTCATGCATTGGCCATATTGAAACAATTTTAAACGAGTCATTGTTTACTCCTCTGACAGCTGGGAGGAGGCATGGGGCCGTACGATCCCCACGGCTGGGAGGTGGCTCCTCTGAAACCCAAAAGTGCTTGGGGCTGGACAAAGGGATGCAGAAGTGGAGGGCATCCTCATTCATAGAAAACTGGTCCCATTTCACCTGGTGGATGGAAGAATTTCGGCAGCTTTTCCAGTGCCATGTGCTTGGTGACCATCAGTCAGGTCCCCAAATGAGCCCTTTGCTCTGTTCTCTGTTTCCACTGTTCTCAGCCACAGGCTAAATGACATCCAAAAAGAGATGGGGGTGTCAGTAAAAAAAAAAAAACAGGGGAGAGGGAGGAGGGAAAAACAATTCAGCTACCAAACAGTGCCTGTTTTCCATTTCACTTCTACAGTTCCTTTAACTATTAAATTCAAACAGCTCTAAGTATATAGACTATCTGCGACTACAACTTGCACCCTTTACAATACAAATTATATCCATGGGGTACACACGAGAAGTCTCAAATACAACTGAAATCCTATTCTACTACACAGCTAAGGAAGGGTTTACTAAACCTTCATTACCAACCACTGTAATTTAAACAGTCAAATATTGAAATATAACTGCTAGGTGCTGGTGAAATCTGAGCTTTTTAAAGAAAATTCCAATCGTCAGCTTTTAAGGAGAACATGCCCCGTTTTCCTAGGTGCAGAAGACATGCTTTAAGAGGATTTGTGTAAATAAGATCCCGTGCAAAGTGGATTATTCTACCGTACACTTCAACTAAGTTAAAATAATATATACACCTCAAAATTGCATGTTAATCAAATCCCTTTCCACCTGGACAACAGAAACTCAACTCTATACTAGAGATCATAGGAGGAGTCTCATCTTCAGTAATTTTAGGACAAAATGTGTTAAGTGCTAATCTTACAACAAATACCCACAAATGTTTACCTACGGTACGAAAATTAAATCTGTCATGGCAAGAAAGTAAGGAAATTCCTAAATACCATTAAGGATATAATTTAAAGAGCAGGCATGTACAAGGTAAACACTCCAGATGTAAAAAGTCTCGGTGAAGTCACTGGTTTGCAATGTAAGCCTGTGATTATACAATTTAGGGAGTAAGGACTAACATTAGGGACACCGAAATATACGGTCTTTGGAGGAGCGTATTGCTCAGCATAATTCTGCTGGCTTCCAGATGCCATCGTGATGTGGGGTTATATAAATATATATGTCAGCCCATTAAGGAACCAGATTCTAAGTATTGTATTTCCGTAGCTTTTATGAGATAACTGGAATAGAAGCAGAACTACACTACAAAGCTCTGTAAACTGAACTGACATCAGTGTAACAGTGTCCTCTTCCCACTCCCCAAAACCACAGTAACAGAGGTCTCACAATTACCCAAAATGTATCGGACCAAATTCTTCAAGCAATGGGTTCGGGTGCCTTTTAGGATATATATTATTTCTAGTGTAAGTGGAAGCAGCATGTTTTAGTTATTTCAGGAAAACTAACAACTTACGAGTTTTTGATAATAAAAAATGAGCTTTTCTCATCTCAGCTGCTAAAACAAAGCCAAGTTCAAATTCAGTATCTGGCAGGTAGGAACACATTCTGCGATGAAAAGGGTGCATTTTAATGCACCACCATTAGAGAAAGTAAGAGGAATTGTTAAACTACAATCAGCAACTATTTATAAAATACTAATTACGGTGTTTAGACAATCTACTGATTACAATTCTGTGCAGCTAGACACTAAACCATTTGGAGGAACAGGCAAGAAAGTTTTCAGAAATAATGTCAAATTAGTCTATCACATGTGAAGAAACATTTCAGAAATCAACTTGTTTAAATAACTACAAAACAGTGTAAGAAGTGTTTGTACATAGAGGCTGGTGTCTCAAATAACACATTAAAGCGAAAGTGGACTGTTCCCTGCCTCGATCCTTATAACTTTGCTCCATCAATCTGTCGCTGCATATCCGACAACTTGTTGGATGCAGACAGAGCTGAAACCACATTTAATTTTTGCATTTGTCTCAAGCATACCAGCTTAAAGGCCTTCTGCAGACAAGACACTTTTTACGAGTGCTTGCTACAGGTCTTTCTGCTTCAGCAAAATACACTGCCTTCAACATACAGATTGGTGCTGGATGGGTTTTGTTTGCTTTTCTTTTTAATCAGTACAACCCAAAAGGCATGAGATTTCTTCCTCTGTTCTCTGTAAAAATGCAGATAGAATATCTTATTTTAAGAAAATTTAGGGCATTTTGAAAACTGAATCTAACATGAGAAAAGGCAGCACCCTCTCCATGCTAACGTGCAGCTCTGGCTCATATTTCAATGCACTGTGTTCCTCTAAAGAGCTAATAACTAATTTAAGCCTGAATGCTATCTACTAATATCCAATTATCAAAATAGTTAATCTTAATTTATTAAAAGATAATTTGTCAGAATATTTCACTAATATTTGTTTAGAAAATTTAGCTGAGTGTTTTTTTTTTTAACGAATTCCAGAACAAGTGAAAATAATAAATTAAAAACTGTTTTAAATGCCCTTTGCTCTACAAATTACAAAGAACCATCCAAGTCCATATTCCCTATCAGAAGTTTCAAGAACAAAAATATGTATTTTTTTAAGCATTTAACATCTCCAAATTCCACCAATTCCTTTGCTAAAGCAGAAGAGGTCCTACAATTGGACACCTTTCCACCTTCCTGCAAAACCAACCGGTCTATTTCTATTTATTTTGCCAACTGCAGAACCTGTCTTACTTTGACTCTCCAAAACAAGCCTGACTCTTTGCCATAAGCATGCAAATAATGCCATCTAGTGGAGCATCAAACTTACCACTCTGGCATGAGACGGCAGCGTTTTTATCCGTGCCTGTGTGTGTTTGCTCAATCTCTGACTCCCCTGCAGCAGCGCCAAGTGCTACAAAAGGTTAGCAGAGCTGCAGAAGCAGAGGTCTGCTGTGAAATGGAAGGGAGCGAATTAGTCGCTGCAGAAACCGAGCATTTTTGATGTTCCTGGTTGCATGCTGGATCACACTGCATGCAATTTCCAAGCAGTGTTACAGCGGTGGCCATAAGGCATTCCCATAGGGATTTTCTGATTACGTTTCTCTGCTGGTGACAGCATATTAACAGCTGTATATACGTAACCATTTCATAACTAGTGCAATTATCAAGGATATGAAATGCTTATAACTCCTTAAACGAATTAACAAACTCCGTAAGAAAATAATTCTGGACCAGATCAGAGGGTTTATACTCTGAGAATACAAAAATCTTTATGTTATCTACTACAGACTTGCTACAGCTCACAAGTTGCATGGAAGGTACTCCCGTGTGATAATAGATACACGACACTCTCTTCTATTTTTCTTTTCTCATTTTTAAAAGGAAACACATTTCTTGCTCCGAAAAAGATTTTGCAAATCCAAAGACAGAGCAAATAAAACAAAATACCTTGAAAAAAAGACAGAAGATCTATGTTTCATTTCCTCCCAAAATATATATATATTCATGCAACATTTGGGTCCCAGTATGAAACTGAAATCACATACTTCATATATCTATAGCAGTACAGCTAAAAATTGCAATGGCAGCATTCCATACAGACTACACAAGCATTTTCATCTGCAATGGCTTTTCATAACGATTAGGACCTTAAAGACGCCAACACTTGTTCAATTACCCTGCCACTAACAATCTCCTTCCAAATAAAAAGCCTCATGCGCTCACGATGACTATTACCTTCCTTCCGCATGTTAAAAATGCACATATGGGATACCGTGCTTTGGAGACTTCAAAAAGAATTTACCTTCTAGTTTTGCACGTTCAAAATCTCAGAGCATTCATTTATGATCAGACTGAGCGAGCAAAGATCTTACTTTTTCTTTTACTTGCTCCTGGGGAGAACCACTCCTGTAAGGTTTATCAGCCACCATTTGGCTTTGGAAGGGAACGTACCCAGGTAAATGATGTGTTTATTGCCAAGGGATCAACTTACTGCTCGAAATCAAAGGCTGATGCTGAAAACAAATGGAATCACCCAATTTGAAGCAATAATGCTTCGTAGAAATAAATGTTTCTGATGTTAAGGAGCCGCTGCCAACAATCACACGTCGGGTCATTTTTGATATCCACACAGCGTTAAGGAGAAATTGATGAAACAGCTGTTTATCTTTTACACAGCAGCACAGTATAATCTGACAGAACCCAGGGCAAAACCCAGGGAAAAAGGAGGGTTGTTGCTTTAAAATCCCCCTTCCCGAGACATCCCGTTACATAAGCCCTCGCCGCAGTGCCTCAGGATCCCATCTGGATGGCAAACGCCACCACACGTGCCGCCAAGAAAAACTCACTTATGAATCAACAACGAAAATTTCTCCCCTTCCGAAGGAGCTTGTGGATTTGGAAAGGCCTGGCACCACAGAAACCTGAACGCTGCGGGAATTTATTTACATTTTACTTGCAGGCGGATCGAGGCATCTCCCCACTTCACTTTTTAACCCTTATGCAATGAAGAAAAGAGTTCAAAGCAGGAAAGGAAAAGCTATGCAACTTTCTGGCGTTCCGTTTACGAGCCTTTGTGAAATCACAGCTCTCCTTGAACGCGGCAATGAGCTTTCCAGACGAATGTACATTATTCTTGCACTGATCAATCCGCGTTTGGTGGCTGAGCTGCTTTTCCTCTCAAAATGTCAGGGATCAAATACTTTCTTCGACTCTTCGCGTCTTCTAAAACCACACCATAAAAATTCACTGTTGTCATTTATAGGCCTTCAATAGTAAAGAAACTACTTCTTGACTGGAGCTTACTGAGAGTTCATTGGGACATTTTATTTACGCAGGGACTGAGCCCGAGTGGTAGTGGGTAACCACCAGCCTCCAGTACAGATGGGGACACCAAAGAAACTCCACATCCTTCTGAATCAGACCCCAAGGGACACCACCACTGCACGCTGCAGCAACTGTCCTGCAGACAGCTGTAACCCTGGAGGAGTTCCAGTGTGGAGAAATTAGTCCAAAGCTAACAGTGATTAGTACAACTGCGATGCGAAGACTCTTCCTTCTCACTTGTAGCTTCATAGCTGGGATGGATCCACAGCGGTGGTGAGGAAGATCCCTGGACATCACACTCACTGCTAATTACAAATGGTCCAACATCATAATCCTTGCTGACATCAGGGCTTGAGGATTTTTATTACGAATCTACAACAGCTTTTGAAATCCACATAAACTCCCTTGATTTTCATAGGAAAAGCACAGCTCTCATTTGACTAAATTATCATATTTGTAGCAAGAACTTTCACAGTGGGCACATCTTTTTACTAATTACACAGTTTGGCCCTTTTTACAGTACACCCTCCTGAAGCAACGTTTAATATGACTGAGGAAAGTTTTTATGATCGTAGACCGCTCCGAATGTTTTTAGCTGCCTCTCAAGAAGTGAGGAGCAGGGCACTTCAGCACGTACTTGAAACGAGTCTGGCCAAAGTGGAAAAGCATTGACAGGATGGAACAATCGTGCTTCGGCCATAAAGAGATGGTCCAAGTGACCTCATGTGTTAGTTTTCTTCTTTCTCTAGAGCCTATGAACTCACAAGTGCTTGACAGCACATCATGCACAATCAAGTTCTATGCAGTCACAGTTGCAACTGACAGACTAAGCAGCTGCTTACGTTCAAGAATGGAAAATTAAATTCATTGTTTTTACAATGCAAGAACAACAAGAGAAGTGTGAGAGGGGGATAGGAAACACCCTGCCAACAATTTATTTCTTTTTCCCCAAAATCGCCACCTTTACTTCAGTTTATTAAAAAGTAACTGGCCAGGAAAGTAATCGAAATCTACATAAGTACCCAGGAAAGAAGAAAACAACAGCCAGCTTTAAATTATAGCGCTTACATAAAGTCAGTAAGCAAGTGCCAGCATTGATGCCATTTATGAGAACTGCGGTGCCGAGATAAACTCAATGGGTTCTCATATTATCTTCTTGCCTAGCCTCAAAAGAGGTTATCACTTTCCTCCATGTGGCAGCATTTAATTGATTCACAAAGCAGCAGCTATTTGGAACTGAAGCCAGACTTTTGCAGCTCTCAGGAAGACAATGCGTTTGCAAAAAGCGGCACTGCTGCATCAAGGCCTCTCCTAAGGGTTCTGTACAAAAAAAAATAATGCTTTTTGGATATAAGAAAAGCATAACAGAACTGATTTCTTTCACCTCTTCTCAATTAGAGATGTGCTGAACTCTCAGACTCTGCTTCTCGCTCTCTGCTTGAGGTATGAGATGGTTCAACACAACTGCAAACTCCTCCTCTCTTCCGAAGTTCTCACCATAACACAGCCACCACTACCACACAATTCTGAACGAGCCATAAAACAGCTTTTCCAAAATGTCAGATGGATATTGTCCACTTGGTGAGGATCAGGGTAGAGGTTTTGCATAGCGCTTAGCTCAGGAGAACCTGCTTCAGCTTCCCCATTTGCCGCAGGCATGATGCTGCAGATTTGGGCAAATCCTTGTTTGCATATATTCAACCCTTTGAACTGTAAGATGAAGTTTGTCCTACCTCTAAGCCATGATCTGGCAGTTGAGAAATGCACTATAGCATCTAATAACACCACAGTCCTCAAAGGAACAGGCTGAAGCGAATTTATATTTCCAGACTGCTGCAGCCCACAGTATTTATTACTAGGAGAAGAAAATGTTGGCAAAAAGTATTTCCAGGGACCACAGGATTAGCTCATCCATGTGGATACAAACCACACAACTTCTCTTCAGAATACTATAACTTGGAAGATTAATGTGCTCTATAATGAAGAAACAGAGGCACGGGTTAAACAGAAAACATCAGCAATCCTCAGCAAATTACTAGCTTGAGTACTACCACTAACCCACTCCTCTTACCCCCAACCTACAGGGAATTCAGAGCATGACGGATTCTTGAGTGAGCTGCTCTGTCAAAGGAGATCGATTGAAAGTACAATTAGCTACGTAGTCACAACCATCCAAGTTAAAAAAAAACAAAAAACAAAAAACAAACAAAAAAAAAACATCAATTTCTGGTGCTGATCAAATATTATAGATAGGACAAAATGCCAATTTTTAAAAGTTTGAAGTTTTCTTGAAGTTCTCCAGCTGCCTCTTGACATAATTCAAGATCCAGCGGTGTCAACGACTGCTGATAACCAAGGCTTGTGGCTATCTCTGTTGCAGCGACACGCAACAGCGTTTTAAGCCACTGTATATATACTATATATTCTGGCAGGTAGCAACTAGTACGATGTTCATAAGTCAGACACATGTGAAGCCAAATTATAAACAAGTAATGAAAGGAAGACAGAGAGCAAAATAAGTATTATAGAGATTACGAAGGACTAAGGGGGGGGGATAAAAGAATGGGCATAATTTAGAAAAAAATATAAAATAAAAAATGCCTTTTGCATTGCTGTAAGTGGAAAAATTAAAAAAAAAAAAAAAAAGAAAATGCTAAAGACATTCTGTACTTATAGTATACACTTTCAGTAACTGCAATGTTTATTTATATAAAACATCCTATAATAATGACAAGAGTCTGCAGTATCTCATAAAACAGATCGACTGGTGAGAAATATTAGAGCTAACAGCTTGTCTACGAGTTGCAATTTATTACCTTTCCTCCAATACTTAAAAGTATGAGGATGTTTATGGAAGATGGAACAGAAGTGTGGTATATTTGTTCTTTACCCTGCACTGTTATTAAGATCAAAATCTTCATTATAAGCAAATGAGAAGCTGAAACAGTAGTGAATTCCTGTGATGAGGGGATTTTACATGACAAGTTACAAGTTGCTTAAACTGACCCAACGTGCATTATGTTTGGGTTATGGGCATGGATATATATATACAAATATACATACGCTGATTTAAGCAGCATACTCCACACAATCAAGCAGGACTCAAATGTGTTTCCTATTAAACAAACGTGGGTGGTCTGCCTCTCCATCTTAAGCAGTGTTGTGTCAATGACTTTCGTAAAGCAACACAGTGCTTAACTCTATTTGAACAGCTTTCTGAAGAGGACGGAGCTGTATTTCATTCTTCTGTCAAAGTGTATTAACATCTCTTTCAGCTAGTAAAATAGAGAGATGGTACCGTCTTTACTGGAAGCGATATTACAATACAACAGAAATAACAAGCTTCCGTTACCAATTTCTTTATATTCTATGATTTAAAATGCATTCGAAAAAATATAAGTTGTGCCACATGAAACAGAATATGCATCATTTACTTTGTGATTAAAATTGAGATTTTGTCATGAAATATTTCCAGATAATACTTTTGTCCTATGCGATTTAAATAACAGGGGTTTATTCTGGATGAAATAAATGTTAACTCATGAACTGAAGTCTGCAAAAATTCACTCTAAAAAGTAGTCCTGGAAGCAGACAGGAAAACTCAGCAGAATAGTACTAATTTGGCTATAACACTACTCATATATCTTTCCGTCCTTTACCACAGTGCCCTCTCCTTTGCGGGTACTAGTCTTTCTTGTTTTTTCCCATTAAAAAAAAATGTCCCTATCATGAGAGTTATTTCAATATTCCTAAATACTTCCCTGAGCAACAGAGCGTATGGAGCCAACAGAGGATCTCTGGTGCCCAATAACACAACAGAACCACGGGCACAGCCTTCCCTAACACGATTACTGAATGTATATCTCTTTCCCCCACCCAACTACTCATTTTGCATTTAATTTCTAGATACCGAGCTTCTCTCCTCTCGTCGAATTTGGCCAAAACTGACAGATATGTTAAAAAATGATGAGGGAGAGCCTGCAAAATAAATAAATGCAGATGCAAGAGGCCTTCACAGAAATGATGTACGAACAGCAAAGTTACACAGGGAATAACTAACATCATTTTCTTTTCATTTTATTATTTATATTTTAAAAAATAAGGATGGGTGATTGTTTTTTTTCAGACTCATTTGTGGAGATTGCTATAAAATCTCAAAAGGGCTAAACCTGTATTTTTTGCTATACAATGAAAAAAAAAATTGCTGATGTTCTTATATTTCACCAGAAAATGTCTACATTTTTAGTAGGGCTGAAATAATGAGCTACTTAATGACATATAGTGTGTTTAAGTCATTTTGGTTTCTTGCCTAAAAACTTTCAATACCACTACCACCCCACAAGCAAATTTATACCACAAATGAAAACTTTTACTTCAAAAGATAAACTTTCATCTCTCCTGCGGTAAACCCTACGCAGTACATCAAGGATTTTTCATAAACATACATCTCTTCATTCTCTTAGCTTGTGCATATTATTCAAAATATTTTCTATTAAATATAGATTTGGGTTGGCGTTTTCCTTCTAGAAAAAGAAAAGAACAAATACCCTTCCACTGACAAACTTAAAGAAACCTGAAACAAAAGAAAAAAATCCTTTACATTGGTTTGTGCTTTGCTAGCTATGATTGGCAAAGGCAAGGCTGATGACATTAGATTCTTATTTCAGCTTATAATTAAATTGCTACTTTGATGCAACTTAAGCTAAATTTATTTAAGTTTAAAATAATGCAAAGTATGACTGCTCAGTGCAAAAGGAAACCACATTGTTAGGACAACAACATAATTTAGTTCCCATTCTAGCGCTGCACTTGGTTTTTGGTACGATTTATGGAGGAATGATCACCAATAAAAACCAGATGGTGCGGGGACTGATAAAGCAAAGCGGACACAACATGGCAGGGCTCCTCTCACTACCTCTCTGACAAATGTTAAAGGATAAAATCGTGGCACAGCTGAACTCAACCAGAGTTCTGCCACTGAACTGAGCACAGCCAGAAGCTCCTCCTTAACAGTCACGAGGCATCCACTTGCATGGCAGCAAATTCCTAACAGGGCTTCTGCAACCTAGTGTTATTTTAACTTAATTAGTTGGAGTGGTAACATAATACACATACGTTACTACAGCCTGGTCTTCTGCTGCAGGTATGTAAAGACAAAAACTGGCCTAATGCAGCAGACTGCATGGCTTACTACCTGTTAGTGTCCCTGAAATAGCAAACCACCAGAAATGAAAACAGGTCAATAGGACTCTATTTCTGCAGCTCACTTCAGTGTAAAGAAAGCAGAGCAGTATCATCATCAAATATTCTTCCATGTAACTATCAAACACATTGCCCTAACAGAAGCATAAAAACAAAGCATCAGATTCTTCAAACACCAATCAAAATAAGCTCTCTGGCTATGTTCTTAAGCCTTAATTGGCATTTCAAATTGGCAATTGCATACAAAACACTTCAGTATAACAAATTATTCCCTCTCTACTAATCCATTGGTGACCTACATAAGATGTGACTATAAAGAGCAAGATTTACTGGCATATAAAAATCTAGTTCAAGTAGTAACGTTGGTCATTTTTAGACACTCTCAATTCTACGCTAACATTTCAAGTTCTGTTTCCTCTACACAGCACGCATAATAAAGGTTTCACACAAGCTGAAGATTTGTGTCAGATACTTGGATGTCTGGGAGGCCTTCGCTTACCTCCTGTGCTGTGAAATATTTACACCATAACACAGGGAAGGGACTTGGCTGTCCTCATTAATGTATTCACTGAGTAATCCCCTACATCAGAGCAAGATGCATACATCCAGATTCTTCTTCACTCCTAACTAGGGGCTATGCCTACCATATTCTATATGCAAAACACATTTAATTCCTTTCAAATTGCCAAAAAATGCATCTGCAATGTAAGTAATATCTGTTCATTACTGCATAATAGCTTTAATAAGCAAAAAACTCAAGCACACTGGAACTACATTAGCACTGTGTGCTATCAACATGCACTATCAATTAGCACTGTGTGCTAATGTGGTTATGAATCCGCAGACTATGATACTTAATCTCTCCTTTAGAAGAGACTGCAAATTTCCTCCATCTCAACGTCAGCAAGTCTTCTGAAATAATACACAGAAATTAAAAGAAACTGAGATGCAGGACCATATTATTCTGAATACTTGAGCAATATTTAAAAATAATATAATTTTGTGGTTTTTTTTTCTTTTAAGACCTGTTCCATTTTAGCCAAAGTAATATTTGTCAGCTAGATTATTTGCTACACTTGGTGTGTTTGCAGCTGGTAGTTGCAAATAAATCTGAATTCAGATTTCAAGATCGAGGAATTTCTGGCCCACACCAAGCTAAAATAAAGCAGTCCATTAGGACTCCTTCATAAATAAAAGCTAAAAAAACATCTGTTTGGCAACAGCGACAACAATACATGTCCCATTCTCACAAATCGTAGCGTAACTGCAAGTAGCCAAGTTTGTCTTACCTATGCAGAATAACCTCAGAAGTTTCAGTATCATACTCACAGCGAATTCCGTAAATCATGAGAGGATCAAGCTGCTTCTTCCCATGCTTCCCCTGGCCCGAAAGGTTGGAGATGGCCTGGATTTCCCGATGGAAGAGGTAATCGAGCAACGTCAGTGCCATCTTCTCGGCTGTGCGGCAGTTCGTGCTGATGTGCAGCATGTCAGCAGGGGTGATGGGGCAGCGGACCCGCATCTCAGGATTATTTTCATCTCCGAGCCATGTCCCGTTGGGGTAATCCTCTAGAAACAGAGATTGTGGAAATTCTAATTGTGGCACAGAATGAAAAAGTCAAGTTCAAGTTAACATTTTGTAAGTTATCACAAACTCTTTCAATTTTCTTCATAGTCACCACAAGCTTCTTTCAAATCTATGGCAACTGACAGGTTCACAAGATTAGCTGCGGGTAAAAAGTTATTCTCAACTCCACATCAACAGTGACCAAAAGCAATTGCCATTAACATTCTGGCCTACAGAAGGAACTGGTGCAATTAGCCCCAATGTCTAACTTGCTCTCAGATATCTTTTTAAAGTGTCTCATATTAGAAGCTAGAAGCTAAAGGAGCACGTTGTATTCACAATGTTCTCATTCTTTAACAAGTTAGTCATCTCCTAAATCTTAAGATTACCGTAACCCATAACATTCTCAAAGTATAGCTAATTTCAACAAGCTAGAAGCTTTGAACCACATTTCTCCCCCAAAAGAATCAGATAGAAGTCAGCTTAACCGAGATTAGAAATTAAAGACGTTACAATCAATGGCGCGCAGTAACTTTTTTGATCACTTACAAAAAGAGTATTTTAAGCTAAAGCAATCATTCAAAACACAGCCAGAGATCCCAATCACAATTTTGTTTTTCATTTAAATTTACTGGCCAGTAGTCTATATTATTTCCAAAACACACAGCTTACCATGGAACAGTCCCAGCATAAAGATAATGAATCAATCACTAGTCATCTCCCAAGTGCATCTTTCCTTCTAGTCAACGATGAGATCATTAGCAGCACAATATATTTAATTTTTACTCATTGCCAGAACTACACTTCTCTCTGGGTGTACACACATACACACTTATCTATATATATCTCTCCAGAAGATTTTTGAGTTTGCCCCAGTGACTCAGTTTGGGGCGGGGGGGAATCTATTTATTTCCTGAGAAATAAACTTACTAATTTTTGGTGGCAATGCCAAAAGTTAGTGGATTCAAGACTAACCAGGAACTAGAACAGAGCTCATAAAGATAATCCATCACTAATGGAGTGCAGGATGCAACAGACAACACAGGATGATACGCTTATTCCAAATAAAAGCAGAATTTTCCATACAAATCTTGACAATTCTAATAGGAACTGGGAAGAACAACATCCAGGATGCTATTTCAGTGTTCACTGACACAGACCATTTGGATTTGATTTATACGTTTGCTCTTTGTGGAGTAAAACACAAAACTTCCCAACTTTGGAGTCACTCAGTCCTTCCACACCAGAGCTTTATAGAATTTTCTTGCCATTTCACTACCTTTAGAATGGTAAAAATGTGAAAAGAAAAAAACACACACACACACACACACACACACATTCGATTCCATGACTAACCTTTCACAAAATGGCTTTAAAGTGGAGTTTTAGGGTATATACAATGTCACAAGTTCCCATTTTCCATAACCTTTCTAGTCACTTAGAAGCGACACGATTCCAACAGATGAGCCCTTTCCATACTGAACAGGACTCCCAAGTAACCAGCATCTTGGTTTCCAAGAGCATGTAAAAGTTAAGTAGCCTACATTTTACTAGACTACAAGCCAAAAATGTGCAGTAACAGATAACGTAAAAGCAACTCAAACACAAGGAACACTTCTTCAACATGACCTTCAGGTGGGGTCATACCACATGTCAGATGCAAGTTTATTGCAATGAATAATGACAGCATGAAGCAAATGTTGGATTATGCAATACCAACATAGCATTGAAAATAACAGATTGTCAACTACAATACTGTGTAAGAAAAAAAACATTTATCACTGATACATGTAGCAACTAGTCCCTCAAACTTTTTTGTTGTTGAAATCAGGACTTAATGCTGTTCTGAATATATTTTTATACATTTGCACTTTTATATATACGTGTGCGTATATGTATATAAAAACCTTGTACCACCCTTTTTATTCTCAGATACGTGATAGGGCACGCTAGTGGTTTTCTGTTCACAGTATCAGGTGCCATCAAAGAAAAAAAGGTGGTTCCCATTAATTACGATTTGTTTTGAATGCCACTGTCTGGCCTCACCACAAGTCTGGTTAACATTATCAGGGAAAATAACATTCTGTTCCTGAAGACAAATTGACTGTTTGATAAAAGTTTGGACAGAACTGGCAAGCAAAGATGTCACTGGTTAGAAGTGAAAGTTTTTCCAAAAAAAAATCTGGGAAGCCTGCATAAAAGATTGTACTTGCCATCAAAATCTTATTACCTTACCAATTCACGCACTTCCTATTAGATATAAGCTAGTAATACTTACGGAACATTTTTATCTGCAATTGTGTTTAACGAATGCTCTCAACCTACATGAACCAAAGATTTTGCTAAATAAATCAGTGGGGTTTTATTGTTTTGTTGTGTTTTTTACTGGCGCCAAGTTCAGAACATACTGTTTTTACCACATGCAACCATCCTTTTTTTTTGCTAGCAGCCTGGAAAAAAAGACACTACCTTGGTATTCTGACCTATGAACCCAAGCTCCATGTGAAATTCTCTCCTGTATTTCAGTCCTGCTTCAAAAGCCTCACCTGAAAGCTCCCTTTTGTCTCTATATCCTGAAGCAGAAATACAAGTAATCTTTAAAAAAGAAAAAAAAAAGCAGCTTGTGTGAAATTACCAGTGGTCATTACACATATCTAGTCAATGTTTACTCCAACTCTTCAATTCATTACAAACTAAACCAGTTTGGATGCCATGTTAATTCATTTCCCTATGTTAAGAGTGCAGTCTTCTGAATGAAATTCTTCCTGTCAAACCGACCTGTGAAACAATAGCAAAATGCTGATGGTAAAGACATGATTCAGAAGAGCGTGGTAATATAACAAAAGATTCTGACTACTATATGTATGCACACAGTCTTCTCCCCACCTCTCTCCTTCATATACATTTTAGGTGACATAAAAATATCTAAGTAACCATTGCCCAAGCCTTAAAAGCTGAGATTCAGACTGCTTTACAATCTTTTTTTACTAGGGGAACTTGCATGTAAAGTTAAACGTTGTTCTGCTTTCTCATTGCAGCTACCTGAGGGCACAAAAGGTAAAATACTCCTTACCACAGAAGATGATCTTATTCATACTAAGCTGTCAATACATCTGGCACTTTGCATACAGCAAATACGATGATATTGACACCAAAAATAATGGTGAGAAGAGGAAGCACGGGGCCAGTTATGAGGAAGGCAGAACTGCAATGTCATTTGAAGTTTCTAGCTCTCAAACCTCCTTTTATGTCTACTATCACAATTCTTTACGTGAATTATCAGGCATTATATATAATATCTAGATAGAACCTAGACAAGTCGGGTTATTTAGTACATGCATTGTAATAGTCAGATACTAAGTGAGGACTCCACAAGGCACTGTACAACCACACACAGCAGTACAGCTGCTTCTACTCTTTAGAGACTACCGAGAGACAAATAACATATGAAGGGCTGGGGAGGAAGAATACAATCAAAGAACACACTTTTCTTAAAAATCATCACATGTTCATCTGCACACCAGTGTAAACACACCCCTTTTTGTTTTGCCCTGCAGGATTTTTCTTTCATTTATTTTCCTAATGGCCTCATTATCCCACTTAAACTCTGGAAAGGAGCTACACTTTGTGCCTATGTGCTTTGAGGAAAGGTACCTCCTTGCATTTCTGTATGCCACATATTGTACCATCTGAGAAGTGGCTCTTGATCATTTCTACTTCAAGTGTTAAAAGTCCTGATGTTTCTATCTGATTTGCTCTCTGTTCTCAGAAACTCATTTCAATGACAGACAATCTAAGTTTCTAACTCCTTTTCACTGTTTTTCCAAGATCTGAAAATTTGCCTTTATCTCCATTCTGCCAAATCCAGACTAGTTTGCTTTTCAATGCCATTTTCAAATTATTTTTTTTTACCGTATTAAGTCCATTTCTTTTATCTCACAAAACAGCTGACCATTCCTGTAGTTTCAGCAAGCACTTGCGAGGAGATGAGAGGGAGGAGGCTGGGGCTGCTACGCAAAGAAGCGCCATTATGGAAACAGTACAATGGAGCTTTAAGGTTAGTATCAAAAACCCTATATCCAAAGAACAATAGCCAGACAAGAGTTACTGTGGATTTCAGGCTTGCTTTTGATGCATGTGTGTGTTTTCCCACGTCAGGAGGTGGCAGACCTTTCACTGTTGCTCACGCCTTTCCACTGGGACACATTCCCCCAGTCCAACACAGGAGCACCAGCAGTAAGAAAAGAAGCAAAGCTAGGCTCCCTCCGCTCACTTGGTGTTGTCAATCATTCCTTTAAAACAAAGAAAGACAAAATAAAACACCTGCCCACATAAATATTTGAATTAACACGTTCCATTCTTTGGTGTAGCTGCGTTTATTTGACTAGCAAGGCTGGGTGCAAGCCTCGCATCTGCAGCAGAGAAAAAATGACTCTGCTGCGGTAGAAAGGCAGAAAAATGACTTAACCTCAAAACAAAAATAAACCCCCGTTTCTAGAGAAATTAAGTAATATTTTGGCTGATGTGCAGGAGATTCAGCATCTTTTTAAATAAACTTTTGTCAATTAGACTGAGTCATTTGCCCCTGCAAGAGTTCATGGGGTAGTGATTAACGGAGAGAATACGGCACACGGACTTTATTAACTAAGAACCATTAAATAGTTAAAAGCAGGTTTAAGCAACAGAATGACAATCTTGCTATATGGTAACATCCAAAGCTAGCTCTGTGACTTACAGCTTGTATTTATAAAAAAGGTAAAAGAGCTAACTTTAAGGCTATGTTCACCAAAATCTCAGCACAAAGATCGGCTGAGACACCAGTCTGTGGTAATAAGCAGGGTACAGCACACGCATCCGTGTTACATCTGACACATGGTGGTAAGCTATGCCATGACAGAGTCTGAAAATATATCCTGCACTCATGTTTTCTTCTGTTTGCTTTGAAACACAACACACAGAAAGGAAGAACATACCTGTGCATGTAATACCAAAGCATACTTGCGGAAGTAAGTGCTGTGGTGTGCACAGAAGCCTCAGCCTAACATCATTGATATTACTCTTTTGTTATAAACAAGGTCTCAATTTTAGTATATGGTTAAATCTGAGCGAAAAATAGGAGAGAAATTCTCTGGCCTTCCATGAACTATACAGTAAGTTTATTTAACAGAAGTAGAAAGTAAGGACTATGTGATCACCTGTCCTTTAAAATGACCAGCTAAAAAAATGCGATAAAATTGAGGAAATTAAAACCCATGGATTTAGAATTTGCTTTTTAAACCCCTAGAGAAAGAGTTTCATGTCAGCAAATCACATCTAATTTAGTTTCCTCACTTTGTTTGTTGCCTCTTTGCTATATTTAACTTCACAGAGGGGACCAGAGTGTTAATGGCAAACATCACCAAGAGAGACACCTGAAAGAAA
This sequence comes from Aythya ferina, assembly GCF_964211825.1. NCBI lineage: Eukaryota > Metazoa > Chordata > Aves > Anseriformes > Anatidae > Aythya > Aythya ferina. The sequence continues at coordinate 2,172,979 of NC_140308.1, forward strand.
CCATGATTCATGTGGTTGCTCCCAATAATCCTAAATATCAACACAAACCAATTTCTATATTTTTCTTCGGCTTTAAAAAGTCACTGAAGTTCTGGAGGTCTGATCAGTGTATTCACATCAGCAATATATAATATTGTTTTATGGTGTTAAAGGTTTGCTCTGAAAACTCATTCACATTGTCTGTATCTGGTCATAAGGAGCCCAGCAGGAAGAGCAGAAGTGCTGCAAGTGATACTATAAAATGCAGGATTTGATCTTAACAGTGAACTGAAAATCCTGTAGGCAGATAAGTCTTGGCCACTTAGAAGTAGCTGTTTGGAATCACACTTGGAAATTTGTGAGCTCTATTTAATACTACTATTGTAAAATAACTGTTCCACATGCAAAGTTGAAGAGACAGATTGTGACTAAACCATTTTCTTTGGAAAAAAAAATATTCATCCTTTAATTAACACACTGTGTAGACCAGTTCTCCCTTCTCCAAAAATATGTTTACATTCTACTTCTAATTTTTGGATAGTCTTGAAATGCACTAAGAAGAATGTCAAGAAAGCAGATATGATACAAAACTATCACATACGGTGCCAAACATCTTATGTCCGTTTACCACGTGCAAAGTTCACTGAACCGAATGCTAAATGAATGGATCTTGCTGTTTTATTTATATCAGTTAAAAAACAGCTTTCAAGGAGCTGCTTAAGAGCTTTTTACATACTTGGACAGTGTGTTGCACATACTAAGGACAGTATGTTTCTTTCTTAGTAATTTCAAAGCCTTGGCTTTAGCTTAGACATTTCAAATAAGATTTGCTTTTAAGGCAGTACAGTAATGCTGAATGGGGCATTCTTATGCTACAAAGATGAGAGGTCCTACTTTCTTTCATATTAAAAATAGGACAGTAACTCTATTGTCAAAGGAACAGATTTAAAAGGCTAACATAATGCGAATTGATGTTTCAGCAACAGATGCTCCACTTGTCTGTACAGTAGGTCACAGACCAGATATTTTAAATGTAACCATACTCCAAATATGTAAAAAATACTATTATAATACTCCTTATATCTTGAAATCCCTTATATCTTGAAAGCAATATATAGCACTAACCAAAATAATGCTCTCATCCTAACTCTTAGAGATAGGTGTGCAAGTATAGAATAATCAGTGCCTTCAGATAACTTGTTATCAGAATTATTTAACATTTGAGCTTTGTTCCTGGACTGACACAGCTGTTTAAGTTACCATTTTTCTCCACAAAAACTGCAAAAAAAATACAAAATATTATAATTTCTGTTTATACCGGTATTCTAATGGGAAATTTTGAAGAGCAAGTTCTTGCAATGTTTGCCAAAATAAAATTCAAAGCATTCAGAGGAAACAGAAAACCATCCAACCACCACAAAACTAATTTATTGAAAAATTAAGTAAATACTTCTGGACATTATCCATTCTTTGCTTTCTGCTGTTTGCACACGTTTAGTAAAATAGTAAAACTATTTAGCACAAGCTCAAGACTTATCAGAAAGAGCTCTTCACAAAGTGCTAAGTGTGATCTTTTATCTGTGAATACCACGCAGTTCAAATGAGAAATCACAAGTAAGCAATGACCACACTTCGACTGTTTCCTATAAATCCAAGTGCACAATACTCTTAAATGACAAACAGTTGCTGTGGAAGGTGTTATGTAAGAACAAAAAAAATAAAAAAAGGAACACCTTAACCCTGAAATTTTATAATCCCAAAATAAGGCAGGAGAAATGGAGAGATTACAGAGAGGTGCATGGGTCACATTCAGATGGTAGGCACCAACAAGAGAGAGGTAACAGCACAGTGATATCTTACCCATTGCTAAGCTTTCTGTAAATACCATGGGGAAAAGGCAATGTTGTGAATAACTACTATGGACAGTAATGCATATATAGCTATAATGAGCTCCTCCTAAGGAAGAGAAGTGAAGAAAACACAAAGTCTTTGCAAGAACATGGAATGCAAGATGATGTCAGGGTTAAAATGACAAGTTTGGAAAATCATTTCAGTAACAGCTTTCTGAATATAAGGCCAGAGAGGAGGCCGTACAGTAAGTAACTAGAACTTTGGAAAAGCAACTGTTATTTCCATCTCAGATGTTACCTATTAAAAGGACATGAAAGGTTCCATTTAAGTGTTGATCATTTGAAAAATCTACTCACCGTTCTTTACAAAGCTTACTTGCTCATAGTCACTCAATCTTGCTTTTCTTCACCTAATGTTAACAGTCTGCAGTTAAAAACTTCAGACAAACATATTTGAGAATGTTAGAATATTTTTTAACAGATTTGTGGTGAGTATGAAGTGCACATGGCTGCCAGGTTATAGCTTAGTCAACTGAAAACCAACCCTTGACAGGATTACTGCCACATACCAGTACTAGAAAATTTATTAAAATCAGAAAATAATATAGGTACTTAATATCAGAGGTTTAAAACTTCTGTAATTTAAAACTACTGTGGATCTAACGTTCTTCTTGGTATTAGTTTCTGCGGTAGAAGACAAAAATCCAGAAGAACGCAACAGTATTGGAACCAAAGTTTTCATGAAGAGAGACGACATGAGGCCTTACTTACCACGTAATCACCAGTACTGATACCTTCAAGAAATACAAAGACCTAGAGAATCAATTCACAACATAAGTTCTGTGAAAGAACATGAAATATCAGCTGTAGCATTTTAGGTTGGTGGAATCCAATCCAGAGTCTCTACAGACCTATATAAATGTACAAGAAATCTAGAAAGCACAGAAAAATAGTCTCTCTCAAAATAACTAACACTTTGACCTGTTTCCTTCTATTCACCACCCTCAATATGTAGGAAGTACAACATCTGAAAACTGACTAGGGAAATAGGAAAATAGTGTCAGCTTGTCATTAAGTCACACGACAAACTCCCACCTAAGCATTCAAAAAAATCAGCATGTTTAGTGTATAAAACTTAATGGCTCTCCCACTCCAAAACCTCATCAATGAACCTAATGAAATGACTTCCTCTATTTTCACTTTTCATAATTCATAGTAAATTGGAGGGTGTCTATTTCCTAAGTCACACAATTTGGCCTGCCTGAGAAGCATCACCTCCATTCCAATCACAGGAAAACAGATGGATAAACTATTTAACACACACAACTAAATGATTATAAACACAAATGGACAAACGCGTTTGCTTTGTGTTTTTTTTTAAAAAACTGTTCCTTAAGATCTACAACAGCTGATTACCAAAACAGCACACACAGAGACACAAAGCCCAAATGATGATGTTTTAAAAATGTTCTTCATTAATCAGTCGCTCATTGTTTTTAAGCCTAATTAGAAAACTCTAGATACAAAGAGCACAACTTTGTTTAAACTGGGAATAAGCTGTATCAAAAACTACAGGGAAAACATTCATGTCAAAATTCACTGCACTTTCAAGAAGAGCAAAAAACACATCCATCAGTTGCTGACAGTTCCTTGAAACAAATCTTAGTGATACATGTTTGTTTCTTATTCCATTAAACGTGAAAGATGTTTAATCCATGCTGGGAACAAAAAGTTAGGACAATGAACAAGAAAACTTCCCTAAATTTTCAAACAAAGGTTTCCTCCAGATTGAAGAAAAACCCTACAGTACCTCAGGAAACACAGAATGAAAATGATTGCTTTTGTTATTTACATTGTTTTCACCTACGAAGTCTTTTCAGAAAGCCAACCTCTGTCCAAGTTGTTAGAAGATACTTGCACAGTAAAGTATTTTGTTTAGAAGTTTGATGTGTCATGCTATAACTCATACTTGGTTTTATTTTTACCCCCAGAAAACATTTATGCTAAAGCAGAGATGTTCATGTATTTAGAAAATGGCTATTACACAAATGACTCCTAAAAAACATGGGAACAACACCAAGAATTGGGCCCCATACTTTTGTATTAATTGGTTATATTGCCTTTCTATTCCTGAAAAAATAAGATCTTCTAAACTAGCACACAGGATTAAATGCTTTTTGAAAACAGCCAGCAGAGAGCAAATGATGCATGTATATAAATCTATTAACTAAATTCAGAAAATACCCAGAAGCTAATGCCACGTTCAAGGTCAGCTAAAGACAGCTATAGGTATGGCTTCGTTTTGCTTTCTAGACACAAGACAACAGGTGGGATTCCTACTGAGAAAAGGGCTGAAGTACGCCGTTCTCATCCCCTTGCATTTTAGGACCAATTGAGATTCCTTTGAGCAACCCAAAGGCATTCAGAATTCTTTCCCAGACAACAAAAGCAAACTGATGGGTGCTGTAACTTTTACCTTTTACTGCTGAAGAAAACAAGTCTGCACAACAGACCTATTATTCTTCATCACTTCCTTTATTAATAATTTAATTTGTGACATACTGCAGGCTAGTTTGCTTAGCATTCCTTCTGTGCAAGCGGTCCTCTCTCATCTTCGTGAGGGCAAGAAGAGGTAAGTGTGGGGGATCACTAATCTGATTTCTCAAAGCATTCATCAATCTCGGAGAGATTTCTAATGGATGACTGTTCTAAAGGTCTGAAGAAAAATCAGATCTGAAGACTTTAATGGATTAGCTGTTTCTGCAAAATTTACATATACAACAATTGTATAAAACGCTAACATCACATTTGTCTGTGCAAATCTGTGCCAAACAACCAAGTCAAAAAGGGCATTATAGAACAAATACTCTCCTAATGTTAGAAACTTTGCTCCTGACATAGCTGACGCAGAGCTGTATGAAATATTAACAGACTCCACAAAGAGTTTATTGTCATATAGGAGTCCTGCCATTCCGGGCACGATGGTACCAAGAACACTCAGTTTCCACTTGGGATATTCATTTGTTGATTAAAATTATATAAATATTCCTCAAATTTTCCTGATTTTAAATCTAAGTCAACACAGGCAGTGTAAAGTCTGATTATCCACCATAAAAGCTTCAAAGTACTTTCCCTCTCTAGAAGCATACGGTTTTCTACCTCACACAGCTTTAAAGCTACAGAAATAAACCTTAAAGAACAGTTCTGCTATAAATACTGAGCTATACGTATGCTTTATAGTATTACAAATACAGCATATTCTAATGTTGGTGTTACTATCAGATTTCTCTCAGAAATCCATCAGATTTCATTAAAATTCCACAAAGTACATTTCCAGGAAAACAAAAATCTTGATAAATAAATACTTCAATTTCCATTAAAATAATACAGGATAATAATTTGCATTACCTTGAGCAGTATCTGCACCATAATAATTTCATCATTTATATTTGTGCTATTCATCCTATCAGTCATATTAAAGCAGCAAAAAATAAAAAATTTGAAAGCCTGCTTATTCGTCCTTCTCTTTGCCTCCTCCATAGAAATATATAATGTGCTTTACTGGTCCCATTACTGGCACTCAAGCACAGAAAGCAACATCTACTTCCAAAGATCTCAGTGAGCATGCCTGGCATTCAGCCAGCTCCTATAACCAGAGCGTTCTGAATTTACATTCCACTAACTAGGGAACAATGGAAGGAATACAGTTAGATAAATTAGACAAAACAGAGAGGGTCAAAGAGCCAAAAATATTACTAGAAACGTCTTCTGACTGCTGCTTCCACTTGACCAATACAACTCACACCTTCCCCATACTGGTTTCACCAATTTGGGAGACAATAGGTAACTAGAACCCAGCTTGTAAAAATGAACATTTTAAGATTTCCCAGTTATCAGACATTGATCGAAACTTGAGCAGAGAAGTTCCAACTATTCCCTAATCCTACGAAGTAGATAATTTAGACTAAATCCTTCAGATTGCAGAAAGCATAGAATAAATTTCCTCATGTGATATGTTCAAATTTATTGTAAAACAATTTATCGTAAGTTATCTTCATCTAAAATTGAGTCTCTTATCCCATCTTATTTGTGATTGAAATATACCAAGTAATATTCATTTTGATATTTCCAACCACATATATTGAAATATCTTTATAAGGCTAATTTAAAATTCACAGATTTCACTAAATGTGATTTCTGTGTCCAAAGTCCTACAGTAGAAGTTTCAGAAAAAATGGACACTACACACTATCTTGTTGAGTGTTCATACGAATATCCTTACAAAAATTGTTTACAGTTGCTAAAATAACTGCTTTACATTAATAAGCATTAGAAGAGTGGACTTAATTAGAGAAAAAGAGTCTTAATTAAAAGTGTTTAAGATACGAAGCTATACTGCTATAGCGAGGCAAACTTTTTTAAATTTTACAAGTGATTTTAATTAACTATTCTGCCTGTAAAGGTGGTATAAATATATATATATATATTAATTCAGTTTATTAATCGGTCCTAACTGATCTTGTTGTACTGCCTACCCATGCAAGGCTGGACTTAGGATGCAATCTCTGAAGCTCCCAGTTAAATCTTAGTTCATTCCCCATCACATTGACTTTGCTCAAGTAGCCTTGTACTTAGATAAGCATACCTTCAGAGTTCAGCGTAATAAGGGTCACATTGTTCCCAATACTTTGGCTTCCTAATTGTCCACTGTTGGAAACTGAGTCACTGGCCTCAGAGCCACTCTCTCCGTCTTCGTTGTGACTGTCGTCATGCCCTGGGACTTTCACCACTATCGTGTTCTGCCTACGTCCAGGAACAGCACTATGGAAAAAAAAAAAAAAAAAAGCATGTAACTTTGGAAAACATAATCCTTGATCAGGAAAAAAAAATCATTATAAGGGAATTAAAAACATTATCTGACAAAATTAAAAGCAGTATAAAAGAGTACTCCTTTAGCAAGCCTTCTCCTGTTTATACCTATGGGCTATCAAGCAAAATAAAATTGAAGGAAAATAACAGAAAAGTTTTAGGTGCACCACCAATAGAAATTGATGCAAATTGATGCAAATTGTCCCAGTCCCATGTGCAAAAGTTATTTCAATAGTTAGTAGAAACATATTATTTAAGAATATTGTCTAACCAGAATCTCCAGTTCCACTTAATTGAAAATTTCCTTTAGATAGTACAAAATTTAACAAGCCTCACTGGGCTCCTGTGTATTCTTTATTCAGTTGGTTAAAAAAAAAAGAATATTGGCACATCCTCAAGTGATTATGCGTCCATGTAAAAAAATATGTAGCTATAGGCATTCTTTCAGTTGTCAGCTCTTAACTAACACTGAACTAATCCCAGATCCTCCAAAAATGTTCTCTGCACATCAACAGTGAAGCATTGCTGTGTACCTTTACTGCTGATATGGGGTTTCCCCAGGCAGCACTGTCAGCAGGACGCATTCAATTAGTACCTGAATTTATTCTATTTCCACCACCACCATTACTTAAAACATTCTTCATTTTCCCTTAGAGTTGCTGCAGACTGCTACTTATCTGTCAAAGGAGGGAGTGAAGGGGGAGGATTCCCATAACTCCTCCCTACGAGGAGCAGTAGAGGGAAATGGGGTTATTTAGCCTCGAGAAAAGGAGGCATGGAGGGCACCTTATCACTCTCTACAACCACCTCATCCACAACACTTGGCAGTGCTAGGTTAAGGGCTGGACTTGATGATCTTGGAGGTCTTTTCCAAGTTATGATACTAACTTGCTAAGGATGTCCAGAGAATCTGTTGCTCTGCTCAATGGCTCTTCCTGCCCGACCATCTTGGCTACGATTGAATTCTGCCGGTCGTTGTTCAGTATTACTGTGGTCTGGGGGACAACACTACAAGACAAAAATCAGAGAGGAAAATGGAATGTGAAGGAGAAAACCTTTTAAATAATACATTAACACAGTCTTATTGTTCACACAGCCTACTTAAAGAACAAGGTTTAGAGGCAGTCTCTGTTTTTCTCCCAGCATCGTGGTTATGTATCAAATGCAAAAGCTGGTAATCCATCGCATTTGACATCTGTATCACTTTAACTACTCATAATTCTTTCGGAGGACGGACAGCTTCAATGGAATTATATAAAAGTCCATGACCCCTGGAAAAGCGATAAAGAATTCATCAACTCGAGATACACAGGAGGAAGGCTGCAAACCACAGCTTCAAAGAGCCACCAAATTCTTTTGAAAAGTCTGAAAGTGAGCATTTTTAGATATACTACAGCCAACTTACACAGTAATGCAGCATTTTTAGTGGGATAATTCCTAGAAAAAAAATGGGAAAGTATTTATTGCATAATCAGATAACGAGCTTAGTGTAAAAGCAGTATTGTTTGCCAGGGCTGAGGGCTTTGGGGGCTTGGAAGGAATGGTGGTACTGGGGGTATCAGAGCAGAACATGAACAGACTAACTTGAAATAATAACAAGACTAAATATTTCTTGTGTGCATTTCACATACAAAAAAAAAAATCTAAAACAACAGAAAAGCAGTTAGTGTGTGAAGCAGGGAGAAACCAAAATGCCTTCCCTATCACAGGTGATGACAATGCAAAATAAAATAACCAGAGAAGTGCTGCACGCAGAAAGTGCACTAAGTCTACAATATATATATTTAAAAAAAAAAAAAAGTAAATACCAAGTAAATAATTGTCTTCATCATGCAGTTTACCATTTAATTTGGTTTCAGGGATTACCACCATTATTCCCACATCACTACTCTAAGTAAGACATCATTTTGATATTTAAGACTGTTTTTACTGTGGTCATGGTAAACTTACAGAGAGAAAGAACTTAGAAGAAAAATTTGCATTTTAGTGACAGAGGCAGCTTTCTTCTTTCTCTTTGCTTCACATGGTAAATATTCCGCTAGTGTTTTTGCTGGTCCAACATCTCAAACACAACCGATGGGCATTTATTTTTCTTAACTGTATTCCTTGGCTAATTGTCAAAACGCAAATACGAAAGACAAATTGAACAAATCTGATGACAGCAACTCTGTTTATTTCAGCTGCAACAGAGCGCCTGCTTGCATGAATATTCATGGGTCTACATAGGACTAAGAGCTACAATATCCAACACTATGGACCTACAGAAAATAAACTGTCATAAGAGCTAACAATTAATGGATCTCAACTTTGGCTCAGCTAAAATGGCTAACCATGGTTTTTATGGATACAAAAAGTCCAAGGGCCTTAATGCTCTGCTCCCCTCTTCCAGAAATTCTATCTGTTGCTAGTAACAAATGGGATTCCTTACGGAGTGCCAATGATCTGTTGGCCTGCAAACCTCGTGAAGCTCTGGAAGATGTTTGTCTAATCATGAACAAGTACAGAGTGTACTATAGCTTTTCATGTGTATGTGAAGTTCAAATTCTTAAGCAATAAATTGGTTGTTTTGTTTTGTTTTTTTTTTTTTTTTTTGGTTTATTTTAGTTGCTATCTGCAGTATAAGGGCTTATGATGCTTTACTAGTCACCTTTCAACATGAATTCTTATTAAGAGAAAATATGTACGTTACTAGAGACGGAATTCTCCTACTTAAAAAAAGGCAACTTCTATCTATTTTCCCAGTATCAGCACCAAACATTTAAAGAAAGAAACACACCAAATACTTGATAATATGCCGATACGTGGCAGTGTTGGCAGTTCCCCCAGCCTAGCAGCAATCTGTGTTTTCGTCACATTTCCCAAATCGCCCAAATAGCTTTAAGTTTTTACAGGCCAGTTTAAAATGTTCAAAAATTGTATACTTCCTTTTAGACATTGTTCTTTATCACCATCTTTCTCCCGATCATTTCTGAGTGCCTTTTTAAAATGTCACTCACCAAAGCTCATTTTTAATGAGCACACTGAATAATTAATTGCAGCTGTAGAAATAAATTCAATAAAATTCCATTTACAAACTCCCTCGGCTTTTGCTCATATTAAGTTTATATTTGGGGAAAAAAAAGTCTTAGCACTTAAAATTGACATAAAAATAAGAAAAAGGTGTTTTTCTTGTTGTTGTTGTTTTTAAATAGCGTTCATTTTTTAAGGAACACAATCTGGAGAGTTAAGCCAGATGGCATATAGCTAATTTAGACTAATTTAGAATGAGGAAATGTTTTACTATAAGCCACCAGCACAGATTTACGCGCTCTTCAATGCATCAATGTATGTTTCAAGATTGCTTACTTAAATTCATAACCTTTTTTTGTTTTAGGGGTAAATTTGAAGAGAAAAACATCCATGAAAACATCGGCTCCCCTCTAAGCATTAACCTTTCCTAGTTAGTAGAATAGATTGAGAGCACAAACCCACCACCACAGTTGTTTGGGGAGGAGCCACTAACAAAACATACCATTTTACTGACACTTATTTTCCTGGCTAAACAGCACAAAGGCAAAAACAGACACCACAAACACAAGGAAAAATCTCTGTAACAGGACACAGCAACTGCCAACTTGTCCATCAATTGTTTTACATTTGGAAATGAACAGAAACGAACAAGTTGTAAGGATTCGGAGAATCCATAAACCAGTTTGGAGAGAAAACTGAGTCACACAAAGCACAGTGGTAGAGAATAGCTAAAATAAACATCCATTTGGAGATGTTCAACACAGCACAATGCATCTACAAGCTCTAACTAATCTTTCTCAGGGATTAACCTGAGTAGGAACTCTACATCTGGTTTCAAAATAACTGAATGAAGCTTCTTGTCTATTACCAGGAATCGTTAGGGGGTGGATAAAACATCTCCTGTGCTCTGTATCTACTAACACACAGGCTCTAGTAAAAAAAATAAAAAATAAAAATTGATTCCATTTTGATCCCAAAGGAGAATTAATTTATGTTTAATGCTTAATTCTGAAAAATGATGCTTCCTCCAGGAGCGTGCACAAGGAGGATGCAGCAGCCTTTTTGTTCAGATCCTAAGCGTTAACCAAGGAACCATCTTTCTGGTCCCCGTTCTGCACACAACAAGAAGGGCCACAGGAGCTGCTGACCAGTTCTGGCAATGATGCATCACCAGGCCAAAATTTTGCAGAGCTGATGCTGTGAAACTTGAGCAGCTACTCCTCTGGAAGAAAAAGAAAGTAACAGTTGGGACCAATACAAAAAGGGGGCCATTATGCTTGCAAAAATGAGAGTTTCACAGTACTCCTTAGACTCCAATTTCTAGACAGACAAAATGAATATCCACAAGATTCCCTGCAGATACGGGAATGTGCTTCCCAGTAATTTTCCTGTTAGGTTTTCTATTCTCTGTTTTCAGATTTGTTTATTTTAAAGAGACAGCAACAAGAAATCTGCTGAACGTACACGGCTTTAAACAAGGAGTTCTATGTTAAGTCAAAACCCTGGGCCAACCTTAAACGATCCGGTAGAGGAAATCATTAAAACTTATTACAGCCTAATGTATCCTCATATTGGATTACTCTAATTTATTTTCTCAGAGCCCATACTGCAGATAAATCAACTGTAATCATTACTTATGTACTAAAACACAGATAACGAAAATCATGGAGAAGGGGGAGGACAGCTTCTGATATTCAACCCGATCCCAAATGAAGCAATTCTTTCTATCAGTGCTGCCAGTACTATATTCATGAAGATGATGGAAAGAAAATATTAAAAGGGGTCACAGGGAGTGCTTCAGAAACCCAGTGTTGTTGCATAGGCTTCAGTAGTTTCCATTTATGTTCACATATTCCTTTCCCCATAAGCATTAGAACTTGGAGAGACTGTTCTTGGACACAACTGAGTAAAAAATTTAAAAGGCATGATACTTGTAGATAGATTTATATTTGGGGATTTTTTTTTTTTAATGCCATTAAATAATCTGTTCAATTACTGGAGAAAATATTCCTAAAAGAATATATATGCCAGATAAGGATTTTCAAGTGTGTATATTTAACCTCTGACTTTTCTTTTTTTTTTTTCTTTTTTCTTTTTTTAATATAAAAGAACTTTCAATCTTTTGTATAAGAGCATTCCTGCCAAAGGTAATTCTCAATATGGAAAAAACGTGTGAGTCAGATATGATCATTAGTCTTAACTCTTGGCATTTTTATTGCCAATAACCCATCAATCACATAGAGCGCAGCCAATGACATAAAAGAACTTGCAGCAGTACCAAGATGACGATCTGCTCCTCTTCCCAGACGAGGCTCTCACTTAGCAGGAGAGAAAAATAAAACAGAAGGAACTCATTGGCATTTCTATGTTCCACAAGGTACAAGATAAAAAGGGCTTCTCCAAATGGATGTGAATGAGTTTCGGAAAAACAGACTGAATTTCTCGGATGAGAAGTTATTGTTCTTGTATCTCTGCACACACTACTATAGCCAGTTAACAGAGTATTTATAGCAGTCCTCAGGCAGTTCAAGAAAAGAAAGAGAAGAGCCCTCTGCTCAGACCATTTCTGTGTCTCCTTTGAGTATGTGAACATCTGCAAACAGGTAAAGACGACCTTGGAGACAGAGCTCAGCTCACGGACATTCAACCAGCCACATCCACCTGAACTGCTCTTTCCTGTCTGTCCCTATCGAAACGCTCTGCAGGCACTCCAACACCCACACCGTGTGCGCTGCGTATCTGTAAGGCAAGGCTCACGAGGGTATAATTCTCACCTTCCTCTGGCGTATATATTAAAAGGAGATGCAGAAGGAAAGGAGATTAGGCAGAAGGTGGAGTTACTGCTGGCAAACTGCTTGTTCCAAACACAGCCTCAAGGAAAGCAAGTCTGGGAAAGAGACCTTGAACACTAATATTTTCCATTTTACGGCTGGAGACTGCCCTGTTCTGTTTGTTTCTTTTCTCCCCTCTTACTAACACTTGTGTTCATCAAGAACACCCACCCTGGATCTTTTCATCACCATTAGGAAGATAATATTACAATGGTCCTTCCTCTTCCACCTGCTGCCTTTGCCTTCTGCACATAACAGTTACGACTCTCTACCCAAATAAGAATGAGAAAACTGACATTAATTTACAGTATGGTATACATAAAAAAAAAAAAAAGAAAGAAAAAAAAAAAAAAACACAAAGCAGCAAAGCATACACAAAATTACACTGGATTTACACCAAAAAAAAAAAAAAAAAAAAAAAAGGAATGCAGCTCCTCATGTCCTAGAAGAGAGTCAACAACTAAATCATTCACCAGGCTGAAGAACAGTAAGATATCTGCTATAGGATAGAGCACACTATGTGGGCACTTGCACAGTTAAAGTTTTAATGTCCCTAAACCATCCAGTCACCTAGCCATAGCCAACTCCCAGAAAAGCAGCAGCATTATCCATCATTTTCAGTAACAGCCCAGTCGTCCAAAATTATCTTTGGATTCTATGCATCTGGAATATCATATAAGAGCAGACATTATAAAGATAGCATTAATGATTACATCCCATACAAACACAAGCCAAAGTACACCAACCATCACAGGAGAGAGATTTGTGTATCTGAAAACCGAGAAGGCTGTAATCAATTTATAATAAAGACAAAGCAAATGCAGCATTCACTAAAACATACTGTTAACATTTTAAGATTTAACACAATGAATTTCCAGCTCAAACATACGAGCTAGATGTTTTCCAAGTTACAAAACATGTCTCTGCAGAGCTTATGGTACTCAACCCTACCTACAGAGACAGCCTCTGAATTGGCTGACAGGCTGAAAGATGAATTACTGGCTTTAAGACCAATTTCATCGACCAATTTAAAAAGCTGTTAAAATGTGTTGTGGATTATTCTGCTCTGAGAAAAGCCACGCTTGTATGACCAACTGTCATCATTCATAAACGCAAACATCCATTCCCACAGGCTCACCAGCTAACCAACAGCCAGGCAGTGCTACAAGAGACCCGAAGAACCTACCTGCCACTTCCAAGCCCAGCTTGGTACTTTGCAGGTGTCGTACAATCTGTATGCACACAGAAGCAACTCACACTTTTTTTTTTAAACCAATTTCTCTTATTCTGAACAAAGACTGTAAAAATTAAATGCACAGTGAAAGACAGGCTACGAAGCATCTTTGGACTAAGCAGATACAGAAAAGCAGCAAAAACCAGTGCAGCCAGGCCATCTTGCAACCAGCATAGATGGGACTGAAAAATCCTGTCACCAGAAATGGCGTTAGACTTCTACTTTTAAACACGGACTGGAAAAGGACAGGTCATGACTTTTAATTAACAGGTTCATACAAGGCTCTTCAGAGATAAATGTACTCAAAAACATAAGAGCAAAGATTTTTTCTTCAGATAATTTATACGGAAATTTACAGCTGTTACCCTTCTTTGAGCCTTTATGTCCTGAACCACAGCTAGATTATGCAACCTGCTGGGGATTGTATTAAACGTGAAACAAAACAGGGTGATCTCTAAGCAAAGAAGCAGTCATATTCGGTAACAAAGTCTGTGAGCCATATTGACTGATCTTCAGCAGAGACACTGTGAAAGAAATGATTTACTGCAGCCGTAGTACTAAAACAGAATTTACTACCTGGTTAGAAACCACGGCATGAAACTAACGCAAAGACTGAACTGACAGTCCACACAGAAGCAAGAGAAAGCAATGAAAAGGCAGAAAGACTGAGAGCTTTTAGCTCTGTGTTAGATATACGCTTAGTGGGATTTATAGATGTCACTAGGCAGGCTGGGCTTTTTGCTATCTGCACACTTCAACACAAATACCTTCATGAATTTGGCCCAAGATCAAGAATAATTCCAGGAATCTCTAAACCAAAGCAAAGTGCACTGACTAAATACAAGAATTTCTTCAGTAACCTTCCATGCCCAATTAGGAGTAGAAAGGTTGGCAAAAGATAACAAGGATACATCAATAATTTATCACAGTTCATTAAAAATGTGCAGAACGTGAGACTTGTGAAAAAAATTATGAGATTTATGAAAAGGAGATTGTGGTGGCTTAATACTTTAGGAAAAGTTTACTTTTTCTTAGTAAACACACACCTAGTCTGTGATGCTGCCTGTACTAGGTACGTTCCAAACAGAGAGCAAAAAGCACGTTTTTTCTGCAATTGCAAATGCGCAAAGTACTGAAAGTGAAATAAGAACTAATCTAACACACATCTTATAACCAACACATCAAATGGCTCTATTCCTATATTCCTACAAGCAGAAAAGAGGAAAAAAATAACTCATCCATATATATATTATAGAAAACACCTGCAATGCTAACACAAAGTGCAGCTAAATAAGGATGTGTCAGCAAGGTTCTTTGTGTAGAAGGGCAAGAAAGGAAACCCCTGAGGAGCCAAAAACCTGCCCATCCACTGAGAGTGCCAGCATGTGCAATCAAAATAATGTAGACCAATTTGTTAATTAAACTTTGTTAGGTACCCTTCTATAAACTATTATAAACTACAAACAATTGTGCAGATGTTATGGTCCAAAATCAAACTCCAACTATCCTGGTATGATCCATTATTACACAAATGGCTACATTTACATTTCTTTTTCCAAGTTGTCTTACAATTTCTAATATCTGCATTAGAATAATCACACTAAATGGGCAATTTCAGTCTTCAGCTTCATGATTGTGCTGCTTGGCTTCACATTTAAATCATATATTATTTTTTTTCCCTCTTTGATAGAGACTGCTGCATTAAGCAACAGCAAAGACAGGGGAGAGAAAAACCAAGGGCCAAGCAGAGCAAAGCTCACTGCATTAAAGATGAAGTTCAGTAAAAGTTTGCAAGACACCTTCTTGAACAAAAGACATTAAGAAGGCCCAGTGAGCACTGCATTTTCAATGATGTACAACCATGAGGGACTGCATCGCTATTTTCACTTCTGCAGAAGAGGATTTAAACCAACACCGCTGTTTCCAGCGTCAGAGGCCACCTAGAATAAGCCTGACTTGTGTGGCTCGAGAAGTTTGGGGGTGAAGGCAACAGTGTTATAAACTGGCTTTCAAGAGAGCAGTTACAGTGAGTGAAGCCTCCACAGTCATCAGATAAACTGCAAAAAATTACATTAGGTTCCTGCAAACAGAACTAAAACACAGAGAGACGGTTCAAAAATAATTTTTAGTGTATATTTCTGTTTTTCTTGCTTTCTGTAATTACCCCACTAGTTATATCCACTTGCTACTACACACATTTTTATAGAAAGGCCAAGGATGCTGCTACTCTGCGAGCTGGTACTGAATCTTCAAATTCCATATACGCTAGATGGCTGTCAAAGAAACACCATTCTTTACTTTTTATAAATAATACAATTTTAAAAGATATTAGGAGCAGATTTCCTGTCTCAAACTCCACCCTTAAATATGGAACAAAGAGACTGAGCTAAAGATATGCAAAAATGTACAGTTCCCCAGAAAGGAAAAATTCTGTTTGGAAAGACATTCAGATTCCAAACTGTTTTTTACGTTTGGAAACGTATCAGTTAAATAACATCTGCTGCCAAGTAAGGCAGATGGAAGACTGGCTCCTCGCCACCTCACCAACCTCACCGAGACCTTGCGAGATGTACGGCTGTTTCATCCTGCTGAGGCTCTGAATCCATCTACAGCTCTTTTCCACCTTGCTTAAAGCAAAACTAGGGACTCTCCAAAAAACACTGTGGGTTATTCTTTTTAAAACTATACTGATGTATCATTTTCCGTAAGTAAGAAGACAGGTCGTTTTTGCCAGCTTTTTAAAATAGCACTACCGGTACATTAATCTGGTGTGAACAGGGATGCAAAGTACTTTGAATCACATCTTGGAAATGAAATTTGTCCTTCCAAAGGAGGAAGGAAATTCGCCCCCTGCGATCACAGATTGATGAGGTGCTCCCCTCTTTATTTGTTCTTGTCGTTCTACTCTTGGAAGCAAATACCCGAAGTTACAGCAAAAATTTCAAGGGAGAGTGCTCCTAAGCACTGGATTTTTGAACCCTAAGCACCTTCAGACACTAACGTGAAAAATATTTCAACTCTCAAAACTGGAGTCCACGTGAATATATAAGGCTTTTCTGCCCCCTTCTGTTTGTTACGTTTGATATATTACTTTGTAAAATGTATAGTATGCAACATATGCTTCCATAATCTGGTGTGCTGTGTCAAATGCATTAAAATTTACAGAGCTTCACTAAATAAAATCCTAACAATCTTTTTCACCCATTTTACAGCAGTCATGGAGTAAACACTATTCCCTTTCATTAAAAACAATAATTCTTTGCAAATGTTTATTTAAGAAAAAGGAGCAGCGTGAGCCATACAAAGGCATTTGTCCTGAAGCAAACTGCAACTGATGTACTCTCTGCCTTTATTTCTTCAATGCAATAGCTGGCTGTGTTCACAGAACCGTAGAATTAAGGTAAATGTTCTGCTCTCCGCAGCAGTTATCTAATATGACCTTATGGGATTTGGCAACGGCGTAGGTCAGCCTACCTTTTAATACTTCTATAATTGGTTTTAAATGTTCTTAGATGTTAATTACACTAGTAAATGTCCCCCCTAATCCATGTAAATAACTCAAAGCCTTTTTGATCTCCATGTACGCCTCCCTTTTTCATTCTCAGATACTCTTACAATTAAAGGGTGCTGATTTCTAAAATGTCTTGACACGAGGGGCAAATTCCCTGTGCATTCAGCACTCTCATTTCTTAGCTTGCTCTTAAGAATAGTGATATATTGCACCACGAGGGGCTCCATGCAACTGATTTTCTGTTTTTGCGCCATAAATTTCACTGAAGTCTGGGATGCAGAACGAAGTTGCTGTATATTAGCTAAGTGGGAATAAATGCTTACCCACATGTGGCTCAGAACACACAAATTATTTCAGATGTTTCAAAACTCCCCTGTTTAAAGGATTTCACATCTGTCACATGCTAAGAGCAACAACCAAGAAGTTTAAGGTATGATAACACTGCAAATTGTCAAATACTAAGCTTCCCAACACATCCGCAAGATCGAAACCCTTGTCTAAAACAAGAAGAAAGCTTATTACCTAAATTTATCACCTTTATTTTAAGTGCATATTGCTGAAAATCTTAGCTATCATAGTGGTTTTTTTTTTTAAGAATTCAAAATCATACCCTTAGTTTTGTTTTGAGCCTCATAGGCATATTTTAATCACCATCACAATTTCAGAAAATCCGCATACTTTGCATCTATTTCTCACACAGAAATTATCAGTCGCTACTTGCTAAGCTGTCATCTGAATCGCTGGACCACTACAAACAACATTTCATCAGAAACCATTAAGTTAAGAACATATGGACTGGGAAAAACAAATCAACACAGTTCAAATCTTGGTCACTTCAAAAAGTTTTTATAGATTAGGTCTATATCCATGAATTATTGAACTCTCCAAAACACAGCTGAAATGTTACTATTAAATTGTTATTTTAATTCTATAACTGACCTTGTATTCTCAACCTAAAGGCTATCTGAAAGTTATATACTGTTTCTGAACTTATCAAATCCCACCAACAAATTACTAAACACTTGGCTCCTCAGTATCTTAGTGCAACAATAATGGAATGTGAAATTCCAATGAGAACACTGCTGTACAAACTTCTTAAATACAAGACACCACTTCTCCCTAGTCCTGCATGAATTTTAACTCCCAATAGTGGAGGGATTAAATGTAAGATACACTGAAACCAATGATACATGGAATTTGGAGCACTTGTTAATGCTCTGTAACAAAACTCCAGACAGGCTCAACCAACAGACGAGCTTAATTTCCAAATAGCTAAGTCTCTAGCACACGCATCCAAAACAAGAATGATGATTGTTTGCAGCACTGCTGCTGTAGATCGTACCAGATAAAGCAAATAGCAATAAAAATCAGAGTCATGAGAGTCCTAAAACTATTTTTAATATAATCATGTAGTGGTCCTAACTGCAACGAATCACCGAAGTTCACTGAATTTGTAGCGAGTACTTGTACCTGAAATGCAGACTTCAATGCAGGTAAAAAGATGTTGATCAGTATTATTACAACTGACAACCAGAATCAATCTAAAGATGCTGAGGCTAACAAGTTCTTTTGAGAAATTAGGAGACTTTGGAAAGCATTATAGTATTTTTCAGGGAATCAAACATTTAAGTATTTTGTTCAAACTGCAGAAGAAGAAACTAACAGTATGCAGCTCTGGATAAAAAGATGTCAGGAAAGATCGGCTGCCATCTAATTGCAGAATTCCATTATTTGATTACTTCAGTTTTATCATCCAAACTGATTTTAAGAGAGAACTGCGGTTTTCAGATAAACATGTCTACTATACCTCCAGCAGTTATGTGGGGTTTTCAGCCATTCTTTTACAAATTTCAAGCCACAATTCTTCCAGGCTAAAATACAGCTAAGCATTGGCTGGCATTGTAAGGAAGCAGTAGCTAATTTTCGTCTTTTAAGAAAAACATAGAGATTGCATTTCATGCATTCAGCTTGAAAACACACACAAACGCACGTGTAAGCAACCCTTCTATCACCTGGCTTTGCAGTGAGAGATTTAAAATAATAATAATAATAATAGGTGGCAGAACTGAAAACAAAAGCCACAAAAGGCAGGAAAATAACAGCATTTTGAGCCAATCAGTGCAATTATGAATGGCAGTTCAAGTCCTAACTCCCTTAGTTAAACTTCAACTTAGTCTAAAATGCTATTTTTAAGCTTATTTTGCTTATATGTATGTGCAATCTTAAAAAAAAAAAAAATCGAGATTCTAAACAAAATCTTAAAGAATAAATATGCTCTAAAGTCTTGATTTAAAAAAAAAATTATGATCTTTAGATATTGTTATTGTTAACTTTGTTCCTTAACCGGGAGCGCGCCTGAGATGACCATGGTGACAACAGGTCCCAGACAATCCCAGACAATTCCCCACAACCAGGCAGGACCCGCACAAAAGCCGTTCAACGCGAGGGCAGCACGCTCATCCCCAGCTCTTGATGACACAATCCCATTAATTATAAACAGAACCCTCACTGGCTGAAGCTCCAGATATGACACTCCAGCCGTTAATTTAAAACAAGTTTGTTTGCACACAATACCATTGACTGACAACAGAAAGTGGCAGGGAAAGTTTGGTAATTTATTGATACCGCAGGGTCCAGTCCAAAACAATGACAGAAGTTCATCTGTGTTTTTGTCAGCCACTCCCAGACTTCAAGGCCTGTGCTGAAGACTCCGCTGGAAAGCGCTCGAACACAAGATATTCCGAAGGATAAGTAAACACTGCTTGCTTACAGAAAGTGACAGGAATTTCTGAAGACCTGATGAACTCCAGAATGTTTCCAGAGAGCCTCCTAACACATTCTGATTACCACCCCAAATAACTGACTGTTTTCAAGATATTATCAATAACAACTGTTTGTCTTTTTTTTAAACCTGGCTTAATTTTACTTTTTTTTTTTTTTTTTTTTTTTTTTTTTTTTTTCAGGCTGACTGTTGAGCTGTCTTGGGGGCTGAATAAGCTACCAGACAAATATTTTTCCAGGCCGAAGTTCAGTGCATGAGAACAGGCTCACGGCAGGCAGAATAATGTACCTGCAACTTGAAAAATAAACCATCTGCCATACATCTTGCAGGGTACTATAGCCCTCAATACACGCTTTGTTTCAAGCCGTGGTAACCTTAAAAAAATCCTTCCTGCAAATTGAGTATCTTCAGACTTGAAGCAAGCATACTTCCACTAAGGGAGAGTTAGCTTCTAACTTTACTTGAAGGTATTAACAATCCAAGAGGTTTATAATGCTAATCTATTTGTCAATGAGTTTATAACGGAATGAAATAATAGCCATGAATTAAATTCAGAGAGTAGTTTACATTGCCTAATGAGTTGCAGAATCAACCAAAGAAAATGTGGAAAAGAGGTTAACTACATATCCCAGAGCCTCAACAGCCACCATTTAATAAAGGAACTTAAGAATGACTATTCTTGTTAAAAGCCAGGAGTAGCACAGTTTTGCCATAAGGATTTTTATTCATTTTAACAAAATGCAACAAAAATGAAAAAGCTATTCAACACCTGACAGCATGAAATTAGATTGGTTAAGAGGGTTGCAATTCCTAGGAAAAAAAAAAATATATATATATATATATGCACAAGAAAAATTCTGGCATTTGTTTTTTATACTTATACTTGGAATAGATTATTTTTCCCTTTTCCCCTAAAGGCTCTATGCAGGGGGCAACAATACTTTTGGGAAATTCAAAACGAATGTCATACTGTAATTTTTCTCCCTACTCCCACGCTGCTTTACAACTTCATTTAAAATCATCTCACTTTTCAGTTTTGTATTACTCACCTGCAGAACCACTTGTAAACAACGATACACCAGAAATACAAATCTGCAACTGCAAGCAGAGTGGATGAACAAACCCCATTCATCAAACCTTACTACGCCCTGTTGATTAATCTTAATCATAAAGCAAACACGTTAACAAACTACATCTACAAAAATTAAGCAAGTTCTTACATCCCATCTGGTACACAACTGCATCAAAAGCCTTCTCCTGTAAAAGAGATGTAAAAACCTTGGTTTGCACCTTAAGACAAAAAAAGACAAATGCTGTTTTCCAGAAGCAGCTGACTTAAACTACCAACACTGCATTTAAATGCAGTCAGATCTATCCGAAGCAGCTTTATTTTAAGAAAGCGTCCAACCCGTTAACAAGTCATGCCCAAGGATACCGTATCAGGCCCTTGCACAAATATTGAGTGCATTAAACTCTGCAATTCCATTTAACTCTCCAGTTCCCATTAAAGACAAAAATATATGAAATTCTATCTCTATGCTTAGTGATCGGTATCCTTAATCGGTCAGCCACAAATGCATGTAGTAAAGAACCAGATGTATGTGGTCTGTATTTCAACTTTACCATAACAAAGGTTCAAAGGAAATATTGGAACTAAAGAAACTCTATTTACATACGAATTTCCATATTTCATCAGAAACATTTTTATCTTGAAGAAAATAGCAATTTAAAATTTAAATCCTCTCCAAAATCAATACATTTCTAAAACTGTTACTCTCAGTTACATAACGATAAAAAAAAAAAAACACTTAAAAGTACAGTAGAATTGCACAATGTAACTTTTGCAGAAAATATCCAGAAAAACAAATGATGGAAGGTTCTGTGAAACCAAAACAAATTCCTGTGTTATCTAAAGCAATCAACCTGAACCATTTATACTTGGGCTTACCCACGCAGAAAAATGATTAATGGAAAGATGCTGACAAAAATAACAGTTTCTGGACTGAAGTCTTTCAGATGAAATATTTTCTTTAAAATGCGGATAAAAGATTTTAGCTGCACTGTCACACGCTGCGTTCATCAACTTATAAATCTCAGGACCTGGGCACATGCTCCATTTCAGACTTATCATTTGGGGCTGCCATTCCGACAGGCAGCCGGCACTGCACCAGCTGTGCTATCGAAGAAGCTTTCGGCAGCTACTGGAATTTCTGACCATGGCAATACCTCATAAAGAAAAGTAATTAGATATTTTTAATAGCCGTATTGCCAGGAAATGTTGCAGACGGAGGACGAGAGACAATCACTTCCTGGACGGGGAAGCGGGGCTGTACGAATGCTTCACGAAGCTGGAAAAGCTGGGATCACTGGGACAAGGCACTTACTCCCCGCATCGACTCATTAACTTACGTTGCTACTGTTCTTGGCTCTTTTCAAGCTCCAAGTTTAACACGACCCTGTGCAATCTAAGGATTTGTGTTTTGAAAACTTCCGATGGTCTTTCTAAATAAATGTGGAGAAACTAGGCTTATTTAGTTCTGCTCTTCATGTAATAACTCACGGAAATACAGCACATCACATCTCCAATTCTGCACGACTTCCTTTAAAATGTTTTCTCCTGTTAGTTTTTGCTGTAGCTTAAGCTTCTTTCTAGGAGATCTAAAAATTAGCCTGCTGTTCCTGAGTATCCCAACTGCTCACAGAAATTACTCTTTACACAGGCCCATATATCCTTTACTTTCCTGCATACCTGCACTGCAAGTAGCTGGAATATAACGAAGTACCGTAACTGCAGATCAGCATCAAAAACAGGAATGAAAGAACTGAGCACGGTCCAGCATAAGTACACCTTCACGGACACAAAAAATCAAGAGCAATAGACAGTACTCTAATTTCTGAATACAGCATTTCATAATTTTCCAAGAAACATCAACAAGCCTTCAAAGTACACATACCCAGAAAAGGATGCTGGAAGATTTCCACACAAATCAAGCCTCGCGTGCGTAATAGACAGAAAGCAGAGTAAGACTAAAACGTACTGCACTTCTGTCCTGGGAGCTAAAAACATGGGGTGGTTCCAGATTTATTGCAAGTCTCCTTGAAAACTTCTGCTTCGTTTCCCTAACAAGAGTTTGTAAAACTTGGAAACAATAGCTTGGCACCAAAAAAAGGTACAAGTTATCCCTGTAAGTCAACATATTAAGCTTTCTAGAAAAGGCCATTTATCATCGAACGCAAGTCTGACAACCATTACCAAAGTTACACTGCTGCCTCCATAACACAACTGGATGGTCAGATGATATTTTATCGACTCCAGCTCATCAGCAGCCAATATGTAACAGCACCACACACATTTTAAGACCCCACATCATAGTCACAGTGCTCAGATGTGAATTTACCTGTTGCACTGCAACTACACAACTCCCCCACCACAAGGTGAGCCAGAAAAAAGCCCCTCTGTCTGAGTTGTCCTGGTTTTCATCACTTGATGACCTGCACATATTTCCAGCTGACAAGCCTTAAGAAATTCATTGAATTTTAAAAGCACAAACACAACAGAGCAATCAAACTGCATGAATTTATAATGCACAGTCCACATGCTTTACTGTGTGCACTGCTGTAACACACATTTTGATCGTATTAAATCTGCACTAAATTAATGCAAGCAACTAGAACACCAGAAAAAAAAAATTTAAAAAAAAAATCACTCTAGAGTGGAAGGAGAGAGATCACAAATCTAAAGGTATTTCTTGAAAAAAGGTAAGAGTCAGCTGTACAGGCATCTGCTTGACCTGTCTTAAGTACCTACAGTATTTTTGTTGGTATTATTGTGGCAGAAAAAGGAGATGGGGGTTGATGAATCTCATTCAGATGCAGAATCTATTATCCAAAACACTAACTGTGGCTGGCAGCTCTCCACTGCCATCTGCAATGGAAGGGGAAGAGGAAACAACACGGAGTTGATACAACATAACAATCCACATAGGTTGTGAATCAGAAACAATGAACAAGCCAGGAAGGCTTTTATGAATGAATGAGAGACAGGAAATTCAGTGAAACATTCCATCCCTTTGAAATTGAAGTGTTATTAACGCCAAAAAGACCTGCAAGTTAAACACATACACCCCTGTTTTCTTTTGAGTCACATAGACTGCTACAAGAACAAAAAGCTTAGTGAAAACGCTTGTGTAATATTTCAGTTACTTGCTCTATGAGCCAAACAGTTATTATAGGTACTTAATCTCTTTTGATATGGAATTTAGCTGTAATTGACCTTTTTCACATATCATAGGGAAACTCCAAAAGCATGAGGTAATGTAGACACGGGACCTGTTTAAAGAAAAATTAAATGGAAGAAGGGAAAAGGAAAATATCCAGTGATCAAAATGATCATGAACAGCATACGAAAAAAGGCCAATAAAGGAATTCTGGAGTACCAACACTGTATGTGGACATCTAAAAAGGAAATCACTTTTGGAAAAGTATGAAAAACGTGAAGTGTTCCTAACTAGGCAGGTGTCTGTTACAGCAAAATAAGCAGACTTCAAATCTACACTGAAAATAAGAGATATTTGAACTTTTAAAAAGAGATCAAGAACCACATCAAGTTCTTTATCCTTTCAGATTTTTCAATACTGATTTGGTACATTTCTGAAAACTAGACTCTGTTCATCACAAGTAATCACTTTCGGTTGTGGGGTAACAGGCAGTCTGCATTATACAACAGGTACAACTGCACGAGCAAAGTGTTCCCTCTGAATGTAAAATCTCCAACTTTGAACTTCTTGTGGTAGCAAGATTATACTCCATCCTGTTTCATAAATGCATGAACTGCAAGATACCATAAAATGTGACTATGAGCTAAGATACACTCTTTAACTTAGAATACCTATTATACAAATAGCAATACGAAAAGTAAATATATATATATATATATGTGCAGCAGTTAAGTGTATGGTGGTATAACAGAAAAAGGATAGTGTTTGTGGTTTGTTTTCTTACCTCACATGGATGCAACTCAACATAAAGGAACTAATTTTTTCTATAGAGATGTAGAGTAGTGCACCTGGAACAGTGCACTGAGCAAAACGTATCAAAAATACATACAAAATATTTTTCAGCTATTAACAAAGTTCAGAGTGAGTGATGAAATATCAGAAGATTGAAAAACAGACTGACAAAAAGCATATTAAGTTCATGTATGTTGACTAGAATGGTATGATGTGAAAGTTGTCTATGAATATTATGCAGTTGTAATGGAAAATAAAAAGTCATTATTTAAAGAAGTATTAAGTTTTTCCTAGCTGTAGAAATATGAATGATGGAAAAGTTGTAACACAAAAAAAGTCTCTTGATCATCATATTCCTCTGGCTGGAATAATACCCATGGTAAAACGACAGGCACATCAGTATTTAAGATATTTAGAACCATATTAGGCAACTCATAAAGGTACTCCAGGTCAAACCTTCCCTTTCATCACAGTGGATTAGATTATTTAACAGATTTTCCATCTCCTACTTCTAACCCCAAAATAAACATAAGTGCTATTCTACCAGGAGTCTTTAGAAAATAAGCACATATAATACTCTGCTGTATTTCTGTCTGATAAAAGTAAAATGAGAAGCAATCAGAATGATGAACTCACCAATTCAAAACAACCACATAAATAAAAGTAAAGCAAGTCTACAAAACCCATCTAAAACAGATGATGTGACTTTTCCAGAGATGGATGAATCTGTCTAGTTTAATTCAAAACTAAATGTGGAAATAGTTGCAAACTGTCCGTGGACCGGTGCGACATGATCAGTCTTATTCTAAGTAGAAGTAACATCATGAAACTGGTACAAAAATTACCTCTGAGAAAATAATTCTACATTCATAAGCAGCACACCAAGTTCCTGACAGCTATAAAGAAAGCTGCAGAGCCTGACGCCAGGGAAAAGGATTTAGGTTATTTTAAAAAGCACACTGATGAGTAATCTATTCTTTTCTTACCATCGTACTTTATTGCAGGTCTGCGTAGCGCCAAGAGGAGAACCTGCCACCATGGGGACTTGGATGGGGCTGTGCTGTTTGTTCATGACAAGATCCAACTTCTCTTCCAGTGATTTACAGGTAGCCTCTAGTGCCAGCAACTTTGCCTCAATGCTATCCAGTCGCAGGCATATTGTCTGATTAATGGAATACAGGAATGACTAGAAAGGGGAGAATACAAGAGAAACTGCTTTTAAAGACTTACACGTTTATCTTCAGCAACATACACATAAGGAAGCTCCAGATAAATGTGACTGGAAAACAATTCTAAAGGAACTAGCAATGTGCCTAGTGACTAAATTCAGCCACATACAGAACCGATGACATTCAGGAGCATTTTAATATTCTCGTAGTCTTTCAGATCTTTATTTAGAAGCCAAAAGCACCCAAGCCAAACACATTTTCACCTAAGCACTTTGTTACTATGATTCCTTACACCACAAAATCATTTTAAATCACATGCCAAAGCTTTTCATTCAATATATTTAAAAACAAAAGTATATAAATCAATGAAAGCATCCTTCTGGATAAAATTAAATAAGAATTTCTTTCCTTGTCCAAACAGATACATTTGGATAATTACAGTGGAATTGTATCAACACAAATCACATCAGGGACAATAAATGCCACTCATTTCAGTTTTCTCCTGAACAGCAAATCAAGAAAAGCAAATAAACAAACTTTGTTTTCCTAAGCAATTTTATTTAAAAGAAAGCATATTCCACTTGGTTCCCCTTGGGAAAAAACAGGCTATTGAAGAGTAATGGTACACACACTCTCCTCTGCAAACAGCAACTGTGCCATCTTGTGGCCCTCAACTACAAATTACACCCCATCGAGCTGCTTTGCAGTGCTGCTTCCCCCCTGCTGTCTTAATACAGAGCTTCAGTTTCTATGGCAGAATTTCTAGACAAAATTACATACTGCTTAATGTGCATGGCAGTAAAATACAACTCACATGCCTATGCTCCAAGACAAAAACATTACTAAAACACAAGAGAGAGCAGCATGGGAAGTTCTGCAAGTACAGAAGAGCCTGAACCAAATATAGCTCAACTCTTAGGGGAACATTCTTAGCTTAAAATAATAATTTTAAACATGCTGAAAGTATCTGCATAGTGTAATAAAAATATATTCAATGTATTTAAAATATACTTATTACAATACCTGGGTATTGTCATACAATATATCAAATTTATTCTTAAGGGTTGAGATTATTCACTTCATCAAAGAAGATGGAGCGATGTTTGAGCTACTAGAATTATTTCTGATTAAATTTTATATTGCTTATGAAATTTTTGCTAATGATTTTCTACCAGGAGATTAGCCAACTATGCAGATTTTAAAATTTATGCAGAAAATAAACACACAAACATTTACAGGGATACATTTCCAGTACTATGCATGAGCATTAGTTCATTTGATATCATTTCCCCAAGAAAAATAATTTAATTGGCATTATAAGTAAAAACAGAAAAGGGTATTATTGTAACCTTAATAGAGGGATCCTGGCAGTTAATTTCTATCCGCTGACGTTTCAGAGTAGGCTCTACGTCATCGTCTGTCACTTCATGATTCTCCAACACAACTGCAAAGAAAAATAAGCATGGGCATAGCTTATAATACAAGAGGTAAAACTTGGATTAAAAATATATTAAATGGACAAATCAAAAAATATGAAAGGAGTTAACATATTGTATATTTCTATTTTTTTTTTAATGCTTTCTCTTAAATATATATGATAACTTACTTCTGGCTTCTGAACCCTCACACTCTGCAAAACTGTAAGCAGTTCTAATTCTGCATGAACGCAGGATTTCTCCCACAGAATCATAGAATCATTAAAGTTGGAAAAGACTTCTAAGATCATCTGGTCCAAGCTTTACCCTAGCACTGCCAAGTCCACCACTAAACCATTAATTTCTCTCCAGTAGCGATTAACTAAACCCTGAAAATTTTCCAAAATAAGTACTTGGTTATGCAGACCTATTGATCCCCAACGCTTTTAATCTAGAGGTAAACACTCTGAAGAAACAGTAACAGAAGTGTTCTGAACTTAGAACTGGAAAACCTCGCTGGTAAAAGGAAGACGTACAGCCCTGAACAGTGTCAAAGTCAGAGCATCACCTGAAATGAGCCCAGGTTCAAGGTCCTTTATGAAATCGAGCAAAGGAAAGCTTGTTTAAGGTTGACCACGCTACAGGTGATAATCCTTGGATGCCCACCAAGTTATGAACTAGGCTGGGATAGGTAAGTCTCACGTTCTCCTCCATCTCTTTGGGTACATTTCTGAAAGAACTTTTCTGTTCTGCATCAGAAAAGTATTTTTAAATGTGTTTGTGTTTTCTGTACCTGCAGTTACTGTTCTTTCTGTCAACACTTACTCACTTATACATGACAGCATTGGATTAATGCCTGCAGTTGATTTCAACATGTTTTCCCTTAGATCAAATTCTAAGTAAAGGAAATCACTATGCTTGCTTTCAGAAGTGTTTTTCAAATTTACTGTCATTTTGCTATAAATCCAAAGAATTTTAACAATGTTTGAGAGAAGATATTTTACAAGTAAAACAATGATTCATAATAGATGGGTGATAGTTCTTATTCAAGGAAAAGTCTCAAACATGGATTTGGTCTGAAATAAAAAAAAAAAATTCATTTTGGCATATAGAGTTTTGGCAGTAGTCTACCTTTGAAGAAAAAAGTCTCTAAAAGAAAAGCAAAAAAAAAAAAAAAAAATTAACTTGATCCAAAGGGTACTAGAAATACATAAGTAAAGATGTCCAAATTCAGTAGGAAGTCTTAACAAGTGGCTCTCGAAGTAAATATTGCAGCAGCACTTTATATTTTTTTAAAAAGCATCTCAGCAGTGATTTCCACCTTGTAAATGGGTAATCCTAAACATTATCTTTCTCATGCCATAGCTACCACCCCTACTGTACCTGGGTTATCTGGAGTCAGGTCTTCAACAGCAATCTGAACAACATCTGCCAAGTCCTGTTCTGACATCATTCAGAAGCAGGCTGCGATGTCCCGTCACACACCACCGCAGGCCCCCAAATAAGTGATTTTACGAGACATGCAATCCTGAAAAACAGCAGCAAGAGGAGCGTTAAGACCTGATATAGCCATTTGGCATTTATTTTTTCATCTTTCCTCTACAAAAGGAGAGAGAATTCTTAAGGGAAATGACCGACGTAGAGAAAGGATCATACTATGGTGTGAACTGCTACTTTAATACGGGCATCACCCATCTCCATAAACTTTCTACATTATAAGTAGGCTGAGAGCACAAGTTTTCCTTTCTCATTCACCTTGCTGCACTTTCCCAGTGGACAAGGAGACCAAGTAGCATCAGAGACTGGGCAGCTCATCAGTGTAAAACACAAAAGAAAACATTTTCTTTTAAAATGATTAAAAAAAAATAAAAATTAAATGTCTAAAAGAACATTCAAAAATTGCAGG
Source organism: Aythya ferina (assembly GCF_964211825.1). Lineage (NCBI taxonomy): Eukaryota > Metazoa > Chordata > Aves > Anseriformes > Anatidae > Aythya > Aythya ferina. Next base: position 2,202,543 of record NC_140308.1, read on the forward strand.
GGTTTAATTTGCAAATTATTCCTTAGCTCTGGGGAGTGATCAGACCTAAGTGTTGATGTTGCAATAGCATATGAAGTTCCCAGACCACACTGGCTACTGCAGTCTGTACAGATGCATATGAACACAAAGTCCTACCATGAGGAAATTTTAACGGGCACCTAAAATTCAGGGAGAACAGGAAGCTTCTTTGCAGCTAGTTACAAGCAGACTTGAAACAAAACTTCTTTTTTTGGGTACTGAACCCGCCTGTTTTTTCCACAATTCAATTCTGATGAAAGCATTTTCAGAATACGGCCCTGATTTCTCAGCCCTGCTCCCCTGCAACCCTCTGTCAAGGTTATTTATTGGTGTTTTAAGAGAAACCTTCACCCTGTAAAATTGAATTAAAATCACTGGAACCATTTGTACCTCTGCTTTCCCACAGTCATAAAAGGATGGACAACGAATACAAGGAGATCAGTCCTTTTTTTTCCTTTCTAACCTGAAGCAAAAAAACCACTAGCACAATAATTTAAGGTTGACCAGTGGAAATGGTAACTCATCCCTTAACATCGACGCTGAATCACCTCCAGCTATGCATAAAGATTTTCCTCTTTCCCTCTTCCACTCGAGCACAAGAAAGCCATTAAGCCAGACAGGTGGAGCACGAACTTTGGAAGAGGGGGACAGGAGGTGGAGAAGGGTCTGCGTGTTGTAAGAGCCCAGCTCCGGAGGACTCCCCACGCATCGCAGTTGTTTACTCCAAATCCCAGCGCTGCCAACACTGAGTCATCTGAAATTGGGATCGTGGTGAAAAGCTGTCGGGGCCGCGCAGAGCGTGGCAGCCCGCCCGAGAAAGCTGGCAAGGCGTGCGTGCACATGGATGCCATTTTGGCAAATCGCATTTGCCATTTCTGAGAAATCCTGGTAGGCGGCCAGCCCTAACATAATAAAACAGCTGTGCTGGAGTTACTGTTTCATAATGGCACATACTGCAAGGAACACTGCCCTGCCCTCCATGTGAAGAGGGCCACCACTCCAAACAATAAAAATGGACAAAGTAGAACAAAACCCAACTTTTAACACTTTGTCTATTTACACCATGCTAGGCTTCCCCGATGCTTCACGTGTTGCTTTTTAACCAGCTTTATCCACAACCACACCACTACCTAATAAGTCATTCCAAAGGATTTTTGATTTTCTTTTTCTTTAAATCCATTCTAACACATATTTAGCCTTTCAAATCTCATTCTATAAAGTAGTGAAATGAATTAAACCTTTCTGCAACACACAAACTAATAATTTCACACTTGTGACCTCTGTTCTCCATCTCTTATGGGTCATAGTCTGACAGTATTCGACCACACATCAGAAAATAAGTCCTGAAAGATTCTGTCAGTCTTTAAACAACAGCACACCAACCAAACTGGGACTGGGAAGAGAGCTATTACACATACACAGCAACAATTCTTCGTAACAACAGTATTTATTTCCATTTCAACAAATTTTATTACAATTTCAGGAAACCATACACAGCAATGAGCCAACACTGGGACAGAACACAGTTCTGCAGTCACTCCAGGCTGAACACAATATCCTTCTGCTGTCACCAGAGTCAGTGAGCTCCTGGATCCAAAAATGAGGAGAAAAGAGGTATTTGTTGTTAATGCTAGACGGGAGGGTCCTGAAAGCAATGCCCAACTGAGCTCTGCTGGGTACCGCGACCACAGCAGCTACCACAACTTGAAAACGTTCCTCTGAAAACTTCAGAATTTCAATTCACAACAGAAAATGTCAGCAGCGGGCTATTCTGATAAAATTTAACAGGATTAAAGTTAGAGTTAGAATTATATTAATACCTTTAAAATGCCTCAGTCAACAAATTCAGAATAACAACTTCTCCAATACATTTTCCACATATTTTACTCAATGAAGTATTTACCAGCATTTCCTGAAGCAGAACACTTCCTTTCTCAAAATTTGTCTTTTGTGTTTGTTTTTTTTTCCTTTTTTTTTTTTTTTAACCCCCTCCCCTTTCATTCTCGTGGCTGAAACCCCAGTCCCCATTCATTCTAAACTAAATGCCTGTACATTGGCATTGAGAACCCAGTGCTGAAATATTACCTGGACCAAATACTAAGGTATAAGAAAAATAAATGCAAACAAAGCCGGGAAGCTCGGGATAAACCCAAGAGGAATGGCCAAACTCCCCGTTTCCAAAAGCCTGGAGCGGTGCTGCAGCCTCCTGCTGCACTACAGCACTCGGGCACCCTCATACCTTGAGCTGTGTGTGATACAGCTGGGGTAGGTCAGATAAAGTGCTCCAAATATCTCCGTGAGTGCTCTTACTCAGAACTGATAGACCCAAGACAGATTTAAGATAGCCTCTGTTTAATTAAGGAAATATTTGTAAGCAGCCAAATGAAATTCAGGGCACCTGGATTCTAGATGAGTTTATCCACGCATGAGTTTAATGCAATTTAATTAATCTGTTTTAAAACATTCATTTAGAGTAATTCTTCCGAGCATTCCCTTGTAAACAAACCTATTTGCTGGAGTATCTGATGGCTTTACAAATTGTAGGGCACCAGTCCAAGGTGTATCATCAAAATCAGCCAGTGACTTGTTAACATACAAAAACGTGCACCAAACAGAAATCTTCTCCCTCGTACTCACTAGTGAGGGCAAACACTATATTTAAAGCTAACAATCATTATTTCTCCAACGCCCTGCTCTGCACAGTGTTTACTTGAACTCCTCTTCTTTGAGCAGATAATTCGTGCCTGCCTGGTATTTCTCAGTGTTATTGATAAATGAAGAAAATTCTGTCTTGCTCAGCAGGTGAGGAATAACCTAATAAAAAGCAATAATTTAACAGCACATAGGGTCAAATGCAGGAGCTCCCAGCCTCCTTTACACCCCAGTTCTCTGAAGCTACAGGCTGTCAAAATATGAAGTCAAAAACTATTTTCGACGACAACCAAAAAAAACACATTTTACACTTCTTTACTACCACTAAAAACGATGCAGGCGAACTCTAATCATTCTTAGCTTCTGTTTAGCTTTTGTCCTTAAAAGGGAAGTAAAAACAGTGTTTTATGTAAATTTTAGAGTAAAACTATGCCACAAGCACAGGAGGTTAACAGCTTAAAATTGAGTGTAATATACGTGCATATTTGGTTCAGCCAGAGATGGGAGAAATTCGGCCCTCCCAAGACATGACAAAGTCATCCCCTACCTAGGAAAGCAAGGACAGGGGCCCTAACAATCTGCAGGTAGATACCTAAAATAAGTACCAATAACAACTACACTACGCTGATGGACTCCATGACCAGCTTAAAACGGAGATGGCAATATACAGAAGGGAAGAGCTGCTTCAGAAACGAAGGATCTTGAAATTTCTTTGGAGTGCAAAATCTCGCAGGGAGGCAGAAATTCTTGAACATTGTTGTGAACACATTGTAATTATTATTGGTCGTATGCATATGTGCACCTGTATACATCATTCCACCTGGTACAAGGCACTGGTTTGCCTGGATGTCTGCTTCTAACTCTGCTGATGCGCTGCCCTTGACCACAACCCCAGCACAACCCAAGCAGAACACAACCAGCACAGTGCTGTGTGTTCAGCCCCACTCGGCACGATCCAGCTCAAAAAACCCAGCAGTGGCTGTGTGGTCACATCCACCAGAAATTCGAGCACAAGCTCCCCGTGGACCTTGTACAAACACCACACTGGCACAGCTTTGATGGAATTATTCCCAAAGGAGCTAGGAAGGATGTGTTAACACCTATGGCAAGTGCACTTTCAGGTGCTTCAACACGTAAAGAAGCCTGAATCCAATTTTACCGACATACAATCCCATTGAACTTAGCGAGCCTGCCCATATGGGCTGGATATACTTAAGTGCTTGCAGATTCGGGGCCCTAAAGCAGAGGTCAGTTTCCTGCATCACTGTGAAATTACTCAGGATATTGGTCGTAAATGCGAGGCACGACTTGTACGGCTCGAAACCCAGCGAGCATGAAACGAGAGCCACTCAAACAGCGCAGGCAGTATGCAGAACCAGATGTCCCACGTTTTATTGCTTGCGCCCAGAGATGGAGAATCTTTATTGATAACATCCCTCCAGAAACAAACACTTGGGTTTAAAGACCAGGCTTCTAGAGCCCTTTTCCTATGACCTACATAAACGTCTCTCCCATTCTCAAAGAGCTTCTACCCGTGAGTGGAGGGGGGTGAGACAGGCAGCCCAGGTGTCCTTTTACCTTTGTCTGTACCCATTTGAGATTAGCAACTTCTCCCCCAGTAACCTCTTCATGCATCTGTCTTCCTGCAATACTTCAGGCTGACTTCAGGAATACCAAACAAGTGCCTAACGCAACCTGAACTATTTGGGGCAGATCTCAGCTCTCTACGACAACTACAACATCAATCAAAGTATTCTGCTTCTGTGCCACAGCAAGATCCAAAACATCGTGCAGATGTTAGGCATGGATGTGGTTTTGGTGAGATTACCAGCACGCCTTGAATGCCTGCAGAGTGCTCTCTGACTAACGAAGACAGCTCCAAAGCACACCTGAACTCCTCCCGACCCATGCAGCCATGGACCTTCCGACAACAAAACCAGCCTGAGAAAGACAGTCCAAGCTTGGTCCTGTAAATTTGCTGTTCTGAAGTACCACTCGGTAGTCCTAGCAAACTGGCAGTTTAATAATTTCTGAACATCTCGAAGGTCCTTTATTGAGAAGTGACTAGGAGCTGGGGAAGGGGGTGGGAAATGAGGACTTCGCCTGGAAAGATGATGTTCCAGAAGTCACTGGTATCTGAAACATCACCAGCTATGACATGAATGAGCCTAGCACTCATTCAGAGCAGGCAGCACCCCAAGCTCTTGCACCACGCTCGTTTCCACAAGCAGCAGGGCAGAGCAGGACAGCAAACAAGCTTCACCCACTGCTACTTGAAAATCTGCAGAGGCAGCCAAGAAGCTGGCTGAGAAAAGCCGCGGGGTCCTCTTCCAGTCCCAGGAATCCAGCTTGGAGGATGGGTACAAGCAGTACAAATGCCTGTTTTATTTTACAGACATACAAACGCAGTCTTGGTCAGGTGAGTCTCCTCCGCAGCACAGGGATCTGTGTGATGGTCATGAAACTTGGGTTCTTGCACAAATGACCAAGGGACCACATTTTCCCCCAGCAAAGCCCCAGAGACTGAAGCGAAGTTCATCACCAAATCTTTCACCATAAACTTGCTCAAGAGACGATTTTAGAAAACACAATTTCTATCAACTTTGAATTTCATTACTTCAGGAAAAAAAAGTGCACGGATAACAAAACTTTTTGAAACTTCATCGGCACAGACAAAAATCATTTTGAGAAACTTTAATTTTTTTTTTCCCATATGAAGTGGAAGCCAAAAAGCTAAAGTTCTTTAAGACTACATGACACATTTATAGGTGCTTCCAAGCTAATGCTACTGTGTACTTGTCTAATATTTGAGACACTTCCTGTATAACTACTGGTTCAACTCAAAATGATTTTTTTTTTCCTAAGAAATACAACTATGGGCAGACTAACAGATCTAGGTAGCAGCTATTGACACATACAGACCATTAAGGGACGCCCCCAGATCTTTATTCTGCAGGTTTAGGTTTGATTCCTGCAGACTGAACCTTGAGGACCATCCCTAACAACAGCTAGAGAAGTACATCGAGTGCAAAGAAGGAACACGCCATCAAAGGGGGCTAAAAAGGACATTCATCCACTCCTGAGAGTAACTGTAACTATGCTTTGAGGCTGAGGACAATTCAGCCCAACCAGCAGGAACCTGCTCATGTGTCTGAAGAAGCTAAACTTGCCTAATTCACCAGAAGAAGGAGAAAAATATACTGTGTGCATTATCCAAATAAAATGTACTGGTTTAAAATTCAAGTTCTCTCAAATGTCAGGAAATAGCAGTGAAACTTCACTCTGGAGGTTCCTAATGCCTAGAACTATAAGGAATACACCCCAAAGATCAAAAAGAGGACCTACAGCTGCAGTGACAGCCCGTAGGTCTATAAATACTTACATACTTGTAAGAGTAGCAATCAAATGGTAAACTAACAACATTAAAAAAAAAAAAAGACTTAAAAAAAAAAATGTATAGCCTTGTAAAGCAACCCAGTGAAATAAAATAAAGCAATTACTATCTGTTGAGCAAACAGCCCCGAAGAGGCATAGCTGGGCTTTTAACAAGGGAATATAATCACATGCACAAGACAGGACTGATCTCGATCTCTGGTCTTCAAAACTGAAGATTTTTTCCTGTTATTTAGGAATCGAAGCACATTGCCATGCTCCAGCCGAAAGCTTAAAGCATTATTTGTTATCAAGGAACAGCAAGGAGCTTATTGAGGAATATTTCAACAGAACATATGGTAATTTAATATTTGCATCCCCTTTGGAAAGCGGAAAATAAGTAACATAACAAAAGGGTTGCAACTAAAAATAACGATTTTTAAAAGCTATCAGATGCTGCCGGAAGAGAGGAGGAGGTGAAAAAAATGACAATATTACAACACTTGCTAAAATTTGCTGAACAAAATGACAGTTTCTGAATATTGGCCACCTACATGGTGACTTACACCTGACAAAAAGCATTTGCGTGTGTTTCTAAGACAATTTCATTAACTATTTCAGTAGTAAGGAGCAATCCCTGAAGTTTACCTCCTGCTTCATACCTTAATTCTCTCTATTCTACTACAATTGTTTGCCTAGATTTTTTTCCGCATATCTGTCAACCTGTCTTATTTTAAACTGATTTTCCTTTTGCAGTGCAAAGTATACAGCTGAGATCGAAGGATGGGAAACAGATTTTAAGGAAATTAGCACAGCTTTCAATTTATACCTCTGAAAGCCCCGTTTTTCCATTATGTTCTCCAATTATTTCCGCATCACAAAGTCATTTTTTCTCATTAAAAATAATTCTCTGTTCCCAAGCAAACAGCTTAACAAACAGCATCTCAGCATATTAAATTTTAAACGACCACTGGAATAACAAGGCTTATTTCATTCGATGGAATTACCTGAGTTATTTTCGAGAAACCTTGGAGAATATTATTTGCTCTAAATAGTTAAAGACATCAGTAAAGTCAGAGTGTTTCAAACTGAAATCACAGCAGTAGGCAGATCAAACTAGGCGCTGGCTGGCACTCATCTTCTCCGGTTTAACAACATCCATGCTTCTCCAGCATAAAGAATCAGAGAGTTCTGTACTTAAAGCCATGTAAAAGATCGCTGAGAGGCTTTAGGTAGCGCACAAATGGCTTTTATGTTCCTGGAAGCAGACAGGCTGCAGAAGTGACCTGTCGTTGCCTAGATAAAACAAAAGCAACAGCAACCAAGCCCTGCCCCTTGGCCGGCAGCCTGGTGCTCGAGCCACGCACAAGCCTCGAGGAACACATGTGCAGCTCCCGCATCGTGGCCACATCACGTTCCTGACAGCACGCTACGCCAGCACGGCTCGCTGAAAAGCCCCACTGGTGGAATTCAAACCCAAAGAGGTCACTGAAGGAATCATCCCATCCCCTGCTGCTCTGCAAAGGAACGGCGCTGCTGAGGCCACTTCCATCTGGCTGACCCGCTCCGCGTCCAAGGCTGCTGCCGCCCTCCTGCCAAGAGGCTGGGCACACATCTGCTGGCAGATCTGCGTGGTGGAGCACAGATGCTAAGCCACAATTCTCTCCTCTCATCGCCACATCCACTCACCGTTGTAGAACCAGCTCTTTAGAGAGGGAAAATGAACGTGGAGCAGGCTGTGGGAACGAGACACGCACCTGGCCCTGGCCCCGTCCCACATACTGTGAGATACCCAGCTTGGCGCTGCCTTTTTGCAGGCAGAGACGCTTAAAACTGGAAGATTACAGGATTATTACAGGATTAGAAAGTTTCCCTTTCCCTTTGCAAAGTTACTTCGCTGTAGCTTTTGAAGGTTTTGCCCTGGAGAGCTATTCAGCCCGAGCACAGGAGATGCCCAGGACAGCACCTGCACTGACACACGGGCTTGCCAGGACCCTGAAAAGCACCCCAAAGATTTCACTTCAGTCTGCAGATCCTTGATGTCTGGCTCAGGCTCAGGGAAAACTTGTGCACAAACACTTAATTCTTCTGTATTCGTCTTATCTCAAGCAGAAACTTGATAACAAAAGGGAATAAATAACATTTCCTATTTTTTCCTACCACGTGCGCTACTGGTCTATGTACTTGAAAAAAATTCTGGTCTAGCACTTCTGGTGGAAGAAGCCAATGCTGTTACAGGCTCCTACTATCAGGAAGCACCGTGGCCAACAAAAGATCTACAACAACAAAAAAGGTAACCTGCTCACTCAGAAGTCTTAACAGATTTCCCTCCTGCAACCACTTAGAAAAGGAAACATCCAAGCTCCCAAAACAGACCTTAGCATTGCTTTAAAACACAGGGATAACGCTATCACGTTTTCAAATTCTTACAAAAATATTTATGAAAATAATGTGAAGAGCATCATGTAAGTAGAAAAGCACAGATAGGTCTTCTTCTGAAATACTTTCATCACTACAGTCCAACCCTGTTTTGCCATTCCCCCTCCCTCCTCCAAAGAAAAAGGTAATTCCAGCGTTAGACGTGCAAGAGTATCTATCAGTGGGCCCTTAGAGCTAAGGTGACACACGTAGCAGACGTGTTTATAAGGAGCAGGGAAGCAAGTGGTGTTTTTCTTTACAGTTTCTATGAATTCACACCATGGGAAAGCAGATGTGCATTTTTTTTTTCAGCATGAGATAAGGATGCTCAAATTTTCAGAGGAAACCTTGACCATAACTTATTTTTCCCTTAAGTAGTTTGGGTTTCTTCCCTTTAAGTAAAGGTTTTTTTACAAACAGGAACCGAGATAAAGGAGTTTTGTCCAACATACAATGTCATAAATTATTTTATTTGAAGTCCCAAATGCAAAGGATTTTATCGAGTTAATCTTTTTATGCATGCCCGCTTACTGTCTTCTCATGCAGTCTAACAAGCGGCGAGCAGAACTAAGCGCTTAACAGTAGCTTTGAAAAAAGCTAGAACTGCAAGGAAACAAGTGTTTGACGTGACTTTTAAAGACATTTTATTATTTTTATTTTTACTTGAAGAAAAGAGTGTGATTTAGCTTTTAATGAATATGTAAAGACCAGAAAACAAATAAAATTACTTCAGTAGATAACAACTATCAGGTTCCAAACTAGAGGAAATCAAATCTGTGGGAAAAAAATTTATTGGCAAGGTTTGGCATACACAGACATTTTGTCATTCTAATCATTTGATTCACATTGTCTCCTACAAGTAGCTCCTGCTGTTCTGCTCAACTCACAGAAACCGTTTCTGTAGATCTCTAGGGCAAGAACTTCTGTGCACAAAGAAATGCCCATCTCCTCCTTCTAAAATGAATGTCATCAGAGAGCTTTTAATTTGCTTGCTAAGGAGCATCATAGGGACTTCAACTGAAGCCATTCTTCAGTGAAAGATACGAGGACATGCAAGTTCTGAAAAAATAAAGGACGTGTATTCTTCCTGCACAAATGATGCTTTACAAGTTCAGGGCAAAGCTGAAGACCAGAGATGAGGTGAAACCCTTGCAAATGTGAGCATGTTACTGTAATTAACGTGAGTCTGAATCCCACAGCCGAGGACCAATCTGCAAACTCAGGGTAAACCCGAAGTAGCTCTCCCCGCTACAAGGAGGTGCGAGCTCATCTTTCCTCACCTCATCTGTAGAAAACCATGTAAAACGTGTATGTCGTCCTGTGCTAAAAACAGCCCAGGCAGGAAACACAAGCCCTCCTGCAGCACTCTCAGCAGAGCACATGCTGACGGAGCCCTGTCAGCTATGAACGTTGGCAGTCGGCGCTCGCCGCGTTCCTGCTGTACTCCCAACACACCCCACTACTCCTTTAAGACTTAAAACCCGTTCTATAACCACACCATTAATACATGGCTTAATAATTAAGGCTCTAAAGCCAGTTTCTGTTATGATAAAAAAAATATAAGCTAAAAACAAAGACAGAAGTTACAAAATATTTTCATCCTCTAAAGCAGATGGAATATTAACGCTTCCAGAATCCAAACACCATCTTTCGCTCTGTTTGATAAATTAGCTAGACGTTCTTCCTAACATCTTCTCATGCATTACTGAAAACTGAACTGCTGCCAAGAAGCCATTTAATGTATGGAGCAAGGCTCTTCCAGTTCCAGGATCACATACTCGTTATTCTGGTCAATTTTTATGGACAACCATTTCACAGGTACACTAATATTTCCTAACCTAGTAAATCCATTGCTTCAAGAGGCACCATTACAATGTTATTAAGACAAGTTTTTTTATGCTTGTTTATTTTAAAATCTTATTCTAAGTACTCAAAATCCTACAAACACATTTTATCTTTGCTTCTTGACAGGCTGAAGCCAAAAGGGTACTGCAGCTCAAGTAACCTCAAGCAAAAGGCAAAAAAATATATATATTTATCATTTTACGATAAATTACCCCATTATCATTTTACTGCAATTGAGAGCTGCTCCAGCTGAAGCACTCAGTTGCTAAAGCCCCTCCAAACTTGTCTCCTTTTGAAAAAAATAATTCTTCCCTTGAGAACTCTAAAAATAAACTGATAGTAGAATATACCCACAGCAGGATAAAATTACTATATTTGGTAGCGTGCACAATTTCCCACGATACGGGGATTAAAAAAATAAATAAAATAAACAAGAAGAAGAACCACTTGAAGATACAGAGGGATGAGAGCTGTGATGGGGGCTGCTCTACCACACCTAGCACGATCAGGGTGGAAAACCCCAGCCAGGACCGTGACAAACCCTTTCCTCTGACAGGGGCAGGGCACGGCAGCCCCTGCAGCAGCCCCCTGAGGGGAAAACAGAGGCAGGGGCTGGGGCTGCCCCTTCCCTCCCCCGTCCCCCTGAGGGCCGGGGGCGCACCCCGGGCTGGGGAGAGGCCTCGGCCGGGCTCCCCGGGGAGAGGCAGCCAGAGCAGGGCCCGCGGAGCCCCCGCACGGCGCGGGGACCGTCCCGCTGCCCGGCTGAGGAGGAGGAGGAGGCCGCGGCCTCCCCCACACGCCCCCCCCGGGGCCTCGGCCCCTCCCCGGAGCCGCCGCCCCGCGGGCCGGGTGCTGGCTTGGCCCCGTGAGGAGGCGGCGGAGGGGAGCCGGAGCCCCTCGGGCCCGCCGGGAGGCCCCCCGGGAGCTCGGCCCCAGCCGGCCGGCGGCGGGGCGCCGCGGTTACCGTGTGCGGGGCCCAATTCTCGTGGTGTTTGTCGGGCGGCTGCGATAATGGCGTCCTTCCTCGCGAGACGGCTCCGGCTCCGCAGCGCGCAGGCTCCGAGGCGCCGAGCCCGCTCGGCCCCCGCCCGCCCCGGCCGCCCGCGCCTGCGTGCCGACCGACGGGGCTCGCAGCCGCCCCTCCGCCGCCGAGCCCGCCGCGCCGGACTACAAGTCCCAGGGGGCTCAGCGGCCGCTCCTCGCTGCCGGCCCCGCCGGGCAGGCCGGGAGCTGTAGTACGCGCGGCTGCGGCGGGGCGTGCTGGGAATTGGAGTCCGCAAAGCGGCAGGCCCGCAAGGCACACAAGCACGCTTCACACGCCTTTCTAGCACCTTACTCGCACTTTACCCACTAGTTACTCAGCCTTTACGTGTTGCTCACACCTTACTCACACTTTACCCACTCGTTACTCAGACCTTACATGTTCCTTGCACCTTATGCACTCCTTACATATTCCTTACTCACACTTTACCCACTCGTTACTCAGTCTTTACATGTTGCTCACACCTTACTTGCACCTTACTCACACTTTACCCACTTGTTACTCGGACCTTACGTGTTGCTTGCAGCTTACACGCTCCTTACTCACACTTTACCCATTTGTTACTCAGATCTTACGTGTTACTCGCTCCTTGCTCACACCTTACACACTTCACATCTCACACTCCTCACACACCAAATGACCCTCATGCCCCTCACACACCATATACCCCTCACACCCTTCACACTCCTAACATACCTCACACACCTTACATACCGTATACCCCTCACACTCCTCACACACCTCACACCCCTAATACACCTCACACACCATATACCCCTCACACTCCTCACACACCTCACACCCCTAATACACCTCACACACCATATACCCCTCACACACCTCACACACACACACCACACACAATGCCCTCCTTCTCTCCCCAGTGTCCTGCTCCCCAGACACACACCCGGCCCTGACACAGCCCCGAGGGCTCCCCAAGACCTCCTGCTCTGACTGGGACACCACCTCTGATGCAGACTCTGCCAGGATGTCTGACAGTGCAGCAAAATAAACACTTTGTGTGGCGGTGCCCCCAGCCCACGTTCACATACTGCTAGGCACAGCACTGCAAACCCTTCTCTGGCAGTGTCTCAGGGCTGTTGCAAACTCCAGTGTCACCTCTCTTCTTTATTATGTGTTTCCAGGCCTGCCAAGCAAAGTAGCTGCAGCATTTGGCCAGTGCAATTGTCAGCAAGCAGCTTATATACGTATCTGCGCCTCAAGAGCCTCCCGCAGGGCGCTGTTCATGCACTGACACGCTGCCTTTCCCTACGCCTTTCGCTGGTCCTTCCACTAAATCCCTCCCTGCTTAAACAGATCCTGAGCGGATGATGGGATGATCTGAATGTGAGCTGTCACATTAGGGAGAAAAATGTCACCACGCTCAGAACGCTGCTGAGGAATTTGGAAGTGGGAATTTGCTAAATTAGCTCAGCAGTCTGATTTTTCTGTTGCCTTGTTCCTGCATTTGCTATGAGAACAGAATGACTGGGCGAAGGTGGAAAACCTTCTGTTAACCTTATGGAAATGACAAAAATATGCAAAAAGCATGAAAGCAAGCACGGAGGAGGAATGTAAGGAGCTCTTAAAGAAGATAAAAAATAGATTACTATTTCCTTATATACCACAGAGATGCCCAAACAAGACCATCACTAGATGTCATTTTTCAGCCTCTGCATGACCAGCAGTGACTTTCAGACTTTCACATTAAAATGTTCCTCATTGAGAAGCTTAATTCAGCTCTGCAGTGTCACGGTATGTGATTGAATCCATTCTGGTTCTGCAGTAACTGGCTGTGCCAACATCTACAGACCTACAGTTTGGAGTCGATGCTGTGGTTGTTGGATTAGTGAGCTGAAGTGCTGTTCTCGAGCATTGTAGATTTACTGCGTTTAAACTCAAGTTGTCCACTGCAGGACTTTTTTACATGTGTAAACAGTGCAAGCCACAAAAGCACTGGTTTCTCAAGTGCTTCAGACCCCAGGAAACAAGCAATTCCTCCTGCTCATCTGTCCAGGAGCTATGGGGAGAATCAGAGAACAGAGCATCTTTCAAGCAGGGAAATTTATCCTGACACAGGCATGTGCCCTGTGCCTTTCTTAGAAAGACATAGGAGTAACTGCTTAAACTGGTGCTTCCGGTATTAAAGAATTATCACAAGCCTAAAAATTAAGAATTGGTACTTTAACCCTTGCCTCTGCTTCCAGATTTGCAAATGTTCAACTGAGTCCATGAATTTATTTAGTGTGTTCTTCTCTTTCACAAGCAGATTAGGAAGTTCAAAGGTTAAACTACTTTTAAAGTGACTTTTCACATAGAATTATTTCATGCTTTGCTGCACAGATTTGCCCTGTAGCACATTTGGCAAACTCAAGCAATTTCCAGGTCCCAGCTAGAAAAACAACTGTAGAAATGTCAGTGAACGATCTCTGCTGTGGAAATTTGATAGCAAAAGCTTTTGCCATCATAATCTGAATCCATCATAAAAACTGTCCTGTTTCCTCATCAATATGTTCCCTTCCAGAAATTATTAACTTACATTCTGCTAAGGATGTATAGCTCCTCTCTGTATAGCCAGAGAGCTTGGCTAAAGTAACACAAAACAGAAAAACTTTCATTGTCATAAACCAATTACGCTATTCACCTGTAGCCATCGAAGTAACTGTAGGAAATTCTGGCAGGATCCAGCTGACATCTATATCTTTAATCACAACATAATAAAAATAAAACAGCAATTTAGCACTAAGACAGGATACAGCACTACCTCCTGCTGGAGAGTCAGGCTGTTCTGATCATTACAGCGATCTCAAATTCCTTTACTTCTTGTAAGCATTTTGTGTTTTTTCCCTCTTTACCAAAGATAGTGCTTTAGATTTTTTCCTCTCATTTCTTCCACAGCAGGGAGAGTTCCCTTTTAAAATGTTAAATTACACCAATAAATCATGACGAGACCCTGCTATCACAGCCTTGCTCCCCTTGAGATTCCCACAGACAGGTATGACGAGCTCTTCACACAGCAATGTGTACGACAGAAACACTGATAAACAGCAGAATAAAGAGGATCTTCCTGCTTACAACCTAAGAGCGGAGACCTACTCTGTGCTTAAACTGGAAGGGCCAAGCTTGGCTTTTAGTCTTTAATTTAGTCTTTAATTTACAATACATGAACAACTTACCTAAGGATAACCAAGTGTTTCCCATGATTCATAAAAGCTCCTACGCTTTACGAGCTTTCAGAAATGTGCTCACCTGAGCATTTGTGCAATAATGGATTGAAATTCAGTGTAGGACCCCTTTAGTGAATGAGGGCTTCATGTTACCATGGAATAAAAGATTGCTTCTGAGCAAGCACCAGGAAGAGCATGATATGCTCTAAGTTATGTTCTGATTTAAACCATGTTATCTTCTTCAACTGCCCATGTCAAATCTCCTCTTATATTCCCTCCCTCTTATAAAAACGAGTAAGAACTTTGGGTAGTAATGCATCATTTATTTTTTTTATATAGAAGAAAATACATGCTGTTGACTTATTGTCCCAAATTAAATAACGAGGTATTTCTTTATTGTTTTACTTCCTCACCTTTTTCATGCTCATTTTTCAGCCTCTCTCCCTCTTGCATTTTGTATACGTGCTAAATTTTATCTGTCACATTATGAAGAATCATTTGGTTCCAGGAAATATCTAGCTTATTTTACCTTTGTATCAGCATTCATTTACTATTGTTTCCTAAGGAACTTGCTGTTTTCACATGTTTTTGTGTGGATCAAAATAAGATTAGTATCTCATTCATTGGTTTCCTTTTTTTTTTTTTTTCATGGCTAGAAGAAAAAACTTACCATAGCATCAAAGGTAAAAAATTAACACACTGTGCACACAATTTTGCAGCTGCATCAGCAGTAGGAAAACAAAGGTTGCCAAACAAAGCGTTTGTTTAAACAAGTGACAGGCATTCATAATTATACTCACTGCTGAGCATGACAATATAGAAACAAAGGCATGAAGAACACCGAAGATGTGATTAGGACATAGAAGTAACTCCAGAGCATTTGCCATAGGAACTTTGAAAGAATAACTTTCCTTTCCACAGATAAATATCCTGTGCTATCCTTGATCACATACTATGCTATTACATATATATAAATACAAAATAAAACTCCCTTGAAAATTCCCTGTTTATTCAGTTTCTGGTTGAGTTACTTTATTACTTTTCTTTATCCTAACTTTCATAGCTGGAGAGGGATGGAAATAATGTCCTTGTGAACACAGCATGCACTGTCTTGTGACATGGTGGTACTTAAAGTGGTTGAATGAATATAGAAAAATTTGTATACTTTTTTTTTTAAACAGGGTTAATACTCATCCTATCTGTAAACTTGCTGTAGCATCTCTCAATTATAAATTGATAGGAAATCTCTGCTGTTGAAACCTGTTATCAGTTTTCTTCATGAGAGTACACCCTTCCTCATCACTGATTCTTCAGATACCACACCCATTTTCAATACTCTCAGAATTAGTCTTTAATTGTATTTATTTATTTATTTATTACGGAAAGCAGGTGAGGATTATGTGTGTGTTACTCCTGAATCTACTTCTTCTAGCTCTATGACTTATGGCAAGACACAGACATTTTCTGTTCTGACTCTTATCTCTCTTTGTTTCTGCTGAGTAAACTACATTTCACTCCCTGAAGATACTCCTAATTTTCGTGAGTGAGGATAGAAGAAAAGGCTTCTTCTTTCTTGAATCAGGGAGAAAAACATTGTTCCCCATTTGGTTACCCAGTTGGTCAAAGTTCACAGTTGTGTAAGGTCATCTGTGCCAGACTGAGAAATAAGATGAGAAGGGCCAGGCATGATCTCAATGTTCTCTTATTTATTTACATACTGTTCCATCTCCCTTTATACATCATGGAAAAAAAAAAAAATGATAGGAGGCTATTCCCCTTCTCAGAAATCTGTCATTCTAACAAGCTCTGTGTTCGTACTTTGCCCATCTGTGATCTTCCCAGGATCATGCTCACAGCTGTTTCTGCTGCCCTTTTACCTCTGTTACATGGCTGATATCTTTGCCCAGTATTTGCTTGTTTGCTAGCTTTGTTCAGGTTTGCTGCAGTCCATGTTTACTTGGTCGGGTACCATTATTACCATCAGTCTTTCTGAATCCACTAGACATTATCTCCTAGTCCCAGACCCACATTTGTTTAAAATTATTTGCAATGTAGCCTGTTTTTCAGGTGTTAAAGGTAAAACAAATTAAGTGTAAATCTTTATCAGTGGTGGGAGTCTCATCAGCAAGTTTTATGTAACAGTGCATTTGCTGACATGCAGGGCAGTGGCGTTGCCATTCAGAGCAGTCCCAATGAGCCAGATGGGCTCAGGAGTTGTAACAGAGACAAATGCAAAATCCTGCATTTGGGCTGGTGTATTCCTATGCCTCAGCACAACCTAGGGACTGAGAAGCTCTGGAGAGAAGCACTGTGGATCCTGTCGGCCAGGCTGAGCATGCATCAGCAATGCACCTCGTGGTGCTGAAGATTAACAGCTCAGAGGGTTGTGTTAGAAAGAGCATGGCCAGCACGTCAAGACAAGTGACCATTCCCCCTCTCCTAAGCACTTGTGAGAACACATGTGGAATGCTCTGTCCGTTTTGGGGCTCCTGTTGCAAGAGAGAGAACAAAAAGCTGGAGAGAGCAGAGGTGGTTAGGGGGCCAGAGGGATCAATCACATCAACAAAAGTTCTAGCAAGTTCTGGACATGAAAGAAAAGCTCTCCTTCGGCTGAAGTAATATGTAACCCATGGGAAGCGCGTGCCAATCCACAGAGAAATGAGTGTTAAAGCCCACAGAGAAACGATCTGACTGCTGACAGCTACCCCAGGTAGTATTTTTAGCCACTGCAAAGGTTTCCCACGGACACCTCGCAGCTTCCTACTCTTTGATTGATCATCCTGTCAGCTGTTATAAAACAATAACTACATGAGGAAAATGTTAATTATGAAATCACTTTGTAGCTTTCTAACTATAGTAAAATTGTAAGCCTATTTTTTTCCCTGGAATTTTTGGGTTTGGCTTGCCAATGTTGCAAGTAAGGCAATATTAGCACAGGAACACCCTTGCAAGCATAATGCCAGGAGAAACAGATTTCTTCAGAAACTATGGCTGAAATATTCTATGGATCAGGAAATGAAGAGATTTTTTCCTCTGTCTTCTCTGAAGTCTGAATTCCAAATGGTGCAGAGACAGCACGCTGGGCATAAAGATAAAATATATTGTAATATGGACTCCTGTGAAAGGGGAACTAAGTGCCACGTGGCCAAGAAGCAAAGCCAAAAAATGGAATTGAAAGATGGGAAGAAGAGCAGAACATCTCAGGTGTAACGGCTTCCCTTCACATTGTTAATGTGCTCACATCTGTTTATACTCTGAGCTGTCTAGGCTTTGCACTTCAGCAAGGAGAACACGTTTCTCCCCAGTGGCTGCACTTAACTTCCATAATCCTTGTCCTAAAAGCAACAAATTTTTGCTCCCTGCTGGTTCTGAACTGAGCTTGGGGCTTCACAGAAACAGCTGTAAATAATAAAGTACATAAAGTGCATCGGCCACTTTTCTTTCAGGAAAGAAAGCTGTTGATTCAGAGTGATTTGAATAGTTCTTCAGTGGAATCAAAATGTTGATAAGGTTGTGCAGAATTAAATGAATACAGAATGTACATACTGGCAACCCTCGAGTAAACATCAGAAAGAAAACAAATATTGATCCTGTCTGTCCAGTCTGAAGGCCCTTACAGTAAAGTCAGACGGGTAGTGACAGCAAGAAATTTCTCAATTTTCACTTCTCCAATTTCTGTGAAAACTAAGTATGCACATTTCCATTGTATCCAGTTACACTCCAGGTATGTGATTATCCACAATTATGAGAAAACCAGAAGGCTGATTTTGCACTTTTTTTTTGCAGGCAGAACCCTTGGCTAACAATGGCTTGCTCTTAAGACACCCTGAGGCAGGCAGCTGAAGTAATAGACAACAACCATTAAGAAAGACTCTCCGACATAGCTGGTGTTGGAGTAGTAACTAACACAGACAAGCCTGCCACTTTAGGATACTAAAGAGGATTGCCTAAGCCTAAGCCTTGCACTTACCCACTGGGCAGTAAGAAATGATAGATACACACGTATTTAATGAAAATGTCAATGAGCAAATAAGTTTCTAATTCAAAATACCAGTATTTGTTATGTAAAAACACCTATTGAAAAATTATTTACATGTCATTGTATGGATTAAGAAAGGCCTGATTTATGTCAGAATGTCAACAGTCTCATCGTTTCTGCTTGCTCTGTCCCTGATAGATTCTGCAGCTTTCACAATATGCATTCCAACGTGCTTAACGGAAGAAAATGACCACATGAATTTTACAAATACTTACGTAAGAATTATTAAAGGCCTCACAAAACCTGAGGCTGAGGTTGCCAATTATAAGTCTTAACGGTCTTGATGAGGCTCACCAGGAGCCTCCACCACACCACCCATGGCCCAGGAGCCCCTTTAAGCTCAGGCTCAGCCCTTTCAGCTTTGTTGCTGGGGTACTTGTCTTCAGGCTTGCCTTTGGCCCTGTCTCTAAGAAGGACTTCGGCCCCCTGTCGTTGCTTGCATTTGGCCCTGTCTCCTTTTGCTCCTGTCCAGGCTCTCAGGTTGGACCTTGGACCTGCTGCTTGCTGCGTTTGGGACTGCTGATGGACACTGAGCTGTGCCCAGCTCTGCCTGTTGCGGTCAGCCCCTATGGGATGGCATCCAGCTGGTGAGGGCACCGACTGTGCTGCGGTCACTCTTAGCTCAGAGGGATGCCTCTCGTTCCCTGGTGTGCCCAGGCACCCTTTTCTGATGTCATTCCATCTTAATCCTGTGGGGCCTACAATAATATGTAACACTGCAAAGAAGTCCATGGAAAATGAATTGCTTGGTCTGCAGTTAGGGCAGGAAGGCCAATCTGGTGACAGAAACATCCCAAAGAAAGTGGGAGTAATTTAAATACAGCACTAAAGAGCTACAGAGATCAAAGATCTAAAAGATCTACAGAGTTAAAGTGAGTGGGTAACCATGGCTCTTTGGGTCTGTTTCTGCTTCTAACCTCTAAGAAATGATCCTTCTTATGGGACACCTTATAGTTCAGAAGGAGTTTCTTCACCTTGATGGTGCAATAGTACTGTATTATGTGCTAGGAGCTGAAATGCTTTTCTGTGGGAGGCTGCTCCGCCTGCTCTGCTGGAGGAGGCTTTGTATCTATGAGATTTCTGCAAATTCCTCAGCTTGAGCGGTCATTGCTCCTCAGATCACAGCTGTCAATGATAGCAACTGTTAGCTATCAGCATTTGAAAGAATGTATGGGTGAAGAAGTGATAAGAAATCTCTCCTTGCATACAAAAGAGTGGGTTTTGTGACCCTTTGGTATTCTTGGAGCCACATGAGAGAAAGCCTGGAAAGTGCACAAATAATTACCAACTAGCCCAGCCTCCAACTAAATTAGAGCCAATGAAAAAAGCCACTCCAGGGAGAAGTTGAAAATTAACTGTTTGGTTAGCTCCCTCTCTCCAACCAGAAAAGGGTGCTCTCATTTTTTTTTTTTATAAATAGGCCTGGAGATCCCTTGAAGCTGTATGTCCACAGCATTTTTTTCCTCTGTGTTGATAGGTTGCTAGACTCCAGAACACTCCTCTGGCTGTTTGATTAGCCAAAGTTTTCAAGTGCCAAGGTGATAATAATGAATAACGTGAAGACAAATACTCTGGTGCATTTATACAAGCAGCTGAAAACTCTCTGGAATCCGCCAGCACGACTCTGCAGCCTGGCTACCTGCACTCATAAAGACAGGAATGATGCGTGTAAGTATTTCATTTTATTACCTGTATAAGAGAGATGCAGAGGTACAAAGATAAATGTAATTGTTGCTCTTCTGTCAGGTAACTAAAAAGGGAAATTTGGGAATGTGACTGAGAGATTAAAGAAAAAAAAATGAAAAGAAGGAAAGAAACTAGAGATAGAAATACCTTACTTTTTTAAATAGACTTTAAAACAATTTTGTCATGCAAGGTTTTGACTGGCTCCAGTGAAATCTGTAATTATACAGACTTTGGGTAACTTTGATAGACACTACAATGTTCAGTTTTGAAAATAAGGCCCTACAGAAGTACAAACCACAAAGCCCTTGAAATTTGGTGTCTAGGAGACCTACAGTGAATGACTTACTGAGGTGCTATATGTGCATAAACTAAAATGTCAAAGGCTTAGTTGTTTAAAAAGCTGATTAACTTATCTTCAGATATGACTTGTGGTGAGGCCAGCCAGGGATTACATCTCTACTCAGTCGTGTGGAGATAATGGCAGCTGGAGCAATAGTACAGGTTAACATTTTACATCTAAGAAATCCCTTTGTATCCACTATTTTTCCTCTGCAAAAATATTTAGCTTACTTTTTTCAAAGAATAGCCATATTCCTCCTTGAAAACTGCAGTGTGATTCTCCTCTATTTCAATTATCAAACAATAAAACTTGTATTTACTTAATGAGAAAACAGCTGATTTTATCTTATGCGGCAGCTATAATGCAAAGCAGACTAGCACAAGGCTTTGTTTCTCCTGATAGTTACAAGAAATTTTCAATAACTGTCAGCGTTTAACAGCTCTACACTTGTAAGGACATTTTGGAAGGTGACACCACAATACTTTCTGCCACAAAGTGACCAGCATTTCAGAAATACTGATAGATTAGCTGCCTAGTACACTGTGCACTGCGTATACATTCCCAGACATGGAAGCTGTATGTAAGATATAGCATGCAAGTTTCTCTATCACTCACAAGAAATAATTTAGAGCAGTTTTTATGACTATAGAATTTATACAATATTTGTCTGAGTTCTCAGTCTAAATTTTCCCTTTTTTACTAATCAGAACAGAAAATGCATGTTTTATTCTGAAAATATAATACAAAATGGGTATTCAATCAAGTAACATAATATAGCATTTTCACCTTCATTAAAAAAGTACCTTTAAAATCTGTAGATGCCCAATTCTAGAAGCAAGATTAGCATTAGATTTTGTTGCTAGTGAAGTGTCCACAAGAAAGTACCATTAACATGTTCTTAATGCAAAACTTAAATCGCTTATGCAACCATGACAGTATTTTTTCCTTTTCTGACCTGTTTAGAGTACTTTCTTAGTAATACAATAACAAAGGCTTCTTAAAGTTTCTCCGTTATCAGTTTTTTCCACTTACAAGCATGTTTAGAAACTTGTTTTTCATTAATAATGAAAAATGAAGATATTCATCTAGTCAAAGAAAAGTCCCACAGTAATATTTATAAAAACAATGTTTCAGCCTTACAAAACAGGTGCTTTTTTACAAAGTTCAGATTAAGTGTATTAACTAGGTGTACGCAGTAGCAGCTTTTCTAGTGAGTTCAGATTAGATGTTCTAATTAGAAGCCTATACAACTGTATGTAAGACTGCAAGTCCAATGGCTTCCAATTGCAGAAGCCATACAGAAAATATAAATCCAGACCCTTCATTAAAACAGTAATGAAACCTAAAAATCAGCAGTACAGAATCCCTATGCAGAGTTCCTCACTTTCCTACTTGTTTGGTATTAATATGCCACAAAACCTTAAGGCCTACAGAATTTAAAACTTCAAAACTTAATTACTGTTAGTGTGACATTTCTCTTTAATTGGTAAAAGTATTATTCTAGGAAAATTATTTGAAATCCTTCGGTGAAGTAAGAAGGCAAAGTGGAGAAGGGCTGAGATCTCTGTCTTGCCATGTGATGGAGAAACTCATTATCTTGGGGGTTATCCATGGTCCATCAGTCCCCAATAAGGGGCTAAATGATGCCGTGTTTTTTTCCTGTGAATACTGGTCTCTTGGGAACTGCACTGAGAAATCAAAACTCAATTTGTGCAACCAAACGTTCCAGGAAGAGCTCATACAAGGCCGTTCGATCACAAGACCACTACTGATTAAATTAACTACAAATGCTAACTGTTTTTACTCACATTCCTCTTCAGTTTAAGACAGATGCTATTGATTACTTAAATCTTTCTCTATTCCATGACATTCATGCAGGAAATGCCAAAACAAACCGATTCAGAAAAACACCATCTTTAGAATGGTTGGTTTCAGCTGCCAGTGAATAGACGCTAGCTCTGAATAAGCCAGCCTGTGGGTTCCTCCATCTGGTGGCTAGACCCCGTGCATAACATGCGCTGAAAGCAAAAAGCACATTCAATTACATTCAGCTCTGCACAGATGACAGCATAAACAGCCCGTTCAGCAGCGAAGACTTGGAAAAAATGGTCCACGTTCTGAAGCCTGGTAAAGTTAGGCTGCTGAGCTCTTAGTTGAAGTCTTCGATATGAAGTTCATCATTTTCACTACCATGTTCTGAATTTCATCTTTTACTTTCCCCCCCTACCCTTCCCACTCACAGGAAAAAGCTGGGTGGTGATAGCTCAGACTTCTGCTATGACAACAAATAATACATAAAACAATGCAAAGACTGATACTTCCCCGTGCCTCTTCTGGATTCCCATTGTGACCCCACGAGTAAAACACTATTTTTCTGCAATTCACTGGGAAAGAACTGTAGAAACAATTCTGAGATCGGAGAATATATGTAACAGTTTCTAATGATGTGGAATACTGCATGGATGCCTGTAGTAAGCTCTGTGATATCTGCTAACGATAGATGGAAGTAGTAGTTTCAGACACCTTTTAACAAAATAGACAAGGAGTTGCTGGAAATGTTCTCCGTACGGATTTTAAGGCTATGGAGTACACCCTCATCCTAATATTTATTGCCAGAGCAGAACTGAAAGGCTTTTTTCTTTCCTATCCTTTGAGAAGAAGGTACAAGAAAAGCAGAATCCTTCCATTCATTTTTAAATGCCCATGTACAGCAGCGACACACGATCCAGGTGTGCCATCTCCAGGACTGCACGTCCAATTGCAGTAACCAGACGCGAATTGTCCATGAGGTACCTTCTAAGCCTGCCTGCATAATTTTAGCAAATGTTTTTATACGGAAAAGATAAAGCCCCTATTTGCTTTACCTTGCCAACTGAAATTACCTTCTTCTTATCTGGACTTAGCCTCAGCCACTGCCTTCTCATCCAGGCTCCTATCTCAGCCAAACATTCTGGAAGCAGAGAAAAGCTCAGCATTTCACAATCTGCTGCTGCTTTCCTGTTGAGCTTAGAGTACTCTGTCAGTTGCATCCGCTTGATAAAAAGCATTGGACTGTTTATCAATAAACTGGCCTACATCACAGTCCAACTCTGACATCAATTCAGCAGAACTTTCAACACCTTGTCATGATGAACCACAGCCAACCACGGCTGTTATCATCCAAAATCTTGATTCATACTAAAAAGCCTCAAAGAAATCAACCTATCTTGGATTTCCTCTGTAATATTCAATCCAAGTGGCTGAAGCAGAGCCATGGTCCTTTAAAGTTTATATGGTTCTTTACTGAGTTTCAGTAATGTTTGTTTTTATTTTTCTAATTCAGAATGTGTTGCTATGGAAAGCACGGCTGCTCGATTTAGGACAAAAACACATTTCCTTCAAGTGGGTGCGGTTTCCCAACTGCCCCCACAGTCCTGACCTCCCTGTTCTACTTCAGAGCAGGGTGAAGCTTGTTTGAAAGCCCCTATATGAACAAAGTGCTTCATTCAACAGCTCTTTTTTTTTTTTTCCTCTTCCCCTTTTTTCCTTTTTAAAGATGAAAACCTTAAAGAATAAAACCCACTAACGCTGAGTCACTTTATCCCTCATTCTTGACAGCTACCTGAATAAGTTTTGGTACTCTTTCTTCTAATTTTATATCCCATATGCGACAACTCTCTCCTCCCCACAATACTTGAGGGAATTTCAAATAACTGTACTCTATTTTGGCTTTGCCAATCTAGATTTAGTAAACCATCAAAAAATGCTTTGTTTCTTTAAATCAAGTTCACAGTAGTGTAAATTGGCAGTAATTCCTTTCATTTAACTGAACTTATCCTGGATTTTTACCACAGAGCTGTCACCTTCAAGATGCCTTCTTGGAAATCATGTTATAAATTATAACAATCCAGTAATATACACAACCTCTATTTTAATCTGGATATTTACTCCCACTCTGAAACTTCTGATACTTGCATCAATGCTAAGTGAACTTTCTAATGATTATTCAAAAACAAAAAAAAAAAATCTGTTGAAGTATCTATAGCAGCAAATAATTACAGAAAACATTTCAAAGTACAGAGCCATCCAAACAGTGCCATTGTATCTGCCTCAACTGGGAAAGGTAGGAAAAAAGAACAATGCAAATATAAGAAGCCTTCAAATACTGTAAAATTAAATGGAACATCACGGTGTCTGGCTTGAAAGGTTAAAAAAAATCTGTTTGTAATAGACCTCTCTTCATGGGTGACTCGCATCTTGGTCATTTTTGTTATATTACAGTATGCAGTATTTACTGTAACTGTTCTGACACTACCATAGATATGCATGTAACAAAAGTAAATAACAGACAAGACCCTTCCTCAATGAGCTGATGATACATGAGGCACGCTTGAAGTACAAACTGCACGCTATCTTAATTCTCACATTGCATTTACATTTGCCCATTTAAAACAGACCTATTAGATAAGATTTTTATTTTGCTTTCCACAGTGCTTCTATATCACTTTAACTCATCCCATAGGCTAATTGACAAATTTCTGGTTGTTGGGTTCCTCTTATGCAGACAGCATGCTCAGTTCAGGAACAAGAGAGGGCATAGATGAAGCCTCCCAGGTGGTCCAGAAACAACAATTTTGGAACACATAAGAACAAAAGAAACATATTGCAATTCTGGCTGCTGTTGTTCTCTAGCTTGCTGCATGACAGCCATGCCTGTCTGGCATAAAACACCTCCCATAACTGGGACGCTGCCAAGGAAAAGTTCTGTTTCTGAAATAGTCTAGAAGAGATTATTTTGGCCATTCTCCCTGAGTGTTGGGAACACAGTTTAGGGCTTATGTTTCTTTTTGCACCTAGTTATTGCTTTTGTCTGTAGTTTCCAAAACAAATAACACCTCACTGCCACGGAGCTTGTATTTTGAAGGGTTTTCTTCAACCCCCTAGAGATTTTTTTTTTTATTAAATGTTCAGGCTTTACTGAAATTTATACTCAGAAGTAGCATGCACATGTAAACTGGATGCAGCATTTGTGGATGATTCAGAAGGGAAACAAACGTGTTGTGGGGCAAAGTTATTTCTTCTTAGTTTTGCAGCTGAACAGCCAATTGTTTCGTGCACGCCTATGCTATGAGAGTTTTCCTTTGGCTGTGTTGTTCAACCCACAAGAACTGACTCACTCTGCTCAGCTTAGTAGCTCTATACTATTTTTTTATATTTTCAAAACCTTGCAGGATCAAATCCTCAAAAAGCTTGACAAAGTTTGGTAATCTTAAAGACACTGTGTAAAGGAGACTAGTGCAGTTTTAGGCTTATTTTTAATTGCTTTTCCCATACATAAAAGTGATAGTTACACAGAAATCAGGTTATGGTTTCTGCAACAATAAGCATCTATACTGATATAGAGTATAAATAAATTAGTTAATATGTTAGACATGACTTTTAAGTGGCCCAAGAATGCTAACTGCGATTCAAGGACACGTCACAGAAGAATGGAACGTGAAGAAATGACAAGCTTTTTCTGTTAACAGATAAGAATAAAGGTGTATCTCTTGTTTATACCCAGTATTAAAATTTCTGAAGCTTTTACAGTGTTCCCTGCTGCAGTGAAGTGTGAAGCTCATGTGGGCTGTCCTCACAACCAGAAGCTACCTGCTGTTCATAAGCAGCTTCAGCAACGAACGCATCTGACCTGTGCTGAATACAAGGGCATAAGCATAAAACTACTGAGCTGTTATTAAGCCTGAATGAATAATGACCTTTAGGAGCAGCAACTGTTTTCAATTTTATCAAGTACCTATCTCTTCTTTTTAAGTTGTAGGAAGAAGCTGTGTGTGGATGGTAATAAGCTGCGCCATCCTGAAAAGCACTGACAGACAAATGAAGAATTCACTGTGTTTGCAGCTGAATACTAAAAAAAAAAAAAAAATACTGCACTTAACAGAAAGCGTACCTAGATGTGGGTGGAAGTAAAATGAGCTTCAAACCCAGATTCAAAAGATCTGAATACTTGTATATGATCACATTGTCTTTATTCATCTCCCGATGACAGGTTGTGTGATCATGTAGCCATTCAAAGCCAATCGCTTGCCAGATTTTGACCTCTTTTTACTCAGTTCAGGGGTGTTTTATAAATACTGTAGTGTGGATGCAATGGACACTTCTTACACGGCATTGCAATCTCCAAAAGGTAAATAAGATTTGCAAAATGTTTTTAATAGACTAACAAGTAAATATGATTCAAAGCAAGTGGTAAGATGTCGAGTTGAGCATTCTGCTCCTGCCTGCCCAGTGGACCCAGCCAAAATTGTAACACTTACGTCATCTCTGTGCTATCACCAACGCTATCAGCTTTCTGTGGACTTCTCTTGTTTGCTTTGTGTGCCCACTGGTAGCTGTAATACAGAAAAGGTGCATGAATTAACCAAGATTTTAACTAACGTTTTATCTAAGGCCTGCCTCAGGCAGTTTCAGACAAATGCTATATGAATTGGCCCTTCTTACAATCCTTCTAACAGGCGTATTTCTCAGCTTTTGGGGCAGATACTGGTAAGTGAAGTGGCCATAATGTTAACTTTTCAATGCATGATGTGGGATGGCACCGCAGGGCTCCATCTGTGGGAGAGGGATCAGGCTGGAGGCCTTCCTGCCTTCAGCTGGAAGAAACCGAAGCCTGCAACTGGCGCAAAACTAACTAAATAAGGCTATTTGCTAATATCCTAAGGCGTGTTGGCAAGCCCTCGCAGTTTTTACCTCAGAGGAAATACATGTTTTGGACGAGTCACACACATGGGTTAGCTTGACCATATGGCTAACACGCACCCACAGGGAACCACAGTGTCTTCTCTAGCACTACCCCAAGACACAACTAATCTAAAAACCCATATTAAAAAAGTCCCGGCCCTGCAGATGCCGCTTTCCCCGCTTGGCTTCGCCTCAGGGGCAGCGGGTGGCGCTGAGGGCGCCATGGCGGCGGGCGGGGCGCGGGGCCGTGCCGGAAGGGGCCGCTCCGTGCCGGGCAGGGCGGTGGCGGCGATCGGCGGGGTGCCGGGCGGTTCTTTACGGTTCTGTACGGTTTTGTGTGGTGCCGAGCGATGCTGCCGCTGCTACGCCGAGCCCTGGGGGCCGCCGCTTCGTGGCGGGGGACGCGACGGTGCAGCTTGGGTGCCTGCTGCTCCTACCGCCTGCGGAACGCCCGTGAGTGAGTGCCGCCGCCCTCCCTCATGGGGGGCACGGGCGCCCTTTACTCCCTCGCCTGAGGAGAGCAGGGCTCAACCCCGAACCCCTTCGCTGTCCCTGCCCGGTTCCTTGCCCCTCTCCGTGCCGCCCCTGCCCTCCCGCAGCCCGGCTGAGGGCTCCCCGGGCGGGCGGGCAGCGCCCGTTCCCCCCTCCCGGCTGTCCCCGGGCCCCTCAGGGTTTCTCCTCGCAAAAAGTTTAGCCTCGCTTTGTCTTCGTTTCCTGCGCTGAAGCATCAGGAAATGGCAGTGATGGTGACAGGAGGCGGCTGTGGTGCTCTGGGAGGATATTTTGGTCCCCGCCGCTGCCTTACCTGCGTGCGGTGACCTTGTGCAGGCCGATAAAGTTTGCCACTTGTTGAAGGAGCCAGTGAGTGGTTTGATAAAGTGAGTGGTTTGATAAAAAGTTCAGTTTAAGGTAATTTTTTCACCTTGTAAAGGGCCATAAAGCGGCTGTGTTGAAGTGGCCAGCAGCACAGTGCTTTGGAGCCATGGTATTTTGGGGTCGGAGGATGGATAAGGCACAAAAACCTCTGTGGGTCATTGGTGTCTGGGGGTTGCAGGTGAACAAGTGCTCCCCAAATCCACACAGCTCTCGGTTGTGTTTTTAAGCTGAATAAAATCCCAAGCAAACCACGTAAATGCATCTACCCTGCTTGTGAAAGCTTGAAAAGCCCAAGCTGACCCCAAAACTGGTAGTTTAGCATTTTCATGGTGTCAAGATCAGCTTTAGATCCCAACTGCGTAAGAAGCTCTTACTCAATATTGCTGTGGGTGCTTCAGGAGCACTGCACCCTCGGCACTGCTGTAACCCCTGAGCACGGGTACGTAGGCGAGGGACTGGCACCTTCATGGGAGTAT
Organism: Aythya ferina; assembly: GCF_964211825.1. Taxonomy (NCBI): domain Eukaryota; kingdom Metazoa; phylum Chordata; class Aves; order Anseriformes; family Anatidae; genus Aythya; species Aythya ferina. The sequence continues at coordinate 2,231,194 of NC_140308.1, forward strand.
TTCTGCGTTGTAGGAGTCATCCTGGCTGGTGCCCTATGACATAGGTTAATGGCAGCGGTGTGTAAAGAAAGCTGAAGCGGTGTGGTGAGGCTCTGGCAAAGTTATAAAGCAGAAGCTACCTTAAAGCCCATTTGCAATAAGAGGAGAATAATTTTCTGACAAATAAAGGGGACAACTTCTTCGAAGAGCATTTTGCAAATGGAAAAGGTGTCACCCCAGATACTAAGATCTAAGTCGAACTAAGGCACTTCCCTGTGTAGCTCTGAGTCACACAACTGGCATGTTTTTCTTTCCTTATTTTTTTTTTTTCTTTTTTAACTTTCATGTGCATCAGCTGACTTGAATTAATCCCTTGGAGCCAATATGCCAAACCACCTTTTCTTGCCAAAAATTCTGAAGTGTTTAGTTGTAAATTCTGGAATCGTGCGTTAGAGGCTGACTTGACTCTCTTCATTATCTTCCAGTGCATCCACTTTGGCAGAGTCCACTTTCAATTCCTGGGGGCAGTCGACAGTCTCCTATCAACATCCAGTGGAGAGATAGCGTTTATGACCCCTTTCTGAAGCCTCTGAAAATCAGCTATGACCCAACAACGTGTCTTCACATCTGGAACAACGGGTATTCATTCCTGGTTGAGTTTGATGATTCTACTGATAGATCAAGTAAGCAAAACTCAGATCTATTTAATGTGTTGTTAATGCTTCAAGTGGAGAAATCTTTGCATGCTGTAAAGCCTTGGGTTCAATAAAAACATCACAAACGTTGAAAATGGTAGAAAGCTTTAGCTAAACACGGGTTTACAGTGATGGGAACTGTAATATAGAAGTTCTGTGTCTAACTTTTACTGTGTGTTTATTACCATGGCTGTTGTGCACAGATCCTGTTGTAGGGTGAAATTTATTCTTACTACACAAGCCCTAATGCCCAGCCTTTTGATAAGGTCTTGTAATAACACAGCTTTGCTTACATGAGTCAATCTTCAGTCATATATGTGTGTATCTACTTAATTTTAAATGAGGTTCCATCATTCAGCTTTATTAAAGTAATCTGCCACTTATCTCTTTTGGAACGTTAACAGATATACTTAATGCATGTGAAATAACTAGTAGCAAAATGACTTTCACTTGGAAAGCATACATCCTTATCTCAGTAAGCTTTTGTAGGTTTAAATAATACTGAGCTGTGACCACAGGGAGCAGGTGCAAGTGTTCCTGTTGCTATAGTCTAAGCATAAGTCTGTGCATGTAAAATCCAATTATGCATTCCAGCAATTTGTTTTGAATAAGCACTCTGACCTGAGCAGCTAATTTCTTTTTAATGCTCAGTAGAATTAAGTGATTTAAAATCAAGATATTGTTACCAAATTCCAGTTTGCTGGCAGATTGTTCCTTTTGAAACTTGTTTACTGAAGTATGTTACTATTATACATAAAGAGGATATTTTGTAACGGTAGGTGAAGTGGTAGTGGTTGGTCAGGGATATTGAGAAACACCATGATTCATGTCAATTATTCAGCTCGTCTTGGAGGGAGGAATTGTGGGACCCTGGGCAAAACTGAACCTGTTTGACTAGAGGTATTTATGTTTAAGATGATGACTGCTTACCATGAGAGATACTAAAACTTCTTACGGGATTTTGCAGTGTTCTGGGGAAGGATGCTTTCAGTGTGCTAATGGACAAATGCTGTGTCCCTAATGTCAGTATTTTTGGTTGATATTTGGGCAGAGGCTGATAAAACAATGCAGCAAAAGCAGTAGTGGTAGAATGCATGGACCTTTCAGGGACTTGTGAAAAGTGTTCTTGTTTTTATCTTTTCTATTGATTTTGATTTATAGCTGTGCACCCAGGAAGTATTCTCACCCTTGTTCACTTGAGGGCTATGATAAGTAATGAAGAAGCCATCTGTTTTTACAATGTAAACTTCAAGTGCATTAGTCAGAGGAGAGATTAAGATGGAGATGCACTAACAAGCTCATCAGTGATTTTTGCTTACTCATTTTAGCTCTGTTTTGCTTTTAATTTAAGTCTTTCACTTTATACAGCCATACCCTGCTATCTGTTGATGCATTCCTGAAAAGTGTAATGGTTTGCAGTTCCGTGGATAACAAAGTCATTTTTCTCTGCAAGAATTGAAGTACTAGAGGGGAGTTGCCAGCAGGAGATTAAGAAACGTGCAATATTTAAATACACAGGAACAGTATTTGTGACAAACAATGCAAGCATAAGAGTATTGAGACTGTCAATTAGAGGGGGGCCTTTTAGAGGCTGAGTATTCAGAGTGCATCACAGCTCTGAAAGATCTTTTCTGGTTTATTCTCCGCTACTAAACACTTGAGGTAAATCTTTATGTGAGCATTCTTGCTGCCTCTTTCTGGATGGCTGCCTTTTCATCATCATCATCATCTTCCTCAAATGAATTAAAGCCAATGAAGGGTGATGATGGCTGATGATGGTATTGAGCAAATCAGTGATAGAGTTCCAAAGTGATAGAAGCAACAGGTTATGGGGTGTTGCTGTATAAATGGCCTGGTTTCCAACTGCCTGCCTCTCTCTCTGCCACCTTTCTCTTTACTATTGCTATTTCTCATTTTTCTTTCTGCCAGCTTCTGTCTAACAATAATAGAAATCTAGAGAAGGAAGTTTATGAATGAACGAACAAGAAAAAAGCAACAAAATTGAAACAGAAGATGAAAGTGTGCGTCCAGGATAGACAAAAAATGCCCAACTCCTCAGATGAGGCAAAACAAGGCTTTGGCAAAAGATGAAGGTAGTGCTACAAGGGGGTGTTTGCTTTTGAGCAGAACAGGATGAAAAAGAGGGTGTGGAGAAGGTATGTACAGAATGTGGTCCTGTCTGTATGCATGGCTTCCTCTGCAAAGAAACAAGCAGCTGATGTGATTTTTTCCTCTTACTATTATTTTTTTGTTTGTTTTTTTAAATCTTCTATTTTGCCTTAAACTTATCAAAACTGTGGTAAATTGAAAGGAAATGGAAGGTGAAAATGCTGATAAAGGGATTGTAAGTTCCTGTTTCTTTCTTGTCACTTTCTACTGCCTGCTATAAGAACTTGATTTTCTATATACGTGTGCCTGTGCCCACCTTGTGAGCAAACATTCAGGTGAATGTGATTATTCACATGAACATATGCACAGATGCAAACACACAAGTGACTAATCAGGAATTGATAGTGTTAGAGCACAGAAGCCTTAATTCTGACTTGGGGCTGTGAGCGTCATCTCCATCCCATCACTGAAAGTTACCTTATTCCACTGTGATTTTTTTTTAATGATGGTCAGTTTTGTATTTCTGTTAAGAGCTCAGGAGCAGTGGATGAGGTTTAATAAAATGTCGATACGCATGACTTGTTTGCATAACATGCGTAACTATCTAGTTAGAATTTCAAAACTTCTGGCATTCAAAAAAAAAAAAAAGGGGGGGGAAGCCTTTTAATGCCTCTCATTTTTTTCTCCTTAGCATTAAACTGATTAACTTCTTTCCCGAAGTAGTGTTGGGATTATGTACTTTATACAGTAGTTTGCTATTAAATTGAAGCATGTTGTACAGTTAAGTAAAAATCAGCAAACTGTTCTTTACAGCTATGTATTTGTTATTAGTCCTTTGGAAGTAGTTACAGTCTCTAATTTACCAGATGCTCTGATGCAATAATTAGCAGGAAGACTTTGCTGGGTATTCCTGGTTCAAATAGGAGGAAATGAGTGGGGGGGAAAAAGGACACAAAAAAAACAGGCATAGTGCTTTTTTTTCATTGATGTGTTTAAAAAATCATGAGGCTTTCACTAAGATAACTGTTTCAATTTTTTTTTCTTTGAGCAAATTTATTTGAAGGGGGACTTTAATGTGCTACTTGTCTGGACAATTCTAAATCATATTTATTAGTGTATGTCTTGTTTTGTTTCTTAGTAATCGTCGGAGGTCCCTTGGAAAACCAATACAGGCTAAAGCAGTTCCACTTCCACTGGGGAGCTATAAACGAGTGGGGTTCGGAGCACACAGTTGACAGTAAATTTTACCCAGCAGAGGTATGATGAAAAATCTTAACGCGGATACCAGAGTCTACATCTCAGGCTGTCTGTAACTATTGTGCTTTTTCAAAAGGTCTGTGTCTGTAAGGAATTGCAGCTTACTCTTAAGGATAAAGCCTGGTAGGTGCTACAGCTCATCTACCTTTGTGTTACTAAGCTCATATTGACTTAATTTTCTGGAGGAGAACTCGGGCTTAAAGTAAACATGAGCCCCGTGACTGAAAGTTTCAATGTTTTCTTCTCCCTGAATGCCCACAGTGGTAGCTGTGGGACAAGCCAATAGCAGGCAGCAAAGCATAATTGCTATTCAAGCTCTGTCAGGATGGAATGGCACAAATTACTTGCCTTTCCTCCTTTTAAAGGGGAAAAGGATCACAAAGCAGACTTCTTCACAGTCAGGACAGGTATTTGTTCTTGCTTAATGAGCTCCCAGGTCCCAGCTGATGTGGTGCAGATCTGGTGGACAGCAAATGCTGAGGTAAAATGCACAAACTCACATCTTGTGTTGTTTGTTTGTTTGTTATTTAAGTGCTTTACGTCTGAACTGCAATAAGCTAAGAGTTCATGTGAAGTGTAGGATCTCTTCTTGACAGTATGGTGAATGCACTGCATGTCACCTGATGTCTAGTGGACGTCCAAAACTTCCAATCCTTGCTGCATTAAAACCACTTTGCTTATTATTACTGAACATGGTTTTATGCTTTCTAAACATTTATTATTACTTAAGGTGGTTTATTATTAATAAAGGTTTATTATTACTACAGGAAGGCATCCCTGCCTGTGGCAGGGTGGTTGGAATTAGATGACCTTTAAGGTCCCTTCCAACCCGTACCATTCTATGATAACTTGCAGCACCCTTCAGCACAGCTGGGATTTTTAATAAAATCTCAGAAACCTTCTTTCAGTTATTAGATAATACAGCAGGAGAGCTGGGTATGTCAGGAGCCTGGAGCACTATGGAGTTTGACAGTTTAAATTCTGAACTGGCAAGACGGAACAGATCATGTCATAAGAGTAGGAAGGAAGAAGAGAATCAATGAAGGAAAGAGTTTCCAGCAGATATATCTAAGGAAGGTTTCCTGTTGTAAATCTGATACATGCCAGAGCTCTGAGAGCATGAGGAGTATCACAAGTACCTGTAAGAAAAAAAAAATATTAAAAAATATATATAGTCATCAAAAAAGAAGGGCAGTACCATTATTTTCTAATAACACCTTGGTCTTCATTTTTGTGCTCCCTGATTTCTGTAGTAGCTGACTGCAGTGTTGCAAATTGCCCAGGACCGAATGTAGCAAAAATCAAAAATCAAATTTCTTGATACCATTGCCGTGCAGTCTGCATGTGCTGATTTCTCATTCATTTGTATTTCAGCTGCATTTGGTACACTGGAATGCTGTTGTATACCCAACTTTTGAAGAAGCTGTGATGGAAGGCAATGGCTTAGCTGTTATTGGAGTGTTTTTAAAGGTAATTTCACTTTGTATAATAAGCTGCAATGATACCTTCTTAGTTTTAATTTGTTAAAGCACAGTTAGTAAAATATACCTCTAGATGGCTTTTTTGATTGTCTCAAAGTTCTGATTAAGGCAGATGTGTAGAATGTAATGCATATTCATCTTTTGTAGCTAGGAGCACATCATGAAGGGCTGCAGACCTTGGTTGATGCCTTGCCAGCAGTTAAACACAAAGTAAGTGTTTTCAAGGATTCCACCATTTATCATTCAACATAGCTAATGGTTATTCAACATAAATGATAGTTTAGGCATAACAAAATGCTAGTAAATGCTTTAAGTGTCAGAAAGGGGGCTGATTGGTGTATAGGGTAAGTTATTGAATATACTGGAGAAAAATGCTATTTTTAAAGGATGAGATTGTATACTTTCCAAACATATTGGTTTAAGAAATGGTGCTCTTGAGATTGTATCCCCTTAGAAGAGCATGTACGTGTTTAATATTCTCCTCGTTGAAGCTTTCTTTCTTCTTCTGTGAAAACAGACACCATTTTTTCTATTTTCTTTTTTTATTTTTATTTTATTTTAGAAGGAACTTTCTGTGTTGTGTAAAGTGGTAGTTTGTTTCTTATGTAGTTAAGACTTCCTGATTTTTGTCTGGTCTTTGAGGAGATAATATATTGTCTGCTAGTAAAATTTTAAAAACTGTGAAATTTTCTGCTAAGGCAACGTGATTTTATCTTCATAGCTCAGTTCTGACTTCTGCCAGGAGAGGGAGTGCTGTGTCTCTCCGATCTCGTACACAAGCAGTTCGTGTTCCTCCAGGTGTTGATTCCATTTTGAAAGTACACAGAAAAAAGACGTGTCAAAAATATTTCTGGCTTGCAAGCACACTCAGTTGAAGTTGCTGTACCATTATTTATTGCAGTGAGGCTTGTTTTTACTGCCATAAATATTTGTTTTAATTCAGATATAGTGGAAACCCAGCTGAACGACAAACAAGTTGGTTCAGTGCAAAAAGAGACTTAAAAAATCAGTAAATATACATCCATTATGGAAAATATAGTATTTTATAGCATCTGGATTTGAAGTAAACTCAGGATAAGGTCTTTAAAAATAATAATAATAATATCAAATGTTAGTTTCATTGAGCTGCATGTGGGCTTCTCTGAAAGGATTCTTGTTTCCAAAGGATGTTGGTCACCCAACAATTCATCAACACTTGTTTTAAAATGTTTGAATGCCCCTTTTGCCTTGCCAGCCTCATCACTTGACTTAAGCACCAAGCCTTAGGAAATATCATCCTGGTCTGGCAGAGGAGGAAGGACAGTTGATAACTGCTCTGTCTTCACGCCTTTCTTTCTCACATGATGAATGAAAATTCCCACCCAGAATCTCTTATCCAACTTTCTATTTTAAAAAAATTCTTTACTGCAGTATTTCTTATTCTCAGTGCGAAACTGATAAAGCCTATCTCAGGATAAACAGGATCTTCCTTCCCTGCATTGCCATTATATCCAGGAAATACCCCGGGAGTAAAATGTTTGTGTAGGAAATCATGGGTTCTGAAGCTCCTATATCCTGACTGTATCTCACTTGTGGGAGCACACAGTCTTAGAGACATGAATAATGGATGTGGTTTAAATAGAATTTTAGTCCTTTTCCCTCTCCCTTCTGCCTAAAATAATTTAGTGGAAAAACAAAACCAGTATTGTTTGTGATCTTTTAAGCATATATTCTCTGAATTTATTCCCTCATTCATTCTTTTTATGTTCATGTTTGCATCTGACTCTCACACAGATGCAGTCTGTTGCTTCTTTACACACCTTTTTTCTTCTGTGCTGAATTCCTAGTGTCTTGCGTGGAGAACAGAAATATTTAAATGTTTACTCACTAGCTGCCTCTGCCTCAAACCCAGCTTAATAACTTGTTACAAGTTTTAGGTTTTAAATTACTGTTTTATGTAGATTATTACTAATATTCACAACACATAATTTTGCACATATGACATGTACAGTATTTAATCTCATTGTCATGATCTTTAAATCTTCTGTCCTTTTTCTTTTCTCAAATTGCAAATTTTAAAAGTAAGTTCTTTCTGGGATTTAGGACACTGTAATTGAGTTTGATGTCTTTGACCCCTCCTGTTTGATACCTTCGTGCCCTGATTATTGGACCTATGCGGGCTCTTTGACTACTCCTCCACTTACTGAATCAGTCACGTGGATAATTAAGAAGAAGCCAATAGAGGTCGACGAGAATCAGGTAAATCTCTTTCTAACATTTAATGCCATGCCTGTTTAGCTGTCTGCTGCTGCAGATGCACAGAAGTAGCTGCTTCCCAATACTAGTAACTTTGTTTATATACAGAGATCAGCAGCTGCTTCACCCCAGTATTTGTGTGTGTGGGGGTATCCTGACCTTAAAAACAGATACTGAAAGACTTAAGACCTCAGCAGTAAGCAGTTTAAGATGCTTTTCCAGGTTCCCAAACAGTTGTAGTCTGATCTCTGACGAACAATGCCTTGTACTGGAAACCATGCCTTAAACTTATAACGTTATTTACTAGAAAAATGTGTGATTTTGCTCTCTTTACCACAGTGCAGTCCTTTTTGTGGTAGGTAGGGAAGAGAAAGGGCAAATTTTGTGAAGTTCTGACCTCCGCTCTTTTGTGCGTATTCCTGATAGTGTGGCATTCGCACAGAAGTCTTGCAGAGCCTTCAAGGGCTAATTCTCTGTTCTTCCCGTGGGCAGGCTCTGAAGCTACCAAAGGGTGGCAGCTCTGAGTCATTCACATGCCATTCTGACAGCCAAAGATAGAACTCCCATTAGGTTTTTTCCTTTGCCTTTTTGTAGGCATGTTTACTTGGTAGTTGGCTGTAATGTCCTTGATTTATTTATTTTTAAATACATTTATTAAACTTCCTTTTAAAACAGATGAAGGTTTCAGCAAATGCTACTTCACAGAAGTTAGTTCAAATGGAGGAGCTGATGATCAGTAGTCTGTTCTGACACCAGCCCTAAATTGTTATCATATGCCCTCTTGTTTTTAATTTTAGTACTTTGTTGTACAATGTGATGTTATTCCTTGGCATGAAATAGATGTAGAGATGAATAAAAAATGGTCAGAAGGAGGACAACTGTATTTGTTATTGGTAGTTTTCAGGATTTTTTTGTCTGTTCAAAGAAGTGGAATAAATAGAAAGGCCTTACAGCATGGAACAAATCTTGGCGATGGTTGCAAATAAGTAAAAAAGAGCTATGATCCTATCTACTTTTTTTTTTTTTTTATGGTTTGAGGCACTGAAAGAAAGTTTCCTCTGCACTGTCCCTGTGTTTTCTATTTTTATTCTTTTTTTTTTTTTTTTTTTTTTTTGAGACTTTGGTTAATAATGAAATGCAAGTGGAATCACAGGAGGCAAAATACTTTTTTTTAATAGAACTTCTGCATGCAGCTACACCATCTGGGAAGTAAAATCTTAATCCTGAAGAATAAGCATGTATGTGATCTTAATGCTTTAGTATATATAAAGGAACAGGATGGCAAGAACTGAGGATTGTAAGACAGCAAGGAGAACTGAATGCATAACTTTTTTTTCCAATTCAAACTTTTACTCATTTTCTTGCCTCTTCTTCACTCGTTCTTTTATGGCATAGAAAGATGTATAGTTGACTTAATGTTGTATTGCCTTTGTGCGCATTAAAAATCTGATCTGCTGCACACTTTAATCCCCAGTTCTCAACCACTATTGAGAACAACAGCTACGCAGGTTGTTGCTTGTTGAGATTGTCTCTTTTCTGGGTGTCAACATACGCAACAGAACTCCAGGAAGGGTGCAAATTAAGAAGTTGGGAGAGATTTAATTAAAGATAGCATAAGTTCCAATGTTCAAATGGGAATTGGTTCTAAGACCTAACACATTTGAAATCAAGTTTGCCTAAAGATGGCAGGTGATCCACAGCTCCTCTTCTGCATTGATAAGGATGATGACATAATCTTTACCAGCAGATGACAAAGAAGCCCCAGAAGGCCATGCTAAAGTTTCTCAGAATGGGAATGTAATAGTACCTCTGATAATTTCCAAGCAGGAATGACTGTGTGTTGTCATGTACTCCAAAAATTCTCCAGTTAGCAAAGTCACAAAATTGGCCATTTCTCATTCTCAGCTGGAGGCGTTTCGGATGCTGCTCTTTACTTCAGATGGTGAAGAAGAAAAGAGGATGGTAGACAACTTTCGCCCTCTTCAGCCATTAATGAATCGAACTGTCCGTTCATCCTTCCAAAGCAGCCATGTCTTGAATATGGAAGCACAGCACTCGGACCATGCCCAGCAGATCAGACCATAGATGGCCCATGAAATGCCAGTCCAGACTGCAGTAACTGGGTTTTACTTTACTTTGTAATTATTTTTTCCTTTTTTGCAGCATGGGTATGCCATGCAGTTTCACACTTAGCTAGTTTCAGTTCTGCTAAGTGCCATTTTTTTCTTTTCTTTAGGTAAACGATAGAAACTCTTAGCAAATTTACTCACTTGAAAGCAGGGATCAATGAGGAACTATTTTGAAAGTTAAAGGGGGAAAAAAAGGCAGGAGATCTTCTTCCTCTTTCTGTCTTCTGAATTGTTCTGTCTTTTCAAAAGCTCTTTCAGTGACTTGCATGAATTAATAGTCCCAACTAAAAACACTTTAGCAAGCAGATAGTGTGAAGAAGAGAGAAGTCTATTAATCCTGATAAAGCTCCTTTGTGGAACTGAGTTTTGGGAAGAGAACTATCATCTCTAATCACATACACAGAGATGTTTTTGTCTTTTTCCTTTTTTTTTTTTTTTTTTCAAAACAACAAAAAAGACTTGGTGCTCAGAATGACAAGAGGAGAAGGAAAAAACTGGCTTACAGAATCTAGCCTGTTCCTGTTACATTGACTGTAAGACCTGTGTTTGATATGGATGATACAGACTGTCTGCTCTATCTGTACCCCAAGCCAGATGCCTTTTTCGAAAACCTTGTAACAAATGGAGAAGCTTTTGATTTTTGCAGCTTTTACTTTTCCGTGGTGATAATGTGCCAGGAGAAGAGATCAGGAGAAAAGAATTTGCCGGTATCTCAAGACTGGCAAGAGCAGTGAATTAGGTGAAAATGTCCTATGGAACCCAGGAAATTGATCACATCAGGGGAAAACAAAATTGGATGCGTACCAGCTGATCCCCTGCTCCCTCTCAGTGGGATTTGGGGGAAAATGTTAGTTTTGAAACCTAATTCAGTGCTAGGAGAGCATGGACAAAATGTGGCATTCAAATACCTGAAAGATTTTCTTCAGCAACTTGTAGAGCACTAGTGCACTCTTTCCACAGTTCTGTCTTAAGCTTCTCTTAAGAGATACCTGCCTTCATGACAACTGGGGACCAAGTTATATTATAGCACCTTATGATAACAAAGTTAAGTGATGGTTGAAACTTACTTGTGGACCACACAAATTGTTGTGTAAGTTGCCAGTTGTGGAGCCTTATGCTAAAGTTCTGGTCCAATTGCCACAAACGTTGTCTACCTCTGAAGTATACTGCTAGCCATAATTTTCTTTAGTGCACCTTTCTCAGTGGCTTCTTACGCTTTACTGTATTTAACAGTGTGCCTGTGCATGAACTTGTGTACAAAATGTACAGTCTCATTTTCTGATGAGGAACACTTCTGTCTGTAAGCCCATGATACAATCTTAATTGGTCCGCTTCTGCCATTAAGCAGCACTGGTTGCTGGTGTCACTCAGTATGAACGATGCCAGGACCCTAGCTTGTCAATGATAAATTCAGAACTTCGAAATCAATGCTTTCCAATTCCAAGTGTTCACTTTAAAAGCACTTTAACACTTTTCAGTGTGACCCTAATGATTTTAAAGCTTTTGAATCTTGTTTAACCCATTAAGTTCCTGCCTTTGCTTCCTTAATAGCTCTACCTCAGGCGTTTGCTGGATTGCAACAGTTGTGCCTTTCTCCTGGGCAATATAAAGTGTGCCCACTTAACTTTAAGGTGACTACAGAGTAAAGACAAGAAAATCTCTCTCCATTCCCTGTGTAATAGTGTGTAAATACATATATCTTCACTGCATAGTATATTTAAAATGGCAGGACGTATCTTTAGTTTCATCACATTTTCCAAACCCTTACAGCTTAGTTGAACTATACCATGTATGTCTTCGGCATCATCAACCAGATCTTTTACTGTGTTTCTGGTGCACAGAACCATATCAATAATGTTTTTTTTCCAGAGAATGACAGGTTCTAAAAACAGTTTTAGAAGAGACATCTGCAGATGTGAAATTAGGAAGAGAATTCTTTTACTTTCTGTCTGAGTGTACTCAGGATCTAGTCATTGGTAAACTGGAGGTTTTCTTTCAGTGCCGTTCAAACGTGTTGTGTTTTTTTTTTTCTGAGCAGGACCCCTGGGAAAAATGGCAGTGATCGAGAACTGGCTGCCTTGCAAATTATCTTGTATGTATTTGAGATTTTTGTTTCCCATTATTAGCAGTTAAGATGACTTTGTATTTTTTTTTCCTAACTTTTACATTTAAAAATGCAGGTGACTCAACAGCACTAAGCTAGATATATGTAGCCTGCATCAACCAAAATCTTTAGAACTGCTGCCTTATAAATATTGAGGCGGATACAGTAAAGGGAACTGAAATAAGCTCTGTGAGATCAGTGAGAAACCTACTATTTGCTTTACTGGTGGAGGAAAACCGTTGGGATTATAAAGGGAACAACCTGGCCTAATTTGGATCATTTGAACTACCAGCTAAAAACATACATGAAAATCTACCGTGCTTAAAGTTGCAAGTTAAGACAGCATCTCTGAATTAGTACATAAACTCCCTTATGAGGAATTCTTTTCTTGTGGTTATTAGTTTAAGTCCTTAAAAACAGTCAGACCCTCCCTATCACAAGGGAATGGCTCTTTTTTAAAAAACTTCATGCAGTTGCTCAAAGTTTTGTAGTTGCCTTGGTAATTTTGACAAAGTTTTTCATCTGATCTGCTGAGCTTGTTTCACCAGCTAACACAGCTTTGCTGGCCAGTATGTCAATGCAAAATGCACATTTTGTTCTTAGGGAACTACCGTGGATAAATGTTTAATTTTCAGATGTTTTGTTATGCTGTAGCATGCTCATATTCAACTAAGTTCTTACTGGTCATGTTTGCTCCATTGAAGGAAATTTCCTTCCTATTTGGGTAAATCTCTTTAGCATGTTAACCACCATGCTGATGTCTGAGATGTTGTTGAATACTCTGTTGTCAATGATCTAAGACAGAAAATTCTCGTAGAAGTTTACTTATTTTGTTAAAGTATTGTCATGGAAGTTTTGTTAGCTAATAGGTATATTATCTAGTCATACAGTTAACTTATACTCCATATATTTATATAAAATCGCATCTAAATATTCTGATATAAAATGAATCAACTTCAGTTTCAGCACTGAGTTTTGAATATGTGTGGAAATGAGGTCAGCATAGAAAAATTTAACTGGACTGTGTTACAAAAATAAGTGTTATGGGGATTTTCTGTTACAGTTACTGGGCTGCTTAATGAGTAGGTCTTGCATTGACATGTTAGTGGTTTAGAATCTCCAGTACAGATGGACAGTATCACTGCTGCAGTGCAGATTCTTGTTGAAATTAGCAGACCAGTAATGAAAAGAGAAGGTTTCCTTCATCTTTTTTGTTTGTTTTTTTAGTTGTTTTTCTTATGTTTGTATCTTTTTCCTAAACTTTTATGTTACAATGACTGTATTGCCCTTGTGAATGCTAACTTCAAGGAGAATAATTCTGCGTGCATGCACGTGTATACAAAATTGTAGATGGGATATAATTCTTTTGCCTTATTCTTCCAGTCATGTATGGGGAAAAACAATTTGGTTGAATCAGTGGATGTTAGCTAATATTTGTAGTGACTTTGCACAACTGAGTTAAACTGTTTGACAGGTGTCTGCGTAGGAATCTTCAGGCTCTCCTGTTAGATGGTACAATAGAGAAGGGTCAAAACAGACGATTGTATTTGTCATTGCAATAGTAATCACTTCTGTTACTTAATACTGTACTGGGAGACATTCCTGTGGCAATAAGTATTATGAATTAAAGACTGTAGAGGAAATCATTTTGAGGAGGGCTTGTTGAAATGCGAGTAGAAGGCTTTTGAGCATAGGTCTGTGTTGGTCAAACCTCCTTTCAGTATTTAAGTACTGCTCCTAATAGAAATCTTGTTCTTAGCAACTTCATAGATGGAATGATTTTAATTGGCATTGGATATTTGATCCACATTCCTACATTCAAGAACTTTTGCACCAGTGCACTTCAGGTACAAACCAACACGTACGTGCAAGCAGTCTTTTGTTGTCTTCTGTTCTGGATGGCTTGCATCGGTATTCTTACTGCAAGTCTGACAGGAGTGTATCTTTTGGCTGTGAAAGCTGTAGAAATTAAGGTTGCTTTGATCTCACAAAAGTTTGCTGGGTTTTAATGTACTGGAATTGTATGCTGCATACTTTTGAAGGAGGGTCCCTTGGTCTGTTCAACTTCATAGTCAATAGTGTTTGTTTTAAAATTTGAATGCCTTAATTTTGAATGTCTTAACTTGTACGTGTTGGCACATCTCTACTTTTTCTTTCCTTTGTGTATCTAGTTTTCATGGCAGTTATTACATTGTATATTTTAATGTATGTAATCTACCTAATCATAATTGACTAAAATAATTGTCTTTGTGGCCAATATATGTAACGGAGAATGCTTTTTATTCTCCTAGGATACAGGCCTTTCTTTTCAGTTTTTACTTGATGGAAAGAAACTTGTAGCTGCTGTGTTTTTAAACTGTTAAATTAGTGTGCAACTATGCAATAAAGAAACAGAGAAACCTGTGTCTCTATTTCATTGTGTAACTAAGCTCTCCAAGCTAGAAAGTAGATTTTCTGTCAAGAAAATAATATAATTCATCCTTCAGAATGAGCCAGTTCATTATGAGCGGAGTCTAATCAGATGTCAGACATGGTGATACTTCAGTCTGTGACAGCCTGCTGAACCGTATTGTAGTTGCAATGAAAGAACAATGACCTCTGTGTTGCAGCTGCACTGAGGAAAGGATATCTAATTGTTTGTTACATTCAGCTAGATGCAACATGCTGTCTAAAACAGGATTGCAACTTTCTAAGCTCTTTACTAAGCTACCTTGTTTGATATTTAGTATTAAACTCGACCTAAAGAAACTGTCAGTGAATTTTCTTTCTCTATTGTGTAATTAATGTTGATAAAACTGAGTGGTCTGATGTGTGGTATAACTCAGAGTTTCACGTTTAGTGTTTTTTGTAGTGCTTCTACCATTAGATTTAAGAATGTTCTTGAATAACCTTTTAAAAAAAAATAAAATGAATTTTACCAGTGATAATTGACTAATCGAGTAAAACAAGTATTAATTCGTCTACCTGACTCACAGCTAGCCAGGCTTAGGGTCTAGGTGTCATACAGATATGTTATGCTAAGCTGAATTTATTCAAATACGTTTCCACTTCTGATAGAAGAGTTAGGAGGCTGTGTTCCTGGTTAAGGAATTCAACCCTAAAAATAGTTGCAGACAATACTTCTATGTAAGGACTCCAAAACTGTGGTAGGCAAGCCATTTCAGTAGGAAGAAAGATTGGCACAGGTTAAGAGTAATGCCAACTCCACTAATACTATTTAAGGGTTCAAAAAGCTAACACCACTTCTTTACCTGGCAAAAAAAAAAAAAAAAAAAAAAAAAAAAAAGCTTAGATGCTCTTGCAGTAGCATAGCAGCTTGAGCAATTGGTTAAAGAAGTAGCTTATTTGGTTCCAGTAGGCTGTCTTATTTTGATCAAGGCAGGTCTCCTGATAAATGGTTAACAACATGCACATTAATTCTAACAAATGACCAATTTACTTCTGGTGTTGGTAGTTATTTGCCTTTCTGACAAATAATTTTTACTGACTTTCTTTTTGATGTGACAGACCTGAAGTACCTGAGTATTAGCATATGGAGAACTGATTGTATAATCAAATCGTCTTCAAAGATTGTGCAGGATGACTTGAGGGCCTGAAGAGATTTAATGTTTGCAGTTAGAACTGATAATACTACTACTTAGCACTTGTGAAGCGCTTTGAAGATGTAAAGCACTATCTGAACACACCTTAACACCGCAACTGCGATGGAGAAACAGTTGCAGAATTAACTCTGGTTAATATGCAGTAGAGCCAGGTATGTGTTGACTTCAAATGTGGCAGTTCAGTGGCAATTGTGCTAGTACTCCACTGCTTCTTGATCCCAGGATTTCCAAACAGAAATGATGTCAAAACTGAGCCTGAAGCCTGCAAATTCTTGGCTGCCAGGCTGTTAATAAATTCCCATTTTGGAAGAATTGGATGCAGAGAGAAAAAGATAACTTGGTCCCATTGTTGCAAAAGCTAGTGGAAATTTCTCTGACTTAGCTGTAATATCAGGAGTAAAATACCTATTGGCAAGCAGCTGAGTTATTTGTCTTTAGGTAAGAACCTGGTCTAGAGCACTGGTGAAGTAAATCTCTTGAATGTTTTTGTTCACTCAAGTTTGCAGCTAAATTTGGAGCACGCATCCTGCTCCAGTTCCAGTCTTGTCTGCTGGATCCTCGTGTAGCGAGGCTAACACCCAGGCAATCCTGTATGTAGTAGGCACTTGTTTTTTTCCTAACTGTATAGGCCTATGAATGTTTTGCCTAGGATAAATGAGATATGATGACAAGTAAATGTTGGTAAATCTTACTTTGTAAAATAATCCGTTTAGATTGCAATCATGTAGCCCGGGTGACAGGGCTAATGTTAAGCTAGTAAGCTGAAAAAAATACTTGAGATTTTCAGGAAAATTGTGTGATATTGTCCACAGTGTATTGCTGTGTTTTTTATTATTATTTATGATTACTTTTCATAATCTATACGATCTCTTCGGGATCCCATTTCTCTTTGAAAACTAGAACAATGTGCTCGGTGCAGATGAAATTTTTGTCTATGCTTTCTCCCTAAATAGGGATGCTTACATAAATCGAGGAGCGCCTGGGTCCTTATGCAGTTGTGGTGAGCAGCCAGTAGGTGTCAGCTTCTGATAAGTGCTTCTGGATGCTGCTTGAGGATCGAAAGGGGTCATGATGCCAAGTACCTGTGCAAGTTACCTGCAAGCACTACTAAAGTGTTGCTTTTTTTCCCAAAAATACAGATCTCACGTTTCTGAGGTGTCTTCCAGAAAACTTACTGACCCACCCTAGTGCCTGTGCTGATGGGTGTCAAACTTGCAAGGAGGGGTGTGGTACGGGCAAGAAGGACATCAACCTTGGGTTTGGGAGCTTGGGCATGACTTCTAGTAGGACACCGGGACTCGCTTGCTGAGCTACAGCTCCTCAAAGGTACCGTGTCCAGCTCTCAAGGGCAGCTTTTGTTGCGCAGAGTCCAAGCTTCCAGGCTTTTTGCCCGTATCTCCTATCCTAGAAGGACAAGAGGCATTTGTTAAAGAATGTGTTCCTCGGGCAATGTTGTGAACTTGCATCCAAGGACATTCACGAGGCAATTCACTGAGACAGGGGCATAGAGGTTGCTTGTTCTGCCTGTGTGCTTGCCAAGTTGGCTTTAAAAATATATATATGATCTTTCAGGTGATCGATGAGAAATGGCAGGCAGCTTTCTGCAGTGCCTCTGCAGAAAGGAGAGTGACACAGCAGCAGGCCCTGGCTCGGTGTCCGTGTGGACAAGGCTTTACACCGGCGGCAGAGGCAGGGGGAGACGCGAATTTTGCCGAATTCCTGGCACCGAGCCCCGCTGTGCGTGAGGCACCCGGCGGGCGGCGGCACCACCGCCGCCTCCCCTCCATCCTCCTCCTCCTCCTCTCCTCCTCCCCTCGGCGAGGAGGCCGTCCTGCGGGCGGCTTCCCCGCCTCGTACGAGAGTCCCTCCCCGCTCGCCGCCCCCCTCGGCGCCTCACAGGGCACAAAAGGGGCGGCTGCATGGTGGCGGCCCCAGCGCCCGGCCGCGCCCGCCCCGCTCCGCTCCGCGCCCCGCTCCGCGCCCCGCCGCCATGTCGGGCAGCGGCGGCCCCGCCGGCACCGGCAGCACGGTGAAGAAGAGGAGCCCGGCGGGCTCGGCTTCCTCGCTGGCACAGGAGGAGGAGAAGCAAGCGATGGAGAAGATGCTGGAGGCGGCGGGCGGAGGGGCGCAGGAGAACGGCTGCGCCCGCTCGCCCTCGCCGCCCGCCGCTGAGGCTGAGGGAGAAGGGGAAGGGGTGGCCCTGCAGCGCTCCATCACGCTGCTCAACGGCGTGGCCATCATCGTGGGCACCATCATCGGCTCCGGCATCTTCGTCACCCCCACCGGTGTGCTGCGGCAGGCCGGCTCGCCGGGCTTGTCTCTGGTGGTGTGGGCCGTCTGCGGGGCGTTCTCCATCGTGGGGGCTCTCTGCTACGCCGAGCTGGGCACCACCATCACCAAATCCGGCGGGGACTATGCCTACATGCTGGAGGTGTACGGCTCGCTGCCCGCCTTCCTCAAGCTCTGGATAGAGCTGCTCATCATCCGGCCCTCCTCGCAGTACATCGTGGCCCTGGTCTTCGCCACCTACCTGCTCAAGCCCATCTTCCCCACCTGCCCGGTGCCCGACGATGCTGCCAAGCTGGTGGCCTGTCTGTGTGTCCGTAAGTAGCCGCTGTCCTGCTGCACGGCCCCACGTGTCTCCTTGCTCACCAATTTCCTCCTTGCATACAGCAAAACCTAGCCACAGCAGCTGGCTCTGTCCCCGTGCTGGTTGCAGCCACGTTTTTTGGCTCGGTTTTGAATGATGCGAGTGGAAAGCACGGCACCATCCCAAATAATTCAAGCACGAGGATTCCCTAGCTGGCGATTTTGGCCTAGGGAGCCCCTGTGATTTGGGACATGCAGCAAGCGCACACGATAAATGCGGTGTGGGTTCGGTGCGTGCGCTCGGATGGGATTTCTGCTGCCCCCAGCACTTCGGGGCTGCTGTGTGTGGGTTGGGGTGGGAGCTGCTGGGGCTGGGGAATTATCTGCTGCCAGCAGTTGGTGCTGAATGTGGCCTGTGCTGCACCACCCAGCTGTTTGCTGAACCGCTTTTGAGGCATTTCTCAGCTCCATGTGCACGGACACCATGCTTGGAAACTGGGGTTATTGCTTTCTTTTTTGCTAGCAAATGTTAATTCCTGTGAGCGGGTGCCTCACAGAGGAGTTCATTCGTGCCACAATGAACTTAACGGCTGCTCGTGTCTCTGCTGTGCCACGTGCTGCTGCAGTTCTCATCTTTTCTCTGGTATCTTGAGGTCTGGGGCTTTGCCAGTGAAGCCCCATTTTGTGTTCCTCTGGCAACTGCAAAGTCACCCCATCCAGATCCCCCATTCTTTAAAATCTGGATGTTTTTCTGCCTATCTTCCCTTATTTCCTAGCCAGTCGGTGTTCCACTCCACTGGTAGTTGCTGTGCCATTGTAAATAAACATTCAGAGAGGAGCTATTCTATTTATTTATTTATTTATATAAAACATTTATTTGGTGTGGGAAGTTAGTCGTGTGATTTTTATTTTCTGAGGTTGTGAAGAGAAGCCCGTTTGTGCTGTCCAAAGGGAGATTGTGTTAGAGTCCTTCACCCTCTGAGGATCGCAGGCATTCACAAGTTGTAGCACGTGGTCTTTGCGGGAAGATATATTATCTGTAAATGTCTTCATACACAAGGGACCAAGTCTTTTGATAGATACTGTATATGACTAGCCAGCAGATACAATAACATAAGCAACAGCAGGGCAGCAAACTGTACAATAATTAACAACATAATCAAGAATAATCTACTTTTCATCTGCAGGAACTCTGCCAAAAGAGCTTGGTTCAGGTGTCTCTGTTCCCATTTTACTGGTCAGAAAATAAATACAAGCTTAAAGTAGAGTTGCCTGCAGCAAGATCTCTTCAGAGACAGGGCGGATTGCATCATGACACTTCTTGATGCCAGCTCTCCTTCCCACTTTTTCTTCTCTAATAAATAGTTTAAGTTTCTGCAGCTTTCTTATGCTAGCAATTAGTAGTTTTCCCGAAGCAGAATTTGTTCTTGACCCTTTACCTTGAAACGCCAAAGAAAGAGTTGCTGGTTCCACAAATCTGCGTCATTTCCATGTGTTTCTTCTTCAAGCTTTACTCCCACCACCCCTGGCTACTAGTTTGTTTATGCTTTGGGTTAAATCTTTCTTTGTCTCCTCTGCTTTAAAAGGTTAGTTCATCGCGCATTGCCTTCAGCAAGTTAGTTCTCTGCAACTTTGATTTCTGGAGTTAGCTTTCCTGCTGTCTGGTGCCAAAACCACATCATGAAATGGGAACAATAAACGAAGTAAATCTGGTCCAAGGACTAAGCAAATCACACAAAGCTACCACGGACTAACAAGCCGCTTGCTACGTGGTTGTCCCAAGCATGCCCCTACCCAGTGACTGTGTTTTTTGTTGGTTCTTTTTTTCAGGAGCTTTAGCATAGGAAATCTGGTCATACACTCTAGAGCATACGTTAATAAGTTATCTGAAAGGGAAAGCATGGTTTGAGAAGCAATGGGGGAATTTGGGGCCCTGAACAGTTGATGACTTACGCAAGCAAAGCCCAGCCATCTAAAACAGTACCAGCTGTATTCTTTGCAAAAAGTTTGAGTGTCAACATAAAATGTAATTGATTGTATGGTTTCTCATAAGAGGAGAAATACAAAGTTACTTGTTTCCCCTCCAGGTGTTACTGCTATTGAACAGTTGAATAAATTATGTGTTGTTCAGTATTTGCCACCATGGAATGCAGAAACTGAATTCCTAGGCATTAAGATAATCTGAATAAATCACAGTCTTGAAAGAAAAAATATGGTTGGAAGAGGGAATTTTGTTCCTCTTAACGTGCTGAAGAAAACAAGGTGGGTGGTAAGTAGAATTTAACTTCAAAAAGGTATTTTCTGAAATCAAGATTGTAATCTACAGTCAGTTGGTATGCGAGGCATATTCCACAAGACATCACGGATGCTTAATTAAGGTTGTCAAATAAAAGTGTGAGAATTCATTACAAGGAAGTCTTCCTGTAGCAAGATGGGTCAAGCAGTTTGTCGTTGGTGTGGCTTGTTTTATGTTCGCTGCAAAACACCCAGTGCTCCCTAGGTGTAAGAATTTGCAGGTAGCTTAATTAGTGGTTTTGAGGCTGTGGGTTACTTAAGTAGCTTATGGTCATATAAACTGCATGTCATTTAATGTGAAAGATTAGATCTCTGATACTTCTAAGGCTGATAAATCATAAAAAGCAAATGCTAAAGGAAAACAAATGGAAACCCCACCTGATATCTAAGTATTTTTAACAGAAAAAGTTTGTGAAACTGAGAATTTTTGGATAGGCATGAAAATTCAAGAGCCATTTGAATTCCCTTAAATATGATCTCTTGTAGACCAACTTTTCCCCTTCTAGAGAAGATGGACAGAGAGTTACGAGGTGCTGGCTTCTCATAGTTGATAACATAAATATTGACAAACTGATAAACCTTAACAAAAATCATTAAAAATCACAGAGCACAGCCCAATGCTTGTGTATGTTCTGCAGGTGGCTCAAGGATAGGAAGTTTCAAATTATCCGGTTAAAGATAACATACATAGTTCTTACTTCCAGCTGCTAATTTGAAGATTTTCAACATGTGATAGCTCTTTGAACTGTAGTACAATAAATTTCCTGTAGAGAAGGGAGACGGGATAATGTTGTTTCCAGACATGAACTCATTCTTGCTTGGTGTTTCACAAGTGCCTGAACTGTTCTTCCTACACACATTCTTATACACAGCCTGCTTCGCACCCCTTGTGTGCTGCATAACAGGTTATTTTATACTTGACAACATAATCTGCTCCAGAGAAGCTTGAGAAACTCTGCCAGTTGCATATAATTTTACTCTTGATCCCCAATGTCAAATGACTGATTTGAGTGTTAGCTTCTCAAGCCTTTTATCACTTATTAATTATATATGCTAATCTGGCAAGAATAACCCCAGTATTGCTGCAGCCATATCTGCTGCTGCCAAAGCTCCAGTATTTTAATCTTCCTGCAAAGTTCTCTAGGCTTCCTTTGCCACTTCTGAAATATTACTTTGGGCACTCCTTCTGCTAGCGTGGAATTCCAGCAAAATGAGCACATACTTGTCATTTGTCTCTCTTGTTATGAGCATCCTCATAGTGGAGGAATAGTAGCAGTCAGTGCAGAGTTGAGTTATATCTACCAGCACGTGTCATATGGAAGCTTAAGTGCCTGCCAGCCCCTTGAGTGCATGGTGAGTTAAAGGAGAATAGCATCAAATCCAGGGTCTGGCAAAAGTGTGCAAGCACGTGCCTTGAATGCTTGCCAAATTATAGCTATAGTCTATAAGTGAATATTCAGTGGCAGCATTTCAGCTAGAAACCGCATGTGTTGAAAGCAGGAACGTCTTTATCTGGTACCGATGTTTTACTTGAAACAGCTGGTCAAACAGCTACCCAGATTTAAAGTGAAGCTGTAGGTGGATTTTGAACTCATCAGCTATTAAATGGTAAGTAAAGCAAGCATAAAACACCTTATACGTGTCTAAGATGGGTTTATTCTGCAGTGTTGATGCTTGGAATTAATCTGTCAGGCCAAGCGAGGTGTAAAGCTCTGAAGGCTATTTTTTCCTTTTCTTTGAGTAAGGTGGATTCAATAACCAAGCTGTATCTGTAAATGTGAACTTGTTTGATCAGAATGGAAGGAAGGGGTCTCTGTAGGATCCCTACTGTACAGCTGATGTTGCAAGACAGAGATTGCTTTCTTAAAATCTGCGTTTAATTAGAGAGAGTAGCATTAATGAAAATAGCCCCTGACACTAGCAGGACTCTCCTGAAATGGATGAGGGCTTGGAGGACTCTTGTAACACAGCAAGCAACTACTGCATTTCTTGGCACCCCTCTCTTGGCTCTCGCAACAAATGTCCCATTAAATTTTATTGTATTTGAATGATTTACATTACCACTGAGATCCTTTGGAGTCTTGCTCTTCTAACATGAACAAATTGGGAAGGCTTTTTCAGAGAAACTCCCCATAATCAGTCTAATTCAAAGCAACATCGCGAAGTATTTCAAGTATTCCGGTAGTCTGGCAGTCCCAGTGTGTCCCAATCCAAACGCGATGGACGAGGAAGCAGTTTCTTGCCAGGCAGCCTACAGAGCTGAATTCTGCCCCCCTGCCTGGCATAGGTAGTGGGATTTTCACTAAAACCTGCCTGGAATTTTTCATTAAGTTCGTGACCCAGGATTTAGCACTCAGTGCTTAAGGCCAGCCACCCTCCTGAGGATTTGTGGAACCTAATTCAGTACAGCGAGGGGAAGGTGTGTAGCATAATCGTGATCCAGGTAAGAATCTGGAGTAGCTGACCATCTGTTTTGCAAGGATGGTGACATCTCCGTGGGGCTTAACACGCACATAAAATATTAGTAAGGTTTTGTTTGCCGTTTAGAAGATAATTCATATGAAATTATGGTAATCACGTGCAGCTTGAGATCCAGGCTCTGCAGTATCTGCAAACCTGAAATTCTTCATGGAGCTCTTCCTTTGGGCAGTCCCTGGTGCTGCCTTTCTGCCCTGTGCTGCACTAGTTTGGCACAGCTCTCAAGAGATTGCAAGTAAGTGCTTGTTAATTTAATCTTGCAGAGTTCTGGAAATTTGAGGGTGTGGATGCTTCTGGGAGCTGTGATACATGACGAAATACTCACGTTATTCCCCCTTGGTGCTAACTTCTCTGTGTGCCTTTCCTGAGCCTGGTACAGCACCAGAGGCTTTCTGGAACTGAAAGTTGGCTGAGAGATGGAGCTGTGACAGCAGTCAGCTTTACAGCCCCTCTCTTTGTCCTGTGCAACACGAACTGAAGTGAGAAGCATTCCTTTCCCCAGGGTGGTGGTTCTTCTGTTCTTCCCACCTTGTCTGGTGGTGGTTATTGTTATGTGCATCTTGTTGCTAACCCTCTTCTTCCTCTGTTCAGTGTATAGATACCTCTTTCCTCATTTTTTTTTCCACTCTGTAACCAGTGAAAGCACCGACTGTATATAGCCTCCATGCCACACACCACATTTGTTGGCTGAAGCTAGCCAAAAGGGCTGCTTGGTAGAGGCATCCAGGGTTCATGGTCTCAACAGGGAGGTGGCTCTGGAAAGGATCCCTCTTAAATCCAGTGGGAAGGCAGCCTTTGCCTTCTTTTACCTGTCACTTGTTGATGTGCTTATCCCCTAATTCCTCAGCATTGCTGTTCTGGGAGGAAAAATGAAAAGGAAACTGCTTCCAGGTGTGATTATTATTAATACAAGTTAATTTTAACATAGACACATTCTCTCTGGGGCTAAGTGCTCCTTTCCAATAGCCTCGTTTCTCCACAGAGTGGTCCTTGAAGAAATATCTGCGGAGGTTTCCCTTCTGCCTTTTCTCTCCACCAGTGTGCAGGGCATGAGGCTTCACCCAGTATCTATCAAGCTGAAATTTCCCAACCCGTTTTCTGTGCACACCCTTGTATGCGTGTCTGGTGTTAGGCTGTGCTACTAGAAATAGGTACCTGAGGCTACAGGGAGGCTCTGTAGCTTCACAGCTGCCTGAATGTAAGGTGGTGTTTTTTTAGCCTTAGTAAATAGTTAAGGTATTGGTTTCACAGAATGGTTGAGGTTGGAAGGGACCTCTGGAGATCATCTAGTCCAACCTGTTTAAACTACTGTAGTCAGTGTAGTGCCCTTACTTGTTTGTACTATGTAGAGTAACTCTTATTTTAGACGCGTCTAACCTCTCGTGGGCTTAGGCAGCAGTTCTCACCAGGCAGCGTGCTCTCTTTAAAGCTTGTGGACTACTTTGTTTCTGTGCTATGTACTGGTGTCATCCCTGTGGCTTGCTTCTTGGTGGCCATGTGCTCAGCTTGCCTTGTCTCTGCTTGAAAATTGTGTGCACGGCCCCAGCTAGGAGACAAAACATGTCTGCACTTTACAAAGAGGGGAAGGAGCAGCTCTGGCTTTAGGATGCAGCAATAGAAAGGAGCTGGGAACTGTTCTGTAATTACAAGGAGAAAATTAACATCTCATGGCAGGAGGTAAATGGAAGCATCATCTTAGGTTTGTAAGGACTAAGTACTTTAGAAATGTGTGAGATATAAACAGGAGTTACTGCATGATTCATCCTCTGCGTGTGGTCAGCATTACAGTCCCTGTTTTCCTGGTAGGAAAGCTGAGGTGGAGCATTTCTCTTCATTCCTCATTCTTTCCCACAACATGTTCCACAAATTTCCCTGCCCTACATTTCCCTTTCATTCCGGTCTCGAAATATCATGAATAGGAATTCATGGGTAACTTGCAGTAGGTTAACTAAATTTATATATTAAAGCAAGCTGCTTAAATACATTCATCTTCATTGTAGAGGCGTATACAGAATTATATAGGAAGTAGGAAGCACTGCAAACCATGACAGGGAAACATACAGGAAATAAAATAAAGAACAAAACTGATACTGTGCAAGGCTCCCCAGGTAGTGTGTGACCTCACGCAGCGTGAAGGCAGCTGTACCAGTATCTCAAGAGCTCTTACACCCATTTCAGAAGCACTTCACCTGAAAAGCTGCTAAAGATCTTGGGAAGGCATTAAGCAAACACTCCCAGTCAACAAGTCACATAGGCTGCTGGAATCGGATCCTTTTTTCCCCATGAATGAGGATGAGTGCACAGGGCCGTAGATCTGCTGTTCGTCCATTTGCATTTTTTCAAATGCAGCCACCTCGAACGCTGTCTTTACTCCATCTCCGGTCCTTGGCTGCCTTCCATTACCCGTTGCAGCCCTGCCCTCTTCTAGGGAATAATTGCCAAGACCATTTCATCATAAATGCCGAGCCCTGGCTTACCTGTATTAGGGCTCCATTCATGTACTGTTTGCGTTGGGCAGAACTACATGCTCCCACAGGGGAGCTTTACTATGTCCTGCCCTTTCTTTTTAGACACGGGAGATGTTGTTGCATATAGTGCATTCATCATGGCCTTATTCTGTGCGGGGACTGTCACAATCCCTTTCTGTATCAGCTTTGTAGGGATTTATTCCCATTGTCATACAGAAATCATATCTGGGAGGGATCTTGGAACTTGAGACCACAAATGTTCAGAGGAATATGCCCATAAAATAAGAGGGAGTGGGAGTAGAGAAGATATTGTGCTGGATCCTATGTTGTTTTAGTCAGTTTATCCTTCGTTCCTATCAGTGCAAGGGGGAAATCATCCAGTTATGCCTCTGAGTGCCAGCAGAACAGGTTAAGTGACGTGCCTGAAGCCATTTGGGACTACTAGGACAGATAAATAATTGAAACCAGACCCTCTGTTGTCTTTATAAAGCCAAATGTCTCCTTGAAAGCCCCTGGCTGCCAGGTCCTGTTACCTTCCCCGTGCCAGGGGTGGCTTGAGTGGCTTGTAGTGCAGCTCCCCTGGGAGCCGGGCTATTTCGTACGAGAAGTCACCAGAAGAGATGAAGGGATATGTAGTACTTTGTATGTTCTGTCTACAGCTGAGTATCTTCTTCATTTCTACCAAGGATTTAAAAAAAAAATAAAATAGCACCCTCTTTTACATTTCAGATCTCTGCAGCACTCTCACTCCTGTTATCCCAATTATGTGAAGCCTTTGGAGAGGGGCTGCTGGATCAGGCAGATGGTGTCACTTCAGATTGTGCTGAAATTCTTATTCCTAGACTCACTCCTGAGAACAGCTCCGATAGATCACACCGAAGGGCTGCCTTGCTGCCGAGCTGGTTTCTGACAGCTGCCAGCAGCAGTGGCTTTAGGAAGGGTGCTACGGAAATTAGGGCAGCGTGGTCTGATCTTTCCCTGCGTTGTATCATGGCGCTGATTTATAGAGTAGCTGTGACTGTGACTGTGAAGCTTTCCCTGTTGTTCATGTAAAGCAGTTCATTTCAGGTGAGTGGAGAAGCGCCAGGAGTCCCTCAGCCCCTGCTTCACAGGGCAGCACCTCAGATTAAAGGAATAAAAAAGGGGTAAAATGTTGTGTTTTAAGAAACCCCAGCCCTCTGGTCTCCTGAGAAGTTTAGCAACCACTGGAATTTGTGTTGGAGTTTTACTGAAAAAGCACTTGGTCTGTTGCTTCATGTCGGTGTCTGTACGAGTCTTTCTAGTGAGTGAGACTGTTTTTGTTTTGGTTTTGGTTTGTTTTGTTTTAGCCTGTCTGATGTTGGAAAACATTAAAGTGTAATAACTCTACCACACTCCTTTAGGAAAGACAAATATTATTCCATGGTGGGAAAAGCAAAGCAGAGAGATCGTGGCGTGAAGGACCCTGAGTCATGACTGGCATGGAAGATCTCAGCCCTATTCGCAGTCTCTGGCCCAAAGTGTTTTCTTATTTTTCCAAAGCCTGGTTATCTGGCACTGATATGTTTCTGAGGGCTGAATACAGAAGCTTGTGGTGCTTTTCAGTTTGGGATCGTGTAGAAGCTCTTGCCTTTTATGTACACTGCTGCAGTCCCGCAGCCCAAGCAGCCGACTTCATACAGAACCAGAACATGAAAAACGATCCAGGCGAAGTCGGTAGTTACCGGGGAGGCTGAACCAGCGATTGTCAAAGAAACAGAATGCCTAAATGGGGAAGAGAATGTAAATGGTGCACCTCCAGGGGCTGCCCTCGCTAACGGGAAAAGTGTGCTTTTAGATGGGTTAGCTCATCCTTTAAATATCCCTCTGTAAACAAGGGGAGATTTATTTTTAGCATAATCGCTGGTCGAAGTGAATCCTGGATCCTCGGTTCCCTCCCCAGCAGGATTCACCAGAGGTGTTTTTGGGAGACGAGCTGTCCTGTGTGCTTAGTGTCATTTCACAGCTTCCTTCTCTCCTCTTCCCTGCCTCCCCGTTGCACAGACACCCAGCAGGATGACCTTGCTATCTATTTTAGTGTTTTCTCCTCTCCTGTATATCTGTATGGACGTGTCTGGGTCTCTTGCTGCAGGGTGATAGAGCCGTGGCCCTGCTAACCTGGCACTGCCGGCCTGGTGCTGAAAGGCCTCCAAGGCCGCGCACGTGGTGTCTGCGCCGGGGCCTATCTGCCTGGAGCAGCACGTGGCGGGGGGGCTGTGTGATAGAGGCAGCGTGACCGGCCTCAGTGCTGTTCCTCATCGCCTGCTCTCTGCTCTGTGTGGAGGCAGGTCGGACAAAACGAAGCATATCGGCCCAAATCAGGCAGGTCGGCCAAAACAAAGCAGCTCGGCCTTGCCACCCTGGGTCAGTTCGCTCTCACCAACTCCCAAGTGCCCAGACTCCCAAACGGGCTTCAACTTGATGATCCCCAAAAAATTGAATCTAAAATTCCTCATTTACTGCTGCCTTTCGTTCTTGTAGTTTAAATTGGATCCCTTGCTTTTCTTTGTGAAGATTTCCAGCTCTCTTTTTTCCTAGCTTTATACTCTTGTGTTCAAATGATGTTAGGTCCTAGGGCTTTGCAAGGGAGAGGAAAAAAAGCCAATGGTCCTGAAAGGAGGCACCTGGGACATGCCTTCTGCTGCACTGGGACTGGCTTTGTTCTTCCCCACCTAAAGATCCCCTACAAGCTTCTTCTACAGCCCTTAGCTGAGCAGTACATGGAAGCAAAAATCCTCTTAGCCTGCTGCATATCGCCGTTGTGCTGTGGTCATCGCAGGCTCTCAGACCTGTGTGTGAATGACTGATGCAATTTGCATCCCTTCTTGCCTCTGTGTGCTCTGAGTCACCAGGAAATCTTGTCACTCCGGGGTGCTCACTCGAGCGGGAACCCTAAATTTAATCATTGCTGTCAGCCACAGAAACTGGAGTCCCTGAAGACTGGGGCCTCTGATGCCAGCCATGGGCACATCTGAGTGTTTGTAAGTTCTAGCAAGGCTATTCCTGGGCTCTGGGATTTCCTGAGCAATTTCCACTGTGTCTGCTTTCTCACAGGCCGGGCAAGATGCAGGGTGGCAGACGACTGATAAGACCCTTTTAAATGTCAGTGCTCATTCCTCCTCCCATCATTTTACTTCTCACTTTGCATTTTTTTGTGCTAGTCCCACTCGTGCCCTGCCTGGAAAGCAGGATGGGAGGCTGTGGGAGCATGCCGTTGCTCTGAGCTGACAAGCAAAAATTGGAGAGAAAAAAAAAAAAAAAAAGGAGAATTGGGGTTTTCCCTGTGATGCTCAGTGCGTGTCGGGGGTCTAAGGGCACAAGCCATCCAGCTCCTGGTATTTCTGCCTTTATCAGCCTTCTGCCCCCCTGTTCTGAAGCACCCCACATGGCTCAGCCCCATGGGGACAGGCTTTGGGCTGGAGCCTGACCTGGTGAAGGTGCGGCTGAGCCCCCTCTTGTCTCCTCTGGGGACTGATGAAGGCTGAAATACCTGCACCAAATGCTCTGGGCTTTTAACTGTGAGTACAGATATAGCCGATAACCTCTGGAGGGTCATCTGTGTCCAGCCTGAATGTCTGGGGGAGCAGCTGCTTGGCTCTGGCAAGGGCAGGGGGGGTCCTGTGAAAACGAGCTGCAGGATGTGGGAAAGAGCCTTTGCCAGAGTGAAAGGGAAATGGGTGGCAGGCATCTGAAGGACCGCAGTAGCCGGGTTTTATTCGAGCACATCCTGTAACAGAGCAGCACTGGTTGCCTTGCTCCGTCCTCTCCCAGCTTTAGAAAAACTTGCCTGGCTCCTGCAGAGTAAAAATACAAGCTGCAACCTGAGTGGGAAAGGATCAGAGCCCTCAGGGAGAAGCCTCTGGCTAAAGAGGGAAGGTTGACGTCCATCCACTCCTCCCTGAGCTGCTCGGTGACTGGTTGGCCCTGGGGGCATGTCGCGGGCCGTGGTGGTGGTGGTGACAAGCCGGCTGGCAGGACGTCGAGGGGACAAGGGGTGGCTTAGTGCACGGGGACAAGGAGGAGGGGAGGGCATCCAGCACGTGGGGCACTGTCACTCTCTCTGTGACATTTGCCCGTCTCTGTAGCAAGCTCCGGGGAGCAGGAGATGACCAGGGCACAGAAATACCAAGTGGCTTGGACAATCAATAAAGGTTTTAACCATTATTTTCTCCGAAGCAGTTGAAACTCAGCCAGTAAGTGCTGTGTTTGGCAACAGCTTGAGGATTTCATCAGATCTGGGTTCCCTTCCCTTTGCACTGCTGACCTGCAGGCTTTTTTTGTTTCATAGGTTGTTGATTGTGTCAGGGCTGCTTGCTTTTCTTTTCTTTTGTGCAGTGGGCAGCACAATGTGGCCTTGGTAGCCTTCTAGGTGCTATTGTTAACCAAGTAACAATATATCACTTCTGGAAGTTGTCCTGACATTTTTGTGGTGTTTCCATGCAACATTAATTGGATCAACTTAAGAGGGATTGCAGCTGAGTACTTCGAGTCTAATGGTTGCGGTAACCACTTTTATTTGTATGCCCTCAGAAATGTACTTTCCAGTGCAGAAGGGCAGTTCCCTGTCCCAAGGGGTGCATGCACCATTCAAACCGCCTGCTGCAAAAATGAGAGAGAGAACAGAGAAGTACATAGCTGCAAAGTCTTGGTTTTTGACAAGTTACTATTTCAGATCCCAAACAAAACAACTCAAAACTTGAAATTTGTTACTGAAAACGTGGCAAATTTTTGAAAAAGAACACAGAGTTCTGAACTTCAGGCTGAAAGAAGTCAGTATGTGATCCTCAGTGACTGAAGGCTGCTTGTGGCTGGTGTGATATTGGAATGGTCTCGACTCTGTCAAGTCACTAGAAAAGAGCTCCTGAAACCATTGCATGTAGTTGCACTCGTGAACTTCATGGAATGTGTTTGTTGCTTTTTTTTTTTAAGAGACACTTCACATTTGTTTAGGTTTTGGCGAAAAGCAAATACCAATTTGTCATAATTTGTTTTACTGAAAGCTGATGTGTCTCTTCTTGTCCATTTCTTTCAGTGCTCCTCACAGCAGTGAACTGTTACAGTGTGAAAGCTGCTACTCGTGTTCAGGATGCCTTTGCTGCGGCAAAACTGCTGGCACTGGCTTTGATCATCATTCTTGGCTTCGTTCAGCTTGCAAGGGGTGAGTACATTTCCTTTTTCTTTTGAATGTGGTGTGTAGTTGCAGCAGAATCTAGGAATTGGGGATAAAACCCAACAGTCCTGTCCCAGGTATTTCAGAGCTAGCAGAAGTGCATTGCAAGCATCTTTTGATTTCTTGCATGCTCGTCAGGTGTTTCCAGCTTGTGCTTTGTAAGGGGCTGAGTGCACTTGTGCATTTTATTTACAACATTTTTTTTATTCACCTCACTGAAGTATGGAACATCTCAGGCAAGTTCACAGGGAAAGCCCATGCTAGAGAAAGGCTCAGACAGCTAGCTCAGCCAAGGCTGCAGAAACCCGTGCTCTCACTGTATAATGAACTCATTAGGACTCTCAGCTGACAGCAGCATTCATGCATGTCAACTAACAACCAAAAAATGTTTATAGAAATGGGAAGATAAAGCAAGTTTTCTACCCTCCCCCTTTTTTTTCTTTGCTTATTTGCTTTATACACTTTAAAAATCCTCTCAAAATCTAGGGAGATATTTTGTTCCAAACTCCTTTGATTAACTAACCTACACAGATAGGCTTTACTGTCTGTTGTTTTGTTGTTGTTTTTTTTTTTTTTGTGTGTGTGTGTGTGAGTTCTGTTTAAAACAAACAAACAAAAACATTCAGGGAATAGTACAAACCCTACTTGTTCAATGTGGATAAAAGTAGCTATATAACAAACATAAATAGACTATGGATAGTTCCTCCTGTCTCTGTACTAGCAGGGGGGCGGTATGTGTATGCACGTGAGCATTTTAATTCCTGTCTCAGCTATGGGAACAAGTGCTGTCTTTGCAGAATTTCTTGCTTTATCAGAGGTTTTATTTTCTTCCAGCTCAGTGCTTGCACTCAACAGGAACCTTGTTTGAGGCTTATCACAGAATATACCTCCCTCCTCTTCATATCTCCCCAGACTGCTTTGCTGAACTTTTCCCCCTCTTAGAAGGAAAAGTAAAAATAAACCTTTGATAGTTCTTTACACCATTAGAAGTCTTTACATTTTTTTTTTTTTATTTGAAGATAATAATCTTAATTTGCATTTTCAGAATCACCTTCCCTCCTTCTGTACTGATCTTTGGTCCTTCTTCTGAGGGTAAATCACTCTCCTGGTCCCTCATGTAGATATATATGTTAATTCCATAGGTTTATAAGCTGTAAACAAGATGAGAGTTTAGTCTTGTGTATAAACCCCACCCTTCCTATATTCCTCTGTCTCAGCAGCTTTTTTATCTACTGATAACTTGTAATCTTTGTTTTTTCTCTTCTCCCAGTATTATAATACGTAGTCTTTTGGCTGCCAGTGGTACATCTGATGACTTATGAATGGAGTCTTTTGTGCAGTTCTCCCTAGCAAAGATGTCCTGGTTGCTGCTTTCTCGTGCCCTTAGCTGACCCTACAAAGTGCACAGCTCAACAGGATAACAGGCCAGCGCTGAACAAATGGCTTTCACCTTTTGTGCTGCCTCAGAAAAGCTGGTCTATGCTAAAGCCATAGCATGTTTGAAGCTGCTTCCCTCTGTGTACATCTTTTGGATGGAGGTGTTATGAAACCTATTACAGTTTCAAGTTTGTGGTGGGTCTCAAGACGTACTAACTGTGACGTATGTGTGTGTTGCCATTTAGTCTTCTGCTAAATTAATGTATAGCTGACATTTAGTCTTCTGTTAAACAACCTTGCCACCTAAGACAGAATAAAAATTACCACAGTCAAAGGCAGTAGTTAGATTTTAACACCTGAAGGCAAATAAATTTTCATCCTGTGTGTGCACACCATAATCATTGTAAAAGAGAGTGGATCAGGCTGGCAACATGGGCATCTACAGGGGACATTCCTTACAAAGCCTGCGTTTATATGCCCTCCTAAGTGACACACTACTGCTTGTCTGGGTTTCTATTTTACAACCTACTGCCTAGGATTCTGCCCATGGTCTTACATGGATTTTATTAATCTCCTTATGGAAGTTGCAAGCTCTCTGCTAAATCATTAAGAATTTGCAAGCTCCCTTCATATGCCCTTCCTCTTAGCTTTCACATACATGTGTCTTTTGCAACTTTCTGTTTTTCTTTAAATTATGGCAGATAACACTCTTATGTAGCAGGGATACATCAGGAAACTGTCATTTCTCTTTTTTTTTTTCCTTCAAAGGAGAACATACTGCCATCACTTAAAGCATACTAAAAATGGGAAAACGCTGCACTGTTCTCAGTCTTCACTTGGATGAGAAAAACGAGTGCAATCTGTGAGTCGAGTGAAATTTTAGATTAGCTGTTAGAAAAACATTTTTTAACTATACTGCAGAGCTCAAGTAGATTGTCCAGAGAGGCTGTGAGACTTGTTTCAGCAGAGATTTGCAACAGCAGGTTAGTAAACATCCCTCAGGAGTGGATCAAGTAAGGCGAACTTGCCTTGGAGCAGGGAGACAAAGTCAGTGCGTTGGAAGCCTTCATGCCAGTGCTCCCTGAGGTTGTGCTGGGCACTAGTAGCACAGTGAAGAGCTGCTGGATCTTCTCCAGGCAAAATACTACAGTCTTTTCTACAGTCTTCAAAATACTTCAGTCTTTTGAAGTGCTGACACTTTAAAATGGTAAGTTTTTTCTTCTAAAAGCCCAATTAACCTCTGAATAGGTGGGTGATCTGAGCCCCTTCGCCATGGCAGTGTCCTGCTTTTTCAGCTCCTGTGTGTGCCCTTGTTTTCTTTTATGCCACTCACAGTGCTCCTTGGACAAAGAGGACTCTTAGCACTACCCCTACGAGCTCTGAAGGTTCAGTCCCAAGCTGGCAACGGCTGCTGGGGTGAGATACACGCCAAGTGGAAAATCCTCCTGTGGCGATTTCTCCGGTGCTGAAATTTCAGCGGTGGAGGGGTTGCGTGTTCCCATGACACTCCGGGTAGAGTCAGAGCACAGCCGATTAGCGTGCTTGAATGGTTGCTTTCCCATTGCTGTTTTGTGTTTACAGTATCCATAAACAGAGGAGCAATGCCACAGTTTCTTGCTCAAATGTGGAAACTTTTGAGACTTCACAGAAGTATGTCCTTCTCTGCATTGACCTTCCGCCTTCAGCTTTTGTTGTTTTTACTTCTTGTTATCTTGCCATTGAACATTTTCATTATTTTCCAAAAAGCAGTAACATCTCAAGACAAAGAAGTATGTGGCAATATTACCACACAGATCACAAGCAAATCCTGTGTTCTTTCTGTGGACAGCTGTTTCATATCTTCTTTCATGCCCTCAGAAGGAGGGGAGAAATTGGTTTCCTACTTAAGACAGCCTTTCAACTTCTTGAGGCTTGACTCAGTATAACTGATCCACTTGGGACGCAATTATTTCACTAATATAAAAGTTAAACTTTTAAAAGCCTTTGTGTGACTGAAGCTGTGCTGCTTTAAAAGTTCAGTGTCCTGGCTTTAGCCTATTAGTGTGTAAAACCTTGTATTTGTACCCCCATCTGTACAGCCCTCCAGTCTGTACCACCCAAACAGCATAAATAACTCGTGGCATAGACAGGATCAGCATTTTTTTACTCTACTCATAGAAAGAACAAGGATTTATTTTTTTTGCTTGTTGTTGTGTTTTAGCAGCTCTCCCAAATTGCCTTCTGTCAGCCTTGTCTTGTATTTTTTGACCATGCTATGTACCTGGTGAGCAGGCAGCAGGACTCAGCTGGGAGTTGGGGTGCCTGGGACTGGTCAGTGCAGCCAGTTTGGAAGGTGACTGAGGGTTTTAGGGTTGTTCCTGTGACACACAGGTGTGTAGTTGGGTCCACAGCTGTGCTCTTCATACCCAAATCACCCTGCAGGTCATGGTGCAAAGTCACCTAGGAATGAAACCATCGAGAAGCGTGCTGATCTTTAAGGATGCACTCATGCTTCTTATATGTAAGGAAATTCAGCAAGTTCTCATATAAAAAAAAAAAATCTAGAATCGTATCTCAGAATTACAGGAATACTTGACCTTCCTTTGTGGATGTTTTAGGGTTCCTTGACCGTGTATCTAACCCTGAGCAGCACAAGCAGTGAGGTTTCTGGCTGCTGCACAGTGCTGGGCTACAGACCTTGCTGTGACTCCTGGCCAGAAGTTCTGTTTAAAAAAAATGAGCTTTTGGGACTCAAGGAAACAAAACGTGACACTCAATTAATTTTATTGAGGTTATTGTCCCTTTTCCCTCTTAACGCCTTATTTCTGATCTTAAAATTCTTGTCTGCAGTGCCTCAAGTGCCTGTTTTGCTGGCGACAGTCAGCATTGTCTGTCTAGCTCCCTTCGTTGTGCTTGTCGGAGGCCAGCAGAGCTGCATTTGCTGAACAAGCACAAGGTGAATTAAGGACAAAGTACACAGGTTTAACTCCAGACATTTGCCATGGAGAATTTTGACTAGGCAAGGAATCTTGCTTTTCATGTTGCCCTTTCTTTAAATTGGTGTGTGTAATATTAGCCAGCACTGGCACAGCCCCCACCGATATTGTTTGCCCTTTCTAATGGGGTATTTAGGGATGCCCTTCTGGCTGGCAAATTTTAAACTCAGCATGGGAGGGTTTCTAAAAATGCAGAAATGAAGATCCAACCATTCAGTCATGAATTAATGTGTTTCGCATGTCTGTGAAGCCTAATAAAAATGCCATTTAAGTACTCCAGCTGCAGAGCAACATCTTGGTGCTGTGTGTGTATGCACATCTGGGTGGTACTTTCATTTTCAAATCCTTTTCCTAGAAAAAAAAGCCTATTTGATCTCTTTCTCTGTGAGGGTTATTTTGCTAGTCTCTTATCCAAACTTTTTTTTTCTTTTTTTTATTTGCAGTGTGTGTGTGGCTAATCCTGTGATTAAGACCTGAGGGAGTTTACTCCCTCTTCCTTTCCTCTGAGGTTTTCTTCTCTGCTGCCAGTGGCAACATCAGCTGAATGTCCAAGAAAAGCCACTTGGGCCAAATCTGTCACAAGAGTCAAGGATTAAGCAGATAAATTCAGCAAACAACAGAGGAGGGAATACAGCTCTTAGCTGAGAGGGTAGGATTTCTCTTGAGGGGTCCTGCTGAAATGACAGAACTTGCATTTCATGGCAGGTAATCAAAATGTTAGGCTACTCCAAGCCCCTCACACACAGATACTAGGAGAAAACAAGCGTTGTCATTGTCTGAATTGTCTTTCTTGTGTACCTACACTTTGTCACTCAGACATTTAGAGAGCACTAAGTACTTAGCATAGCTAAAGAAATCTGCCACAAATTTTCCTTTGACCAGTTCTCATAACCTCTTACGTTCCTAGGGTAAACCCAAGTATGAATCTGAACAGCAAATCAGTATTTAGGTGTTTGTTTTTAGGTTTTGTTTTGTTTTTTCATTTTCTGCCACACCAGTCATGGCCTGTTTTTTTGATAGCTGAAGTTAGATGCAGTGGGCGGCATTGTCTCTCCATGCAGCAGGGTGGCTGCTGCGTCGCTGTCTGTGCTCAGAGGGAGCAGCTCGCCCAAGGGATGGCTCTAGGACACAACCCAGGACGTGGGAATCTTCTGGTGGTGGAGCTGTAGGTGTCTGAGATGCATTTGGAGGCCAAAACCAAACCAGATGGGTGTTTACCCAGATGGATCATGATTAACTTGCGCTGTAGATCCTCTTTGGCAGAGATGAGGCAAAGCCTATGGTTAGTAAACGTTCCTCCAGCCTTTGATTGTGTCCCTACAAGTTGGGGCTGAGGCTTGTGCACAAAAGATTGCAAGAAGAGTGTGCCCTGCAGCTGCCCGTGCTGTTTCTTGTTATATTGGCATTCAGAAATTCATATTTCATAATTCCCAACAAAATATTTTACTAAGACTAAGCTTTGAAGAAAAGCACAATAGCTTCCCTTACTCACCCTCTTGTTAGCAGAGAGCACGGAAAGTGGAAGCCTGTGCTGAAGGAGGGCACGAACAAGGAAGCTGGGAAAGCTGCCAGCATTCTGCACCTCTAAATCACATCAAGCACATGTTGGAGATTAATCAGGCATCTTAATGCTGGAGGGCTGATACAACACAATTATGTTTTATGGGCCTCTCACTCTCTAATCTTTGATTTCATCTCCAGCCAAAGGTGAATTCAGATGCTGGGGCCAGGTGGGCATGGCAGGTTCGTGTTATGCAGCTTGCCTGTTCTGGTTTGGTGGTTCGTTTCTGCTCAGCCAACTTGTTTCTTGCCCGCTCTGCCCAGAAAATTCTTGGCAATTATGGATTCAAGGATAGAGTTCAGCTTGCTGGGGCTTTTGTGTTTCACAAATGTGAAGTTGCCTGTCCAAAAATAAATAAAATGTATTTAATGACAACAAACAACAACAGCAGCAACAAAATTCAGAAGCAGTCGGTGACCTGTGCTGCTTGTTGTGATCATCGTAAGCTTGAGAGGCTCTTCTTGCATGTCCTGAAAGCTTGGGTTTTAGTAACGATGATGTGAACTGTTTAATATCTTATGTGGAGGTTCATAGCTGCATTAACTCCTCAGGGTAGAAATGTGCCTTGACATCTGAAAAGCTTTTATTCCAAGGAGTTATGGATGTAGCACGTTACGTGTTGCTCATGTTGGTTATTCTGAAGGAACTGCCAAATACTAGGCTGGATGAAGGTAGGTGTCTTGTGTTGGAGCCTAAGGAGTGCATCTTACATGTGCCCCAGGGCACCCTGCTCTCTCCTGTTGTGAGCTGAGTGGGTGTTGAGGCAGCTGCCATGAGAGGCTCTGTTGACTTCTCAGTTTTCCAAGAGCAGCTATCCCAGCGATGCAGACGTATTTATGTAGAGAGTAGCTAATACTTTGGTATTTGCACTTTGCTTCTTTGCACCTCTGTCTGGGTGTCCTCACTCGAGTCTTCGGGTGCAGCAGAAGCAGTTGTTGATGCCTAAGGTGTATCAATACAGTCAGCAGTCGTGTGTGTGCATGCATGTGTTGTTTTGCCTGCATTTTTATATTGATCCTTTCGCACTGTTAATGGCCTTGCAGTTAACAGCCTTCATTTCTGATTCAAGGAGGTCTGGGTGACGTGCTGGTGGTCTGTCCTGCCCAAATCACAGAATCACAGAATTTTCTAGGTTGGAAGAAATGTTCTTGGCTGTCTTGCACATCAAGCTGTTTGGCTCTAGTTAGCCTGTCTTTGCCTTCTCCAGTCTGGTCAGGTGGCTCAGTTTTGTTTGTCCTTCTCAATCCCAAGTTTCTATGGATGTGGATTGAACCCGTTGTGCAAATAAGCAAAGAAAAACCAAGCTTATGGCAAGTGGCTGGAAACCCAGTGGGTGGTTTGTCTAGGGTTAGCACCTTGCTGTTCATCTACCCTGATCGGGGTAGACAAGGAGGCATTTAGGAAATACCTTTCTATCCAGTGCCGAGGATCAAAGCGTCCCTGTTCTTCCAGGGTCTCTGCGTTGCCTCAGTTTTCTGGCTGCTGGACAAGGCATGGGATGTTCTGTGCCGTGCACCTGGCTGCCTGCAGTTCAGCCTCACTCCAGGGCTTACAACGCTGCTCCTGGGTCTGCTTATTTATGTTTCATCAGCAAACGTTATGCTGCCAGACACGGAGGTTGTGAAAATCCAGGAGGTGTTTGCACAAGAGGAGGAGGGTAGAAGCAACGCTGGTTGTATCAGCGAGATGCAGAGGAGGTAGGAAAGGTAAATAAAACTTGTCTGGCTCGAGTCGTGCTCTGGTGGACCACTGCAAAAGGAGGAGCTCAAAATATTGGTTCCTCAGCTTTCAGAAACTTCTCAGGAAGATTTTGTCAGCAGTTAGTGGATGTAGGCAAATTCCCGTGGTATTTAGGAATTTCTCAACCTAGGAAGGTGAGTGGGGGAGTCCTCTCCCACTCCTGTTAGTGTGTGTACACAGCTCCAGGGAGCAGCTAACTCTTTTGCAGACTCTGGACTCCCTGAACGCCTTGAGGTCTGTAATAGACCTGGTAGGGTGTTGTGGGGCGGTGAATCCAGCAGCACGGACCCTCAGCTCCAGCCCAAAGGAGAAATAATAGCTCCTTATGAATGGTATTTACAAAGCACTGGGAGGAGAGGCGTTTTTCCATAAAACAGAAGGAAGCAATTGAAATGAGAGGTGCCATAACTTGTCCACAGCCCGTGATGAGAATCAGGAATGTATCCCAGGAGCTCTGGCTCCTCCTTGGATACTCTCTGCTGGTCCAGGATTTCCAGAGGTGTCTTTCAGACCGTTAGCAAACACCCATAAACTCGCCTGCTACAAGGCCCAAGTTTAAAAGCTGCTGTACAGAACTGTGTAATGCAGAGCAGGAAGGCCAGCAACAGCAACTGGGGAGAAGCAAACAGCTTCTGCAGCTACCAAGTGGGCACGTCCTGGGGAGCTGCAAGCTGCTGCAGATGCTCTCCTAACCCTGGCGCCTGCGAGCTCCTTATTGTCTTGTTTTTCTGACTCAGTCAGTTGAACTTTCACTGCTTTTCCCAGGAAGTGGCTCAACAGCTGAGTGGATCTTCTCCTTTGGGTTTTTTGTTTGTACATACAACATATTTTTCCCTGGCTCTGTTTCCTCTGCGAGGGAGATGCACTGCATGCCCCCACCGCACGCCCCCTTCTCCTGCCGAGTACTCTCCATGGCTGTGTTCCCTCCCCTTGCTGTTCAGGCAAGTTAAAAATCCTTAATTATGATTAACGGCTTTCTGCAACAGAAGATTGCTTTGCTGTTAAGACTGGAACGGACACGACGGAGGCGCAAATGAAACATTTCTCAAAAGAGAGGGTCTGAACATGCCGCGCGTGGCCTGAAATAGGGCCCTCCCGCAGGAAGGCCCCAGGTGACCCATCGCTCGCTGGCGCAATTACCAGAGTCTTGGCAGCTGGCAAGATCAGCAAATGGGGTTTATGTCAGAGCTTGTTACTTTAATTTGGTTAATTGTAGAGCAGAGTGCAGTCGAACAGCCAGTTCAAACCAGGTTTCAGATCACCAGGGTGCCAGGCACGGGCAGGGCACTGCCTGGAGAGCGGCGGCGGCTGTCTGCAGAGCCGGCAGCAGCAGCGTGGCACGGAGAGGATGCAGGAGCCCGGGAGGATGAGCAGAGCTTGTCTTTGCCCACAGCAAAAAAAACAAAACAAAACATCCCATTGGGCTGGGATGTGCTCACTGACAACCCCCTTGCTCTGTGGGAGCAGTCGAAGCCGTGCTTGGCAGTCTCGCCTGCAAATTTGTTATTGTTGATTTGATCCGAGGTCTGTCTGGAGGCTTCAACTGGGTACGTTCAGGCTTGAAAGAGGCAGATGGGGAGCGTTTGTCTGGAGCACAAGTTCATGCCTCCGTTTGGAACAGCAGGACCTCTTAAGTGCTTGTATTTGAGAAGAGAGGTGAGACAACCATGCGGCACCATCCAGCCCAGCGTCCCCAGTCTCCAGCTGTGGCCAAGAGCAATTGCCTGGGGCTGAGCGTAAGAACAAGGGGGACATGGTGGAGGTCAGGGCTAGGTGTGGGCACACTCAGAGCTTACCCACTGTATTTTACAGCAGGAAGACATCTGGCATTCCTTTCTGGCATAGGTGCTGGACTTTGTTGGTTTTTGGGTGTGTGGTTTTTTTTTTTTTTTTTTTTTTTTTTTTGCCCCAAGACGTGTGATGTGGTGCTAGTTATGTAGTTATGTCTGCAAATGTATCACCGGCAGGCACAAATGATTATCTTTCTGGTGATCTGCTGGCTGGCAGGGCGGGACAGGGCTTTGTAGTGGTGGCAGGAGGGGATGGGGCTCAGCCAACACGTCACCTTCAGGGCAGGCTTGATAAGGAGCCCGGGCTCCTGCCATGCAACCAGGAAGCAATAAAGCATGAAGGGAGCAAAAACAGTGGCAAAGAGGCATCGCGGACACCTGAGAATAAGACCTTGTCCTTTTGGAGTGGGAAAAAATGTCAGGTCCTCTGGTTATTTAATCATTTGCCACCCCTGGGCCAGGGGCTGCAGTGAGATGAGTTGGGTGTGTGTTAGGACGAAGTGTGTGATTAATTAGTTATGTCCTAATCTACCCCTGCATCCAGCCACTGCCTCCCCCACCCACAGTGCAATGAAACATCAGACTTTGTTTGTCTTTCTTTACTCCATGCTCCATTTTCCCTCTGTTTGTTGGTGTGTCCTGGAGGCAGACTGTCCCGACGCGCAGCCAAATGTCTGTACAGCTCAGCGGGCCACCAAACAAGGCATAGACTCTTCCTAGCCTGGGGGCTACAGATGCCTGCTGTCCCCACGTGGCTGGCACTTCCTCAGTCTGGTTTCGGGTGATCTTCTCCTCCCTTCCTGGCCAGCTGCATGAGAGCAGCAGCTCAGCCCTTCCTTGGTGGCCACAGCACACAGCTTCTGTGCCAGGTTTGGGAACTCACAGCACAACCTGCAGATGCATTGAAAGACAGAACAGTTTTAGCTGTGAGCTTTTCTCTGCGACAGAGGCTTTTGGTGGAAGCTGTTGTCCAGCTGAGGACAAGAAGTGGAAGTCTGGCCCTGGGGGATGATGCTGTTTGTGCCCTGGCTCCTCCTGGATCGGTGAAGGTGGTGATCCCTTGCCTTGGGTAATCTCTTGGTCCTAGTGAGAGCTGGGTCACTGGCAGAGCACAAGCAGACCTTTGAGAGGAGACATCCCGAGGGCTGTCTGAAATGCCTGGAGATCTCTCCTGCTCTCCCAGGCCATCTGTGCATGGTTCCAGTAACTAATTATAATCACTGTTAATGAAAAGTGTATCTTATTCCCTTAACAAAAGACCTGGAAAGAACTAGGCTGGTAATTATTCAGGAGGTGCAGAAAATAAACTAAGGGAAGCTGAGGCTGAGGGATCAAGCAGAAAGTGATACCATGCACACCCACCTCCGGCTCAGCATTGTTGTTCAGAGCCAGGCCAGGGCATTAATGCTAAATTAAGATTATATGTCTGAACCTGTAAGCCAGGAATTAAGGTCAAACTTGCAGCATTGCATCAGTCTCTTTGTGTTTCCACCCAGCTCTCCTGTTTCAGTACCTCATTTCATTCAAGCTCTGGCAGCTGGGCCCTGCTTTGTAGCCTCTATCAGTTTCTTGGCTGATTTTAGACGAGTCACATCAGTGTTTTATCTCAGTTTCTGTATTTTCCTCTGCCCGCTGCCCTGGTTTTGTATCTGCTATTTTCATACTATTGCTACCAACTGTGGATGGGGGAAGGAGGATTCAGAGCCCTGGTTAGGACTGAGCAGGAGGGAGAAATGAGGTGAAGAGGAGCGATGGAAAGGATGGGGAACAGAGCCTGAGGGACAGGGAGAGAGGGTGAAAGACGAGATGCAGTTCTGCCATGCACAGATCTGGAGCAGCGCCTTGCAAAGCCCCACGGATGGAAGGATGCTCCGGCAGTGCTGCAGCCCTTTCCCCCTGCTAGGAGCATAATGCCACGTGGTAAAAGGTCTGAGCATCCATATTATGTTACCCAGCATCTGCAAACAGCTCTTGGCGGCATAGAGGGGTGAAACTTCCCAGTGTGACACGGAAAGAACGTGCCATTTGAGGAAAAAATGCCTTATATTGTTAATAACCCTTTTCTTTCCCCAGAGGAGAGTGCGGGGTACCGTGCGCTAAGAGATGAAGGGTTAAGCTCCAGACGCTGCTGACTGCCATGTGATGCAGTTGTTTGGGTGATTAGTAAAGATCCCTGCCCTAAGAGGAATCACAAGGGCTGCGAGAGGGCTCCCTGGGTGCAGACGTGTGGTACCAAACCC
The DNA here is from genome assembly GCF_964211825.1 of Aythya ferina. Lineage (NCBI taxonomy): Eukaryota > Metazoa > Chordata > Aves > Anseriformes > Anatidae > Aythya > Aythya ferina. The sequence continues at coordinate 2,273,486 of NC_140308.1, forward strand.
TGCCTCGCTCCCCTTCCTTCCTCACCGAGGGAGCGAGCGCTGCCTCCGCGGAAGGGAGGGTGACTTCGCCAAGCCAGGCGCGCACGGAGGCTCCACATCAAAAGGCAGGGAACAAAACACCCGCAGGGCATTTTAAAGCAAAATAAATAAACCTTTGGCTGCTCTGGGAGACTTCTTACCAAATGTACAATTGGGACCTCTATTTATGGCTTTTTATTTCAAAAGCTGATCCATAACAGGAACTTTTGATACTCGAGCCCTAAAGAAGCGAACTTCAGATATTCGAGCTCTGAAAAATCTGACTTCCCACAATCAAAGGGACTGCCGTAACCCTCTGCTTTATCAGGTGGCTGGAGGAAATCCTGGGTTTTTATCGAACGAAAGCAGCTTTCAGTTGAGAAGACAATGCGACAATATCTGTTTGCGTAGCATCTTCCAGCCGGAAGGTCCCCAGAATGTGTTTTTCTTTGCAGGGAGCTATCTGGGAGATTACCTTGGTGATAGCACGGTGCCGTGTGAGAAAGTTTGAGTACTTGTTAACGGCTGGCTGCTCGAGATGGTGCTTTTGGGCCTGATTATTTGGTGCATTACACCGGCTGAATTAATCACTGTAAAACTGGAGGAATCAGCACAATATACATGAGTGCAGGTGCTCCTTGACACAACCCAAAATGCATCAGCAGGGTAACCAAGTGTCTAACAGTGGTCCTTTCTTGTTTTTCTTCTCTGCAGGTGATGTGACAAGCCTGACTCCCGAGCACTCCTTTAAAGGCACAAAAGTGGGCGTGGGGAACATCGTGTTAGCTTTGTACAGTGGTCTTTTTGCCTATGGAGGGTGGTAAGATGCAGTCTTCTTCCTTTTTTTAAGTGTATAAACCTAAATGCTAGTGTGCTACGCTAATTTTAGTGTAGACCTAAATGCTGTAGGTCCTCCCTTTTGTCCCTAGCTTGTGTTTACACGAAGAGTGTGATCCAGGACCTTCCATCTCTTGTTAGCAGAGCAGAGGCAGCTAGCTGCCCTGGGTTTGCCCAGTAATTTAAAAAGTCATTCTCCACAAGCAGTTTCCAGCCAAGTTAGAGAAGCACAAAGAAGTGGCAGTGATGGTGGGATTTAAAAGAGGCAGTAGATTATGGGTTGCTCGGTTTATCTCCTGGGTGATATTAAGAAAAAAAAGCAGGAGAGTGGTTTTATCTTGTAGAGGAGGGATTTGCTGCATACCAACAGATTTGGGTACTGCAAAGCAGAGACTGCTGTGTCCATCTCTGACAGCACCCAACTACACTTTGTTGTCAGCCTCATTGAATGCTTCCAAGCTCAAGGAACCTGCTCCATTTGCGGTGAAAACAGGCTACTTGCAGCCATCCCCATTGCCTGGAGGGTGACTCTGTCACTCGTGGGCCCAGCTTTTAGCCTGCAGCCACCTCTCCTCTTGCAAGGAAGCTGGCAGCATGGTGTGCTAAATCCACCAGCACTGTCCAGGCTGTGTGCTTTTGCAGGTTTTGTGCTGTAGACCTTGAACTAGGCATCACCCATTCTAAGTTTTACAGCAAGGTTTGGTCTCTCTACCCCACCTAAAATTCCCTCGCAGACATTTAAGATGAAGGGTTTCCTTTACTCATGGACTAACCAGACTTTATCACTGTTCTTTTTCAATTACAGGAATTACTTGAATTTTGTTACAGAAGAGATGATAAATCCCTACAGGTAGGTGTGGGTCTTGCGATGATTTCTATGGGAGGAAAACTTGTTTTTCTTGGGAAGGCCTTTCATTGTGGCTGTCTTGTGCATGTAACAAATTGCTAATCAGCCCAGAAGCCAAGATCTCTTTCTAGGGAAGTGGAAAATTAGATAGGCTAATAGCATTGTTCTTCCCTGGATTAGGGGAATAATAATCTCGGTATGAGAAGGGCTGCTGCTTACACAGCTTTCCTGTACTGCTGATGTTATCTCTGTTGTTGTAAAGCCCTGTTTCCTTAGCATGGCACCTCTCTGAATTACATGCGAGGAAGAGGCACTTACGGCTTTATTACTATCTTGTGTAAACTCCCCCAGCAGTGTTTGTACGTACATGTATTTGTCATGTGCTCTTCCTTTTCTGTCAAGCATTAGGCCACCTTCTGCACTGTTTCTGCCTTCCAGAGCTTTGCAAGGGGACCTGATGAGATGGAGATGTGCCTCACCAGAGTGAAAAATAGCTTTTGCTTGTAGGGAAGTTGCAATCCTTCTGTCAGCATGGGCTTTGGGATCAGTTGTGCAAGAGCCCATTTCTGGCTGACCCTGGCAGTGATTAGTGCTTACTGGGAAGTCTAAGATTTCACATGTTCTTTCCTTGACAAACATTTTTATAAAAAAAAGTTTTTGCAGTTTGCAATTATTTTCTTGTCTTCTGAATGCAGTCATGGTATTTGACTTTCACCTCCAGTGGTGTTTTTGAACTCCACTGGACCAATTGTATGTAGAATCGAGCAGGCTTTCCTCTTTCAGTTTCTGCGCACAAATGAGGTTAGGCTATTGGGAAAGGCAAATTTGTACCAACACAGCCTCATCTATACAGGCCTGCTCAGCTTGTGTTTGAACCCACTTGCTTTGAACTCACTTGCAGCAGGCAGCTGCACAGAGCTTAGGGCCTAAAAACTGCCCACTCAGTCCCTGATCTTTCCATCTCCCACAAGAAAGCCACCAGCACAAACGCTTCTCTCTTGTCCAGAAGAATGTATGTACTAATGCTGCTAGCTGGGAAGAGACATGGGGTTTTAGTTTTAATTGATTGCCTTTGCAGTGGTCTTGGATTGCTGCTTGCCCAGACACCCAGAGTCTCTCCATGTAAAAAGTCCCTTCTGCCATAATCCTTCACTCTACATCTGTCAGCCTCCAGGCTATCGCTGTGTGGGCATTTTCTCCTCTCCTGGAGGAGCAGAGTGTGGTTAGAAACTGTGTAAGCTGAAGAGCCAAAGGGGAACAGCATGGCTTATGCCAACTTTAAGTGAATGCAGAAGGGCTGCAGCACGAGCCCTTAGCATTCCCTGGCATCAGTGGCTCTACCCCAAACTGCAGAGCTCCATTACAATTTATATTTTCTTTCTAGAAACCTGCCTCTGGCTATCATCATCTCACTACCTGTAGTCACTTTGGTTTATGTGCTGACAAACTTGGCTTACTTCACCACCCTGTCAACGGACCAGATGCTGGCGTCCGAAGCCGTGGCCGTGGTAAGATAGGTGCATTGCTGATATGACTCATCTGTTTTTCAGGGCTGCTCAAATCAGACTTGCAATCTCTGCGTACGTCTCCTAGGTTGTTCCACGCTGCTCATGGCTGATTATAAAAAATAAAAAATAAATGACAGGAGATAAAGAGCAACTGTGACGGGAGCAGGGAAGAACAGCATGCTACCAAGTGGCATTAATCTCACACAATAGTGAGGGTGGATGGTCAGTTAGCACTGCTCTTCATTTGTAAATACACAGGGTTGCTGCTGGCTGCATGACTTACCATCAGTTATCAGAGCATGATGCTTATGGGAAAAGGTCACTCAGTCAATACTGAATTAGACTGTTCTCTCTCTGTATCTTCCTTGTTTTAATTAAGAGAGGAAGACAGTACTTCTATTAATTAAAATGGCATTGTGGTCAGAAATCCCGATTGCTTCAGAAGTGAGCAGCATGGTATGACCTTGCAAAGAGTGTGACCAGGATTGTTCAGTGCTTCAGGGGGAATCTCCTGGTCCAGGGTAAGTTAGCCTGGGCCATCAGGTGACAGCATGACACCCTTCAGACTGGGGCAGAGCCCCAGCTCCAGCCTGCAAGTACCCTGTGGGGAGTTACTGGAGATACCAGCCTGCGTTGTGGTACTCTGGTTGTGTTCCTTCGCACATCTGTTGAAATCAGGATGATTGTGATGGCCTGAAACTGCAGTGAAGCAATGTGGGGTCAGTCTGTAACATGAAACTATGACTGGGTCACTGTATTTATAAGGAGCTGTGTCCTAGTGTCCTTACTCAGCTCCACACGTGCAGTTGGCAATATCCGAATGGCTGAATCTGCTCGCAGTTTTCATTTGGTCTTGAGCTTTTGGACAACTGTTCCAATAAATCTTGTCTCCTGACCCTGAGGGAAAGGCTTTCTGCTGGTTTTTTGCAATTCTGTAAAATGCTTTTTGAGGAAGGAGGAGCAGCAAATGGCGAAGTAGAAAAAGCCTTAATAGCTTGAGCCATGAAAGCATGTTAATTGTTCAGATTTCTGTAAATGTTAAAGCTTTGTAGGCAGCTGTGAGTTCTCTTGGGCGTTCGGGTGTGACGGGACTGTCTTGTTGCCCCTCCTGTTTAGGACTTCGGGAATTACCACCTTGGCGTCATGTCCTGGATCATACCCGTCTTTGTTGGCTTATCGTGCTTTGGATCCGTTAATGGATCTCTCTTCACTTCTTCCCGGTACTACTTTTGCTCAGTTTTGTGGCATTTGTTTACAAGCAGTGGTTAATGCCTCTTGGTTTGGAATAAGTGTCCTCTGAAGAGTGGCTGTGGGTAGACACAAAGTCTAAAGGGTCTGGAGGCCATGTGGGAAATGATGGGGAAAAAAAAAAAAAAAGGCTTTAAAATCATATCCAGTTTAAAAGAAAGCCTTGCAGTGGTCTTAGTTTTCTGTCCTCTGGGCAAAGTCCTGTTGAAGTTATTAGAACATAAACAAACACAGGCTTGAACCTCAGGAAAAAAAAATGGTTTTAATGAAAACCAGAAACTTACGAAACTTCAGGACTGAGAATTTCTCCAGAATTAGGAGAAAGGATGGGGCAGGACAAGGACTGAGGACGTTCCAGGTCTGACATGCATCTCCTGGGTTATCTTAGGAAAGTCACGTAATTGTTCACTCTGGAAAGGAGGATATAAACGTATGATTTCTTGCGTTCCTTGCCCATCTCCAGACTTTTTTAAGACAGATGTTTTCCAGTGTGCAGAACACTGGGGGCTGACCCTGGAGGGCCCCACTCTTGAACCAGTGACTACCAAAAGAAGGCACAGTTGGCATCATGCAGTGCACCACTAAGGTGGAAAACCTGGAGTTTGGGCATTTCAGTCTTGCTGCCTCAGCACTGTCTAGGCTGATCTCGAGCTGTCCCTGCTTGTTTTGTGTAGGAGACAAACCCCAGCCCGGGGCTAAAGGTTGCAGTGGTGATAACTGCTCTGTCTCCCTCACCTCAGGCTGTTCTTCGTTGGATCCCGAGAAGGACACTTGCCTTCCATTCTGTCTATGATTCACCCTCGGCTTCTCACTCCCGTGCCATCCCTCGTCTTTACGGTAAGCACCCGGCTTTGTGATGATAAGCATTGACCTGGCATTGAGAAAAGCACTGGGGGAACGATCCCGTCAGAGTATTCCGAGAGGGACTCCAAACACAGCCATTTCTGATTTTCCTTCGCATCATATCCATATTCCACTTCTGTTTTAAAATCATTCCAAGTACCAAAATTGCATAAAATAAGTTTTTAATAAAAAAAAAAAAAAAATCAACCTGCTTCTTTTCGTGGCAGATAGCTCTTGTAAAATTCCCACGTTTAGTGCTATAATATATGTGGTTTTGCCTACTTTTCCCTTTGCTAATGGCTTTTATTTTTCTGGATGCAGTGCATCATGACCCTGCTCTATGCCTTCTCCAATGACATCTTCTCAGTCATCAACTTCTTCAGCTTCTTCAACTGGCTGTGTGTGGCTCTGGCCATCATTGGCATGATGTGGCTGCGTTACAAGAAGCCAGAGCTGGAAAGGCCCATCAAGGTGAGAGCAGTGCAGGAATTGCCCATCAGGTCCTCCCAGTATTGGGTCTTCTAATTTGTGCTCAGAGGGAAGGCCCTGCCAGCTTGGAAACGGCTGGTTCAAGATGTTTGAGTGCTCAGAGGCTTCACTGGGGGAAGTCCCCGAGCTCTGGGGAAGTCCCTTCTCCGCTGCAGGGGAGGTGCAGCAAGAACTGCTGCTTTTCCTGTTTGGAAAAGGGACCGGGATTGCAAGGATGTCGCCATCAGGGGAAGAGTTGTGCAAGCTAATGCAGGTGTCCCAGCTGCATCAAAATCTGCCAAAAGCAAATCTGGGCACTCAGTGCCCAGGGGATGAAGATGCTGTGGCCTTGGGAATATCTGAGTGAAGGATGCTGTGGGTGGCAGAGCTGTGGGTGTTCTGGTGGGGCAGCCCAGTGGGAAGCTCTCAGTGACTAACATATTCCCCAGGACAAGCTTTGGGCTGCGGCTCTCAGTGAAACGCTCTGTACCATCGTGGAATTCACTTAGAATAGTTTAATAAAGCGGACAAACCCACGCCTGAAGAGATGAGAGCTTTGTTCTATTTGTCCTTGGCCAGCTTGGCAGTACTGCATCCCGTCTGGTAGGAGGCCAAGATCATGTCAGCCACAAGCATGTCTGCCTTCCTTAAAGGCATGTTTCTCACTCACCCTCCCGCCCCCGAGCACACTCAGGTCTCTGCCAGGCAACAGGGAGCCAGAGAGAAACAAACTCAAGACCTGTATCAGTGCCTTCGCAGAGTAACTCTTTGCGTTTCCTTTGTTTTTCCTGTTGTTGTTTTGTTTTTTCCTTTTTATAAAAACTACAACAACAACAAAACCGAGGCTGGTCTCAACAGATGTCCTGCTCAGAGCAGTGTAGCTGAGTCCCCTGGGAAACGAGATGCAAAGGCTTGTGCTGTGGTTGGTGCTGAATTTGATGCTGTTGGTTCAGGTGCTTTTTATAAGAAATCATTCAAGTATGGAATTGAATGTCAAAAACTGTGCTGAGAAAGGCTCGTGCTATCTTAGCAAACTACGCCTCCATGTTTTGGTTCACTCTGAGTGCCCACGTTAGGTGTTAGCCTACTTCAGTCTTCTCCAGGACTGCTGAGGAGTGCTAGCTGACTTGGTACCCTGTGGCAGTTCAAGGTCCCAGTCGCCCAGTTCAGAGCACTGGGACAGACAGAAGCCCTGTCCACAGAGAGTCCGTTAGTGGGACATGAAATCCTTCCCTCCCCAGGATGGAAAAACTTCACTGGAAAGTTTTCCCTGTTCCCCTGATACAAGTTCTTACGTGTTCTTTGGGTTCTTTTTTAGGTGAACGTCTGCCTGCCCATTTTCTTCATCCTGGCCTGCTTGTTTCTCATCGCTGTTTCCTTCTGGATGACACCAGTAGAATGTGCCATTGGCTTTGCAATCATCTTAAGCGGGATTCCTGTTTACTTCTTCGGGGTCTGGTGGCAAAACAAGCCCAAGTGGGTTCTCCAAGGCATCTGTAAGTATTACTTGAGGAAGGGCAAGGGTGCAGCCTTTGGCGTTTGCTCCAAGAACAGCAGTGCTTCCTGGTGAGCGTGCTGCAGCTCGTAGCACTGGCTCCCGTCTGTGTAGTGGAGGCTTCAGTGTCTTGGCTCTGATCAATGTCTTTTTAATGCTAACAAGTTTTAACCTGATGATTACCTTATCTACCAAGCACCCAAAATGCACCTTGACTTGTGATAGTTGCAAAGTTTGGGCCAAATGCCTTTTTTCTTTTTCTTCTCCTGGCGAACTGGGTGTTGTTTTGTAGTGGAGCATAACTCAGTGAACCCATTGTTACCTTCTGCCTCCCGTAAAAGCACAGAGTCAGGCCTTTATCAGCAGAGAATAGCTTTCTAGTGGCATTGGGAGGGCAAAGAAATAACAGCGTAACAGTTTGAGCACAGTTAGCCAAAAATTTGAATGCTGTTAAGTTGGGAATTGGTCCCAATTCATCACTTAGCCAGTGCTAATATTTCTGATCGAGTCAAAGCTCTCCTAGGCATCAAAATGTGACAGCAGAGTAGAAGGAAGAGAAAATCCCATGTCTTCTGAATGTTTTCTCTTCTGAAGATGATTTCTAGGTTATCTTTGTGTAAGGTTTTCCAACAGCTGGTACTGCACCGTGGTGTGTTTTGAAGGGATGGAAAGATTGGGCTTGGACACGTAACCTCTGTCTGAACACCTGAATCAAGAAAGTCAATCCATGTTGTCTAAGTAACTAAACTCTACCATCTGTCTCCCAGCTCTCAAACAGCAGGCTGACCTAGAAAAGCAGACTAGCAGAAATGTCCAGCCTCAGCTGGGTGCTTTTTATGTAGAAGAAAAAGGCATTAAACAAAGCTCAGCAGTCCTTATCCTTTTTTTTTTTTTTTTTTTTTTTTAACCCCTCACTCTTTTTTTTATTCTGAGTATTAGGCTCGGTTCCTGGAAAAGCCATTTTTTGCAGTGTCTGGTTGACAAATTACCATATTAATTATTTTTTACCACCAAGAGCTTTTGAGGAGAAAATATTCTGGGGACACAGAATGATAATCCTGCAAATGCCCCATTAGGAACACGTCAACTTTAAACATGTGTATATACATAAGTTGTAGATGATTTGATCACCTCTGACTAATCTGAGCTTATTTTTGCTTGCGTGTATCTAGAATTGTGTTAGTTTTACCTGGCAGGTCTGTTTAGGGGTGTCCAAATGCACAATGAAGCAGCAGAAAACACAGGTGTGGTTGGATGCCAACCTCCGTAACTAATGGGTGGAAAAATAAAGTTACTCCAGTTGAGCACCTCTCCTGTATGCACTTGGAAGTGAAATGCTTCCCTTCCCATCTCTCTGCCCATGGTATCCTGCGTGGCAGTGTGAGGCAGGGGGCTCTGCCTTGTGCTCAGCACGCTGGGCTGGTCGTCTCCCAGGTTCTTGAGTCTAAAGAAGCTGTGCACATACGGCCAAGGTTTTCAAAACTGGAAGGAGAACTGTCAGCTCATGTTTTCTATGCCCGTTCCTGCTATTGTGCCTGACTCAGTTTGGACTGTTTGCAGTTCTGGCATCCAAATGCAGTTACCATATCACCGTGCAAGTAGAAACTGGTGTTGAGAAGTACAGGAGCCTCTCAGGGCAGTGCAGCATCCTTGCTGCAGTCGCAAAGCTCCCAGTGTTACATGCTCAAATTCTAGGCATGAGTAGAGAGCAGCCTGTGGGTCATTTGCTTTCACTTCTTAAACTGTATTTGGACTCATCCTGCTCAGAACCAGAGTGTGTGCTCTGCCCCTTTGAGGCAAAGTATAAAGAACTGAGTCAAGATGTGTGTTGGGCCCTCCGTGTGCAATCTCTTTGACCCATACTTTGCTTTCTCCCCTGCAGTCCACGCAACTGCCGTGTGCCAGAAACTGATGGAAGTGGTTCCTCAAGAATCATAAGCAGGAAAAGCAGAGACATTCAGCTCCAGGAAACGCACAATATTATTTTAAGACGACACAAGGAGAAAACACTTCTGATCCCTCATAAAGAAAACCCAGGCATTGGAGCACCCCGGCAGAGCTGCTTCATGTCTGACACCATGCCACCTGCCCTGCCTTGCCTCCTCCAGCCTTCCTGTTGCCACCTTTTAGCCCGGCAGATGAGCAGCCCCGAGAAGTTCTTGGTACGAACATGGACCAGGAAGAGGAATTCCTGCTGGTGGCTTCCAAGGGGTCCTGCGTGTCCGGCAGCAGCGAGTCCCATCGGCCTCTGTGTGTGTGTGTGTGTGATATTGAGGACTGTACTTCAGTTCTGTGTAGGGTAACTCATTAGGGTTTTTAAACCTAAAGTTAGCAGCGAGCTGTGCATCCCCCAGGCTGTGGCGGATCTGCTCTCGAGCCCAGTTTGAGCATCACCAGCTGTGCAAAGGTGCCTGTGTCAGGGCTGGGGCTGTGTGCTGAAACACAGCTGCAGGGTGGGCCTGAGCCCGAGTCACCTGCCTTACCTGGTCATGGGGGGGTGGTTGAGAAACTAAGGTTGTTTTAAGGACTTTGGCTGATGTTGGTGCTTGCTCACACACACACACACACACACACCTAAATGCCTGCTGCTGGATGCTCTGGGCTCTGCCCACGTTGCACCACCAGCAGTGATTTAGGCGAGACAAGGCAGAGCAGAATTAGTGTCAGAGAAATGGTGTGAGGAGGCCTTGCCTGACTTCCCTTGTGTTCCTGAAACGAGCACTTGGGGTTCCTTGCCATGGCTTTTAACTCTCAGACCCAAGCTATCTCCCTGCTATTGAGCCAGTTCTCTGGGATGCTCTCCACCAGAACAACCCCGGGGCCCTGTGGATTAGCACTGGGTCAGGCACAAGGCCCAAGGGTGGAGTTCTTCCCAGGAAACCCAGGGAATTGCACGAGTTAGCAGAAGGTCAAGACAGCTTGCTCACTCCGTGTTTTCCGTAGGTAGGCTGTCATCCAGCGTGGGATGAGCACCATTCTGCTCTGCAAGTGGCCCTGTTCGTTGCCCTCAGCGTGATCGACGCTTGCCCCTAAACCAATGTCAAAGATAAAATTCTGGTGGGATTCTCCTGGCTCGTTTGCTGGGAACTGCCTGCGTTGCCTGTCCCCGTGCCCTCCGTTACGCCGTGTTACCAGTGCCTGCAGGGGAGATGGGACCAACCGGCTCTGGGGGGGGCAGAAAGGGGCAGATATCCCCAAAAGGCTGGAGCCTGTCTTTGATCTTGGTCTGCTGTAGGTTGCTTGCTCTAAGAAGCAGGGACCGGAGGCTTCCTGAACAGTTTGCTCGTAATGCCTCTGCAGTCGAGGTGATAGTCAATTGGAAATCCAGTGCATCTTGTCCCTACAAGTGAGCTGCACTAGTCTCTGTTACAAATCTTCTCTGTGCTAGTGCTTTAGAAAATAGGTGGTCAATTTTTTTTTTTTCTATATATTATTTTTGTAAACTAAGCTGTTTGGAAGCTGGGATCCTCCAAGAGCTAATGCTTCCTACTGGATTCTCCTCTTAGCATAGAGTCATTTTGGAAAAGAGGCATTAAGGACACCAATGGTACTAGCTCATGCTTTGTCCTTTTAAGAAGCTCTTTGGCAAAAAAAAAAAAAAAAAAAAAAAAAAAGCATTTATGTTCTAGCAGGTGGCAGCTTCTGTTCCAGGGCGTGTGACAATGACCACAGTTATGCCAACAACTATCCACGTGCAGCTCTTTGCTATTGCTTCACCAAGCACACACCTTTGCTTCGAGGCAGGAATAGGTGAGACAATCATCATGCTGAAAACCTTTGCTTATTCCGTGGCACTACAGTGTAGAGATACCCAAGCCAGCTCGACTGCACTACAAATGTATTAATTTAGAGCTCTGCTCGAGATGAGTTAAGCTATGGAGAACTGCAGCTGGTTTGGGTATGTCTGCAGTGCAGAACTACCCAAAGTTATGGCCAGTGCGTGGCTGTTCAGGGACCTACGTGCAATGAATTGGAGCATCTCAGAGCCTGTGGAGAGACGTTTGCATAAATAAGGTCATGAACCGTAAAACCTGAGCTCAATTTTCCCTCCTTACAAGGAATCCTCTTCCAGCTGAAGGCTGAGATGTTTTTGCAGGGAAGTGATTGGAAATCACTCCTTATGCTGAACCTGTTTCATGGCTAAAGAACCTGTCTCTCACCTTCCACGTAGCCTGCATTTTTGGGGCTGTAATGGTCTCAGGACTGGTTTCCTGCAGAGGCTGGATTGAATTTAGAGGCTCTCTGTGCTGATATATACCAGCAGAGTTAACTTGTGATGCAAAGGAAATGCACCTCAATCCAACGTAAATTAACAGTCAAGTCCAATCCACAGAGAGCTCAGAAATGGGTCCAAGTCTCCCAAACATGTGGGGATTGCTTGGTTTGGGCATATCTCTTAATGAGTTTCATCAGTGATGAAGACCATGAATAAAAAACATCCTCTTGGTGACCCTTTCACACTGGTTTTAAAGAGGAGATGTCACACTGAGATTTATTTTTTTATTAACTGATCTTAATTAAATCCTTAACTGGCTTGCTTGCTTTTTAAAGAACTTTGATTGTTTTCCACTTGCTGCTGAAGATCTTCCTTTCGTGCTACTAACCTGCTGGCTCTGGCATCGATGTCATAGGTTTCGTGGTGACCTCGCCAGCGTGTCCATGGCAAGAGATGTATAGGGAGGATCTGAACCAGGCAGCAGCACAGAATCATGCAGATGTTGAATTTGGTCGGCCACAGCTCAGATCTCAGCCTGGTTCAGGACAAAGTTCACCTTTCAAAGCCTTTTTATCCCTGTTTTTTTGAGGCTGATAGTTCCTCTCCACTAGAGCCTGGTGGCATGGAGATAGAGGGGGGTTCTTTATAGTTCTTTATGCTAGAGATTAAGGAGATAATGAATAAGGGGGTAAAACTGAATTTCATTTCAAAAAGCAAACCCAACTAGAGCAATTTCTCCAGTGGGTGGAACTGCTGCTACCATCTGCTGTCCAGGGCAAAAGCTTTAACTCGAGCCAGCGAACGGGAGTGTCTGCTGGCCGTGGTCAGTGGGCTTTGGTGTGGAAACAGAGCATCCATCCCAATGGGAGACCTCCTCGCTGCTCGTTTTCCTCCAAATGGGCCTGGGATGCCTCGCTGGGGGTGAGGGGAGCAGTAGAGACCTCTCACGGAAAGTTTCTCATCGTTCCCAGAACTGGATGTGGATTTTTTTCTGGTGTTTTTACTGTTTGCTTGTACTCTCTTGAGCCTGTGATCAGTCACCCTGTCGTAAGCTGTGCACAACCCGCCAAGGGAGGTGAGCCCTCCCCACAGAGGACACCTACAACCACCGTGACCGTGCGTTTGCCTTCCCCCACAGTAGCTACAGTTAAATGAGGTACCTCGTGGCTGTATTTCATGTGACAGTGTTCTTGCAAACACGGCCCCCAGCTCACCGTAGCCCTCGTGGCAGCGGAGCCGTGGGGCCGTGGCTACGTTTTTCTGCCAGTGATTGCTGTGCCCGCAGTTGGTCGTTGTGCTAATCCCCTTTCCATTATCACTCTTCTTCGATGCAGCTTGGTTTTGAGTATTTTAGAGTCCCGGGGAGTCCGTTGTTAGGGGTATTTGTGGAATAGCATCCCACAGGGGTTGGTAACAGCGGGGTGGGAGCCGGTGGCTTGACGCGGGTTCCTCTTCCCAACCCAGCTGTGAAACCTTCCCCCAGGCTGCGAGGGGACCTGCCCTGCCCAGCCCTGCAAAGCGCTCCCGGACAAAAACGGGGAAGCTTATTTTTGTTGTTGTTTTTTAAATTTCCGGCAGTATTTGCGGCGTTTGCCATCCCAGACACCGTGTTCTGGTAAACACGCTATTGTTTTTAACAGCACCCTCTGTGGACAGCGAAGTTCAAAGGGACTCTGTCGCTTGAACAAACATTAAAGACCCTTCAGCTGGATGGAAGCCCCTGCGAGGCCGCTTTGTTCTTCTCCACATGCTCTCCTTGTGGGCGGCTCGGGCAGGGGAATAAATTGGGGCTCCTCTGTGGGTCCATGCCATGTGCTGGGCTGTGCCACGGGGCCCGGAGGGACAGCAGTGTTTGGGCAGGGCTCTTCCTCACCACGCGGTGCCGGGACGAGATGTCTGCAGCTTTCCTCTCAGTCTGCGGTGGTGCCTGTGCCTTTCACCGAGGCTACAGCATTCTCGGGCTTTAATAAAAATTAAGATGAAAACAGCCAAAAGCTCTCCTTACACAGCGCTCTGGCTGTTCTTGTGGGACGCCAGCTTTTCCGTCAGTGGGTTTTGTTGTTCCATTCCCAGTGACATCAAAAGGGAAGGTGCAGAACCGCCGGCCCCTGGCGGGGTTTGGCATTTAGAAGCGGCTGAAGCCACGCTTCGTGCTGCGGCTTGAGAAAGGGCAGCCCAGGGGTGATGCTCCAGTTCCCTCTGGGGCTTGTGCTGGGTTTTGTCAGCGGTGCGGCGACCTCAGCAGAGCCCTAAATGGGAACCTCGTGTCAGCCCATGGAGCCCCACAAGCATCTCTGGCCATGGGAAGGCCGGCACGGCTGGAGCTGGTGGCATTTGGCTGCCAACCAGGGCACGAAGTGGCGATGGGAATCAGCTCCTGCAGCTCCTCCAGCGCCCTTACCCGCATCAGGGCATCCCACGGGACCCCAGCATTAAGAGATGCTCGAGGGGCTCTCCTCTTCTGCTTGTTTCACGAGCTGAGGAGTCACACCCTGCGCTGGTTTTGCCCACACTCACCAAGTTTTGTGGTTTACACGGTCCAAACTGGAACCAGCAGCTGGGGGGGGAGCTGAGGGCCCTGCATGGAGCTGGGGGGGACGAGAGCGAGTGGGGCTGGGCAGAACCAGGAGCTCCCAGCACCGTGCAGGTGGGAAATATCGCTCAGGTGAGGTCACCCCTAAGGAACCGATGTCCAGAGGGTTTTCTTTGCTTTTTCTTTGCCCGTTCCTTGCGTGAGAAGGGGTGTTGCTTCCTCCAGCTGTTACGTGTTGATGAGAATAAAGAAAGTATTTTTTTAAACACTGAATTAATTTTTAAGTGGCCTAAAAGAGACTTTCTATCTGCACCAAAATGATTCCTGTCGGGTGACGTTCGTCTCAGCGCAGGGGCTCGGCGAGCTCTCGGATGTGACCCGGCCACGTCTCCTGCCTGGGACGAATTTCACACGCAGAGAAAAATCCTGGCTCGCTCAGAGGGCACAGCAGGCTCCGTGTCCCACCTAAAGCCCTGCACAGGGCCAGTTTTAGGTGGTACCCGGACCTTGCACCAGCCCTCAGAATGAAAACCAGGGTGAAATTCACTTCTAGTGAGTAATCCGACTTTTCGGCGATACCTTTCTTCTAAAGTTCATATTTTTGTTGTGTGCTATTTTTTTTTTAACAGAAAAAAGAAAAAAAAGGATTTTAACCTACAGAAAGAAAATGTAGATCTGATTTACAATTTTGTTGTATTTGGTTGCTTTAAAAAAATATTTTACTAATTTAAATGTTGCTGTAGATGACACTATTTATTTTAAAGGGTAAATATCTTTTAGTCTTAATACTTCTACAGTAAATGCTATTTACAATGTTTGTGTTCCTGTTAACACAGCTATTCCACAGCTGACCGAGTGCTGGTCAGCCGGTAGTAACTTAAATCAAATTGCCTTGTAAAACAAAATGTCTCCTGCAATGTATTTTTTTTTTCTAGTATTCTTGATTCTTTTATGTCTGTGGTTAACAAATCTGTTAAATGTTTGGGTTGTTTTATGTTTTGGGATTTTTTGTTTGTTTTTTTTTTTAAACAAAGAAAGCTGAATTACAACTCTCTCGTTGCTGGTTTTTGCTTCCAAACCTTTGATTTTGCACGAGGTTGCCTTGTTCATCCCGCATCCACCCGCTCTCCCTGCATGCACCTAAGCCCTGGGTTCCCAAGTGTTCCTCTCCAAGCACAGCATCCCTTCCTCTGCCAGTCCCCAGCCTCCTGTTTGAAGCCCAAGCTGCCCCTTTCTGCTTTTGCATAACACAAAGGAGGCGGCTGGGAAGCTGGGTGAGCTTTGTGCAAGAGGTGGGAGGAGGAGAAGGCGATGCCCTAGTTCCTGGGCTATGGCTGCAGGGGGGAGATGCTGCTCAGGCTGCTGCTGGAAGCTCACAGCCAAAAGAAATGCCAAGCAGCAGGAGGATCTCAGACTTTGTAAGGGAAAAGCAATCCTCTGGTGTGCTTCCCTCTTCCCCATGTCCTTGTTTGCCAGGGATGCTCCGTGGGCTGGGGTGACGGGAGGTGACGGGGGGCTCGGGCACAGATGGGGGCAGGTGGGAGGGCTGCGGGAAGGCTTGCGGTGATCGGGTACAGAGGGAAGAGCTCAGAGATCCCTCCTGAAGGAGAAGGTGGTGCTGACGCTATTCGTCTGACACACATGCAGATGCCACTGGGAAAAAAATGGGCCCAAAATGGAGCTTGGAAAGGCTGCCAGGAAAACCCAGCAGCATGGGGTGTCTTCGGTGATGCCAGCCCACGTTGCACTCATTGATGCTGAATTTCAGGCAATTCAGCCAATTTTTTGAGAACAATTAGAGAATTGACAAGCAAGGTGATTGCTGATTTGGTAGTGCACATAGTGGCTGCTTCAGAAAGCAACAGTTGGTGAGAGAAGGCGTGGTGTTACGTGCCAAAACCTAACAGCCTCCACGGCACCCGCCCAGTTAAGTGCGGAAGCATTCGGCTTTAAATACATATTGGTAATAAAGGAGAAAGTTAGAGGTGCAGAAACGGGAGCGCCTTCACAAGACTATTGTATGCAACAAGGGGCACGTTCTGCATTAAAGCTCTTAGTGGAGGAATTGGAGTAATCTAAGGAAAACCTCTCTAAAAGCCAGCGTGGCCAAACAGCGGAACAGAGCGCGCCACCGCCATCTGAAAGAGATCCTTCAAAAACTGACGGCTGTGGCCAAAGAAGGAAAACAGAATAAACTCCGGTAAATTAAATGTAAAAGCTCGATAAGACAAGTCAAACGTGGCATTCACCAGTGACACCAGCAGCATGAGAACAAGGAGGGCTCCAAAGGCTGCAGGAAGCCTGCCAGAGCCGCAGTGGGGCCGGTGCCGCGCTGCAGACAGATAAGGCGGTAGCGGAGAAATGAAATGAGTTATTTGCATTCATGCTTGCTACAGGCTCGCTTGGAGAACTTCCCGTGCTGGAGCTTTTCTTCGTAGGGAGTGAGCCCGAGGAGCTGCTGCCAGATAATGCATCGTGCTTTGGAGCAAGGCTCCGGGATTCGGAGACCTTCAAAGCCGCAAAGGGCCCCAGCAGGCAGGTGCACGCTGCTCCTGGACACGTGGTGGAAGATCCAGGGATAGCCTGGGCCTGTTGTAAGGAGCTGTGATAGGGGCTACAGCGAGCAGAGACACAGAGAAGAGCATCCTAGGGTGAATCCAAGCACCCATCCCGAGCACAGAGCTGGCAAGGACGCCCCAGCCACGGCAGCGATCGAGGACTGGCAGCTGCGCAAGCATGGGGTGAGCGCTCGGGCAGACGGCCCCAGACAAAGGCAGAAAGCATTTTGTCACACACAGCAACGTTAATCATGTGCTCGGTGTCACAGGATGTTGTCGAGACCAGAAGTATGTGCGCCTGAGAGTTCAAAAAGAGCTCAGACAAAAGGGTTTGTTAGGAAGCGCAACAGCCCCGGTGCAGCCGGTGCCTCGGGGAGCACTAAATCTCCGCGTTCCCAAGGCTGGAGGGCAAACCGGGAAAGGGATCAGTTCCTGCTTTGTATGAGCTTCCCCTGAAAGCTGGCTGCTGGTGGCTGCAGGGGACGTGGTGCTTTGGCCATGCGGCGGCTCTTGGCTCCCCCCCAGGTGTCCCCTCCCGTGGTGCTGTGCCTTTGGGGACAGCTCCGTGTGCCTGGGGGATGGATGGATGGGTGGATGGACGGATGGCAGACGTTGGTTTGCCTCCAGCAGCAGGGAAAGCCCCGTGCTGGGCTTTGCCCAGGAAGGCTGAGCTGCAGGGGAGCCCCGCGTGGATCCAACGTGATGCCCAGGCGGTGCCCAGCAGCATCTCCCCAGCTCCAGTCCTGCAGTCCTCTTCCCTCTGTCCTGCTGCTGGTGATGTGAGGGAGAAAGCAAGGACATGCAAGAGAGGGCCTGATGTTTTTTTTTCCATTTTTCTCCCCCAAAGCAGGATCAGCTGCATGTTTGAGTGGCCCAGAGAGAAGCTGGGGGGTCTGCCACCAAAGAAGCGTGAGCCCTCGGAGCAGCAGGTAGAAATGCCTCTGCAGACGGGAGGCATGCCCAGAAAAAGCAATAAAAGGGTTGTTTATTTGAAGAGGGGTGCGAAAGATGAAAGGCAGCAAATCTGTTTGCTTTGGGATGAAGCTGCCTCAAGGGCGGGGTGTGACGGGCTGGGAGCTGCTTCAAGGGCGCAAAATAAAGGAATGAAAGGAGCTGTGGGGAGAGCTACCAAAGGGATCCTCGGAGGCAGATAAACTAATACAGCAAAAATATGATACAGGTATGAGGAAAAATCACCAAAGGAGAGTCGAGGTTGGATTTTTGCAGCAAAATACACTGGGCAACAAAATCAGCCCCTTAAAACTGAAGCAACAGAAGTTCTGCTTGGAAGCCCTTTTTTAAAAGGGAGTTGTGAGGAGCTGCTGCTATTTCACCTGTTGCACAAGAGCCGTGAAATAAAGCTGGCTCCTCGGAAGGAACAAGCTGGGGGGGCCTGCACAGCACATGCCGGTCTGTCCGGATTTTGCTGGAGACCTGGTCAAGGTGTCAGAGATCAGCAACGCCGGATTACTGAAGAGCAGGTTTTGTAGATCTCAGACAAAAATATTCCTCCAACCCTGAGCACCAGACCTTGAAATATAACAGATTATTTTTTTTAGAGACCTATAAAGCTTCCTCCCCCTGCATATTTCCTGGAATGTGCAAGTTTTCTGCATGTCTCACAGTTTTCATAGTAAGAATTTTCATAGTAAGATCTCTTTTTCAAAAATAGAGAAAAATAATGAATGAGAAGGGATGGATAGACTGCGCAGAAACACCTCTTCATACAAATAGAAGAAGAAAAGCTGTGCAGGAGTATCCCAGCTAATTTCCCTGGGGCACCTGCCCCATCCTCTCCTCCCCATCCTCCTCTGCCATCCCCGAGGAGCTGCCTGGCTGCTGCCCTGTGAGCTGCTGGCCCCACACAAGCCCCTGGGGATGGCACAGGAGATGGCAGTGGGGTTTTGGGGCCCTCTGGCCATGCCCAGCCATGCCTCGGTTTCCCCAGCTTGAAATGATCCTCCCTGCCTGCCTGGAGCAGAAGAAAGGTGCTGTCTGCGCTCGGTGGGGCAATAAGCGCTGGAAATTCCCCTGGGCTTCATCCAAGCTGCACAACGAAGAAGATAAATACGCATCCAGCCATCCCGTGACTTGAATCCCGCATAGAATTAGAGGCAAGAGAAGTCAGAGAAGACGATTCCTCTTGCCTGAGCCTCTCGCCCCTAATTCAACGGCTTTGTCCTGCCGCCCTTCTGGGGCCCCCGTGCAAACGGCTCAGCCCCTGGGGCTGCAGCCTGCCCTGTGCTGCATTCCTGGCTGCTCTGCGGGGCTGTCATCGCCTGCCACCGTGTCCTGCGGGGCCAGGCCAGCTCGCCAGCGGTGCCAGGGACACACACGGGTCGCAGAGCTGCCCCGCTGGCTGCGATGTGCTTGTCCTGGCTGCCTGCAGGCTGTCGAGTGGCTTCACGTCAGGCTCTGGCACGAGCAGATGCCTCTGACTTTTCAGGCTGGTCGTGGAAGAGGAGAAGGTCTTACACGCCTCTGCCACCGCGGTTTCTGTCCCTGCACTGTGCCAGGCCCTTTGCAGAGCTCAAGCTTTGAGGAGGGCATCATCAAACGCCTCTCCAGCCTGCTGAAAATGAGGTATTGTCTGTACCGGCCCCAAGTTATGAATCTCGTAGCCTCCAGAGCAGTCAACAGCATTATCACGAAAATGAGTAATAAAAATAAAATGCGCAGAGCCTCGTGCGTGCTCTGTGCCATAAACACACTGCACGGCCGTGGCAATGTGCCTGTGCAAACCCTCGTAGTGTAGCTACGTGCTGGGAATACGGATGAATTCTCTCCCCTTCGGACAGTTTTCTGGCTGGTTTGGTCAGCCTGGCTCCGGGTTTCAGGGAGGTCATTTTCTGCTCCGACTTGTCTGGGGAACCGAGGGCTCCCCGCACCTCCTGTAACCGCTGCGTGCCGCGGAGAGCTCGCCCCTCCTGCCCTTGGGCTTGGGAGAGCTCAGAAATCACGTCTGGGCATCTCAGGCATCTGGAAGAGGGGGATTTGTGGTGCAAGGAGGTGCGGGGAGGTGCTGGTGCACGTTGCCTGACGGGGCGGTGGTGCTGCAGAGGCAGCGGATGGGTTGAAACACAAAGCAGCGATGTCTGGAGGGGCTGGGGAGGGAGGGTGGCGAGGCTCTGGCTCGGCCAGGAGGGACTGAAGCCACGCAAAGCTCGGCGTGAGCAAGGGCGTGCAAAGCTCGTGGGCCTGCAAGGGCTTGAAGTGGGGTTAGCTGCTGGCCCCGGCTTTCATTAAACAAAAGTCAGCAGGACGATTGCGTGTAGGCAACGAGAGCAACCACGCATGGAGCCTTTCTGCGCCGAGTCTTGTGAAAATCAAGCTGAGCATTTTGGCTGTGGGCTAAGGAGAAGCCTCGGGATGCTGCAGGGACCACAAATCACCGGCACACCGGGCATTGCCACCGCGGGGCTGTTTCACCACGTCCTGCATGCATGTTGGACATCCATCTGTCCATCCATCCGTCTGTCTGCAGCGTTCACCCCCACGAAACAGCATTTAGCCTCGTGCCAGCATCGTGTCTGCATCAGGAAAAAGCCCAGACGGACCAAGCTGCCTGAAAGGCTTTTCACAGAGGCGCTGGCTCTCCGCGACGCGAAGTTTAAGCTCTCACATGATGTGAGATTGCTGGTGCAATTCTGCAAAACCCAGCACTGGCCGGAGGCAGCGGGGCCACAGGGTGGGAGCAGGAGCGGAAAGGTCTGGCTGAGCAGCTGCTAATTGGGCTTCTCGTCCTCAGGTGGAGAAAATAATTGCATCCAAAGAAAACGCCAGCTCCTGCAGGAAAGCCATTTAAAGGCACAAAAAGCGGGTGCAGATCAGGCGCCGTGTGACTGGAAATTGCCACCACTGGTAACGTTTTATTTTTAGAGTGAACACTTGGGGATGGAAAAATCCTTTTGTGACCGGTCTTTGTTTTCTTCATGTACCTCTCACAGGTTCTAGAAAAACCCAAAGGCCTGGCATTACCTGATTAAAAAGCCTGCAAGCCTCAAGCCTCTCCTGCATGGTTTTAGCTTCCACGTTTGAAATTCATACTTTAAGTTAAAACATGAAAAACTTAAGCAAAAATAAGACTTTTTTTTTTTTTTTTTTTTTTCCAGTACCCCGTGGAGTTTCTCAGCGGGTGCTCTCACTGCTGAGCAAAGGTTGACCAGGTTTTGTAACCCAAACCTGAGAGCAGCTCCCGTACCCCGGTCAGATGAGCTAAACCCCAAAGCTTTCCAAACATCCCCAATGGGATTTTCTCCTGGCTGCGTGGGCCCGATACCACAAATGACAGCAAAGCTGAAAACCGCTCTCACGCCCCCCCAGGAGCTGTTGCAGCAGGAGAAGACCACGGGAGCCATTTCGTGGCCAGCTGGGGTCGTGGGGAAATGCTTCCCCCAAAACCTCTGGCTTATCCCTGCAGGAGGCTCTTTTTTTTATTTATTTTGCAGGAAAGGAGCCTTTTACCCGAGAGGCTGCGCAGGGCAGAGCTGTAACGGTGTCACAGAAACGGGCTCCAGAAGGGGATCTCCTGCAGCAACAAGATTTCCAATGATTTAAGGCTTGCCGTAGCCTGTTCCCCACCTGGGCATTGGGGTAAATCCTTCATCCTGAGAGAATTTGGAGACTGGAGCCAGCTCCGTTGATTCACGCAGGGGTTAGGTGGGGAAGGATGCTTTCAGTTGTTTTTTCTTGCCTTTATTAACCAAATTCCAGCCCTTTGGTGGAGCTGCGCGGCCTCCGTTGCGTGCCACGGTCTCCCCTGCTCCTGCGGTGGGGCAAGCACTGTGCTGGTGATTTGGGGCTGTTTGCTCTGAGCATCATCATGAGGGCAGGACTGACCCACAGCATCCTCACCCCTGAGTGCGATGGCTGTGGGGAAAACCGAGAAAATTAGATGAAAGGAGATGACATTAGAGAAGGAGTCTGAAGGCCGGTTAACCCCAGCCAGGCAAACTGATGCTCGGGGTTTGAGGATTATCCCCATGCTCAGCTCGTTGCCTCTCCCCAGCAGCTAACCACCGGATTGTGCAAACCCCGCCGGCCTCCAGGTGCAGTGGGGAAAGGTGAGGGATTTGGTAGGAACGAGGAACCCCAGCGGGAGCTGAGCCCCTCGCCAGGCAAGCCCGTGCGTGGGGAGAGCCGCCAGCATCTCCCCGTAGCAGCTCCGCGCTTCAGAGCTCTGCTGGATCCCTTTGCTCCGCATTTCCCTGGTTTGTACCCATTCCCACTGATAAATCTGTAATTAATCGGGCATCCCGCAGCAGCCGACCGTCCCCGCACGGCTGAGCTGCTCCTCGCCCCAGCCCTGCAGTGTGACAGTTTTATCTTGTGGGAAAACACGAAGCTGGCCCGAGTGTCAACAGCCTCCATAGAAACCCCGCTTACGCCTGCGATCCTCACCAGATAGTGCCGGGGAGCAAGCAGCAGATAGATAGCAGAGCAAATATTGGCTTTGCAGCGCGACCCGATTCCCCTTTGCTTCATCAGCAGCGATCGTGTGCGGGGTGTCAGGCTGCTGCCCACGCGGCTGTCTCCAAAAAAACCCCTGTGCTTTCCATTTGGACAGCGCAGGAACCAGCCTGACGTTACGGTATCGCCGTGACGTGTTTCTTTCACCTCCTTCCGTGGTTTTTGTCTTTTTTTTTTTTTTTTTTTCTGGTAAGAGCAATGGGACTGTGGGTGAGGAAACCGTGACGGTTATTTCCGAGAGAGAGCAGTACTCATTCGGTGAAAGAAACCCTGCTCACGGGTGTGAGTTTCAGCAGGACTGCAGCTTGAGGTTAAAATCAAACCTTTCCTTTGAAAAAAATGAGTCAGTGGTAGATAGATAGATATGGAACCATCACCCATTATACCGTGTCTGTGAAAACACCCTGAAACGTGTTCAGAAGCGGACGTGATGCCATCCTTGAAAAACTAAATCACATTAATTGCTGGGGTTTGAACCCAGCCAGACGCTCACTGCAGGAGACCAGGTTCATGCTAACGGTGGGCTTTGTAAATGAGACACCGTGCTCAAAGAAAAGAAGAGTTTTATCTACATTTCATGATCCCTACATTGCTAACTGGCCCTAGAGGGACGTCTGTGTTTTGGGGGCTCACAGGGGAGCAGCTCGGTGTCACTGCAGCCACATGGAGCATGCGCCTTGTGTGCCCTGCTCCGTGCAGGGCTCCTTGCACCCACCACAACCACCGAGACCACAGCAAAGCCCCGAGCACATCCCAGCAGCTCCCTCTCCGTGCAGCCTAATCCTTGAGGAGAACATTTCTGCCCAGGGGTGAGTGGTTAACACACCCAGGCTTACCTCCCTAAGCCAGGGAGAACGGATAAATATTTTCTTTTCTTTTGCGAAACCACGAGGAATTTCGCCAGGGTCATCCATTCCCGAGGGCAAACGTTTGGCGTGATAAGGGGTGCGTGGAGCTATCTTTATGGAGGGGCCAGCAAAACCAGACTGAACTGGAGTGGGAGAAACCAAAGCCCTGCGACGTGCATTGCTCAGGCTGGAAAAGCCCCGTCGGAGCAAGGAGACAGCTATGCCACTCAACAGATAATCTGACCCTGCTGCCAAGCACTATCAGGCAAAGCAATTGCCAGGCAGTTGTGGAAAGAGCTGATCACCCAGCAGTGGCTTTTTGTGAAGACAAAACAGAATTAATTTAATCAGCAATGGAATTAATTTAATCAACGTGGCTGTTATCAGGACCCAGGTAGGTGAAAAACAAGCACTAAGGGTCACTCCCTGTCCGTGACCTCCTCAGCTGTACAAAAATGCAGAAGTTAGGCATGGGAGAAAGGTGAGAAATGAGGCAAGCCCAGCTCACGGAGTAGGCTGCAAGCATCTGTGGCACACACTGGGTCTTAGAAATGTCTTTGGAAACCTCACAGGCACCCCAGAGAGTCTCCTCATGTCTCTCTGGCCTGGCACTTGGTTGTCTCACGTCCAAACTAACCCTTTATCAGCTAATATGCAATAAGCCTCCTCTGCCTACAAGGTAGGGGATGGAGGGGGGGCTGACGTCTCCCCTTCCCTACCGAGGGAGGAAAAATGGGGCCTGGGAGCACCTGAGTGGGAGCATTGTATGGTGACTGCAACAAAAGCCAGGCTAGACACTAAATCCTGCTCTGCCCCTGGCAGCCGGCATATTACCAGGGCTGTTGTTTGCCTCGTGATGCTGGTGGTTCCTTCTCTGTTAAAGAAAATGCTCCTCTCCCCCAAAATGTTGCCATGTCTCATGATGAAGGGGTCTGTAATGGGAACTGAGGCTTGGCTAGGTGCTACGAGAGCACTATTAGCACTATTAAGAGCACTATTACTCTTAACAAGCAGATTTCCAATTTGCTTGCCAACAAAAATTAGGGCTGGTACCCATACCCACTAGGGTTAGTCCAAGACATCCCTGGATGTTTTGTGTGTGTGTGTGAGCAGCTGCTGGGGTGCTCCAGGTGCCATGGCACAACAAACCTGGCTGGGTGAAACAAATGAGCTCAGGTTTGTCCTTGGGGCAGGAAAAAACATTGCATCGAGTCCCCACTGGAGCCTCTTCCTTTGCCACCAGCGAGCATTTCAGAAGAGGTAGGGGCTACCCCAAAGCTGGAGAATCTGAAAGGCGATTTCCTCGCCAAAAAAGCAACCTTTGAGAACCTGAGCACGTCGTGCTGCTTTCCTCCTCGCACCCTGCAGGGCTGGGCTGCCCGTTTGCTCCAGGAAGAGCCGCAGCTGATGCAACGTCTCAGCAATTCTTGCAGCATGGAGCAGTGGGAGCCGGCTCGGGGCCCTTCTCTGCAAAGGAGCTGACATCTGCTGGGACAGGAAAGCCATTGCAAGGCTTACTACATTCCACTCCGGGTTGCATCAGACTCGGAACTTGAATAACGAGGGGAAAAATTGGTTGTGTACATAAGGGCTGGAGGTTTGATGGTGTTTTTGGCTACTTTGCTCCTATGAGCAACATGACCATTGCTGTCCAGAACTCACCTCTCACCCCAGGCCTTCTCTGGTTTCCTTTTACTCACTTTTTTCTACCTTGTTCACCTAATTATTTAAGCTTCTCTTTAGAAATGGCAGTGGGAACTCAATGTCTGGGGTGCCATGGATGGGGCTGAGCCCCAAACTATGCGGCTGGACCCAATCTTCCTACAAAACCCCGAGCCCAGGATGAGGTGAGCCAGGACCTGTGCAAGGACATTGGCATTTAAGAGGAGTGCTCTGTGTCATCTTTGTACATGAATGAGTGGAACTGTATCTAAACGTGCTCATAAATAAAACAGGAATACAGCAAAGCGACCTTGATGACAGGTGAGGAAAAAGAGTTCCAGCTGATAACAGCCAGACTCCATCCCTGATACCGCGAACCCTAGTGCCTTACACAGGGACCATTAAGCATCTCTAAAGAAGCATAGGTAGCCTAATTAATGGCTCACTAGCCTAATTAATGAAGATCCAGGGCAGACATAGAGGCAGACTAAGATTTCTGCTTTCTCATCACTGCCTTGGGAATTGGCACACTGACTTGAGCAGACTGATGGGGTGCAATGTCGCAGAAAGACGTGACAATAGCTGGACACAGACCGTCTGTGCAGCTGCCGGAGCATTTTAATCAGGAGCAGCTTCAGGGCCGGGCTGGTAAACGCTGCCATGGCTCAGCGACACTGCAGACACCCTCACACTTGAAATACCACCACCAGAGCTGCTCTGATGGACCAGCGAAGGCAAAGACCAGTCCCTGTAGCAATTTGTGTGATAGGATGTTTGAAAAAGGACAAGCAAAAGAAAGCAGTGACACGTGCAGAGGAATTCTTCTCTCTACAAGGAAGTTTGCAAAGGCTGATTTTGACGATCATTAAAACCTTAGCTCCTCCAAAAATCCCGACCTCCTGTGCCGACATGCATACGTTCGCAGCCACGTGTGTTTAAGTTAAATTTGCAAAGCCTTTCTTTGAAACCACTTTCTGGATTGTGCTGCTTATCGGTTGAAAAATGTGAAAGCCATGCTCAGGAAACGGCGCGAGAGGGCACTTAGCACATGGCAGCTGCTCAGGGTGAACAGCTGAAATAATTTAGCAGTCTGGTGCTGCTCACTAGAGGAAAAGGTGCGTGCCCCACGACCAGGAACCCTTGGCACTGCAAGGCAATCAGCATTCACGCCTCCCCCTTGCAGGCAGTTTCAGCTGTTTTACACAAATCAGGAGGTTTTTAATCCTCCCAGTACATGGCCACTCTTAAAACGCTGATCAGTCTTCTTGCTGTGCTGAATGTTTTGCTGCTCCTCTGTCCCATCCACCTTCAAGGCTGGAACCAGTGCTTGTGCAAAATGACCTTGTCCTGAGATGCAGAGCCATCTCCCACAAATGAGCATGGTGTGACACTGAAGAGTGAAAAAATGCAGCAGGAAATACATATTAATACTTACTGTCCAGTATCTACCATGCCTCTCATCCTGGTGCTTTCACTGTGAGTACATTCGTTAAAAATGAGTCAAGTACAGCCAGGCTGGGCAAGCTTCACGTGTGCAGATATGGTCTGGAGGGGTTCACTTTGACGCTAAAACCAAACTTTAGCCCAAATTTTAGGTATTAGATGCTCATTTTAGTGTTTAAATCTTCTTTATTGATGCACTGGTGCTAACAATTAGTGCCCTAACACCATATTTGTTGAGTATCCCCGTCTAGAATGTGCAAGATTGCTGCATCATAATTATCGAACAAAAATGGGAATTTCTAAACAACTCTCCTGCTCTGTCTTGCCTTTTAATTCTTTCTCTGCAGGCTTCTTTTCAAATACACAGAAAGCCAATGAAGTCCCACTGGAATGGCAAGAGAAAGGGCCTATTCAGATTCACTGGAAATTTGTAGCTTCAAGTGTGACAATTTGCTGATGGATTTAGCTTGATATCCCCTGGGATCCGTACCTGAATAAAGCTACTCTTTGTACGCCCCTCCAGGGAAGGCTCTGCCTTCCTCTGCTTCCTCTGTTTCCAAGACATAAAAGCACCAATTTCAAAACAGAAAATACGGGAAGCCCATTGAATGAGATATTATCAGCTTCTGGTTATAAATAAGCCTGAATGGAGCAAAGCCCTGTCGTGGACTTGCAGCAGCTGCCTGCTTGGGCTGAATCCAGTCCCAGGTGATGTGCACATCAGCAGGGGCCGAGGGGCCTCTGCTGGACTGTGAGCACAGCCAGGATAAAACCAAGGCTTCCCGATGGCAGGGATTTTCTTCAAGGTGGGCCTTGAGTAGGCACATGCCCTTGACCCTCAGCCGTATTTGCTTTTAGAGATGTGTGGCTTTGAAATGCTTTCACCAGAATCTGTGAAGGCATTTTTTAATGTGATTCTTTTTTTTTTTCCCTTCCTCCCTATTTTACATGTTCAGAGCAGAAAATTTGCAGCTCAAACCTGGAGAAGACTGAAGAACCTGTTTTTTGATCTGTTACCACACACTATTGTGGTGTATATATATAAAAAAAAATACTTTTTCCTGGGTATCCTGGCATTCCTGGAGTACAAGCAGCACCACGGTTCTCTCTGTTCACTGGGCTTATCTCTGCCCTCATCTTTCTATAAGATCAGTGTCAGGATACTCTTAACACAGGCTCTTCCTAAAATTGCAATGCGTTTTTGGTTGTTTTAGTTACTGTGCTGTCAGCATGTCCTCCTGTTTAATCTGTGCCGTTAATTCCTTCCTTGCTACTGGCTTCAGAAAGCATTAACAAGGGAAAAATAAATCAAGTATTAGAGCACAAAGAAGACTTGTGGGAAAAAGCTTTGGAGTCTTTTCTGAAGCTTTCATGCCTGTTATTCTTTACTTTGCTGATACAGCTGGATTTACCATCCTGTTGAATGAGCATATTCCAGACTATTAAAAAAAAAAAAGTAAACCCACGTGTTCTTTGTATAGGTCAAAACTGGATGTGGGCTGCCAGATATAACAGCACAGAACACTTCATAGCAACAGAATGAAATGTGCAAACACTGGCAGAGTCAAGCTTATGCCATGTTCCTTATCAGCACTCAGTTCAAAACCCCCAAACAAAGCAGAAACAAAAACCGAGACGGAAATCAGAGTGTGTGGACATCTGTGCTTGGCAGCCCGTGCGTGTGCGCCTGGGCTCAGCCATGTTTGGGAGCACACATCTGCCCTCCAGCTGGGTGAGGATGTTTGTGTGAACGTGTAGGCGTACATCCGTGCATGCCGTGTGGGAATGTGGTTTGCTCAGGGTGATGGGAAACTTGGGGAAAGAACTCACCTAAGTCACTTCTGGAGACGTAGCTTCAAGTCTTGGGGCATCTGTACTCTCACCTCACTGTCTTTAATCTCCTCTACACAGCCAAGTGTCCTTTAGATCCTTTCGAGGAAAACACATCTCTTAACATTTACACCATGGTGGCTCTGGGGAATATTTATCCCTGAGAGGTTCACGCCATGGTTCATGCTTATATTGTGCTTTACATTTTCACAGCGCAGTGCAAAGTTTTGTTTGTCCTTTCATCCTCTTTGTTTCCACACAAACCATGAGAAACCAGACAGTATAGTTCAAGAGATCAGAGAGCTCACACCAAGACTGTTCTGCCCCACGTAGTTCCCTGTGTGGTGACTAGCTCCAAATGACCCTGAGCATCTGACAATCACAAATACGGAAAATAAAGTTTTGAGAGTGGAATTTGAGCTCACAGAGCTGAGGATCTGCATGCTCGCTTATAGAGCACGTTTGGTGAAGAGGTAGCCTTTTCCGTTTCAAAGTCTCCCAAAAAAAGAGTTCGAAGATTTGGCCCCAAGGGGATCCAGTGACCAAATTCCTGGAGACATCAAGAGGGGACATGTTTTCACACACTGGTTTCTTTTTGAGGTTAAAGACCAAGAAACAGCAGGGGGACTTCCTAGACTGTGCATAGAGCCAGGGAACTCAGCAGAGCGCTTCTAACTTGTTGGCTGAGAAACTGCCCCGTTCTCTTGACCTGGTCTCTTCGTGGCTTTCTGTTCACTTCCTGGGTATAAACATTTGACAGGCTGCAGCTTTAATTGTAACCACAGTGTTTTCAGAATGACCAGAGAAACAAAATCCTGGTGAAGATGTACATTGTCCGCAACCTCAAAACATTTTCCCAGCTGTTCCCTTCTCCCTTCATGCTTCGGGTTGTTTCCAAGATGTGAGGTTCAAGTGTAGGCAGATGTTGAAAGCACGGGAATTTTACTGCAATTTCCATGGCACATACTTTATGTTTCGGTTAACCTGTGAGCATTGAGCGGTACTTTCAGTGGATATCCATGATGGTTTTGGGTTAGGCAGTGGGTTGAACAGTAATGAAAACCACCCTGCCTCTAGGCAATTCAGGCTTTTGTGGGAATTCAGTGAAAAATGTAATTGTACTCCTCTGCAAGTGAGAAACAATAACAAAAGTAATTGTAAAGCACGGTGGGATGAAGGAAACTTCCAGCTCAAAGATGTATTTGAACTTGAATCATGTTTACAGTGTATGCGCTGGTTACGTGTTCAAAGTCGGTGTTTTCCCAGAAATTCTACCCGGGCTCAGCATCTATGTGAAATACCACATAAAAATATGAATTGTTCTTCTTCTCCATCATTGAGGGATCACTAACCAGCAGCTGCCCAGCATCGTTTTGCAGCACCCGCTGTTTCTTTTGGCTCACCAACATGACAAACTCTCTTTCCATAACTGCTGCTGAGAACGAAAACACTCGTGCAGCCCCCAACCCCCCAATACTTCCATCCCACATTTTACTTTTATTTTTATCCAGTGCATCCCCCCCAAGGCTGAACCCTGGGGCCACCCACAGCCCCTCTGCTTCCATTTTGTGTGAGGGAGGGGGCCATTTTGTGGGTTCAACTGCCTCTCCTCAGGGGAGGAACACAAAAAAATAACACAAAAAGGGGCTCGGACTCGTGCGGGTGGTTTATAGGTAGTGTGAGGAGCTGGGTTAAAACCTCTGCCCGGCGCAGCGGGGCTCACAGAACCGGGACAAGGCAGCCCAAGCTCGCCGCCCTCCCTCAGCCCCAACCCGGAGCTGCTTGAGGAAAGGCAGCGGGGCCACCAGGAGCCGAGGCGAGCCCAGCTGAGCCAGCCGGGCCTGCAGAGGGCCCCCGCGGCTCGGGCAGGAGGCGGGCCGGGGCCTGGAAGCAGCGGGCCGAGGCCGGCGGCGCTGCCCGCCCCGCGGTGCACCCAGGGCGGCGAGGGCGGCGAGGCGAGCGCGGTGCTCCCCGCGCGGCCTAGCGCCATGGGGAAGAAGGGGAAGCGGGAGAAGAAGGGGAAAGGGGCTGAGAAGACGGCGGCCAAGATGGAGAGGAAGGTGTCCCGCAGAGCCAGGAAGGAGGAGGTGAGGGGCGCTGAGGGGCTCGGGGGGTTTTGTGGGCGCTGCTGCATTGGAAGGGAGGGCTAAAGTGGAGGGGCGGGTGGCTGAGGGCACCTCGGGAAAAAGGAGGGTGCGAGAACGAGAAATGGTGATTTAAATTGCCTTCCATCTCCCCCAGCCTTTTCTCGGGGCCTTAAAAGCGAAGGAAAATGTTTCAGTGCTCCCTGCGTGAGTGCAGCCTTGTGCACAGCTGCAGGCAGGGAAGGCGCCGGCGCTGTGCTTGTGCTGGCTGCAGGGAGAGCTGCTGCCAGGCTGCAGGGGGGAAAGAAATCCCCAGATTTTGGAAGTTTGCTGGGATGCAGCTGCTGCCAGGGAGGGGTTGGCTGATGGAGGTGGTGAGCACGGGGCTGTCGGAGAGACTTTGGATCAGAAACTCCCCCTAGCTGCCGGCCTGCTTGTGCCCTCAATGCTCGGTGTGTCTGCAACTTTGGAGGCAGATTTAAATCTAATTTTTATTTCCTGGAAGGAAGTAAAAATACGTGTAGGTTTCACTCCAGCTAAAGTATAAACTGGCAGTAGACAAGAGTTTCCCATGCATTTTGGGCAGTTTTCCATTGCAGACAAAGAAGATGACAAGTTGGGTTGTAGCATATATTTGAGGGAGCGAACACTGGTTTTGTATGGTGTGCAAGTGGTTCTGTGCTTATGAAGGAACTTATGTCTGTTTTTATTTCCAGGAGGATCTTGAAGCCCTGATAGCAGAATTCCAGAGTTTAGATGCTAAAAAGACCCAAGTAATTGAGACAGCCTGCCCACCGCCCTCACCCAGGTAAGAGGTTGTGTGGGACTTTGGCCATCAGTTATACAGCTATTGATGAAATTTATTTATGTAAAGTTACTTGCTGAGAGCATGATGTCTGGCTTGGCTGATACCTGGAGTTATAAAATACATGGTATACTGAATCCCTGAGTTAAGAATGTGACCAAACACATTTTTTTTAGTCTTAAAAACCCTTTTTAATCATCCCACCAGTACAGCTAAGGAGACAAAACACTAGTAAGTTCAAGGGCTTTGCAAAATGAGAGTTAAGAGGAACCTTTGGATTTGGGCTAGGAAGCTGAAAGGATTCACAAGGATATGCTGTGAGGGACAAGACACTTGATCTGTAGGCCTGGGTGGTGCTAGGTTCTGTATGTCTGTTTGATGTAGCTTGTTAAAAACCCCTCTGTGTGATATCTTTTTCCTCCCCATATGGAGGGACAAGTCAGTCTCCAAACAGTGAATAGTACTTTGGTGGGATGAGTGGTGAGCAGTGGTGACTGCAGAAGAATGATGCAGATAAGTTGATGTGAGACAGCTCAGTTCTACTTAGTTATGTACCCTCATAAAACTAATTTTTGTTCTCGACACGCCAACATTAAAATTCAAGAGCTCACGTCAGAAGGCATGTTAAATGACAGTGTAACGTGTGCTCCTAAAATAGGAGAAGGTTTCAGACAGTGTCAAATTAATCTTGCTGAAAGTTTTTAAGAAGTTAATTTCTTTGGGGAGTTTTTCACCCTGGGGTGAATATCACAGCCTACTAATTTGGCAGCTGATGGAGAGACTTTTGTGTCTAGAGGGCTGAAGTGCTAATGCTAGCTGAGTTAAAGGCTGCAAGCTTCTGAGTTTTACAAGTCTTAACATCTACTCTTTTGGTCATCCTTCTTTTGTTTGCAGGCTGAATGGCTCCCTGTCTGCTCACCCTGAGAAAGACGAATTGATCCTTTTTGGAGGTGAATATTTCAATGGCCAAAAAGTAATGTATACTTCAATTTTTTTCTTCTTTTTTTTTTTTTTTTTTCTGCACTCCCCCTGCCTTTTACTGTAATTTGCATGGGTCTCATTTGAAGCGAAGATTCAAAGCAGCTGTCATAAAATATGTATTCGTCCCTGAATGAGAGCAAAATAGCCTTTTAATTCTGCTGTGATACTGTCTCATGCCTGAACAGTTGGCAGGAAGGAGACATGCTAGAACCCATTAAGAAGTCAGAGTGATTGTCTCAGCATCAATATTTCAGGGCTTCATAATTTCTCCAGACTTAATAGTAGCCATCTCTGACCCTCATTTTTGATAACTGTTGAAGAATCTCAGCCTTCCACCTTCCAAAGCGAGATAATTCTGCAGTTTTGCAGCTGGCAAGGGTTTGCTTGCCTTGGAGATGTGTACAGTAGCAAATAATTGCAAGTGGGAATGCTTTACTGAATTTCTACAAGTTGCACGTGTTTATTGTGCTCCTGGAGACACATTGGCCTTTTCAGTCCTGAGAAGTGCAGACTGTAGTTAGAAAACTCAAGCCTCCCAGTGTTATTTGCCCCCTGAGGATCATCCCATGTGATGTGCTGAACTAATTCTGTTTGCTTCACTACCTTAAGCTGTTACTGTCTCTGGAGTTGAGCAGCAGTTTGGACAACTTTAACTTGCACAGCTGTATTAAGCTCCAGCTTCTTAAGCACTGATACCTCAAGCTGTCAGAGTCTTAACCAAAGGTTTGGGAAGGAACAGTCCAGTTTAGTGGAGGAGGTTGTTGCCCTCCTTCCCTGCCTGATGGAGGCTGGTGAGCTGTTGCTTTTCAAGACCAGGTTGGATGGGGCTTGGAGCAACCTAATCTAGTGGAATGTGTCCTGGCCCATGGCTGGGGGCTTGGAAGTAGATGATTGATAAGGTCCCTTCCAACCTAAATCATGCTGTGATTCCACAAATCTTAATGGGAAGCTGGAGCTGCATACCTTCTCTGCCTAACTCACAGATAACCCTCGGGGTGCCTATGCTTGGACAGACTGATCCTGTCCAACAGAGAGCTGTGGTGATCTCTATTTTTCTTTTCCTCTTTAACAGACGTACCTCTATAATGAACTGTATGTTTACAACATCAGGAAGAACAGCTGGACTAAACTAGAGATCCCCAACCCACCCCCAAGGCGATGTGCTCACCAGGTAAGGTGCAGGGTGCCAAAGCAGCAGCTGGAATTGTTTTAATGCCATTCTGAAGACTTACTTTTTTTACCAAAGGTTTCTTTCTGGCTTCTCTGCATTCCCTTTGTAATGGGCTGCCAGTGGTGTCATTTCTCTTGTGCTGAGGCTCTTTTGAAGATGGGCTGTTGTGCTGCACTATATGACAACCAGCTCAACCATCCAAAATTCCAGGATAGCATTGGATTTTCAAAACACTGATCAGGTGTAACTTAGAATTTGACCGCAGTGCTATGGGTGGCTGGGTTGCTGTGCATGATTAGTGTCGACAGGCCTGCCTCTGTGGACACTACAGATCCCACCACTCCAGCAGTGTGAAAGACCCGCCAGTGTCAGCTATCCCTGATAGCACGTAGCAGTTGGGCTTTGCCAAGTGTCCTAGATGCTCTGTGGTGTGTCCTGCCTTTGGCTTGTGATTATTTTTTCAGTGGCACATGAGCCATTTTTCTTTGTCTGCAAATTCAGACAAAATTATCTGAATTTTCTCTGGGATATCGTGAAACTCCCCTAGACCTTACCTCTTTGATGCCTCTGTGATGAGCATCGCTGGCTGGTTGTGATGTGGAAGGATTTGTTTCTGTTTATGTGAACACCTGCACGCAGAAACTGGATCAGAGACTTGTATTTTTTGCAGGTCTTTGGCCCTTGCCAGCTGTCAGATAGATTATCTTGCCTGTTGCAGCAAGTGGCTGGGTGACTGGTACAGTGACTGGTACATTTGAAAAGCTGCCATACAGGATGCGAATGTTATTTTCCTACCTGTGGCCAAAGCTCTTTAGAGCTTCCTGGTAAGATCCCATACCCTGGCTAGGTTTATATTCCCTTGTTACTCTGTGCCTTAATGAAAGTCTTGCTCTGAGTTTTGTGTGCTTTCTTTAAAAAGAAAGGCTTTGACTTGATATTTGGGCAACCTTGTGGTGCTTAAAATTGATCTTGATTTCAGAGGCCAAATTCTACAAGGAGGCCAGAAATTCAAATTCTCATTCTCTGAGATGAAAAGGAAGG
This sequence comes from Aythya ferina, assembly GCF_964211825.1. Taxonomy (NCBI): domain Eukaryota; kingdom Metazoa; phylum Chordata; class Aves; order Anseriformes; family Anatidae; genus Aythya; species Aythya ferina. The sequence continues at coordinate 2,307,391 of NC_140308.1, forward strand.
AGGTTGCCTGGTGGGTGTGGAGTTGAGAGGCTCTTGTTTGTGTGTTGGTAGCCAGCAGGTGGCTGTCTAGAAGCTGGATCAGAGCTGAGCGAGAAGGCTGTGCATCAGGGAGCTGCAACTGGATTACAGCAGATATAAAATGAGAAACATACCAGAGGAGTCGTGCTTCAGCAATAAGTTTTCTGTCTGATAATTAATTACAGTCACACAGGAGACAGTTCAGCCTCTTCAGCTGAATGGCTTGTTGTCTTCCCTGTGACTTTATTTTTAACACGTTTTCTGCATTAGCTTAAAGGTAAATAGGAGTATGTCTATGCATGTTTTCAGTCTTATTTGTCATCTCTGGTCTCTGACACACAGTCCTCTGACTTATGCTGGCTTCATTACATCAGCTCAATACAACAGCAGAATAGCCATGGATGGCTGCTGTCAGTTTGAGCTGTTTGAGGAAAAGGTCTGGCTGTGTAATGAATTCAGAGCCAGCTCTTCACAAGGTCACACGCAAGTATGAGCAGGCTGTTGTCTGTACCTTCACTTAAGTTTTTAATCACTAGATACCCTTGAAAATCAGGCATGCATCCCCTTTGCTTAGCTAACTTCATGTTCCCACAAACCCTGCTTGCAAACACACCCAGTGTTGTGTCAGGTTTAATTGTTGCATGTACAGGCTGGTTTGTGTCAGGGCATGGTCATACGTTTAATGCTAGAAATCTTTGCTGCTTGCTGGAAAAGACAGGCAGGTAATGAAGCCCTTCAAAATAAATTGGGATAACAATATTGATTCGTGAGGGTACCCTGGAAAAAAAAGTGTGGAAAAAAGCTTAGATTCCTTTTTGGGATTCCTGCCTTTTGCTGCTTAGTCCCTATGCAGATAATTCCAGCTAAGTGGAGTCTTGCTTTTCGCTTCCTGCCTCGTAACTGTCAGCTTGTGTGGCAACAGGGTGTTTTGATGCTGCTCTGTGCAAAAATAATAAAACAAATCCCTTTGATACTCTTCTCTCTGCTGCTTGCCTCAGTCAAAGCAGTAACAGTCTCCTTTTGTTCAAATACTGCACGCTTCCTTCTGTGTTTGTTTTTTTCCTTCAGATAAGAGCAGTAATGCCTTTCAGGTCTTGGAAGGCATCAGGTTTGGACTTGCACTGCAGCTTGGCTTCTGAACTGTTTTTTGTTTCATAATCTACAAAAAATGGTGGTGTGTAAAGGGCGTTTATGCACTTCATGGCCTTTTCCAAAAGACTTCTCCCTGCCTTACTGTGCCTGCCCAGTGTTGGGATGTTACATGTGTTTTAGAGGCAGGAAATGCCCCTGTTCCTCTGATGGCCTGGGGTTCAACATCCACCAGTATGGCTACTGCACGATGCTTTTCACATGACTAAAGGATGGGTGAAATGTTGCTGAACCTTAGCAGTGAAGAGATTTCCTTTGCTGAACAGAAAGATTTGAACTATGTTCTTAAACCAAATCCCAAGATACTTCTTAGAGAAGCTTGAAAGTGAGTTCCTTGGCTCACCTTCCTGTGCCATGGGGAAGGTGTGCCACACAATGAGCAGCTTACATTTAAAATTCCCCTTCATTCAGTCCCAGCAAGCTGCTTTTGCCAAGTACTTGTTTACTCCTTGGTATTTGATGGCAACTGTGCCTCTGACCGATAATGTTCTCCTGTCTCTGGTTCCTGCACTCTAGTCTGATCCTGTTCTTCCTTCTTCTCCTGACAGGCAGCGGTGGTGCCCACAGCTGGTGGGCAGCTCTGGGTGTTCGGCGGGGAGTTTGCATCTCCCAATGGGGAGCAGTTCTACCATTACAAGGATCTCTGGGTCCTGCATTTGGCTACCAAGACCTGGGAGCAGATCAAGTAAGTGGTGTGCTCTTGAGTCAACAGTGTTGACCTCTTGAGGAACTGTGTCAGCATGGTCTGAACTTGGTTCCTGCTGTGGTGCTGTGATTTCCCATCTGTCCCTCGAGTACAGAGGTGCCCATGCTGGAAACAGTGGAGAGGACAACCTCCAGAAAGAAGTGCAAATGGGAGATGTGCTCCAAGCCCATTGAGGACAAAAGCCATTTTATTTATTAAGTGACTTTTGGAGCATGGGTGTGTTTGGGTGTTATGTAGCTGAAGAAAGGAGTATCCTGAACAGCACTGTGTCTTCCTAGCCATGCTGAGTGTAGGCATCCAACTTGAAGACACGAGTGATTGCTCCATTTGGGCTCCATCTGGGCCTGTGCTCGTGGCTGGGCTGTACTAGACCTTAAAGGATCTCACCCAGTTTTACCATTGCTTGAGAAGACAGCTTGTTTTCTCCATAAAGCCAAGTTCACTCCTGATAACTGGCGTTTTCTGTCTAAAGATTCCTTGGGATAAACCAGTAATTTAGACCCATCAGGGTAAGTATGTGCCAGAAGCCCTGGAAACGTTTGACAGGAGTAAAGGCACCTAAATATCTTCTGTGGATCTGGCCCAAAGTCTGATAATGTTTCCTTAACCTTTAGCTTCTAGGTTTTTCATATTTACACATGAGAGGAAGAGTTCTGGTGGGTCACCTGGTAAAACTGAGAGGCAAGAGATGTGGCTCTAGTTCTGACTTTGACTCAGACTTTCTTTTGGGCTTTGGGATTGTCTTGGCTGCAGAATTAGCCAGAATGCAGCCTTGGCTAGGCTGAAGCTCCTGCACAGCTGACCCTTGAGGTGCCACTGGGGAAAGCAGCAGCTTTTAAATGTTTACTCATCTGCTGTTTGACCCTTCAAGCTCCTGAGCGTGAACTCCTTGTTCTTGGTTCTGATGGAAAGCCCTAAATCTGCCTGGGCTGATCAGTTCTTGCCCTGCTTACAAAGTGCAGGTGCCTGTCATCTGTGCCTGTCTCTTCTCGTGCGGTAATCGAGAGGGTGGTTCAGGGCTGAGCTATGCAGAAATGGATGCCCTGGCTCTGCCTTGGCACATGCCTGAGGCCACGCAGTGACTCATCGTGCCTGGTGCCTGTCTGCCTTTCACCCCCCTGTAAAATGGGAGCACTGGGATTGCCTGACGAGGGGAATTGGGAGGTTTAATTTTGCTCATGTTAACGTAGCACGGAAGGGGCTCTGGCATGGAGGGTGTAGGGGAGTCAAAGAGCGAAAAATCCCAAGGAGTCCGAACCATGCAGGGTTGAAAGGATGCTCCACAGCGCAGTATCCTGGCAGCAGCAGCTCTGCGAGAGTCTGGGGATCATCCTTTTGAGTACCTCTGGGAGGCTGAGGGAAAACTGCTCTGCTCCTCAGCGGCTGGTTCCTGTCTGTCAGTGTGATTCTTGGCTCCAGACCTGGCAGCGTTAATCTAATAGCAGCTGTAATTTGTCATGTTACAGGAAGCCGGGTTTACTCTAGTGAGCCCTGCTTGGCTTTGAGAAGTGGGGGTGAGAGCAACTCTCCAGGATGATGGAGGGCTCTGTAAGAGGTGCAAGGCTTAAAAAGAGCTGTCAGCGTGCAGGCTGCTCTGCCTGTTGTTGTGAGGCAGAAGCTGACAGAATGACAGTGACTGTACCCCTCTTGGCTCCCCCAAAATAACTTCTGAATCCCTTGCTCAGCCTCAGCCACATAAAGGGGATGGAGCTCGAATGTATTATGGCCCTACCAGCTTCGTGAACGCGGGCGGGGGAGAGGAAGTGATGATCCCCATCGAGTCCCTGCTGAGAGAAAGGGTTGACATTTCAACCAAACTCTGGGCTGAAAAAAATCCTCACCAGAGAGCAGTGTTAATACCCAGCTGCAGGGAGAGCGAGGGCGGGAGATTGTTTCTTGTGAGCCATCAGAGAATCCAGATGAGGCTTCGTTAGTTCCACCAGCCATGGCGCAAATTGTTCTCCTGTGCATTTGCAGATGCGTTGCTGTAGAGCTGATTTAGGGTTATCCACTCCTGAACCAAATGCTGCAGTGCCTGACCTGCTTGGGAAGATGAAATCAGGTAGTTACAAGGCTCAGCTCAGCCTGCATCTTATCTCATGTGGTACAGTAGCCTCAGGGATGCTGGATGTACTGCAAGAGCCTCTGCTCCCACCCTGGAGCAGGGCATGAAGTTTGCACGTGCTGCAAGTTGCAGGACACCTCCAGCAGTCCCTGGCCCCAGGTGGACTAAACCATGGCAAGAGAACTTGTTCAGAGCTTGTGATGGGTTATTATGGTTAGTGAGGAGGGAAACAGGTTGGTGAGGTGAGCTCCTACCCCTGTGATAAGCAGGAGCAAGTTCTAGGTGCCGTGCTTTTCCAGCCACCCAGAGTTGCCTTCCATCCCTGGGTGCTGGTGGTCACATCACGTTGGCTGCCGTGACACAGTGGAAGGATGCATTTGGAGACAGTGATGCTTTGCTGTCTCTTAGTAGGTAAATGGGTTGACATTTCTGAAGTGAGCATCGTAAATTCTATGAGTGAAAGTGCCCTGGGGAGGTGATCTTTCCTTCCTCTCTGCCCCGTGCAGGATCAACTCCGTTTGAACTTCCTGGGGCATTTGGGTGGACAGCTGTCCTTCAGCCTTGCCATAATTTTGAAAACACTCATGCCCTGGTTCCAGTGTTCGAATAAAACAAAGTGCATCTCCTCCCCGTCCTCGGGCAGAGCTCCAAGAGCTGCATTAATTAGGGATCTGGTGGAGGAGGCTGTGAGAGGATGTCTTTGTTTTAATGCTAACCTGGCTGAGTGTGAAAATCAAGTTTCTGCTGCCTCTCTGTTTTTCCATACAGCATCATGATGACAGTCAGCTTGGGGAGGGGAAGAAGAAAGGACAGAGATGATTGTTGAGTTGAGTGAGGGATTTCTTGGGGCTTTTGAAACCCTTGATTTTTAACATATACTGCATTGCACTTCCTTCTAGTTATTCCATCCCCACACCTTAGATTTCAGACAACTGTATTGTCCTTCCCGGCCCACGGTTTGTGCCAAAGACCGTCCTGGTGCCGTAAGAAGCTTGACTGTAAAACACTTTTTGAAGAGAAAACCTTGAGTAACTCACCCCTGTTCCATGCCTAAACAAAGGCTGCTGGGGAAATGGATCTCCAGTATCTCCTAGAGCAGAGCCACAGTCCTGTCAGTCAGCTCGACAGTTAAAAACTGCAGGCAGCTATATTCACTTGCATTTTGTGTGCATGAAGATGGCCCAAATGCAACAAATCCCAGCTGGTTAGAAGACGTGCCAGTAACTGACTTTGGGACCACCTTATCATGTTTGTGATCCATGAGGTTGCGTCAATGCACGAGTTTGTTACTCTGCCTTAGAGCTAAGCAATATTTTAATCTAATTGCCTCATTCCTTCCTAGAGAGAACATCTCTGTTAGCTCTGTGTGCACTCCCTCGAAGAGAGATGGGGAGTGTCACACGTTGGGGTTGTACTTGGGAACTGGCGGATCCCTCCTCTGTGTAGTTCTTTGTCTTGCTTATGAACCTGGATAGCTCCCTTGCCTTTAATTCTGGAATGCGGATGATACTTCACAGTTTGGTGAGATGTGGTGCTATAAATATTTCAGGGTAGCATTTCACAAGCGTATGTTTAACGCTGTTTACAGAGAGAAGTGGAGCAGTCGCTGCAGTGCAGGATGCCTTTCAGCACAGGTTTGTTTATGACTGATGACTGTTCTTGCTCGTGTGCTCTTTGTCACCAGGAAGATCAGATCCTGCAGCACAAGGTAGAAAGGTGCTACAAAGAAGAGATGGGTAATTTGGTGCAGACTTCCTCTGGCAGACCAGAATTGAGCTTGTGAGTTTATTCGTTGGTAGATGAAGATCCAAATGCATGACTGTTGATTGACTTTGCAAAGGATTTGGTTTGGGGGTTCCGTGCCTTATGGCAATTGTGTTTTCACTTGTGTACCTCCTAAATAAGTATACAAACATATGGGTGTAATGTCTGCGTGCCAATGAACAGAATACTTGTCATTTGCATTTACAACCATAAAATACAGAACACTGACGTCCTGGGTTTCAGCTGCCTTGTGTACTGGAGAATAAAAATGCCTCGTACTGAAATGCCCACTTACTGGGATGTTCTGTGCATCATCATCATTTTATTTTATTTTTTCCAATGGAAAGGTATGGGGATTCTTCTGAACTTCCTTTGGATGGAGGAATGAATTAAAAGGTAGCTCACTCACGCAGCCTGTAGACACTGTGACATGCAAGTCATTAATTCTTGAATCTGGGGGCTGAATTCAGGTCTGTAACATTACTATAAGCCCCAGAGTAACTCCACAAGCAAAAGCAAATTCCTTATGGAGCAGTTTTGATAAGACTTCTGCTTACATGTGTAGAGCCAGTCCTTATCCAGACTTATCTTTTGATCTATTTTTAAAAAAAGTCTGGAGAATTTACAGCTCCCTCCCACATGTCTGCTTTCTGGTGTCAACCCCAAGAAGTAGACTATTAATCATAAAGTCAGCGAAGCCATTTCCAGAATGTTTGTTTTGGGCCATGAGCAGTGACACAGGTAAAAAGAGACAGTCTGTGTTCGGGAATCAAGGCTTCAAGCTAGCAGCAGGCTCTTTCTGGAGTGGCAGCGTGGCTGTTTGCTGCTGCCACTCTTGCTTGGCTGTGTCATGCGTTTTTACAGCGCTGTGTTTGGGGAAGAAGGACCTATATGAACTGGTCTATGTAAAAATACTTTCTAAGAGCAGTTGTTGCTAGTGTAGAGGGCACCTCCTTAAATCAAAGTGTATAAACAGGCCTTTGTAGCTGATTCCTGTATGGTGTGTAATGCTGAAGCCAAGGAAGCTGAGATGGCAAATTAGAGCGCAGGATGAGGCCTTCTGAAATTGTTTCAGCATCTGCTCTTGTAGCTTGTATTGCTTGCCTAAGGAAAGTGGAGAAGTGCCTTATAATTGAGAGCAATTGATGCTGGTGCCAGTGAGACTTCTCTGAATTCGGATCAGGCCCCAGCCTGGATGTTTTTGTTTGTGACTTAGAGTTAATTGTATGCTTGTGGGAACTTGTTTATTAAAACACATGCATCAGTGAATAAACGTTTTACCATTCAGAATTGATTTTTGACTTGCAGGAAATGTGTTTGAGAAGCAAGGCAGAAGATGTTCTCTGAGAACAAGGTTTTATTGTTAATGTAGATTTCTGATTCCTTTTTTCCTTTAAAAAAAAAAGAAAAAAAAAAGCAGATTTTAAAAGGTGCCATCCTCTGGAATAATAACATGGAAGCTTTGTTATAGAAGAGAAAATGATTTCAGATCTTGATGAAATTAATACAAGAGGTGATGTTCTGCAGGGTGGTACTTAAAAATCCAGTAACTGCCTAGAAAACCCTACTCTCTGTTAGAATAAAGAGTCCAAGCAATCAATATTAATTCAGGCGTACCCGAATGCTGCTGTTCTGCTTGGAGCTCTTCATTAGGGCTGGTGTGAGATTGTCATTTCTGATGGTGAATAAGGGCTCTCATTTTCTCTCTCCACAGAAATCTATCACTGCTCTTTACAGCTACCCGCTGCCAGTTAAAAGCAGAGCAGTAGGGTTGGGGGTTTAGGTTTTGTTGTTTTCAGTGCAGAGCAGGCTTCTAGGCCCTGCTCCTGGAACCATTTAACACGTGTTGATGCTGCCTATCGAGAAATCTTTTTGGGTTAGGTGGTGCTAACTGCGTGTGCTTTGGGAGGCTCCTCAGCGAGACTGAAAATGTGACAGATTAATCCCTGGGGCAGAGAACACACAAAGCAAAAACCCTTTTTTCTCTGTGTTTGGCCTGAAGTTTCCTTTGTTCTGAGAGATCTTGAAGGCTTCTTTGTTCTCTGTCTCCTGTGAAGCTCTGCCTGTGGATGAACATGAAGGAAGGTGCATCTTCATTGCCTCTCAGGAATGCCTTTGCCAGCTGCCTGGCTTTGCCAGAAGCTTTTGGATGTGACAGATGGGGTGATGTTGCTTGTTCCTGGAAATGGAAGTGGCATATTTAACTGAAAGGTCATGCAGCCTTGAATAGAGCAGAGCAGCGATGCTCCTGTAATAAGGAAGATAATAGCAATAACTTGTTTGGCTGCAGTGCCTTTGTTCTTGAGGAAATTGAAGTGATTTACACTCTACTCCCTGGTTTGATGGTATATCCTAGCTGCAGGTAGGTGAGTGAAGATGGTGTGGATAGGTCATTTCCTATGACACTGAAGGAGAGTGGATGTCAGAGCCAGTTTCTGGCTCTTACCTGGTACTTAGAGAAAACATCTCTGTCTGGAGTGCTGTTCTTGCAGTTGTGGGAGTTAACTGCTAATCATTAAACTCTCCTGAAAAATTACCTCCTGAGTCATAGCAGAAAAGACTTCAAATCTTGGGTACTGTTAGAGACTAGATGGCTTATCCCTAGGAATAAAGCTGTTACTGCAGAATGCCTGTGTGGCAAATACCAAGTGTTAGAGGCAGAGCACACGTACTGTTCTGGAAAAAAGCATGCATCTGTGTTAAGGCAGCAAAGTTCCCCCATGGTTGGACGGGCCCACTAAGAGGAAAGGGAACTCTGCTGATGAGTGGAATTTCTTTGTCTTTCAGGGCATCAGGAGGTCCCTCTGGAAGAAGTGGGCATCGAATGGTTGCTTGCAAAAGACAGCTGATCCTCTTTGGAGGTTTCCATGAGAGTGCAAGGTGGGTTACTGCGGGATGATTGGAAGTACTGAATCCTCTGCAACAGAAACAACAGAATTTCACAAGCAACGGGAAGCTGGGCTTTAATACAAGGATTTTCCTTAGCAATAGTTAGCAAACTGTATTGTTATGTTAGAAAGAGAAGTGATCTTGTTTTTAAAACCTTCAAGTGTTTGAGAAACCACTGTGTCACTTAGATAATCACTGAAGTAGCTCCTCATACTCGTAACTAAAGCTGAGTACATCCCTTTTGGCCTCTGCCTCCCATCAAAGAGCCTTCTCTTCCTAGAAGCATCTTCCCCAGTAAGCTCTAGCATACCGTGTGAGGTCACAGCTACTCTGTCATGGGGACCGGGAAGAGAGCTGAGCTACATATTTTCTCAGAGATGCTAAGCTGCATAAGTGCAGTCCCTGGGAGCACAGCACAAGTTGTAAAGCCTACCCTAGATTTGGCTAAGTGCTTGGCAGTTTAACTGGTGCAGGGCATTTTCCACTAGCAGTATGTGAGTTGGCTAGTTGAAAGAGAGCGTGTGTGTGTGTGTGTATATACATATTTACTGTTTCCCTCACCCCCTAGACAGACATAGCATTAATCTGTTTTGATCTTTTTGTGTTCTGGTTTAAGTCACCTTGGTTTGTGTTTCCTGGAAAGAGTTGATGAAAGCTCTGTTGTAGTAAGGAATAACAGAGGTAAAAAAAGAACCCAGAGAGGTCTTGCTTAAAGGAGCTTTGTTAAACGCATATTGTTGCACTGAAATAGTAACCTTCAACTGAACAAATCTTCTGTGTATTGCCATGGCTACAGCAGGAGAAAAAGCCATAAATGCAAAGAGTTGAATAAGGTGTTGCACCTCTTCAGAGGTTCCTGGTGCTGTTCCTGAAGTGATGTTTTATCCTGTCCTAAATGATGGCTATTGCAAAACCTCACGGTGTGCCAATTTGCCCTCTGCAGAGACTACATCTATTATAATGATGTATATGCCTTCAACTTGGACTCCTTCACCTGGAGCAAGCTGTCTCCATCGGGGATTGCGCCTGCTCCGAGATCGGGATGTCAAATGGCTACCACTCCTGAGGGCAGCGTCATCATCTACGGAGGCTACTCCAAACAGGTAGGAGGGACTTTGTGGTAAGGCAGTGCAGCGCTTCCCAAATGCTAAACAGAACAGTTGGTGGAAAAGCTAAAGGGCTAAAATGAAAACTGAAATGTGACGAATTCAAATTGCCTAATTAGGGCCAAAGCGATGGTCTTGACCTGTGATGATTGCAGGGTTCTGTGCTTTGAGTGCTAGGAGAGAGCAGTGGGCTTAGCACGTGGGAGGGTGGAGTTCAAATCTCTTCTGCTCCTTCCCTCTGCTCTGTTTCACGAGTGCTGTCTGCAGTGCAAGGTTTGGTGATCACATTGTGTAACTTGCCACTGCTCTGGCTGATGATATTTGCTCAGCCAGCTGCCAGATGTCCAAAAACCAGTGGTAAAGAGTGCGAGTTAGCCTGTGGGTGTGCCAGCTCGGAGTGATTGTGCAATTGTGCCCTTGCAGTGTTCATACACAGGGTTGTTCAGGCTGCTGTGAGCCAGTACTGCTACCAAAAGTGGCCTCTTGTCTTCTAACTGTCCCTTTGTTCATTCAGTTGTCCTGACCGAGGAGCCGACCTTGATTAAAACTAACATAGTTTTCCTTCTAATCTAATCCAGCATGAAGAGGTGATGTTACGGAGGTAGGAATAAGCAACTGGAAGAAACAGCATTTTTTGACAATGGTAGTGGTTATTGCCAACTTAAGGCATTCTTGGGCAGTACTCATCTGTGTGGCAGCACTGCAGGAGCCTCGCATTTTCTTGGATCAGGGAAAGAGTTAAGGCTGCAGCACTAGTTAACAAACTCAATAAGCCAAAGAAGACTTTTGATGAGCACCAGGCTTCCTCTGCTCTGCTTCTTGCTTTGTTAATCACGGTAATTTATACCGGGTAGGCCTTTAGACCATATGTCCTCATTGACCAAGTATCCCTGTCTCCATGCTGGGATGGAGGAAGTAAATATTTCATTGAGCAAAAGGCTCCTGCGAAAGCTTTTAATGTTACGAACGCAGACTGAAGACCCGGATCCTGCTGCTGCTGTCTCTGTGGAAAGGCATCGCTTCCAGCAGTGCATCGCTGGGGGAGGAGGACGCGTTGTTCTTCTGATGTGAATAAATGAACAAAGAAGAAAAGCAGGGGAAGAGGAGAGTAGTCTGTCTGTATATTTAGAAGCATTTGTGCCTCCTCACGGCCTGCGCTTAGGGCTCTAACTCCTCAGAGGCGCATTTGATTAAATAGCAGTAACAATACGAAGGCATTTTCTACCCAAAAGGGCTTTGTCTGCTTCCTGTCTCTGACTCGTTCCCTCACTCTCGAGGCTGGGGGAAGCTTGCATGCTCTGCCAGGTGTGGATCTCTTACAGCTCCTGGCAGTAGCTGGGTTTCAGGTGCATACCGAGCCCTGTGGAAACACAAAAGTTGACGCATGTTTGCGGTTCTGCTCTGCTTTACGAGGGTGGGCTCTGTTGCACAGCTCTGGGCAGTTCTGAGCTTATAAAAATGAAGCAGAAGGGATAGGGGAGTGCAGAGCTGCCCTCAGCCTTTTGCTGTGACAAATAAGCACTCAGCCTTTATGCAGGGCACTGTGCGAGGATAAGAGCTGGATGCAGTTCCTCTCCAGCTTGGAGAACAGCTTTTAGATGATAACAAGCACTCGTTATGCATCTCCTTCCTTTGTAATGTAGCGAGCTGAGTCTGCTGCTCTCTGTCGTGCCATTCCTAACAAAGGCTTTGCTTGTGTCTTCTGCAGCACAGGTGAATTTTGGGGCAGGAACGGTGCAGCCAAGCTACAGACCGACCCAAGCACTGGACAGAATTTTCTCTGTAGCTTTCTTGAGATGCAAAGGCACCAAACTGCAGTGGGCAGTTCTGGTGCACTATATCCCGTGGTCCCGTTAGCCCTTGTAAATCTGCTTTGAAGTGCTGTACCAAAATAGCTGTGTGGTGGGGAATAATGCGTGTTGCCAAAACAAAAAGAGACGTAGGCCCAGGAGATTCGTAGTTATGGGTGGAATTGTAGGTATCTGTGTACCAGGCTGGCTGTCAGGGCCCTATAAAGCCAGAGAACCACTGTTGGCTTGCAGCCCAGAATGTTTCCCTGGTCAAGTCATCAATCTGCCCATCTTCAGTCAGGGCAGCAGGCGCTGTGAGCTAGGAAGGGAAAAGCAGAGAGGTTTGGTCCGTGCCTTCCTATGCTGGAATTGGTCAAAGAACTGACCACGGAGGGTTGGTTTTCAGTAATGCCTTTTGGCATTACCGTGTTGCTAAATTCCCGTGATGTGACCTCAATCATCCCTGGCTGGGGAAATGGAAGCAGAAAAGATCAAACGGTGTGTGTGAGGCACTCTGGTACTCGTGGACAGAGGCAGGACAAGAGCCCTGGTACCCAGACACGTTTGCCTGTGCCAGCCACTCGATTTTGCTGTCCTTGAATGTTCAAACAGTGAATATCCAGGGCGCAAGTGGGGAAAAAGGAAATGCGAGCTGGGCAACCCTGAGTGCTGCTGAGGTGAGATGTTGGTGCACAAATTGAACGAGAGCACGCCTGAGACTTTCAGAACACCATCCTTAGCACAACGGTGTCCTTGTGTTCATGTTTATCACTTCTAGACTGAATATTAGAGACAACTCCTGTGGTCACTTACAGGATTGCTGAAGGTGGTGGCAGCCCTGCCAAAACGTACCCCAGAAGCCCCTGAGATGCTCAGCCTCGCTCGTCTGCTGATCTTAAAGATGTCCTCGCCTGTTTCCCTTGCTGGGAACGGGGCTTGCTGCAGCAAGCTGCATTTTTGGCTGAATAAAGCAGCGAGACCTCTCTATTGCTAGGCAACGTGAGCACACTGTGCCTGACTGGCACGGCGAATGCAGCCGGGAGGTGGTGGAGGCTAACGCTGCTCTACCTTGCAGGTGGAAGCAGCCTACGAGCCACGGGGGGGCTGGCACTGCGTGTGTGCAGGGCTTTTGGATGCCAAAGTAGGCTAGTGTGTGTTTTTTTCTTCTTTTAGTGGTGAGCTCTGCAAAGCTGAAGTGGATTCTGCTGGGAGATTGCTCGTGGCAGGGCTGGAGACTGAACGGCAAGGTCTTGTGGGAAGCATTCCCTCCGCAGTTCTGCCTGCTAAGGGCTTCTCTTAATTGGATGTATTTTGCCACCATTGATCTCTTTTTATTAGCCATGTTTAGCAGGTTATACACGGGGAATCCCAAGTCCCAGTCTGCTCACGAACATCTCTCCGTGCTTCAGTTTCCCTGCTCTTTGAAGGGGGATAGGCATAGCTCTTGCTGTTACAGGAGGTAGAGGTTTTCAGCTAAAGCCCATAAAGCTCTTTTAACTTGCTAATTTACCTGTATGTGCAAACAAGTGGGTGTCCTGGTTGCGAGGGGATTGATCTCTCCAGTAGCAGCGTACTGCTTGCTGCTGGAGCGTCTGCTTTGGAGCCAGTGTGAGCTGGGGAGAACAGGCATCGCTTTGACAACAAATAACTAACTCCCACTCCACCTCATTGGGGTTTTCTCAGCCCAAGAAGCTTTGTCATGTTGCATACGCAGTGTGTTTACTACAGGGAGCCGTGTGGTTTTCGGGAGAAAAATGATGCAGTTTTCCTGCGCAGCCTGTAGGATAGTGAAGCCAACAGCTCTCAATAGATGTTGTTTCCCCTTCTTCTGTGCAGACAGTACTCATCTTGCTGTGCTTGACAGCTGTGCATCTGCACCCCTCAGCCTGTGTGGCCCCTACACATAAGAACTTGATCTGTGCTTCGTATTTGAGGACAAACAGCAGCCTACTTGGGATTGGAAGAGAAAAAAAAGGCCATTTCCATGCCTGTTAGCAGGCATGCACTTTGCAGTCGCTGGGCTGTGCTTCAGTGCTGCAAGCTGTGAGCCCCTCTGCCCATCTCTCCCCTCTCCTCTCCTCCTTCCACCCATCTCTGACAGCTCTTTGCTCAGGTGAGGTTTGGAAGGGTGTTTAAGCAAGGGTCAGATGAAAAAGGCTGCTGTAGCTCAGCTGTCCACAGCCTGCAGCTCGCTGGTGGCTTCTGCTGCTCGAGACCTGCGTGACGGAGACAGCAAAGCTGTGACATTGTCAGAGCCTGGTGTCTGCTCTGTGCAGTGACTCACAGCCCCTGGAACTTGAGAACTACTACTGTAGATGCCACAATTCGTGCACTGCCAGTCCGTGAAATTGGTGTACGTAGAGCACTGTTCCTGGAAGGTGTTTTAATGCCTTCTTGCCCTGGCAGCGTGCTCTCAAGGTTTTGCTCAAAGTGGGTGGCTCTGAGCCCCTCCAGCTGTGTCCCCAGCTCCTCTAGGGATGCATCAGGACTACTGACCAATGCAAGATGTTGTCTTGCTTGTTTTCCATGTGCTAAAAAAGTGGCAGCAGCAGCAGGAGTTGTCACTGTGTGTGCCCTTCCTCAGAAAACAGGCCTGTCACTGATGCTTCATCCTGCAGGCTTCCTGTCCCTGGTGTGCCTGGTGTTCTGTGGCTGCGGGATGGGAGGCAGAACAGAGCAGTTGTTGACTTCATTGATGTGACTGCACAGAAGAGGATCTCTCCAGCACAGATACCCTGTCATGGAGGCTGAGTCTTTCAGCGTGCTGATGGGATGCTTATGTGCACGTAGAGAGCAAGAAGACCCAACAAATTTCCCCTGACAGACCCTGGTGCTTGAGTTTAAGTGAAGCTTCCCTTTTGCTGCGCTGTGAGTAGCGTTCTGTTTCTCACAGCGCTTCGTTATCAGCCTTCCCCAGGGCTTTTCAACATCACCCGAGTTACAGCATTGCTGTGCAGTGCCTCAAACACACTTTGTTCCCCTTCCCTCTCTGCCTTTCTAAGAACTCAATGTCGTTCCTAAGAGCCTTCTTCAGGGTGTGCTTTCTGGAGCAGGGGGCTGTGTAATAACAGCACAACGTAGCCTGCAGTAACAAAACCTGCCGAGTGCAGGGCGCTGGGTTGGGTACAGCACGAACAAGATGACACCGTGGCATGCACCCAAAGCTCTGCTCCTTCTGGAGCACTGGTCTCAACCCTCCCAGCTTCTGCCAGGATCCACTGCCTGCATCCAGCCCAGCAATGCCATCGCCCCCAGGAGGAAGGGAATGACAAGGAGGCAGGAGCTGTGCATGAAGGATGGGTGGGTAATGATGTTATGAAATTACCTCCTAGGGTGGCGTTGCACAGCGCTGCTTTCAAATGGTGCACGTTGCTATGAGCACTGGAGTGCAGGGGCTTCCAGTGAGAGGAGCAAGGGAAAGCTGCATTTTAAATGATGCCTTTAATTACTTCACCTGGGGCTTGATCCTGCTCTGGCTGGTGTTGCCTGTAGTAGGGCTGGAAGTGGGGCTGCTTCTTCTTTTTCTGCCTCAAATACTGTTAATGACAGCAGCAGTCGTGCTGTGGGGCAGAGCTGTCACCTCTTGTTGGAGTGGGATGGATACTGGGCTTTGCTGGTCACAGGTCTGTTCTTAAACTTCAGTGTGCAAATGATGCAGCACAAATGCTCGGAGCTTCTTGCTCAGCATCCCAGAGGGCCTACAAGCCCTGCTGCAAGTTGTGTGTGGCACTTTGGAGTGGGTATCTGCTCTCCCTTACAGCTAGAGGAGCAGAGGCACAGATGTTAAATTACTCCCTCGAGAGCACCTGATGCTGGCTGCGGCAGAGTAAAAGGCAGGATCTCGGGTTTCCTTGGTGCTGCCCATCCTTCCTTTCTTCTGTAAAATCATCCCCTGTGATAATTATTTTCCTGGGTGCCCAAATTCCTGCCCTCACATCGCATCCTGCAGACTTTGAGCCCACAGACCCCAGGATGTGTCGCAGCCTGGTGAGCACAGAGCGGAGGGAGGCTCCGGTTGGCACAGGCAGGAGTTGCCTGTGGTTTGTTACACGTCTCCCACTGCTCGCTTGTAGGATGGGACTGAGTGAGACGTGCTTGAAGTCATGAGACACCAGCCTCCGTTTGTCCCTTCTGCCTGCCTCCCTTCCCTCCTAAGGCATTCACATTGCTGCTGCTCATCACAGAAGGTAGCCCTGGTTTGAATGCTAAAGCTGTGAGCTCTGGAGGCACAGCGTGACTACCTGTGTGGCTTCTTGTTGACCCTATCAAAATGTGTGCTTTGTCAGTGTGGGGATATATAGGAACACATAAATTCAGGCTGTGTTCGGGCTTTTCTGTGGGGTGGTGAGCTCAGAAAGGCAAGTCCTGATTTGGGTGACTTTCCAGGCCTTGAAGAGTTGGGCCTTCTGCGGTTTTGGGCATTGAAATTGTTTTGCTGAACGTCCCTGTCTTTCCCTTCTCTGCAGAGAATTAAGAAAGATGTTGACAAAGGCACCCTGCATACAGATATGTTCCTGCTGAAGGCTGAAGGTTCAGGCAAGGAGGAAGGTAAGCTGCTGCTCCAGCTAGGAGGGCTGTGCTGGAAGTGATGCTGCAGGACTGTGAATGCAAATTCTCTCTCTTCCGTTGAATAAGAGGCCAAAAGCCCCAAACCCAGGACAAAATTTCCCTTTTAATTAAGAGCACTATGCCCCCGTGTTTGCTTTGGGGCTAAACACAGCAGATGGGTTGATTTAAGTATTTCTTTTTTCCCAGGAGTAGTTAAGTGCATTTATATACCGTGACTCTAGCTTAAAAAAGAAGAGCTAGAGTGGAAGAAACGGGAGTTACTGAGAGAGTTTAGAGAAGTTACATCCTCCTTTTTTGCATGTGTGCTGCAGAAGGAGGGTGGGCCATCACACATACAGGCTGCCATTCCCCACCACTGTGCTCTGCAGAGGGAAATGGGAGATCCCCTCATTCCTCTGCAGACTGCAGGCCACGCAACTCTTCTGTCCCCTTCTCCCAGCCCGTTTTACAGCCTGAAAAGATGAGGCTGTGTTGTCTCTGCTGAGCAAAGCTTGCTGGCTGACCAAAGGCTGTAGGGAGTCATGGTTCTCATCTCCAGGTGACTTGGTTCCAGAGCTGATGTAAATGGGAGCACTGGCACTGTGCAACAGCTCGGGGATTGGAGCTGTTTGAGAAACTTCTGTGAGGAACTGGCAGAGTTAGCGGAGGGAGGTTGGGGTGTACTTTTGCTTGGAGAATCACTTCTAGCTCGCAGCATCGTCTGTGTTGACATTTCCCAATTGGCCCCGGAATAGTCTGAGATGGACTGGAGGGTCTCCAGGCTCCTTGCATAACGATGTGAGAAGCTCTGGCCTGCACAGGCAGCTTCAGGAAAAACTACAAGGAAAGATATTTTAGGGACTTTTTTTGGTTTGCGTGTGGGAGGGAATTAAAACAACATTTTGAAATTCTTGTTCTCTGGGACATTTTGAACACTGCTCTTCTGTTTCTCGGCAGAAAATCCGTGGAATTCCAGAACTTTTCCCACTGGAAATTCCTGCTTTTGAGAAGCTCTTCGTAGTAGTTATGGGCCATCTATAAACTCTTAAGAAAGAAGATTAGGATATGATCTCGTGAGATTACTGAGTACAGGGATACTTGTACCACCAAGGGTAGTGCTTGGTTGGTTGGTGGTTTTCTCCCATCTATCTGTGAGTGTCCTCAGAAATAGGAATTCCATCACTTCCCTTAGGAGAGGGAGTATTCTGTCTTAGGCTAAAGGAGTAGAACAATCTTCTTTGGGCTGATTTTCTAAAATGTTAAAGCTGTGGCTGATTTCTGTAAACCCAACCAGCTTGAAGTGGGACTCGGGGAGGCAGGTTGGTCACATACATTGTCTGGATTCCAGACCCTGCTTGCATTATGTCCTATTTATAGTTTAGCGTTTTGAAATTGTGGTTCCTTCAGAAATGCAGTGCCTAGCCAGTGCATATGCTTCTGCCAGCCTGCATTTTAGGGATTTACTCTAAATCCATGGTAGAAAGGATTGGAGCAAAAGCAAAGGGCTTGGAGCACAAGCCTTCTTCTATGTACCTTTTTTTAAACTTTGGGTCTCCTTACAATGAACCGTGCTTGTTCTTGGGGGGTAGTGATGCAAGTTGGCAGGTAAGGTACTGTAGTAGAAGGGGCCTGTGGAAAAAATTGGTGTGATGTGATCCCCATGGGGTAACTGAGGTACCTTTCCTTGGTATCCAGGGCTCTAATCAATCCTGGTTTGAAGTCCACCTTCCTGTAAAGGTGTACATGCCTTTCAATAGCCCCTTTATTCCAGAAGCACACCGTAAAGATAGCTCTCTGAGCTTGCTTTTATTGGAAACATAACTACTTCCTAAGAGTAGGAGAAAAGTGAGGATTAGTTGGGTGATTGAAGTGGAAATGCAAGTGGTGTTCTGATTAACGTTATTGTTGAGCATGCACAGTGCGGTTCTGAGTGTCTGAAATGGATCAGGGAGATGCTTGCAAAGATTGCTGGAGAACTGAAGGGTCTGAAAAGATGTGAAAATGGTTTTGTTTCTCCATTTACTGCTGCTCATGTTTGTTTTTATCTGTTACCAGAGAAGTGGGCATGGAGTCGGCTCAACCCGTCTGGAGTGAAACCCACTCCCAGGTCTGGCTTCTCCGTGGCGGTGGGTCCCAACAACCGCTCCCTCCTGTTTGGAGGTGTGCACGATGAGGAAGAGGAGGAGAGCATTGAAGGGGACTTCTTCAATGATATTTATTTCTACGACATCGGGAAAAACCGCTGGTTTCCTGGACAGCTAAAGGTCTTGTTTTAAAAATAATACAAATGTCTTCAGTTCTTTCTCCTTCATCATTTGTAGCATCTTTTTTGGCCCCATGCAACTTCCTTGCAGTCCTTCCCCATCACGTAGCCCCTTGGGTTTTCCATGCCCTGCTTTCACACTTCTGGGGACAGAGGGAACCTGTGAGCCCTGATGCTTGTGCCGTGAGTGAGAGTGGTTCAGGAGGCAGCCCTGTTCCTCTGAGAGTCAGGCTGCATGTGCCCTCTTGTTGTGTAATGCAAAATGAAGCAAAGCAGCATGAAAACATAGTTCCAGTGTTTTACTAGAGGCCGGCTCCCAGTCACGTGTGTAAGTCTGACGTGAGCTAGTTCGGTAAAAGCTATTCTGAAAAGATCTTGTGCTGCACTGAGATAATGGCCTCCCCCTTTTCTCCATTGTTGATGAGCTGCCGAAAGGGATGGAATATTAACCCTTGGCTCATAGGTACTTCAGAAATGCGGCCCTCAGGTCTTCAGCTTTGTTTGAACCACTCTCAAGGGGGAAGCAAGGTGCAAACGACGTGGTTGAACTTCTTTCTATCCACCCCCACTGTTTCTGGCTTTGTCCTCAAAAAGGAGAAGTCAATCACATAATAACAGGCAAACATCCACTCAAATGTTTGCTTCTGCTTTCCTAGCTGACTGTTTTCTAGCCTTTTCGTACGGTACTTTGAAGACCTGGAGTGCTTCCTGATAATGCACTGTAATTTAGCACCCAGCAATTGTTTCGATTTCACAAAATGGTGGGTTATTTTCTCTTGCTCCTGTCATAGAACAGTGGACTGTGTGTGTGCACGTGCACGTGTGTGCCCAGCTGCAAGAGAGAGAGCAAAAATGTTGTTTTCCCTCTTTCTAGCAGTGCTGCTGTTGATAGAAGCAGCAACTCCACGCCATGGGTTCTCCAGGGGTTTCACTGCTGTTTGTTTTATGGCTGGTAGAAGTTCATGCTGAGTGGAAGGTTGTAACTCTCACCTGAGACTTACAGTTCTAGTGAAAAATAATTGAATTCACCCCCCTCCCTCCCAACAGCATCCACAGTGTTGTATTAACTGCTGTATGAGCTGTTAGCTGCACACAGTTCACGTGCAGTCTCCCTCTGCTCCTTGTTCCTATTAACAGGGACCCAAGTCAGAGAAGAGGAAGCGAAGACGTGGCAGACAAGCTGAGGCAGAGGGAGCTGGAGATGAAGAGGTGGAGAAGCAAGCCCCGCAAGGCCCAGTGGAGATAGTCAAAGAAGTGGTGGCAGAAGATGGGACTGTCATGACGATCAAGCAGGTGATCTCTGGGCCTGCAGGAGAGAAGGAGAGGTCTGAATCGGAGGAGGAGGAGGAGGAAGATGGAGCCTTGAGCCCACAAGTAGAGCCGTGCCCACGTTCGAATGCCATGCTGGCGGTGAAGCACGGGGTTCTCTATGTGTACGGGGGAATGTTTGAGGTGGGCGATCGCCAGTTCACCCTCAGTGACCTCTACAGCATCGACCTGCACAAGATGGAAGAATGGAAAGTGCTAGTGGAGATGGATCCAAGTAAGCTCTGGTGGTGGGATGTCTGTATGCCTTTAGTGTAGCAAAGCCCAGGGTGTGGTTTCCAGCAGTGCTGTATTTTAAAAAAAAGGACCTGTGGAGTTTCCTCAAGGGATGGTGATGAGCTATGAACAGTGGTTCTTTCTAGATAAGAAATAGCTTGGAATTACAGGATATGCAGTGTCTTATAATTAGTACCACTGCAGAAACCTGTCTTGTCCAGAGATTTGCAATGACTTCAGAGAGTGAGCTCTGGTCTGTCTGCTTTGAAAACCAGGGCATGTAAACAGAGCATCTTTGTTCACTGGGGAAAAGTTCTAACCTTCTCCCTGCCCTGGAAGCTCGCAGTCCACATGTGTGTAGCAGGCAAAGGGCAGAAAGGAAGGAATCTCTTAACTGTGGACCTGTAAAGTGCTTGGGAGGAGACTTGACTCTTGTCAGCATTGGCATTAACCAGCTTGTTTTCTGCAGCTGTCCTGTGCTGTTTAATTCTTCCTGACTCTATTAGGTCTCTTCCTGCCGTCCCCTGCTGCCTGTCAGATCCAGGCCCTGTACAGTGTGTGGGTCTGCAAGGGAAATGAATACAGCAGGACTCTTAAGGAGCATGTCTGACCTTGCCCTGGCTCCCTCCGTGACATTTCTGGGTGTAGGAAGCAGGTTGTTATTTATTTCTTCTCTTTTCTTTCTAAACAAAGAAGCACAAGAATGGCTGGAGGAGTCAGAGTCGGATGAAGAGGAGGATGATACGGAAGGTGCAGAAGGCGGGGAAGAGGAAGAAGAGAGCTCTGAAGAAGAGAGTGAAGATGAGGAAGGTAATGATTAAGATGAATGTTTACTTCATACTAACATAAAGTGTGTTTTGGTACAAAACTTGCTGGCATCCAGGTCAGATTTTCAGCAAAGTTTTCATAGTACATGGTTCTCAAAGGGGATAGGAGAAGTTTCTTTGGCTACTGAGAGGTTTTTAGGTTATTACATTTAAACACGTAAACTGAAGCATAGCCTCGGATGGGTTGGCACATGGGAGAGCAGATTGACTTCATTAGCTGTTTGTGACCTCTCTTTCTCTCTTCCTCCCATTGTGTACCAGGAGAGGAGCAGCACCCATCTGTTCAGCCTGATGAGAAGCACGCCGACTATCTGTCCAGGACGGAGCAGTATTGGATTAAGCTAGCCCGGAGCAACATGGGCCCAGATGCCAAGGAGAAGAAGGTGGTGAAAGTGGCACACGCCATGGCAAAGACTTTCTATGAAGATTCAGTCTAGATGATGTTGAGGCTGTTCTGTGAGTGCAGAAACATGCTGGGAGCAGTGGTTAGCCCCACTGAGATCAGCCCGATGTGGCAGGCAGGCAGCGTATCCAGAAGGCTCCCTGGAACTCCTCAGGGCTTTGTCTCAATATGCCTGGTTGGTTAATGGTCAATGTGCTGTTATGCCCCTGGAAGTTATGGGAGGATCTTGAGGAACAGGATTGCTGTCCAGGCAATTGTTCTTCTGAGACTGGAGTATATAATACTGTCATCATTTGTTCAAAAGTTGTTTGGAGGCTGTGAAGACAAACTGCACATTACAATGGTTCTCTAGTCCCATATTCCCACCCCTTACTGGGGCCAGAACTTGTCCCCAAGGATGTTTATAATAAACTTCTTTGGTTTGTTACACCAACTTGGTTTTCTCAGTCCCATCTATTTTTTTTTCTCCTTTCTGCCAGCTTGTGGAAGAGGGATTGCTGCCCCTTCTGTGAAATATGCAGGTAGTGGTAATAAGATGCACCAGCAGCCTTGAGGTGTGGCTGCACCGTCTGGAGAAACCTGAGAATCCTTCCATAGGTTGTCTGTATGAGAGCCACTGTAAATCCTGATGGAAATTACAGAAGTGTCTTGCTTTCTAGTATTAGCTGTAACAGTTTTTTCTTTTGCTTGTGGAATTCCCCACTTCAGTTTCTCACGTTAGCCAAGAAGCAGTTGTCCTACAAGTAAACCCTTTATGACCAGTGAAATGTCCTGCCTTGAGACCTGATGGCATTTTGAGGCCAGGAGGAAGTGGGCTCACACTCCACGGATTTTTTCATCCCTTCTTCCTTGACTCAGCCCTTCTCAAAGCATCTCTCTCTTTGCAGCAGAGCTGTGCCATTCGCCCATAGAGACAACAGATGGGATACGAGCGTGTCTGTTGCAGCAGGCAAGTGATGACTTAAGTTGACACCAGAAGGCACTGGCTGTCCTTGTGCAGAGAAATCCAGGGTGCCATGGGTATTCTTTTAGCAGGGGCATCACCAGGGAGCCAGCTCTCAGGAGAGCAGTACTAGGTCCTACATGGCTAATTAGAATGTAATAAAGACTAAGTAGAGCAGGCTGCCCATGTGATTTAATTGTCAAGGTAAAAACATGTTTGATAGGGAGGAGCCTTGCATAAAAAAAAAATAATGGGAGAGGTGCAAACAACTCATTTATAACTTAAGAAAGAATCTGTAGTGCTCACTTGGCTGACTGCATCTTTGTTTGTGTGACATCCATGGGTTTCTGTGCAAAGTTTTGGGGAATCTGCCACTGAATTGCATTTGACTTTTTTCCTTTCCTCTCTTGTTTGAAACTAGTGGGTTTAAAATCACAGCATCTGCGCACAGGGCTCCAGTCCAAAGGCCCCACCAGAGAAAGGAACGTGCACTTTTTGCCAGATCTACTTTATAATTTTTTTTCCCCCTTTTGATTATTTCTGATACAGATACATGCCTGGAAAGAATTTTTCCCCTTCGCTGAAACCTGGTAGCGCTGTGCCAGGGCTGAAGAATAGTTCTGAACACTGCTACTGCTACTGCAGCCACAGGGAAAAAATTCTCCCTCCGCCCTTCTCCAGTACAGAGAGTTGGATGAGGGAAGCAGATGCATCAGACGAGCTGCAGTCTGTGCAGCGATAGTCTGAGGTTTTTCCTTTCATCTTTTGCTCAAGGGCTCTGGAACGTAGTCCTGGTTGTGCTCAGTGCCAAGCTAAGGATGACTGGGGAAGGCACAGAGTGGAAGTGACAGGCTCCCGAGGAACAGGAGGCAGGTTGGGCCAGCTGTCCTGCTCCCTGCACACCACTGGCCTCGCAGAGCACAAGGAGAAGAGGCTTTGGGGTGGCTTGGAGGGGAGATGTTGGCTTCCTGGGGCTGTCGTGGCTGAGCAGTGAGATTGGGCTGACCCAGGAGTGCAGTTGGGTTCAGTTTCTCCTGGTTCTGGGGTTTTGGGTGAGCCATCATAGGCGGAGGTTGGTCATACAGCCTGGTGCAGGAGGTGCTGGTGGCCATCCTTAGGCTGCGTGACAGGAGGATGCTGGCCCGGCCTGAAAATTGAGGCTCAGTTGTCATTTCTGACAAAATGAGCCTGTAGCGCCGTAATTGGAACAGCCTGCGTGGGGACTGAATCCCACACAGCGTCCGCTCTCCCTGGAGCATTTGCAGCCGTTGGACTTGAGACAGAAATTAATTCTGGTGCATCTGCAGCCACTGCTCAGCAGAACAGACGAGACAAATGCAGCACTCCCTTGGAGCCGTGCAGCCAGCGACAGCCGCAAGATGTCTGGGCACGCTGGCCCATCTCGTGCTGGTGTAACTGTGGAAGCCTTGGAAGCTGTCACGTGTTGATTCAGCAAATAAAACCTCTGATAAAAGGTAAAAGACTTCCATGGTGGAAAGCTAAGCAGGGAAACCTGATTATTACTACCATCCTAAGTGCCTACAGGGGAGGCTCTGCCCTGGACTTAAATTTAAGCTCTGATGCTTTGATACCAAGCTGTAATGGTACTTTGGTCTTCTGGACATTGACTGAGAGTCCACCGAAGCCTGTTGCTGGGTCAGATAGCCAGTAGTTTTTCATATATTAGGACCAAAGGTACCTTAAAAAAGGAGGGAAGTATTCTGCAGGCGAGCATCAGTGAAATGACTTGCCTAAAATGATACCCAAGGGAAGGGCTGGGCCTAGAACTTGGTGGAAAACGAGGAGCTGAGAAACTCCAGCAGTGTCTGTCATAGGAATAGTTATTCTTGTCTGATATGTGCAAAGAACAGCTTGTGCCTTTTTTTTTTTTTTTTTTTTTTTTTTTTTTTATAAATGTATGAACACCCAGATAAAATTCAATTATTCCTTTGGCATCCTTCAGAGCATTACATTTGCCCGCCTTGTTGTAAAGGGGTGAAGACGTAAACATTTACATAGCAAAAAGAGATCTCAATTTATTATATCTGGAAACAATTTTTTTCAGCTAAAAGAAGGCTGAAAGTTTTTCTTTTTATTATTATTATTTTTAATTTTTTTACCTTTTTGAGGAAACTATTCAGTAATTCCTTTTCTTTTGGGCCACACGCATCCTGTAACTCCATTGTAAGTGACACAGTGAAATCAGATTTTTCTATCCCATTTACATGCACAGCTAGAAAGGAGAAACGAGAACAGGGAGAGTGCCAGCTGGAATGCATTTTACTTCAGGAGCTGCAGGAGAAGCAAAGGCTGCAGGAGAAGGTGAGTGGTTTCACGTCTAGCTCAAGCTCAGCTCGCAGCACATGGGATTGCTTCTCCCCACATCAGTGTGGGTGTGGAAGCACATGAACCTTGCTGTGCCGTGTGCCAGGGAGCAGCCAGGGTAACTGAGCTGGCCCAGAGGTGTGAGTGCTCTGTGTAGATGTGAAGTGGGACAGGGAACACTGCAAGAGATTTGACTTCTGCTGGGAACCAGCTCTTGGGCCAACAGCTGCAGCATCCTTCACCAGGAACCCAGGGTGACTTCGCGTGATGGGTGACCAAGAAAAGAGCTTGGGGTCGTGGTCTGTGCTGAAGGGGCTGAGGAGCAGTGCTGCAGCTTAAACAGGTAATTCTCACAGCTTGCCCTTCTGACAAGACCTGGGACCTGACACCAAAATGCAGCTGCTGCTGGGGCGGGTGGTGGCTGCTTTTCTGCAGGAAGGAAGGGGCTGGGGTGTTGGGGTCCTCGCCCTGTTAAAAGAAGTGAGCCTGGCAGGGAGCCCGAGTCCTGCTAGGCTCAGTGCTGTTAATGGGGTACCCAAACTGGGGCTGGAAGGCAGATGACAGCCAAAGACAGTTCTAAAAAATTCCTACTTTTCCTCGTTTAACTTGCCAAAGCCTGTCAGGACATCCCAATAGTCCATGGATTTCAATTAAGCCCTTCATCATCAATACAACATTATTTTTCCTCTCTCTTTCTGTCGCAGCCTCGAGTTACTTATTTTTTTTAGCAGTACCAAGGCTTTATAACTCAGCACAAGAGAACTAGCTGCAGCAACAGCTCGCTATTTCTGCAAGATCAGGCCCAGGAGGCTCACCGCTCGCAGCAGCCAGGGCTTGGGTGCAAGCGAAGCAGACGCCAGATGGGCTGGCGAGAAACCAACGTGCAGGTGGGCAGAGGGG
Organism: Aythya ferina; assembly: GCF_964211825.1. Classification (NCBI taxonomy): domain Eukaryota; kingdom Metazoa; phylum Chordata; class Aves; order Anseriformes; family Anatidae; genus Aythya; species Aythya ferina. The sequence goes on from NC_140308.1 coordinate 2,332,629, forward strand.
CTTTGTTCCTCCCTTCTTGCTTTCCCCAAAGCCGTGGTGTCAAACCAGCTTGTTCACAGGGTTGTCCTGGCTGGAGGGTCCCCACGAGGGATGTGCAGCCCTCGTGTCAGCTCCTGCACTCAGCACAGGGCAGGAGGAGCGGCTGGTGGGCTGCTTCCTCCAGCCCCTCCGCTGCAGGAGCATAAAATCACCGCTGCAGCCTACAAGAGGAGATAAACCTTCAGCTGTTCCCGTGCATCTGCTGGCATGGACATAAAACAGCAGGGATGGACACTTTGCACAGATTTATACGCCACAGTGACGGATGTTTTAATGTGCCTTAGGTAGATATGCGTGAGTCCGGGGCTCATAAGACAGGGAAATATGCTGAATTACCTCTCTCCCTGGGCTACTTCTCAAGAATATTTCTGGCCTTGGGCAAATGTGAAAAGCCCAGGACTAAGATAAATTGCTCGGCTCCCCGTGATTAATAAAGGTGCTGTTATTTTTAAACACATGATGTGGGAGCCAATTAATATTAGTCTTCGGCTATCTCTCATGCTGAACAGGCCTCAGCTCGACCAAGGATTTATCCCAAGGAATAAAGAGATGAAAAATCTGAGTTGCGTTTGCTGTGCTGTGTCTGCACATAACTGCTGGTACGTGGGCAAGAGCAGGAGTAACTAGTTGGCCACCAGTGTGAAGAAGCTAGCCATGAAATCCCCAGTACCTGTCCTTGATTGATAACGAGAGGCATTGATAATTGATAACGAGACACATCTAAATATCATACCATGTTTGCATGTAGCTATTTAACCTGCTCCTGGCAGGACTGTTGTGTCATGCAGTCAACCAAAATGCACAAAAATCCTTCTCCAGAGTCGTAATGAAGACCTGAGACCAAAATTACAGAACACATCGCAGAGTTTCTGGGGCTGCAGCCCCACTGTGGCATTATTGGGTTCATCTCAGGCACGCAGCAACCATTTGAGAGCATAAAAAGGTGACTGAGGACCAAAACAGAAACACCAAAAAAAATCAATGAGGTACCAAGAGGATGGAGACTTATCATGGAGTGACAGGAGGTACATCGGTGGCATCTGCCCTGTCCACCCATCGCCCTCTGCCTGCAAGGGGAAGGAAGAAAAACTGCGACAGGGAGGGAGAAAGACCATGTAAGGCAAAGAACTGAATTTAACTGGCACATGCTCTAATCCTTAGTTTATTTCTGGTTAAAAATATAGCAATCCAGTGCAGTGTAATAAGAAATCTGCTGAAAAGGTAGCAGAGAAACAGCTAAAACAGAAGCAAAGCAAAGCTGAGGCCGCGTTCAGGGCTGATCCCACAGCTCTGGGTGGGAAATGCCGGGCAGGGTCCCCCCCACATCCCACCCCGCTGTGCAGGGGCTGCGTCCTGCTGGGGACACCCGGCGGGGACACCCGGGGGGAATTTGGTCCCCAACACGAAGGGAGCAGCTCGCCGAGCTCCCAGGCAGGGCGAGACGGTGCTCGTGGTGCCAGGGCAGGGGAGAAAACCCTGCGGGAGGGTTGGGAAGGTGCCGGGACGCCGGCCGTAGGCGCTCCGGTGATTGGGACCAGAACAGCTCAGAACAGGGATACGGCATCTTTAATGAGTATGCATATTATCAGGGGGGAGACAGGGGAGGGGAGAAAATCAAGGCAGGCATATTACAAAGATGGTAGAAACGAACAAATTAAGTGACATAGAAAAAAAAAAAAAAAAAAAAAAAAGAAAAGAATACATCCTTAGAGGCTGCCATTGCCAATGACGTTTGTTTTTTGTTTTTGTTTTTTTTTTTTCCTCTTTTTTTTCTTTTTTTTTTCTTTTTTTTTCTTTTTTTTTTTTTTTTACAGGGACATGTTGGAAGCTGGAATATACATCCTGCATTACAAAGTGCAAAATACTACATGCTCAGAGCCCAAGCATGATGTCTGAAACAGTCCACAGCAAGATGTAAGAGACAAACCCACCACCCTCTCCCTCCTCTCTGGGACATGCTCCAGTGCTCCTCCCCAGATGCCTTTTGAAAAACTTTTTTTTTTTAATTTATTATTTTTAAATCTTATTTCGCTTTGTTTTACGTTATACTAGGTGGGTCGGAATCGAGCCCTCTCTCCCCGCCAACCTGCTCCCTGGCACCTCTGTGCGTGGACGTGTTTTGGGATGGGATGCTCAGCGTGGAGCTGTGCTGCTCCTCGCGGGTCGGCGTGGGCTTGGGGTGGGGGGGGATCTGGGCACAAATTCTGACCCAGGAAAAAGTGAACAGAAAGCAGCCTGGGGTGGTTTTCCAGCCCTGCCGTGAGGGGGAGCAGCCTGGGAGGAGGATTGAAGGCAGGAGGGTGGTGGGGCCGCCGCTTGCACCTTCCCCCATTCCCCCCCTGCCCCATGGGGTTTTGCAGAACACCCCTCGCGGCTTGGTTTTAAAAACAAATAAAATGGGGCCGGGCGCCCTCCTCCCGTCCGTCACATCCAGGCAGGGCTCGTGCCTTCCCCGCGCTCCTTCTCGCCTCCTTCTTCCACCGACTCTTCTCCATTCGTGACAGGAGGAGGGAAGAAAAGCACCGGCTGCCTGATTTTGCTTTTCTCCCCCATTTACTTTAATCGTTAAAGCTGTTGTGGATTTCCCTGGGACGCTCAGCCTGGAGCATCCCAGGACCCGTACACACGTGACACGAAATCTCCCCACGGTCCCCTCGTCTAGTCTCCGTTTTGGGTTGGTTGCCGTTGTTACAAATATATTATTATCATTTTTTTGGGGGGGAGGGGGTGAGGGGAAGGGAAATGAGGTTTTATTTTGTTGGGATTCCTTCTCATCCTTTCCAGTGTTGGGGGGGCAGAGTGTTGATAGCATTTTGCCATGCCACACAGCATAGTGTTATACAAGCAAAGAATTTTGGCTAAAATCCAAAAAACATTACCCAGGAAAAAAGGCAAACTGTGAGTGAGACTCGATCGTTTGTTGTTCTTCTGTGAAAAGACTTGGAAATCGTCGTAGGACAGTTCGAGTTATGATTTTTTTTCCCTTTTTTTTTTTTTTGTTGTTGTTGTTTGGTTTTATGTTTTTTTGTTTTTTTTTCCCCCATTCATACATGTAACTGTTATTTTTGCAAACAAGACAGTCTTGAGTTAGATGAAAAAGTTAATAAACAAAATGGCGACTCCGATATTTAGTAAGATCACCATGACTACCAGAATGGGAGCTGAGCCCTGCAAGAGAAAGAGAAGGAGACGAGTTAGGAGGTGCCCCGAAGGTCTGCCCATGGCCGGGGATGTGCACCCCATAGCGCCTGACCCCAAAGCACCTGCAGGGCCTCGAGGCCTCTACTGGGGCAGACGCTGGTGCCATGCATTAGCCAAAGTGAGGTGGGGGTCCCCATGTGAGCTCCGGACCCCCTGCCTGCCAGGCAGACCCCCAGACCTACACCCACCGCATCCATCCAGTGAGACAGCTCGTGGAGGCCCCCATGTCGTGCACATGGGAAATCTGGCCTTAATTAATGGCCAAAATCGCTTGCTTAGCCGAGGTGGTCAACGAAAAGAAAAAGTAATAATAATATGGGATTTGATGGTTCCTTGGGGATGGTTTGGAGGTGGCTCCAAAGGACCCTTTCCAATAAATGCAATTGATTGAGCAGGTAACCTGCTGATGGCAAAGGGCAGGCCACTGGCGGTCCCCTTTAAGGCAACGTTTCAGTACATTTTAGGATATTTTATAACTTTTTCTGAGGTTGATACGGACCAAATTCCACTCTTGGGGTCTACATGGGAAACATCCCAGCATGGCATCGGTGTGGGAGCACCTGCCTGTGGCGGACACAGAATCACCTAGGTTGGAAAAGACCTCCAGGATCACCTAGTCCAACCTCTGACCTAACACTAAACCTCCCCTAAACCACATCGCCAAGCTTGTGATACCTTTCTGCCCTGGCATTATCTCGCCCAACATTATCCAGTTCCCTGTGGGCTGCTTCCCTGAGCTCCCATCGCAGCTGATGAGGATGTGCCGGACCCCCTGAGCACCCCAGGAATGATGGAAACCACCACGCAGCGCCAGGATTGCAGAAAACACCCACCCTGCCCTAAAACATTTGCTGTCCTAAAGCGTCGACGTGGCTCGCGGCAGGGTGAGCGTGCAGGTAGGTGGCAGCTATTTCTCGGCGCAGCTGGGATCCTCGGCTATTCCCCCTGCCATGGAGCTGTGCCAGCCTTAACCCACTGCAATGGTGCTCAGCACCTCGCTCCTGCCCTGCGCCTCTTGTTTTTTTTTTGGGGGGGGTAGCAGGGTGGGTGATCTTTGCGAGCCAGTCCTTGCGCCAGCCTGCAGCACTGCTGGAAATTAAAAAAAATAATAATAAAAAAGAAGGGATCCTTGCTGGCCGGGGCTGGTTTCTGCTCTGAGCAGGCTGATTCAGTTCGCATTTGGGAGTGGGTGGGAGCGCGGATGCTGGAGCTTGCTGGCAAGGCATATTTGTAGCTTAGCAACAGGGTCAGGGGAAGCCAACCAAACGCGGGGATTGCAGGGAGCTGCTCCTGGCAGCCAGGTATCCACGCCTGGCTGCTTCCAGCAAACCTCTCCGCCTGCACCACGCCAAGCCTTTCCAAGGCAGAAAGCACCCCCCTGCTGCCACTCCTCCCCTCCTCCCCAGCCCCAGGGTTGCCAAGCGCTGCGATGCGCTCTGTTATTTACTTTCGGGGGGGGTTTTAGCTTCATTTCAGAAGATTAGCGGGTTTTACGATTTTTGAGCCCGTGTTAATGCAATACCAGATTGCGAGCGATTATCGCTGTCATTGTTTCTGTTGGCAGGGCACCGCCGAGGCACAAAAGGCGTTTGGTTCCTTCCACCTCGCAGCCAGGGGAGGACGGAGCTGCTCTCGTCCCTCCATCAGCCTCAGTCCACTCGCAGCTTGATTTCCCCTGCCCAAGAGGCAGTGACCATTTCTGGCCTTGCTCTGCTCTGACACTTAATGGTCTCAGTAACAAGCAGCGCACAAACTTATCCACCAGCTGGCATGAGCCTGGGATGCTCTGGAGGTTGTTACAGGGCTGGATGCCCTCTAATTCCCTGGCATTTGAGCTTTGCCCTCACAAACACAGACGCTTTGGGATGGACCTGCAGGCCTGACCAAGATCACAACCCTTTGGTACCTGTGGGTGGTGATGGGGTGGGATTTATACACCGATTTATACGCCAAAATTGTGCCCTCAGCCAGAAAAATAGGGGAGTCAACAAACCGAGCACCGTGTGCACGCTCACAGCAACTGGGTTCCCATGCAGCCGGTCACATAAACAGCTTTGGGCCTCTGAAGCTTCTGGTTTAGATCCAGTTACAAATCCTGCTGCACTTCTTGGTGCTTAAGTCTGGCTTATTTCTGACTCGTAAGGTCTCTGTGCCTTCACCTCTGCTCAGAGCAACGCCTGCCCTTCTCCCCTTTGATGGCAAGGCTGTCCTGGGACATGTCACCAGCTCCCAACAAGGGATTCCTGCTTGGTGTCCGTGCAGAAGACGAATCCCTTCTGCTTTTCTGCTTTGGCAGAGGGCTTCTGCAGAGCCCAGCCCGGCAGCGGGTCAGCGAGCTGCCTTTTCCTGGAGCTGCAGCCAGCGTTTTGGACCTCGCAGCCCTTACAATGCTATGCCACCTACAAGCCACCGACATACAGGAATGAGAGAAATCGCCCTTGATTTGCAACTTTGCACGCTGCTTTCATAGCTCAGGGGTGCTTTACCTCATCTTTGGCCTCTCTGAGCCCTAGAGGAGCCCAGAAAAAACCCCGAGGCCAGCGGCATCTCAGGCTCTGGGCTGCTGGAGGTTGAGCTCCTTTTCCCAACCTGAAGTTCGTGTGCCACAGACAGCAAGCAGCCTGCAAAACTTTCCTTTTTTCCTCCTTCATTCATTATTTTTGTTGAAGATACAGCACCTTTTTTAGCCAGGAGCTGCTGGGGGCTGTTCAGCCAGCCCTGTGTGCCGTGCAGGAGCTGGAGCACAGCACCGAGATGCTGCCCATTTCCCAAACAGAGCCTTCAGGGCCAGATCCTGCCTTCCCAGCCCGCAGGTAGCATCCTCTCACCCAATTTTAGCTTCTAAACCTTAGATACCCAGGCTATGCTAACCCTCGAGGCTGTCTGTAGAGTGATGTGAGACGAATTCCACCCAGCACGGTGACCAGCCTGGCTCGGGGAAAGGAAAATTAAACCCAGCTCGGGTGGGCTGGGATTTTAGTTTATTTTGTAATAAGCTCCCAGGGCTCCTCTGCAGGATGGATAAGGTACACCAGTACCTGCTAGGTGATGGGGTGCTTCTGGACAAACGGGGATAACCTCCAAGGACTCCAAGATTTTTTCCAAAGCTGAAAGACCTGGAACACAGATCCAGAGCCGTGGAGACACTAAAATGTGAATAAGCCTTCGTCACGGCACAGCAGTAGTAGCGGTGCTCATCGCCGTGGAAGTAACGAGTGAGAAGCATCCCAGCGAAGCGGTGTGAGCTTTCCCAAGGTTTCCTTCAGCCTCTCATTTCTGGCACGCTTTTCGCAGCTCCGACTGAGGCTGCAGCTGAGCACCACCACCTCTGCCCCACCGTTCGGTTTGTTTGTGTTTCTTTTCTTTTTTTTTTTTTCCTTTAACTGCTGTGTAGCAACTTGAGTCTTACTGGGAATACAGGGGACAGCTGGTTTACAAATAAAATTGTGGCATAATTAATTTAAGTATTAGCAATCCATTATTACCTGTTACTGCAGCTCTGTCTCTGCCATGGAAACCAGAGTGCAGGTTACCTAGGAATCCCTCTGGGATCTATTAAGTGTAATTACGAAGGACTGGGATCAGCAAAAAGTATACAGGCATTGTTTTCCAGGCTCAGCACTACGAAAGTGCTGAAAACTCCGCAGCTCCACGACATTTGTGCTGAATTGTCACACAATTGCCAGGAACAGGCTGCTGCGAATCGGTTAAGGAGCATTTATCAAGAGAAGCAGAAGGGACTGGCCTCGCCTTCTCCGATGTGTTGCTCGGGGGTCGACGGTTTTAAGGTTTTGGTTTTCTTTTGGCCAAAAGCTGGCAATGGAGCCCAACTTTCTCAAAGCTAGACAGCAGCGTGGGGCTGGGCTCAGAGCCCTAAAATGGATCCGGGATGACAAAGTCGGCGAGGGGCACCCTGCTGCTACATCAGAGGGCTCCTGAGATTAAACGGGCTGGAAGAGGATGCTGTCGAGCTCAGCCCTGCATTTCTCTCTGAGCATGATTTACCTTGTGTTGTTACGAGTAATGCCGTGATGTCTGCACATCAAGGAGAGCGGTTTCTGGTTATTATTTAAGAGGCAACGACCCCCAAACTCTTTGTGCACGTGGCAGCTCCTCCTGCACTTGCTGCGGTCCCTGTGCCGGTGCCTCCCTAGGCAGGGCACCCATCTCCAAGGGGTGACAGCGATCAGGTGGTGGCAGGGCTGATATTCCTCCTAATTCCCTTGTAATTAAGCTTGTTTGTGTGTGTGTGCTGGGCCACAGCATCGGGTTGTGAACCTGTTGTGAGTTTATTTAGACGAGGTGAGAGAAACAAGGAAAACCCAGGCACAGCTGTGTTAGGAGACCTGGGGAAGGCTCCTGATGGGGAAATAAAGGAAAAATCTGAAAGGGAAAGCCGGAGAGGACCACAGGGTTTAGTCCCAGGGATGCTAACCACAAAAGCACCCCCAGGCGCCTTTCCCAGGCTGGTCCACACACAGACAGGACATGCACACAGCATCCCGAGATGCAGGTGAACTTCTGCACTCCAGACCCTCTGGGCAGCTTATATTCCAGCCGAAATTCGGGGATGGGATGGGGGTGAGGGGCGGGGGTCCCTGCCCAGCCCTGCCTTTGCTGCGCTGCTGCGGTGCCGGGGCTGTGCCGGGGCTGGCTCTTGGCAGAGCGCGGCGCTGGCTGCAGATTGGCTGCCTCCTCCTTGCTTTCCCCAGCGACAGGGAAACCTGCTCAGAATCTCTGGGTGGAAAATACACCCAACACGCAGACAGCAGGAGAGAAGATGCTGCAGCTCCCCGAGCCCCTCTCTGCCATCCCCGGCTGGCGCAGGGGGGTCTCTGCCACCCTTATCCCCGCAGAGGGCTTGCAAACTTCATTGCCAACCCCAACCCCGCAGCTGTTTCCTCTGGTTCTTTGCAGCAAACAGCTGAGAACGCTGAGATTTTATCCGGCAGCATGTGACAATGGAAGAAAATGCCGGGGGTGGCTGGGATTTTGGGCTGCTGTCGGGCTTTCTCGGTGGGATGAGACAGGGGGATTTTAAAGGGCCGAGTACAGAGCCTGCTCGCGTGCCCGGGGAGTTTTCCCATTGCCTTTAGCGAGACCACAGAGCATCCCTAGGAGTCTCCATCCGAATACCTGTGATTGCTCCTGAAACGAGGGCAGGCAGAGGAATCAGGCTCCGTGCGTGCCTGAGCGCTGCCCTTTCTCTCAGGCATGCTGGGGACCTGTGTGCCCGAAACACTTCTGTTCCTTTTTGGGAACTGCAGATGTTCAGCACCTGCAGGAAAGGGGCGACATGCTTTTTATCCCCTACCCTAAAAATACGACGTGCTTCGTGTTGATGGATAAAAGGGCTGCTGGCATTTTAGAAAGCCTCTTTCCCCTTCCAGCGGCTCAACAATTCCTTTTTTCCCTTCCTGTTTTAGATCATCTCAAAGGCTCTAGGAGGCTGTGAAGTGTTCAGACACAGGCTTGAGCTTTTTGCCTCGTGGTTCCTTAAGGCCAGAAAGGACGGTGACGTTCGCATGAGTCCCTTAATCCAACAACACCGACACTGGTCCGGGCACGTTGCTTTCCGATTTCGTCTGCCCAAGCGATGACAATTGATGCGAGTTTGTTCTGTGCGCACAGGGGTCAGTGCACACGGAGACACGGAAAGATCAGGTGCCCTCGAGTGTGGTTTTAAAGCGTTGGTGTGACCGCAGCGCCGGCTTGCTGACCCTGAAACCCCACCGTCCCCTGACAGGAGCACCAAGCAGCACTGAATTTCATCAGCGTTATTGAGCAGCAGCCTCAAGAAATGACCTTTGTAAAAGGAGTCTTCAGTTAGTGATGAGCAGCCCCCATGGAGAGGGGCTCGGGGAGCTTCTTTTTAAGGGAGTGGTGAGAAATGACCGAGAAGACCAAGTTCCTGGAGCTCATATGGCAACCCTTTCTGGAGCGGTGCAGCTACCCGGAGCTGAGAGGTGCCCTTTTGGGGAGCCTGGGAGCTGGGGGCTGTCTGTGTGCCTGAGGCAGGCGGGGAGCAGGGAGGAGAGGCTCCAGCATCCCTCCTGAGCGAGGCTTCGGGGAACACGGGGGGCTGTAGTTCTGCAAGAAAATATCCAGAGCACCAACGAGAGCCCCCTGGGTGCAGTGGTTTTCGCAGGATGGAGACTTCCCCTCCTCTTCCTCAGGGATGTCTGCGCTCCCTGGAGGTAGAGGTGCTGGGTGGAAGGTGCAGGGGAGGTCACGGCGGTGCGCAGGAGGCTGGGACACGTTGGGTGGCACCTCCTGGTCCTCGCCCTGCTGGTGCCACTGCCCCCTCCCCGCCCAGCCGCTGGAGCAGCCCCCTGCTAGCGCAGCGCAACTCTTGCTAGAACAAATTGTTGCTGGCATTGTGGGTTATTTAAATCCACATATTATCTCTTCCTCTGTATTACATTAGCTTCCTCCCAAACCTTCGCCATCTGTTCCACCCTCGGTTATGAATGTGAGAAAACTGAACATGCTGCTTCGCCGCTACAGCACTTAAAAGGATGATGTGCAGCCTAATGGCTTTTCTGGGTGCTTTTACACGCAGTCTGTGCCCGTTCGGTGGTGTCCAGTGCCCGCTGGACGTAGCCATCAAGGAGATGTCACATCAGTGGCTGTTTTTCCAAAGCTGCAGCTGGCTGATGTGTGCAGGGGTCCCTCAGAGCTCTGGTTTCTCTCCGCCCCACCAAGATGTGTCCTGCGGTGCTGGTCCACCAGCAGACACCCTGCGTGCAGCGCTTGGTAAATGCTGTGTGGGTGCTTGCGAGCCTGCGCCGAAGCTTGCAGGATGAATAGGAAGCCAGCAAGCTACAGGGCTGCGTGTGGGGGTGATTTATCCACAGCCACAGCAGGGAAATTGTGGCAGCTCGGTAGCTGAGCCCTTCCTGCATCCCGGCTGCATCCCCCTTTTTCTGCTTCTCCCCCCCTGGCTGCAGGCACCCAGCACCTTTGCCCTGTGGGCAGCAGGGGGGGGATGCTGGAGGTCTTGGAAACAGCAAGCAGACGCTGCAGACCACCATGGCCAAACTTTTGGAGAGACCGATGAATATCGCCTTTTATCAGCCCTCTCAAACAGCCAAAATCTCCTTCTGCCACCCTGACGGGGTGAGGGGGCTGCTCTCAAGGCACCCTGCAATCACCATCAGCCTGGGCTGGGAAATTCGTGGAGCTCAGGCTCCTCCCGAGGCAGGGTCAGCTCCCTCCGAGTTGCACCTGAGCTGCAGATGTCCACGCCGTCTTTGCACCACCTCCTCCCTCCCAGGCAATTCATCCCAGCCCTCAGCTCTCCACTGATGGCTAATAGCTAACCACTGCCTCTAATGCTCGAATTTAAGCCCATTAATTCCCTTCATCAAGAACAGATTATTCCCTTCCACTTCGCAGCAGCTGTGTTACATGTTTGAAGATTGCTTTGTCTCCTCTTCTCTAGCCTGAACAACTCCAGCTCTGCCCAGCAGCCAGTTGTTCCTGTAAATCTCCAGCGAGCCCTCACCTCTCCCAAAATGAGGAGCCCTGAGTGCTCCTGCACCTGCTTCTGCGTTTCACAAAGGAAAGGAAGGCAGGCTGAGCCCAAGCCCTTTGCAATGTGCCCTGCTCCGTGACCACGGTACCCTCCTCCAGGTGGCTCAGGTCCCCAGCACAAGGTGACAAGGCCATGGCATCAGTCACACAGAGGTGGAGAGATGGGGAGACGCCGCAGGTTGACACAATGCCTGTCTGCCAGGGTTTGAGCAGCGATCTCATGTTGAGTTATGGGGTCGTGTCACATTATGGGGTCATGTCACAATACTGGGTCACGTCACAATACCGGGTCCTGTCACACTCTGGCCAGCGTGACACTCAGTTGCCATCACCCAGCCACAAGGAAGCATCACCAACCCCTCGCCTGCTCCCACCTTTCCCCCAGGCGAACGCCCCAAGCCCTCCACCCCAATCCCCCACTGATAATCTCTGTTTCCCCCAAGACATCTTGCGCAGGACACCCCAAATCTCCTCCCAGCACACACTATGCACCACAGGAGGAGGGAGGGGAGGCTCGAGGTGCAGACGGGGACATTTTGGGGCTCAGTTGTGCCGGCAGTGCCACCTCCCTCTCCGCTCGCTGTGGTCCCACGACAGCTCAGCACCATTTTTCCCAGCCAGCTTTCCACACACGGCTTTGCCTACTTACCGTACTGGATTTGAGCGCATCCCCATTGTCCTCTTCAGATTCTAGTGCAACAGGTAAGGATTTCTGTGGCGGGGAGAAGGTTAAGTCCCACCTTAGTAGCCGAGGCTCAGCTTTGTCCCCGAATCTCAGGTTTTCCAGTTTCTGCACCGTGGGCTCGGCGGAGGAAGCTGGCCTGAAATTCTCTTTGTTCTGGGACTTAGACCTCAGTCTCTGAACCCCGAAGCCCCGCTCTTCCCCGCGGTGGTCATCAGCCATGCTTCTGCAGGGTCCCCCTTTGCTATAGTGTCTTTTTTGGGTGTGAATCTCTTGCATATAAGAATCCATCCTCATGAGGGGCTTCATCTCCATCTCGTAATTGCTCATCTTCTCCTCGTCTAGCTCAAGCAGCTTGGAGCTCCCTGAGCTGTGGTTGTGGGACCTGTGGTGGGAAGTCCAAGAAACCGTGGCCGGGGAATCTGTCCACCTCTCTCTTTGCTTGTGGTTGGAGGCCGAGTGTTTGTGTCCTCCGCTCCGGCCTCTGTAGTCTTCGGGGACGGAGGCCGACCCCAGCTGGCCGCTGCGCAGCGCCCCGCTTCGCAGGCCGCGCGTCCCGCCGACCTTCTCTTCGCCCCAGCTGTTGGGGCGCAGGTAGTCCCCGCCGCGCCCCTCCAGCAGCATCTGGATCTCCCCACCCCGCTCTTCGTCCACCGAGACCTGCCGGGAGAAGTGCGCGCTCTTGTTCCTGCAGGAGCCCAGCGGCGGCGTGGACGAGGGGCTGGCGGGGAAGCTCTGCAGCGGGCTGTCCTCGGGGGTCAGGTCGGACGGCGTCGTCCCTTTCCTGTAGAGCTCGGGGCTCTCTTGCTGCAGCGGCGTGCCGGTGGAGAGGACCTCAATGTCGTCACTCGAGTTCTGGCGCTTGGGCCGCTGGCATTCAAGCCCTTTTTCAGGGAGGAGTTGGGGGAAAAGAGAGAGAGAGAAGGGAAAGAGGATTATTTCTGTTCTGTGGGTGCCCGCCAGGTTTTTGGGGTCAAAGAGGGGGTCTGAGAGTGTTGGGTGGCAGGGGAACTGCAGGCTGGAGCAGGACATGCACTATGCACATCCTCCTGCTACCAGACCAAGGGAAAAGACTGCTAGCATTACACCAGACCCACTTACACCTGCAGAGTGGTTTGGCTTTGGCTGCAGGCATTGCAAAGCCTCTGGAGAGGGGGAGATGGCTTTGCCTTCTTTTCAGCTTCATTATGCACTAGGGTTGTGCTTCTCACCCTTTTACACCCCCCTGGCTGCACTATCCATTTCCAGCTGATGTAAACAGGCTCAACCACTCCTGCTCCTTTAGCACCCACAGTTTTCGCCTCTCTTGCTGCCCTCCATCCATCCACCATCCCTGCTCGCTTGGGGACATGTGCAGGCATTGCAAATAAAAGGACTCACAGCAGGCCAGCAGCCCCAGAGAGGTGGGAAGCTGCTTGCATGGTGCAGTCACTCCCTGGCACCCCAGATCACCATTCTTGCACTTTGCACAGCCCATTAACTCCAGCCCTGCTGAGGGGTTATGCTGAGGGTCCACTGATGGTTTTCCCATCAGCTTGTTCCATCGGCTCAGTTTTCAGGCACACGAGGTGAAGAAGGGGATTTTTTTTCCATGTTTTCCCATGGGGATGCTCCCACATGGGCAGATGTGTTGCATTGGTGGCTCCTCCAGTTAAGGAAAGAAAAAAAAGCACATCAACTAAAGCAGGACTGCCAACGCATGGGCAGCTTGTCCTTTTTGCCAGCACAGCCTTCCTGCCCCATGCAGCTGAGCAGGGCATGGATATGTCCCCCCTTGCTGGGCACCGTGGAGCCCATCCTGGTCCCTGCAGGCTGTGTGCGTGGTGGTAAAAGAGCGAGGACAGGAGCAAAGCATTGTGCTCGGGGTGACACGAGTCCAATAACACCATCAGCCCTTAGTGCACCTCACTGAATGTACTCCGACCCCTCTGAGCCCAGGGAACACCAGGGGGCTGCTCCCTGGGGGACGGGGATTTAGGGACGGGGACTTGAAGAGAGGTTGAGTGTCTCCTGCTGGAGGTGGTCAATGAGTGGGAGGCGTATTGTTCTCTGGACAATTAAAAAATCTGCATTGTATTAGTCCTTCGTGAGACATCAAATTATTTTGAAGGGGTGCAAGCTACCACTGGTTAAGTCTCTTTTCACCCTCTCAAGGCATAGCTGTTCCCAGCTAAAGCCATGCTAAATTATGTGAATAATTTGATAAATATATTAACTGCCTAATGCCCCTGAAATGCATCTAATTGCAATTGCTATGGCTAGACAAGAAATGAGTCTCAAAAAAAGGGAAGAACTCAATTTCTCACCGTGGTTTAAAAATAAATGCTCTGAAGTGCCTGCTCTAATCTCTCCGCTTCTGCCGAGCAATTTTCTCTAGTGCATCTTCTTGGGGAGCCGCTGGGACGTGCTGGCAGCGAGGGGCTGGATGTCCCCATCGGGGCACTCACAGGGGAGGCGAACAAGGAGCAAGGCTGCCTGGAAATTTCCCGTCGAAGCAGTTTCTCGATGGGAAACAGGGGCTTCCAATGGCCGACGAGGTGTTTTTGGATGATTTGCCACGGGAAATCCTGTCTGTGTTTTGGGACGGTGCTCAAATAGCTCGGCCCTTGTTTGTTCCCTGCGTGTCTGGATTTCCCAGGATTTATCTGGGGGCCCTGGGCACTCCTATTACCAGTGGGAAAATGCAATGAAGGAGAAGGGTGGAGCTCAGCCCCGCTGTTTTCAAGCAGAATAACTCTCTGGGAGCTTTCTGGGGAAAATACAGACAGGTGGGCTTGTGGCTGTTGTGGAGATGGTCCTGCTCCTGCCGTCCTCCTGGCTCACAGGTGGGAAACTGAGGCAGGGAGGGAATAAATGGCTACAGAGGAGAAAGCTGGTCGTATAGCTCAGATAAAGGCAGCTACTGAACGGGGCTCACCCAGAGCCGCCCTGCTCATCCCAGGCTTTGACTGATCTTCCCCTGTTTGGCTCTCTAGAGGTGCAGGGCCTTGAAAGCTTCCCACCAGCTCTGACCACCCCAAAGCCACCCTCTGAGGGCACAGCCACCCCCAGCCTGGCCCCACCTCTGCTCCGTCCCCTTGGCACCAACCCCAAAATCCCCTGGCTGCCCCAAAGCCTCGCTCTCCTCCAGCATCCTTACCCTGGAGACCTACACTGGAGATCGCATTATTAAGCATCCTCTCATCCTAAATCTTCCCCATCCAGACCTGCAATGAGCTGTTGCTGCCTCTCCTTCTCTACCCAGTTAATCCCCTGGGGTTTGCAGCCCCAGACGGGGCTTGGGGCCAAGGGGTGGCAGCGCCAGGGGGGTGCAGGCGGTTCCTTGCAGAGGAACACGACAGATGCAGGGTGCTGTCTTCCCGGCGTTCGACACCCGAGGATGTTCAACAATTATTCCGGGCTAAAATTAGCCAGGGAACACGTGATGTTCCTGGAAGAACCGCCGTGAGAGCGCTACGGAGGATGCGGAGCACCAAATCTGGATTTCCAGCAGGATGGAGGCAGCCGTGCCCGGCCACGGAGCCTTCAAAGCCGAGCAAGTGACCCAGGTTTTCCCAAATCTTGGATGGAAGTGTTTTTTTTTTTTTTTTTAATGTGCTCTGAGTGGAAGCTCCTTCCCCCCTCTCACCCAGGCGTGACCCACGCAGCCAACGCGAGCCCCACCGCAAGCCGAGCCCCGCGTCCCCGTCTAGCAGCTGGTAAAAAATGCATCACCTAAAAATATCTTTTTCAAGAGGTGATTTAAACCAGCCGAGTCTCTCGGCAAAGAGGAAATGGAGATGAGGAATATCTCAGGGCCGAGGAAGCCCCAGGGACCGTGCAGCCCAGCGAAAGAGCTCAGATCTCCAACCTACAAATCGGAGGTCTGCAGGGGGAGGCGTGCCGAGGGGTGTTTGCAGAGGGCTGCGCTTTCTCCTGGCCAAACCAGGCTGTGCAGGGCTGGCAAAAGATGCCAGCATCACTCGGCATCCCTCCTGCCCGGCCTCGGCCACGCTGCTCCTGCCGGGGACCAGCACCCAGCCGCGAGTCACCAGCAGCAGCCCTCAAGAGATGAAGATGAATGAGCAACGTTCAGCTAATGAGCTGGAGAGGGGGGATAATGATAGATGCCTCCTAATGAGGGATCGGTGCAGGGAAAGTTTTGAATAAAACCATTCACATTTATTAATTACGATGTTAATTATTGCCGTGGGGACTTGGATCTCTCCCCTCCTACCCCTTGCTATGTGCAGCCTTGGTGGGGCAAATCCTCCCCGGGCTGCACCTCCCCGGCTTGTCCTCCCCGAGCCTGTCCTGGCACCAAACCTCTCCTCTGGGCACAGGCTGCTCCTCTGCAGCTGGGAAAAACCTCGTTCCTCGAGAAGAAAAGCTTTGAGCAAGCCGGAGAGAAATTTTGGAGGTGTCAGAGGGAAGGAAAATGCTTTCAAACCTGGCTCTGTGCACATGCAAGTGCATGAAAAGCCATCAGGCAAACCCTGAATGTGAATTCCCCGACACCTCTGTGTGTGTGCAGAAGGCTTGCACACCCAGGTGAAGGATTAGAGAGTGCACACTTACAAAACCCAGGCTTTCAGAAGAAGGCACAAACCAGGCTCTGGAAGCCATGGGGGTAAACCTGTGCCTGCCTTCAGGATCATTTGTATTTGCATTTTACTTTCAGAGCTCTTGGGTTGTTTTTTTGTTTGTTTGTTTTGTGCAACCATCAGAGCCTATACATTAAAAAAAAATGGGGCTGTTTCAGTGCAAAACACCAAGATCCCTGCAACGCCGTGACTGCACAGGGTGGATTGAAAGACCGCCGATAGACCCCTGCAAGCCAGACCATGCCGGGCACATTTTTGCCGGTTTTATCACAGAATTTATCATTATTTCCAAACCCTGATGCTGTGCGGGGCCGGCCGGCGTGGCATCGTGCACTGACCGTTTTCCCTGTGCTGGAAGGAAGGCGAAAACTCTTTGGCAGTGATCCTGGCGATGCGCGCTTCCTCCTGGGCTTTCTGCGCCGCCGTCACGGCCGCCTCCGCCTTGGCCCGGGAGTGGGAGGTCCTGCAAGGCAACAGAGAGACAGGGATGTGTGAGAGGGGGGTCACGGCAGTGCCTGGGGGTTTCCCTGGTCCCCCCCCAGAGATCCCCACCAAAAAGGGTGATTTTGGTGGAGCTGTGCCCAGGGATGTCAGAGGTGTTGGCACATGTGGCCCCGTTGGGTGCTCAGCTCTGAACAGGGATTGCGGAGACTTTTAGTGGGGTTTTGGTGCCGTGGTTGCAAAAAGGGCCGTGTTAGGTGCATGGTGAAGCCTTTGGGCTGCAAAGCATCCACAAGCATCACTGTGGGCTTTCTGCAGCCCGGCACAAGGAGCCTGCCAAGAAAACCGCCCTGCATCACTCGGCCGAGCCTTAAACCAAACCTCTGCCTCTCTCCATGGTCTGAAGGTGAAGAAAGGGGTCAGAGCGAACACAGAGAAACCCAAAGGGCATCCAGCAAACCCCACAGGGCCGTGGTGGAGGAGCTACCCCAGGGAGCAGGATTTCTTTGGGAACAGGTGATGTTACCTCTATAACGTGTCGCTCCCGTCAGCCTTGGGGGTTGAATTTCTCAATTTCCAGCCAGCATTTTTTAACCCAAATGCTCACTTTCGGGTGAAAAAGACTGCCACCCCTGCCAGCACATATTGTGCGTAAAGCCAAGTGTGTAAATACAAGCAGGGATCTCCTCGCTGGGGGCGAGCGGCTGCCCCCTGCCCTCATCCATCCCCCCCAGACCCCCAGGTGCCCGTGTCTGATGGCTCCAATCTCGCCCCCCGCCCCTCAGCCCCGTTCCCGTGCTCATCCCCCGGAGCAGGTTTGTCCCTTCCCCTTCACTCAGCTCTCGAGGCACTTTAAAAAACTGCCTGTTCCTATCCGCCCCGGTGCAGGCAGCGTTATAAATAGCTCAGCTGATTTCTTTTCCCTCCAAAAGCAGGCCCTCCATCTCCTTTAATCATTTTTTTTTTTTTTTTTTTGCGTTCTGCTGCTCTCTGAATTCCCTCTAATTTTTCGACATCTGCTCGGAGAGGAGTGCCATTTCTGACAGGCTCCTATAAATGGAAAATGGGGCCAGCAACGTGCCTCGCGCCGCACCGCGCCGCACAAGCCGGGGACGTGCACGTCTGTGCCCTGCCGCTTCTTCAAACCCGGGCAGGATGCCATCAACCCCTGCCCCCAGAGCCACCCTGTCCCTTGTTTTTAAGTGCTGGCAAGTTGTTTTTGCTCCGGGAAGTGTTTTATGTATATAAATGGGCTGCTCTGCGGTGGCTGGGTATGCATACAGCCCCTTCTCACAGAGGTGCAGGTCTCCCCAACCAACGCAATGAAAAATTGGTTGAAAATGGTTCAAAACCTGGGCTGTGAGGGGACAGCCAGGGCATTTCCAGCTCTTCTCCATGCTCCTGCAGGGATGGAGGGGTGGAGGAGCATGTCACTGGCCCATCCCTTGGCAGATACACCAGATCAGCCCTTTGAGCTCTGAGCATCTGGAAGAGGGGGGATGCAAAGTGTTTGACATGGATGTGGTCAGTGCAAAAGGCTGGGGTGCCAGTCCCATCGATGAAACCACCTCAGAGCCAAGAGCAGTGCCAGCTGGGGCTTGAAATTTGGATGCTGGCTCTCTGAGGTTGCTACAGGGCCTGGCTTTTTCCGTGGGGGCTTCCCAGTGGTCTGGCTGTTGGCTCCTGATGTTCCCCCACCCGTCTCTGCCTCAGTTTTCTCCCCGGTCTGGGAGCTGTTGGGGAAGGGCCCGTCCCTCCCGTGCCACAGCACATTCTTACGGCAGGCTGCCCGTCCCCGCTGGCCTGCTCCAAAGGATTAATAACGTCTGGTGGTGTCTGGACCGAGCTCAGCAGGCAGGATTACACGCCGCCTCCCGAATCTCCTCCCTGGGGAGGCAGCTGGAGGCAGCGATCCGTCACTTCTTCCAGGCTGGAAGCAGCGCGTGCCGCCCGCGAGCAGACCTGGGGACAGGCGAGGCAGGAGGGCACACTGGAAGAGCACACAAGGAGCATCCTCACCACACTCCCCTCTCCTGGACCTGGGGATTCCCATTTCTCCACCAAAATGGGCCAAAAAATCCATCCCTTTGGGGAAGACGCATATCCATCTCCGGAAAACTCACTCTGGTGACTTCATCTCCATGGATCAGCCCAGGACGAGCAGCAGTTTGGGGGTTCAGCCCAGGCAGAGTTAAACCCAACCCCCTGAATTAAACCATCCCCGATCTGAGATGCTCTCAATGCCCACAAAGCTGATACAACTTGGAGCACGGCGCAGAGGCGCAGGCAGGCTTAATTGTTTGTAATGCTCTCTAAGATGCTTGCAGGAGAGGCGCCGTTGGAGTGAAAAGCAGAATTATGATGATCTATACATTGCATAATAAAATACATAAGTATTCCCAAATAAATGCAAGTAATCCAGTTAGTGCTCGCATGACTTTGTCACATACTAAATTTAACAGCTGTCTCCTTTCTATATGCCTGCTGCTCATGGCGTGCACTAAATCTTAATTCCCCAGCTAATTGCTTGACTTTCTTTCGGTGTAAAGCGGGTCTTTCTCCACGGCACACAGAGAGCCCTGATCTACTCGCGCTTCGCTGTCACAAACGAGGATTTCTGTGGGATTTTGGCCAAGTCTGAAACTGGACAGCGGGTCAGAGGAGCTAAATCCTAGAACGCAGGGTCAAAATGAGGCTGAAGCTGTCCATTTTTTTACCTAAGGTGTCTCCAATCCTGTAGGGAGCCCCCTGGACAAGTGCTGTTGTTGTCTGTGGGGACACGGTGCCCCTTGTGCCCCGTTTTAGCTGTCTGAAAGTCGTGCTGGAAGATGCTCTACTGGGTTTCCTCCACCATCCATAGGGCAGCACCCAAATCATGCACACAAAGACAAAGGGACTTCTGAGGATGGCTACAACCCCTAAACCCCATTTCAGCACGCCAACTGACCCATACTGGAGGCATTTTGGTGAGGACGGGGCTGGGAAGAGCAAGAGGGGCGATGCTGGAGGTGGTTTGTAGCTACCAAACCCGCGGGGCCGTTCGGTCCACGGCTGGTTTGGGCAATTTTCCTTCGTCCTTTTGTGCCAAGCTGACTCACTGTGCCACGAGGACGGCCGGGCGAGTGGTCAAACTGGCAGCAGGAACTGGCAGAAGGCAGGGGGAAACCGCAACCGCGGAGATTTCTGCAAACCTTTGCAGATCTCCTGCGATTCGGCCAGAAGCGACAGGGGAAGGGATAAGACCTGCGAGCGGCTCGTAATGCCAAGTTTATCAGCTCCGGCTAATCTATACGAGGCTGGAATAAAGTGATCGGAAAGGAAGGAGCTGGCTTTTCAGGAATGCCAGCCGGGCTTTGCGTGCACAAAGGGCTTTTGCTGCAAAACCGATGGCACCGTTTGTGGCCCCCAGCAGTTTCAGGAGGAAAACCCAGTAAAATCGAGACCAGGCGAGGCTTGAGTGGGGTCAGGGCTAACAGAGTGCTTTGGTAGGAGAACAAACGGTTACAACGCTTAAAAAATTAGGCTGGAAATTAGAGCAAGTTTGTGGACCATCGGGAATATTTCTGGAATGGAGTCGGGTCTGGTGAAGTGGTAAAGGTGATGCCTATAATTGCAGGGTAGTGGTGACCTGGTGTCACAAGAAGGGTGAGCTGACAAGAGGCTCGTCCTCCTTGCTCCTTTTTCTCATGTTCTTAATGAAAACCAGGCTTTTTATTTTTTTTCCCGAGAAAAATAAGTAACAGACTTTTCGAGAAAATGTATGTCCTGGGCCAAAGGCAATTGAGTGCTGGAAGCAGGGGGAAATTTGCATTATTTATGGTTTAAATGTGAAAAAAGAAAAAAAAAAAAAAAAGCATGATACAGGCAACATTTCTGGACAAGGAGATCTGATTCCCAAAATTCATGTGGCAGCTCTAGCTGGGGGATTTCCATTCCGCAAGCGAAGGTGTCCCCTGCTCAGTGGGATTTGGGCTTGCCAGGGAATTACAAAACTGCTGCTCTCCTGCGCCTGCTTGCCGGGATCCTGCTGTGGGGATGGAGATCCCCAGCTCTCCCCCATCCCATACTGGGAACTACTGGAGACCCCTAAGTGCCTTGGCTTTTCCCCCTTGTTTTGCATTTGCTTGGCTCAGGTGGAGGGGCAGACAGCCCGAGCTAAGCGTCCAGCCCTTAGAAATGGAGGAAGGAAGCCGAAACCAAGCTCCCTCGGGACACAAAGCTCTGCAAGAAATTCCCCCGTGGCAGAAATCTCAATTTCACTGCGTGCGAGGGAGCCCAGCTCCCATCGGCGTCCCCTCCGCAGCCCCTCCGCTGCCTGGCTCTCCAGCACAGCTTTGTCGCAACATCCGACGGTGCAGTGATCAGCTGAATGGAATGATTAATTAAAACATGATTGAAATGGCTCTCGAAGCCTTCTTCTGTGCAGCTTTCTCTTTTAACAAGACCTCCCCGTGCAATGCAAAAAGGAGCAAACCCTGCCTTCTGTGTTTTTGGGGAAAAATAGCCTGCACGTCCAGGCGCACGGAGACGGGCACCCAAATTATTATTGCTATGGGTAACAGAAGCCAAGAAACGGGCTGAGTTTGGCTCTGGCACCCAGGGGTGGCAGGACAGCCCGGATCCTGCACCCATCACTGCAAATCCCCTCACATGCCCTCTTTGGTGATGTGCCAGGGGTCCTGGTCCTCACTGGGGACACAATCTGGGGACCCTGCAGAGCAGCACCGCTCACCTGTCAGCATCCTCAGTGAGGATGGAGTTAAGCACCCGCTGAGCTCATCCCGGGACACAACAAACGGCCTCGAGTTCTCCTAAGGGGCCGGCCTGGCTCCATTGAATTCACTTTGTCTCTCAGGTCAATATGTAATCAGGCTTTTTTTTTTTTTTTTTTTTTCCCTCTAAATGCATCTTTATCTTCCTACAGGAGGCATGTTTTCTCCCTCCGTTACAGAGGGTCATGTATTTTTCAAATGGCAAAATCCAATTAACACACGCTAGCCGCAAGAAAATACTTCAGGAAAAAATTCAGTGAGAGCATTCCTCCGGGCATTGAAGTCTCGGGGCTTTGCTTGCCCCTCTGGCCCTGGTGACCACCTCTTTTTGGCACTCGGTGGCCGTGGTGGCCACAATGGGGTCGGCCACCCATGTGAAAAACCAGGCTCGTGTGAGCGCAATGCACGCAGCTGCGTTGACTTGGCCGGGGTTATTTTGCACTCCCACCAACACAGCTGGGAGCAGGATCTGGCCCTAATTGCAGCAAGCTTAGATGCACCGAGGGACATAAAGCAAAAGTCCCCGAGTGATCGAAGCTGGTAAGCAAACCCCAGAGCTGGGGGGAAGAGGGCGAGTGCTGGTGCGAGCCCCTGCCATGGCCACCCCATAGCACCCCCTGCGTGGGATCCATGGCTGCGACCAGCCCCGGGGCTGTCTCCAGCCCTGAGGTTTGGCTGCTTTTCCTGCTCTCCTCGGTGGGACAAACCGGGCCTGAATTATTAATAGCTGCTGCAGACTGTCTGGCTTCTACCTCTGCGGGAGCAGCGCTGATTTAGGGCAGAGCGCGGCCGCGCGATGCTGCTGGGGAGGGCTGCAGAGCCCGTCCTGCATCCCTCTGCCCCCGGGCTTCGGCTCAGCATCCTTCAACAGGCATGCCAGCCCGCAGCCAGCACCCTTCTGGCCCCAAAAGGCTTGCTCGATACCCGTGGTAGCTGCCACCCAGGGCTGGGCTCTGTCTAGACGCTTCCTTGGGGGAGTTGGGAGATGGCAGCAATTAACAACCTGTTTGTTATTTTCCCTATCTGCCGTTTATTGCCCTGATAAAACCCACTCTCAATTCCAGCTTGACTCTTTTCACGGCTCTCCTGGCTTGGTTGTTATTGCACTAGGCTTGCCTTGAGTGATTTGTGAAGGCAGTAATACAGTGCCGGCACTCAGGGGGTGGAATATTAGACACACCAATTAGCTATCTGTGCATAAATCCCCATTTACCTGCTTATCGCCAGCATATTTCCCTTGCCCGCTTCCTCCGTCTGCTTTTCCCTTTCCCACCCCTCCCCTCTTGCTGGAATCCCTAATCAAGAGGCAGAAAGCAGCTAATGTGACCTCTGACATGACGTAATGCAGCCAAAAACGTCTGCTCTGTGCAGCCAGACAGCGAGCAGGTGCCGTGCATAGCAAGGAGAGCGCCTGGCTGCCCTGCTCCACGGCCAGGCAGCCTGGATCCGTCCCCAGGATGGAGATTTGGGGTGAGGGAGCGAAGTGCTCCAGCCTGAGGGCTCTGAAAAGCTGCCCCGAAATCACATTTCAAGCGAAAAGTTCCAAAAAAAAAAAAATAAATCAAGCTGCTGAAGCCTGAAAAAATACTCGATGCAGCTGTTTGATGTTGCCCAAGAAATACAGCCCGATGTGGAAAATACCTTGGTCAAAAGCCCAGATCCGATCCTCCCTGTGGTTTGACACAGGGGATGTAGCGCCGCGTGGGGAAGCCGTTCCCACCCAGCATCGTGGGGAGCCCGTGCCCCAGCTTGGGGCTCTCCCAAATTCATGGGAATGGGGATGGGGCCAGCTCCCATTTAGCCTCTCGCTCCAGGCTCCCGCGCCAGTTCTCTTCTACCTTTGTGGTTTTGGAGCTTACGAATGGAGAGCGAATTCGCCGAGGCATCATCTGCCCATGCAGCGCCTGGGATCCTGAGCTGGGTCCTCCCCGGTGGGGACGAGAGCCCCTGAAGGCTGTAACACCACCTTCCTCTTGTGCTCTCCTTGCCATCCTCCCAGATTGGCCATGGGGATGCTTGTATTTATATTTTTATCCCTATCATTGCTCAACAAAATGTGCCCAGCACAACCAAACTGACCTAAAGGGGCTGGTGGATGATTTGGGTACCCAAAGGCAAACATGCCACCGCTGGCCAGGACGTTCTCCAGCATCCTCCCAGTGAAGGGGTGTGCAGAGCCAGGCAGACCCACGGATCTCCCTCCCTGTGGCTCTCCTTCCTTTTCACCTTTTGCCCCCTGGCAAGGGCAAAGCTGATGGGTCTTTCACACCGGAGCCGGTGCGCAAGCTGCCGCGAGACGTTATTTACAGCTCGTGAGATAATTAACATCTGGAGAGGGAGGCTCATCTCCTGCCATCTGTCACTTGTAATGAAGCTCCGGAGGATGCAGGTGAGTGATGCCAGGCAGCACCTGCCCGTCCCGGTGCTTCGGTCCCTGCCACGGAGCCGTGTGCTGGAGCTGGGCTTTGCCTCGCAGGAAGGACAGCAGCGACGATGACCACAGTCCCACTGCTGCCCCAGACCGACCGAGCAATGGAGAGAACAAACTCCAGCTCTGGGGATGGATTTTCCCATTTTCCTATAAATTGGGAACAGATGAGGTATCGCAGCGATGCTGGGAGCTTTGTTAGCTTCTGGAAAGTGATGGTTGGTGATGCAAAAGCTGCAGGAACCCACTTGGAGTGGAGCGTGGGAAGAGTTAGCTCCAAGAGAGGGAAAGAAATGGGCAGGGAGATGCTTCCTTCTTTCCAGCTGCTGTGGTTTGGATGGGGCAGGTTTCCATGTTTTTGCTGGATAATTGTCATGTACATAATGGAAAAGGCGACTGCCCATTTGGAGAGTGCGAGAGGAAATGGGAAACGCTGACGTCCCTCCCCATCCCCTGCGCTCGCCGGGCGCCAGCAGACAGCCCTCCTCGCACACGTCTCAAAGGCACGAACACGCCACAAACGCTCCTCCAACCCCGGGCAAAAAATAGCGCGTTACAAACGATCCTGCCACTTCCAGGCAGGAGGCAAAACAGTTTGGAAGAAATCTCTAACAACCTTTGGGGAAAAAAAAAAAAAAAAAAAAAAAAAAAGGAGAAGAAGAAGAAGAAAAAGCCCAAGAAAAAGCAAACGAAGGCACAAAATCTCCAAGGAACCTGGGCAGAGCTGGATGCTCTGCACACTGCAGATCTATACCGCCTGTACTAAGAGCAAAAACAGCACGGCAGAAAAGCCCTCCATCAATGCCGCATGCGGGTGGAGATTTTTAAATGCACAACAGGCCAAGTTACAGCTCCCACAGCAGCCGTAACTCAGCCTGCTTGGACACGTGAAGCCTTCGGTTTGGCTGTACACGCTGCTGCCTGGGATGGCTCCGGGCTGCATCCTGCGTCCCCATCGCATCGCCGTGTCTGACTTTATCCATCCACCTGGATTTACCGAGGGGAGGAGGGAAGGGGTTTGATGGGGATCACCCCCAGCCACTAATTGGGGCCGAGATTCTTGGGATGGGTGGAGGCTGGTGGGCAAAGCCTGGTTTGGTGAGACCCGGAGGATGCCTTTGCTTGGCAGGGCCTGCCCGTGCTGCAGGACCAAAGCTGGAGGGTTTGGTGAGCCATCAGCATCCAAAGCCATCGGGCTCCCCAAAACAGCCCGTTCCTCCCAAATTTCCACACGGACCTCCTCAGCTGGTGGCTGCCACGCGTGGGATGGCGTGGGGTGGAAATGTCAATGCCAGAGGTGCCAAACAGCACGGAGAGAAACTCAAACAGGGCGAAGGGAGCTGGGGGAGCCTCCTCCAGGCACAGCCTGGCCCTTTGGGAAGTGGAGGGATCTCTCCCTACAGCCGAGGGAGAACCACTAGGGATAAGAGAATTTGGGGAATTCCCCCAAAAACCTCCAGGTGAAGAAGATTACAGACAAGCAGGGCAGATCCACCAGTTTAATTTCAGTTTCATTTCGATGTCTAAAAAAGAATGAGTCAACCCGAATCCTGAAGCAAAACAACAGAACCACAGGGAAAAGTCTTTTTTCTTTCCCTAACCCTTCACCCCTTTCGTGTTTTGGCTGCAACGTTCTGGCAGTTTCACAAGTTTTGGTCACCTCAAGCAAAACAGACGTTTGGCAAACAAACTTCCCAGGCAATTATTTTACTTTTTTTTTTTTTTTTCCTGCTTTGGGAGCCACAGAAGCCTGAATGAGGAAGGGTAACTCCGATGGAGACGGGTGATCCGTGGCGTGCCGCTGGCCACACACACCTTTAACCCGCCAACACTCACCAGCACCACCACCATCCCCATTTCAGAACAAACTGGAAAAAAATAAAACTAGTCCAGAGCCAGCGAGGGACTTGCTTAACTGAGCTTAGTATTTTAGTTCCAGCACGGCCTGGAGCCAGGCCAGGGCATGGCCTCAGAGCGCTGACGGATGCTCTCCAGCTGTTGGAGGAGAAGTGTGAGATGTCCACCCTCACCCTCTGGGATTCCTCAGCCACCTCCAGCCCTGGATGGTGGCCCCCAGCCACTCCTTTCTGGGTGGTGGGACAAGGGACTAAGGGATGGGCTGGACGGTCCAGCCCTCTGGGTGATGGAAACCATCGTTTCTGCCAGCAGGGCTGCAAGGGATGCGCAGAAACCAAAAATCTGCACCTTGCTCCACGCAGCCGGGCACTGGATGATTCCCTGCCTCCTCCTGGAGCCAGGCACCAGCCACGGGCACAGCTCTTGGTGCCTTTTATCACGTTCAGCCTCACCAGGATGGAGCTGGGGGAAGGCAGAGCCAGCCCCGTGTGGGATGTGGCAGCGCCGTCTCCATCCCTGCTGCCACATCCAGCTCCTGCATCGCTGGCCGTGCGGGCAGGCACCATGCATGTTGTACCAGAGAACTGGAAACACAAAAAAATGCCAACCTGGAGCAAAAATGCTCCCCCCCTCAAAGAAAATAAATGCTTAATGCCATTCTGGAAGGCACCGAGTGGGGACAAGGACTGGGGTTCAAAGCCCTGCTGGTCGGAGCCCCGTGCAGTGTGAGTGCTGCTGGCTGCAGCCCCAAGGGCTGTGGGAGAAAAAAAAAAATACATCTTCTGCGTTGCCACAGCAACGAGCAGCTCCTGCCTGCCTCAAACTTCAGAGCCCACCCAGAAGATGCTTTCCTCACCTCCGCTTCCCTGCTGCCCGCACGGGTTCCTCCTCCCTGGTGCCTGGGCAGAGGCTGGGAGCCCACAGAGGAGCTGCGCCCCCCAAAAACCCCACTCCTCCCGAGGCGCCTCGAAGCCTGCCTGCTCCTGGCTTTGCTCCACGGATGCGGGTGCTGTGTGTCCCAAGCATCCTGCAGCATCCCCTGGATGGGATGCAGCCTCTCCAGCAGGAATCCTTTCCAGTTCCCGAAGTCCAGCGTGCTCCGGGGATGGCAGGCAGCCCCAGGTTTGCAGGTCTGAGGCAGAGCCCGTGAAAATTTCCACTTAAGCAACCAGCAGCACAACAGGGAAAGGATTTCAGAGCCCGGCTCTGCCAGGAGAGAATCTGGGTTTTTAATTATTTATGCTTCACCTCCGTGCTATGGTGATGAGAGAGACAGAGCAGACAGACAGATAGCAGGGAGCAGGCTGCAGCCTCCTTCCCCAGAGAAGCCATTTGTAGGATTCGGGTGAGCTGGAGGGCTGCAGACCCCTGCCCAAATCCTGCTCTGCTCCTCTCCCCTTGGGAAAGGGCCTCCATGGGGTGGAGCACCCACAGGAGCTGTGTGGGGGCACGGATGGGACGAGGTCGATCTGGGCTGTGGCTGCAGTGAGGGTCACGTCCCTGGAAGGGGCAGCGGAGGTGGGGTGGAGGCGAAGCCAAAACCACAGCAGAGCGCGGGGCACGGCCGTGTCACTGCTGCGAGGGGATTTTAGGGTGCTCAGCACCCCGAAGAATCGGGACCTTCCTTAGTCACAACTTTAAAGGGATAATCAGTCGGATCCAGGGGTTAAATCTCCCCGGGATTTTCAGGGGGGAATTCGCTTAGCAGGGTACGCGGTCAAATCCTTTAATTTCCTGGATTAGGAAGCCAGGACAGCTTGTCATTTGTCCTGCACAGAGGAGGTGACAGAAACCCCATTGTTCAAGGCTTTCCAAACTCTCTGCAAGAGCACCAAGGGACCAAGAGCCCCCATCTCCAAATCTCTGGTTTTGGCAGAGCGATGCTCAACAACACCAAGGAAAACATCCCGTATTTTTACCCAGCTCTGCATTTTCATCTCAGTTGTGCTCTCGATGCTGCTTTTGCCTCTCTCCAGAGAGGGGAAGGAAAGGAAGACCGGGGGGGACGGGCGCACGGAGATTTTGGGGTGGTTGCTGCAGGGAAGGAGGTGGGTGGGAAGCTGGGGCGGGAGCAGCGCAGCCGGCAGGAGCGCATGCCAGGGAACCGAAAATGGGAGCTGGGAGAGGAAAAAAAGCAAGGCGGCCTCTCACGAGATGGGAAAGCAGCACCAGGGCTTGGTGCAGCACAGGGACCCCAAACCTTCCCCTAAAAGCCTGGGTGCGCAGCATCAGCGGGGTGATGGTGGGGTGATGCTACATCAGCACCCCGCGCTCGGGCCCTGCTGCAGGTTTCTGTCTGCCCCCGCCAGCTACCGGGGTGAGGATGAGGAGGGAGGAAGGCGACGGGGCTGCGAGCCAGGCAGCTGCGCAGGCTGGGGGAGGATTCCTCCCTTCCCTCCTGAAGATCGCGGAGAACAGCAACGCTGCAGTTTCTGCTCGTTGAATAGGCAAAGCAGCAGGAAGGAAAAGCAGAGGATGGGTTTCTTTATTTTTTTTTTTTCCTTGTTGCTGGCTTTTTCTTTCTTTTTTTTTTTTTTTTTTCCCCCCTCTTATGAAGGGCTGCTTCACCTGTCACACCTATGGGGTGGCAGCACCCTGCTCCCCCCCCATCAGCACCAAGAGGCCTCACCATCCTCCCCTTCTCCTCCTTCCCCCATCCCGAGCTGTAGGATGCTCCTGCCTGCCCCACGCTGCCCCACGAGCTCCTGCCTGCCCCTAACACGCTGCTGGGGAGGCTGAAACCCCCCTGCACTGGGCTGGTTCTGCCCCGCAGCTCAGCCCAGCTAAGCTGGTAAAAGTCCTGGATTAGAAACCGGGCAGATGATCCGGGCTGCTGCGCCTGGACGAGGAGGAGGAGGAGGAAGATGAGGAGGAGGCAGACACCAATTTGGGCTCCCCAAAGCTGCCCCCCGCCTCCTGCCCTGCTCCTTGGGGATGCTGGCCGCACATTTGTCCTGGCCCCTTTCCATCTGGTCCCACTGTAAAGGCACCAGCACATCCATCTCTCCCATCCCAGGGTGTTTCCTTCCTCCTGCATCCCCCAAGCCCCTCTCCTGCTCCCCCCAGGCTATCGCAGCCCCTGCAGGGCCTGTGGCTGACCCGCTGGGCTCCTTGTCACCACTCTGCCCACGTTACTGGGCGAAACTGGGAGCGATTAGAGGGCAGCTGGCAAAACCCACAGCCAGCTGCTCTGCTGGACTCACAGAAGGACCCTGCTGAGTTGTTTTTTTTTTTTAAATGGGATTACTTTGCAGAGCATTGCTCGCCCCAAAGGCACCCAACTTTCCATCCCGCCCATGTCCCCGTGCAGCATCCCTCTGCCCAGGCAGCGCGGTGGCAGCTGGGGACACGCAGGGCCAGCCCTGCACGAGCGTGCCAGCTAGTCCTGACTTCTGACACGGCCACAAAAGGGCTTAACGCCCTAAGTCCTGTCTGAGCAGGAAGTTATTACATCGGCGTTGCAGGAGGACTTATTTCAACACTCACGCTGCGGCCAGCAGGGCCCGCACGAGCCGGAATTGGGAGGGACGGGATGCTCCGGGAAGCTCCAGGGCTCCTCTGTTCCTCGAATGCCCTGGTCCCGAGGTGGGAATTGTGCTCGCTGTGAGTCAGAGGTACCCGTGTGGTCCTGGCTGACAGCGGGAGGAACAGCAGCTGATCCTGATCCTGATCCTGATCACTGCCACTCGTGCTCGCCCCGCTCTGCGTGACACAGGGGTTGTTTGGGGCAGAGGAAGCGAAAACCCAGCCTGCTGCGAAGGGATTTACCCCTGCTTCGGCTGCTCTCAGCCTCCAAAACATTCCCTCTGTGCTTTTCTCCCTGTCATGATGTCCTCAAGGAAAGGATGGAGATAAGGGATGGAGGGTTCACGCTGTCCTGGTGGCTACCACAAGATGCCACCGGTGACCCCATCGGTCCCAAATAAATGGGTGGTGGTGATGTCCTCTCCCAGGCAGCCCCTTCCCACAACTGCCCCCCGTTTCAGCTGCTGGCTCATCCCCAATATCCCACCTGGAGGAAGGGGACACACAACCCTTGGGGGGGGACGCAGCGCTCCCCTTACCCCACACCCCTCATCCTCCCCGGCTCCATCCGCAACGAAAACCCCGCCGGCGGCACGAGGGGGGGAGACGGATGCAGGCGCCCCGCGGCCACCCCCCACAGCAGCAGAAACCTGAAATCAAAGGCAGCCAAGTACAATCACAACGCTGCAGGCACAGGCCTGGGAGAGCATTAAGCAGCATTATGCTGGCTCGGCATACTGCTGGTAGTGGCATTACCGCAACTCAGAGTCTTTGGGACCCGAACTGCAGAGTCTGTTCTTTGCTGTGGCTTCTGCCTGGGCTGCGTTTCCATTTGCTGAAGGAAAATACCTGCTCGGCTCAAACACAACCTCTTGCACTTTGCTGTTCAGCTCTCCAGGGCTTTTCTTGCCTTCCTGCTTCCCTTTGTGTGCCAGGCGGGGAGGGCGGCTGCACCCCCACCGCAGCATCCTGAAGGAGCTTCAAAACGTGTTCCTTTACACAGCCTTGCTGCCAAGTCATCTTTATTCACCTTCCTTCCTTCCTTCCTTCCTTCCTTCCTTCCTTCCTTCCTTCTTTCCTTCCTTCCTTCCTTCCTTCCTTCCTTCCTTCCTTCCTTCCTTCCTTCCTTCCTTCCTTCCTTTCCTTCCTTCCCTTTCTCTCTCTCTCTCTTTTTTTCTTCTCTCCAGTTTCTCTTCCAGAAGTTAAATGACACCATGCTAATTTGCAGCCTGGTTCCTCCTGAGAATATCGAGCTTAATTATATTTTTCTCATCGTCGGTGAATGGCTCGGCTATAATTACGCCTGGAAGCGCGTTACTTAGGACTAACCCAAAAGCCGCATCCCCTCCGGGGTGCAAGGGACCGGCAGCTCACGACGGGCCCCATGAACCCTGTGCTGAGAGCAGAGCTGAGAGCAGCTCAAACGCCATCATCACACCCATAGCATCACCAATGGCCCTTCCATCCATGATCCCAAAACCCTGACCCGTGAGAGCAGACAGACCCGTTGCCTTGTATTAAAACCCCTGAAGTCCTCTGTGGCCACGTGTATCCATCCTTGCCCAGCAGCTGTGCCAAAAATCAAGGCACTTATCCTGGCTGGGTATTATTATTATTATTTCCAGTGCCTAGGGACAATTTAGGTATCACTATTATTGCTACTGAGATGGGATCTGGTGTCTTCAGTGCATCCTTCCCCTTCCAGGTGGGCTCTTGCCTCGTGAGCTGGGAACGCAGCACCCCGCAGCACGTTCATTTTAAACAGGGAAAAACCAGGCTCCTTCCCAATCTGTCTCTAAAAACTGGTGGTTAATACCAGTATTTGTTTTTCAGGCCTGATCTGCGGCTCTTCTCACCCATTTGTTTTACAGGAACTATTTCAGCGAGCGGGCGATGTAAGAGGAGAGAAAATATTCTTTCATTTTAATTGCACTGAAGGAAATTTAGGAGAATCACCCACCGAACCTAAAGACTACTCCTTAAATGAGCTTACTTTCTGTGCCATAGATAGCATTGTGCTTTGTTCAGAATAAAACAACTTCCAGAATCCAATTTACTTGTCTTCAGTACACTGTGTTTTTAGCCTACTTTCCTCAGGAAATGGGGCTTACTTATGTGATTGTGCTGTTTATATATCTATATGCCATCACTCCCACACTAATAACTTTTGAACGTGTTGGCCAATTCCAACCAAATTTGACAGAGCAGCAGAGTTTTCAAAAATACTGAATTCTTACAAATTTAATGAAATACGTGGGTGGGCACATATTTTCCCCCACCAAGGGAAAGGCTGCACAGTGAACTCAGCCATATTATTAGACAGAAGAGAATACACACACACAGGGCTGCCATAAACCCCCCGGTGGCTGGTAAGCCAGGGCTCTTGTTGGTCTCAGATGTGGGACATTGCACCTGTGAGCCCCAAAGCATGAAACGAGCATCAGGATTCCTCTGTCGATGCCTCTACTGCCTATTTTTTTTTTGCACTTGTCTCAACTCGGACGATGCAGCTTGGTGTGGGCACTGCAGGAGAGTGTTAAGCTTTAAAATTAGTCATATTAATTATGTGAAGGCCTTGAGAGCTGGTTGTAGGTTTGTAAAACCTTGCTGTCTTCTGCTTCTGAGTGCTGGGATGCAGCCGAGAGACTGTCCATGCAAAAAAAAATATTAAAAATAAAATAAAATAAAATAAAATAAAATAAAATAAAATAAAATAAAATAAAATAAACAATGGGGAAGAACTTGAACTGAAAGGCTGTGGGTTGCAGACACTCTCCCCACTTTCCATTTCAAGGTCCTTGGGCATCTCCTTTGCAAACACATGAGTATCCCAGACCTTGGAGCTGATCCTGCACCGTCCCCCTGTCTCCAGCACACCCTACACCCTGCAGCACTGCCTGAACGTAGCCCAACAGCTTCGCTCTCTGCTGCTGAGTGCTGGGGCTTCAACGTAAGCCATGAACACAGACAGCAAAACCTCCCGGGACGGGTGTCACCCGCGGATGCTCGTCCAGCTAATGCACAGCGTGCGTCACGTTGGAGCCTGGCTGTCCCCAGCTCGCCCAGCGAGGGCTGCACTGCTCTGAGGATCGATACGGGGCTTTTCAGCACACCACCAGCAGCCCTCGTGCACCAGAGGCAAGGTCTGTGCCGTGAAAAGAGCAAATCCTGGCATGGCTGAGCTGTCTCCCTTCCCTGTGTGCCTATTCCAGGGTTGGACGGAGAGGAGCAGGGCTGCAGGATGCGCAGGGCAGGATGCTCACGAGCATCTGCTGGCAGCAGCCCTTGGGGCGATGCTAAACTTGGGCTGCTTCTCTAGCACTCGGTCTCTGCTGGAGCATCCTCGAAGCATTGTGCTCCCATTCATTTATTTCTTTGCATCTTCATTGATGATTAAATACCATTTTTATTTTTTTTGTTTGTTTTCCCTGTGCACGCCCATGGCCACAGCTGCATCCTCCCTGTCTGCTACAGGGGCACAAGGTATTTGTGCCGTGGCATTGCTGTCAGATTTGATTTTTTTTTTCCCCTTCTCCTCCTCTTTCATAATTAGGAGGTGGAACATTATATGCCAGGAGCTCATTAAAGCATTTCCAGTGCAGGGGGGTCACGTCCCTTCCAGCTCCTGCTCCTGTGGCTTTCCAGGACCGGTACCGCCTGGGGACGGTGGATGCTCAGGGTCTCAGAGCCTGCATCCCACAGCACATTAGAGCTCCTCATTTCCAGGGTGTACAGAGGTGTTTGCATCCCCGGATCACATGGAAATATCTGCTCTTTCTGCTGCTCTGCAGTCTGTTTCCTACCTGGCATTCTAGTGAGGTTTTTTTGGGTGTTTTTTTTTTTTTTTTTTAAAAGCTTTGACAACAATTTGGTACAACATCAGCTAGAAAACATCATCAAGCCAAAATATCCTCCCAGAGCAGGCCTGGGAGTCTCATTCACATTGCAGATCAGTCATCAGCAGACATGCTGATAAAGATTTCAAGTGTGACTCTGAATACAAATGATCCAGACCCAACAATTAATCCAGCACAGGAGGCTGAGGAGCTGCCTGAGTTTTTCCCCAGCCCCATCCCCTTTTCCCCAACCACATAGCGCTTGCTCAGAAAGCAAAAGGAAAAGGCCTTGCTTTAACAAACCATCCCCAAAAAGTGATGCAAAGGGCCCTGATCTCAGCAAAAAAGCCTGTCCTTTTTGGCTCACCTCTCTTCTGGTTACTCACTGCAGGTCACCAAGCTCCAGGCACGGTTTGGGAGCCAGGCACTTGAGTTGGATCCTATTTCAACTGAAATTAGACATCACCCTATTTTTTTTTCCCTCTTCTGATGGTTTTCAGCTGGATCTGGTAGGGTACTGGGGTACTGGGCGGCTTCCTGGGGGTTGTAGGGATTGTCGGGGCATTCGGACCTGCTGCTTTCTAGCAGAACATCCTCCCCAAGCATCAGCTGCAGCCAGCAATTTGACTGCTTTCCCACCCAAAACCCCTTTCAGGAACAGAAATGGCAGGGAATCCTCTCGGTGCAGGACTTGGGGTGGTTTCTTTGGGCTGTGTCAGACAAAGGCTATGGGGAAACAGCATCACAGGAGCTTTTCTGCCTAGGGCATCGTCCTGCCTATTAAAGAGGCTAGGGAATAATGGGTAAATAACCCAGCACATCACAAGTGACCACATGTGCCACAGGGTGACCCCAAAGTGCCATCCCACCACGCCACAGCCACCCTGACGCACAGCCCCCAGCGCACGCACTGCTCTGGGCGCCCCACCATTGCCTTGCCAGCTGTTTTGGGAGGGTTGTGCACCCGCAGCCTGCTTGAGATGAGCAGGAGGGATGCTTCACCCCATTTTAAGCAACACCCACCAGGTCCAGGCAAAGTATGTATGGCTCCAAGAAGCAGCCCAACAGCACGGTCCACATCGCACCGACCACCAGCAGACCCCCACCACAACACCTGTGTGCCTCCAGCAGCTCCCACCAAACATCCCCCGAGCACCTCCAACACACCACGCCTCCCCAAAAGCCGCAGCCATCGGGACCCAGCTGCCACCTTACCTGGAGGCCGCGATCTCCGCTTTCTGCTTGGCGATGGTGGCCGCCCGCTCGGCCGCCTCCACGGCCCGATCCACCTTCTCGCGGATCTTGCTGGCCCGCAGCGGGATGAGGTTCTTCCTCTTGCCGCTGACCAGGACGTTCTGCTTGTACTTGCCCTCCTCCTTGGTGCCGTCGGGGAAGGTCATGCAGCCGTAGCCGTGGCGCTTGTTGTTGGCCCACTCGCCCTCGTACTTCAGCCCGTCCGAGCGCTGGCTCACCCCGAAGCCCGACCGCTTGTCGTTCTTCCACTCGCCCACGTAGATCTCGGTGGTGGTGGCGTCGATGTCGTCCTCGATGACGGAGAGCTCGGCCTCCCCTTCGCCCAGGCTGATGGTGGAGTTGATGTCGCTGGCGGTGGAGCTGACCGTGCTCATCCCGGCCTCGCTCCGGAACGAGCTCTGCTTGCTCCGCTGGCTGGCCAAGGAGCTCTTGGACTCGGACTTACGGAGCTTGAGCCCGCTCAGCAGCGACCGTCGGAAGATGCCCTTCTTCTTGCTCTTGAGGATCTCGGCGTCGCTGTGGGCCATGAGGACGAAGCCGCCCCGGGACACGGCGGGGCTGCCGGCCACCGCCGGCGAGGAGTCGGGGTGCAGCGCCGTGCCGTTGGTGTGCTCGCTGCGCAGGGAGTTGATGGACGTCCTCAGGGGTGACCTGATGACCGCAGCCATGCCGTAGGGAACGCTCTGCCGGACGCCGTACCCCTGGCGCATCCCTCCGACCCACTGGCCCTGGTATGTCCCTGTGGAGAGGAGGCGAAAGGAAAGAGGGGGTTCATGGCGAGGCATCCTGAGGGTTGGTAGCAGCATCAACCCCCCAATATCCCCCCAAAACCCATTATTATTGGGAGAATTTGGAGTCCCAACAGCAAAGTGCAGCACTAGAACCCACCCCATCACCGTGGTTGTAATGTCACATTGCAAGAGGGGAAAAGAAACTCAGGGTGGGTCTGTAGCACACACTACAGCTGCAGCACAGGGATGTTAGGAACCAGCCAGGGCACCGGGGCACACGGAGCCTTCCCTAAAGGGCCTGCCCCTTAGATCCAGCCTGAATTTGTAAAGGGATCAGGCAGGGAGATGGGAATTGTAACCAGGAGCAGAGTCCAGCCCCGTCGGCTGCCAGCAGTGATCCGAGTGGATGGCATATTACCGTGCGTTTATTTATACACACAGCGCCTTTCAGCCAGCGTGTAGCAGGAGGGAGCGGCTCTATAGAAATAAAGGCCTCACGGGGAGACATCCATGTGGTTATTATCCTCAGAAACGTGCCCCTGCTTGAACTCCTCCATTTGCGTGGGCACTCGCTGAGTTACTTAACCGGCAGTTAGCGGG
The DNA here is from genome assembly GCF_964211825.1 of Aythya ferina. Classification (NCBI taxonomy): domain Eukaryota; kingdom Metazoa; phylum Chordata; class Aves; order Anseriformes; family Anatidae; genus Aythya; species Aythya ferina. The sequence continues at coordinate 2,368,114 of NC_140308.1, forward strand.
CTGGGACGCACGCAGCTCCTCGCCGCGACGCCGCTGCTCCGGCGTGCCGAGGGCTGTGCCTGCCCCAGAGCAACTGTACTGGAAAACGGGGCCAGAAGAAACCAGTCCGGGTGGGAAAACACGACCCGGGAGCCATCCCTGCCCTGACCACCGAAATGCGTGGTGGTAATCAGCTCTCCCTGCCCTGGGTTTATAATCCCTTCCCATCCCGCAGCACGGCAATTGGCACGCTTTGTCATTTTATCTCGGGCAGTTGAACTGTGGAGCTCGTTTGTATTCTTAGGTCAGCTTAATCTTTCGGGGGCTGTCTCATGATGCGGTGATGCACCGCCTGGCTGAGCCCTCGCAGGGAGGATTTCAAGCCCCAGGCAGGCTCCTTGCCTGGCCCGTGCTTCTGAGCCCAGCCCGGGGCGATGCTGGAGCAGGGCTGGAAGCTGCCAGCACCACGCAGTGTCAGGGCAAGGGAGTCTTAAACAGTCTTAAAATAGTGAACCTCGTGTGAATCAGACCGAGACGGCCCTGATAAAAACAGCCCAGCAGATCACCTCCGGCTCAGTCCGATAGTGACTTTCCAGCCCTTCTCCGCACGGGATGATCTTTGCCCTTAGCAATCAGCACCCATCAGATCCACCTGAGCTGTCTCTTCTGGCAGCAAAAATATTGTTCCCTGAGACATCCCCGCCTTGCTGCAGCGATTTCCCTCCCAGCAATTTCCAACAGCCCAGCAGAAAGGTTTAATAAAACGGGCAGTGCTGGCTGTCCACATTGCCAGCCTGGAGAAACCCACTGCAAGGAGCGATCCCAGCACTGGAGCCGGGGCATCCCGATGCTCCTTTTAATTCCTCACCCTGATCTTACCCCAAGGCTCCCTTAGCAGGGGTTATCACTCACCACTGCTTGCCATTTCCAACAAAATGGGAATTTTCACCATCCTTCTGTGTGTTTAAATGCGTTTCACTCTCAATTTATACATGGGGAGAGGTGGAAAGAGATGAGGGCTGCTGTTTTCCCCAGTGCTGACTGTGGTTTCCAGGGCCCCGTGGTGAGCTGGCCCCAACGACCAGCACCCAGAGGCTCAGGCACCCACTCCTGGTGCTCTGATATTATCCCTGCCTACCCCCAGAAATGCTGGCTCCAAGCAAAGACTGCCCTGGAGAAGGGAGGCAGGGCCAGGCAGGCAGGATTTACTGAGGGTTTATAGGATTAGTGCTGGGGAGGGAGCAGTTGGGATTACGGCGGCACTGGCAGGGCAGGGCGAGGAGCGGGGTGCTTGGCCATGGGGAGAAGGATGGGGGACAGACAGCGGGACGGACAGCAGAGAGCACAGTGGGGATGCTGGGCATGTCCTCGGGTTGGGATTGAGCCTGTGGGTAAGGGGGCAGCGAGAAAAAGCCCTGCTTGGGGTCTGTCGGAGCTGCCCTCACCAAATCCTGCCCCAGTTTTCCTCGGTGACCCCCTGGCCCTGCTCCCCAGCCCCAGGCAGGCCCTGGGACCCCTCCACCTCCGGGCAAATCCCCAGCTGGGGAACCAGAGGAAAAGGAGGCATCGTAAAACAGGCAAGGCCCCGTGCTGCAAAGCAGAGGCAGCGGCAGGGAGCAGAACAAAGCCGGCTCGGAGCAGGCGTGACAGCGCGGCGCAGCTGGAGCAGAGGCAGCAAATTGGTCCCAGCAGGTCCCAGCTGCAGCGAGTGCCTGCGTGCCTCCCCAGCAAGGCCGAGGTGCCCGGGGAAGCTGTCGTCTTTGCACGGCCTCACAACCTACTCCGAGGATTGCACGGCTGCCAGCAGCAAGTGCTGCAGCTGCTTGGCAAGGGGGAGTTTTCTAAGCACAAGATGTGAGGAGAGCCACCACATCCTTCTCCTGGCCACGAAGCAGGTCCCCGCGGAGTGTTCCCAAGCCCCAGATTTTGTTTCTGTGGCTGTTGTTGCTCTCCTGAGCACTTCCCCAGCTCACCTCCCCAGCACCCCTCAGGACATCTGGCCACCTCCATGGGCAGCGCCAGTTGAAGGTGCTTCCTTCCCAGGAGCTGAGTTCTTGGAGTTCCCCCCTTCCTCCCTCACCCATCAGCACTCCTTCCTTCATCTGACTTCGTTACCTTTATCAAACCCCTAAATAGCCCAGGATTTGGCCACGAGTGCTGGAAGCACTCCGAGCCATCTGATCTGCATTGCTAAGCACCGTCACCTCCTCCCCTTGCACTGCTCGGCTTAACCTCTGCCCTCTCACATTTGCAGATCTGTGCACAAAGCCTGATCTCGCAAGGAGCCCGGAGACTCATTCTCCCTGTAGAGGAAACAGGATTTTATGGCTCTCCACACCCCACGACGGACAGGCTGTGGCTGTTTCAGAGCCAGGGAGCTGCAAAGTGAAGTGGGGCTGCAATGGGGAAAGTGCTGCATCCCCAGGGCTGGGTGCAAGGCGCAGATGGGACCAGATGCACAACAGGAGAGCGCTGAGCAGCCAAGGTAAAACATCTCAGCACCACCATCCTGCTGGAAAGAGGGACGGATCCTGCCCTCCTGGTGTAACCACTCCAGAGGGATTTGGCCAAGAACAAGGTGACACCAAGAGAAGCTGGGGTGCGGGCACTCACATGCCCCAATGGGAGGGGATAACCCAAGACTGGGGGGACACAAATCAAGTTTTCCTGAGTGACTGCTCAGCAAGAAAACTTCCAGAAAACAGCAGATGGAGTGTGAGAAAGGAAATGGGATTGTAGGGAAGACGAGGAAAGTCAGGAGGGGATGGAAACGTGGGGAGAAGAAAACGGGCGATGCCGTTGCTGGCCACTTCTACTTGTGGTTTGTAGCCTGTCCTTCTCTATTTATTTATTTATTTTGGCTCCCTCCCGTTGGAGCAGGGCTGGGTGGTTTCCAAATGGCTTTTCAAGCTCCTGCAGGAGTTTCCATCGCCCTCAGGACCACGCAGAGCCCCGTCCTCAGCCAGAGCTGGCAGGGCCAAAAGCAGGAAGGGAAAAGTCTCCGGCTCCCAAGCCTCGTCCCCAAGTCTCGGGCAGCTTGTAAGTTCTTGAGAACTGACAAGCACCGAAGGGTAATCTAATTTGCTGCAGCTATTCAGCGCTCTCTCAGCATTTGGCTCAGGAAGCGAAAATCCATTCTGGGAAGAGCGCAGGGAGCCCACGGGGCCGCTCCCGTTGTCCCCATAATGCCACCAGCCCCGACAGCGGGGTTTGCCCCACGGCAGGGGTGAAGGATGGGCGCCTTTTGGGGAGGCGAGCAGGACCCTGAGCAAAACCTCCGTGTTCCCTGCTGGAAACAGGGATCACGCAGCAGCACTCCAGCGGCTCAGCCAGGAATTGGGCAGTAATTAGCTCCTGTTTGCACAGCGAGGCTCTGCAGACACCAGGAAGAAAGGCGTGTCTCCGCTCCCTTCCCCAGCTTTGCCAAGGAGTTTTGGGGTTTTTGGCTGGAGGAGGAGACCCGTCCCCGTCTCCACCTCCTCTCCTGCACCTCCTGCAGCAGGGTTTGTGTGGGTGCCCGAGGGCTGAGGACCGTGGGGACACAGAGGGGGCTGGCACGAGGTCTGGTTGAGGTTGGGAAGTGGCAACCAGAGCACGGCTCGGTCTGTCCACGCAGAGCACGCCAGCCTGGGACCTCACCTCACTGATGCAGTTTGTGCCAGGTACCTTTAGCAAGGTGACATGAGAGGGAACAGAGAACCAAAATGCCTCCAAAATGGCCTTTTTTTGGCCCAGATGGGGACTACCCACAGCACTGCACCCAGCAGGTGATGGTGAGGAATGTCATGGGGTGGAAAGTGGCTTTGCTGCTTGCTGCCCTGAGCCCAGGGGCTGCCTTCCACCCATCCTGCTTATGGTGAGCTTGTGAAAACCAACGAGGACACCCAGGGGAATCCAAATTTTAGACAAATAGGCAGCACAAGGGGGTTCCTTAGGGCACACCACACCAACGGGGAGGTTTTGAAGGACGCAGGGGGTAAGATGGGCTGTCTGCAGCCCAGTGGCACCCATGGGGCTTCCCTTGGCCAAAGGTGGGATCAGCAGCTTGTACAGAAACACATCCTGCCTCCAAAACGGTGCTAGAAGGGGGCAGGACATCAGGACTTTGGGGGCTGCAGTGGCTGAATTTTCATCTCTCCCTCCCCCCTATCCAAGGCGCTGGCATTTTGCAGGCTGCTGCTGAGTCCTTTGGCTCCACTCCAGGAAAATCATTAAGTCGGAGCTGTCGGGATTGAAGCCTGCTCCCCGGCTCATCCCTAACCCAGGCGGCCAGCTCGGTGTCCCACGGGACAGAGCCCCAGCAGGGGCACAGCACACGGGAGGATCCGCCTGGCCTTGCTCTGCTTCGCTTCCTTGCACCAAGAAATTTGGAGGCTCACGCACCATGGGGCAGACTTTAAGGCTGAGGTAAGAAATTTAGGGTTAGGATCAGTGCAGGGGATTTCCAGGTGAGCTCGGATCAGATGTGGCTGCCCGGGTGGTTGGTCACAGACCACGGAGCAGCAGGCTTCAGCAGGCAGGTGTCTCTGCAGCCTCTGCCCCTTCCTTGAAGCTCGGCCAGTGCCGCTCGGTGTGGTGGCCGTGTTCAGCAGAGGCAGCCATCCAAAACTCCCAGCTTGCCCGTGCAAGTCAGCAAAATTCGGAAATGAGGTCTGAGCTGTCCGAAGCACCCGTCTGCTGTTCGCAACCCAGCAGAAGCAATTAGGCCTTGCAAATTGCTGGTTTATCTCGCGGAGGATCCTTCCTGCGACGCTCACCTCCTCGCTTATCGCTGAGCCCCGCCACGCATTAATTAAAGACATGCGACGGCAATAATGAGGCCGATCCCGACCTGCCACACCAGGAGCAGGTTTTACAGATATCCGGGAGCTGGGTCTGGGGCAGGATTCATGCAAGCTGCCCAAAGAGCCTTGCAGAAACATGGAAGAAAAGAGGGCTGGAGGACGCCAGCAGCCGCGCGCCCTTCTCCTCGTGTGTTAGCACAGCCCCAGGACCGGTGGGGTGGCGATGGGGACATCTTCTTTGGCCACCTCAACAACCGAAGGGCCTGGCTGGTGAAAAACTGGAACCAAAATGTGCTGCCTGCTCCTCCTGAGCATGCATGTGGGTGCGTTTGCTGCCAGTGCACCCCAGAGCCGCCTGTCCTGCAGGGACAAGGTGCCGCGCCGCACGGCGGTGACTTGCATATCCCGAAATGTTTTTGCTCCCCCAAAACACCAACCTAAATCCCACAGGCACCATACAGAGGGCTAGGACTTGCCAGCAGCATTGCCCGTGGAGAAGGGTGGGCTGAGGGGTGGGGAATGCGTGCAGCGCCTGCAAATTGCCTGCCCCCAGCCCTGCCGAGGGTCCCCGTGCCTTGGCCATCTGCAGGCCCTGCTGAAAACCTGGAGATGTTTCTGCTGGGGCAGCCTGGCCGTTTGTTTGCCAAAAATACGCTCTGGTAAGTGCTCACACAGGGGAGAGGATACAAGGTATGGATTTTTGAGTATGCAAATCTGATCTGCAGGCACAGACACGTGATGGATGTTAGTCACCGCCTAATGCCAGGCTGCACGCAGGCAGGCACCATGGGCAGGGAGGTCTGGGGGGAGAGAGGGATGGATGGGGGATGAGATGGGAAGGGATGAGGGATGGGAAGGGTAGAAAAGGGTAAGGAAGGGCAGGGAAGGGTAGAAAAGAGTAGGGAAGAGTAGGAAAGGGTAGGGAAGGCAAGGAAAGGCAAGGGTGCCTGCCTCCTCCTCGCTGGATGCAAACAGAGACAACTCTGGCTGAAACCCCGCTGAACGGGACTGCTCAATGGGCCCACTGGGAGATTCATCGGAAATGCAGCCTCACGTGGTGGGAATGCATTATCTGAGGCTATCAGCCCCATCCAAAACCTGGCCAGCCCTTTATCTTCACCCGCCCCAAAGGTCCTTTGCCAACAGCTCAGAGATGGGCTGGATGAGGCTGCTCCCCTTGCAGCATTAATGCGCACGGTGATGGAGCACCGACTGCTGCTTTCTGCACTCGTGGCTGGGAAATTGAGGCACTGGGGCTGCTGCAACCTGAATTTATTTTCCGGGGGGCTGAGCGGGGCTGGATGTCGCAGGAGGGATGGCAACCCCGCCACCATCGCGCCCAGCACCTTTATTGCAGCTAATGTGCTCCTCTCACAGAGCAGAGGGAAATCGGGCTAATGCTTAGCCCGTTAATCCCCCGGCGCTGTAATCCTCCTCACAAACTCTCTGATCTCACCCCATTTCTCAGCAGGGCTCGCAGGGGTTAGGGTTAATTCCTCGGCACCCGGGATGGGTGCTGCATGCCGGTGCTGGGGTTTTTTGGGGGCTGCATCCCTGCAAGGTGTGGGAGATGCTGAGTGGGACCCAGCAGGACAGAAGAAGAAGCTGCCCGTTATCCTAAAAGTTGCAATTTATTGGAAAAATCTGTGTCTGTGCCAAACGCTGGGCTGTTGTCGGGGTCGGGCAGCAGGATGTGCATCAGGAATCTCCAAAATGCCCAAATTGTTCAACAACTTCTCATCGTGCAAGGCAGGGCACAAAAAGGGTCCTTGGTTTATCCCAGCTGTCTGGTTTGATTGACTCATGTCCTTGTTGCGTTCGTTTTTGTGTGAATATTGGCAAATTCAGGTGCCGTGCTCGCCGCTCGCTCATTCATGAACATTCCTGATGCTGTGCTGTGTGAGAGGAGCAAGTGGAAGCTCTTCAGGGGATAATCCCGGGAAAGGAGTGACTGTTCTAGGGGAATGATCACGCATCGATTGCAACTTTTAAGGCTTTTCGTTCAAAGGCCAGAGTCTGGGAGGAGAAGCCAGTATTAAGCCCCAAAATACAAACATTTTCCATTCCTTTCCTTTTCCATAAAAAAAAAAAAAAGTTAAATACTCGGATTGTATCTTAAACAACGCACTGGAGCGGCAAAAAAGTGCCACAGCCAGACCCCAAAAGCTGCCAAATCTCACACGGCAGACCCCAGACCAGCTCTGTCCCCTACAGGACCAGCACCAGCACCATCCTGCCCGGCTTCTACACGTTCATGCCTACGGTGACACAGATCATCCCCCTGCATCAGCGCTACCTGACTCAAGGCATTCAAAATTAATCAGGTTAATTTTAAAATCGAGGCTTTTTTAAACAGAAGGCATTTTTAGCTCCTGTCTGCTGGCTCCCGAGCCTGTAAGAATGACTTTTCTGCAATAGTCTGGGTGGGAACCTTCTTTCAAAAAACTGAAGCTGAAAATCTTGCAAAAATCACATGATCCCGCAAGCTGGAGCTTCAGGGAAGAAATGTGCTGCTACAGGAGCAGATGTCCCACAGCCACGAGGAGCCCCATGGGACGTCAGGTCTGCTCCCCCTTGGTATATCCGAATACCCCACAATTTGCTTTAACAGCCACAAGGAACCCTGAATAAACCCACACAGCATCCCCACGGTGGTGGCGTGCCCCATTTCTGCATCCTGGAGCCAACATCCAGCGGGGCCAGGAGACCTCAGGTTTCCCCCAAAGGAGCCCAGAGACAAAGTCCCGTTCCCAGCAAGGCTCCCACCGACCCCACTGGAGCAGGATGAGGCCCTAAACCACCACCAAGCAAATAAAAGGTCCTCGCATTTTCCCTGCCCTTTGGCTCAGGTCAAGCCCTCTTGCTAACAGGAGAGGAAAATGTTCCCAACCAGCCTGAAATACTCAGATGGGGAATTTTCCGAATTGTTCCTACGGGGCAATCTGAATTAAAAAAGCAACAAGAGTTTATCTGGCTGTCATGAGTTGTCAGAGACCATGAACACGAATTTGTGAAATGATTTTAGATTTGGGCTTCAGGACTCAGCATTAGCAGCCGGGCAGAGATGGGTAAGGGGGGCAGAGTGCCCCAAGGTGGGGGTCCCACGTTGTCCCCTGGGCACCACGTGCCAGACAAAATACCACCGTGGGTCTCAGCCCGCCTGGCAATTTTTATGTCCTGTACTTTTCCCTGGGGTCAAAATCCTTCTTCTTCTGTCCTGAGCTGTACCTGAAGCTAAGCAGCATGTTCCAGTGAGATAAGTAATTAACATGAGTTCATAGCATTTATTTTTAATGAAGCCGGTCAGGAGCTTCATTTAGCATTTCGATTCGTTTCTCCACATTCGGCGCGTCCTGATGTCTCAGTCGTTGCTCTCCTGGTGTCACTGCTGCCTTGCAAGCATCCTCAGTACCAAATGCAGATGGCAGGATGCTTTACAAACGAATTGCACAGCTTTCCTTTAATTACCAAGCTCCTGGGGGGTCAATAGGACCGGCTAGGTCCATGTCTGGGTTCTGCAGGAACCTGGAGGATGGAGGACCGGGGCACATTTGTATTTGCTTGCTGCCGCCCACTACTTGAAGCGCATCAACAATTCGCTCCCAGCAGCAAAATAAGACGAGAGCCGATACTTTTAAGGTAATTCCGACATCCACGCTATGAATAGATCGAGTGGAAATTCGCCCTCGCTAGCTGCTTCCCTGCAGCTGTAGAGAAACCTGTGACAAACCCCGGTACGGGGGGCGGTGGTCAGCCCAAAATGACCTCTGGGCTAAGGCAAGGGGGCTGCGTCCCCTCCCCGGACAGGTAGGTGACCCTGCAGCATCCCCGGGTCACCCCCCCTGAGCAGCCCTTTATGACACCTGCTTTTCCAAAATAACTCACGTTTTCATCCCATCAACCACTTGAAAACCATCCGGTTTGTGGCTCCCAGTGCTGTGAGCGGCTGGAGGGGTCACTGGTGCCGCTGCAGGGGGACTGGTGACACTGGGGGACACGGGGCACAGAGCCAGCACGGCTCCAGCCCGGCTGCTCCCACTGCACCGCTCCCCGCTCCCCACCGCTTGCAAAGCACGAAGATTTGCCAGCCCGGGCCAAGAAAACCCACTTGCCTACTCACACGGTGCTAACAATGAAAACACTAATTATATTTCACTCACCTATCAAAGGGATGATTCATGGAGGTGAGTGGGCACGCAGGATTACACAAGACGAGCGCCGAAGTGTGACCGCCCGTCCCTTCGGGGTGGCCCTCCCGAAAAGTGGTGCTGCACAGAGCCCATGGGGTGGGGTGGGCTGAGAGGAGAAGGGGCACAGCCCCAATGAACCAGGACACTTCCAGGCTGAGGATCTGCTCCCCAGGGGCTGGCAGGCAGCAGGGACCCCGGAGAGGGGCCGCTCCCGGTCCTGGATGCCAAACGCTCAGCTGGGATGGGCAGGGAGGGGACAACAGCTTTGTCAGGGCTGGAATGGGTGAAAGCAGGTTTGGGGCTTCCTCCTCACCCTCAGCCCCATCTCTTCCACTCCCCCACCACTGTTTCAGCAGCTAAACCCACACCCAACGCACGGCCCAAGGCTTTCTCAGGAATTTCTGTGGCAAGCCTGTGGTCAAGAATCAAACCGTGCCTTCAAGGTCCCTCTTTCTTCCCCCAGGATAAAATCACGGAGTGTTTCCAAAGTGCCATGGAGTTACAGAAAGGTATCACGAGGCCAGAACCAGCCGAGATGTCTCCTGAGAGAGCCTCCAACAGGAGGCCTCCACACCTTGGGTCCGGAGAGCTTCCCCACCAGCAGCTCCATCGCTGCTCATCCTGCTCCCTCTCGCCCGAATCAAGGGACCCGTGCAGCTGCCAACCTGTGGCCAGGCTGAATCCAGCCCACCAAACGAGCCTTGCAGCTCCAGCACCTGGCCGAGGCAATCCTCAGAAGCCTGTTTTATGTAATACCAGCCTGCTGCTGGATGGGGCAGGAGATATTGGGCATTTTTGGCAGAAGAACGAGGCTGCGTGGACGGGAAGGGACGGCGCATGCCTGTGCCACAGGTGCACGGACATAGGTTGGGCGTGCAGCGATGCCATGGAGATTTGGCACGGAGCTGGCTCCCTAAAAGAGCAGAGGGGCTTTATTTATGCCCGGTACATTATGTTCATAAGCAACCACACAGCTGGGGGCAGGCGGATGGCGGGCAGGGGTCCGAGAGCCCCGGCGGTGCGCTTTGGGCAGAGCACGTGCGCGCACGGAGGGGCGAAGCGGCGTCGCGGCGTGGGGAGGCGAGGCGTGCGTGCACGGCGATGAGTGTGTCGGCGTGGGAGGTGTGAGCTCGGCAAGCTGCACGCGGGGGCAGCGTGCGTGCGGGCGCCAGCACCCGGCGTGGGGGGGCGGCGCCTGGGGCTGCCAGAGGAGCCTGGGTGGTGGTGGGTGGCCGGGGGGGACACCGCTTGCCATAGCCAAGCCAAACGCGTCGACGTGTGTGCATGGGGCACGCCAAATATTGTTTCCCCAACAGCACTGGCAATGGCTGGTGGAGTTTCGGGATTGGCCCTTACCCACTATCATGCAGGAAATGGTAAAATTGGAGTGAAAACCACAAATTCCACGGCATCTTGCTTCCTAAGCCGTGCTGCGCATTTCGGGACCCATCCCCTAGCCCTGGTGGATGTGCTAAAAAAAAATAAAAATGCAAGGGATGAATATTTATCTGTGGGTGGCAAGTGACAGATGCTGGGGCGAGGATTCTAGGATGCTTCAGTTTGATGGAGGTAATAACTCGAGCAGATTAATGAGAAACATCCTTCCCAATAGTTGCCTCCTCTGTGCAATCCCTATGCAGTTGCCCTGGCTGCACACATCGGCTTCTTGTACCCAAACACACAAAGTTCATTACGGTTCGGTGTCCAAAAGGCTGGAGATTTCCACCCAAAATTGGGAAAAGCTCCCTGGCTACTTGCAACCGAGTTCATGAAAGTGCATCCTCGGCCGGGCTCCGCTGCGCCGCGGTGGCTGCTGGCACAAAAGTGGGGACCGCGGGCATCGGGGCGAGCAAGAGCCCGGCCGGGGTGTGCAGCATCCATCCCTGGTGCCAGCAGCCTGGGCACAAGCACCACGGCTCCAAATTGCCCCAGCACCACCATCTCTTCATCCTAGACTGCTTTGCAGAGTCCTCAGGGAACAGCATTTTGCTACAGACCTCTTCTCCTGCAGATCTTACACCTCCTCCTAAAATGACAGGCGTGCACTAGACATTTTCTGTCCCAACCACGGAGAAGCCAGCCTGGCCTGACAAGATGGAAGAAGCTCTTAGCTTCTGGTAGCTTCTCAGAAACCAGGAACGGCTCGTTCACCCCACGCTGGGGATGCTCCCCAGGCTTCCCAAAGCGCTGCCGTGCTGCGGCCGATGAGGAGCAAGCAGGGCTGAGCCCTGGGTGGGGACAAGAGCGCGCGTGGGGACATGGGGACGGGGCCAGCCCCGCGACAGCCAGCCCTCGGAGACCTGTGGTTCGTGCAGCTCCTGCCCGCCTTCCTGCAAATGTCCCCGGCAGGGGCTGGGTGCCGGCGGGGGTGCAGCGAGGCGGCACGCGAGTTCAGGGCACGCAGAAAATCCCCCACATCCCCTCCTGACCCTGCCGAAGGCGAGAGACCGTGACTGTGCTCCCAGCGAGCTTTCTTCCCAGCCGAAGGGCTGCCAGGATTTCGAGATGACTCGCAAAGACAAACCCACCGGCTTCCAGCTAAACCCCCAGCACTATTCCAGGCATCTGAAACAAAAGGTTGCGGCTCTGTTGCAGCCACCGGTACGAAATTATCCTTAAAAATAAAGAGCTCGTTCCACCTTTCCCTCAGGGAGCAGAAAAGGGCAGCTGCAGGTGCCATTTAATCTCGCCTCCCTGTACCAGCACCGAGCAGCACACTGGGGTTTTCTAGAGAAAGCTCTTGCAGCACCTTTCAGGAAGGCTGCGATGGAGCTCAGCAACACTGCAATTTCCTGAACGTGGCCCTCCTGGAAAACGATAACGCCTTAAAAACAAATAAAAAAAAAAGGAGCCAGCTTTAGATGAACACACTCACCCAAAAAACAACGGGGCAGCACTGCTGAGAGCCCCCGGCTGCCGGCAGGTAGGCCCAGCTCGTATTATGGAGGCAGTTCAGATGGAAGTAGCCACAAAACATCAGGGAGGATGATACAGCCACTTACGGCACAGCACCAGCTGGTTTTCCTAGTTTGGCCTTAAAGCTTGTTAGGCCAGCAATTTTTGATCACTCCAATTGGGTTTTCATGTTTTTCCTTTAATCCTCGCTTCCCCTCCACGTCTCGTTAAGCCGTGTTGATGGCAGAGAATAGCTTTTGTGATCCCTCTGAGCCCCTACGCTAAGCATTAAGCCGTAAACTAGGAATGTAAGACTCTTGTCTGAATTAAAGTCTTTTGCCTGGTATGATTTATTAAGTTGGGGGGCTGCGTTTGGAGGGGCTGCAAGGCAGGGGGTGCACGCAACGACCTCGACCCCTCGCCAAAAGCATTTGCAGCAAAGGAGCTGCTCCCCCTGCTCGCTCCAGTCCCCTCTGGTTTGCTCCAACCACTCCATGCCAATCCTACAGGTTACAGTGGTGCAGTCATCACTGCGAATCCCATGTGCAACTCAGGTCGTCTCCCAGCAGCTTGGCCCACCCCATCCTCCCACCCTGTGGGCGAGGGCTGGGCATCCCCCGTGCCCCAAGGCCAGCACCCCAAAAAAGCCTCCCCAGCGTCAGAGGAGAGGGCCTGGTGCTCGGAGGACATTTGGGGCTACCTGTGGCAAGGAGGTGCCACGCTGGGCTGGTTCCTCATCTCCCATGGGGTGCGAGCATCCAAGCACCCCTGGCTCCAGGAGGGCAGGCTGCAAACTCCCAGGGGCCGGTACCCACACATCGCATCCCGCCCCGGCTCGGAAGGGACCAATGCATCACCTACCTCCATCCGAGTAGGTCTCTGTCCCGTAGCCATCCTGTAATCCATTGCTCCAGGTGCCTTCGTACTTGGCCCCGTTTCCAGTGCATTCTCGGACCCCGTACCGTCCCTTAAATCCATGGGTCCACTCGCCTTTGTACACCCACTTCCCCTTGCTCTCCATGCCAATGCCATGGCGCTTGCCCTGCGCCCAGGTGCCCTGGTAAGTGTTGCCGCTGGGCCAAGTGTAGACCCCCAGCACCTCAAAGCCGTGACTCCAGGAGCCCGAATATTCACCTTGACCCTTCGGGCCGGTACAGATTCCGTGGCCATGAGCCTTTCCGTCCTCCCAGCCTCCACAGTACGACCCTCCATCGTCAAAATTAAACCTTCCCCCACTGGACATGCATGTAATTCGGTTTGCAAATCCCCCAAAAGGTGAAAAAAAAAAAAAAAAGAATGCAGGAAATAAAACGGGAACGATGACTTGGAAAAAAAAAATAAAAAATATTCAAATCAGATCAGATCAGATCGAAATCATGCACCAGATCCAGGCAGCTGCTTAAGCCAGTTTCTTGTGATTATTCATTCTCTGGGAGTATGTTCGGGATCAGTTCTCTCTTCCCCTGCTGTGGAAACAGGATCATTAAAAAAAAAAAAAAAAAATAGCAGCAAGAACAGCAGCAGCTATTGGGTTTTGGTGCAAACGACTCCACCTAAAAACCATCCACGGCAGGGAACGGGGGTGGGGGCAGGAAAAAAAAATTAAAAAAGGGGGGGGGGGGAAGGAAAAAAATATATATATATGTATAAAAAAAAAAGAGGCCAAATGCCAAGAGAGCGAATTGATGCCCCGGCCGGCTGCGGAGCCCGGCGCCCCCCGCGGGGCAGGGCCGCCCCCCCCCGGGACCCCCTCGCCCCCCGGCCCGGCCTGGGGGGGCCCCGCGGGCGGCTGGCAGCGGCACTGCGGGGGTGGCGACCGCAGCCCCCCGCCCCTAAAAGCCCGGCGCCTCCTGCGCTCCCCGGCAAACCTGGCTGCGGCTGCTGCTGCTGCTGCTATTGCTGCTATTGCTGCTACTGCTGCTGCTGCTGCTACTGCTGCTATTGCTGCTGCTGCTGCTGCTGCTTCTGCTGCTGCTGCTGCTGCGGTGGCCGCTGGCCCAGCCCAGCCCAGCCCGCATGCCGCCCCCCCGGGGGGCTTGGGGTGGAAGGGGCGAGGGTCTCCGCTCGCCCCACGGCCTCCCCCTTCCTTCCTTCGCCTTCCCTTCCCTTCCTTTCCCTCCCGCGGGGCTAAATCCTGCTTAGGAGCGAGCGGGGATCCTGGGCTCTCCGCTCTGCCTCATCGCCAGGCTCCGGGTGGATTTAAAGAGACAGCGGCTGCGTCGCCACAGCCTCCTGCCCCCCTCCTCTTCCCCCCTCCCCCGGCTTTATTCCTCTCTCCCGTCTCCCTCCGAGCCTTCCCCACTCGTGGCCGGGACGCGAAGGGGGCGGCCGGACCCCGCTGTGGGGCCAGGGGCTCCCCGGGGCGGTGCGCGCCGCAGCGCCGATCCCAAATTAATTCAGCTGCCCTCTCCCTGCGGCATCGCGCGAGGGTCCCCGGCCTTGGGCTGGAAGGAGAGAGGCAGCAGAAGGCCCACGGTGGTCAAATCCCAGGAGTGTTTTTGGGGCTGGGAGGAGGAGGAGGAGGAGGAGGAGGAGGAGGAGGCAGGAGGTGCAGCGCGCCTCGCGCCTCTGGGGCGCACGGGGTCCCCGTCCCGCAGCGCACATGCTGCTGGCAGAGCACGCCACGAGTTTGTCCGTGTGTCGGCGTGTTTGCATCAACGCATGAGTGCGGCGAGGCTCGGGGATGAAAGGGGGGAGCTGCGCTGGGCAGAAATTCAACCGACGCGCACACGCGCCGGCAAAGCGAAATCTGTGACTTGTCCAAAAACGTGGTGCTTCTGGAAAATATCCCCGCCTCGCATGCAGCGGCTCGTGGCTGCGTCCTGCCAGCCCCACTGCTGTTCCTGGTGCTAGTTCTCAGCCCAGACTCGGATTTGAGACCTGGCTGGGCAAGGAGGCCAGGAAAGCAGCCCTGGCGATGAACCCTGTGGGATTTCAGCCCACGAAAATCCCCCAGCAGAAGGGGCTGGGTGGGCACTTGCCTCCCGTGCCCACCTACGGGGACCTCTCCAGCTCCAGCCTCCCACGTGGGTGTTTTTCTGTCTCAATGCTTTTTCCTTGTCCAGTTGCTGAAGCACAAAACCTCCCTCGTCTGGGGGAAAGGCTTTGCCAGAGCTGGAGGGATGCGACCAGAGTGGGTGGAAATTCTCCCACTGAAGCCTTTTTTCAGTGGAAAATGTCTTCTCAAACTACACTGAGTCCTTCATGAATGCAGTAACTGTGCTCTGTATATATTGTGTTTGTTTTTGTTTTTGTTTTTGTTTTTTTTTCCCCAAAATCACACACTTCAGGTACTGCATTTTTTGACAGCTGCAAACTCCCATTTTTTTCATGAAGAAAGACGCTGGGTGGAAACCTCCAAACTCTCCAAGAAAAACGCTACCAGGGAAATTACTTCAATGCAGATAACATTTTTGTCTGAGCAAAAAAAAAGAACTTCCAACCCCTTTCTGTTGTTTTCTCTGCTTTTGTTTGTTGGACTGTTTTTTTTACATGGTTATAGTAGTTCTACATGTTAATTGGCATGTTAATTAATAACCATCTATTCCTTCTGTGGAGCACAAGGTAGAGAGACCAGAGGCTGTGCCGGTGCACTCGCCCACATGCTCTCCATCCCTGACCAGTGTGGGGGCTGCTCCTAATGAAATAGGGGTGTAAGGCACGAGGATGTTTAATGGCACCTTGCTAAAAAGAAATCACCAGCGTCTACCAGGATGGTTCATGGTTTAAAAAAATATATATATATATACCCCTGCTGGCAGACAAATACAGAAGGAGGCCATGGGAATGCCAGGGGAAGGGTCTGGGTGGGTGGATGCAGACACCAGGGTATGGTGGTGGAGTATGGCACAGCCATGCTGTGGTTCCAACCCTATCCCCCAAATACATCTGGTTTTCCAGAATATACCCAGAGGCCAGGAATCAGTTTAAAATAAAATCTCTCGCCACATTATCTGCAGTTTTACTGCCCTGGGGAGTCCTTTCCAGACCAGTTAGTATCTCCTGTGTGCCGCTGGTGTGCGGAGGCTAAGGGAGAGGAAATTCAAGGTTAGATTTCACACCAGCCCCAAATACCAGCAGGATTTTCCCTCTCAAAGATGCTCTGACCACCAGCAAGTGCCAAGTTCATCTCTGCAGCCGCTGTGCCTGGGGCCAGGCTGCCCTGCCACAGCAGCAGGAATCCCCCAGTACCTCTGCCGAGCTCTGGAGACATTTCCCTGGAGGGTACAGGCAGCATTAAATAGGACTGGCAAGTTTTTTGAAATAAAATATATATTTTTTAAATCAAAGGATGCAAAGAGAATTATCTGCATCAGCAGAGCAACAAGACCCAGCAGAGGGGGGAATTTCTGAATGGCTCAGACCTCCTTCTCCAAGGGTATCTCCTCCCAAGGGTATCTCCTCCTCCAAGGGCATCTCCATCTCCGAGGCCACCCCCTGAGCCAGGAGGGATGCTCCACGCCAAACCTGGCAGAGCAGGGGGGAAGCAGCACCGAAAGCTGGCCTCAAGTCATGAGCGACATGGAAATAAATGATCTGGAGCGTTTCTGGATCAGTATGTTGGGTGAGAAAGGACAAGGCAAGGGGTGTCTGCAACAGACTGCCACGCTGCAGCAGGGGCTCAATGCGATCTGCTTCTTTAAGCAGCCGTGGCCGTGGTGTCTAATAAAATCCTGGTGACCACCAGGGACTTCAGACCGAGTGATGTGCACGGGAGGTCTCCAGCTGATGGTATTAAAATGTCCTTAGAATTTCGGAAAAAAATATAATTTCCTAATGCAAAAAATATTGCCTCCAACACGAGGGAATTCCCCATTAGACCTTGCCCTGACAGGTGAAGACGAATTTCGCACTGAACGAGGCGCAAAAATCATGGCTTGATTATATTTGCTATGTGCAAATGAAGCAAAGCTCAAAGCGGTTATATTTATATATACTTGGCACTTTAAAAGGTCCCGTTTCACAAAGCAGAAAATAATTACAAGTCAAATCAATTTGGGGAAAGAATTTAGATGAAAAATGTGTTGAAAAGGGAGAAGCCTTTAAGGATATTTAACCCCCAAAGCAGTAACGCAGACAGAAATCTTTGTTAAGAGAAACAACATGGCTTGGAAAGGAAGTGAAAGAGCCGCCAAGACTAACACATAAAACATAAACATGGAAAAAGAAGAAAGGGGAAACTGGTAGTAATTAATAAACCTCAGATGCTGGGGAAATTAAAGACAGAAGGAAAATTTCCTAGAAAAGGAGCCTTGCAGTAGCATCGGGCCAATATTACACAGAAATGGGAGGTTTATCAATAACGTAGAAAAGGCAGAAATGTTTGGTGCAAGTTTCTTCCTGGTATCTGGCTGAAAGAAGTGCTAATAAATTCATAACATCGAGTTTGGTGTTGTTAAACCAGCAGATCTGAATAACTCAGGGGGTTATTCAGTAGTAATAACTACTGGTAGTAACTAAAGGAGTACAGGGGGTGAACAAAGAGCTGTCCGGAGGGTTAATGGGGATTTTCAGTAGGTCTTGGAACAGCCTCTGAAAATGCTGGAGGATTTTAGGGCTTTTAGCTCGGGAGGGTCCTCCGACAATTAATGGAAGCGCTGCCACACAGCTTGGTAGATGAAGAATTCAAAGAGAGCAACACGGTGAATGGTGAAGGGGAGCTTAGGGAAAATTGATGGTGATAAGCTCGCCGATGAGGTTAGAGGTTTGTTTGGTAGAGATAATCGTACCCAAGGTACTGCCAGCCTTCTGCACAGCCCTTGGCTCGGTCCCACGCAATGGGCTGATTGGGAAGCGGCACAAAATCAACAGGGCCTGCATTAAATAGACTGAAACTGCGTAACTGATGGGGCTCCCACCTTGGCTCCCAACTTTTTTGAGGATTGCTGCATGTCTCTCCTGGCTTGGATGGGTCACAGCCACCACCTCTCCCAGACCAAGCAGCCGTATTCCCAAGGTCCGATGACTCTGGGTTGAAATGCGCAGCCTTGGGAACTTGCTTGGTTTTCATTTTTGCTTCCTGCTCATTTCCTCCTCCTGTTAATTGAATTCCAGGAGTATTCCGTCACCTGAAGTTGTCCCCAAATTTTCTCTTATCTACTCAGTCTCCAGCTAAATTACCCCCAAACCAATTAAAGAACAGAATGATATTGCAGCAAGCAGGACTGTTGCTAATCTTCCGGTAGGTTGCAGCTTATAAAAGTGATTGAAATGGTTGGAAATTACATTACTTGAAGGGGGTCAGCCTTCCAGTTGTAAGTAGCATTTTTCTTTTTTAATATGTGGCCGCTTCAGTGCTAATCATCTCTCACAGGTCAACAAAAGTCAAGACCTGGGTTAACCAGAAAGAGAAACTCCTGCGTGTCCTTGGGTTTAATACGGGTTTGCGAAGAGCTCAGGAGAAAACGATGAAATGTTTTGCATTCTGCAATAACACTCATCGTCTCACAGGGGAAATAGGTTTGCCGAGAGAGGAAGGACAGGGATGGCTAATGGGCATGTTACAGGCATGTGGGCAATAAATTACTTTGATTGTCTTCTTTGTGCTGGGCATGGGCTAAGTGCATTTGCTGGTCACCGAATGTATCGCATTAACCTGCTGCATACAGTATGTGTCTGTTTATCCTGCCAATTACTGCAAATCTAATCAGCTTTAGCTGGGTAAAAATAGAGCCAGTTTCCGCGTGGAAGTCAAGAGGCACAAAAACGGCAGCAAAGAAGCTGATCCTGATCAACCGAACACATGGGAGGGAGGAATCCCAGCGCCGGCAGCGCGAATCGTGGTGCCAGGCTTTCCTCCTCCCGGCCAGCCAAATCTCTCCACCAGGCAGCCACGGTGCTGGAAGGAGCTGGGGAGGCCGTAGAGCTAGGAGCTGGGGAGCCAAAAAATAAAGCGAAGGGAAAAGTGTGATTTCCCTCTTGTTTTCAAGCCCATGAGTATCATTCGCTCTTTTATGCCACCATATCACCCTACTACAAATATACGTCGAGCTGCTTGTTCGCTACCAAGCCCAGACCCTTCTCGTGGTCCCCGCTTTGCAGGACCAGCCTGCCTTGCCCTTCCCATTGCAGAAAACCTCTGCAAGCCAAAAAAAACAGCATAATTTATCCCACAGGACTCGGCTTCCCCTCCATGTTTCCCATCCCGCTATTCCGCCTGGCGCTCGCACCGTTCTCG
The DNA here is from genome assembly GCF_964211825.1 of Aythya ferina. Classification (NCBI taxonomy): domain Eukaryota; kingdom Metazoa; phylum Chordata; class Aves; order Anseriformes; family Anatidae; genus Aythya; species Aythya ferina. The sequence goes on from NC_140308.1 coordinate 2,387,139, forward strand.
CCGAGGTCTGGCATCCACCTTGGCACGGCAGAAACCTCAAGACGATGAATTTTCTGCAGAGCTGAAAGCAGCTCGTAAATAAAAGCAAAGTAGCCGGCCTTAACCAAACAAATCACGGCCTTCGTTTCAAGCCTTTGGGTTTGATGTCGGAGACCAAGGAGCGGGAGCGCTGCCGATAATTACGGGACATCTGTCACCCGCGTGTTCCTGCTGGTTTTGTCAGGAAATGCGGCTGACATAATGTGACGAGAAGAAACCTGCTTCGGAAAACGACTTGGCGTGCTGCTTTTCATCTTCCTCGCTGCAATGTGCACAGGCTGCTCCTGCCTGGCGGTGGTGGCCCAAGAAGCCAGCGTGGACCTGGGGCACCTTGTGTCTCATGGCTTTCCCAAATCCACTGGCCAAAGCTGTGCCCCCTCCCTCTGTCCCACCGTCGTCCTGAGAAGGGCTTCAACATGTGTGGGATTTTAAAACAATACACAACTTGGAGAATTTTTTTTGTTTGGGGCTGTTTTCTGGAAAGAACTTATTTTTACCAAAAGACACAAAGTCATTTTATTTATTTATTTATTTATTTTTAATTCTGAAATATCTCATTAAACTCCCTGCCTTCTGGAGCTGAGGGTTGTATGCATTGGCTTTCTCTCCAAAATGTCTTTCTCTTTTTCCCAGGCTCCAGTGGGCTAAAGACCATAACCTGGTTTTGCAGATGAGGAAACTGAGGCAGGGACAGTGGCAAAGCCCTCGGTCCTCTGCTCTGCCCCTTCGGCATCTGCCCTCGCTCGGACACGCAGGGCTTTAGGCAGGGCTCTCCTCTCCTCCCTGCCCCTCGCCCTCCTCAGCAAAGCCAAACGTGCAGCCAAAAACCACAGACACCCAGAAATCAACCAAGCACCAAGGTAGTTTGGCACCTGATTAGAAAGCTGGGATGGTTTTCGGTTTAATGGAGAGGCTGATGTGCTTACTTCGATGTGAATAATGAATGTTTGGAAACGCTTTGAGCAACGGGAACGGTAAGGACAGGGCACTTCACCACGCTCAGACAGCCAGTGGCAGCAGTTTCCCAGAACTGTTTGGACTCTTGCAACAGAGATTTATAATTCATAACAAAGAGAAATGTCTTTCATTGAAGCATGAAGGCACGGCAATGTAGAAGAGCTGACGTAACTCATACTCTATTCTTATGAAATACTGTCATGCCAGAGTGTCTGAGGATCTTTTTTTTTTTTTTTTTTTTTTTCTGAGCAGATAAACAGCTATGTAGGGATTTGTTCCATATTTGATGTCACTTCTCAAACAAGGTTTCTTTTTTACATCCCCCTTTTTAGGGCATTTAAGCAGATGCAGCCTGCACTTTGCAATCTGGACTAGTGTATTTACACTGCCTAAATACACGAAACTCCCTTGCTTTCCAAAAAAAATGGAGTAAAAGCTACCCTACATACCTCATAAGTTGTGTTTAAAAAACAAACAAACTTCCACAAAACTCAAAGCCAGGTTAGTGGGGTTTCCAGACCTGCTTAAGGAATCAGCATGCAGGATTCAGGAGTAGTTAACAACTGGCTGTATTACACGGTACCTATCAACGTGGGATTATCCACCAGGAAAAGAAAGGGCGAGGGATAAAGGAACATCACCCTAGAACAGCGAGACGTGCAGAAATCAAGCCACAAGAATCCGAAAACACCAGATTAACGCGGCTGTCACTGTCAAAGAGCATGGATGAAGAAGAAAAGGATGTTTCACTTTCCACTGGGATCAAACACGCACCTTGGTCCTGCCGACACCGGGGATCCCATCAGCACCAAGTGCTGAGAAATCCCTGCTGGGAGCTTCCCTTCCCTCCGCCTCCCTTTGGGGTTAGGGGATTTCCATGAGCCTTTTGGATGGAGAAGGGTCTCAGACTGAAAGTTAGTGCCAAACAAATGCAATTCCTGCCTTATATCCTACATCCCAGGCCTGGCACCTTTCTTAGTGAACCGAAGACCACGCAGGGGTCTGGGTTTTTAAAGTGAGGGCTCAAGACAAACTCTGGAGTGAAAAGCCTTGGAGTTGTTTCTTAAAATTGAAGATTTGGAGGAAACTGGCTTTAAGGCCACCTGCAGGCCCCCAGTCGATTTCCAGAGCTGCTGAGCACTCGGTTTTGGTCTTCAGCTCTGAAAGCATTGATCCAACATGCTGCCCTTGGCTCTGGATGCTGCAGAGCATCCTCTGCATCCCCTGCTGGGCTGGAGGCGCTCAGCCCCGCACAAGATCCATCCCTAAATCTATGTGCAAATCTCCAAAACAGCAATAGCTCATGGGGAGGGCAGCAGAGGGGCACGTCCCAGTAAAAAATCCCATCTGGGGAAAAACTTGAACCAGCTGGAATAAAATCTGGGCACAGCGGAGGTCAGTGAAGGCTTTGCCCTGGGTTTGAGCGGGGTTGGGATCACACTCGGTGCTCTGCCAGCAACAGGCGCCTGTTCCGGTGTCCCAAAAAAAACTCTGCAAACCAGAGCAGGCTGCTGCACGCTGCCCATGGCTTTCATCTGTCTCGAGTGTTTCCTATGTTTGTTTTCTTGGCCAAGCCCCAGGTTTGCCGAGCGCTGCACAGCACACGCTGCCAGCCCGCGCGCCCTCTGGTTTCGTCCGAGGTGGTGGGGATTTTCCTTCCCCGTCCCCTGTCCCACACCGCCGAGCTCCTTCCCCATGCTCCCATCCCCAGATTGGAGGCTTCTTCTTGCCCCTCGGCCACCACGGGACCGTAGCTCTGCATGAACCCCAGCCAGGCAGCTGCCACCCTTGTGACCCCGAGGAAATCACCACATGGCCTCAGCAAGCACCAGCCCTCAGCCACACTTGGTTCTGCTGAAAAATCGCTGTCTCAGACAAGTCACTTGCTCTTCCACCACCCATTTCATCATCTGTCGGCCAGAAATAATTCCTGGCACGTGATGCCAGTTTACAGGTCCAGCAGGACCAGCCTCCTCCCAGGGCTGGGGAAAAAAGAGCAGAAATCAGGCTTGTTTATGGGGCCCAGGGTTGGCCACTCATCCCATCTGCTCCGAGCTGCCCGCTGGGGCTGGGACAGGACCAGGTGGCTCCAAATGTTGGCAGAAATCCCCAGGAAAAGCTGTCAGGGTGTGACACAGAGCCGAGCCACACCAGGCTTTGGGATCCAGCCACACCAGCCTTTCCTTCCCATTGCTGCTCCCATCATTTCCCAGCCACCAACCCCAAAGTGTCGTAGCCCCCAGTTAATTTGTCCACAGGACGGATGTGCCCAGCACCACACCACGAATCCCTGCAGAGGCACGTGGAGAATGAAGGTGCCTCATCTCCCAGTGCCAGGCTGCTGGAAGTAACCAAATGATCTGAATAGTTTTTTTTTTTTTCTTTTTTTTTTTTTCTTTCTTTTCTTTCTTTTCTTACTTTTTTTTTTTTCCACAAATATTCAGATCTTGGGATCACGTTTCAACAGGTTCAAAACCAAAAAGGCGTCTTTCAGCCATCCCTACTGCGCTCTGTCCCTAAGTCAGCACTCCTTTTTGAAACCCCAAGATAAAAATCCCCTCTTACTTTATTTTATTTTATTTTATTTTATTTTATTTTATTTTATTTTATTTTATTTTATTTTATTTTATTTTATTTTATTTTAATGATTTCTCTTTCACACACTGGGCAGGGTGGAGAGCCCCCGCAGCTCCCCAGAACACCCTCCACCTCCCGCCCATCTCCAGCCCCAACAAGACCCCTCATGTCCAGGCTGGGCAAAGCCAGCTCTTTGCACCCCCATCCTTTTCTCCTACACAGGGACAGTCTTAAATGGGGCCTCCTGGACTTCAACCAACTTTCTCCAGCCCCAAACGAAGCCCATTAAAGACCCCCTGATGCCCCAGTCACACATGGCTGTGCAAGAAGGGCTTCTTGTTGCATTTATTTCACGTTAGAGCTGTCCCATCAGCTCTTCCCCGCCTGCATTTCACCCTGGAAGTTGAATTACTTTAGTTGGCCTGGCCGGGCAGCACAAGGAGCGGGTCCCAAAAAGGGCACGGATTTGCCTGGTCCCACAATGTACAGGGCAAAGTCACGTTCCCCATGATTTCTGGGGTGTGCAGCAACAGTAGGTTCCTGGCACCCTCTAATGGAAAAGACAAGTCACTGAATTGCCATTCCTCCGGCCTGCGAGTATTCTTGGCTCCTGCCTTTCTATTTTTAATCGAATATCCCAGTAAGAGCTCCTAGGGAGCTCGATGCACCCCACGGCATTGCGGACCCGTAAGATGTGCTGAGCAAATGTCAGGGCTGCACAGGGGAAGGAGAGGCTGCCCAGTGCCAGTCCCCAGCCCCGGCAGCCAGCACACATTGGGATTGCTGCTTTACTTATGGAAATGCGAGGCGATAGCTGATCATCTCTGACATTTTGTGCCTTGTTTGTGAATTTAAGACACGTGCCCTGGCCTTCCCGTTGTCCCCCCCTTCCCTCGCCGCATCAGTAGGGTGGCATTTTTGGGGTTGGTTTTCCAAGCTTGGCATCCTGGATGCACCTCATATCTCTGCCCATGTTGAACTGGGCTCTAAACAGAATTACTGCTTGAATTTTCTTTATTTTTTTTAATCTCAGCGCTCAGCCAGCGCCCTGCCCAGCAAAGCCTGGCCAAGTGCAGCTCTGCCCGCCGCTGCCCTGCCGAGAGAGGATGCAGAGCATCAGTAGGACTGCAGCCTTTTCACACCATGCCCGGAGATAAATAATATAAGGTAGATCACTGTTTAATGCAGTAAAATCTAGTTTCCAAGAAACATCCACCCGCAGCGGTCTCAAAGCTCGCTGCGGAGAGGTTTACAGACGTAGCCGCGCGTAAGGCGGAATTTCCCTTGGCAAAAAAAGCTCCAGGAAAACATCGACAGGGAAAGAAAAAAGCAAAGTGCCCCGAGCCTGGCGAATGTGCCATTGCTGGCAGCAGGTTTTAACGTGCCCGTGGCTCCCCGCACATCTGCCTTACAGCAGAGAGCACAAACCAGGGCCAAGTGCCGGATCTGAGCGCACTGCAGGGGACCGGCATCCCCAGGGGAGCGCACGGGACGTGTTTTGCTGGTAACTTTGAGGCACAGTCGAACACAGAGCTCTGGAGGTGAAAGCTAGTACTCGAATTCAGCAGGTCGCTTCTGAAAAATCCCTTTAAAAGCCTTTTACTTTGAGAATCCCGGTTTCCACAGCAACAAGACACACAGCGCTCCGCAGAGCCGAGGGCTATAAATAAACCCCAGATCCATAGTTGTGATATTAGCTCTGAGGGCCTGAAAAAAAAACGCCTCGTGGTAAGGAAGGGAAAGGATCGGTGCCGAAAGGAAGCACATTTAATGAGGAAAATGTGGCTCCTCGCTCGGCACACACGGCAGCTTTGAACAAAGGAAAAGCCACGCGGTGAGATCCTGCCTGTTCGCATGGTTTCAGAATTGGTGGGAGCGGCGCCTTGCAATCTCTGCCTTACTCGGGCTTCACCTCTGCCCCCCAAATGGATTTCTTAAAAACAAGAAGTGGCCTCTAGCCATCGTTTCGCTGCTTCTGGGGGAGCAAAAAAGCAGCCAGCAAAAGGCCAGACCTCAATGGCCTTATCCCTGTTGAACGTCGCCTGGCACACCAGCGGCTGCGCTGCCTCGGCTTTAGGTGCTGCCCCTATTTGAAAAAGGGGTTTCTACGCCTGCTAACTTTAAACACAGACCTAAATCCTACTCCTTTCTCTGAACCGGGCCCGCTGGCTGCTATGGGACTGCCTGCAGGGGACGATGCTATTCCCCGAGACACAGTCAGAGGGCAGGAATTCGGATCCAAGGCAGGGCTGTCCTTACCCCCTGACATCCGCCTCCGAGCAGAGACGCAATCCCACAAGGGAAGATAAATATTAGCTGTGCTCGAAGCAGGGAGGAAATTAAATAACTATCACATGGCATAAAAACAGGCTTGTCAGGGGAGAAAGAAGTGGTGGCTTTGAGCTCGCGGAACAGATTTGTATACAGTAGTGAGGAGGAGGAGATGAGGAAGGAGAAGAAAGGAAACACAAATCAAAGAGTTATTTGGAGTTTCCTCTGCTGCAGACAGAAGGTCCGTGTTATTCAAACAGATGTACTGCATGTCACCAGTTTTCTTCTGTTTGTTATTTTAAGGATGGTCTTAGGAAGAAAATAAATTCCTCTCCGAGGCTCTTTCATATCCATTTTAGGCAGTCTGTGGAGAGAAGCCCAAGGAGTGGGGCTGAGGAGATTCCTCCAGGCTGAGCTGGTGGAGCATCCTCTGCTCCCTCCCCGCTAGGGGATTTTAGGGCATTGCTGGGAGGGAACCCAGCAGCAGCTCCACCTCGGCTGGGGCAGAAACCCACCTCCAGCCCCGAGAAGCTGCCCTGCTGCTGCTCACTCAGCAGAAGGACCGGGAGGAAAAGTATTTTGGCACAAATATGGGCTTGGGCAAAATCCAGGGGATCCTACACGTGCCTGCGTGTAAATGGGTGGCAGTTCTCTGCCCGGAGAAGTCAAGTCTGCCTGGGGCTGGGGGGACATGGGATGGGGGAAATTCACTTTGGTGCCATCCCTTCGGACCCAAAGGTGCTGCATTCAGAGCAAAACTGCACCGGGAGAAGGTTTTGGTGGGAAAGCGACACCACAAACGTTATCCTTGTGCAGAAAAAATGAATAAAAATAAAAAAAATAGATGGCTGGCTGCAAGTTCTGGGCTCAGAACACAAATATTTAATTGCTGCACCTCCTGCCCTAGTGACATTTCTGGGTTGATTCGTGATTTCCAAAGGGTTTTCAAGATTTTGTGCCCCTCGGTACCACCTAGCCTGGGTAAAAGCAAAGCCAAGGACATAAAAACCTTCAGAAAACACATCAGGCACAAGACACATGGGACTGCTGCTGCTTTTCTTTACTGCAATTAAGTGATCCTCATGCAAGACATTTTGGAATTAGCCCTCTTAATAAAAATAAATAAATAAATAAATAAATAAACACCAAAAGCTGGAATTGATAAGCAATAGTAAAAATAAATAAATTTTAAAAATAAATAAATAAAGAATTGCAGAGGAAGCAGGCACCAGGCCCACTCTCTGGGGGCTCTGTCCTGCTCCCACTGAAATCAAAAGGAGATCTGGAGTTGGCTGCAGCGGGAACAGGAACAGTCCTTAAGGCACTAATTAGTACAGCTGGCTGAATAATGCATAATGAACAGTTCATTCAGCTAATTTCATCTCTTTTTCTATTCATGAATTGCCCGCGAACCAATCCCAGTTTTCCCATTTTGCTCGTCGTTCCGGAGTTATTTGTGGGCTTATGCAGGAAACAACCCCCAGCGCCCAGCACCGTGTCAATATTTGGTGTGTTCGCAGCGTGGGGCCGGCAGGTAGGGCAGAGGACGTTCCCTCTCTTCCCCGAGCTGATATTTCTGTAGCTGAGCGGCGTGGCAGGACTTTCAAAAGTCGCCAGGAAGCGCTGAACTTTACATTCGTTTTCGGTAAATATTTGTGCACGCTCCTTTCTTCCTCGGGCGTTTTAAACAGCGCGATTCCGACCAGAGGCAGAGAGACAGGAGGGCCACGATGCGAAACCCCCCCCGAGGAATGTCACTGGGATATCCAAGTAAATACTTCCAGATTTGCTTTTCCAGCTGTAAAGCTATGTGGCTGCAGCAAAGAGCTCGTGCACATGGGGTAACGGCTGAGATTTGGCATCAGCCCGTGCAGGGGGATGCCCCGGGAGCTGCACGTCCCTCCTGTGAAGCCCCCTGCCCCAAAATCCCCCTGCCCACGGGGCTCCTGCAGCCTGGAGCCCACGGCAGCCCAGCAGCTGCGCTGGCTCAAGGCAAAGGGAACTGAAAAGGATTGCAAAACACAACCTCGTTTTGTAAAGAGTCACCCGAATGTGACTTTCCTGGGGGGAGATGAAAGAGGAGAAGAATCCGGAGCAGGAGCCCAGAGGAAATAGCAGTGATTGGGACGGCGGGGAGGAGGGAGGCTGGCCAGGGCAGCAGGAGCTTCAGCAGGGGCTGAGCCATCACCATCCGTCCTTCCAGCCCCACAGGACAGGGAGGCAGGGGCAGAGAGGGGCAGGGACACCCGAGGATGTTTCTTTTGCAGCGGTTTGTGAGCTGAATGCGAGGAGGAAGGGAAGGGAAGGAAGCCGGGGGAAGCGTTTTGGCAGCCCGGGGCTGCGGGTTCTCGTGCTGAGGCAAACCCCATGGGGAGCCACGTGAAGGCAGAAAGTCTGCCCAGCTCCTGGGGCCAAGCAGGGATGTGCCAGGGGAAGGGACCCAGGGTTTGGGGAGCTCAGGGCTCACTCGTATTTTGTCTTGTGAAAGGTGACGGATGAGACGGGGTGACAACGGATGGGGTAGCTTTTTTTAGGGGAAGGCGAGCCCTTAGGAAAAAATAAATAAAATAAAATAAAATAAATAAAAAAGCCTTGTTGGAAGACGTGTGTGCCTGCCAATCTATCCGGCAGAGGGCAGTGCCACTTCCACACTCGTGCACACCCGCACAGCCACACGCCCTGCACATCACCGCCAGCCCCTCATCCCCCTGCTGTCACCGCAGTCCCCGCAAAGCCGCCTTCCAGCAGCCCCTGGCTGAACCCAGCGCTCTCATTTCAGGACTCGGAAGGCGTTTGGCCACGAGGGATGCTGCAGGCCTGACATCTGGCCTCATTTTTTTTATTATTTTTTATTTTTTTTTCCTTTTCCCCAAGCCCACGTGATATTTTTCTATGCGCTTCAAAGCCGGGGTTTGTTTGGTTTTGGTTGGTTTTTTTTTCTTTTCTTTTTCAAAACGGAGAGCTCCGACTCCAGCATCTGTGCAAAACCTTCCAGGAAATCACCCGTGGGCACAGAAGGGCTGGAGTGGACGTGCAGCACCAATATTCATCTTCCCCCCCCGTGTAGCAGGCGGCAGGCAACGCTGTGGCTGCTGTCACTCGCTGCATCCCAGCTGAAAATATGATGGGGGAGTTCAGGGGAGGGCTTGGGGATCAGAAAAATTCACTGAAGCTGAGATCGGGGGGGATCTTACGGTGTTGGCCTGCCAGGTTTTGGGTACGTTTGCCTACAGAAGTTGGCTTTCTCTTGGCACAGTGTCCCGGGACAGCCCCCAAAAGGAGGAGAGCTGGCTCTGGAGGGCAGAATGCCCAGCACAGCGAGCTCGTACCCAGGGAGATCTCTGCGGCTCTGCGAGGTGTTTTGCTAGAAGGCTTAGCAAAAACACTTCCAGGTTGCATTTCTGGCAGAAAGGCCAAGATTCGAGCCATGCTTAGGATGCCTAAAAATGCCAAACATGCAAATATTTCTGCCCATGTGCTGCCGAGCATTGAACAGCCTCCTAAGGGAAACAGAGAGATTTTAAAAGCTGATTCACAAATGCACTAAAAGACCCCCACGGGGGAGCCCTGTGGGCTGGAAGCAGCGGACACGAGGCAGCTCGGGGTAACTCAGCAGCACTTTTAACCAGCAGCCTCCCAAAGGAAGTTCTCCCTCTCATTTCAATGGGTAGAGATTCTCCTCCCCTGTTAACTCTCTGGATGGATAAAACTCTGAAATAGCTTCTTCTACGCAGGGTGTAGTCACCTCCCTCACACGAAACAATTTTAGTTAATTTTTATGTTTTTGGATATTCCAGCAATGTCGCATTGGGTCAAACACACAAGAAGAAGAAATAATCCCGGAGGATTTGGCAGAGGTTGAAGCCAAAGGAAAAGAAGCTCTTCAGCCGGGCTCCTTGGTGGAGCAGGATCGAGGAAACCTGAGTACAAGAATTCAGACCTTTAAGCTGGCAGGTGAGGACGAAAGCAGACGCGTCCAGTGTTGGAAAAAAAAATGGACCTTCTCCTCTTGCCTGACCAGGACATTCAGTAACAGCTTCTCCCTGTGCTGAAAACCTGAGAAGAAGGAAATAACCACACTCTCAGTCGTTATTTACTAATTATTCCTACAAGGGGTCTTCCCCAGCTGTTTGACTCGAGCGTGCACAAGCGGAATTTGCCCCAAAAGAGAAGGTGCAGGGAACAGGAGGGGTTTGGTGCAGGGCGCAGGCTGCACAGGGACCCCAGCACGACCTTCACTCGCACCCCGCTGCCTGGAGCAGGCGGTAACATGAGCTCCCACAAAGTTGATTTATTTTGCTGAGGGTGGTTCCTTGCTCCGCCGCTGGCTAGCCAGGAATTCTTGGTGGCTTGTGACAGAATTATATGTCAGGCTTCCTTCGGGTTCCCGAGGGCTTCGTCCAAAGCCACTTCTAATCAGAGGAAAGGCTCCCAGTTCATGCGCCACGCTTCAGATTCGAGTTTGCCTTCGTGTCTGGCATCAGGATGGGCAATTTCTGCTCTGGCTGTAAACCACAGCAAAATTCACATCTAACTCGCACTCAGGCACAGACTTAGACCTAGCTCCCTGGCAGAAAGGTTGAAGTCTCCAACTTGCCACGGACCAGGCGATGGTCAGATAGCTGACTTTGAGCACGGCGTAGTGCTTTTGGGATTAACACTGGGATAAAGCCGTCGATCCAAGCAGCAAGGCCACCAGAGGACTCGGCGTCCTCAGGCCGAGAGCCTGGGCTGCGCTTCGATTCAATGCAAACCTTTCCTAAGGGACTGGGAGCGCTTCCTCTGTTTTCTTGCATATCCCTTCCTCCGAGGGACAATACCGGGCACGGCAGGAAAAGGAAGTGCAGATGGTTTCCACCGCCCGATGGATCGCTACAAGGAGAGCACACAGGGAGAGGCTCGGGGATTTTCAAGGACCCTCTCACAGCAGGATCCTGCCACACAGAAGCGGGGTTGTGTAGCTGTACAATATAGGGCATTATGCAACCCCAGTAAGCCTCCTGCGGCTGCCTACTCCTGCATGTCAGCGGGACCTCAATAAACGCAGCCGATGGTCCACGATATTCCGAAGGGAAATAAAAAAAGGATAAGCTACCCGTATTTGGAAACTTTTTGCAATTCGTCTTGGCAAGGTGTATAATGAGATTTGCAATAAACCCTTGCCCAAAGGAAGACACCTTTTTCTCTTATACCAAGAGGAGCGTTCGCACAACTCATGCAAAAGCAAGCGGCCCTCGTGTATGTGTTATGTCCATCCCATAAAGTTAATGGCATTCAACTCAAGACACAAGGTAATGGAGCTTAAGGAAATATCGACATTAGCTTGTTTGTTTGTCTGTTCTGCATTAAATAAAAGGCCCAGTCCCTCCTCCAAGATTACAATCTATGCAATTGAGGGCTGGAAGCAGCCGTTGCCTGCCCGGGGCTGCGTTTAGATGTTATTCCTGGGCTTCTCCATGTGAAGATCCCCACCCATCTCGCTGCTGTGCCACGGGGCTACAACAGGCCCACAACTGAATCCCACAGAAAACAAAAAGGAAAAAAAAAAAAAAGGAAATTATGCATCTGCCTCCCGGCTGCTGGATGCCGCCCGTGCAATCTGTAGGCAAATCCGGCTCCGAGGGCAGTAAATTGCCTCAAATTTTGCATTGTATGCACTGATGCTGCCGCCAGCCAGAAAGCTGGTCTGGAAGAGTGGGAACAGGGGAAAGAATTACCATTTTAAGAGGGCTTTATGGTCTCTTTTGTTTCTATACTGTGTTTAGAGACAATCTGAAGTCAACTGCCAAACTGGCTTTGTGGAGGTGGCTTGGTTTGGCGAGGCGACTGCTGGTGCCAAAATTTTTTGGGGTTTTGGCACCGGCCCTGCCACCCCCATGCGCCAAATTTTGACATCGTGAAAGAGGAGGATGAGGGAACATGGTGCTGTGGTCATGCCCCTGGTGTACACATGGCTCCTTGTGGCTGAAATGGGTGTTTTTTTGACAGAAAGTGCCAGGAAAAGGGCACGTATTGAGGGACATGGGAAGTGATGAGCACAGGTGAGGGGGAGTCAGTGCACCTGGAACGAGAGGGGACGTGGAAGGGCAGATGTGACTGAAAAAAGTCAGTGAGTCGGGATGGGAGAACCACTAAAAAACTCCGTCAGGATGGGGGACAACTGGGTCAGTCAGTCAGGATGGGCGCCCATGACAAAAGCCAGTCAGGACGGGACACCCTGAGGGGACAGCACACCAGGAGCTGTTTAGACACAGCCCCAAGCCAGGGCCCATGGCCACAGGCCCGGCCCCATCGCCACAGGCCCGGCCCCATCACCACAGCCCCCGGCGGCTCCAGCCCTGTCGGTCACGGCCTCAGCCCAGCCCCTCAGGGCCGGCCCCGGGGCTGAGCCCGGCCCCCTCCGCCCCGCCGCGCCCAACCGCCGCCTCGGAGCGGCCCCACACAAAAGGCGTCCATTCCCGCCCCTCCCCTATTTAACGGCCCCTCCAGCCAATCAACGCCGGGAGGCGGGGCCAAACCCTACCGCTCCACCCCCTCACGGGCCGGGAGGCGGGGACGAGCGTGCCCACCCACCAATCGCCGCCCGCGAGTAGCGCCCTCATCCAATGGGCGGCGCCGGTAGGCGGGGCCGGGCGGCGGGGTCAGGCCGGGAGTGGAGGCGCTCCGCCGCTCCTTTCTCTCTCTCCCCTTCCCTCCAGCTCCGCTGCCGGCCGGGGCCTGCTCACCGCGGGATCCCTCCGCCGCGGCCCGGCGGGGCGTGCGCGTGCTGCGGCCGCCCCCCCACACCCTTTCGGAGGTACACCTCCGCCCGCTCGCTGCCTCACCGGCCGGGGACTACTTCCCTTGGCCGCCACCCTGCGGGACGGGGCCGGGCCCGGCCGGGGGATGGCGGCGAGCGGCTGAGGCCCCGCGAGGGATCAGCAACGGGCGGCGGAGCCCCTCTCCGGGCCCTACCTCAGCCTCCAACCCCGAGGCCTCAAGCGCTGAGGAGCCCGGCCCGGCCCGGCCCTGCCCGCCGCCGGGGGCTGCCCCTCAGCGCCGGGCCCCCGGGGCCCCCTTCGGCGAGGAGGGGGCCGGGCGGGGGCCTCGGGCTTGCGGTTTGCCTCAGGGGCTTTGGCCGGGGCCCGGAGGAGCACGATGGTGGAGAAGCGGTGCCCGCGGTTGCAGCGGGACGGGGTGTACCGCTGGTTCTCCGAGCTGCCGTCGCCTCAGCGCGTGGAGTTCCTGTGCGGCCTGCTGGACCTCTGCATCCCCCTGGAGCTGCGCTTCCTCGGGGCCTGCCTGGAGGACCTGGCCCGCAAGGACTACCACTCGCTGCGGGATTCCGAGATCAAAGCCAACAACCCGGCCGACCTGGGCAGCCTGACCAACCTGACGGACGAGGTGGTGCGCAGCAAGCTGCTGGTTTCCCTCGCCCTGCTGGGTTCTGCCCACCGTGAGGCGGCCGGGGTGCTGTTCCGCACCCTGACGCACATCGACTCGGTCATCAACAACTACGGGCTGCAGCTCAACGAGGGCCGCACGGGGGACGAGTTCCTGTTGCTCTTCACCATGGCCTCCAACCACCCGGCTTTCAGCTTCCACCAGAAGCAGGTGCTGAGGCAGGAGCTCACCCAGATCCAGAACATCATGGCCAGCACCAGCAAGAACCCCAGCACCTCCGCCCTCAACGCCGTGGCGACCTACCCGGGCTGCCACAAGGTGGGTGTCCGGCTGGCCCCGTGCCTGCTCGGAGCCTTCGGCTGGGATTTTAAACCTCCCTTCTTCCTCCAGGGGCAGGCGTTTTGGTAGTAAATGGCAGCCCAGGGGGCTGGCAGAGGTTGCTCGCCTGGATGGTGATGGGGGCGGTGGGCTGCGGGTGAAATACAAGGGGTGCGTGGAGTTTTTTGCAGGCTCGTGGCACTCGGTGGGAAGGGGTTCCCAAAATGATGGCCAGGCAGCAGCATGAGCATGAACTGACTGCTTCTGGTCGTGCTGAGGGGGCTGCCCTGCCACTTGTGTGGAAGACCAGCAGTTTATTAGGGGAAAGCCACATCTAATGTCTCTGGACGTTGGAGCAAGCATCTGGTTAAAACCATTCCCCTCAAGGAAGCTGGAAGGGAGAGGCAGCTTGGGAAGTAGCTGTCCAGGGGCAAAGGCGTCTTGGTGGGGCTGGGTTTTGGTTAGGGGAATGTGATGGCCAACGGTTAGGGTTTGATGCTGAACTTCATGAAATGTGATGGTCGTCTGTCATCGCGGGGCTCCCCGTTATTGATCCTGGTGTCAGTGGTTCGCCACCATTAACTTGCTGTTCGCTCATTCAATTGCCAGCAATTAAGCGAGGCAGTAACGAGATATGTTACTGACCACTTAAGTGCTCCTCGCCTGCTACCAATTAGGGAGCCAAACCGGCTCATTGACTGAATTTAACCTGCTTTAAAGTTCAAACCGAGTCCCAAGGCAGTGGGTGCGTGTGAGCAGCTAACGGGCTGCAGCTTCTGAGGATGTCCTGACTCAGCCAGCAAATAACCAGTTGCCCTTCTGTTGGGAAAGGTGCTGCATACCTGGGGGCTACAAAAATCCCCATATTGTAGTAATATCCTAAATAAAGCTGTTGCTGAGGGCTCGGTGTGGGTTCCATTCAAGTTGAGCATCAAATCTGCCTGAGACAAATTTATGCTTCCCCGAATACAAATTTTCTTCCATTTTATGTTTTTTTTGGTGCTGCTGCTTTAAGTTTAAACTTTGGATGAGTGTTATTAAACTCACCGTTTCTCCTTTTATCTCCCCCTCCTGCGTCTTTAAGCAGTGCTTGTTTCTGACCCTGTCTTTTAAGGGGAAGGAAGAAGAGAGCATGGGAATGCCTCTCTGTTCAGTTTAAGCCTGCATGCGAATAAAATATAGATGGAAAGACTACTTCATGCAGGACGTAAAAGGGTATAATTAAAACCAGAGCGAGCTTCCTTACAGACAGCTAACTAACTGCAACTTCCCTAATTCAAAAGATGCGTGGACCCTGGGTCTGAAAGGGAAGGTTGTAAATCACTTCGGAGTTCTCCCAGAATAAAATGAGCAATAAAAAAAAAGATGAAATTGCACGGGCAGCAACGCTTTTTTGGAGTATCCTTTCAAAGCTTCCCAAGCAGCGCTCGTTCTGCGCGGCTGAAAAACTCCGGCGCTATTTAAGTCAATCTAAGATGGACGGAGAATCCATCCTACCATTTCTCCTGCCAGCAGGAAAGTGCACGGTACAGTCACTTGCTTGTTTTTTCTTCCGAGCACGTTGAAGGGTTGTCTCTTAAACACACATTTTTATTTATTTATTTTTTTTTAGAAGCTGGTTTTGAAGAAAACCGGTAGCTAAATATAGACCGAGTTCAGAGGGAAGCAGAAAAGGTGATTTTTGCTTTCCCTCTCCTGAATGTGCGCTTTGTTTGCACAGATGCAGATTTCCCTCCTTAAAGGTTGTTGAACTTTGTAGATGTTGATAGCTGGGTGATTTGGCTGCTTTTGGAGTAAGTAGTTGGCTTAAAACGCGACTTGGATGAAGTAAGTGGAAAAAAACAATGTCTTTCTCCATTCAGCCCTGCTTAAATATGCACAAATAAATTCCAGCGCCGTGCGCTTGGATCTTGTGATGTTCCCAAGTTCTGTTGTGACAATACTTGTGTTGTAACAGCACCTAGAGAAAAACAATGCAGATGTCAAGAGAAAGTGAGCTGCCCTGGGCTGCCGCCTGCCAAGTCCCGCGCTCTTCGTCCTCGTCAGAGCTGGAGGAGAATTTCTTCCCTGGAGCCAGCGCTTTCTCGTCACTCTTGCTGCTTTACTACAGCTCGAGCTGTGCTGAGCTGATCCCCGCAGCCAGCGCTGTGTGAAGGCTGCTCCTGAATTCTCCAGTGTGAGTCTGTTCGAGCTCAGCCTTTGGAAAGGAGCTGAAGTGGTCCTGAGAAACTCTGGGGAGCTGGATGTGCAATGGCATGCGGATAGGGAGCTCTTTGTGACCAGGGCTGCTCATCCTTCAGCATTTCCCTTGGGCTGAGTGTGGGAATAGGGGCTGGTGTGTGTGTGATTACCTGTATCTGTGTAACTAGAGCTCTGATCAAATTCTTGATGAGTTACTTATAACTTCTTTGTTGTGTTTTTTTTCAGGGAGAAGTGACAAAAAAAGTAGTTAGGTCATTGAACAGTGTTTTTGTTGACTTTACAGACACAAACGGAAATGTTCTCCTTCTGTGCAGTCCATCCCATTAAAATCTGTCCCAGCTTGGTGTGAGCTACAGCTTTTTTCCAAAGGATTGCAGCTTGCAATCCTCCTTCCGTCTCTCAGCTCTCTCGAATATTACAGTAACCTCTCTCCAAAAATACTGTGTATAAGGTAGTCAACTGCGACCCGTTGATACAAAATTACTGCACAAATCTCATGATTCAAGTTGCTTTTGGGGTAGGTAACAGCCCTTCGAGTTGGTTAGCGATACAAATCGCTGCTTTTTTGTTGCCTGACTGCTGCAGGTGCTGAACGCAAGGAGACTCGAAACAGCTGCCTTCAATTTTGGGTTTAACTTTTGATTTAACTGCACAGGAGAACATGGCTCTAAGTAGGTCAGTAATTATTAGATTCACGGTTTCTGCTTGATAGTACGAAGTGAACGTGAAGTTTCCCCGAAGTAGGGAGAACACTGCCCTCTGTGCAACAGAGAGCAGCTTTAGTCTGTGTCGGAAAATGACAGCTGCTGCCCCTTGCCCCGTATTTTCTCTTGGTTTTGGGTGGTGTTAAGGCTTGCGTGACTTGAGGCGTGGATTCCTCAGACTACGTCTATGTAGGCATAAAATCCAAGGCTGCTGTATGTTTTTTAAAAACTGAAATGGTGCAAATTGCCTTCAGATGCAGCCCAGGCATACATCTCAAGAACCTTTTAAACCCTTTGTTCCTATGATTAACCGTAATGGGTTTATTTTTTAACCGAAAATGATGCAACTGAGAGTGTTCAGGCGGTTCCTGTGCCTCGGAATGTCTTTATTCAGCTGTCTTTGATACCTTTGCCACAAAGGCAGAGTGCTTTTCTTGTCGGCAGTCAGAGCCCAGCATCTGAAGGCTCTCTTCTGCGTGGTGCTGTGGGTGCCTGCTCTCTTCGTAGAGCTGGAGCTGGGCTCATTGGAGCAGATCACAACCAGGAGCCAAACGTCTCCTGCCACAAGTGTGTGCATCCAGCTGCACGGCACATGGTTGCTGCTGAGTTGGTGCCCCGCAAGGAGAGGAGAAGTCTCAAAGCTGTCTCCAAACATCTCGAGCCACCCATTCAGATTTTTACCCTGTACAACTTGTCAACTAACGCCTTTTTTTTTTTTTTTTTTTTTTTTTTTTAAACTGTGGGTGAAAATGTAGGGTTTATTCATTCTTGGTTGGTTTTTGGGCTTTAGCAATGCTGTCTTTACACAACCCCTTGCTCTTGTCTTGTAGATAATGATCACCAGGACCTGCTTGGACTCTGGAACTCCTCTAGACATGAGATGAATCTCTGCATGGGCTGATGTTTTCTGTGAGGTCTAGGATCAGCTAGTAACGCTCTGGACATCCCCAGAAAAAAAGAGGGGAAGTGATTTGTGAATCTGCCACCTTGTGTTGCTTAATCCACTCAGTAAGGCCGTTGTGTAAAGCAAGGGAAATAAGATGAAGCTTTGGCCCCTTAGCTCCTGCTCTGCTGGCTGTGAGCTCCCCGGTGCAGTCAGGCAGCGGTCTGGTTGTGGCTTCGGCTGCAGAAGCAGGGTCATAAATAGCAGGAGGTCGGAGTGCTTGTTTGCAGCTGAGAGGAAACAGGAGTCAGTGACACTGCACTTCAGGACTGTTTCGGGTTGAGGGCTTGTGAATGGGAAGAGGGGCTCCTGCCCAGTCAGCTTCCAAATACTGCACCCACGTCTATTTCCAGTTTATAGCATAAGATGCTATTTTTCTCCTCTGTTAATTCCGTAGGCTCATCTAAAACCTAGAAATAACTGAAGGGTGGGGACTGGAGCTGTGTAGAGCTGGTGGTCTGTTCCCTGTTACCTTCGCTGTTTTCTCAGCACCGTTTGCTGCTGGTAATTCAAGTTCCATCTTCAAAAATCCCCGGATTCCTATTTCATCTGTGGAATGATGAGCTGGAAAAATACTACTTGGTAGGTCGGAGCAGAGTCCTTACAGCCCTCACAGAGTAAGCGATCCAGCTGTTAAGTGATCTGTCAAGTGCCATTATGGCTCTTGTGCTGGCTTTGTAGGGATGGAACAAATTATGGAAAAACTCAATTTTAGCTTCCTGAGCAAGAGAAGGTATTTCACAGCTTTAGTAGATTACCACGTTAATAGCAATTGCTGGCTAGATCTAGGTGTTTATTCATTGATACTGGTGGTTGCTCTCTTAGGAATGATTGCATTTTCAGAAACAGGTGAAAATCAACCTGGGGAGCTGCAGAGGCAGCTTGCAGCTGGTGGTGGGTCCCAATCCTTCCTGGGTATTTAGTGTTCTGGGTACTTGAGGCAACGTGGATCACACACACTGACTGATCCTCCAGTTAAGGAACGTGAGGTTTCCAGTTCTGGCTCCTTTCTCACCAGTACCCTTGTTTGGAAGTTGGATCCAGCTTGGTTGAAGTGGTTCGGTCTTGGACCCGCGATGATTTCAGGAATGAGCTCAAAATATAAGGGAATCCTTGGAAGACGGGGGTCTCGTGCAGTAACGGTATTCATTACCACCAAATTCATTTTCTGTAATCATACGATGTTGTATGATGGACTTGATTTTGAGAATCTAAATGAGCGCGCTTGGAAAATGGACTTCACATCCAAACAGCAGGGACAGAGCAGCCAAAAACCCCCACCACACTTGTGTTGAGCTAATAATGTTTTTTTCCGTGAGCTGTTTTCCCTTTTTTTTTTTTTTTCTCAGGCTGAATGAAGTTTTGTTTCAGGCGAGCGTTCCACTTCACTTCTTATTGACTCTTCTCTAGTAATGGCCTGGTGAGTGTCAGTCGTCAACCAGACGACGCTGAAGTAGGCCTCATCTCTTCTGCAACAGAAAAAATGCCTACCAGGAGGTGCTGTGCGCCTTGAACCTAATTGAATCGGCGCACAGGCTGTGTGTGGATCCTGCTGGGAGAAGCAGAGCCAGCAGCAGCTAACCACACCTAACAGGCGTTCCAGTGTCTGACTTCAAAGGTGCTGAACAGCATCCTTGTTTGGGAGTATTAAACCGTATGGTTTAGGGTGTGTTTTTTTTTAAAAAAAAAAGCTTGAATTGCTAAAGCTGAGATCCTGTGATCCTTTAGGTAGTTACTAGGTACAGGCAGTGCCTGTTTCCAGCAGGCTGGAGCTCTGCTTGTTCCTTGGGACTTCTCAGTGCCACTGTACCTGTGATAATTCTCTTAAATCTGCTCTGGCGAGGAGCAATTTAGTCCCATTGCTATGATTATCCCCTAATAAGTGTTTGAAGGGATAAACTTTTTAACAAGTGTGCAGGCCAACATGCGGTTTCAGGCTTTTTGCAAATAGCTCCCGTAGTCCAAAAATAAGATCAATTGCTTAATTAAAATGAAGCTCTTACTCTTAGAGACCTGCCAAATGATGATGATAAATAGTAAAAGTGATCGCTTCTCGTGTGTAATATGAATTCTTGTCCGTGAGCAGTTTTATTATTTAGGTGGATGCTGAGGAGGGGAAGGAGAGAAAACAAATTGCTTCTGCCAACCTCGTTAATTTGGTGATGCTGCAGAGGAGATCGGGGTGGCGATGAAAGTTCTACCGGGGAAATGCTTATGGCCTCGTTGCTTGGACTGCAGTCCTGCAGATCTTAGAATTGCCTCTGCTTGTCCTTTTTCCTCCAAATATATGTCCTGGCCCTGTGGTGGCAGCTTCCCATCCCTGCAACGGCAACAGGAGGTCAGCAAGCTCCAGGTCAGCAGTGTTGACATTGTAAAGGTTCATGGCATCAAGGACAGAGGATGTGTGCAGCAGGTTCTGAATCCTTGGGAAGTTTAAGGTAATCTTCCCTTCTGGCGACTGCTTTCAGCTTTTGGGAGTGTTCAGATGAAGAGGCAGGGAGGTACTGGTACGTCAGGGCTGGGATGCCGAGCAGGATGGGTTCTCAGGGCTGACCGTAAGGAGCTCTGTGTTTTGGTTTTGAGGTCTTTTTGATGGTTGCTTGGCTTGTAAGATTCAAATTTGAATTGTTTTCCTTCAAAGCAACAAAGAAAACACCTATCTTGTCATCTGTCTCTTCTGAAATAGGCGAGGTGTGCCCCAGGGCTAGAATTGAAGAGCTCTGTGCTAGCGGTGTGGGTGAGCTGCTTGCACTCACGTCCTGCCCAGTCAGTTACAGCAAACCGTGGAAGATCAGGTAGATGAAACAGGCTGTTTTGTAGCTTACTAAACTAATGCTTTTGTAAAGTTTTCTCTGAGTTTTTCCCACCAGAGTTGAAGCTTTAACTCACAGAGCATCTCTTCAGCAGGAAATCCCCCGTACTCTGCCTGTTTGGCAAGCTGCTGTGGTTAACTGTTGGAGATTGCATG